>NC_060121.1:4976161-7707411 GCF_021461395.2 Schistocerca americana | reverse complement strand
CAATAATTATTATTTTTGGAATGTAATAATTCACTATGGCTTCATTTTAATTCTAATAAGTTTCACACTGTAATGAAACATTGTCTAAATGCCTCTCTCTCTCTCTCTCTCTCTCTCTCTCTCTCTCTCTCTCTCTCTCTCTCTCTCATTTGTTATAACTTACCGCTGTTATTTTGTATTTGTATTGCAGTCATTACATTAAAATTGGCTATATTGATTCTGCAATTTATACTATTATGTTATTGCTAAGAATTGATTTAAAGGATAAACGTATATATTTATTTGTAAGATTTTGTAAATTTATACCACTGGAACTCTTTCAAAATATTTGATTGCGTAATACTGCCAATAAATACAATGACTTTCTTTCTTCTCTTTATGATTGTAATAGATGTTGGACACTTTGATTCCAAGTATGTTATACAGAAACGCAGTGATTTTTTACAAAAGGCAAAACTATGTGTTCGAAGAATTGTGGAGAGGAGGGTACATGATGTATTTTAAGTAGGTTATAAAGAATAACTATAACAACAAAAGCAATAAATTATTGATAAAATTATTTAATTGAATAGATAAAAAATCTACTCACCAAGTGGCAGCAGAACATACACATAAAAGACTGTTGTTATTGGCAAGCTTTCGGAGCCAGTGGCTCCTCCAGACAGAAGCATTGAAGGGGAAGAAAGAAGGGTAAAGGAAAAGGCCTGGAGAGTTCCAGGAAAAGGTGTAGATTTTGGGAAAGTCACCCAGAACTGCGGATCAGGCGAAAAATAGAAACGACACATGTCATATACCAGCTATTATGTAAACACTGTTCAGCTTTCTACATCTGCATGACTACCACCAAATTATCAGTTACGATAAATGGGCATAGGCATAGTGTATATACTGGAAACTCACAATATCCTGTTGCAGAGCATGCTCTACAACATAGCATACGTGACCCCGACACTTGTTTCACCACACATGCCACCTGGATTCTTCCGCCAGACACCAGTTTCTCAGAACTCCGCAGGTGGGAACTAGCACTACGTGTCCTTGGTTCTCACCACCCACCTTGCCTTAATTTACGTTAATTTCTCCTGTCTCAGCTTTTCTTCACTGTAATTACTCTTTGCTTCACTCCATTTTGGCCTTCTACATCTTTCATTGTCTTTCCTGTCTATTTTCACTGCCCCCACCAACAGCTGTTGCATACAATACACTTAGCTTCTCACTCTTATTAACTCATGTACAGTTTTAGTAGTAATCTCTGTCTTGCATATTACCCTGTCTTCCACCTTTAAGCTCTCAGGTTTCCGAATCTTGCCCGATGCAGTCCCCAACAATTAGTCTTTCCTTCTCATCCTGTACGGTAAGTCATCCATGACCCACGGTTCTTGGTAACTTTCCCAAAATCTACCCCTTTTCTTAGACCTCTCCAGTCCTTTTCCTTCACCCTTCTTGCTTCCCCTGCAACCCTTCAGCCTGAAGAAGGAGTCACTGGCTCCAAACGCTTGCCTATCACAACAGTCTTTTATGTGTGTGCTCTGCCACTGCTTGGTGAGTAGATTTTTTATCTATCCAATTAAATAATTTTATAAAGAGTATCTGTGTGTGATGTTTTTATTGGTATACAACTTGTTATAAACAAAACGTATTTCTACCCCACAATATGACTGGGCCAACATGAAAGCAGCCACATCATTGTCAAATTCACTGAAACCACTGCATAGCAGTTTACTTGGGTATGGCTGCTGTTTTGGTCTTCAGTTTGGTTTAAGCACTGCGTCAATACCTTCTCTTCATAGCACTCGGAGGTCGCGATCTGCAACTGTTTTTACAAATGGCAAGAGAACTTTACCTCTAGTTGCTTGCTTTTCAGTGAAAGATGCAAATATTTTAGAATGTAGTGCCTTATGTATATCTGTTAGAATAGCCACAAACTGTTTGTTGTAGCAATTTTTATGCATCTGGTACAGTGTACTATCACAAGATACCAGGTACATCTGCAGATGGTAATATATATTCCCAAAAGCTTTGTAAAACCACTAAGTGATTGGCAAGTATGCTTCCCAAGATTCACAAAAGACATAATTGAGTAATACCGTATTTACTCGAATCTAAGCTGCACTTTTTTCCGGTTTTTGTAATCCAAAACACCGCCTGCGGCTTAGAATCAAGTGCAAAGTAAGCGGCAGTTCTGAAAAATGTTGGTAGGTGCTGCCACAACTAACTTCTGCCATTGAATATATGTAGCACTACACAGGCATGCTTTGCAGGCACAAAGATAAATACTGGCGCCAAAACCTCTGCGTCAGTAAACAAATGAAAAGAAAATGGGGGTGGGGGGTGGAAGATGAGCTTTTTTCTCTGCCCCAAGTTTTGACCACTGCATTTTCATACTTTATCCAACGAAGTAAATACAAATTCCGTATTCTTCATCTCCGAATGTTGCAGCCTTTCAATGTACTACGAAAATCCAACTGGAAGAGTGTTTGGGATGTTTGTCAATATGGCCAAGTCTGCGTGATGAATTTTTGTCCTACCTGTGACAAGAGATGGTAGTTAATAGCAACTTTTATGAATTGTGAATCACATGCAGTATTCTCTTCACCATAAGAATAATACGAATGTAAACATTTTGCCATGTATTCCTACGTGTTTCCTGATATCTGATTTAAATCCTGTCTTCCTAATAAATTACGAAACTAGAGTGAGACAACAGCAAACACGGAAGAATATATATATCATGTCATGTTTATATTCGTATTATTCCTATGCTGAATAGTGATACAGTCAGAAATGAAGCACAGCAACTGACTAGATTTTTAAACCTAAGATGGCTCTAATTTCTGTGCAGAATGTAATGCACTAAAGAGGCGTCTGCAAAAATTTTCAAACGGAGAAAATTTTTCGCTAAACTTTTGTTTGGAACATCTATCATATGCAGTCTATTATATGGTTCTTGTTGATCATTATCAAAGAAAGCGGCAGTGTAAGTAACAACAAATAGTGGTCTCTTGCCATTGTTTCGCTGATGAGACGATTCCTCTCTCTTTTTTTTTTTAAATTGTAAGCGGTGGTAGCGTGCGCAAAAGCAAGCCATCCCATGAGCGGCGACAGGCCGTAAACACGCATAATCAGAATGTGACAAACAATGCATGGCACAGTACGATAATGCATTTTGAGCTTAGAGTGACGGAAACACCTATAACAAAGAGAACGGCACTTATCAGATCAAAGAAAAGTAAGCAATCAATTCCAACCAGACGAAGCATATGAGAAAGGCTCTCTAGTATAAATACGGATGGAGAGCCTGACGCATAGCAATGACTACGTGGTAAAGCTTAACTGCTAAGTTTACCACACGCACCAAACTACTGTAGCTGTATCGTCATTCATTCGACCTAAATTGTCTCATATTACAATGGACCAACTTTGTTTCGGTTTGGAGATGTGGTCTAAAACGTTTCTCCCCCTTGAATTTCGAGTCACAAATTTCAAGTGCGGCTTAGATTCAAGAAAATTTTTTTTTTCCTTGATTTCGAGTCTCATTTATCAGGTGCGGATTAGATTCGAGTGCAGCTTAGATTCGGGTAAATACAGTAAGTGTACTTCCCAAACCATTTTGAGAAACTATTTTGATGGAAAGCATATTTTCCAAGAGCGATTAAAACACTGCTATTTGGTGGGCTGTATACTTCTCACAGCCCTAAAAGCTATATTTCATAACAAAAAGGAAGTAAACTGGTGCAGCGGACTATCACTGGATGCCAGGAGCATGCAGAAGTGGTTCAATGTATTCCCATAAATGCAGTAAAGAAACACAGCTATTGCTAAGTATATCTCTTATGACCAGTAAAAGCCTTAAGTGCCTCTTTGCAGCAGGTCGACAGACTGTACAGCCCACGTGAGTCACACTGTCCCATTAACGAATGGAGACACAGTGCACTCTGCTAAAGTAAATGAGAGTGCAGGTTTGCTTTCACCTACATTACACAGTCAGTTGTACTTAGTGATTTCTGGTAGACAAAAGAATATTGAGAAAGGAGAAATGAAGGAAGATAAGTGTTTAATGTCCCATAAACATTGAGGTCTTTAGTGTCTGAGCACAAACTCTGATTGTTTCAAGGATGGGAAGGCTATTTATAGTGCCCTTTCAGAGAAACCATCTCGGCATTTGCCTATACTGATTTAGAGAAAGCTCAGAAAACCCAAGTCTGGGTGGACTAGATGGAGCTGTAGAGAGCAAAAACTGTAGAGGAAAACAGAGATTGGAATACATCCAGCAGATAATTGAGGCTGTAGGTTGAAAGGGCTACTCTGAGATGAACAGGTTGCCTCAGGAGAGTAATGCATGGACTTTAACTGTTAGTCGCCCTGAATGTGAGTCCAGTGAGCTCACCACTGTGCCACCTCGCTCGATATATTGTGAGAGAAGCTCCTGATTTAACCATTTCACAGTATGTGGGAAGTGTACTTACCATCAACTGTATTTCTTTACTGTATTCCTGAGAACACATCATACGAGCTCTGTATGCACGTGGCACCTGATGTTAGTTTGCTGCACCAGCTGAACTTTCTGTCTGTTATGAAATGTAGCTTTTAATTGTCATTAAATGTCACTTGTTCCTTTCAGAAGCAGTTGCAACTATATGTGCCACCAAATAATGTTGTTTTGAAGGCCACTGGGAAGTATGCTTACTACCAAAGTAATTTTTCCATGATACAAGGGGAATATACTTACCACAAAATTAATTTCTTTTTTGGACAGCGGAAAGGATCCTTACCACCAACTGACCATACTTACCACTAATTTAGTTGTTTTACTATGCTCTTGGGAAAATGTTTTACCTCCTCTGGATGTGGTTCACTTTTTGTGATAATATGCTAAACAACTGGTGTCTGTTTGTCATGACATCAGTGCTGTTGTCACTTGTTACAACAGAACACATTGTTTCATTCTGCAATATATGCTATTGTGACTTGTCTCAGCTCGTTTCTTTATGTAGTGTTAAATGAAGTTTCTAGGATTGTAAAATAGATAGTCAAATAAAAACAGAAAATTCCTTTTTTTCACATCTAGTAGTAACTCATAACAGCTTACTAAAGACAGTAGCTTTTTGCTCCTAAACCACAAAAATAAAATACTCAAAAATTAAATGTAGTTGACACTTCTAAAATGATACCAAAACAATTAACTTTACAGGGCTGCTACAAAAAATGTGCCCACAAATGGGTTAAAAACAAAGTATGCAAGCTGTGGGGGCAGTGTGAAACTTTTTTAAGCACTGTATTTGAAAAATATTATTCATTTTGTTCCACTTCTAGAACGTTAGGTTTTGTGGATTTTTGCCTGTACATTAATGGGTGTGGATGCGTTCAGTGGAGGCAAGTGTGTCGTGTATGATTTTTCTCAGTAAATATGTCCTACTGACGTTGCAGTATATCTCCAATGTTCTGGATGCATCAAATGAAGTTTAAAAGACAGCTAACTGCTACTGCTGGTATGCCTCTTCATGTAAATGTCAGAGTTACTATTATTATTCAATACAGAAAGGAAGATTACCAGCTTAGCAATTTGCTGAAAATGAGTTCATTAAAGGGAGTATTACAATTAACATCCTGTTAACGACAAATTAATTAGAGATGCGAAGCAGCCCCAGATTGGGGAAGGAAATTGGACGGATAGCTGACTCCATAAAAATTAATACATTTCATACTGTGCTCGAGCACAGGCAATAAAAAACAGTGAGCAAACATGATGTGTGTACTTGTTGCCTCAGGGTCTCCTGCGAAACTGAGGTGCTTGAGTAAGCTACATCACACTGCTTTGTTGTGTGCTTGTTGTCAAGCCAGTTTATGAAGTCCACATCCCTCTTCATTTTTATATAACTTTGTTTTGAATGCACTGTACAAGAACACTGAATACCTTGAAAATTATCGAGTTCAGCCATTCATTCACATGTAATATTCCAACAGCTCCAACACCGATGAGAGCCTTCAGGGGCATAAAACGAGTAAGTGAGAAGTGCCACTGAACTACTAACAACCATTTTCATCTACTACTTATCTGCTCACATTAATCATTATTCAAGGGGATCAGTTCTACATCATTTTATTTTTATAAATATACAGAGAAGCAACTACTTAAAAAAAGCCAATGCTCTGCTACTTAAACTGCTCTGCCACTATTTTGATTTAATACTTCATGCTAAATGGGCATTTAATTTTACACAGGACACTGTCATCTAAACTTATTCTGATAAATTCATATACTTCCTTCCTGTGCAATGCCCTTTATGCTGTCAACGCCACGTTGGGACCGGTACAATAGTTTCTGTTCCGTGTAGAACCAACCGTACCTGCACATAGGCTATTATTATGATGGAATCACCACTTCAAAAGTCATTCCAAAGGTGCTGCCAGCTTCCCTCTGTGGAGTAAACCATCTACCATTCCTGTCTGCTCCTAGAGAATATGTTGCATTGCTAAATATGGTCTTCTGTTAGAAAGTGTTTGTGCGTTGTGTATCTGAGGTGGGACAGGTAGGTAAATTCACATATCCAGGTAAATTATTGGTGGACTGGCTAATAAAACATTTTTTGCTTTAATTTTGAATATTTGGGGATTTCCAGATTGCTCCTAATGTTGGCTGGCAGATGTTAAAAGGGTGCTGCACCTGAATATAAAACAGTTTTCTTAATCCTAAGCTTCAATGCATATTCTCTATGGAAATTATTTATATTGTGATTGTTATGGTTGCAAGCTTTGCAATTAATGCTAAATTCTCTCTTGTCCATTTGAGCAGCTCAGAGGTTAGCATATCTTGCTGCTATGTGGAGGACCCAGGTCCAATTCGTGGTAATGCCTTTTTTTTAAAGGGCGAAGCTACTCCACACCCACACTGACATAGTGACCATCACCAAAGTTCTACCATCACCTCCGTTTGCTTCGTTACAATTGAGAAGTGCACAGGATGTGGGGTCATGATGTTGTCCGTAGGATTACCCACTAATACAGGCACTTTGAGGCGATAGAAGTGGTCGAGAAGTGAGCAGAAGGTAGCAGTTTTAAGGGCAGAGGGAGAAAAGTGCCGAGGCAAGCACCAAAACTTCTGCAATAGTCTGGACAGATAGTAAGAGCAGTAGCAGTTTCTTTCTGTCTGCAAGGGTGAGGTTATCGTTAGTTTTGGGTATCGTGCGATGCTCGATACCATTGTCGCAGCTTAAAACACTCTTTACGAGTGTCAGTCCTATTGAGGAGGGGTACTCCTGGGCTGTGCTCCTGAGTGTCTCCTGGGCCACCTGCAGCATCTGTACTTGTAACATGCCAAGGTCGTTATACGAGTGGTCAATTGGCCATAAAGAGGTTTGGTTGGATATGTTTATGTTTAGTGTGCAATACTGCTTTCCCGTATTGACAGTTGGTCAGCTAGATATTTGCAGCTGGCAATGCCATTTAGTTTTGCTGTAATGCAGGGATTCACCAGTGTTTATTTTGTCTGTGAGCTTGTGCTGTCCACAAGTGATTAATTGTCCCTAGATAGAAGTGTTTTTCAGCAGTTGTGTTTTCACCCGTGGTTGTGGTCATAGTTTCCCAGGTTAAGAATTAAGTGATTGTCAGAGTGTCTCAAGTTCCTGTACAGTCATGTGGTGAGTTTTTTGAATTTCTGTGTGTGAGTCTCAAGGCAGTATTCTCTGTGAAGGTCGACAGTGTGTGTGGACTGTGGTGCACTTTGTTCTGTATCACCTGTAGGCGGCACAGGCGGTCAGAGCCACGTAACCCCAGACTGCAGCTGCATGCATCATCATGGGTCTAATCAGTATCATGTACACGGACCTCGATACAATCCTATTCAGTGTGCTTTACCTGTTGAGCTTAGAGTAGCACTGTTTGAGCCTTGCATTTGCTCAGTTGGCCTGTCACTGAAGTATTTGACTTTCACACTGAAACGTATTGGGCGTGTGTGTAGTGTTATTTGTCTGCAGTCTTAATGTGGGGTCCTACCCACTCATCTCGTATAGGGTGCCTAAAGGATGCTGCATTCTCAAAATGCTATACAACAATTCAAGCAAACAACATTAATAGTTTTTATTACAAATAAGAAGCTTGACAATGCTTAACCTGGAATTTACAATGGTGTCGCAAGCAATAGGCGACATGCAGTATAAATCCGAGTCCTTTGCTATATACAATGTTCGTGCAAGTTTGACACACAGCTTGTGGATCACTAATAACTGTTATTGTAGCATTCTGCGCTAGGCCTGTCCGTATACTGTCCTAATCCTGTCCAAATACTGAGTGGCCGAGGCTGGCAGGAGCGGCACTTATATTCTCTTTGTCTAGGGGCCTGCTCCCGTCGTGGTGTGGTCCTTGCCAGTGGGCTATTGGCT
The DNA here is from genome assembly GCF_021461395.2 of Schistocerca americana. Classification (NCBI taxonomy): domain Eukaryota; kingdom Metazoa; phylum Arthropoda; class Insecta; order Orthoptera; family Acrididae; genus Schistocerca; species Schistocerca americana. The sequence continues at coordinate 7,699,033 of NC_060121.1, read as the reverse complement.
GACGGTGTGTTCACTGCCTTCTTTGCTCTTGCGATCTTAATTTTCATTCCAGAGCTTGTGGGTATGCCAGAACACGTAATGTTTGTGCAGTTGTTATGGTTGTCAGTGAACAGAACTGCTTCACACTTGTCAGCATTTGCTTTAACACACTGTCGTTCCAGCTAGGCAGTTTTGTTTGCCGTTGCGAACTATGCCTGATGGTTTCCAGTCTTGCACTAGGATGGTAGTGTCATCTGCGTAGATGGTTGCCATTGTGTTTTGTTCAGTTGGAAAGTCATTGACGTAGAGATTAAACAAGAGGGGCCCTTGGATGCTGCCTTGGGGTACTCCCACTTGTATACTGTGTTGTGTTGACAGTTTGCCCTGAACGTCGGTGTTGAAGCTTCTGTGGGTGAGATATGAGTGTGTAAGATGTATGAGCTCGTCGGAGAGACTAGCAGTGCAGAGTTTGCGAATGAGACGATTGTGCCGTAGATGACTGAAGACCAGGAACAGCGCTCCTGTAGCTTTGTTGGTGTTGGGGGTGTGTGTAATATGTTCTACTACACGGAGGAGTTGTTGTGTTGTGGAGTGGTGATTGCTGAATCCAAATTGCTCCAGTCTCAGCGAGTCATTGGTGATGCAGTGCATAGTAAGATGTCTGAGAATCATCTTCTCAACAATCTTATTCAGGGAGCTCAGCAGGCTAACGGCTCTGTAATTTTGTGGTAGAGAGTGGTATTTCCCTGGCTTCCTGAACATCAGGACAGGGAAGTGTTGATGTTGTAGAATGGTATTCGTCATATGTGTGAGATGCTCTATAGCTTTATTCGTGAACTCCTGGGTGACACAGTTTTGAAAGTGATTGGGACCAGGAGCTTTTCTAGCTGTTTTGTGCTTAATAACCTGTGTAATTTCATGTGTAGCAGTATGTATTGTTACATTGCACTTGGGCTGGGTTACAAGCCATGTAACCTCCTGGTCCATTTCAAGTAGCAGTGCTGGATTGGAAGGAGCCAAATTCAGTGTGAATGATGTTGCTAGTGTTCTGGTCATCGGCTCATGCTTCTCCTCCATGGAGTATGCTGGTCTGTAAGGTATTTGTAAGCTTGGTGTGTAGTATTTATTCTTCGTGGAGTGGACAGCTATTTGCCACACTCCAGGTCATGTGGTGTGCAGCCCTGCGAGTGTATTGTCCCAGTTTGTGGTTTTAAAAGTTTTAATTTAGCCTGTATGATCCCCTGGAGCCTGCTAATATGCTGTTTGTACAGTCAGTATCTCCCGAGATGATCTCTCATTGACATCGGCCCCTGTATTTCTGGGAGCAGGGCCATTGAGCATTCTTGTGGTATAAGTACTGTAATGGTAAATGCTATTGCATCCTGAACTGCAGTGGTAAGGGCTTCGACAGCTTCAACAAGTTTCCTGCTTTGTGTAATTTTGGGAATTTGTGGGATACGACTTTTCAAGCATTTCCTTGAACAATGCCCAATTCACACGCTTGTTGCTCAGTATCCTGTGAGATTCATCATACTGCTGTGTTTCTTCCGAGTAAAGTATTACAGGTGTTTGGTGAGGCCAAATCATGTATAATTTCAATGTTGATTGTGACTATAATGCCTATCACATCTAGTCTCTGTTCCCTGTTTTAAGTGTCACCTCAGCTGGCACTAGTGTAATGTAGTTTGGGCGCAGTGCATGTTCGCATAGTTTTTTTGCTATTGGTGTTTGATCTTTGTTAGTTCCAAGCAGAGTGTTTAGCATTAAGATCACCAGTGGCTATTGGTCACTATGCAATGTTGAGTATTGTGCTGATATCGCTTGTTATGATGTTACCACATCAATTGTATATCGATATCAATGTAGTGTTCACTCAGTTGACTTGACCCTAACAGCTGTGGCTTCTAGTCTTTCAGGTTCAGGGATCTTAATATTTGTGTATTCTTTGTCTCAATATATGATGATTGCTGTTCCACCCACAGTTGTGCCTTCAGGTGGTCAGTACAGTAGATGTAATATCTTGGGAAGAGTAGTTGTTTGTGTGACTGGAGCTCAGCTTCGTTCATGAGAGCAATCCAGATTCCCTTCTCCTCCATAAATGCAGCTAGCTCTGCCCTTTTGTTGCCAATCCCATCTGCATTCCAGAATAGCATCTGGGTCAAAGTATTGTTGTTTGTGTTTTGTGGTGTATTATCTATGGAAGAGTGTGGGCAGAGTGGTGATAGCAGTTTGTATAGCAGCCATGCACTGGCTGGGTGTAGCCGTCATGAGTTTGTGCATGTGTTACGATGAAGAGCCTCAAGAGGATCTTAAGCCACGTGAGTGGGGAATAGTGTCTCCACTATGCCTCTGATTGTGGTGAGAATGTTTGTTATGTCAGCCAAAGTGTTGGCGGTGGTGTTGGTGGCTGGTGGTCCTTATGTTGGTGTACTGGATGGGCTGGCTTGTGTGTTATTCATGGTTCGTATTTCATCTGGGGTCACCTGTGTTATTGCTGTGGTGAGGGGGGCAAGAGTGTGAGTTACGGTTACATTGTTCCTTTGAATGTGTTCCTATGTTTGTCTGGTCTGTTGTTGGTGTATTTGTTGTGGTGTGATAGTGTCCTCTCTTTTGTTTTTTGGGTACCTCCGTTTCATTTCGTGTGTTTGTGGTTGCCCTAGTTTGGGTGTGTCTTCTGTGATATCACGAGTGTCACAATCTGGCCCAGACAGAGTTGACTTGGTGTTGTCTGGGACCGGCAGTGTTGTCAGTATAGGGGCAGTTTCTAGCATTGCATGTGTGGGTTGTGGTTCTGTTGTTGTGGGAGTGTGCCGTGAGTTTGTGGAGCTCTGTGCATCCTCAGTTCATCCACTTCCACTGACAATGCCAGTAAAAGAGATTCCACACCTTACTGGTTGGGGGGTGGGGAGTGTCTTGGAGCTGTTCTGGTTACCACTTGTCTGTCTTTGGCACTTTTGCACCTTAGAGCTTCTTTGTATGCTGCACACCATCTGTAGTTTGCACATGGACCCCTCCACATTTGGTAAATTTGATAGTTGTACCAAGTTTAAAGTGTCGTGCTACACGGTTACCAGTGCATTTGCGGCACCGTGTGCAAGATCACATCGGGTGCCGCATGGCCAAACTGCTGGCAGTGGTGGCACTGTTGGGGGACACACGGAGGTGTGTATATTTCTACTACGACCATGTGAAGCAGGAGCATCTGCGTCAGAAAGTTGCAGGAGTAAGCTGCGTTGTCCAACTCCACTAAATAGTTTGGCTGCAATCTGTGTGTCACAAATCCCAGAATTCATCTCATGCTCTCACAGTCCCAGCTGAGAGCTGTGATTATACCATGAAGAATGTCATTGAGGGTTGTTTTGTCAACTCCTTTCACGATGTACATTCGAGTTTTTTCCCCTTGGGTGCTATATTTATGATACTCAATTCCCCCAGCTTTGACAAATTTCAGGAGATTTGTGCAATCTGTTTTGTTGCATACATACCGTGATACATGGTCCCTTGTGAGTTTTGTGTTTGGTATATGGTGGGGAGTGACATTCTACAAATGTATTGTTTAGCTTGCCGAGGCAAGTGTAATTGTGTACTTTGACCAGTGGGAAGCCAGTCGGTGTAGTGTTCTGTGTAGCGGCTGGGGTAGTGTTGTGTAGTTGAGGTGCTGCAGAATTGTTTGTATGGTCCCTCATATTACCGATGCTCGGAACTGGTGTTGGTAAAAGCACGCTGCATTTGCCGTGTGAGTCAGTAGGCTCAGTTGTTCGTGTATGTTGCTGCTGATTGCATTTTGGACCCACCAGCTTCCAAGGTCCATCTTTGTTCCACGGAGCTCTCACTTCCAGCTCGAGGACTACTGCGGTGATATTGAGGGCCTCTCTAGTATATTCACTGGTGGTGTGACTGGTGTTGGTGTTGCTGTTGCTGTTGTGTTGCTTCCACCCGTCAGTTGGACAATGAGCTCATGCTGTCTCCGAGCCATTGCTTCTTGATTTGTGGCAGCAAAGTCCAGATTTAGCTGGTTCATCACTTACTGATAGGTGGCAAAGCAAGACAGAAACGTCGAAGGGAACAGATGGCACTCCTGCCTCTTGTGCTGCAGTCTTGCTACGGGTCGTCGGGTGGGATCTGCTTGGTGGATCTGCCGTCTCCCAGACATAAGGATACTTTTAAGGATAGAATGTGGATATGAGACAATTTTACTTTTTCGTCTGAAAAGACAATTTTACTTTTTTAGTGTACATAAAGAAGAGGGGAGTCCTTATGACTCACTTGTGCAAGATGCAATGCACACTGCAAGAGAGCACGGGTGGAAGACAGCAGCCTGTACTGGACAGTGTTGTCCAATGTGAACGTGACCCGGACACTGAAATACCCTATTAAAGAATGGGAGAGTCACACTGGGGAAGCTCCAACCACATTTGTAGGAACTTTGAGCCAGAACTCTTGGCCACCTAGCACTGTCAAGTGTGTAGCAGCGTGTGCTTGTTAGTGACACTCCAAAGAGTGTCCTGTGGCATCTACGCCAGTTTTAGCGTATGTGTAACACAAATTTCCTCTCGCTCGCAGCTACTGCAGGTACAGGGGGAAGGCAGCTGCTCAGCTGCGACTCACCCGTAGTACTGCCTGTGGTTTTCCTTGGTGGGAGGACTGGAACGAGGTGCACCAAGCCTTGTGATGCCCATTGAGGAACTGTTGGACTGAGGCGTAGTGACTCTGAGGTCAAGAAAGCTGGCAGTGACCAGAACAGGGTGTGCTAACCCCCCCCCCCCCCCCCCCCCCCCCCCCCGCCATCTGCTTTCTGTGATGCCATTGCAGAGGATTACACTGTGGTTGGTCATCTGGTTTTGATGTGGGCCAGAACATGAAGCTTTCCTTTGCTTTTTTTTTTTTGCTAAATTGACTCTTACTTCTGGACACAAACACCTATACAGAGCAAATGTATTGGCATCCAGGGTTTGGTTATTTGGGGGGGGAGTGACGATTTGTTATTGTTTCCACCCTCCCTCGCCCAGCTTCCCTCAAAAATGCAACTCGCTAGCAACCTCGCTGTTAGCATACGACAGACATCTACAATTTTAATAACAATAATAAACACACAAAAATATATTAAATTATTCAATATAATAGTAACAATACAAATAGGTGGATCAAAGAAGGAAGAAAACATAGAACAAACAAAAGAACTTCAGAAAGTGTACAAACTGACATGGACACACTATAATAAAAGAAACATTTCAGTACAAGGCAAACACATGCACTACAATACAGTTATAGTATCAGAAGCACTCTTCGCATCAGAAATGACCACAATCTGAGGACCAGGCACCACAAAGCAGAAAGAATACAATGTAAAATCCTCAGAAAATTTTTAGGAGCAGTGCACAGAGATGGTATATGAATGAAGAGATCAACCAGAGAATTATATGAACACAGAGGCAGACTCAGTCACAATCAGAAAACCCCGACTAACATTCTGTGGACACATACACACAATGAATAGCAACAGATTCACAAAGGGATTTAGGATATAGTAAATGCCTTAATCAAAAAAACCAGTTGGTTTCAAGAAATAGAAGAAGGCTACAAACAAGCAGGAATCAGAATGGAAATGATGAATGAAAGAGACAAATTCAGAAACAAAATTATGAACATAAAACTTGAAGTAAAGGAAAGGAAGAAAACAGAGAAAATATGTACATATCAAAGGAAACAAGAACACAGTCAAAGAATGAAAAGATTTTGGGAAGAGAAAAGGGAGGAGGAAAGAAGGAAAAAGCTGAACAATCACGTAACAACCAAGTTGAACTCTGTCAAAGTGTGTGCTCACCATCATTATTTCAATAAACATTATGACTGAACAGAGGTCTGCAAACACATGTGAATGAGGGGAATACTGTTTCTATCAGTGATTTCCAACTGTGTTCGGGAAGTCATTCTTTCTGTTGTTGTTGTATCGGATCTGTTGTTGACAGCTGGTATGTTCAACCCAGTGGTGTGCAGCTTTACCCAGCTGGAATGTTGTCAATCAGACCAAAAGCATGTTCTTGTGGGCAGACCCTAGCACGAGCAACTGAAAAGTGTCCTTTATTACATGTAGCTTGTCATTGCTGGAAGAACTTGGCATTTTTGACACACTTCTGTTTCCACGCTACCTCCTTCTCCAAAAGTTATGTGTGCATTTGGAAATTGGTGAAGTAAAAAATATAAAGACATCGTGTCATTCTGCCACATCTGTCTGTAGTGTCATTTTGCAGTGCGTGTACGATACAACGCATTTAGGTATGGTGAGGTTACTTAGCCATTAGTGTTCACAATGGCTGGCATAAAGGAAACATGACAAGTATTACATTAGAAAGCAACAGCGATAGCTTTCCGACCGCATAAATTCTACTAGGCAGAGTCAGAAGCAGACACAGTGGCCTGTGCCAGATACGAGGGTTGGAAGTGGCTGAAATGTGAGTTGTGGGACAGAGAGAAAGAGAGAGAGAGAGAGAGAGAGAGAGAGAGAGAGAACACACAGACAGCACCATAAAACATTCCCCATCTCTTTCTGCACAGAATGCACCACACTGCTGCCTTCTTAAGGGCACCCCAGTATAATATGTTGTTTGGGAAGTGTTTGGTAGTTATCATCATTGTTATGACCTCCACTTGTATCCACTCCTGCAAGATTGTGAAATCTACAGCCACTGAGGAGATTTATGTGAGATGTTCCTATCAACTTTATGTAATATTCATCACTTCTGCAGACAAAACAGATTTTCGACCTTAGCTTAGGAAAGAAAAGAATCATCACAGATCATTAAGGTTCAAAGAACTTGTCTTGAACACTGTAAGGGATCTGTGATCCCACAAACAAAGATGCTAGTATCTGACACCCAGGTCGATAGCGGACAGGAGTAGATTGTCGAGCGCTGCAGTAGGCAGTGAGACTAGTGCTGAGTGCGCAGTAGTATGGTAGAGTGTCGAGTGAGAAGTAGAGTGGGAAAGACGGGCAAGAATGGTGGTCGAGTGAGTTGTAAACGGTAAAATTCACTGGAGTATGACGAGTGAGCACGTCCCCCTGATCGTCGTGGGGTTGACTCTCACTAATGCCGATTCGCGAGTGATAAGAAACAGAAAGTGACAAGTGCCGAATTACGTGTTTCACGTCAACCGCGTCGGCCAGCAACAACCATGGATTGCAGTGAGGATTGTTGTGAATGTTAACCATCAGCATTGCGTGTGACAAAGTACTGAAAATCAGCAATCAGTAAAAAGAGATAACCGCAATTAGACGTGTAAGGCAAAGGTAGCAACTGCCTCAGAATTTGTGTGTTAGTAGGAAATATATATCAGTTGTACATCGCAACCTTTGTGATACTTAATAATAGACAAACTTTCAATCATTAGCTATTCTGTCTCAGAACAGCCACATTCGCAGAACAACCAATAGCCTTTCATCCATTAAGCACACGGTCATATATCATAATATTTAACTGTTTGGTGGCTTCGGTAAATTACCCAAAATCCAGTAAAGGAATTAATCGGGGGTGTTTCAACACAAATGCTTAAAAATTCTTTTGTAGTTAACCTATTATCAGATTATGAAGAGTTCTTTGTTACAGCTTGTATTTTTGTTCCAGGTGGCACTGAACTTGATGGCTGTAGTGATGTCGTGAAGGCACAGAGTTGGAAGTTGTTAAACCTTCAGAAACAAGATTTTCAAAAGTACTTCTTCTCAGACACCAACATTTCGCCCCTGTTTGTGTTGGATACACAGATGTCTCAGTTGTTGTCACATAATTTGAGTGTAGTGACTGAATCTAGAAAACAGTTTCTTTTGCTTCCCTGTACCCCAAGCATTATGTGCAATGCAGGACTCCTAACAAGACAAACACACAGAGCACAGCCCTCTGTCTTCTCTTGCCGTTTCTGCAGTTTGGGAGCACAGTCTGGAAGTCTGACTCATGTTGACCGGACCGGCAGGGCGAAAATGGTCGACATGGGTTCGAAGCTGGTGACAGAACGGACTGCTACGGCATGAGCAAAGGTTTTTGTGGGACCCGAACTGATGAAACTCGTACGAGAAAATGGCCTGAAGAAAGGTGACGTACTTAGCGTTGCTCGCCTGGCGGGAATTGTGGGGTCCAAGCAGACGTCCAGTTTTATCCCTCTGTGTCATAATATATCTTTCTCCTCTGTGGCTGTGGACATTGAACTGGACTCTGCTCTCAACTGTGTGATTATAACTGGCACGGCAAAGTGTAGAGGGCAGACGGGCGTGGAGATGGAAGCTCTCACTGCTGTATCGGTGTCTGCCTTAGCAGTGTACGATATGTGCAAAGCTGTGAGTCATGACATTGTGATATCTGAAATAATGCTTCTGACCAAAAGTGGGGGAACTAGAGGAGACTTCCACCGGACATGAGCATCTGTGTGGGTCAGTGAAATAAGTTAAGTATACCTGGTGTGACGTAGGCAAATTTCAAAGTCTGTTCGTAGTTATCATAAATTATATACACATCGAATTGGCCTGAATATAAGTTGCACCTTTAATTTCGAAAAAGAGAGAAACTTAATTAAAAATAATTTGTCAAGTTGCCCATTTACAAAAGCTTTTCAAAATGTGATTTACCCTTAACCACTTTTTTTTGTAGTACACTGTAGATAAATTACACACCAAAACAAAGCTTTCAGTTGCAGTTTTCATGTAAGACACTCTTAACTTCACTAACATTCATTGTTTTGTCACTGTCAGTATTTTTGTCACTCTCCTCCCAAAGTACAGTGGCGTCGCTACAATCCCGGGCATTGCATGTGCAGCATTTCTTGAACCGTACCTTTAAAAAGCACATCTGTTAGATGAATAACTGTGAGTTTGAAATTTGCAACGTAACTGTGTGGAATTCCAAAATTTTCTCTCAATGTTGTGCTTCATTGGTGAAGAATAAATTATATTCTTTAGTTAGAGAAAAACTGTGCCTGTCCCATTGTCTAAAATAGTGAAACTGTGAGAATGGTAATACAGAGGGGTCCAGAAAAATGTAGACTCTCTTTGATAGTCAATATTGATGGAACAAAATGGCATAGTGTCAAAATTCTTGCATGGGAGGAAGATCATTTTGTGTGTTCAAAGTGACACCTGTTAGCAGCCAAGCAACATCAATGTTGCTGAATTGTTGACTGAAGTACAGCTGTCAGTGTTGCCAGTGTGGTAGCTGCACAGAATGTCTTGATGGTTTCTCATATCTCATTCAGTGTAGCTGGGTTCTGTTGGTAAACTTTGTTTGTCGAGGTCCCCCATTGGTAGAAGTCGAGAATTGTAAGGTCCCGTGACCTTGGTGGGCACTTGACAGCTCCTCTTCGACTTATCCGTCGTCCAGGTAGATTTTCATCTAAGTAGAATCTGATATCTCTGTGGTGGTGAGGCGGAGTACAGTCTTGTAGGTAAAAATCTTTTGTTTCCAAACACCTCTTGGATGGCTAATAAAATCAATGTTTGCAGCATATGATACACCTCACCAGTTATGTACCTTCAAAGAAGAATGGGTCAGAGAAACAATACTATGACGGACCGCACCACACATTAACACCATGTGAAGTAACATGTTTGTCCATGTGAACATGAGAATTTTCAGCAGCCCAATACATGCAGCTATGACAGTTTACATTACCATTCAGGTTGAATTGTGCCTCATTAGGCCAGATAACCTTCCCTGCAAACCATCATCTTCGTGAAGCATGCCTTCAGACCACTCGTAGTGCTCCATTATTCGATTCGGGTTGTCCTCATTCATAGTGTGAAATAATCTTGGAATGTACACTTTCCACTTTGCAGTCTTCAGAATTTATCATGCACTTGATCAGCTTACCCCACTTCCCCATACATCCTGCTTCATAGATTTTTGAGATGATCTAGAAAAATGTTGCAATACAGCAGTGCTGGAACCTGGAGGTTGATGTTCTTGTTCGGAGGACCTTTCCTTGTGCACATTTTAAACAGTATTGTCTGCTTAAAATTTATACCAAATACAATAAATTGTTGTTTCAGTACAGCCTTGCATTGCTCAAACAATAGTTGTATTTCATTCAGTGCTGCATTGTCATCTGCTGGAAACCCACACGACAAGATCTGTTGGGAAAACAGTGGTTTATGCTACCACTCAAAATTGAAGCCATATAACACTTTGTTCCAAAGGTAATAACAATCAGAAAATGTCTACACTTCTCTGGATCCCTCTGTAGTCACTACCTAAATGGGATAGCAACAAAGAGAATGTTTGCATTGCTACCTCATACACAACAATTGATTTACAAACTGTAGTGATATTTTTGTTTCATTTCAAACTTAAGAAAAAGCACTACAGTTGAGGTTTCTATGATTCATAAAAGTCCCAGTTTTTATGGGAGATTTTTTGTAGAAATGGTGTATCTTATATTCAGGCCAGTATGGTACCCGTTTCCATCCTGTTTTAAGTCTTAATTCAAAATATTTATCTTTCTTTTTCCAATACCTGATCAGTTTGAGAGAGATATTTAAAACAAAAAATAAGCACTAGCAAGTACGTTAATTTGCTATTGTTAAAACTTTTTCTCGTGCATGTTCTCTACAATTTTGATATGACACCACCTGCACTCTTATCTTGTTGCCAGTAAAAAGTGAGTAAGTAGGTCATTAAACTCTCTCTCTCTCTCTCTGTGCCCTCCCCCAGCTGTGTGGTAGTGTCCTCTGTGTTGCTCTATTGTTTCAATTTTTGATAGTCCCGTGCTGTGAAAAGTTGAGGTGAAGTGTTCATTCTTAAATAAATAGTGTGTATCAGCTCTTTTCTCCTAGGATCAGGTTGTCATTGCTGTGTTCATTGATGTAAAATGACACTTTTTTAACAGTTCCTAAAAGGTGCACCACTTCATTGACATTTTTGCTCAGGTGTAGAGCATATTGGCCAGACCAATTTACATGTTTCAGCTTTACACTGTATGGTATCCTCTTTTTTAAAGGCCTATTATCTTTCTTGTGTGTGACTTGTCCAGAGATTGAAAATGTTTTATTTTGTAAGTTACCAATCCAGAACAGGTTTCTGTCAATTTAATTCTTCAGGTTTTTCCAGAAGTTTGCTGAAATTCCTGAGTTGTCCTTTGCACAGTCGGACATCATTGTCTTCCTCGCATATTTCGGTGACATTAGTTGTTGCTTTTACAAAGTGCTACTTGAGACTGACCGTCAGATGGAGCAGGTCTGTAATTTGTTCCCTCTGCCTTCGTGCTTCATCTGCAATCTGCTCTGACAGACACCATCCTCGGGTATCTGTGTTGCGTGATATTCCGAGTGTCATCTACACTCACGGGCACGATTCTTGTGTGTTATGTTTTCAGTCCAAGCTAGTTGGTAGAATTCTGTTTGCAGGCTGTTCCCGTTTGGGGACAAGGATCGGCAGGGCATGAAACCCTAATCTTTCATCTTTCAGTTAACTCAAATGTCGAGTGTCACTTTTTTCATGTACTGTGGTTACAAATATAAGAAAATACAAAATGAAAATTTCTCAACACAGTCATGTTTCTTTTCAGTATGTTTCTCAGATCAGTACACTGCAATGTAAATATTCCATTAAAAGAATATATTTTTGATTGTTTCTTCAGTCAAAGATGCATTGCCTTTTTGACTTAACAATCAATGTCAAATCATTGCCCCTCAAACAATCCTGCTGGGGTTTGACAACGTGAGACCATGGCTTTATGGAGCATCACCTAGAATTAGCTGCCGTCTTTTCTGACATCATTTTAAATCAATGCTATCATCACTGTTTCTTTTGCTTAGGGTTTTGAGTCTAGGAATGATGCAAACAATCAGCAGTTTATTTCTTTCTTACGTGATCTTGTTTTCTCCTCCCTACCCCCCTTTCTTCTTTCATTTGGTAGCCTCGAGCAAATTGAATATTCCTGCTTTTGTTTGTATTTATTAATCTGTCTGTGCCCCTAATTCTTAAAAGACTTCATTATGACACTAATACTCTGAAGCAGCAAATTTGGGGAAAAAGAGCTGCATTCATTTATGCTGTTGTAAAATGGAGGAATTGGTTGTAGTTGGAAAAAAAATCTGCCTTTTATAGCTGCTGATTTTTGTCCTACATACGAGTCCTCCAAGCTACTGATGATCTGACCAATGTACGACATGCCAAAATGCTACGGCTGCATGGGGAGATACAATTAAATCCCATCCCTCCCCCCCCCCCCCCCCTCTCTCTCTCTCTCTCTCTCTCTCTCTCAAAGATCGGCAGGTTCAGGAATCTAACACAGAAAGAATTTAATCACGGTTTCTTTTTCATCTCTATCATACAATGTAGTCCAATTTTTTGCTAATACAGAAATAACATTTTGTGATTTATGTTGTGTACTCTTCAAAAGATCTAATGATGTCCTCATTCCTTTCTTATAAACAAAACAAGAAAAAACTGACAATAATTGTCGTTAAAATAAAACACAGAACAGTGTCTCCATAGCATCAATGAGCACATCCTTTCAGCACCTTTGACCCAGGCAGTGAACACAGCAGCGGTCAGTCTATGACTTGCAGCAGGTGAATCCCAGTCAGCTGCATTGTTCATGCACCCCACATAAATAATAATAAACAAAATCTAACAATACACATAACCAAGGCTTGATTTGTGACAGTATACCGCTGATGACGAAAAAAATTGGACCCAAAGATTTTGAGATGTGGTACAATAGAACTTTTGCTCTAGTTGAAGCGGTAAGATGCAAATGTTGTATTCACACTTTTAAAAAGCTCAGAAAAGTGTTATAACTTTTTCAGAAGTCTAAATCAAACTACGGAAACTCTCGGTAGGAACTTAGAAATATAGGAAATGATAGAGTGCTACTTACCATAAATACATGTTAAGAAGTCTATTTTTTTTCTTTTAACAAATCTAGCACTGCATATTACTGCCAAATTAGTCATTACCTGTGATTGCCCCAGTGGCAGACGTATGTATAATAATGTCAAAACGTTTGTGACACTACACACTAGGAGAAGCTCAAGTTTCAGATACACATTGATTGTGTTCTTGATGATGCTATCCACATGTTCATCCACACTCTGCAAACCACTATGAAGAGTATGACAGAGGGTACATCTCACTGTACCAGATATTAAAGGTTGTTCATGTTTCAAGACCATTTAAATCTTTCTCTGCATGCTGTAATTAATCTAATATTGTCCTCATGGTTCCTATGGGAGCAATAGTTACAAGGTTGTAGCATATTCCTAGAGTCGTCTTTTGGTAAGCATACTTTCTTAGGATAGTGTACATCTTATCCTGAAGCGTCTGCCAATTCAGTTATTTCAGCATCTCTGTGACACTCTCCCTTGGGTCAAACAAACCTGTGACCATTTGATCTGCCCTTCTCTGCATGCGTTCAATTCCCCATTAATCCATTTTGATACAGGTCCCACACATTTGAGCAATATTCTAGGATGGATCATACAAACGATTTGTAGAATGACTGCATTTCTATGGTATTCTACAAAAAAAAATCTCACTCTTTCGCCTGCCTTACCCCTGAGTAGGCCCATATGACTGTTCATTTCATATCCCTACAAAGTGCTTCACCCAGGTAATTGTACGAATAGACTTAATCCAAGCAAGACACCCTGATACTGTAGCCATACCACACTGCGTTTTCTTCACTTTGCAAAATGCACGATTTTACATGTCTGAACATTTAAAAGAAAGTTTGAAATTATCAAGATCTGACGAATGTTTGTACAATTTCTTTCAGACTGCACTTTATTCTAGATAAATGCACTATCTGTGAAAAGAGTGCTTTACTATTAATATTGTCTGCAAAGTCATTAATGTACATGAACATGAACAGCAATGGTCACAACATACCTCTCTATGACACATCTGAGGTTACTTCTACATCAGATGATGACTCCCCAGCCAAGATAACATGTAAGTCATTCCTACCAAAATATCCTCAATTACAGTGACAAATTTCACTCGATACCCCTCACGGTAGCAATTTTGATAATAAGCATCAATCTGGCACTAAGTCAAAAGCTGTTCAGAAATCGAGAAATACTGCCTGCACCTGTCGAGTCAGGAAGATGAAAGTTTGAAGGTCAGGTTGACAAAACAGATTTTTAATACTCTTGGAAAGAACCCTAAAGTTTCTGACATAGTTCAGGGGAATGACAAAGGGATCTTTGACAGGCTGGATTAAATCTAGGCGGCGTCACAGACCGACCAGAGTTACAACTTTAAAGGCTTCTACGCTGAGCAAATACAACGGGCTGTTGGAGGAAGAATGCAAAGGCAGCTTCTAGTAATGTGCAATTGCTATTCTGCGTGGTCTTTAATGGCCATTATCAAATTTTAAAAAATTAAGAATAACAATAACACAGTACACAACAGGAAGGGTACAGCGGACTTTCCCTGATTGTTCCTTACATTACCTTTCCTTGATTTTTTTTTTTTTTTTTTAATGATAATGTTTCTAAGTCTTTCCTGGTTTCCATTGAAAGCTTTGGATTGTTTCAAAGATTAATTTACACATTTTCTAATATTTTAATGTATTCTAGGACAGGAACTCAAAGAGCACAAGTATAAAAAAACTGCATGTAGGACATTCATGTACAGCTTCCCATTTTTAACTGCAAGGTAACGGCAGTCTATTTTGTTACAAGAAAATGAATCGGGACTTAGTTCTCCAGAGCTGATACTATTATAAGGAGTTGTGATGGAAGAACATGAGTTCCAAACAATGGATGCCTTGGATCTGTTTGCTGCTGCTTCTTTTTAATCTCTGCTGCTAATCCCATGAGTGAAAGATCTCTATCAATGAAAAAGTAGATTTGAATGACATCAAGTTTCTTCTCTTGTCAATAGTTGTTTCTACTGAAGAGAAATGAGTCTGGTCATCTTTGTCCATTTGCAGTAATTCAAAGGTGTCGTGGCACCTGACATGTATGCTTGAAAATAACAAACGATCAATATTGTAATTAACAAAAGTATTGACAGCAGTAAGCTGTATTTATCACATCCAAAAAGTTTGTAAAAGCTGTGGACCCTTGTTTTATCATGTCAATCCATTTGTGCCAATGGCTAACAGAGTACCATTCACCATCATGTCAAGTGGCAATAACAGTTTGCTTGCATCATAAATATTGAGTGTCAAAAGTTAATTCCAACAATATGAAATAGGACAGATTGCTACTCACCAGTTAGAGCAGGCAATGGGCAGCAGACAAGCATACTGAAAAAAAAAAAAAAACTGTCAGATACTATATACTCAAAAAAAAAAACACCTAGGTACTGAAGGAATTATCGAAATACCAAATAGGGCTGAAATCAGTAAATGTGACATACATGTGAAGACAGAAAAATAATTACAGTTTCAGAAAAAACTGGATGATTTATTCAAGAGAAAGAGCATCACAAATTGGATGAGATGGTCCACCTCTGGCCCTTATACAAGCTTGGCTCTGGCTGATAGAGTTGTTGGATGTCCATCAGAGGGACATCATGCCAAATTCTATTCAAATGTCACGGTAGATAGTCAAAATCCCGAGGTGGTCTAATGGCCCTGCCCATAATGCTCCTTACATTCTCAATTGGGGAGAGATCCAGCAACTTTGCTGGCCAAGCTAGGGTTTGGCAAGCAGGAGGACAAGCTGTGTGCGGACAGGCATTATCTTGCTGAAATGTAAGCAATGTATGGCTTGCCAAGAAGGGAAACAAAATAGGATGTACAGTATTGTCAACAGACGACTATGCTGTAGGGGGTGCATCCATGCCACCCCTACAGCATAGTCGTCTGTTGACCAAAAGGGATCTGTTAGGAAAAGAAATCGCACCCCAGATCATCAGTCCTGGTAGTTGGACCGTATGGGATGTGACATTCACGGTGGCATCCCACCGTCTGGGGCGTCTTCAGACACATCTGTGCTGATCATTGGGGCTCAGTTCATAGTGGGATTCATCACTGAAGCCAATTATATTCCAGTCAATGCAATTCCAGACCAGGGACGTGCCTGGGGGCACACCAGATAGCAGTGCGATACCAACCTGGCTGCTGGCTGCCATACAGCCAAACGAGGACTGATGGTCTACTGTGCCATTTCTTTTCATAACAGGACCCCTTTGGTTGTCATCTGTGTCACCATTACAACACAGACATCTGTTGACGATATTATAAACCCCATTTTGTTTCTTTTCATGACAAGCCATCATTTGCTTACATTTCAGCAAGATAATGCCTGCCCACACACAATTCGTCTTCATACTTGCCACACCTTATCTTTGCCAGCAAGGTCATGGGATCTCTCCCCAACTGAGTATGTCTGGGGCATTCTGGGCAGGGCCACCCAACCAGCTCATGATTTAGACAATACAATGCGCCACTTGGATAGAATTTGGCTTGATGTCCCTCAGTAGGACATCCAACAAATCAATCAATGCCAAGCTTGCTCAAGAGTCAGAGGTGAACCAACTTGCTCAATTTGTGAAGCTCTTTATCTTGAATTAATCAATCAATTTTTCTGACATTGTAATTTTTTTTTTTTGTCTGTGCACGTACATCACATCTACATATTTCCATCCCACACAGATAATTCTTTCATGCTGCATAATGTTTATTTTTATCTTACGAGTGTAATCTAATGGACAGAGCCCACCTCAGCATAGGGAGTCTCTGCTGGTTGGGAGTGTGGAGGTGGACAGACAGAGAGAAGTGTACTAGGGGGACAGTAACAGTGTGTGAGATTGGAATGGGAGCAGGGGAGGGCATTGAGGTGTGGGGCCACAGGAACGAAACCTAGAAACTTTAGCTGCGGCATATTCTTCACTCC
Source organism: Schistocerca americana (assembly GCF_021461395.2). Lineage (NCBI taxonomy): Eukaryota > Metazoa > Arthropoda > Insecta > Orthoptera > Acrididae > Schistocerca > Schistocerca americana. The sequence goes on along the minus strand of NC_060121.1, from coordinate 7,682,223 downwards.
TGTAAACCCCGTTACCTAAACCTTTGCTAGTCTCTCTGTCTCACATATCTAGGCCTTTACCTGCTCCCACCCCAGCCTCACACCACCACACCTGCTTGATGAGGGCTGTCCCATACTTTCTAATATCTAAAAATCTTCCTTCAATGTGCCAGTCTGCCACTCAGTGTCTTCTCTAGGTGGGGAGCAGAAAGCTATCCTATTTCATATTATTGTTATTCCATCCCAGATTTCCCAATGTTTAAAAATTAATTTTACGCTTGCCGTAAAGTATTACACAAACACTAATTGGTTATTTTTTCTGATATTCAAATTATATTTTGCTCTCATTTTTGTCCCTTTATCTAATCAACTTTGCATTGTGACATTTCTGACGAAAGTACGAGTTATTCAGAAAGTAGGTAAAAAGTAGTGAATTCTTCCTTTGAATCACTCTCACTTTGTCTCAGGTGCGATCAAATGTGTGTACCCGTATATGCATTTAGCTGTATCAAATTATCTTCCCCAACACACAAAATGGGGGTCATTATTCAATTTATCTTGAAAGTATGTGTGAAACGCACTTTCCACAAAAAGGCTCAGATGCATAACTCTCAAAATATGTGTTTGCACAATAGGTCTGGAATTTTTAAAGACAAGGCGAAGAAACCATTGGATTGTATAATTTTTTTATTAATCACAAAGAACCAACATGATTCAAAGACATCAACAACAGCAATGGACGTTCAAGTAAAAATGGAAATGTCATGTGGCTAGGGCCTCCCGTCTGGTAGACCGTTCGCCTGGTGCAGGTCTTTCGATTTGACGCCACTTCGGTGACCTGCGCGTCGAGACGTTCAAGTGAATTGTCTGCCTCCAATTCTGATCACAGAGAAACACTCCAATAGGAAAGAGGGCACAACATCCTGCTCCATTTTCAAAAGCTGCAATGTCAAATATTACAACCTGTAACAAAAAAAGGTCATGTGATAATTATTGTTTACATACCGATTACAGTAACAGAGGCATATATGATCTAATAGGAAGGGGGAACAGAAGGGCAGGACATGGGGAACAATGAACAGATGAGATGTGAAACCATGGTAAGTTAATAGTGGCGATAATGCCAGTTAATTACATGTGTGGGAAAAGCAACCACTCTTGCAACTCAGAGCTACTCTTGTTTCTGCAACTGATCTTCCATTCTTTCACTGTTCCTATTTTTCTCATATTAATAATTCTAGTTATAGAAGGTTTTCTAACTAAAAGCTTATTAGCATTTTGTAATGAAACCGATAAACAATACAGTCTCATTCTCTAATGGAAGAACACAGTACATCGCGTTCGTAAATAACTTGATCCAACAAAACTTTTTATATGAGTATCTGGACATTCATTACATGACATTTAATTTTAAGTATCAATACAAACACTTACATAAAACATTATTTACACTCAAAACCCATTATTCAAAACTGATGTCCATATGTGTAACTGTTTACAGCAGCAATTATTAATATAGTTACTACTGCTAGCTTTAATATGGATTGTTAAAAAGTTTAGAAATGTTAACTAAAAAATGAACTGTAAGCAAAATCTTTTCTGTTAAAAAGTTAATGTTGAAACCACTGGAGAAACATTATAATGTATTATTGTAGTCATCATGTACACTGCAAAAAAAAAAAAATTTGCAACACCAAAAAGTAATTAACGTAGAGTAATGAAATTTCAGGAACATATATGTCTAAGTAACTTATTTAAGTGATTAATGTTGCAAGATCACAGGATAATATAAGTGCGAGATACACCATTGCAAATGTGATACACTAATACATTGAAATCCAGTGTAACTGCCCAAATGTAAGCATGCAAACATGCATGCATTGTGCTGGATATGAGTTTGTGGGATGAAGTTCCATGCCTGTTTCACATTGTCATCGAAACAGGGATGGTTAATGCTGTTTTTGGGAGACACTGGAGTTGTTCGATGATGTCCCGTGTGCACTGATTTGGAGCCAGACCTGGTGATCAAACAGGTCAAGGCAACATGTTGACATACTGTAGAGTATACACCCATGCCTCCATCTTTGCTACCCTTCCTGTTTACCTCTACCCTGTTGCTTCATAACCTGGGTTGTGAGTAACTGAATCCACTTTCTCTTCTTCCCCTTCTTTCCCCTCTCTCCTCCCTGATGAAGGAACAAAGTTCCAGAAGCTAGGATACGTAAATTTTCTGTTATGTTTTGTGTATCTATTGGCTGTACTGGCCAGCCCCTCTATCTCTTTGTTAGTATTTGTTTCACGTCTTTATATGAGACTTTCCATCCTCACAATAATGTTAGTTTATAATTTATGGACAGCCTAATCCATTATTTCCTGTCAAGGTTTGAAACTTTAGTAAATCATAATTTTTGTCTTGGTAAAATAAAGGTGATTAGATGTTTCCCTCATGCACATGTAAGAGACTGTCAGTTCACATCTACGTTTGTAATCTGCAATCCACCAGGAGGTGCATGGTACAGGGTAAGTCCCATTGTACCAGTTATCAGGGTTTCTTGCTGTTTCATTCATGTATGGAGCGTGGAAGAATGATTGTCCGAATTTGTCTGAATGCCTCTGTGTGAGCAGTAATCATCCTAATCTTATCTTCACGACCCCTGTGAGAGCAATATGTGGGGAGGGGGGGGGGGGGGGGGAGGGGGGGGGGGGGTTGTGGTATATCCCTAGAGTAATCATTTAAAGACAGTTCTTGAAACTTTGCTAATACACTTTCTTGGGATAGTTTACACCTGTCTTCAACAGTCTGCCATTTCAGTTCCTTCAGTATCTCTGTGACACTCTCCCATGGATTAAGCAAACCTGTGACCATGCTGCCTTTCTTTGTATACAATCAATGTCTCCTGCTAGTCTTATCTGGTACAAGTCCCACACACTTTAGCAATAGTCTAGTGTGGTGGTGGTGGGGGGGGGGGGGGGGGGGGTCGCACGAATGACTTTTAAGCATCTCTTTAGTAGACTGATTGCACTTCCCCATCATTATACCAATAAACCAAGGTCTACAACCTGCTTTACCCACAACTGAACCTATGTGATCATGCCATTTCATATTCCTACAAAGTGTTACACACAGGTATTTGTACGAGTTGGCAGATTCCGACAGTGACTCACCAATATTATAGTCACAGGATACTAAGTTTATACATTTCTAAACATTCAGAGCAAGTTGCCAATCACTGCACTATGTTGAAATCTCATCAAGATCTGACTGAATATTTATGCAGCTTCTCTGAAATAGCACTTCATTACAGATAACTGCATCATCTGCAAAAATCCTGATTTACAGCAAGGTCATTAATGGACAAGAACTGCAAGGGCCCCAACACACTTCCCTGGGGCACACCTGAAGTTACTTCTACATCTGATGATGACTCTCCATCCAAGGTAACATGCTGTGTCCTTCCTATCAAAAAGTCCTCAATCCAGTTATGAATTTCACTTGATACCCCATATGATCGTACTTTTCACAGTCAGTGTAGGTGTGGAACAGAGTCAAATACTGTTAGGAAATCAAAAAACACTATCTACCTGTTGCCTTGATCCAATGCTTTCAGCAAGTTATGTGAGAAAAATGAGAGTTGGATTTCATATCATCTATGTTTTTGAAAACCATGCTGGTTGATATTGAGAAGGTAGTTCCGTTCGAGATACCTCATTATGTTTCAGCTCAAAATATTTTCTAAGAATCTACAACAAATCGATGTCAAGGCTACTGGATGGTAGTTTTGTCACTCCTACAACCCTTCTTGTAGACGGGTGTGATCTGTAACTTTTTCCAAAAACTGGGTAAGGTTTTTTGGATAGATTACAGTGAGAAGAGAGGATAGCTCAGCCACAAATTCAATATAGAATCTGACTGCGATTCCATCGGGGTCTGGAGCTTTGTTTAATGATTTCAACTGTTTCTCAACACAACTGACACTAATACCTATTTCGTTCATTTTTTCAGTGTACGAGGATTGAATTGGAGCAGTTCTCCTGGGTTTTTATTTGCAAAGGAACATTTGAAAATAGAGTTCAGAATTTCAGCTTATACTTTGCTACCCTCAATTTCAGTTCCTGTCTCACTTGCTAGGGACTGGACACTAACTTTTGTGCCACTAACAGCCCTTACATACGACCAGAATTTATTTGGATTTTGTGAAATGTCATTTGACAATATTCTGCTACAGTAGCCATTGAAGGCTTCATGCATTGCTCTCTTGACAGCCAAACATGTTTCATCCAGCGTCTCTCAATCTATAATCCTACACTTTGTTTTACACCTATTATGCAGTAATCTCTCTTCCTTTAGACGTTTTCTTTACAGTGACTGTATACCACGGAGGTTCCATCCCATTATGAACTGTTCTACTAGGAACCTATCTACTCAGTGTGTGGTCAACTGTTCTTTTCAAGTAGAGGAAGAGCACCTCTACATGCTCCTGACCTGTCCTGAAAGTTTCAAGTTCCTCACTGAGATAAGATATTACTAATTTCTACTTAGTTAACTGAACACATAATAAGAGGATCCTCACGACACAGTGAATAACTGTACGTCAGTCGGGTGTGGCCAATGTGGAGCCGACAAACGACGACTGAGTCCCTGCGGGTGGCTCGCAGGGATGACTGCCAAACAGTCGTCATCTCCTTGATACGACGGAGTTTGTTTGGCACGGGCAGGTTGCGCCATTCAGTTTCCCAGAATTCGAAAACTTTGCGGCGTAATAGTGCCCGCGAATCAGTCGCCGGGAGGCCAATCTCCAGAGGTGGTTTACTGATGGCCTCTTTCACCAGGCGGTCAACATTCTCATTGCCGGGGATCCCAACATGGCCTGGGGTCCACACAAAGACCACAGAGCGGCCGTTACGTGCAAGAGTATGCAGGGACTCATGGACAGCCATCACCAGACGAGAACGAGGGAAATACTGGTCGAGAGCTCGTAAACTGCTCAGGGAATTGCTACAGATAACAAAGGACTCACCTGAGCAGAAGCGGATATACTCTAGGGCACAAAAGATGGCGACCAGCTCAGCTGTGTAAACGCTGCAGCCATCCAGCAAGGAACGTTGTTCAGAATGGTCCCCTAGAGTAAGCGCATATCCGACACGACCAGCAACCATTGAACCGTCAGTGTATACAATGCCAGAGCCCTGATACGTGGCCAAGATGGAATAAAAACGGCAGCGGAAGGCCTCTGGAGGGACGGAGTCCTTCGGGCCCTGTGCCAAGTCGAGCCGAAGGCAAGGGTGAGGAACACACAATGGGGGTGTCCGCAAAGTGGCCCGGAAAGGAGGTGGAACTGTAAAAACCCTAAGCCCAGAGAGAAGCTCTTTGACACGGACCGCGATCGTACAACCTGACCGGGGCCGACGTTCAGGAAGATGGACGACCGATTGTGGGAACAGGAGACGATAGTTTGGATGCCCAGGCAAGCTAAAAACATGGGCAGCATAAGCGGCCAGTAAATGTTGGAGCCTCAATCGCAGTGGAGGGACACCTGCCTCCACAATTATGCTGTCCACAGGGCTGGTGCGGAATGCTCCTGTCACCTGTCGAACCCCACAGTGGTGAACGGGGTGCAGCAGTTGCAATGCTGAGGGCGACGCTGAGCCATACGCCACACTCCCATAATCAAGCCGGGACAGCACAAGGGCTTTGTAGAGCTGCAGCAGCGTATTACGATTGGCACCCCAAGTTGTGTTGCTGAGGCAGCGAAGGGCATTCAGATGCTGCCAGCACTGACGCTTGAGCTGATGAATATGTCAAAGCCAAGTAAGCCGGGCATCGAACAGCAATCCCAGAAAATGGTAAGTGTCAACAACCCTGAGAATGGCATCCTGAAGATAGAGCTCAGGGTGGGGATGGACAGTTCGGCACCGACAAAAGTGCATAAAAAAAGTCTTTGCAGGAGAAAATTGAAACCCATGAGATAGGGCCCATGCCTGCGCCTTGCGTATGGCTCCCTGCAACCCACGTTCTGCAACACTAATGGTGGAGGAGCTGAACAAGATGCAGAAATCATCAGCATATAACGTGGGTGAGACAGACGACCCAACTGCTGCTGCAAGGCCATTTATGGCCACAAGGAAAAGGGGCACACTCAATACTGAGCCCTGTGGAACGCCATTCTCCTGGATATGAAGTGAACTATGGGATGTGCCAATTAAAATGCGGAATGTCCGAACAGATAAAAAATTCTGAATAAAAATGGGGAGAGAGCCCCGGGGACCCCATCCGTGCAACGTGGCGAGTATATGGTGCCGCCACGTCGTGTCATATGCTCTGGAGAGGTCGAAAAAGAGGGAGACAAGGTGTTGGCGCCTGGAAAAAGCAGTGCGGATTGCAGACTCAAGAAAGACCAAAGTATAGGCGGTGGAACGGCCCTGACGGAAGCCGCTCTGGCACTGAGCCAGAAGACCCCGAGACTCGAGCAGCCAACACAGCCGTCGACTCACCATACATTCCAGTAGCTTGCACAGAGTATTTGTCAAGCTGATGGGTCGATAGCTATCCACAGTAAGCGGGTTCTTACCAGGCTTCAGCACCGGAATGATGGTACTTTCTCGCCACTGCGACGGAAAGACACCATCGCCCCATATGCGGTTGAAGATGGCAAGAACACATCGCTGACAGACCGGGGACAGGTGTTTGAGCATCTGATTGTTGATGCCATCTGGCCCAGAGGCCGTATCGGGGCACTGTGCCAGGGCGCTTTGGAGTTCCCACAAACTAAATGGGGCGTTATACGTCTCAGGGTGGCGAAAAGCAAAAGAAAGCCGTTTGCCTTCCTCCTGGCGTTTAAGCGCGCGAATCGCAGGCGGGTAATTCCCCGACGCAGAGGCCCGAACATACTGCTGTGCGAAATGCTCGGCGATTGCATCAGCATCGGTGGATACCGCCCCGTTGATGGTAAGCCCTGGGACACCTGTAGAGTGCTGCACTCCAAAGATGCGCCGAATCTTCATCCACACCTGGGAGGGTGAAGTACGGGAACCAATGGTGGAAACGAACCTCTCCCAGCGCTCCTGTTTCCGCCTCTTGATGAGCCGCCGTGCCTGAGCACGGAGACATTTGAAGAAAATGAGGTTCTCCAAAGACGGGTGCCACTTATGTCGCTGAAGAGCCCGCCGACGTTCTTTAATGGATTCAGCGAACTCCGGAGACCACCAAGGCACTGCCTTTTGCCGGGGGCACCCTAACGAACGAGGAATGGTACGTTCTGCAGCGGAAACAATCGCTGCAGTCAGTGTCTCAACCGCCACATCGATGGTACTGTGGGGGAGAGATGCAACAGTGGCAGCAGAGGAGAATGTTTCCCAGTTTGCCTTGCTAAATGCCTACCTAGGCAGGCGTTCATGGGATCGACGCTGGGGTAGTGAAAGGAAGATGGGAAAATGGTCACTACCACACAAGTCATCATGGACTCTCCAGTGGACCGATGGTAAAAGCCCTGGGCTGCACAACAACAGATCTATGGCCGAGAACGTGCCATGCGCCACACTGAAATGCGTGGCAGCGCCAGTGTTTAAGAGGCAGAGATCAAGTTGGGAGATGAGATTCTCGCCATCTCTGCCTTGGCCAGTAATCTTCGATCCACCCCACAGGGGATTGTGGGCGTTAAAATCCCCAAGGAGAAGAAAAGGCGTGGCAAGTTGGGCGACAAGTGCAGCCAATTCGGTCAGGGAGACTGTACCACCTGGAGGGAGATAGACACTGCAGACGTTTATGTCCTGGGTAGTCCTTACGCGGACAGCCACAGCTTCCAAAGATGTTTGAAGGGGCACAGGAGCACTATATACAGAGTTAAGGACATACACGCAGGCTCCACCTGACACACTATTGTAAGTGCTTCAGTTGCAGTAATAACCCCTGTATCCACGGAGGACAGGGGTCCGCATTGCCGGGAACCAGGTTTCCTGGAGAGCAATGCATAAAGCAGGTGTCAAGCTTACAAGCTGACGCAGCTCAGGTAGATGGCTAAAATAACCGCCACAATTCCACTGGAGGATTGTACAAAGCGTGTCCTGTAGAGGCATTCAGGCACTGAAAAGGCAAATTACTGGGCAGGGTCACATGCTGCCACCGACTGAGTGACGGACGTCACTACGGCCATCGTTTCTGAGGAGACGGTGAGATCCAGGTCATCAGGGGACGCAAAGAGCTCGACCTCATCCTCAGAGGCTGAGCTGACAGGAAGTGTTGGTGCGGGAACCACTGGGTCCTTATCCTTCTTGGAGAGCTTCCTCTTCTCTCTCTTGTCTTTCGGAGGAGGGTTGGCATGCTGGGAGGGCTTTCCTGACGCATTATCAGGAACAGAGGAAGAGCGTGAAGCCCTTCGACCAGCAGCTGGTGGCTTCTTCAGCCACTGGCTAGTGCCTTGTGAGACACTGGGGAAGTCCTTGGAAGGGACTCCCCCAAGGGATCCCTTCCGAACAAGTGAGGCCAGAGGAGGCTGTTGCGTCTCCGGCTGAGCAGCCGGAGAGAGCTGTCGCTTCCCCGGCTGAGGAGCCGGAGAGGGCTGTCGCCGCTCCGGCTGAGAGGTGGGGACCGACGTCCTCGGTTGCTTGGGGCGCACTGCTCCCGAACTGTGTGTTTTGGGAGCAGTGGAAGAGACAGTGGCCCCCACCGGTGGTGGGGCAGGCGAAACATGACTGTTCGGTGGGCCAACTGTCAAAGGAGTTTTTGCAGGAACTGGTGGCTGCAGTGTTACAGCAGCATAACTCCTCAACATAGGTGTGGGGTTGAGCCATTCTAATTTCTTCCTCGCCTCTTGGTAAGTTAAACGGTCCAGGGTCTTAATTACTTGTATCTTCCGCTCTCGTTGGTAGACTGCACAATCTGGCGAGCAGGGAGAATGATGCTCCGCACAGTTAACGCAGGTGGGAGGTGGAGCACACGGAGCATTTGGATGCGAAGGTCGTCCACAATCGCGACATGTGGGGCTGGCAGTGCATCTGGAGGACACGTGCCCGAATTTCCAGCACTGGAAGCATCGCATAGGGGGCGGGACATAGGGCTTGAAATCGCACCGGTAGATCATGACCTTGACCTTCTCAGGCAAGCAGTTGCCCTCAAAGGCCAGGATGAAAGCACCGGAAGCGATCCTATTATCCTTGGGTCCCCTAAAGACACGACGAACGAAGTGTGCACCTCGTCATGCCAGGTTCTCCCGTAGCTCGTCATCAGATGGTAGCAGAAGATCTTTATGAAAGATAATCCCCTGGACCAAATTTAGTGACTTATGGGGAGTGACGTTAACAGGTATGTCACCAAGCTTCTCACAGGCGAGCAACGCCCTTGACTGTGCAGAGGAAGGTGCTTGTATCAAAATGGCCCCGCTCCGCATTTTGGAAAGAGGGGCCACTTTCCCGAACTTATATTCAAGATGGGTCACAAAGAACAGAGGCTTAGTCCCCAAAAATGAATCCCCATCAGTTCTGCTGCACACAAGATATCGCGGTGAATATGGCTCCTGTCTGTCCGCAGCCCTGCGTCCCTCCCAGGGCGTGGCTAGGGAAGGGGACGATTTGGGGTTATATGCCACAGCGTTAAAGTCTACTTTATTGCGCTTAGAGACGTTGGTGGTCGTGCGACCACCGGATTGAGATTGTACCCATTTCATTGCGGGGTATCCGCCCCGATGCCACCCACTCCGACCAGGGGCTCTCCCCACGGGTGGCACCCAGCCACAGCAAAGGCCACCTAGCAGGATGGCCGTTGCCGGGAGTCCTGATGCCCCAGAGAGACGGGCATCTACTCCTAGGCTTACGTGGGGAGGCGGCAGTTCAGGCATCGGCAGTACGATCCCTGTGTTGTCAGGGGGCTACAACCTAGAGGGTACATGACGACCCCACCACAACGGGCTGGCTACCGTGCTGGATTTTGGGTGCCATGGGTAGTCCATAGTGATCGTGGGTGCAGATGATGATGCACTAAGGGCGTAACTTACACAATCCATCACGTGTGTATGCCCAAAATGAGGGATGGAGGGTGCAGTTACAACACCCAGACGATAAAGAGTGCCAAGGTCTTAGGGCACAGAGGACTGATGGTGCACCACGTAAGGGGTCCTTCCCCAAAAGGCTCTTACTTCTGTTGAATTTGGAAAAATGGAGGTCAAACCCTAATGGGGACCATCACATTAAAGGCCGAAACAGTTGAGACTCCTATTAGTCGCCTCTTACGACAGGCAGGAATATCGCGGGCCTATTCTAACCCCCGAACCCGCAGGGGGGAAATGGACACAGGCAGACAGTGTTTGTTGGTAATGAGGATCACCCTGTGGCTAAACTTGCCTTGGTGCACGGCCAGCACATCTTGGCACAGTGTTACACCGTCCGGGTTATCTGGATACTTCCCACTAACACAAACCTGTCAGAACTCCGGAGATGGGAACTTGCCCTTCAGTATATCCTCTCTTCTCGTTATCCGCCAGGCCTCAACCTCCACTAATTTCAAGTTGCCGCCACTCGTACCTCACCTGTCTTTCAACATCATTTTTGCCTCTGTACTTCTGCCTTGACTGACATCTCTGCCGAATCTCTTTGCCTTTACAAATGTCTGCTTGTGTCTGTGTATGTGTGGTTGGATATGGGTGTGTGTGCAAGTGTATACCTGTTCTTTTTTCCCCCTAAGGTAAGTCTTTCCGCTCCGGGGATTGGAATGACTCCTTACCCTCTCCCTTAAAACGCACATCCTTTCGTGTGTGTGTGTGTGTGTGTGTGTGTGTGTGTGTGTGTGTGTGTGTGTGTGTGTGTATATATATATATATATATATATATATATATATATATATAAAATCATTTATTGTTGATGTGCCCTATTCTTGTATACACATAATATACAGAGAAGAATTGCATTTTATGTTCTTTATATCTGCTTTTTTCATATTCTATTCGAATTTTACGATTCCAACAGGACAAAAACATGCCACGTGAACTTACATTTGAAGAAATTCTAGCAGAACTAGAGAACCATCAAGAGAGTGACGATGAAGATGATATACAGAATTGGCAATTATTCCACCCAATGCAGATGTAATAACAGATGAAGAAGACACTGACGAAAATGTACTGTTGTACAAGATGACGCCGGTACTTTAGAGCTCACAACCAGCTGAGATGAAGTTAATGCTACAGTTGTACATCCAGAAGCCAAAAGAAGGAAAGCGTTGGGAGGTGGAGGAGAAAGTGGTATGTTATCTACAAAAAAATATATATGTAAGTGGTATAAATGTCAACCAACGTACACAAACAATAGTGAACCAGGGAAGAGCAACAAACATTATGATGCGGAATGTCTAGCAAATAACACAGTGCCCCAGGTGTTTGAGGATTTTTTTTTCTAAGAAACTAATGGATACTATTATTGAACAAAGCGAAATTTATGCTTGCCAACATAACAGAATAAATTTTCTGCTAACCAAAGAAGAACTAAAATTATTTATTGGCGTACTACTTCTGAGTGGTTATCATAAGCTTCCCCACAAGAATAAGTACTGGGAACAGGCTCCTGACGTCGGTGTTCCTTTAGTCTTCAACTCCGTGTCAAGAAATAGGTTTTGGGAAATAAAGAGATTCATTCATCTCAATGACAACTCCAAAATAGACAGAAACGACAAGATGTACAAACTGAGGTTATAATTTGAAATGCTGAAATAGGAATTTGGTAAATTTGGCGTATTTCATTCAGAACTCTCAACTGATGAAATAATGGTACATTATTATGGCAAACATTCAGCTAAAATGTTTCTGAGGGAAAAGCCTATCAAATTTGGATATAAAATTTGGTGTCTTACAAGTTCCAATGGCTTTCTTTATAATTTTTCACCATACTGTAGCAAGACTGACAACAAACAGGAGCCTTTAGGTGCAAGGGTAATAAATGAACTAACCACCATGATTCCAGAATCAGAGTATCCGAATTATAAGCTTTTCTTTGACAACTTTTTCACCAGTGTTGACACACTGATCACACTCGGAAAGAGTAAAATGAAAGCTGCAGGAACAATAACAGAGATCCGAACTAATGCATGTCCTTTGATTGACTCGAAAAGAATGGCAAAAGGAAGGAACGAGGATTCTATGACTACATATTTGACAAAGAGAATGAAGTTCTGGTTGTGAAATGGAGTGACAACAAACCAGTATGTGTAGTGACAAGTAACAGTACTATTATTCCTTGAGTTCTACTAAAATATATTCACGGGCAAAAAAAAGGAAATATCTGTTACACTGCCACATATCATTGAAGAATACAATGCCCACATGGGTGCCATATATCTACTGGACAAGCAGATATCACTTTATAGGACGAGGATAAGGTCAAAGAAATGGTGGTGGCCATTATTCACACAGATGATATATATCTGCATAGTAAACACATGGCGTGCATACCAAATTGCTAACTCTAATGAGAAGCTCTTACTTTTGGATGTCCGACAGAGAATAGTGATGTTTTTTCTATCAAAGGAAAAAGGATCAGTACCAAAACAAAGAGGAGCACAAGGAAGCAAATTGATGGGAGGACGGGTGAGCACAGATGTACGACTAGATCCAGGAAATCATTTCTTTGTGCCAAGTAAAACACAGAAGAAATGTGCTTACTGCAAGAAAAAAACAACAAAAATTTGTGATAGGTGCAATGTTGGTGGACATGACAAGTGTTTTGCTTCATTTCATACTGAATATTGTAATGTAATTAACTGTCAGAGATAAAGTTTATCTCATGCGAAAAGTACGATGCCCACAGTAGAGAGTTAAGGTAACTTCATTATGTTGCCATACAATGTGTTTAATTTATTTATTTATGAATATTTTCTTTTATGATAAATAATGGATTTGTTTGAGATGATAAATGTGGTATATTTATAGGTATTTATTTATATGTGTCTTTGGAGTGTATTAAGGTCAGAAGACCAAAGAATCTGGAATGCAGGAATGTCTGCAACTTCCGGGCACATGTTGGCTTGCACGCCACTTCTTTGTCGGTATTGGAGGGAGATGGACGTGTTTAAGTGACCAGTACAGTATAATGCATTTTTAGGGTATCAATGTTCGAAGTGAAAATATTGTAGTTACTAAACAAAGAGTACGAATAAATATTATTTTTAGCCGAAAGTAATTCGAACCCGGTAGTGTTTATTTCAAACAAGAAGAAAACCCAGGCCAGGCTTGTTAGAGTAATGTTTTGCACACAAAACCCCTAGACAAACGAGATCTGCAGTGTGTAATCTTTCGGCAGCTACTAATAAATAAGCCTTGCTGAAATTGTGCTGGAACTACTCGTATTATTATCAATTACAAACACGTTGTGCGAAAGTGGTCCTACCACAATATACCGCGTAAGATTCCACATCATTCAGTTATCAAGAAACGAGATAGGTAACAACCAGTACAATATGGTGGCGTCGTCCGGGATTATTGAAAATGTTACCGAAATGAATTACCACCGAGATTGCGAAGAAAACGACAGAATTCGTACATCCTGGCTGAAAATGTTAAAGGAAGTCAAATGCTGATACCTTCAAGACAAAGGAAGTCGAATGCTGATACCTTCAAGACAACGGGATGCAGTTACTGGAGCAAGAATAACGGCGCAATAAGTCACGAAAGAAGAAAAAAGTGTAAAGTGTTGTGCAACCAAAAAAGCAATATTCATATAAGTGTAGTGTTTCAGTGTTGTGAATTCCATCACGCACCAATCAACAAAGAAGACCTTATAAGAAAATAAGTAAACTGTGAGTAAAATAGTTTAGTATCCTTTAGAAAAGATAAATTTGTTGTGTTTTGTTTATTCCTGTGTAAAAAGATGACTATTGTAAAAGACGAAGGTATTGACGACGGTGTCGCCAACGCTAGTACAGATGTGAATTTATCATACGAAAGTGAATGCAACAGTAATAGTCCGAATCCTGTAGACAAAGTTGAAACTCATACGGAAAGACAGAATGAAGTTAAAGACATGCTATCAAAAATAATGAATTATATGGAGGGAAAATTTAAGGCAATTGATGACACTAACAGACAAAACGGACAGTGGTTAGGAAATATTAAAGACAGACTCGATGCTAATGAGATTCGTTTGGATCAAATGGAGAACTCATACGGAAAGACAGAATGAAGTTAAAGACATGCTATCAAAAATAATGAATTATATGGAGGGAAAATTTAAGGCAATTGATGACACTAACAGACAAAATGGACAGTGGTTAGGAAATATTAAAGACAGACTCGATGCTAATGAGATTCGTTTGGATCAAATGGAGCAAAACAACGCTGCTCAGTTAGATCAGACTCTCAAGCTCATGAGTGATAAATTTGAAAAACAATTCAAAGAATATGAAAAGAAAAATGACAATCACTTTCAAAAAGTAGAAGCAAAAATTTCCAGTTTGAGTCATAATATGGTTAAGATCACGGGTAAGGTCAATTATGTCGGGAGAAAAGTTAAAAATGTAGATGCAAAAGTAAAAAATCTGAAAACTGAAGCAAGTACAGGTAGAGAGAAAATCCATAATGCGTTTAAAGTTGTGCATTCAGATATCAAACATGTAGAAGAAACAGTATCTGAGCGTATTTCTCTTGTAGACGATAAAATTGTTAAAGTAGAAAGCAAATTTGAACAAAAGATAGGAATTATTACTGAAAAAATAGATGTAAATAATCAGATAAACAAAAATGAAGTCAAGAGTTTAGAAAGTAGTATTAATGACATCACACAGCATGAAGCAAGAAACTTGAAAGTGTTAGTAGCAATATGGTCAGCAATAGTTTGCCGAACAATATTGGCACTTTGTGGTACAATATTCCAGTACAAAACTTTTCAGATGAGAGCAGTATGCATCCGGTAGATTTCCTGCAGCATTGCAAGGATAACTTTTTTCCAAATATGAATGATAATTTGAAAATTAAATTTGTGAAAAGATTTCTAGAAGGTGAAGCATTGTCATGGACTAATCATTATTGTACTGAGGGAATGTCTTTTGCAGAGTTCGAGGAGAGGTTCTTAAGTAAATTCTGGTCAGAGACAGAACAGGCAAGAATAAAAAGCGAATTCTTGAATGGACCTGTTTATAAACATGAATTTCGTAGCATGAAGCAATTTTGCAGAAATCAGTTAAGGAAACTCACTCGCCTAAGCAAACCTTTTGATGAACTCACCCAAATTGATGCACTCAAAAGGAGGCTACCATGTGAACTACAGTGGGAGTTAGCTTATGGTCCAGATGACACAATAGATCAGTTTTTGAAATATGTTGACAAACTAGACAGAATTATTGAGAAAATGGGTAAACCACCACACCATAGTCAAAACCATTTTCAAAGGACAGGGCATACAAATTGGGGAAACACACAACATGATAAAAAGGAAACACACAATTTTGGAAGTAGTGATTCTCATCAGAGAAGTCACCAGTACAACTTCAAGGGATCACAAGGACACAATTTCCATTACAAAGGTCAGTATGGAAATAATCATAACCAATCTGGTAACAGACACTTTGGAAATAAACCAAAGGAGTGGAATAGTCATAATGGTATGGGGAGAACTGAACAGGAGTTAAAAAACTGAATGAGGCTCCATTGGCGGTCCGCAAGGTAGGAGCTACTTATACACAAATGGAAAGGGCCAACCCAAACTGTCTAACTAAACAGAAAGATACCTGTGACATAATGAGTAATTATTTCAAAGAGGAGTGTTATCCCATTAATGTAGTATCTGTTACAAATAATATATGACATACAAATAAACCAGAAACAAAAGGTAAGTTATTTAAAGACACTGATTGCTTAGAAAACTGTGAAGACTTAAACTTAGATTCATTCTATGAGTGGGCTGAGAGGAGCACCTTGCTGGAAAATAGTTGTTCAAATGATCAAAGTGTATTAGGAATTAGAGAACTTATGGAAGAGTCTGGTGGGCTAGGAATGAAAAGAGCACCTAGTAAGGATGATTTAAATGTGTATCTGCATACTGAAGGTAAGAGTGCAGAGGATAAAGATGATAATTTTTGTGATGTTGATTGGGAAGAAAAGGAAATTGAGGACAGTAGTGAAGATAGATGTTTTATTGGTGTAAGTGAGGAGTTGGAAGCTTTAGGGATTACTAATATAAAAGAGGATAGTAATGAAATTAGCGAGGTACACATGAACACAGTTGACAATTTCAATGATAAGGATGCCAGAATTTCAGCCAATGAGTTATTTGATCTTAATACATGGAAGAAAAATGAGAAGGAATTGACAGCAGGTAATCTTAACAGCATTAGGGGAGTAGATGATGAAATGTCAGATAGTGAGCAATTTTTGTTTAACTTATGGGTTAACAGTAGTGCCATTAAGGATGATGAAAATTTCAGAAAGGTAACACTTGATATATGTGAAACTTTGTATCCAGACTGGTGGCATAGAATTAAGTATCACATTGCACAAATGTTAAGACAGAAATATAAAGGAGAGACACACAATAGCACAAATGAATGTAGTTGGCTTAATGAAATATTCAGAAATAGTAATCAGGCCAAAGAAAATGCAATTAGGGTAATAACAGCATATAACTCTGGTAGTAATGATACAGGTAAGGATACTGGAAAGGGATATGGATTCAGTGAAATTGAAGATGACTTATTACATGAGAATATTAACAAAAAATTTGACTTTGATGTAAGCAGTCCGTTTATTGATGTGCAGATAGGATCATGGAAAGGAAAGTGTTTAGTAGACACAGGAAGTCAAGTATCTGGGATATCAGAATCATTAAGTAAAAAACTGAAAACTAATAAGGATTATGTCGAGTTACCTGTGGTAGGAATTAAAATAAGAGGTGCTACCGGGAAGCACAGTAAATCAATAAGGAGTCAGGCTTTTATTACTTTTGAAATTGAAGGAGTATCATGGTCACATGGGTGTCTCGTCATTCCTGATCTCACAGAGGATTTTATCCTAGGCATGTCTTGGATAACAAAAGTAAGTGCAGCATTTGATTGGGCAGGGCAGAAATTAATGATGACTCTACCAAGTGGTGAAGTCATCACTACGAAACTTCTTCAATCAAATGTGTTTTGTATGAATAAGACTGTGAACAGTATTGAATTTACAAAAGAAGGTGAGTACATTGAAAGCCATGTCACAGATTTCGATACAGATGAGATAGAGTTTGAAAAGTTAGTAAATGAAAAAGTAGTCGAGGCTAGAGAACTAACTGAGAACCAAAAACAAGATTTGAAATTATTTTTGTGGGAATATAGTGATGTATTTAGCAATATACCAGGTAAAGTAATTGGATACCAATGTACTTTACAGTTGAAGCCACATGAACCTTTCTTTACAAAACCATACAGTATTCCAATCTCGAAAAGGGTAGCAGTGGAGAAAGAATTGCAAAAGATGGAAGTGTGTGAAATCATTGAGAGGAGTATAAGCCCTTATAATAATCCCTTAGTCACTGTAAATAAACCTAATGGACAAGTAAGATTAGTACTAGATTCCAGACAGTTCAACAAATGTTTATACAGAGAAACTGACCACCCAGAGAACATCGATGAGTTGTTATATAAATTTAAAAATATCCAAATTATGTCAAGCCTTGACCTAACTTCAGGTTTTCATCAAGTACCTCTTGCAATTAGTTCTAGAAAGTACACTGCTTTCTTATACAATGGGAGATGTTACCAGTATTGTGTAGTGCCTTTCGGATTAAACTCATCAGTCGCCGAATTTATAAGGGCACTAGACTATGTACTTGGCCAAGAAGTTGTGTCAGAATTAACAATTTATGTAGACGATATATTAGTTTCAAATCAAAGTTGGGAGGATCATTTGAAGTTATTGAAGAAGGTGTGTGAGAAACTCAGAAGAGGTGGTATGACATTAAAACTGGAAAAATGTAAATTTGGTGTGTCAGAACTCAAATTTTTAGGTCATGTCATTACTAAGGAAGGGATAAGTGCAGATCCGGAGAAAATAAAATCTATCGTAAACTTTCCATCTCCTAGAAACCGGAAACAATTAAAGTCTTTCTACGGACTCTGTGGATTCTATCGAAAATATGTAAATGGACAATGCCTTAATGTAACATGTTTAAGCAACTTACTTAGAAAAAATACTCCATGGAATTGGTCTGAAGAGTGCCAGAAAGCATTTGATAAAATTAAGAATGAACTTTGTAAGAACAGTCTTTTACACAGACCAGATTTTAGTTTGCCATTTTGTCTTCACACTGACAGTAGTGATTATGGACTAGGAGCAGAACTATTTCAGGAGAAAATTGTGAATGAAAAAATCTTCATTGTACAATTGCATTTGCCAGCAGAATGTTACTTAAACATGAGAGAACGTACACTGTCACAGAAAAAGAATTACTCGCAGTACACTGGGCGTTTACAAAATTTAAAACATACCTGTTAGGACACAAGATAAAAGTCTATTCAGACCACAAAGCTTTAAGTTACTTGCAGGAGTGTAGACTATATCACAGTAGATTAACCAGGTGGGCAATGTTCATGCAACAGTTTGATTACGAAATTGTGTATATTAAGGGATCAGAAAACGTAGTAGCTGATGCTTTATCCAGGTTACCAGTAGGAGGAGATCAGGAAATGTTTGATCAAGAGGAAGAAAAGGAATTTAAAATAAGATACATGAAGGGAATCCAGGATGAAAAGCTCATAAAGACACTTTGCAATAACATCAGGAGGGGACAGAATAACGATCCTAATTGGAAATTGGTTAAGGACTGTTTAGGCAAAAGAGGGTATGATAAACTTGACAAGTACTATAAGGTCTTTAAGGGAACACTCTTTAGAAGAACAGATGTGGACTCTGACAATTGGAAGCTATGTTGGCCAGAGTGTGAGGCAGACAAATTAATGAAGTACACCCATGAGAGTTATGGTCACTGTGGAATACAGAAATGTGTAAAAAAAGTTACAAGAAAATATCTACTTTTATAACATGGTAAAGAAGGTGAGGAACGAAATATCAACATGTGACAAATGTCAAAGAGTAAAAGTAAGCAACAGAACATGTCAGGGAGAAATGCAGAACATCATTCCAGATAAACCGTTAGATTTAGTAGCTGTAGACTTTTATGGACCTTTACCTAAAAGCAAAGGTGGCCATTGTTTTATATTCGTCATGGTTGATGTATTTTCCAAACTAATTAAACTTTATTCTGTGCGAAAAGCTACAAGTAAACAGATCATTGCAAAAATTGAGAGAGATTACTTCAAGAGTGTAGGGAAACCTAAAGCTATACTATCTGATAATGGTTCACAATTTGTTTCAAAAAACTGGAAAGCATTCATGGAAAAAAACTAACACAAAACATATCTTGATATCCGTGTACAACCCATCTTCAAACCCAGCAGAAAGGTACATGAGAGAAATAGGGAGACTTTGTAGGACATATTGTAGTCACAAACATCCTAGTTGGTCCGACCATGTAAACAACTTCGAGGATATCATGAACAGCTTGCAGCATAGCTCTACTGGGTTTTCACCATATGAAATTATGTTTCACCTCAGACCAGCAAATCTTATTTCTGAATTAATAGACTTTCCACAATGTAGCTTAATATCAATGAAAGAACGTGAAGAGATTGTAAAGAAAACCATGAAGAAACTAGGTGAAGCTAGGAAAAGCAGACATAATAGGAAAATAAAGGCTACCACATTCAGAGTAGGTGACCATGTCTTAGTGAAATCCCACGAACGATCAAAGTTACTAACAGCAGAACTCAAGAAGTTCTTTGACATTTACATTGGGCCATTTGAGATTATTGAGAACCCCATCCAAATGCGTACCGATTAGTATATCCCAAGTCGAGAAAGCTGTTTGGTCTTAGGAATGTTGTTTCTTTGAAGCCGTATATTGAGAAAAGAGCAAACAGAGCCTAAAAACATGCCTTTATCTGGAAAGAATTTTACTGGAAGTAAAGAAAGAAAGAAAAAAAATGCAGTCACCATACTATGCCATGTAACACATCTCATGCAAAACGATGTTGTATCTAGACTGATTGTCACGTAATTATATTATAAGATTAGATTTCATGATTCCTATGTGTTTTTTAAAGTAATTTTACAGTATTTAATGAATTGCAAAATATGTAAACTTGATAAATAAGGGATTTTATTTTATTGATGATGCTAGGAGACAAGACATGTCACCCACCCTCACAGTTTGAGAATAGCAAATCTCATAAATTTTGAAATTTGTTCATTCACTTAAATAGACCATAATGCTAAAAAAAAAAAAAAAAAAAAAAAAAAAAAAATAAATAAATAAATAAATAAAAAATAATTGTATAGTTAATAGAATATATTTTCTTGTATATGCAAGTGTGCCTTTGTTTTACATCATGCTCACCATAACTGGTTTTATTCAGCTCTGTTTATAACCCCATAAAGATACTTTGTTGGCTTATTTTGCCTCTTAATTTTGATATAACATAATTCACAAGGCTCATGAGAGAATAGTGTTGTTGAATTGAAATACTTTTGCAAACTCACTGATGATATAGGAGTTAGTACTATGTTTGTTCTAATATGAGAAAATGTTTTAACTTTAGTATTATTTTATAGTAAATTTCTGGGCAACAAATCGACATATGTATTTATGTTGTGAGACAAAGGAAGAAGTCAATGGTTGATGAAAGAATAAACAGTTTACTACAGTTGTGATAAAAAGTTGTATGCAAGCCAAGACAATGATGCAATTTCTGTATCGGACTGACAAGTGGACCAAGGTACACTTGCAAGTCCTGGTGGGCTATTGTAATGTAATTAACTGTCAGAGATAAAGTTTATCTCATGCGAAAAGTACGATGCCCACAGTAGAGAGTTAAGGTAACTTCATTATGTTGCCATACAATGTGTTTAATTTATTTATTTATGAATATTTTCTTTTATGATAAATAATGGATTTGTTTGAGATGATAAATGTGGTATATTTATATGTATTTATTTATATGTGTCTTTGGAGTGTATTAAGGTCAGAAGGGCAAAGAATCTGGAATGCAGGAATGTCTGCAACTTCCGGGCACATGTTGGCTTGCACGCCAATTCTTTGTCGGTATTGGAGGGAGATGGACGTGTTTAAGTGACCAGTACAGTATAATGCATTTTTAGGGTATCAATGTTCGAAGTGAAAATATTGTAGTTACTAAACAAAGAGTACGAATAAATATTATTTTTAGCCGAAAGTAATTCGAACCCGGTAGTGTTTATTTCAAACAAGAAGAAAACCCAGGCCAGGCTTGTTAGAGTAATGTTTTGCAGACAAAACCCCTAGACAAACGAGATCTGCAGTGTGTAATCTTTCAGCAGCTACTAATAAATAAGCCTTGCTGAAATTGTGCTGGAACTACTCATATTATTATCAATTACAAACACGTTGTGCGAATGTGGTCCTACCACAATATACCGCGTAAGATTCCACATCATTCAGTTATCAAGAAACGAGATAGGTAACAACCAGTACAATATACATTCCATAACATTACAATATTCTTTATTTAATGTTTGTGTTGCTTCTTACAATATTATGCATGGAGAATAAGATTGTGAATTTGGATAGCGCATTTGGCCAATGTCCCAAAAATGAGGACTTCTGTAGTTTTTGTTCTAATAAACTGAAACTTTTCAAAACAACTTTTTATTCAATTTATCACTCAATGTAACATATTTATGTATAAAAGTTTGCAAAAAAAAAAAGATCCAATAGAGTTTTGGCCAGCAAAGGGTTAAGGGAAAACCAGATGTAACACAAAATGTCTGGCAGAAAATCTGCTACAGGAACTACATCACAAACCCCGACTGCTCACAGATTATGCAAAGGACAATGGTAACTTCCGAAAATTCTCAAAAATACACATTTATTTGCATCGATATACAATGAAATTCAGGGGTGATGTATACTTTGGCTGAGCTGTGAACCACAAAGCATTGATTTGCTACGTAAATTACGTATACAAAACACTGGTAGCACTAACTTACAAAGTATAGTTTTGCAGGCATCTCAAAATTCTGAAACTAAACTATTTCTCACATAGTTGGACAACAAAATAAGAGACAGACTATTTTGAATGAGGATGATAGGCATACTGTTCTAAAATTTTTTGAAAGAACACAGTTTAGTTTAAGCCTACAATTGACGGTAATAGTACTGGTTTATCACGGGATTCCCAAATGTTTGAAATTTCACAACATATCAGAATTCAAACAAGTATCGATACAATCAATGAAAAATTACGCAGAAGTGACATGAACAGCAAAATATACAAATATAGAACTTCAAACAGACACATTATCTAGTACAAACAGTCCCCACATAAGGGAAAATTCCTAAGTCAGCTTTATTTAAATGGGCAAATAAAATAAATAACAAAACTGGAAATTGTCCCTCCTCTTGCAATGAATTGCTACTGGACAACTGCTTTTGTACATTAAATGGAGAGTACAGTACACATCTAATTAACACCAATGGATTTCTGTTCACAGAATAACAATCTTTGGATACTGTACTGCATAGTGTGGGAATTCTGAGACATTCTGGGTTGCTGCAGAGTGATTCATTTTTTAAAATAGACAATGTGTAGTGGTGTACACTGTTAACACACTAGGCATATTACACGGGCCACTTGTTCACTCCTTTTGTACACACATCAGTTAGACTGAGGTAGCAATGGAGTTTAAAAGCAAACATTCATACATGGCACTGAATTTAAGATAGAAGTGAATTTAAAGCAGTATTTGGAATCTCTTCATGCAATAAACCAACAGTCTGCTGCTGATTTAATGATTTCTGAGACACACTCTTGAAGACTGAAGTCAATAATGACAGCCACTACTGAAAGAAACTAGCTTCACCTCTGGATAATGATGACTGAAGAGGACAGCTCCCCACTGTCTCTACCAACAAAATGAATGCAGTCTTTGAATCAGATCAGAACTAGTTTGTTGAGTTCCTGCATGGCAATCTTCAGATCAGAAAAATAATTGTGAAGATCAGAAAAATAGTTGTTAGATACAACACCTTTTAACACTTGAGTAAAAAAACTTGCTGCTAAATCCTGATATTAAACAGTTGAAAAATTTGATTCTCAGTGGTCAAAAGCAGCATACAATAACTAATGACAGAAAACAACTGTACCAATCTTAGAAACAAACATGTGATAGACCTTCTCAGAACACACCCATATGGCAAAAGTGAAAAAGAGGACACAAACATTATTAATGTCATTGGATGAAAATGATATTTTTCAGCTTAAGATAATAGAGTTACTAAAAATATTTTTAATTAAGCAACTAGTTTCAGCTCGAAAAGCCATTTTTCGGTTTACACAGATAGCGAGGTCCCACAGAAATAAAAAGGCAGCAAACTCACACTATGTGCTACTGTTCATCATGGCTTACAAATTACAGTAGAAATGCTACTGTTTGTTGTACTTTAAAAACATTTAAAATGGCTTTTTGGGCCAGAACTAACTGTACAGGGTGATTCAAAAAGAATACCACAACTTTAAAAATGTGTATTTAATGAAAGAAACATAATACAACCTTCTGTTATACATCATTACAAAGAGTATTTAAAAAGGTTTTTTTCACTCAAAAACAAGTTCAGAGATGTTCAATATGGCCCCCTCCAGACACTCGAGCAATATCAACCCGATACTCCAACTCGTTCCACACTCTCTGTAGCATATCAGGCGTAACAGTTTGGATAGCTGCTGTTATTTCTCATTTCAAATCATCAATGGTGGCTGGGAGAGGTGGCCGAAACACCATATCCTTAACATACCCCCATAAGAAAAAATCGCAGGGGGTAAGATCAGGGCTTCTTGGAGGCCAGTGACGAAGTGCTCTGTCACGGGCTGCCTGGCGGCCGATCCATCGCCTGGGGTAGTTGACGTTCAGGTAGTTACGGACAGATAAGTGCCAATGTGGTGGCGCTCCATCCTGCTGAAATACGAATTATTGTGCTTCTTGTTCGAGCTGAGGGAACAGCCAATTCTCTAAGATCTCCAGATACTGTAGTCCAGTTACAGTAGCACCTTCGAAGAAAAAGGGACCAAAATCTTTATTGGCTGAAATGGCACAGAAAACGTTCACCTTAGGCGAGTCATGTTCATACTGAGTTGTTTCCCGCGGATTCTCAGTGCCCCATACACAGACATTGTGACGGTTGACTTTCCCGTTAGTGTGGAAAGTTGCTTCATCACTAAACACAATCTTTGAAATGAAAGATTCATCTGTTTCCATTTGAGCAAGGATAAAATCACAGAAATCGATTCTTTTAATCTTAAGCTGTTGATATTTTTTTTTATGATGCAACCAGTTTTGGTCAAAGACCATTTTTGAGGACCTGTTGTACCCACAGCATGGAAACAGGAAAAATTCAGGCAAAACGGATACTTCAAAATTGTAGTAACAATACATACAATGCTTGTGGATATTTAATTTATATTTCTGACATTGTATTCTTTTGATATATATAGTTTTTGCTGGTAATCAAATTCTGTAAGTGTTGCTTGTATTGTTACTATAATTTTCAAACATTCTTTTCATCCCAAATTTTCCCGTATCCACGATGTATATACAACAGGTGCCTGAAAATGGTCTTCAACTGAAACCAGTCACACAGTAAAAAATTAAGTTGAATAACAGCTCAAGATGACACATACTGTCATTTCTACAACTCACTGCTTTTGGTATCACCTGTGAGTAGCTGTACGCTTTGATGACGTTGGCATTGGGGTCGTGCTGTATTCTACCACCACCAGTGCACTCGGTATCAACGCCGAGGCCTTTCACCCTGTCCATCGTCTCATCGTAGACGTCCGAATGGAAGCCAACTCACTTGTATCCTCGCACCTAGTAGCAGGAACCATAGTCAAACTTTCAACAAAATGTATCAAGAGTACTAAGCAAGAAGAAAACACAAAAGTAGCAACGTGAGTGGAAATTGTGGCATCAAAAATAATCTGAAAACATAACTTAAAGGAGCTGTTGTTATATCCACTATCTATAGGAAACACAAACAGGGGCTTCTGTTTTTTTTTTTTTTTTTTTTTTTTTATTCCATACCTACTGCAAATGCAAACGAAAGCTTTTGTATATTCGGACATGTGTTCTCTCGGAAAACACTGAACATAACGTAAATCATCTAGCTGACAAGGTAGTTGGCAACATCAGCACATGGCTTTTGGAGAACGGATTAATACTTCACTGCCAACAACTGAACTCTTGTAAAATAGAAATAGTCTTGTCCTGAGCTGGTCGAACAGACATTTTAAATTCTTAAGACTGAAGATAGATGAAAAGCTCTCTCAGAAGTATCATGTTCAACACCTTAAGCAGAAAATGAACACTTCTGTCTTCACTATACACTATGTCTTGGACACAAACACAAAAGCTTGTTTACTTTTGCTCTGTTATCTCATATGGTGTTATAGTTTGGGGCAATTCTGTGCACTTGGCAAGAATATTCTCATCCCTGAAAAATGCAGTCAGCAAGGTCTGCAGTGCCAGCTTGTGAACATTCAGGGTTGCCGCAAGTTTCCCCAAGTGACGTTCCCTGATTTCCAGCAAGTTTTAGCATTTTTCCCTGACAAATTTCGAGGTCTCAAGGGCAAGTAAAGACATAAGTTCACAAAAAAAATGCAAGGACTTCTGTATTTCTTCCCCTCATGAGCAAAAATCTTAAGTACTAATGTCAGCATCTTTTCTAATGAACAGTTTTTAGATGGGGAAAGAAAGACAATGGTATATAATATTCCATGAAGAGCACTGATGTTATTTTATTTCAATAAAACTAAACATATTTGGTGACACAAATACGCATTTCCTTGGAGTCGCAAGACAGATTTAAAATACCTACACTGATTTCAGAAATAACCTCAGAAAAAAGTAGGCCTATTGAAAGTAGTATATAAGGCAGGATAAAATATACAGGTACATAGCATACAAACCGCCTGTGACTGCCACAAGTTGTTCTTCCTATCGCTCATACTTTCTAATATACAGGGTGTACATTACATCTGGGAACACTTTCAATTATTTATTGCACAAGAACCAAACATAGCACAGATATCACACATATGTCTTTTTGAAGGAAACCCTGAAAGTTCTTTTTCATGTATACCACCGCAGCATACTTTGGTGATTTGCCGATAACACCAGTCATAAACATTGCAAGTTCAGGTGCGGAGCGAGCTTTCTGCGTGTTGGAGTTCGACAAACAAAGTGTTTGCTACAGCTGTTCAATGGATGTTTAGAACAAAGTACGGTAAGAAACCACCAATAAGGAAGGCACAACAAATTTATTACGACAGGTTGCTTGTGCCCAGCACAGAGAAGCAGACATCCCAGTGTGAGTGAAGTGAATTTGGATTGCATATGAGAGACATTCATAAGGAGTCCAAAGAAATTGGTGCGTCGTGCATCCCATGAACTCGAAATGGCTCCACTGACTGTGGCAAGTCATGCGACAGAAGTTGTCTATGAAACCATTCAGATTGGAGCTAGGGTAGAAGGTCAATAACAACGACAAAGACAAGTGTTTTGAGTTTTGTTCACAGTTGCAACAATTGAATAAGGACGGGGATGGAATTTTTGATCGCTTAAGTTTTAGCAATGAAGCCACTTTTCACACTAATGGGAAAGTGTACAGGCATAATTGTCGAATCTGGGGTGCAAAGCATCCACACGAATGCATTGAATTTGGGTGTGATTCGCTAAATGTAAATGTTTTTTGTGCTTTGTTGTGTCGAAAACTGTACGGGCCATTCTTCTTCGCCAAGAGAACTGTCACTGGATATTCCTACTCGGATTTGTTGCAGCAATGGCTGATGCTTCAGATGCAATTGGGCTCTCCGTTCATCTTTCAGCAGGATGGGGCTCCCCCCCATTTTCATCGTGAAGTTTGCGGGTACCTGAATACGGAGCTGCCGCATCGATGAACTGGCCGTGCTACAGAAGGGAACAGCTGTTTCATGAAATGGCCTCCCTGATCACCAGACCTCACTCCGTGTGACTTTTTTTTTGTGGGGACACATTTAAGATCCGGTGTACGTATGGTCTCTACCACGTGATGTAGCGGAGCTCCGGGAGAGAATACGAGAAACAAATATCACAATCGACGATGCCATGCTGGGACAGGTATGGCACGAATTCGATTATTGTATTGATGTCTGCCGGGTCACTCATGATTCGCGTACTGAATGTTTGTAAAAAAAAAAAAAAAAAAGATATGTACATCCTGTATAAATTATTTTCTAAGCCCCAAAATGTACTAGAATAAATAAAATATTTATAAAACAATGTACCGCACACTGTACTTGCAGTGAGAAAGTCACAATTCCCGAACTCCATCGCCCGTGGCCTCTGGCCTGCCGAGGAGCACCACAGTCCTGAGTCCTCGGATAAATCACGAAAACCCACTGCATTATACCACACACAAACAGAGCCGGCCTGGGAACAGATCGGCGAGACTAGATCCGATGGGCAGGGCTTGCACATTATTGGGAAACGATGGGCTTCAAATCGGCAGACCCAATCCGTTAGAGAGACCCACAGAAATGGCCTGTGGTTTTGGCCCATCATGGAAGTCCATTCATGTGGCCAGCTTTACACAAGTCACTGACATTATGTTGACGAAATGAGATGGTGGTGATAAATCCATCAATTTGTGCAAATACTCTGAGAATTAATGCTAATGAAGATAGGTAGCAACTCAACGTAAAGATGATCGCTGAACCATGGACAGACACGTAGAAAAGACAATCACACTCTCACAACTAAATTTTTGGCCATAGCCTTTCTTGGAAAATAACACACACACACACACACACACACACACACACACACACACACACACACACATATTCACACAATCACTCAGACACAACTCGTGCACATATGACCGTTGTCTCCAGCCACTGGGTCAACAATCTCCAAGAATCATATCAAAACAAACCACCCCTCACGCCACCCATCGGCAGCTACTAGGCTAGTGGCAAGAAGTGGTGGCAGCACTGACTGCAAGCTGAGGGGAGTGGTAGGAAGTGGAGAAGCAGTAAGAATGAGGGAGTAGGGAAGCGGTGCATGTATTAAGCTGCACCCAGCCAGCGACGATGCAGGAAATCCCAGTAAACAAACTGTTTCATCTACTGAGACAAAAAACAAGATTTCTCCAGGGTTTGTTTTCCAAATTTCCCAGCAGGGCAGAAAAAAAGAGTGATACACCTAAGTATTCAAATCCACACACAAAGGTTACCTTGTGGTATGCTAGAATTCCACACAGGAGACCCTCACAATACATGAGAACTTCTCTATGCAACATGTAATTTATCCTAATTTCTCTTAATTTCATATTTTATTAATTCTGTAATTTTTTGTTTATAAATTATATATTCAGCTTTCTGTAAACTAGGTACCACCTCATCCCATGAGCTTTGGCTCAAAGTCTCAAGATACGCGATAAAAAAATAAATGTCAATCCCAAAACCTCACACGCCAATATAATGATCTGCATGCAATCATTCTGTTGATAATGGCACATTAAATTTGGAAAAAAAAAAATGCATTCAGCCCCCTCACATCATCACATCATCAGTGCAAACCAGACGATATTTCTCGTGTAAATCTACACAGCTATCTGGCAGTTCACACTTAAGGATACACGGCATTTTTCCAGCTCAATATTATGTAAAAATCAACACCTATTTCTTTCAGGCACTGTTTATAATGTATATGTTTTAAGATTTTTTTGTTGATATCAGGTAATAGATCACACTTTCTAAACAAATTAGAAGTATTTTGAATATTTTTGAACCTGCTTAGAGTTATTTAAAAAAAGTAACAAGGAAATTCTTCCTCAAACTGAGGTACCATTTGATCCAATGTTATACATTTGAAGGAGACCAAATTTTTACCAGACATGCATGACATGGCTGAGGTACTAGACCTATTTAATTCCACCTATTACGTATATTACAAGGATAAAAAAGTATCACATCTTACATTTAATATTTATAATTTTTTCCTAATAAAAATGTTATTTTTTCTATGATTTAGCTGATTCTGCAATAAAGCTTAGGTCTACTACATAAGTATGGACTACCGAAAGTTACAGAAAAAATGAGAGCAATGCTTTATAAACTTTAGGAAATATTTGTACCTGAATTCTGAAGAAAACAACTAGCGGGAAATTGCGAATGAACATATGAGTCCAATTAAACTGTGCCTCAGAACATTCCTGAAGCATAGTCTACATCCTGCAGCCTTTCTTAATCTTCAAGCTTCCTCTTGGCATTCCTTCTAGCACTTCTTGCTTCTTTGGTATCTTGAAGAGCGAATCTCTCAGCTTCATGCACCCATTGTCTGTCACACAGAAGAAATTGATCTTTCATATTAGAGCCACATTTTATGCCTAAATTTCTCAGGACTTCCTACCTTCCTATCACTCCATCATTGAAACATAGCACACCATCTAGTACACCAACTATTAATGTATTTATTCCTACAAAAACATTCTTGAGTAATCTTTCCCGTATGGAATGGTTGAAACTTTCATTTGTATTCTGAGTGCCCCCATGAAGACATTTACCGTATTTACTCGAATCTGAGCCGCACTTCCTTTCCAGTTTTTGTAATCCAAAAAACCGCCTGCGGCTTAGAATTGAGTGCAAAGTAAGCGGAAGTTCTGGAAAATGTTGGTAGGTGCCGCCACAACTAACTTCTGCTGTCGAATATATGTAGCGCTACACAGGCATGCTTTGCAGGCACAAAGATAAATACTGGCGCCAAACCCTCTGCATGAGTGTATTAAAAAAAAAAAAGAAAAAGAAAAAGAAAAAGGGGTGGCAGACAAGTTTTTCCTCCGCCTCGAGTTTCGACCACTGCATTTTCATACATTATCCAACGAAGTAAACACAAATTCCGTATTGTGCACCTTTGAATGTAGCAGCATTTCAATGCACTACGAAAATCCGACTGGCAAGACTGTTTGGGATGTTTGTCAATATGGCCAACTCTACGTTCTGAATTTTTTCCTAACTGTGAGAAGAGATGGTTCCTTATAGGAACTTTTATGAATTGTGAATAGCATGCAGTATTCTCTTCACATAAGAATAATTAGAATATAAACATTTTGCCATGTATTCTTTCGTGTTTGCTGCTAACTCATTTAAATCCTGTCTGCCTAATAAACTACGAAACTAGAGTGAGACAACAGCAAACACGGAAAAATATAGATATCATCCCATATTTATATTTGTATTATTCTTATGCCTAATAGTGATACAGTCAGAAATGAAGCACGGCAATTGACTAGATTTTTAAATCGAAGATGACTAATTTCAGTGCAGAATGTAATGTACTAACGAGGTGCCTGCAAAGATTTTCAAACGGAGAAAAATTTTCGCTAAACTCCCGTTCAGAATATCTTCTATCGTACGCTGTCTATTATTTGGTTCTTGTTGATCATTCTCAAAGAAAGCAGGAGTGTAGGTAACAGTAAATAGCAGTCTCTTGCCATTGTTTCGCTAACGAAGTACGCGAAAGAGGAAGGGTACCCGTATAATACGGACGGAACGCCTGACGCATAGTAATGGCTACCAGGTAAAGCTTAACTACTGAGCTTACGACTCGAACCAAACTACTGTAGCTGTATCGTCATTCATTTGACCTAAATTGTGTCTCATATTACAATGGACCAACTTTGTTTCGATTTGGAGGTGCGGCCTAAAACTTTTCTCTCCCCTTGAATTTCAAGTCTCAAATTTCAGGTGCGGCTTAGATTCGGGAAAATTTTTTTTCCTGGATTTCGAGTCTCATTTTTCAGGTGCGTCTTAGATTCTAGTAAATGTGGTACTAAGCAAAACAGGGTCCACTCAGGTCTCTAAAAATTGGTTTTATTTCATTCATAACAGGCTCAAGAAGATAATGCTTATGATATTTTGATAGTATATTTGACCACTTTCTTTTGCTTTTTGGTAAGCACACCTAAGAATCTACTCCTTTAGGGCAAAGTCCATGAACAGTGTGGTCATCTGTGGACAACTTATGAAAGTAGGTGGCCCATACAGCTTTCCTCATTGCTGTATCATCATTCAGAGGTGCAGTTTGTCTAATGGCCAGTCCTTAATACCTCTGAAGGAGGTCTATTTCAGTTTTTGTCAATCTGTCTCAGCCAGACAGAGATTTTCCATCAGATAGCAATTTTCCTTTCATTTCTCTTCTTAGCTTCCTCAATCTAGCACCCATCCTCTTTTGCACATGTCCACAACACTCCAGTTTTGTTACGAAGCTATCACCATAAACATTGAACTCATTAATTTTATTGAAAGCTTTAGATTCCCCATCACCTAGGTACTTTGTATATCTAAGGTTATGAACGGGCACTGACCACTGAAATAATTTTAGAGCTCCATCACTCTCCATACCTCTACTGTAACCATCATAATTATTATAACACTGATGTTCAATATGTCCTTCAGTGTTACTATGGCAGGTGTGGCAATAATTAGATAAGCACTCAACATCAAAAACTTTTCCATTCTCCACAGAAGTAGCACTTAAAACACCATTCAAGGAACGATGTCCTCGATGTTGCCATGTCCCATCAAGTGCAACAGCAATATCCCTTGTTTCACTAATATTAACAGTTTTTTCTACTGCACATTTCATAGATGCTTTAGACACAACCGTCAAGGCACCTAAAAGTATTCTTATGTACTTGCTGAACCTACTGGGAGGAGGAAGATCAATCAAATGACAGAACGTTTGTGCAGCCTTTTTTTCCTTTTCCTATTGCACGCATTGCGTACACTAACTTCAAATTCACATCATATGAATTATGCACAATGTTCGAAGTCATTTTCGAGGTAGATTTATTACAGGATCTACACAGACCAACTAATTTTGGCGCTAAACCCTTCCTGCTACTTTGTTGTTCAGTTAGTTCCAGACAGCCTACACCATCACATTGTTTACATTTTTCCACTTCCTTTATCAAAGAAGATAAGATACCCACACCAACAACAACAAATCCACTACAAACAGCGTCATTTTTAACACAAAAATTTGAATCACCAGGAGGCGTGCCACATGTGAATTTCTTCACTGAAGAACTGACACGTAGGTTACTTTCAACAGTGTGGCTTGTTTTGTTTGTCAACTGGTTACCACAGAATTTCCTTTTATTGAATTTCTTGATGTGTGGCACACTAAAAAATATGTATTTCCACAAATATATGTAGCACTTGGGAAACAAACGTTTATTAACATGTGAACAAACTGCTTCAGAACACAAAAGTAAATACTTGCAAAGATAATCATTTACAGACGCTAGAAACCTGCACTGTTACCAACATATACAATGTATCATACATATAATCGCTGGAAACAGAAAGAAAGTGCACAGTTCTTTTCAAAATAATACTGGTTTCTGTAACAGAAATAAAGGGGGCATGGCAGTATACAAGGTGCGAATGTAAAGTAATGACACTGATGTGAAAAAAAATGTTGCTTACAGTTTTAGTCAATTTTCGTGTTGTCTCCTTCAAAGTTCCCTTCTGATTGCACACACTTTCTTTAGCACTTCTGCCATTGATGGTAACATTTCTGGAACTAATCTTCTGTAATATCCTCCAAGACCTTCGTCACAGCTCTTGGGACATCTTGTGTTATTTGAAAATGGTGTCCTTGACCGCCATTTTGACTCTTTCACAGAGAAAAAAGTTGCACGGAGCAATATTTGGTGAATAAGGTGGCTCTGGTAGTACCGAAATTTGTTTTGAGGTTAGAAATTACTGTACTGACAGAGCAGTATGGGATAGTGCATTATCGTGATGCAGAATCCAATTATCAGCAATGTTATTATTAGACGAACCGTTCCTCGATTGATGTGCAGTTCTCCTGCAATCATTTTCATGGATAAACTTCTATCAGATTTTACGAGTTCATGCACCCATCCGTGAGGTTGACAGTCGTCCACTGCAGTCTTCATCTTCAACATTTGTTCTGCCTTCACTAAACATTTTATGCCAATCAAAAACTTGAGCTTTTGACATAACCTCCTCTCCAAAAGCCTTCTTAAGCTTACCGTAAGTTGTCGTCGCGTTTTCACTCAATTTAACGCAAAAAGAAATGGCATACTGTTGCGCAATATTATGCAGTTCCATTTCTGTGATGAGAGACACTAACACGTGTTAACTTATTACAGCACAACTCGTGACTGAGCAGTTGCTTCAACATGCCGCTTGGACTAGAAGCGGCTTATAGACCAAGGTCACAGATATTGTGCCTACGCAAGCCTGCAGGGGTGCCACACCTTGCAAAGAAAATCAGTCTCATTACTTTATTGTCGCACCTCGTACATGACCGTAACTTTAAAATTTGGTATGTATAGGTCTTTTTTCATTTCAAACCCTACAGTGTATATATCAATGTAATCAGGAAAGACTATAGAATTTAATAAAGTCATTTAAAAAATTTTGATTTTTCCACCATTTATAAGTATCCTGTATCCTTAAGTGTTCGGCAGAGGATTCATCGAAAAGCCTTCAGACTATTTCTGTAACATTCCACTCTTCAACAGCACTGGGGAAAAATATCATTTAAATCTTTCTGTGGGAGCTCTGATTTCTCTTACTTTATCACGATAATAATTTCTCCCTATGTAGGTGGGTGCCAACAAAATATTTTGCCATTCAGAGGAAATTTCCTGAAAACATCTCATCATAACAAAAAACACCTTTGTTTTAATGACTGTCACCCCAACTTGTATATCATGTCAGGGTATACGCGGACAAGGAAAAAAAATTCCCAGATTTCTCAGTCAAAAATACACTTTCTCCCAAGTGAAAACATACTTTTTCCCTGTTAACTGACGGTATATTTTCTCTTGGAACTGTATAACTTAAGTCCTTTGATTATGGTTTTATACACGGGCGTAGAATGTCCTGGCGCTTTAGGGAAAAAAAATAAAAAAAACACGCATTTTGGAAAGATCTTTGATGTGCAGCAACATGTATGCTGCATATTTTTGTATTAGGAAAGTATGAACTCGAATTCCACCAAACACCGCATGTTACTTTCCAAAGCATTGAAATTGAGATTGGGATGCGCTTTTGTAAGTTAGTCATAGCTCATTTCATGCGATTTCGCCAGCCGATCACAGCAGGTATTCAGAGCTTAGGACACGTGATGTAGTCAACCAACAGCAACATCACTGTTAAGTAGCGCGAACACACAAACAGAAAAAGTTAATGGTTCAAATTAATGTAAATAGTGTTGCTAAACGAAACGCAAAGCCTTCACATATAATATTGGTCTATCAGATTAATACGCTGCAAGAGAAGCTAAGCTTTCACATAAAATGTTGGTCTTTTATGCGCGTATTACAATTTAAGATGTATCACACAAAGGTGCCAGTAAAATTTTTAATAACGACATAAATGTCTGATCTTCCAGGCTCAAAATTCATCTAAATGGCTCATCATCAAAGAGTTGATTTTTAAATGAGAGTCAAACACTTTGTGATTTAAGAAATTCATCGTATATTATCTCACATAGTTCTGGTGTAACTGCTAGAATGGTACTTTGATGGTAACGATTTTCAACCCACCATTCGAAATATTTTCCCACGACCTGTTAGAAATAGGTTCGTATCTGCAGTTGCCAGAGAGCGCCAGATGACAGGCATCACTGCGCAAGCGCAGCTACGATGTCGTAGGGAGCCCGCATGTTCGTACGTGTGAAACAATAAAAGATATTACATTATGTAAGAAACAAGACATCAGAGGATACTCCAAGAGAATCAGAATTTCATGACCCATACTAAAATGTTCACATTAAAAGTCCAAATTTGTATGTCCAGAATCCCACGACCTGTTATTAAGCTTTTCTAT
The DNA here is from genome assembly GCF_021461395.2 of Schistocerca americana. NCBI lineage: Eukaryota > Metazoa > Arthropoda > Insecta > Orthoptera > Acrididae > Schistocerca > Schistocerca americana. Next base: position 7,647,295 of record NC_060121.1, on the reverse strand, counting down.
GTGGTTTTTGGGATGTAAATTTTCTTGGAGTACCAGTACTGTCCTGTCTCATATTTGGTTCTTTATTATGGCGTAATGCCAAATAAGCTAGAAGTTGAAAATGTGCACTTGAAATGCAGCAAACACAGTGTGTGGAATTAAACACTTTGTCTCAATTATATTGTCTGCCTTAGTGGAAAACATCAATGAAAGAAAATAACTTTGGCAAACCAACAAAAATAACTTCATTGTTCTAAAAGGCAATTAACGCTTGACTGTCAGAAAGATGGAAATAAAATAAAATCTGCTACTAATAACACAGTTTAGCCTTCCATAATTATGTGAATGTATTTTAAGTCACTTGATAGCTCCCGGCCACAGAAATCTGTTTTGTCTTCATTTGACGTGGGAGCAGTAAATGAAGAGGAAACAGCAAAAACACTAAATGTAAAAATGGGTCACGTGGAGACTACACGCTTCCCAACTGTAATTCAGACTGTTCTGCGCATCGGTCCCGGATCTCTAATATTTCCGAACCGGGGCAATACCCCGCCATCCCCTCGAGCGTTTGAGATAGGACGTTAAAAAAAATTATATATATATATATATATCCCGGGAGCGGAAAGACTTACCTCAGGGGGGAAAAAAGGATGGGTATACACTCGCGCACACACACATATCCATCCACACATATACAGACACAAGCAGACATATTTAAAGACCACATATACAGACACAAGCAGACATATTTAAAGACCATTTTTTTGTGGGGGTGTTGTGAGGGTGACATGGTATTAGAAGGTGGAAAGTGTAACATGAGGTTGAAATGAAAATGAAAGATAAAAAAATATGGGGAGAGATAAAGGTGAACTAGAAACTTAAAGTAGCTGCTAGCTGTGGACTGTACTGCCCTTACTAGTATAGCGATCTGCCCAAAAATTTTTTGTCAAAATTTCATTTTATATATATATATATATATATATATATATATATATATATATATATATATATATATATATATATATATATATATATATATAAAAAAAACAAAGATGATGTGACTTGCCAAATGAAAGTGCTGGCAGGTCGACAGACACACAAACAAACACAAACATACACACAAAATTCAAGCTTTCGCAACAAACTGTTGCCTCATCAGGAAAGAGGGAAGGAGAGGGAAAGACGAAAGGATGTGGGTTTTAAGGGAGAGGGTAAGGAGTCACTCCAATCCCGGGAGCGGAAAGACTTACCTCAGGGGGAAAAAAGGACGGGTATACACTCGCGCGCACACACACATATCCATCCCCTCATATACAGACACAAGCAGACATATTTAAAGACCATTTTTTTGTGGGGGTGTTGTGAGGGTGACATGGTATTAGAAGGTGGAAAGTGTAACATGAGGTTGAAATGAAAATGAAAGATAAAAATATATGGGGAGAGATAAAGGTGAACTAGAAACTTAAAGTAGCTGCTAGCTGTGGACTGTACAACTCGCCCTTACTAGTATAGCGATCTGCCCAAAAATTTTTTGTCAAAATTTCATTTTCTTGTATACACCGTGAACGTAATACGTAATCATTCTTACCTGTTATTCGTTTATTTCCACTCCTGTAATCTGAATCTATGGATTCCGCTAGTAATTACAACAACGCTCATCATTCGCAAACACAATCAACCACACAATCAGACAGCGGTTGGCATTCATCCGTTCAGCCTTACTTCGCTCAGCTCTGTCAGATTCCACTGACAGAGGAAACATGTACACTACGCACGCATTCACAAATCAACTTACGATTCATTCAAAATCAACTTAGAATGTGTTAAAAATGTTCAAAAACCGACAGGGATGAGTTTCAACGTAATATGAATAATCGATAAACTAACAAACTAACGTGCGCTGGATGCGAGTCGCTTTGTGAAACAAGGTTTCCTCCCCCCCCCTCAAGAATATGAATTTGCCCCCCCTCCCTAGATTTGGACCTCCTGCGCATGTATAAATCTGGCAGCTTGGGCGCTCCAGTAAAATTTTTCCCAGTAGCATCTAGCTGCTTGCTGCGACTGCTTACACAGCCAACAATTTCTGTAGCCAGAAGCGGGAGAAGGTACTACTCAACTGTGCATGTGCATGATCGAGCTCGTAACTGTTAAAATGAATTTAATGTAAACAGTTGTGACGTCACGCTCAGCAGAGGCAATTTGCTGTTACAAAGCATTGCACAGTCTTCCCAAGGCCTTTGACGCATTTTACTGTTGGCGGACACTTGTATGAGCACCGTTTTGTTGCTGTATATGGTGCATTTCCCTTGAAATTTAAGTTTTATTTTCGTTTTTTCTCTTGTTCATGTTTTATTGCTGCAGTATTGAGACACAGAAATATCCTTTGTTAGAGTATTGGTTCTTACCAATCAAAATTACACAAATTTAACTGAAAACAAAAACAATGAAAAATTTCCCGGGTTTTTCCCCGGCTCTTCCGGGTCGTACACACCCTGCATGTCCATGGCGCACTCCCCCTTCTTAGCAATAAAACAACATAAGTTGCTCTTCTTTGAATGCTTTTTCATGTCCTCTGTCAACACTATCTGACAAAGATACCATAGCACACAGGGCCATAACTGTAGTTCAATAGTGTTTCAGTGAAAATTTTTTGTGTGTTTTCAGTTGTATCACCATCCACCATCTCCCTTCCAATTTAACAGTAAACACTGAAACACTATGTTATGCAGATAACAACCAACCTTAGGCTACAATTCCCCATTGGAAGTCACCGACATCAAAAGAAAAATTCAACTGAGAAAATTGAAAAATGATGCTAACGACTGTCTCTCAAATAATAATGTATCACAAAGTTGACCAAATATTAGTTTACCAGTTACTGACCACTAATTTGCTCGGTTCTTTGCCATCAGGACCCTCTGGACCAAAGACACCTATTAGAACATACTTAAATGTTCCTTTTGGGTCGATATCCACATCAGGAACAGCGGCAAGCTTCTCCGCTGCTGTCATTAGTGTCCTGTTAAACAGGTGATAAAATTATTCCAGAAATATTTATATACAACAGGTGAGAGAATAGTAGTGCTGCAGTCACAATGTAAACAATACAATTCTGCCTCTAGGATTTATACTGGAAAAAATGTTTCCTTCAGAGAAATAATGATCTAATATTTGGATTTTGAAACGTGTGCCTATTAAGTAAATACAAGCATTCTGTGGAAGATCGTACACCATCCAAACCATAAAACTATCAATTAATTGTATCCAAAGGGAAACATACTTGAGAAAGCAATAAAATTACAAAGAGAGACAACTGCATTCTCGTAGAAAGAATTCGCTGGGTGAATTCCTTCATGTTTGGTGGACTCAAAAATATTTTTTAAAAACATTTATTGGTTATCGTTTAGAAAGAGCAGCCATTTTTGTTTCAGGCTGCAAGCATTCTTACACTTTTATAAGCGTCTGTGGTTTTTTAAATTATTCGGTAATGGATTGCGCCAGACCTTTCATATAAGAGGTATTTATTTCAGCAGACACTGGACCATAAATTAAAACCATGATCACCCTGCTGAATGTATTAGGGAATACACTTTTAATGTCTCAAAGTTGTTGGTTGTAAATTTAAAAAACCCATTTTTAATACTATCTTTCCAAAGAGTAGTTTCTTAGCCTTAATACATTTTGTGGTATTACACTACTCAGTATAGATACCTTTTTTTTTTTTTTTTTTAGAGAAACAATTATGACAAGCTTATACTTAAAAACACTTTAAAAACAAATGTTTTGAATTTTTTCATTCTTTGGTCTGCCAATCTTTGTTAATGGACCAGATATAAATCTGAAAATTACACATTTACTAGACCTTTATGATATCAAACTTCTGTATAAATTTCAACCTTGAGATTCCATGGACAAAAAAATTTCAAATATGTTTCTTACTGTTTGCAATATCTGGGCTGATGGAAACAGTGTATAAATTACATAATTTAAAAATATCTAGGATAACTCTTTAAAAAATGAGACAATTCATTACATTATCCCGTTCTCAACTTATTTGTTTTTACTATGTTGTTTATTGAACAACAGAGATATTTCTTCACTCATGTTGGGCACAGGGTTAAATGTTCGCCTAGTCACAGTCATAAATTCCAGGGGAGAAGACAACTCCTTTAATGATTTTTAACGGGCCTCTCGAATTGATCCTTTTCAAATTTTTTAAACGGGGTTCTTGGTGCTGGTAAAATGTAACATCCACATCTTGGTTTTGACGAGCAATGTTACCAACTTTGGCAATCCACCACTGTTCGTCATAGACACAAGCCACTATGTCCTTACTTTGAAGTGTCAGTGGTACAAGTTTTCCACAGTGATACAGTTGAGCAAGTTGTATGACTAAGGTATAAAACAATGAAAAGATCAGGTGCCTTTAACCTTCTGACAAGTTTTGAATCTTTCCTCCAAGACATTGGCATAGAGTTCTCGTATTTCCTCACATTTAATGAAACATACGTAATCCCTTTTACCTATTCTTTATACAGAATGTGAACATTTCTTGACGTGTCCAGATTTGGTTCTCATAGGTCCGTTGCAGACTAGCTTTTGTGACAGCTCACTTTGTTGTACCCTTTATGCCATCACACTCACTCTTCCCAGGGCATGATGCAAAAAAGTGCTATTCTGCACCAAGCCAACGGTCTTTTTTTCTTGGAGAAAGGAGATATTAATATTTGTTTGCTTTTATATTGGCTTGCAGCACCATCAGAGAAGTTCATCAGTTTGTTTATGGAACTGTCGTGCTGTTTTACGTAGTTTGTTAACTGCAGGTGAAAAGCATGCACTGCTGTAGCTTTGTGCTCAAAGTAATCATTTGCAACACAAAAACTATGACTCTAGTTTATCTGGATCTTTATAACACAACATAAATGGACAAACTGTGGCCTGTTTGTTTACCCAGTGGTGCCCTTGTATTTCACTTGAACAACAAAGGAATAGTTTTCAGAAAAGTCAGCAAGAACTATACATTCATCAACTGCCAAGGTTTGCTTTTGTCCTTCAGAAATTTATCCTGACTTTGGCAATTAAATGACACACTATTGAGTTTTCAAGGTTAGTAACCAACACTTAGAAAAACTATTCTCATTATTTTGAAACTCGATTGTTCAACTGCACACTTCAAGGGCTCATTATTAACTAAGTGTGAGTGAACAGATGTTGGTGGAAGGGGGATGACAACACACAGATTTGTACAGGCTTGTCTACATCTACATGGATACTCTGCAAATCACATTTAAGTGCCTAGCAGAGGGTTCATCGAACCACCTTCGCAGTTCTCTATTATTCCAATCTCATATAGAGCGCAGAAAGAAGGAACACCTATATCTTTCCGTTCGAGCTCTGATTTCCCTTATTCTATCGTGGTGATCGTTTCTTCCTATGTAGGTCAGTGTCAACAAAATATTTTCACATTCAGAGGAGAAAGTTGGTGATTGGAATTTTATGAGAAGATTCTGTTGCAACAAAAAATGCCTTTCTTTTAATTATGTCCAGCCCAAATCCATTATCATTTCTGTGACACTCTCTCTCATATTTCACAATAATACAAAATGTGCTGCCCTTCTTTGAACTTTTTCAATGTACTCTGTCAGTCCTATGTGGCAAGGATCCCACACCGCGCAGCAGAATTCTAAAAGAGGACGGACAAGCGTAGTGTAGGCAATCTCCTTCGTACTGCCAATAAATTGCAGTCTTTGATTACACTTCCCCACAATATTTTCTGTTTGTTACTTCCAATTTAAGTTTGATATCATGAAGATCCATTAAGTGCGTAATTTTCAGACTTTTATCTGCTCTCCTTACAAAGATATTGTAGGTCAAAGAATGAAAAAATTCAAAAAATCAATTTTTTAAAATAGTGTACATTTTGTGTAAGCTTCTCACTATAAGAAGTAGTTATACTGTATAGTGAAATAGCACAATAAATATTAAGGCTGAGAAATTACTCTTACTTTGGAAAAATACAATTAGGGTAGATAAAAAATCTACTCACCAAGTGGCAGCAGAACTCGCACATAAAAGACGGAAGAGGGGTGAAGGAAGAGAACTGGAGACGTCTAGGAAAATTGGTAGATATCGGGAAAGTCACCCAGAACAGCGGGTCAGAGGAGACTTACCGTAAGTAATGTCTTTCCTTCTCATCCCGTACGGTAAGTCTCCTCTGACCCGCGGTTCTGGGTGACTTAACCAATATCTACCCCTTTTCCTAGACCTCTCCAGTCTTTCTCCTTCACTCGATTACTTCCCCTTCCACCCTTCTGCCTGAAGAAGGAGCCACTGGCTCCAAAAGATTGCTAATTACAGCTGTCTTTTATGTATGTGTTCTGCCGCTGCTTGACGAGTAGAATTTTTATCTATTCAATTAAATAGTTTAAAGAATGAGCTTTTTTAGCTTGCAATCAACAAGTTTGAGCCACTAAAAGTAGGGCCTATATTAAGGAATACATTCAGCATGGTTATCATGGTTTTTAATTTATAGTCCAGTTAATGATTCTTATTTGAAATTTCTGGGGCAACTCAGTACTGAATAATTTATATAAAAACAGATGCCTGTAAAAGCAAAAAATAGCCACTGTTTCTAAATGTTGAGAATAAATTTTTTTTTAAAATGTCTTTAAACCCATTAAACATTCGGGAATTCATCCAGCAAATATCAATTTTTTTCTGAAATGACCGAGCGACTGGTTACTTTTTTCCCTGGCCCACTAGTCCTAGCTTACATAACAGAAATTTTGATTTTTATCAATACCAACTGTCTGCTTTCACCTATCACATCATCAAAATGCTGGACATAAATCACTCATCGAAATCAGCCACACACTGCAACGACAAGTAGCCCAAGTTACCTATGGTGTTGTAAGTTGCCACAAATCAGAAACTGCTGTGTTTCCAGTAGCAAAACATACTGTTGCAAAATTGGCAGCAAATGGGTAGCATCACGTTGTGGCACAGCAACCATAAAGCTTTGCTTTGTCTCAACGTCATAACCACCAAAGACCCATTGCTCTCGCACCTATGACTTCGATGGTGCTGACGAAGCAGCTCTCGTCTATTTCAACAGTATGGCCAGGGCCACCCAAAACTATTGGCTCAATTAAGAAATATTCATGGCAGATATCTCTACAAAATTGGCACCAATCGAACACAGTGTGCTCACTGCCAATTTTGAGCTCCCTTATTAAAAACTTTTGCCTACTGAGTTCGAAAACCCACATGTAAGACAGTTGCACAATTTTAGAAATGTCTAAATGACTGCCAGCAAAAAATGACATTTTCCTGACTGAACATTTCTTTCTACAGTCCCTGCCAATGGAGCAGCTCCAAATTTCGCCATCTTTCCCTGTAGTTTTCTCCAGCTTCACCTCGTTGTATCCAACACAATACCTATTTTCACACACCATATCGTTCTTCATAAGACCTTGTTGCCTAGCCCATTGTATTGAGCTTCGGGTGTTCTCCATAACATGGTATAAATCTTCCATTACCAAATTGCTCAAATCTGGAAAATTTCTCGCCATTTTGACACACGCAGTAATATACGATACTTCAAAACGGACAGCCTCAACAGAAAAATATAGGTTGTTGGGCGCACTGATCAAGATGCATAACTGTGAGCAACAGGGACAAATACCATATGCAACAATATGCAAAGCCAACAATAGCTATCATGGTAAGGATGTATGAAACTGTCAGCATTACCTATGGCTAAAGAACTCTGTGAAGAAATATATTAAAATGTCTGCAGCATATTGGCATAGCAACATGAATAAGCTGGTGAAAGCAGACAGTTAATTAATCTTTCCCCCCCCCCCCCCCCCCCCCACCTCCATATGAAAATAAGTACTTTTTTGGTATTCTGTGCATATATATGCTTATATCTTAAGAATATGCTTGGTTTGAGCTATATAGGTCGAGTGAACTGTACGATTCCTGCTGGCTTTGTGGCTGTAGCATTATGTCGTAGGGTGAGACTTTTTTTAGGGGTGATGTGATGTGATGTTTTGTATTGTTAAAATTAGGTTGTCCTTGCGCTAGACCCCCTATTTCCCGCGGTTGTTCTGTAGTTTCATTTTATCATTGAAGTAATATTACTTTCACTGTTTCTATTTTCTCGATCCCTTTACAAACGCAACCACAAATCACATGGAGTCAGTCTGGCAAAAAGCTAAAGAAAAAAATCCTATAAGGCCTTTCAGAACTCACTGTGCTATGCTGAATAACTACCTGGCGGAATTTCTCTGGTGTCAACGTTTTGGGGAAAACCCATTCCACAATTTTGTTATTAATTCCACCTTTCTAGAAGAGCGAGAGAGAGAGAGAGAGAGAGAGAGAGAGAGAGAGAGAGAGGAGAAAAAAAAAAAAAATTAAATTCCGTGCATACATATGCAATATGTCATTTTTGATACAAAAAAATTTTTTGAGACAGTTAACTGACTTTTTTCTTTGCATCCAAATGAAAAATAAGTACTTTTTTGGTGAAGAGCGCGTCAGATATGACTGTAACACTCAAGTTTTGAAATAAAAAAATTTTTGGCATTCAGCGCATATATATGCTTATATCTTCAGAAATACGTGTTTCCTTCAAAAATAGGTACTTTTCTCATGATCAGCGCATGTACTCCCTAGACTGCCTAAGTGCCACGAAAAGCAGAATCAGATGTTTCCCTCGACCTCTACAGCTGAAAGGAAGCCCAGATAGCAAGGAACCAATACAGCTGAAAGGAAGCCCAGATACCAAGGAACCAATAGCTACAACCTGAAGAGTGGAATCAGACGTTTCCCTTGACCTATGTAGCTCAAATGCAGCTCTCAATACCTACCAGCAATAATAATAATAATAATAATAATGAAAACAATGTAAACTTCACACACCAACATAACTCAAAAAACACCACAAAAACCAAAACCTTCAACAACTCGAAAACGCAAAAACCTGTATATACACCAGATCAATTAAAACCAATCAAAGTACGATAAATGTAAAACAGACAGAACATCAGAATTACTACAGATTAAAACCAAAATAAAAGTTTATTACCAACAAAAGCATGCAACAAAATCACCTAGGTTGACCGCCGCTACCAGTACACACACACACACACACACACACACACACACACACACACACACACACACAAAACTAATCAAACCTAACAAAATGCCACACACATAAAAAACCATCACTGAAACATGAAGATTTCCAAACCCACATTGCAGCACTGGCTACCCAGACTCAAATAAACCCATGTTACCATAGTGATAATGAACCCAATATCACATGTTAAACTCAACAAACACAAACCAATTCAAAAACACACACACAACACCATTATGTCATGGGTCAAAGGAGACAGGTGGAATAGAACACTTCCAATGGCCCCTTAACTTAGTTCCTACCTCACGCAGACAGACAGGATGTGAGGACAAGAATGAATAGTTCTGAAAAATAAGATTAGTGTTTCACTTTTAAAAGTGTTAATCAGCAGTAGGGCCTCCTGGGATCTTGCTTACTTGACTATCAGTAGTGACCAGCCATACTGTTTCTTTATAAAACAATTCCTTAATAACTTCATTGTTTAATATTTGGATTCTTGCACTGATGTCACCTCACGTGTAAGATTGTTCCCCCTATTGTTATCTAGACAACAAACTTGAACTCTAAGACATGATATCACAGTACATAAAATGATTTTTACATGTTAGTCTGAGAACGTGGACAGTGACCAAGAAGGCATACCCTAAAATTGCACTTACTTTAAGTTTTCAAAATGTCACAACCCCTTTCTTCTGTCATTTATCACTCTTTAACCTCTGGCAACAATCTGTTAATATAAAAACTGCACTGTTTTTAGGGTTCATGTTAAACCACAGACCTCTCTATAACTGACTGGTTGGAGAAAGGCAAGACAAAGAACTGGTTATGAACTGTTGTGTCCAAATCAATCTTTGAAATGCCAAAAACAGGATTAGTTAAAAATGTGATACCAAGCTTATGAACGACAACACCCTTAACGTGGTGGAGATATAAGACACAGAACTGATCAACTGCTCACCTAACTAATAACACGTAAATGTTAGCGAAATAAAATGCTAGGGACTAACAGGATCTCTGTGAGAAAAGGTAGTTTTGGGCCCAGGATGTTCTTTCTATTAGTCCTTCAAATATATTAAAAACTTGAAAATACCAGACCCCAATTCGAAAATGGAGCCTCACATAGGTACTTAAATGTATCTATGGAATGACCTACCAACCCAACCTATCCTAGATATATGTTTACACCAGTCTACAGATCAGCCTGTCAATGTAAATGAACACATATATACATCTTGTATGTCACAAGCATTCCCCCAGTCGAACACAATCTCCAGTAGGCCTAGACTTAAAGTACACCTAGCAAACAATACAGTCTAAGCTACCAGCCACAAAAAATAAACTTCATATTATGATCAAAACACACACTCAAAATATTTCACTGAAACAAACGAAATATCCTAGATGCCATATCACATCACATTTCATATAGGCTACCTATGGTTCATGTTGTTCACTGGACTCCAAACACGTTTATTTTTTCACACACAAGCATTTATTGCTTAGTCCAGTTTCTTGAATAAGTATCATGAGGCTATCGTGGTTAAGTTTGTCAAATTAACTCCCAAAAACATCTTTTTGATAGCAATATTCTTGAATACTGGTTGTTTCTCAGATTCCACACCCCCTTCGGAATACCAGCTTGGTGCTTTCTGGGGTTTAGATATTAGCTACACAGTCATAGTTATGCTACCAAGACCTTGTAATGGATCTGGGAGATGTTATTTTTTTACCGTATTTGTCGATACCGAATTGTAAATGTTTTCTTATATTTTTGTCAGAATTTATTATAATTTGTCTTATTATATGTTAATTTACTTCTGTTTTTGAGAGTAAAAGCATATTGATTACTATTAGAAAATGTATCCACAGTCTAATATAACAGTCGCGACACTCACTGCTGTAAAAATTGTTGCCGTTTGACAGATGGAGCGACACTAGCGCTCCAAGTGGCAGGTAAGGTGAACGTCAGATGCGTCGTAAGCATAATGTTTGTTTGCATCCATTTCCTTCTTCATTTCCGAATTATTTGAGTTATTTTCTAGGCTCCAAGGGTTTGTGTGGTACCAGAAGGCATATATGTTACTAAAAATGATTCTAAAAAAAGCGCAAGTAAGGACAAAAATCATGAATAGAGTGGCAAGCTACAACACATTCGTGAAGAAACACTTTTGACATTGGACAGAATTGCAGCTTACCACGTTGATATCAAAAGATTATAAACACACAGATTCACATGTAGGAAGCACATACATGTACCTCTACATGCAAAAACGACCGACAGCTCGTTTATCGTACTGTAGGCCTACTGCGTTTGTCATTTTCGCCCGTTGCCACAAGTACGACCTTCATCTTTATATTATTCTAAGTGACACAAGCAACTGCAAAATAGTGGGAGAAATATGCTAAAAACATTATAATGAGCTGATTACACTACATTTCAAGAAAAACCAAATATTTGAATAATTTTCAATCAATCAGTCAGTGCACAAGGTGCTGACAAAATAATGTCATCACACGAAAGAAGCAAGGAAAATTAGGTGACTAACAACAGAAGTGAACGAAATACATACCAAAGAAATCAGCAGCCCAAATGAGCCAACTACTTCAGTTTCTTATTTGCTTTCTTGTTGTTAGAAACTAAGTCTTGATTCCAATATTTGAGCCGGTAAACAAGTCTCACTTTAACAAATATCTTGATTAACAGCAGCTTAGTTTCTTCACAACATCCAGGGGGAAAACTTGGGACAGCCAGCAACAAGTTTACATATAATTCACCACAGTTTTTCTTGTGAGAATGTTCATCAAAAACTGATGCCATCTGATTTTCACAATCCCTCAAAAATAAACAAATATTTTCACTGCAAATAACCAAGCTTCAAAATTGTCTTCGTAACTTTTGAAATGGCAATAAAATTTGTCATTTGCATCTAAGTCCTGGCTGTTGTCTACAAGTAGATTCCTGCACTTGACACAATTATGTAAAGAAAAAAGTTTCTTCAACATGTAACCAAACACATATCTCATACTGTTTTGTTCTTCAAGGTCTGCTGGAACTTCCACATTTGGTAGCTTTGTTGCAGAACTTGTATCACTACTGCATAACAACTGAGAGACCTTTAATGTTTGAGCAGATTTCATGTCCAGTATTGCCTGACCCCAGTCAATTCCTTCACAATTACTGCTTGCCACATTAGAGGAATTTATCAGTTTGCTTAGTGTACAGTTGTTAAATGCAGCACAAAACTGCCTTGGAAATGGGTTGCTGCAAAAACCACCTCTCTGCCTCATAGTTGAAAAAAAGTTTTCCAATGTGTCTTGGTTAATTTTACGTGAGAATAAGTACAATTTTGTTCCAGTCAGTACCTCGGCAGCAAGCATTTCCAAAGCACATATATTGCTTAGAAGCCCCTTTACACATTTTATCCTAAGGGAGTAATCTTTTCCATCAGAGCCTACAAATTTCCAAGAGTGAATCCATGGCTTCATCACATGTAGAACATCCAGATGCTCTGAATCACTCCTAATACAGTTTCTTAGATGCACAGGCCCTTTCACACTGTATGTATTAAAGAAATCAAAAATGTCATTAACTTTCTGACAAAAGTCTGAAGTGCCAGTTGCAGATAATGGCATACTACCACAAAATACAAGTGTGTCAATACCAGCTGCCACTGTGTGGCTTAACACACGAACTGCAGTACCCACTTTCATTTTTGAAAAAGCTGGCAGTTTGACAGCTTTTTTAGTCAGCTTCGGAGCTAACTTGTATTTCCTGTGCAAGTCATTTGAATAGAGCTGAGAAATGTCCTTCCAAGAAGCAGTACCAACCAAACCATCATTTGATGTATGAATTATGCCATACCTAAATAGGTTGTTTCTGATGCTCTTAAACAAACGTGGGGTATCATAGAAGAAATAGATCTTCTGCTCCTCATATACCAAACTTGGATTGTCTTGTGTAATTCCCAGTCTCTTTCTACAGCCCACAAAATTTGAACCCTGATCAGTCACACAGGTCTTTACAACCAAGCCAATTTCCTTAAGTCTCTTGAGTACTTCATAAAATATAGCAGTCAAATGCATAGCTCCCACTGTTCCTTTACAAAAACAGTACAGCAATGGTTGTTTGAAACATGAAAAAATGCCACTAATCATTATCACCAACACACTGTTCGCAATTTTAGCTGTGCCTCATATGTCAAATTTGCCATTAGAGACATTTCATCCAATGACATATTCACAAGTTTATCAATATAAGAAAAATGTTGCACCTTTTGCTTTAAAAGATGGAATATATAGTCACTTATCCCACATTTTATTTGTATGCCTTCCACATACCTTTGTAATGTACGCACTGATGGAAGCATAAAACATTCTGACAAAAACCTGTATGCCTGAGTGCTGTAATATAATAAATTTAGAGGAAACAGATTATTTTCGTCTTTCCATCTTGCAGCACGTTTTTCTCTCAATGGCATGGTAATCTGGCTTACCAACAAGTCAAGGGCACTTTTTTTAAATATCGGGACCCTACAGTCTTTAACATTCGTTTGTCCTTGTTCACTTGCTCCTTCTGATACAGTTTCTGTCGCTGTCTGTAGGCACTTTCCTTGTCCCGTAATAGTTTCGCTCAAAGTCTAGCGATTTGCACATTCTGACACTTCACACGCTTTTGTAAGACACGAACAGCTGCACTTAATCTAACCACTTCATCGTCAAAGCAAGTCTGTGTTGACGATTCACACGAATCTGGCACTGATACATGCAGAGTTGAACCGGCTGCTTCTGTGTCATAGGACTGTTTTACTGCTTTAGATTGACTGTTGAATCTTTGTGGCAGTTTCCTCTTCATCGTCAGCTGAGGTGGCTTATTTGGAATGTCAAACAGTGTGGGTACTGCATTCCACACGAGTCTGTTGTTGTCTGCGTTCATGAACTGGTTTTGTTCGAAATGTGGCGAACAAAACCTAATATTATTATACAGGTACACTGGTTCTTTCTTAATGAGGCCTTCTCGCCTGCTATTAACAAGCCATTTTCTGCTCCTAAAACGAAACATTCATCATTTATACACATATAGTTTGCAAGTGAATCCTGACGATACAGTTTAGTAACATGATGGTATATACCTCTCAGGATCCTTAGGAAACCTAAAAAAAGACAGCTGTGGTGTCTTCTTCCTGTTGTTAGTGCAATTTATTGCGCTACAAACGCTCCCGCCAGTAAAAGCCATTGTATAAATCGAAATAAACAACCACTATTCTCTTTCACGATCACGGCGAATTCACAGTGTAACGCAGCAGCCTCTTGGGGCGCTGCTGGCGCTGTAGGCAACAAAATCGAGGCGAAGTGTCGCTACTGTTATGATGTATCGAAGAATAGCAAAGAGACTGATTACGAGTGGAAACTTGTGAATTGTGTAAAATATCTTTGACGTTGGAGTCGTCTTTGACTATTGTTTTGGTGTGTGTTGACGGAAGAACAATGGGAAGGTCGCCGTCATAAATAATTTTGAATTATGTTACTATTATTTTTGTATTAACTAAAAAGAAGAAACTACATTTGAAGAAATTGTATTTGAAACACCAAAATGAGAGAAACACGTTGAACCACGTCTTTTCTGCAGCCGACAACGATGCATTGTGGAAACATACTTAGACAACTGAAGCCAAGACTAATATCGCCTTGCAAACGTCTAACGGAAAAGGTACTGTCACGAAATATGGCAAATTTAAGTAAATAAAAAATAGTGATCATATTTTCAACTTGTGTCTTAGCCGGGATGCCATATTTCAACTGGGGACTGTAGCCGGGATATTGTGTTCACGAGATTTTCAACAGTGCTACGAGGAAGAACAGTTTTGTGTGTTAATACCTGTTTCTTCAGAATGTGTGTTACAGTGTTTGTGTTCATCGGGAAGTAAAAGTTTTGGAGAAGAAATGTTTCGGCAAAAAATATAATTTTCGACAGAAGAAAATACTTCAAGAATTTTGGTCAACAATCACATGGATGGAAAACGTGGTTTTGCAACAGTAGAAGAGTGTTCCAGATAAGTCACGAAAACCTCGTATTTTGTTAATACAATATTTTTATCTTGTTTTATATTGTTGTGTATAAATTTTTGTTCTTCACAGTGACTTATGAGTTTTTCGAGAGTATTGTGCCTAAAGTAGAAAGTAGTAATTTAATAGACTTCGAACATCAGGACAGGTCAAATCAAAGAGAAAGAACAGATCAATTTGATTTTAAAAGTTTTCTTGTAAATTTTACGAAAGAAATTAAACAATCAGTTGACGACAATAAGACTTACTGGGATGAAAAAATTGATAACATTTTGTTGCAAGTCCAAGCAGTCAATACCCAAGTGGGTGAGCTTTCGAACAGAGTTGGCAGTGTTGAGGAAAAAATTGAATCTGTGGAAGCAAAAGTAAATGAAATTGATGCTAAATTGAGCGGTGAAATTAATACTGTAAAAAATGAGTTACTGGTAGATAGGGAACGAAATTTAATGTATTTTAATGAGATAAAAGGGGATATAAAAAATTTGGATGAGAATACAAAAAGTTTGACAATCGTTTGGTTACTCTAGAAGAAAAAGTAGAATGCAATGATTTATAAAACAAGAACTTAGCGAAAAAATTGAAAGTTTTAACATTGAATTTCAAAGCAAAAATTACAATGTCAACACATGTAATCTTGTATCTAATATTCCACTGAAGCACTTTTCGGTAGATGGACCCTTACATCCTGTTGATTTTATGCTGTATTGTAAGGATTGTTTTTTACCTCACTCACCAGATGAAATAAAAATTAAATTTGTGAAAAAATTCTTAGAAGGGGAAGCTTTGACTTGGGCAAACCAGATTGTAACTCTGGAAAAATTTTGGGATGATCTTAAACAAACTAGAATCAAAAGTGAATTTTTGAATGGGCGAAACTATAGAGAATCAGATGGGAGCATGAAACAATTTTGCAAAAGTGAACTTCAAAAACTTATTCATTTAACAAAACCTTTGGATGACTTGATCAAAATTGATACCTTAAAGAGAAGATTGCCATCAGCAATGCAGTTGAGTTTAGTTCATTGTCCTGATGGGTTTACTCAGAAAGGTAATGGTCAAAATTGGGGAAATGACAACTTTCAAAAAAGGGAACAAAACAATTATCATGGCATCAGTCAAAATTCAGGGGGATATAACAATTTTGAAAAGAAGGACCATAAATTTTATCCAAAAGAAGAACAACATTTTCACATTAATAATCAACAAAATAGAGAACACTTTAGGGATCAAAATCACAGAAATTTTGATAGAGGTCCGTACAATAGGAACTACCAACAATCAGGTAATGTTTGGCATAGGAATGGGATCAGAAATGTTGAACCGAGCGAGGTGGCGCAGTGGTTAGACACTGGACTCGCATTCGGGAGGACGACGGTTCAATCCCGCGTCCGGCCATCCTGATTTAGGTTTTCCGTGATTTCCCTAAATCACTCCAGGCAAATGCCGGGATGGTTCCTCTGAAAGGGCACGGCCGAATTCCTTCCCCATCCTTCCCTAATCCGATGAGACCGTTGACCTCGCTGGCTGGTCCCCTTCCCCGAAACCAACCAACCAGAAATGTTGATCAGAGACATTGGCAGAACCACAAACACCAGTTCATACAGGAACCGGAAATAAAAAACGAGTAGACGCCCCCTTGAAGGTCCGCAAGGTTGAGGCAGAAGGTGAGCATGATGAAAGGACCAATGGATGTGACTATCATAAACCCAAACATGACAGTTCCAAACCTAAGCTATCACATGAGGTTATTAGTTGTTACTTATTGAAAAAATTTCAAGAGGAAAATAATATTGATAAAGATAAAATTTTCAGTACACAAGAACATACAGTAGATAAAAGTAATTGTGATTCATTTAATTTAACAGAGTTTTACACTCGGGCAGAAAAGATCAACACTTTGTCAGATGATGTAATTTGTAGTAGTTCAGAGATGTGTGTGAATGAAAGAGAGAATGCATGCTGTGAGAATGAAAATGTTGGTGAAAGGGATCTGGTAACTTTAGAAAGGGGAAATAATATTTTGGGGAATAATTTGAATGTGTATGACCTGAATATGTGTAATGATAATGATGTTGTTGATAAAGTTGATAATGATGGTAATGGTATCGATGATGATGTTGAGGAAAGGTATTTCATTAGTTTAAATAGGGAATTGGGTATATACATGGTTGAAAATGGATTAAATAGTGAGAATATTATAGAAATTCCCAGGGATGTTACCAGGATGAATAAAGCTCACAAGCTGGATGTATGTGAAAGTGTGAATTTTGATGTTGTTGATAAAGAATCTGACTACACAAATGACAATGACACATGTATAACTTGTAACCTAAGTGAAACTTTTACAGATACTAATGATACACACACATTTCTTATGAATATATGGCTCAACAGTGAAACTATTTCTTTTGACAAGAACTTTAGAAAGATGCTTATTAATGTATGTGAAACTGTATGTCCTGAGTGGTGGAAAAAGATGAGATATTTTATTTTTGAAAAGCTGAAGGATAAGTACTTCAATAGTATACAATGTGATTTGGATGAAAATTCTTGGCTATTTGAGATAATAGAGAGTACTCATGACAATTTTGTGTCTTGTGCAAATTTTATAACTGTGACAAATAATACATGTAATGATATGCCATATGATTCTGATAAGTATAGGTTTGGGGAAATTGAAAGTGATTTATTACATGAGGATACAGGTTCTGAGAAAAGTGATCAATTTTGCAGTCCCTATATAAAAGTTCAAATTGGGTCATGGATTGGTAAATGTTTAATTGATACAGGAAGTTAGATCTCAGGAATATCTGAAAGGTTAAGCAAGAAATTGAAAGTGGGGAAAGATTATGTTGAAATGCCAGTTGTTGGGGTAAAGATAAAAGGTGCTACTGGGAAGAGCAGTAAATTGGTAAAAAGCCAGGCTTTAGTGACATTTTTAATTGGAGGCAAGTTGTTCACACATGGATGTTTCGTAATTCAGGAATTTAATGAGGATTTTCTTTTGGGTATGAATTGGATAGTAGAAGCAAATACAGCATTTGATTGGGTTGGAAAAAAACTTTTGTAGAAACTAGTGAAAGGGAGTACATTCAGACAAATTTTGCGAACACACTTGGTGATCAGAGTAATGGAAATTTTGACAGTATCAATTTACTAAAAGAAAAAAGATTGGAGAATATTGAAACTCATAGATTTGATACCGATGAAGTTGAATTTGGGAATTTAGTAAATTTGAAAATTTCAGAAACACAAAATTTATCTGGGGAGCGAAAACAACAGTTAGAAAATCTGCTGTGGGAATACAGTGATGTTTTCAGTGACATACCTGGAAGGGTAAAGGGTTATCAGTGTGAGCTTCAGGTAAAACCTCATGAACCATTTTTCATAAAACCATACAGTATTGCAATATCAAAAAGACCTGGTGTTGAGAAAGAGCTGAAAAAGATGGAAGGATGTAATATAATAGAAAGGAGTATCAGTGCATATAATAATCCTCTAGTAGTAGTTTCGAAAAAAGATGGTGGAGTAACATTGGTTTTGGACTCTACACACTTAAACAAAATTTTGTTCAGACAGATAGACCATCCTGAAAATATTGATGAGTTACTCTATAAATTTACGGATTTAAAATATATGTCAAGTTTGGATCTAACTTCGGGTTTTCATCAGGTACCACTTTCGGTTAATCCTAGAAAATATACTGCTTTCTTGTACAATGGTAAGAGTTACCGTTACCAATATTGTGTTGTGCCATTTGGGTTAAATTCTTCTGTTTATGAATTTATAAGAGCTTTGGATCATGTACTGGGGCAAGAACTTGCGTCTAAACTGATAATTTATGTAGATGACATTTTGGTTACAGGGCAAAATTGGGAGGAACATTTTTTGATTTTGAAGTCAGTTTGTGAAAAACTTAGAAAAGGGGGGATGACATTGAAATTAGAGAAATGTAAATTTGCAGTTTCTGAATTGAAATTTTTGGGTCATGTTGTCACAGACAAGGGAATTTTGGCAGATCCAGAAAAAATTAAAGCAATTTCAGAAACTCCTATTCGTAAGACTAAAAAACAATTAAAGTCGTTCTTTGGGTTATGCGGTTATTACCGAAAACATATAAGTGATCAGAGTCTGAATGCACCATGTTTAAGCCAATTACTTAAGAAAAACACTGTTTGGGTTTGGGATAAAAGTTATCAGGAAGAGTTTGATAAAATTAACCAAGAGTTGAGAAAGCAACACTTATTACACAGACCTGATTTTAGTTTTCCATTTTGTTTGAACACGGATAGCAGTAATTATGGGCTTGGAGCAGAGTTATTTCAAGAAAGAGTAGAGAATAGAGTTAAGATACAGTGTACCATAGCATTTTCAAGCAGAATGTTGCTCAAGCATGAGAAAAATTATACAGTCACAGAGAAGGAACTTTTGGCAATTCATTGGGCTTTTACAAAATTTAGAATTTACCTTGTTGGACATAAAACCATAGTATTTTCGGATCACAAAGCTTTGAGTTACTTACAAGAGTGCAAATTATACCACAGTAGATTGACCAGATGGGCAATTTTACTGCAACAGTTTGACTTTGAAATCAAACACATAAAAGGTTCTGAGAATGTAGTAGCTGATTCACTTTCAAGTTTACCAATTGGGGGAGAAAAGGAGATTTTTGAACAAGAGGAGGAAAAGCAATTTAAAATTAGATACTTGAAAGGGGTGGAAAATGAAAAAAACAATTAGAGCTATGTGTAACAAAATTAGAAAAAATCAAAATTTAGATCAGAGTTGGAAATTAATCAAAGAATGTTTAGGCAAGAAGGGGTATGAGAAACTTGATAAATTTTACAAATTGCATAAGGGGATTTTGTTTCGGAGAACAGATGTAGATTCTGATAATTGGAAACTGTGTTGGTCAGAGGCAGATGCTGATAAGCTGATCATTTACATACATGAAAGTTTCGGTCATTGTGGGATACAGAAGTGTATTCAAAAGATACAAGAAAATGTTTATTTTTACAATATTGGAAAGAAGGTAAGAAAAGAATTGGCAACCTGTGACAAATGGCAGAGAGTTAAAGTGAGCAATCAAAGATGTGGTGGAGAGATGCAAAACATTATTCCGGAAAAACCTTTAGATCTTATCGCAGTGGACGTATATGGAATGTTACCAAAGAGTAAAGGTGGTTACTGTTACATATTTGTTATGGTAGATGTATTTTCAAAATTAATTAAACTATATCCAGTGAAAAAAGCTACTAGCCATGAAATTATAATAAAAATTGAAAGAGATTATTTCGAACAGGTGGGTAAACCAAAAGCTATATTATCAGATAATGGTTCACAGTTCACCTCTAAAATTTGGAAAAAGTTTATTGAAAGATAAAAATTGAAGCATATACTTATATCTGTTTATTCTCCGTCCACCAATCCTGCAGAAAGATATATGAGGGAAATTGGGAGACTTTGTAGAAACTATTGTAGCCATAAGCATCCAACCTGGTTTGAGCACATTCGAAATTTTGAAGATATTATGAATAGCCTACAACATAGTTCCACAGGATTTTCACCATATGAGATTATGTTTAATATTAGACCTCCAAATCTTATGTCAGAACTTATTGAATTTCCTAAATGTACACCTTTAACTATGCAAGAGAGAGAAGATATTGTCAGGGAAACTATGAGGAAACAAGGGGAAAAGAGGAATAAAAGATATAACAATAGGGTAAGATTAACCACTTTTAAAATTGGGGATCTTGTTCTGGTCAAATCTCATGAAAAATCAAAAATGTTAACTTCAGAAATTAAAAAATTCGTTGATATCTATATTGGGCCTGTTGAAGTCATAGAAAATCCACACCCTAATACTTATCTTTTGGTGTATCCTAAGTCAAAGAAATTATTTGGTCTCAGGAATGTTGTCTCTTAAAAACTGTATAAACAGAAATCATAATTTCAAAATTTAAATAACCTATTATCATCTAAAACAAAAGTTCTCCACTGCAATACGCTTGTTAGAACAAAACTGCCTGTACAACGAAGTGTGTATATTTGCATGTATAAATTAATAATTTGAAGTCACATATTAATTGAAACTGATGAAAAACACTGTTCTAACAAAGAATGAGAGAAAGATTTATTTTTACTTTCTTACAAAAAAAAGTCTCCATAGTGAGCATTTCTGAATTTTTCTAATTTTTGGAAGCTAAGTCTTCCCTGTGGGTGAAGGCATGCATGTGAGGACATGCATGCAAAGGTATAAGTTTCAAAACCAATTTTAGATAAAGCCTCATGATATATGAGCAGTTTATTGTTGTTTATACTGATGTTGTGGGGAGCAAAAGTATTCTTCACAAGAATGTGACTTGTAGTAATATTGTAGTAGAGAGGAAAGTGTACATAAATAATTGCAAAAAATTTAGATAATACTGATGTATCTTTAGCTGTACTAAAAGAAGAAAATCATAAAAAAATACAAAATAAAAAAAACCTAAGTAAAAAAATTTAAAAAGAAAATCATAAGCAAAAAAAAATATACAAAAAAACAAAAAATCCATGACTAATTAAAAAAATATAAAAATTAAAAAAAAAATCAGATGTTAAAAATATATATATATATATAAAAGGCAAATATAGAGAAAAACACATTACACTATATATGTCCAATATCATTTTTACTGTACAATATGTAAGCATAATGAAATTAACATTAATATTTAAAAAAAAATTAAAACTTATTCTAGGAAATGAGTTTTACCTTTCTATTATTTTCAATCTGCATGCTGTATGTTAGAATATTTCTCATGTATGTTTTATACCATGTATATTTGTCATGTTAAATAATTTCTTTACTTGAAAATTTTGTGTATGGGATTGATGGGGAAGTATCATTGCAACAACAGCCAGTAATAAGTCCACAGATTCAAAGAGTCCAAATTTGGAAGAGGCTATCAGACTGCATCATTAATGCACTAATTGTGTAATACAGATCCATCACTGAGTGTTGTCGGGATTTTGTTGTATATGTCCATAACAACAAAAGCCCTGGGGAGCAGTTTAATGGATCTGGGAGATGTTATTTTTTTACCGTATTTGTCGATACCGAATTGTAAATGTTTTCTTATATTTTTGTCAGAATTTATTATAATTTGTCTTATTATATGTTAATTTACTTCTGTTTTTGAGAGTAAAAGCATATTGATTACTATTAGAAAATGTATCGAAGAATAGCAAAGAGACTGATTACAAGTGGAAACTTGTGAATTGTGTAAAATATCTTTGACATTGGAGTCGTCTTCGACTATAGTTAGTCGGCAGCTAACTCTTGGTGTATGTTGACGGAAGAACAATGTGAAGGTCGCCATCATAAATAATTTTGAATTATGTTACTATTATTTTTGTATTAACTAAAAAGAAAAAACTACATTTGAAGAAACTGTATTTGAAACACCAAAATGAGAGAAACACGTTGAACCACGTCTTTTCTGCAGCCGACAATGATGCATTGTAGAATCATACTTAGACAACTGAAGCCAAGACTAATTTCGCCTTGCAAATGTCTAACGGAAAAGGCACTGTCACGAAATATGGCAAATTTAACTAAATAAAAAATAGTGATCATATTTTCAACTTGTGTCTTAGCCGGGATGCCATATTTCAACCTTACCAATGATTTACGCTACAATTAAAACAAAACTTATTCACAATTCCAATTACAATAGCTACACATTTCATGTACCGGTTTTCGTAAATACAGATCTTTACGTACTTGGTTTAGGTGAAATAATGCCAATGCGTCACAATTATTTCGATGTGAACAATGAAACTTCACGTAAAACATGACTGCGATAAAATGCGTAATAAAATAAATATACCGAGGTCTAGAAATAAGCATGATTACACATAAAAGGGATGATTAATACAGTTCAATATTAAAAATGTGTATTCAACAAAACCGTAGTCCTACAGAACTGGAGGGGTGTGACGGTAATGGTTTTATTTTATCAGTGAAATTACATACCGGTACTGGATGTTACTAATGCACCTGAAACCATCAAATAAATGATTACAAACTTAATTTACCGGTTTTTCTCCCCCGGAATCCAAAACATCAGACAGTATATATAATAATGGTATGAGACAATGAAGGGAGATTATTTGAGGACGTATTTTCATCAATTTTGAGACGTTATGACTCGTAATAGCCCTGGAGACGTCTTTTACAACAATCGAATAATTTGTAGCAGTACACCGATAAAAATAACTGCTTGCAACTAGCAAGTAATTGCGCAACGCGCAACCAAACTTCGAACACACAAATAACTTCTTAACACGATACGATTACATGACAATGGACACCATACGCATACTCAAAATAACAAACCTAGATGAACACAGCACCGGTTTTTGTACGCCTCCAAACAAACTGCTTTTCAGATATTGTATTTTAATAAATGAAGACATACCGGAGCAGTGGATTTTAATAATACCGACAACCAAAGACAACAAAGCAACTGAACTACGCACTAGAACAAGCCAGTTTATTTGATTAATTTAAAATGTTTTGTTATTTGCTGACATGGATCCATGGCTTTTTAGATTAAAGTACTGACTTCGAAAGTGGGGGCATTTGATGACAGAATTAAAAATCATTATTGACAAAGCCAATCCAATCCAATAGAGACCGCAGATCTTACACTAACAACTAAACAAGAAATTTCCAGAAACTTACCTCCGCTTATAAAAATGTCCACAGTGTGCGTTAGAAAAATGTGTAGAAGAATGAAACTCAAGGAGAAAATACGAATTGCTTTGGAAGTAAAGGATACTTATTATAAATGTCACTATCTTTATCGTAAGTTTTGCATATGATTTTTACGGCTTAATGCTTTGGTTGCTATTATTGGCTCGTTGTAATACGAGAGTTTCTTATTTAAATTTGAACGAAACCATTAAACAGAGGCACATTTTCGAAGTGTTGTTTGACTGATTTAGTCACTCAGTACAAAACACCTTCCTATACTCTTTACTAGTTTAAAAAAATGGTTCAAAAGGCTCTGAGCACTATGGGACTTAACTTCTGAGGTCATCAGTCCCCTAGAACTACTTAAACCTATTTAACCTAAGGACATCACACACACCCGTGCTCGAGGCAGGATTCGAACCTGCGACAATAGCGGTGGTCTGATCCCTGAAAATGTTACTGCAACTTTTCTGAAGTGTATAATCCTTGACTCATTTGCCAGATTTATGCATTCTGTAATCTCACTAAATAACTCAAGGAAAATAACAGAGACAGTTCTATCCTTCTCCAATCCGTGCATGTATCATGTCTTCAGTGAATTCGGCACCAACAGGACATTACGAATTTGACTTTTTTAAATGTCCAACCACACATGCATATTTCCTTGTCCAGCAGTTCATTCGGTTGGGCAGTCTCCAGTATATGTTTCCTTCTGTGTTTTGTTTGTACAGACATACCGGAGCAATGATCATTCACATAGATTTTAACTTATTTTTTGCCAGTGCACTGTTAGTATCTGCGAAAACAAAAACTGCTGCACAAGCTCTGCAAACAACAAATGTGATCTTACAAAACATCAAACAATGGTTCTTCGACAATAAAATGAAAACGAATGAAGAAATAACACAACAAAATTTTACATGCAGCCTTACAAATGTGGCATACCCCGATAATATGGAGGCTATCAAACTGCTGGGATTCCTGATTGACAGCAAATTAATAATGAATGAACAAACAGTGTATGTGTGCTCCCAGATCTCCGATGTACTGTCTGCAGAAAGTAAGTTGACACTCAGCGCCGTGGCTTATGGGAATGACTGTAAATGGGAGATGCCTCCACTGTCACTCAACTGGCTCTGAGCACTATGGGACTCAACTGCTGAGGGCATTAGTCCCCTAGAACTTAGAACTAGTTAAACCTAACTAACCTAAGGACATCACAAACATCCATGCCCGAGGCAGGATTCGAACCTGCGACCGTAGCGGTCTTGCCACTGTCACTCGCTTCAGCCACCGCGCTGAGTGTCAACTTAGTTTGTGTGTACAGTAATATACCTTCTGAGGAGAACAGAAGGTGTATTAGCTGACCCATACCTTATAACAGTGCATTATGCAATATTTAATAGCCACATCAATCATGGCCTACTGTTATGGGGATATTCTGAAGGCTGCAAGTATGTGGCAGTGCTACATAAAAAAAGCAGTCAGAATCTTTGCATCAAGCTAAAGACTGCAGCACTGCAAGCCTATGTTCACGCAATTCGACCTGGTGGAGGCTCTGTAATGGTGTGGGACGTGTGCAGTTGGAATTAAATGGGACCCCTTATACTTCTAGATACGATTCTGACAGGTGACACATATGTAAACATCATGTCTACCTGCCTCCATTCATGTCCATTGTGCATTCCGACAGACTTGGAAAAATCCAGCAGGTCAATCCAACACCCCACACGTCCAGCACTTCCGCTGGCCTCCATCTCTCCAGACATGAACATGTTTGGGCATACCTGGGATGCCTTGCAACAAGCTGTTCAGTACAGATTCGACCCCCTTCTACTCTAGCAGATTGATGGGCAGCACTGCAGGATTCATGGTGTCATTCCTTCCATGACTACTTTAGACATTAGTTGAGTCCATGCCACGTCATGCTGCAAAACTTCTGCATACTCGCGGGGGCCCTACCCGATATTAGGCAGGTGTACCAGTTTCTTTGGCTCTTCAGTGTGTGTATCATATATATTTCCTTATATATATGAAAAATGATAAATAACTCTTGCATATTTAATCTTCACACAGTCTGTCCAATCATGACTGGTAAACGACACAGATCCAGAAATTAAAAACATCAAGTTACTGGTATTTCTATAGATACGTTAACTTTGCACACCTTATGTTATGGAAGTAAGAGCTCTGGAAACCAAGGGGCTGTTAGTTCTGTTTTGCATATATATCTACTTGATTAGTTCTCATTAGTTGGAAAATAATATTGTGGCAATATAAAATCTACCACCCCAAGAAACGACAGTGAGAAAATGGATGTCATGTAAAAATAAGCAAACACTGCAGAAAGTGCTAGATTCCCAATTTCTGGAATAGACAGGAAGATTTATGGGTCTCTACGTCAGCCGAACATAACGAATAGAATAGTTTGGTAAATACCATAAATGGATATAAGTCTGCCACAGCAGCCTGTATTCGAGATGACTGTAACTGCAAAATTATCTGAAAGGAAAAAAGATCAAGGTCAATTACAAATACACACTTTCTATCTAATCAAGTGCTTCAGATGAAGGATGTTTCATTTATTTATTTATTATACACCTTTAAAAATGCAACCAACATAATCTTTTGTGTACACAGACGTAGCAATACAATTACATAAATAACACGCACAGACTAAAAAATATTTTACGTAATTACTGTTCGACATTAAATTGTCCATCATACTGCGCATGATGTATTATGTAGAATCACATACATAAGTTTAATGTAATGAAACTATATTACTGTCTGAGATAATTTTTAAAGCCTATTTCGAACTCTTCTATTGTATAAAATGCTTTTTCTCTCAAAGCCACAACTGTGCGACGTCTTTAAACATATTGGTGACACATTGTGTACCTGTAGTGACAACATATTAAACTGTTTTACCCTCATGTATTTGTAACTGTCTAGAGTTTCCTTAAGTCTAGCGACTGTGATGTCTGTCTTCTGTTTTAGGTGTGTATTATATTGACGGGCCACGAGGCTACACCACCGCGGGGTCGAGGCACCTTGTCACAGTTCCTGCAGAGGTTCGGATCCTCCCTCGGGCGTGGATGGGTGTGTTATCCTTAGCGTGAGATAGTTTTAGATTAAGTAGTGTGTAAACCAATGACCTCATGACCTCAGCAGTTTGTCCCAATAGGAACGTACCACAAATTTCCAAAATAACATCAATGGATAGAGTGTTTTAGTTTGTAATAATGCTAGTTTTCTTTTGTATGTATTAGACAACTTAATATGAAGAGGAATGTAGCTGTGGGTATTTTTATTTATTTATATTTTTTTTTTTTTTAAATAGGGTTCCCAAGACATTATTTATAGCCCCACAGATGCATCTGAACTCCTTATTTTTGCCAAATGTGATCTTTTTTTGCTCCAGGGAAATTCCTCAATAACACAATGGCATGTCAATTGTGCTTGGAAAAAGGTATAGTATGCATTTAGCAATAGCTTATCATTAACACATGACCTTAGTTTACCTAACAAATATGTAGCACATACTAAGTTAGTAGAGATATATTTGGTATAATTCTTCCATGTTAATTTCGTGTGAAGACAGAAGTCAAGAAGTTTAGCTGAAGCAGTTATTGCCATCCTCTTTAATTGATAAGGTAAAGAGAATATTTACAGTTTGTCAGTATTAATACAAAATTCAGTGAGATGGAACCACTTACTGGCTGCTCTGAAATGATCCCTACTTTACTGCTTTAATGCTCCTGAATTTTTACCAGCTGGAACAAAAGTGGTACCATCATAACATAAATTTTCACATACTAATCACTGGTTATGACATAACGTATTGTGAGTCACTAAAATTAGGAAGTATTATGTTATGTGGCTGGCATTTGGCTGAAATCAGAAATTAGTGGCTAGTGTTTGGTTGAAATCAGAAATCGGTCGTGTGACATTCCTCACTCACTAATTTTGAGACACAGTATTGTATCCATCATATTTCGTTGTTTCCATGTTATAACTTTGATTTTTTGACAGTATGCAATTTGAAGGCAATGTCAAATAGAAGATTTATCACAAACACATCACTCTATATACAATTTGTTATAATTAAATATCTCTTAGACACATCAGTCCTTAAGAGATTTCAAGATGAAATGCATTCACTGTGGTTAGAGACGTAGTGTTACAGAACTGAAAGAAGTAGGATAATATCCTAGAACACACTAATACCTTTTCTCTCCAGCTTTGCTTTTGTAACACATTCTGGGTCTTCTTATTTATGTAATAGAAGCATGTCCCACAATATTCGATGTTATTTACATGAAATGAGTTTCTTCTCTTTCATGGCCTCAAGCTTAAAAAATGAACGATGAAACTGCTGCTAGTGAAACAAGCAGTAAAGACATTTACATCATATGAAATTTACATTTTTTCTTATCACAAATAATTGACTTTTTTTTAATATGTCATGATTCCTGAGGGCGTGGTTAGGTGGGAACCTACAAGTAAAGCTTAAGTTACTGCGAGTGAAACGAGCAGCAATCATATGTATAGTCTTGCTTGTTACCAATGCTTTGTGATTTCTTTGAAATAAGCCACGATTTTTGAGAGTGTGGTTATACACAAACCTAAGAGCACAGCTTAAATTGGTGCAAATGAAATGAGCAGCAATCATATTTGTAGTTTTGCTGGTCATAAATGCTGCGTGGGATTAGCCGAGCGGTCTAAGGCACTGCAGTCAAGGACTGTGCGGCTGATCCTGGCGGAGGTTCGAGTCCTCCCTCGGGCATGGGTGTGTGTGTGTTTGTCCTTAGGATAATTTAAGTTAAGTAGTGTGTAAGCTTAGGGACTGATGACCTTAGCAGTTAAGTCCCATAAGATTTCACATATATTTGAACGTTTTGTCATAAATATTTAGTTATGATTGAATCTTTAGCAGCGCTTTCATAAATGTGGTAGTCAAGACAAAGAGCACATTACACTGGGAGAAAGACATCATGTCACAGTCTGATTTCATGCAAATGCCAGTCACACACTGTGGTACTTCCTGATTTCAGTCACTCATAGCATAAGAAACAGTCCCTAATACAACATAAAAATGCTATCAGTTATTGTGTCTTTTCATATAAATCTTTTCACTTATATCTACTTTATCAGCTTTCACTTTGTAATTTAAGTTTTCTTATTTAGAAACTATCATCAGCATTACTAACACTTAGTGGATATCAGAACCACCCACAGTAACATTATGTGTGTGGAGGATGGCTTCTATGGACTAATCCCACTAACTCTGATACGAAAGTGTGTTTCACTTTGCTTTTTGGTACTTTCGTTAAATATAGCTTTTAAGCATATGAGATAGATTGATCAAACTGTGAGGTCAAAATGCCGTGATGGAAGTGATCTGATTAATCTAAAAGAAGATGTTTTAGTCATTATTAATTAACTAAAGCAGAAATAAGGATGTAGCAGCAAATTTCGAGATAACTCAACCTTACAAAATCCGACGCCTAATACGTAATGTGCTAATCAGATACAGTCTTTTAATATACCAATTAAATTATGTACAATTTTGATTTTGTAGTAATTATTGTTTTTGTAACTTTTAGCCCTTCTGTCCCCACACCAAACCAGTTTAGTCAATATATTACAAACACGATTTGCCTCGAAACAACAGAGACAGAGTGTAAGGATACCTGAACATCATTTTGGTTGTCTTTGAAATTGTTTAAACGATAATTCGATTGAAAAGTCATTGTGTAATTCTAACCTGACGCCATAAGAACGACATTACACATCACCATTGTAAAATTAGCTGTTATAGGCAGTTATCTACTAACCAACTAATAAGGGACACATTTGTTTGGTTTGACAGCTTCAGATGACAGTGTGTATTTTCTTTTCTGAGCTATGATATGGTGCAAACTTTGATGGCAGCCATATTTAAATGCAGCAAACGTGGATGTTTGCAGAAATTTATTCAGGAGTGGTCAAGGTTTTAAAATTTTTGTATTTGATATGGTCCTCAGCAGACAATTATACCCTAAGAATAAATTGTAACATGGTATTATCAGTTTTATTGTATCTCAAAGCATTGGTAGTTGACTCAGTATATTTTGAAGAACACACTACTTTCATAACCCAAAAGGCAAGCATATTTCATAAATAAATGCAAAGTAAATCTTTTTGTACTAGTAATAATGAATATGGATACATTCTTTTCAATTAAACGATCAAAAATGACATCTGCATATGATTCAACAAATCGGGAAATTATGGCAGACAATATTCACTAAAGATATTTTCATTCATATAGTTATAATGTTTAGATTGTCACTGAATACTGCAATAGAACGAAAAAGTCAGACAGGCTACATAAACCTTGTTGAATATCACAAAACTAACAATAAAAAGTGACTGATTAAAATAGTAACTTTGAAGTCATCTGGCTTACAAAATGTAAAGTCTGATCATGTGAATGGATTTATTAGATTATTTTCACACCATCCAGTGTTTAGGGCTGACCTGCATAATTAAAGTAAATGAAGCTTCTTTTTTGGTTTGTTTGGATAATGTGCAACCCACAGTCAGCATTCTAAGCTCCCAAATCGAAGAGCATGAAACACAACTTTAAACGTAATTTTAAATCTTCGTTAAATTTTTTCTCCCTTACATGGTTAGTGTCGAATATTTAACACCTTACCTCATTCTCGTATTTATCAGACGTTTGAAGGTGTTTCATACATATGAGTTTGAATCTTTGAAGAATTGGGTGATGGGTTTACTGATGAGGCACGTAAAAGTTTTAGTTGATTTTTGCTGTTTTGACAGCAAAGTAACTGAGGATGGCGGGAGCAGAGAGGATATAAAATGCAGACTGGTTGTAGCTAGAAACACATTTCTCAAGAAGCAGAATTTGTTAACATCTAATACAAATTTCAGTGTCAGGATGTGTTCTCTGAAGCTATTTGTGTGGAGTGTAGCCTTCTACAGAAATGAAATGTGGATTACAAGCAGTTCAAATAAGAAGAGAATAGAAGTTTTCCAAATGTGGTACTACAGAATAATGCTGAACATTAGATAGGTAGATCGAGTATCTAATGAGGTGGTACTGAATCTAATTGGGGAGAAAAGAAATTTATAGAAGAATTTGACTAGAAGAAGGGACCATTTGGTACTACATGTCCTAAGGCATGAAGGTAGCGGTAGTTTGATAGTAGAGGGAAGTGTGCTGAGTAAAAATTGTAGAGGGAGGCCAAGCGATGAATACAGTTAAGCAGATTCAAATAGAGGTTGCTGTATTTAGCCAACATGAGGAGGCTTGCACAGGATACAGTAAAGTGGAGAGCTGCACAAACCAGTCTTTCATTCAAGACCACATCAACAACTACATCACGTTTTATTGGTAGCATTATTATTATTATATTTTCCTTATTACTATGCTTGAGACGCTGGAAACAAAGGGAATGGATACCGCTACTAGCTTCACAGTTGTGTTAGGCTTTAACCATAAAGATTGCACTGTCTGAGAGGCTAATTTTGCATTTTTGAATTGATGTGTTAATCCGAGAATGTTATTAAAATTGTGTTTAGAGAAATACAATATCACTCTTTCCAACAATCTGTGTGCTGAGATGATGTGGATGCGACCACACCCTGCTCTGTACTGCTATGAGAGTATCACGCCACTTCAAGGCAGCCAATCCCGTGTCAGCACGTCGCCACGTGACCGACGGAATGACGGCAGCCTACGGGACTTTGTCCTTCCTGTTTCTTTTGCGCAATACTCTTGCCATACGACTGGGCAAGCTGACACATTGGTTAGCTCACTGTACTCGCATTTGGGAGGACGACGGTTTAAACCCACGTTTGGCCTTCCTGATTGAAGTTTCTGTGATCTCCCTAAATCGCTTCAGGCAAATGCCGGGGTGACAGCTTTGAAAGGGCACAGCTGACTACCTTCCCCGTCCTTCCCTAATCCGATGCGACCACCGATGATCTCGCTATTTGGTCCCCTCACCCCAAATCAACTCAAACCCTCTTACCAAATGAGGCAACATAAAAGAAATCTATTGCTTCTATTAGTGAAAACACGATTTCTCGAAAGTTTTTTAAAAAAATGTTAATCATGACAAACAACAACCATCCTGTGGTTTTCCACACTCATGCAGCATATTTGTTTGCAGAACCATTATAGCCGTGGTTACGGCATGAGTGAAGAAACACAAAGTATGAAGAAAAAATTACGACTAATCGTGGTAATTTAGAAATCTGATAATTTCCGGTATGAAAAACTGTCATCATACCCACTCCTGTGTGTGAGTTTCGTCTGAGGCGAAACGACGGGAAACTCAAAGCGGACACAAGCCAGTGTAGTGCGATTTAGGTTTAACAATAAGTTGTAAAACGAAGGGCAGCAGCGATCGAGTATTCGCTGCTGCATGGTGGTCTTACGTAGCAGTGGTGTGCGAGACGAAAGTGGAGGAGGCTGGCAAAGAAGGCGTGGCCAATATCTTACTCACAATCTCTCGACGTCAGCTTTTATCGACTGATCGAGAAAAAGAAGTAGTCCATCTTTAGGCAAAGCCTTTACAAACTATTTCATTATGCCTAACTTTATATGTAGAGGTGGCAGGAGGACGTTATTTGGATCTACTAGGTTTTGTGTAGAATGTTCTTCTCACCAGGTTTTAAAGACTTTCTCACAGACGAGTTCTTTCTGTACCAGTGTTCATCCCTAGCCCTACTGTCCCATTCACACAAGAAACATGGAAATTTGGTAAAGCCACCTTGCTGACCAAGGAGCATGCATGTTACTTTTAGATCGCCACATTTCATCCAACCATGAGCAGAATAGCCTATTTCATTTAACATTATTTCTAGATTTTCATAGCTTTTTTTCATGTGTACAGAATGTCCAACAGGTATAGATGCATACATGTTACAATTGTCTAATAAAACAGCCTTAAAACTAGTTTTGGATGAATCAATAAGCATCCTCCAGTCTTCCTTGTTGTATTCAGTACCAAACTCATTCATCAGACCTGGAATGTCTGAGCAGTGCACTAAATCACCTTCTTGTTGAAAAAAGTTGGAAAATTGCTGCTCACTCTTTCTATGCATGTATATGCTGGTTTCAACTGCCAATAAGTTCTTTTCTTTTAATCTAAAGCCAAGCAATTCAACTTTTTCTCTCATTAAGCCCAGATCCCTAACCAAATCGTTAAGCTCGGTCTCAGTAAACAATTTGGGCTCTAGACTTTCTGTATTACATTGGAATTCATCATCGTCTGGTTCATCTAAATCACATTGTGCATCAGAAAATACTTCTGTTTGAACAGAATTTAAATCATCTGGTGGGTCAGGAAACAGCAAATCTACACCATGCCTTACTGGTCGGATGGCAGATGAAAGGTTAGAGTAGCTTATTACCTTTTTTGTTTTCCGCATAATGACCAGTAATATCAACACTGCAAAAGTAGCAATCATCGGAATGATTTCTTGGCTTCCTCCATATCATGGGAACAGCAAATCTAAAGGCTTTTCTCTCCTTTTTCAACCATTTTCTCAGGTCTCCAACACACACACAATATACCTTGTGTGGCGCCTAAAATTTATCTTGATGACCAAGTTTAGATCGAAAGTATGATAAATAAACCTTTTTCAAAAAGTCAACAATGTTTCTTTGGTGTTTTTAATCACAAATTCAACACAAATATAACAAAAACTGTCAGCAGAGTTTTTACAACCACGATTAAACACTGTATTGAGCACATGTACAGGAAACGAGAAAGTGAAGTTAGATTGACAGTATACAAACCACCATCTGTTAACACAAAAATAGAATTGACCTTTTGTGCCAGCAAATGTTTCTCATCTACATTTATTACACCTCATTTTAAATTATTTTAACTATACAAAATGACCGAGCGAGGTGGCGCAGTGGTTACACACTGGACTCGCATTCGGAAGGACGACGGTTCAATCCCGTGTCCGGCCATCCTGATTTAGGTTTTCCGTGATTTCCCTAAATCACTCCAGGCAAATGCCGGGATGGTTCCTCTGAAAGGGCACGGCCGACTTCCTTCCCCATCCTTCCATAATCCGATGAGACCGATGACCACGCTGTCTGGTCTCCTTCCCCAAACCAACCAACCAACCAACTATACAAAAGCTGTTAAATTCTTTAAAAAATCACTTACTTTAATAAATTTAACTGTAAAGTGTGAAGAAATGGTGGGTGATACAGTTTTTGAAGTATCATATTTAGATTTCCCACCCTAACAATAAAAAGAATAAGGTATTTTCACCAAAAAGTTTTCCATTGTTGGTCTGTGTAATTATTTGTTAATATGGATTTCTCTTCACTGTAACTTTTCTGGTGCTGTAAGCTGTATATTTTTCTCAAATTAGTAACTTTCTGCTAATTAGGAAATAGCATTTCTTTGGAAGTACAATTGTACTGACCATTCATATATGATGCAAAAAAACTTCATAAAGGTTTGTTTTCAAATATGAGCTGTAACGTTACATGCATTCTGTTTAACCTTAATGAAAGTTATCTTAATCCATTTTGACGTATAAAAAATGTTTGTTTTGTTTTTTCTCTGCATGCAATAATTCATATTGTCACAGAGTATGCAGTTTCATGGCAAGTCACATCTCCGATGGAATAAACAGCCGAACCAGCAAGTACCACAAAAGTATAGTAAAGCAGCTGCCGTCATTCCACCTTGCAGACATGTGGCGCCCATCCTTACCCATGTACATGCACAGACAGTCATAAACTTCCAAACAACATGCTATTCTAGAACAACAAACTTATAAAAGACCGGTATGCTCACTATGATACTCATCATTTGTCGGCCTGGTAGACATTGTGCAACACATTGCCTTACCCAAGTGGTATGTTATACTGTATGTCACCTTTTTGTGTATGTAAATGATGTCATCACAACCACAGGATGTAGAGAAATAAATAATACTGCTAGTTCAGATTGTACATTTGTCTTCAGAAACGAAAATTGTTAAAACTTTGTAAAATAAAAACCCTTTACTTATGGTATTTGAACTAAGTAATATTTCATATAATTCCATTTCAAAACATCTTTACTCATGACATAGCCCTAACGTTACTTAATGATTACTTGTGGATTACTTACAAAGACTCAGTAAAAATTTATCATTTCAATGTATCTGATCTCAAATACTTTGCTTGAGGTCGGATAAACACTGGTGCAAAGTAACCATTCTTCAATAGGAATTTGAATTCTTGAAGTAAGTTATAGTCTTAAAATGTTATGACCATATATTATTTTTTCATTGTCTCTATTTCTCTATGTATGTGGACCAGCCACAATGGTGGCTGGTAAACCAGCTGTACCTCTGTTTTAATTATCAATGGTCTATTCAGACACAGGGAGTATTCGTAGCCTAGTCATGCTGACTGGACATGGAGTAATTATTAATTCCTATTATGAATTGATCATAGTTGTATCTTCATCTGGATTACCAACTAAACTTGTGAGGAAACATAGTCTTAGGAGCCTCATTTCTTATTTCCTCTACACATCCTTCAAGTAGGATAAGGTAAGCAGGCAGTTAACCTACTTATTCTAAGTTAAGCTAACATTCCCTAAAAATGTGTATAAACTAAATCATGTGATTTAACCATCGAAAATAAGTAAAAATTCCCCTTGTAAAAAGCTCCTAGCAAACAAAGGTACTGCTAACCATGAGAAAAGTACAAAAAATTCTAAGGAATAGTTGTGAAACATGCAAACATCCCAAGTCGTTGGATGTATCCATTCAGTTCTGACAGCAAATTATAGTTTTCCATAGACACTTCGAGCTTTTCGGAGTTTATATATTAATCTGTCAATTCCAAACAATCAAACGTAATAAATGTTGAGAACAACTAGTGTAGTGAACTCGTTAACTTCCTACTTTCTGTGTTAAGAGCAGCACACAAAGTTAAGACAATTCTGTCCTAGTTATCCATTTCTGAAATGAGTATAAGAATTAGACCACAAAACTCAGGTTCGTTCCTGTATTTTGCAACTTTATAGTAATCCTCAAAGCTAATAGCATCCTACTTCTGCAGAAACCCATAAATACTCCTCCTCCTACAGAAAAATCCTTCATAAAGACCATTCAAATTTTATAGCTATATTGGCCCTATATATATGCCTCCATTTTTCCTCCATTTAAACTTAAGTAATACTCCCTTTATCCCACCTGCACTATTCATAATATAATTCATGTATATATGCGTATCATAGCCTGTTCATTATTACATCACTCCCACTAAACTGCTACTTTCTCGTCTTCCCTCTTATAACTTTAGTTACCTTAATTCTATTGTATTTTGAACCCATACCTTATTACTGAGCTTCCTCTTAAATATACTACTGTCTCTTAAATATACTACTCTTTGTTCAACTCAGCATGAGCAAGAAACATTATTTTGAGTAAAGTCGTCTAGACCGATATTAAAATTTTCTTCATTTATTACACCACTTCAGCTCCTGCCACTATCAGAGATCGAAAAGCTTAGAACTTACAGAACAAGGTTGTCCTTGACAAAATATGTGTTGTTCCTTTTACAGAGTAGCCTTTTTGGACTTAGAGTGTAATCTGGATATTCTTGCCATTTATTACCATCTCTCTATGTGGTGATGGCTATGCATGTAAGAGAGAATCTATTCAGTTCTGATGTCTCTTCTGATCTCTTGTTCTTTTTAAATGTGGGCTGTGGTAAATTATGGTGACTTCTGTGAGTAATGAGTAATTCCTTAATAGTAAATGCTATCTTCTCATGCATACTTATCTAGATATTACTCATAAAATATTTATTCTCATCTATTATGTAGTGAAGTTCATAGTCAGTGCGAAATAGTGACTTGTCTTATTTCCATGCTTTTGCTTGCTTAATATTGCTAAAGTCTTCTTTTGTACTTTCATCACAGTTCCAGATAGTTTTCTATTTCAATAAGTTCGATAAATGAGCATCTTTCATAGCCTAGCCTCTTACAAAGCTCCTATAGAATCCAGCCAAATCTAAGTGATCATAGATGCTTAATATTTCTAGTCTCTGGACAGTCTTTTATAACTTGCATTCTTTCTGGACATAGTTGTATTCCCATTATTCTCACACTGTGTCCCAAAAAGTCAACTCTTGTCACCAAAAGTATGTTTTAGAAACTTTTATTAGTAACCCTTTTTCTTCCAGTCACCTCAAAATATATATCAATAATTGTCAACAGTCTTCCCAAGTCTTGTAGACTATTAATAAATCATTGACATACATTATTAATTCTTGCACTAATTCCCTCCCTAATAAATATTGAGCAGGAATGAAAACTGACACAGGAATGTCCAATTCAGTAATGGAGTAATTCAATCATGCTTTCCAAGACTTCAACTAATGAAAGCTGTTGTTCTGTGATCACCTTCTCCTGGATTCCATTCTCCTTGGTACAGCTCACAACCCAAGGTGAATTGTAATACTTCCATGGCATTTACTTTAAACTGAAAAGATTTTCTTTCAAATAAGAAGGCTGTGTATGGCCTTGAGTGGTCATGTAATGCTACCTGCCAGTATCCTTCCATGAAATCTATGGAAATATGAAATTCTGCTTCATCAAAGTTAGATAACATCACTTCTGTACTCAGGGTTCTAACCCTTTCTGTCTCTTTGTGTTTATGGAGTGATCATGAATCTAAAACTAAATGAACACCTACCACAAGTCTCTTAAGTACCCACAACAGACCCTAAAAATACATTGAGTTATGTTGCTGTCTATCTCCTTTCATATTTCATCTCTCACTGCAATTCGAAGGTTTATTGGTAGTGGATACGACTTGCAAAAGGAAAAAAAACTGTGTCATCTTTTACTTTAAACTTACAGAAGTATTCCTTCATTAGTCCCAAGTTATCTGTGACCACATCTTTATGTTTTAACAGAATACCTTTTAATTAAGATTTCTGTTCTTCTGGCACTACAGGTGATTCTCTTGCTATCAATTTAATGCCAACTCCTCTTGATTTAATACTTCCCTTCTTTTTCTTGTTTATTTTCATCTGTTGCAATAATATCAGTAAACACAACTAAATGAATATGCTCCTCTGATGATGGGCCTTGCTTAGATTTCAATGGATTACTTTGGAAAGCTATGCTAGCTACCTTTTTACCTATTTTCCACACAAATATTTTCTGGTTGAAATCCAATCGATAATAATTATCAAGTAACCAATCTTATCATAACAGGATCTATGGCACTAGCAACAATGTTTGATGGAAGTTCCACTTTTTAATCGTAACTGGTAGTCATGTTTCTTTTTTAATTTGCTTCCCTTTATTACAGGTGGTTCCGGTAACACACACTCCCATTACTGGTACTAGGAGGCAACAATATTTCTTCCTCATTAGCGCTAGCCATGGTGTAAGATTAATGATATTTTATGCACAGAATATAGGTGAACATCAACTTTATTTCCAAAAATGTCACTCACTACTATTGGTTTACAATGTTCTCCCTTAGCTGTTACTTTTCCTTCTTTAAACAACTACTCAAGAATAGGTCTCAGCCATGTGAGGATTACTGTCTTCTCTGAATGAGGGCCTACTATTCTATTATTAGTTTGGCATGGGTCTTAGTGTCAAATCTTTTTCCTGAACTTTAGGGTGAATTTTACAGCAATTCATCCACAAGGCTTTAATGTAGCAAAAATTACGTTTATATCTTTTTTAGTAATAGGTCAAATTTCGGACAACTTTTTCCATAATGAATCATATTTCGACCAAATTTTTTTCCAGAAATCCAAATGTTTGTCGTATTTTTAAGTACACAAGAATATAAACACGAAAATTTTACTCACATGACAATGTTTGAGGTAATGTTGTCACAATTAAACACAATTACTACAAATTATATATAAAAACAAAGATGAGGTGACTTACCGAACGAAAGCGCTGGCAGGTCGATAGACACACAAACAAACACAAACATACACACAAAATTCAAGCTTTCGCAACACACTGTTGCCTCATCAGGAAAGAGGGAAGGAGAGGGGAAGACGAAAGGAAGTGGGTTTCAAGGGAGAGGGTAAGGAGTCATTCCAATCCCGGGAGCGGAAAGACTTACCTTTGGGGGAAAAAAGGACAGGTATACACTCGCACACACGCACATATCCATCCACACATACAGACACAAGCAGACATATTTAAAGACAAAGAGTTTGGGCAGAGATGTCAGTCGAGGCAGAAGTGTAGAGGCAAAGAAGTTGTTGAAAGACAGGTGAGGTATGAGTGGCGGCAACTTGAAATTAGCGGAGATTGAGGCCTGGCGGATGACGAGAAGAGAGGATATACTGAAGGGCAAGTTCCCATCTCTGGAGTTCGGATAGGTTGGTGTTGGTGGGAAGTATCCAGATAACCCGGACGGTGTAACACTGTGCCAAGATGTGCTGGCTGTGCACCAAGGCATGTTTGGCCACAGGGTGATCCTCATTACCAACAAACACTGTCTGCCTGTGTCCATTCATGCGAATGGACAGTTTGTTGCTGGTCATTCCCACATAGAATGCATCACAGTGTGGGCAGGTCAGTTGGTAAATCACGTGGGTGCTTTCACATGTGGCTCTGCCTTTGATCGCGTACACCTTCCGGGTTACAGGACTGGAGTAGGTGGTGGTGGGAGGGTGCATGGGACAGGTTTTGCATCGGGGGCGGTTACAAGGATAGGAGCCAGAGGGTAGGGAAGGTGGTTTGGGGATTTCATAGGGATGGACTAACAGGTTACGAAGGTTAGGTGGACGGCGGAAAGACACTCTTGGCGGAGTGGGGAGGATTTCATGAAGGATGGATCTCATTTCAGGGCAGGATTTGAGGAAGTCGTATCCCTGCTGGAGAGCCACATTCAGAGTCTGGTCCAGTCCCGGAAAGTATCCTGTCACAAGTGGGGCACTTTTGTGGTTCTTCTGTGGGGGATTCTGGGTTCGAGGGGACGAGGAAGTGGCCCTGGTTATTTGCTTCTGTACCAGGTCGGGAGGGTAGTTGCGGGATGCGAAAGCTGTTTTCAGGTTGTTGGTGTAATGATTCAGGGATTCCGGACTGGAGCAGATTCGTTTGCCACGAAGACCTAGGCTGTAGGGAAGGGACCGTTTGATGTGGAATGGGTGGCAGCTGTCATAATGGAGGTACTGTTGCTTGTTGGTGGGTTTGATGTGGACGGACGTGTGAAGTTGGCCATTGGACAGGTGGAGGTCAACGTCAAGGAAAGTGGCATGGGATTTGGAGTAGGACCAGGTGAATCTGATGGAACCAAAGGAGTTGAGGTTGGAGAGGAAATTCTGGAGTTCTTCTTCACTGTGAGTCCAGATCATGAAGATGTCATCAATAAATCTGTACCAAACTTTGGGTTGGCAGACTTGGGTAACCAAGAAGGCTTCCTCTAAGCGACCCATGAATAGGTTGGCGTACGAGGGGGCCATCCTGGTACCCATGGCTGTTCCCTTTAATTGTTGGTATGTCTGGCCTTCAAAAGTGAAGAAGTTGTGGGTCAGGATGAAGCTGGCTAAGGTAATGAGGAAAGAGGTTTTAGGTAGGGTGGCAGGTGATCGGCGTGAAAGGAAATGCTCCATCGCAGCGAGGCCCTGGACGTGCGGAATATTTGTGTATAAGGACGTGGCATCAATGGTTACAAGGATGGTTTCCGGGGGTAACAGATTGGGTAAGGATTCCAGGCGTTCAAGGAAGTGGTTGGTGTCTTTGATGAAGGATGGGAGACTGCATGTAATGGGTTGAAGGTGTTGATCTATGTAGGCAGAGATACGTTCTGTGGGGGCTTGGTAACCAGCTACAATGGGGCGGCCAGGATGATTGGGTTTGTGGATTTTAGGGAGAAGGTAGAAGGTAGGGGTGCGGGGTGTCGGTGGGGTCAGGAGGTTGATGGAGTCAGGTGAAAGGTTTTGCAGGGGGCCTAAGGTTCTAAGGATTCCTTGAAGCTCCGCCTGGACATCGGGAATGGGGTTACCTTGGCAAACTTTGTATGTGGTGTTGTCTGAAAGCTGACGCAGTCCCTCAGCCACATACTCCCGACGATCAAGTACCACGGTCGTGGAACCCTTGTCCGCCGGAAGAATGACGATGGATCGGTCAGCCTTCAGATCACGGATAGCCTGGGCTTCAGCAGTGGTGATGTTGGGTGTAGGATTAAGGTTTTTTAAGAAGGATTGAGATGCAAGGCTGCAAGTCAGAAATTCCTGGAAGGTTTGGAGAGGGTGATTTTGAGGAAGAGGAGGTGGGTCCCGCTGTGACGGAGGACGGAACTGTTCCAGGCAGGGTTCAATTTGGATGGTGTCTTGAGGAGTCGGATCATTAGGAGTAGGATTAGGATCATTTTTCTTCATGGCAAAGTGATACTTCCAGCAGAGAGTACGAGTGTAGGACAGTAAATCTTTGACGAGGGCTGTTTGGTTGAATCTGGGAGTGGGGCTGAAGGTGAGGCCTTTGGATAGGACAGAGGTTTCGGATTGGGAGAGAGGTTTGGAGGAAAGGTTAACTACTGAATTAGGGTGTTGTGGTCCCAGATTGTGTTGCTCGGAATTTTGAGGTTTTGGAGGGAGTGGAGCTGGAAGTGGGAGATTGAGTAGATGGGAGAGACTGGGTTTGTGTGCAATGAGAGGAGGTTGAGGTTTGCTGGAAAGGTTGTGAAGGGTGAGTGAGTTGCCTTTCCGGAGGTGGGAAACCAGGAGATTGGATAGTTTTTTGAGGTGGAGGGTGGCATGCTGTTCTAATTTACGGTTGGCCTGTAGGAGGATGCTCTGAACAGTCAGTGTGGATGTGGGAGAGGAAAGATTAAGGACTTTTATTAAGGATAGGAGTTGACGGGTGTGTTCATTGGCTGAGTTGATGTGTAGGTGAAGGATTAGGTGGGTGAGGGCAATGGATTGTTCAGTTTGGAACTGGTATAGGGACTGATGGAAGGAAGGGTTGCAGCCAGAGATGGGAACTTTAAGTGTGAGGCCTTTGGGGGTGATGCCAAATGTCAGACAAGCCTGAGAAAATAGAATATGGGAGCGTAATCTGGCTAGGGCGAAGGCATGTTTGCGGAGGGAATGTAAATAAAACTTAATGGGGTCGTTGTGGGGGTGTTGTGAGGGTGACATGGTATTAGAAGGTGGAAAGTGTAACATGAGGTGAAATGAAAATGAAAATAAAAATATATGGGGAGAGATAAAGGTGAACCGGAAAGTAACTGGAGATCTGGAATGAAAAAAGGCGAAAGGTGTTGGTTACAGCTGGGCTATGTTGGACTTGGGTTGGTAGACAGCGATGTGCATAAAGGTTAGGTGGTTGTGTTGCCGCCAAAACACGTTAAAGGACGGAGAAATTCGGGAAAATTTCGAAAAAACTGCGTGTAGTATATTAAAAGGAGTGGGATTGTGGTGGCAGATTATGAAAATGTGGCTAACAATTGTCTGACGAAGAAATAATGGCGTTAAAACCTGTGGGAAGCGGCTAAAAATAATCAGTGATGTGGGAAAAACGGAAATGGAAATAAAGCGAAAGTTATTAGAACTGGCCGAAATGGTTGTTTAAAAGGTGAAAGGAGCTGTTTGTGAACTATAAACGGTGGATATTATAGCGGCGGTAGTGCTGAAAGCGGCAAAAAATTTTTTTTTGGTTATGGTTTGGAAGTGGGTTACGTATTATTGAGTATATATATAGGCGGGATAAAATAGTATAGCAGATTACGGTAAAAAGGAGAAGGTGAATACAAAGTGAAACTACTGGCAAAAACAGAAAGAGGAAAATAAGATGACAGAAAAGATTTCGAAATGCAACAGTGACAATAACAAACGTAATTGTTGGATTCAAATTAATGATATCAATATAATAGAAGGAAACATTCCACATGGGAAAAAATTATATATAAAAACAAAGATGAGGTGACTTACCGAACGAAAGCGCTGGCAGGTCGATAGACACACAAACAAACACAAACATACACACAAAATTCAAGCTTTCGCAACACACTGTTGCCTCATCAGGAAAGAGGGAAGGAGAGGGGAAGACGAAAGGAAGTGGGTTTCAAGGGAGAGGGTAAGGAGTCATTCCAATCTCGGGAGCGGAAAGACTTACCTTTGGGGGAAAAAAGGACAGGTATACACTCGCACACACGCACATATCCATCCACACATACAGACACAAGCAGACATATTTAAAGACAAAGAGTTTGGGCAGAGATGTCAGTCGAGGCAGAAGTGTAGAGGCAAAGAAGTTGTTGAAAGACAGGTGAGGTATGAGTGGCGGCAACTTGAAATTAGCGGAGATTGATTTTTAGATTGATTTTTAGATTGATTGATTTTTAGCCGCTTCCCACAGGTTTTAACGCCATTATTTCTTCGTCAGACAATTGTTAGCCACATTTTCATAATCTGCCACCACAATCCCACTCCTTTTAATATACTACACGCAGTTTTTTCGAAATTTTCCCGAATATCTACGTCCTTTAACGTGTTTTGGCGGCAACACAACCACCTAACCTTTATGCACATCGCTGTCTACCAACCCAAGTCCAACATAGCCCAGCTGTAACCAACACCTTTCGCCTTTTTTCATTCCAGATCTCCAGTTACTTTCCGGTTCACCTTTATCTCTCCCCATATATTTTTATTTTCATTTTCATTTCACCTCATGTTACACTTTCCACCTTCTAATACCATGTCACCCTCACAACACCCCCACAACGACCCCATTAAGTTTTATTTACATTCCCTCCGCAAACATGCCTTCGCCCTAGCCAGATTACGCTCCCATATTCTATTTTCTCAGGCTTGTCTGACATTTGGCATCACCCCCAAAGGCCTCACACTTAAAGTTCCCATCTCTGGCTGCAACCCTTCCTTCCATCAGTCCCTATACCAGTTCCAAACTGAACAATCCATTGCCCTCACCCACCTAATCCTTCACCTACACATCAACTCAGCCAATGAACACACCCGTCAACTCCTATCCTTAATAAAAGTCCTTAATCTTTCCTCTCCCACATCCACACTGACTGTTCAGAGCATCCTCCTACAGGCCAACCGTAAATTAGAACAGCATGCCACCCTCCACCTCAAAAAACTATCCAATCTCCTGGTTTCCCACCTCCGGAAAGGCAACTCACTCACCCTTCACAACCTTTCCAGCAAACCTCAACCTCCTCTCATTGCACACAAACCCAGTCTCTCCCATCTACTCAATCTCCCACTTCCAGCTCCACTCCCTCCAAAACCTCAAAATTCCGAGCAACACAATCTGGGACCACAACACCCTAATTCAGTAGTTAACCTTTCCTCCAAACCTCTCTCCCAATCCGAAACCTCTGTCCTATCCAAAGGCCTCACCTTCAGCCCCACTCCCAGATTCAACCAAACAGCCCTCGTCAAAGATTTACTGTCCTACACTCGTACTCTCTGCTGGAAGTATCACTTTGCCACGAAGAAAAATGATCCTAATCCTACTCCTAATGATCCGACTCCTCAAGACACCATCCAAATTGAACCCTGCCTGGAACAGTTCCGTCCTCCGTCACAGCGGGACCCACCTCCTCTTCCTCAAAATCACCCTCTCCAAACCTTCCAGGAATTTCTGACTTGCAGCCTTGCATCTCAATCCTTCTTAAAAAACCTTAATCCTACACCCAACATCACCACTGCTGAAGCCCAGGCTATCCGTGATCTGAAGGCTGACCGATCCATCGTCATTCTTCCGGCGGACAAGGGTTCCACGACCGTGGTACTTGATCGTCGGGAGTATGTGGCTGAGGGACTGCGTCAGCTTTCAGACAACACCACATACAAAGTTTGCCAAGGTAACCCCATTCCCGATGTCCAGGCGGAGCTTCAAGGAATCCTTAGAACCTTAGGCCCCCTGCAAAACCTTTCACCTGACTCCATCAACCTCCTGACCCCACCGACACCCCGCACCCCTACCTTCTACCTTCTCCCTAAAATCCACATACCCAATCATCCCGGCCGCCCCATTGT
The DNA here is from genome assembly GCF_021461395.2 of Schistocerca americana. Lineage (NCBI taxonomy): Eukaryota > Metazoa > Arthropoda > Insecta > Orthoptera > Acrididae > Schistocerca > Schistocerca americana. Next base: position 7,602,322 of record NC_060121.1, on the reverse strand, counting down.
AGCTGGTTACCAAGCCCCCACAGAACGTATCTCTGCCTACATAGATCAACACCTTCAACCCATTACATGCAGTCTCCCATCCTTCATCAAAGACACCAACCACTTCCTTGAACGCCTGGAATCCTTACCCAATCTGTTACCCCCGGAAACCATCCTTGTAACCATTGATGCCACGTCCTTATACACAAATATTCCGCACGTCCAGGGCCTCGCTGCGATGGAGCATTTCCTTTCACGCCGATCACCTGCCACCCTACCTAAAACCTCTTTCCTCATTACCTTAGCCAGCTTCATCCTGACCCACAACTTCTTCACTTTTGAAGGCCAGACATACCAACAATTAAAGGGAACAGCCATGGGTACCAGGATGGCCCCCTCGTACGCCAACCTATTCATGGGTCGCTTAGAGGAAGCCTTCTTGGTTACCCAAGTCTGCCAACCCAAAGTTTGGTACAGATTTATTGATGACATCTTCATGATCTGGACTCACAGTGAAGAAGAACTCCAGAATTTCCTCTCCAATCTCAACTCCTTTGGTTCCATCAGATTCACCTGGTCCTACTCCAAATCCCATGCCACTTTCCTTGACGTTGACCTCCACCTGTCCAATGGCCAACTTCACACGTCCGTCCACATCAAACCCACCAACAAGCAACAGTACCTCCATTATGACAGCTGCCACCCATTCCACATCAAACGGTCCCTTCCCTACAGCCTAGGTCTTCGTGGCAAACGAATCTGCTCCAGTCCGGAATCCCTGAATCATTACACCAACAACCTGAAAACAGCTTTCGCATCCCGCAACTACCCTCCCGACCTGGTACAGAAGCAAATAACCAGGGCCACTTCCTCGTCCCCTCGAACCCAGAATCCCCCACAGAAGAACCACAAAAGTGCCCCACTTGTGACAGGATACTTTCCGGGACTGGACCAGACTCTGAATGTGGCTCTCCAGCAGGGATACGACTTCCTCAAATCCTGCCCTGAAATGAGATCCATCCTTCATGAAATCCTCCCCACTCCGCCAAGAGTGTCTTTCCGCCGTCCACCTAACCTTCGTAACCTGTTAGTCCATCCCTATGAAATCCCCAAACCACCTTCCCTACCCTCTGGCTCCTATCCTTGTAACCGCCCCCGATGCAAAACCTGTCCCATGCACCCTCCCACCACCACCTACTCCAGTCCTGTAACCCGGAAGGTGTACGCGATCAAAGGCAGAGCCACATGTGAAAGCACCCACGTGATTTACCAACTGACCTGCCTACACTGTGATGCATTCTATGTGGGAATGACCAGCAACAAACTGTCCATTCGCATGAATGGACACAGGCAGACAGTGTTTGTTGGTAATGAGGATCACCCTGTGGCCAAACATGCCTTGGTGCACAGCCAGCACATCTTGGCACAGTGTTACACCGTCTGGGTTATCTGGATACTTCCCACCAACACCAACCTATCCGAACTCCGGAGATGGGAACTTGCCCTTCAGTATATCCTCTCTTCTCGTCATCCGCCAGGCCTCAATCTCCGCTAATTTCAAGTTGCCGCCACTCATACCTCACCTGTCTTTCAACAACTTCTTTGCCTCTACACTTCTGCCTCGACTGACATCTCTGCCCAAACTCTTTGTCTTTAAATATGTCTGCTTGTGTCTGTATGTGTGGATGGATATGTGCGTGTGTGCGAGTGTATACCTGTCCTTTTTTCCCCCAAAGGTAAGTCTTTCCGCTCCCGGGATTGGAATGACTCCTTACCCTCTCCCTTGAAACCCACTTCCTTTCTTCTTCCCCTCTCCTTCCCTCTTTCCTGATGAGGCAACAGTGTGTTGCGAAAGCTTGAATTTTGTGTGTATGTTTGTGTTTGTTTGTGTGTCTATCGACCTGCCAGCGCTTTCGTTCGGTAAGTCACCTCATCTTTGTTTTTATATATAATTTTTTCCCATGTGGAATGTTTCCTTCTATTATATTGATATCATTAATTTGAATCCAACAATTACTACAAAGATTTATTGATCGGGTTTATAGTAGACAAGCAGTGTAACACATTATGTAGTCCGTTCACTGATATAAAGATTGTTGCACAGAGTCTACAAAACATTCTCGAAGCCAACAAGGGTGGCTTCTGGCGCAATAAACATAGCACAAGTAGTCGCCCCATTCAGTTTGAATACAAACTTAGTCCTATTCGACGAAACCAGGGGAGAAATTCTTCAGCAATGACAAGGAAATATTATTTTATAAACTATATGAAGTTAAGGTTAATGGGGGAAATGGCTTTAACGTGTAAAAACACTGCAACACCTCCAAACACAGTAGCTGCACAAAGATAAGTGCTGAGAAGGACAGCAGACGAACGCTGTTATTTGAGTAGACATGTCCATCTTCAGAGGTGCAAGAACTTGTTTAAGATGGTGGTGTCTTGCAATGTCCTATTGGAGAAGCTGAAGAATCCCCGCTTCAGACAGTTCTTGAAGTACAAAATAAATCCAGTTCCAGATGAAGCTACGCTGAGAAACGACTATTTATCTGTGTGCTACGAGGAAGTGCTCGACAAAATACGAACTAAAGTTGTTGACCAAGAGATTAGGGCGTCTATCGGAATTCACCAATTTGGATAGGGGTTAAATTGTAAATACTTTTGTTGGTGTCCTTAAAGTTGACGGACCTGGAGAAATGTTTCTCCTAAGGGTGTGAAGCTCTCAGCAGAATAAACAGCTCGACAACTGCCTTTGCGTTTGACAACTCAATGAAGCTACTGTCACTGTTGGTGTGAATAGAGACCAATAAATGGTGCTTCATACATGGCTGTAGCAGCCTACAGACTTCAGAGTCTCTATCCCAGTGTGGCACACATCACTTGCCTTGCACACGCATTGTACAGAGCTGTAGAAGAGGTGAAATTAAATTGCACTGATGTGAGCCAACCGATCTCCTCTAGCAAGAAAATCTATGTGAAAGCTCCACTAAGAGTACAAAAATTAAAGAGCAGGGAGCTTCCCTCCATTTCCCCCTCAGCTTGTACTTACACAATGAGGTTCTTGGGTTAATGTTGTTGAGTATTACTGTACCTATTACACCAAAACAAGACGATCTTTTCTGAGCCTGATAGTGATTAATAAAGTGCTATCAGAACTGCCAAAGAGTTCTTTACAGATACGTTGTCTCTAAACTTGACATACATCAACGCGCTGTGTCATCCGAACAAGACACAGGTGCAAAGATGCGAGCTGGTGCCAGTGCCATAGAGACTCTCCACTTGCGCGAGTTCCACCTGCGCCACTGTCGGCGCTGAGCATGGAGGTAAGAATAGAGGGAGACGCCGTGATGTCACAGCTGTGAAGTTATGTGAAGCCGAGGGTAGCCATCTCAATCCGACCAAAACATTGCTGCTGTAAACTTGTGTGCATAGGCTTGTCGCTCACTTTTGGAAGGATTTTGCGCTATTATGGTGACTTGTGTGGTGTTCGGATGTACGAATCTTTCTGATTGTGATGCGAAATCGAAGGGAATAACATTTCATGTGTAAGTTGTCTCGTTAAGTGTGATTTTACAACTTCATTGTGAATGAACGTGTGCTACATCGGTACTTGTACTATAGCGTGTTTTTCTCCTGTAGATTTCCTAAAAATGAAAGTCGGAAAGCTCTGTGGGAGAATGCCGTGAGGAGGAAGAATTGGTGTGCGTCGAAATGGAGCACTATATGTTCTCAGCATTTCCGAGAAGAGGACATAGACCGAACTTCTGTTTCAACAGTAAGGCTCCGAGAAAATGCTGTACCATCAATTTTCCCTACACACCCAAAACATTTGCAAAAGGTATGTTAATTCAAAGAATTAAATTCTTAGTTTTCAAGTTCACATTTCAGTATAATGCGTACGTATCGTCGATAATCAAAGTGTTGAGTAACTCACTTTGTCTTCATGATGTACCAAATTAAAAGCTAACACTACATTAACTGTCCTAAACAGGACACTGTGTAGATTTGCCATTCTATGTACCTCATTTCAGTAAATATTGGTGGTAATGAAGAGTGTTTCCCAGTAGTGTAACGTAACTGAAATGTCCCAGCATGTATTACAAACAAGATGTATTTATGGGTCTTTGGAGGGAGGGTATAGCTAACTTAGTTTTCAGTTTCTATTATTTAGTTTGTGATACACGTTTATTACTGAATTAACAACATTGTATCGTTTACATTGAAGGCTAGCTGTTCGTAATATTACATTAAAAACTATTTTTAATCAGAAGAAATGCGGAATTTCGCCTTTACGAGATTTTATTTTAAACAAAAACTTTGAAACAACCGATCTGATGACGTTACATGCGTATATGGTGCAATTAGCGACTGTAATACACGCAGCGCTATAGCACACTGACAATGTTTTGGTCAGAGTGTCATGGCAGTGAGCCACGCCCCCATGGCTTCAAAACGTAGTACGGCTGGGATACGTAGCGCCATCTCCCCTTATTCTTACCTCCATGGCGCTGAGGGTAAAGATATCGACCTCGCCTCAGCCAATTGCTGACCGATTACCGTCCGCCAATGACCAGACGACAACGGAAAGAAGCCCGCTCGGACGATAGAAGAGCAGCTCTCGCCCACTTGTTTATAGATCATCGTCCAGGGCTGACTTGGACAGGGAACGTCATTTAGTGAACTCTTAAAAGTGAACAGACAGTTCTTGTAAAAATTTCATTTGCTATGTACTGTGAAGTTTACCTTCAATCATTTGCACTTAGCCATTGAGGGCCTCTTTTGTCTTATATTACATGCAGTATTGCAGACTTAATCATTCAACAAGTCACAAAGACAAGTAAACCTTTTTAACTCATTTGTGTGACTTTGTTGCTAATTTGTTGGAGTGTTGTTGAACCTTCATTCACCTATCCTGTCACCTGACCCTGGGGCACAGTTGTGTAATAGTGGCAGGGACAAATTGTCTTAGCGGTGTACTGCACCAGAAGCCATTCCACAAACTCTCAAACTCGGCCTGCCGTAACACGGTGGCAACTCGGCCTCCACAACAGTATCGACGAGCCCTTTACAAAACTGGTGATGTGAGTTTGCAAAACAACGCCAACTTTCCAGTGGTATCAAAAGGCATCACATGACTGTAAGCTGATGGTACTCAACTGTGTGATGCCCTGTCTATTGTGCAACACAAGCAAAGTGAGTTGCATTGAGCTCGTGTTCATCTGATCAATAAAGTGAACAACAAACTGCAAGGTGTTCTCCAGTCAATCAGCATATTAGTACTTACATTACTGTTCACACAACAATTTGACACTCGGCACGGTGGCTGATGGGAGCGACAGCTGCTGGAGATACCTTCACATCAGCCACCACACTAAGTGTCAACCTAGTTCCTGATGATGTTGTTTACATTACTAGAATGAATTGTCTATGCCTCGTTACTTCCTTGATTATTTCTCCTATTATTATTCCACATCCTTACTTCACAATACTTCGTATTACTTTTTCATTAAAATGTGTGTGGATACCTTTCTCTTCATTATTGTCTGGTTGGCAGTTGTCACCTTGTGCGTAGTCTCCTCATTCTTTGTTCAGTATATCAATACCTTTGATAAATGTCAATAAACAGTTTGCCGTCATCTGCTAAAATATTATATATCTTTCTTGACATAGTAAGGTATCCTCTGCACCAACACTTTAGTTACAGGCTGTCCTCTATAGGATTGTCCACGTATTTTGAGCTTTTTAGCTACCACTCAATATACAGGGTGTCCCAAAATAATGTATACGCTCTTTGAAACAGAGAATATCGTTAATTACAGAAGACAGAAGTACAATTTTTATGGGTAATAATTAAGAAGGCGGTGAAAAACATAACAATGATTTCTTCTGTTTCAGGATTGTCAGCGAACATGGCGTTATCGTTTGAACAAAGGAAATGGATGCTATAGTGTTACTGGAAAACAGAGAATGTGAGTGTCGTATGCTGACATGTTGTTGTTGTTGTTGTGGTCTTCAGTCCTGAGACTGGTTTGATGCAGCTCTCCACGCTACTCTATCCTGTGCAAGCTTCTTCATCTCCCAGTACCTACTGCAACCTACATCCTTCTGAATCTGCTTAACGTATTCATCTCTTGGTCTCCCTCTACGATTTTTACCCTCCACGCTGCCCTCCAATGCTAAATTTGTGATCCCTTCATGCCTCAAAACATGTTCTACCAACCGATCCCTTCTTCTAGTCAAGTTGTGCCACAAACTTCTCTTCTCCCCAATCTTATTCAATACCTCCTCATTAGTTACGTGATCTACCCACCTTATCTTTAGCATTCTTCTGTAGCACCACATTTCGAAAGCTTCTATTCTCTTCTTGTCCAAACTAGTTATTGTCCATGTTTCACTTCCATACATGGCTATACTCCATACAAATACTTTCAGAAATGACATCCTGACACTTAAATCTATACTCGACGTTAACAAATTTCTCTTCTTCAGAAACGATTTCCTTGCCATTGCCAGTCTACATTTTATATCCTCTCTACTTTGACCATCATCAGTTATTTTACTCCCCAAATAGCAAAACTCCTTTACTACTTTAAGTGTCTTATTTCCTAATCTAATTCCCTCAGCATCACCCGATTTAATTTGACTACATTCCATTATCCTCGTTTTGCTTTTGTTGATGTTCATCTTATATCCTCCTTTCAAGACACTGTCCATTCCGTTCAACTGCTCTTCCAAGTCCTTTGCTGTCTCTGACAGAATTACAATGTCATCGGCAAACCTCAAAGTTTTTACTTCTTCTCCATGAATTTTAATACCTTCCCCGAATTTTTCTTTTGTTTCCTTTACTGCTTGCTCAATATACAGATTGAATAACATTGGGGAGAGGATACAACCCTGTCTCACTCCTTTCCCAACCACTGCTTCCCTTTCATGCCCCTCGACTCTTATAACTGCCATCTGGTTTCTGTACAAATTGTAAATAGCCCTTCGCTCCCTGTATTTGACCCCTGCCACCTTCAGAATTTGAAAGAGAGTATTCCCGTTAACATTGTCAAAAGCCTTCTCTAAGTCTACAAATGCTAGAAATGTATGTTTTCCTTTTCATAATCTTTCTTCTAAGATAAGTCGTAAGGTTAGTATTGCCTCGCGTGTTCCAACGTTTCTACGGAATCCAAACTGATCTTCCCCGAGGTCTACTTCTACCAGTTTTTCCATTCATCTGTAAAGAATTCGCATTAGTATTTTGCAGCTGTGACTTATTAAACTGATAGTTCAGTAATTTTCACATCTGTCAACACCTGCTTTCTTTGGGATTGGAATTATTATATTCTTCTTGAAGTCTGAGGGTATTTTGCCTGTCTCATACATCTTGCTCACCAGATGGTAGAGTTTTGTCAGGACTGGCTCTCCCAAGGTTGTCAGTAGTTCTAATGGAATGTTGTCTACACCGGGGTCCTTGTTTCGACTCAGGTCTTTCAGTGCTCTGTCAAACTCTTCACGCAAAATCATATCTCCCATTTCATCATCATGTACATCCTCTTCCATTTCCATAGTATTGTCCTCAAGTACATCGCCCTTGTATAAACCCTCTATATACTCCTTCCACTTTTCTGCCTTCCCTTCTTTACTTAGAACTGGGTTGACATCTGAGCTCTTGATATTCATACAAGTGGTTCTCTTCTCTCCAAAGGTCTCTTGAATTTTCCTGTAGGCAGTATCCATCTTACCCCTAGTGAGACAAGCCTCTACATCCTTACATTTGTCCTCTAGCCATCCCTGCTTAGCCATTTTGCACTTCCTGTCGATCTCATTTTTGAGACGTTTGTATTCCTTTTTGCCTGCTTGATTTACTGCATTTTTATATTTTCTCCTTTCATCAATTAAATTCAATATTTCTTCTGTTACCCAAGGATTTCTATTAGCCCTCGTCTTTTTACCTACTTGATCGTCTGCTGCCTTCACTACTTCATCCCTCAGAGCTACCCATTCTTCTTCTACTGTATTTCTTTCCCCCACTCCTGTCAATTGTTCCCTTATGCTGTGAAACTCTGTACAACCTCTGGTTCTTTCAGTTTATCCAGGTCCCATCTCCTTAAATTCCCACCTTTTTGCAGTTTCTTCAGTTTCAATCTGCAGTTCATAACCAATAGATTGTGGTCAGAATCCACATCTGCCCCTGGAAATGTCTTACAATTTAAAACCAGGTTCCTAAATCTCTGTCTTACCATTATATAATCTATCTGATACCTTTTAGTATCTCCGTGATTCTTCCAGGTATGCAACCTTCTTATATGGTTCTTGAACCAAGTGTTGGCTATGATTAAGTCATGCTCTGTGCAAAATTCTACAAGGCGGCTTCCTCTTTCATTTCTTCCCCCCAATCCATATTCACCTACTATGTTTCCTTCTCTCCCTTTTCCTACTGACGAGTTCCAGTCACCCATGACTATTAAATTTTCGTTTCCCTTCACTACCTGAATAATTTCTTTTATCTCGTCATACGTTTCATCTATTTCTTCATCATCTGCGGAGCTAGTTGGCGTATAAACTTGTACTACTGTAGTAGGCATGGGCTTTGTGTCTATCTTGGCGACAATAATGCGTTCACTATGCTGTTTGTAGTAGCTAATCCGCATTCCTATTTTTTTATTCATTATTAAACCTACTCCTGCATTACCCCTATTTGATTTTGCATTTATAACCCTGTAATCACCTGACCAAAAGTCTTGTTCCTCCTGCAACCGAACTTCACTAATTCCCACTATATCTAACTTTAACCTATCCATTTCCCTTTTTAAATTTTCTAACCTACCTGCCCGATTAAGGGATCTGACATTCCTCGCTCCGATCCGTAGAACGCCAGTTTTCTTTCTCCTGATAACGACATCCTCTTGAGTAGTCCCCACCTGGAGATCTGAATGGGGGACTATTTTACCTCCGGTATATTTTACCCAAGAGGACGCCATCATCATTTAATCATACAGTAAAGCTGCATGTCCTCGGGAAAAATTGGAGACATTGGAGAGCTGAATTTGGAATACCACCACCAACAAGAGTAACAATTCTAATAATCAGAGATAAGTTTGAAATCGAAGAAGCAGTGCAGAATGAGAAGAAGAGAAATAGCGGACGAAAGAGAAGTTCAACAGACAACGAGGGTTTTGATGCAGTAATCCAGGCATACACACGATCCCCGAAGAAATATGTGAGGCAATGCTCTCATGGGACTGGGATCTGCAGAAGCAGGGGTCATACAATTTTGCCATCTCAGAACTTTAAGCCTTACATTCCAAGACTTCTCCATGCTCTTAACGAGGATGATCCTGATAGGCGAAGCGAATTTTGTGAGTGGCACATTAACAGATGTGAAGAAGAGCAATGTTTCCAAGATCGAATTATTTGGTCAGATGATGCGACGTTTGAACTTGATGGAGCAATTAACAACCATAATTGCGTGTACTGGGCCAGGGAGAATCCATACGTAACTGAGCAAAGGCATGTTAATCTACTAGGAGTAACAGTCTGGTGTGGTCTGTCTTCTAGAGTGTTAATCAGGCTGTACTTCTTCAACAACACTGTCACGGGTGACTCGTACTTGGAAATGTTGTAAATGATAACTCCTGGTCTTAGCGTTGTGTCTGGAATGGAAGATTATTACTTTCAACAGGATGGGGCGCCACCTCACTTTCACCTGGATGTGAAGACATTTCTCAATCATACATTCCGTACCAGATGGATAGGACGAAGATGGAGTGTGGAGTATCCCACTCAATCTCCAGATTTAACTCCTCTAGACTTCTTTCTTTGGGGTACTCTCAAGAATACAGTTTACACTGTGAGACCACACACACTGGATGACCTTAGAGAGCAAATTAAACAAGTCTGTGCTGCTATTCCGTTGGAAACAATAACATTGGCATGTCGCTCAGTTGTAAGTCTTTGTCGATAGTGTATTGCGATGGACAGACACCACTTTGAACATTTACCATCTTAAGTCGGGCCATGAGGCACCTAGTACCACTAAAATTGTATTTCTAACCCCTTTCATTAAAGAGATGTTCAGTTTCAAAGAATGTGTACATTATTTCGGGACATTCTGTATTTCTTATAACTACCAGGATGCCAACTATTACTATAATATTTTGGGCCAAATAACTCTAGCATTAACTTTTCCTGTGTGCTGGACAACCAGTACTTCTTAAACATTTCCTGAATATCATTCCAAGAAGGGAATTCTTCGAATGACCAGTTCCTCATTTAGCATCATCCTCTTCCAAATAACTCAGGGAAAAATCAGTTTTTTGGATTCATCACAACACTTAAGCAGGGACTTATAAAATATCTTTAAAAACATGTAGAATGTACATCTGCCTCTGGGTTTAACTTAATACCTCCAGTTTCAATATTTGCATAAGTAGTATCCAATTTATTATTAAAGTCAGATTTTAATTCTGCAAAAATCTTGAATAGCTCTTCCATCTCATATTGGCATATGGTAAAACCATAACGAGTTTGCACCTAATATTCTACTGCTGCTAACTTGAGGCTAAACAAGTGCTGTATCATTATAAGAGGCATAGGGGAAAGCTAGTGTGCAGGGGTTTACTCCAATTCACTACTACCAATGTCACATCATCATAACATCTGTGATTAACATACAAAGGATTACACCATAATATAATTGTGACATTAAATCTAAAATAAATGCTCCAAACTTGATCAGTGTAGGCTTAAGTATATTATTTTTAACATTTTAAGGTCTCAGAATGATCAAATGAATATGAAGGGCTTATTTCAATAGTCGTACAAGTACATTTTTGTTCATTCTGAGATGCAGAGTCCTAAAATTAAATGAGCGCTGAAAAATCTGCAGTTGAGATACCAGAAATATTCAATTATACTATTGAAATAAGCCCTTCATATGTCAGGCAAAATATACGACCTTAAGAAAAAATAGTGGCACTAAATAATAGAACTAGAGAGCTAAAAACTGGTCATAATATACAAATGCACATCATGTACATCACAATCAAAAGTTATTTGGGTTTTTATGAAAAATTAAAGGCTCTAAATACTAGACTTAGAAACATCCTCAGTAAGATGTAAACTTCTTCTATATGTAGCACCAATAAGTTACCTCTTTTGGTTTTCAAATTATTTACTAAAAACCAAATTTGAAATGAAGTCCTTACTCATAATTGATTATCATTTGTATTTGTAATAGAAAGTTGTACTTACAGTACGCGATTGCAATAGTGCAGTAATACAGCTATAGCAAGTTTCGGGACAGTTCATAAATAACTATGAGAACAAGGAATCTTAAAAAGGCAGTTCAGAGGTCATGTTCTACTGTCGATTCCGCTTTAAAAAATTGTAGCCAGCTAAAACATTTTAATAACTAAACCAAACTTAATTCTATTTATATACAAATTGAGAAGATTACAAATTGTTAAACAATTATTATTAATTAATACGTGTCCGAGAAATGGGCCTTTTAGATTCTGACCCTGTCCCTAGGACGACTGATAGCAGATGTTCCCTTTGGTGGTCCACTGTGGCCATATATAAATATGGCCTGAGAGGCAGTTAGGAGAGACACTTTTAACCAGGATATCAATATGTTCATGTCAGTCAAATGCCTGCTTGCCTGGTGTCTTGGACGACGTCAGAGCTTGGCAGAGTTGAATGCGATTTTCCATAAAAGCTGGAAGTGAACCTGTGAAGATATTCCACTATCCTGGTTCCCTTAAATTTCACAGAAGTAACTGTGTGTCGCCCACAATGCTGACAAAACCACGTGGCAAGTGAGGAAGTTATTTTTCCGCTATATTGGCAAGGAAGTAACTTTTGGTGATTAGAAATCAGGATGATATACCATTTTACTTGGAAGTTCCCACAGTGGTCATCTCTGCACTGTTAATAGTGCTGTTTCTGAAACGATTATTATTATTATTATTATTATTATTATTATTATTTCCTTCACTTTCTCAGACGTTAAGTCCGGTTAAAAATGGAGTGACGCGGACCTTGATCAAGCGTCACTTCCTTTTAACTGTACGGTATGTGTTATATTGCATTTAGGAACTTTCGGGTAATTGAACATGTATCAATAATTACGGATTTCTGTAGTTGTATATATATGTTTGGATGTAGCTGTATTGCATTGATGTACTGGTGGATATTGTGTGGTATGACTCGTGTAGTTGATAGTATAATTGGTATGATGTCAACTTTATCCTGATGCCACATGTCTTTGACTTCCTCAGCCAGTTGGATGTATTTTTCAATTTTTTCTCCTGTTTTCTTTTGTATATTTGTTGTATTGGGTATGGATATTTCGATTAGTTGTGTTAATTTCTTCTTTTTATTGGTGAGTATGATGTCAGGTTTGTTATGTGGCGTTGTTTTATTTGTTATAATGGTTCTGTTCCAGTATAATTTGTATTCATCATTCTCCAGTACATTTTGTGGTGTATACTTGTATGTAGGAACGTGTTGTTTTAAAAGTTTATGTTGTAAGGCAAGCTGTTGATGTATTATTTTTGTGACATTGTCATGTCTTCTGGGGTATTCTGTATTTGCTAGTATTGTACATCCACTTGTGATGTGATCTACTGTTTCTATTTGTTGTTTACAAAGTCTGCATTTATCCGTTGTGGTATTGGGATCTTTAATAAATGCTTGCTGTAATACCTGGTGTTTATTGTTTGATCCTGTATTGCAATCATGAATCCTTCTGTCTCACTGTATATATTGCCTTTTCTTAGCCATGTGTTGGATGCGTCTTGATCAATGTGTGGCTGTGTTAGATGATACGGGTGCTTGCCATGAAGTGTTTTCTTTTTCCAATTTACTTTCTTCGTATCTGTTGATGTTATGTGATCTAAAGGGTTGTAGAAGTGGTTATGAAATTGCAGTGGTGTAGCCGATGTATTTATATGAGTGATTGCCTTGTGTATTTTGCTAGTTTCTGCTCGTTCTAGAAAGAAATTTCTTAAATTGTCTACCTGTCCATAATGTAGGTTTTTTATGTCGATAAATCCCCTTCCTTCTTCCTTTCTGCTTAATGTGAATCTTTCTGTTGCTGAATGTATATGATGTATTCTATATTTGTGGCATTGTGATCGTGTAAGTGTATTGAGTGCTTCTAGGTCTGTGTTACTCCATTTCACTACTCCAAATGAGTAGGTCAGTATTGGTATGGCATAAGTATTTATAGCTTTTGTCTTGTTTCTTGCTGTCAATTCTGTTTTCAGTATTTTTGTTAGTCTTTGTCTATATTTTTCTTTTAGTTCTTCTTTAATATTTGTATTATCTATTCCTATTTTTTGTCTGTATCCTAGATATTTATAGGCATCCGTTTTTTCCATCGCTTCTATGCAGTCGCTGTGGTTATCCAATATGTAATCTTCTTGTTTAGTGTGTTTTCCCTTGACTATGCTATTTTTCTTACATTTGTCTGTTCCAAAAGCCATACTTATATCATTGCTGAATCCTTCTGTTATCTTTAGTAATTGATTGAGTTGTTGATTTGTTGCTGCCAGTAGTTTTAGATCACCCATGTATAGCAAATGTGTGATTTTGTGTGGGTATGTTCCAGTAATATTGTATCCAAAAAATTGTATTATTTAGCATGTTGGATAGTGGGTTTAGAGCAAGGCAGAACCAGAAAGGACTTAATGAGTCTCCTTGGTATATTCCACGCTTAATCTGTATTGGCTGTGATGTGATATTATTTGAATTTGTTTGGATATTAAGTGTGGTTTTCCAATTTTTCATTACCATGTTTAGGAACTGTATCAATTTAGGATCTACTTTGTATAGTTCCAATATTTGTGGTAACCATGAGTGGGGTACACTATCAAAAGCTTTTTGGTAAACAATGTATGCGTAGTGTAGCGACCTTTGTTTAGTTTTAGCTTGATATGTCACCTCTGCATCTATTATCAGTTGCTCTTTACACCCTCGTACTCCTTTGCAACAGCCTTTTTGTTCTTCATTTATAATTTTGTTCTGTGTTGTATGTGTCATTAATTTCTGTTTAATGACTGAAGTTAATATTTTGTATATTGTTGGTAGGCATGTTATGGGCCGATATTTAGCTGGGTTCGCTGTGTCTGCTTGATCTTTAGGTTTCAGATATGTTATTCCGTGTGTAAGTGTATCAGGGAATGTGTATGGGTCTGCAATGTAATGGTTAAATAATTTAGTTAGATGTGATTGAATTGAGGTGAACTTCTTTAACCAGAAATTTGCTATTTTATCATTTCCAGGGGCTTTCCAATTGTGAGTAGAATTAATTGCTTGGGTGACTTCATGTTGCAAAATTATCACTTCAGGCATTTGTGGTATCATTTTGTATGTGTATTGTTTCTGCTTGTATCCATCGTGCATGCCTGTTATGTTGTACCGGGTTTGACCATATGTTGCTCCAGAAGTGTTCCATGTCTGTTATGTTTGGTGGATTGTTTATTTTAATGTGTGTGTTATCTATTGTCTGGTAAAATTTCTTTTGGTTTGTGTTGAATGTTTGGTTTTGTTTCCTTCTATTTTCACTTTTTTTGTATCTTCTGAGTCATTTGGCTAATGCTTGTAATTTCTGCTTCTTTTCGTCTAATTGCTCTGTCGCTTCTTGTTGTGAGATTTTACTCAACCTTTTTCGTTTTCTTTCCGAGATTTCATTTCTTATAAATTGTGTTAGCTGTCCGATGTCTTTTCTCAGTTTTTCTATTTTGATCTGTAGCCTGTGTTGCCATGCTGGTTTTGTGGGTTTCTTCTGTGTGTTTGTTGGTTCTGATCTCTGCCTAGTGTGTATATTTAGTGTAGTGAGTGCTCCTATATAAACCAGTAGTTGTAACTCTTCCATAGTTGTGTTTTCATTTATTTTGTTGTGTATGATTGTGTTGATAGTTTTTATTGTTGTTTCGACTTGTGGGTTATTTGGTGGTCTATGCAAGAATGGTCTAATGTCTGTATTTGTGTCTTTGTATTCTATATATGTTAGCTGAAATTTTTCTTCTATATCTAACATCTGTGTCACTTCGTGTTCTATTTGTGCTTGTTCTGTTGGCTGTCTTAAGATTTCGTTTTCCTCTAATTGTTTAATTGGTGCGTGTTGTTCTTTGTTTGTTTGCTCTGGGATGTTTGAGTCCATTACTGTATTTTCTTCTTCTTCTTCTTCTGATTGCACATTATTTTGTTCCAGTAGTTGTTGTACTTGTTGTTTGATGTTTTCTAATTCTGACTGGGGTATCCTGTTATTTTTTATTATTACACAGATCTGATCAGCTAGTCGTTGTTCTGTTATAAATTTTAATTCTGGGTATCTGGTAATAAATGTTGTGTATACTTGTGATCTGCATCCAGTTGTGTTGGTTCCTAGGTTTGTTGCTTGGTAATAACAGATTAACTTCATCTGACCATCTCATCCTCTGTCTTTGTTTTCCTTCTAGGGTGGTTGCAGGAAGCATATCCTGCAAAACACCTCTATTTGGATTTAAATCATTTTCCAGTTGGCTAGCAGTGTCGTTACCATTATTATTATTATTATTATTATCAGGGATATTATTATATTTTGTACATGTGAACTTTTACAGAATATAGCAATCAGTTAAAACTCAAAAGTTTTACTAATAGTCGTAGTTCCTGATCCTGCTGTGTAAACAGCAAAGAGGCACATTTTCTTTCAGTGAGCATAAAGAGGAATCTG
Source organism: Schistocerca americana (assembly GCF_021461395.2). Lineage (NCBI taxonomy): Eukaryota > Metazoa > Arthropoda > Insecta > Orthoptera > Acrididae > Schistocerca > Schistocerca americana. Next base: position 7,586,637 of record NC_060121.1, on the reverse strand, counting down.
GACTTGCAGACTGGAAATTATGCTCAGTATGTTCTCCACTACTTTCTGCCAGACTGCAAAAGTAGTTTCCAGGCTCTTGTAAATATCAAAGGAAGGTGTAAAGCATGCACACAAAATTTAAGTGCTTATTCATAACTACATAACAAAAGAAATGACCATTTGAATATTTACCCGCGACCCCATGAACTGTCAAGCTGGCGTATATATATTTCGTTCAACGTCTCTGTTTTTGGATGTAGACACTTTTAAATTATTTCACAGTAGGTACTACTGTCACAAAAAAGTAGTATGAATTAAGTACAGCTCACCACAGTTGCTGTGCAGCATGGTGTGTAGCGGACACTGATGGCGAGCTGGATCACTGTGCCAGGTGGACTCCATTGCTTCTCAATTCTATGACATAGTTGTGGAACCAATGAAACAGTTTTAGTCCTTAGAAATTGTGATTGACGATCTTCCCACTCATTCTTCAACAGCAGAGTTGATGGCTTTAATAATTACTCATCAACCAAGCAGGTATTCTAAAGTTTCTTTATTGAATTGCTGGTAATGGCTCGTGTACTACTATAATCTCAACTATTGGTCACATAGTTAAGAACAACAACAATATTTTTCGATAAAACCCCCTTCAAAATCGTTATTTTTTCCTGGGTTTCTGTTTATTTTTCTTATTCAGATTTACAGCACAGAAGTAGTCAGGGCTCTTCAATGAGTTGTCAGGATGAAGTGTTTTCCCTTTTGTGAGACAGTATGTTTAGATTACGGCCATTATTTCAATTTCTGATCTACTTCTTTATTGAGTGTTCTGACAATCATGTAATTCTTCTTTAATGTGGACTAATTCCCCACTGCACCTCCTCAGGTGGTGGAAGCTGTAAACTTTGTTAATTAATTATTAATTAAGATCAACCGCTACACAATTCTCATATTCTTCAAGTTTAAGATAGACCTTCTCTTTCAGCCACTTTAGTGAGACCTGTGGTACCTATGAAGGTAATATACTAAAACGTCTTGTAACTAGACACTTGTAACTACACTGCGTTTTCTCTAGTTGTTTGTGTATCTGTTTTTAATATTTGATAAGTATTATGTTTGTGCACAGGCTGCCTTAGGCTATACTGGTGGTGGTTTTCTTTTAAAGCAAAGGGACAACTCTGTATGAAGAGACATGTAACTATTAATACAATTTACTGTTTGGAATTAGGCCCACAAGATGTTTCAGTTATGGAAACAGCTAATGCTCTACTTCTGCTACATTTTTTTTTCTCCAGGAGAATCACCCCACCCAACAAAACCAAATCTTATATAAAAGTGAAAGAATGCACAATATGAACAAAGGTACAGTTTTTCAGAAAGACATTTATGTAGTTTACTCAACAGATAAAATCTGCATCCATATACATGCCAAGTAGTTTACCAGATATTCATTGGCATTAAACCAAGTATTTGATAACTTGAAGGACTCACCGTTTTGTAGTTTCAGTTTGTTCACATCTTTTCCAGAATTTGCAGTCATTGTGTCATCTGCATCATGTACAGATATACATGACAAATTACTCTGAAGATCATTAACAAACATTGCAAATGACAGTGACTGAAGAATTGATCCTTAGGCAAAGGTTCCAAGTCGTGGATGCCATAATGCCTTGGTATCTCCAGTTTACTAAATCAAATACATTAATCAGATCAGCTAGAGTGCCTTCAGTAGATGTTTTTGATTCAAAAGAAGCTTGCACGAAAGAAATAACATTTTCACATCTTTGAATATGAACCATTGGGGCCTGAAACCACACTGAGACCTAGTGAATTATAAACAGTGTGTATAAAAACAATCATCTGATTTCGCACATCAACATTTCTGAAACTAAAAATAAAATATACAATGAACTTTGTTTTTTGATGAATGGGATACTCAAAAAGTTTTTTCAACTTAAAAGGTCATATTTTTTTTATTAAAGTTGGGTATGGGAGTGAACATCTTGTAGCAATCACTTGGGAACATCCAGTATGCTAATGAGGAAGTTATCTGCTTGAGACAGCATTCATTTTAAAATCATTTTTGAATGAGTAACATCAATTTTGAAATCTTTTTTGAGCTATATTTGTGGCTCTGTAGCAAGATCTAGTACACGTATGCAAGCTGTCATGCCACCTCACATTAAATTAGAAGTAACACTGACACATCTGGCAAACTGATGTCACTGCAATATTTGTATATGTTTGTTTCACTGGTGCAGCACTTATTTTGTAATCAGAATTTATAAAGCTGTGGAGAAAAGTAATCACTCAGTAACAGCGCCAATATGAACACTGTCATATTTGCATAGGATTTTAATGATGGACAAGAGTAGTTTTAATTCTCTAAAGTTAAAAATAAACTTCTATTTCGCCATAATACTTACACTCAATGACTAAAGCAAGACCTTATTATCACTATACTGAAATAAAAAATACCTTTACAGTATTGAGTGTTCTGCTGTAATATGAACTTCGACAAGTCCATTCTGCCAGTAACGATACTGTTTAATCATTTCGTCGCTTTGAAAGATGATATGTTACTCTGATACAAATAAATGATTATAAAGAGTTGTTGAATGTTAAAAAGATGTCCCTGTCACATAGTTTAAGAATATTTTGTCACTTTAGAAGGTATTCATTAACTTAGTTGAAGAACAAGCACATTATTTTGGTATGATACTAACTTTTCACGTAAATAAACAAACAATTCTAGATCTGTGCTGTTGAATGAATCAGAGTAGAATGAGAGCAGATCCACTAATCATAGTTGCTGAAACTTGTAGATGATGGTGGAGGAGGTAGAACGCCACTTAACTTTCAAAAGTTAGGTGTAAGTTGGTATAACAACATGCAAATTGCATGTTTCCACACGTATGTTGAATTATGGGAGTGGTAGCAGGGGATCTACTTGTAAGAAATTCATGCCAGTAGAAACCCAGCTTTAGAGCCAGGTATGGACTTCTGATTACCAAGAGCAGGGGAACTGGCCTTTGTAGCATTGTGACAACAAAATGAAAGATTAAATTTGTGTTAAGTAACATTAACATCATAGATAGCTTTTTCACACTTTCTGCTTCTACCTAATTTTATGTTAATGATAATCCAAGGAGATGGGATAGAGACCATGATGTGGAATATGAACTAGAAATAATTAAAAATACAGAAACATTATAATTAAAGTTCAACTTTCAAACCACTGTAGAAATAACACCACTGGTCAGAATAACTTCAAATTGATATGGAATATTATCGGAGAAGGGGGAAAACTTATGGCAGAAGAAAAACAAATAGTTACAAAATGTAGCAAAAGAGGGCGCTGTAAGCATCATGATTTAATAGTGGTCAACTAAAAATGAAGAATGAATCATACAACGATACCTAAGGTGTATGTTTGACTTTAAACAAACTGTACTACTCAGTGTGCATGGGTGTACAGTTGTGATACTGTTAGTTAAGTAAGCCCATCCACCATGGCAAGGTCATATCTCATAAGATGGGAAAAATCTATTTTTAATGTCCTGAGGTCAAAACCGCATAAAAAGCATCACTCACATGGGTTTTTAATTGTTCTGAGGCATAAAACCACATAAAAAGTATCAGTCACATCGGTTTTTAATTGTCCTGAAGCCAAAAACCGCATAAAAAGGATCAATCACATCGGTTTTTAATTGTCCAGAAGCAAAAAAGCACATAAAAAGCATCAATAAAAATCAAATCGTATTATTAATTTCCATGTGACTGGCGCAAAACATGTGCAGTATGCTGTCCACCGTTTTCCACAACACTATGCCTATTGACACACAGTCAACATGGGTTCAGAAAACATCGTTCCTGTGAGACACAACTAGCTCTTTATTCACCTGAGCAGCAATGTAGCAGGGCATGTATACACACCCACAGCAACGAAAGCCAAGATGATGATAATCTGCATAACTTGTCATGAAAAAGACACTTCCACTTTCACATGGATGCTGGTTGTCATCTAACTTGGGAACACCCAGCTTATGGTGTGCATGTAGATATACTGCTGCCATGATGTAATATCATCTGCACACTCAGACAGAGAAAATACAGTAGCCTTGGTCTGTCTATTTATGTTTTAATTGTTGTTGACAATGATGATGATTTGATGAAGATGATGTATCTTCAGACTGGTTTGATGTAGCTCTCCACATGGACCACCTTGTGCAAGCCTCTTCATCTTTGCATTACCACTGCAACCTATATCCACTTTAATCTGCTTACTGTATACAAGCCTTGTTCTCCCTCTACAGTTAGTGCATTACATTTTACTGGGTGCATTCTGTTTTCAGACAACAGACAAGGGAATTGTGATAAACGGAGATCACATCTTTTCTTTCTTTCCTTTCTTTCTTTCTTTATTTTTCTTTCTTTCTTTCTTTATATTTTTCTTTTTTTTTTATGGTTGATGCAGCTGCTGTGGATCTCTTTTTAAAACTGTATTTTGCCTGATTGATTTCTCAGTCTTTCAAAGCTGATGCTTTAATGTTTTTCAGTGTGCTTAGCTCATCTCTGTTTTGTCTGATGTTCATTGTCACACATACAAATGTATACAGGTTGGAATTCTAAATTAGGGTGTTTTTGCTAAAAATGAGAATGTATTTGCAGGACATGCTGTAGGGATAAAAGAGTGAGACCTTGTGACTCCGAGAGATTTGTAAAGAAATAAGAACTGTTTCTTCTCATTGACATCGGGGACTTATAACATGGTGGATGTTTATAGGGACCCATTATTGCACTCATTATTTTTGCTCACTTAAGGCTCCAATTGTTTCAAAAAATAATCCTAACTTCACAATCAGCAGCAACAAAAGTTATGAAGTATAAGAAAAAACAAATAGGCCATTGGACCTAGTAGGTAGAATATGGACACCATGATGAAGGCAATCAAGAATTTACAAGACAGAGAGAGAGAGTTTCATGCAATGCTAAGCTTTTTCTTTTTATCGTGATCTTTACATCCTGGCGTATTTGTTTATTTTAATCATTTTAACATCTAGCTTATCAAAATATTTTATCATTATCAGTGAAGACAATGTTGTGTGCTGTGTAAACTCGTGATTTCCTTCAACATTATGTCCATATCTTACTTACAAGGCCAGATACCTTGTTTGTTTTATGTTACACTTTGTAACTTTTGCAGCTGCTCCTAATTGTCAAGTTGGAATTTTCTTGAAACAGTGGGGAGCCTTATACATGAGCAAAAATAATAGCTGTAACAATATAAATCCCCAATGTTACAGAGAAGAAACATTTCGTGTTTGTTTACATAGCTCTGTGTGTCACATGATCCTGCCCTTTTATCACTATTAGCAAGTTCTGTAAATATGGTTTTATTTTCAGCAAATGTATCTTCATTTAAAGCTCCATTCTGTTTAGGCACATCTGCTTCTCTATTATTGTACAAAATTGTGACATATTTCAGAATGAAGATAACAACAACAACAAGAACAACAGCTAAAATATCTAATTGAGAAGTCATAATTTATTCTTCAAACAGTTGGAACCTTATATAAGCAAAAATAATAGATGTTATAATAGTTCCTTATAAATGTGCACCTCGTTATAAATCTCAGATGTTACAGAGAAGAAACAATTCTTATTTGTTTACGTCTCTCTCTAGGTCATGTGGTCTCACTGTTTTATTACCATAACATCTCCAGTACATGCTTTCATTTTAACCAAAAACATCTTTATTTATAACTCCAATCATTTTAGGCATATTTGCTTCTCATCTATTATCCAACAAGTATAACATGTTCAACAAGTAAGATGTAGTGTAAGTTCACATACTCCATATCATGTAACACAGATATGATAACAGTTTGAAATTCTGTTTACAGTACAGAGTTGGAAGGGCACGATATAATGAAATCAATTGCCTATCAATGTATGTGTCAAGGTCTCACTGCAATATTGTGAAGAAAGACAAAGGATTATACATAATAGATGGTGGGGTAAGTTATGTAATGTAGAGACTCGAAGTTAAAATAAACTGATTACTTCCTTGTAAACATTTGAGTATGAGTGTTTTATTTAATACACATTTTATTATTTAAACTGCTACATGTAACTTTAAATGTCATATTGGCTCGAGGAATGGGCTCAAACCCTTTTTAATGTGTACTTGCTAGATCTAAACAACAGTATAATATAAGAGAAACCAGTGGAGTGAGGTGTGTCATATAGAAACATGCAGTAGAAAACAGTATTCATATTAGCTTTCGAGCTCTTACGCTTTCTCTAGAAAAAGTACACATATTTAGGCAGACAGACACCCAACCACATTCCTGCAGTGAGACTGGCTGTTGATTATCGCTTATTGAGAGCAGTTGCCTGCGCAGATGGTGGTGGGGAGGGAGGAGAGAAGAATGCACTAGAACTGAGGGGTTAGTAGGATAGTGTGAAGGAGGTCTTTCGACAGATGACTCAGTGTCTGCACAACAAGACAAAAGAAATTCAGAGGGTAGAGTTTGTAAGAGATAGAGAAAGGAAGTGGGGTTGAAAGGGATGGGAGGAAGGGAGAGGAAGGTAGAGATGAAGAGGGAGACAGGAAGGAAGGAGGAAGGATGGAAAAGGGTAGAAGGGAGGGGGGGGGGGGGGGGGGAGAGAGAGAGAGAATGCATGCCACCTCTGGGGGTGGGGGGAGAGTGCTGGGAGAAGACAGTACATGATCTGGAGTGAAAAGGAGTGGTGAGGACAGAAGAGAGAAGGGAAAAGGTAATGAGGAACTGATTAACGGAGGTTTAGATCAGAGGAATTGCGTGAGTGCAGGATGTGTTGGAGAGGGAAGTCCCGCCTATGTAGTTCAGAGAAACTATTCTGGTAGGGGAATCCATTTGCGCAGTTACTGAAGCAGCTGTTGAAGTCATTTGTGCTGTGGTACACAGCATGTTCGGGAACTGGATGATCAAGTTTGCAGACTGCCACAGTTTGACGATGGCCACTCATGCAAGTAGACAATTGGTTACTTGTCATGCCCACATAGCATGCTGCAGAGTAATTGCAGCATAGCTGATGTAAACTTTTCGGATTTTACACATGACCTTGCCTTTTATTGGGTAGGAAATTCTCTGTCTGGATGGGCCCTGGGGGGCCCAAATGGTATCAAGTGATTGCCACAGCAGGTTATAGGCGTCACGGGATGTGGTTGTGGAGGGGCATGTGGTCAGCCCACTGCTGTTCTGGCCATTGTTAGTTTTTGTGACCGTAACTACTACTTCTCAATGAAGTAGCTCCTTACGTGGTTGTCTCAATGGCTGAGTGCATCTCGCTTACCAACATCCCAAGTGCTAGCCAAGCCTGACAGCACTTAACTTCAGTCATCTGATGGGAACCAGTATTATCAGTGTGGCAAGGCCATTGGCCATTGGAAAGGAAATGCTGTCATATATTAACAACTTATTGAATCATTCACTGTTAAGCTTGAGACTGTTGAGAGTCAGCAAGAGTGCTCCGAGGCAAGAAACCAGAGACACACTGTAGGTACAGGCGTAAATCGTAGCTTTTAGGTTACTCTAGGGAAATAGTAATGGAGGAAACTTACGAACTGCAAATGCTTGGACAGCTGTCCCAGGGTATAAGTCATGATAAAGAGAACTAATTAGTATCTCCACAACCATCTACATGTTGTTGTAAGTAGGCGATAATCATAAACAGGCATTTCTTAGCACATGCAGCAAGAATGACCATTACACCTAAGAATAGCCGCATCAGTAGTTTCACAGAAGTTAGATTGAGAGGGAAAATGAAGAAAACTGCTGAAGTAGAGGCCTCTGCTCATGAGATAGAAGCCTGCGTCTGCAGGGTGAAGCATGGCAATGTAAAACACTGTTGTTCCTTACCGTACTAAGAAGGGCAGTGATGTTTAGCTTTCAGCTGGATGCTGTTGCTACCAAATGTACAGCTTGTTAGTCTGAATGCTAGAAGCAGTCATCCAGCAGAGAAGAAGAAGGGGAAGGATGCAAAATGGAGTTGGTTGGAGGCACCATGAAGGAGAAAAGCCCCATGTTAGACTGGCAAATGACTGTGACATTCCAGTAGTGTTAGTGGGGTGGCTGCAGAAACATTGTGCTGTCAGAATACTTTCTAAAGCCTCAGGTTTTCGTATTCCAAGTATTTGTCAGTCAGAGTGTTGGGATTACGTGTTGCTCAACACCAACCTTGGGTAATGTCCAATTTAAGTCTGTTTTCTCACTTTTAATGTTGCTCTCAAATGTTTGTACTTAATGAAGCACTGGGTGATTCTTCTTCTGTTCTCTCTCATCTATGTTTATAAATGGTCTTCAGTGTAGTAGTTAAGTTGGAATAAAGTAATTGATTGTTATGAAACTCTAGAATTCCTTGAGTCTCCTATAATATTGTGAAAGGATAGTTGCTACTCACCATATAGTGGAGATGCCGAGTCAGATAGGCACAACAAAAAGACTGTCGCAAAGTTGTTTTGTTGTCCACATCTTTGACCCAGCATCATTGCTATATGGTGAGTAGCAATTATCCTTTTCATAATATTGTCTTCATTCCATCCTGACTTTTCGATTGTTTGAGTCTCCTACAAGTATCCTCCAAGAGTCGCAAAATCCACACCACTTGTAGGTGCTCCCTGTGACAGTGTTTGGTGCTGACCCAAGGAGCTACCTGCTATCACTGGATGTTTGTCTTTCGGCATTTGCTCCTGACTGCTCGAAAACTATGTCTCACCTGAAACTCCCCTAAAGTTCTCATACACTTCATCTAGCCTATATCAGAACATTACAATGCATATGACTTGACTGCAGTACGAGGTGGTGGATGGTGGGTTGGTGTATGGAAGTGTCTTGCTCCTGTGTTGACCAGAAGGAAATGACCCATGGGGTGCAGGATTGGGAGCTGTATGGCAAGGATATTCTGTTGGTCTGGTGCTTGGCAAACCACTACTTTGGTTGATGTGGGTATGATTTAAGGTACAATGTCCCTCATCTCAGGGTGTAATGAGAGGTAGTTGAAAACCTGGTGAAGGGTGTGGTTGAGCTTTTTGTTGATCTTTTCAAGGCCAAGGTGATACTAGCAGATCAGAGGAGTTCTGGTCGGTGGCTGGTTAACAGGTTTACTGGTGTTTCAGGAGATGACACAGCAGATCTGTCTGTGGACTAGCTCGATAAAACCTTATTGACAGACAGTATCCTGTTCACATCGTGCAGTGTTCTACTGCCCACGCAGTTTACAGAATATACTTATCCGTCCCTATTCCAAACCTACTCCGAATGCACCCCATGGGTCATTCCCTTGTGGTTAACTCCAGTGCAAAATATGTCCCACACACCTAACCATCTCCTATCACAGTCCACTCACTGGCATTTCTTAGCCAATAAAAGGCAGGGCCACATTTAAAAGCAACCATGTTTTGTGTCAGCTATGCTGCAGTTACTACCCAGTGTTCTATGTGGGCATGACAAGTAATCAACCATCTACTCGCATGAATAGTTACCTCCAAACTATGGCAAACTGCAAATATGACCAACCAGTTGCCGAACATATTGTGCACCACAACACAGGTGATTCCCACAACTATTTCACTAAGGGAGCCATTTGGATACTCCCTGGCAGCACTAGTTTCTTATAACTACACAGGTGGGAATTGTCTCTCCACCATATCCTGCACTTGTACAATCCCCTTGGCCTAAACCTCCATTTAACTGTCTACCACTGCCTCACCTGACCTTTTCCCTTCTCTCATCTGTCTACAGCATTCGTTTCCTGTCCAGATTATGTCCTGCTGCTCCCTCCCCCCCTCCTCCTGCCTCGTGTCGTGTCAAGTGGGCTCTCTCTCTCCCCCTCCCTCCCCCCTCTCTTTTTCCCTCTCCCCTCCCTCCCTCCCCTTTTTCTCTCCCCTCCCCTCTCCCCCCCCTCTTCTCTCCCCTCCCCCTCTCTTCCCCTCCCCTTCTCTCTCTCCCACCTCTCCCTCCCCCTCTCCCTCCCCCTCTCCCTCCCCCTCTCCTCCCAGTCTACCTCCCCCCATCTGCCACCTCCCCTCCCCTCCTCTTACCCGCACCCTCTCCACTTCCCTTCTCACTCCCCTTCCCCTCCCCACTCCTCTCTCCCCCTTCCCCTCCCACCCCCTCCCTCTCTTGCCCCTATCCCTCTTCTCTCACTCCCTCCCCCTCCTATATCCTCCCCTCTCTCACCCCTCCCCATCTTCCCACTTCACCCCTCTCTCTCACCCCTGTCCCCCCTTTCCTTTCCCCTCTATCTTCTGCACTACTTTTGTCTTGGTGTGCAGCCACTGAGTCATCTGTCGAAAGATCTTCCCCACATTAATCCCACTATCCCTCCTTGCCTTGTGTGTCCTTCTCTACATCCTCAGCACCTGCAGCTGTGCAGGCAACTGCTCTCAATAATCAATAATCATTAGTCAACCTTTCTATAGTTGTGGGAGAGTGTGCTTGGGAGTTTGTGTGGTTGTGTGTGTGAATATGTGCATTTTTGCTGGAGGAAGGTAAAGAGCTCAAAAACTAGTGTGAATAATGTTTTCTGTTGCGTGTTTACATGTGTGATACATCAGTCCTCTACAGTCCTTATTTTATGTTTTAGTTCATCCAGAAATTTCCCTTGTTGTTATATGGCAATATGGCAGGCAGTGGGTTATAAATTCCTCTTATTGTTTCAATGTGAAAACAAATTGACTTTTTCAACTTTAACTGCCATGCATGCCTTAATCTATATTAGATCCTGCCAAATATATAACTGAAGCTGATTCCTTGTACTGATCTCCTATAGCAGACCGTAGCAGAGTGAGTGGATTATTGACATTTTTTATAAAACTGTGCTTGAGTTCACTCTCATCTCGAGTATTGAATAATTTCTGTGATTCAAAAGTCCTTAACGTTAAAGGCAGATTTCAAAAGAAATGTCCAGAATGTCTATTCCAATGCCGAACTGTAAATGAAATTCATGAATTTATTAAGTAGCGAACAGACCCAAATCTGAATACAAGAATGTTTTTATTCTGTCTGTATGTTTCTGCAAAATAGAGTACCTTCACTTAAATTTTTAAAAACAATAAAAACTAATAAAAGATGTGTATTCACTATATTTCTGTCTTAAATTACACAATTTTTCGATTTTTTTATGCTTCTTAAATAGCTGTTAAGTATTTTTGCAGAAACTATAGCCCATGTAGGAAGGTGTTATCACACAGTGAAGTGGAGCAGTAGAGAAGTGTGGAGGGGACAAGATTTACATAAGAAAGGCAGTAGAGAGTGGGCAGACAAAGTCTGCATTGCAAGACCTTGTTGCTGTGGGCAACAATCAGTTTCATTTGTTTTGGTTATGTGTTTGATTGATCATTCTCACAGTAACCATTATGATGTGGAATGTGTCAAGTGCATAATAAATGCATACATGAATCAATTTTCTTATGCTTAAAATTTTTATCATGTACCCCATATTATTAAATGGCACAAAACTCATATATTATACCTATAAATTTATTTATTCCTATTCAAGAATTCATGTATGGTCTGTCAAACATTTTATTTCATCTGGTAATTTATCAAAAAGTTTTACAGCAGCATATTTTACCCCTTCCTGTGCCAAATATAGGTAAAGAAGAGGAGAGTGTAAGTCTTTCTTCCTTCTAGTATCATAATCATGAATGTCACTGTTGTTTTTAAAATGGTCCATGTCATTGAGAACAAATTTCATTAGTGAGTAAATGTACTATGAGGCTGTTGTAAGAATTCCTAACCTTTTAAACAGATGCCTAGATGTGCGACTATGAGTCCCACAAATTATTCTAACCTCTTTCTTCTGAACAGTGAATGCATTTGCCCAAGTGTTGAGTTACCCCAAAATATAATTCCATATGACATCAGAGAGTGAAATTGTGCTAAGTATGTTAGCTTACTAATTTCTATATTCTCAGAATTGGCAATTATTCTGATTGCAAAGTTCCTGAACCTAGTCGCTTTAGGAGATCCAAAATATGAATTTTTCCAATTAAGAATCTCATCTATATGTCCACCTACAAACTTAGTATGCTCTACCCTGTCTACTGACTTCTGTTGATGTGTTATTTTTATTGAAGGAACTGTACTCCTTGTGGCAGAAAATTGGATGTACTGTGTTTTTTTTTTTTTTTTTTTAAGTTCAGAGCAAGCCCATTTGCAGAAAAGCAATGAACAACTTTTGCAAATTCATTATTTGTATCATTTTCTATTGGAGTTTCTTTTACTGGATAAATAATGATGCTTGCATAATCAGCAAATAGTGTCAGGTTAGCTTCTTGTTTCAGAGAAGGTAGGAAGATCATTCATTTATATCAAGAACAGAAGGAGACCCGGGATCAAACCCTGTGGAACACCTAATGTAATTTCACTCCAGTTACATGAAGTGGCAAACTTCCTTAAATCATCTAAACCATAGAAAGAAACTTTTTTGTTTCCTCTTTTGTAGATATGGCTTAAACCATTCATATGCTGTTCCATTTATACTGTAGAGTTGCAAGTTCTGTAATATAATGTCATGGTTCACACAATCAGATGCTTAGGATAAGTCACAGAAAATTCCTATTGGCGATATTTTACTATTTAAAGACTCTATTACATGGACAGTGAAATTGTATATAGCTGTCTCAGTAGAACAGCATTTTTGAAATCCGAACTGTGATTTACTAAGTATCCCATTACTGTTGAGATGGCTAACCATTCTTGAGTACATTACATTCTTGGTGATTTTTGAAAATGCTGTAAGCAAGGATACTGACCGGTAATTATTGACATATGTGGTGTCCCATTTTTCCTAGAGAGGCTATGACAATGACATATTTTAAACTGTCTGGGAAAATACCTTGAGTTAGTGATGCATTACATATGTGACTCAGAACATCAGTTGTAAATTCTCCACATTGTTTTAATATCTTGTTAGAGATGTCATCTACTCCAACTGAACATTTATTTTTCAAAGATTTAATGATTTTCCTTATTTCATAAGAGGTTGTTAGGTGAAAATTAATTTAAGATTTCTCCAAACTGACTCTTCCACGTGCTGCTTGTTTTTTTTTCTTGAGCTGTTCTCACCAAGTTTTTTACCTACACTTAAGATATGGTTGTTAAATACATTAGCTGCTTGTGTAGTTGTTAAATACATTAACTGCTTGTGTACTGTTGGTTAAAATAGTCTCATTCCCCTTAATAGTAATACTACATACCCCCGTGGTTACTTTTCCTGTCTCCCTTCTAACAACATTCCATATTGATTTGATTTTATTGCCCGAGTTGTTAATTTCATCTCTAACATATGTATCTCTTTATTTTCTGACAACTTCTTTCACTATGTTACAATAACTTTATAGTGTAAAATTACTCCTGGGTCTATACTAATTCTTGCTATCTCATACAGTTTTCTTTTTCTTTCTGAAGACATTTTAATACTTTTAGCAATCCAAGGTTTCTTTGAAAAATGGTGTTACATTTAGTAATTTTTTTGGGCAACAATGTTCAGAAGGGGATATAAACCTATCAAGATATATGTTGCATTTATCATTAGCATTTGGCTCATTATATAGGTACTGGACTGAGCAACCTTACACTGTTACTTAATGGTTTCTGAACTGTACACCCTGCTAGGTTTTGTAAGTTAATCAATTGTGCATCATGGTCTGATAATCCATTTGTCACAGGGAAAGCATGTGTTAGTTCTGCATCCTCTTGCTTTACAAATACATTATCTATTAGAGTGCTACTGTCTTGAGCTATATGTGTAGGGAAATTGATCATTGATTCTAAGTTACATGTCATTAATAACACTTCTTGTTCACTTTTCCTATCAGAGTTGCTTAGAAAGTTTATATTGAAATCACCACAGATTAATAACTTCTTCTTTCTGTCTGACGGACAGCATAATAGGAAGTCAAACGTTTTTTATGAATAGCTCCCATTCTCCTAATGGGGACCTGTGCATTGTTGCTAATATCAACATACACTAGCTAGCTGTAGTTCACATGCACAAACTTCAGAGTGCTGATCAACACAAAATTTGCTTACTTCTACAGTTCTGTATTTGTACCCTTGTTTTGTGTAAATGGCAATTCCTCCTTTATCCATGCTAGATCTGCAAGTGTAAGATGCTGAATTATACCCATTTGTACTGACACTTTCCATCCCCACAGTTACATGGTGTTCAGACAGACAAAGTATATCAATCACATTCTTATTTTTGAGATCATCTAAACACACTAATAGCTCATCTACTTTATTTTTTGTTTCCCTGATATTTTGGTGAAGTAAGTTGATAGTACCCATAGCTTTATCTCTATTTGCTGTACATATGGCTTCATTTGTACTATTTTTCTTGATTGTTGTCTGTCTGGACTTTGGCTTTAATCTAAAGAACCTGTTTGCCTGGTCCCATTAACCACAGCGATCGTCCCATGTGTAACTGTGGCCCTCCTTACAGTATCTACTAATAGAGAAGCGACCTTGTCTTTCCCCTTCATATTTAGGTGCAGGTGTATTCCCACTTACCAATAGCATCAACTGGAACAACACTTACATGAGATTTTGCCGGTGTCTGGGGCATCCTGTCCAGTCGTGCCTTATAGCAGTGTTTATCCAGAGCCGATCATGGCATAGAAAGAGCTCCACAAACCCCACATTTGTGTTCCCATTTTCTGCTCCTGTTTTATCCAGGTCACTCCTAATGATTTATCTTGGATTCATAGCCAGGCTGTCTCCTGCTCCTCCAATTATAATAACCTGATGTTCCTTCTCAGAGTTCCTGCATAACTGACCTAAGTTTGCTGTCACCTGGCTAAGGCTAGCACATGGTTTCACAAAACTTGTGACCTATTACCCTGCGCCTAATTCGTCCTGAAGCCGCTGGCCTACACCCCTCCCATGACTGCTACCTAGAAGCAGAATTCTTCTTTTCCTATTCTAATTTAATCCCAACCTGTTTTTTCCTTTAAGCTAATATTCTGCTTCAACCTACATTCATCTACATCCGGGTGAGACCCTTCCTACATTGCCTCAGATAGCAAGTAAAACTGATGATGTGTTCAAATATGTGAGTGGAACAACAAATTTTAAAATCTGATTTGATTTGATTTGATTTTTTATTGGTCCAGTTTTATCATACAGCACAAATTGTACAATTGATATTGGACAGGTCAAATATAAGTTACAATAATACGTAGTATAAGCAAAATAGTAGGCAAATTAAAAATAGGTACCTATTACAATTAATTTTGTTACGTATTCAGAAATTCTCTGGCAGAATAGAAACAGTGCTTTATTAGAAATGCCTTTAGTTTAGCTTTAAATATTGGATGAGTAGCATTTTTTATTTCCTCTGTTATCTTATTACGTAGTATTACACCAATGTTAATTATGCTCCTCTAATAGGTGGTTGTTCTGTGATATTTTTGATGTATATTTGATTTCCCTCTGGTACCATAGTTGTGTACATTTTTGTTCTGTAGCAGTTTGCTTGTTTTCAGGAGGTAGTCCCTAGTGAACAAGACAGTTTCATAAATGAATAAACTTGGAACATTTAGAACACTAAGCTCAGTAAAATGGGATTTACAGGAGTCCATCTTTTTAAGGCCACAAACTATTCTTAGAGCCCTTGTTGCATTCTAAAAACCTTTATACTATGAATTGAGTATCCCCAGAAAACGATCCCATATTGGACTAGTGAGTGGAACTGTGCATAGTATGCCTGCAGTACTGTTGTTTTGCTTGTTGTAGCCTTTAAAATTCTTAGGCCATAGCACACAGATTATAGTTTTCTAGACAAGTTATTTATATGTGTGCCCCACTTTAAGTCCTGCTGAACCAATAGACCCAAAAATTTTGTGACACTTACATTTTCTAGGGTATCATTTTTTAATTGTGCTTGAATAGACATTTGATTAGTTGGAGGAATTAAATGAAAATCGACACACACAGTTTTTTCTGTATTTATAATGAGTTTGTTTTTTTGTGAACCACTCAGAAAGTCTTTCCATAGAACTTTTTGCTGTGGACTGCAAAGTTTCTGGATTGGATCCAGTGAGCAATATGCTGGTGTCATCGGCAAACAGGATGGTTTTTGTGGGACTCGTATATTCAACTAAGCCATCCACATAAATCAAGAAGAGTAATGGACCTAAGATTGAGCCCTGCAGTACACCAAGTTTTATTGTTAATTCGCTAGAAAGTAAGGAGTTGTTTCTTATTTTATTAATTTTGTTGAATTCATACTGAAGTGATACTTTCTGCCTGCAGTTTTTTAGGTATGAAAACAACCAGCTATGTGCTACACCTCTTACTCCTCGTCTTTCTAATTTTTCGAGCAGAATGTTATGGTCCAGGATATCAAAGGCTTTTGATAGATCTAGAAAAATACCTGCAGCTAATTTATGTTGATCAAGGGATTTTAAAATGCAGTCTAAGAATTCGAAAATTGGTGTCTGTGTAGATTTAGACTTTCTAAAACCGTGTTGTTGTACTGTAAGTGGTGCATATTTATTTATGAAACTTAGAAGCCTGTCATAGAAGAGTTTTTCTAGAATTTTTAAGTAGAAACTTAACAGTGACACAGGTCGGTAGTTTGATATTTTTTTCCAAAGACCCTTTTTTTTAGCATTGGTGTAACTTTTGCTATTTTAAAAACATCTGGAAATACACCAGTTTTTAAAGAGAGGTTGAAAATTTTTGCCAAGGGGTTTTCTATGTGGTGAGCACATGTTTTTAATATGAAATCAGGTACTTCATCAAGACCACTTGACATTTTATTGCTTAATGATTTAATTTTACTTATAATTTCATTGGGGTTTGTTTCATAAACATACATAGAAGCAGTCAAGATCACTGACTTGCTGGAGAAACTTGGGACTGGTCCTTGATAGTGTACTTGAATGAGGTCTTCAGCCAGTGAAGTGAAGTATTCACTGAATTTTTCCACTATCAAATTTGAGTCTGTGACTTTTGAGTCTTCTAGTGTTAATGATACATTCTTTTTCTTTGGAGCTGAACTACAAGTTTCTTTCTTTATAACTCTCCACGTGGATCTCATTTTGTTAGATGAGTTTCTTATCAAATTGTCATTCCACATAATTTTTGCCTCTTTGACTACTCTACCATAGATTCTTTTGTAGGCTTTTGAATAATCAGTAATAATGATCAATCAGGTCAATATAACTTTTACTGACATCACAGAACTTTATTTGTTTTTTTCACAAAGATAGCAGAGCCACCATGTTTGGAAAACTCTCGGCTAAAATGACTTGCTAATCTATATCCTGAGATTGAGGTTAATTTTACTTCGACATTTCATAGCCAGTGTTCAGTAATGCAAATTGTATCTACATTTAGTGCATACTGGAGTAGTGCTTCCAACATGGAAATTTTATTTGTGAGTGACTGAACATTATGGTGTACGATAGCAAACCCTGGGTATTTAGTAACTTTAGTGGAAATGGTTTCTGATTCTTTATCCAATGGCATTTCTAATACAGCACTTACCCTGAAAATTTTCAGTACCTTTCTTGTGTATGGCTTCTGTTTTCTGGTGGCAATCAGTAGGTTAGTTAACTTCTGGAGCTTGTATAAGTTTTGCTTCATCCACATCTGACCTCTTCAGTTTAAACCATTTCGTAATTTTCGTTTGGCTGATGACTTGATTGTTTGTTTCTCACCTAATCGGTTTAAACCACACTGTTTGGCAGATGGCACAGCTTGTAACTTGTCTAAAGCACTTCTTAATCCCCGTTTGTTTGTCACTTATACTTTTTTCTTCACTCTTCTTTGAGATGCGAGTACATATTTTTTCAGCTAGTAATTTCTTTCCATTAGTCGTCTACACGAGACATGAGCTGACTATGTTGTGTATGTTGCTCCACAGCTATAACCTCTGTGACGGCAGAAGGTGAAAACAGCTGATGCGGCTTTGTGAAGACTTTTTAAGTACAATTTTGCTCAAAAAAATGATAGTCTAACGATACAATCATCAAAATTGGTTACAGTGTTTATCATTTTAGTAAAAACTGAACAATATTATTAGTAAAAAATGTAGTAACAACCAGATTAACTTCAAGCAGAAACCAAAATTGCTATACTTGATTGACAACTGCTTCTACTACATAGAATTTAAAAAAAAAAATGTAAGTTTATATTTTGTGTGTGTGTGTGTGTGTGTGTGTGTGTGTGTGTGTGTGTGTGTGTGTGTTTTACTGTAGTTGAATGTAAATCACTGTGTGTAAAAAAGAATTACTTATCACAATTCTTTAAAATTATAGTGGTTGGGGGGAGAGATGATGTGAATTGTCCAGATCTGAAGTAATTATCATTTAGCCGCACTAAAACTTGTCCATAAATGCGCACAGGTATAGATGCGTACACGTTAAGAACATTGTGGCATTGAATAAATGTTAATTCCTGTTAGTTTGGGTGCGCGTCGTGGTATTTACCTTTTCTCCCCAACGATGTACAACAACATGGCTGCGGCGGCTATTCTCTCTTCAGGTTGACTTCATCTCCAAAAAGGTCCATTTAAAAATGCAAGCCCTTGTCACATTGGGAAGTAGAAAATAAGGTGTAGCTAGGTACGAGAATGAAAACTTGTGTCTTCTGCATATTGTAACTTTTAATTAAAAGAATACTGGTAGAGTGCAATTACATACGTCTTTATTGCACCAGCTCAAAAGACCAACAAGACACCGAGATATATATACGAGGGCGGTTCAGAAAGTAACCTCCGATTGGTCACAGTGCGGGTTGTGGGGGGAGTAGCGACGCCATCTGTGCGTTCACGCACTCAACAGGTCAGTCGGCATCAAGCCGTGGTCGAGTCAACGCCGTACCTGTGCTAGTTTAGTTTTTGTGGCAGTTTGAAATGTGTGCTGCAATAGAAAACCCCGCCAAATGTGAAGTGCGTGCTGTCATAAGGTTTTTTACAGCCAAAGGATATTCTGCAGCAGCTATTCATCGTGAGCTTTGTGCCGTGTACGGACCAAGAGTTATGAGTGAAGGAGTTGTCCGTGAATGGGTACGTTTATTTAAAAGTGGACGAGAAAACGTTCATGATGAAGGGAGGAGTGGTTGACCATCATTGGTGACTGACGAACTCGTTCAGACAGTTGATGCAAAAGTTCGTGAAAATCGACGTTTCTCAATGTCAGAGTTGTCTACTGGTTTTCCACAGATTTCTAAGACTCTCTTGTACGAGATAGTGACAGCAAGATTGGGTTACCGTAAGTTCTGTGCACGATGGGTGCCCAAAATTCTTACCGACCACCACAAAACTCAAAGAATGGCCTCTGCATTAGACTTTCTGTCACGTTATGAGGACGAAGGAGAACCATTGTTAAACAGAATCGTGACCGGTGACGAAACCTGGATTAAGTACGTGAACCCTGAGACAAATGAACAGTCAAAGATGTGGGCACATTCAAATTCACCTACCAAACCAAGAAAAGCCTCGCAAGATTTTTTCTGCCAGAAAACTGATGGCAACGGTGTTTTGGGATGCCAAAGGGGTGTTGTTGGTTGAATTCATGGAACGTGGTACGACCATTAATCAAGACGTGTACTGTGAAACAATAAAAAAGTTACGACGGGCTATACAGAACAAACGCCGTGGTATGCTGACTTCCGGTATCGTTTTTTTGCACGATAACGCCCGTCCTCACTCTGCTCGCAGAACAACGGCCCTTCTTGAGTCCTTCAAGTGGGACGTTATCAACCATCTACCTTACAGCCCAGACCTGGTGCCAAGTGATTATCACCTCTTCATGCATTTGAAGAAATGGCTCGGGTCACAGCGGTTTGATGACGACGAAGAGCTCAAAGATGCGGTGATAGGCAGGCTCCAGGCACAAGCAGGTGATTTTTATGCAGAAGGAATTTCAAAGCTTGTGAAGAGATACGATAAGTGCCTCAATCGCTATGGAGACTATGTAGAAAAATAGTGCAAAGATGTAGTTGTAAGATGTATATATTAAAATATTTTTATTTAACTTGGTGTATTTTTTTAAATCAACCGGAGGTTACTTTCTGAACGGCCCTCGTATATATATAAACAAAGATGATGTAACTTACCAAACGAAAGTGTTGGTATGTTGATAGACACACTAACAAACACACACACAAAATTCAAGCTTTTGCAACCCACAGTTGCTTCATCAGGAAGGAGGGAAGGAGAGGGAAAGACAAAAGGATGTCGGTTTTAAGGGAGAGGGTAAGGAGTCATTCCAATCCCGGGAGCGGAAAGACTTACCTTAGGGGGAGAAAGAGACAGGTATACACTCGCACACACACATATCCATCCGCACATATACAGACACAAGCAGACATATATACATAAAGAGGTACATAAAAATCGATAGTTTTGTTTTTAAATTTTCTGTCAACGTAGATGTAATCATACCTCCCTATGATATCTCTGCCACGTGGGGATGGTGCGACTTTTTATTGATATGTGTAGGTCATTTAAAGAACCTACACAATTGCAACCCCCCCCCTCCCTTGCCACCCCTTACCCCTTACCCCTCCCCATTTATTGTATACTGGAGTGATCCATATCACTGGTCGCTGGATGTCAGTATGCAGTGGTGGTACATTAACACCATTTAACTTTTCTGTGCTTTAAACTCTTGGCCTGCCATTGTACTGAGACCTTCATTTGTGCCCAAGTTTACCTCATGTACTCTCAGAACATGCCATTACATAATGTTTGTATCTAATTTTGTTTAATGTACACTTTACACATTATTACTACCGCTATTTACAAAATAATAAATGAATAAATAAAGGTTGCATCAACAGGCACATTTGAATTCAGAGTCTGTAGTTTGATTATTGGAATTTAACTGCGGCTATTGCGGCATCGTCCAGAGTGCTCACCTCACATGAAATATGGTGCAGGCGCACTTGAGTTTGTTAATGCTGCTGTTAAGTTGAACTGTCCATGAATATGCTACAGTTTCACTTGTTTACCAAAGTCAATAAAAGTGTTCATCCCTTTGCTGGAACATGGTGTGCTGAGGCTTGTGCATAGTGGAACCATTGATACTGTGGTGAGGAGGTTCATCATTTATGGCCCAGGCATTTGTTCCTCTCATAATCCACATGTTTCAGTGGTTGAACCAAGCTCACGCTGTCAGCATTCTGAGGCAATTGAATGGATTCAACGTAAGTCTCCAATGCCCTTATTCTTTTCCATACCACGTCTGTGGTAGAATGCTTTGTCGATACTCAAGTCCACTGATGATACTAATGTTTGATACTCTTCAGCACTGGCACACGGTTTTTACAGGAACACACCATTGAATTGCGAGTTTCAAACCTTCATAAAATGTTCGTTGCATATTTGGTGTTATATTCAGCTCTACATTACATCACAGGCTGCCACGTAATCGTGACTTATTTAGTTTCATAATCGAAAGCAGTCTTTCATGCATTTATGTTGATCAAAACATTGTTATCACGTTTGCAATCTCATTATATGGACGTGGAATGTCGAGCTTTGGGACAGTTTCAACACAGATGGATTTGGCTTATAAACGGGAAATACGTTGCAGATCGATAAGCTCCATCTGCAGTTGCCCAGGGGCGCTTTAAAATGAAATGCAAAATGGTCTCTAAAAGAGATCACAAGGAAATTTAGAACTGGCAGTGCGCTCAAATGTTTGGAAAACTATTTCTGTAATTCTTTTAACGAGACAGAAGTTTGTTCAAATTCATGTTTTCTTTAACACCAGTGAGTTTAGGGAAATGGACGGTGTTTTTTTTTTCATAATTTATCACCCGCACAATGCTATTTTTTTAAACATATCCCCGTCATATCCAAAATAGATTATTTCTCACCTTGCAATATCTTACTGTGGGCAGTGTGCAGTCAAATCCACGTAAAATGCAAAGTCTTCAGCCCATCCTGGGTGTTCCAATTTTCTTTCCTCCTTTCATTTTTCTTTCATAAATTTAACAATAGCGGGTTTCAATTTGAAAAATCGTTTCAGGCATGCCCCTTGACTTAACCAACGTACTTTGAAATAATATAGTCCAGTTACAAAAGACCTGACACCCCTTTAATTTCCTGAACGGTTACAGATATCGAAACGAGGTTTCGTGCAATTGATAGTACCCTGAGGGGCACTGTTTTGTATGGATAATGCCCTGATATCAGGCATCAACCGAGATGTTGATACAAGTATGATTTTTTTTAATGGAAATGTATACTTTTCATAACTATATTCAGTAGGTCTTGGAAAGGCAGTTGCGATGATATAGCGCTTTTATTACTGACACTGAAGCCTTTCGCAAGAGAATCCGAGAAATGCACTAAAACTGGGAAGCAATGAGGCGAGAGTAGGCCATTGCTGTGAAATAACACCAAGCTCTCAGACCAGACTCAGCCGTTATATGCCGATGCAGCAAGGCACGCCTTCGCTACTAAAATAAAACCTCATTTTGTATACGACCTAGAAACACCTACGATTTTTTTTGTGAGACTATGGCATATGCTAGTTTCTGGCGTATCAGATGGGACTAAGGAAAGCTGTTTCAATTGTACGTACTTTTCCAGGTTTTTGTTGGAACAACTACAGTTTTTCGAGCAGTTTTTCATTACTATTTTCACAGAATTTTCTTGACATTCGTCTCATAATAGCGTGTCTAACTTTTGCACATTGGTGTACATGTCAGCATGCAAGAAATTATGAATCATAAATGATCTGCTGACAGACAACACAGTTTTGTTAGTTCTGGGGCACAGAGAAGTAAACAGTCGAAAAGCTTAATACAACGATGTAGACTGGCATGACCATGTTTACAATGTAATATCTGATTCCGGATGACTCAGTTTTAGAATATTTCTCTCATTCTTTTGCAAGGAGTTTCTACTACAAAATTAACAAGCATTGTATCACTGCAGTCGTCTTCTCATGCGCTTTCGGATGCCGTTAAGAAAGTATATCATTCTCTTTAAAAAATTATACTTGCCTCATAATCACGATCGATACAAAAGTGAAGATTCTGTATTACACACCAAATTACGTGTCCCTTAGCGTGCTATCATTGGCCCAAAACCTAGCTTCGGTATCTAAAATCATTCACGAAATAAAAGGGGTATTACGTCGTGCATGACTCATCCTGAATATACTCCCTTTGTCAGAAATGTTACAGGACAGATTAAAAAAAATATGGAAAATTGTACTTCAGTTACCAACGTTTCTGGAGGTCTTGAAAGAAAGCAGGGAAATTTTCAACTTCTATGCTTGTAAGCTCATTTGTCACAGGCTGTCGTATGTATGTGATATCTTGATGGAGTTATCTTTCAGTTGCATTCTTGAAAGGGCCTCGCTGCAGTTGCTTAATCATCGTCCACATTTCACTAGGGTTTTCCCAGCTTAACGCATATCTTATTTTTCACTCTTTGCTCAGAATCAGCATCGATTGTGCCACCAAAACTAATGCGCCAAGAATCCAGACAGGGTGTTGCTAAGCACAGCCTTGCCACATAGTGAGTTTCACGGAAACACGTGCAAGGTCATTTCGAGGACACACACATTAACATGAAAGCAACATTTGTTCCCTTTTGGTATTGCAAGCTCAGAAATAAAAAAAAGCCTGTCCTGGAACTTTTTCTGCGAAATGGATTAGTCTCCATACTCTTCGTACAGTTTCACTGAAACAGTTATACCTGACGGCATAGTAATGTATTCTACTTCCGAATATTTGCTACTTGATCCATCAATGTCATCACGTCAGCTACGTCTGCTAATTTAAAACAAAGTGCTTTTTGATATACAGAACACAGAATCTCGTCTGCTAATCTTTGTAATTTCTGGTTCTTTCCTCGTCAACTAAAAAAATGGTTCAAATGGCTGTGAGCACTATGGGACTTAACTTCTGAGGCCATCAGTCCCCTAGAACTTAGAACTACTTAAACCTAACTAACCTAAGGACATCACACACATCCATGCCTGAGGCAGGATTCGAGCCTGCGACCGTAGCGGTCCCGCGGTTCCGGACTGTAGTGCCTAGAACCGCTCGACCACCCCGGCCAGCCCGTCAACTAAATCTTTAAATTCTATCTGAGTGGTGTGTAATGTTCCATAGGAAATTTCTGCTACTCATATATTACTGCGACTGCATAATGGATATGGAGAATTTCAACCTTCTGTTCTCGTTCCCATCCACATCTTGTGACGATAGATCACTAGACTGCCTGTTTTTGTGCGAATAACCACTGGACCAACTTCCTTTATACCACGAACAAATAGCGAAGGATAAACAGTGCTGACACCAAGACCCTGGCGAGCTGAAGAAAGCCGTGTCGATCAAAAGAAGCCTCATCAAATGCTGGAAGGAAGTGTCGCATCGCTCTGCTGTATGAAATGTGGCGCTATACCGAGAGGGACCGAGCAAAGGCGAGACATACCAAACAGTGATGAGACAGACCGAACCTCGGAGCGCTTGGAAGCAGCACATTGTGCAAAAGTGAAATTTTGCACGACTTGGTCGACCATGGTGTATAACAACTGACGCTCGGAAAACCGATATTTGATCGGAATAGCAGAGCCGAATTAGACAACATGTGAATATGATAGTGAAAATGGGCCTCCGGTATCTGGCGAGCTATGCGGGCGCGCGCGGGCCGCTTAGCGCTTACCTCCTCGCGGGACAGCGTCTCGTGTGGCCAGCGCGTGTCCAGGTCCTGCAGCAGGCGCAGCAGGATGCGAGTGTCCAGCGGCGAAGACAGCGCCTGCCGGCAGTAGGACGTCCAGCGCACAGCGGCCAGCTGCAGCTCCGTCACGTCGCCCTGGATCGCGTGTTGGTGCTGGATCGTCTACGCCACATGCGGCAGCTCGCCGCTCCACTCCCACGTCGGGCCCTGCGGGCACATCGCCGGCACCCGTCACTACAGACAATCTCACAGGACAAAATATCAGCCACCCCCTCAAAAAAGCTCAACTCGTCGCTTTGGAGCTCTGAAGGTGGCAGGGGTAAAATACAGGGAGCGAAAGGCTATTTACAATTTGTACAGAAAGCAGATGGCACTTATAAGAGTCGAGGGGTATGAAAGAGAAGCAGTGGTTGGGAAGTGAGTGAAACAGGGTTGTAGCCTATCCCCAATGTTATTCAATCTGTATACAGAGCAAGCAATAAAGGAAACAAAGGAAACGTTTGGAGTAGGTATTAAAATCCATGGAGAAGAAATAAAAACTTTGAGGTTCGCCGATATTGTTGTAATTCTGTCAGAGACAGCAAAGGACCTGGAACAGCAGTTGAACGGAATGGACAGTATCTTGAAAAGAGGGTATAAGATGAACATCAACAAAAGCAAAACGAGGATAATGGAATGTAGTCGAATTAAGTCGGGTGATGCTGAGGGAATTGGATTAGGAAATGAGACACTTAAAGTAGTAAAGGAGTTTTGCTATTTGGGGAGCAAAATAACTGATGATGGTCGAAGTATAGAGGATATAAAATGTAGACTGGCAATGGCATGGAAATCGTTTCTGAAGAAGAGAAATTTGTTAACATCAAGTATAGATTTAAATGTCAGGAAATCGTTTCTGAAAGTATTTGTATGGAGTGTAGCCATGTGTGGAAGTGAAACGTGGGCAATAAATAGTTTAGACAAGAAGAGAATATAAGCTTTCGAAATGTGGTGCTACAGAAAAATGCTGAAGATTAGATGGGTAGATCACATAACTAATGAGGAGGTTTTGAATAGAATTGGGGAGAAGAGAAGTTTGTGGCACAACTTGACTAGAAGACGGGATCGGTTGGACATGTTCTGAGGCATCGAGGGATCACCAATCTAGCATTGGAGGGCAGCGTGGAGGGTAAAAATCGTAGAGGGAGACCAAGAGATGAATACACTAAGCAGATTCAGAAGGATGTAGGTTGCAGTAGGTATTGGGAGATGAAGAAGCTTGCACAGGATAGAGTAACATGGAGAGCTGCATCAAACCAGTCTCAGGACTGGAGACCACAACAACAACAACCTGTGTAGGACTTCTGCCAAGCTGTCATGTTACCCTCCACCGCTCTGAAGTATGTCATGCCGGCCAAGTGGTGGGTACACCTTCTGATCAAAAGTGTCCAGCATCTAGTAATGGACATAAAGGGCACTGCGCACACACACCAACCGACCGACCAATTTCCTGTACAGCCTACACACTTTACGACCTACTTTACTGAGTGACTACAGGGACAAAAGATGAACTTCTGTTGGTCGCCTGGCAGGGCAGCGCTACACATAACATAATTTTTTGGGTGGAGTGATTGGGGGAGGGAGGGGTTGGGTGAAATTGTAACGGAGATCATGCGAAGGGCTGGTGGGTCGGCTGTTGGCTGTGTGTGTGTGTGTGTGTGTGTGTGTGTGTGTGTGTGTGTGTGTGTGTGTGTGTGTGTCCCTTTATTACTCATGGGATATGACCACCCTTTAATTTATGATAGCTGGAATTCTGCTGGGGACATTTCCAGTGAGGTGCATGAATGTCAGTGAGGGAATGACAGTCTGTTCTTCTTCAAGTGCTGAAACCAGAGGTGGTAGTGATGTTGGATTCTGGAGCGAAGTCGATCTTTTAACACTTCCCAAATGAGTTTCATTGGGTTCAGGTCGGGACACTGGGCAGCATAGTCCATTTCAGGAATATTGTTATTCACAAACCACAGATACTGCCGCACAACAGGGTTTACTATCACGCTGAAACAATTATAGTCTCCGAAAACGTCCTGTGCTGAATGCAGCCTAAAGCTCCACAAAATGTCTTCATATACTTCTGCATATAGAGTTTTCCTAAGTGCAATGAGGGAACGACACCCTAAGCACGATAAACAGCCCCATATTGTAACATCATCTCTTCTGTACTTCTGTGTTGGAATTACGCATGATGGCAGGCATTCTACAAACCCTTTCATTGGATTTCCAAAGTATGTAGCGTGGTTCCTCACTTCAAATCACCCCTTTCCAGTGATACACTGCCCAATGGCGTCATTCTTTACATCAACCCATGTTTTGCTTAGCACTAATTACAGAAATTTGTGGCTTGACAGAAGCTGCGTGACCATCGTACTCCATTCCATTTAACTCTCATTCATTGTGCTAGCTGGACTACTGGTAGTACTTTGGAACACACGAGTGATCCCTTCCACTCATTTTTTGCGGTTTCTTACAACCACCGTCTGCTAGGGTTGGAGGTCCTGTCCGTCAGTACATGATGTCTGCTTCATCTAGGTTTAGCTGTTAAGTTTCCTCTCCACTTCCACTGCACACTCCCATCGCTAGCAGACGACTTGGGCAGCTTTAGAACGTCTGAAATGACCCTGATGGATTTGTTACTCTGGTGACATCCAGTCACTACGTTCGAGATCACCGAGCCCTCGTGAACAACCCATTTTACAGTACTGTTTCTCTGCTAATAAGACAATGGCTCCCACCTCCAGTTACCCTGTCGAGTCTACCTCTCGTGACATATAGTCGCCAATTCCGCATCACATAGCGGTGTCCAGATACTTTTGATGAGATGGTTTATGTGCCAGTCAGTTATAAGGAACACCGCAGTAAGAAGGCTCTACATGGAGAAGTGACAGGATTGCAGTTAGTAGTAATCGTGTTTGGACTCTCCTGTGATCAGATCGTGAGTGCAGTCCACCGATTTGTTGATGTATCAAGACAGTAATGGTAGATCTCTCGCAGCCATGTAGTACGGCGTAGGAGCAACACTAGTAAGAAGACTTTAGCTGACATGGACCAGAGACAATTGTCATACACTACCAGATACAATCGGTTTCAAACATGACAAGGAATTGCTGCTCACAGCGAATGCTTTGGATCGCTCTAAGTCACGTAGAACTGATACCAGACGGTTGTGTGACACTCCACTGTTGACCTAATTCAGGACAGTGCCTCTTTACAATGAAATTCTGTGTATGTGCCACTCAATTATCCGAAATTTGCACTGTAAGATAGGTTGACGAGGTAATAGGACATGTACATGTGTTAAGACATTAGGCAGTAACTTGGATGGTACCAGAGGGAGCTGTAGAAGGTAAAAACTGTAGGTGAAAACAGAGATTGGAATATATGCACCAAATAATTGAGGACATTGTTCTTCTGAGATGAAGAGGTTGATTGGTGTATCATTGTGGATTGTCTACAAGGAATGGTGGACCACTCACAGTCATGTAACACATGTTAAGAGCAGCCATTGTTAAAACACCCTAACCGACAGTGACTAGTGACGGATGTCACACCTCGCCAATGACAATATTTTTCCAACCCGACAGAAATTGCTGCAGTCATTCAATGCAGACACGGATCCACAGTAGGATCCTAATGGGGGGGGGGGGGGGCTCTCAGTTTCTTACTTTCTCACCTCTTCCACCGGAAGGATCCAGGACTGAAAGAATGCAACAAGTTTCCAGCGAACCAACGTTGCGAATGGAACTGCATGCCATGGACTTTCGAAACGAGGTACTTCGCAAAAGGTCATTGCTCTCAGCGGCATGTGGAGTTGGACGTCTTTAATTGGACAAACAACATAGTATCTGGGCAGTAGTTTACTGGAGTGCAATCATGCCATACTGAAGAGTGGAAGTTGTGGATCAGGCCGGAGGTGGTTCTGTGATGTTTTGGGGCAGTTTTCGCACCGTGACTTGCGACCATTCATTGCCATGAAAATAAACCACGATGTTCATCTCTACATTATCTGTAATTAAGCATTACCCCTCTACATTTTGATATGGGTATGCTGTGGACCCTCCCGTCTTCCAGGATGACAGCAGCCATTTTCACAGGGTTGTATTCTTATGTTCCTGGTATGACAAACACTCTCACTCCTCTCTGCAGATGACAGCTCTTGCAGGGGTGGATTCGTCAAGTGGATGTGGCATACCTGAAGAAAGTTCTGGAGCATATCATTGTGTGGAACTGAAATATATACCAAGCGAAAATTTGAGAAGTATAAATTAGAAGGACCGAAGATTTGGCTTCCTTTCAGCATCATCATGACTAGAGACTGTGCATAAACTGAGATGTGTGAAGGGAAATCGGTGTATGCTTTTCAAAGGATCTATCCATGCAGTGACCTGAAGTGGTTCAGGGAAGCCACGAAAATCTGATCTCAGTGTGGGGCGAGTATTTGAATCCACCGTCCTCCCCAGTACGAGACCCTTACCTTCATCACTACGCCACTTCAAACGATCAGAAGTTGGGGAGAATTTGATCCTTTCAGATGAGGTACTATCGAAGAAGGTAGTAAAGTAGAGAGACGAGATACGAAACAAGGAGGTACTGAAAAAACAGCCGGCCGCAGTGGCCGAGCGGTTCTAGGCGCTACAGTCGGGAACCGCGCGACCGCTACAGTCGCAGGTTCGAATCCTGCCTCGGGCATGGATGTGTGTGATGTCCTTAGGTTAGTTAGGTTTAAGTAGTTCTAAGTTCTAGGGGACTGATGACCTCAGATGTTAAGGCGCATAGTGCTCAGAGCCATTTGAACCATTTTGAAAAAACAAATAGGCCCTATATTAAATCTATGGGAAAGCCTTACCAGTAGAATGGTCACGTTAATGGAACATTTGCCACGCAGGCCGCTAAAATTAATTTTGCGCTGGAAGGAATTAGAAATGGAAAAAAGTAATGTAGGTGTAGACAGATACTAGAACACGCGTCCTAGTACAAAGAAATTATAAACTTGGTGTTCTAGATACGTTGAAACAGACTTCGAGGGGTTGTAGATGGTATCTTGAGGAATACGTTGCGGGTAGAAACCCGTGTTGGGGAACGTCGTTCAACGACGCTAGAGCGCGCCGATGTTATAGGCGCTGGCAGCAAACGTGACTTTGCACGCTGAAGGACGGTAGGCAGAAAGTCTCTTAATGTTGTTTGTTTATTCACTGATCGACTGATTACCACGACCTTCAGTGGAGAAGGTGGAGCTAGCTGCTGCTTAGAACGGCTTTGTTTCCTATGAATACGATGCTCTGGTGCTTCGGTTGGTGGCGGTTTCTGACACGAGTATCCACCCGCAGTTTATTTTTCTCCTGGAACCCTCTAAAATACAGGAGAAAAATAAACTACAGATGGAAACCCGTGTCCGAAACAGTCATCCACCAAGGCAACAGAACATCGCATTCATTGGAGACAAGGCCTGTCTACGCAGCAGCTAGCTCCATCCTCTCCAATGGCGATCATGGCAATCAGTTGCGATCACTGAATAAGAAATAACATTGCGAGGCGTTCCTCTTACATTTCGTCAGTGTACAATGTGAATTTGCTGCCGAAAGGGTCCCCAAGTGGCAGACATAGGCTTCTATGACTTCGACGTTCTGTAGCTTCGTTGGATGAAATTTCTAGACACGTACTCCTATCCTCCATTTGTTCCTCAAGACACCCTCTACAACTCTTTGAATTTTGTCGCAACATTTCGGGGACACCCTGTAGAGATGAAAAGTAGTGCAGAAGATAGGAAGCGATGTAGGACTCCAAACCAGTCGAAAGACAGATGAATTAAAAAAACAGACAGTACTTTGGATACACAGCTGTACACCAGGATAAACTGAAGCAATACCACGTGGGAAGACTGTGGCTAAGGTCCTAAATTCTAAGCTTGTATATGTATTGTCAAGCAACGTACAACTGGTTCATGAATCAGTACTGACAATGTTTCGCGTCAATTGTTAAATGTGTGATATAATAACCAGAACACGTTTCGGGACTACGTTATTACTTTATAAAGTGGTATAAAGTAAGGAAGCAAATCGAAGATCGCAATACTACATACACTGAAAACCATGTAATTATATTGTCCTGCATTATACCATACCCTGATTGAGCCGTGCGCGGCTCGTGTTAGTGCCATTTATTGCTTAACATCTTGTCTTTGCGGTACTGCCGTCCTGTTTCTTATTAGATTTACTGGCGTCACTAAGTTGCTGGCTTGCCTGCCCGTGAGTGGCACCAGCGGCGCTTATCGATAAGAGGACTGTCGTACTATCTTTAGAGCGACCGCTAGTATTTCCGGGTCGTCGTGTGTTGGGACGGAGCAGCAGTGAGGTCCGGACAGCCATGTACCTGTTATTGGAACACAGCATTCTGGACAGCTCAGGAACATATTTAGATAGTTGCATGTATTCTCTGTGGTTATCAAGATTAGTGCTGAACCATCTTTTTTTCTGATTCAGTGCTGGCAGACAGTAATAAACTTAGTTTCATGTAAGTACTGTGTGAATTATGAAATTTTTCCACCACACAGTGCTGCCTGCATATTACTGGATGTTCTGTGAGTAAATTTTCCACTGTAACTGCGAGAAATGCGTTCGATTTTCCCCAGATAGTAGCATAGCTATATTGTTAAAACACTTTCCCCGGTTTTCAGAAAGCATGGGTGGTTTTTCAGGAATTCCATTTCTAATCTGTGCAATCGCATTTGAGCAAACTTTTTTATATCCTATTTTGAAATTTAATTCATAGTGTGTCGCACTTCGTAGATTTATACTTAGTCATAGGCTACAGAAGTGGGGGGGGGGGGGGGGGGGAGGGAGGAGGGGGACGTCAGGGGACAGACAGCAAGGAGTTGCACTTGCCACCAACCCCCCCCCCTCCCTCCCCACCATGAGCGTCTGCGATAAACTTCATCCATTTAAGAATTCTCACTAATTTCTGGATGTGTCCCGCATGTAATTCATGACAGACTAAATATTGAGTGTCCTGTCAGTTATTTGTGCAATGTTTCATTCGTTATAATAAATACATCATTTGCCTGTCGTTTCGGAACACTGCTGAAACAAAGTACCTTGTGTTGCTTCTTTCGCCCCCTCATACAGCTGGAAATTAGTTGCGGTAATGGACAGTTCCGACTTAGCACCGTGTATACCTGTCTGACAACTGTCCGAAATTTTAAGAACAGCCCTTTCGTTTCTGGACATCGTGACCTTAACAAAATGTCTGAACTTTACCTGTTAAGGCTTGCTGAGACTTTAACAGCAGACAACTGGATTTCATATCCAAAGATTTATTTCATTTGCAGTATGGACAACATAACATCCTATACTATGTGTTTCTTTACTTTTGGTTTATCTGAGGGCAAACAATAATCCTAGGCTAAACACGATGGAAAATTGTGAATATTGAGGTTGAAATGTTGTTTGGATCTTTCTCAACTGCATGGTTGAGAATTTATACGCTGTATGACCCTGTCTCACTTCTAGTCACATAACTTGTGTACTCGAGTTCACGCATGTACACATGATCACTCCAAACCGAAGAGACGAATACCATTTTGTTTGCATCATTGGCCTTTGATACGTGATTATGGGTATTCATGTCGGCTCTCCAGCCAGATCAGATGATGTTTTGAATCTGGAGCCCCGACATGAATACAACCAATTATTACGCCGGCAGAGATTACGGAATCACATGAAGATCCTCTACGGTGAGGGGACGTTTCAACTTTCAAGGGTATTTCATGAACTTCGTAAGAAGGGGAAATTACTGAGCAACCTCGCTTTTTGGCTGAGATGCTGGAATGAAGTTTTAATACCTAAATTTGCCAGAATTGTTGATTACATTGAGACAAGAATGGCCAACACCATTAAGAAGCGTGCTGGTTTTGCCTTACTAAGGGAGCGCAATAGTTTTATACGCGCACAACTGGATTTCATATCCAAAGATTTATTTTATCTGCATTTGGCAGTTTCAGCGCTGCTTCCGCTGCATCCTGGAATTGGGTCGACAGTTCGTCCTGGGCAATATCAGACTGGGTGTAGGCAAACGCCGTCAGTAGGAAATCTTCGAAAATTCAACGGTTTTCTTCGCAGTCTACACTGATAACACCCGTCGACATGTGATCAGTCTCACAACGAAAGAGTGAACGATGCTATGCCTGCAGTATTGGAACAGGAATTCAATTTTACCCATACACCCAGTGATGTTCCAATTACGGAATACATTTCTGCCATTGAACAAGTCGTGTCCAGGCTTCCCGACCATCTAGCTGATGAGGTTAGGTAAGAGGTGTCTCAGCTGTGTCAGGTGCCACCCCCGCGAGGTAACATCTCGCTTTAAAGAGCCGCAATCCGGTCCTTCAGAGAAGATTTCGTAATTCCTCCAGCGGACAAGGCCAGTTCAACGGTTCTTCTTTTGCGGGACAATTATGTGCTTAAAATTTATCTCTCTCTTGCACACTTGGCATACCAAAGATTGCAGAACTATCCAACTCACCGTATAAAACCCAAGACTCTCAAGACTCTTCCAGTCATTAAAAGAGACTTCATTATCTGATGAAGTTCTGGGAAAAACGTCGACCTGGTTCTGCAGTCCAGCCAAGATTATACGGTTTGCCTAAGGTAGACAGGAAGTACTTTCTCTTCGGCTTTTTGTTAGAAATTTGGGCACTCCTACTTATAAGTTGGCTAAGTATCTAGCGTCCATGCTCAGTCCCCCTGTCGGAAATTGCTATAATCTTATTTCCAATTCTCTGGTTTTTATTCAACATATGACTTCTGAGTCTCAATCCCAAGAATTGGCTCTTTAGTTTTGATGTTGCGTCTCTGTTTTCCAAAGTTCCTCTTGAGGATTCTTTGCAGTTAATTTGTGAAAAATTGGACGAAGAAACAACAAGCTTTGTCGCCATGTGTTGACGTTGATGTATTTTTTTACTTAATGACAAAAGTTTTAAACAAACTGAGTGGCTATTGGGAGTCCATTATCCCCCGTGGTCGCCAATTTGTGGAAGATTGAGGACATTGCAACATGGTTCTTTAAACCAACTTGTTCATGGAGATACGTCGACCATACGTTTATGGGATGGCCATTTGGGAGGGATGTTCTGGATCGTTTTCTGTATCATTTTAATTGTGTGCATCCCAATATGGAGTTCATTATGGAAGTCAAAGAGGACGGCGAACATCCGTTTTTAGGTGTCTTGGTCCACAGGAGGGGTGATGGGACATTAGGACAGTTTATCTGAAGCACACGCATACGAACAGATATCTTTATCCATCAGGCAGTTATCAATCCTACCAACGCAACGAGGTCCTACTTACATTGGTGAAAAGGGTTTACGCTATCTGAGATGCAGACAGTTTGACGCAAGAACTGGAGACTGGACATTCGCGGGAACTAACAGAAGATACAAGCAAATCTGCGGAATTCCTACATTTTGCGGGGAGCATATCTTCAGAAACAGGAAAAAGTTTAAAGAAGTTTGATATTAAAAGTATTTTCCGTCCACCGCCTGAGACCACAGCTCTGCTGGGCTTAGTGAAGGATAACTTTGGTTCGAGAAAGCCCGGGATCTACACAATTCCCGCAGTTGCGGGAAAGCCTGTATTGGACGAACTATTCGTACGCTCCAGTATCGTTGCGTGAAGCACGATCGGCACGCACATTTAATTCAGCCAGAAAAATCTGAGTGTCTGAACATTGTCTTACTGAAAAATATGAAATGTTGTACGATGAGACAAGTGGTTGACCCTGCGTCGCTGTATTGGGACTGTGTAGTGGAAGAAGCCATTGGAATGCCGCTATCTAACAATACTCTGAATTGAGATAAGAGGTACCCTTTAACTAACAATTAGAACCTTGTTCTGTTTGATGTTAAGAAACACAATGGTCCCTGTTTCGGTCATCAGAAACTGTCAGTTTTTTATATCTATTGTTCCCACGAGTTTTCACCACCTGTGCGCTGTTGTGCCTGTCGCTAGAGGGCAGTTGTGTTCGCGCACGCGCGGTGGACCCACGGTCGATGGATATTTGTGTTCCGGCTGATAGTGCGACGGCTCACAGCCGTAGTATTGTGACCAGATGACGATGTGTTCCACCTGGAGACCTGACATGAAAACAACCAATGGGGACGTTTACGGAACCTCAAATGGTGATTCTGCTGACCAATTCTATAGTTGTTTTTAACTATTATTCTATGTTCACATTCACATCAAGCATGTCAGAAGATGTACTGCTGATATACTCATGAGGTACGCTTACTTTCAAGGTACAGCTGCCATCTACATTTGAATAATGTTCGCTGTGTAGCTGTCAAGCGTTTGAGACAGGATAGGCTGTGTGTACTTCATGTGAAACTTATTTCTGCTGCCAAGGGTATTTAACTCCACTGGACGCTCTTTGTTGCTTCCGTACAAGGTAAAACAAAATTAACCACTCTGGAGCAACCCATACTCTAGCTACGCTACATATAAATCTGACCACAACCAACATTTCATTGGGGAGTTGGCAGTATTTCTAACTAGTCAAAATCAGCCTCTGATTATCACAAGAAGCAACTGCATGGAAAAAAGCGGGAATTTCAGAACATCCTTTAGTTACATGATTTGGCCTCACCAAACACCTGTAGTACTTTACTCGGAAGAAACACAGCAGTATGATGAATCTCACAGGATACTGAGCTACAAGCATGTGAACTGGGCATTGTTCAAGGAAATGCTTGAAAAGTCGTACCCCACAAATTCCCAAAATTACACAAAGCAGGAAACTTGTTGAAGCTGTCAAAGCCCTTACCACCGCAGTTCAGGATGCAATAGCAGGTACCATTACAGTACTTATACCACAAGAATGCTCAATGGCCCTGCTCCCAGAAATACAGGGGCCGATGTCAATGAGAGATCATCTCGGGAGATACTGGCTGTACAAACAGAATATTAGCAGGCTCCAGGAGATCATACGGGCTAAGTTAAAACTTTTAAAACCACAAACTGGGACAATACACTCGCAGGGCTGCACACCACATGACCTGGAGTGTGGCAAATAGCTGTCCACTCCACCAAGAAGAAATACTACACACCAAGTTTACAAATACCTTACAGACCAGCATACTCCATGGAGGAGAAGCATGAGCTGATGACCAGAACACTAGCAACATCATTCACACTGAATCTGGCTCCTTCCAATCCAGCACTGCTACTTGAAATGGACCAGGAGGTTACATGGCTTGTAACCCAGCCCAAGTGCAGTGTAACAATACATACTGCTACACATGAAATTACACAGGTTATTAAGCACAAAACAGCTAGAAAAGCTCCTGGTCCCAATCACTTTCAAAACCGTGTCACCCAGGAGTTCATGAATAAAGCTATAGAGCATCTCACACATATGACGAATACCATTCTACAACATCAACACTTCCCTGTCCTGATGTTCAGGAAGCCAGGGAAATACCACTCCCTACCACAAAATTACGGAGCCATCAGCCTGCTGAGCTCCCTAAATAAGATTGTTGAGAAGATGATTCTCAAACATCTTACTATGCACTGCAACACCAATGACTCGCTGAGACTGGAGCAATTTGGATTCAGCAATCACCACTCCACAACACAACAACTCCTCCGCGTAGTAGAACATATTACACACACCCCCAACACCAACAAAGCTACAGGAGCGCTGTTCCCGGTCCTCAGTCATCTACAGCACA
The DNA here is from genome assembly GCF_021461395.2 of Schistocerca americana. NCBI lineage: Eukaryota > Metazoa > Arthropoda > Insecta > Orthoptera > Acrididae > Schistocerca > Schistocerca americana. The sequence goes on along the minus strand of NC_060121.1, from coordinate 7,550,201 downwards.
ATCGTCTCATTCGCAAACTCTGCACTGCTAGTCTCTCCGACGAGCTCATACATCTTACACACTCATATCGCACCCACAGAAGCTTCAACACCGACGTTCAGGGCAAACAGTCAACACAACACAGTATACAAGTGGGAGTACCCCAAGGCAGCATCCAAGGGCCCCTCTTGTTTAATCTCTACGTCAATGACTTTCCAACTGAACAAAACACAATGGCAACCATCTACGCAGATGACACTACTATCCTAGTGCAAGACTGGAAACCATCAGGCATAATTCGCAACTGCAAGCAAAACTGCCTAGCTGGAATGACAGTGTGTTAAAGCAAATGCTGACAAGTGTGAAGCAGTTCTGTTCATTGACAAGCCATAACAACTGCACAAACATTAAGTGTTCTGGCATACCCACAAGCTCTGGAATGAAAATTAAGATCGCAAGAGCAAAGAAGGCAGCCAATAGCCCATTGGCAAGGACCACACCACGACGGGAGCAGGCCCCTAGACCAAGAGAATTTAAGTGCCGCTCCTGCCAGCCTCGGCCACTCAGTATTTGGACAGGATTAGGACAGTATACGGACAGGCCTAGCGCAGAATGCTACAATAACAGTTATTAGTGATCCACAAACTGTGTGTCAAACTTGCACGAACATTGTATATAGCAAAGGACTCTGATTTATACTGCATGTCGCCTATTGCTTGCGACACCATTGTAAATTCCAGGTTAAGCATTGTCAAGCTTCTTATTTGTAATAAAAACTATTAATGTTGTTTGCTTGAATTGTTGTATAGCATTTTGGGAATGCAGCATCCTTTAGGCACCCTATACGAGATGAGTGGGCAGGACCCCACATTAAGACTGCAGACGAATAACACTACACACACGCCCGATACGTTTCAGTGTGAAAGTCAAACACTTCAGTGACAGGCCAACTGAGCAAATGCAAGGCTCAAACAGTGTTACTCTAAGCTCAGCAGGTAAAGCACACTGAATAGGAGGGTATCGAGGTCCGTGTACATGATACTGATTAGACCCATGATGATACATGCAGCTGCAGTCTGGGGTTACGTGGCTCTGACCGCCTGTGCTGCCTACAGGTGATACAGAACGAAGTGCACCACAGTCCACACACACACTGTCGACCTTCACAGAGAATACTGCCTTGAGACTCACACACAGATATTCAAAAAACTCACCACACGACTGTACAGGAACTTGAGACACTCTGACAATCACTTCATTCTTAACCTGGGAAACTACGACCACAACCATGGGTGAAAACACAACTGCTGAAAAACACTTCTATCTAGGGACAATTAATCACCTGTGGACAGCACAAGCTCACAGACAAAATAAACACTGGTGAATCCCTGCATTACAGCAAAACTAAATGGCATTGCCAGCTGCAAATATCTAGCTGACGAACTGGCAATACGGGAAAGCAGTATTGCACACTAAATATAAACATATCCAACCAAACCTCTTTATGGCCAATTGACCACTTGTATAATGACCTTGGCATGTTACAAGTACAGATGCTGCAGGTGGCCCAGGAGACACTCAGGTGCACAGCCCAGGAGTACCCCTCCTCAATAGGACTGACACTCGTAAAGAGTGTTTTAAGCTGCGACAGTGGTATTGAGCATCGCACGATACCCAAAACTAACGACAACCTCACCCTTGCAGACAGAAAGAAACTGCTATTGCTCTTACTATCTGTCCAGACTATTGCAGAAGTTCTTTTCCTTTGGTGCTTGCCTCGGCACTTTTCTCCCTCTGCCCTTAAAACTGCTACGTTCTGCTCACTTCTTGACCACTTCTATCGCCTCAAAGTACCTGTATTAGTGGGTAATCCTACGGACAACATCATGACCCCACATCCTGTGCACTTCTCAATTGTAACAAAGCAAACGGAGGTGATGGTAGAACTTTGGTGATGGTCACCATGTCAGTGTGGGTGTGGAGTAGCTTCGCCCTTTAAAGAAAAAGGCATTACCACGAATTGGACCTGGGTCCTCCACATAGCAGCAAGATATGCTGACCTCTGAGCTGCTCAAATGGACAAGAGAGAATTTAGCATTAATTGCAAAGTTTGCAACCATAACAATCACAATATAAATAATTTCCATAGAGAATATGCATTGAAGCTTAGGGTTAAGAAAACTGTTTTATATTCAGGTGCAACACCCTTTTAACATCTGCCAGCCGACATTAGGAGCAATCTGGAAATCCCCAAATATTCAAAATTAAAGTAAAAAATGTTTTATTAGCCAGTCCACCAATAATTTACCTGGATATGTGAATTTACCTACCTGTCCCACCTCAGATACACAACGCACAAACACTTTCTAACAGAAACCATATTTAGCCATGCAACATATTCTCTAGGAGCAGACAGGAATGGCAGATGGTTTACTCCACAGAGGGAAGCTGGCAGCAGCTTTGGAATGCCTTTTGAAGTGGTGATTCCACCTTAGTAATAGCCTATGTGCAGGTACGGTTGATTCTCCACGGAACAGAAACTACTGTACTGGTCCCAACGTGGCATTGACAGCATAAAGGGCAGCAGCCCTGTAAAGTTAATTGTTTTGGTATCATTTTAGAAGTGTCAACTACATTTCATTTTTGATTATTTTATTTTTGTGATTTAGGAGCAGAAAACTATAGTGGTAAGTATACTTCCCACTGTCTTTAGTAAGCTGTTATGAGTTACTACTACATGTGAAAAAAAGGAATTTTCTGTTTTTATTTGACTATCTATTTTACAATCCTAGAAACTTCATTCAACACTACGTAAAGAAACGAGCTGAGACAAGTCACAATAGCATATATTGCAGAATGAAACAATGTGTTCTGTTGTAACAAGTGACAAAAGCACTGATGTCATGACAAACAGACACCAGTTGTTTAGCATATTATCACAAAAGGTCAACCACATCCAGAGGAGGTACAACATTTTCCCAAGAGCATAGTAAAACAACTAAATTAGTGGTAAGTATGGTCAGTTGGTGGTAAGGATCCTTTCCGCTGTCCAAAAAAGAAATTAATTTTGTGGTAAGTATATTCCCCTTGTATCATGGAAAAATTACTTTGGTAATAAGCATACTTCCCAGTGGCCTTCAGAACAACATTATTTGGTGGCACATATAGTTGCAACTGCTTCTGAAAGGAACAAGTGACACTTAATGACAATTAAAAGCTACATTTCATAACAGACAGAGAGTTCAGCTGGTGCAGCAAACTAACATCAGGTGCCAGGTGCATACAGAGCTCGTATGATGTGTTCTCAGGAATACAGTAAAGAAATACAGTTGATGGTAAGTACACTTCCCACATCCTGTGAAATGGTTAAATCAGGAACTTCTCTCACAATATATCGAGCAAGGTGGCACAGTGGTGAGCTCACTGGACTCACATTCAGGGCGACTAACAGTTAAAGTCCATGCATTACTCTCCTGTGGCAACCTGTTCATCTCAGAGTAGCCCTTTCGACCTACAGCCTCAATTATCTGCTGGATGTATTCCAGTCTCTGTTTTCCTCTACAGTTTTTGCTCTCTACAGCTCCATCTAGTCCACCCAGACTTGGGTTTCCTGAGCTTTCTCTAAATCAGTATAGGCAAATGCCGAGATGGTTTCTCTGAAAGGGCACAATAAATAGCCTTCCCATCCTTGAAACAATCAGAGTTTGTGCTCAGACACTAAAGACCTCAATGTTTATGGGACATTAAACACTTATCTTCCTTCATTTCTCCTTTCTCAATATTCTTTTGTCTACCAGAAATCACTAAGTACAACTGACTGTGTAATGTAGGTGAAAGCGAACCTGCACTCTCATTTACTTTAGCAGAGTGCACTGTGTCTCCATTCGTTAATGGGACAGTGTGACTCATGTGGGCTGTACAGTCTGTCGACCTGCTGCAAAGAGTCACTTAAGGCTTATACTTTTCATGAGAGATATACTTAGCAGTAGCTGTGTTTCTTTACTGCATTTATGGGAATACATTGAACCACTTCTGCATGCTCCTGGCATCCAGTGATAGTCCGCTGCACCAGTTTACTTTCTTTTTGTTATGAAACATGGCTTTTAGGGCTGTGAGAAGTATACAGCCCACCAAATAACAGTGTTTTAATGGCTCTTGGAAAATATGCTTTCCATCAAAATAGTTTCTCAAAATGGTTTGGGAAGTACGCTTACTGTATTTACCCGAATCTAAGCCGCACTGGAATCTAAGCCGCACCTGAAAAATGAGACTAGAAATCAAGGAAAAAAAATTTTCTGGAATCTAAGCCGCACTTGAAATTTGTGCCTCGAAATTCAAGGGGGAGAAACGTTTTAGACCACATCTCCAAACCGAAACAAAGTTGGTCCATTGTAATATGAGACAATTTAGGTCGAATGAATGATGATACAGCTACAGTAGTTTGGTGCGTGTGGTAAACTTAGCAGTTAAGCTTTACCACGTAGTCATTGCTATGTGTCAGGCTCTCTGTCCGTATTTATACTAGAGAGCCTTTTTCACGTGCTTCGTCTGGTTTGAATTGATTGCTTATTTTTCTTTGATCTGATAAGTGCCGTTCTCTCTGTTATAGGTGTTTCCGTCAGTCTAAGCTCAAAATGCATTATCATACTGTGCCATGCACTGTTTGTCGCATTCTGATTATGCGTGTTTACAGCCTGTCACCGCTCGCGGGATGGCTTGCTTTTGCGCACGCTACCGCCGCTTACAATTAAAAAAAAAAAAAAGAGAGGAATCGTCTCATCAGCAAAACAATGGGAAGAGACTGCTATTTGTTGTTACTTACACTGCCACATTCTTTGATAATGATCAACAAGAACCATATAATAGACTGCATATGATAGATGTTACAAACGAAAGTTTAGCGAAAAATTTTGTCCGTTTGAAAATTTTTGCAGACGCCTCTTTAGTGCATTACATTCTGCACAGAAATTAGATCCATCTTAGGTTTAAAAATCTAGTCAGTTGCCATGCTTCATTTCCGACTGTATCACTATTCAGCATAGGAATAATACGAATATAAACATGACATGATATATATATTCTTCTGCGTTTGCTGTTGTCTCTCTCTAGTTTTGTAGTTTATTAGGAAGACAGGATTTAAATGAGATAGCAGGAAACACGTAGGAATACATGGCAAAATGTTTACATTCGAATTATTCTTATGGTGAAGAGAATACTGCATGTGATTCACAATTCATAAAAGTTGCTATTAAAAACCATCTCTTGTCACAGGTGGGACAAAAATTCAGAACGTAGACTTGGCCATATTGACAAACATCCCAAACACTCTTCCAGTTGGATTTTCGTAGTACATTGAAAGGCTGCAACATTCGGAGATGAAGAGTACGGAATTTGTATTTACTTCATTGGATAAAGTATGAAAATGCAGTGGTCGAAACTTGGGGCAGAGAAAAAAGCTCGTCTTCCACCCCCCCCACCCCCATTTTTTTTTAATTTGTTTACTGACGCTGAGTTTTTGGCGCCAGTATTTATCTTTGTGCCTGCAAAGCATGCCTGTGTAGTGCTACAAATATTCGATGGCAGAAGTTAGTTGTGGCGGCACCTACCAACATTTTTCAGAACTTCCGCTTACTTTGCACTTGATTCTAAGCCACAGGCGGTGTTTTTAATTACAAAAACCGGAAGAAAGTGCAGCTTAGATTCGAGTAAACACGGTATTACACAATTATGTCTTTTGTGAATCTCGGGAAGCATACTTGCCAACCACTTAGTGGTTTTACGAAGCTTTTGGGAATATATATTACCATCTGTAGATGTACCTGGTATCTTGTGATAGTACACTGTACCAGATGCATAAAAATTGCTACAACAAATAGTTTTTGTTTGTTGTCTGATCACTACTATCGTCACCTGTGTAGTTGGAAAAAAAATTGCCTCATTTTCACAGTGGGAAATAGCAGCTCACAAAAGGGCTTTAGGAGAAATACACTACCACTACAGTTTTTGTCCTAAACCACAAAATAAAATTACAAAAATAAATAAATAAACAAACTGATCACATGTCCAATATAACACCAAAAAATTTCACTTTGCAAAGGGATTAAAGCGTTAACGCTTAAAGACTGCCCAAGCATTGTTACTTTACAGTAAGAATGTTTGTCAGCATGGAAAGTTACCACACAATTGGCAAACACTACAGCGACGTCATATGAACATTCCACAGCCTTTGCAGTAACAAAATGTTAAAAATCGGCACTACAGAGGTTGCTCAGAGCCAACAACAACTGACGACTGCTAACTTCAAATTATAGCTGACAGGTAGTACCTCGGGAAATTAATGTAACTGCACTGTGACTTTTTTTGCAGCTAATGGGGAGAGCTGTGTTGACTCACACGGTACACAACCATCTCGACCCATTCAGTGGGGTCTCTACGTGTCCATTATGTACTACAGTACAAACCCCCGGGCAATGTAGTGCACAAAGAATCATGGTGTACATGGAAACCGATGGATGGAAAGCGACATTCTTTTTAAGGTGCACTAGTGAGAAAATTTAGAGAAATGGCTGTTGACGCTGACTGCAGAACAATCTACTGCAACTAATGTACATTCCATGTAAGGGCCATGAAGACAAGTTTAGTGAGATTAGGGCTGATTCAGAGGCATATAGACAAGTCATTTTGCCCTCACTCTGTTTGTGGTACAACAGGAAAGGAAATTACTAGTGGTGATACAGGGTGTCCTCCAGCGGAACTTGGATCAGTGGTATTGTATTCCTTTCACAATAAGTGAAGCATTTCTTTGATACCTGATGATCCTTGTAGAAGGGTGCGGAAATGACCAGGTACCAATGCATGTCTGAAGTGTGAAGACCCACAGATTCAGCACATAGATGAGTCAGCCTGGTTTTGGTCCGGTGTCACCTATGGATATCAAATGCCTCTAATAACTAGTAAGTATAATTTGAGAGCTGTGCAGTATCAGAACTGAATCCTCCAGCCTACTGTCTAGCCAACATAATGTCAAAATTTCAGCAATGGGTCTCTCGACAAATAGTGCACTATGGCATAGGTCCTGTTCTTAGCATGCATTTATTGTAATTTCCTGCTTAATACAAAGTCCTAAGCAATTGGAAAAAGCACGGTAATTCCTGTATATAAGAAGAGTAAAAAAATGGACCCACAACATTACAAACCAATATCCTTAACATTGGTTTGCTGCAGAATTCTTGAATGTATTTTCACTTTGATTTCCACGAGACAGAAAAGCTTCTGTTCACAAATCAGCACAGATTTAGAAATCATCGTTCGTGTGAAACTTGACTTGCCCCTTTCTCACAAGATATCCTGCAAATCACGGATGAAGGGAACAGGCAGATTCCACATTGTTATTTCCAGAAAGTGTTTGCCACAGTGCGCCACTGCAGACTGTTGATGAAGGTCTGAAATTACAGATTAGGTTTCAAGATATGTGAATGGCTCGAGATGGCTTCTTGTGTAGTAGAAGCCAGAATGTCGTCCTTGATGGTGAGTGTTCATCAGAGGCAGGGGTATTGGGGTTATTCTCAGGAGTGCCTCGGGGAAGTATGATAGGACCACTCTCATTCTCTATACAGGGTGTTACAAAAAGGTACGGCCAAACTTTCAGGAAACATTCCTCACACACAAATAAAGAAAATACGTTATGTGGACATGTGTCCAGAAATGCTTAATTTCCATGTTAGAGCTCGTTTTAGTTTCGTCAGTATGTACTGTACTTCCTCGATTCACCGCCAGTTGGCCCAATTGAAGGAAGGTAATGTTTACTTCGGTGCTTGTGTTGACATGCGTCTCATTGCTCTACAGTAATAGCATCAAGCACATCAATACGTAGCATCAACAGGTTAGTGTTCGTCAGGAACGTGGTTTTGCAGTCAGTGCAATGTTTACAAATGCAGAGTTGGCAGATGCCCATTTGATGTATGGATTAGCACGGGGCAATAGCCATGGCGTGGTACGTTTGTATCGAGACAAATTTACAGAACGAAGGTGTCCCGACAGCAAGACGTTCGAAGAAATTGATCGGCATCTTAGGGAGCACGGAACATTCCAGCCTACGACTAAGCGACTGGGGAAGACCTAGAACGACGAGAACACCTGCAATGGACGAGGCAATTCTTCGTGCAGTTGACGATAACCCTGATGTCAGCATCAGAGAAGTTGCTGCTGTACAAGGTAACGTAGGCCACGTCACTGTATGGAGAGTGCTACGGGAGAACCAGTTGTTTCCGTACCATGTACAGCGTGTGCAGGCACTATCAGCAGCTGATTGGCCTCCACGGGTACACTTCTGCGAATGGTTCTCCAACATTGTGTCAATCCTCATTACAGTGCAAATGTTCTCTTTACAGATGAGGCTTCATTCCAACGTAATGAAATTGTAAATTTTCACAGTCAACATGAATGGGCTGACGAGAATCCGCACGCAATTGTGCAATCACGTTATCGACACATATTTTCTGTGAACGTTTGGGCAGGCATTGTTGGTGATGTGTTGATTGGTCCCCATGTTCTTCCACCTACGCTCTATGGAGCTTGTTATCATGATTTCATACCTGTGCAGCTAGAACATGTTGCTTTACAAGTACAACACAACATGTGGTTCATGCACGATGGAGCTCCTGCACATTTCAGTCGAAGTGTTCGTATGCTTCTCAACAACAGATTTGGTGACTGATGGATTGGTAGAGGCATACCAATTCCATGGCCTCCACACTCTCCCGACCTCAACCCTCTTGACTTTCATTTATGGGGGCATTTGAATGCTCTTGTCTACGCAACCCCGGTACCAAATGTAGAGACTCTTCGTGCTCATATTGTGGACGGCTGTGATACAATACGCCATTCTCCAGGGCTGCATCAGCGCATCAGGGATTCTGTGCGATGGAGGGTGGATGCATGTATCCTCGCTAACGGAGGACATTTTGAACATTTCCTGTAACAAAGTGTTTGAAGTCATGCTGATACATTCTGTTGCTGTGTGTTTCCATTCCATGATTAATGTGATTTGAAGAAAAGTAATAAAATACGCTCTAACATGGAAAGTAAGCGTTTTCGGACACATCCACATAACATATTTTCTTTCTTTGCGTGTGAGGAATCTTTTTGTAACATCCTGTATAGACTGGTGGTCCAAGACATTATGACCTGCTTAATAGCTTGTTTGTCCATCTTTGGGACAAAATACATCACTGATTTTGCGTATGAGGGATCAGACGGCTTGTTGTTAGGTTTGAGGAGGTATGAAGCATTAGGTGTCTGCACACAGGTCTTGTAATTCACGTAAATAACATTTCACTGATTTGCATACGTGGTAATGATGCTCGATAGTGATCCAGATGGGTTCTTTAGGTTTACATCAGGCAAATTTGGCCACCAAAACATCAATGTGACGTCACTATAATGCTTTTCAAACCTCTGTAGCATGATTCTGGCTCTGAGACACAGACATTTACACTGCTGAAAGATGACATCGCTGTCGGGGAAGACATCAAGCATGAAGGGACATAGGTGATTCACAGCTGTCGGCATGTCTTCGATTACTACATGCAAGTGCAGGAGAATGTCTCCCAAGCATAATGCTGCTCCCACCAGCCGGCATCCGTGGTGTGCTGCACATTTGGAGCCGCCATTCTCCTCAATGATGGTTTTTGTGTTGACACCTATCAACCTGGTGTAGCAAAGAGCCAACAATTCCATTGATTGATGGTTTAATCTGAATGGTCCTGTGCCCATTGCAATCACAACTGATGATGTTGTTGGGTAGACATGTGAACATGTAGGAGTGGTCTGCTGTGGAGCTCCGTGTTCCAGAATTTACAATGAACAGTGTGCTATGGAACACTTGTGCGTGCACCAGCATTGTGCTCTTTCAGCAGAGTTGCTACAAATCACCGTCTATCCTACATTGCAGACAGACATGCCCTCAAACCCCAAGTACTGTGAAGCGTCATGGATGTCTAACCATTTAGCACCTAGTGATAGATAGCACATGAACATTTGACCAGCATTGCTGCTTTTGAGATGTGTGTCACAGGCTCAGCATAATAATAATCTGCCATTTATCATAATCACTTATCTCAACTGATTTCCCCATTTGCAGCCCATATCTTCCCTAAAGTGAGCCCCCATCTGTGTCTGCTCTATTTACATATTTTTGTTACCGCATCATATGCCCGCAATGCCACCAGGCAGCATCCAACTCGCAGTGGGCAGTGGTCATAATGTTTTGGCTAATAAGTGTACATTAAGGATCTGACAGCCAACGTGGCCAGCACTATGAGGCTGTTTGCTGATGACGCTATTGTGTATGAGCAAATGTCGCCATTGAGTGACTATAGGAGGATATAAGATGACTTAGACAAAATTTGTGATTGGTGAGATGAATGGAAGCTTATTGTAAATATAAAAAAAAATGTAGCTTAATGCAGATGAGAAGGAAAAAAAATCCCATGATGTTTGAATACAGCATCAGTAGTATGCTGCTTGACAGTCATGTCAATTAAATACCTAGGCACAATGTTGCAAAGCAGTAAGACATGAAACAAGCAAATTTGGTTGTAGGGAAGGCAAATGGCCAAACTGGTTTATTGCAAGAATTTTAGGAAAGTGTAGCTTATCTGTAAAGGACACAACACTAGTGTGACCCATTCTTTAGCATTGCTTGAGTGTTTGGGATCTGCATGGCATTGGATTAAAGGAAGACATTGAACCAATTCAGAGATTTATCACCAGTAAGTTTGACCAGCACATAAGTATTATAGAGATGCTTCATGAACTCAAATAGTAACCCCTGGAGGGAAGATGATATTCTTTTCACAAAACACTATTAAACTATTTAGGTACCTCGTACTTGAAGCTGACTGCAGGACGATCCTACAGCCACCAATTTACAATTCATTTAAAGGCCACAAAGACAAGAGAAATTAGGGCTTGTACAGAGGCATATAGACTGTCGTTTTTCCTAGCACTATTTGTCAGTGGAACAGGACAAGAAATTACTAAGGTGGCTTGTGGGGTATGTACGTAATTTTAATCAGCACGATAGATACATTTTTGTACATGTTTACTTTCAAGGAACTTTGTTGTGCTGTTCTTTTTTAATAAAAACAAATACAAAGCTCGTGTGGGGTATGTACATAATTTTAATCAGCTTGATAGATACATTTTTGTACATGTTTACTTTCAAGGAACTTTGTTGTGCTGTTCTTTTTTAATAAAAATAAATACGAAGCACGTGCTTATTCACTCCATTCCTGGCTGATGAAAGTGTCTATTGCAATTATCATCTTTCTCATGTTCCCAGTACCTCGGAAACTCTCTGTCAATTGTATTTCTTTTTATTTGGCATTTATGGTGTAGACATCTTGGAATTCACGAGCATCTATTCTGTTATCAGAAACATTACATTCTCTTCAGACCATTATGCTGCTCAAAGATCTTGAGTTGAAGACAAAAGTTCACTGATGAAACACCAGAATTTAGCTCTTTCTCTCCTGCTCTCACCAATGCAGAGATAATGGAGACTTCGTTTGACAGTTCATCGAAAGACTGATAATGGGCAGAACACGAGTGAACACCTGTGAATGCTAACCAAATGCAACAGAATGGTGTCTGCTTGTGCTCAGCTACTGTTCAGAGCCACAGAGAATTCTTGTTCATTTGTGTCCGCTCCAGTGAAAAATGAGTTTCAGACCTGCAGTCCAGTCTTTTAAGTTTAGCAGGCAGATGGATCGGTCATATTTTGGGCCAGTATGGTATACAGGTGTCTGACACATCTCATTTCGAATGAGGCTATTTGAGGGCTGTGCAATGTGATGATAGGATCCTCGAACCTACTGTCCTGTCATATAGTCGACGTTTGGATGATCATTGGTTGTGTTACAAGATGACAATGCACAAGTACACCATGGGATACGAATGATGGAGGAAATCAAAGTCAAAATGAGGGCAGCTCAGTCTGTATTATTGTAAAATATTAGGAGAGAGAGAGTCACGGACATGATATGCAAGTTGAGATGGTAATCACAATAAGAAATACTTTTTTGCTGTGGCAAGATCTTTTCACAAAATTCCAGTCTCCAACTTCATCCTCCAAATGCAAAAACATTTTCATTTTCATAGCACTCACCTTCATAGGGAAATATGATCGTTATAATAAAACACAACAAATCAGAGATCACACAGAGCAATTAAAGTGTTCCTTTTCCCCACACATTGTTCAAGAGTGGAACGGTGGAGAAAAAGTATGAAAGTGGTTTGATAAATCCTCTGTCAGGCACTGAGCTGTGAAATGCAGAGTAGTCATATAGATGCAGACATTTCATATCCCATAAGCACGGTGGTTGTGGTTGTCTAGTGGGTAGCGCACTAGACTCCAATCAGTGGGTCCTGGGCTCAATTCCCAATAAAACATAAAAGGTGGGGATTTTTCCTTGTTCCAGTGACTGCAGGGTGGCCCCAGGTGACGCCAACCTGTTATCAGATGACTCCTGGGGATATTTCCCAGGGGTAAAAGGAAGCTGGGGTGATAGGCCATAACCCTCTCCCTCCTAGTGCCACGGTGAACAAAGGCTGCACCCTACCTGCTGTCAGGACAACAGCCCAGTCACTGCCTGCCATCATAGACCTTACTTTAACTTCTATGTTGTATGCATCTGAACAATTACTTTAACACAGAACAAATACGGAAATGAACAAGACCAGAATAATTAACATATTCTGTTGGATTTTCTGTTGCGGCTATATCATAAATTAAACAACAACAGAAAGACATCTTCAATCAATTTTCTAAAATTCATGACATAAAAGTATTGTATAAATCATTAAAATTCTACTGTACTCTATCGAAATTGTAATACTCCTGGGTAGATGCCAACGTTAGCATGCAGCTAGAGCCAGTGTGGACATAGTTTTTAGGCTGTTGTCCACATCCGACTAGATGAATAGCAGACTGGTATGCACACCCCACATCAGTTACATGATCCTCAAACATTTTGAAAACATTCTCACACTTTCACACACGATAATATTAGATACATACAGATACAGGGTACATAACTTTCATCCTGGTGTGGGTTGGAAGGGGGGGGGGGGGGGGGGGGAGGTGGCACGGAAAGGGCATCTGGCCACAATTTACCACTAATACTACCAAATCCACATTAACACGCTGAGACTGTGATAGCAGGGGATAAAGACTAAGAAAAAGAAAAAGTAAAATGTATCAAAGTTGTGAGGTAAAAGTCTGTGCCCACTGCCAGAAGAAAATTCACTCCAGATTTAATGTTGTAACAGTGCATATGGAGTACATGAAATGATCACATTTACAGATCAATACTGCAAATGCTTCTCAGCTAGCATGTATCGACCCGTGCTAAAACACACACATTAGTATGTGGTGTAGCCCTCACTGGTGACAATGCAGGCACTGACTGTGGCATGCAGTCGATAGTACAGATGGCAAATACTGTCCTGAGATAAATTATGTCACACATGCTCAATCTGTTCACATAGTTATGTAAGAGTTGTTGGTTGACAAGTTGCACGAGTCACTTCTCATCCCATGTTCCCACATGTGCTCGGTTTGAGACAAACTCGTAGAACATGCTGGCCCAGGAAGTCACTGCTCATCTTTCGGAGAACACTGAGATTCGTGGGCAGCGTGTGGGTCAGCACTGTACTGTTGGAACAGTACATTACCTTCCAGTTGCAAGAATGCAAAAATAACGGGTGTAACATCATTCTGCATGTACCAAGTGCAGAAACACAACAGACGAATGAGAGTTGTAGTTTATCGCACCCCAGACCATAAGGCCTGGGGTGGGGCCACTGTATCTTGGACGAATGCACTCTACAAGAGAGTGCTCACCAGATTTATGTCATTTGCTGATACGACCATCACTTGTGTGGGAGCAGAATCTGCTTTCATCACTTACGACCATGGCGTGCCATGCCATCCTCAAAGAGATCCTCTGATGGCACCACTCGAGCCATGCATGTCAGTGCTGAGGCACGATTGGAAGACGGGATAGATGTGTGCACGTCCGTAACGCAACTGGCAATAACTGCTTCGCAACAGTTTGTGTTGACACATCTGGGGCTCACAAGACCTTTTATCTGTGCTGTGGTAGCCGTACGATCTGCAACTGCTGCCCTTTCAGTACAACAATCCTAGTGAGCATCTGTGCTGTGTGGATGTCCAGAACCTCGACTACGTGTGTGAGAATGTTCACGTGACTACTGATACTAGCAATGTTGCATAACTGACGCAGCACATCCAACTTGTGTGGCAATTCCCCCGAAAGGACCATCCTGCCACTCGGAAGCCCACAATTTGACCACTTTTTAAACTCACTCGTTGGCTATAAGAATCACAAGTGTGCCTTCCTGGCATGGTTGCCTGCTTGCTTCACATGTCTGCATCACACTGGCTGTGAGCATTTCCTATTAAAGGGTAGACACATATAGCACTCTGATAGCTATGCCATTACACTATCTGTTGGCGGATGACACTGAAACCATTGCCAGTACATCTACTATTCCCAGGTGACATGTGTTGTCATCAGAACAAAATTGACATTGTATTGCCAGGTGTACAATATAAGCTGTATCAGCAGAAACATGTGACTAAAAAGATGCTAGCCTTACATTATTCTTGCACATTATCATTATCTTTGATGTTAATATGACATGAAAAATGCAATATCGAAAGTGAAGTTCATGGGAGAGATCTATGAACCGTTCAAAGTAAAGACAGGAGTGAGGCATGAGGAGAAAATAATCAGGACATGGGACAAAGGAGACAGATGGGTGAAGACTGAACCGTCGCCCTTCAAGTGCCGTGCCAAACAAAGACTGCACTCTACGTGTAGTCAGATCATGTCACACACCACACCATGGCTTGCGGAATATATATGCACATGTAGATAAAATGTCTGGCCTTTGCTGGTGATATAGCCATCATAACAAATAACAGAAAAGAAGACAAAAAAGCTCTACAAACTATTTATCAAATCTCAGTCAAAACGGGACTACAAATCTTACATGAAAAAAACTTGTACATTGACACAATGTGAAGAGACAGACACCCACTAGTAACAAAGTATGGAACGATATCACATGAAGAAAGTTTCCAGTGCCTGGAAGAGATTACACAGAAAATGGGACTGAACTCAACATCCAATGAAAAAAGAATCACAAAACTACATAAGGTATTCAGACTTATATGGAACAATTATAACAAAAGAAGTTTTTCCATCAATGCCAAATTAAGACACTGTAGTACAGTAGTTACCACAGGCCTTGTACACCTCAGAACAACAGCCATGAAGGGAAGAACAAAAATCAAAGAGATGGAAAAACAGAAGGAAAGATCTACAGGCCAGTTCAGAGAGAGGGGATCTGGATAAACATATTGACAAAAGAACTGTACAAATACAAACAGAGGATTAAAAACAACACCAGGTAAAGAAGGACAAAGTTCTAGAGACACATACAAATTATGCACAAAAACAGACTTACCAAGAATATTTTTAATATAGTTATGACTAATAAAGTGAAAACCAACTGGGTATAGGAAACCGTGGAGGACCTCAAGAAACTAAACATCTCCGCAGAAGACATCACAGACAGGAAAAAATACAGAGTAAATAACTGGAAAACAGAAATTTCAGCAGATATTGAAAGAAGGAAACGGGGAAGAACGGTACAGAAGAGAGGAAGAAGAATCACAATGAATATATGAGAAGTTTTTGAAAGACAAATGAAAGAGACAGAAAAAAACCTTGAAAATTGATGGTGCTTTACTGCTCTCCTAAAGGGGGTATTAATTAACAATAATTCAATATAATAATAATAATATTTGTTGTACTTTAGAAAACATCAAACAACAAGTACAAAAAATACTGGAACAAAATAATGTGCAATCAGAAGAAGAAGAAAATACAATAATGGACTCAAACATCCCAGAGCAAACAAACAAAGAACAACACGCATCAATTAAACAATCAGAGGAAAACGAAATCTTAAGACAGCCACCAGAACAAGCACAAATAGAACATGAAGTGACACACATGTTAGATATAGAAGAAAACTTTCAGCTGACATATATACAATACAAAGACACAAATACAGACATTAGACCATTCTTGCAAAGACCGCCAAATAACCCACAAGTCGAAACAACGTTAAAAACTATCAACACAATCATACACAACAAAATAAATGAAAACACAACTATGGAAGAGTTACAACTACTGGTTTATATAGGAGCACTCACTACACTAAATATACACACTAGGCAGAGATCAGAACCAACAAACACACAGAAGAAACCCACAAAACCAGCATGGCAACACAGGCTACAGATCAAAATAGAAAAACTGAGAAAAGACATCAGACAGCTAACACAATTTATAAGAAATGAAATCTCGGAAAGAAAACGAAAAAGGTTGAGTAAAATCTCACAACAAGAAGCGACAGAGCAATTAGACGAAAAGAAGCAGAAATTACAAGCATTAGCCAAACGACTCAGAAGATACAAAAAAAGTGAAAATAGAAGGAAACAAAACCAAACATTCAACACAAACCAAAAGAAATTTTACCAGACAATAGATAACAAACACATTAAAATAGACAATCCACCAAACATAACAGACATGGAACACTTCTGGAGCAACATATGGTCAAACCCGGTACAACATAACAGGCATGCACGGTGGATACAAGCAGAAACAGACACATACAAGATGATACCACAAATGCCTGAAGTGATAATTTTGCAACATGAAGTCACCCAAGCAATTAATTCTACTCACAATTGGAAAGCCCCTGGAAAAGATAAAATAGCAAATTTCTGGCTAAAGAAGTTCACCTCAACACATTCACATCTAACTAAATTATTTAACAGTTACATTGCAGACCCATACACATTCCCTGATACACTTACACGTGGAATAACTTGTCTGAAACCTAAAGATCAAGCAAACACAGCAAAATATCGCCCCATAACATGCCTACCAACAATATACAAAATATTAACTTCAGTCATTACACAGAAATTAATGACACATACAACACAGAACAAAATTATAAATGAAGAACAAAAAGGCTGTTGCAAAGGAGCACGAGGATGTAAAGAGCAACTGATAATAGATGCAGAGGTGACATATCAAGCTAAAACTAAACAAAGGTCGCTACACTACGCATACATTGATTACCAAAAAGCTTTTGATAGTGTACTCCACTCATGGTTACTACAAATATTGGAAATATACAAAGTAGATCCTAAATTGATACAGTTCCTGAACGTAGTAATGGAAAATTGGAAAACCACACTCAATATCCAAACAAATTCAAATAATATCACATCACAGCCAATACAGATTAAGCGTGGAATATACCAAGGAGACTCATTAAGTCCTATCCGGTTCTGCCTTGCCCTGAACCCACTATCCAACATCCTAAATAATACAAATTGTGGATACAATATTACTGGAACATACCCACACAAAATCACACATTTGCTATACATGGATGATCTAAAACTACTGGCAGCAACAAATCAAGAACTCAACCAATTACTAAAGATTACAGAAGTATTCAGCAATGATATAAATATGGCTTTTGGAACAGACAAATGTAAGAAAAATAGCATAGTCAAGGGAAAACACACTAAACAAGAAGATTACATACTGCATAACCACAGCGACTGCATAGAAGCGAATGAAAAAACAGATGCCTATAAATATCTAGGATACAGACAAAAAATAGGAATAGATAATACAAATATTAAAGAAGAACTAAAAGAAAAATATAGACAAAGACTAACAAAAATACTGAAAACAGAATTGACAGCAAGAAACAAGACAAAAGATATAAATACTTATGCCATACCAATATTGACCTACTCATTTAGAGTAGTGAAATGGAGTAACACAGACCTAGAAGCGCTCAATACACTTACACGATCACAATGCCACAAATATAGAATACATCACATACATTCAGCAACAGAAAGATTCACATTAAGCAGAAAGGAAGGAGGAAGGGGATTTATCGACATAAAAAACCTGCATTATGGACAGGTAGACAATTTAAGAAAATTCTTTATAGAACGAGCAGAAACTATCAAAATACACAAAGCAATCACTCATATAAATACATCGGCTACACCACTGCAATTTCATAACCACTTCTACAACCCCTTAGATCACATAACATCAACAGACACGAAGAAAATAAATTGGAAAAAGAAAACACTACATGGCAAGCACCCGTATCATTTAACACAGCCACACATCGATCAAGACGCATCCAACACATGGCTAAGAAAAGGCAATATATACAGTGAGATGGAAGGATTCGAGATTGCAATACAGGATCAAACAAAAAACACCAGATATTACAGCAAGCATATTATTAAAGATCCCAATACCACAACAGATAAATGCAGACTTTGCAAACAACAAATAGAAACAGTAGATCACATCTCAAGCGGATGTACAATACTAGCAAATACAGAATACCCCAGAAGACATGACATTGTAGCAAAAATAATACATCAACAGCTTGCCTTACAACATAAAGTTATAAAACAACACAGTCCCACATACAAGTATGCACCACAAAATGTACTGGAGAATGATGAATACAAATTATACTGGAACAGAACCATTATAACAGATAAAACAACACCACATAACAAACCTGACATCATACTCACCAATAAAAAGAAGAAATTAACACAACTAATCGAAATATCAATATCCAATACAACAAATATACAGAAGAAAACAGGAGAAAAATTGAAAAATACATCCAACTGGCTGAGGAAGTCAAGGATATGTGGCATCAGGATAAAGTTGACATTATACCAATTATACTATCAACTACAGGAGTCATACCACACTATATCCACCAGTACATCAATGCAATACAGCTACATCCAAACATATATATACAACTACAGAAATCAGTAATTATTGATACATGTTCAATTACCCGAAAGTTCCTAAATGCAATATAACACATACCATACAGTTGAAAGGAAGTGACGCTTTATCAAGGTCCATGTCACTTTCCATTTTTAACCAGACTTAACGTCTGAGGAAGTAAAGAATAACAATAATAATAATGACACTGTCTCTGTCTCAAGAAATTGATCTTCGAAGATCAGCTGAAGTTATCTCCCATGTCTTACTCTGCCTCTGTCCATGTGAATAACAGTAAAATTTAGGCTTATTTGGGAAAACAGCATCAAAGAAATTGTTTATTACAAATGGAACAACAGTATTATAGATTGCACATGACAAAGATTGATTGTCACAAATTGATGTTATCACCACTCTTGATAAATCCTGTTAATACAGTCCAATAAAAAATAACAACACCCGATAAATCTCTGTACACACGCCACATTACCACAAGTGAAAACTACATGGAGTGGAAACAGAGGGAGATACTACGACGCAAAATTGTTTCCATCTTATGACCTTCTTGTTGTTGCTGTGGTAGTCTGAAGATTGGTTTGCTGCAGCTCTCAATACTAATCTATCCTGTGCAAGCCTCATCACCTCCACCTCTACATATCTATTACAACACCCACCCATTTAAACCTGCTAGTTGTCGTGAAGTCTTGATCTATTTCTACAGTTTTTATACCCCTTCCCTTCCAACACACACACACACACACACACACAAGCCACCAAGGAAGAGCCTACAGCTTTGATTCAACCTCCCCCCAGTCATACCCTCATACCTCCCTAACTATGCTTTGTTCATTACTCCATCTTCCACAATCACTAGGAATTCCTCCATCCTCCACGAGATATATACATCCTAAGCACCAATCCTGTAAAACTGTTGTCAACCTTTCTGCCACAACTCTTAGCCCTGCAGAAGTCTTGGTACTTTCTAAAGGCCTCACCTTTAGCCCAAAACCTAAATTCAAGTGTGCTGGACTTGTAAAGGACCTTCTTTCCTTACCTAATCTCTGCAGCTGAAATTTCTTCAATGTGCATTAGAGAGGTATGAGGGTATGACTGGAAGAGGGGGGGGGGGGGGGGGGGTTGAATCAAAGCTGTAGGCTCTTCCTTGGTGGCTAGTGTGTGTGTGTTGGAAGGGAAGGGGTATAAAAACTGTTGAAATAGATCAAGACTATGCTCCAGACTGAATGCGGAAAGGCATAATCAGTCTTAAATGATGATGATGATGCATCCCACTAATAACAGCCAACAAAAACCTCACATAGAACCTTGCTTAAAACAGTTCCAGCCTCCCTCCCACCCTGAACCTCCCATTCCAGCCAGTCATCTCTTGGTTATCTTTCAGGAATTCGTCACTTCTAACCCGGCCTTACTTTCCTTTCCTAAATTCTCCCTAGTGAGACCAACATCACTCCTATGTAACACACACCTACCCATATCCTGAAAATCAATCCGTGCCTTATCATCTTCCCTACAGATAAAAGCTTCATCACAGTGTTCATGAATCATAGTGACTATGTGGCTGAGAGTCTTCACCAACTTTCTAACACCTCTGCATACAAACCTTACAACCATGATCACATCCTTGAATTCCAACAAGACTCCAGCAGCTCTCCAAGACCTTAAGTCCATCCCATAACCTGACTCCTGGATCTATCTCCCTCCTCACACCACTCCTTCCTTTTTACCTATTCGCCAAACTACACAAACCCAACTACACAGGTCTCTCCAGTTGTCCAACTGTGGCTGGGTACAATCCTCCCACTGAACATCACATGCAAACCATTGTCTGTAACCTCCCATCCTACAGTGAAGACAATGCTCACTTCCTTCACCGCCTTTCTGCATTTCCTGTTTTGCTACCACATGACTCCTTGCTGGTTACTATGGATGCAACATCATTTTACAACATCCCCCATGCCCGTGGCCTCACTTTCCAAACATCCTCCTGATACCAAACCCACCACCTCTTTCCTAATCCCCCTACCCAATCACATCCTGACCCACAATTATTTCACTTTTGAAGACCAAGTCACAGGGTGAAATGCCTAAAGCTCGCACCACAAGTATGAAGTGCTATTGATTTGCGGCTTTGACAGAATGGATTGGTTGTCAGGGACTCATTATTGTTACCCAATCAACAGATTGTAAAAATCCTTTCTTGTGCAGATGTACACTTTTTAAATGAAACTGTGCTTACTGACATTAACAAACTAAAAATATGGTAAATCAGAATGTCAGTGGGGTTTGTTGCAGGATTCTAGTACAAGTTGTCAATGAGATACAGTAGTTGCTAGGTATGATGTTATCAACCTCTTCAACCAGTTATGTGGAAGTCATAGCCTAACTCTTAGCAACATAACAGATGGAACAAGTAGTTGATCTACATGTTACCTCTTGCACAATCGCATGTGGAAATGGCATTAATCGGGCAAGTGTCCTATGCATTCTCCATTGATATAGGTTTATCCCTTTCTATAAAGAGATGCATGGAATTGATCAAGAGAATTGTGTTAACTTCCATACATGGGCATTAAGACAGGATACTCCAGATGTATCATGTATCTTGTTTAGTGGTGAAGGAAATATTAACAATCGTGGCCTGGTAAAGTGCTGAAATAAGCACAATTGGTCTGTTAAAAATTCTCTTTGGCTGTGGCAGGTGGAATGTCAGCATCCTTGGAGTGTAAACGTGTGGTGTGGGGCAGTGAACCATCAGCTCATAGGCCCGTTTTTCTTAGAAAGAACACTGGATGCGCACAAGTATCACAGCCTCCTAACAAATCATCTTCCACGGATGCTAGAAGAGATTCCTCTGCAGACTAGGAGCAACTTGTGGTACCAATACGATGGCTGTACAACCCACAGTGCACAAAGTACAACATGGCTTCACAAACTGTTTACAAATCATTAGATTGGATGTAGAGGACCTGTATCTCGGTTGATCCATTCGCCAAATTTCATGCCTGCAGACTTTTTTTCTATGGGGAAAGCTGAAAGACTGTCTACAAGGGCATACCAACTACATCTGATGATATGCAATGATGTATTACTGCAGCCTGTCGGATTTTCCCTGCTGAAATACTGGTTTGTGTGCAGCAGTCTTTCCATACCAGAATGGGAGCATATACTGGTGCTGCCAGTGCTCATTTTGAACACAGCCTGTGATGGTCAATTGTCTCATTACTGGTCACAATCCACATAACTAGTGTATGGACTTGGACTGTTCTTTGGTGTGTGCTACCGCAGTACATTGTTGTACCACACATTACGGTTTTTCCCCATTCAATGCTCATGTGGAGTGTGGGAAGAATGATTCTTTAAATGGTTCTGTGCATGCTGTAATTAATCTTGCCTTCATGGTCCCTATAGGAGTGATACATATGCGGTTATTGTATAATCCCTAAATACCTCACTTAATACAGGTTCCTGAAATTTCATAAGTTAGGTTTTGTCATATATTTGGCGTCTATCTTCACTTGTCTGGCATTTCCAATTTTTAGTAGCTTCTTGATGCTCTCCCATGCATCAAATAAATCTATGATCAATCATGCTACACTATTTTGTATACATTCAATGTCTGCCATTAGCCTTATTTGTTATGGGTCATACTTAAGCAATATTCTAGAATGGGCCACACAAGTATTTTGTAAGCAATGTCCTCTATAGACTGATTGCATTTTCCAGTATCTTACCAATGAATTGAAGTCTGCATTCTGCTGTGCCTACAAGTGAGTCTATGTCACCATTTCATTTCATCCTGATATTTGAATGAGTTGACCAATTAAAACTGTGATTATTTGATAATGTAGTCATACAATACTGTCTTTTTTTTGTTTTGTGATGTGCTCCAATTTACATATCTTTGGATGTTATGATCTGACTCAAATTTGTGCAGATATTTTTCGGGTAATAATTCATTATAGACAACTCTATCATCCAGGAAAAGTATGAGGTTCCTTATAATATCGTCTTCCAGAACATTAAGGTACAACATAAATGTAATGGTATAAATTACTATAACTGTATGAATAAGTTTATAAGTGTGTAAAATACATTGAACTATTTGTTACAACAAAATATTGTACCGGTATACTCAGCAAGATGTTAAATCAGCAGATAGCTACTATTTATGTTCAACATTTTGTGTACAGCATATATGCTGGAAAGGATTTATACCCAAATTAAATAAATCTGAAGAAATGGTAGTGTGTATCTGGAAAAAAAATCCGTAAAAACTCATACAGTCCAATTTGCTATTATGTCACTGTTACTGAAATATAATACAAAGTAACTGAATTCGATGAACATTCTCAGAGTGCAATATGCCTCAGAGTGAAATGCACAGTAATGTCAACATTATTTTTCAAGGCTATGTTTGTGAAAATGGATGAAAGCAAACCACACATTTTGTTCTCAATCTGCGGAAGCATTATGCACTGTGAAACACTGTACTGCTGTTATACATAAAAGCTGTCTCATTGCCAACATCTTTCCCCTGCTGGCTGTTCTACACTTCTCATCACTGATTCAACACATTGTAAGATATTTTATGCTGTATGACACCACAGTCCAATCTGGTTAGGATAACATAAAAATAATACATGAATTTCAGTATTGAAACTGGAACAGCAGAACAGCTCTCATCACACTGGATATCAAATCGAGGTTGGATTACAGCCATGGGTACATCATTTCATGCTACTCAACTGTATGTCATATGTCAGAGTTCATCAACTGTAGTGGCTGGCGACTGGTGGCATACCCATCTCTTGGCATCCTGTGAACAGACGTTCTCCACAGGTGACAGATTTGAAGGAAATGCTGGATACGGCAACAGTGGAACACTCTCTGTATCGAGGTAGCTCAGGTGATGTGTATTCTTGCATTATCTTGTTAAAAGATAACATCACGGAGCCCTCGAAAATAGGGCACAGCGATAGGCCTTAACAAAACACAAATTCAATGGCTGCTGTCCAAATTACTGGCTATGTGAACCAGAGGTTGTGACATGATTCCAGTTGCACCCCATACCATCACATCACGTGCTGGACTCACATGAGAATGACAGATACAATCTGGCCAGGTCTGTTGGCATCAGAGCCTCCACACACATGTACATCAATTGTGACGATGTTGCAGAACCTTGACTCATCTGATACGATGACACAGTGCCATTCCTGTGCCTGGCATTGTTGTCAGTTGCACCGCTGTCAGTTCACCTCTCTCTAGAGCTGCATTAAGGGCTTGACAGTCTGTGCTGCTCCAGATGCCATCACATTGTCTGTGTGGATACTTGTCTCACTGTATACAAGCCCACTTCCTGACTAAATGTACACAACTTCACTGCAGGATCACGTACGCATGAGCGAACACTTGTCTGCCCTCTCAGGTGCTAGTTGGGTGGCACTACTGAGGCCCTGCAAGGCATTTAGCATGGCCCTCCTGAACCTACCAATTCTATGTTCGCACAAAATGAGATTCTGAGCAATGCAAGCAGCAATATAGTGAAACAATAAACCAGATTCTCAGCAGACCATGAGCCTGCCACTGCCAAATCTGGAATGCTGATAAACATTTCTCCTTCTTCCATTATGCTTAACACGGTCTTCGTGTAAACAACCAACACTGAAATAGAATTTCTGAATGAGAAACCTGCTCCATATGCTTTTCTTGCATACAGAATATGCATGGGAGTGCTGAAAAGTAATGCCTCTGAATTTTTTATTCTGTTCTCAATATCGGTCGAGGTATGACACGTCACACATATTACTTGGTCAGCTTTCCCACTTCACTGACTCGTGGCACACCCCCCTCCTGCAAACAGATGGAGTCGCAATAGGCAGCCCACTCTGACCAGAGATTGTGAATATGTTGACGGTGCACTTCGAGGAAGAGGCCCTGATGTCATGCAAATGGAAATCCATCTTCTTCTTCTTCTTCTTCTTCTTCTTCTTCTTCTGTTATGTGGATAACACACTTGTCATCTGGCCTCATGGAAGAGACAAACTTCTTGACTTCTTTGTACATCTGAACTCCACACGTCACAAAATCAAATTCACTATGGAGACCAAAGAAGAAGGAAGACTACCATTCCTGGACATCATAGTCAGGAGAATAACGGACAGCACCCTGTGCCACAGTGTGTATCTGACTCTATAAAACACATAAACTCAGTTCTCCCTATGGCACTGTGAATAATTTCAATAACAAAAAGTGAGATGAATGTTGCAGCGGATATTTAATTTCCTCTGTGGCTTTGCATTCAAGATCAGTCTTACCTGAGAGTGCAACATTACATCTTTGGTTAATTTAATTATATGTTCATTAGATTTTGGTTATAAGGCACGTTTTGGTGCCTAATGTTTCATCTCCAAATGCTGGAAACAATCCATGGAGGAAGAGGAGTATGTAAGACATTGGTGGACCGGGTTGGAAGAATCTGTGAATTTCAATACTCTGTAGAAGAGCTCAATCATTTGAAAATAACTTTCAGACCTTGTGGCTATTCTAACAGATATACATAAGGCACTACATTCTAAAATATTTGCATCTGTCACTGAAAAACAAGCAACTAGAGGAAAAGTTCTCTTGCCATTTGTAAAAACTGTCGCAGATCATGACCTCCGAGTGCTATCAAGAGAAGGTATTGCCGCAGTGCTTAAACCAAACTGAAGACCACAACAGCAGCCATACTCAAGTAAATTGCTATGCAGTAGTTTCAGTGAATTTGACAATGATGTGGCTGCTTTCATGGTGGCCCAGTCATATTGTGGGGTAGGGAATGCCAGTGACAGGGCTGGAATTGTAGGTGACACATGGATTTTTGGCAAAGCCTTGTATCAATACCTCCTTAATTATTGAGCTGAAAAACTGTAAAAAACATTCATACAGTAAAATCACACAAAAAAATTTCCTATTTCTGCAGGTATTGTGCCTTCTGGTTCTTTTTCATTACAAAAACATATTGATTCATGTTTATAAAGTCACAACTATGTCACTGTGATTTGTGTAACACACATTCTAGAACATGTTCCAGGAATGTCATGAAACAGACAGCTTTAAATACTTACTCTAGCTCATCTTTCAAGACTTGCATGCCAACAACAACACCATCTATCCAATCTGTTTTTATTTTACTTTCATGTAAAGATTTCTCCACAAAGGATATCATCTGCCATGTAGGCAGTGCAAGAGGAAATTCCACACTAACATTTGGGTAATCAAGTGGATTCTGTGTCTTGTCAGAACCAAGTACAATCAACCCAATTTCATCTTTACCACTGGTAAATATCTGGAAACATATTAAATGGTAAAAATAAGTTTTGTTTATAACAAGTTGTATACCAATAAAAACATCACACACAGATACTCTTTATAAAATTATTTAATTGGATAGATAAAAAATCTACTCACCAAGCAGTGGCAGAATACACACATAAAAGACTGTTGTGATAGGCAAGCGTTTGGAGCCAGTGACTCCTTCTTCTGGCTGAAGGGTTGCAGGGGAAGCAAGAAGGGTGAAGGAAAAGGACTGGAGAGGTCTAAGAAAAGGGGTAGATTTTGAGAAAGTTACCCAGAACCATGGGTCATGGGTGACTTACCGTACAGGATGAGAAGGAAAGACTAATTGTTGGGGACTGCATCGGGCAAGATTCGGAAACCTGAGAGCTTAAAGGTGGAAGACAGGGTAATATGCAAGACAGAGATTACTACTAAAACTGTATATGGTTAATAAGAGTGAGAAGGTAAGTGTATTGTATGCAACAGTTGTGGGAGGGGGCAGTGAAAATAGACGGGAAAGTCAATGAAAGATGTAGAAAGCATGTGTGGCATGTGTGGTGGAACAAGTGCCGAGGTCACGTATGCCATGTTGTAGAGCATGCTCTGCAACAGGATATTGTGAGTTTCCAGTATATACACTATGCCTATGCCCACTTATCCTAACTGATAATTTGGTGGTAGTCATGCAGATGTAGAAAGCTGAACAGTGTTTACATAATAGCTGGTATATGACATGTGTCGTTTCTATTTTTCGCCTAATCCGAAGTTCTGGGTGACTTTTCCAAAATCTACACCTTTTCCTGGAACTCTCCAGGCCTTTTCCTTTACCCTTCTTCCTTCCCCTTCAACGCTTCTGTCTGGAGGAGCCACTGGCTCCGAAAGCTTGCCAATCACAATTAATTTATTGTTTTTGTTGTTATAGTTACTCTTTATAACCTACTTCAAATACATCACGTACCCTCCTCTCCACAATTCTTCGAACACATAGTTTTGCCTTTTGCAAAAAATCACTGCGTTTCTGTATAACATACTTGGAGTCAAAGTGTCCAACATCTATTACAATTATAAACAGAAGAAAGAAAGTCATTGTATTTATTGGCAGTATTACGCAATCAAATATTTTGAAAGAGTTCCAGTGGTATAAATTTACAAAACCTTACAAATAAATATATACGTTTATTCTTTAAATCAATTCTTAGCAATAACATAATAGTATAAATTGCAGAATCAATATAGCCAATTTTAATGTAATGACTGCAATACATATACAATATAACAGTGGTAAGTTATAACAAATGAGAGAGAGAGAGTGAGAGAGAGAGAGAGTGAGAGAGAGAGGCATTTAGACAATGTTTCATTACAGTGTGAAACTTATTAGAATTAAAATGAAGCCATAGTGAATTATTACATTCCAAAAATAATAATTATTGTGTTCTTTCACCCCAAAATAATACATTCATTAGGTAATATATACTTTTAATTTCAGAAATTTTTACAGCTCTGAACTTCACTGCTTCGATGAATTTATTACATGTGTCAATGAATGAGGGTTGATAACACTGCTTTAGTCATTCAATTGTTCGTCATGTGATATTCGCAATGTTCTTAATAACTTCTTATGTAAAGTTCTATCATCAAAAAGATAATCTACATAAGTTTTAAAAGTTGCGAATCTTTAAACAACAACTTGAAAATGGGTGTATCAGTATTTTGTATACATTCTAGCATTGCTAGATTTACTTTTAAATTTTAAAGTATATGAGCAGATTGAGCGACTTTCCATCCAGAAAATTTACTGTTGGCAAGACCTCACTACAAAGAAAAATGGTCTTTCCGGAGTCAAATGCTAAAAAATTCATAAATACCAGCATTGTAAGTGATACAAACAGGTATTAAGCAACGGGCATAAATATCGTTCTGCTTGATGAGAAAAAAAGTAGGTAGATGAAAGAGTAAATTGGGTGCAAGGATTGAACATAAACTGCAAAGGTTAAAAAAAAAAAAAAAAAGAGGGTCACTGCTCAAGAACTGAGAACTGCCCCCCCCCCCCTTTCTTTTACAGGCTTGTTTCACATTTCAGATGAGACCATGTCCCCCATATGTGAAGAAAATAGCCAATATGTAAAGAGAATTACAGATAAAGAGTTTTCTAGAATGAGATTTTCCCTCTGCAGCATAGTGTGCACTGATATGAAACTTCCTGGCAGATTAAAACTGTGTGCTGGACCAAGACTCAAACTTGGTGATCGTAACCCCAGACCTGTGTTGCCGTTTTGGGAGGTAGATCTTGTATCTGGAAAGAGGTGATGACAGTTAGGATACTATGGGCGAGCAGCTGCCATCAATTTTTGATGGTGCAGAACCCACAATAGTGGAACTGCTGCCTAGTCCAAAGGCACCTATTACCAGTCTTACCCCACAATAGTGTATCGAATCCAGAAGTAATGTCGAAGCTGATAAAAAGTCATATGAGAGATTCCTGTAATCTAGGTGTGACTGCACCAATGCTGCATACAGCCATATCAAAGTAGAGTGGACCACACCGCTGAGGCATAGAAGAGCATTCAGGTGCGACCTACATGTCTGCTTTAGTTGGCAAAGACGGGGAAGCCATGTCAACTAGGCATCAAAGACCAGTCCTAAAAAACACAATGACAGAAATGCATAACGTAGGTCATGGCAGCCAAAAAATGGATGCTATGAGTGAAAGCCCAGGATTGTGCTTGGTGTATTGCTCCCTGCATTCTGCCTCCAGCAATAGCCATCACGGATGAACAAAAACGATGGGGACACCATATGTCATGCAGCTGCCGCTAGATCATTGATAGCCACAAAAAGGAGAGTGACACTCAAAACAGAACCTTGTGCAAGCCCCTTCTCCTGCAGGGGGAGATGCTACAGGAGGCACCAACCTGTACCCAAAAAGTGTGACATGGAAGAAAGTTCTGGATAAAAATCGGGAGTGGGCCATGGAGGCCCCACTCCTTTAAGGTGGCAAGGACATTATGGCACCATGTGGTATCATAAGATATACACGCAGATCAATGAAAACTGCAACAAGGAACTGATGCTGAGCAAAAGCTGTTCAGATAGCAAACTTCAAGTGGACTAAATTATCTTCAGTAGAGCGCCCTTGGCGAAAAGCACCCTGGATCGAAGCCAAAAGATCCGGGGATTCAAGGACACAATACAGCCTTCGACTAACCATATGTTCAAGTAACTTGCAGGACACTGAGTAAACAAGCTGGACGACAGCTGTCCGTTTGAAGAGGCAATTTATCTGATTTCAAAATTGGAATAACAGCATTTTCTCGCTACTGGGAAGAGAATTCTGCATTGCACCAGGGATGGTTAAAGAAAGGCCAGGTACACTGATGGAAAAATTTGCAACACCAAAAAGTAATTAATGTAGAGTAATGAAATACCAGGAATATATTTGTTGAGACAACGTATGTAAAGTGATTAATGTTGCAGGATCAATGTGAGTGTGAGATAAGCCACTGCAAGACATTGCTGAAGTTGCCACTAAGTGAGACAAGTTCATAGAGAATTGCAATAGAAGGCAAAATCGTCAAAAAAAAGGGAGCCGGAGATGCCCAGTGGGAGACAGGCCATTATAGGGTTTATGGTAATAGCAAAGAGAATGACACTCAGAATGGAACCCTGAGACACACCATTTTCCTGGATAAAGGTGTCCGACAAGGCAGACCCTTCATGCACCTCGAAAACTCGGTCTTTCAAAAATGTCTGAAGGAAACAGGGTAGGTGGCCACGGAAGCTCCACATGTGAAGAGTATGGAGGGTACTAGCTCTCTAGCAGGTGTCATAGGCCTTTTCCAAATCGAAAAACACAGCGACAATCTGGGATTTCTGCAGAAAACCATTCATGACATGGGTGGGCAAAATAATGAGACGGTCCACTGCAGAATGCCCTGTTGAAAGCCACACTGTGCATTCATCAAAAATTGTGAGACTCGAGCCACCATATCATCCGGGCGTGAATCATATGTCCCATCACCTTGCGAACACACTGGTAAGAGAGATGGAGTGGTAGCTAGTAGGAAGAGTGTGTGTGTGTGTGTGTTTTTGTGTGTGTGTGTGTGTGTGTGTGTGTGTGTGTGTGTGTGTTTGTCAGAGAGAGAGAGAGAGCTAATTTCAGCAAGAGCTGGATTTCCATCAATAAACTGAGTTGAAGTCTGCTGTTGTGGTCTTCATCCAACTACTGCTTTGGTGCATCTCACCAGCCTATTCCAGCCTTTGTAAGCCTCTTCATCTCTGCATAGTATTTCAACCTAAATCCACTTAGAATGGTGAACCACCATTCAGAGAATAACTCTTTAACAACACAGTTTGACTTCTGTAAAGGCTTCTATACTGAGAATCCAACATAATGTCTCACAAATTCAATTCCAGTTGAATTAAATAGTGGAAATTATCCCCTCTGTCATCTTGCCAAAGCCTTTGACTGTTTAGATTAAAAAATTCTGTGAGGGGGAGCAAAAAAAGTATGGCATTAAAAGTCTTCCCCTTGCATGGATTGAGTTGTACTTTAACTACAGAAAATGGAAGGTCACATTAACAAATGATAAGACAGGAATAAGATTAAACTCAAAAAGGGAGAACATAAAATATGGTGTGGCACACAGTGTTTGCTGCCAAGTCCACAAAAATGATTTACTTGGGGCACTGGAGGGCTTTGGAAAAACTCTAATGTTTTGCAGTGTCACAAACTTATTGATGCAAGATCTAAACTCATCCATACCAGAAACATCCAGGAGAATAACAGAACAGGCTTGTACTGATCAACAGATACCAGCTTAATGCCTAAAAACTTGTATTGTGCAGTTCTAAAGAAATAAAAGTGACTTACAGATACGAATATCAAAAGTAGGGATAAATGGGTAACTAGGCTCCCGTGTTCTAAGTTCCTGGAAATGCAGATACCACTGACATGTGAGGCCAGCATGTGAGTCAGTTAACCGAGAAGCTCAGTTCTGCCCATTTTGTGCTTAGAAATCTCTTATTGTATCAAACTGGACAAAGGATTGCTAACACACTTTCACTCAGTTTACTCATATGGCATAATCTTCTGAGGTACTTCAGCTAAGCGGAAAAAAATATTTATTCTACATCTTGAAAAAGCTTCCTCAGGGACCCATGGTTTCTCACACTTACATGCCTATAGAAGTTATATTCCCTAGTGGTATTTGTGATTAATAACAAGAGTTAGTTTAAGATGAACTCAGCAATTCAGAACTGCAATACTAGAAGCAAAAATAATTTCCATATATAAAAACCTAAAATCAGGGTTGCCACAAGTTTCTCCAAGTGAAATTCCCTGATATTTCTCTGATTCCACAGACACGTTTTAGAATTTTTCCCCGACAAATTTTGAGGTCTCAAAGGGAGGTAAAGACATAAGTCGACAAAGGAATGTAAGGGCTTTGTATTTCTCCCCCATTTTGTTTTAGGGCGCAAAAACAACTAGGGTCATATGTGTCCATGCCAAAACTGTGAAACACAAAGATGAAATGAGGAGTTAAAAATGATTACATGTCAACGTTTAATGACAGAAGATAGGACAGCTACAAACAGGGACGTGGAGAAAGCTCTATGAAGTACGCAATAGGGAAATGGAGGCCCAGAACTAAAAATTAAATGGCCTTCACTATATTGCTACAACTGATAAAAAGTAAAACACGGTCGACAGCCCACGGATTGTTCACTAAAATGGCCAATAACTCAGATGGCAAACCCAAACGGGAATGTAAACGGTAAAAAAAAAAGGGCATCCCTTCAGGAAACGGCAGACAGTTAAAAGTTGGGTGCAATGTGCACAAAGTAGTAGGGGAGCACCACTTAACAAATGGTGATGGCTAAAAAAGCAGTGCCCAATATGCAACCTAGTTAAAATGACCTCCTTGCCGCAGGAGGACTGAGAGGAGGTTGTCCAAGCCACTGGGAGAGGCATAATAACCCAGAGTTTATTCCTATGAATGGAGGACCAGTGGCGATGCCAAAGTGACACCACCTCCTGACAGAAAGCAACAAGAGATCATCAGAGGGAATGCAAGAATTATTGGGCTGAAGTACGAGGAATGCAGCTTTGGCAGCAGTGTCAGCAACCTCTTGGACCGATATGACCTGGAACACACATAAACATCACAGTGGCTCCATAAAAAGTGAGCAAGTGGAAGCTTTCCTGGAACGGGTGCACTAAGGGATGGACATGTCATAGGCTTTCTCCAAATTGAAAAACACAGCCAGTCTGGGATTTCCACAGAAAACCATTCATGACATGGGTAAACAAAGTGGGTGATAGCCAGAAGGAAGTTGTTTGTCCTTACCGGGCTTAGGTGTGGGTATGACAGTGGCTTCACGACAGTGGCTGGGAAACATGTCCTCTGCCCAGATCCGGTTGTACGTATTAAGCAAAAAGTGTTTGCCCACAAGAGAAAGGTGCTGCAACTTTTGAAAGTTAACAGTGTCTGGTCCAGGGCGGAGGATTGAGATGAAGTGAGAGCATGATCTAGCTTCCTCATAGTAAAGGCAGCACAGTAACACTCACGATTCTGAGAAGAGAAAGGCATTGTTCGAGTCTTCTCTGCTCATTTCCAATAGAGGTAGGCAGGACGATTGTGGGAGGAGCTCAAAATTTCTGCAAAATGGCGACCCAAGGTGTTGGAGATAGCAATAGGGTACACGATGATAGTGTCTGCTACTGTCAGGTCGAAAATTGGGGAATGGCTCTTGCTCCCAGAGAACCGTCGGAGGTTGGTGCACACGATGGAAGAGGGGGGTGAAACTGTTAAAAGAACTAGTGAGTGAAGTTCAGCTGCCTTTTTGGTTATCCCGAAGAATGCGAATTGCATTGCAGCTGGCTTCAGTCCACCAAAGGACTGGGACACAGCATGGTAAAGAGGAAGTGTGAGGAATGGAATGTTCTGCGACGGTAAGGATAATGTTTGTAAGAAATTCCACCTGGTCATGACAACTGCGGAAATCGTGTTCGTTGAAGGTCACCAGGGAGGAGTAAAGTCTCCAGTCAGCCTTAGTGAGCTGCCATTTCGATGTGCACGGAGGTGGGGTAGGAGTTAGCAAATGTATAGCACACAGGAAATGGTCGCTCGAGTAGGTGTCAGAAAGAACGGACCGTTCAAGATTATGTGCAGGACGGGCAGTGAAGAAGGAAAGGTCCAAATGGGAATAGGTGTGTGACGAGTCTGAAAGCAACATGGGTGCTTCTGTGCTAAAGAAGAAAAAGTTAAGTTGATTAAGAATGGCAGCGAAGGGGGCACCTCTCGGATAGGTTCTGGAAGAGCCCCAAATGTGATGGTGTGCATTAAAGTCCCCAAGCAGCAGAAATCGGCGAGGAAGCTGTCCAATAAGCTGGAGGAAGTCGAACCTGGTGACATCGAATGACGGAGGGATGTAAATGGTAGAAAGGGAAAAGCTCAAGTGAGGAAGGAAAAGACAAACTGCAACAGCTTGATGACAGGTAGTCAGGGAGATGGATGGGTTGACTATGAATGTCATCCCATAAGAGCAGCATGACTCCCCCATGAGACAGAATTCCAACCTCGAGCGGAAGGTCAAAACAGACCAGGAAGAAATGTGAAAGCTCAAAGCAGTCGTGAGGATGAATTTTGTTTCCTGAAGACAGAGTACAAATAGAAGCTGCGATTCTAAAAGCAGTCATAAATCCTCTTTGTTGGATCAAAGGCTGCAAAAGTTCCATTGGAGGACAGTCACGACGAGGACAATAGGAAGGGGTGTCACCTCGGCAGCTGCCGAGTGCCAGTCTGCGAAAACTCGCTGCTACAGGGCACAGAGGCAAGAGGATCCTGCTCCATGAGGTCCTACAGAAGTGTCGGCTTTCTTCTGCTGTCGACATGAGGAATCCAGGGCATGTTGTCTGTAGTTCAACAATGCCTAGATGATCAATACTGCAGTTCGATTACATCTGCATTATTACACTGTGCCAAGAAGGGCTCTCAACAAGGGTAGTGTCCAGGCATCGTGGAGTGAACCATGGCAATGTTGTTCGGACATGGAGGAGAAACAGAGAGACAGGAACTGTCAGTGACATACCTTGCTCAGGCCACCCGAGGGCTACTACTGCAGTGGGTGACGCTACCAACGGATTATGGCTCTGAGGAATCCTGACGGCAATGCCGCTGTGTCGAATAATGCTTTTCATGCAGCCACCTTACATCACATTACGACTCAAACTGTGTGCAATGGGCTGCATTATGTGCAGTTTCACTCCACACATCCATGGCGAGGTCCATCTTTGCAACTGCAACACCGTGCAGCACGGTACAGATGAACCCAATAACAAGCTGAATTGGACTGCTCAGGATTGGCATCACGTTCTCTGCACCAATGAGTGTCACATATGCCTTCCGACGATTGTCAGAGATGTGTTTGGAGGCAACCCGGTCACGTTGAACTCTTAGACACACTGTCAAATGAGTGAAGCAAGGTGGAGGTTCCCTGCTGTTTTGGGTGGGATTATGGGGGGCTGATGCACACTGTTGGTGGTCATGGTAGGCACCATGACAGCTGTGCTATAAGTGAATACCATCCTTATATTAGAACAAATAAGCCCTCGGTCACAAATATTAAGTCAAAATTGACCAGGTTTCGATGCTACTATGAGCGTCGTCTTCAGAATTACACTAACTGTTCTAGAACATATTATGTATATAATACATTAATAAAATTAAAGTTTGTACTGACTGGAAAAGATGAAGTACAAACTTTAATTTTATGAATGTATTATATACCTAATATGTTTTAGAACAGTCAGGCTAATTCTGAAGACGACGCTCATAGTAGCATCGAAACCTGGTCAATTTTGACTTAATATTTGTGACCGAGGGCTTATTTGTTCTAATATAATTCTGACACGGGCACTGAACCTTAGCAGCTATGTTCAAAGTTTTATGAATGCCATCCTCCGACCAATAGTGCAGTCATATTGGCAACATATTGGCGAGGCATTCGTCTTTGTGGATGACATTTCGCATCCCCATTGTGCACATCTTGTGAATGACTTCCTTCAAGATAATTACATCACTCGACTACAGTGGCCAGCATGTTCTCCAGACATGAACCCTATCGACCATGCCTGGGATAGATTGAAAAGGGCTGTTTATGGGCATGTGACTTGCCAACCACTCTGAGGGATCTACGCCGAATCGCCGTTGAGGAGTGGGACAATCAGGACTGACAGTGCCTTGATGAACTTGTGGATAGTATGGCACGACGAACACAGGCATGCATCAATCCAAGAGGACGTGCTACTGGGTATCAGAGGTACCCGTGTGTACAGCAGTCTGGACCAACACCTCTGAGAGTCTCGCTGTATGGTGGTACAACATGCACTGTGTGGTTTTCATGATCAATAGAAAGGGCGGAAACGATGTTGATCTCTATTGCAAATTTCTGCACAGGTTCAGGAACCGAGGGGATGCAAAACGTTTTTTGATGTGTGTGTGTGTGTATGTATGTATGTATGGGATGGGCATCAGTTGTTTGGTAAGTGGTGCTTAGGTGTGTGTGTGTGTGTGTGTGTGTGTGTGTGTGTGTGTGTGTGTGTGAGAGAGAGAGAGAGAGAGAGAGAGAGAGAGAGAGAGAGAGTGGAGGGGGGGAAACTGTGGTTGGTAAGACCTTTTACCTTTTTGTAATGTAGTGGATTTGTTTACGGTTCATTGAGGTAATTTATGTTTGATTAATTTGGTATTATTTTTTGGGGGTATTTATTTGCTTATATCGGTGGGTTTTATGGAGTGTGGTCTGGTGTTGTTGATTTGTGGCAGTTGGTAGTATTGTGCACCTTGGTTGAGCTATATAGGTCAAGTGAAATTTGCAGTACCAGGTTTTTGTGTCTGGTTTCATGGTATCTCTGGCTATGTTTGAGCCGTATAGACCAAGTGAAAGTTTCAGTGTATGTGTGGGTTTCTAGTATCACTGTCTTCATTGGAGCTGTTTAGTTCAGGCAAAATGTATGATACCAATAGCTGTTATTCGCAGTTTTGGGGTGGGATGATTGTTGAGGGTTTGTTGAGGATTTTGTGTGCATAATTTTTGGTTTGATATTTATTTTGGAATGGTGTCATCATCCTTATTGTTGTGTGTGGTGATTGACACTGCCCAAAACCCCTACTTCGAGCGGTTCCCCCATTAGTTTCACTTTATTTCTGGTGTTAAATATTCCACTTGTTAGGGCCTGTTTATGTTTGTTCATGGGTGTAGTGATAGATGTCGTGGTCTCCATATTGAAAACGCTTGAAATAGGAGTGTCACCATCTTGAAGATGCCACGGGTTAAAGCAAATAAGAGAACAAGAACTTTTGGTAATCCCCTGCTGCCTATGTCTGTAAAATATGCTAACAACAAATTATGGCTAGTGCTACTCTGCTCGAATTGATAATTATGAAATTACTTGTAGATTTGTTATGTCAGGGGTAAAACAGAGATTTTGAAAATATCCACTGCTCGTCCTATACTATTTAGCTGCTATTTTTATATAATACTTCAAACAAAACATTCATGTAATGGGACGCAGACTACTGTCAGCTCTCTATATATGGGTAAAGTCAGGATCTATATAATAGTATTAGTATGCAGAATTTACGTTCTGGAGCCCAGGTATTCTTATAAATTATGGACACCTTGTCTCATGGGGTATTTTTTTACTTCATTTTTAAGGATTTGGGGATTTTTGTTTGCCTGTCTGTCTCTTGTCATACTGTTACACTTTTCTAGCAGAATATAAAGCTGTAATCTGAACCGTACGGAGAGGTGCACAGTCTACATGGAAATATGCCATTGGTACTTGAGGGAACATAGATATATTAATGCTTAAATTCACATCATTGATTTTCCACAATAGTATTTGTTTTATAGTCAGTTATAAACCAGCTTTTGGCATTCTGTGTCATCCTCAGACAATTTCTGATGATGTCCAAAAAAGCCAAAATCTGATTCATAACGAACTGTAAAATAAATGACTTTGATCATGCTGAGCACCACAGCTGAGACCAATATTAATGATTATATGTGTTATTACATATTTATCATGTTGCAGTTGGTTTCACTGATTGAACATCTTCAAATTGCCCATTTGTGTCATGACTTTACACATGTAGGCCACCTGAATATGTTTAGTGAACAAATCTGGTCATAACACAATAAATGTGTAATAATACAGCTTAGATGGTTATTAATATGAAATAAATATTATTATGGCACATCAATCATGTGTATTTCCAGGTTTGCCACATGTTCTGGAAATCAGGGAATTTCAAATGTATCAGGGAATTTTGAAAAGAGCACTGGAAAAATCTTGTTTTTGTCTCAGTAGATGAAATGGTTTGTTTACTGAGATGTCATGTGTCATCACTGGCTGGGTGCAGCTGAGTACGTGCGTAACTTCCGTACTCCCTTATTCTTACTGCTTCTCCCCTTTATACCACTCCCCTCGA
This sequence comes from Schistocerca americana, assembly GCF_021461395.2. Classification (NCBI taxonomy): domain Eukaryota; kingdom Metazoa; phylum Arthropoda; class Insecta; order Orthoptera; family Acrididae; genus Schistocerca; species Schistocerca americana. The sequence goes on along the minus strand of NC_060121.1, from coordinate 7,512,424 downwards.
ATTGCAATCAGTACCACCACCACTTCTTGCCACTAGCCTAGCAGCTATCGACAAGAGACAGGGAGGCAGGAGGAGTGGTTATTTGAATCTGATTCTCAGAGATTGTTGACGCAGCAGCCAGAGGTGGTGATCACATATACATGAGTTGTGTCTGGGTGACTGTCTGAATATCTGTGTGCTCTTGTTTTCTGACAAAGGGTATGGCGGAAGTTTAGTTGTGAGAATGTTATTGTCTTTTTTACATGCCTGGATGTGGCTCAGCAATCATCTTTACCGTGAGTTGCTACTATCCTCATTAGCGTTGATTCTCAGAGTATTTGTGCAACTCACCAGCTACACAACCGGCAGGCCGGAAAGGACAGAAGGAAGACTCCCTTGAAGACTTGCTACATCCCTCCATCCAATCAAGACATGAGTCTCCCGCTGCCAACTGGAAAGGCTCGAAAAAGTCCAACAAAGGCAAATGGTCTTCTGTTTCGCTGACCCAAAGATCCTCTTTGACGGTGTCGCCATGTGATACCTTCTCCTGGCCAGCCACCATTTCGCCAGTGTGCCCCACCAACCTTTCTTGTGCCCTGGATTCCTCATGTCGACAGCAGAAGAAAGCCGACACTTCTGTAGGACCACATGGAGCAGGATCCTCTTGCCTCTGTGCCCTGTAGCAGTGAGTTTTCGCAGACTGGCACTCGGCAGCTGCCGAGGTGACACCCCTTCCTATTGTCCTCATCGTGACTGTCCTCCAATGGAACTTTTGCAGCCTTTGATCCAACAAAGAGGATTTATGACTGCTTTTAGAATTGCAGCTTCTACTTGTACTCTGCCTTCAGGAAACAAAATTCATCCTCACGACTGCTTTGAGCTTTCACATTTCTTCCTGGTCTGTTTTGACCTTCCGCTCGAGGTTGGCATTCTGTCTCTTGGGGGAGTCATGCTGCTCTTATGGGATGACATTCATAGTCAACCCATCCATCTCCCTGACTACCTGTCATCAAGCTGTTGCAGTTTGTCTATTCCTTCCTCACTTGAGCTTTTCCCTTTCTACCATTTACATCCCTCCGTCATTCGATGTCACCAGGTTCGACTTCCTCCAGCTTATTGGACAGCTTCCTTGCTGATTTCTGCTGCTTGGGGACTTTAATGCACACCATCCCATTTGGGGCTCTTCCAGAACCTATCTGAGAGGTGCCCTCTTCTCTGCCATTCTTAATCAACTTAACCTTTTCTTCTTTAGCACAGAAGCACCCATGTTGCTTTCAGACTCGTCACACACCTATTCCCATTTGGATCTTTCCTTCTTCACTGCCTGTCCTGCACATCATCTTGAACGGTCCGTTCTTTCTGACACCTACTCGAGCGACCATTTCCTGTGTGCTATCCATTTGCTAACTCCTACCCCACCTCCGTGCACATCGAAATGGCAGCTGACTAAGGCTGACTGGAGACTTTACTCCTCCCTGGCGACCTTCAACGAACACGATTTCCGCAGTTGTCATGACCAGGTGGAATTTCTTACAAACATTATCCTTACCGTCGCAGAACATTCCATTCCTCACACTTCCTCTTTACCATGCTGTGTCCCAGTCCTTTGGTGGACTGAAGCCTGCTGTGATGTAATTCGCATTCTTTGGGATAACCAAACAGGCAGCTGAACTTCATTCACTAGTTCTTTTAACAGTTTCACCCCCCTCTTCCATCGTGTGCACCAACCTCCGACGGTTCTCTGGGAGCAAGATCCATTCCCCAATTTTCACCCTGACAGTAGCAGACAATATCATCGTGTACCCTATTGCTATCTCCAACACCTTGGGTCGCCATTTTGCAGAAATTTTGAGCTCCTCCCACTATCATCCTGCCTACCTCTATAGGAGATGAGCAGAGAAGACTCGGGCAATAACATCTCTTCTCAGAATCCTGAGTGTTACTGTGCTGCCTTTACTATGAGGATGCTAGACCACGCTCTCACTTCATCTCAATCCTCCGCCCTGGACCAGACACTGTTAACTTTCAAGTGTTGCAGCACCTTTCTCTTGTGGGCAAGCACTTTTTGCTTAATACATACAACCGGACCTGGGCAGAGGGCATGTTTTCCAGCCACTGTTGTGAAGGCACTGTCATACCCACACCTAAGCCCGGTAAGGACAAACAACTTCCTTCTGGCTATCACCCACTTTGTTTACCCATGTCATGAATGGTTTTCTGTGGAAATCCCAGACTGGCTTTGTTTCTCAATTTGGAGAAAGCCTACGACATTTGTTGGAGGACTGGTATCGTTTGTACTCTCTACACATGTGGCCAACTGCGCCATCTCCTTGAGGAATTTTTAAAAGACGAGTTTTCGATGTACGTATGGGGTCTGCCTCCTCGGACACCTTTATCCAGGAAAATGGTGTACCTCATGGTTCTGTCCTGAGTGTCGTCGTCTTTGCTGTCGCCATTAACCCTACAATGGCCTGTCTCTTGCCGGGCATCTCCGGCTCTCTTTTTGTTGATAATTTTGCTATCTACTGCTGCTCTTCATGAACCTGTCTCATTGAGTGGTGTCTTCAGCAATGTCTTGATCGTCTTTACTTATGGAGCATGGACAGTGGCTTAAGTTTTTCTACTGACAAAAACATTTGTATGAATTTCTGGCAGCACAGCTGGTTTCTCCCACCATTTTTACATCTTGGGCCTGTTGCTCTTCCATTCATTGAAACTACAAAATTCCTGAGGCTCCTGCTTTATACAAAACTATCTTGGTCCTCCCACTTCATGCTCCCTGCAGCTTTTTCGATGGGTGTGAACCCTTCACCATCTTGGCTTCGTGCGGCAGCCCATCTTCACCTTGACCTTCATTCACTTTCTAAAGACACTGCACCAGGCTCGGTCTATTGCCTTCAGTTTCACGACCTATGCATGGAATTTTGCAGTAGTATCTTTGTGTACACTGATGGCTCTTGGACTGACCATGGTGTCGGGTGTGCCTTCAACGTCAACCAACATTTTTTGGTACTGACGTCCGGCACATTGCTCAGTATTTACAGCAGAGCTCTTCACCCTGTATCAGATCATCGAGTACATCTGCTGACATACTCTTTTCACTGTGTCACTGCTCAGACTCTCTTGGCACCCTTCAAAGCCTCTGTGCAGTGTAGACTGTCCATCCCTTAGTGCACCGGTTCCAGGAAAGCTTCCACTTGCTCACTTTTTATGGAGCCACTGTGATGTTTATGTGTGTTCCAGGTCATATCGGTCCAAGAGGTTGCTGACACTGCTGCCAAAGCTGCATTCCTCGTACTTCAGCCCAATAATTCTTGCATTCCCTCTGATGATCTCTTGTTACTTTCTGTCAAGAGGTGGTGTCACTTTGGCATCGCCACTGGTCCTCCATTCATAGGAATAAGCTCTGGGTTATTAAGCCTCTCCCAGTGGCTTGGACAACCTCCTCTCAGTCCTCCTGTGGCGAGGAGGTCATTTTAACTAGGTTGCATATTGGGCACTGCCTTTTTAGCCATCACCATTTGTTAAGTGGTGCTCCCCTACTACTTTGTGCACATTGCACCCAACTTTTAACTGTCTGCCGTTTCCTGAGGGGATGCCCTTTTTTTTTTTAGAGTTTACATTCCCTTTTGGGTTTGCCATCTGAGTTATTGGCCATTTTAGTGAACAATGCGTGGGCTGTCGACTCTGTTTTACTTTTTATCAGTTGTAGCAATATAGTGAAGGCCATTTAATTTTTAGTTCTGGGCCTCCATTTCACTATTGCGTACTTCATAGACCTTTCTCCACGTCCCTGTTTCTAGCTGTCCTATCTTCCGTCATTAAACGTTGACATGTAATCATTTTTAACTCCTCTCTTCATCTTTGTGGTTCACAGTTTTGGCATGGACACATATGACCCTAGTTGTTTTTGCGCCCTAAAACAAAATGGGGGAGAAATACAAAGCCCTTACATTCTTTTGTCGACTTATGTCTTTACCTCCCCTTGAGACCTCAAAATTTGTCGGGGAAAAATTCTAAAACGTGTCTGTGGAATCAGAGAAATATCAGGGAATTTCACTTGGAGAAACTTGTGGCAAACCTGATTTTAGGTTTTTATATATGGAAATTATTTTTGCTTCTAGTATTGCAGTTCTGAATTGCTGAGTTCATCTTAAACTAAATCTTGTTATTAATCACATATACCATTAGGGAATATAACTTCTATAGGCATGTAAGTGTGAGAATCCATGGGTCCCTGAAGAAGCTTTTTCAAGATGTAGAATAAATAATTTTTTTCCGCTTAGCTGAAGTACCTCAGAAGATTAAGCCATATGAGTAAACTGAGTGAAAGTGTGTTAGCAATCCTTTGTCCAGTTTGATACAGTAAGAGATTTCTAAGCACAAAATGGGCGGAACTGAGCTTCTCGGTTAACTGACCCACATGCTGGTCTCACACGTGATTGGTATCTGCATTCCCAGGAACTTAGAACACGGGAGCCTAATTGCCCATTTATCCCTACTTTTGATATTCGTATCTGTAAGTTGCTTTTATTTCTTTAGAACTGCACAATACAAGTTTTTAGGCATTAAGCTGGTACCTGTGGATCTATACAAGCCTGTTCTGTTATTATCCTGGATGTTTCTGGTATGGATGAGTTTAGATCTTGTATCAATAAGTTTGTGACACTGCAAACATTAGAGTTTTTCCAAAGCCCTCCAGTGCCCCAAGTAAATCATTTTTGTGGACTTGGCAGCAAACACTGTGTGCCACACCATATTTTATGTTCTCCCTTTCTGAGTTTAATCTTATTCCTGTCTTATCATTTGTTAATGTGACCTTCCATTTTCTGTAGTTAAAGTACAACTCAATCCATGCAAGGGGAAGACTTTTAATGCCATACTATTTTAGCTTCCCCTCTCAGAATTTTTTAATCTAAACAGTCAAAGGCTTTGGCAAGATGACAGAGGGGATAATTTCCACTATTTAATTCTACTGGAATTGAATTTGTGAGATATTATGTTGGATTCTCAGTATAGAAGCCTTTACAGAAGTCAAACTGTGTTGTTAAAAAGTTATTCTCTGAATGGTGGTTCACCATTCTAAGTGGATTTAGGTTGAAATACTATGCAGAGATGAAGAGGCTTACAAAGGCAGGAATAGGCTGGTGAGTTGCACCAAAGCAGTAGTTGGATGAAGACCACAACAGCAGCTTCAACTCAGATTATTGATGGAAATCTAGCTCTTGCCGAAATTAACTCTCTCTCTCTCTCTCTCTCTCTCTCTCTCTCTCTCTCTCTCTGACACACACACACACACACATACTCTTCCTTCTAGCTACCACTCCATCTCTCTTACCAGTGTGTTCTCAAGGTGATGGGACATATGATTTATGCCCGGATGATATGGTGGCTCGAGTCTCAAAACTTTTGATGAATGCACAGTGTGGCTTTCAACAGGGCATTCTGCAGTGGACCATCTCATTATTTTGCCCACCCATGTCATGAATGGTTTTCTGCAGAAATCCCAGATTGTCGCTGTGTTTTTCGATTTGGAAAAGGCCTATGACACCTGCTAGAGAGCTAGTAACGTCCATACTCTTCACATGTGGGGCTTCCGTGGCCACCTACCCTGTTTCCTTCAGACATTTTTAAAAGACCGAGTTTTCTAGGTGCATGAAGGGTCTGCCTTGTCGGACACCTTTATCCAGGAAAATGGTGTGTCTCAGGGTTCCATTCTGAGTGTCATTCTCTTTGCTATCACCATAAACCCTATAATGGGCTGTCTCCCACTGGGCATCTCCGGCTCTCTTTTTTTTTGACGATTTTGCCTTCTATTGCAATTCTCTATGAATCTGTCTCACTTAGTGGCATCTTCAGCAATGTCTTGATTGTCTTTACTCGTGGAGCATCAACAATGGCTTTCGCTTTTCCACTGACAAAACTGTCTGTATGAATCCCACGAACGCTGACTGCAAATTTGTATGTCCGTCTGGTTATTTGACCTGTTGTGCTGCCATTCACAAACAGCATTCCAGGAGGTGTTTTCCTACAGGATAACACTTGCTCACATACTGCTGTTGTAAGCCAACATGCTATAGTGTGTCAACATATTGCCTTGGCTTGCTCGATAACCAGCTCTACCTCCCATCGAGCACGTATTGGACATCATCTGATGACAGCTTCAACCCATCCACAAACATCATTAACTGTCCTTATATTGGCCAACCAAGTGCAACAGGCATGGAACTCCATCCCATAAACTGACACATGACACGTGTACAATAGCGTACCAGCATTTGCATTTACATTTGCAGTGGCTTGTCTCACACTCCCATTGATCCTGCAACGTTAATCACTTTACATACGTTGTCTCAACAAATATATTCCTGGTATTTCATTACTCTACATTAATTATTTTTTGGTGTTGCAAATTTTTCCGTCAGTGTACCTGGCCTTTCTTTAACCATCCCTGGGGCAATGCAGAATTCTCTTCCCAGTAGCGAGAAAATGCCGTTATTCCAATTTTGAAATCACATAAATTGCCTCTTCAAACGGACAGCTGTCGTCCAGATTGTTTACTCAGTGTCCTGCAAGTTACTTGAACATATGGTTAGTTGAAGGCTGTATTGTGTCCTTGAATCCCCGGATCTTTTGGCTTCGATCCAGGGTGCTTTTCGCCAAGGGCGCTCTACTGAAGATAATTTAGTCCACTTGAAGTGTGCTATCTGAACAGCTTTTGCTCAGCATCAGTTCCTTGTTGCAGTTTTCATTGATATGCATGTATATCTTATGATACCACATGGTGCCATAACGTCCTTGCCACCTTAAAGGAGTGGGGCCTCCATGGCCCACTCCTGATTTTTATCCAGAACTTTCTTCCATGTCACACTTTTTGGGTACAGGTTGGTGCCTCCTGTAGCATCCCCCCCCTGCAGGAGAAGGGGCTTGCACAAGGTTCTGTTTTGAGTGTCACTCTCCTTTTTGTGGCTATCAATGATCTGGCGGCAGCTGCATGACATATTTTGTCCCCATCATTTTTGTTCGTCCGCGACGGCTATTGCTGGAGGCAGAATGCAGGGAGCAATACACCAAGCACAATCCTGGGCTTTCACTCATAGCATCCATTTTTTGGCTGCCATGACCTACGTTATGCATTTCTGTCATTGTGTTTTTTAGGACTGGTCTTTGATGCCTAGTTGACATGGCTTCCTCGTCTTTGCCAACTAAAGCAGACATGTAGGTCGCACCTGAATGCTCTTCTATGCCTCAGCGGTGTGGTCCACTCTACTTTGATATGGCTGTATGCAGCATTGGTGCAGTCACACCTAGATTACAGGAATCTCTCATATGACTTTTTATCAGCTTCGACATTACGTCTGGATTCGATACACTATTGTGAGGTAAGACTGGTAACAGGTGCCTTTGGACTAGGCAGCAGTTCCACTATTGTGGGTTCTGCACCATCAAAAATTGATGGCAGCTGCTCACCCATAGTACCCCAACTGTCATCTCCTCTTTCCAGATATGAGATCTACCTCCCAAAACGGCAACACAGGTCTGGGGCTACGATCACCAAGTTTGAGTCTTGGTCAAGCACACAGTTTTAATCTGCCAGGAAGTTTCATATCAGTGCACACTATGCTGCAGAGTGAAAATCTCATTCTAGAAAACTCTTTATCTGTAATTCTCTTTACATATTGGCTATTTTCTTCACATAAGGGGGACATGGTCTCATCTGAAATGTGAAACAAGCCTGTAAAAGAAAGGGGGGGGGGGGGCAGTTCTCAGTTCTTGAGCAGTGACCCTCATGTTTTTTTTTTGTGCAATTTGGGTTAGTTTATGTTCAATCCTTGCGCCCAATTTACTCTTTCATCTACCTACTTTTTTTCTCGTCAAGCAGAATGATATTTATGCCTGGTGCTTAATACCTGTTTGTATCACTTACAATGCTGGTATTTATGAATTTTTTAGCATTTGACTCCGGAAAGACCATTTTTCTTTGTAGTGTGGTCTTGCCAACAGCAAATTTTCTGGATGGAAAGTCGCTCAATCTGCTCATATACTTTAAAATTTAAAAGTAAATCTAGCAATGCTAGAATGTATACAAAATACTGATATACCCATTTTCAAGTTGTTGTTTAAAGATTCGCGACTTTTAAAACTTACGTAGATTATCTTTTTGATGATAGAACTTTACATAAGAAGTTATTAAGAACATTGCGAATATCACATGACGAACAATTGAATGACTAAATCAGTGTTATCAACCCTCATTCATTGACACATGTAATAAATTCATCGAAGCAGTGAAGTTCAGAGCTGTAAAAATTTCTGAAATTAAAAGTATACATTGCCTAATGAATGTATTATTTTGGGGTGAAAGAACACAATAATTATTAGTTTTGGAATGTAATAATTCACTATGGCTTCATTTTAATTCTAATAAGTTTCACACTGTAATGAAACATTGTCTAAATGCCTCTCTTTCTCTCTCTCTCTCTCTCTCTCTCTCTCTCTCTCTCTCTCATTTGTTATAACTTACCGCTGTTATATTGTATTTGCATTGCAGTCATTACATTAAAATTGGCTATATTGATTCTGCAATTTATACTATTATGTTATTGCTAAGAATTGATTTAAAGAATAAACGTATATATTTATTTGTAAGATTTTGTAAATTTATACCACTGGAACTCTTTCAAAATATTTGATTGCGTAATACTGCCAATAAATACAATGACTTTCTTTCTTCTGTTTATAATTGTAATAGATGTTGGACACTTTGACTCCAAGTATGTTATACAGAAACGCAGTGATTTTTTGCAAAAGGCAAAACTATGTGTTCGAAGAATTGTGGAGAGGAGGGTACGTGATGTATTTTAAGTAGGTTATAAAGAGTAACTATAACAACAAAAACAATAAATTATTTGTGATTGGCAAGCTTTCGGAGCCAGTGGCTCCTCCAGACAGAAGCGTTGAAGGGGAAGGAAGAAGGGTAAAGGAAAAGGCCTGGAGAGTTCCAGGAAAAGGTGTAGATTTTGGAAAAGTCACCCACAACTTCGGATTAGGCGAAAAATAGAAACGACACATGTCATATACCAGCTATTATGTAAACACTGTTCAGCTTTCTACATCTGCATGACTACCACCAAATTATCAGTTAGGATAAGTGGGCATAGGCATAGTGTATATACTGGAAACTCACAATATCCTGTTGCAGAGCATGCTCTACAACATGGCATACGTGACCTCGGCACTTGTTTCACCACACATGCCACCTGGATTCTTCCGCCAGACACCAGTTTCTCAGAACTCCGCAGGTGGGAACTAGCACTACAACGTGTCCTTGGTTCTCACCACCCACCTCGCCTTAATTTACGTTAATTTCTCCTGTCTCAGCTTTTCTTCACTGTAATTACTCTTTGCTTCACTCCGTTTTAGCTTTCTACATCTTTCATTGTCTTTCCCGTCTATTTTCACTGCCCCCTCCCACAACTGTTGCATACAATACACTTACCTTCTCACTCTTATTAACCATATACAGTTTTAGTAGTAATCTGTGTCTTGCATATTACCCTGTCTTCCACCTTTAAGCTCTCAGGTTTCCGAATTTTGCCCGATGCAGTCCCCAACAATTAGTCTTTCCTTCTCATCCTGTACGGTAAGTCACCCATGACCCATGGTTCTGGGTGACTTTCCCAAAATCTACCCCTTTTCTTAGACCTCTTCAGTCCTTTTCCTTCATCCTTCTTGCTTCCCCTGCAACCCTTCAGCCTGAAGAAGGAGTCACTGGCTCCAAACGCTTGCCTATCACAACAGTCTTTTATGTGTGTGTTCTGCCACTGCTTGGTGAGTAGATTTTTTATCTATCCAATTAAATAATTTTATAAAGAGTATCTGTGTGTGATGTTTTTATTGGTATACAACTTGTTATAAACAAAACTTATTTTTACCATTTAATATGTTTCCAGATATTTACCAGTGGTAAAGATGAAATTGGGTTGATTGTACTTGGTTCTGACAAGACACAGAATCCACTTGATTACCCAAATGTTAGTGTGGAATTTCCTCTTGCACTACCTACATGGCAGATGATATCCTTTGTGGAGAAAGCTTTACATGAAAGTGAAATAAAAACAGATTGGATAGATGGTGTTGTTGTTGGCATGCAAGTCTTGAAAGATGAGCTAGAGTAATTATTTAAAGCTGTCTGTTTCATGACATTCCTGGAACATGTTCCAGAATGTGTGTTACACAAATCACAGTGACATAGTTGTGACTTTATAAACTTGAATCAATATGTTTTTGTAATGAAAAAGAAACAGAAGGCACAATACCTGCAGAAATAGGAAATTTTTTTGTGTGATTTTACTGCATGAATGTTTTTTACAGTTTTTCAGCTCAATAATTAAGGAGGTATTGATACAAGGCTTTGCCAAAAACCCATCTGTCACCTACAATTCCAGCCCTGTCACTGGCATTCCGTACCCCACAATATGACTGGGCCACTATGAAAGCAGCCACATCATTGTCAAATTCACTGAAACTACTGCATAGCAATTTGCTTGAGTATGGCTGCAGTTGTGGTCTTCAGTTTGGTTTAAGCACTGCGTCAATACCTTCTCCTCCATGGATTATTTCCAGTATTTGGAGATGAAACATTAGGCAGCAAAACGTGCCTTATAACCAAAATCTAATGAACATATAATTAAATTAACTAAAGATGTAATGTTGCACTCTCAGGTAAGACTGATCTTGAATACAAAGCCAAAGTGGAAATTAATTGTAAGCTGCAACATTCATCTCACTTTTTGTTATTGAAATTATTCACAGTGCCATAGGGAGAACTGAGTTTATGTTTTTTATAGAGTCAGATACACGCTGTGGCACAGGGTGCTGTCCATTATTCTCCTGACTATGATGTCCAGCTATGGTAGTCTTCCTTCTTCTTTGGTCTCCATAGTGAATTTGATTTTGTGGCGTGTGGAGTTCAGATGTACAAAGAAGTCAAGAAGTTTGTCTCTTCCATGAGGCCAGATGACAAGTGTGTTATCCACATAACAGAAGAAGAAGAAGAAGAAGATGGATTTCCATTTGGATGACATCAGGGCCTCTTCCTCGAAGTGCACCGTAAGCATATTCACAATCTCTGGTCAGAGTGGGCTGCCTATTCCGACTCCATCTGTTTGCGGGAGGTGGGTGTGCCATGAGTCAGTGAAGTGGGAAAGTTGACCAAGTAATATGCGTGACGTGTCATACCTCGACCGATATTGAGAACAGAATAAAAAATTCAGAGGCATTACTTTTCAGCACTCCCATGCATATTCTGCATGCAAGAAAAGCTTATGGAGCGGGTTTCTCATTCAGAAATTCTATTTCAGTGTTGGTTGTTTACACGAAGACCGTGTTAAGCATAATGGAAGAAGGAGAAATGTTTATCAGCATTCCAGATTTGGCAGTGGCAGGCTCATGGTCTGCTGAGACTCTGGTTTATTGTTTCACTATATTGCTGCTTGCATTGCTCAGAATCTCATTTTGTGCCAACATAGAATTGGTAGGTTCAGGAGGGCCATGCTAAATGCCTTGCAGGGCCTCAGTAGTGCCACCCAACTAGCACCTGAGAGGGCAGACAAGTGTTCGCTCATGCGTACGTGATCCTGCAGTGAAGTTGTGTACATTTAGTCAGGAAGTGGGCTTGTATACAGTGAGACAGATATCCACACAGACAATGTGATGGCATCTGGAGCAGCACAGACTGTCAAGCCCTTAATGCAGCTCTAGAGAGAGGTGAACTGACAGCGGTGCAACTGACAACAATGCCAGACACAGGAATGGCACTGTGTCATCGTGTCAGACAAGTCTCGGTTCTGCAACATCGTCACAATTGATGTACTTGTGTTTGGAGGCTCTGATGCCAACAGACCTGGCCAGATTGTACCTGTCATTCTCATGCGGGTCCAGCATGTGATGTGATGGTATGGGGTGCAACTGGATACATGTCACAACTTCTGGTTCACATATCCAGTAATTTGGACAGCAGTCATTGCATTTGTGTTTTGTTAAGGCCTATCGCTGTGCCCTATTTTCAAGGGCTCCGTGATTGTAGATTGTATTTTATTGGTCCTGTTGTCTACATAGCAGCTTATGCATAAGACATTGGACAAGTCAAGTTATAAATATACAGGCTGAAAGTAATTTCAAAGCATACATATTTAAGCTTACAATAATACACTTTACACACAAGTATTTATATAACACATTTCATAAATTTAAATATTCTTCAATGGAATAAAAGCAGTGATGCTGTAAATATGACTTTAGAGATTTTCCAAATGTATTGACCTCAGTGATAGCTTTTATGTTTTCAGGAAGTTTGTTATAAAGCTTAACTCCCATGTGAAAAGTACCTTTTTGGCACAGTGCTATGCTGATTTGAGTCATATGTAAGTTCCTGTTTTGTCTGGTAAAGTGCTCATGTATATCACAGTTTTTTTTAGCCTCTGGTCCTTGCCTATTACATTTAATTTAAAGAACAAAAGGGTTTCCATAATGTATACACACGGTAATGGGAGAATACCAGATTTCTTAAACAGGGGTTTACAAGAGTCTCTAGGCTTGCACCCAAACAAGATTCTAATGGCCCTTTTTTTGTAGTTTAAAAGTGCTATTAGCTATTTTAGAGTTTCCCCAGAAGGTGACCCCATATCTAAGACGAGAATGAAAGTACGCATGATATGCATTCAATACTGTTTTCTCACTACAGCATGATTTTAATGAACAAAGAAGATAACGTGTTTTGGTCAGTTCTGCATTGAGACATTCAATATGCTTGTTCCATCTGATGTTACTCTGCAGCCAAAGTCCTAAGAATTTGGTTTCAGTACTGTTACCAACTGGTTCGTCATTGATAGAGACTGATGGGATAAACATGTCCTTGTTAGGAACATTGTGGAATTTTAGAGCAACGGTTTTCTTACTGTTTATTACAAGCCGATTACTCTGTGCCCAGCTGCTAAGTTGTTTCGTGACTGTGTTTACTGTCTGCTGTAACTGTTCATCGTCGTCTCCTTTTAGTAGAATCGTGGTGTCATCTGCAAATATGATTGATTTGTGTGCATCAATATTTAAGCTTAGATCATTTATGTACAGAAGAAACAGAAGGGGTCCCAATACGGATCCTTGGGGTACACCACATTTTATTTGTTTATAGTCAGATAAGTGATTAGATACAGTTTTTAGTTCAATATTTGTGTGCTTGACGCACACTGCCTGCATACGATTTGTCAGGAAGGAACTGATCCACTTGTTGGACAGACCTCGAATACCATATCTTTCTAGCTTTGATAGCGGAATTTTATGGTCCACCATGTCAAAAGCTTTTGACAAGTCAATAAAGACTGCTATTGTTTCCTGTTTTTTGTCCATCAGGTTTAGGATGAAATTGATGCACTCATAGACAGCAGTTGTCGTTGACCTCTTATTTCTGAATCCATGTTGTTCATTACATAGGATGCTGTTTTTATTTATAAATTTCATAAGTTTCTCATACATAACTTTTTCCAGTACTTTAGAGATGCAGGAGGAAATTGTGATGGGTCTGTAGTTATTTACATTGTCTTTATCCCCTTTTTTATATACAGGAATAACTTTTGATGTTTTTAACACATCAGGGCAAGTGCCTGCCTGAAGTGAGCAGTCGCATAAATGTGTGAGTACTTCAGTTAGGTTTGATGCGCTCTCCTTTAACACTGTTGCAGGTATACCATCAATACCTGCCGATTTGGAATTTTTTAGTCCTTTTATTGCTTTAGCTACTTCATCTTGTGAAACAGAACCGATGTACATTGATCCTCTACATGTACTTATTTTATATTCATTTGCCTGGATGCTCTTAAAGTTTGATTGTAACATATTTTCAGCAACACCTGTGAAAAAGTTGTTAAATGTGTTAGCTACTTCTAAGGGGTTTGTTACTTTTTTATTTTTATGTGATAGTGTTATATTTTTCCAAGGTTGTCTGTATTCTCCACATTCTTTTTTTATAACACTCCACATAGCCTTTGATTTATTAGCTGAATTATAAATGATTTCATCATTATGCATTATTTTTGCTGCTTTTATTACTTTTCTTAATATTTTGGAGTATTTTTTGTAGTATGCGCGTACTACAGGTGAGGAATTTTTCGAGTTACATATTTCATGAAGTAGTCTTCTCTTCTGGCATGAAACCCTTATTCCCTTTGTGATCCAGCTGTTTGTTCTAGAGTTTCCCCGTATGGTTAATGTTTTCAGTGGGAATGCAAGTTCAAAGAAATGGGTTAATGTATCAATGAAAGTGTCGAATTTTTCATTTATATCATTCATTTTGTACACTCCTAGCCATTTTTCTTTGTGTAATAAGTTGTTGAAGTAGTTCACATTATGCTGATTATAGCTTCGATATGCTGTTCTAAAAGACATGTTGTTAATAATACTGCCTTGTACTTTTATGCTTAATATTTGAGCAAGATGATCACTAAAACCTGCATTGAAAATTTTTAGTGAGGTGTTGTGTAAACTCTTATTTACTAGAAACTGATCAAGAGCTGTTTGACAAGTTTCTGATACTCGGGTAACTGCTTTTACTTCAGCCTTTAAATTGAAGGACGTTGCAAGGTTCAAAATGGTCTCCCTATTTCCACTATTCGTGAGGAAGTCAATATTGAAGTCACCACAGATTATAAATTCACAATCCATTTTATTTACTTTATTTAGCAATGACTCCATTTTGTTTAAGAAAAGTTCAAAATTCCCAGACGGTGATCGGTAAACTGTAGCAATAACCAGGTTGAACTGAGTAATTTTTATAGCTGCAATTTCATAATCCTTTTCGACATTTGCCCTAGTTAAGTCAGGTAGTGTAATAAAATCTACATTATCCTTTGTGTAAATTGCTACCCCACACTGTTTGCTGTTTTTCCTGCAGTAGTAAGCAGCCAAGACAAATTTGTTTATTTTAGTATTCTGGATTAATTCTGGGTTAAGCCAGTGCTCAGAAATGCATAACACTGAGATATCATTAAGTTCATGTGTTAATAGAACGTTAATTTCATCGATCTTATTACGCAGGGATTGCACATTATGGTGATAAATTTTTAAATCGGGCGTATTCACAATTTGGTAATTGGGAATCATATTTACAGCATCACATACCTCTAGTTTAAATTAGGAATGTCAGCAGCGTTGTATTTTTGTTCTTCTTTCTTGTTTATTTTGTTTTCCTCGCTGTTGGAAGGATGTTCAGGAAGCTGATAAATTGTTCTATCCCTTACAAGTCTTTCTTTGATGTTATCTTTTAACTAGATAATGCAAGACTACACATCACCTGAGCTGTACTGAGCTACCTCAATACAGAGAGTGTTCCACTGTTGCCGCATCCAGCATTTTCTTCAAATCTGTCACCTGTGGAGAACGTCTGTTCACAGGATGCCAAGAGATGGGTATGCCACCAGTCGCCAGCCACCAGTCGCCAGCCACTACAGTTGAAGAACTCTGACATATGACATTCAGTTGAGTAGCATGAAATGATGTACCCATGGCTGTAATCCAACCTCGATTTGATATCCAGTGTGATGAGAGCTGTTCTGCTTTTCCAGTTTCAATACTGAAATTCATATATTATTTTTATGCTATCCTAACCAGATTGGACTGTGGTGTCATACAGCATAAAATATCTTACAACGTGTTGAATTAGTTATGAGAAGTGTAGAACAGCCAGCAGGGGAAAGATGTTGGCAATGAGACAGCTTTTATGTATAACAGCAGTACAGTGTTTCACAGTGCATAATGCTTCCGCAGATTGAGAACAAAATGTGTGGTTTGCTTTCATCCATTTTCACAAACATAGCCTAAAAAATAATGTTGACATTACTGTGCATTTCACTCTGAGGCATATTGCACTCTGAGAATGTTCATCGAATTCAGTTACTTTGTATTATATTTCAGTAACAGTGACATAATAGCAAATTGGACTGTTTGAGTTTTTACGGATTTTTTTTCCAGACACACACTACCATTTCTTCAGATTTATTTAATTTGGGTATAAATCCTTTCCAGCATATATGCTGTACACAAAATGTTGAACATAAAATGTAGCTATCTGCTGATTTAACATCTTGCTGAGTATACCGGTACAATATTTTGTTGTAACAAATAGTTCAATGTATTTTACACACTTATAAACTTATTTATACAGTTATAGTAATTTATACCATTACATTTATGTTGTACCTTAATGTTCTGGAAGACGATATTATAAGGAACCTCATACTTTTCCTGGATGATAGAGTTGTCTATAATGAATTATTGCCTGAAAAAAATCTGCACAAATTTGAGTCAGATCATAACATTTCAATTTGGTCCAAAGATAGGCAACTGAGTTTAAGTTTTCAGAAATGTAAATTGGAGCACATCACAAAACAAAAAAAAGACAGTATTGTATGACTACATTATCAAATAATCACAGTTTTAATTGGTCAACTCATACAAATATCTGGATGAAATGAAATGGTGATATAGACTCACTTGTAGGCAAAGCAGAATGCAGACTTCAATTCATTGGTAAGATACTGGAAAATGCAATCAGTCTATAGAGGACATTGCTTACAAAATACTTGTGTGGCCCATTCTAGAATATTGCTTAAGTATGACCCATAACAAATAAGGCTAATGGCAGACATTGAATGTATACAAAATAGTGTAGCATGATTGATCATAGATTTATTTGATGCATGGGAGAGCATCAAGAAGCTACTAAAAATTGGAAATGCCAGACAAGTGAAGATAGACGCCAAATATATGACAAAACCTAATTTATGAAATTTCAGGAACCTGTATTAAGTGAGGTATTTAGGGATTATACAATAACCGCATATGTATCACTCCTATAGGGACCATGAAGGCAAGATTAATTACAGCATGCACAGAACCATTTAAAGAATCATTCTTCCCACACTCCACATGAGCATTGAATGGGGAAAAACCATAATGTGTGGTACAACAATGTACTTTGTCGGACAAACCCACAGTGGTTTATACAGTGTGCATGGAGACATGGAATCAGTTGACAGTAGCTGGGTAATGGTTCATATTGATTCCCATTTCCCTGTTGCAGTAGGTGATCTTATGCCTCTAATTATTTTTTCATTGCTATCTTAACTTGCATTCTTCAATTCAGTTTATTAACCCTTCTTATCTCTTTGTATTAGGGCAAATGTACAGTTAACTTTTGAGGAATTTGTATTTTCAATTTATCAACTGGAGTTTTGTTTCATATGCAGCAGCAATGTTACAAATTATTTGTTTCAGTTTCTTTAGAATAATTTGCTGTTTCATGGGTGCCTTGAAGGAAATAAAAGATCTCGAAAGTGTCTTAATGACAACCGATGGCCTCATGTTGACAAGACAGCTGGTTGCCTTGCAGAGGGCAGGGCTTGACGGTCTGAACATCAGCTTAGACACCCTGCAGTCCCAACGCTACAACCAGATCACGAGGAGGAAAGGCTGGGAGCGTGTCATGGTTGGCATAGATCTAGCCTTGCAACTTGAATACGACCCTGTGAAGGTATTACTAGTGCAGCTGTCATCGCATGCAGACTTTCATAAACAAAATATATAAATCTGCTGTTAAGAATATCAATACAAGAATCACCATTTTAAAGCAGTATGCCCACACCCTCGCCCCCATCCCCGCTCCCACCCTCACCGCTGTCTCCACACTGCAGCTGTAAGTGAAGGAAGGTATATTAAGACAGAAGAAGTAAATTTTAGCTGACGATGCTAACAGTTTCGTAGTTTATACAACATAAAAAGGATGCCTTGCAAGTTTACCAATTAAAAATCTTATATTTTCCTCCCAAGAGAGTCTTATGAGACTCAAGATCTTTACAGTTTCTCTTTTTTTCTTTTGTGTCTTTAGTTTAAAATAAGTTTCCACTATTGTGGTGTTGTTTTGGTAAAAATACTCGATTGTTTGGAAAAATTATTCTTAATTCTGTAGTCACATTTTTGTTGTGTCTAAGTACTACTGGTTTCAGTAGCAAGTGCCAGCATCAGTTCATCTTATTATCAAACATTTCTGTGCAAAATAAAAGCTGACCACTGTGGCCGAGCGGTTCTAGGCACTTCAGTCCAGAACCGTGCTGCTGCTATGGTCGCGGGTTCGAATCCTGCCTCAGGCAGGGATGTCCTTAGGTTAGTTAGTTTTAAGTAGTTCTAAGTCTGGGGGACTGATGACCTCAGATGTTAAGTCCCATAGTGCTTAGAGCCATTTGAACCATTTTGCAAAATAAAAAGCTTCTGTACAACTGCAAACTAGACATACCATTTTCAGGGTGCAGTTCACATCTATTGAAAGCACAACAGTGACCTTTACTTTTAGTAGATAAGACACCTACTGAGGTAAGTGACTTGATGACTGCACACAAGAACTTGTCATTTATTCCATATGTAGCTACCATGCAGACTCATATTTTGTATTAGTTTGTCCTTACTCTTCCAAAAGGTTAAACCTTGTCTCTGCAGCCACAGCTTCCTCTCTTCAGCAGTTGTCTTCATCTCCATGTGTGAAGAAAATCCCATTCATTGATCATATTGTTTAAGTAGGATGTTCTCAGTCATCCCCTTGTTTTCTTACCTACGATCTTGCCTTCAGAAATGTTTTTTAAAAGATTATCGTCTCCAGTTAAGTGTCCAGTGTATTTTGCTTTGCCCTGGCCTATAACTTTCAGTGGTTCTTTCTTCTCTCCTATTTCCTTTAATTTTTCTGTCAATGCAGATAGTTCTTGTACTTCTCCTCCAGAACCACATTTCAGCAGGTCTGAGGCGATCTTCCTTTGGCTTTTCTAATGTACAGATTTTGCATCTGTGTGTCAGAACACTCCACACAAAGGTCTTTACAAATATTTTCTTAATGTGGAAGCTGATATGTTTATTCAGTTGCAGCTTCTTCTTATTTTGGAAGGAACTCTTCACCTGTGCTATTCTTTTCTTGAATGCCTTGAAATATTGATTGTTTTCTTGCAAAATGCTACTGAGATATTGAATTTCAGTTCCTTTCTTGAGTTGCTCATTGCCTGTTCTTGTATCAGTCCTACCTCCTCCTCCTTTCTTGTCTGTAGCCATAACTTTTGTCTTCTTTGTATTCATTTTTAGCTTTAGTTTTACCACTTCTTGATTTAAGGCCTGAAACATTTTATTTAGTTCCTACTCTGATTTACTATTGTGATGTCATCAATCTGCAGTGTATATGCATGCAATTAAGTTTCCATATCGACATCATGCTCCAAAAACCACCTAACTGTGTGTGGCAGGGGGTACGTCTCATGCCACTAACTGATCCCCTCTGCCTTGTTCCACTTGTGAACAGTGCTTGGGAAGAATGACTGTCAGTACACTTCTGTATTATCTCTAACTTCTCAAATTTTCTTCTCGTGATCATTTCGTGAATTGTATATGAGAGAAATTATTATGTTGTCAGACTCTTCTCGGAAACTACTCTCTCGAAATTTGGGTAGTAAATCTTTCCGTGATGCACAACTGCTCTCTTATGGCATCTACCACTGGAGTTGCTGAGCATCTCTGTAATGATCTCACAGCGACTAAATGATCCTGTGACAAAACACTCCGCATTTCATTGGATCTTCTTTCTCTCTTCTGTCAGTCTTACTGGGTAAGGACACAGGGGTAATTTACATTCACTTAAGATTCTTCCTGTGAATCTTAGTCTGGCATCTGCTTTTCTATTGCTGTTTTATGTAGTCATTCCCCTTTAAGGTTGCTCTGGATAGTTACTTCTAGATATTTTATGGTAGATTCTGTTTCCAGCAATTTGTCATTAATAGTGTAGTTGTACAGTATTGGATTTCTTTTCCTGTGTGTGTGTGTGTGTGTGTGTGTGTGTGTGTGTGTGATATGTTACATTTATTTATGTGCAGGGTCAACTGCCAGAGCCTACATCATTCACCAATCCTCTGCAGGTCATTGTGCAAATTGATACTGTCTTCTGTCATTGCTACTTTCTGATGGACAAGTGTAGTACCTGTGAACAATATTAAGGAGCCTCTGACACTTTCTACTGGATCATTTATATACATTGTAAATGTAATGGTCCTATCACATTTCCATGGCGTATTCCAGAAATTACCTTTTGATTCTGGTCATCTTTTCTTTGTTGTTGTTATTACTTCCTAGATGAACATATTAAGGAAGTAAGGTGATAGAAGGCACCCGTCTCTCACTGCCCTTCTGGTTTTCCTTCTTTCATATCCGGTTCAGTACTCTGACTTTAGTATATACTCAAAATTAATCATCTGTCCTTCCACTTTGGACATTACTTTAAGGAATGATGATATAATGGTAATCTGTTTATTAAACAATATTTTAACGATACACTATGCTTTCTGATCATATAGTGGCTTGATGATGGAATTTGATACTGAAATTAGTAATCATTAGACAAAATAAAAGTGAAGCTATAATAAAAGAAAGTAATATTTTGGATCATGTCAGTTGTTGTTCCAAACAACAGCACGTCAGGAATAGGTTCAAATGGCTCTGAGCACTATGCGACTTAACTTCTGAGGTCATCAGTCGCCTAGAACTTAGAACTAATTAAACCTAAGGACATCACACACATCCATGCCCGAGGCAGGATTCGAACCTGTGAACGTAGCGGTCATTCGGTTCCAGACTGTAGCGCCTAGAACCACACGGCCACTCTGGCTGTCCAGGAATAGGTACTAAATTATTTGTCCGCTGATGACCTCACAGCTTAGAACACTAAAACACAAATGTTAATTGTTTGTTATGTGCCCTGGTAGAGTTTACAGCTGTTTACAGTTCATGATTGGTTGTTGGAGATTGGACATTACTCACATAGTGTATTTAGTGCACAGTGCAGAAAAAGGCAGTGTCCAGAAAAGTAAACAAGTGTAAAGGCAAAAGTTTCATGACAGGATGTTGTGTCACCATACTTGGAAGACAATTATAGCCAAAGACAGAAATTTAAAAGAAACTGGCTCATTTGAGCTGTGGAGACCTAGTCGAGGATTCTCAGTAGATAATTGTTAGCACAGTAGAATTTATAAAGAGACAATGTCAGTTCGTGTCAGGGAAGGTTGATTGGTAAGTATCTATCAGCTTTCTCGTAAAACTCACAATTTGAAGAATACAAATCAAGGAAAAGGTAGAAGTCCAACAGTGTCAAATCTAGACAATAATATCGATCATCCAACAGTTTTGCAAAATCCCCAGTTGTACTTTACTTACTTACTTACTTACTAACTTACTCAGATTTGCTGTGTACCATACAAGGAACTGGTTTCCACTAGTTCACTTGATCAGCTGCCAAGTTCTCACCTTCCTCCAAGTTTGTGTCCATGGATTGAAGATTCATTGCAAAAGTTCCAGGTGTTAAAAGGTCTTCCTGTACATCTGTATCTGTCCATTGATTTCAACAACAGTGTTGATTTTGGGATTCTTCCACCTTACATGCGTAGAACATAACCTGCAATCCTCAGTCTTCTTTCAACATTAAGTTTGTGCAGGCTGTGTAGACCTCTTATTCTCAGCACTTCATCGTTTGTAACTTGGTTGGGTTAACATCTTCAGAATTCATCTCTAGCATTGTTGGTGAAAAACATGGAGACTGTGTGCTGATTTTACTGACATTTTCCAAGTCTCACACATATAAACGATAAAGGAGTGCAGTCAAAGCTTTGTTGGCATATTACAGACCTAATTGCCATATGGACTGATTTTCCAGTTCTGCTGGTGATTTCTGCATCTGTGACCTCATTATTACATATAAAGCTACCGAGATATGGCAATCTGTCAACATCTTGTATTATCTTCTATTGCACTGTAATCGGGGAAGAGACGAGTAATTTCCACTTACTTTGCACATTCTGTTTACCTTATCCCTATTAATTTTCAGCCCTACACAATAGGGCATTTAATGAGAAAGCATATAAAAATTAACTTGATGCCTTCCAAGGAGATGGTCTCTACTTAGTCTCTACTCCTTCAAGCCTGACTTTGTAAGTGTAGACCAGACATGGCTTAAATTCAGAGAAATAGTATCAACATCAATTAAGAGATATATACCAAATAAATTGAAAGGATACCAAATAAATTAAAAGGGTGGTGCACAAAATATGTCAAAACTCAGCTGCAGAAGCAATGAAAAAAAGCATGTCAAAATTTAAAAGAATGCAAAATCTCCAAGATTAGCGATGTTTTACTGAAGCTCGAAACTTAGGGTGGGTTTCAGTGCAAGATGTGTTTAATAGTTCCCATAGTGAAACTTCGTTTTGAAATCTGGAAGAAAATCCAAAGAGGTTCTGGTTGCATGTGTAGTACACCAATGGCAAGACACAACCAATACCTTCACTGCGCAATAGCTGTGGTAATATTACTGATGACAGTGCTACTAAAGCAGGGTTACTAAACACGGATTTCTGAAATTTCTTCACCAAAGACAACAAAGTTATTATTGCAGTATTCAAATCAAGAACAACTGCAACTGTGAGTAACTTAGTAGTAGCTCTCCTCAGTGTCATAAAGCAGTTATGTTTCTTTCAGAGAATGCTGATACAATAGCTCCATTAGAAATCATATATAGCCCTGGAGATTCTAAAAGGTATCAGATAGATTATATAATGGTAAGACAGAGATTTAGGAACCAGGTTTTAAATTGTAAGACATTTCCAGGGGCAGATGTGGACTCTGACCACAATCTATTGGTTATGACCTGTAGATTAAAACTGAAGAAACTGCAAAAAGGTGGGAATTTAAGGAGATGGGACCTGGATAAACTGAAAGAATCAGAGGTTGTACAGAGTTTCAGGGAGAGCATAAGGGAACAATTGACAGGAATGGGGGAAAGAAATGCAGTAGAAGAATAATGGGTAGCTTTGATGGATGAAGTAGTGAAGGCAGCAGAGGATCAAGTACGTAAAAAGACGAGGGCTAGTAGAAATCCTTGGGTAACAGAAGAAATATTGAATTTAATTGATGAAAGGAGAAAATATAAAAATGCAGTAAATGAAGCAGGCAAAAAGGAATACAAATGTCTCAAAAATGAGATCGACAGGAAGTGCAAAATGGCTAAGCAGGGAGGGCTAGAGGACAAATGTAGGGATGTAGAGGCTTATCTCACTAGGGGTAAGATAGGTACTGCCTACAGGAAAATTAGAGAGACCTTTGGAGATAAGAGAACCACTTGCATGAACATCAAGAGCTCAGATGGAAACCCAGTTCTAAGCAAAGAAGGGAAAGCAGAAAGGTGGAAGGAGTATATAGAGGGTCTATACAAGGGCGATACACTTGAGGACAATATTATGGAAATGGAAGAGGATGTAGATGAAGATGAAATGGGAGATACAATACTGCGTGAAGAGTTTGACAGAGCACTGAAAGACCTGAGTCGAAACAAGGCCCCTGGAGTAGACAACATTCCATTGGAACTACTGACGGCCTTGGGAGAGCCAGTCCAGACAAAACTCTACCATCTGGTGAGCAAGATGTATGAAACAGGCGAAATACCATCAGACTTCAAGAAGAATATAATAATTCCAATCCCAAAGAAAGCAGGTGTTGACAGATGTGAAAATTACCGAACAATCAGTTTAATAAGCCACAGCTGCAAAATACTAACACGAATTCTTTACAGACGAATGGAAAAACTAGTAGAAGCCGACCTCAGGGAAGATCAGTTGGGATTCCGTAGAAATACTGGAACATGTGAGGCATTACTGACCTTACGACTTATCTTGGAAGAAAGATTAAGGAAAGGCAAACCTACGTTTCTAGCATTTGTAGACTTAGGGAAATCTTTTAACAATGTTGACTGGAATACTCTCTTTCAAATTCTAAAGGTGGCAGGGGTAAAATACAGGGAGCGAAAGGCTATTTACAATTTGTACAGAAACCAAATGGCAGTTATAAGAGTCGAGGGACATGAAAGGGAAGCAGTGGTTGGGAAGGGAGTAAGACAGGGTTATAGCCTCTCCCCGATGATATTCGATCTGTATATTGAGCAAGCAGTAAAAGAAATAAAAGAAAAATTCGGAGTAGGTATTAAAATCCATGGAGAAGAAATAAAAACGTTGAGGTTCGCCGATGACATTGTAATTCTGTCAGAGACAGCAAAGGACTTGGAAGAGCAGATGAACGGAATGGATGGTGTCTTGAAGGGAGGATATAAGATGAACATCAACAAAAGCAAAACGAGTGTAATGGAATGTAGTCGAATGAAGTAAGGTGATGCTGAGGGAATTAGGTTAGGAAATGAGACACTTAAAGTAGTAAAGGAGTTTTGCTATTTGGGGAGCAAAATAACTGATGTTGGTCGAAGTAGAGAGGATATAAAATGTAGACTGGCAATGGCAAGGAAAGCGTTTCTGAAGAAGAGAAATTTGTTAACATCGAGCATAGATGTAAGTGTCAGGAAGTCATTTCTGAAAGTATTTGTATGGAGTGTAGCCATGTATGGAAGTGAAACATGGATGGTAAATAGTTTGGACAAGAAGAGAATAGAAGCTTTCGAAATGTGGTGCTACAGAAGAATGCTAAAGATTAGATGGGTAGATCACATAACTAATGAGGAAGTATTGAATAGGATTGGGGAGAAAAGAAGTTTGTGGCACAACTTGACCAGAAGAAGGGATCGGTTGGTAGGACATGTTCTGAGGTATCAAGGGATCACCAATTTAGTATTGGAGGGCAGCGTGGAGGGTAAAAATGGTAGGGGGAGACCAAGAGATGAATACACTAAGCAGATTCAGAAGGATGTAGGTTGCAGTAGGTACTGGGAGATGAAGAAGCTTGCACTGGATAGAGTAGCATGGAGAGCTGCATCAAACCAGTCTCAGGACTGAAGACCACAACAACAACATATAGCCACTCATTTGATAAAGATCCATACCTAGAGACTGAAAAGTTGCTCAGGTCACACCAATGCTCAAGAAAGAAAAGAGGAGTAATCTACTAAATAACAGACTCATATCACTAATGTTGATTTGCATTAGGATTTTGGAACATATATTGTGTTTGAATATTATGAATTATCTCAAAGATAATGATTCATTGATAAATAGCCAAGATAGATTCAGAAATATTGACCTTTTAAAACACAGCTAGCTCTTTAGTCACACAAAGTAATAAGTGCTGTCGACTGGGGCTCTCAAATTGATTCCATATTTGTAGATTTCCAGAAGACTTTTTGAAACAGTTCCTCACAAGTATTTTCTAATCATATTGTGTGCCTATGGTGTATTGTCTCAGTTGTGCAACTGGATGTGTGGTTTCCTGTCAGAAAGGTCACAGTTCATAGTAATTGATGGAAAATCGTCAAGTAAAACAAAAGTGATATCTGACATTCCTCAAGGAAGTGTTATAGACCACCTGCTGTTGCCGATCTACATTAACAATTTAAGAGAGAATCTGAGCAGTCCTCTTAGATGATGATATCATTTACAGTCTTGCATATCATTTACTGTCTTGTAAAGTGATCAGATGATCAAAACGAACTGCAAAATGATTTAGGCTACCTATCCATATGATGCAAAAAGTGGTAACTGACCTTAAATAATAAAAATTGTTATGTCATCCGCATGAGTAGTAGAAGGCATCTACTAAATTTTGGTTACATGATAATTCACGCAGATCTAAAGGCTGTGAAGTCTATTGAATACTTAGGAATTACATTTACAAATAACTTAAATTGGAATTCCCACATAGATAACGCGGTGGGAAAGCAAACAAAAGACTGTGATTTAATAGTAAAACATTTAGAAGGTTAGGATTACTAAAGAGACTATCTACAACTATACTTGTCTGTCCTCTTTTGGAGTATTCTGCATGGTGTGAGATCCTTACCAGATAGGACTGACAAAGGACATCATTTAAAAGTTCAAAGAAGGGCAGCTCATTTTGTATTATTGGGAAACAGGAAAGTGCATGCCACAGATATCGCATGTGAATTGGGGTGGCAGTCATTAAAGCAAAAGCATTTTGCTGGAGCAGGTTCTTAAAATTTCAATCATCAATTTTCTCCTCCGAATGTGAAAATATTTTGTTAGAGCCCTCTTACATAGGGAGAAATGATCATTGTAATAAAATAAGAGAAATCAGAGCTTGTACGGAAATATTGAAGTGTTTGGTTTTCCTCAAATGCTGTAGGGGAGTGGAATGGTAGATAAATAGGTTGAGGGTGGTTCTCTGAACCCTCTGCCAGCAATTAATTGTGAATTACAGACTAGTCATGCAGATATAGATAATGTAGATAGGCTTTCAATATTGTGCACTGATTCTCTAATTTTATACATTGCTCAAATACTTTCGTGGCGCTTTGGAGTGACCCCTTCAAAATAACACTTTACCAGTCTTCTTAATATGTATTTTGGTAACCAGGTTGATAAGAAGTTACAACAATACTCTCTTATTACTCCCCAGTTTTGGGTTTTATTAATGAACAAAATCGCCGCAGTGTTCCATAACAATTACGGGCTGAAGTTTCCTGCTGATGGAACCAATATGATTTTCTGTGTTTCTGAGCATACAGGTTGTGTATGCTGTTTGGAGCCTGTTGTATGCTGAATGAAATGTTTTTATTGTTGTGATCTTCCATCTGAAGATTGGTTTCATGGAGTTGCCCATGCTAGCTTATCCTCTGTGACCCTCTTCACCTCTGGGTAACTACTGCAGCGTACAATAACTTGAACTTGCTTACTGCAGTCAGTTTTTGGTCTCCTACAGTTGTTACCCCCATTATATTCACAGATGACCACATATTGTGGAAATTGCATATTGTAATGTAGGATGCAACAATAAGGTACAGAAAGTTTCTGTTGAAAATTACGAATTATTTAGGAATAAAGGAGATGGCTCACCAAAAGGCATAGGCACTGTCTCATCGATAGGCACACGAACAAAAGGTATGTAGAATGAGATTTTCACCGTGCAGTGGAGTGTGCACTGATATGAAACTTCCTGGCAGATTAAAACTGTGTGCCGGACCAAGAGTCAAACTTGGGACCTTTGCCTTTCGTGGGCAAGTGCTGAGCTATCCTTGCACGACTCACGACCCATCCTCACAGCTTTACTTCCACCAGTACCTCGTCTTCTACCTTCCAAACTAAAAGGTACGTTACTTGGCGAGCTTCCAGAATGCACTTTCTTTTTCTAGCTGTAGGGAAAACATGTGCGCGCGCCCACACACACACACACACACACACACACACACACACACACACACACACACACACTCTCTCACATGCGCATGCATGTCTCCTTATGCTGTGGTCGCTCGACTGCCAGCTCTTTACTGGCCCATGGTGAGTGTTCTGGAGTGAGGTGGGGCTTTAGAGTGAGGTAGGATGGGGTGGGTTGAGGCAATGTGAGAGATGGAGAGAGATGGGAGGGGTTTGGAGGGAAGCATTTAGTGGCTCGTGGGAGAGTGGGGAGCCATCTGTGGGCTAGCTAGGGGTGCAGGTAGAGGGGTCAGGTGCCAGACAGCTGGGCACTCATAGACTAGGGTGTGACGTGAGATAACAGCACACAACTAGCTGATTTGCGAGGGGGGAGAGAGGGGTGTGTGTGTGTGGGGGGGGGGGGGGGCTGGGAGTTAACTTGGATTTAGGCCAGGAAGCAAAGGATGTGCTGTAAGTATGGCTACGAAAGTTGAGTATTCTTAAATAAGATCAGCTGGTGCCAATGTATTGGAAAGTAACTGGCACACAAAGTGCAATTGTGGCTCCTTTTTCTTTAAAAGTTTTAAATAGTCTGCAGAGCAAATTGAATTAGGAGGATCAGGCATTTGTGTGGGTCTAGGAAAGTAAATTGTAGAGCCAGATAAAAGGCGCACAAGACAGGAGGGGTACTACTACTCATCACTGCTGTATCGTGCTACTAGTACATGTCAGTGTGAGTGCACCGAGAGTGGTGTTGCCGTACATGCGTCTTTAAATTGGTCACCTACTGATCATTGCAGGCTGGCTGCTGGAGGCCGTCTCTGGGAGCCAAGCGTGCCGTGCGGTCCCTGCCGTGCCATCTGCTGGTGACTCGCACATATATTAGTGTGGAACAGTGCTGACTGATTCTCTGTGTGATTCTAGTTTGTAATGTGCACATCAGTGTTCTGTGTCTTGTTGAGTCCTTAGAGGCACATTGTTCGGAGGTTATTATTAAAGCCATATTTGTGCGACTTGGATCACACTTCAGTATTTATTTATTTATTTATTTATTTCTTGTTCCATAGATCCAGTTAGTGAGTCAATCACAAGGATATGGAACGTGTCAAATTGTACAGGTTTCAATTTAAACTATACAAGGGCAATTCAATGGCAAATTGTACATAGTTTAAGTAAGACATACTATAAATACAGTAACAGATACAATATCAGCTAGATAACATAACAACCATTTGACAGAAAAAGGAGTTTCAAATAAAGGTTAAAGGCAAGAGCACAAAGTTAAATCAGATATTAGGCCTACAAGAGTAAATACATGTATAGCCAATCTGTTGTTACAAAAAGTGACCTAATTCCCAAATGCACAATAAAATCAATTGAACTACTTCTAGACACAATAAGTTTAGTGATGGTATACATTTTCTTTCAGGTATTCATCCACAGTATAATAAGATTTCTCTGTCAGGTAATCTTTGAGAACTCGTTTAAATTTTGGCAGTTCTGTATGAACACATTTGATATGTAGTGGTAGAGCATTGAACAGCTTAATGCTGGAGTAGTAAACTCCTTTTTGTACCAGAGTGAGACGTTTCATTTCTAAATGTAGATTGTTTTTGTTTCTGGTGTTATAACCATGGAATTTACTGTTGTCTTGGTAGATGGAATAATTTTTGCACACAAAGGTCAGCAAGGAAAAAATATACTGTGAGGCAGTTGTTAGGATACCTATCTTCCGAAACAAGTGCCTGCAAGAGTGTCTTTGATTAACCCCACACGTTATTCTGATTGCTTTTTTTTTGGATGGTGAAAACTTGTTTTGCAAGTGGTTGGTTCCCCCAGAATATGATAGCATATGACATCAATGAGTGGAAGTAGCCAAAGTAGGCAACCTTAATAGTGTCTACTTCAGCCACTGAAGAAATTACCCGTAGTGAAAATGTTGCCGAGCTAAGTTTTTTACATAGATGAAGAATGTGAACTGACCAATTACATTTACTGTCTATGTAAGCACCCAGGAATTTTGTTTCTTCAACTTTCTGTATTGGTTGATCTCTACATTTTATGTCAATTTCATTGGGATTACTTTGTGATGTATGGAACCTCATATAATGAGTTTTATCTGCATTGAGTGAGAGACCATTTGAGGAGAAACAATTTAAGATGTCATTAAAAACAGTAGTTTTAGTTTTTTCAAGATCATGATCAGTCAAATCGTCAATTAGAATTGTGGTATCATCGGCAAACAGGGTAAATTTGCTGTTTGTCTCAGAACAAAGAGGAAGATCATTAATAAAGATGAGGAAAATCAGTGGGCCCAAAACGGAGCCTTGAGGCACACCACACGTTATCATGCCCCATTCAGACGAGGCAGGTTCTCCAGAAGAGCCATTTAGCATTACAGTCTGCTTCTGATCCTGTAGATATGATTGTAGCCACTAGCCAACAGTACCACCTAAACCATAGTATTCTGCCTTTTTCCAAAGAATTTGGTGGTTTACACAGTCAAAGGCTTTCGTAAGATCGCAAAAAATACCCACTGGAGACATTTTTTTGTTAATGGCTTCCAAAACTTGGTTGCTGAAAGAGAATATTGCCTGTTCAGTACAAAGACCGGCACGAAAACCAAACTGATTTTTGCTTAAGATACTATGGAATTTGAGATGGTCTACAATCCTCCTGTGCATGAGTTTTTCTAGAATTTTCGAGAAGGTAGTTAATAGGGATATTGGGCGATAGTTTGTAACAATGCTTTTATCCCCTTTTTTAAAGAGAGGAATCACTACAGCCAACTTAAGTCTGTCAGGGACAATCCCATCTTGTAGGGATGCATTGTATATGTTGCATAAGGCGGGACTAACAAATTTATAACAGTGTTTCAGTATTTTACTAGAAATATTGTCCACACCAGCAGAATTTTTGTTTTTTAATGATCTAATTACTCTTATGACTTCGCTTACAGTAAATGGAGATAAGGATAACTGTGGGATTCTGTTGCTAATAGCTTTCTGTAGGAGGGACAATGATTCTTCCATAGAACCATTACAGCTTGTCTTCTCTGCTGCTCTCAAAAAGTGGTTATTAAATATTTCTGCAACCAACTCAGGTTTCTTTATGATACTGTCCCCTGTTTTAATCTCTACCTGAGACATGTTCCCTGTTGTCCTGCCAGTTTCCCTCTTTATTACATTCCTTATAGTTTTAATTTTATTTTCTGAGCTTTCAATTTCTGATTTTATGCACATACTTTTAGATTTATTTATAACCTTCTTGAGAATGCTACAGTAAAGTTTGTAGTGTTGTCATTTCTTTGGATCATTACAAGTCCTGAGAGAACTGTATAACATCCTTTTTGTTCTACAAGATGTTGTTATCCCTGTAGTGATCCAAGACTTCTTGGCATTGCCTATATGACTATTTCTAACTACTTTTTTTTGGGAAAGATGGACTCAAATACAGACATGAATTCATTTAAAAATGAATTGTACTTTTTGTTTACATCTGTTTCCCTATCAACTCAGCTCCAGTCTATCTCTTTTAGGCTATCACTGAATTTTTTAAGGCCCTGTTCATTTATTATCCTAAAAGATTTCCAAGAATGCTCGGAACTGTTGCACACACTGATGTAATTGAGCCTAAGCAATTGACCACCATGATCAGAAAGGCCAAGGATTGGATGTACAATGATCTCATTCCATGTAGACTTATCTATAAATATATTATCTATTAGACTTTTACTGTTAACAGCAACCCTAGTTGGGAAATCTACTATTGTCATCAGATTATAAGACTCCATTAAATGTACTAAATCAGCTTTACTATTGCTCTCATTTAGGAAATCAACATTAAAGTCACCAGTAATTATCAAGTTCTTGGACTTTGAGTACAGTATGGATAATAAAGAATCTAAGTGCTTAAGAAATACATTCAAATTCCCTGAGGGAGATCTATACAGTGCTAACACTACAGCCGTGAAGTCATTTACAGTAATCTCAACACCACATACTTCAATTTGTTGCTCTATACAATGGCTCTTTAAATCTAATGCATTGTAAAATATGTTGTTTTTTACATAAATTACCACTCCACCTTTTTCCATGATGGTTCTTGAGTAATGCGCTGCCTGACACACAGTATTACTTGGTTAGTACATCACCACAAACATATGGACCGGGACTGTACATGCTTTGACAGTTTGCTACGTCTCTCTCTTCTAGGACTGACATGGTAGCTGCCTTGCATTTCTTAATGACTCTGACCTTGTGAACCACAAACCGAATCTTAGTACAGTCATGATTTCCCTGAAGAGATTACATGACAGCAGAGACTTGTAAAATTGTGTTACCCATTTCTCTAGCCAGTGAAGATTCATTCTATACCTTCAGATACAGTGTCATTTAGGAGTAGAACAGCAAGAAATACGTAGCTCCTCTAACAGTAATGACAGTTTATCACCTCCCAACACTACATGTGCCAATGTTTCAGTGCATTTTTGAATATGTTTGTTAACAGATTCATCAACACAACAAAAATTTACGATCTCAGTAGCATCTTATTTCTTAACTCATACTTTACTATTCATCAGAATCTTCATCGCTGCTCTTTGATTCGTCAGAGCTCCCTGCTGTACTTTGTTTTATTTCATAGTCAGAATTAGTTGAAATACCACCTACCGTATTTACCCAAATCTAAGCCGCACTCAAACCTGAAAAATGAGACTCGAAATAAAGGAAAGAAAAAAAAAAAATTTCCGAATCTAAGCCACACCTGAAATTTGAGACTCGAAGTTCAAGGGGAGAGAAAAGTTTTAGGCCACACCTCCAAATCGAAACAAAGTCGGTCCATTGTAATATGAGACACAATTTAGGTCAAATGAATGACGATACAGCTACAGTAGTTTGGTTCGAGTCGTAAGCTCAGTAGTTAAGCTTTACCTGGTAGCCATTACTATGCGTCAGGCGTTCCGTCCGTATTATACGGGTACCCTTCCTCTTTCGCGTACTTCGTTAGCGAAACAATGGCAAGAGACTGCTATTTACTGTTACCTACACTCCTGCTTTCTTTGAGAATGATCAACAAGAACCAAATAATAGACAGCGTACGATAGAAGATATTCTGAACGGGAGTTTAGCGAAAATTTTTCTCCGTTTGAAAATCTTTGCAGGCACCTCGTTAGTACATTACATTCTGCACTGAAATTAGTCATCTTCGATTTAAAAATCTAGTCAATTGCCGTGCTTCATTTCTGACTGTATCACTATTAGGCATAAGAATAATACAAATATAAATATGGGATGATATCTATATTTTTCCGCGTTTGCTGTTGTCTCACTCTAGTTTCGTAGTTTATTAGGCAGACAGGATTTAAATAAGATAGCAGCAAACACGAAAGAATACGTGGCAAAATGTTTATATTCGTATTACTCTTATGATGAAGAGAATACTGCATGTGATTCACATTTCATCAGGTTCCTATTAGCAACCGTCTCTTCTCACAGGTAGGAAAAAATTCGGAACATTGAGTTGGCCATATTGACAAACATCCCAAACAGTCTTGCCGGTCGGATTTTCGTAATACATTGAAGTTCTGCTACATTCGAAGATGAACAATACGGAATTTGTATTTACTTCGTTGGATAATGTATGAAAATTGTCTTCCACCATTTTTTTTTAATTTATTTACTGACGCAGAGGTTTTGGCGCCAGTATTTATCTTTGTGCCTATGAAGCATGCCTGTGTAGCGCTACATATATTCGACGGCAGAAATTAGTTGTTTCAGCACCTACTGACATTTTTCAGAACTTCCACTTGCTTTGCACTCGATTCCAAGCCGCATGCGGTTTTTTGGATTACAAAAACCAGAAAAAAAGTGCGGCTTAGATTTGAGTAAATACGGTACATCCTCTCCTTTGGATTCAACTTCTTAAGTATTATATTTCAAGTCAACACCTGCTAATCTGTGAGACCGAAATGATGAGCCATACTACTCTATTTCACTGTGCCTGTTTGTTTCATTTGTATAACATTTTATTCCATCATAGATGCTGCACTTATAGTTTCATATATGCATTGCAGCACCAGACACAATAAAAGTAGCAATCAGCAGTGCTTAGTTTGTTGAATGGGTAAAAAATATGCCATTGTCCCAGTTCCACATATCCCCAAAATTTGATTCTGCCAAATTCTGTACTCTCTGAAATCGAATGTTTAATCCAAAGATGAAAGTGAACAAGTTTGATGCAGTATTGCTAATATTGTTTATTACTCATCTTGCTGAATGAAGTGCATACCGTATCCGTTCTGAAAGGTTTGCAGAAGTAATGCACATACCAGTTTTCTAAAAACTTACATTGAGATTGTGCTCTCCTTCCTCTTGTACAAATTAGTAGAGCCCTTCGGATTACTCCACAATATGCCTCTTGGCAAGGTGGTAACGACAGTATTATGAAAAGGATAGATTGGCACTCACTGTATAGTGTAAATGTGTTGCTGGCAGGGGGGGGGGGGGGGGAAGGAACACCACCTATTATTAAACGCGTAAGCTTTTGGTGCAAACCCCCCCCCTTTCCCTCACACACACACACACACACACACACACACACACACACACACACACACACACACACACACTTGCACGCACACGCACACACATGCGCGCAAATGCAGATCACACATACATGACCACTGTCTCCGGCTGCTAGGGCCAGACTGGGAGCAACTGTGCATCATGGGAGAAACAACGGTTGGGTGTGTGTGTGTGTGTGTGTGTGTGTGTGTGTGTGTGTGTGTATGTGTGTTTTTTGTCCACTTTGGAAGAAGTCTTTCTGATGGAAAGCTTACGTGTTTAGTAGTCTTTTTGTTGTGCTTGTCTGTGACCTAACATCTCCTGTATACAGTGAATAGCAATGTATCTTTTTTATAATATGGTCATTACTCCAGCCTAGATTTCTATTGTTTGTTTCCTTTTAAGACCTTATAAAGACAGTTACTGACAATTTCTTTTTTCTTATTGGAGAAAAGTAAAACCATATGGGGGCCAGACGTAGATTGTAAATGAATATGGAATAGAGTATTTTTATTCTCCCTGTATGCAGTGTCAATAACGTCACCTCACACACTTCATTTCTGGCAGCACCTCCTTCTCAACACATGACTGTCCCCCACCACCTCACCATAGTCTTCAAGTTATATCCTATAGCACTTCTGGGTGGACAAATAGATGAAGGATGTAGTTTAAAACAGTATAACTAAACTTAAAAGTCAAACTGCCCTTTTATAGAGACTGCCATCATTATTTAAACATACTAAACAACATCAAAACAGTCAAAAGAAATTTTTTTTCAAAAGAGCGGAAAATTGTAGTGAAATTCATGAGAGGATTGTTTTAAATTGTTATATCTTAAATCAATAAGTATGTCAGCATTTCCCAGGATTTTCTGGCTTAATTAAGACTAGGTCATGCCACCACAGTGGTCAGACAGTGGACTTGGCTTCCAGAGGACATCGGACCCGAATCCCATCGGGCCATCAAAATTTGGGTTTTCCTTGATTTCCCTAAATGATTTAAGACAAATGCTGGGATGGTTCCTTTGAAAAAGATGACATTCGGCTGAGGAAGCTAATTTCTGTGGCACGTCTGATGACACAGTGCTGGTGGAAGCACGAGTATTTCAGAGCACACCATTCATTGCACATTGTTAAACATAGGGCTCTGCTGCAGACAACCCCTGTATGTTCCCATGTTGACAACACAGTTGAATTACAATTTCTGTGGCTCAGGAGCATTGAGATTGGGCAGTGAATCAATAGAAATGTGTCATCTGGTTGAATCATTCGAGTTTCGCATTACACCTACTTGACGGTTTTGTGCACATACACTGTCAACAGAGTGAATTGGTGCTTGAAAGGTGCACTTTGCTACAGACTTAGGCCAGTGGGAGCAATATTATGCTATGGAGGACATTCACCTGGTCTTCTATGGGTCCTGTGGTAGTAACTGAAGGCTCCATAACAGCTTTGTTCTGTGTGAACATTATTGTGCACTGTCCGCACCCTGTCCCTAATGAAGGTGACATGTTTCAACAATATGACTTTCAGTGTCACGAGGCCAGAATCAAATTCACCCCTTCTGAATCTGATGGAATACATCTGCGATGCTATCAGATACCAGTTCTGCACCCAGAAACCACTGATCTCCAATTTATGGGAATTACATGACCTGTGCTTAGACATGCGGTGCTGCATAATGCTGGGAACATACCTCACATAATGCTGGGAACATACCTGAAATTTGTTGAACTTGTCCCACACAAAATCACTGCTGTATTGTGTTCCAACAGTGGACAAACACATTATCAAACAGGAGGTCATAGTGTTTTGTCTCATCAGTTTATATATTCAATGCTTGAATGAAAGGTGTGCTCTTTTCCTTTTTTCTGCCATTGCGTGTATGTGTAAAGCAGGATGTTCTACCATTTGGGCTTGTTTATATGATGGCTGTCAGTATTACCACCTGCACAGATACTAAATGCTCCTTTTCTGAAGACCTTTTATCTTGAGAACACTTTCAACTTTGTTTCACAAATGGCAGCACAGTTTCATGTAATTGTTAAAATAACACTTTCAGCAAAAGATGTGTGCGTTGGAGTGGGGAAAAAGATTGGAGATGTATGTAGTTTAATTTTCATAAATTGTTAAGAAGGTTAACAGCTTGGCATGCTAAGATAAATTCAGACATTCTCTAAAAAGAGAGAAAAAGATTAATTTAACAGAATCAGTGAGGTATACAAATATAACAACAGACTTGTAGAACCATTATTTTGTAGGTTAGATTAGATTAGATTCAGCTTTTGTTCCAAGACCCAAAACATGAGACGATTCTCATGGGTGAGTAACATGCCAGAAAGTATAACATAAAAAATATAAAACATTTGAATACCCTGATCATTTGTCAGGAGATTGTCAAACTAGGTGAATACAATACAAACTGGAACAGCTAATATTTTCAGAATTGATACGCTGTCAGACTGAAACATTGTTATGCACTATTAATAAATTTATCAAACAAAAAGTACATAATCTTGACTGTTATGACAAAGTGCTCTCAGAACTGAAATCTAACAGACATTCTTATTTAAGCTGGCCTAACAGCCACTGTTAAGATATTCATCTATTGAGTAGGATGAGTTACCTATCAAAAAGTCTTTCAAACTCTGTTTAAACCATGCTTTATCTGATACCAAGTTTTTAATGGTGTCTTTCTTCCACAGATAAATTGTGTTGTAATGCGAGGTTTTAATGAAGATGAAGTGTGCAGTTTTGTGGAGTTAACAAAAGAGAAAAATGTTGATGTAAGATTTATCGAGTACATGCCTTTCAGCGGCAACAAATGGAATGATGGGAAGATGGTCTCATTTAGTGAAATGGTCCAAATAATTAGAAAGCAGTGGCCTAATTTTGATCCTCTGCCCAATGGGCCCAATGATACCTCAAAGGTACGTGCAGTATTACATATGAACATACATTGAAAATAATTTAATGTTTATGACTTACTACCAATCACAATAATACTTCACATCTGCTTCCCATTCAGTAAGTCTGTCCTGGCCTGGGTTTCTCTGCAGCTTTTCTACAACTCTCCCCATATCCTAAACCTTGACAATCCTTTTCTTTCTTCCCTTTTCCGTCCCCTTATTGTTTCTGCCAGAAGAAGAAGCCACTGGCTCCGAAAGCTTGCACATTTCCATAACTTTAAGGGGAGTTAGAAGGGGAAAACATTCTTTTTCTCTTTTTCGGGTTTTTACCTGATTATAAAATTTGCAATTTTCCAAATAAAATGATATGTATATTACTTATAAACTTGCGTGGGAAGTATTTTATTTTATTTTCTAAAATATAATCTACACTAGTTGAAAATGTTAAAATTTTTACACGCATTACTTCAAGACCTAATAAAATCGGTAATTTTTTATATACAGGGTAGTCCATTGATCGTGACCGGGCCATATATCTCACGAAATAAGTGTCAAACGAGAAAACTACAAAGAACGAAATTTGTCTAGCTCGAAGGGGGAAACCAGCTGGCGCAATGGTTGGCCTGCTATAAGGCGCTGCCATAGCTCAAACTGATATCAACTGTGTTTTTTTAAATAGGAACCCCATTTTTTATTGCATATTCATGTAATACGTAAAGAAATGTGAACGTTTTAGTTGGACCACTTTTTTCGCTTTGTGATAGATGGCGCTGTAATAGTCACAAACATATGTCTCATAATTTTAGACGAACAGTTGGTAACAGGAAGGTTTTTTAAATTAAAATACAGAACGTAGGTACATTTGAACATTTTATTTGTGTTGTTCCATATGTGATACATGTACCTTTGTGAACTTATCATTTCTGAGAACGCATGCTGTTACGGCGTGATTACCTGTGAATACGACATTAATGCAATAAATGCTCAAAATGATGTCTGTCAACCTCAATGCCTTTGGCAATACGTGTAACGACATTCCTCTCAACAGTGAGTAGTTCGCCTTCCGTAATGTTCGCACATGCATTGACAATGCACTGACGCATGTTGTCAGGCATTGTCGGTGGATCACGATAGCAAATATCCTTCAACTTTCCCCACAGAAAGAAATCCGGGGACGTCGGATCCGGTGAACGTGCGGGCCATGGTATGGTGCTTTGACAACCAATCCACCTGTCATGAAATATGCTATTCAATACTGCTTCAACCGCACGCAAACTATTTGCCGGACATCCATCATGTTGGAAGTACATCGCCATTCTGTCATGCAGTGAAACATGTAGTAGTAACATTGGTTGAACATTATGCAGGAAATCAGCATACATTGCACCATTTAGATTGCCATCGATAAAATGGGGGCCAATTATCCTTCCTCCCTTAATGCCACACCATACATTAACCTGCCTAGGTCGCTGCTGTTCCACTTGTTGCTGCCATCATAGATTTTCTGTTGCCCAATAGTGCATATTATGGCGGTTTAGGTTACCGCTGTTGGTGAATGATGCCTCATCGCTAAATAGAATGCATGCAAAAAATCTTTCATCGTCCTGTAATTTCTCTTGTGCCCAGTGGCAGAACTGTACATGACGTTTAAAGTCATCGCCATGCAATTCCTGGTGCATAGAAATATGGTACGGGTGCAATCGATGTTGATGTAGCATTCTAAACACCGACGTTTTTGAGATTCCCAATTCTCACGCTTTTTGTCTGCTACTGATGTGTGGATTAGCTGCCCCAGCAGCTAAAACACCTACTAGGGCATCATCATTTGTTGCAGGTCGTGGTTGATGTTTCACATGTGGCTGGACACTTCCTGTTTCCTTAAATAATGTAACTATCCGGCGAATGGTCTGGACACTTCAATGATATCGTCCAGGATACCAAGCAGCATACATAGCACACGCCCCTTGGGCATTTTGATCACAATAGCCATACATCAACACGATATCGACCTTTTCCGCAATTGGTAAACGGTCCATTTTAACACAGGTAATGTATCACGAAGCAAATACCGTCCACACTGGCGGAATGTTATGTGATACCACATACTTATATGTTTGTGACTATTACAGCAGCTGGCTGGAGTGGCCGAGCAGTGCTAGGCGCTACAGTCTGGAAACGCGCGACCGCTACGGTCGCAGGTTCGATCCTGCCTCGGGCATGGATGTGTGTGATGTCCTTAGGTTAGTTAGATTTAAGTAGTTCTAAGTTCTAGGGGACTGATGACCTCAGAAGTTAAGTCCCATAGTGCTCAGAGCCATTTGAACCATTTTTGACTATTACAGCCCCATCTATCACAAAGCGAAAAAAGTGGTCCAGCTAAAACATTCATATTTCTTTACGTACTACATGAATATGTAATAAAAAATGGGGGTTCCTATTTTAAAAAAATGCAGTTGATATGAGTTTGACCCATGGCAGTGCCATCTACCAGGCCAACCATAGCGCCATCTGGTTTCTCCCTTCAAGCTAGACGAATTTCGTTCTTTGTAGTTTTTTCATTTGATGCTTATTATGTGAGATATTTGGCCCGGTCACTATCAATGGACCACCCTGTAGAAAGCTGTGGATTGCTGTGTTAT
Organism: Schistocerca americana; assembly: GCF_021461395.2. Taxonomy (NCBI): domain Eukaryota; kingdom Metazoa; phylum Arthropoda; class Insecta; order Orthoptera; family Acrididae; genus Schistocerca; species Schistocerca americana. The sequence goes on along the minus strand of NC_060121.1, from coordinate 7,473,123 downwards.
AAAGGTTAAATTATGTGTTTGTATTGGTAGCACTGTCAAAAATAGTATCGTATCTTTTCATAGTATAAACATGCTTTGTATATTGAAGTGCTAACATTTTTCTGAGGAATAGTGACGAATAGACTGGTAAATCTCTCAAAAAGTATGACTCCAAAATGAAGTGTTTTTAAGAAATGTGGGTTTCATGGTAATAAATTTTTGAATAAAGAGAAACATTGTGTTCAGCATGTGGTGTGTGAAGTTACAGACAATGAAATACTCGCAAACTCATGAGTATCTAGAGAAACTCCCATTAGTGCTTCGAAGATTAAAATAAAACATAGTGATAACACAGTTATCTCAAAACAAAACTCATGTAAATGGTAGGTTAGGTTATATTCTGATACATCTACACATCGTAACAGGGGTGTTATGTGAATGTGTGTGCTGTATGTATGTGGAGAGCCAGTTAGTTTACATGAAGACATTGAGGTATCAAATGGACTAGCCAGGAAACTTATCATTAATTCTACCAGTTGTAAATATACTCATTCATTTTGGAGTTCTGATAAGTGTAAAGATAATTATTTTGAAATAAATGTTAGGTGGTTTTATGGATTGAGAGCTATTGGCAAAGGACACACTGCAGCAGAAACAATGTGTGTCGTGATGTATATGCCACGCCCACTTTGTAAAATGGACAAGTATGCAGGATTTATTGGAGCTGCTGTGAAATCCACTGCATGTGAGTCAATTAAGGGTGCTGCAAATGAAGCTGCTGAAATAAACGATGGTATGATTGACATATCAGTAGCTTTTGGGGCACTTGGTAGAACCGCAGCTGAAGTTCTAAGAATTCTGTTGCTACAGTGACCAGTGGTGGATACTGGAAAGCTAATAGATTTCCAGATTTTAACCAAACATTCTTATAAGTATAAATCAGGGAATGAAGAAGGGCATATCTGTGACAGAAATTATGAAGGACAACTAGTCGTACGGAGGCCTGTGCAGCTGTTGAAATTTATAATCGATCTGTAAACTAAAGGGGAGTGTGTTACACTAAGTTCTTAGGTTGTGCAGACTCAAATGCATATAACAGTGTAGTAGCCACTCAGCCTTATGGTGAGAAGCTTATCACAGAACTGGAATGTGTTGGTCATGCCCTCCTGGATCTGGTTCATGGTGCAATTACCGCAATGCCCAGTACTCAAACAGGTCATACAGCCATAAACATTATATCCCAGCAGCAGTTGTGGATATCATAAAACCTGTTTACAGAGACCTGGCAATCCTGAATTATTGAAGAAGTGTCTGCATTGTCAGACTCAAAATCCCAATGAGTCGTTCAATAATCTTATAGCGTCAGTGTCGTCGTAACTGCCGTCTGCGTCACGTCTGCTGTGCAGCGAGCTATGCTGATTTAAGTATTAACTCTATTTTTCTTACTTGTAACTTCTTCTTCCGTGTGTTTTTGCTTTTAGGAAGCTTTAATTGTCGAGTGCTAGTAATAGTGTTCCATAGATTTTGTGTTTGTTTTGAATACAGTCAGAGAAAGTCCGTTTAGTCAGCCATAGTGCCAGTAGTGCTAGTGTTTGTTTTCAATACAGTCCAGAGACAGGTAGTGCTATTTTCATTGTTTTCTACAGGAAGTGTCTAGTAACCACAGTTTAGTCAACTATCAGCCGCCTTTAGTGAATTAGCAGTCTAGTTATAAGTTGATTAACTCTCTACAGTAAATTGATTTCTTAAGATGGATAGGATGTGAGACTGCTGTGTACGGACACAGGAGGAGCTGGCCACTGTTCGCAAACAGCTGAACGTGTTGATGGCCGCGGTTAGCCGTCTTCAGGCAGTGGTGAGTCTGGTGCGTTGCATGGTACACCCCAGGTGTTACATGCTTCACCCACTGACCCTGCTGTCGACACATCTTTGCGGATACCGGGCGCGGTTGTGCCCCCTCTTCCCAAGGGGAGTGGCGGGTTCAGCGGCGTTCGCGGCGCACGAGGTGGAGGGTCAGTGTGGAGGCTGGCCGTGTGGCATCGCCCGTTCTGCCTGTGAGTGGACATGTGGCCACTCCTTCAGCAAGGTCCGAGCAGGCACATGGGGGGAGGGGTTTATTAGTTATTGGGAGCTCCAACGTTAGGCGGGTGATGGAGCCGCTTAGGGAAATAGCGGAAAGGTCGGGGAAGAAGGTCAGTGTTCACTCTGTCTGCTTGCCGGGGGTCTCATCCGAGATGTGGAGGAGACCGCGCCGGCAGTGATAGAGAGCACTGGGTGCACCCGACTGCAAATTGTTGCTCATGTCGGCACCAATGACTCCTGCCGTCTGGGTTCAGAGGTCATCCTCAGTTCGTTCAGGCGGTTAGCGGAGTTGGTGAAGGCGGAAAGCCTCGCGGGGTGGAATCTGAGCTAGCTATTTGTAGTATCGTTCCCAGAACCGATAGTGATCCTCTGGTTTGGAGCCGAGTGGAAGGCTTAAACCAGGGACTCAGACGATTCTGCGGAGATCTGGGGTGCAAATTTCTCGACCTCCACTATCAGGTGGAGAAATGTAGGGTCCCCCTGAATAGGTCACACATGCACTACATGCAGGAAGTGGCTACAAGGGTAGCGGAGTATATGTGGAGTGCACATGTGGGTTTTTTAGGTTAGAGAATTCCCTCCCTAGGCCCGACAAGACACCTCCTGAGATGCGGCAAGGTAGGAGTAGACAAAATGCAACAGGGAATAACAATATTAATGTGCTAATAGTAAACTGCAGGAGCGTCTATAGAAAGGTCCCAGAACTGCTCTCATTAATAAGCGGTCACAATGCCCACATTGTACTAGGGACAGAAAGTTGGCTGAAACCAGATGTAAACAGTAATGAAATTCTAAACTCAGATTGGAGTGTATACCGCAGAGACAGGCTGGACAGTGAAGGGGGAGGCATGTTTAAAGCAATAAGAAGTGCAATAGTATCGAAGGAAATTGACGGAGATCCGAAATGTGAAATAATTTGGGTGAAGGTCACGGTTAAAGCAGGCTCAGACATGGTAATGGGATGTCTCTATAGGCCCCCTGGCTCAGCAGCTGTTGTGGCTGAGCACCTGAAGGATAATTTGGAAAAAAATTCAAGTAGATTTGCCCAACATGTTATAGTTCTGGGTGGAGATTTTAATTTGCCGGATATAGACTGGGAGACTCAAACTTTCATAACGGGTGGCAGGGACAAAGAATCCAGTGAAATTTTTTAAGAGCTTTATCTGAAAACTACCTTGAGCAGTTAAACAGAGAACCGACTCGTGGCGATAACATATTAGACCTTCTAGTGACAAACAGACCTGAACTATTTGAAACAGTTAACGCAGAACAGGGAATCAGTGATCATAAAGCGGTTACTGCATCGATGATTTCAGCCGTAAATAGAAATATTAAAAAAGGTACGAAGATTTTTCTGGTTAGCAAAAGTGACAAAAATCAGATTTCAGAGTACCTGACGGCTCAACACAAAAGTTTTGTTTTAAGTACAGATAGTGTTGAGGATCAGTGGACAAAGTTCAAAACCATCGTACAATATGCGTCGGATGAGTATGTGCCAAGCAAGATCGTAAGAGATGGAAAAGAGCCAGCGTGGTACAACAACCGAGTTAGAAAACTGCTGCGGAAGCAAAGGGAACTTCACAGCAAACATAAACATAGCCAACACCTTGCAGACAAACAAAAATTACGCAAAGCGAAATGTAATGTGAGGAGGGCCATGCGAGAGGCGTTAAATGAATTCGAAAGTAAAGTTCTATGTACTGACTTGGCAGAAAATCCTAAGAAATTTTGCTCCTATGTCAAAGCGGTAGGTGAATCAGAACAAAATGTCCAGACACTCTGTGACCAAAAAGGTACTGAAACAGAGGATGATGGACTAAAGGCCGAAATACTAAATGTCTTTTTCCAAAGCTGTTTCACAGAGGAAGACTGCACTGTAGTTCCTTCTCTAGATTGTCGCACAGATGACAAAATGGTAGATATTGAAATAGATGACAGAGGGATAGAGAAACAATTAAAATCACTCAAAAGAGGAAAGGCCGCTGGACCTGATGGGATACCAGTTCAATATTACACAGAGTATGCGAAGGAACTTGCCCCCATTATTGCAGCAGTGTACCGTAGGTCTCTACAAGATCGTAGCGTTCCAAAGAATTGGAAAAGGGCACAGGTCATCCCCGTTTTCAAGAAGGGACGTCGAACATATGTGCAGAACTATAGACCTATATCTCTAACGTCGATCAGTTGTAGAATTTTAGAACATGTATTATGTTCGAGTATTATGACTTTTCTGTAAACTAGAAATCTACTCTGTAGGAATCAGCATGGGTTTCGAAAAAGACAATCGTGTGAAACCCAGCTCGCGCTATTCGTCCACGAGACTCAGAGGGCCTTAGACACGGGTTCCCAGGTAGATGCTGTGTTTCTTGACTTCCGCAAGGCGTTCGATACAGTTCCCCACAATCGTTTAATGAACAATTTAAGAGCATATGGACTGTCAGACCAATTATGTGATTGGATTGAAGAGTTGCTAGATAACAGAATGCAGCATGTCATTCTCAATGGAGAGAAGTCTTCCGAAGTAAGAGTAATTTCAGGTGTACTGCAGGGGAGTGTCGTAGGACTGTTGCTATTCACAATATACATAAATGACCTTGTGAATGAAATCGGAAGTTCACTGAGGCTTTTTGCGGATGATGCTGTGGTATATCAAGAGGTTGCAACAATGGTAAATTGTACTGAAATGCAGGATGATCTGCAGCGAATTGATGCATGGTGCAGGGAATGGCAATTGAATCTCAATGTAGACAAGTGTAATGTGCTGCGAATACATAGAAAGAAAGATCCCATATCATTTAGCTACAATTTAACAGGTCAGCAATTGGAAGCAGTTAATTCCATAAATAATCTGGGAGTATGCATTAGGAGTGATTTAAAATGGAATGATCATATAAAGTTGATCGTCGGTAAATCAGATGCCAGACTGAGGTTCATTGGAAGAATCCCAAGGAAATGCAATCCGAAAACAAAGGAATTAGGTTACAGTACACTTGTTCGCCCACTGTTTGAATACTGCTCAGCAGTGTGGGATCCGTACCAGATAGGGTTGATAGAAGAGATAGAGAAGATCCAACAGAGAGCAGCATGCTTCGTTATAGGATCATTTAGTAATCATGAAAGCATTACGGAGATGTTAGATAAACTCCAGTGGAAGACTCTGCGGGAGAGACACTCAGTAGCTCTGTACGGGCATTTGTTGAAGTTTCGAGAACATACCTTCACCGAGGAGTCAAGCAGTATATTGCTCCCTCCTACGTATATCTCGCGAAGAGACGATGAGGATAAAATGAGAGAGATTAGAGCCCACACATAGGCATACCAACAATCCTTCTTTCCACGAACAATACGAGACTGGAATAGAAGGGAGAACTAATAGAGGTACTCAAGGTAGCCTACACCGTCAGGTGGCTTGAGGAGTATGGATGTAGATGTAGATGTAGACCAAAAAATGTTTTTCTTGTAATGAAGACACTAAAGTGGGGGTGAGTCATGCTGTTATTGCTTTTAATGATGGCAACATTGGTAGCGTGAAAGTGCTACAACATATGGGAATTAATTCTGGAGCAAACTGCATCAGAGAATTTGAAGGGATGGACAAGGTTTGCACTGGTAAAGCAGAGTATGCAGCACAGTTGGCCACTACGGAGTCCAGAAAGAAGAAAACAAAAAAAACTTAAAAAAGATCAAGAGGATGATATACAGTATGGTGCAGGGTGCTTCTGAGTGACTAAAAATAAAATGTTAAGCATATATTGAGTTACAGTCTATTAAAACTTTAAAAACTCTTCTTGAAAATTTAGATTTTCTCTTGCATTTTTCCCTAAATCTCAGAAACTACTTCGAGTAGCGAATTAAAATTTTCAGGGAGTAATAACATACGTATTCTGAGTCTTCTGAACTAAAAGAAGAACATAATATTATGCATAAATAAAATTATTTAGAATAACATACAAAAAAGTACACAAAATTTTAACTGTGTAATTAAAAAATTGCATTTCCAAAAGCAGTGGCTGAAATGCAATTATTGTAAGACTCAGAACATATAGTTTAATGTCCTGTAAAAGTTTCTTGTCAATGGCTACAGTTGTTCCTGAAATACGGGGAAGTTAAGTCACCAAATTTAACATTGTCAGGATAGGGCGTTCAAACTCCCCTTAATGCACATTTTCTCCTTCCTCCACTTGGTGAGCAACACATTTATAGTATTTACACAACAGCAGTAGCTATTTTCTTACAATTTCTTTTTGCAGGCATACCATGTCCCGGGCTTCAAGGGACGTGTGGGATTTATTACCTCAATGAGTGAACACTTCTGTGGCACGTGCAACCGTTTACAGATAACAGCTGATGGCAATTTGGAGGTGTGTCTCTTTGGGTATTCAGAGATATCTCTCAGGTGAGTGATGAAACATAGAATAATCATGTCCAAGTGAAACTTCATGCGAGGAAACCATAAAATTACTAGAAGACTGACAGACTGATCAGTATTTTACCTTCAGGAGGTGAAATTCCAAAACTTCTTATAGACACATTCGTTCCTCTTGTCCTCACATTAGTCATGGAGTCCGAGTGACCTTTGAGACCTTCAGAAACTTATCCCTCTTTCCTCTCTCATGAAGGAACTGATAGTTCCAAATGCTGAGTATAGAATAATACTTTCAAACTGTTTGCCATGCACATTAGGTATGTGGTTGGTATATGGAAGAGATAAACTGCAGTTAAATCCAGCAGGTATGAAATGAGTAATCTTTTCTTGAAGTTTTCAGCTTGCACCCTCCTCCCTCCCAGACATACAAACCAGATACCTCTAGCTAAATAATTTGTGAGTATATATAATTTGCCTCTGTCAACATCATGTTACACTAACCTATTTGTGAGATTAAATTAAAGGAAAGTAATCAGAACTGGAAATTATGTAAAGACATTTTTGGCTATGTCCCTGTGTTATATTAAAGTTAACATAGTATTTCTGTCCATGTGATGGTAACTATGATTCGCCAGCCACCGTTGCCGAGCGGTTCTAGGTGCTTCAGTCCAGAACTGCGCGACTGCTACGGTCGCAGGTTTGAATCCTGCCTTGGCTCAGATGTTAAGTCCCATAGTGCCCAGAGCCATTTGAACTGTGATTCATGATTATCAGAGTCTATATGTTCCAAATAAAAATTGGAACTTCATGTGTATAAATGTACAAATTATTAGACAATGGGACCAACAACTGACACTTTTAAATTGATGACTAGACTAAGACTTGGCGATAAGTTTGTTTCAGGACATGGTAAGGGGGGTGAGGGGTGTGAAGAATCAGCTCTCTCGTTGTGAGCATACCAGAAATCCTTTATCAACCGAAGGTAAAATATGATATAAAAATACAGGGTCAAACAATTAATTTAAGTATCTTAAAAACCAAATGACTAATAAAATTGGAAGCTAAGAAAAGTAAGTTCATAGTAAGTAGGGTGAAACACAGGGGGCTGCAACATATTGCCATTGTTGTTTGACTTGTCTATCAAAGAAAAAAGAAATGGATCAAAACAAAATAAAAGTGAGAATGGAAATGTATCAGAAGCAAATAGGAATAAGCAAGGAACATATTCTTTAATTAAAAAAAAAAAAAAAAGACATGTGAGGCAGATGTTCCTACAATTTTATGTTCAAAGCACAGCAGCCTGTGAAAGCAAAATATTTATGACATTGAAAAAAGAAAATCAGTGAGTGAAAGGTGTGTGTAGGTGAACTGTGGTGAAAGACTGGATATTGGAACTTCTGTTATGCTGCCCAGTATTAGTTGACTTGGTAGTAAAGGAGCAAGTTTGCAAGGGCAGATAACTGTTTGGCTACGTAAAATAGAGTGGGAGTATGGAAAAGCTAGTCCAAGATAGGATGAAAAAGATAACAGCAACTTAAAAAATGAACCCCATGAACCCCATTCCCATCTAGTGAATGCAGTGGTTGACAATATCTTGTGACATTCACCTATAAGGCTCAAACAATAATTGCTAAATAAAAATACAAAATGTTGACAAGACTGTATCTAAGCTGTCACTCTCTTTTGAAACAAGGGTGTTTAAACCAACAAACACGCAGGAAAGCATGGACAACTGGACAACTCACACACTAGAGAAGGATGGGCAGTATCATTGAAGGAGTGAGCATGAACCGTGTGGAATATGTGTGGTACAAGTAAAAAAAAAAAAAAAAAAAAAAAAAAAAAAAAGTAATGATAGTAAAATTCCAATCCCGGGAGCGGAAAGACTTACCTTAGGGGAAAAAGGACAGGTATACACTCGCACACACGCACATATCCATCCACACATACAGACACAAGCAGATATATATATGTCTGCTTGTGTCTTTATGTGTGGATGGATATGTGCGTGTGTGCGAGTGTATACCTGTCCTTTTTTCCCCTTAAGGTAAGTCTTTCCACTCCCGGGATTGGAATGACTCCTTACCCTCTCCCTTGTAACCCACTTCCTTTCGTCTTCCCCTCTCCTTCCCTCTTTCCTGATGAGGCAACAGTTTGTTGCGAAAGCTTGAATTTTGTGTGTATGTTTGTGTTTGTTTGTGTGTCTATCGACCTGCCAGCACTTTCGTTCGGTAAGTCACCTCATCTTTATTTTTATATATAGAAGTTTATTATTTTATTTACCGGTCTTGCAGTTTCCTTGATTTCTTGCAAAGTACAGTACAATGAAAACCTACCATATTGCATAACAAGTAGATGAGTATAAACTTCAGAATAGCATCATCGCCATTAAATGACCTATGTTTTCTTTACTAACAAGAGAAGGGACAGAAGCAATAAACACAAAATCAGAACTGCTTTTGCTTGATTACAGCAGGGACAATAATTTTTAACATCTACATTTACAACAGATCATATTTACAAAATGTTTTCGAAATTTGCTCTGTTTGCTCAAATGAATGTATTGCACTGCTCAATCATTCATTTACACTCAACCCCGACTGCTGCACATGCTGTGGGGTGTGTCATCTGGTTATGTCATATGTTCAGTGTTTCTCACCAATTTTTGGGGTATTTTGAAATGTACAAAAAGGAAAATGCAGAAAGTTATCACATTTTGCTGCACATTACCTGCGTCACAGAAAAATAATGTATACAAATCTTCTCAGATTTGCCACTGAATAACTTTGTCCAAGCCTCACAATATTTCACCAACACAACTGTTCGTCATCTTCAGGTAGTGGTGGGTCCTGTCATCACTGCTGCAAGATGTGGCTGGTGATATTCGCACAGCAGAATTGAAATTTGTCAGGCTAGAAGCAGGAGTACCAATGTGTGGACAGGCACTCCCAGTTGGATGTAAATGCCATTCATAGTAGCCTTCTGCTTATGTGTTGTGGGCAATGACTGCACTTCTGGACACTAGTGTGGTTAAGAGCTGAATTAACTCTCTGCAAGGTACTGCATCAGGTCATACATCGGAGGATCTGGTTTCTACTGTTTTAATTTCATGGCAGTCAGTGCTGGATTCTGGGCAGTGCTTAGTCAAAATTCCATATTCCTGTTGGTAAGATTGCCCACCATATGGATACATGCCTCATTCTTAAAAACACAGTCCTAGAGTGATGATGCTGAGGATAAAATTTCAGTCCTCTTGGGAAACGTGTGGTGCCCTGTATTCAGGCAGTGCTCTGCTACCATTAATTTACTGGGTGGCATTTTTGTCAGCGCTGTTGAACACAGTGTTCTTGCACAATGTGAGGTGTCTGCCCTATATAAGGTTTCCCATAATGGCATCAGATCTTATATATGATCTGTGTTTTCTAAGGTCAAGATTGTCTTTAACTGAACACAAACAATTCCTTAGTTTTGCTGGTAGACGAAAAACACACTTGATTCTGTTTCTCTTAGCGATTCTTTTAATTTTGAAAACATGCCACTGAAATATGGCAAGAAAGCCATTTGCAGTGCTTGTCTAAGTATCTTCATTTACATCCCTACACTGAACTTGCTTTGCTCAGAACACATTGCAAATCTGTTTACAAGAATAAACATTCTGCTGGAACACTGTTCTTAGGTGTTACAGTTCACCAGGCAGACTGTCGGTATCTGAAATCACGTGTGCTCTATGTGCCAGGGAGTGTAAGACACTACCACATTGTGCAGGGTGACGGCAACTTTTGGACCTCAAATATAACTCTGCGTGTATCAGTTTGCAGTAGAGACTAAGCCCCAGTGCTATGTCAGCTTTTCTTCTAACCGTGACATCCAGGAATGGTAAGCTGCTATCTTTTTGTACTTCCACAGTGAACTGAATATTCAGATGGGGCGAGTGCAAATGCTGCAGGGACATAGGTAGTGTCTGTATTATGTGGGCCACACCACAAATGTCTCTTCAGCATTCTGCCAGAAGGAGGAATGTTGGATATTTACTAAGGGAAATAGAGGATCTCCCATGGGAACACTGTCCACTTGATTAAAGTAGTTGGTGTTACATAAGAAATAGGATGAGGTATGCACATGTTTAAACAGCATCACAATTTCTTTCTCAAACTTGCTGCTAATAACCTCTAATGAGGGCTGCAGGGGCACTTTTGTAAGTAATGATATAACATTTGAGCTAACTAAAAGATCTGAAAGTTCTAGTTTAAGCATCTTCAGGTATTCTATGAAATCCTCTGAATTCTAAATATGATGGTCATAGTCATCCACATGATAAATTTCAAAGCTGTCACGTGGAAATTGCCAGTTGCATCTTGCAGCAGTGATGGTGGAAATCACCACCACCTGAAGATGCCAAAACGCTGTGTCACTGAAATATTGAGGGAGGGACTTGCATAATGTTATCTGGTGGGAAACCCAAAGTGTTTTTGCAACAGATCTATTAGGCAAGCCTGAAAAGTCACATATACTCCAAGCAGTAAGTACCTGTTATAAAATGGTCACATTAGTGAGCTTGGCAATTAATTAAGAGTTTATCAATAAATTTGGCTTCATTTTGCAAGAAATTGTGCTGTGTTCCAGTACTCCCTCTTCAACAAAACTAATGTCAGTTTCTGCTCCACCTCTTCAGCCCGAGATCCTATGTATACTCTTAAGCATTTGTGTAAGATACCTGTTTATTTATAAAAATAAAAGTAACTTCTATCATGACTTTCCCATTCTTGTCCAGTGGGTTTGTTATCCTGCTGTTGCCTACTGCAGACTACAAGATTACTGTTGAAGATTTCTGCAAAGTTTTTCTTCCTTTTTAGTGTACCAACATTTCACTGTGTGGTAATTGCCTGGTACTGTTTAACGGGTGTTTTAACTGTTGTTTCAGAGATGCAATACGAAGCAAATGCAGTGAAGATGACTTGCTTGCCATGATTGGGGCAGCAGTGAGAAGAAAGAAGAAACAACATGGAGGTAAGATACATTACAGCAAATGTAACTCTGTAGATAGAAAGAAAATTTCTGCTTAACAAGTCATAGCAAACATAAGAGCAAAATAGAATGAAAAGCAACAGTGATAGAACCTGTGTTTTTTGTGTAAACTTGGATTTAAATTTTTATTTAGTATTCATTCTGATTAATGCCCATTGGTCAACAGTATATTTCAGCCCTAGAATTTGGTTCTGCAAGGTCCACCAGATAACCATATATGGCTGTTGTAACTCCTTTATTGGACTTCAGAAGTTTTCCAGCAACAAATCTTTTTTTTTTCTTTCTTTCTTTCTTTTTTTTTCTTTTTTTAAAAAAAAGCTAAAATGCAGAAAACATCATAAAGCAAACACTCACAGAAAAGCATCAGTGTCCTTGAAACAATGGAAACTCCAGTAGGAATATCAACAATGTTGGAAAAGACAGATTACTACTTACTGATGAAGGCTGTGGCTGAAAGCTTTATGTAAGTGTCTTTTAATTCTTCCCATCTGCAGCCTAAGGTATCTTCTTTATGGTAAGTAACAGTCTGTCTTTTCCTTCATTATTCATTAGTGTTCTTTTTTTTTATTGCTGTTTAGCAAGCATCGTGTGGTATATGAGGGATGTGAATAGCGTCAGATGTTGAATCATCACTCTGGAGGATATGAAGGTGCTGCATATTGGTGTGAGACAGCATTATCTGATGAGAGTTTGAAAGAAACCTCATTGTGGATGTCCATTTGGTCCCCTGGTTAAACCTTGCAACATCTGTATTTTTGGAGTATTTGGATCAGACAGTGGCCTGATGTTGGAAAGTAAGGGCTTACTCATCATCAATGTTCCAGTTGACTACATCAGACCACTACAAGGGAGCATCACTGTGTAGTGTACTGAGTACATTGTAACCTGTTCACGTCTGTGACTGCCATCTGAGAACAAGTACAGTAAACTCTCGTGCAGCTACACTTTTGGCTAGCTAGATTGACACTTGACAAGTTTCAATTTGCGTGCACCTGGAGCCAAGCATTTGCTGGTGTTTTTTGGCAATCTACTGCTAATCAGTGCACTGGTGTGTGTCAAAAGTCCAAGTATCGTCAATTCGTGCGTGTGTTGGTTGAAGCTCTAGTGCGTTTCTTATTCGTATTGCATGGTTTCATGCCACTGCCATCTATTGGAACTCCTTGGAAGTACAGTACATACAGTATTGTTCTATGGAGCGCAACGTAGGCCTGTCGAAACTGACAATTAGAGTGCGCCACCTAACACTTTCCACTTGTTGTCGGTACATCAAAGCTGAGTGTTTAACAGTGAACGTACAACACCCTGTTGTGTTGCCACGTGGGCTTGGGTAGAACAGAGGAAATGGCATAGATGTATCGAATGCTTTCATTTGATGGCTGCCACAGCCTGGTTTCAAAAATCAAAAGTTTGTCTAGTGCATCTCGAGTGTTGTCAAGTTGTGCATTTGTGTGTTTCTGATTTGAGGTTTTGTGCTCCCACTATGTGCCTTAAAGTGTCCAGAGATAAAAGGGGCCAAAAACCATAAAGGACTCAGTCGAGTGTCTGTAAAAAGAACACTGAACGTGACTACGGGCACGTAACATAAAATGAATGTGATCTTGTTGGAAAAAGATCATCACACTTTGCAGAGAATTGATGCTGGTGAGCCACCCACAAAAGTTGCTGCAGAGTAGGAGTACAATTACTGATCGGAAGACAAATCGATCAGGAATTGAAAAATTTTTGTTCCATCCAAGCATTGGGCAGCGCAGTGAAATCTTGAAAAACAATGAGAAAAGGTGCACATCCTCAGTTAGAAGAGGCATTATTTTTGTGGCACGAATAAATAAGAGCCAAAGGTGTGTCAGTTTCAGGTCCTCTAATTTGTCAAAATGAGCTAATGAGCTGATAGAAGGAAAGAAGCAAGAATTCCTCGGAAGTAATGGCTGGCAGGATCATTTCAAGAAGCAACATGGCATCCATGAAATTGCCATCAGTGCCAAATCATTATCTGGGGATGAAGCTGCTATGCTGATTTTAAGAAGAAACTGCACACAATCATTGACAAAGGAGGTTATACTGACAATCAACTTTACAAATGTGATGAAACTGGGTTGAATTACAAAATGCTGCCAACGAAAACCCTTGCCTCTAAAGAAGAAGAAATGGCTTCCAGATACAAAAAAATCAAAGAAAGATTTACTGTCCTCGCTTGCAGTAATGCCACTGGCAATCATAAACTGTGTCTTACTTTAATTGGCAAATCCAAAACACCAAGAGCATTTAGACACCAACCAACCAGCTTTCCCACTGAGGTACACGAATCAGTCTTAAGGCATGTATGAACAGTGCCGTGCCATCTTCAGAGAGTGGTTCCAGGCAGAGTTTGTTTCAGCTGTAGTAAATTACATGGAAGGAAAAGGACTTCCTTGAAAAGCGCTACTTCTTGTGGACAATGCTCCTTCTCACCCAGGTGATCTGCAAGATGGGGATATCAAAGTTGTATTTCTTCCACAAAATGTCACATCTCTATGTCAACCGATGGACCAAGGTATTCTTGAGGCGATGGAAAAACATTACAGACACAAGATGCTGGAATACTTAATAGGTGTGATTGATGCTGCAGATGATTTTGTGGAAGCTCTTAAAAAAATTGTTGTTTTAAGTGTCATTCATTGATTGCTGAAGCTTGGAATCTAATTCCTCCAGTTCCTCTTGTTAGGTCTTGGAAAAAACTCTTAGATCGTAAGGCAACCTAAGTGGTGGGAAGGAGGAGACAACACCGAAACTCAAGCTGACATAATTTTGGTGAATTTACTGGAGAATCTGGTTGTAAAGACACACACTTCGAAGACATTGAAGAGTGGATGGAAAATGGCATTTTTTCATGTGACCGATCATAAAGTGTTAGAAGACTATGTTTCTGATGATGAATCAGAGAAAAATATTCCTCACACATTCTGTTACGAAGTGATCCAAACTGCCCTGGAGTACATCAGCCAACAGGCGGAGACGATTTATCTTGAAATAGTTTGATTTCAACGTTGGAGATGTATTGTTGCAGCAATAGTTTCTCAAGCAAAAAAAAAAAGAAAAAAAGGCATTCGTGACTTCGTTACCAAAAAATAAACTCTAATGAAGCATCCTAGAACTTCTATGTCCATAACTTAAAAAGTTTTTTTTTTTTTTTTTTTTTTTTTTTGAAAGTTCCTCTGGACAGACTTTTCGTTCCTTTGAGTAATCTCTAGATTTGTTTCATAATTTTGTTCAGTAGTTTATTTTTTATTCAAAAGAGTAGGTAATAAAAATAAAACTCCTGTTTTTTCCTGCTGCCAAATAAGGGAGATTTTTTCTGTAAGAATGCAAAATAAACGAGCTTTGTTATACAGCATTTAAAAACTTTGAGTTTTCAATCATAGTTTGGTGCCTTTTTAACATGTCAACACAATTTTTTCAGTAAAAAAGTGTAGGGTTATTTGCAACCATATCAGTACTGTTTTACATACCCTACGCACGTTTTACGATCGTATTTCGCAATATTGACGCAATTTGGAGGGTTCACATGTGAAAACAGGGGGACTTCGATTTATCTGGAATTTTCGTTATCGGAACTGACCACCGTCCTGATCATTTCGGATAAACAGGAGTTCACTGTAATAGTCTCCTTGCAACATGCTGTGTCATACAGCTAGGAGCAGCCAGACTATGGAATTGCCGTCCTGCGCATAGGCTGCCATTAACACCCAAGCAAATGACTGCATGTGAAATGGTGCCATGATCAAGAAGTATGGACTGCTAATGAATGGCGTCACATTATGTTCACTGATGAGTCCCAGTCCTGCACTGCTCCAAATGACTATCGTGGAGAAGTTTGACAGTGACCCGGGGAGATGGGGAGAGGTCCCATTCTTCCACATTTGGGGGGGGGGGGGGGGTCACAAAGGAGTCCCATGGTGTGGGGAGCCATTGGGTATGACTTCAGGTCACGGCTTGTAATGGCCGTGGGAACTCTGATGGTACAGCAGTGTGTAATAGTATTGTGGTGCTATTTTTCAACAGGCCGGTGCTTGTCCACATGTAGTATGTGTCTCTTTAAATTGTCTGTGTGATGTTGATATACTCCTGTGGCCAGCAAAATCCCCATATCTGTCCCCGATATAACATTATGGGACCAACATGGACATCAACTCCATCCCACTGCCTGCATCCATGATTGCAATGTCCAGTTACAACAGTTGTGGATCACCTTTCTCAGGAGGGTATGCAGCAGCTTTACGACATCCTCCCGCACTGTCCAGGCCAGACAGGGTGCATTGCTGTATTGATAAGTGGGCTCAAACTGATAAGTTCTGTGTAAATTTGACTCTGTTTTGTTATCACTGAAATAACATCACATACCCTCTAAATTAGCTATGTTTCAATTTGTTTTCTCCCCACCTTCTGAGTGTCTCACTTTTTTTCAAGCAGTGTAATTTAAGACAGACATAAGAATATGAAAATGGGATGGCATATCACATTGCTATTCAACTATGCCCCTAAGAAAATTGTAAGATAATGGAGAAGAGCAGGTGCACTATTACACTGACTAGAACGTAAACTTAAAGATAGAATTATATTGTGTAACCTATACCGATGACATAATACTAATTGACAAAAACATCACTGATATGCTAAAGCAATTTGAAATATTAAGGGAGCAAGCTAGGAAAATTGGACTACTAATTTCACCTGGAGAAAAAATTCTTGGCTGATACCAAAATGGCACTGGGTGAACTTATATAGGCAATGACATAGTATTCGGTGTTAAATAGTTTAAATAATTTGGTGAAAAAGACCACTGAACATCATAATGAAAAGAAGGCCATAGAATCCAGACTTCAGAAAGTACAAACTGTCTCTTAGTTAACTAAAAGTATTTTTCCTGGAACTCTAAAATCTAACATTGTACAACAGTGATCAAATTAGAATTTCTTTATGCATGAGAGAGACTCTTTGTCCAACACAAGACATGAAAACAGCAAACTGAATTAGAAGAATGTAAAATTGTAGTAAAAATCTTAGGTCCAAGAATAAAGGATGGGATACATCACACAGAACCCAGTGTGAAATCTCCAGGCAAATTCCTAAAAGCTCTTGTTACAATGTGTCTCCAAGGAATCCAACTTGTGGGACATACAGAAAGAATGTATCCAAACAGGCAGCTCATTGGATTCCCACATACTTGAAAAATAAGATCCTACTGATGAAAACAAACAGGAAGAGACCTTAAGAAATTGGAATCACCACATTTACAGTATTCTGATGTAGTGATGAGTCACACAGAGTGCAGTTTCGCAGTAGCTTGATCGATGCTTGTACTTGTGTATGTAGTATATGCAAGTGTGTACAGCGTCTCTTCTGGTGTACTCACGATATGCTAATTTAGTGGCCGAGCAGTAAACCGGATCCCTACTCGGTTCCAGTGTGCTGTGCTAATTATTCTTCTTCACTTGACATTTATGCTTGGAGCTGCAAGAGAGGCCATTTTCCAGATAATGCCACAAAAACAACAAATTCTCAGATATCAGTTTAACTTACACGCTTCAACATCATAGACAACATTTCACATTAATATGTTGCAGAACACTAGATTAGTGTTAAAATTGCCAGAGTAAACATTGTTCTCCATGTGACAGATTGTCAAAAGATGTCCAAAATCGATAAATTTTATATCTCTGCACAGAGAAGCAGCTGGTTGCTCGGTCGAGCTCGTTGCTGGCACAGCGCCACCTCAGAGTAAGTGGCCCCTCATCCCAGCAGGTGGCGATGTTTAAACACCCGTATAGCTCCCAAGACTTACTGCGTCTGTGGATAACTCCATCTCTGCACAGAACTTCCCACATTTCCCACACAGTGGGCCCTCGTGTCTCTTACACACAATAAATCTTCAAACTTATTTCATTGGCTAAGTTAAATTTCGAGTGTGATGTGCTATTTCATAAAAAATAGCAAAAGGTAGACATGGATGTTATTGTGACTCTTTCCTAAGGCAACATTTGTGTATTATACTTGTAGAAGTGCACTGCAACATAAAACAGTAGACCGTAAGTTCAAACAATGGAAACTCCAGGTTGGAATATCAGCAGTGTAGGAAAAGATAGAGTGCTAATTACCATAAAGATGGCACGTTAAAATGCAGACAGGCACAGTTAAGACACTTACACATAAGCTTTTGGCCACAACCTTCATCAGAAAAAGAAATAGAAATACATACCATTCATTCACACAAGCAAGCACACCTCACACACACATGACCGCCAACTCCGACAGCTCAGACCAGAATGCTAGTCTGTAAGTTTGCTACACAATAAAATAATTATTCTGAGCTACAAGAAAAATGGATTCAAAGAACTAAACAGCTTGAAGAAAAAAAAGGGAAGCTCCCTGAAGCAACGTAGTTTCACGACTGTGCATACCAGTGGTAAATTATGAGAGCCGCAACTCTCTGAAATGGATACAAAGGCCACCAGATTGCATTAGCTTTGTTTGTGTCTCGGATTGTTACCAAGAATGGTAGGAGCTATAAGAGATGTGAAGAGTGTAAGATGTTGAGTGATCCCTGTGAAGGACACAGATGCCCTGTACTTCTGTGAGTCAGCATTATCAGCACGCAACAAAATTTGAAGGGGCCTAATTGGGTGTCTCCATTTGCCAGGCTGATTGAATTATGCAATATGCAGATTTGTGAGTCATTCAGATGTGGTAGTGGCCCCATGTTGGACTGCTTGGGAACGTAAGGGTGGTGTGCTTGTCAGCAAGCTTCCGGTTTACCGTGTCTGACGAGCCCATGGGAGAATTGCTGTAATGTACGCCGAGCACATTGTAACCCTTTCACACCTGCACCTGTCATGTGACCAGCAGTGAGACATTCTGCAAGACCCGCGATGACAGTTGTCAGTGAGTATGACAACGACATAGGGAGAGGGCGTGTGGGGCAGCATCGGATATGACTTCAGGTCACTCTGACAGCACAGCAGTATGTCATGGACATCCTACATCCTCATTTGCTACCTCCATGTCCAACGGAGTTACAAGAGACAGAGCAGTGAAAACATATCCAGTTGTTGACTCACAAAACGGTTTTGAGCTGTGACGCATGTAGTCTTAAGTGAATCATTCATACAAAAAGAAAAGAAGAAGAAGCTAAAGTCAGAATGTGAAAAAATTGGAGAATGGAATAGATATTTGAAGACTTCACACTTGAAACTCCCAGTTTTCCTATTGTGAAAGTGCCTTTGTGACCATATGCATTTCACTGACAATAAACTTTTTTTTTCCCCCTGGGTCTTGGCTCCATATTTTTTCATCCAGTTGAGTCAGAATACTTGCATTGTATTTGTGAGGTATTGTTTCAGTCTTGCAAGCTAATCTAAAATAGAAATCCCTTTTGCATCCTAGAAAACAATGACCACTCTTTCTCTCCGATTAAGTCACCTTGGCTATTTTTGTGCAACTGCTGTTTCATTTCATCCACGGGAACAGATTGGTGTATAGAATCAGTTGTGTGTCAGATTGTCCCAAATTGTTTTTCACATTAGGTTGTAGTCAGGCTTCAACAGACATGCCACTCACTTTCTGGTATGGCCACGGCATCAAATGTTTTGCACATCTTTTTAATTACTGATCTTGCAATATCACACTGTGTTCTTTCTCAGCATTTTCATATTTGATTGTAATTCTAGGAAGTTGTTCATGAGTCATCTTACAGAGACATATGCTACATATGAATTCAGCCACCCATTCCTTAACTGTTGACTATGAAGGAACTCCCCCCATGAACCATGGACCTTGCCATTGGTGGGGAGGCTTGCGTGCCTCAGCGAGACAGATGGCCGTACCGTAGGTGCAACCACAACGGAGGGGTATCTGTTGAGAGGCCAGACAAACATGTGGTTCCTGAAGAGGGGCAGCAGCCTTTTCAGTAGTTGCAGGGGCAACAGTCTGGATGATTGACTGATCTGGCCTTGTAACATTAACCAAAACGGCCTTGCTGTGCTGGTACTGCGAACGGCTGAAAGCAAGGGGAAACTACAGCCGTAATTTTTCCCGAGTACATGCAGCTCTACAACTTGACTAGAAGAAGAGATCGGTTGGTAGGACATGTTTTGAGACATCAAGGGATCACAAATTTAGCATTGGAGGGCAGCGTGGAGGGTAAAAATCGTAGAGGGAGACCAAGAGATGAATACACTAAGCAGATTCAGAAGGATGTAGGTTGCAGTAGGTACTGGGAGATGAAGAAGCTTGCACAGGATAGAGTAGCATGGAGAGCTGCATCAAACCAGTCTCAGGACTGAAGACCACAACAACAACAACATGAAGGAACTGACTCCTAATAAGTAAGATGATGCCTGTAGAAAAGTACAACAAAACAGTAATCTCAAAAAAGGACAGGATAGACAGTACATTCTGTAGGACATATTAAAAGTGATTGGTAAAAGAGACTTGATGTGTTAAATGCAGCTTTTGGTTACATGATAATTGAATTGGATAGATAAACAATCTACTTGCTAAGTGGCGGCAGAACACACACATAAAAGAAGATTATAATTAGGCAAGCTTTCAGAGCCAGTAGCTCATTCTTCAGGCAGAAGGGTTGAAGTGGAAGGAAGAGGGGTGAAGGATAGGTCTAGGAAAAATTGTAGATTTTGAGAAAGTTACCCAGAACTGCAGATCAGGGGAGACTTTCCAGATGGGATGAGAAGGAAAGACTGATTCCACATCTACATACATACTCCACTAGCCACCATATGGTGCATGGCAGAAGGTACCCTGTCTCACTACAATAGTCTGAATAAAATTACTTGATAGTTGACATCAATCACTTGCCGCAACAATGTTGCCACATTGGCTACCAGCTACCGTTTGGTTACAGGTGACAACAAACAAGCGGCTCACTTCACAAATTATGTTAAACGTTTAACACAGAGCAATTTTTCTAGTGGCTGGTGCAAGGTATGTCAGAAATGTTGGATACTCTGTCGACTATTGATTTAAAGTGACCAGTGACTGAACTGGGGAAGACGACCCGTTTTGTATCCCTGACTGTAAACTTGCGTCCTAACCCAGCCGAGAAAATTGTGGTCAACAGTCTGCAGCAGTACTAATATCATGATCGCTTTGTTCATGGCGATTAAAGCTAACGCTTAAGGGTAAACTCAAGACAACATAAACTCAATTTCAGGGCTGAAAGCAAATTAAAATTTCTCCGTTTCATTTGTTACCTGTAACTATCCTTACTCTAGCTGCACATGCTGCCATGTTAGAAACCAGTGAACAGTCCATGTGGGCACTTGTTCGTGGATTATAGATGACTGAGGCAGATTCCAAATGAAGAAATAGTGACAGGAAGAAAAATAAGACCAAATAGAACAGTCAAAACAATGATGAAAAATGATGCAGCAAAGTATTAAAAATAAAAAAATACATTTAAACCAATTAATTGAATGAAAATAATAATCACACTCTTTTGGTTAGATTTAGAAATAAAAATTTTGCTACATTGATGAGATTCAAACCTACGACATGCTACACATTAGATTAATCTGCCAACCATTGTGCTATGCCACAGCACTGCATGAAGTATTTATATATGTGAATGTAGTGACCCAGTTGCAACTATGAACTGCAACCTTAAAAATTTCAGTTTCACACAATGTAGTGAAAAGCTTATCTAATGTAAGATGATCTCTGTGAATATGATAACTATATGTATGATACTGAATTACACCTTGTGCTGAGTTATTCGGTAGTGTTTGGTTAGTGCTATGAATGAAATGTGTGTCTTTCATTAGCATTGTTAATGTGTGTTGTTTTTGGTGTAGCTATCGCGTGTCATGAAATACATAATAAAAGTGTCGGGCTCGTAATTCGGGATACAAATACATCAAGAAAGAATGCTGAACCAGGAATTGGAAGTGACTGGCCAATTTTGGTGGAGTTTGGCAACAGCAGACAGTTCAAGTGTGACGCTGACTACTCTTATTGGCGTTTGAAGTGCCAACTATCAAGTAATTTTATTTCAACTGTAGTCAGTTCCTTTTCCGTTCCATCTGCCAATCGATTGAGGAAAAAGTGAATGTCTATATGCCTCTCTATGAGTCCTAATTTGTCGTCTCTTATCTTCGTGGTCCTTACGCATAATGTATGTTGGTGCAATCAGAATTGTTCTGCAGTCAGCACAGTGTTCCTCAAAATCCCTCCAGGGATTCCCATTTGAGTTCCAGAAACATCTCCATAATACTTGTATGTTGTTGTTTCGACCTACTGTTAACAAATCTAGTATCCTGCCTCTGAATTACCCCAATGTCTGCTTTAATTCGACCCCTTGTGGATCCCAGACACTAGCATCCTATATGTGATGTCCATCACAGCTGAGCCACACTGTAGTAAAATCCACCCAACAAACGAAAGATGATTATTCGCCCTCCCTACCATGACCCTCACAAGTTTGTTCCATTTCATATCACATTGCAACGTTATGTCCAGATATTGAAACAATGTGACTTCATTCATGACACTACTAATGCTGGATTCTGGCATTATGGATTAGTTTTTCCAACTCATCTGCAGTAACTTATATTTTTCTACATTTAGGGTTAGCTGTCATTTATCACACCAACTGGGAACTTTGCCCAAGTCATCTTTTATCCTCCTAAATCACTCAACGATGACACCTTCCATACACCACAACATCATCAGCAAACAACCACAGATTACTGTCCACTTTGTCCATCAGATCAGTTATGCACATAGAAAATATGAGTAATAGCGCTCCTATCACACATCCCTGGAATGATCCTAATGATACCCTAGTCACTGATGGACACTCACCGTCGGGATAATGTAGTGGGTTCTATTACTTCAGAAGTCTTTGAGCCACTCACATGTCTGGGAACCTATTCCATGTGCTTGTACCTTTGTTAAAAGTCTGCAGTGAGGCACTATGTCAAATGCTTCTCGGAAATCAAGAAATATGGAATCTGGGTTTGTGAATTTTGTGATGGCAAAGTTAGAGGAGCAATGCATCTGCATTAAATTTTGCGTGAAACTCAAGAAAACCTTTACACAGACACACCAAATGATGCAGGGAGCCTATAGCGATGAGTGCTTAAGCCATACTTGGTGTTATGTATTATTCACACGTTTTAAAATGGCTTTACAAAAGTCAAAAATAATCCTTGTTCAGGACGCTCTTAGATGTCCCCTGATGACGCTTGTGTCAGGAACGTCAAAGAAATTGTGTGTGGCAGTCGAAGATACACTGTCTGAGAGATTGTAGAAGAATGTAACATTTCAATTGGATCATGTTATGAAATGACACAGCATCTTGGAATGCATTGTGTTGCCGCCAAGTTCATTCCACGGCTCATGAGTCAAGACCAAAAAAACTTTTGGATCTCACAAATGAGAATGAGATGTTCCTTGCGAGAATAGTATGACCCCTGCAGACTTCTTTTTATTTCCAAAGTTGAAAAGGATGAAGTTTTGCAATGGTAGATGAGATAAAAGAAAATTCGCAGACGGCACTTTATGCGACCCAGCAAGAGGTGTGTCAAGACTGCTCCTGGAAGTGGAAATGATATTGGGAGCAGTGTATCAATTGTGGAGGAGAGTATTTCGAAGGAGACAATCCATAGTAATTAAAAGATAAGCATAGAAAATTTTGTGGACAAAGTTTTGGAATTTTTTGAACAGACGTCGTATGACAAAAGGGCATGCTGAGTTGCCCATGAGCGATGCTTTGTACTGATTTGTGGACATAAACTTATTGGTCTCTATGAAACTGATTAGATTCAAACCCAGAATATGTTCAATAATTCTGCAGCAAACTGATGTTACGGGTATTGGTCTGTAATTTCGCGGGTCTGTTCTTTCGCCCTTCGTATATACAGGAGACGCCTCTGTATTTTTTTCCCCAGTTGCTAGGTCTTTCTGCTGGGTGAGAGATTCACAATAAATACAAGCTAAGTGAGGGTCCAGTGCCATATAGCACTCTTTGTAAAACCAAATTGAGATTCCATCTGCAACTGGCGACTTATTTGTTTTTAATTATTTCAGGCGTCGGGGATGCTTACGAGGGTGGTTTGAAAAGTTCTTGAAACAGAGTAGAAAAAATGTACTTATGTCACTGAAACTTTTTTGTTTTTCAATGTACCCTGCTTGTAGATTAATTCACTTGGTCCAACAGTGTTCCAATACCTCGATCCCATCTCGACAATGATTTTCCTCCAGGCCTATAAAATAGTTGTCAACTCAGGCTATCAATTCTTCATTTAAGTGAATCTTCATCCACAAAGAAAAATTTTAAGTTTAGGGAAGAGGCACGTGTGGCAACAATTCATACCTTAGTTTGTGTAATTTTACCATGGCGATGGTACATGCATGCGAGCGTGCATTTGCTTGATGCTAGACGACTTTCTTCCTTATTAAACCTGGCCTTTTTCGCATATCATTTGTTGCAATTTGTCCAGAAGGTTAGCATAGTATTCTCCAGTAATTGTTTGCCCAGTGGGGAGATAATGTACAAACAGAATCCCCTTCTCATCCCAGAACACTGATGCCATGCTCTTCCCCGCTGAAGGAATTTGGTGGCGCATCCCAGAACACTGACGCCATATCCTTCACCGCTGAAGGAGTTTGGCGGCGGAGATTCAGCATGTTTCCACTGCCTTGATTGTTGCTTTGTCTCTGGGGTATAGTAGTAAACCAAAGTTTCCTCGTGGTCACAAACCAGCACAAAAGATCTTGTTTGTTTCTCCTAAAACAGGCCAAACATTGTTGTGATATGTCCATTCTCATGCGTTTTTGACACAGCGTCAAGAGTCGCGGCACCCATCTTGTGAATACCTTTCAGATGACATCTGGCAAGCGTGAGCAATTTCATGCACTCTAAATTGGTGATCCTCCTTGATCATTATGCGGACTTTTGCAATGATTTCTAGAGTAGTGACACGTTTTGGCTGACCTATTCATGGATGGTCATCATCTAAGCTCTCCTGACCAAATTGAAATTCATTTATCCACTTGGCAACAGTTGAAGACAAAGGAGCAGAGTCCCCTGGTGTTTTCTGGAAATCGGCATGAATGTCCTTCACTTTCATACCTTTCTTTATGAAGTATTTAATCACTGCTTGAATCTCGACCCGACCCCCCGTCCCGTACCGTCGCGTCTTTGCAGATCACTGCACAGGAACAACAACAGAGCCGTGTCACTGCCACAGCTCTCTTCCAAGAGCACTGACATGGGACGGGTTTACAGGCAACAGTCCAACGAATATCATGTGAACAACTTGTGCTAGTGCTGGCCTCTTGTGGTGATTGTTGTTAGGTGTCTTTGTGCTATTGTCAAATGACGGTATGTTTATATGATTCTCTTGCATGAATGATTTCTTAAATGCAAAATTTAAAACATTTATCTCCTACTGCCACACCAGACTGGTCAAGTGACTTGGTGGAATTCTTTGACTCACTTAGTGATTTTACATAGGACAATAAATTCCCCTGCTTCTCAGCCAGATCTTTTGCTGAGGTATGACAGTGGTAGTAACCTTTCCTTGTTGCCATTTGGCATTCTCTTTTGAACCAAGAGTGCAGTAGCTTTTCCTTCCTCAGTATTTTCCAAATTTCATTGTTAAACCGCAGTGGCTCTTTTGCATCCTTAATTCGTTTACTAGGTACGGACTTGTTGAGAGTGCAATTCACGATCTGTTTAAGCTTTGACCATAATCTCTCTACGTCCATCTTAATGGAACTAAGTGATGTCAGTTCTGTCTAAGTAAGATGCTAACATCTGCTTATCTGCTCTTTCTGGCATGAACATTTTCCTAGCCTTCTTGACTGATTTATTAATTTTTGTAACCTTAGTTGTTATTATGTTATCATGATTATTAATCCCCATCTCTATGCTGAAGTCATTGATGATATCTGGCCTGTTTGTAACTACAAGGTCTAAGATATTTCCATTGCATGTGGCATGGCAAACTAGGTGCTCAAGACAATTTTCGAAAACCACATTCAAAAGTGCTTCACAAGATTGACTGCACCCCCTGCAATGAAGCCATAGGCTACCATCTATACTCAGTAGGCTAAATTCACCTCCAACTAGTATTGCATGATCTAGGTATTTATGTGCTACTGTCTGTAGACTTTCTGTGAATGGCTCCAAAACTGTCATAGCAGAACTGGGTGGCTGATTATCCATTAATTAACGTGATTTCACCTAGACTTGTTATACGCAACCAGATAACTTCACTGTCACAATCAGCTTTGACCTCAATAGAGACAATGGACACTCCCTCTCCTACAGTGTCTAACCTGCCTTTCTGATATATATTCCATTAATCACTAAATATGTCAGAGCTTTCTGCTCTCGGTTTCAGCCATCTCTCAGTCTCTGAGAATAATTTGAGTGCGATACTTTCCTGGATGGGAGTAAATTCGGAAACTGTGTTACAAGTACATTGACAACTGATAAAATTTTGACAATCTACACTGGAGTGAATTCAAAAGATAAACCTCAACCAACATTGAATGTATCTTGGTGATAAAGAGCCCAAATAAATAAATTGATGATTTTATTCCATTTCATCTGATTGAATGAAACACACACAGCATAACTACTCAGAAAACAACTATAGTGCTGATTACATTTACTATCATACATGTAGCATTCTGAGAACATTTCACCTTGTCATAGTAGTCCTGTGTTTTGGAACTAGGCAGTGCTTCATTTCACAAAGCGAAAGGAATAGCTTGTGTAAAAAACAAAAGAAGGGGAAATAGTGGTTGCTGGTGTTTTTAACACTATCATTCAATTTAGTTCCTATTGTGAACTTTGCAGCTAGGATATGTAAATGCTCTGAGACTGCTATTGATAATATCTTTATGAACAAATCTAGGGGAAAAACGTCATATCACAAAACCAATAGTAAATGGACTATCTGATCACGACGTGCAGCATCTTGTGTTAAATGTTGAAACTTGTCAGGATAAAAAAATATTAAATCTGAGTACAGGAGGATAATAAATAAGCCAGAAATTGAGGAATTCAGGAAATTGCTCAAAGACATGAACTGGAGAGATGTTTACCTGACTCAAATGGAAAATGCAAAGCATTTATTAATAAAGTTACCTCCTCTTTTGAAAATTGTTTTCCCCTAAAGGTAACTCAGATCACACAGAAGTCAAAAGATAAACCATGGATTATACAAGGAATAAAGATATCATGTGGGGCAAAAAGGAGACTGTATCTACTATCTAGGAACGTTTCTGATATTAGAATTGTAATGCATTACAAAGAATACTGCAAAATATTGAATCAAGTAATCCAGAAATCGAAGTAGCTTTATTAAGAGAAAATGATAATTGTATCGGGCAACAAAATAAGAACTGTTTCAGATATAGTGAAGACAGAGAGAAGTGGGGCCAAAAAGGAAGTGGAACAGATAGCTCTAAAAGTAAATGAGACTTTGGTAACAAGTGCATGTAGTGTTGTAAATCTCTTAAGCAAGACTTAATTTTTGTTACTGACGGCTCGGGGTTATCAGGTTCGGTGAATGGTGCAATGGAGTATCTGGGACCAGTCTTTGAAGAACATCGTGTAGAACCTATTCGAGGAACTTTGAATTCCAACCATTGCTTCTCAGTATACTTACTCCTTAATGAAATTTGTTGCAAGTTATATATCTATATTTCCAACAAGTAGCTCAATACATATTATCAATACTAGGAATAAGAAAAATCTACATAAAGACCTAAAATCACTTATGTTGGTCCAAAAGGGGGTCCAATATTCAGGAACACACATTTTCAATAAATTACCAGCAACCATTAAAAACTTGGTTTCAGATAAAGCACAGTTTAAACAGAGTTTGAATGACTTTTTGATAGGCAATGCCTTCTACACTATAGATGAATATCCTAACAGAGACTGAAAGGCCAGCTTAAGTAAAAATATGTTAGATATAAGTTTCGACAGCACTTGGTTGCAACAGTCAAAATTAGGTATTTTGTGTATGATAAATTTATTAATAGTGCATAACAATGTTTCATTCTGACAGCGTATTAATTCTGTAAATATTAGCTTTTCCAGTTTATTGTATTGTATTCACCTATTTTGACAATCTCATGACAAATGATCAGGGTAGTATTCATTATATTAAAATGTTTTGTGTTATACATTCTGACATGTTCCACACCCTCGAGAATCATCTCATTTTTTCGGTGTATGTAATGAAAACTGAATCAAATCAAATCCAATCACCATCTCTCATCATGTAATAACTTCACTTCTTCTTCTTCCCTTGTCGTCTCCTTTTTTTCCAGTACTCGTCCATCTCCTCCTCATGTTTTTCCCCCTTTATTCTATTCGTGTTGTTCTCAATCCCCTATTTCTTCTGCATTGAAAGCCTTTTATTTTTATTTACTTATTTTTTTTATTGAGGTGAGTCTCTACGGACTGCGTGGTAACAACCGACTTCACTCTAGTGTCCAGGTCTTGTTCTTGCTCCAGCTTTGACTTCCTGCCAGTATCTTCTGAGCCCCTGCAAGAAGTGCCTTTTTATGCTCTTCAGATAATGGTCCTCACTGTCTTTCGGATGTTGATGCCATGTTAAAACCTTGGTAGTTGGTCACCAATCTTCTAAATTTGTTCCTTTCAGGAATTTCTCTCTGAGATACCAATCTGCTTAAGATCTTTTTCACATTCTTTGAACCATCTCGGCCTCGTTTTCTTAGATGGGATGAAACTCCATATTCTTTTTGTTAGTTGATCACCGTCCATTTTCATGAGATACCATAAAATAACAATCATTTCTTCGTAATGGATGCTGTGATAGGTTCTGTCTTGCTGCACGAGTCCTCATTTGCTCTCATTCGCCATTGTCCATCGACCCATCTATTACCTTAGGATTTTCCTTAATATCCTACACTCACGCTTTTCCAGCCGCTCAGCTTACCTTGTCTATTCGTGGTCAAAGATTTGGATGCTTATAAGCCCTCAGGTTTTACAACTGTATTATAATGTTGGAACTTGGCCCATATACTCATAGACTTTTTGTTATAAGTATTCTTTGTCAGTTGGTATGCTTGGTCTAACTTCTTCATCCCGACAATTGCTTCTTCTTTTAATCCATTCTCCAGGTGGATGACTTCACCGAGATACCTGAAATTCTTAACTCATCCAATTTTTTCCCAGGTTGGTTATCATCCATTCAGGTCCATCACAGATGTTCGTCATATGTTTTGTCTTTTGAATAGAGATCTGGAGTCTAACTTTTTTCAGCAATTTCTGACAGCCTATTTATCTTGTTGACTGCTGACTCTATGTTGTTAGCAAAAATGGCTAGGTCAGCCGCAAAATCTAAGCAGCCAATGCACACCCCTTTGTTCTTAGGACCAAGTCTGAACCACTCTTCATTTGTTTCTCCTTGGGCTAATAACTTTCTCCACTCTTGAATGACCTTTTCCAAGGCACAATTGAAAAGGTTCAGATACCTCACCCATAAATTTAATTTTTGACACTGTGTTAGTAAGAGTTTGTTTGATCAGCTTTCTTTTCCAAAATATTCATTACTGCCTGTCAGTCGATGGAGTCATATACTTTCTGAAAATCAACAAATATGACCACATAGTTATTTTTCCAATTTTTTTTGTACCTGATCATGCTCTTCAGGTTAAAGATCTGTTCTGCGCAAGAATCGCCCTTTCGGAAACCAGCTTGATAGTCCCCAATCAGTTGGTTACAATGATCTTCTATTCTATTCTGTATCACTTTGGAGAGAATCTTATATGGAACAGATACTAATGAGGTACCCTTATAGTTATTGACATTCTATTTATCACCTTTTTTGTGTATACGATGGATTAAAGCTGACTGCCATTCAGTTGGTATCATCCCAGCTCTCCAGATCTCCTCAAAAAGTTGGACTAGTATATCTAGAGTTTCATTATTTGCCAGCTTCAGTAGTTCCACCACTATTGAATCCTCTCCAGCTGCCTTATTATTCTTAAAGTTGTTGATGATCTCTTTGGTCTCCTCTTTACCAGATGGAGATGAGGGGTAGTTTGTGGATTGGGGCACATACAGGGAATCTTTCTTTCGGTTCATCACAATTAAGTAGGTTTTCAAAGTAACGAGACATTATATTGCAGTTCTCTTTGTTGGTCAGGCCGAGTGTTGTGTGCGTACTGTAAGACCTTCAGTACACACACCATCAGATTATTTGACTTGTTGCTCTAACGAAGTAAGCGAGTGTCAGCAATATGTCTCGTGGTCTTATCATGGCATGTTTATCTTCTGCCATTAGGTCAGACGATAGAAATGCCACTTGCACACTTAGAGTAGCAGATTGATGGTGACCAACTTTAAATAGAACTTGATTAATTTTCACACACATTTATTAAAATAATAACAAATATAAAAATTATTTAACTTGGTTCTGGATGCTATTTACAATTGACAATCTGAAGTTCCTTTGGTATTGGTACGTTAATCTTATTCTTACATATATCTCGGATACTTGACAAAAGTGTCTATACATTTATCTTCATGGCTATGTACAGGAATATGGTAATCTTATTAGGCGCAGACTGGATCTTGACTATGGACTGGCACAGACAATTGTAGAACTCATACAGACTGGTACAGACTAATGCAGACTGGTACAGACTAATGCAGACTGGTGCACACAAATGCAGACTGACTGATCGAAGGTCTTTACACCCGTTATAATACCTCGCACGTTCATGTATCACTGCGTGAGTGTGATGCGCGAGGAGAAAGTGTTCTATGTTAGCAGCAATCTCATTGGCTGCGTTACATATTAATACGCGGATCGGCGGAAGCAGAATTTGGTCCGTCTCTATGGCAGCGCCATCTCGTAGTGGGGAGATGGACGAGTGCTGCGCCTGCGCTGTTGTGCTTAGCGGGGCGCACTCTAGTGGGAAATTTGTGTACGCGCTGAATACGCGGAACTATGTACACAACACTGAGCTTTCCATTTTCGTCTCTAAAACAAAAACTAGGGGCTTGGTATCCTTTCAAATTCGATTTGAACGTCTGATAGAAGTCTCTGACATTGTTTATCTGGAAACGCTGATCGATCTGTTCTAACTGCTGTTTCTCATGCAGTAGAGTTCTGGCTGCATATTTTTGAACTTCATGGAATACATCAAAATCATCAGGTCTCCTGGTAGAGTTCCACTATTTCCATGCACTTGCTGTTTGGGCCACCACCTCACCACAAACCTCATTCCACCATGTATGATTCCTCTTTTTAGCTGTCAGGATTGTAGTATTAGTTGCTTGTTGGATCATGGAGGCAATGTCTGCCCATTTATGAGATTCAACTGTCAGTTACTGGTGGCATTGTTCCATTACGTTTTGATTGATTTTGAGCTTCGCAGTATCATATTTATGAAATTTATTTCCGGTTTTCACAGTCTTATTGAGAGGGATGAAATTAATTTTGATCTTGGAGAGGTGATGATCCTTTTACATTCAGTATGTTATCTGTAAAAAGGTTTCTTTCTACTATTTCTGATTGTTTGATGTTGTTTCTTTCTTATTTCTGTAATCCATGCTATCATTGATTCCTTCTTCCAGAACTACTCATTCAGTAGAGGTCTCTAAAAAAAGATTAATCTTCTTTTAGCCATTACTTCTGATATTTTCTCAAAATGTTTGTATATCTCCTCATTACTTCTCATTTTCCAGCCATCTGTAGCTTGTATTGCAACCATTATTTTCTAATAATGCTCCTTTGTGGAACCTCTGTTCTGTCCAGCTTATAGTTCATCATTAGGCATCCTCATCCATGTAAACATCCTGGTCATACCACTGTGGGATAGTGTTTAAATTTGTTTTTTTTAGTTGTACATTTCTTGTTGTAAATATCCTTTGTCAAACGATTTGCTCTCTCCAGTTTGCTGACTCTTGCATCTACTGTTAATTCTTCTAGTCCATTTTGTTGTACAGTTTGTCCAATATATTTAAATTTACTTACTAATGCTATTTTACATTTTTGTTTTTCTAAGAATGTTGATGCATTGTTTGAAATTGTCATCAATGTTGTTTTTTCGGCTGAAATTTTGGGACCAGCTCTCTTTGCTATTTCTTCCAAAAGATTTCTTTTAATAACTGTCTGTCAGATTTTTTGAAAGTATATCAGAATCATCTGCAGAAGCCAGGCAGTTTACCTTAATTCCATTTGTTTTTCGTCCTAAAACTATTGGTTCAATTTTGTGATTTTTTTTCTCCAAATTCCAATAACTTTCTATTTTTTCTAGAATGTAGTGTTACAGTAAAGGTGATAAACTGTCCCCTTGTCTAACACCAGTTTTTATTTCAAATGGTTGAGATACTTCTCCCATAAATTTAGCTTCAGTCACCCTATTTGCTAGTGTTTTGAGGATTATGTTTGCTTTAACACAAAATTCTTTGATGATTTTACCCATAATTTCTCTGCCTACCAAATCAAATGTTTTCTTGAAACCAATACGTGATACTATTATTGGTTTGGTGATTAACAGTCTGTGGAGAATTACCAATTTTCTAATAAACATCTGTTCTGTGCAGGGTCTTCCCTTTCTAGAGCTCCTTGAGATTCTCCCAGTTATTTGTCTAAAGTTTCTACAACTCTGTCCAGAGAATTTTTGATAATATTTTGTATACCACTGGCAGAAGTCAGGCATCTCTGCAATTGTTGACATTTTGTGTGTCCCCTTTTTTTCATAGCTGTGGATTAATGCTTTCAATAATCTCTTCAGCTTTCCAAATGTTCTCAAACAGCAGTTGTAGATCATTTGTGTGTTCTGACTATTTCAATAATTTTGCTGTAGTGGAGTCTTCATTTGTTGCTTTGAAGTTTTGGAATGATTTGATGGCTTCATGAATTTATTGTTCTGTTAGTGGAAAATCTTCCTCCAGATGTTGTGGGACTGCTATTATATATTGCTACAATGTGCTGTTATTGTTATTGTTGTTGTTGTTGTTGTTGTTTGGTTGCCTGTTCTTCAGCACTATCTTTCTGTTTCGTTTATCTATTTGCCGGCATTTTAGCCCATTTACCAGTATTTTCAGCTTGTTCTTCACTTATTTGACCTTTTGGTGGCTCCTCTTGAAGAGATCTTATTTCTCAGCATTTAAAATTACATCATCTGCTGCTCTTTCGCATCTGAATTTCATCATGTCCAGTCTAGTTTTTTCATTCATTTAACCATCCATCTTCCATGACTCAAGATCCTAAATTTTCATCCTTATTTCTTGAACAGTCTCATTTCTCTTTTTACATTTTCCAGATGAAGAAACTTTTGGTCCTCAAAGCTAAGATTAGTATCACTTTTTTTATTTGTTTCTGCCTATGGCTGCTATATCTCTTTAGTTAGAATATTTTCTCTCTCTGTATTTGATTATAGTCTAAGTCTGAATATTTTTATAAGTACATTTATTGTTGTAGCAATGAGTAAAATAAATTGTATTGCACTGCCTGTAGCATGTAGCACCATTTTGACTGTTAGTCCTCTTGCTGTACAAAAAGTAGCTTTGATGATTACTTAATGCAAGTATTTTGTAAGAGCTGTGGAATGGTTAGTATCTGTTTATATTTTTCTGATTAATTCAAGCTCGTTAATGCACATCCTGTGTTAAGGAAATATTTGCACTGAATTTACTGTGTGTTAAATATAAGCAGTGGATCCATTGGGGTAGTCTTTTTGGTAGAAATATGTCAAGGTGAACAAAACAGGAGATGGTGAAGGAAGAGAGGGAAAAGATCAACATTTGCTTCTCATCAGCAATATAACTGGGTTGAAACATTCAGTGAAAATTATCTGTGACAGGAAGTTGTCAGAAATACATTTTTTGAAGAAACTTTATGTTTGTATAAGCATTTATTAAATTTAAAAATTGGATTTCATGTGTTAATACAAAAGGTAATGTTTTGCATTGCAGGCATGCTGAACCTGTCAAAGATGAAGAATCGGCCAATGATTCTTATTGGAGGATAACAGTATGTATAACTTAAACTTGAGATTCTTGAAAATAAAGCTAGTCAGTATTTCTTAACAGTACTGATTTAAATACATCTAAAAGATCGCTGTTACCTAAATGAAAGTTGACGAGCAAAGTCTTAGTGGACATTTGTATAAATTTGTCATAGGTGTTATTTACAAGAAGAGTAAATAGTTTCAATAGGAATGTGGTGAGACATTTAACAAATGTGATGACCACACATTAATAGGACCTTGTAACACTACCATTATGATATTAGTATGCTTTTATGTAAATAACAGAAACCCTGTCCCTATGTTGCCACGTATAACCCTCTTACTAAAATTTAGTTTAGTTTCCAAATAAAATACACTGTTGACGGATAGTCCTGTTTATAGGAAAAGATAATCAATAGAGTTATCCTTCTTACAGGATTTACCGTGTGTTGCGTCTAATGGATAAGTAAATTGGACTATTCACTTCTTTTCCTAAGATCTTACCCAGTGGCTAGATAGAAACACAGTATGAATAATAATATACTGAAGCTAGGACAACTCATTTCCAAGTTCATTTAGTGGTTTAAAACATGTACTTAATGGTCACCAACCTATCCTGGCAATGAAATAGTGAAGTATTGGAGAAGCAGAAATGTGAATTTTGCCTACTTTCTTGCTACTGTTTAGTTTGGCTCTTCGAATAAATTACCCCACTTAAACAATTTTGGGCTACATCTTTATACATTATGATTTAAAAAAAGAAAAAGCCCAGTAGATAACTTCAAGGAAGGTAAAAAAAATTAGCCGGGGATGGGGGGAACAACCTTTAGAAAAGCACTTTCCATAATCAAGAAACTTAAATACTTAGACACTAAAGCACACACTTTTTAACTGAACATTTCACTTAAAGAAAACCTCTTTCTTGGTGGAATTTACTTTCAAAAGCTATTATTCTTTGAACTAATTCTGTATAGCCATCTAACAGGTTCTAGTAACTTGGCTTCACTCTGATTGAATTTTATGTAAGCAAACTATAACACTTTGCAATAGTTAAGAAAACATTTTTATTATTTACACTAAAGCAATTTAAATGGTGCCTCTTTATATTAACTTGGCACTTCACTCTGATTGAATTTTATGTAAGCAAACTATAACACTTTGCAATAGTTAAGAAAATATTTGTATTATTTACACTAAAGCAATTTAAATGGTTCCTCTTTATATTAACTTGGCACTTCATAAGTCTGTAAAACAGGACACTCGGATCAATCAAACACCAGGAAGGAACCCTATACAGATGTATGATTAGGATGAAATGACAGGGTGAGCCAGTTTCCGTAAATTTCAAGAATGATTATTAAATCACAGTTTAAATTAATGGTTCATGCTGTACAAAGGTAAAAATAGAAAAAAATCTTATCTGGTGGCTATAGGCTTGGGTTTGGCGAACAGTTATGACGGCTACACTACCCACACTATGGCCTGCAAGTTTCTTGCTGTATGGGCTCAATTTCTCTTCTTGGCTTCATTCAGTTTTACATACAGTAGCTCAACAACTCGCAGCTATGCTGTAAGCTGTTTGCAGTCTTCAACCAAGGCATTTTTATGAAAATTTGCAGGCAAAGCTTCTGCTCCACAAAGGAGTTACCTCAATCACTGCTGCCTACAGACTGTGTGACTTACTTCCCACACTTGCTCAAGGTAGCATGCCAATTCGCCTTTCGCACCTTTTCCACTCCCCACAGCTATTTTCGTTTCAAACAAAAGCACACTGGCTTTTACATAACACCTATTTCTTACATTGTTCCTAAGCATGACCATTTCTTAAATTGTCAAATTTACATCAACATGAACAATTTATACACACAAATATTTTTAAATACAAAATGTTATCAAAACATTATTTAGACCCTTGGTATCCTTTGTAGAGGACTTGGGCAGGTTTGTCCCATCCTAGTACACATTATTTTGTTACCTCCCTTCAGATATTCCATTTAGCTACATCTACAATAATTCCCAATGTTCTGCCTTTTGAGGTGTCCAGTGCGGGTTGTTTTTATTTTTTATTTGATATGCGTATTCCATAGATCCGTACATGCGAGTGATTCGCCTGGATGTGGAACGTGTCAATACAATTGTACAAATACAATTAATGCTACAGAATAGTAATATAATTCAATGATATAGATATTACAAGCTGTCATTAAACTAGTATAGCAATTCTCAACATAACATTATAACTATAACATTAACACTATAACATTAACATAATATTGTATCATCCATCTAATAACTAAGAGACTAAATACATCTATTATTAAGGGAGGGCATTACTTCTGGAAAAGAATTCATCTAACGAGTACAGTGGATGGTCGAGCAGGTATTTTTTTAACATACCTTTGAACAGCGTTTCATTTTCTATTGTACATTTAATATAATTAGGCAATGGATTAAAAGTCTTTATAACCGCATACTTTACTCCCTTCTGTACAAGTGTTAAATTTTTTAGTTCAACATGTAGATCATCTTTACCTATAGTATTGTAGTTATAGTATGAACAATTTGTTTCATACTGAGCATAGTCTTTATTAACTACATTCATCAGAGAGTATATGTACTGACATGTTGTGGTCAGAATACCTAACTGTATAAAAAGTTTTCTACATGAGGTTCGTGGAGGAACCCCGCACATGATTCTGACTGCTCTCTTCTGAGCATTTAAGATTTTTTTTGAGGCTGGTGAATTACCCCAGAATATTATTCCGTAACTCATTAATGAGTGAAAGTACCCAAAGTAAGATGATTTTAAAATGTTGATGTCCCCAAAATGAGTAATTATTCTTAGAGCAAAAGTTGCTGATGAAAGCCTTTTTAGAGTAAGGGACACATGCTGTTCCCAGTTGAGCCTACTGTCAATGTGAACCCCCAGGAATTTAGTGGATTGCACCTGTTCTAGTTCCTGGTTGTCATGAGCAATTACTATACTTTCTAGAGTTTTATTTTTGTGTGGAACTGTATAAAATTAGTTTTTTTAATATTAACTGAAAGAGAATTAATTGAAAACCAAGCTGTAACTTCTCTGAGTATATCATTAACATCAGTCTCCATATCAGCAGTAGACTGACCATCAACGACAATGCTTGTATCATCAGCAAACATTGTGAATTCACAATTTTTACTAATGGACAGGGGTAAATCATTAACATATATTAAAAACAGCAAGGGTCCAAGGACAGATCCCTGGGGAACTCCATGCTGAATTTTGCCCCATTCAGAATCCACTAGATTAGGAGATCCTTTGTTGCAGCCATGTAGAACCACCTTTTGTTTCCTGTCTTGAAGATATGATTTTAGCCAGTTACCTATAGGCCCTTTGATTCCGTAATGATAGACCTTCTCCAAGAGTATCTTGTGGTTTACACAATCAAAGGCCATGGAAATATCACAGAAGACACTAACTGGTGACTTCTTACTATTAATAGACTCCAAGACATCATTTGTGAGTGAATATATGGCACACTCTGTGGAAACCCCTTTTTGAAAACCAGACTGTCTGTGGTTAATAATATTAAGTTTATCAAGATGTGCCACAATCCTGTTATACACTGCCTTTTCAAGAACCTTTGAGAATGTTGTTAAGAGAGAGACAGGACGATAATTTTTTACATCTGTAGCATCGCCAGACTTGAAAAGAGGTCTCACAGTGGCATATTTCATTCTCTCTGGAACAACTCCCTCATAAAGAGACATGTTGCAAATGTGAGCAAGTACTACACTTACATCATTACTGCAGGCTTTCAACAGTTTATTAGAGATGTTATCTATACCTGAAGACCCTTTACTTTTCAATGAGTGAATTATTTTTTTTATTTCATTAACAGTTATGGGTGTTACATTTATATCATTAAAACATTGTGGGAGGTTAAGTTTCAGAATATCTAAAGCTTCTCTTAGGTCACCACTGAACCTATTTGAGAGGTGACACTTAGAAAGTGGTTGTTAAATGTGTCTGCTATCTGTTTACTATCAGTTATTTCCAAATCGTTAATTTTTAGGACAGCAGATTTTTCATTGTCAGATGGTGAAGTACCTGTTTCCCTCTTTATTACATTCCAAATCGTTCTGACTTTATTGTTTGAACAGTTAATTTTAGATTGCATGCACATACTTTTAGATTTTTTAATGACTTTAGTTAAGATTTTGCAGTATGTCCTATAATATTTCATCTGCAGGGGATTATTGGATTGTCTAGATATTATATACAGTTCCCTTTTTCTCTGGCATGATATTTTTATGCCCTTGGTGAGCCATGGTTTTTTGCTTGATTGCCTGTTCTGTAGTCTACAGACCTTTTTTGGAAAGACATTTTCAAATATATCTGATAATTCATCAGTAAATAAATTATATTTTGTATTAACATCATTTGCAAGATAAACATACCTCCAGTCAGTCTCCCGAATGCATAATTTGAATTTTTGGATATTTTCCTCATTCATGTTTCTAATGGTTTTCCACTGTGCACTAGCTTTGTTCTGATTTGTATTAAAGTTGTCAATTGTGAGTATTTGCCCATCATGATCAGAGAGTCCATTTATGACTTTTTCAACTTTGATGCGATTAGTTTTACTCATATCTACAAAGATATTGTCTATTAGAGTGCTGGAAGTGGCAGTGGTTCTTGTGGGAAAACTGACAGTGGAGACAAGGTTGTAGGTATGCATTAAGTTTGCAAACTCTGTCTTAGAAGATGAGCTTCCTAGGAAATCTATATTAAAATCTCCAGTCACTATAATGTCCCTATTTTTTCTTGTGAGATACAATAGCACAGAATCTAATTGTTTCATGAATACTTTAAAATTACCAGATGGAGCCCTGTATACTGCTACGATTACCAGTTTCTTGTTACCTTCTACTATTTCTGTGACACATGCCTCAAAGTCTTTCTCTACACAATATTTCTCTACATCTATTGTATCAAAGGACAGGCTGTTTTTCACATAAATAACTGCCCCACCTTTGCACATATGCTTTCTACAAAATGAGGTAGCTAAACCATAATTTGGTATATTGAGCATTTCAATGCCAAAAGTGATATGGTGTTCTGTCAGACAGAGAATATGAGCACAATTTGCGCCTGTTGGTTCATCAATATTTACAATAAATTGGTCTAACTTACAGAGCAGGCTTTGAATATTTTGGTGAAAAATTTTGAGCTCATTTTTAATTACATGATTAGTTGTGGTGTTACCATTGCTAGGACTGAGTTTTATTACTTTTGACATACCAGTATTACAGGAACAGTTTTCTGCAGGGAAGAGGGAGCTGTTGTGCTGGTAACACCCACATTTGTTGTTATTAACTACATTACTTACATTCTGATTGGAACCTTCCCCCTTCTGCCCCAGTACCATAAAAAATCCCCATTTGCAGCTGAGGACTTTCTTGATCTCAGGCACATCCTATGTGGAGCAGCTGCAGTCACTACTGTGCTCCTTTTTGCCATAGAGGGTGGATCTCCTGTTGGTGAGGTTTCTACACTGTCGGCTTGTACACTTGATCCTGTGGGGGTTGGTGTTGCTGTTTCTGCTATTGATGACTGTTCTTCCTCCTTAAATGCTGCTGCTTCACAAGTTGGCGGTGGACTAACGTTTCCCACTTGAGTTGTAACTGCTGGTGCTGTCTTGCTTTTGTATAAAAGACCTGTTTGTGTTGATTCACATACAGGTGCTGCTGCATATGAAGTCTTCCCTTCAGCTGTTCCATTAGGTTTGAAGGAGTATTTTGATGACACTGTATGTGTTTCTTCCAATGGTACAGTTTCAATGGGCACAGGTGCTTTTAGAATGATTGGAGGAGTGGTGTTTTCAAATAGTTTGAATGTTTCTGCTAATAATGCTTTAGCGAGTACACGTTTTCCTAGCCAGTTCCTGTGCATTCCATGCCGAGTAAAATGGTTTCTCTCTTCGGAATTACTGTCCAAAAACTTCACGTCCTTGAATGCTTTGCATACCTTTTGAAACATTCTGTTTGTGAATTTGATTTCATTATTTACACATGAACTGTTTATTAGGTCATGTCTATATGGGATGCTAACGATGATTGTTTTTCTTGGCGAGATTCTTTCCAGTGCATTTCGCAATGCTGTGATTGCATTTTTCGACTCATTTTTATAAACATCGTTAGCTCCAGCAATAATTACACAAACATCGTTTGGTTGAGGGCTTAAATCTTTAATTATTTGCTGGAAAGGAGCCCCGGGTTTTACTGTGGCAGTAACGGAAAATTTAGATTGCATATTCGTAAGAATAGTGGCTAAATCTCGTCCATGGCTGTCTGCAAAGATATAAACTTTTGGTTTTGTCTCGTCTTCTCTCAATAATTTCATTTGTCGGTGTTTCTCTTGTGCAATGGGCGCAAACGAGTTTTTCGTAACTATAGCAGATATTGGAGCACTTTGAATTTCAGTAACGGTTTCTTTGAGAGTGTTGTAGTTTTCACTTTGTACATTTTTCACAAAAGGATTAAAATCGACATTCAAAGAATTAATTAACGATTCGATGTCATTCATATATTTTTTAGCTATTGCGAGTTCTTCTTTCAGCACATCAGAGATGAGTTCTTCAGTACCAGCATTATACGTCTTGACTGCACTTTTTCGACCACTGCACTTAACAAAGCCACATACACAATTCGGATTTATCACTTTTCTGTTGTTCATACACGATAGATGGATCCATATATGTGAAAAAGAGCACAAACAAATACCGCTATGAATACTGTTTTGGCAGACTATGCACTTTAAACTAAATGTAATACGATTGTCTACGGCACGATTTACTACTGCTTGCATACTCGACGCCACTTCCTGGGTGTATTGTATCGAGTTAGCTTTTTCAAATTTCCATGTGGGTTTATCAATGTATTTTGTAACTGATATTTCAGCACCAATGATAACTTTTGTGAGCCAATGTACACTCCTTGAAAAATGTTTCAGTACCCACTATTGAGTGATTCAGTGGTAATTTGTTCTCATCAGTGGAAAAGATGGATGGGTAAGGTTTTGTATCAGTTTCCATCTGCCTGCCCAAAACGTTTTAAATTCCTTGGCATCAAACTTAGATAATTTCTTGTGTGTTGATCCATTCGAACAATGGTTCTCTATGTTTATCTCTATTTATGTATCTCCGGGTTGTGTTTTGGAATTAAAATCTTAAACATATACGTGCTGTCTAGTTGCTGTGTGTAAGACTAGTGTCAGACACTTTCCGTTAGGTGATTTGTGGACTGATGTAATAACCAGGCCTTTGAGTTTTATTCTAATTACTTCTACATCACTAATTTTCTGACAGCTTAAGCCAGCATAATCCAAGAGCTGTTTCTTTTTTCATTTATTGTGGTAGCACCTAACAATTGAGAGGAGTATTGATATTGCTTTATATTGCGTAATCTTGCATGTAGCTTCTGAATTATCACCTAAATGCATTTCCTATAGAGCTATAATACTGATGGCATGCTCATCATCTAATTTGCTTTGGTAACTGCATTTGTCACTTGTTAATCCTACGTTAATTTGCATAATATGGACACCTTGCCTGATAATTTTTGACTGTAAGCTCTGAGAAGTGCTGGACCATCTTTTGTGTAGAGTTTTTGCTGTATGCTCCTGCAGTCACACTGCCTTGGTGGACCATCTCGGGGGTTGTCTACATGCCACACAACAGTCTTTTTGGTGTCCCGTGTGAATGATTCACTGGTAAATATCCTGTCCCATACACTTTTGTTTGTAGACAATACTTCTGTGTTAGCTGAAAATAGAGCCAGGAAGCAGTAGTCTCAGTACCTCAGAGAATTAGTTTCAGGTAAAGTATATGGATCTAACATATCTAAAATGCACATGGTTTAGTTTGGAAACCACACAAACACCCAAATGTACACACCCGCAGTAGCTGCACGGGGTGTGGTGGGGGGGTTGGGGGGGGGGGGTGAGGGGGGGGGCAGAGTGATTGGAGAAGACAGTACATTGTCTGAATGGGAAAAGATTGGTGGGTACAGAAGAGAGAAGGGAAAAGGTGAAGTGATACAGTGGGAAACAAATTAGCAGAGGTTTAGGTCAGGTGGATGGCACTAGATGTGCTGGAGAGACAATTTCCACCTGCGTAGGTCAGAGAAACTTGCACTGGAAGGGAATATCCAAATGGTATGTCTAGTGAAGCAGTTGTTGAAGTGGTGTACAGCCTCTTGGCAACTGCAATGTCAAGTCTGTGGTTTGCCACAGTTTGGTGCTGGACATTACTGCGAGTGAACAGTTGGTTACCTGTCATCCCTACATGGAAAATTGTATGGTAATTGCAGCATAGCTGATTTTTAACAGGTTGCTTTTGCACATGATCGTGCCTTTTATATGGTGGGAGATTCCTGCGACTGGACTGCTGTAAGAGGTGGTGGGTGGATCTGTGGGACAGGTCTTGCACCTGGGTCACTCACAGGATTAGGGGCGGACAAGGATGTTCTCTAGATTGTGTGGGCAGTGGAACATTACTTTGCAGGAATAGGGTAGTATCTTGAATACAGTATACCCCATCTGAGATAGCCAAAGCCCCAGTGAAGGATGTGGTTGAGCTTTTCAAGGCCTGGGTGATTAGATGAGTGCTGACCATTGTCTGGTTAGCAGGGTTACAGGTGTGAAATGAGGAGATGGCACGGGAGATCTATTTATGAATGAGACGGATAGGATACTGTGGCTCTGGTAGTGCTATTGCCATATTTAGACAACTCCTGCTTTCCACTGGGGATAGTGAGTCCACGTGTGACAAGGCTGCATGGAAGAGCCGTTTTGACATGGAATGGGTGACGGCTGTCAAAGTGGAGGCAGGTACTGTTGGTGGTTGGTCCACTTGACATGTATTTATGAATATCGATGTCTAGTGATATGGCGCATTGAGTTGAGAATAATCAGGTTAAGATGATTTGGGAGTAGGTTTTTAGGTTATGGAAGAAGCAGTCTGTACCATGAGTCCAGATCATGAAAATGTCTCAATTACTCTGAATCAGACAATGGGTTTTAGGTGTTGACAGGATAGAAAGGACTTCTCCTGATGGCCAATATAAAAGCTGGTATAGGATGGCACCATGCGAGTACCCATGGCAGTACTACAGATTTGTTTATACAGGGATAATCACTTAAAACCTGCACCACAAACATTGCAGAAATGGAAAGTGCTATTGATGTGTGGTTTTCACAGAAAGGATTGGTAGTTGGGGGCTTATGCTAGTAACCAACCAACAGGTTGTAGTGATATTAGAAAGTGCATTTTTTGTGCAAACATAAACTTTTTTAAATGAAACTATGCCTATCGGTATTAACTAAAAGTAGGGTAAATTAGTCTATCAGCGGTGTTTGTTGCAGGAGTCTAGTGTGAGCCATTCATGAGATATCATATTTTGAAAAGGTCCCACGCCAACACTTGTACATTAGCTGTAAAGTTCCCACACCAACACTTGTACATTAGCTGCGGTAGCACACACCAAAGAACAGTCCAAGTCCATACACTAGTTATGTGGATTGTGACCAGTAATGAGACAATTGACCATCACAGGCTGTGTTCAAAATGACCACTGGCAGCACCAGTATATGCTCCCATTCTGGTATGGAAAGACTGCTGCACACATACCAGTATTTCAGCAGGGACGATCTGACAGGCTGCAGTAATACATCATTGCATATCATCAGATGTAGTTGGTATGCCCTTGTAGACAGTCTTTCAGCTTTCCCCATAGAAAAAAAGTCTCCAGGCATGAAATTTGGCGAATGGATCAACCGAGATACAGGTCCTCTGCATCCAATCTAATGATTTGTAAACAGTTTGTGAAGCCATGTTGTACTTCGTGCACTGTGAGTTGTACAGCCATCGTATTGGTACCACAAGTTGCTCCTAGTCTGCAGAGGAATCTCTTCTAGCATCCGTGGAAGATGATTTGTTAGGAGGCTGTGATACTTGTGCGCATTCAGTGTTCTTTCTAAGAAAAACGGGCCTATGAGCTGATGGTTCACTGCCTCACACCACACGTTTACACTCCAAGGATGCTGAGATTCCACCTGCCACAGCCAAAGACAATTGTTAACAGACCAATTGTGCTTATTTCAGCACTTTACCAGGCCACGATTGTTAAAATTTCCTTCACCGCTAAACAAGATACATGATACATCTGGAGTATCCTGTCTTAATGCCCATGTATGGAAGTTAACACAATTCTCTTGATCAATTCCATGCAGCTCTTTATAGAAAGGGATACACCTATATCAATGGAGAATGCATAGGACACTTGCCCGATTAATGCCATTTCCACATGCGATTGTGCAATAGGTAACATGTGGATCAACTACTTGTTTCATCTGTTATGTTGCTAAGAGTTAGGCTATGACTTCCACATAACTGGTTGAAGAGGTTGCCTAGCAACTACCCACACACACAAACACACTGTAAGCAAACAACATCATACCTAGCAACTACCCACACACACACACAAACACACTGTAAGCAAACAACATCATACCTAGCAACTACCCAGATTGAGTGGCACAAACTAGTATTGGTGTGGAAACTTTTAAAAATACTGTATCTCATTGACAACCTGTACTAGAATCCTGCAACAAACCCCACTGACATTCTGATTTACCATATTTTTAGTTTGTTAATGTCAGTAAGCACAGTTTCATTTAAAAAGTGTACATCTGCACAAGAAAGGATTTTTACAATCTGTTGATTGGGTAACAGTAATGAGTCCCTGTCTACCAATCCATTCAGTCAAAGCCGCAAATCAATAGCACTTCATACTTGTGGTGCGAGCTTTAGGCATTTCACCCTGTGACTTGGTCTTTGAAAGTGAAATAATTGTGAGTCAGGATGTGTTTGGGGAAGGGGATTTGGAAAGAGGTGGTGGGTTTGGTATCAGGAGGATGTTTGGAAAGTGAGGCCATGGGCATGGGGGATGTTGTAAAATGATGTTGCATCCATAGTAACCAGCAAGGAGTCATGTGGTAGCAAAACAGGAACTGCAGAAAGGCGGTGAAGGAAGTAAGCATTGTCTTCACTGTAGGATGGGAGGTTACAGACAATGGTTTGCATGTGATGTTCAGTGGGAGGATTGTACCCAGCCACAGTTGGGCAAGTGGAGAGACCTGTGTAGTTGGGTTGGCGAATAGGTAAAAAGGAAGGAGTGGTGTGAGGAGGGAGATAGATCCAGGAGTCAGGTTATGGGATGGACTTAAGGTCTTGGAGAGCTGCTGGAGTCTTGTTGGAATTCACGGATGTGATCATGGTTGTAAGGTTTGTATGCAGAGGTGTTAGAAAGTTGGTGAAGACTCTCAGCCACATAGTCACTATGATTCATGAACACTGTGATGAAGCTTTTATCTGTAGGAAAGATGATAAGGCACGGATTGATTTTAAGGATATGGGTAGCTGTGTGTTAGATAGGAGTGATGTTGGTCTCACTAGGGA
Source organism: Schistocerca americana (assembly GCF_021461395.2). Taxonomy (NCBI): domain Eukaryota; kingdom Metazoa; phylum Arthropoda; class Insecta; order Orthoptera; family Acrididae; genus Schistocerca; species Schistocerca americana. Next base: position 7,428,165 of record NC_060121.1, on the reverse strand, counting down.
GGATTTAGGAAAGGAAAGTAAGGCCGGGTTAGAAGTGATGAATTCCTGAAAGATAACCAAGAGATGACTGGCTGGAATGGGAGGTTCAGGGTGGGAGGGAGGCTGGAACTGTTTTAAGCAAGGTTCTATGTGAGGTTTTTGTTGGCTGTTATTAGTGGGATGCATCATCATCATCATTTAAGACTGATTATGCCTTTCTGCATTCAGTCTGGAGCATAGTCTTGATCTATTTCAACAGTTTTTATACCCCTTCCCTTCCAACACACACACACTAGCCACCAAGGAAGAGCCTACAGCTTTGATTCAACCCCCCCCCCCCTCTTCCAGTCATACCCTCATACCTCTCTAATGCACATTGAAGAAATTTCAGCTGCAGAGATTAGGTAAGGAAAGAAGGTCCTTTACAAGTCCAGCACACTTGAATTTAGGTTTTGGGCTAAAGGTGAGGCCTTTAGAAAGTACCAAGACGTCTGCAGGGCTAAGAGTTGTGGCAGAAAGGTTGACAACAGTTTTACAGGATTGGTGCTTAGGATGTATATATCTCATGGAGGATGGAGGAATTCGTTGCGATTGTGGAAGATGTAGTATCGAACAAAGCATAGTTAGGGAGGTATGAGGGTACGACTGGGGGGGGGGGGGGGGAGGGGGTTGAATCAAAGCTGTAGGTTCTTCCTTGGTGGCTAGTGTGTGTGTGTGTGTGTGTGTGTGTGTGTGTGTGTGTGTTGGAAGGGAAGGGGTATAAAAACTGTAGAAATAGATCAAGACTTCACGACAACTAGCAGGTTTAAACGGGTGGGTGTTGTAATAGATATGTAGAGGTGGAGGTGATGAGGCTTGCACAGGATAGATTAGTATTGAGAGCTGCAGCAATCCAATCTTCAGACTACCACAGCAACAACAAAAAGGTCATAAGATGGAAACAATTTTGCATCGTAGTATCTCCCTGTTTCCACTCCATGTAGTTTTCACTTGTGGTAATGTGGCGTGTGTACAGAGATTTATCGGGTGTTGTTATTTTTATTGTACTGTATTAACAGGATTTATCAAGAGTGGTGATAACATCAATTTGTGACAATAAATCTTTGTCATGTGCAATCTATAATACTGTTGTTCCATTTGTAATAAACAATTTCTTTGATGCTGTTTTCCCAAATAAGCCTAAATTTTACTGTTATTCACATGGACAGAGGCAGAGTAAGACATGGGAGATAACTTCAGCTGATCTTCGAAGATCAATTTCTTGAGACAGAGACAGTGTCATTATTATTATTGTTATTCTTTACTTCCTCAGACGTTAAGTCTGGTTAAAAATGGAAAGTGACGTGGACCTTGATAAAGCGTCACTTCCTTTCAACTGTATGGTATGTGTTATATTGCATTTAGGAACTTTCGGGTAATTGAACATGTATCAATAATTACTGATTTCTGTAGTTGTATATATATGTTTGGATGTAGCTGTATTGCATTGATGTACTGGTGGATATTGTGTGGTATGACTCCTGTAGTTGATAGTATAATTGGTATAATGTCAACTTTATCCTGATGCCACATGTCTTTGACTTCCTCAGCCAGTTGGATGTATTTTTCAATTTTTTCTCCTATTTTCTTTTGTATATTTGTTGTATTGGGTATGGATATTTCGATTAGTTGTGTTAATTTCTTCTTTTTATTGGTGAGTATGATGTCAGGTTTGTTATGTGGCGTTGTTTTATCTGTTATAATGGTTCTGTTCCAGTATAATTTGTATTCATCATTCTCCAGTACATTTTGTGGTGTATACTTGTATGTAGGAACATGTTGTTTTAAAAGTTTATGTTGTAAGGCAAGCTGTTGATGTATTATTTTTGCGACATTGTCATGTCTTCTGGGGTATTCTGTATTTGCTAGTATTGTACATCTGCTTGTGATGTGATCTACTGTTTCCATTTGTTGTTTACAAAGTCTGCATTTATCCGTTGTGGTATTGGGATCTTTAATAATATGCTTGCTGTAATACCTGGTGTTTATTGTTTGATCCTGTATTGCAATCATGAATCCTTCTGTCTCACTGTATATATTGCCTTTTCTTAGCCATGTGTTGGATGCGTCTTGATCGATGTGTGGCTGTGTTAGATGATACGGGTGCTTGCCATGAAGTGTTTTCTTTTTCCAATTTACTTTCTTCATATCTGTTGATGTTATGTGATCTAAAGGGTTGTAGAAGTGGTTATGAAGTTGCAGTGGTGTAGCCGATGTATTTATATGAGTGATTGCTTTGTGTATTTTGCTAGTTTCTGCTCATTCTAGAAAGAATTTTCTTAAATTGTCTACCTGTCCATAATGTAGTTTTTTTCTGTCGATAAATCCCCTTCCTGCTTTCTTTCTGCTTAATGTGAATCTTTCTGTTGCTGAATGTATGTGATGTATTCTATATTTGTGGCATTGTGATCGTGTAAGTGTATTGAGTGCTTCTAGGTCTGTGTTACTCCATTTCACCACTCCAAATGAGTAGGTCAATATTGGTATGGCATAAGTATTTATAGCTTTTGCCTTGTTTCTTGCTGTCAATTCTGTTTTCAGTATTTCTGTTAGTCTTTGTCTATATTTTTCTTTTAGTTCTTCTTATTATTGTTATTGTTATTATTATTATTATTATTATTATTATTATTATTATATTGAATTATTGTTAATTAATACCCCCTTAAGGAGAGCACCATCAATTTTCAAGGCTTTTTTTCTGTCTATTTCATTTGTCTTTCAAAAACTTCTCATATATTCATTGTGATTCCTCTTCCTCTCTTCTGTACCGTTCTTCCCCATTTTCTTCTCTTTCAATATCTGCTGAAATTTCTGTTTTCCAGTTTTTTACTCTGTATTTTTTCCTGTCTGTGATGTCTTCTGTGGAGATGTTTTGTTTCTTGAGGTCCTCCATGGTTTCCTATACCCAGTTGGTTTTCACTTTATTAGTCATAACTATATAAAAAATATTCTTGGTAAGTCTGTTTTTGTGCATAATTTGTATGTGTCTCTAGAACCTTGTCCTTCTTTACCTGGTGCTGTTTTTAATCCTCTGTTTGTATTTGTACAGTTCTTTTGTCAATATGTTTATCCAGATCCCCTCTCTCTGAACTGGCCTGTAGATCTTTCCTTCTGTTTTTCCATCTCTTTGATTTTTGTTCTTCCCTTCATGGCTGTTGTTCTGAGGTGTACAAGGCCTGTGGTAACTACTGTACTACAGTGTCTTAATTTGGCATTGATGGAAAAACTTCTTTTGTTATAATTGTTCCATATAAGTCTGAATACCTTATGTAGTTTTGTGATTCTTTTTTCATTGGATGTTGAGTTCAGTCTTATTTTCTGTGTAATCTCTTCCATGCACTGGAAACTTTCTTCATGTGATATCTTCCCATACTTTGTTACCAGTGGGTGTCTGTCTCTTTACATTGTGTCAATGTACAAGTTTTTTTCATTTGAGATTTGTAGTCCCGTTTTGATTGAGATTTGAAAAAGAGTTTGTAGAGCTTTTTTGTCTTCTTTTCTGTTATTTGTTATGATGGCTATATCATCAGCAAAGGCCAGACATTTTATCTACATGTGCATATATATTTCGAAAGTCATGGTGTGGTGTGTGACATGATCTGACTACACGTAGAGTGCAGTCTTTGTTTGGCACGGCACTTGGAGGGCGACAGTTCAGTCTTCACCCATCTGTCTCTTTTGTCCCATGTCCTGATTATTTTCTCCAAAACTGAGTTAAATAGAGTGGGTGATGGCCATCCTCATGCCTCACTCCTGTCTTTACTTTGAACGGTTCATAGATCTCTCCCATGAACTTCACTTTCAATATTGCATTTTTCATGTTTCTTGTCATATTAACATCAAAGATAATGATAATGTGCAAGAATAATGTAAGGCTAGCATCTTTTTAGTCACATGTTTCTGCTGATACAGCTTATATTGCACACCTGGAAACACAATGTCAATTTTGTTCTGATGGCAACACATGTCACCTGGGAATAGTAGATGTACTGGCAATGGTTTCAGTGTCATCCGCCAACAGATAGTGTAATGGCATAGCTATCAGAGTGCTATATGTGTCTACCCTTTAATAGGAAATGCTCACAGCCAGTGTGATGCAGACATGTGAAGCAAGCAGGCAACCATGCCAGGAAGGCACACTCGTGATTCTTATAGCCAACGAGTGAGTTTAAAAAGGGGTAAAATTGTGGGCTTCCGAGTGGCAGGATGGTCCTTTCGGGGGAATTGCCACACAAGTTGGATGTGCTGCGTCAGTTATGCAACATTGCTAGTATCAGTAGTCACGTGAACATTCTCACACACGTAGTCGAGGTTCTGGACATCCACACAGCACAGATGCTCACTAGGATTGTTGTACTGAAAGGGCAGCAGTTGCAGATCGTACGGCTACCACAGCACAGATAAAAGGTCTTGTGAGGCCCAGATGTGTCAACACAAACTGTTGCGAAGCAGTTATTGCCAGTTGCGTTACGGACGTGCACACATCTATCCCGTCTTCCAATCGTGCCTCAGCACTGACATGCATGGTTCGAGTGGTGCCATCAGAGGATCTCTTTGAGGATGGCATGGCACGCCATGGTTGTAAGTGATGAAAGCAGATTCCGCTCGCAGACAAGTGATGGTCGTATCAGCAAATGACATAAATCTGGTGAGCACTCTCTTGTAGAGTGCATTAGTCCAAGATACAGTGGCCCCACCCCAGGCCTTATGGTCTGGGGTGCGATAAACTACAACTCTCATTCGTCTGTGGTGTTTCTGCACTTGGTACATACAGAATGATGTTACACCCGTTATTTTTGCATTCTTGCAACTGGAAGGTAATGTACTGTTCCAACAGTACAGTGTTGACCCACACACTGCCCACGAAACTCAGTGTTCTCAGAAAGATGAACAGTGACTTCCCGGGCCACCATGTTCTACGAGTTTGTCTCCAACCGAGCACATGTGGGAACATGGGATGAGAAGTGACTCGTGCAACTTGTCAACCAACAACTCTTACATAACTATCTGAACAGATTGAGCATGTGTGACATAATTTATCTCAGGACAGTTTTTGCCATCTGTACTATCGACTGAATGCTATAGTCAGTGCCTGCATTGTCACCAGTGAGGGCTACACCACATACTAATGTGTGTGTTTTGGCATGGGTCGATACATGCTAGCTGAGAAGCATTTGCAGTATTGATCTGTAAATGTGATCATTTCATGTACTCCATATGCACTGTTGCAACATTAAATCTGGAGTGAATTTTCTTCTGGCAGTGGGCACAATCTTTTACCTCACAACTTTGATACATTTTACTTTTTCTTTTTCTTAGTATTTATCCCCTGCTATCACAGTCTCAGCATATTAATGTGGATTTGGCAATATTAGTGGTAAATTGTGGCCAGATGCCCTTTCCATGCCACCTCCCCCCTCCCCCCCAACCTTCCAACCCACACCAGGGTGAAAGGTATGTACCCTGTATCTGTATGTATCTAATATTATCGTGTGTGAAAGTGTGAGAATGTTTTCAAAATGTTTGAGGATCATGTAACTGATGTGGGGTGTGCATACCAGTCTGCTATTCATCTAGTTGGATGTGGACAACAGCCTAAAAATCATGTCAACACTGGCTCTAGCTGCATGCTAACGTTGGCGTCTACCCAGGAGTATTACAATTTCGATAGAGTACAGTAGAGTTTTAATGATTTATACAATACTTTTATGTCATGAATTTTAGAAAATTGATTGAAGATGTCTTTCTGTTGTTGTTTAATTTATGATATAGCCGCAACAGAAAATCCAACAGAATATGTTAATTATTCTGGTCTTGTTCATTTCTGTATTTGTTCTGTGTTAAAGTAATTGTTCAGACGCATACAACATAAAAGTTAAAGTAAGGTCTATGATGGCAGGCCGTGACTGGGCTGTTGTCCTGACAGCAGGTAGGGTGCAGCCTTTGTTCACCGTGGCACTAGGAGGGAGAGGGTTATGGCCTATCACCCCAGCTTCCTTTTACCCCTGGGAAACATCCCCAGGAGTCATCTGATAGCAGGTTGGTGTCACCTGGGGCGATCCTGCAGTCACTGGAACAAGGAAAAATCCCCACTTTTATGTTTTATGGGGAATCGAGCCCAGGACCTCCTGATTGGAGTCTAGTGCGCTACCCACTAGACCACCACAACCACCGTGCTTATGGGATATGAAATGTCTGCATCTATATGACTACTCTGCATTTCACAAATCAGTGCCTGACAGAGGATTTATCAAACCACTTTCATACTGTTTCTCTACCGTTCCACTCTTGAACAATGTGTGGGGAAAAGTAACACTTAAATTGCTTTGTGTGATCTCTGATTTGTTGTGTTTTATTATAACAATCATTTTTCCCTATGAAGGTGAGTGCTATGAAAATTAAAATGTTTTTGCATTTGGAGGATGAAGTTGGAGACTGGAATTTTGTGAAAAGATCTTGCCACAGCAAAAAAGTATTTCTTTTTGTGATTACCATCTCAACTCGCATATCATGTCCGTGACTCTCTCTCTCCTAATATTTTACAATAATACAGACTGAGCTGCCCTCATTTTGACTTTGATTTCCTCCATCATTCATATCCCATGGTGTATTTGTGCATTGTCATCTTGAAACACAACCAATGATCATCCAAATGTCGACTATATGACAGGTCAGTAGTTTCGAGGATCCTGTCATCAAATTGCACAGCCCTCAAATAGCCTCATTAGAAATGATATGTGTCAGACATCTGTATACCATACTGGCCCAAAACATGACTGATCCATCTGCCTGCTAAACTTAAAAGACTGGACTGCAGGTCTGAAACTCATTTTTCACTGGAGCGGACACAAATGAACAAGAATTCTCTGTGGCTCTGAACAGTAGCTGAGCACAAGCAGACACCGTTCTGTTGCATTTGGTTAGCATTCACAGGTGTTCACTCATGTTCTGCCCATTATCAGTCCTTCGATGAACTGTCAAACGAAGTCTCCATCATCTCTGCATTGGTGAGAGCAGGAGAGAAAGAGCTAAATTCTGGTGTTTCATCAGTGAACTTTTGTCTTCAACTCAAGATCTTTGAGCAGCAGAATGGTCTGAAGAGAATGTAATGTTTCTGATAACAGAATAGATGCTCGTGAATTCCAAGATGTCCACACCATAAATGCCAAATAAAAAGAAATGCAATTGACAGAGAGTTTCCGAGGTACTGGGAACATGAGAAAGATGATAATTACAATAGATACTTTCATCAGCCAGGAATGGAGTGAATAAGCACGAGCTTCGTATTTGTTTTTATTAAAAAAGAACAGCACAACAAAGTTCCTTGAAAGTAAACATGTACAAAAATGTATCCATCATGCTGATTAAAATTATGTACATACCCCACACGAGCTTTGTATTTGTTTTTATTAAAAAAAGAACAGCACAACAAAGTTCCTTGAAAGTAAACACGTACAAAAATGTATCTATCATGCTGATTAAAATTACGTACATACCCCACAAGCCACCTTAGTAATTTCTTGCCCTGTTCCACTGACAAATAGTGCTAGGAAAAATGATAGTCTATATACCTCTGTACAAGCCCTAATTTCTCTTGTCTTTGTGGCCTTTACATGAATTGTAAATTGGTCGCTGTAGGATCGACCTAAAGTCAGCTTCAAGTACGAGGTACCTAAATAGTTTAATAGTGTTTTGTGAAAAGAATATCATCTTCCCTCCAGGGGTTGCTATTTGAGTTCATGAAGCATCTCTATAATACTTATGTTCTGGTCAAACTTACTGGTGACAAATCTGTGAATTGGTTCAATGTCTTCCTTTAATCCAATGTCGTGCAGATTCCAAACACTCAAGCAATGCTAAAGAATGGGTCACACTAGTGTTGTGTCCTTTAGAGATAAGCTACACTTTCCTAAAATTCTTGCAATAAACCAATTTGTCCATTTGCCTTCCCTACAACCAATTTTGCTTGTTTCATGTTTTACTGCTTTGGAACATTATGCCTAGGTATTTAATTGACATGACTGTCAAGCAGCATACTACTGATGCTGTATTCAAACACCATGGGATTTTTTTTCCTTCTCATCTGCATTAACCTACATTTTTTTATATTTACAGTAAGTTTCCATTCATCTCACCAATCACAAATTTTGTCCAAGTCATCTTATATCCTCCTATAGTCACTCAATGGCGACATTTGCTCATACACAAGAGCGTCATCAGCAAACAGCCTCATAGTGCTGGCCACGTTGGCTGTCAGATCCTTAATGTACACTTATTAGCCAAAACATTATGACCACTGCCCACTGCGAGTTGGATGCTGCCTGGTGGCATTGGGGGCATGTGATGCAGTAACAAAAATATGTAAATAGAGCAGACGCAGATGGGGGCTCACTTTAGGGAAGATATGGGCTGCAAATGGGGAAATCAGTTGAGATAAGTGATTTTGATAAATGGCAGATTATTATTATTCTGAGCCTGTGACACACATCTCAAAAGCGACAGTGCTGGTCAAATGTTCATGAGCTATCTATCACTAGGTGCTAAATGGTTAGACATCCATGACTCTTCACAGTACTTGGGGTTTGGAGGCATGTCTGGCTGCAATGTGGATAGATGGTGATTTGTAGCACAATGCTGGTGCATGCACAAGTGTTCCATAGCACACTGTTCATTGTAAATTCTGGAACACGGAGCTCCACAGCAGACCACTCCTACATGTTCACATGTCTACCCAACAACATCATCAGTTGTGATTGCAGTGGGCACAGGACCATTCTGATTAAACCATCAATCAATGGAAATGTTGGCTCTTTGGGTGAATCCCATTTTTGCTACACTAGGTTGGTAGGTGTCTCCACAAAAACCATCATTGAGGTGAATGGCAGCTCCAAATGTGCAGCACACCACGGATGCTGGCTGGTGGGAGCAGCATTATGCTTGGGAGACATTCTCCTGCACTTGCATGTAGTAATCGAAGACATGCTGACAGCTGTGAATCACCTATGTCCATTCATGCTTGATGTCTTCCCCGACAGCGATGTAATCTTTCAGCAGTGTAAATGTCTGTGTCTCAGAGAGCCAGAATCATGCTACAGAGGTTTGAAAAGCATTATAGTGACGTCATGTTGATGTCTTGGTGGCCAAATTTGCCTGATGTAAACCTAAAGAACCCATCTGGATCGCTATCAAGCATCATTACCACGTATGCAAATCAGTGATATGTTATTTACGTGAATTACAAGACCTGTGTGTAGACATCTAATGTTTCATACCTCCTCAAACCTAACAGCAAGCTGTCTGATCCCTGATATGCAGAATCAGTGATGTATTTTGTCCCAAAGATGGACAAACAAGCTATTAAGCAGGTCATAATGTTTTGGACCACCAGTCTAAACAGGATATTACAAAAAGGTACAGCCAAACTTTCAGGAAACATTCCTCACACACAATGAAAGAAGATATGTTATGTGGTCATGTGTCCGAAAACGCTTACTTTCCATGTTAGAGCTTATTTTATTACTTTTCTTCAAATCACATTAATCATGGAATGGAAACACACAGCAACAGAATGTACCAGCATGACTTCAAACACTTTGTTACAGGAAATGTTCAAAATGTCTTCCATTAGTGAGGATACATGCATCCACCCTCCGTCGCATGGAATCCCTGATGCGCTGGTGCAGCCCTGGAGAATGGCGTATTGTATCACAGCCGTCCACAATATGAGCATGAAGAGTCTCTACATTTGGTACCGGGGTTGTGTAGACAAGAGTATTCAAATGCCCCCATAAATGAAAGTCAAGAGGGTTGAGGTTGGGAGTGTGTGGAGGCCATGCTATTGGTCGGCCTCTACCAATCCATCGGTCACTGAATCTGTTGTTGAGAAGCGTACGAACACTTCGACTGAAATGTGCAGGAGCTCCATCGTGCATGAACCACATGTTGTGTTGTACTTGTAAAGGCACATGTTCTAGCAGCACAGGTATGAAATCATGATAACATGCTCCATAGAGTGTAGGTGGAAGAACATGGGGCCCAATCAAGGCATCACCAACAATGCCTGCCCAAACGTTCACAGAAAATATGTGTCGATGACGTGATTGCACAATTGCGTGCAGATTCTCGTCAGCCCACTCAAGTTGACAGTGAAAATTTACAATTTGATCACGTTGGAATGAAACCTCATCCATAAAGAGAACATTTGCACTGAAATGAGGATTGACACAATGTTGGAGAACCATTCGCACAAGTGTACCCGTGGAGGCCAATCAGCTGCTGATAGTGCCTGCACACGCTGTACATGGTATGGAAACAACTGGTTCTCCCGTAGCACTCTCCATACAGTGACATGGTCAATGTTATCTTGTACAGCAGTAACTTCTCTGACACTGACATTAGGGTTATCGTCAACTGCACGAAGAATTGCCTCATCCATTGCAGGTGTCCTCGTCATTCTAGGTCTTCCCCAGTCGCTTAGTCATAGGCTGGAATGTTCCGTGCTCCATAAGATGCCGATCAATTTCTTTGAACGTCTTCCTGTCGGGACACCTTCGTTCTGGAAATTTGTCTCGATACAAACGTACCGCGCCATGGCTATTGCCCAGTGCTAATCCATACATCAAATGGGCATCTGCCAACTCTGCATTTGTAAACATTGCACTGACTGCAAAACCACGTTCCTGACAAACACTAACCTGTTGATGCTACGTATTGATGTGCTTGATGCTGTTACTGTAGAGCAATGAGTCGCATGTCAACACAAGCACCGAAGTCAACATTACCTTCCTTCAATTGGGCCAACTGGCGGTGAATCGAGGAAGTACAGTACATACTGACGAAACTAAAATGAGCTCTAACATGGAAATTAAGCATTTCCGGACACATGTCCACATAACGTATTTTCTTTATTTGTGTGTGAGGAATGTTTCCTGAAAGTTTGGCCGTACCTTTTTGTAACACCCTGTATAGAGAATGAGAGTGATCCTATCATACTTCCCCGGGGCACTCCTGAGAATAACCCCAATACCCCTGCCTCTGATGAACACTCACCATCAAGGACGACATTCTGGCTTCTACTATACAAGAAGTCATCTCGAGCCATTCACATATCTTGAAATCTAATCTGTAATTTCAGACCTTCATCAACAGTCTGCAGTGGCGCACTGTGGCAAACACTTTCTGGAAACAGCAATGTGGAATCTGCCTGTTCCCTTCATCGCTGATTTGCAGGATATCTTGTGAGAAAGGAGCAAGTCGAGTTTCACACGAACGATGATTTCTAAATCTGTGCTTATTTGTGAACAGAAGCTTTTCTGTCTCATGGAAATCAAAGTGAAAATACATTCAAGAATTCTGCAGCAAACCATTGTTAAGGATATTGGATTGTAATGTTGTGGGTCCATTTTTTTACTCTTCTTATATACAGGAATTACCGTGCTTTTTTCCAATTGCTTAGGACTTTGCATTAAGCAGGAAATTACAATAAATGCATGCTAAGAACAGGACCTATGCCATAGTGCACTATTAGTCGAGAGACCCATTGCTGAAATTTTGACATTATGTTGGCTAGACAGTAGGTTGGAGGATTCAGTTCTGATACTGCACAGCTCTCAAATTATACTTACTACTTGTTAGAGGCATTTGATATCCATAGGTGACACCAGACCAAAACCAGACTGACTCAACTATGTGCTGAATCTGTGGGTCTTCGCACTTGAGACATGCATTGGTACCTGGCCATTTCCGCACCCTTCTACAAGGATCATCAGGTATCAAAGAAATGCTTCACTTATTGTGAAAGGAATACAATACCACTGATCCAAGTTCCGCTGGAGGACACCCTGTATCACCACTAGTAATTTCCTTTCCTGTTGCACCACAAACAGAGTGAGGGCAAAATGACTTGTCTATATGCCTCTGAATGAGCCCTAATCTCTCTAAACTTGTCTTCATGGCCCTACATGGAATGTACATTAGTCGCAGTAGATTGTTCTGCAGTCAGCGTCAACAGCCATTTCTCTAAATTTTCTCACTAGTGCTCCTTAAAAAGATTGTCGCTTGCCATCCACCGGTTTCCATGTACACCACGATTCTTTGTGCACTACATTCCTCGGGGGTTTGTACTGTAGTACATAATGGACACCTAGAGACCCCACTGAATGTGTCGAGATGGTTGTGTACCGTGTGAGTCAACACAGCTCTCCCCATTATCTGCAAAAAAAGTCACAGTGCAGTTACAGTAAGTTCCCGAGGTATTACCTGTCAGCTATAATTTGAAGTTAGCAGTCATCAGTTGTTGTTGGCTCTGAGCAATCTCTGTAGTGCTGATTTTTAACATTTTGTTACTGCAAAGGCTGTGGAATGTTCATTTGATGTCGCTGTAGCGTTTGCCAATTGTGTGGTAACTTTCCATGCTGACAAGCATTCTTACTGTAAAGTAACAATGTCTGGGCAGTCTTTAAGCATTAACGCTTTAATCCCTTTGCAACGTCAAATTTTTTGATGTTATATTGGACATGTGATCAGTTTGTTTATTTATTTATTTTTGTAATTTTATTTTTGTGGTTTAGTACAAAAACTGTAGTGGTAGTGTATTTCTCCTAGAGCCCTTTTGTGAGCTGGTATTTTCCTCTGTGAAAATGAGGCAATTTTTTTTTCCAACTACACAAGTGACGATAGTTGTGATCTGACAATAAACAAAAACTGTTTGTTGTAGCAATTTTTATGCATCTGGTACAGTGTACTATCACAAGATACCAGGTACATCTACAGATGGTAATATATATTCCAAAAAGCTTTGTAAAACCACTAAGTGGTTGGCAAGTATGCTTCCCGAGATTCACAAAAGACATAATTGTGTTTACTTGAATCTAAGCTACACTTTTTTCCGGTTTTTGTAATCCAAAACACTGCCTGCGGCTTAGAATCAAGTGCAAAGTAAGCGGAAGTTCTGAAAAATGTTGGTAGGTGCCGCCACAACTAACTTCTGCCGTCGAATATATGTAGCACTACACAGGCATGCTTTGCAGGCACAAAGATAAATACTGGCGCCAAAACCTATGCGTCAGTAAACAAACTAAAAAAAAACAGGGGTGGGGGTGGAAGACGAGCTTTTTTCTCTGCCCCAAGGTTCAACCACTGCATTTCCATACTTTATCCAACGAAGTAAATACAAATTCCGTATTCTTCATCTCCGAATGTTGCAGCCTTTCAATGTACTATGAAAATCCGACTGGAAGACTGTTTGGGATGTTTGTCAATATGGCCAAGTCTACGTTCTGAATTTTTGTCCTACTTGTGACAAGAGATGGTTGTTAATAGCAACTTTTATGAATTGTGAATCACATCCAGTATTCTCTTCACCATAAGAATAATTCGAATGTAAACATTTTGCCATGTATTCCTACATGTTTCCTGCTATCTCATTTAAATCCTGTCTTCCTAATAAACTATGAAACTAGAGTGAGACAACAGCTAACGCGGAAGAGTATATATATCATGTCATGTTTATATTCGTATTATTCCTATGCTGAATAGTGATACAGTCAGAAATGAAGCACGGCAACTGACTAGATTTTTAAACCTAAGATGGCTCTAATTTCTGTGCAGAATGTAATGCACTAAAGAGGCGTCTGCAAAAATTTTCAAACGGAGAAAATTTTTTGCTAAACTTTCGTTTGGAACATCTATCATATGCAGTCTATTATATGGTTCTTGTTGATCATTATCAAAGAAACCAGCAGTGTAAGTAACAACAAATAGCAGTCTCTTGCCATTGTCTCACTGATGAGACGATTCCTCTCTCTTTTTTTTTTTTTTTTAATTGTAAGCGGCGGTAGCGTGCGCCAAAGCAAGCCATCCCGCGAGCGGCGACAGGCCGTAAACACGCATAATCAGAATGCGACAAACAATGCATGGCACAGTCCTATAATGCATTTTGAGCTTAGAGTGATGGAAACACCTATACATCTACATCTACATCTACATTGATACTCCGCAAGCCACCCAATGGTGTGTGGCAGAGGGCACTTTACGTGCCTCTGTCATAACCTCCCTTTCTTGTTCCAGTCGCGTATGGTTCGCGGGAAGAACGACTGTCTGAAAGCCTCCGTGCGCGCTCTAATCTCTCTAATTTTACATTCGTGATCTCCTCGGGGGGTATAAGTAGGGGGAAGCAATATATTCGATACCTCATCCAGAAACACACCCTCTCGAAACCTGGCGAGCAAGCTACACCGCGATGCAGAGCACCTCTCTTGCAGAGTCTGCCACTTGAGTTTATTAAACATCTCCGTAACGCTATCACGGTTACCAAATAAGCCTGTGACGAAACGCGCCGCTCTTCTTTGGATCTTCTCTATCTCCTCCGTCAGACCGATCTGGTACGGATCCCACACTGATGAGCAATACTCAAGTATAGGTTGAACGAGTGTTTTGTAAGCCACCTCCTTTGTTGATGGACTACATTTTCTAAGCACTCTCCCAATGAATCTCAACCTGGTACCCGCCTTACCAACAATTAATTTTATATGATCATTCCACTTCAAATCGTTCCGCACGCATACTCCCAGATATTTTACAGAAGTAACTGCTGCCAGTGTTTGTTCCGCTATCATATAATCATACAATAAAGGATCCTTCTTTCTATATATTCGCAATACATTACATTTGTAATGTAACAAAGAGAACGGCACTTATCAGATCAAAGAAAAATAAGCAATCAATTCAAACCAGACGAAGCACTTGAAAAAGACTCTCTAGTATAAATGCGGACGGAGAGCCTGACGCATAGCAATGACTACGTGGTAAAGCTTAACTGCTAAGTTTACCACACGCACCAAACTACTGTAGCTGTATCGTCATTCATTCGACCTAAATGGACCAACTTTGTTTCGGTTTGGAGATGTGGTCTAAAACGTTTCTCCCCCTTGAATTTCGAGTCACAAATTTCAAGTGGGGCTTAGATTCGGGAAAAATTTTTTTCCTTGATTTCGAGTCTCATTTTTCAGGTGCGGCTTAGATTCCAGTGTGGCTTAGATTCGGGTAAATACAGTAAGTGTACTTCCCAAACCATTTTGAGAAACTATTTTGATGGAAAGCATATTTTCCAAGAGCCATTAAAACACTGTTATTTGGTGGGCTGTATAATTCTCACAGCCCTAAAAGCTATATTTCATAACAAAAAGAAAGTAAATTGGTGCAGCGGACTATCACTGGATGCCAGGAGCATGCAGAAGTGGTTCAATGTATTCCCATAAATGCAGTAAAGAAACACAGCTACTGCTAAGTATATCTCTCATGACCAGTAAAAGCCTTAAGTGACTCTTTGCAGCAGGTCGACAGACTGTACAGCCCACGTGAGTCACACTGTCCCATTAACGAATGGAGACACAGTGCACTCTGCTAAAGTAAATGAGAGTGCAGGTTCGCTTTCACCTACATTACACAGTCAGTTGTACTTAGTGATTTCTGGTGGACAAAAGAATATTGAGAAAGGAGAAATGAAGGAAGATAAGTGTTTAATGTCCCATAAACACTGAGGTCTTTAGTGTCTGAGCACAAACTCTGATTGTTTCAAGGATGGGAAGGCTATTTATTGTGCCCTTTCAGAGAAACCATCTCGGCATTTGCCTGTACTGATTTAGAGAAAGCTCAGGAATCCCAAGTCTGGGTGGACTAGATGGAGCTGTAGAGAGCAAAAACTGTAGAGGAAAACAGAGATTGGAATACATCCAGCAGATAATTGAGGCTGTAGGTTGAATGGGCTACTCTGAGATGAACAGGTTGCCACAGGAGAGTAATGCATGGACTTTAACTGTTAGTCGCCCTGAATGTGAGTCCAGTGAGCTCACCACTGTGCCACCTCGCTCGATATATTTTGAGAGAAGTTCCTGATTTTACCATTTCACAGGATGTGGGACGTGTACTTACCATCAACTGTATTTCTTTACTGTATTCCTGAGAACACATCATACGAGCTCTGTATGCACCTGGCAACTGATGTTAGTTTGCTGCACCAGCTGAACTTTCTGTCTGTTATGAAATGTAGCTTTTAATTGTCATTAAATGTCACTTGTTCCTTTCAGAAGCAGTTGCAAATATATGTGCCACCAAATAATGTTGTTTTGAAGGCCACTGGGAAGTATGCTTACTACCAAAGTAATTTTTCCATGATACAAGAAGAATATACTTACCACAAAATTAATTTCTTTTTTGGACTGCAGAAAAGATACTTACCACCAACTGACCATACTTACCACTAATTTAGTTGTTTTACTATGCTCTTGGGAAAATGTTGTACCTCCTCTGGACGTGGTTGACCTTTTGTGATAATATGCTAAACCACTGGTGCCTGTTTGTCATGACATCAGTGCTGTTGTCACTTGTTACAACAGAACACATTGTTTCATTCTGCAATATATGCTATTGTGACTTGTCTCAGCTCGTTTCTTTAAGCAGTGTTAAATGAAGTTTCTAGGATTGTAAAATGGATAGTCAAATAAAAACAATTAACTTTACAGGGCTGCTACAAAAAATGTGCCTACAAATGGGTTAAAGACAAAGTATGCAAGCTGTGGGGGCAGTGTGAAACTTTTTTAAGCACTGTATTTGAAAAATATTGTTCATTTTGTTCCACTTCTAGAATGTTAGGTTTTGTGGATTTTTGCCTGTACATTAATGGGTGTGGATGCGTTCAGTGGAGGCAAGTGTGTCGTGTATGATTTTTCTCAGTAAATATGTCCTACTGACGTTGCAGTATATCTCCAATGTTCTGGATGCATCAAATGAAGTTTAAAAGACAGCTAACTGCTGCTGCTGGTATGCCTCTTCATGTAAATGTCAGAGTTACTATTATTATTCAATACAAAAAGGAAGATCACCAGCTTAGCAATTTGCTGAAAATGAGTTCATTAAAGGGAATATTACAATTAACATCCTGTTAACGACAAATTAATTAGAGATGGGAAGCAGCCACAGATTGGAGAAGGAAATTAATACATTTCATACTGTGCTCGAGCACAGGCAATAAAAAACAGTGAGCAAACATGATGCGTGTACTTGTTGCCTCAGGGTCTCCTGCGAAACTGAGGTGCTTGAGTAAGCTACATCACACTGCTTCGTTGTGTGCTTGTTGTCAAGCCAGTTTATGAAGTACACATCCCTCTTCATTTTTATATAACTTTGTTTTGAATGCACTGTACAAGAATATTGAATACCTTGAAAATTATCGAGTTCAGCCATTCATTCACATGTAATATTCCAACAGCTCCATCACCGATGAGAGCCTTCAGGGGTGTAAAACGAGTAAGTGAGAAGTGCCACTGAACTACTAACAACCATTTTCATCTACTACTAATCTGCTCACATTAATCATTATTCAAGGGGATCAGTTCTACATCATTTTATTTTTATAAATATACAGAGAAGCAACTACTTGAAAAAAGCCAATGCTCTGCTACTTAAACTGCTCTGCCACTATTTTGATTTAATACTTCATGCTAAATGGGCATTTAATTCTACACAGGACACTGTCATCTAAACTTATTCTGATAAATTCATATACTTCCTTCCTGTGCAATGTCCTTTATGCTGTCAAAGCCACGTTGGGACCAGTACAGTAGTTTCTGTTCCGTGGAGAACCAACCGTACCTGCACATAGGCTATTATTATGATGGAATCACCACTTCAAAAGGCATTCCAAAGCTGCTGCCAGCTTCCCTCTGTGGAGTAAACCATCTACCATTCCTGTCTGCTCCTAGAGAATATGTTGCATGGCTAAATATGGTTTTCTGTTAGAAAGTGTTTGTGCGTTGTGTATCTGAGGTGGGACAGGTAGGTAAATTCACATATCCAGGTAAATTATTGGTGGACTGGCTAATAAAACATTTTTTACTTTAAATTTGAATATTTGGGGATTTCCAGATTGCTCCTAATTTCGGCTGGGAGATGTTAAAAGGGTGTTGCACCTGAATATAAAACAGTTTTCTTAACCCTAAGCTCTTTACGGGTGTCAGTCCTATTGAGGAGGGGTACTCCTGGGCTGTGCACCTGAGTTTCTCCTGGGCCACCTGCAGCATCTGTACTTGTAACATGCCAAGGTCATTATACGAGTGGTCAATTGGCCATAAAGAGGTTTGGTTGGATATGTTTATGTTTAGTGTGCAATACTGCTTCCCGTATTGCCAGTTGGTCAGCTAGATATTTGCAGCTGGCAATGCCATTTAGTTTTGCTGTAATGCAGGGATTCACGAGTGTTTATTTTGTCTGTGGGTTTGTGCTGTCCACAGGTGATTAATTGTCCCTAGATAGAAGTGTTTTTCAGCAGTTGTGTTTTCACCCGTGGTTGTGGTCGTAGTTTCCCAGGTTAAGAATGAAGTGATTGTCAGAGTGTCTCAAGTTCCTGTACAGTAGTGTGGTGAGTTTTTTGAATATCTGTGTGTGAGTCTCAAGGCAGTATTCTCTGTGAAGGTCGACAGTGTGTGTGGACTGTGGTGCACTTCGTTGTGTATCACCTGTAGGCGGCACAGGCAGTCAGAGCCACGTAACCCCAGACTGCAGCTGCATGTATCATCATGGATCTAATCAGTATCATGTACACGGACCTCGATATCCTCCTATTCAGTGTGCTTTACCTGTTGAGCTTAGAGTAACACTGTTTGAGCCTTGCATTTGCTCAGTTGGCCTGTCACTGAAGTATTTGACTTTCACACTGAAACGTATTGGGCGTGTGTGTAGTGTTATTTGTCTGCAGTCTTAATGTGGGGTCCTACCCACTCATCTCGTATAGGGTGCCTAAAGGATGCTGCATTCTCAAAATGCTATACAACAATTCAAGCAAACAACATTAATAGTTTTAATTACAAATAAGAAGCTTGACAATGCTTGACCTGGAATTTACAATGGTGTCGCAAGCAATAGGCGACATGTAGTATAAATCCGAGTCCTTTGCTATATACAATGTTCGTGCAAGTTTCACACACAGCTTGTGGATCACTAATAACTGTTATTGTAGCATTCTGCGCTAGGCCTGTCCGTATACTGTCCTAATCCTGTCCAAATACTGAGTGGCCGAGGCTGGCAAGAGTGGCACTTAAATTCTCTTTGTCTAGGGGCCTGGTCCCATTGTGGTGTGGTCCTTGCCAGTGGGCTATTCGCTGACGGTGTGTTCACTGCCTTCTTTGCTCTTGCGATCTTAATTTTCATTCCAGTGCTTGTGGGTATGCCAGAACACTTAATGATTGTGCAGTTGTTATGGTTTGTCAGTGAACAGAACTGCTTCACACTTGTCAGCATTTGCTTTAACACACTGTCGTTCCAGCTAGGCAGTTTTGTTTGCAGTTGCGAATTATGCCTGATGGTTTCCAGTATTGCACTAGGATGGTAGTGTCATCTGCGTAGATGGTTACCATTGTGTTTTGTTCAGTTGGAAAGTCATTGACGTAGAGATTAAACAAGAGGGGTCCTTGGATGCTGCCTTGGAGTACTCTCACTTGTATACTGTGTTGTGTTGACTGTCTGCCCTGAATGTCGGTGTTGAAGCTTCTGTGAGTGAGATATGAGTGTGTAAGGTGTACGAGCTCGTCGGAGAGACTAGCAGTGCAGAGTTTGCAAATGAGACGATTGTTCCGTAAATGACTGAAGACCAGGAACAGTGCTCCTGTAGCTTTATGGTGTTGGGGGTGTGTGTAATATGTTCTACTACACGGAGGAGTTGTTGTGTTGTGGAGTGGTGATTGCTGAATCCAAATTGCTCCAGTCTCAGCGAGTCATTGGTGTTGCAGTGCATAGTAAGATGTTTGAGAATCATCTTCTCAACAATCTTATTCAGGGAGCTCAGCAGGCTGATGGCTCCATAATTTTGTGGTAGGGAGTGGTATTTCCCTGGCTTCCTGAACATCAGGACAGGGAAGTGTTGATGTTGTAGAATGGTATTCATCATATGTGCGAGATGCTCTATAGCTTTATTCGTGAACTCCTGGGTGACATGGTTTTGAAAGTGATTGGGACCAGGAGCTTTTCTAGTTGTTTTGTGCTTAATAACCTGTGTAATTTCATGTGTAGCAGTATGTATTGTTACATTGCACTTGGGCTGGGTTACAGGCCATGTAACCTCCTGGTCCATTTCAAGTAGCAGTGCTGGATTGGAAGGAGCCAGATTCAGTGTGAATGATGTTGCTAGTGTTCTGGTCATCAGCTCATGCTTCCCCTCCATGGAGTATGCTGGTCTGTAAGGTATTTGTAAACTTGGTGTGTAGTATTTCTTCTTGGTGGAGTGGACAGCTATTTGCCACACTCCAGGTCATGTGGTGTGCAGCCCTGCGAGTCTATTGTCCCAGTTTGTGGTTTTAAAAGTTTTAATTTAGCCTGTATGATCCCCTGGAGCCTGCTAATATGCTGTTTGTACATCCAGTATCTCCCGAGATGATCTCTCATTGACATTGGCCCCTGTATTTCTGGGAGCAGGGCCATTGAGCATTCTTGTGGTATAAGTACTGTAATGGTACCTGCTATTGCATCCTGAACTGCGGTGGTAAGGGCTTTGACAGCTTCAACAAGTTTCCTGCTTTGTGTAATTTTGGGAATTTGTGGGATACGACTTTTCAAGCATTTCCTTGAACAATGCCCAATTCACACGCTTGTAGCTCAGTATCCTGTGAGATTCATCATACTGTTGTGTTTCTTCCAAGTAAAGTATTACAGGTGTTTGGTGAGGCCAAATCATGTATAATTTCAATGTTGATTGTGACTATAATGCCTATCACATCTAATGTCTATCACATTTAGTCTCTGTTCCCTGTTTTAAGTGTCACCTCAGCTGGCACTAGTGTAATGTAGTTTGGGCGCAGTGCATGTTCGCATAGTTTTTTTGCTATTGGTGTTTGATCTTTGTTAGTTCCAAGCAGAGTGTTTAGCATTAAGATCACCAGTGGCTATTAGTCACTATGCTATGTTGAGTATTGTGCTGATATCACTTGTTATGATATTACCAGATCAATTGTATATCGATATCAATGTAGTGTTCACTCAATTGACTTGACCCTAACAGCTGTGGCTTCTAGTCTTTCAGGTTCAGGGATCTTAATATTTGTGTATTCTTTGTCTCAATATATGAAGATTGCTGTTCCATCCACAGTTGTGCCTTCAGGTGGTCAGTACAGTAGATGTAATATCTTGAGAAGAGTAGTTGTTTGTGTGACTGGAGCTCAGCTTCGTTCATGAGAGCATTCCAGATTCCCTTCTCCTCCATAAATGCAGCTAGCTCTGCCCTTTTGTTGCCAATCCCATCTGCATTCCAGAACAGCATCTAGGTCAAAGTACTGTTGTTTGTGTTTTGTGGTGTATTACCTATGGAAGTGTGTGGGCAGTGTGGTGATAGCAGTTTGTATAGCAGCCATGCACTGGCTGTGTGTAGCCGTCATGAGTTTGTGCATGTGTTACGATGAAGAGCCTCAAGAGGATCTTAAGCCATGTGAGTGGGGTATAGTGTCTCCACTATGCCTCTGATTGTGGTGAGAATGTTTGTTATGTCAGCCAAGGTGCTGGTGGTGGTGTTGGTGGCTGGTGGTCCTTATGTTGGTGTACTGGATGGGCTGGCTTGTGTGTTATTCATGGTTCGTATTTCATCTGGGGTCACCTGTGTTATTGCTGTGGTGAGGGGGGCAAGAGTGTGAGTTACAGTTACATTGTTCCTTTTAATGTGTTCCTATGTTTGTCTGGTCTGTTGGTGTATTTGTTGTGGTGTGATAGTGTCCCCTCTTTTGTTTTTTGGGTACCTCTGTTTTATTTCGTGTGTTTGTGGTTGCCCTAGTTTGGGTGTGTCTTCTGTGATATCACAAGTGTCACAGTCTGGCCTAGACAGAGTTGACTTGGTGTTGTCTGGGACTGGCAGTGTTGTCATCAGTACAGGGGCAGTTTCTAGCATTGCAGGTGTGGGTTGTGGTTCTGTTGTTGTGGGAGTGTGCCGTGAGTTTGTGGAGCTCTGTGCATCCTCAGTTCATCCACTTCCACTGACAATGCCAGTAAAAGAGATTCCACACCTTACTGGTTGGGGGGTGGGGAGTGTCTTGGAGCTGTTCTGGTTACCACTTGTCTGTCTTTGGCACTTTTGCACCTTAGAGCTTCTTTGTATGCTGCACACCATCTGTAGTTTGCACATGGACCCCTCCACATTTGGTACATTTGATAGTTGTACCAAGTTTAAAGTGTCGTGCTACACGGTTACCAGTGCATTTGCAGCACCGTGTGCCAGATCACATCGGGTGCCGCATGGCCAAACTGCTGGCAGTGGTGGCACTGTTGGGGGACACACGGAAGTGTGTATATTTCTACTATGACCATGTGAAGCAGGAGCATCTGCGTCAGAAAGTTGCAGGAGTAAGCTGTGTCATCGAACTCCACTAAATAGTTTGGCTGCAATCTGTGTGTCACGAAGCCAAGAATTCATCTCATGCTCTCACAGTCCCAGCTGAGAGCTGTGATTATACCATGAAGAATGTCATTGAGGGTTGTGGTGTCAACTCCTTTCACGATGTACATTCGAGTTTTCCCCCCTTGGGTGTTATATTTATGATACTCAATTCCCCCAGCTTTGACGATTTTCAGGAGATTTGTGCAATCTGTTTTGTTGCATACATACAGTGATACCTGGTCCCTTGTGAGTTTTGTGTTTGGTATATTGTGGGGAGTGACATTCTACAAATGTCTTTTTTAGCTTGCCGAGGCAAGTGTAATTGTGTATTATGACCAGTGGGAAGCCAGTCGGTGTAGTGTTCTGCATAGCGCCTGGGGTAGTGTTGTGTAGTTGAGGTGCTGCAGAATTGTTTGTATGGTCCCTCATATTACCGATGCTCAGAACTGGTGTTGGTAAAAGCACGCTGCATTTGCCGTGTGAGTCAGTAGGCTCAGTTGTTCGTGTATGTTGCTGCTGATTGCATTTTGGACCCACCAGCTTCCAAGGTCCATCTTTGTTCCACGGAGCTGTCACTTCCAGCTCGAGGACTACTGCGGTGGTATTGAGGGCCTCTCTAGTATATTCACTGGTGGTGTGACTGGTGTTGGTATTGCTGTTGCTGTTGCGTTGCTTCCACCCGTCAGTTGGACAATGAGCTCATGCTGTCTCCGAGCCATTGCTTCTTGATTTGTGGCAGCAAAGTCCAGATTTAGCTGGTTCATCACTTACTGATAGGTGGCAAAGCAAGACAGAAACGTCAAAGGGAACAGATGGCACTCCTACCTCTTGTGCTGCAGTCTTGCTACGGGTCGTCGGGTGGGATCTGCTCGGTGGATCTGCGTCTCCCAGACATAAGGATACTTTTAAGGATAGAATGTGGATATGAGACAATTTTACTTTTTCGTCTGAAAAGACAATTTTGCTTTTTTAGTGTACATACAGAAGAGGGGAGTCCTTATGACTCACTTGTGCAAGATGCAATGCTCAATGCAAGAGAGCACGGGTGGAAGACAGCAGCCTGTACTGGAAAGTGTTGTCCAATGTGAACGTGCCCCGGACACTGAAATACCCTATTAAAGAATGGGAGAGTCACACTGGGGAAGTTCCAACCACAGTTGCAGGAACTTTGAGCCAGAACTCATGGCCACCTAGCACTGTCAAGTGTGTAGCAGCGTGTGCTTGTAGGTGACACTCCAAAGAGTGTCCTGTGGCATCTACACCAGTTTTAGCGTATGTGTAACACAAATATCCTCTCGCAGCTACTGCAGGTACAGGGGGAAGGCAGCTGCTCAGCTGCGACTCACCCGTAGTACTGCCCGAGGTTTTCCTTGGTGGGAGGACTGGAACGAGGTGCACCAAGCCTTGTGATGCCCATTGAGGAACTGTTGGAGTGAGACGTAGTGACTCTGAGGTCAAGAAAGCTGGCAGTGACCAGAACAGGGTGTGCTGACTCCCCCCCCTCCCCCTCCCACCATACTGCTTTCAGTGATGCCATTGCAGAGGATTACACTGTGGTTGGTCATCTGGTTTTTATGTGGGCCAGAACATGAAGCTTTCCTTTGCTTTTTTTTGCTAAATTGACTCATACTTCTGGACACAAACACCTATACAGAGCAAATGTATTGGCATCCAGGGTTGGGTTATTTGGGGGGGGGAGTGACAGTTTGTTATTGTTTCCGCCCCCCCTCACCCAGCTTCCCTCAAAAATGCAACTCGCTAGCAACGTCGCTGTTAGCATACGACAGACATCTACAATTTTAATAACAATAATAAACACACAAAAATATATTAAATTGTTCAGTATAATAGTAACAATACAAATAGGTGGATCAAAGAAGGAAGAAAACATAGGACAAACAAAAGAACTTCATAAAGTGTACAAACTGACATGGACACACTGTAATAAAAGAAACATTTCAGTACAAGGCAAACACATGCGCTATAATACAGTTATAGTATCAGAAGCACTCTTTGCATCAGAAATGACCACAATCTGTGGACCAGGCACCACAAAGCAGAAAGAATACAATGCAAAATCCTCAGAAAATTTTTTGGAGCAGTGCACAGAGATGGCATATGGATGAAGAGATCAACCAGAGAATTATAAGAACACAGAGGCAGATTCAGTCACAATCAGAAAACACCGACTAACATTCTGTGGACACATACACACAATGAACAGCGACAGATTCACAAAGGGATTTAGGATGTAGTAAATGCCTTAATCAAAAAAACCAGTTGGTTTAAAGAGATAGAAGAATGCCAAAACGAGCAGGAATCAGAATGGAAATGATGAATGAAAGAGACAAATTCAGAATCAAAATTATGAACATAAAACTTGAAGTAAAGGGAAGGAAGAAAACAGAGAAAATATGTACATATCAAAGGAAACAGGAACACAGTCAAAGAATGAAAAGATTTTGGGAAGAGAAAAGGGAGGAGGAAAGAAGGAAAAAGCTGATCAACCATGTAACAACGAAGTTGAACTCTGTCAGAGTGTGTGCTCACCATCATTATTTCAATAAACATTATGACTGAACAGAGGTCTGCAAACACATGTGAATGAGGGGAATACTGTTTCTATCAGTGATTTCCAACTGTGTTCGGGAAGTCATTCTTTCTGTTGTTGTTGTATCGGATCTGTTGACAGCTGGTATGTTCAACCCAGTGGTGTGCAGCTTTACCCGGCTGGAATGTTGTCAATCAGACCAAAAGCATGTCCTTGTGGGCAGACCCTAGCACGAGCAACTGAAAAGTGTCCTTTATTAAATGTAGCTTGTCATTGCTGGAAGAACTTGGCATTTTTGACACACTTCTGTTTCCATGCTACCTCCTTCTCCAAAAGGTATGTGTGCATTTGGAAATTGGTGAAGTAAAAAATATAAAGACATCGTGTCATTCTGCCACATCTGTCTGTAGTGTGCATTTTGGGGTGCGTGTACGATACAAGGCATTTAGGTATGATGAGGTTACTTAGCCATTAATGTTCACAATGGCTGGCATAAAGGAAACATGACAAGTATTACATTAGAAAGCAACAGCGATAGCTTTCCGACCGCATAAATTCTACTAGGCAGAGTCAGAAGCAGACACAGTGGCCTGTGCCAGATACGAGGGTTGGAAGTGGCTGAAATGTGAGTCGTGGGACAAAGAGAAAGAGAGAGAGAGAGAGAACACACAGACAGCACCATAAAGCATTCCCCATCTCTTTCTGCACAGAATGCACCACACTGCTGCCTTCTTAAGTGCACCCCAGTATAATATGTTGTTTGGGAAGTGGGTGGTAGTTTTCACCATTGCCACAACCTCCCCTTATATCCACTCCTGCAAGATTGTGAAAACTACAGCCACTGAGGAGATTTATGTGAGATGTTCCTATCAACTTTGTGTAATATTCATATTGCACACTTCTGCAGACAAAACAGATTTTCGACCTTAGCTTAGGAAAGAAAAGAATCATAACAGATCATTAAGGTTCAAAGAACTTGTCTTGAACACTGTAAGGGATCCGTGATCCCACAAACAAAGATGCTAGTATCTGACACCCAGGTCGATAGCGGACAGGAGTAGATTGTCGAGCGCTGCAGTAGGCAGTGAGACTAGTGCTGAGTGCGCAGTAGTATGGTAGAGTGTCAAGTGAGCAGTAGAGCGGGAAAGACAGGGAAGAATGGTGGTCGAGTGAGTTGTAAACGGTAAAATTCACTGGAGTATGACGAGTGAGCACGTCCCCCTGATCGTCGTGGGGTTGACTCTCACTAATGCCGATTCGCAAGTGATAAGAAACAGAAAGTGACAAGTGCCGAATTACGTGTTTCACGTCAACCGTGTCGGCCAGCAACAACCATGGATTGCAGTGAGGATTGTTGTGAATGTTAACCATCAGCATTGCGTGTGACAAAGTACTGAAAATCAGCAATCAATAAAAAGAGATAACCACAATTAGACGTGTAAGGCAAAGGTAGCAACAGCCTCAGAATTTGTGTGTTAGTAGGAAATATACATCAGTTGTACATCACAACCTTTGTGATTCTTAACAATAGACAAACTTTCAATCATTAGCTATTCCGTCCCAGAACAGCCGCATTCGGTTGAAATACTCCTGAAACCACAGCAGAACAACCAATAGCCTTTCATCCATTAAGCACACGGTCATATATCATAATAATTAACTGTTTGGTGGCTTCGGTAAATTACCCAAAATCCAGTAAAGGAATTAATCGGGGGTGTTTCAACACGAATGCTTAAAAATTCTTTTGTAGTTAACCTATTTTCAGATTATGAAGAGTTGTTTGTTACAGCTTGTATTTTTGTTCCAGGTGGCCCTGAACTTAATGGCTGTAGTGATGTCGTGAAGGCACAAAGTCGGAAGTTGTTAAACCTTCAGAAACAAGATTTTCAAAAGTACTTCTTCTCAGATACCAATATTTCGCCCCTGTTTGTGTCAGATACACAGATGTCTCAGTTGTTGTCACGTAATTTGAGTGTAGTGACTGAATCTAGAAAACAGTTTCTTTTGCTTCCCTGTGCCCCAAGCATTATGTGCAATGCAGGACTCCTAACAAAACAAACACACAGAGCACAGCCCTCTGTCTTCTCTTGCCGTTTCTGCAGTTTGGGAGCACAGTCCGAAAGTCGGACTCATGTTGACCGGTCTGGCAGGGCGAAAATGGTCAACGTGGGTTCGAAGCTGGTGACAGAACGGACTGCTACAGCATGAGCAAAGGTTTTTGTGGGACCCGAACTGATGAAACTCATAAGAGAAAATGGCCTGAAGGTACTTAGCGTTGCTCGCCTGGCGGGAATTGTGGGGTCCAAGCAGACGTCCAGCCTTATCCCTCTGTGTCATAACATATCTTTATCCTCTGTGGCTGTGGACATTGAACTGGACTCTGCTCTCAACTGTGTGATTATAACTGGCACGGCAAAGTGTAGAGGGCAGACGGGCATGGAGATGGAAGCTCTCGCTGCTGTATCGGTGTCTGCCTTAACAGTGTACGATATGTGCAAAGCTGTGAGTCATGACATTGTGATATCTGAAATAATGCTTCTGGCCAAAAGTGGGGGAACTAGAGGAGACTTCCACCGGACATGAGCATCTGTGTGGGGCAGTGAAATAAGTTAAGTATACCTGGTGTGATGTAGGCAAATTTCAAAGTCTGTTCATAGTTATCATAAATTATATACACATCGAATTGGCCTGAATATAAGTTGCACCTTTAATTTCGAAAAAGAGAGAAACTTAATTAAAAATAATTTGTCAAGTTGCCCATTTACAAAAGCTTTTCAAAATGTGATTTACCCTTAACCAGTTTTTTTGTAGTACACTATAGATAAATTACACACAAAAACAAAGCTTTCAGTTGCAGTTTTCATGTAAGACACTCTTAACTTCACTAACATTCATTGTTTTGTCACTGTCAGTATTTTTGTCACTCTCCTCCCAAAGTACAGTGGCGTCGCTACAATCCCGGGCATTGCATGTGCAGCATTTCTTGAACCGTACCTTTAAAAAGCACATCTGTTAGATGAATAACTGTGAGTTTGAAATTTGCAACGTAACTGTACGGAATTCCAAAATTTTCTCTCAATGTTGTGCTTCATTGGTGAAGAATAAATTATATTCTTTAGTTAGAGAAAAACTGTGCCTGTTCCACTGTCTAAAATAGTGAAACTGTGAGAATGGGAATACAGAGGGGTCCAGAAAAATGTAGACTCTCTTTGATAGTCAATATTGATGGAACAAAATGGCATAGTGTCAAAATTCTTGCATGGGAGGAAGATCATTTTGTGTGTTCAAAGTGACACCTGTTAGCAGCCAAGCAACATCAATGTTGCTGAATTGTTGACTGAAGTACAGCTGTCAATGTTGCCAGTGTGGTAGCTGCACAGGATGTCTTGATGGTTTCTCATATCTCATTCAGTGTAGCTGGGTTCTGTTGGTAAACTTTGTTTGTCGAGGTCCCCCATTGGTAGAAGTCGAGAATTGTAAGGTCCCATGAACTTGGTGGGCACTTGACAGTTCCTCTTCGATGTATCTGTCGTCCAGGTATATTTTCATCTAAGTAGAATCTGATATCTCTGTGGTGGTGAGGCGGAGTACAGTCTTGTAGGTAAAAATCTTTTGTTTCCAAACACCACTTGGATGGCTAATAAAATCAATGTTTGCAGTGTATGATACACCTCACCAGTTATGTACCTTCAAAGAAGAATGGGTCAGAGAAACAATACTATGACGGACCACACCACACATTATCACCAAGTGAAGTAACATGTTTGTCCATGTGAACATGAGGATTTTCAGCAGCCCAATACACGCAGCTATGACAGTTTACATTACCATTCAGGTTGAATTGTGCCTCATTAGGCCAGATAACCTTCCCTGCAAACCATTCATCTTCGTGAAGCATGCCTTCAGACCACTCGTAGTGCTCCATCCTTCGATTCGAGTTGTCCTCATTCATAGTGTGAAACAATCTTGAAATGTACACTTTCCACTTTGCAGTCTTCAGAATTTATCATGCACTTGATCAGCTTATCCCACTTCCCCATACACAATGCTTCATAGATTTTTGAGATGATCTAGAAAAATGTTGCAATACAGCAGTGCTGGAACCTGGAGGTTGATGTTGTTGTTCAGAGGACCTTTCCTTGTGCACATTTTAAACAGCATTGTCGGCTTAAAATTTATACCAAATACAATAAATTGTTGTTTCAGTACAGCCTTGCATTGCTCAAACAATAGTTGTACTTCATCCAGTGCTGCATTGTCATCTGCTGGAAACCCACACGACAAGATCTGTTGGGAAAACAGTGGTTTATGCTACCACTCAAAATTGCAGCCATATAGCACTTTGTTCCAAAGGTAATAACTATCAGAGAATGTCTACATTTTTCTGGATCCCTCTGTAGTCACTACCTAAATGGGATAGCAACAAAGAGAATGTTTGCATTGCTACCTCATACACAACAATTGATTTACAAACTGTAGTGATATTTTTGTTTCATTTCAAACTTAAGAAAAAGCACTACAGTTGAGGTTTCTATTATTCATTAAAGTCCCAGTTTTTATGGGAGATTTTTTGTAGAAATGGTGTATCTTATATTCAGGCCAATATGGTACCCGTTTCCATCCTGTTTTAAGTCTTAATTCAAAATATTTATCTTTCTTTTTCCAATACCTGATCAGTTTGAGAGAGATATTTAAAAAAAAAAAAAAAAATAAGCACTAGCAAGTACGTTAATTTGCTATTGTTAAAACTTTTTCTCGTGCATGTTCTCTACAATTTTGATATGACACCACCTGCACTCTTATCTTGTTGCCAGTAAAAAGTGAGTAAGTAGGTCATTAAACTCTCTCTCTCTCTCTGTGCCCTCCCCCAGCTGTGTGGTAGTGTCCTCTGTGTTGCTCTATTGTTTCAATTATTGATGGTCCCGTGCTGTGAAAAGTTGAGGTGAAGTGTTCATTCTTAAATAAATAGTGTGTATCAGCTCTTTTCTCCTAGGATCAGGTTGTCATTGCTGTGTTCATTGATGTAAAATGCCACTTTTTTAACA
Source organism: Schistocerca americana (assembly GCF_021461395.2). Lineage (NCBI taxonomy): Eukaryota > Metazoa > Arthropoda > Insecta > Orthoptera > Acrididae > Schistocerca > Schistocerca americana. Next base: position 7,398,143 of record NC_060121.1, on the reverse strand, counting down.
GTTCCTAAAAGGTGCACCACTTCATTGACACTTTTGCTCAGGTGTAGAGCATATTGGCCAGACTAATTTACATGTTTCAGCTTTACACTGTATGGTATCCTCTTTTTTAAAGGCCTATTATCTTTCTTGTGTGTGACTAGTCCAGAGATTGAAAATGTTTTATTTTGTAAGTTACCAATCCAGAACAGGTTTCTGTCAATTTAATTCTTCAGGTTTTTCCAGAAGTTTGCTGAAATTCCCGAGTTGTCCATTGCACAGTCGGACATCATTGCCTTCCTCGCATATTTCGGTGACATTAGTTGTTGCTTTTACAAAGTGCTACTTGAGACTGACTGTCAGATGGAGCAGGTCTGTAATTTGTTCCCTCTGCCTTCGTGCTTCATCTGCAATCTGCTCTGACAGACACCATCCTCGGGTATCCGTGTTGCGTGATATTCCGAGTGTCATCTACACTCACGGGCACGATTCTTGTGTGTTATGTTTTCAGTCCAAGCTGGTTGGTAGAATTCTGTTTGCGGGCTGTCCCCGTTTGGGGACAATGATCGGCACGGCATGAAATCCTAATCTTTCATCTTTCAGTTAACTCAAATGTCGAGTGTCACTTTTTTCATGTACTGCGGTTACAAATATAAGAAAATACAAAATGAAAATTTCTCAACATAGTCATGTTTCTTTTCAGTATGTTTCTCAGATCAGTACACTGCAATGTAAATATTCCATTAAAAGAATATATTTTTGATTGTTTCTTCAGTCAAAGATGCATTGCCTTTTTGACTTAACAATCAATGTCAAATCATTGTCCCTCAAACAATCCTGCAGGGGTTTGACAACGTGAGACCATGGCTTTATGGAGGATCACCTAGAATTAGCTGCCGTCTTTTCTGACATGATTTTAAATCAATGCTATCATCACTGTTTCTTTTGCTTAGGGTTTTGAGTCTAGGAATGATGCAAACAATCAGCAGTTTATTTCTTTCTTACGTGATCTTGTTTTCTCCTCCCTAGCCCTCTTTCTTCTTTCATTTGGTAGCCTCGAGCAAATTGAATATTCCTGCTTTTGTTTGTATTTATTAATCTGCTTGTGCCTCTAATTCTTAAAAGACTTCATTATGACACTAATAATCTGAAGCAGCAAATTTGGGGAAAAAGAGCTGCATTCATTTATGCTGTTGTAAAATGGAGGAATTGGTTGTAGTTGGAAAAAAATCTGCCTTTTACAGCTGCTGATTTTTGTCATTTATTTTACATAGCCCACCCATGATCTACAATCAGGTCTTCCTTTTTATGTTGTATTTTTTATAAGAATGTTGAAACATAGATGATTGTTATGCATCTTTGCAGCACCTAAACTTGAATATTGTACTTAAAAATGTTATTTGTTGTCTTTTTTAAATTAAATTGTTATGTTTAAGAAGTGAATTAAATAATTGTTACCTGTGACATAATTTTGTAGCAGCTAAACTTAGATGCTGGTCTTCAATATTTTAATTTTTATAGTTTGGGGTATGATTGTTATAATTAGAAAATGAATGTGTGCTTTGTGCACTATGTTGTTACAGTAATTTGGAGTTTATTTTGTACATCATCTGGTGTAAATTATAAGAATTTAAGCAAAAACTTCTGTCTCTCAACAGATTTCTTAATAACACTATTCCAGTAACTGGATATGCATATTGAAATATCTGTGTTGTATATTAGATTCTATGACCTGTACCGAGGCAATATTTTGCGGTTGCAAATTTTCTTGACTATTATTAAGTGTGTGTGTGTGTGTGTGTGTGTGTGTGTGTGTTGCTTATGCCCTACATACGAGTCCTCCAAGCTACTGATGATCTGACCAATGTACGACATGCCAAAATGCTACAGCTGCATGGGGAGATACAATTAAATCCCATCCCCCCCCCCCCTCTCTCTCTCTCTCTCTCTCTCTCTCTCTCTCTCTCTCTCTCTCTCACTCTCTCTCTCTCTCTCTCTCTCTCTCTCTCTCTCAAAGATCAGCAGGTTCAGGAATCTAACACAGAAAGAATTTAATCACGGTTTCTTTTTCATCTCTATCATACAATGTAGTCCAATTTTTTGCTAATACAGAAATAACATTTTGTGATTTATGTAGTGTACTCTTCAAAAGATCTAATGATGTCCTCATTCCTTTCTTATAAACAAAACAAGGAGAAACTGACAATAATTGTCATTAAAATAAAACACAGAACAGTGTCTCCATAGCATCAATGAGCACATCCTTTCAGCACCTTTGACCCAGGCAGTGAACACAGCAGCGGTCAGTCTATGACTTGCAGCAGGTGAATCCCAGTCAGCTGCATTGCTCATACACCCCACATAAATAATAATAAACAAAATCTAACAATACACATAACCAAGGCTTGATTTGTGACAGTATACCGCTGATGACGAAAAAAATTAGACCCAAAGATTTTGAGATGTGATACAATAGAACTTTTGCTCTAGTTGAAGCGGTAAGATACAAATGTTGTATTCACACTGTTAAAAAGCTCAGAAAAGTGTTATAACTTTTTCAGAAGTCTAAATCAAACTATGGAAACTCTCGGTAGGAACTTAGAAATATAGGAAATGATAGAGTGCTACTTACCATAAATACATGTTAAGAAGTCTATTTTTTTTCTTTTAACAAATCTAGCACTGCATATTACTGCCAAATTAGTCATTACCTATGATTGCCCCAGTGGCAGAAGTATGTATAATAATGTCAAAACGTTTGTGACACTACACACTAGGAGAAGCTCAAGTTTCAGATACACGTTGATTGCGTTCTTGATGATGCTATCTACATGTTCATCCACACTCTGCAAACCACTATGAAGAGTATGACAGAGGGTACATCTCACTGTACCAGATATTAAAGCTTGTTCATGTTTCCTTTCCTCCATCTTGTACTTCAACTTTTCTTCCTTAAACTTATCCTGTTTCTAACTACTCTGATTTGCTTTTGTGGTTAGTGTGAATTTAAACTCAGTTGCCATAAATATCTAATATCTTTTATTGAACAGTGAATGGATTATTTTATATTTCATTTAATGCTGTTCTGCTCTTTGTTATGGCACAAATGGCGTTCCCTACTTTTGTGCAATTTTCACACAACTTGAAAAAATGGTGAGATAAACAACTAGCTTCATTATTTATTTATGTTTTGAATGTACCACTAATGTTTTGAATGTAACCAAAAATGCTTGTTGTTGTAAAATATACTTTCAACTTGCCTCCTTCACTAGCTGAAAACCTTTTTAGTTTCTCATGTTACCCCTGATGTCTTCTTTTTGGTTGATTCATTTATGATAACATTTTACTGTCCTGAGTAGTACCTGTGTATAAATATAATTTTATTTTTATTTTTAGTGATGTGTGTTTTTATGTGCATATTCTTTCAGTCCTGTGTAATGTGAGTCTCTGTTTAATGGTATGGTTATGTTGTCTTCAGACTTAAAGAATTGATGTAGAAATTTATAGTTTTCAGCATGTGGTTCAACAGATCCTTATTGTGTTCCTAAATTGGAAAAGTCCTAAAAACAGAAACTAGAAAATAACTGTATAGAAATTTTGGACCACCATTGGTTAAATATTTTATTACCAACCCAAGAAATAAATTGGGAACAATGTGCAGCATCTTATTCAGTGTAAAAGAAAACTCAAATTTAGTTAAAAGTGGACCACTTGAGTTTGCTAAAGGCGTAGAATCGTGTGTTTCTAGTGTTCTTAAATCCATTCAAAACCCTCGAAAAGAACAAAAAAGTAAGAGAATATAATATTGAACTTACAGGCCTAAGTCTGGAAACAACATTATAATTGTGTGTATTTGGTTTTGTTTCTATGCTGTTGACATCCTGTACTGTTGATTTGAAATTATATGTGAGAGTTGATGTTTGGAAGCTAAATGCAGGAAAGAAGACCATGAAGTGAAATCCACCCTTCATGTTCTCAGTTGGCAGAGAATGTGGGCAAAGAACTGGAAATCTTTGAGGTACCAAATTGTCAAGGGCTGTGATATTGCCCTTTTAACGTCACTTAGAGTAGACATAGTTCTCTTAGTGTAAGACAACATTTTTGGTACCTTACAATTTCAGTGGTTTCCATTTACAATTTCTGTTTACAGTGCTCATCATCAAATGTTTTGGTGTTGTTATTTGATTTCATATAAATAACATAGAGGTAGTTATTTTACATACTATTATGTTTCTGATAGCTTTTTCTCACAAAGCATACTTTAGGCTCGTATTTTATTGTAAAATATTGAAACTGACAGACATAAAGACTTGCATTTTCTGCATGTCTTCTGTCACCAGTTTCGCCTCTAATATTGACTGCAAAGCAGAAGTGATCGGCATAGAAAATGATGGAGTGAGGGTGGAGAGGGGTAGAAGGGGGGGGGGGGGGGGGGGGGGGGGGGAAATGTAATATTGAAACTAAAATCAAGAAAGAGAGCAGTCAATTGAGGATACAATGAAACATTTGGGACCTCATTAACTGCAGGATCATTCTAGTAGAATAGAATTGTATAAAAGATTACTGCCAAAGAGAAGTGTTAGAACTTCAAGTTTAACACATATATTTAGGAACAACACAACAACACATATAAGTCACTGAGTAAGTTGACCTGTGTACAAGTCGGCATTCGATTCAACACTGAGTCTCAGTCTAGCGGCCGCTGCTCAGCTGGCCGCTTAGGTGGCGCAGCTGCTGCATGGCTGGCAGACAGCGCCGCACGTAGAGGACGCGTGTAATTGCGCGGCAGCACTTTGAATAATCGGCGAGTCACAACATTTTTCCCCCCTTTGAAATTGTTGCACTGGTCTTGATGGAGGTGTCCTGGAGATGGCTAATGTAAAGTCTCGAGGAGGAGGCTTCCCGTACGGACGGAAGTGTCCCCGATGATATCGGGTCGAGATGACAGGAGACGTGGGTGATGTGTCGGCATCCATTGAAGGAGGAGGCGAGTAGATGTACTCTGACAGAGGATGATCCTCCGGTTCCTGCATGGGCACGTCTCCTGGTGGCGTCCGTTCTGGTGCTGGCATCGCGATGACGGTGAGAGGGCTGCGTTGTGAGTATTGAGAGATGCCAAGATCCCGGGCATCAGGTAGAGCCAAAAGTGGTGTGGCAGCATTTGGAACAGGCGTTGCTGGCACCCGAGGCCGAAGCTGGTCCGAATGACGCACTGCAACACCCGTGTCCATCTGGATTTCATACAGGCGTCTACCACGGTGTCGTAAGATGCGGCCCGGGCTCCTTTTTGGCCGCCTGCCATATCCGCGTACCCAGACGAGGTCGGCGGCGGTGAACCGGCCAAGGGAAGCACCCGCGGCCATGAGGAGGGAGGCCGCAGAAGATGAAGTAGCGTGCGGGGCTGTCACCATGTAAGAGCTCAGCCAGGCTGTGATCGCCCATGGGGGTGAAACGGTAAGACGCCAGGAACTGGAGAAGCGCATCATCATCAGCAGAAGAAGTCAGGAGTTTCCGCATCTGAGCCTTAAATGTGCGGACCAGCCGTTCAGCCTCACCGTTGGATTGTGGATGGAACGGCGGGGCCGTGACATGAGTAACGCCGTGACGAGCACAAAAATCTGCAAAGTCGGAAGAGGCAAATTGCGGACCATTATCAGTAACAAGAGTAGAGAGGAGGCCTTCCAAAGAAAAAATGCGGGTGAGAGCACTGGTGGTTGCCGCGGTGGTAGGTGACGTGCAACGGACAATGAAAGGAAAGTTAGAGTAGGCATCAATTACAAGCAGCCAATAAGTACCTAAAAAAGGTCCCGCAAAGTCAGCATGAATGCACTCCCAGGGCTTCTCAGGTGAAGGCCACGGTGACAAAGATGACTTCGGGGCAGCGGCCTGTGACGCACAAGGGCCGCAGGCAGCCACCATGTGTGCAATTTCAGAGTCAGCGCCAGGCCAGTACACATGACGGTGCGCCAGAGATTTTGTGCGAGACACACCCCAGTGCCCCTGGTGAAGGAGGCGCAAGACCGCAACACGCATAGATGCAGGTACCACTACACGCGGTGAAGCATTGTCAGTGGAGAGGAGGATAATACCATCCCTAGCCGTAAGGCGGTAGCGCAAAGTGTAGTAGTTCCGCAACGGATCAGAAGTCTTAGCGGACGGGCGATCTGGCCAACCCTCCTGAATACGGCGTAAAACCCGGGAGAGGGTAGGGTCAGAACCCGTAGCAGCTGCCAGCCTGTCCCCAGTGATGGGGAACCCGTCCACAACCCGCTGCTCGGCAACATCCAGGTGGAAACACAAAAGTTCGTCCCTATTGAATGCCTGATCAGGACCCATGGGAAGGCGAGACAAAGCATCAGCATTCACATGTTGAGCCATTGGCCAGAAATGAATCTCATAATTGAAACGGGACAAGTAAAGAGCCCAATGCTGGAGGCGGTGTGCAGCCTTGTCGGGAAGTGACGTTGATGGATGGAACAAGGAAACAAGTGGTTTGTGATCCGTAACAAGATGAAATTTTGAGCCATAGAGAAAAACACCAAACTTATGAAGAGCATAAATAATGGCCAAAGCTTCTTTCTCAATTTGGGAATACCTTTGTTGGGCATCCGTGAGCGTTTTGGAGGCATAAGCGATGGGTTGTTCTGAACCGTCAGAAAAATGGTGTGCAAGGACTGCACCGACCCCGTATTGAGAGGCATCTGTGGCAAGAACAAGATGTTGGCCAGGTCAATAAGTAGCCAGGCATAGTCTTTAATTTCTGGAAAGCCGCGTCACATGACGCGGACCAGTGAAAAGGCACGTTTTTATGCAACAGGGGATGCAACGGCTGAGCCACCGACGCCACAGATGGTAAAAACTTGTGATAGTATGCTATTTTCCCCAAGAAGGCCTGCAGTTCCTTAACAGATGTAGGGCGAGGAAGGGCATCGATCACAGCGACAGTGTGTTGAAACAGTTGAATACCATCGCGAGAGAGTTGGAACCCAAAGTACGTTATAGATGCCTGAAAAAATTGTGATTTCTGAAGATTACATTTAAGACTGGCAGTCTGTAAGACATTAAAAAGTGTGCGGAGATTTTGAAGATGTTCGTCAGTGGTGGAGGCAGTGACAACAATGTCGTCCATGTAATTGATACACCCAGGGACAGGGAGCAATAATTGTTCCAAGAATCGCTGAAAGAGAGCAGGGGCACTAGCAACCCCGAATGGCAAGCGTTGGTATTGATAGAGGCCGAAAGGCGTGTTAAGGACCAGAAACTGCCAGGAAGCAGCATCGAGAGGAAGTTGATGATAAGCTTCTGACAGGTCAATTTTAGAAAAATACTGTCCTCCAGCGAGTTTAGTGAACAGTTCTTCAGGACGGGGCATAGGGTAAGTGTCAATGAGGCATTGAGCATTTACAGTGGCTTTGAAATCGCCACAGAGACAAATATCACCATTGGCCTTAGCAACTACAACAACAGGGGAGGACCACTCACTGGAAGTGACAGGAAGTAAGACCCCTGACGCAGTGAGACGATCCAACTCCCGTTTTACCCGATCTCGAAGGGCCACAGGAATGGGCAGAGCCTGAAAAAACTTAGGCCGAGCCGTGGGTTTGAGCATGATATGAGCTTCAAAGTCGTTCACACAGCCTAAACCGGGAGAAAAAAGGGACGAAAATGTAGTCGACAAGGAATCCAGTTGAGCATAAGGAATAGCGTCAACTATGGAGAACCCAAAAACACGAAAGGCATTGAAACCAAAAAGATTTTCTGCGTTGGCAGAACTCCGGAGATGGGAACTTGCCCTTCAGTATATCCTCTCTTCTCATTATCCGCCAGGCCTCAACCTCTGCTAATTTCAAGTTGCCGCTGCTCATAGCTCACCTGTCTTTCAACAACATCTTTGCCTCTGTACTTCTGCCTCGACTGACATCTCTGCCGAATCTCTTTGCCTTTACAAATGTCTGCTTGTGTCTGTGTATGTGTGGTTGGATATGGGTGTGTGTGCAAGTGTATACCTGTTCTTTTTTCCCCCTAAGGTAAGTCTTTCCGCTCCCGGGATTGGAATGACTCCTTACCCTCTTCCTTAAAACCCACATCCTTTCGTCTTTCCCTCTTTCCTGATGAAGCAACCGTTGGTTGCGAAAGCTAGAATTTTGTGTGTATGATTGTGTTTGTTTGTGTGTCTATCGACCTGCCAGTGCTTTTGTATGGTAAGTCACATCATTTTTGTTTTTAGATATATTTTCCTGCATGGAATGTTTCCCTCTTATTATGCGTTCAGTTAACTAAGTAGAAATCAGTAATATCTTATCTCAGTGAGGAACTTGAAACTTTCAGCACAGGTCAGGAGCATGTAGAGGTGCTCTCCTCTACTTGAAAAGAACAGTTGACCACGCACTGAGTAGATAGGTTCCTAGTAGAACAGTTCATAATGGGATGGAACCTCCATGGTATACAGTCACTGTAAAGAAAACTTCTAAAGGAACAGAGATTACTGCATAATAGGTGTAAAACAAAGTGTAGGATTATAGATTGAGAGACGCTGGATGAAACATGTTTGGCTGTCAAGAGAGCAATGCATGAAGCCTTCAATGACTACTGTAGCAGAATATTGTCAAATGACATTTCACAAAATCCAAATAAATTCTGGTCGTATGTAAGGGCTGTTAGTGGCAAAAAAGTTAGTGTCCAGTCCCTAGCAAGTGAGACAGGAACTGAAATTGAGGGTAGCAAAGTAAAAGCTGAAATTCTGAACTCGATTTTCAAATGTTCCTTTGCAAATAAAAACCCAGGAGAACTGCCCCAATTCAATCCTCGTACACTGAAAAAATGAACGAAATAGGTATTAGTGTCAGTTGTGTTGAGAAACAGTTGAAATCATTAAACAAAGCTCCAGACCCCGATGGAATCACAGTCAGATTCTATATTGAATTTGTGGCTGAGTTATCCTCTCTTCTCACTGTAATCTATCCAGAAAACCTTACCTAGTTTTTGGAAAAAGTTACAGATCACACCCGTCTACAAGAAGGGTTGTAGGAGTGACAAAACTACCATCCAGTAGCCATGACATCAATTTGTTGTAGATTCTTAGAAAATATTTTGAGCTCAAACATAATGAGGTATCTCGAACGGAACTACCTTCTCGAATCAACCAGCATGGTTTTCAAAAATATAGATGATATGTAATCCAACTCTCACTTTTCTCACATAACTTGCTGAAAGCGTTGGATCAAGGCAACAGGTAGATTGTGTTTCTTGATTTCCTAACAGTATTTGATTCTGTTCCACACCTACACTTACTGTGAAAAGTACGATCATATGGGGTATCAAGTGAAATACGTGACTGGATTGAGGACTTTTTGATAAGAAGGACACAGCATGTTACCTTGGATGGAGAGTCATCATCAGATGTAGAAGTAACTTCAGGTGTGCCCCAGGGAAGTGTGTTGGGGACCTTGCAGTTCTTGTCCATTAATGACCTTGCTGTAAATCAGGATTTTTGCAGATGATGCAGCTATCTGTAATGAAGTGCTATTTCAGAGAAGCTGCATAAATATTCAGTCAGATCTTGATGAGATTGCAACATGGTGCAGTGATTGGCAACTTGCTCTGAATGTTTAGAAATGTATAAACTTAGTATCCTGTGACTATAATATTGGTGAGTCACTGTCGGAATCTGCCAACTCGTACAAATACCTGTGTGTAACACTTTGTAGGAATATGAAATGGCATGATCACATAGGTTCAGTTGTGGGTAAAGCAGGTTGTAGACCTTGGTGTATTGGTATAATAATGGGGAAGTGCAATCAGTCTACTAAAGAGATGCTTACAAGTCATTCGTGTGACCCCCCCCCCCCCCCCCCCCCCCCTCCCACCCCCCCTAGACTATTGCTAAAGTGTGTGGGACTTGTACCAGATGAGACTAGCAGGAGACATTGAATGTATACAAAGAAAGGCAGCATGGTCACAGGTTTGCTTAATCCATGGGAGAGTGTCACAGAGATACTGAAGGAACTGAAATGCAGACTGTTGAAGACAGGTGTAAACTATCCCAAGAAAGTGTATTAGCAAAGTTTCAAGAACTGTCTTTAAATGATTACTCTAGGGATATACCACAGCCCCCCCCCCCCCCCCCCCCGCCCCCACATATTGCTCTCACAGGGGTCGTGAAGATAAGATTAGAATGATTACTGCTCACACGGAGGCATTCAGACAAATTCAGACAATCATTCTTCCATGCTCCATACATGAATGAAACAGCAAGAAACCCTGATAACTGGTACAATGGGACTTACCCTGTACCATGCACCTCCTGGTGGATTGCAGATTATAAACGTAGATGTGAACTGACAGTCTTTTACATGTGCATAAGGGAAACATCTAATCACCTTTATTTTACCAAGACAAAATTTATGATTTTCTAAAGTTTAAAACCTTGACAGGAAATAATGGATTAGGCTGTCCGCAAATTATAAACTAACATTACTGTGATGATGGAAAATCTCATATAAAGACGTGAAACAAATACTAACAAAGAGATAGAGGGGCTGGCCAGTACAGCCAATAGATACACAAAACATAACAGAAAATTTACGTATCCTAGCTTTTGGAACTTTGTTCCTTCATCAGGGAGGAGAGAGGGGAAAGAAGGGGAAGAAGAGAAAGTGGATTCAGTTACTCACAACCCAGGTTATGAAGCAACAGGGTAGAGGTAAACAGGGAGGGTAGCAAAGATGGAGGCATGGGTGTATACTCTACAGTATGTCAACATGTTGCCTTGACCTGTTTGATAACCAGGTCTGGCTCCAATTTAGTGCACACGGGACATCATCGAACAACTCCAGTGTCTCCCAAAAACAGCATTAACCATCCCTGTTTTGATGACAATGTGAAACAGGCATGGAACTTCATCCCACAAACTCATAACCAGCACAATGCATGCATGTTTGCATGCTTACATTCGGGCAGTTACACTGGATTTCAATGCATTAGTGTATCACATTTGCAATGGTGTATCTCGCACTTATATTATCCTGTGATCTTGCAATGTTAATCACTTAAATAAGTTACTTAGACATATATGTTCCTGAAATTTCATTACTCTACGTTAATTACTTTTTGGTGTTGCAAATTTTTTTTTTTTTTTTCAGTGTACATGATGACTACAATAATACATTATAATGTTTCTCCAGTGGTTTCAACATTAACTTTTTAACAGAAAACATTTTGCTTACAGTTCAGTTTTAAGTTAACATTTCTAAACTTTTTAACAATCCATATTAAAGCTAGCAAAAGTAACTATATTAATAATTGCTACTGTAAACAGTTACACATATGGACATCAGTTTTGAATAATGGGTTTTGAGTGTAAATAATGTTTTATGTAAGTGTTTGTATTGATACTTAAAATTAAATGTCATGTAATGAATGTCCACTGTTTTGTTGGATCAAGTTATTTACGAACGCGATGTACTGTGTTCTTCCATTAGAGAATGAGACTGTATTGTTTATCGGTTTCATTACAAAATGCTAATAAGCTTTTAGTTAGAAAACCTTCTATAACTAGAATTATTAATATGAGAAAAATAGGAACAATGAAGGAACGGAAGATCAGTTGCAGAAACAAGAGTAGCTCTGAGTTGCAAGAGTGGTTGCTTTTCCCACCCATGTAATTAACTGGCATTATCACCACTATTAACTTACCATGGTTTCACATCTCATCTGTTCATTGTTCCCCATGTCCTGCCCTTGTGTTCACCCTTCCTATTAGACCATATATGCCTCTGTTACTGTAATCGATATGTAAACAATATTTATCACATGACCTTTTTTTGTTACAGGTTGTAATATTTGACATTGCAGCTTTTGAAAATGGAGCAGGATGTTGTGCCCTCTTTCCTATTGGAGTGTTTCTCTGTGATCAGAATTGGAGGCAGACAATTCACTTGAACTTCCATTGCTGTTGTTGATGTCTTTGAATCATGTTGTTTCTTTGTGATTAATAAAAAAATTATACAATCCAATGGTTTCTTCACCTTGTCTTTAAAAATTCCAGACCTATTGTTCAAACACATATTTTGAGAGTTATGCATCTGAGCATTTTTGTGGAAAGTGCATTTCACACATACTTTCAAGATAAATTGAATAATGACCCCCATTTTGTGTGTTGGGGAAGATAATTTGATACAGCTAAATGCATATACAGGTACACACATTTGCTCGTGCCTGAGACAAAGTGAGAGTGATTCAAAGGAAGAATTCACTACTTTTTGCCTAATTTCTGAATAACTCGTACTTTCGTCAGAAATGTCACAATGCAAAGTTGATTAGATAAAGGGACAAAAATGAGAGCAAAATATAATTTGAATATCAGAAAAAATAACCAATTAGTGTTTGTGTAATACTTTATGGCAAGCCTAAAATTAATTTTTAAGCATTGGGATATCTGGGATGGAATAACAATAATATGGAATAGGATAGCTTTCTGCTCCCCACCTAGAGGAGACACTGAGTGGCAGACTGGCACATTGAAGGAAGATTTTTAGATATTAGAAAGTATGGGACAGTCCTCATCTAGCAGGTGTGGTGGTGTGAGGCCGGGGTGGGAGCAGGTAAAGGCCTAGATATGTGAGACAGAGAGACTAGCAAAGGTTTAGGTAACGGGGTTTACAGGAGTGAAGAATATGTCGCAGCTAGAGTTTCTAGGCTTCGTTCCTGTGGCCCCACACCTCAATGCCCTCCCCTGCTCCCATTCCAACCTCACACACTATTACGTCCCCCTAGTACGCTTCTCTCTGTCTGTCCACCTCCACACTCCCAACCAGCAGAGACTCCCTATGCTGAGGTGGGCTCTGTCCATTAGATTACACTCGTAAGATGAAAATAAACATTATGCAGCATGAAAGAATTATCTGTGTGGGATGGAAATATGTAGATGTGATGTATGTGCACAGACAAAAAAAAAAAAAAAATAAATAAATAAATAAATAAATAAAATAAAAATTACAATGTCAGAAAAATTGAATGATTTATTCAAGAGAAAGAGCTTCACAAATTGAGCAAGTTGGTCCACCTCTGACTCTTGAGCAAGTTTGTCATTGATAGATTTGTTGGATGTCCTACTGAGGGACATCAAGCCAAATTCTATCCAAGTGGCACATTGTATTGTCTAAATCATGAGCTGGTTGGGTGGCCCTGCCCATAATGCCGCAGACATACTCAGTTGGGGAGAGATCCCGTGACCTAGCTGGCGAAGATAAGGTGTGGCAAGTATGAAGACAAATTGTGTGTGGGCAGGCATTATCTTGCTGAAATGTAAGCAAATGATGGCTTGTCATGACGAGAAACAAAATGGGGTTTATAATATCGTCAACAGATGTCTGTGTTGTAATGGTGACACAGATGACAACCAAAGAGGTCCTGTTATGAAAAGAAATGGCACAGTAGACCATCAGTCCTCGTTTGGCTGTATGGCAGCCAGCAGCCGGGTTGGTATCGCACTGCTATCTGGTGTGTCCCCAGGCACGTCCCTGGTCTGGAATTGCATTGACTGGAATATAATTGGCTTCAGTGATGAGTCCCACTATGAACTGAGCCTCAATGATCATCACAGATGCGTCTGAAGACGCCCCAGACGGTGGGATACCACCGTGAATGACACATCGCATACAGTCCAACTACCAGGACTGATGATCTGGGGTGCGATTTCTTTTCGTAACAGATCACTTTTGGTCAACAGACAACTATGCTGTAAGGGTGACATGGATGTCACCCCTACAGCATAGTTGTCTGTTGACAATACTGTACATCCTATTTTGTTTCCCTTCTTGGCAAGCCATACATTGCTTACATTTCAGCAAGATAATGCCTGTCTGCACACAGCTTGTCCTCATGCTTGCCAAACCCTACCTTGGCCAGCAAAGTTGCTGGATCTCTCCCCAATTGAGAATGTAAGGAGCATTATGGGCAGGGCCGTTAGACCACCTCGGAATTTTGACTATCTACAGTGACATTTGAATAGAATTTTTCATGATGTCCCTCTGATGGACATCCAACAACTCTATCAGCCAGAGCCAAGCTTGTATAAGGGCCAGAGGTGGACCATCTCATCCAATTTGTGATGTTCTTTCTCTTGAATAAATCATCCAGTTTTTTCTGAAACTGTAATTATTTTTCTGTCTTCACATGTATGTCACATTTACTGGTTTCAGCCCTATTTGGTATTTCGATAATTCCTTCAGTACCTAAGTGTTTTTTTGAGTATATAGTACCTGACAGTTTCTTTTTTTTCAGTATGCTTGTCTGCTGCCCATTGCCTGCTCTAACTGGTGAGTAGCAATCTGTCCTATTTCATATTGTTAGAATTATCTTTTGACACTCAATATTTATGATGCAAGCAAACTGTTATTGCCACTTGACATGATGGTGAATGGTACTCTGTTAGCCATTGGCACAAATGGATTGACATGATAAAACAAGGGTCCACAGCTATTACAAACTTTTTGAATGTGATAAATACAGCTTACTGCTGTCAATACTTCTGTTAATTACATTTTTGATCGTTTGTTATTTTCAAGCATACATGTCAGGTGCTACGACACCTTTGAATTACTGCAAATGGACAAAGATGACCAGACTCATTTCTCTTCAGTAGAAACAACTATCGACAAGAGAAGAAACTTAATGTCATTCAAATCTACTTTTTCATTGGTAGAGATCTTTCACTCATGGGATTAGCAGCAGAGATTAAAAAGAAGCAGCAGCAAACAGATCCAAGGCATCCATTGTTTGGAACTCATGTTCTTCCATCACAACTCCTTATAATAGTATCAGCTCTGGAGAACTAAGTCCCAATTCATTTTCTTGTAACAAAATAGATTGCCAGTACCTTGCAGTTAAAAATGGGAAGCTTTACATGAATGTCCTACATGCAGTTTTTTTATACTTGTGCTCTTTGAGTTCCTGTCCTAGAATACATTAAAATATTAAAAAATGTGTAAATTAATCTTTGAAACAATCCAAACCTTTCAATGGAAACCAGGAAAGACTTAGAAACATTATCATTAAAAAAATTTTTTAAAATTTGATAATGGCCATTAAAGACCATGCAGAATAGCAATTGCACATTACTAGAAGCTGCCTTTGCATTCTTCCTCCAACAGCCCGTTGTATTTGCTCAGTGTAGAAGCCTTTAAAGTTGTAACTCTGGTCGGTCTGAGACGCCGCCTAGATTTAATCCAGCCTGTCAAAGATCCCTTTGTCATTCCCCTGAACTACGTCAGAAACTTAAAGGTTGTTACCAAGAGTATTAAAAATCTGTTTTGTCAACCTGACCTTCAAACTTTCGTCTTCCTGGCTCGACTGGTGCAGGCAGTATTTCTCGATTTCTGAACAGCTTTTGACTTAGTGCCAGATTGATGCTTATTATCAAAATTGCTACTGTGAGGGGTATCGAGTGAAATTTGTCACTGTAATTGAGGATATTTTGGTAGGAATGACTTACATGTTATCTTGGCTGGGGAGTCATCATCTGATGTAGAAGTAACCTCAGATGTGTCATAGAGAGGTATGTTGTGACCATTGCTGTTCATGTTCATGTACATTAATGACTTTGCAGACAATATTAATAGTAAAGCACTCTTTTCACAGATAGTGCATTTATCTAGAATAAAGCACAGTCTGAAAGAAATTGTACAAACATTCGTCAGATCTTGATAATTTCAAACTTTCTTTTAAATGTTCAGACATGTAAAATCGTGCATTTTGCAAAATGAAGAAAACGCAGTGTGGTATGACTACAGTATCAGGGTGTCTTGCTTGGATTAAGTCTATTCATACAATTACCTGGGTGGAGCACTTTGTAGGGATATGAAATGGAACAGTCATATAGGCCCACTCAGGGGTAAGGCAGGCGAAAGACTTAGATTTTTTTTGGTAGAATACCATAGAAATGCAGTCATTCTACAAATCATTTGTATAATCCATCCTAGAATATTGCTCAAATGTGTGGGACCCGTATCAAAATGGATTAATGGGTGATTTGAACGCATGCAGAGAAGGGCAGATCAAATGGTCACAGGTTTGTTTGACCCAAGGGAGAGTGTCACAGAGATGCTGAAATAACTGAATTGGCAGACGCCTCAAGGTAAGATGTACACTATCCTAAGAAAGTATGCTTACCAAAAGATGACTCTAGAATATGTTACAACCTTGTAACTATTGCTCCCATAGGGACCGTGAGGACAATATTAGATTAATTACAGCATGCAGAGAAAGATTTAAATGATCTTGAAACATGAACAAGCTTTAATATCTGGTACAGTGAGATGTACCCTCTGTCATACTCTTCATAGTGGTTTGCAGAGTGTGGATGAACATGTAGATAGCATCATCCAGAACGCAATCAACGTGTATCTGAAACTTGAGCTTGTCCTAGTGTGTAGTGTCACAAATGTTTTGACATTATTATACATACTTCTGCCACTGGGGCAATCATAGGTAATGACTAATTTGGCAGTAATATGCAGTGCTAGATTTGTTAAAAGAAAAAAAAATAGACTTCTTAACATGTATTTATGGTAAGTAGCACTCTATCATTTCCTATATTTCTAAGTTCCTACCGAGAGTTTCCATAGTTTGATTTAGACTTCTGAAAAAGTTATAACACTTTTCTGAGCTTTTTAAAAGTGTGAATACAACATTTGTGTCTTACCGCTTCAACTAGAGCAATAGTTCTATTGTACCACATCTCAAAATCTTTGGGTCTAATTTTTTTCGTCATCAGCGGTATACTATCACAAATCAAGACTTGGTTATGTGTATTGTTAGATTTTGTTTATTATTATTTACGTGGGGTGCATGAGCAATGCAGCTGACTGGGATTCACCTGCTGCAAGTCATAGACTGACCGCTGCTGTGTTCACTGCCTGGGTCAAAGGTGCTGAAAGGATGTGCTCATTGATGCTATGGAGACACTGTTCTGTGTTTTACTTTAATGACAATTATTGTCAGTTTCTTTTTGTTTTGTTTATAAGAAAGGAATGAGGACATCATAAGATCTTTTGAAGAGTACACAACATAAATCACAAAATGTTATATCTGTATTAGCAAAAAATTGGACTACATTGTATGATAGAGATGAAAAAGAAACTGTGATTAAATTCTTTCTGTGTTAGATTCCTGAATCTGCCGATCTTTGAGAGAGAGAGAGAGAGGGAGAGAGACAGAGAGAGAGAGAGAGAGAGAGAGGGGGGATGGGATTTAATTGTATCTCCCCATGCAGCTGTAGCATTTTGGCATGTCGTACATTGGTCAGATCATAAGAACCTTGGAGGACTCGTATGTAGGGCATAAGCAACACACACACACACACACACACACACACACACACACACACACACACACACACTTAATAATAGTCAAGAAAATTTGCAACCGCAAAATATTGCCTCGGTACAGGTCATAGAATCTAATACACAACACAAATATTTCAATATGCATATCCAGTTACTGGAATAGTGTTATTAAGAAATCTGTTGAGAGACAGAAGTTTTTGCTTAAATTCTTATAATTTACACCAGATGATGTACAAAATAAACTCCAAATTACTGTAACAACATAGTGCACAAGGCACATATTCAGTTTCTAATTACAACAATCGTACCCCAAACTATAACAATTTAAATATTGAAGACCAGCATTTAATTTCAGCTGCTACAAAATTATGTCACAGGCAACAATCATTTAATTCACTTCTTTAACATAACAATTTAATTTAAAAAAGACAACAAATAACATTTTTAAGTACAATATTCAAGTTTAGGTGCTGCAAAGATGCATAACAATCATCTATGTTTCAACATTCTCATAAAAAATACAACATAAAAAAGAAGACCTGATTGTAGATCATGGGTGGGCTACGTAAAATAAATGACAAAAATCAGCAGCTGTAAAAGGCAGATTTTTTTTCCAACTACAACCAATTCCTCCATTTTACAACAGCATAAATGAATGCAGCTCTTTTTCCCCAAATTTGCTGCTTCAGATTATTAGTGTCATAATGAAGTCTTTTAAGAATTAGAGGCACAAACAGATTAATAAATACAAACAAAAGCAGGAATATTCAATTTGCTCAAGGCTACCAAATGAAGGAAGAAAGGGGGCTAGGGAGGAGAAAACAAGATCACGTAAGAAAGAAATAAACTGCTGATTGTTTGCATCATTCCTAGACTCAAAACCCTAAGCAAAAGAAACAGTGATGATAGCATTGATTTAAAATCATGTCAGAAAAGACGGCAGCTAATTCTAGGTGATCCTCCATAAAGCCATGGTCTCACGTTGTCAAACCCCTGCAGGATTGTTTGCGGGACAATGATTTGACATTGATTGTTAAGTCAAAAAGGCAATGCATCTTTGACTGAAGAAACAATCAAAAATATATTCTTTTAATGGAATATTTACATTGCAGTGTACTGATCTGAGAAACATACTGAAAAGAAACATGACTATGTTGAGAAATTTTCATTTTGTATTTTCTTATATTTGTAACCGCAGTACATGAAAAAAGTGACACTCGACATTTGAGTTAACTGAAAGATGAAAGATTAGGATTTCATGCCCTGCCGATCATTGTCCCCAAACGGGGACAGCCCGCAAACAGAATTCTACCAACCAGCTTGGACTGAAAACATAACACACAAGAATCGTGCCCGTGAGTGTAGATGACACTCGGAATATCACGCAACACGGATACCCGAGGATGGTGTCTGTCAGAGCAGATTGCAGATGAAGCACGAAGGCAGAGGGAACAAATTACAGACCTGCTCCATCTGACGGTCAGTCTCAAGTAGCACTTTGTAAAAGCAACAACTAATGTCACCAAAATATGCGAGGAAGGCAATGATGTCCGACTGTGCAATGGACAACTCGGGAATTTCAGCAAACTTCTGGAAAAACCTGAAGAATTAAATTGACAGAAACCTGTTCTGGATTGGTAACTTACAAAATAAAACATTTTCAATCTCTGGACTAGTCACACACAAGAAAGATAATAGGCCTTTAAAAAAGAGGATACCATACAGTGTAAAGCTGAAACATGTAAATTAGTCTGGCCAATATGCTCTACACCTGAGCAAAAGTGTCAATGAAGTGGTGCACCTTTTAGGAACTGTTAAAAAAGCGTCATTTTACATCAATGAACACAGCAATGACAACCTGATCCTAGGAGAAAAGAGCTGATACACACTATTTATTTAAGAATGAACACTTCACCTCAACTTTTCACAGCACGGGACCATCAAAAATTGAAACAATAGAGCAACACAGAGGACACTACCACACAGCTGGGGGAGGGCACAGAGAGAGAGAGAGATTTGGAATTCGGTACAGTTACGTTGCAAATTTCAATCTCACAGTTATTCATCTAACAGATGTGCTTTTTAAAGGTACGGTTCAAGAAATGCTGCACATGCAATGCCCGGGATTGTAGCGACGCCACTGTACTTTGGGAGGAGAGTGACAAAAATACTGACAGTGACAAAACAATGAATGTTAGTGAAGTTAAGAGTGTCTTACATGAAAACTGCAACTGAAAGCTT
The DNA here is from genome assembly GCF_021461395.2 of Schistocerca americana. NCBI lineage: Eukaryota > Metazoa > Arthropoda > Insecta > Orthoptera > Acrididae > Schistocerca > Schistocerca americana. The sequence continues at coordinate 7,378,581 of NC_060121.1, read as the reverse complement.
TGTTTTTGTGTGTAATTTATCTACAGTGTACTACAAAAAAACTGGTTAAGGGTAAATCACATTTTGAAAAGCTTTTGTAAATGGGCAACTTGACAAATTATTTTTAATTAAGTTTCTCTCTTTTTCGAAATTAAAGGTGCAACTTATATTCAGGCCAATTCGATGTGTATATAATTTATGATAACTATGAACAGACTTTGAAATTTGCCTACATCACACCAGGTATACTTAACTTATTTCACTGCCCCACACAGATGCTCATGTCCGGTGGAAGTCTCCTCTAGTTCCCCCACTTTTGGCCAGAAGCATTATTTCAGATATCACAATGTCATGACTCACAGCTTTGCACATATCGTACACTGTTAAGGCAGACACCGATACAGCAGTGAGAGCTTCCATCTCCACACCCGTCTGCCCTCTACGCTTTGCCGTGCCAGTTACAATCACACAGTTGAGAGCAGAGTCCAGTTCAATGTCCACAGCCACAGAGGATAAAGATATGTTATGACACAGAGGGATAAGGCTGGACGTCTGCTTGGACCCCACAATTCCCGCCAGGCGAGCAACGCTAAGTACGTCACCTTTCTTCAGGCCATTTTCTCGTACGAGTTTCATCAGTTCGGGTCCCACAAAAACCTTTGCTCGTGCTGCAGCAGTCCGTTCTGTCACCAGCTTCGAACCCACGTCGACCATTTTCGCCCTGCCGGTCCGGTCAACATGAGTCAGACTTCCGGACTGTGCTCCCAAACTGCAGAAACGGCAAGAGAAGACAGAGGGCTGTGCTCTGTGTGTTTGTCTTGTTAGGAGTCCTGTATTGCACATAATGCTTGGGGTACAGGGAAGCAAAAGAAACTGTTTTCTAGATTCAGTCACTACACTCAAATTATGTGACAACAACTGAGACATCTGTGTATCCGACACAAACAGGGGCGAAATATTGGTATCTGAGAAGAAGTACTTTTGAAAATCTTGTTTCTGAAGGTTTAACAACTTCCGACTTTGTGCCTTCACAACATCACTACAGCCATCAAGTTCAGTGCCACCTGGAATAAAAATACAAGCTGTAACAAAGAACTCTTTATAATCTGAAAATAGGTTAACTACAAAAGAATTTTTAAGCATTTGTGTTGAAACACCCCCGATTAATTCCTTTACTGGATTTTGGGTAATTTACCAAAGCCACAAAACAGTTAATTATTATGATATATGACCGTGTGCTTACTGGATGAAAGGCTATTGGTTGTTCTGCGTTGTTCTGCTGTGGTTTCGGGAGTATTTCAACCGAATGCGGCTGTTCTGAGACGGAATAGCTAATGATTGAAAGTTTGTCTATTATTAAGTATCACAAAGGTTGCGATGTACAACTGATATATATTTCCTACTAACACACAAATTCTGAGGCTGTTGCTACCTTTGCCTTACACGTCTAATTGTGGTTATCTCTTTTTATTGATTGCTGATTTTCAGCACTTTGTCACAGGCAATGCTGATGGTTAACATTCACAACAATCCTCACTGCAATCCATGGTTGTTGCTGGCTGACGCGGTTGACACGAAACACGTAATTTGGCACTTGTCACTTTCTGTTTCATATCACTCGCGAATCGGCATTAGTGAGAGTCAACCCCACGACGATCAGGGGGACGTGCTCACTCGTCATACTCCAGTGAATTTTACCGTTTACAACTCACTAGACCACCATTCTTGGCCGTCTTTCCCACTCTACTTCTCACTCGACACTCTACCATACTACTGCGCACTCAGCACTAGTCTCACTGCCTACTGCAGCGCTCGACAATCGACTCCTGTCCGCTATCGACCTGGGCGTCAGATACTAGAATCTATGTTTGTGGGATCACGGATCCCTTACAGTGTTCAAGACAAGTTCTTTGAACCTTAATGATCTGTGATGATTCTTTTCTTTCCTAAGCTAAGGTCGAAAATCTGTTTTGTCTGCAGAAGTGTGCAATATGAATATTACACAAAGTTGATAGGAACATCTCACATAAATCTCCTCAGTGGCTGTAGATTTCACAATCTTGCAGGAGTGGATATAAGGGGAGGTCATTGCAATGATGATAACTACCACCCACTTCCCAAACAACATATTATACTGGGGTGCCCTTAAGAAGGCAGCAGTGTGGTTCATTCCGTGCAGAAAGAGATGGGGAATGCTTTATGGTGCTGTCTGTGTGTTCTCTCTCTCTCTCTCTTTCTCTCTGTCCCACGACTCACATTTCAGCCACTTCCAACCCTCGTATCTGGCACAGGCCACTGTGTCTCCTTCTGACTCTGCCTAGTAGAATTTATGCGGTCGGAAAGCTATCGCTGTTGCTTTCTAATGTAATACTTGTCATGTTTCCTTTATGCCAGCCATTGTGAACACTAATGGCTAAGTAACCTCACCATACCTAAATGCCTTGTATCGTACACGCACCACAAAATGCACACTACAGACAGATGTGGCAGAACGACACGATGTCTTTATATTTTTTACTTCACCAATTTCCAAATGCACACATAACTTTTGGAGAAGGAGGTAGCATGGAAACAGAAGTGTGTCAAAAATGCCAAGTTCTTCCAGCAATGACAAGCTACATGTAATAAAGGACACTTTTCAGTTGCTCGTGCTAGGGTCTGCCCACAAGGACATGCTTTTGGTCTGATTGACAACATTCCAGCCGGGTAAAGCTGCACACCACTGGGTTGAACATACCAGGTATCAACAACAGATCCGATACAACAACAACAGAAAGAATGACTTCCCGAACACAGTTGGAAATCATTGATAGAAACAGTATTCCCCTCATTCACATGTGTTTGCAGACCTCTGTTCAGTCATAATGTTTATTGAAATGATGATGGTGAGCACACACTTTGACAGAGTTCAACTTGGTTGTTACGTGATTGTTCAGATTTTTCCTTATTTCCTCCTCCCTTTTCTCTTCCCAAAATCGTTTCATTCATTGACTGTGTTCTTGTTTCCTTTGATATGTACATATTTTCTCTGTTTTCTTCCTTCCCTTTACTTCAAGTTTTATGTTCATAATTTTGATTCTGAATTTGTCTCTTTCATTCATCATTTCCATTCTGATTCCTGCTCCTTTTAGCCTTCTTCTATTTCTTGAAACCAACTGGTTTTTTTTGATTTAGGCATTTACTACATCCTAAATCCCTTTGTGAATCTGTTGCTGTTCATTGTGTGTATGTGTCCACAGAATGTTAGTCGGTGTTTTCTGATTGTGACTGAGTCTGCCTCTGTGTTCTTATAATTCTCTGGTTGATCTCTTCATCCATATGCCATCTCTGTACACTGCTCCAAAAAATTTTCTGAGGATTTTGCATTGTATTCTTTCTGCTTTGTGGTGCCTGGTCCTCAGATTGTGGTCATTTCTGATGCGAAGAGTGCTTCTGATACTATAACTGTATTGTAGCGCATGTGTTTGCCTTGTACTGAAATGTTTCTTTTATTATAGTGTGTCCATGTCAGTTTGTACACTTTCTGAAGTTCTTTTGTTTGTCCTATGTTTTCTTCGTTCTTTGATCCACCTATTTGTATTGTTACTATTATATTGAATAATTTAATATATTTTTGTGTGTTTATTATTGTTATTAAAATTGTAGATGTCTGTCGTATGCTAACAGTGAGGTTGCTAGCGAGTTGCATTTTTGAGGGAAGCTGGGTGAGGGCGGTGGAAACAATAACAAACCATCACTCCCCCAACACCCCCCCCCCCCCCCCCCCCCAAATAACCAAACCCTGGGTGCCAATACATTTGCTCTGTATAGGTGTTTGTGCCCAGAAGTAAGAGTCAATTTAGCAAAAAAAGGCAAAGGAAAGCTTCATGTTCTGGCCCACATCAAAACCAGATGACCAACCACAGTGTAATCCTCTGCAATGGCATCACTGAAATCAGTATCGTGGGGGGGGGGGGGGGGGGGGGGGTGAGTCAGCACACCCTGTTCTGGTCACTGCCAGCTTTCTTGACCTCAGAGTCACTACGCCTCAGTCCAACAGTTCCTCAATGGGCATCACAAGGCTTGGTGCACCTCGTTCCAGTCCTCCCACCAAGGAAAACCACGGGCAGTACTACGGGTGAGTCGCAGCTGAGCAGCTGCCTTCCCCCTGTACCTGCAGTAGCTGCGAGAGGATATTTGTGTTACATATACGCTAAAACTGGCATAGATGCCACAGGACACTCTTTGGAGTGTCACTAATAAGCACACGCTGCTACACACTTGACAGTGCTAGGTGGCCAAGAGTTCTGGCTCAAAGTTCCTGCAACTGTGGTTGGAACTTCCCCAGTGTGACTCTCCCATTCTTTAATAGGGTATTTCAGGGGGGGGGGGGGTGAGTCAGCACACCCTGTTCTGGTCACTGCCAGCTTTCTTGACCTCAGAGTCACTACGCCTCAGTCCAACAGTTCCTCAATGGGCATCACAAGGCTTGGTGCACCTCGTTCCAGTCCTCCCACCAAGGAAAACCACGGGCAGTACTACGGTTGAGTCGCAGCTGAGCAGCTGCCTTCCCCCTGTACCTGCAGTAGCTGCGAGAGGATATTTGTGTTACATATACGCTAAAACTGGCATAGATGCCACAGGACACTCTTTGGAGTGTCACTAATAAGCACACGCTGCTACACACTTGACAGTGCTAGGTGGCCAAGAGTTCTGGCTCAAAGTTCCTGCAACTGTGGTTGGAACTTCCCCAGTGTGACTCTCCCATTCTTTAATAGGGTATTTCAGTGTCCGGGGCACGTTCACATTGGACAACACTGTCCAGTACAGGCCTGCTGTCTACCACCCGTGCTCTCTTGCACTGTGCATTGCATCTTGCACAAGTGAGTCATAAGGACTCTCCTCTTCTGTATGTACACTAAAAAAGCAAAATTGTCTTTTCAGACGAAAAAGTAAAATTGTCTCATATCCACATTCTATCCTTAAAAGTATCCTTATGTCTGGGAGACGGCAGATCCACCGAGCAGATCCCACCCAACGACCCGTAGCAAGACTGCAGCACAAGAGGCAGGAGTGCCATCTGTTCCCTTCAATGTTTCTGTCTTGCTTTGCCACCTATCAGTAAGTGATGAACCAGCTAAATCTGGACTTTGCTGCCACAAATCAAGAAGCAATGGCTCGGAGACAGCATGAGCTCATTGTCCAACTGACGGGTGGAAGCAACGCAACAGCAACAGCAACACCAACACCAGTCACACCACCAGTGAATATACTAGAGAGGCCCTCAATATCACCGCAGTAGTCCTCGAGCTGGAAGTGACAGCTCCGTGGAACAAAGATGGACCTTGGAAGCTGGTGGGTCCAAAATGGAATGAGCAGCAACATACACGAACAACTGAGCCTACTGACTCACACGGCAAATGCAGCGTGCTTTTACCAACACCAGTTCTGAGCATCGGTAATACGAGCGCCCATACAAACAATTTTGCAGCACCTCAACTACACAACACTAACCCAGCCGCTACGCAGAACACTACACCGACTGGCTTCCCACTGGTCATAATACACAATTACACTTGCCTCGGCAAGCTAAACAAGACATTTGTAGAATGTCACTCCCCACCATATACCAAACACAAAACTCACAAGGGACCATGTATCACTGTATGTATGCAACAAAACAGATTGCACAAATCTCCTGAAATTCGTCAAAGCTGGGGGAATTGAGTATCATAAATATAGCACCCAAGGGGGAAAAACTCGAATGTACATCATGAAAGGAGTTGACACCACAACCCTCAATGACATTCTTCATGGTATAATCACAGCTCTCAGCTGGGACTGTGAGAGCATGAGATGAATTCTGGGATTCGTGACACACAGACTGCAGCCAAACTATTTAGTGGATTTGGACGACACAGCTTACTCCTGCAACTTTCTGACGCAGATGCTCCTGCTTCACATGGTCGTAATAGAAATATACACACTTCCGTGTGTCCCCCAGCAGTGCCACCACTGCCAGCAGATTGGCCGTGCGGCACCCGATGTGAACTGGCACACAGTGCTGCAAATGCACTGGTAACCATGTAGCACGACACTTTAAACTTGGTACAACTATCAAATGTACCAAATGTGGAGGGGTCCATGTGCAAACTACAGATGGTGTGCAGCATACAAAGAAGCTCTAAGGTGCAAAAGTGCCAAAGACAGACAAGTGGTAACCAGAACAGCTCCAAGACACTCCCCACGCCCCAACCAGTAAGGTGTGGAATCTCTTTTACTAGCATTGTCAGTGGAAGTGGATGAACTGAGGATGCACAGAGCTCCACAAACTCATGGCACACTCCCACAACAACAGACCCACAACCCACACCTGCAATGCTAGAAACTGCCCCTGTACTGATGACAACACTGCCGGTCCCAGACAACACCAAGTCAACTCTGTCTAGGCCACATTGTGACACTCGTGATATCACAGAAGACACACCCAAACTAGGGCAACCACAAACACACGAAATGAAACAGAGGTACCCAAAAAACAGAAGAGGGGACACTATCACACCACAACAAATACACCAACACCAGACCAGACAAACATAGGAACACATTAAAAGGAACAATGTAACCGTAACTCACACTCTTGCCCCCCTCACCACAGCAATAACACAGGTGACCCCAGATGAAATACGAACCATGAATAACACACAAGCCAGATCATCCAGTACACCAACATAAGGACCACCAGCCACCAACACCACCGCCAACACTTTGGCTGACATAACAAACATTCTCACCACAATCAGAGGCATAGTGGAGACACTATTCCCCACTCACGTGGCTTAAGATCCTCTTGAGGCTCTTCATCATAACGCATGCACAAACTCATGACGGCTACACCCAGCCATTGCATGGCTGCTATACAAACTGCTATCACCACACCGCCCACACTCTTCCATAGGTAATACACCACAAAACACAAACAACAGTACTTTGACTCAGATGCTATTCTGGAATGCAGATGGGATTGGCAACAAAAGGGCAGAGCTAGCTGCATTTATGGAGGAGAAGGGAATCTGGAATGCTCTCATGAACAAAGCTTAACTCCAGTCACACGAACAACTACTCTTCCCAAGATATTACATCTACTGTACTGACCACCTGAAGGCACAACTGTGGGTGGAACAGCAATCATCATATATTGAGACAAAGAATACACAAATATTAAGATCCCTGAACCTGCAAGACTAGAAGCCACAGCTGTTAGGGTCAAGTCAACTGAGTGGACACTACATTGATATCAATATACAATTGATCTGGTAATATCATAACAAGCGATATCAGCACAATACTCAACATAGCATAGTGACTAATAGCCACTGGTGATCTTAATGCTAAACACTCTGCTTGGAACTAACAAAGATCAAACACCATTAGCAAAAAAACTATGCGAACATGCACTGCGCCCAAACTACATTACACTAGTGCCAGCTGAGGTGACACTTAAAACAGGGAACAGAGACTAAATGTGATAGACATTAGATGTGATTGGCATTATAGTCACAATCAACATTGAAATTATACATGATTTGGCCTCACCAAACACCTGTAATACTTTACTTGGAAGAAACACAACAGTATGATGAATCTCACAGGATACTGAGCTACAAGCGTGTGAATTGGGCATTGTTCAAGGAAATGCTTGAAAAGTCATATCCCACTAATTCCCAAAATTACACAAAGCAGGAAACATGTTGAAGCTGTCAAAGCCCTTACCACCGCCTTACAGACCAGCATACTCCATGGAGGAGAAGCATGAGCTGATGACCAGAACACTAGCAACATCATTCACACTGAATCTGGCTCCTTCCAATCCAGCACTGCTACTTGAAATGAACCAGGAGGTTACATGGCTTGTAACCCAGCCCACGTGCAATGTAACAATACATACTGCTACACATGAAATTACACAGGTTATTAAGCACAAAACAGCTAGAAAAGCTCCTGGTCCCAATCACTTTCAAAACCGTGTCACCCAGGAGTTCACAAATAAAGCTATAGAGCATCTCACACATATGACAAATACCATTCTACAACATCAACACTTCCCTGTCCTGATGTTCAGGAAGCCAGGGAAATACCACTCCCTACCACAAAATTATGGAGCCATCAGCCTGCTGAGCTCCCTGAATAAGATTGTTGAGAAGATGATTCTCAAACATCTTACTATGCACTGCAACACCAATCACTCGCTGAGACTGGAGCAATTTGGATTCTGCAATCACCACTCCACAACACAACAACTCCTCGGTGTAGTAGAACATATTACACACACCCCCAACACCAACAAAGCTACAGGAGTGCTGTTCTTGGTCTTCAGTCATCTACGGCACAATCGTCTCATTCGCAAACTCTGCACAGCTAGTCTCTCCAACGAGTTCATGCATCTTACACACTCATATCTCACCCACAGAAGCTTCAACACCGACGTTCAGGGCAAACAGTCAACACAACACAGTATACAAGTGGGAGTACCCCAAGGCAGCATCCAAGGGCCCCTCTTGTTTAATCTCTACGTCAATGACTTTCCAACTGAACAAAACACAATGGCAACCATCTACGCAGATGACATTACCATCCTAGTGCAAGACTGGAAACCATCAGGCATAATTCGCAACTGCAAACAAAACTGCTCAGCTGGAACGACAGTGTGTTAAAGCAAATGCTGACAAGTGTGAATCAGTTCTGTTCACTGACAAACCATAACAACTGCACAAACATTAAGTGTTCTGGCATACCCACAAGCTCTGGAATGAAAATTAAGATTGCAAGAGCTAAGAAGGCAGTGAACACACCGTCAGCCAATAGCCCACTGGCAAGGACCACACCACGACGGGAGCAGGCCCCTAGACAAAGAGAATATAAGTGCCGCTCCTGCCAGCCTCGGCCACTCAGTATTTGGACAGGATTAGGACAGTATACGGACAGGCCTAGCGCTGAATGCTACAATAACAGTTATTAGTGATCCACAAACTGTGTGTCAAACTTGCACGAACATTGTATATAGCAAAGGACTCGGATTTATACTGCATGTCGCCTATTGCTTGCGACACCATTGTAAATTCCAGGTTAAGCATTGTCAAACTTCTTATTTGTAATAAAAACTATTAATGTTGTTTGCTTGAATTGTTGTATAGCATTTTGAGAATGCAGCATCCTTTAGGCACCCTATATGAGATGAGTGGGCAGGACCCCACATTAAGACTGAAGACAAATAACACTATACACACGCCCAATACGTTTCAGTGTGAAAGTCAAATACTTCAGTGACTGGCCAACTGAGCAAATGCAAGGCTCAAACAGTGTTACTCTAAGCTCAACAGGTAAAGCACACTGAATAGGAGGGTATCGAGGTCTGTGTACATGATACTGATTAGATCCATGATGATACATGCAGCTGCAGTCAGGGGTTATGTGGCTCTGACCGCCTGTGCCGCCTACAGGTGATACACAACGAAGTGCACCACAGTCCACACACACTGTCGATCTTCACAGAAAATACTGCCTTGAGACTCACACACAGATATTCAAAAAACTCACCACACGACTGTAAAGGAACTTGAAACACTCTGACAATTATTTCATTCTTAACCTGGGAAACTACGACCACAACCATGGGTGAAAACACAACTGCTGAAAAACACTTCTATCTAGGGACAATTAATCACCTGTGGACAGCACAAGCTCACAGACAAAATAAACACTGGTGAATCCCTGCATTACAGCAAAACTAAATGGCATTGCCAGCTGCAAATATCTAGCTGACCAACTGGCAATACGGGAAAGCAGTATTGCACACTAAACATAAAAATATCCAACCAAACCTCTTTATGGCCAATTGACCACTCGTATAACGACCTTGGCATGTTACAAGTACAGATGCTGCAGGTGGCCCAGGAAACACTGAGGTGCACAGCCCAGGAGTACCCCTCCTCAATAGGACTGACACTCGTAAAGAGTGTTTTAAGCTGCGACAATGGTATCGAGCATCGCATGATACCCAAAACTAACGACAACCTCACCCTTGCAGACAGAAAGAAACTGTTACTGCTCTTACTATCTGTCCAGACTATTGCAGAAGTTCTTTTCCTTTGGTGCTTGCCTCGGCACTTTTCTCCCTCTGCCCTTAAAACTGCTACGTTCTGCTCACTTCTCGACCACTTCTATCGCCTCAAAGTGCCTGTATTAGTGGGTAATCCTACGGACAACATCATGACCCCACATCCTGTGCACTTCTCAATTGTAACGAAGCAAACGGAGGTGATGGTAGAACTTTGGTGATGGTCACCATGTCAGTGTGGGTGTGGAGTAGCTTCGCCCCTTAAAAAAAAAGGCATTACCACGAATTGGACCTGGGTCCTCCACATAGCAGCAAGATATGCTGACCTTGAGCTGCTGAAATGGACAAGAGAGAATTTAGCATTAATTGCAAAGTTTGCAACCATAACAATCACAATATAAATAATTTCCATAGAGAATATGCATTGAAGCTTAGGGTTAAGAAAACTGTTTTATATTCAGGTGCAACACCCTTTTAACATCTGCCAGCCGACATTAGGAGCAGTCGGGAAATCCCCAAATATTCAAAATTAAAGTAAAAAATGTTTTATTAGCCAGTACACCAATAATTTACCTGGATATGTGAATTTACCTACCTGTCCCACCTCAAATACACAACACACAAACACTTTCTAACAGAAGACCATATTTAGCCATGCAACATATTCTCTAGGAGCAGACAGGAATGCCTTTTGAAGTGGTGATTACATCATAATAATAGCCTATGTGCAGGTACGGTTGGTCCTCCACGGAACAGAAACTACTGTACCGGTCCCAACGTGGCATTGACAGCATAAAGGGCATTGCACAAGAAGGAAGTATATGAATTTATCAGAATAAGTTTAGATGACAGTGTCCTGTGTAAAATTAAATGCCCATTTAGCATGAAGTATTAAATCAAAATAGTGGCAGAGCAGTTTAAGTAGCAGAGCATTGGCTTTTTTCAAGTAGTTGCTTCTCTGTATATTTATAAAAATAAAATGATGTAGAACTGATCCCCTTGAATAATGATTAATGTGAGCAGATTAGTACTAGATGAAAATGGTTGTTAGTAGTTCAGTGGCACTTCTCACTTACTCGTTTTACACCCCTGAAGGCTCTCATCGGTGATGGAGCTGTTGGAATATTACATGTGAATGAATGGCTGAACTCGATAATTTTCAAGGTATTCAATATTCTTGTACAGTGCATTCAAAACAAAGTTATTTAAAAATGAAGAGGGATGTGTACTTCATAAACTGGCTTGACAACAAGTACACAACGAAGCAGTGTGATGTAGCTTACTCAAGGACCTCAGTTTCGCAGGAGACCCTGAGGCAACAAGTACACGCATCATGTTTGCTCACTGTTTTTTATTGCCTGTGCTCGAGCACAGTATGAAATGTATTAATTTTTATGGAGTCAGCTATCCGTCCAATTTCCTTCTCCAATCTGGGGCTGCTTCCCATCTCTAATTAATTTGTCGTTAACAGGATGTTAATTGTAATATTCCCTTTATTGAACCCATTTTCAGCAAATTGCTAAGCTGGTAATCTTCCTCTCTGTATTGAATAATAATAGTAACTCTGACATTTACATGAAGAGACATACCAGCAACAGCATTTAGCTGTCTTTTAAACTTCATTTGATGCATCCAGAACATTGGAGATATACTGCAAAGTCAGTAAGACATACTTACTGAGAAAAATCATACACGACACACTTGCTTCCACTGAACGCATCCACACCCATTAATGTACAGGCAAAAATCCACAAAACCTAACATTCTAGAAGTGGAACAAAATGAATAATATTTTTCAAATACAGTGCTTAAAAAAGTTTCACACTGCCCCCACAGCTTGCAAACTTTGTTTTTAACCCATTTGTGGGCACATTTTTTGTAGCAGCCCTGTAAAGTTAATTGTTTTGGTATCATTTTAGAAGTTTCAACTAAATTTAATTTTTGATTATTTTATTTTTGTGATTTAGGAGCAAAAAACTATAGTAGTAAGTATACTTCCCACTGTCTTTAGTAAGCTGTTATGAGTTACTACTACATGTGAAAAAAAGGAATTTTCTGTTTTTATTTGACTATCTATTTTACAATCCTAGAAACTTCATTTAACACTACTTAAAGAAACGAGCTGAGGCAAGTCACAATAGCATATATTGCAGAATGAAACAATGTGTTCTGTTGTAACAAGTGACAACAGCACTGATGTCATGACAAACAGGCACCAGTGGTTTAGCATATTATCACAAAAGGTCAACCACGTCCAGAGGAGGTACAACATTTTCCCAAGAGCATAGTAAAACAACTAAATTAGTGGTAAGTATGGTCAGTTGGTGGTAAGTATCTTTTCTGCAGTCCAAAAAAGAAATTAATTTTGTGGTAAGTATATTCTTCTTGTATCATGGAAAAATTACTTTGGTAGTAAGCATACTTCCCAGTGGCCTTCAAAACAACATTATTTGGTGGCACATATATTTGCAACTGCTTCTGAAAGGAACAAGTGACATTTAATGACAATTAAAAACTACATTTCATAACAGACAGAAAGTTCAGCTGGTGCAGCAAACTAACATCAGTTGCCAGGTGCATACAGAGCTCGTATGATGTGTTCTCAGGAATACAGTAAAGAAATACAGTTGATGGTAAGTACACGTCCCACATCCTGTGAAATGGTAAAATCAGGAACTTCTCTCAAAATATATCGAGCGAGGTGGCACAGTGGTGAGCTCACTGGACTCACATTCAGGGCGACTAACAGTTAAAGTCCATGCATTACTCTCCTGTGGCAACCTGTTCATCTCAGAGTAGCCCTTTCAACCTACAGCCTCAATTATCTGCTGGATGTATTCCAATCTCTGTTTTCCTCTACAGTTTTTGCTCTCTACAGCTCCATCTAGTCCACCCAGACTTGGGATTCCTGAGCTTTCTCTAAATCAGTACAGGCAAATGCCGAGATGGTTTCTCTGAAAGGGCACAATAAATAGCCTTCCCATCCTTGAAACAATCAGAGTTTGTGCTCAGACACTAAAGACCTCAGTGTTTATGGGACATTAAACACTTATCTTCCTTCATTTCTCCTTTCTCAATATTCTTTTGTCCACCAGAAATCACTAAGTACAACTGACTGTGTAATGTAGGTGAAAGCGAACCTGCACTCTCATTTACTTTAGCAGAGTGCACTGTGTCTCCATTTGTTAATGGGACAGTGTGACTCACGTGGGCTGTACAGTCTGTCGACCTGCTGCAAAGAGTCACTTAAGGCTTTTACTGGTCATGAGAGATATACTTAGCAGTAGCTGTGTTTCTTTACTGCATTTATGGGAATACATTGAACCACTTCTGCATGCTCCTGGCATCCAGTGATAGTCCGCTGCACCAATTTACTTTCTTTTTGTTATGAAATATAGCTTTTAGGGCTGTGAGAAGTATACAGCCCACCAAATAACAGTGTTTTAATGGCTCTTGGAAAATATGCTTTCCATCAAAATAGTTTCTCAAAATGGTTTGGGAAGTACACTTACTGTATTTACCCGAATCTAAGCCACACTGGAATCTAAGCCGCACCTGAAAAATGAGACTCGAAATCAAGGAAAAAAATTTTTCCCGAATCTAAGCCCCACTTGAAATTTGTGACTCGAAATTCAAGGGGGAGAAACGTTTTAGACCACATCTCCAAACCGAAACAAAGTTGGTCCATTTAGGTCGAATGAATGACGATACAGCTACAGTAGTTTGGTGCGTGTGGTAAACTTAGCAGTTAAGCTTTACCACGTAGTCATTGCTATGCGTCAGGCTCTCCGTCCGCATTTATACTAGAGAGTCTTTTTCAAGTGCTTCGTCTGGTTTGAATTGATTGCTTATTTTTCTTTGATCTGATAAGTGCCGTTCTCTTTGTTACATTACAAATGTAATGTATTGCGAATATATAGAAAGAAGGATCCTTTATTGTATGATTATATGATAGCGGAACAAACACTGGCAGCAGTTACTTCTGTAAAATATCTGGGAGTATGCGTGCGGAACGATTTGAAGTGGAATGATCATATAAAATTAATTGTTGGTAAGGCGGGTACCAGGTTGAGATTCATTGGGAGAGTGCTTAGAAAATGTAGTCCACCAACAAAGGAGGTGGCTTACAAAACACTCGTTCAACCTATACTTGAGTATTGCTCATCAGTGTGGGATCCGTACCAGATCGGTCTGACGGAGGAGATAGAGAAGATCCAAAGAAGAGCGGCGCGTTTCATCACAGGCTTATTTGGTAACCGTGATAGCGTTACGGAGATGTTTAATAAACTCAAGTGGCAGACTCTGCAAGAGAGGTGCTCTGCATCGCGGTGTAGCTTGCTCGCCAGGTTTCGAGAGGGTGTGTTTCTGGATGAGGTATCGAATATATTGCTTCCCCCTACTTATACCCCCCGAAGAGATCACGAATGTAAAATTAGAGAGATTAGAGCGCGCACGGAGGCTTTCAGACAGTCGTTCTTCCCGCGAACCATACGCGACTGGAACAAGAAAGGGAGGTTATGACAGTGGCACGTAAAGTGCCCTCTGCCACACACCATTGGGTGGCTTGCGGAGTATCAATGTAGATGTAGATGTAGATGTATAGGTGTTTCCATCACTCTAAGCTCAAAATGCATTATAGGACTGTGCCATGCATTGTTTGTCGCATTCTGATTATGCGTGTTTACGGCCTGTCGCCGCTCGCGGGATGGCTTGCTTTTGCGCACGCTACCGCCGCTTACAATTAAAAAAAAAAAAAAAAGAGAGAGGAATCGTCTCATCAGTGAGACAATGGCAAGAGACTGCTATTTGTTGTTACTTACACTGCTGGTTTCTTTGATAATGATCAACAAGAACCATATAATAGACTGCATATGATAGATGTTCCAAACGAAAGTTTAGCGAAAAATTTTCTCCGTTTGAAAATTTTTGCAGACGCCTCTTTAGTGCATTACATTCTGCACAGAAATTAGAGCCATCTTAGGTTTAAAAATCTAGTCAGTTGCCGTGCTTCATTTCTGACTGTATCACTATTCAGCATAGGAATAATACGAATATAAACATGACATGATATATATATTCTTCCGCGTTTGCTGTTGTCTCACTCTAGTTTCATAGTTTATTAGGAAGACAGGATTTAAATGAAATAGCAGGAATCACGTAGGAATACATGGAAAAATGTTTACATTCGTATTATTCCTATGGTGAAGAGAATACTGCATGTGATTCACAATTCATAAAAGTTGCTATTAACAACCATCTCTTGTCAGAGGTAGGACAAAAATTCAGAACGTAGACTTGGCCATATTGACAAACATCCCAAACAGTCTTCCAGTCGGATTTTCATAGTACATTGAAAGGCTGCAACATTCAGAGATGAAGAATATGGAATTTGTATTTACTTTGTTGGATAAAGAATGAAAATGCAGTGGTCGAAACTCGGGGCAGAGAAAAAAGTTCGTCTTCCACCCCCCCCCCCCCCCCCCCCCCACCACCCTCCACCCTTTTTTTTTTAATTTGTTTACTGACGCAGAGGTTTTGGCGCCAGTATTTATCTTTGTGCCTGCAAAGCATGCCTGTGTAGTGCTACATATATTCGACGGCAGAAGTTAGTTGTGGCGGCACCTACCAACATTTTTCAGAACTTCCGCTTACTTTGCACTTGATTCTAAGCTGCAGGTGGTGTTTTGGATTACAAAAACCGGAGAAAAGTGCAGCTTAGATTTGAGTAAATACGGTATTACACAATTATGTCTTTTGTGAATCTCGGGAAGCACACTTGCCAACCACTTAGTGGTTTTACAAAGCTTTTGGGAATATATATTACCATCTGTTGATGTACCTGGTATCTTGTGATAGTACACTGTACCAGATGCATAAAAATTGCTACAACAAACAGTTTTTGTTTGTTGTCAGATCACTACTATCGTCACTTGTGTAGTTGGAAAAAAAAAATTGCCTCATTTTCACAGTGGAAAATAGCAGCCCACAAAAGGGCTCTAGGAGAAATACACTACCACTACAGTTTTTGTCCTAAACCACAAAAATAAAATTACAAAAATAAATAAATAAACAAACTGATCACATGTCAAATATAACATCAAAAAATTTGACTTTGCAATGGGATTAAAGCATTAATGCTTAAAGACTGCCCAAGCATTGTTACTTTACAGTAAGAATGTTTGTCAGCATGCAAAGTTACCACACAATTGGCAAAAGCTACAGCGACGTCATATGAACATTCCACAGCCTTTGCAGTAACAAAATGTTAAAAATCGGCACTACAGAGATTGCTCAGAGCCAACAACAACTGACGACTGCTAACTTCAAATTATAGCTGACAGGTAGTACCTCAGGAACTTACTGTAACTGCACTGTGACTTTTTTGCAGATAATGGGGAGAGCTGTGTTGACTCACACGGTACACAACCATCTCAACACATTCAGTGGGGTCTCTAGGTGTCCATTATGTACTACAGTACAAACCCCCAGGAAATGTAGTGCACAAAGAATCGTGGTGTACATGGAAACCGGTGGATGGCAAGCGACAATCTTTTTAAGGAGCACTAGTGAGAAAATTTAGAGAAATGGCTGTTGACTCTGACTGCAGAACAATCTACTGCGACTAATGTACATTCCATGTAAGGGCCATGAAGACAAGTTTAGAGAGATTAGGGCTCATTCAGAGGCATATAGACAAGTCATTTTGCCCTCACTCTGTTTGTGGTGCAACAGGAAAGGAGATTACTAGTGGTGATACAGGGTGTCCTCCAGCGGAACTTGGATCAGTGGTATTGTATTCCTTTCACAATAAGTGAAGCATTTCTTTGATACCTGATGATCCTTGTAGAAGGGTGCGGAAATGGCCAGGTACCAATGCATGTCTCAAGTGTGAAGACCCACAGATTCAGCACATAGTTGAGTCAGTCTGGTTTTGGTCTTGTGTCACCTATGGATATCAAATGCCTCTAATAACTAGTAAGTATAATTTGAGAGCTGTGCAGTATCAGAACTGAATCCTCCAACCTACTGTTTAGCCAACAAAATGTCAAAATTTCAGCAATGGGTCTCTCGACAAATAGTGCACTATGGCATAGGTCCTGTTCTTAGCATGCATTTATTGTAATTTCCTGCTTAATGCAAAGTCATAAGCAATTGGAAAAAAGCATGGTAATTCCTGTATATAAGAAGAGTAAAAAAATGGACCCACAACATTACAAACTAATATCCTTAACATTGGTTTGCTGCAGAATTCTTGAATGTATTTTCACTTTGATTTCCACGAGACAGAAAAGCTTCTGTTCACAAATCAGCACAGATTTAGAAATCATCGTTCGTGTGAAACTCGACTTGCTCCTTTCTCACAAGATATCCTGCAAATCAGCAATGAAGGGAACAGGCAGATTCCACATTGCTGTTTCCAGAAAGTGTTTGCCACAGTGCGCCACTGCATACTGTTGATGAAGGTCTGAAATTACAGATTAGGTTTCAAGATATGTAAATGGCTCGAGATGACTTTTCGTGTAGCAGAAGCCAGAATGTCGTCCTTGATGGTGAGTGTTCATCAGAGGCAGGGGTATTGGGGTTATTCTCAGGAGTGCTCCGGGGAAGTATGATAGCACCACTCTCATTCTCTATACAGGGTGTTACAAAAAGGTACGGCCAAACTTTCAGGAAACATTCCTCACACACAAATAAAGAAAATACGTTATGTGGACATGTGTCCGGAAATGCTTAATTTCCATGTTAGAGCTCATTTTAGTTTCGTCAGTATGTACTGTACTTCCTCGATTCACCGCCAGTTGGCCCAATTGAAGGAAGGTAATGTTGACTTCGGTGCTTGTGTTGACATGCGTCTCATTGCTCTACAGTAATAGCATCAAGCACATCAATACGTAGCATCAACAGGTTAGTGTTCGTCAGGAACGTGGTTTTGCAGTCAGTGCAATGTTTACAAATGCAGAGTTGGCAGATGCCCATTTGATGTATGGATTAGCACTGGGCAATAGCCATGGTGCGGTACGTTTGTATCGAGACAAATTTCCAGAACGAAGGTGTCCCGACAGGAAGACGTTCGAAGAAATTGATCGGCATCTTATGGAGCACGGAACATTCCAGCCTATGACTAAGCGACTGGGGAAGACCTAGAATGACGAGGACACCTGCAATGGACGAGGCAATTCTTCGTGCAGTTGACGATAACCCTAATGTCAGCGTCAGAGAAGTTGCTGCTGTACAAGGTAACGTTGACCACGTCACTGTATGGAGAGTACTACGGGAGAACCAGTAGTTTCCGTACCATGTACAGCGTGTGCAGGCACTATCAGCAGCTGATTGGTCTCCACAGGCACACTTCTGCGAATGGTTCTCCGACATTGTGTCAATCCTCATTTCAGTGCAAGTGTTCTCTTTACGGATGAGGTTTCATTCCAACGTGATCAAATTGTAAATTTTCACAGTCAACATGAGTGGGCTGATGAGAACCTGCACGCAATTGTGCAATCACGTCATTGACACATATTTTCTGTGAACGTTTGGGCAGGCATTGTTGGTGATGTCTTGATTGGGCCCCATGTTCTTCCACCTACGCTCTATGGAGCATGTTATCATGATTTCATACCTGTGCTGCTAGAACATGTGCCTTTACAAGTACAACACAACATGTGGTTCATGCACGATGGAGCTCCTGCACATTTCAGTCGAAGTGTTCGTACGCTTCTCAACAACAGATTCAGTGACCGATGGATTGGTAGAGGCCGACCAATAGCATGGCCTCCACACACTCCCAACCTCAACCCTCTTGACTTTCATTTATGGGGGCATTTGAATACTCTTGTCTACGCAACCCCGGTACCAAATGTAGTGACTCTTCATGCTCATATTGTGGACGGCTGTGATACAATACGCCATTCTCCAGGGCTGCATCAGCGCATCAGGGATTCCATGCGACGGAGGGTGGATGCATGTATCCTCGCTAACGGAGGACATTTTGAATATTTCCTGTAACAAAGTGTTTGAAGTCATGCTGGTACATTCTGTTGGTGTGTGTTTCCATTCCATGATTAATGTGATTTGAAGAAAAGTAATAAAATAAGCTCTAACATGGAAAGTAAGCGTTTTCGGACACATGTCCACATAACATATTTTCTTTCTTCGTGTGTGAGGAATGTTTCCTGAAAGTTTGGCAGTACCTTTTTGTAACATCCTGTATAGACTGGTGGTCCAAAACATTATGACCTGCTTAATAGCTTGTTTGTCCATTTTTGGGACAAAATACATCACTGATTCTGCGAATCAGGGATCAGACAGCTTGTTGTTAGGTTTGAGGAGGTATGAAGCATTAGATGTCTACACACAGGTCTTGTAATTCACTGATTTGCATACGTGGTAATGATGCCCGATAGTCATCCAGATGGGTTTTTTAGGTTTACATCAGGCAAATTTGGCCACCAAGACATCAACGTGACGTCACTATAATGCTTTTCAAACCTCTGTAGCATGATTCTGGCTCTGAGACACAGACATTTACACTGCTGAAAGATGACATCGCTGTCGGGGAAGACATCAAGCATGAAGGGACACAGGTGATTCACAGCTGTCGGCATGTCTTTGATTACTACATGCAAGTGCAGGAGAATGTCTCCCAAGCATAATGCTGCTCCCACCAGCCAGCATCCGTGGTGTGCTGCACATTTGGAGCTGCCATTCACCTCAATGATGGTTTTTGTGGAGACACCTATCAACCTAGTGTAGCAAAAATGGGATTCACCCAAAGAGCCAACATTTCCATTGATTGATGGTTTAATCCGAATGGTTCTGTGCCCACTGCAATCACAACTGATGATGTTGTTGGGTAGACATGTGAACATGTAGGAGTGGTCTGCTGCGGAGATCCGTGTTCCAGAATTTACAATGAACAGTGTGCTATGGAACACTTGTGCGTGCACTAGCATTGTGCTCTTTCAGCAGAGTTGCTACAAATCACCGTCTATCCTACATTGCAGCCAGACATGCCGCCAAACCCCAAGTACTGTGAAGAGTCATGGATGTCTAACCATTTAGCACCTAGTGATAGATAGCACATGAACATTTGACCAGCATTGCCGCTTTTGAGATGTGTGTCACAGGCTTAGCATAATAATAATCTGCCATATATCAAAATCACTTATCTCAACTGATTTCCCCATTTGCAGCCCATATCTTACCTAAGTGAGCCCCCACCCCCCTCTGCTCTATTTACATATTTTTGTTACCGCATCACATGCCCGCAATGCCACCAGGCAGCATCCAACTTGCAGTGGGCATTGGTCATAATGTTTTGGCTAATAAGTGTACATTAAGGATCTGACAGCCAATGTGGCCAGCACTATGAGGCTGTTTGCTGATGACGCTATTGTGTATGAGCAAATGTCGCCATTGAGTGACTATAGGAGGATATAAGATGACTTAGACAAAATTTGTGATTGGTGAGATGAATGGAAGCTTACTGTAAATATAAAAAAATGTAGGTTAATGCAGATGAGAAGGAAAAAAATCCCATGATGTTTGAATACAGCATCAGTAGTATGCTGCTTGACAGTCACGTCAATTAAATACCTAGGCATAATGTTGCAAAGCAGTAAGACATGAAACAAGCAAAATTGGTTGTAGGGAAGGCAAATGGCCAAATAGGTTTATTGCAAGAATTTTAGGAAAGTGTAGCTTATCTGTAAAGGACACAACACTAGTGTGACCCATTCTTTAGCATCGCTTGAGTGTTTGGGATCTGCATGACATTGGATTAAAGGAAGACATTGAACCAATTCAGAGATTTATCACCAGTAAGTTTGATCAGCACATAAGTATTATAGAGATGCTTCATGAACTCAAATAGGAACCCCTGGAGGGAAGATGATATTCATTTCACAAAACACTATTTAACTATTTAGGTACCTCGTACTTGAGGTTGACTGCAGGATGATCCTACAGCCACCAATTTACAATTAATGTAAAGGCCACAAGGACAAGAGAAATTAGGGCTTGTACAGAGGCATATAGACTATTGCTTTTCCTAGCACTATTTGTCAGTGGAACAGGACAAGAAATTACTAAGGTGGCTTGTGGGGTATGTACGTAATTTTAATCAGCATGATAGATACATTTTTGTACATGTTTACTTTCAAGGAACTTTGTTGTGCTGTTCTTTTTTAATAAAAACAAATACAAAGCTCGTGTGGGGTGTGTACATAATTTTAATCAGCATGATAGATACATTTTTGTACATGTTTACTTTCAAGGAACTTTGTTGTGCTGTTCTTTTTTAATAAAAACAAATACAAAGCTCGTGTGGGGTATGTACATAATTTTAATCAGCATGATAGATACATTTTTGTACATGTTTACTTTCAAGGAACTTTGTTGTGCTGTTCTTTTTTAATAAAAACAAATACAAAGCTCGTGCTTATTCACTCCATTCCTGGCTGATGAAAGTATCTAATGTAATTATCATCTTTCTCATGTTCCCAGTACCTCGGAAACTCTCTGTCAATTGTATTTCTTTTTATTTGGCATTTATGGCATGGACATCTTGGAATTCACGAGCATCTATTCTGTTATCAGAAACATTACATTCTCTTCAGACCATTCTGCTGCTCAAAGATCTTGAGTTGAAGACAAAAGTTCACTGATGAAACACCAGAATTTAGCTCTTTCTCTCCTGCTCTCACCAATGCAGAGATGATGGAGACTTCGTTTGACAGTTCATCGAAGGACTGATAATGGGCAGAACATGAGTGAACACCTGTGAATGCTAACCAAATGCAACAGAATGGTGTCTGCTTGTGCTCAGCTACTGTTCAGAGCCATAGATAATTCTTGTTCATTTGTGTCCGCTCCACTGAAAAATGTGTTTCAGACCTGCAGTCCAGTCTTTTAAGTTTAGCAGGCAGATGGATCGGTCATGTTTTGGGCCAGTATGGTATACAGATGTCTGACACATCTCATTTCTAATAAGGCTATTTGAGGGCTGTGCAATATGATGATAGGATACTCGAACCTACTGTCCTGTCATATAGTCGACATTTGGATGATCATTGGTTGTGTTTCAAGATGACAATGCACAAGTACACCATGGGATACGAATGATGGAGGAAATCAAAGTCAAAATGAGGGCAGCTCAGTCTGTATTATTGTAAAATATTAGGAGAGAGAGAGTCACAGACATGATATGCGAGTTGAGATGGTAATCACAAAAAGAAATACTTTTTTGCTGTGGCAAGATCTTTTCACAAAATTCCAGTCTCCAACTTCATCCTCCAAATGCAAAAACATTTTAATTTTCATAGCACTCACCTTCATAGGGAAAAATGATTGTTATAATAAAACACAACAAATCAGAGATCACACAAAGCAATTTAAGTGTTACTTTTCCCCACACATTGTTCAAGAGTGGAACGGTAGAGAAACAGTATGGAAGTGGTTTGATAAATCCTCTGTCAGGCACTGAGCTGTGAAATGCAGAGTAGTCATATAGATGCAGACATTTCATATCCCATAAGCACGGTGGTTGTGGAGGTCTAGTGGGTAGCGCACTAGACTCCAATCAGGAGGTCCTGGGCTCGATTCCCCATAAAACATAAAAGGTGGGGAATTTTCCTTGTTCCAGTGACTGCAGGATGGCCCCCAGGTGACGCCAACCTGCTATCAGGTGACTCCTGGGGATATTTCCCAGGGGTAAAAGGAAGCTGGGGTGATAGGCCATTAACCCTCTCCCTCCTAGTGCCACAGTGAACAAAGGCTGCACCCTACCTGCTGTCAGGACAACAGCCCAGTCACTGCCTGTCATCATAGACCTTACTTTTACTTTTATGTTGTATGCATCTGAACAATTACTTTAACACAGAACAAATACGGAAATGAACAAGACCAGAATAATTAACATATTCTGTTGGATTTTCTGTTGCGGCTATATCATAAATTAAACAACAGCAGAAAGACATCTTCAATCAATTCTCTAAAATTCATGACATAAAAGTATTGTACAAATCATTAAAACTCTACTGTACTCTATCGAAATTGTAATACTCCTGGGTAGATGCCAACGTTAGCATGCAGCTAGAGCCAGTGTGGACATGGTTTTTAGGCTGTTGTCCACATCCGACTAGATGAATAGCAGACTGGTATGCACACCCCACATCAGTTACATGATCCTCAAACATTTTGAAAACATTCTCACACTTTCACACACGATAATATTAGATACATACAGATACAGGGTACATAACTTTCACTCTGGTGTGGGTTGGAAGGGGGGGAGGGGGGGGGGGGGAGGTGGCATGGAAAGGGCATCTGGCCACAATTTACCACTAATACTGCCAAATCCACATTAACATGCTGAGACTGTGATAGCAGGGGATAAAGACTAAGAAAAAGAAAAAGTAAAATGTATCAAAGTTGTGAGGTAAAAGTCTGTGCCCACTGCCAGAAGAAAATTCACTCTAGATTTAATGTTGCAACAGTGCATATGGAGTACATGAAATGATCACATTTACAGATCAATACTGCAAATGCTTCTCAGCTAGCATGTATCGACCCGTGCCAAAACACACACATTAGTACGTGGTGTAGCCCTCACTGGTGACAATGCAGACACTGACTACGGCATTCAGTCGATAGTACAGATGGCAAAAACTGTCCTGAGATAAATTATGTCACACATGCTCTATCTGTTCAGATAGTTATGTAAGAGTTGTTGGTTGACAAGTTGCACGAGTCACTTCTCATCCCATGTTCCCACATGTGCTCGGTTGGAGACAAACTCGTAGAACATGCTGGCCCGGGAAGTCACTGCTCATCTTTCTGAGAACACTGAGTTTCATGGGCAGCGTGTGGGTCCTCACTATACTGTTGGAACAGTACATTACCTTCCAGTTACAAGAATGCAAAAATAACAGGTGTAACATCATTCTGCATGTACCAAGTGCAGAAACACCACAGATGAATGAGAGTTGTAGTTTATCGCACCACAGACCATAAGGCCTGGGGTGGGGCCACTGTATCTTGGGCAAATGCACTCTACAAGAGAGTGCTCACCAGATTTATGTCATTTGCTGATACGACCATCACTTGTGTGTGAGCGGAATCTGCTTTCATCACTTACAACCATGGCGTGCCATGCCATCCTCAAAGAGATCCTCTAATGGTACCACTCGAACCATGCATGTCAGTGCTGAGGCACGATTGGAAGACAGGATAGATGTGTGCACGTCCGTAACGCAACTGGCAATAACTGCTTTGCAACAGTTTGTGTTGACACATCTGGGGCTCACAAGACCTTTTATCTGTGCTGTGGTAGCCGTACGATCTGCAACTGCTGCCCTTTCAGTACAACAATCCTAGTGAGCATCTGTGCTGTGTGGATGTCCAGAACCTCGATTACGTGTGTGAGAATGTTTACGTGACTACTGATACTAGCAGCGTTGCATAACTGATGCAGCACATCCAACTTGTGTGGAAATTCCCCCGAAAGGACCATCCTGCCACTCGGAAGCCCACAATTTTACCCCTTTTTAAACTCACTCGTTGGCTATAAGAATCACGAGTGTGCCTTCCTGGCATGGTTGCCTGCTTGCTTCACATGTCTGCATCACACTGGCTGTGAGCATTTCCTATTAAAGGGTAGACACATATAGCACTCTGATAGCTATGCCATTACACTATCTGTTGGCGGATGACACTGAAACCATTGCCAGTACATCTACTACTCCCAGGTGACATACGTTGTCATCGGAACAAAATTGACATTGTATTTCCAGGTGTACAATATAAGCTGTATCAGCAGAAATATGTGACTAAAAAGATGCTAGCCTTACATTATTCTTGCACATTATCATTATCTTTGATGTTAATATGACAAGAAACATGAAAAATGCAATATCGAAAGTGAAGTTCATGGGAGAGATCTATGAACTGTTCAAAGTAAAGACAGGAGTGAGGCATGAGGAGAAAATAATCAGGACATGGGACAAAAGAGACAGATGGGTGAAGACTGAACCGTCGCCCTCCAAGTGCCGTGCCAAACAAAGAAAGTTGATGATTGAAATTTTAAGAACCTGCTCCAGCAAAATGCTTTTGCTTTATTGACTGCCACCCTAATTCACATGCGATATCTGTGGCATGCACTTTCCTGTTTGCTAATAATACAAAATGAGCTGCCCTTCTTTGAACTTTTAAATGATGTCCTCTGTCAGTCCTATCTGGTAAGGATCCCACACCATGCAGAATACTCCAAAAGAGGACTGACAAGTATAGTTGTAGATAGTCTCTTTAGTAATCCTAATCTTCTAAATGTTTTACTATTAAATCACAGTCTTTTGTTTGCTTTCCCACCGCATTATCTATGTGAGCATTCCAATTTAAGTTATTTGTAAATGTAATTCCTAAGTATTCAGTAGACTTCACAGCCTTTAGATCTGCGTGAATTATCGTGTAACCAAAATTTAGTAGATGCCTTTTACTACTCATGCGGATGACATAACAATTTTTATTATTTAAGGTCAGTTACCACTTTTTGCATCATATGGATAGGTAGCCTAAATCATTTTGCAGTTCATTTTGATCATCTGATCGCTTTACAAGACAGTAAATGATTTGCAAGACTGTAAATGATAGCATCATCTAAGAGGACTGCTCAGATTCTCTCTTAAATTGTTAATGAATATCAGCAACAGCAGGTGGTCTATAACACTTCCTTGAGGAATGTCAGATATCACTTCTGTTTTACTTGACGATTTTCCATCAATTAATATGAACTGTGACCTTTCTGACAGGAAACCACACATCCAGTTGCACAACTGAGACAATACACCATAGGCACACAATATGATTAGAAAATGCTTGTGAGGAACTGTTTCAAAAAGTCTTCTGGAAATCTACAAATATGGAATCAATTTGAGATCCCCAGTCGACAGCACTTATTACTTTGTGTGACTAAAGAGCTAGCTGTGCTTTAAAAGGTCGATATTTCTGAATCTATCTTGGCTATTTATCAATGAATCATTATCTTTGAGATAATTCAAAATATTCAAACACAATATATGTTCCAAAATCCTAATGCAAATCAACATTAGTGATATGAGTCTGTTATTTAGTAGATTACTCCTCTTTTCTTTCTTGAGCATTGGTGTGACCTGAGCAACTTTTCAGTCTCTAGGTATGGATCTTTATCAAATGAGCGGCTATATATGATTTCTAATGGAGCTATTGTATCAGCATTCTCTGAAAGAAACATAATTGCTTTATGACACTGAGGAGAGCTACTACTAAGTTACTCACAGTTGCAGTTGTTCTTGATTTGAATACTGCAATATTTACTTTGTTGTCTTTGGTGAAGAAATTTCAGAAATCCGTGTTTAGTAACCCTGCTTTAGTAGCACTGCCATCAGTAACATTACCACAGCTATTGCACAGTGATGGTATTGGTTGTGTCTTGACATTGGTGTACTACACATTCAACCTGAACCTCTTTGGATTTTCTTCCAGATTTCAAAACGAAGTTTCACTATGGGAACTATTAAACACATCTTGCACTGAAACCCACCCTAAGTTTCGAGCTTCAGTAAAACATTGCTAATCTTGGAGATTTTGCATTCTTTTAAATTTTGACATGCTTTTTTTCATTGCTTCTGCAGCTGAGTTTTGACATATTTTGTGCACCACCCTTTTAATTTATTTGGTATCCTTTCAATTTATTTGGTATATATCTCTTAATTGATGTCGATACTATTTCTCTGAATTTAAACCATCTCTGGTCTACACTTACATAGTCAGACTTGAAGGAGTAGAGACTTAGTAGAGACCGTCTTCTTGGAAGGCATCAAGTTAATTTTTATCTGCTTTCTCATTAAATGCCTTATTGTGTAGGGCTGGAAATTAATAGAGATAAGGCAAACAGAATGTGCAAAGTAAGTGGAAATTACTCGTCTCTTCCCCGATTACAGTGCAATAGAAGATATTACAAGATGTTGACAGATTGCCATATCTCGGTAGCTTTATATGTAATAATGAGGTCACAGATGCAGAAATCACCAGCAGAACTGGAAAATCGGTCCATATGGCAATTAGGTCTGTAATATGTCAACAAAGCTTTGACTGTACTCCTTTATCGTTTATATGTGTGAGACTTGGAAAATGTCAGTAAAATCAGCACACAGTCTCCATATTTTTCACCAACAATGCTATAGATGAATTCTGAAGATGTTAACCCAACCAAGTTACAAACGATGAAGTGCTGAGAATACGAGGTCTACACAGCCTGCACAAACTTAATGTTGAAAGAAGACTGAAGATTGCAGGTTATGTTCTACGCATGTAAGGTGGAAGAATCCCAAAATCAACACTGTTGTGGAAATCAATGGACAGATACAGATGTACAGGAAGACCTGTTAACACCTGGAACTTTTGCAATGAATCTTCAATGCATGGACACAAACTTGGAGGAAGGTGAGAACTTGGCAGCTGATCGAGTGAACTCTGTGAAACCAGTTCCTTGTATGGTACACAGTAAATCTGAGTAAGTTAGTAAGTAAGTAAGTAAGTAAGTAAAGTAAGTACAACTGGAGATTTTGCAAAACTGTTGGATGATTGATATTATTGTCTAGATTTGACACTGTTGGACTTCTACCTTTTCCTTGATGTGTATTCTTCAAATTGTGAGTTTTATGAGAAAGCTGATAGGTACTTACCAACCAACCTTCCCTCACATGAACTGACATTGTCTCTTTATAAATTCTACTGTGCTAACAATCATCCACTGAGAATCCTCGACTAGGTCTCCGCAGCTCAAATGAGCCAGTTTCTTTTAAATTTCTGTCTTTGGCTATAATTGTCTTCCAAGTATGGTGACACAACATCCTGTCATGAAACTTTTGGCTTTACACTTTTTTACTTTTCTGGACACTGCCTTTTTCTGCACTGTGCACTAAATACACTATGTGAGTAACCCCCAATCTCCAACAACCAATCGTGAACTGTAAACAGTTGTAAACTCTACCAGGGCACATAACAAACAATTAACATTTGTGTTTTAGTGTTCTAAGCTGTGAGGTCATCAGTGGAAAAATAATTTAGTACTTATTCCTTGACAGCCATAGTGGCCGTGCGGTTCTAGGCGCTACAGTCTGGAACCGAGTGACCACTACGTTCGCAGGTTTGAATCCTGCCTCGGGCATGGATGTGTGTGATGTCCTTAGGTTAGTTAGGTTTAATTAGTTCTAAGTTCTAGGCGACTGATTACCTCAGAAGTCGCATAGTGCTCAGAGCCATTCGAACCTATTCCTGACGTGCTGTTGTTTGGAACAACAACTGACATGATCCAAAATATTACTTTCTTTTATTATAGCTTCACTTTTATTTTGTCTAATGATTACTAATTTCAGTATCAAATTCCATCATCAAGCCACTATATGATCAGAAAGCATAGTGCATCGTTAAAATATTGTTTAATAAACAGATTACCATTATATCATCATTCCTTAAAATAATGTCCAAAGTGGAAGGACAGATGATTAATTTTGAGTATATACAAAAGTCAGAGTACTGAACCGGATATGAAAGAAGGAAAACCAGAAGGGCAGTGAGAGACGGGTGCCTTCTATCACCTTACTTCCTTAATATGTTCATCAAGGAAGTAATAACAACAACAAAGAAAAGATGACCAGAATCAAAAGGTAATTTCTGGAATACGCCAAGGAAATGTGATAGGATCATTACATTTACAATGTATATAAATGATCCAGTAGAAAGTGTCAGAGGCTCCTTAATATTGTTCACAGGTACTACACTTGTCCATCAGAAAGTAGCAACAACAGATGGCAGTATCAATTAGCACAATGACCTGCAGAGGATTGGTGAATGATGCAGGCTCTGGCAGTTGACCCTGCACATAAATAAATGTAACATATCACACACACACACACACACACACAGGAAAAGAAATCCAATACTGTACAACTACACTATTAATGACAAATTGCTGGAAACAGAATCTACCATAAAATATCTAGAAGTAACTACCCAGAGCAACCTTAAAGTGGAATGACGACATAAAACAGCAATAGAAAAGCAGATGCCAGACTAAGATTCTCAGGAAGAATCTTAAGTGAATGTAAATTACCCCCGTGTCCTTACCCAGTAGGACTGACAGAAGAGAGAAAGAAGATCCAATGAAGTGCGGAGTGTTTTGTCACAGGATCATTTAGTCACTGTGAGATCATTACAGAGATGCTCAGCAAACTCCAGTGGTAGATGCCATAAGAGAGCAGTTGTGCATCACGGAAAGATTTACTACCCAAATTTTGAGAGAGTAGTTTCTGAGAAGAGTCTGACAACATAATAGTTTCTCTCATATACAATTCACGAAATGATCACGAGAAGAAAATTTGAGAAGTTAGAGATAATACAGAAGCGTACTGACAGTCATTCTTCCCAAGCACTGTTCACAAGTGGAACAAGGCAGAGGGGATCAGTTGGTGGCATGAGACGTACCCCCTGCCACACACAGTTAGGTGGTTTTTGGAGCATGATGTCGATATGGAAATTTAATTGCATGCATATACACTGCAGATTGATGACATCACAATAGTAAATCAAAGTAGGAACTAAATAAAATGTTTCAGGCCTTAAATCAAGAAGTGGTAAAACTAAAGCTAAAAATGAATACAAAGAAGACAAAAGTTATGGCTACGGACAAGAAAGGAGGTGGAGGTAGAACTGACACAAGAACAGGCAATGAGCAACTCAAGAAAGGAACTGAAATTCAGTATCTCAGTAGCATTTTGCAAGAAAACAATCAATATTTCAAAGCATTCAAGAAAAGAATAGCACAGGTGAAGAGTTCCTTCCAAAATAAGAAGAAGCTGCAACTGAATAAACATATCAGCTTCCACATTAAGAAAATATTTGTAAAGACCTTTGTGTGGAGTGTTCTGACACACAGATGCAAAATCTGTACATTAGAAAAGCCAAAGGAAGCTCGCCTCAAACCTGCTGAAATGTGGTTCTGGAGGAGAAATACAAGAACTAGCTGCATTGACAGAAAAATCAAAGGAAATAGGAGAGAAGAAAGTTATAATCCAGGGCAAAGCAAAATACACTGGACACTTAACTGGAGATGATAATCTTTTAAAAAACATTTCTGAAGGCAAGATTGTAGGTAAGAAAACAAGGGGATGACTGAGAACATCCTACTTAAACCATATGATCAATGAATGGTATTTTCATCACGCATGGAGATGAAGACAACTGCTGGAGAGAGGAAGCTGTGGCTGCAGAGACAAGGTTTAACCTTTTGGAAGAGTAAGGACAAACTAATACAAAATATGAGTCTGCATGGTAGCTACATATGGAATAAATGACAACTTCTTGTGTGCAGTCATCTAGTCTCTTACCCCAGTAGGTGTCTTATCTACTAAAAGTAAAGGTCACTGTTGTGCTTTCAATAGATGTGAACTGCACCCTGAAAATGGTATGTCTAGTTTGCAGTTGTACAGAAGCTTTTTATTTTGCAAAATGGTTCAAATGGCTCTAAGCACTATGGGACTTAACATCTGAGGTCATCAGTCCCCCAAATTTAGAACTACTTAAACCTAACTAACCTAAGGACATCCCTGCCTGAGGCAGGATTCGAACCTGCGACCGTAGCAGCACCACGGTTCCGGACTGAAGTGCCTAGAACCGCTTGGCCACAGTGGTCAGCTTTTATTTTGCAAAGAAATTTTTGATAATAAGATGAACTGATGCTGGTACTCGCTACTGAAACCAGTAGTACTTAGACACAACAAAAATGTGACTACAGAAGTAAGAATAATTTTTCCAAACTATGGAGTATTTTTTTCAAATCAACACCACAATAGAGGATACTTATTTTAAACTAAAGACACAAAAGAAAAAAAGAGAAACTGTAAAGATCTTGAGTCTCATAAGACTCTCCTGGGAGGAAAATATAAGATATTTAATTGGTAAACTTGCAAGGCATACTTTTTTATGTTGTATAAACTATGAAACTGTAAGCATCGTCAGCTAAAATTTACTTCTTCTGTCTTAATATACCTTCCTTCACTTACAGCTGCAGTGTGGAGACAGGGGTGAGGGTGGGAGCAGGGATGGGGGTGAGGGTGAGGGCGTACTGCTTTAAAATGGTGATTATTGTATTGATATTCTTAACAACAGATTTATATCTTTTGCTTATGAAAGTCTGCATGCGATGACAGCTGCACTAGTAATACCTTCACAGGGTTGTATTCAAGTTGCAAGGCTAGATCTATGCCAGCCATGACACGCTCCCAGCCTTTCCTCCTCATGATCTGGTTGTAGCGTCGGGTCTGCAGGGTGTCTAAGCTGATGTTCAGACCGTCAAGCCCTGCCCTCTGCAAGGCAACCAGCTGTCTTGTCAACATGAGGCCATCGTTTGTCATTAAGACACTTTTGAGATCTTTCATTTCCTTCAAGGCACCTGTGAAACAGCAAATTATTCTAAAGAAACTGAAACAAATAATTTGTAACATTGCTGCTGCATATGAAACAAAACTCCAGTTGATAAATTGAAAATACAAATTCCTTAAAAGTTAACTGTACATTTGCCCTAATACCAAGAGATATGAAGGGTAAATAGACTGAAGTGAAGAATGCAAGTTAAGATAGCAATGAAAAAATAATTAGAGGCATAAGATCACCTACTGCAACAGGGAAATGGGAATCAATATGAACCATTACCCATCTACTGTCAACTCATTCCATGTCTCCATGTACACTGTATAAACCACTGTGGGTTGTACGACAAAGTACATTGTTGTACCACACATTACGGTTTTTCCCCATTCAATGCTCATGTGGAGTGTGCCATTAGCCTTATTTGTTATGGGTCGTACTTAAGCAATATTCTAGAATGGGCCACACAAGTATTTTGTAAGCAATGTCCTCTATAGACTGATTGCATTTTCCAGTATCTTACCAATGAATTGAAGTCTGCATTCTGCTTTGCCTACAAGTGAGTCTATGTCACCATTTCATTTCATCCAGATATTTGTATGAGTTGACCAATTTAAACTGTGATTATTTGATAATGTAGTCATACAATACTGTCTTTTTTTTGTTTTGTGATGTGCTCCAATTTACATTTCTGAAAACTTAAACTCAGTTGCCTATCTTTGGACCAAATTGAAATGTTATGATCTGACTCAAATTTGTGCAGATTTTTTTCAGGCAATAATTCATTATAGACAACTCTATCATCCAGGAAAAGTATGAGGTTCCTTATAATATCGTCTTC
The DNA here is from genome assembly GCF_021461395.2 of Schistocerca americana. Taxonomy (NCBI): domain Eukaryota; kingdom Metazoa; phylum Arthropoda; class Insecta; order Orthoptera; family Acrididae; genus Schistocerca; species Schistocerca americana. The sequence continues at coordinate 7,346,206 of NC_060121.1, read as the reverse complement.
CAGAACATTAAGGTACAACATAAATGTAATGGTTTAAATTACTATAACTGTATAAATAAGTTTATAAGTGTGTAAAATACATTGAACTATTTGTTACAACAAAATATTGTACCGGTATACTCAGCAAGATGTTAAATCAGCAGATAGCTACATTTTATGTTCAACATTTTGTGTACAGCATATATGCTGGAAAGGATTTATACCCAAATTAAATAAATCTGAAGAAATGGTAGTGTGTGTCTGGAAAAAAAAATCCGTAAAAACTCATACAGTCCAATTTGCTATTATGTCACTGTTACTGAAATATAGTACAAAGTAACTGAATTTGATGAACATTCTCAGAGTGCATTATGCCTCAGAGTGAAATGCACAGTAATGTCAACATTATTTTTCAAGGCTATGTTTGTGAAAATGGATGAAAGCAAACCACACATTTTGTTCACAATCTGCGGAAGCATTATGCACTGTGAAACACTGTACTGCTGTTCTACATAAAAGCTGTCTCATTGCCAACATCTTTCCCCTGCTGGCTGTTCTACACTTCTCATCATTGATTCAACACGTTGTAAGATATTTTATGCTGTATGACACCACAGTCCAGTCTGGTTAGGACAGCATAAAAATAATATATGAATTTCAGTATTGAAACTGGAACAGCAGAACAGTTCTCATCACACTGGATATCAAATCGAGGTTGGATTACAGCCATGGGTACATCATTTCATGCTACTCAACTGTATGTCATATGTCAGAGTTCTTCAACTGTAGTGGCTGGCGACTGGTGGCTGGCGACTGGTGGCATACCCATCTCTTGGCATCCTGTGAACAGACGTTCTCCACAGGTGACAGATTTGAAGAAAATGCTGGATGCGGCAACAGTGGAACACTCTCTGTATTGAGGTAGCTCAGTACAGCTCAGGTGATGTGTAGTCTTGCATTATCTTGTTAAAAGATAACATCACGGAGCCCTTGAAAATAGGGCACAGCGATAGGCCTTAACAAAACACAAATGCAATGGCTGCTGTCCAAATTACTGGCTATGTGAACCAGAGGTTGTGACATGTATCCAGTTGCACCCCATACCATCACATCACATGCTGGACCTGCATGTGAATGACAGGTACAATCTGGCCAGGTCTGTTGGCATCAGAGCCTCCACACACAAGTACATCAATTGTGACGATGTTGCAGAACCGAGACTCATCTGATACAATGACACAGTGCCATTCCTGTGTCTGGCATTGTTGTCAGTTGCACCGCTGTCAGTTCAACTCTCTCTAGAGCTGCATTAATGGCTTGACAGTCTGTGCTGCTCCAGATGCCATCACATTGTATGTGTGGATACTTGTCTCACTGTATACAAGCCCACTTCCTGACTAAATGTACACAACTTCACTGCAGGATCATGTACGCATGAGCGAACACTTGTCTGCCCTCTCAGGTGCTAGTTGGATGGCACTACGGAGGCCCTGCAAGGCATTTAGCATGGCCCTCCTGAACCTACCAATTCTATGTTCACACAAATTGAGATTCTGAGCAATGCAAGCAGCAATATAGTGAAACAATAAACCAGAGTCTCAGCAGACCATGAGCCTGCAACTGCCAAATCTGGAATGCTGATAAACATTTCTCCTTCTTCCATTATGCTTAACACGGTCATCGTGTAAACAACCAACACTGAAATAGAATTTCTGAATGAGAAACCTGCTCCATAAGCTTTTCTTGCATACAGAATATGCATGGGAGTGCTGAAAAGTAATGCCTCTGAATTTTTTATTCTGTTCTCAATATCGGTCGAGGTATGACACATCACGCGTATTACTTGGTCAACTTTCCCACTTCACTGACTTGTGGCACACCTCCCTCCCGCAAACAGATGGTGTCGCAATAGGCAGCCCACTCTGACCAGAGATTGTGAATATGTTTACGGTGCGCTTCGAAGAAGAGGCCCTGATGTCATCCAAATGGAAATCCATCTTCTTCTTCTTCTTCTGTTATGTGGATAACACACTTGTCATCTGGCCTCATGGAAGAGACAAACTTCTTGACTTCTTTGTACATCTGAACTCCACACGCCACAAAATCAAATTCACAATGGAGACCAAAGAAGAGGGAAGACTACCATTCCTGGACATCATAGTCAGGAGAATAACGGATAGCACCTTGTGCCACAGCTTGTATCTGACTCTATAAAACACATAAACGCAGTTCTCCCTATGTCACTGTGAATAATTTCAATAACAAAAACTGAGATGAATGTTGCAGCGTACATTTAATTTCCACTTTGGCTTTGCATTCAAGATCAGTCTTACCTGAGAGTGCAACATTACATCTTTGGTTAATTTAATTATATGTTCATTAGATTTTGGTTATAAGGCACATTTTGCTGCCTAATGTTTCATCTCCAAATACTAGAAACAATCCATGGAGGAAGAGGAGTATGTAAGACATTGGTGGACCAGGTTGGAAGAATCTGTGAATTTCAATACTCTGTAGAAGAGCTCAATCATTTGAAAATAACTTTCAGACATTGTGGCTATTCTAACAGATATACATAGGGCACTACATTCTAAAATATTTGCATCTTTCAGTGAGAAACAAGCAACTAGAGGAAAAGTTCTGTTGCCATTTGTAAAAACTGTCGCAGATAACGACCTCCGTGTGCTATGAAGAGAAGGTATTGACGCAGTGCTTAAACCAAACTGAAGACCACAACTGCAGCCATACTCAAGCAAATTGCTATGCAGTAGTTTCAGTGAATTTGACAATGATGTGGCTGCTTTCATTGTGGCCCAGTCATATTGTGGGGTAGGGAATGCCAGTGACTGGGCTGGATTTGTAGGTGACAGATGGATTTTTGGCAAAGCCTTGTATCAATACCTCCTTAATTATTGAGCTGAAAAACTGTAAAAAACATTCATACAGTAAAATCGCACAAAAAAATTTCCTATTTCCGCAGGTATTGTGCCTTCTGTTTCTTTTTCATTACAAAAACATATTGATTCAAGTTTATAGAGTCACAACTATGTCACTGTGATTTGTATAACACACATTCTGGAACATGTTCCAGGAATGTCATGAAACAGACAGCTTTAAATACTTACTCTAGCTCATCTTTCAAGACTTGCATGCCAACAACAACACCATCTATCCAATCTGTTTTTATTTCACTTTCATGTTAAGATTTCTCCACAAAGGATGTCATCTGCCATGTAGGCAGTGCAAGAGGAAATTCCACACTCACATTTGGGTAATCAAGTGGATTCTGTGTCTTGTCAGAACCAAGTACAATCAACCCAATATCATCTTTACCACTGGTAAATATCTGGAAACATATTAAATGGTAAAAATAAGTTTTGTTTATAACAAGTTGTATACCAATAGAAACATCACACACAGATACTCTTTATAAAATTATTTAATTGGATAGATAAAAAATCTACTCACCAAGCAGTGGCAGAACACACACATAAAAGACTGTTGTGATAGGCAAGTGTTTGGAACCAGTGACTCCTTCTTCAGGCTGAATGGTTGCAGGGGAAGCAAGAAGGGTGAAGGAAAAGGACTGGAGAGGTCTAAGAAAAGGGGTAGATTTTGGGAAAGTTACCCAGAACCATGGCTCATGGGTGACTTACCGTACAGGATGAGAAGGAAAGACTAATTGTTGGAGACTGCATCGGGCAAGATTCGGAAACCTGAGAGCTTAAAGGTGGAAGACAGGGTAATATGCAAGACAGAGATTACTACTAAAACTGTATATGGTTAATAAGAGTGAGAAGGTAAGTGTATTGTATGCAACAGTTGTGGGAGGGGGCAGTGAAAATAGACGGGAAAGACAATGAAAGATGTAGAAAGCTAAAACGGAGTGAAGCAAAGAGTAATTACAGTGAAGAAAAGCTGAGACAGGAGAAATTAACGTAAATTGAGGCGAGGTGGGTGGTGAGAACCAAGGACACATTGTAGTGCTAGTTCCCACCTGCGGAGTTCTGAGAAACTGGTGTCTGGCGGAAGAATCCAGGTGGCATGTCTGGTGAAACAAGTGCCGAAGTCATGTATGCCATGTTGTAGAGCATGCTCTGCAACAGGATATTGTGAGTTTCCAGAATATACACTATGACTACGCCAATTTTTCCTAACTGATAATTTGGTGGTAGTCATGCAGATGTAGAAAGCTGAACAGTGTTTACATAATAGCTGGTATATGACATGTGTCGTTTCTATTTCTCGCCTGATCCGCAGTTCTGTGTGACTTTCCCAAAATCTACACCTTTTCATGGAACTCTCCAGGCCTTTTCCTTTACCCTTCTTCCTTCCCCTTCAACGCTTCTGTCTGGAAGAGCCACTGTCTTTTATGTGTATGTTCTGCTGCCGCTTGGTGAGTAGATTTTTTATCTATTCAATTAAATAAGTTTATCAATAATTTATTGTTTTTGTTGTTATAGTTACTCTTTATAACCTACTTAAAATACATCACGTACCCTCCTCTCCACAATTCTTCGAACACATAGTTTTGCCTTTTGTAAAAAATCACTGCGTTTCTGTATAACATACTTGGAGTCAAAGTGTCCAACATCTATTACAATTACAAACAGATGAAAGAAAGTCATTGTATTTATTGGCAGTATTACGCAATCAAATATTTTGAAAGAGTTCCAGTGGTATAAATTTACAATATCTTACAATTAAATATATACGTTTATTCTTTATATCAATTCTTAGCAATAATATAATAGTATAAATTGCAGAATCAATATAGCCAATTTTAATGTAATGACTGCAATACTAATACAACATAACAGCGGTAAGTTATAACAAATGAGAGAGAGAGAGAGAGAGAGAGAGAGAGAGAGAGAGAGAGAGAGAGTGAATGAGGCATTTAGACAATGTTTCATTACAGTGTGAAACTTATTAGAATTAAAATGAAGCCATAGTGAATTATTACATTCCAAAAATAATAATTATTGTGTCCTTTCACCCCAAAATAATACATTCATTAGGCAATGTATACTTTTAATTTCAGAAATTTTTACAACGGCTCTGAACTTAACTGTTTCGATGAATTTATTACATGTGTCAATGAATGAGGGTTGATAACATTGCTTTAGTCATTCAATTGTTCATCATGTGATATTCGCAATGTTCTTAATAACTTCTTATGTAAAGTTCTATCATCAAAAAGATAATCTACGTAAGTTTTAAAAGTCGCGAATCTTTAAACAACAACTTGAAAATGGGTATATCAGAATTTTGTATACATTCTAGCATTGCTAGATTTACTTTTAAATTTTAAAGTGTATGAGCAGATTGAGCGACTTTCCATCCAGAAAATTTGCTTTTGGCAAGACCTCACTACAAAGAAAAATGGTCTTTCCGGAGTCAAATGCTAAAAAATTCATAAATACCAGCATTGTAAGTGATACAAACAGGTATTAAGCACTGTGCATAAATATCGTTCTGCTTGGCGAGAAAAAAAGTAGGTAGATGAAAGAGTAAATTGGGTGCAAGGATTGAACATAAACTCACCCAAATTGCAAAGGTTAAAAAAAAAAAAAAAACAAGGGGGTCACTGCTCAAGAATTGAGAACTGCCCCCCCCCCCCCCCCCTTTTCTTTTACAGGCTTGCTTTCACTTTTCAGATGAGACCATGTCCCCCATATGTGAAGAAAATAGCCAATATGTAAAGAGAATTACAGATAAAGCATTTTCTAGGATGAGATTTTCACTCTGCAGCATAGTGTGCACTGATTTGAAACTTCCTGGCAGATTATAACTGTGTGCTGGACCAAGACTCAAACATGGTGATCGTAAACACAGACCTGTGTTGCCATTTTGGGAGGTAGATCTCGTATCTGGAAAGAGGAGATGACAGTTAGGGTACTATGGGTGACAAGCTGCCATCAATTTTTGATGGTGCAGAACCCACAATAGTGGAACTGCTGCCTAGTCCAAAGGCACCTGTTACCAGTCTTACCCCACAATAGTGTATCGAATCCAGATGTAATGTCGAAGCTGATAAAAAGTCATATGAGAGATTCCTGTAATCTAGGTGTGACTGCACCAGTGCTGCATACAGCCATATCAAAGTAGAGTGGACCACACCGTGGTCGGTGTCGCTGAGGCATAGAAGAGCATTCAGGTGTGACATACATGTCTGCTTTAGTTGACATAGACGGGGAAGCCATGTCAACTAGGCATCAAAGACCGGTCCTAAAAAACACAATGACAGAAATGCATAACGTAGGTCATGGCAGCCAAGAAATGGATGCTATGAGTGAAAGCCCAGGATTGTGCTTGGTGTATTGCTAGCTGCATTCTGCCTCCAGCAATAGCCGTCGCGGACGAACAGAAAAGATGGGGACACCATATGTCATGCAGCTGCCGCCAGATCATTGGTAGCCACAAAAAGGAGAGTGACACTCAAAACAGAACCTTGTGAAAGCCCCTTCTCCTGCAGGGGGGGGGATGCTACAGGAGGCACCAACCTGTACCCAAAAAGTGTGACATGGAAGAAAGTTCTGGATAAAAATCAGGAGTGGGCCATGGAGGCCCCACTCCTTTAAGGTGTCAAGGATGTTATGGCACCATGTTGTATCATAAGATATATATGCAGATCAATGAAAACTGCAACAAGGAACTGATGCTGAGCAAAAGCTGTTCAGATAGCACACTTCAAGTGTACGAAATTATCTTCGCCCTTGGCGAAAAGCACCCTGGATCGAAGCCAAAAGATCCGGGGATTCAAGGACACAATACAGCCTTCGACTAACCATATGTTCAAGTAACTTGCAGGACACTGAGTAAACAATCTGGACGACAGCTGTCCGTTTGAAGAGGCAATTTATTTGAATTCAAAATTGGAATATCGGCATTTTCTCGCTACTGGGAAGAGAGTTCTGCATTGCACCAGGGATGGTTAAAGAAAGGCCAGGTACACTGATGGAAAAATTTGCAACACCAAATAATAATTTATGTAGAGTAATGAAATACCAGGAATATGTGGTGTCACCGCCAGACACCACACTTGCTTGGTGGTAGCTTTAAATCGGCCGTGGTCCATTAGTACATGTCGGACCCGCGTGTTGCCACTGTCAGGGATCGCAGACCGAGCGCCACCACAAGGCAGGTCTCGAGATGCGGACTAGCACTCGCCCCAGTTGTACGGACGACGTAGCTAGGGACTAGCAAGTGTGGTGTCTGGCGGTGATACCACATTAAGAAGCTTTGGCTCTCGTGTTTGGTGTTACTAAGTTCCATGATTTCTTGTATGGTCGTCACTTTACCATCATCACCGACGCACAAACAGTTTGTAAATATTGCTGAAACAATGCAGGGGCGGATGCACACCCGAATGGCAGTCTTTTGAATCGGTACAAGCCAAGATGCGTGTTAACCACCAAGACGCGCTGGGATTCGGCATCCACTGGGATTTGCAAGTACGCATCTGCTAGGTCCAACTTCGAAAAGTATTTACCCCGTCCGCCGGGCGCACTGCACGGCCCAGTAAACTGCCCTCGCACGCGTCCGCGCAGCTGCCGCCTCGCTCTAAACCAGGTGTGCCGTGACAGCATACAACTGCAGTGAAATCATGCCCGCGGTGTGCTACTAGACATTTGCGTGAAAATTGCCCGTCACGCCAAGCTATTTGTTTTTACTGTAATAAGAAAGGACATGTTCAAAGTGTTTGCCAGAAAAAGCTCAGATCAGACACTCTTAATCATTCCAAGCCCTTTGCTTCGCACCGGAATCGAACCAAGAATACTCAGGCTCGTGCACCTTCGCCCATGGACATTCATGTAGTTAATTCCACTTCGTCCAGTGCCACTGTCTCTAACAGTGACTGTGTTCGTTCCACAAATGCTGTGCGTCGACGTTGCCGGAACTCGCGTCAAGTCGCAAGTGCTTCTGTACCAGTGTCAGTTCAAATTGCATGAGACAGTCGCTCTTGTCGTCACCAGGACAATAAACTTTTTGTAGATTTGGACTTTAATGGAATGGTCATACCATTCCAGTTTGATACCGGAGCTGCAGTTTCATTGCTCAATCACGACACGTACAAACATCTGGGCAAACCTCCGTTGCATGCCGCAAATGTTAAGTTAAATAGTTATTCAGGTCAGAATATCCCTGTGTTAGGACAGTGCACCCTTCTTGCAACATACAAGGGACAAACAAAACTTGTGTCATTTTACGTTCTTCGTTCTTCTACTGCAGTGAACTTGTTTGGTTTAGATTTATTTCAGTTGTTTAACATATCTATAGTAAATCAGGACCTATCAGTGAACCAGCCTGTACCTCCGTGTACAGCGCAGAAATTCATTCGCTGGTCTATTTTCCTCTCGCATTACCACTACGATATCTTTTATCGGTCCACTGCTAAGCACGGAAACGCCGATGCGTTGTCCCGTTTGCCTGTTGCTGAGGATAGAGCATTCGACTCTTCCGAACTTGCTTGTATGCTCATTGATTCGGAAACCGATGATGTGGTCAAATCGTTTCCGATTGATTTTCGTCGTGTAGCTACAGCCACAGCTGCTGACCAAGTCCTTGCTACCGTTTTGCGTTTTGTTGCTACGCAACGGCCTTTGTCAAAGTCTCGGATCGAGGATCCGTTGGTTCGCCGATTTTTTGCTCACAAGGAGAGACTTTTTGTTCGACGTGGTGTTTTGTTGTTGCGTTCTGATAATGATCAGTCCAGAGTCGTGGTCCCACGTTCGTTACAGTCCTCTGTTTTACGGCTTCTTCACCAAGGACATTGGGGTATAGTGCGAACGAAACAACTTGCTCGTCAGCACTGTACTTGGTTCGGCATCGATGCTGCGATTACGAATATGTGTTCTTCTTGCATGGCGTGTGCCGAACAACAATCAGCACCGCCACGGAAAATATTTGCATGGCCAAGAGCCACTTCCCCTTGGCAACGCTTGCACATCGATTTTGCTGGTCCATTCTGGAATGCTCGGTGGTTTATTCTGGTAGATGCCTTCAGTAATTTTCCTTTTGTTGTCCGGATGTCTTCCACGACGTCAACTGCCACCATCCAAGCGTTGTCTGCTATCTTTTGCATTGAAGGTCTTCCGCAGACTATTGTTTCTGACAATGGCCCACAATTCATGTCCGCAGAATTTCAGTCATTCTGCCAGGCCAATGGTATTCAACATCTGACATCCGCGCCGTTTTCGCCTCAGTCAAACGGTGATGCTGAACGATTGGTCCGGACTTTCAAGTCACAGATGTTGAAGTTGAAAGAGTCGCATTCTTGGGAGGACGCGTTGTTGCTCTTTTTGTCTTCGTATTGCTCTCAGCCCCGAGATGGTCGCTCGCCGGCTGAGTTGCTCCACGGTCGTCCTCATCGAACCTTGATGTCTTTGCTGCACCCGCCGCATCAGGTTCCTGTGCAGCGGCAGACTTCTGCTTTTGCTCCAGGCGACGTTGTATTTTATCGCAACTACCGAGGTTCACGGCGTTGGCTCGCAGGGCGCATTCTTCGCTGCCTCGGCCGCGCGATGTATTTGGTTTTGGGGGCCTCTGGTGAGGTGCGTCGGCATCTCAATCAGCTGCGCCTCTGTCGTCGCACGGGTTCTGCCGCTCCCCGTCTGCTTTCAGCGACGGTGCCGTCCGGTCAGCGCCCTGGGGACCCATCTACTGGCTCGCCTCATCCCCAGGTGTTACCGACGATGAATTCCATTTTGCCCCATGGCGACGCGCCGCTGCCGCCTCCGCCGCCGCCGCCTGTCCTCCAGCCGGCGCCGCCCACAGTGGACGCTTCACTGCAGCCGCCAAGCGCCTCCCTGGGTCACGCGCCGCCGATCGCTTCCCGTGACCAGCTGTCCTCCACCATGGAGCTCTTGCCCGCTTGGGACCACATGGCGTCTTCGCGGTCGACCCTTCGGCCCCTCCTGTCTCTTTACGGGCACATACACTGCATGTTGACGTGCACCCTGGACTAGGTTTTCAGGCGTTTCCTAGATCCCCTCGCACCGAATGGCTGGGTGCGGGTGGCACAGCCTCGCCTGTTGTTAGTTTCCCCACCTCATCGCATACGTCAACATGGGGTCCTCCCCACGGCGGGCGGAAGCCTTATAACACGACCGTTCGCCGATTTGCGGGGGAGGAATGTGGTGTCACCGCCAGACACCACACTTGCTAGGTGGTAGCTTTAAATCGGCCGCGGTCCATTAGTACATGTCGGACCTGCGTGTCGCCACTGTCAGGGATTGCAGACCGAGCACCACCACAAGGCAGGTATCGAGATACGGACTAGCACTCGCCCCAGTTGTACGGACGACATAGCTAGCGACTATACTGACGAAGCCTCGCTCCTTTGTCGAGCCGATAGTTAGAATAGCCTTCAGCTAAGTCAATGGCTACGACCTAGCAAGGCGCCATTAGTAACATTGCATGTATCTAAAGAGTCTCACTTGTATCACCACATTCCCCAGATGTACCAAAAGGATGGATTAAAGTTAAGTATTACAGAAGCTACGTACTTTTCTGTATAGCATTCATTACGTATCCTGTTTCAGACCTCACGTCCATCTGCGTGAGCGTAGCGCATGCCTTTCGGCTTCCTCTTATTGTGTCTAGGCTGTCTTGTCTACACACAACAGAATATATTTGTTGAGTCAACGTATGTAAAGTGATTAACGTTGCAGGATCAGAGATCAATGTGAGTGTGAGATAAGCCACTGCAAATGTAAATGCAAATGCTGGTACGCCATTGTACACTTGTCATGTGTCAGTTTGTGGGATGGAGTTCCATGCCTGTTGCACTTGGTTGGCCAATATAAGGACAGTTAATGATGTTTGTGGATGGGTTGAAGCTGTCATCAGATGATGTCCAATATGTGCTCGATTGGAGGTAGAGCTGGTTATCGAGCAAGCAAAGGCAATATGTTGACACACTATAGCATGTTGGCTTACAACAGCAGTATGTGAGCAAGTGTTATCCTATAGGAAAACACCTCCTGGAATGCTGTCAGCATTCGTGGGATTCATACAGACAGTTTTGTCAGTGGAAAAGCGAAAGCCATTGTTGATGCTCCAGGAGTAAAGACAATCAAGACATTGCTGAAGGTGCCACTAAGTGAGACAGGTTCATAGAGAACTGCAATAGAAGGCAAAATCGTCAAAAAAAAAGGGAGCCGGAGATGCCCAGTGGGAGACAGGCCATTATAGGGTTAATGGCGATAGCAAAGAGAATGACACTCAGAATGGAACCCTGAGACACACCATTTTCCTGGATAAAGGTGTCCGACAAGGCAGACCCTTCATGCACCTCGAAAACTCAGTCTTTTAAAAATGTCTGAAGGAAACAGGATAGGTGGCCATGGAAGCCCCACATGTGAAGAGTATGGAGGGTACTAGCTCTCTAACAGGTGTCATAGGCCTTCTCCAAATCGAAAAACACGGCGACAATCTGGGATTTCTGCAGAAATCCATTCATGACTTGGGTGGGCAAAATAATGAGACGGTCCACTGCAGAATGCCGTGTTGAAAGCCACACTGTGCATTCATCAAAAATTGTGAGACTCGAGCCACCATATCATCCGGGCATGAATCATATGTCCCATCACCTTGCGAACACACTGGTAAGAGAGATGGAGTGGTAGCTAGAAGCTAATTTCGGCAAGAGCTGGATTTCCATCAATAAATTGAGTTGAAGTCTGCTGTTGTGGTCTTCATCCAACTACTGGTTTGGTGCATCTCACCAGCCTATTCCAGCCTTTGTAAGCCTCTTCATCTCTGCATAGTATTTCAACCTAAATCCACTTAGAATGGTGAACCACCATTCAGAGAATAACTTTTTAACAACACAGTTTGACTTCTGTAAAGGCTTCTATACTGAGAATCAAACATAATATCTCACAAATTCAACTCCAGTAGAATTAAATAGTGGAAATTATCCCCTCTGTAATCTTGCCAAAGCCTTTGACTGTTTAGATTAAAAAATTCTGTGAGGGGAAGCTAAAATAGTATGGCATTAAAAGTCTTCCCCTTGCATGGATTGAGTTGTACTTTAACTACAGAAAATGGAAGGTCACATTAACAAATGATAAGACAGGAATAAGATTAAACTCAAAAAGGGAGAACATAAAATATGGTGTGGCACACAGTGTTTGCTGCCAAGTCCACAAAAATGATTTACTTCCGGCACTGGAGGGCTTAGGAAAAACTCTAATGTTTTGCAGTGCCACAAACTTATTGATGCAAGATCTAAACTCATCCATACCAGAAACATCCAGGAGAATAACAGAACAGGCGTGTACTGATCCACAGGTACCAGCTTAATGCCTAAAAACTTGTATTGTGCAGTTCTAAAGAAATGAAAGTGACTTACAGATACGAATATCAAAAGTAGGGATAAATGGGCAATTAGGCTCCCGTGTTCTAAGTTCCTGGGTATGCAGATACCACTCACGTGTGAGTTTAGGATGAACTCAGCAATTCAGAACTGCAATACTAGAAGCAAAAATAATTTCCATATATAAAAACCTAAAATCAGGGCTGCCACAAGTTTCTCCAAGTGAAATTCCCTGATATCTCTGATTCCACAGACACATTTTAGAATTTTTCCCCGACAAATTTTGAGGTCTCAAGGGGAGGTAAAGACATAAGTCGACAAAAGAATGTAAGGGCTTTGTATTTCTCCCCCATTTTGTTTTAGGGCGCAAAAACAACTAGGGTCATATGTGTCCAGCCAAAACTGTGAAACACAAAGGTGAGGAGAGGAGTTAAAAATGATTACATGTCAACGTTTAATGACAGGAGACAGGACAGCTACAATCAGGGATGTGGAGAAAGGTCTATGAAGTACGCAATAGGTAAATGGAGGCCCAGAACTAAAAGTTAAATGGCCTTCACCATATTGCTACAACTGATAAGAAGTAAAACACGGTCGACAGCCCACGCATTGTTCACTAAAACGGCCAATAACTCAGATGGCAAACCCAAACGGGAACGTAAACGGTAAAAAAAAAAAGGGCACCCTCTGAGGAAACAGCAGACAGTTAAAAGTTGGGTGCAATGTACACAAAGTAGTGGGGGAGCACCACTTAACAAATGGTGATGGCTAAAAAGGCAGTGCCCAATATGCAACCTAGTTAAAATGACCTCCGCGCCGCAGGACGACTGAGAGGAGGTTGTCCAAGCCACTGGAAGAGGCTTAATAACCCAGAGCTTATTCCTATGAATGGAGGACCAGTGGCGATGCCAAAGTGACACCACCTCCTGACAGAAAGCAACAAGAGATCATCAGAGGGAATGCAAGAATTATTGGGCTGAAGTACGAGGAATGCAGCTTTGGCAGCAGTGTCAGCAACCTCTTGGACCGATATGACCTGGAACCGACGTAAACATCACAGTGGCTCCATAAAAAGTGAGCAAGTGGAAGCTTTCCTGGAACCGGTGCACTAAGGGATGGACAGTCTACAGTGCACAGAGGCTTTGAAGGGTGCTGAGAGAGTCTGAGCAGTGACACAGTTGAAAAGAGTATGTCACCAGATGTACTCCATGATCTGATACAGGGTGAAGAGCTCTGCTGTAAATACTGAGCAATGTGCCGGAAGTCAGTACCAAAAAATGTTGGTTGACGTTGAAGGCACACCTGACACCATGGTCAGTCCAAGAGCCATCAGTGTACACAAAGATACTGTTGCAAAAATCCATGCTTAGGTCGTGAAACTGAAGGCGAGCCTGAAGGTCAAGGTGAAGATGGGCTGCCGCATGAAGCCAAGATGGTGAAGGGTTCACACCCATCGAAAAAGCTGCAGGGAGCATGAAGTCGGAGGACCAAGATAGTTTTGTATAAAGCAGGAGCCTCAGGAATTTTGTAGTTTCAATGAATGGAAGAGCAACAGGCCTAAGACGTCCGGTGGCTGCACGAAAAGCATTATTCGACACATTGGCATTGCTGTCAGGCTTCCTCAGAGCCATAATCCGTTGGTAGCAGGCACCCACTGCAGTAGTAGCCCTCGGGTGGCCTGAGCAAGGTATGTCACTGATAGTTCCTGTCCCTCTCTATCTCTTCCATGTCCGAACAACATTGCCACGGTTCACTCCACGATGTCTGGACACTACCCTTGCTGAGAGCCCTTCTTGGCAAAGTGTAATAATGCAGATGCAATCGAACTGCAGTAAGGATCATCTAGGCATTGTTGAACTACAGACAACATGCCCTGGATTCCTCATGTCGACAGCAGAAGAAAGCCGACACTTCTGTAGGACCTCATGGAGCAGGATCCTCTTGCCTCTGTGCCCTGTAGCAGTGAGTTTTCGCAGACTGACACTTGGCAGCTGCCGAGGTGACACCCCTTCCTATTGTCCTCATCGTGACTGTCCTCCAATGGAACTTTTGCAGACTTTGATCCAACAAAGAGGATTTATGACTGCTTTTAGAATTGCAGCTTCTACTTGTACTCTGCCTTCAGGAAACAAAATTGCATCCTCATGACTGCTTTGAGCTTTTGTATTTCTTCCTGGTCTGTTTTGACCTTCCGCTCGAGGTTGGCATTCTGTCTCATGAAGGAGTCATGCTGCTCATATGGGATGACATTCATAGTCAACCCATCCATCTCCCTGACTACCTGTCATCAAGCTGTTGCAGTCTGTCTTTTCCTTCCTCACTTGAACTTTTCCCTTTCTACCATTTACATCCCTCAATCATTTGATGTCACCAGGTTCGACTTCCTCCAGCTTATTGGACAGCTTCCTCGCCGATTTCTGCTGCTTGGGGACTTTAATGCACACCATCCCATTTGGGGCTCTTCCAGAACCTATCCGAGAGGTGCCCTCTTCGCTGCCATTCTTAATCAACTTAACCTTTTCATCTTTAACACAGAAGCACCCATGTTGCTTTCAGACTCGTCGCACTCCTATTCCCATTTGGACCTTTCCTTCTTCACTGCCCGTCCTGCACATCATCTTGAACGGTCCGTTCTTTCTGACACCTACTCGAGCGACCATTTCCTGTGTGCTATCGATTTGCTGACTCCTACCCCACCTCCGTGCACATCGAAATGGCAGCACACTAAGGCTGACTGGAGACTTTACCCCGCCCTGGCGACCTTCAACGAACATGATTTCCACAGTTGTCACAGGTGGAATTTCTTACAAACATTATCCTCACCGTCGCAGAACATTCCATTCCTCACACTTCCTCTTTACCATGCTGTGTCCCAATCCTTTGGTGGACTGAAGCCTGCTGCGATGGAATTCGCATTCTTCAGGATAACCAAAAAGGTAGCTGAACTTCATTCACTAGTTCTTTTAACAGTTTCACCCCCCTCTTCCATCGTGTGCACCAACTTCCGATGGTTCTCTGGGAGCAAGATCCATTCCCCAATTTTCATCCTGACAGTAGCAGACAGTATCATCGTGTACCATATTGCTATCTCCAACACCTTGGGTCGCCATTTTGCAGAAATTTTGAGCTCCTCCCACTATCATCCTGCCTACCTCTATTGGAAATGGGCAGAGAAGACTCAGGCAATACCCTTCTCTTCTCAGAATCGTGTGTGTTACTGTGCTGCCTTTACTATGAGGAAGCTAGCTCACGTTCTCACTTCATCTCAATCCTCTGCCCTGGACCAGACACTGTTAATTTTCAAATGTTGCAGCACCTTTCTCTTGTGGGCAAGCACTTTTTGCTTAATACGTACAACCGGACCTGGGCAGAGGGCATGTTATTAAGCCACTGTTGTGAAGCCACTGTTATACCCACACCTAAGCCCGGTAAGGACAAACAACTTCCTTCTGGCTATCACCCACTTTGTTTACCCATGTCATGAATGGTTTTCTGTGGAAATCCCAGACTGGCTGTGTTTTTCAATTTGGAGAAAGCCTACGACATTTGTTGGGGACTAGTATCGTTTGTACTCTCTACACATGGCGCCCACTTCCTGTCTTATCATTTGTTAATGTGACCTTCCATTTTCTGTAGTTAAAGTACAACTCAATCCATGCAAGGGGAAGACTTTTAATGCCATACTATTTTAGCTTCCCCTCACAGAATTTTTTAATCTAAACAGTCAAAGGCTTTGGAAAGATGACAGAGGGGTTAATTTCCACTATTTAATTCTACTGGAATTGAATTTGTGAGATATTATGTTGGATTCTCAGTATAGAAGCCTTTAGAGAAGTCGAACTGTGTTGTTAAAAAGTTATTCTCTGAATGGTGGTTCACCATTCTAAGTGGATTTAGGTTGAAATACTATGCAGATGAAGAGGCTTACAAAGGCTGGAATAGGCTGGTGAGATGCACCAAACCAGTAGCTGGATGAAGACCACAACAGCAGACTTCAACTCAGTTTATTGATTGAAATCCAGCTCTTGCCGAAATTAGGTCTCTGTCTCTCTCTCTCACTCTCTCTCTCTCTCTCTCTCTCTCTGACACACACACACACACACACACACACACACACACACACACACACACACACACACTCTTCCTTCTAGCTACCACTCCATCTCTCTTACCAGTGTGTTCGCAAGGTGATGGGACATATGATTCATGCCCGGATGATATGGTGGCTCGAGTCTCACAATTTTTGATGAATGCACAGTGTGGCTTTCAACACGGCATTCTGCAGTGGACCGTCTCATTAATTTGCCCATCCATGTCATGAATGGTTTTCTGCAGAAATCCCATATTGTCGCTGTGTTTTTCGATTTGTGAGAAGGCCTATGACACCTGCTAGAGAGCTAGCACCCTCCATACTCTTCACATGTGGGGCTTCCATGGCCACCTACCCTGTTTCCTTCAGACATTTTTAAAAGACCGAGTTTTCGAGGTTCATGAAAGGTCTGCCTTGTCGGACACCTTTATCCAGGAAAATGGTGTGTCTCAGGGTTCCATTCTGAGTGTCATTCTCTTTGCTATCACCATTAACCCTATAATGGCATGTCTCCCACTGGGCATCTCCGGCTCCCTTTTTTTTGACGATTTTGCCTTCTATTGCAGTTCTCTATGAAACTGTCTCACTTAGTGGCATCTTCAGCAATGTCTTGATTGTCTTTACTCCTGGAGCATCAACAATGGCTTTCGCTTTTCCACTGACAAAACTGTCTGTATGAAGCCCACGAACGCTGACTGCAAATTTGTATGTCCGTCTGGTTATTTGACCTGTTGTGCTGCCATTCACAAACAGCATTCCAGGAGGTGTTTTCCTACAGGATAACACTTGCTCACATACTGCTGTTGTAAGCCAACATGCTATAGTGTGTCAACATATTGCCTTGGCTTGCTCGATAACCAGCTCTACCTCCAATCGAGCACATATTGGACGTCATCTGATGACAGCTTCAACCCATCCACAAACATCATTAACTGTCCTTATATTGGCCAACCAAGTGCAACAGGCATGGAACTACATCCCACAAACACACACACATGACACATGTACAACAGCGTATCAGCATTTACATTTACATTTGCAGTGGCTTATCTCACACTCACATTGATCTCTGATCCTGCAACGTTAATCACTTTACATACATTGTCTCAACAAATATATTCCTGGTATTTCATTACTCTACATTAATTATTTTTGGGTGTTGCAAATTTTTCCGTCAGTGTACCTGGCCTTTCTTTAACCATCCCTGGTGCAATGCAGAATTCTCTTCCCAGTAGCGAGAAAATGCCGTTTTTCCAGTTTTTAAATCAGATAAATTGCCTCTTCAAACGGACAGCTGTCGTCCAGATTGTTTACTCAGTGTCCTGCAAGTTACTTGAACATATGGTTAGTCGAAGGCTCTATTGTGTCCTTGAATCCCCGGATCTTTTGGCTTCGATCCAGGGTGCTTTTCGCCAAGGGTGCTCTACTGAAGATAATTTAGTCCACTTGAAGTGTGCTATCTGAACAGCTTTTGCTCAGCATCAGTTCCTTGTTGCAGTTTTCATTGATCTGCGTGTATATCTTATGATACCACATGGTGCCATAACGTCCTTGCCACCTTAAAGGAGTGGGGCCTCCATGGCCCACTCCTGATTTTTATCCAGAACTTTCTTCCATGTCACACTTTTTGGGTACAGGTTGGTGCCTCCTGCAGCATCCCCCCCTGCAGGAGAAGGGGCTTGCACAAGGTTCTGTTTTGAGTGCCACTCTCCTTTTTGTGGCTATCAATGATCTGGTGGCAGCTGCATGGCATATGGTGTCCCCATCTTTCCTGTTCATCCACGACGGCTATTGCTGGAGGCAGAATGCAGGGAGCAATACACCAAGCACAATCCTGGGCTTTCACTCATAGCATCCATTTTTTGCCTGCCATGACCTATGTTATGCATTTCTGTCATTGTGTTTTTTAGGACCGGTCTTAGATGCCTAGTTGACATGGGTTCCCCGTCTTTGTCAACTAAAGCAGACATGTAGGTCGCACCTGAATGCTCTTCTATGCCTCAGCGACACTGACCACGGTGTGGTCCACTCTACTTTGATATGGCTGTATGCAGCATTGGTGAAGTCACACCTAGATTACAGGAATCTCTCATATGACTTTTCATCAGCTTCGACATTACGTCTGGATTCGATACACTATTGTGGGGTAAGACTGGTAACAGGTGCCTTTGGACTAGGCAGCAGTTCCACTATTGTGGGTTCTGCACCATCAAAAATTGATGGCAGCTGCTCACCCATAGTACCCTAACTGTCATCTCCTCTTTCCAGATACGAGATCTACCTCCCAAATCGGCAACACAGATCTGGGGTTAAGATCACCAAGTTAGAGTCTTGGTCCAGCACACAGTTTTAATCTGCCAAGAAGTTTCATATCAGTGCACACTATGCTGCAGAGTGAAAATCTCATTCTAGAAAAAGCTTTATCTGTAATTCTCTTTACGTATTGGCTATTTTCTTCACATATGGGGGACATGGTCTCATCTGAAAAGTGAAAGCAAGCCTGTAAAAGAAAGGGAAGGGGGGGGGGGGGCTGTTCTCAATTCTTGAGCAGTGACCCTCTTGGTCCTTTTTTTTTTTTTTTTAAACCTTTGCAATTTGGGTGAGTTTATATTCAATCCTTGCACCCAATTTACTCTTTCATCTACCTACTTTTTTTCAAGTCAAGCAGAACGATATTTATGCCCATTGCTTAATACCTGTTTGTATAACTTACAATGCTGGTATTTATGAATTTTTTAGCATTTGACTCCGGAAAGACCATTTTTCTTTGTAGTGAGGTCTTGCCAACAGCAAATTTTCTGGATGGAAAGTCGCTCAATCTGCTCATATACTTTAAAATTTAAAAGTAAATCTAGCAATGCTAGAATGTATACAAAATACTGATATACCCATTTTCAAGTTGTTGTTTAAAGATTCGCGACTTTTAAAACTTACGTAGATTATCTTTTTGATGATAGAACTTTACATAAGAAGTTATTAAGAAAATTGTGCATATCACATGATGAACAATTGAATGACTAAAGCAATGTTATCAACCCTCATTCATTGACACATGTAATAAATTCATCGAAACAGTGAAGTTCAGAGCTGTTATAAAAATTTCTGAAATTAAAAGTATACATTGCCTAATGAATGTATTATTTTGATGTGAAAGAACACAATAATTATTATTTTTGGAATGTAATAATTCACTATGGCTTCATTTTAATTCTAATAAGTTTCACACTGTAATGAAACATTGTCTAAATGCCTCTCTCTCTGTCTCTCTCTCTCTCTCTCTCTCTCTCTCTCTCTCCCTCTCATTTGTAATAACTTACCGCTGTTATTTTGTATTAGTATTGCAGTCATTACATTAAAATTGGCTATATTGATTCTGCAATTTATACTATTATGTTATTGCTAAGAATTGATTTAAAGAATAAACGTATATATTTATTTGTAAGATATTGTAAATTTATACCACTGGAACTCTTTCAAAATATTTGATTGCGTAATACTGCCAATAAATACAATGACTTTCTTTCATCTGTTTATAATTGTAATAGATGTTGGACACTTTGACTCCAAGTATGTTATACAGAAACGCAGTGATTTTTTACAAAAAGCAAAACTATGTGTTCGAAGAATTGTGGAGAGGAGGGTACGTGATGTATTTTAAGTAGGTTATAAAGAGTAACTATAACAACAAAAACAATAAATTATTGATAAATTTATTTAATTGAATAGATAAAAAATCTACTCACCAAGCGGCAGCAGAACATACACATAAAAGACAGTGGCTCTTCCAGACAGAAGCGTTGAAGGGGAAGGAAGAAGGGTAAAGGAAAAGGCCTGGAGAGTTCCATGAAAAGGTGTAGATTTTGGGAAAGTCACACAGAACTGCGGATCAGGCGAGAAATAGGAACGACACATGTCATATACCAGCTATTATGTAAACACTGTTCAGCTTTCTACATCTGCATGACTACCACCAAATTATCAGTTAGGAAAAATTGGCGTAGTCATAGTGTATATTCTGGAAACTCACAATATCGTGTTGCAGAGCATGCTCTACAACATGGCATACGTGACCTCAGCACTTGTTTCACCACACATGCCCCCTGTATTCTTCCGCCAGACACCAGTTTCTCAGAACTCCGCAGGTGGGAACTAGCACTAAAACATGTCCTTGGTTCTCACCACCCACCTCGCCTTAATTTACGTTAATTTCTCCTGTCTCAGCTATTCTTCACTGTAATTACTCTTTGCTTCACTCCGTTTTAGCTTTCTACATCTTTCATTGTCTTTCCCGTCTGTTTTCACTGCCCCCTCCCACAGCTGTTGCATACAATACACTTAGCTTCTCACTCTTATTAACTCATGTACAGTTTTAGTAGTAATCTCTGTCTTGCATATTACCCTGTCTTCCACCTTTAAGCTCTCAGGTTTCCGAATCTTGCCCGATGCGCTCCCCAACAATTAGTCTCTCCTTCTCATCCTGTACGGTAAGTCACCCATGACCCATGTTTCTGGGTAACTTTACCAAAATCTACCCCTTTTTTTAGACCTCTCCAGTCCTTTTCCTTCACCCTTCTTGCTTCCCCTGCAACCCTTCAGCCTGAAGAAGGAGTCACTGGCTCCAAACGCTTGCCTATCACAACAGTTTTTTATGTGTGTGTTCTGCCATTGCTTGGTGAGTAGATTTTTTATCTATCGAATTAAATGATTTTATAAAGAGTACCTGTGTGTGATGTTTTTATTGGTATACAACTTGTTATAAACAAAACTTATTTTTACCATTTAATATGTTTCCAGATATTTACCAGTGGTAAAGATGAAATTGGGTTGATTGTACTTGGTTCTGACAAGACACAGAATCCACTTGGTTACCCAAATGTGAGTGTGGAATTTCCTCTTGCACTGCCTACACGGCAGATGATATCCTTTGTGGAGAAAGCTTTACATGAAAGTGAAATAAAAACAGATTGGATAGATGGTGTTGTTGTTGGCATGCAAGTCTTGAAAGATGAGCTAGAGTAAGTATTTAAAGCTGTCTGTTTCATGGCATTCCTGGAACATGTTCCAGAATGTGTGTTACACAAATCACAGTGACATAGTTGTGACTTTATAAACTTGAATCAATATGTTTTTGTAATGAAAAAGAAACAGAAGGCACAATACCTGCAGAAATAGGAATTTTTTTTGTGTGATTTTACTGTATGATGTTTTTTTACAGTTTTTTAGCTCAATAATTAAGGAGGTATTGATACAAGGCTTTGCCAAAAACCCGTCTGTCACCTACAATTCCAGCCCTGTCACTGGCATTCCGTACCCCACAATATGACTGGGCCACTATGAAAGCAGCCACATCATTGTCAAATTCACTGAAACTACTGCATAGCAATTTGCTTGAGTATGGCTGCAGTTGTGGTCTTCTGTTTGGTTTAAGCACTGCATCAATACCTTCTCTTTATAGCACTCAGAGGTTGCGATCTGCGACTGTTTTTACAAGTGGCAAGAGAACTTTTAATCTAGTTGCTTGTTTTGTCACTGAAAGATGCAAATATTTTAGAATGTAGTGCCCTATGTATATCTGTTAGAATAGCCACAAGGTCTGAAAGTTATTTTCAAATGATTGAGCTCTTCTACAGAGTATTGAAATTCACAGATACTTCCAACCTGGTCCACCAATGTCTTACATACTCCTCTTCCTCCATGGATTGTTTCCAGCATTTGGAGATGAAACATTAGGAAGCAAAACGTGCCTTATAACCAAAATCTAATGAACATATAATTAAATTAAACAAAGATGTAATGTTGCACTCTCAGGTAAGACTGATCTTGAATGCAAAGCCAAAGTGGAAATTAAATGTACGCTGCAACATTCATCTCAGTTTTTGTTATTGAAATTATTCACAGTGCCATAGGGAGAACTGAGTTTATGTGTTTTATAGAGTCAGATACACACTGTGGCACAGAGTGCTGTCTGTTATTCTCCTGACTATGATGTCCAGGAATGGTAGTCTTCATTCTTCTTTGGTCTCCATAGTGAATTTGATTTTGTGGCGTGTGGAGTTCAGATGTACAAAGAAGTCAAGAAGTTTGTCTCTTCCATGAGGCCAGATGACAAGTGTGTTATCCACATAACAGAAGAAGAAGAAGAAGATGGATTTCCATTTGGATGACATCAGGGCCTCTTCCTCGAAGTGCACCGTCAACATATTCACAATCTCTGGTCAGAGTGGGCTGCCTATTGCGACTCCATCTGTTAGCCGGAGGGGGGTGTGCCACGAGTCAGTGAAGTGGGAAAGTTGACCAAGTAATATGCGTGACGTGTCATACCTCGACTGATATTGAGAACAGAATAAAAAATTCAGAGGCATTACTTTTCAGCACATCACAAAACAAATAAAAGACAGTATTGTATGACTACATTATCAAATAATCACAGTTTTAATTGGTCAACTCATACAAATATCTGGATGAAATGAAATGGTGACATAGACTCACTTGTAGGCAAAGCAGAATGCAGACTTCAATTCATTGGTAAGATACTGGAAAATGCAATCAGTCTATAGAGGACATTGCTTACAAAATACTTGTGTTTCCCATTCTAGAATATTGCTTAAGTACGACCCATAACAAATAAGGCTAATGGCAGACATTGAATGTATACAAAATAGTGTAGCATGATTGATCATAGATTTATTTGATGCATGGGAGAGCATCAAGAAGCTACTAAAAATTGGAAATGCCAGACAAGTGAAGATAGACGCCAAATATATGACAAAACCCAACTTATGAAATTTCAGGAACCTGTATTAAGCGAGGTATTTAGGGATTATACAATAACTACATATGTATCACTCCTATAGGGACCATGAAGGCAAGATTAATTACAGCATGCACAGAACCATTTAAAGAATCATTCTACCCACACTCCACATGAGCATTGAATGGGGATAAACCATAATGTGTGGTACAACAATGTACTTTGTCGGACAAACCCACAGTGGTTTATACAGTGTGCATGGAGACATGGAATCAGTTGACAGTAGCTGGGTAATGGTTCATATTGATTCCCATTTCCCTGTTGCAGTAGGTGATCTTATGCCTCTAATTATTTTTTCATTGCTATCTTAACTTGCATTCTCCAATTCAGTTTATTAACCCTTCTTATCTCTTTGTATTAGGGCAAATGTACAGTTAACTTTTAAGGAATTTGTATTTTCAATTTATCAACTGGAGTTTTGTTTCATATGCAGCAACAATGTTACAAATTATTTGTTTCAGTTTCTTTAGAATAATTTGCTGTTTCACAGGTGCCTTGAAGAAAATAAAAGATCTCGAAAGTGTCTTAATGACACCCGATGGCCTCATGTTGACAAGACAGCTGGTTGCCTTGCAGAGGGCAGGGCTTGACGGTCTGAACATCAGCTTAGACACCCTGCAGTCCCAACGCTACAACCAGATCATGAGGAGGAAAGGCTGGGAGCGTGTCATGGCTGGCATAGATCTAGCCTTGCAACTTGAATACGAACCTGTGAAGGTATTACTAGTGCAGCTGTCATCGCATGCAGACTTTCATAAACAAAAGATATAAATCTGTTGTCAAGAATATCAATACAAGAATCACTATTTTAAAGCAGTACGCCCTCACCCTCACCCCCATCCCCGGTCCCACCCTCACCGCTGTCTCCACGCTGCAGCTGTAAGTGAAGGAAGGTGTATTAAGACAGAAGAAGTAAATTTTAGCTGACGATGCTAACAGTTTCGTAGTTTATACAACATAAAAAAGTATGGCTTGCAAGTTTACCAATTATTGTCAACATGAGGCCATCGGTTGTCATTAAGACACTTTTGAGATCTTTTATTTTCTTCAAGGCACCTGTGAAACAGGAAATTATTCTAAAGGAACTGAAACAAATAATTTGTAATTGGTATCTTATATTTTCCTCCCAAGAGAGCATTATGAAACTCAAGATCTTTACAGTTTCTCTTTTTTTCTTTTGTGTCTTTAGTTTAAAATAAGTATCCTCTATTGTGGTGCCATTTTGAAAAAAATACTCGATTGTTTGGAAAAATTATTCTTAATTCTATAGTCACACTTTTGTTGTATCTAAGTACTACTGGTTTCAGTAGCAAGTACCAGCATCAGTTCATCTTATTATCAAAAATTTCTTTGCAAAATAAAAGCTGACCACTGTGGCCAAGCGGTTCTAGGCACTTCAGTCCGGAACCGTGCTGCTGCTACGGTCGCAGGTTCGAATCCTGCCTCAGGCAGGGATGTCCTTAGGTTAGTTAGGTTTAAGTAGTTCTAAATTTGGGGGACTGATGACCTCAGATGTTAAGTCCCATAGTGCTTAGAGCCATTTGAACCATTTTGCAAAATAAAAAGCTTCTGTACAACTGCAAACTAGACATACCATTTTCAGGGTGCAGTTCACATCTATTGAAAGCACAACAGTGACCTTTACTTTTAGTAGATAAGACACCTACTGGGGTAAGTGACTTGATGACTGCACACAAGAAGTTGTCATTTATTCCATATGTAGCTACCATGTAGACTCACTTTTTTCGTATTTGTTTGTCCTTACTCTTCCAAAAGGTTAAACCTTGTCCCTGCAGCCACAGCTTCCTCTCTTCAGCAGTTGTCTTCATCTCCATGTGTGAAGAAAATCCCATTCATTGATCACATTGTTTAAGTAGGATGTTCTCAGTCATCCCCTTGTTTTCTTACCTACGATCTTGCCTTCAGAAATGTTTTTTAAAAGATTATCGTCTCCAGTTAAGTGTCCAGTGTATTTTGCTTTGCCCTGGCCTATAACTTTCAGTGGTTTTTTCTTCTCTCCTATTTCCTTTAATTTTTCTGTCAATGCAGCTAGTTCTTGTACTTCTCCGCCAGAACCACATTTCAGCAGGTTTGAGGCGAGCTTCCTTTGGCTTTTCTAATGTACAGATTTTGCATCTGTGTGTCAGAACACTCCACACAAAGGTCTTTACAAATATTTTGTTAATGTGGAAGCTGATATGTTTATTCAGTTGCAGCTTCTTCTTATTTTGGAAGGAATTCTTCACCTGTGCTATTCTTTTCTTGAATGTCTTGAAATATTGATTGTTTTCTTGCAAAAAGCTACTGAGATATTGAATTTCAGTTGCTTTCTTGAGTTGCTCATTGCCTGTTCTTGTGTCAGTCCTACCTCCACCTCCTTTCTTGTCTGTAGCCATAACTTTTGTCTTCTTTGTATTCATTTTTAGCTTTAGTTTTACCATTTCTAGATTTAAGGCCTGAAACATTTTATTTAGTTCCTACTTTGATTTACTATTGTGATGTCATCAATCTGCAGTGTATATGCATGCAATTAAGTTTCCATATCGACATCATGCTCCAAAAACCACCTAACTGTGTGTGGCAGGGGGTACGTCTCATGCCACCAACTGATCCCCTCTGCCTTGTTCCCCTTGTGAACAGTGCCTGAGAAGAGTGACTGTCAGTACACTTTTGTATTATCTCTAACTTCTCAAATTTTCTTCACGTGATCATTTCGTGAATTGTATATGAGAGAAACTATTATGTTGTCAGACTCTTCTCGGAAACTACTCTCGCGAAATTTGGGTAGTAAATCTTTCCGTGATGCACAACTGCTCTCTTATGGCATCTACCACTGGAGTTGCTGAGCATCTCTGTAATGATCTCACAGTGACTAAATGATCCTGTGACAAAACACTCCGCACTTCGTTGGATCTTCTTTCTCTCTTCTGTCAGTCCTACTGGGTAAGGACACAGGGGTAATTTACATTCACTTAAGATTCTTCCTGTGGATGTTAGTCTGGCATCTGCTTTTCTATTGCAGTTTTATGTGGTCATTCCACTTTAAGGTTGCTCTGGATAGTTACTTCTAGATATTTTATGGTAGATTCTGTTTCCAGCAATTTGTCATTAATAGTGTAGTTGTACAGTATTGGATTTCTTTTCCTGTGTGTGTGTGTGTGTGTGTGTGTGTGTGTGTGTGTGTGTGTGTGTGTGTGTGTGTGTGTGTGTGAGTGATATGTTACATTTATTTATGTGCAGGGTCAACTGCCAGAGCCTGCATCATTCACCAATCCTCTGCAGGTCATTGTGCAAATTGATACTGCCTTCTGTTGTTGCTACTTTCTGATGGACAAGTGTAGTACCTGTGAACAATATTAAGGAGCCTCTGACACTTTCTACTGGATCATTTATATACATTGTAAATGTAATGGTCCTATCACATTTCCATGGCGTATTCCAGAAATTACCTTTTCATTCTGGTCATCTTTTCTTTGTTGTTGTTATTACTTTCTTGATGAAAATATTAAGGAAGTAAGGTGATAGAAGGCACCCGTCTCTCACTGCCCTTCTGGTTTTCCTTCTTTCATATCCGGTTCAGTACTCTGACTTTTGTATATACTCAAAATCAATCATCTGTCCTTCCACTTTGGACATTACTTTAAGGAATGATGATATAATGGTAATCTGTTTAATAAACAATATTTTAACGATACACTTTGCTTTCCAATCATATAGTGGCTTGATGATGGAATTTGATACTGAAATTAGTGATCATTAGACAAAATAAAAGTGAAGCTATAATAAAAAAAAGTAATATTTTGGATCATGTCAGTTGTTGTTCCAAACAACAGCATGTCAGAAATAGGTTCAAATGGCTCTGAGCACTATGCGACTTAACTTCTGAGGTCATCAGTCACCTAGAACTTAGAACTAATTAAACCTAACTAACCTAAGGACATCACACACATCCATGCCCGAGGCAGGATTCGAACCTGCGAACGTAGCGGTCATTCGGTTCCAGACTGTAGCGCCTAGAACCACACGGCCAGTCCGGCTGTCCAGGAATAGGTACTAAATTATTTGTCCGCTGATGACCTCACAGCTTAGAACACTAAAACACAAATGTTAATTGTTTGTTATGTGCCCTGGTAGAGTTCACAACTGATTACAGTTCACGATTGGTTGTTGGAGATTGGGCGTTACTCACATAGTGTATTTAGTGCACAGTGCAGAAAAAGGCAGTGTCCAGAAAAAAAACAAGTGTAAAGGCAAAAGTTTCATGACAGGATGTTGTGTCACCATACTTGGAAGACAATTATAGCCAAAGACAGAAATTTAAAAGAAACTGGCTCATTTGAGCTGCGGAGACCTAGTTGAGGATTCTCAGTAGATAATTGTTAGCACAGTAGAATTTATAAAGAGACAATGTCAGTTCATGTGAGGGAAGGTTGATTGGTAAGTACCTATCAGCTTTCTCATAAAACTCACAATTTGAAGAATACACATCAAGGAAAAGGTAGAAGTCCAACAGTGTCAAATCTAGACAATAATATCGATCATCCAGCAGTTTTGCAAAATCCCCAGTTGTACTTACTTTACTTACTTACTTACTTACTTACTAACTTACTCAGATTTGCTGTGTACCATACAAGGAACTGGTTTCACAGAGTTCACTCGATCAGCTGCCAAGTTCACACCTTCCTCCAAGTTTGTGTCCATGCATTGAAGATTCATTGCAAAAGTTCCAGGTGTTAAAAGGTCTTCCTGTACATCTGTATCTGTCCATTGATTTCCACAACAGTGTTGATTTTGGGATTCTTCCACCTTACATGCGTAGAACATAACCTGCAATCTTCAGTCTTCTTTCAACAATAATTACGTGCAGGCTGTGTAGACCTCGTATTCTCAGCACTTCATCGTTTGTAACTTGGTTGGGTTAACATCTTCAGAATTCATCTCTAGCATTGTTGGTGAAAAATATGGAGACTGTGTGCTGATTTTACTGATATTTTCCAAGTCTCACACATATAAATGATAAAGGAGTACAGTCAAAGCTTTGTTGACATATTACAGACCTAATTACCATATGGACTGATTTTCCAGTTCTGCTGGTGATTTCTGCATCTGTGACCTCATTATTACATATAAAGCTACCAAGATATGGCAATCTGTCAACATCTTGTAGTATCTTCTATTGCACTGTAATCAGGGAAGAGACGAGTAATTTCCACTTACTTTGCACATTCTGTTTGTGCAATTGAAAGGATACCAAATAAATTAAAAGGGTGGTGCACAAAATATGTCAAAACTCAGCTGCAGAAGCAATGAAAAAAAGCATGTCAAAATTTAAAAGAATGCAAAATCTCCAAGATTAGCGATGTTTTACTGAAGCTCGAAACTTAGGGTGGGTTTCAGTGCAAGATGTGTTTAATAGTTCCCATAGAGAAACTTCATTTTGAAATCTGGAAGAAAATCCAAAGAGGTTCTGGTTGCATGTGTAGTACACCAATGGCAAGACACAACCAATACCTTCACTTCTCAATAGCTGTGGTAATGTTACTGATGACAGTGCTACTAAAGCAGGGTTACTAAACACGGATTTCTGAAATTTCTTCACCAAAGACAACAAAGTAAATATTGCAGTATTCAAATCAAGAACAACTGCAACTGTGAGTAACTTAGTAGTAGCTCTCCTCAGTGTAATAAAGCTGTTATGTTTCTTTCAGAGAATGCTGATACAATAGCTCCTTTAGAAATCATATATAGCTGCTCATTTGATAAAGATCCATACCTAGAGACTGAAAAGTTGCACAGGTCACACCAATGCTCAAGAAAGAAAAGAGGAGTAATCTATTAAATAACAGACTCATATCACTAATGTTGATTTGCATTAGGATTTTGGAACATATATTGTGTTTGAATATTATGAATTATCTCAAAGATAATGATTCATTGATAAATAGCCAAGATAGATTCAGAAATATCAACCTTTTAAAACACAGCTAGCTCTTTAGTCACACAAAGTAATAAGTGCTGTCGTCTGGGGATCTCAAATTTATTCCATATTTGTAGATTTCCAGAAGACTTTTTGAAACAGTCCCTCACAAGCATTTTCTAATCATATTGTGTGCCTATGGCGTATTGTCTCAGTTGTGCAACTGGATGTGTGGTTTCCTGTCAGAAAGGTCACAGTTCATAGTAATTGATGGAAAATCATCAAGTAAAACAGAAGTGATATCTGAAATTCCTCAAGGAAGTGTTATAGACCACCTGCTGTTGCCGATCTACATTAACAATTTAAGAGAGAATCTGAGCAGTCCTCTTAGATGATGCTATCATTTACAGTCTTGCAAATCATTTACTGTCTTGTAAAGTGATCAGATGATCAAAATGAACTGCAAAATGATTTAGGCTACGTATCCATATGATGCAAAAAGTGGTAACTGACCTTAAATAATAAAAGTTGTTATGTCATCCGCATGAGTAGTAAAAGGCATCTACTAAATTTTGGTTACATGATAATTCACGCAGATCTGAAGGCTGTGAAGTCTACTGAATACTTAGGAATTACATTTACAAATAACCTTAATTGGAATGCTCACATAGATAATGCGGTGGGAAAGCAAACAAAAGACTGTGATTTAATAGTAAAACATTTAGAAGATTAGGATTACTAAAGAGACTATCTACAACTATACTTGTCAGTCCTCTTTTGGAGTATTCTGCATGGTGTGGGATCCTTACCAGATAGGACTGACAGAGGACATCATTTAAAAGTTCAAAGAAGGGCAGCTCATTTTGTATTATTGGCAAACAGGAAAGTGCATGCCACAGATATCGCATGTGAATTGGGGTAGCAGTCATTAAAGCAAAAGCAATTTGCTGGAGCAGGTACTTAAAATTTCAATCATCAACTTTCTCCTCCGAATGTGAAAATATTTTGTTAGAGCCCTCTTACATAGGGAGAAATGATCATTGTAATAAAATAGAGAAATCAGAGCTTGTACGGAAATATTGAAGTGTTTGTTTTTCCTCAAATGCTGTAGGGGAGTGGAATGGTAGATAAAGAGGTTGAGGGTGGTTCTCTGAACCCTCTGCCAGCATTTAATTGTGAATTACAGACTAGTCATGCAGATATAGATTATGTAGATAGGCTTTCAATATTGTGCACTGATTCTCTAATTTTATACATTGCTCAAATACTTTCGTGCCGCTTTGGAGTGCCCCCTTTAAAATAACACTTTACCAGTGTTCTTAATATGTATTTTGGTAACCAGGTTGATAAGAAGTTACAACAATCCTCTCTTATTACTCCCCAGTTTTGGGTTTTATTAATGAACAAAATCGCCACAGTGTTCCATAACAATTACGGGCTGAAGTTTCCTGCTGATGGAACCAATATGATTTTCTGTGTTTCTGAGCATACAGGTTGTGTACGCTGTTTGGAGTCTGGTGTATGCTGAATCAAATGTTTTTATTGTTGTGATCTTCCATCTGAAGATTGGTTTCATGGAGTTGACCATGCTAGCCTATCCTGTGTGACCCTCTTCACCTCTGCATAACTACTGCAGCGTACAATAACTTGAACTTGCTTACTGCAGTCAGTTTTTGGTCTCCTACAGTTGTTACCCCCATTATATTCACAGAGGACCACATATTGTGGAAATTGCATATTGTAATGTAGGATGCAATAATAACGTACGGAAAGTTTCTGTTGAAAATTACGAATTATTTAGGAATAAAGGAGGTGGCTCACCAAAAGGCAGAAGCACTGTCTCATCGATAGGCACATGAACAAAAGGTATGTAGAATGAGATTTTCACTGTGCGGTGGAGTGTGCACTGATATGAAAATTTCCTGGCAGATTAAAACTGTGTGCCAGACCAAGAGTCGAACTTGGGACCTTTGCCTTTCATGCGCAAGTGCTCTACCATCTGAGCTATCCATGCACGACTCACAACCCGTACTCACAGCTTTACTTCCACCAGTACCTCGTCTTCTACATTCCAAACTAAAAGGTACGTTGCTTGGCGAGCTTCCAGAATGCACTTTCTTTTTCTGGCTGTAGGGAAAACATGAGCACGAGCACACTTTCACACACACACACACACACACACACACACACACACACACACACACACACACACTCACATGCGCGTCTCCTTATTTTGTGGTCGCTCAACTGCCAGCTCTTTACTGGCCCACGGTGAGTGTTCTGGAGTGAGGTGGGGCTTTAGAGTGGGGTAGGATGGGGTGGGTTGAGGCAATGTGAGGGATGGAGAGAGATGGGAGGGGTTTGGAGGGAAGCATTTAGTGGCTCGTGGGAGAGTGGGGAGCCATCTGTGGGCTAGCTAGGGGTGCAGGTAGAGGGGTCAGGTGACAGACAGCTGGGTACTCATAGACTAGGGTGTGACGTGAGATAACAGCACACAACTAGCTGATTGCGAGGGGGGGAAGAGGGGGGGGGGAGGGGCGTGTGTGTGTGTGTGTGTGGGGGGGGGGGGGAGGGGGCTGGGAGTTAACTTGGATTTAGACCAGGAAGCAAAGGATGTGCTGTAAGTATGGCTACGAAAGTTGAGTATTCTTAAATAAGATCAGCTGGTGCCAATGTATTGGAAAGTAACTGGCACACAAAGTGCAATTGTGGCTCCTTTTTCTTTATGAATTTTAAATAGTCTGCAGAGCAAATTGAATTAGGAGGATCAGGCATTTGTGTGGGTCTAGGAAAGTAAATTGTAGGGCCAGATAAAAGGCGCGCAAGACAGGAGGGGTACTACTGCTCATCACTGCTGTATCGTGCTACTAGTACGTGTCTGTGTGAGTGCACCGAGAGTGGTGTTGCCGTACTTGCGTCTTTAAATTGGTCACCGACTGATCATTGCAGGCTGGCTGCTGGAGGCCGTCTCTGGGAGCCAAGCGTGCCGTGCGGTCCCTGCCATGCCATCTGCTGGCGACTTGCACATATGTAAGTGTGGAACAGTGCTGACTGACTCTCTGTGTGATTCTAGTTTGTAATGTGCACATCAGCGTTCTGTGTCTTGTTGAGTCCTTAGAGGCATATTGTTCGGAGGTTATTATTAAAGCCATATTTGTGCGACTTGGATCACACTTCAGTATTACTTGGTTAGTACATCACCACAAACATAAGGACCAGGGATGTACATGCTTTGACAGTTTGCTACGTCTCTTTCTTCTAGGACTGACATGGTAGCTGCCTTGCATTTCTTAATGACTCTGACCTTGTCAACCACAAACCGAATCGTAGTACAGTCATGATTTCCCTGAAGAGATTACATGACAGCAGAGACTTGTAAAATTGTGTTACCCATTTCTCTAGCCAGTGAAGATTCATTCTATACCTTCAGATACAGTGTCATGTAGGAGTAGAACAGCAAGAAATACGTAGCTCCTCTAACAGTAATGACAGTTTATCACCTCCCAACACTACATGTGCCAATGTTTCAGTGAATTTTTGAATATGTTTGTTAACAGATTCATCAACATAAGAAAAATTTATGATCTCAGTAGCATCTTATTTCTTAACTCATACTTTACTATTCATCAGAATCTTCATCGCTGCTCTTTAATTCGTCAGAGCTCCCTGCTGTACTTTGTTTCATTTCATAGTCAGAATTAGTTGAAATACCACCTATCGTATTTACTCAAATCTAAGCCGCACTCAAACCTGAAAAATGAGACTCGAAATAAAGGAAGGAAAAAAAAAAATTCCCGAATCTAAGCCGCACCTGAAATTTGAGACTCGAAGTTGAAGGGGAGAGAAAAGTTTTAGGCCGCACCTCCAAATCGAAACAAAGTCAGTCCATTGTAATATGAGACACAATTTAGTTCGAGTGAATGACGATACAGCTACAGTAGTTTGGTTCGAGTCGTAAGCGTAGCACTTAAGCTTTACCAGGTAGCCATTGCTATGCGTCAGGCGCTCCGTCCGTATTTATACTGGTACCCTTCCTTTTTCACGTGCTTCATCTGGTTTGAATCGATTGCTTATTTTGCTTTGATCTGATAAGTGCCATTTTCCTTGTTATAGGCGTTTATGTCACTCTAAGCTGAAAATGCATTACTGTACTGTGTCATGCATTGTTTGTCGCATTCTGATAGTGCGTGTTTGCAGCCTTTCGTCGCTCGCGGCATGGCTTGCTTTTGTGCACGCTACCGCCGCTTACAATAAAAAAAAAAAAAAAAAAAAAAAAAAAAAAAAAAAAAAAAAACAGAGAGAGAAATTGTCTCATTAGCAGAACAATGGCAAGAGACTACTATTTCTTGTTACTTACACTGCTGCTTTCTTTGATAATGATCAACAAGAACCAAATAATAGACTGCGTATGATAGAACATGTTCTGAACGAGAGTTAGGCGAAAATTTTTCTCCATTTGAAAATCTTTGCGGCCGCTTCCTTAGTACATCAAATTCTGCACAGAAATTAGAGTCATCTTAGATTTAAAAATCTAGTCAGTTGCCGTGCTTCAGTTCTGACTGTATCACTATTAGGCATAAGAATAATATGAATATAAACATGACACGATACGTATATTCTTCCGCATTTGCTGTTGTCTCACTCTAGTTTCGTAGTTTATTAGGCAGACAGGATTTAAATAAGATAGCAGCAAACACGAAAGAATACGTGGCAAAATGTTTACATTCGTATTACTCTTATGATGAAGAGAATACTGCATGTGATTCACATTTCATCAGTTTCCTATTAGCAACCATCTCTTCTCACAGGTAGGAAAACATTCAGAACGTAGAGTTGGCCATATTGACAAACATCCCAAACAGTCTTGCCAGTCGGATATTCATAATACATTGAAGTTCTGCTACATTCGAAGATTAACAATACGGAATTTGTATTTACTTCTTTGGATAATGTATGAAAATTGTCTTCCACCTTTTTTTTTTTAATTTATTTACTGACGCAGAGGTTTTGGCGCCAGTATTTATCTTTGTGCCTATGAAGCATGCCTGTGTAGCACTACATATATTCGACGGCAGAAGTTAGTTGTTTCAGCACCTACTGACATTTTTCAGAACTTCCACTTGCTTTGCACTCGATTCTAAGCCGCAGGCGGTTTTTTGGATTACAAAAACCGGAAAAAAAGTGCGGCTTGGATTTGAGTAAATACTTCTTAAGTATTATCTTTCAAGTCAACACCTGCTAATCTGTGAGACCGAAATGATGAGCCATACTACTCTATTTCACTGTGCCTGTTTGTTTCATTTGTATAACATTTTATTCCATCATAGATGCTGCACTTACAGTTTCATATATGCATTGCAGCAGCAGACACAATAAAAGTAGCAATCAGCAGTGCTTAGTTTGTTGAATGGGTAAAAAATATGCCATTGTCCCAGTTCCACATATCCCCAAAATTTGATTCTGCCAAATTCTGTACTCTCTGAAATCGAATGTTTAATCCAAAGATGAAAGTGAACAAGTTTGATGCAGTATTGCTAATATTGTTTATTACGCATCTTGCTGAATGAAGAGCATACCGTGTCTTTTCTGAAAGGTTTGGAGAAGTAACGCACATACCAGTTTTCTAAAAACTTACATTGAGATTGTGCTCTCCTTCCTCTTGTACAGATTAGTAGAGCCCTTCGGATTACTCCACAATATGCCTCTTGGCAAGGTGGTAACGACAGTATTATGAAAAGGATAGATTGGCACTCACTGTATAGTGTAGATGTTGTGTTGCTGGCACGGCGTGGGAGGGGGGGGGGGGGGGGGGGGGGGAAACACCACCTATTAAACACGTAAGCTTTTGGTGCAAACCCCCCCCCATTCCCACACACACACACACACACACACACACACACACGCGCAAATGCAGATCACACATACATGACCACTGTCTCTGGCTGCTAGGGCCAGACTGGGAGCAACTGCGCATAATGGGAGAAACAACGGTCATGGGTGTGTGTGTGTGTGTGTGTGTGTGTGTGTGTGTGTTTTGTCCACTTTGGAAGAAGACTTTCTGATCGAAAGCTTACTTGTTTAGTAGTCTTTTTGTTGTGCTTGTCTGTGACCTAACATTTCCTGTATACAGTGAATAGCAATGTATCTTTTTTATAATATGGTCATTATTCCAGCCTAGATTTTCTATTGTTTGTTTCCTTTTAAGACCTTATAAAGACAGTTACTGGCAATTTCTTTTTTTCTTATTGGAGAAAAGTAAAACCATATGGGGGCCAGACGTAGATTGTAAATGAATATGGAATAGAGTATTTTTATTCTCCCTGTATGCAGTGTCAATAACGTCACCTCACACACTTCGTTTCTGGCAGCACCTCCTTCTCAACACATGACTGTCCCCCACCATCTCACCATAGTCTTCAAGTTATATCCTATAGCACTTCTGGGTGGACAAATAGATGAAGGATGTAGTTTAAAACAGTATAACTAAACTTAAAAGTCAAACTACCCTTTTATAGAGACTGCCATCGTTATTTAAACATACTAAACAACATCAAAACAGTCAAAAGAAATTTTTTTTCAAAAGAGCAGAAAATTGTAGTGAAATTCATGAAAGGATTGTTTTAAATTGTTATATCTTAAATCAATAAGTATGTCAGCATTTCCCAGGATTTTCTGGCTTAATTAAGACTAGGTCATGCCACCACAGTGGTCAGACAGTGGACTTGCCTTCGAGAGAACAAAGGACCCGAGACCCATCGGGCCACCAAAATTTGGGTTTCCCTTGATTTCCCTAATTGATTTAAGGCAAATGCTGGGATGGTTCCTTTGAAAAAGATGACATTTGGTTGAGGAAGCTAATTTCTGTGGCAGGTCTGATGACACAGTGCTGGTGGAAGCACGAGTATTTCAGAGCACACCAATCATTGCACATTGTTAAACATAGGGCTCTGCTGTAGACAACCCCTGTATGTTCCCATGTTGACAACACTGTTGAATTACAATTTCTGTGGCTCAGGATCATTGAGATTGGGCAGTGAATCAATAGAAATGTGTCATCTGGTTGAATCATTCGTGTTTCGCATTACACCTGCTTGACGGTTTTGTGCACATACACTGTCAACAGAGTGAATTGGTGCTTGAAAGGTGCACTTTGCTACAGACTTAGGCCAGTGGGAGCAATATTATGCTATGGAGGACATTCACCTGGTCTTCTATGGGTCCTGTGGTAGTAACTGAAGGCTCCATAACAGCTTTGTTCTGTGTGAACATTATTGTGCACTGTCCGCACTCTGTCCCTAATGAAGGTGACATGTTTCAACAATATGACTTTCAGTGTCACGAGGCCAGAATCAAATTCACCCCTTCTGAATCTGATGGAATACATCTGCGATGATATCAGATACCAGTTCTGCACCCAGAAACCACTGATCTCCAATTTATGGGAATTACATGACCTGTGCTTAGACATGCGGTGCTGCATAATGCTGGGAACATACCTCACATAATGTTGGGAACATACCTGAAATTTATTGAACTTGTCCCACACAAAATCACTGCTGTATTGTGTTCCAACAGTGGACAAACACATTATCAAACAGGATGTCATAGTGTTTTGTCTCATCAGTTTATATATTCAATGCTTGAATGAAAGGTGTGCTCTTTTCCTTTTTTCTGCCATTGCGTGTATGTGTAAAGCAGGATGTTCTACCATATGGGCTTGTTTATATGAAAGCTGTCAGTGTTACTACCTGCACAGATACTAAATGCTCCTTTTGTGAAGACCTTTTATCTTGAGAACACTTTTAACTTTGTTTCACAAATGGCAGCACAGTTTCAAGAAAGCTTCATAATTTAATGTAATAGTTAAAATAATACCTTCAGCAAAAGATGTGTGCTTTGGAGTGGGAAAAAGGATTGGAGATGTATGTAGTTTAATTTTCTTAAATTGTTAAGAAGGTTAACAGTTTGGCATGCTAAGATAAATTCCCACATTCTCTAAAAAGAGAGAAAAAGATTAATTTAACAGAATCAGTGAGGTATACAAATATAACAACAGACTTGTAGAACCATTATTTTGTAGGTTAGATTAGATTAGATTCAGCTTTTGTTCCAAGACCCAAAACATGAGATGATTCTCATGGGTGAGTAACATGCCAGAAAGTATAACATAAAAAATATAAAACATTTGAATACCCTGATCATTTGTCAGGAGATTGTCAAACTAGGTGAATACAATACAAACTGTAACAGCTAATATTTTCAGAATTGATACGCTGTCAGACCGAAACATTGTTATGCACTATTCATAAATTTATCAAACAAAAAGTACATAATCTTGACTGTTATGACAAAGTGCTCTCAGAACTGAAATCTAACAGACATTCTTATTTAAGCTGGCCTAACAGCCACTGTTAAGATATTCATGTATAGAGTAGGATGAGTTGCCTATCAAAAAGTCTTTCAAACTCTGTTTAAACCATGCTTTATCTGATACCAAGTTTTTAATGGTGTCTTTCTTCCACAGATAATTTGTGTTGTAATGCGAGGTTTTAATGAAGATGAAGTGTGCAGTTTTGTGGAGTTAACAAAAGAGAAAAATGTTGATGTAAGATTTATCGAGTACATGCCTTTCAGCGGCAACAAATGGAATGATGGGAAGATGGTCTCCTTTAGTGAAATGCTCCAAATAATTAGAAAGCAGTGGCCTGATTTTGATCCTCTTCCCAATGGGCCCAATGATACCTCAAAGGTACGTGCAGTATTACATATGAACATACATTGAAAATAATTTAATGTTTATGACTTACTACCGATCACAAGAATACTTCACATCTGCTGGTGGTATGAGAGATGGACTGGTTTAGTTACATATTTCTCATCCCATTCAGTAAGTCTGTCCTGGCCTGGGTTTCTCTGCAGCTTCTTTGCAACTCTCCCCATTTCCTAAACCTTGACAATCCTTTTATTTCTTCCCTTTTCCTTCCCCTTCATTGTTTCTGCCAGAAGAAGAAGCCACTGACTCCAAAAGCTTGCACATTTCCATAACTTTAAGGGGAGTTAAAAGGGGAAAACATTCTTTTTCACTTTTTTGGGTTTTTATCTGATTATAAAATTTGCAATTCTCCAACTAAAATGATATGTATATTACTTATAAACTTGTGTGGGAAGTATTTTATTTTATTTTCTAAAATATAATCTACACCAGTTGAAAATGTTAAAATTTTTACATGCATTACGTCAAGACCTAATAAAATCGGTAATTTCTTATATAGAGGGTAGTCCATTGATTGTGACCGGGCCAAATATCTCACGAAATAAGTGTCAAACGAAAAAACTACAAAGAAAGAAATTTGTCTAGCTCGAAGGGGGAAACCAGCTGGCGCAATGGTTGGCCTGCTATAAGGCGCTGCCATAGCTCAAACTGATATCATCTGTGTTTTTTTTAAATAGGAACCCCATTTTTTATTACATATTCGTGTAATACGTAAAGAAATATGAATGTTTTAGTTGGACCACTTTCTTCGCTTTGTGATAGATGTCGCTGTAATAGTCACAAACATATGTTTCATAATTTTAGACGAACAGTTGGTAACAGGTAGGTTTTTTAAATTAAAATACAGAATGTAGGTACATTTGAACATTTTATTTCGGTTGTTCCAATGTGATACATGTACCTTTGTGAACTTATCATTTCTGAGAACGCATGCTGTTATGGCGTGATTACCTGTGAATACCACATTAATGCAATAAATGCTCAAAATGATTTCTGTCAACCTCAATGCCTTTGGCAATACGTGTAATGACATTCCTCTCAACAGTGAGTAGCTCGCCTTCCGTAATGTTCGCACATGCATTGACAATGCACTGACGCATGTTGTCAGGCATTGTCGGTGGATCACGATATCAAATATCCTTCAACTTTCCCCACAGAAAGAAATCCGGGGATGTCAGATCCAGTGAACGTGCGGGCCATGGTATGGTGCTTTGACGACCAATCCACCTTTCATGAAATATGCTATTCAATACTGCTTCAACCGCACGCAAACTATGTGCCGGACATCCATCATGTTGGAAGTACATCGCCATTCTGTCATGCAGTGAAACATCTTGTAGTAACATTGGTAGAACATTACGCAGAAAATCAGCATACATTGCACCATTTAGATTGCCATCGATAAAATGGGGGCCAATTATCCTTCCTCTCTTAATGCCACACCATACATTAACCTGCCAAGGTCGCTGCTGTTCCACTTGTCGCTGCCATCGTAGATTTTCCGTTGCCCAATAGTGCATATTATGGCGGTTTAGGTTACCGCTGTTGGTGAATGATGCTTCATCGCTAAATAGAACGCATGCAAAAAATCTTTCATCATCCCGTAATTTCTCTTGTGCCCTGTGGCAGAACTGTACATGACGTTCAAAGTCATCATCATGCAATTCATAGTGCATAGAAATATGGTACGGGTGCAATCGATGTTGATGTAGCATTCTCAACACCGACGTTTTTGAGATTCCCAATTCTCGCCAATTTGTCTGCTACTGATGTGAGGATTAGCTGCCCCAGCAGCTAAGACATCTACTAGGGCATCATCATTTGTTGCAGGTTGTGGTTGGTGTTCCACATGTGGCTGGACACTTCCTGTTTCCTTAAATAATGTAACTATCCGGCGAATGGTTCGGACACTTCGATGATGTCGTCCAGGATACCGAGCAGCATACATACAAGCAGCATACAAGGGGCACACGCCCCTTGGGCATTTTGATCACAATAGCCATACATCAACATGATATCGACCTTTTCCGCAATTGGTAAACGGTCCATTTTAAAACGGGTAATGTATCATGAAGCAAATACCGTCCGCACTGGCGGAATGTTATGTGATACCACATACTTATATGTTTGTGACTATTACAGCAGCTGGCCGGAGTTGCCGAGCGGTGCTAGGCGCTACAGTCTGGAAACGTGCGACCGCTACGTTCGCAGGTTCGAATCCTGCCTCGGGCATGGATGTGTGTGATGTCCTTAGGTTAGTTAGGTTTAAGTAGTTCTAAGTTCTAGGGGACTGATGACCTCAGAAGTTAAGTCCCATAGTGCTCAGAGCCATTTGAACCATTTTTGACTATTACAGCCCCATCTATCACAAAGCGAAAAAAGTGGTCCAGCTAAAACATTCATATTTCTTTACGTACTACATGAGTATGTAATAAAAAATGGGGGTTCCTATTTTTAAAAAATGCAGTTGATATGAGTTTGACCTATGGCAGTGCCATCTAGCAGGCCAACCATAGCGCCATCTGGTTTCTCCCTTCAAGCTAGACGAATTTCATTCTTTGTAGTTTTTTCATTTGATGCTTATTTCGTGAGATATTTGGCCCGGTCACTATCAATGGACCACCCTGTAGAAAGCTGTGGATTACTGTGTTACAAATGTTAAATTATGTGTTTCTATTGGTAGCACTGTCAAAAATAGTATCGTATCTTTTCATAGTATAAACATGCTTTGTATATCGAAGTGCTAACGTTCTTCCGAGGAAAAGTGACGAATAGACTGGTAAATCTCTCAAAAAGTATGACTCCAAAATGAAGTGTTTTTAAGAAATGTGGGTTTCATGGTAATAAATTTTTGTATAAAGAGAAACTTTGCGTTCAGCATGTGGTGTGTGAAGTTACAGACAACAAAATACTGGCAAACTCATGAGTATCTAGCGAAACACCCATTAGTGCTTCGAAGATTAAAATGAAACATAGTGATAACACAGTTATCTCAAAACAAAACTCATGTAAACGGTAGGTTAGGTTATATTCTGATACATTTACACAACCTAACAGGGGTGTTATGTGAATGTGCGTGCTGTATGTATGTGGAGGGCCAGTTAGTTTACATGAAGACATTGAGGTATCAAATGGACTAGCCAGGAAACGTATCATTAATTCTGCCTGTTGTAAATATACTCATTCATTTTGGAATTCTGATAAGTGTAAAGATAATTATTTTGAAATAAATGTTAGGTGGTTTTATGGATTGAGAGCTATTGGCAAAGGTTACACTGCAGCAGAAACAATGTGTGTCATGATGTATATGCCACGCCCACTTTGTAAAATGGACAAGTATGCAGGATTTATTGGAGCTGCTGTGAAATCTGCTGCATGTGAGTCAATTAAGTGTGCTGCAAATGAAGCTGCTGAAATAAACGATGGTATGATTGACATATCCGTAGCTTTTGGGGCACTTGGTAGAAGCGCAGCTGCATTTCTAAGAATTCTGTTGCTACAGTGACCAGTGTGGATACTGGAAAGCTAATAGATTTCCAGATTTTAACCAAACATTGTTATAAGTATAAATCAGGGCATGAAGAAGGGCATATCTGTGACAGAAATTATGAAGGACAACTAGTCGTACGGAGGCCTGTGCAGCTGTTGAAATTTATAATCGATCTGTAAACTAAAGGCGAGTGTGTTACACTAAGTTCTTAGGTTATGCAGACTCAAATGCATATAACATTGTAGTAGCCACTCAGCCTTATGGTGAGAAGCTTATCACAGAACTGGAATGTGTTGGTCATGTCCAGAAGAGGATGGGTACCAGATTGAGGAAGTTGAAACAAAGTTTGAGAGACAAGAAACTTTCAGGTGGTAAGACCATAAGAAGCAGGCTGACAGACAAAATGATTGATCAACTACAACAGTATTATGAGATTGCCATTAGAAATAATACTGAGGATTTGTTGAAATTGAAGCAGGCAGTATGGGCTACCTTCTTCCACAGACTGTCAGCTGATGATAAACCAGTACACCATCTTTGCCCTCCTGGATCTGGTTCATGGTGCAATTACCGCAATGCCCAGTACTCAAACAGGTCATACAGCCATAAACATTCTATCCCAGCAGCAGTTGTGGATATCATAAAACCTGTTTACAGAGACCTGGCAATCTGGAATTATTGAAGAAGTGTCTGCATTGTCAGACTCAAAATCCCAATGAGTCGTTCAATAATCTTATAGTGTCAGTGTTGTCGTAACTGCCGTCTGCGTCGTGTCTGCTGTGCAGCGAGCTACGCTAATTTAAGTATTAACTCTATTTTTCTTACTTGTCACTTCTTCTTCCAGGTGTTTTTGCTTTTAGGAAGCTTTTTATTGTCGAGTGCTAGTAATAGTGTTCCATAGATTTTGTGTTTGTTTTGAATACAGTCAGAGAGAGTCCGTTTAGTAAGCCATAGTGCCAGTAGTGCTAGTGTTTGTTTTCAATACAGTCCAGAGACAGGTAGGGCTATTTTCATTGTTTTCTACAGGAAGTGTCTAGTAACCACAGTTTAGTCAACTATCAGCCACCTTTAGTGAATTAGCAGTCTAGTTATAAGTTGATTAACTCTCTACAGTAAATTGATTTCTTAGGATGGATAGGATGTGTGACTGCTGTGTATGGACACAGGTGGAGCTGGCCACTGTTCGCGAACAGCTGAACGTGTTGATGGCCACGGTTACCCGTCTTCAGGCTGCTGCCTTGGAGTGTAGCGGCAGTGGGGAGTCTGGTGCTTTGCATGGTACACCCCAGGTGATACATGCTTCACCCACTGACCCTTCTGTCGACACATCTTTGCGGGTACCGGGCGCGGTTGGGCCACCCTCTTCCCAAGGGGAGTGGCGGGTTCAGCAGCATTCGCGGCGCACGAGGCGGAGGGTCAGTGTGGAGGCTGGCTGTGTGGCATCGCCCGTTCTGCCTGTGAGTGGACATGTGGCCACTCCTTCAGCAAGGTCTGAGCAGGCACATGGGGGGAGGGGTTTATTAGTTATTGGGAGCTCCAACGTTAGGCGGGTGATGGAGCACCTTAGGGAAATAGCGGAAAGGTCGGGGAAGAAGGACAGTGTTCACTCTGTCTGCTTGCCGGGGGTCTCATCGTTCCGAGAACCGATAGTGGTCCTCTGGTTTGGAGCCGAGTGGAAGGCTTAAACCAGGGGCTCAGACGATTCTGCGGAGATCTGGGGTGCAAATTTCTCGACATCCGCTATCGGGTGGAGAAATGTAGGGTCCCCCTGAATAGGTCACGAGTGCACTACATGCAGGAAGTGGCTACAAGTGTAGCGGAGTATGTGTGGAGTACACATGTGGGTTTTTTAGGTTAGAGAATTCCCTCCCTAGGCCCGACAAGACACCTCCTGAGATGCGGCAAGGTAGGAGTAGACAAAATGCAACAGGGAATAACAATATTAATGTGCTAATAGTAAACTGCAGGAGCGTCTATAGAAAGGTCCCAGAACTGCTCTCATTAATAAACGGTCACAATGCCCACATAGTACTAGGGACAGAAAGTTGGCTGAAACCCGATGTAAACAATAATAAATTCTAAACTCAGATTGGAATGTATACCGCAGAGACAGGCTGGAAAGTGAAGGGGGAGGCATGTTTAAAGTGATAAGAAGTGCAATAGTATCGAAGGAAATTGACGGAGATCCGAAATGTGAAATAATTTAGGTGAAGGTCACGGTTAAACCAGGCTCAGACATAGTAATTGGATGTCTCTATAGGCCCCCTGGCTCAGCAGCTGTTGTAGCTGAGCACCTGAAGGATAATTTGGAAAATATTTCGATTAGATTTGCCCAACATGTTATAGTTCTGGGTGGAGATTTTAATTTGTCCGATATCGACTGGGAGACTCAAACTTTCATAATGGGTGGCAGGGACAAAGAATCCAGTGAAATTTTTTAAGAGCTTTATCTGAAAACTACCTTGAGCAGTTAAACAGAGAACTGACTCATGGCGATAACATATTAGTGACAAACAGACCCGAACTATTTGAAACGGTTAACGCAGAACAGGGAATCAGTGATCATAAAGCGGTTACTGCATCGATGATTTCAGCCATAAATAGAAATATTAAAAAAGGTACGAAAATCTTTCTGGTTAGCAAAAGTGACAAAAATCTGATTTCAGAGTACCTGATGGCTCAACACAAAAGTTTTGTTTTAAGTACAGATAGTGTTGAGGATCAGTGGACAAAGTTCAGAACCATCGTACAATATGCGTTAGATGAGTATGTGCCAATCAAGATCATAAGAGATGGAGAAGAGCCAGCGTGGTACAACAACCGAGTTAGAAAACTGCTGAGGAAGCAAAGGGAACTTCACAGCAAACATAAACATAGCCAACACCTTGCAGACAAACAAAAATTACGCGAAGCGAAATGTAATGTGAGGAGGGCCATGCGAGAGGCGTTAAATGAATTCGAAAGTAAAGTTCTATGTACTGACTTGGCAGAAAATCCTAAGAAATTTTGCTCTTATGTCAAAGCGGTAGGTGGATCAAAACAAAATGTCCAGACACTCTGTGACCAAAAAGGTACTGAAACAGAGGATGGTGGACTAAAGCCGAAATACTAAATGTCTTTTTCCAAAGCTGTTTCACAGAGGAA
Source organism: Schistocerca americana (assembly GCF_021461395.2). Taxonomy (NCBI): domain Eukaryota; kingdom Metazoa; phylum Arthropoda; class Insecta; order Orthoptera; family Acrididae; genus Schistocerca; species Schistocerca americana. Next base: position 7,301,680 of record NC_060121.1, on the reverse strand, counting down.
GACTGCACTGTAGTTCCTTCTCTAGATTGTCGCACAGATGACAAAATGGTAGATATTGAAATAGAGGGATAGAGAAACAATTAAAATCACTCAAAAGAGGAAAGGCCGCTGGACCTGATGGGATACCAGTTCAGTTTTACACAGAGTATGTGAAGGAACTTGCCCCCCTTCTTGCAGTAATGTGCCATAGGTCTCTACAAGAGTGTAGCGTTCCAAAGAATTGGAAAAGGGCACAGGTCATCCCCGTTTTCAAGAAGGGACGTCGAACAGATGTGCAGAACTGTAGACCTATATCTCTAACATCGATCAGTTGTAGAATTTTAGAACATGTATTATGTTTGAATATTATGACTTTTCTGTAAACTAGAAATCTACTCTGTAGGAATCAGCATGGGTTTCGAAAAAGACGATCGTGTGAAACCCAGCTCGCGCTATTCGTCCACGAGAATCAGAGGGCCATGGACACGGGTTCCCAGGTAGACGCTGTGTTTCTTGACTTCCACAAGGCGTTCGATACAGTTCTCCGCAATCGTTTAATGAACAAAATAAGAGCATATGGACTATCAGACCAATTATGTGATTGGATTGAAGAGTTGCTAGATAACAGAACGTAGCATGTCATTCTCAATGGAGAGAAGTCTTCCGAAGTAAGAGTGATTTCAGGTGTGCTGCAGGGGAGTGTCGTAGGACCGTTGCTATTCACAATATACATAAATGACCTTGTGAATGACATCGGAAGTTCACTGAGGCTTTTTGCGGATGATGCTGTGGTATATCGAGAGGTTGCAACAATGGAAAATGGTACTGAAATGCAGGATGATCTGCAGCGAATTGATGCATGGTTTAGGGAATGGCAATTGAATCTCAATGTAGACAGGTGTAATGTGCTGCGAATACACAGAAAGAAAGATCCCATATCATTTAGCTACAATATAGCAGGTCAGCAATTGGAAGCAGTTAATTCCATAAATTATCTGGGAGTATGCATTAGGAGTGATTTAAAATGGAATGATCATATAAAGTTGATCGTGGGTAAATCAGATGCCAGACTGAGATTCATTGGAAGAATCCTAAGGAAATGCAATCCGAAAATAAAGGAATTAGGTTACAGTACACTTGTTCGCCCACTGTTTGAATACTGCTCAGCAGTGTGGGATCCGTACCAGATAGGATTGATAGAAGAGATAGAGAAGATCCAACAGAGAGCAGCATGCTTCGTTATAGGATCATTTAGTAATCAGGAAAGAGTTACAGAGGTGTTAGATAAACTCCAGTGGAAGACTCTGCAGGGGGGACGCTCAGTAGCTCGGTACGGGCTTTTGTTGAAGCTTCAAGAACATACTTTCACCGAGGAGTCAAGCAGTATATTGCTCCCTCCTACGTATATCTCGCAAAGAGACCATGAGGATAAAATGAGAGAGATTAGAGCCCGCACATAGGCATACCGACAATGCTTCTTTCCACGAACAATACGAGACTGGAATAGAAGGGAGAACCAATAGAGGTACTCAAGGTACCCTACACCATCAGGTGGCTTGAGGAGTATGGATGTAGATGTAGATGTAGACCAAAAAATGTTTTTCTTGTAATGAAGACACTAAAGTGGGGGTCAGTCATGCTGTTATTGCTTTTACTGATGGCAACATTGGTAGCGTGAAAGTGCTACAACATATGGGAATTAATTCTGGAGCAAACTGCATCAGAGAATTTGAATGGATGGACAAGGTTTGCACTGATATAGCAGAGTATGCAGCACAGTTGGCCACTACAGAGTCCAGAAAGAAGAAAACAAGAAAAAACTTAAAAAAGATCAAGAGGATGATATACAGTATGGTGCAGAGTGCTTCTGAGTGACTAAAAATAAAATGTTAAGCATATATTGAGTTACAGTCTATTAAAACTTTAAAAACTCTTCCTGAAAATTTACATTTTGTCTTGCATTTTTCCCCAAATCTCAGTAACTAATTCGAATAGCGAATTCAAATTTTCAGTATGTATCCTGAGCCTTCTGAACTAAAAGAAGAACATAATGTTATGTATAAATAAAATTATTTAGAATAACATACAAAAAAGTACACAAAATTTTAACTGTGTAATTAAAAAATTGTATTTCCAAAAGCAGTGGCTGAAATGCAATTATTGTAAGACTCAGAACATATAGTTTAATGTCCTGTAAAAGTTTCTTGTCAATGGCTACAGTTGTTCCTGAAATACGGGGAAGTTAAGTCACTAAATTTAACATTGTCAGGATATGGCGTTCAAACTCCCCTTAATGCACATTTTCTCCTTCCTCCACTTGGTGAGCAACACATTTATAGTATTTTCACAACAGCAGTAGCTATTTTCTTACAATTTCTTTTTGCAGGCATACCATGTGCCGGGCTTCAAGGGACATGTGGGATTTATTACCTCAATGAGTGAACACTTCTGTGGCACGTGCAACTGTTTACGGATAACAGCTGATGGCAATTTGAAGGTGTGTCTCTTTGGGAATTCAGAGATATCTCTCAGGTGAGTGATGAAACATAGAATAATCGTGTCCAAGTGAAAATTCATGTGAGGAAACCATAAAATTACTAGAAGACTGACAGACTGATCAGTATTTTACCTCCAGGAGGTGAAATTCCAAAACTTCTTATAGACACATTTGTTCCTCTTGTCCTCACATTAGTCATGGAGTCCGAGTGACCTTTGAGACCTTCAGAAACTTATCCCTCTTTCCTCTCTCATTAAGGAACTGATAGTTCCAAATGCTGAGTATAGAATAATACTTTCAAACTGTTTGCCATGCACATTAGGTATGTGGTTGGTATATGGAAGAGATAAACTGCAGTTAAATCCAGCAGGTATGAAATGAGTAATCTTTTCTTGAAGTTTTCAGCTTGCACCCTCCTCCCTCCCAGACATACAAACCAGATACCTCTAGCTAAATAATTTGTGAGTATATATAATTTGCCTCTGTCAACATCATGTTACACTAACCTATTTGTGAGATTAAATTAAAGGAAAGTAATCAGAACTGGAAATTATGTAAAGACATTTTTAGTTATGTCCCTATGTTGTAATAAAGTTAACACAATATTTCTGTCCATGTGATGGTAACTATGATTCGTCAGCCACTGTTGCCGAGCGGTTCTAGGCGCTTCAGTCCAGAACTGCGCGACTGCTACGGTCGCAGGTTTGAATCCTGCCTTGGCTCAGATGTTAAGTCCTATAGTGCCCAGAGCCATTTGAACTGTGATTCATGATTATCAGAGTCTATATGTTCCAAATAAAAATTGGAACTTCATGTGTATAAATGTACAAATTATTAGACAATGGGACCAACAACTGACACTTTTAAATTGATGACTAGACTAAGAGATTAATAATAGGAAAAAAACTGCAAGATACTTGGCGATAAGTTTGCTTCAGGACAAGGTAAGGGGGGTGAGGGGTGGGAAGAATCAGCTCTCTCTTTGTGAGCATACCAGAAATCCTTTATCAACCGAAGGTAAAATAAGATATAAAAATACAGGGACAAACAATTAATTTAAGTATCTTAAAAACCAAATGACTAATAAAATTGGAAGCTAAGAAAAGTAAGTTCGTAGTAAGTAGGGTGAAACACAAGGGGCTGCAACATATTGCCATTGTTGTTTGACTTGTCTATCAAAGAAAAAAGAAATGGATCAAAACAAAATAAAAGTGAGAATGGAAATGTATCAGAAGCAAATAGGAATAAGCAAGGAACATATTCTTTAATAAAAAAAAAAAAAATGACCTGTGAGGCAGATGTTCCTACAATTTTATGTTCATAGCACAGCAGTCTGTGAAAGCAAAATATTTATGACATTGAAAAAAGAAAATCAGTGAGTGAAAAGTGTGTGTAGGTGAATTGTGGTGAAAGACTGGGTATTGGAACTTCTGTTAGGCTGCCCAGTATTAGTTAACTTGGTAGTAAAGGAGCAAGTTTGCAAGGGCAGATAACTGTTTGACTATGTAAAATAGAGTGGGAGTATGGAAAAGCTAGTCCAAGATAGGATGAAAAAGATAACAGCAACTTAAAAAATGAATTGATAAGTTACCATGAACCCCATTCCAATCTAGTGAACGCAGTGGGTGACAATATCTTGTGACATTCGCCTATAAGGCTCAAACAATAATTGCTAAATAAAAATACAAAATGTTGACAAGACTGTATCGAAGCTGTCACTCTCTTTTGAAACAAGGGTGTTTAAACCAACAAACACGCAGGAAAGCAGGGACAACTCAGACACTAGAGGAGGATAGGAAGTATCATTGAACGAGTGAGCATAAACCGTGTGGAATATGTGTGGTACAAGTAAAAAAAAAAAAAAAAAAAAAGAAGAAGAAGAAGAAGAAGAAGAAGAAGAAGAAGAGGAAGTGGAAAAATATTGATCTGGAAACAAGGGAATAAAAATTTGCCACGCGAAGAGACAATATGGTACTGTGCTGATGAGTGTGTACAAGTGGTGATATACAATATACATTGATAAAGGAACTCTGCATTGGGCCCAGAAGACCACGCAATGCCCTTCGAGAGATGTCCTCTACTATATACGAGGGTCAGTCAAAAAGTAATGCCTCCTATTTTTTTTTCTACGTTTAATTGTCAGGAAATTTAAATGCAATTACATAGGTTGAAAACCACAACATTGAGGATCATTTTGTCATTTTTCAATGTAATCTCCGCCCATCTCTACAGTTTTGGTCCATCTTTGAACAAGGGCATGTATCCCAGCACAGTAAAAATCACAGCTCTGCTTCCTAAGCCATTGACGCACGGATGTTTTGACGGCCTCCTCATCTTCAAAATGAATCCCACGATGAGCTTCTTTTAGTGGCCCGAACAGATGGAAGTCTGATGGTGCCAGGTCAGGGCTGTATGGGGGATGAGGCAAAACTTCCCATCCAATTTTGACAATCTCGTCAGAGGTGTGACGACTGGTGTGTGGTCTTGCATTGTCATGCAAAAGAAGAACATCTGCCATTGATTTTGTTGGGCGAACTCGCTGAAGACGTGCTTTAAGTTTGTTGAGGGTTGTGACGTATTGAACAGAATTTATTGTGCATCCCTGCTCCAAAAAATCAACCAGAATCACACCCTCTGTATCCCAGAAAACTGTTGCCATAACTTTCCCTGCCGATCGCACAGTTGTGAATTTTTTCTTCCTCGGCGAGCTTGTGTGACGCCACTCCATTGACTGCCTCTTTGATTCGGGCTCAAAAAAATGCACCCATGTTTCGTCCCCGGTCACAATTTTTTTCAGAAACTCATCTCCCTCCAAACGGAAGCGCTGCAAGTGTTGGGAGGCTATTGTTTTCCTTGCCTCTTTATTCTGATCGGTTAACATTCTTGGAACCCACCGTGCACAAACTTTTGAGTACCCCAATTGTTTAATAATCGTGATCACACTGCCTTTACTAAGAGAAATAATGCGACACACTTCATCTGCAGTCACCCGACGGTCACCACGAATGATGTCATCAACTTGCTGAATGTTGTGTGGAGTCACTGCACTCACCGGCCTGCCGCTCCGCTTTTCGTCAGTCAACGGTGTTTGCCCTTCAGCTTCCTTACAACGATGAACCCATCGTCTAACAGTGCTGACATCCACTGTCACAACACCATACACCTTCTTCAGTCTTTCATGAATGCGTATGGGCGTTTCACCTTCTGCATTCAAGAATTCAATCACACAACGCTGTCTCAAACGAACATCGATGTCGGCCATCTTACAAACTTCTGCTGTGCTGCCACCTGTTGACACAGAAAGTTACTACTGCAGTGGATTGCAGAAGAAGGTTTGAGGAATGGCGCCAAATTCAAATTTTTCACTTAACTTAATTTCTTTCAGTAGAAAAAAAATGGGAGGCATTACTTTTTGACCGACCCTCGTATCTATGGAGAGTTAAGGGGTCAGTATACAACTCTCCAGGCTGTTATCAACTTCCAGAAGTTGAAGACACTGCTTCTCACTTGAGTAGCTCCTCAGCTGGAACTACAAGCAGAGTGTACCCTATTCCAGTCCGTCCACCGAGCAGAATTTCCCGGCTCTACAAGGAATTGAACCTGATCCCTTTCTATGGCACCCCTGTGGCATACTGACTGCATAGCTGTGGCAAGAGTCATAATATACACTTGTGAACAATTGAGTTATAACTATTCTGTTTATTGGGGAGAGAGTATGTATATTGCACCGTGAATGAAACAGTTTAGTGTATCGTAAATGGAATGTATTCAGACCTTGTACTTGTTGTGTGAGAGCGCGGTGTCTTAGACACTTGTAGTGTTTGTCTTAGCATGTACGGACCATTGAGCCTTACTTTCTAGTATTTTTAATTATATATCATTACTGGTGCCTCTGGCACTTTTGTGCTGCAATAGCAATAGCTTGCAATAGCAAACATTGAGTCAACCATGGTTTTTGGATTAGAAGAAGAGGTCAACTGGGTTGACATTGGGAATAGAGTGATGGGAAGTGGACAATAAGCAGTTATATCGAAGGGTGCATTATTTGATATGTTAAGGTTAATTATAAAATGTGGATTGGAGAATTTTTCACGTTGAGCAGAAGTAAGTTTACAGGACCAGATGTCAAATTACACATGATCCGTGTGAATCCCTATAGTCAGCATGAACACTGGCACACAGAATAATTTATAGGTAGCCTTGCTGTATATAAAAAATCAGATTTGTGCTGAACTGTCATGAACAAACTGTCACTTCTCTGGAATAAATAGACTCTGATTTGTTAATTACATCTGTGTAAATGAAAAATATAGGAAAACATAGATTGCAGCTTACTGTAAAGGAGACATGTTACATTGTAGACAGGCACAATTAAAAAGGCACTTACACAAAGCTTTCGGTCACAGCCTTCATCAGCAAAAGAGATACAGAGAAACACACACATTCATACACACAGGCAAGCACATGTCACACACATATGACTGACAACTCCAGTAGCTTGCCCCTAGCTGCTGGACTTGGCAGTTTTTTTTTCTCTGTGTGTGTGTGCGTGCGTGCGCGCGTGGAGTGCTTGCTTGTGTGTTGTGCCTGTGTGCAACTTTGTTTTCTTTATGGTAAATAGTGATCTATCTTTCCCTGCACTGTTGATATTCCTACCTGGAATTTCCATTGTTTAATCAGTGTAAATAAGAAGGACACAGTTACATATATTCTGTCACTTGAAGACTAATACATGAAGTAAGTGGACATTATTTTTTATTGCAGAGGATCTTTGTCACCACTAATTATTAATTTTGTGTTCCAGTTAATTAGACATGGTTTCATCCTTTCGTGGATGTGCTCTTTTTGTTAAATCTTCCTGCAAAAGATCTGATTTACTTCAAATTAATAAACCTGAGTATTCTGAAAAAGGAGGTGCAGCTTACAGCTGCAGTGTGACAGTTGATCACAGGGTGATTTTATCACTGCCATATCGTGGGTAACCATGGCTCGAGACACTTATTCTATAAGGGTGTGTAGTCATTGGGCTTTCTTGTACCACAGTGTCAAAGGTGTACTGTGAGCAGATTTATTCAAGGAAAATACTACCACAATCAGCAGAGTGAACTGCTATGGGCAACAGGATATCATTGACAGGGGTTACCACTGACTAGCATGGCTTTAGCAGCGAACAGGTGGGCCACAATGTAGCAAATGACTCACCAACTCAGTGACAGTCAATAAACAGTAACCATTCATGCCACTGGGAACTGTCACCTCTTTGTGGGATACAAATATGCAATCTGCACACTGCTCGTCACAGTTACAAAGATTAGCATTGGTTCGGAACAGCACCAGGGGATGCTCGAAGCATGCAGGAAGGTCGTCTGTCTGATGATTTGCGGTACATATTGCCAAGGTGGCAGGGTGCAAAATAAGGAGTGATCAAAAAACTTCCATTTGAAGGCTGCATAGTTCAGACCAGTATGCCACACACACACACACACACACACACACACACACACACACACACTCGCACACACACACACACACACACACACACACACACACACACACACACATATCCATCCACACATATACCCTGCTTGTGTCTGTATATGTGCGGATGGATATATATGTGTGTGTGTGTGTGTGTGTGTGTGTGTGCGAGTGTATACCTGTCCTTTTTCCCCCCTAAGGTAAGTCTTTCCACTCCCAGGGCTGGAATGACTCCTTACCCTCTCCCTTAATACCCACATCCTTTCGTCTTTCCCTCTCCTTCCCTCTTTCCTGATGAAGCAACTGTGGGTTGCGAAAGCTTGAATTTTGTGTGTGTGTTTGTTTGTGTGTCTATCAACATACCAACGCTTTCGTTTGGTAAGTTACATCATCTTTGTTTTTAGATGTATTTTTCCCATTTGGAATGTTTCCCTGTATTATATTATATATCAGTGCTATCCTCTCCCACAACTATCCTGCAGACCTTGTCCACAAACAGATCTCCCAAACAATACATTCCTCCCCACCCAACAACAATGTTACTACCCCCAGACCACACAGAAGCATCCCCCTTGTCACCCAATATTATCCTGGCCTCGAATACATCAACTAATTACTCCGCCACGGATATGAATTTCTCAAGTCAAGCCCTGAAGTGAGATCATCCCTTGACAATATTCTCCCCACACCACCCAGAGTTGCCTTTTGCCGACCCCCTAACCTCCGTAACATCCTTGTCAAACCCTACAATATTCCCAGACCACCTTCTCTACCCAGCGGTTCCTACCCCTGTAACCGACCCCGATGCAAAACCTGCCCCATGCATCCCCCCACAACCAACTACTCCAGCCCCGCTACTGGTATAACATACACAACTCAAGGCAGGGCCACATGTGAGACAGCACGTCATTTATCAGCTGACATGCCTGCACTGCACAGCCTTTTACATTGGTATGACGACAACTAAACTGGCTGAGCGCATGAATGGGCACAGACGAACTGTCCACCTAGGAGATGTCCAATACCCAGTAGCGGAGCATGCCCTCCAGCATAATTCTAGGGACCTAGGAACCTGCTACACCATATGTGCCATTTGGCTTCTCCCACCCAACACCAGTACCTCGGAACTGCGGAGATGGGAACTTGCACTCCAACACATCCTTTCATCCCGCCATCCCCCTGGACTGAACCTAGGTTAACCAACCTCACTCCCATTTACTCTTTAGTCTTCTCCTCTTTCCCTTTCCTCCTTAGCCATTCACGCATCTTTTTATCCTACGTAGTTGTGTTTATCTTTATACTGTGTACCTCTTTACTTCTGTATTCATCCTCCTTGGTTTGAAGCTGGCACAGTAATTACAGTAGAATATCTTTGGCTTCCCTCTGACATCCATGCCTCCATCTTTGCTACCCTCCCTGTTTACCTTTCCCCTGTTGCTTCATAACCTGGGTTGTGAATAACTGAATCCACTTTCCCTTCTTCCCCTTTTTTCCCCTCTCTCCTCCCTGATGAAGGAACAAGGTTCCGAAAGCTAGGATACGTCAATTTTCTGTTCTGTTTTGTGTATCTATCGGCTGTACTGAGCTGAGGTAAGTACTCACCAGGCCCTCTATCTCTTTGTTAGTATTTGTTTCATATATATAAACACACACATACACACACATACTCACAAACACACACACACACACACACACACACACACACACACACACACACACACACACAGGGTGATGCGTATTAACATTTAAAAACCTCCAAAGCACTGTAGATGACCCTGAGACAAGTAATTTAATACAAGACACATGGGATCACAAATGTTGGATACGATACAAATGTTGGGAAATGTGTCAAAAGCGAACGACAAATGTCACCAGATGATGTACCTTGCCATGCTTGCAGTGGTTGAGCCTCTTGGTCTGTCACACTTGATCATCCCAACCCAAGTCAAGTATTCATATCGTTGTGGCTACGGATACATGTGTGCGACTTTAGTGATGGCGTTCAGGATTTGCGTCTTGCATCTGGCAGGCAGTATTTTTTCATTGTGTTAAACAATTATGTATTTATATTGAAGTTTGTTATTTTATTTACCGGTCTTGCAGTTTCCTTGATTTCTTGCAAAGTACAGTACAATGAAAACCTACCATATTGCATAACAAGTAGATGAGTGTAAACTTCAGAATAGCATCATCGCCATTAAATGACCTTTGTTTTCTTTACTAACTAATGTCTGTAAACAAAAAGAGAAGTGACAGAAGCAAAAAACACAAAATCAGAACTGCTTTTGCTTGATTACAGCAGGGACAGTAATTTTGTAACATCTACATTTACAACAGATCATATTTACAAAATGTTTTGAAATTTGCTCTGTTTTCTCAAATGAAAGTATTGCACTGCTCAATCATTCCTTTACACTCAACCCCGACTGCTGCACATGCTGTGGGGTATGTCATCTGGTTACGTCATATGTTCAGTGTTTCTCACCAATTTTTGGGGTATTTTGAAATTTACAAAAAGGCAAATGCAGAAAGTTATCACATTTTGCTGCACAATACCTGTGTCACAGAAAAATAATGTATACAAATCTTCTCAGATTGGCCACTGAATAACTTTGTGCAAGCCTCGCAATATTTCACCAACACAACTGTTCATCATCTTCAGGTAGTGGTGGGTCCTGTCATCACTGCTGCAAGATGTGACTGGAGATATTCGCACAGCAGAATTGAAATTTGTCAGGCTAGAAGCAGGAGTATGAATGTGTGGACAGGCACTCCCAGTTGGATGGAAATGCCATTCATAGTAGCCTTCTGCTTATGTGTTGTGGGCAATGACTGCACTTCTGGACACTCGTGTGGTTAAAAGCTGAATTAACTCTCTGCAAGGTGCTGCATCAGGTCATACATCGGAGGATCTGGTTTCTACTGTTTTAATTTCATGGCAGTCAGTGCTGGATTCTGGGCAGTGCTTAGTCAAAATTCCATATTCCTGTTGGTAAGATTGCCCACCGTATGGCCTCTTGGGAAACGTGTGGTGCCCTGTATTCAGGCAGTGCTCTGCTACCACTAATTTACTGGGTGGCATTTTTGTCAGTGCTGTTGAACACAGTGTTCTTGCACAATGTGAGGTGTCTGCCCTATATAAGATTTCCCATAATGGCATCAGATCTTATGTATCATCTATGTTTTCTAGGGTCAAGATTGTCTTTAACTTAACACAAACACTTCCTTAGTTTCGCTGGTAGACGAAAAACACACTTGATTCTGTTTCTCCTAGCGATTCTTTCTATTTTTGAAAACATACCACTGAAATATGGTAAGAAAGCCATTTGCAGTGCTTGTCTAAGTATCTTCATTTACATCCCTACACTGAACTTGCTTTGCTCAGAACACATTGCAAATCTGTTTACAAGAATAAACGTTCTGCTGCAACACTGTTATTAGGTTTTACAGTTCACCAGGCAGACTGTTGGTATCTGAGATCACGTGTGCTCTATGTGCCAGGGAGTGTAAGACACTACCACATTGTGCAGGGTGATGGCAACTTTTGGACCGCAAATATAACTCTGCGTGTATCAGTTTGCAGTAGAGACTAAGCCCCAGTGTTCTGTCAGCTTTTCTTCTAACTGTGACATCCAGGAATGGTAAGCTGCTATCTTTTTGTACTTCCACAGTGAACTGAATATTCAGATGGAGCGAGTGCAAATGCTGCAGGGACATAGGTAGTGTCTGTATTATGTGGGCCACACCACAAATGTCTCTTCAGCATTCTGCCAGAAGGAGGAATGTTGGATATTTACTAAGGGAAATAGAGGATCTCCCATGGGAACACTGTCCACTTGATTAAAGTAGTTGGTGTTACATAAGAAATAGGATGAGGTATGCACATGTTTAAACAGCACCACAATTTCTTTCTCAAACTTGCTGTTAATAACCTCTAATGAAGGCTGCAGGGGCACTTTTGTAAGTAATGATATAACATTTGAGCTAACTAAAAGATCTGAAAGTTCTAGTTTAAGCATCTTCAGGTATTCTATGAAATCCTCTGAATTCTAAATATGATGGTCATAGTCATCCACATGATAAATTTCAAAGCTGTCATGTGGAAATTGCCAGTTGCATCTTGCAGCAGTGATGGTGGAAATCACCACCACCTGTAGATGCCAAAACGTTGTGTCACTTAAATATTGAGGGAGGGACTTGCATAATGTTATCTGGTGGGGAACCCAAAGTGTTTTTGCAACAGATCTATCAGGCAAGCCTGAAAAGTCACATATACTCCAAGCAGTAAGTACCTGTCGTAAAATGATCACATTAGTGAGCTTGGCAATTAATTAAGAGTTTATCAATAAATTTGGCTTCATTTTGCAAGAAATTGTGCTGTGTTCCAGTACTCCCTCTTCAACAAAACTAATGTCAGTTTCTGCTCCACCTCTTCAGCCCAAGATCCTATGTACACTCTTGAGCATTTGTGTAAGATACCTGTTTATTTATAAAAATAAAAGTAACTTCTATCATGACTTTCCCATTCTTGTCCAGTGGGTTTGTTATCCTGCTGTTGCATACTGCAGACTACAAGATTACTGTTGAAGATTTCTGCAAAGTTTTTCTTCCTTTTTAGTGTACCAACATTTCACTGTGTGGTAATTGCCTGATACTGTTTAACGGGTGTTTTAACAGTTGTTTCAGAGATGCAATACGAAGCAAATGCAGTGAGGATGACTTGCTTGCCATGATTGGGGCAGCAGTGAGAAGAAGGAAGAAACAACATCGAGGTAAGATACATTACAGCAAATGTAACTCTATAGATAGAAAGAAAATTTCTGTTTAACAAGTCATAGCAAACATAAGAGCAAAATAGAATGAAAAACAACAGTGATAGAACCTGTGTTTTTTGTGTAAACTTGGATTTAATTTTTATTTAGTATTCATTCTGATTAATGCCCATTGGTCAACAAGATATTTCAGCCCTAGAATTTGGTTCTGCAAGGTCCACCAGATAACCATATATGGCTGTTGTAACTCCTTTATTGGACTTCAGAAGTTTTCCAGCAACAAATCTTTTTTTTTCTTTCTTTCTTTCTTTTTTTTTCTTTTTAAAAAAAAAAGCTAAAATGCAGAAAACATCATAAAGGAAACACTCACAGAAAAGCATCAGTGTCCTTGAAACAATGGAAACTCCAGTAGGAATATCAACAATATTGGAAAAGGCAGATTACTACTTACTGGTGAAGGCTGTGGCTGAAAGCTTTATGTAAGTGTCTTTTAATTCTGCCCATCTGCAGCCTAAGGTATCTTCTTTATGGTAAGTAACAGTCTGTCTTTTCCTTCATTATTCATTAGTGTTCTTTGTTTTTATTGCTGTTTAGCAAGCATCATGTGGTATATAAGGGATGCGAATAGCGTCAGATGAATCATCACTCTGGAGGATATGAAGGTGCTGCATATTGGTGTGAGACAGCATTATCTGATGAGAGTTTGAAAGAAACCTCATTGTGGATGTCCATTTGGTCGCCTGGTTAAACCTTGCAACATCTGTATTTTTGGAGTATTTGGATCTGACAGTGGCCTGATGTTGGAAAGTAAGGGCATACTCATCATCAATGTTCCAGTTGACTACATGAGACCACTACAAGGGAGCATCACTGTGTAGTGTACTGAGTACATTGTAACCTGTTCACATCTGTGACTGCCATCTGAGAACAAGTACAGTAAACTCTCGTGCAGCTACACTTTTGGCTAGCTAGATTGACACTTGACAAGTTTCAGTTTGCGTGCACCTGGAGCCAAGCATTTGCTGGTGTTTTTTGGCAATCTACTGCTAATCAGTGCACTGGTGCGTGTCAAAAGTCCAAGTATCGTCAATTCGTGCGTGTGTTGGTTGAAGCTCTAGTGTGTTTCTTATTCGTATTGCATGGTTTCATGCCACTGCCATCTATTGGAACTCCTTGGTAGTACAGTACATACAGTATTGTTCTATGCAGCGGAACGTAGCCCTGTCAAAACCGACAATTAGAGTGCGCCGCCTAACACTTTCCACTTGTTGTCGGTACATCAAAGCTGAGTGTGTAACAGTGAATGTACAACACCCTGTTGTGTTGCCACGTGGGCTTGGGTAGAACAGAGGAAATGGCATAGATGTATCGAATGCTTTCATTTGATGGCTGCCACAGCCTGGTTTCAAAAGTCAAAAGTTTGTCTAGTGCATCTCGAGTGTTGTCAAGTTGTGCATCTGTGTGTTTCTGATTTGAGGTTTCGTGCTCCCACTATGTGCCTTAAAGTGTCCAGAGATAAAAGGGGCCAAAAACCATAAAGGACTCAGTCGAGTGTCTGTAGAAAGAACACTGAACGTGACTACAGGCACGAAACATAAAATGAATGTGATCTTGTTGGAAAAAGAGCTTCACACTTTGCAGAGAATTGATGCTGGTGAGCCACCCACAAAAGTTGCTGCAGAGTAGGAGTACAATTACTGATCGGAAGACAAATTGATCAGGAATTTAAAAATTTTGTTCCATCCAAGCATTGGGCAGCGCAGTGAAATCTTGAAAAGCAATGAGAAAAGGTGCACATCCTCAGTTAGAAGAGGCATTATTTTTGTGGCACGAATAAATAAGAGCCAAAGGTGTGTCAGTTTCAGGTCCTCTACTTTGTCAAAATGAGCTGATGAGCTGATTGAAGGAAAGAAGCAAGAATTGCTCGGAAGTAATGGCCAGCAGGATCGTTTCAAGAAGCAGCATGGCATTCATGAAATTGCCATCAGTGCCAAATCATTATATGGGGATGAAGCTGCTACACTGATTTTAAGAAGAAACTGCACACAATCATTGACAAAGGAGGTTATACTGGCAATCAACTTTACAAATGTGATGAAACTCGGTTGAATTACAAAATGCTGCCAATGAAAACCCTTGCCTCTAAAGAAGAAGAAATGGCTTCAGGATACAAAAAAATCCAAGAAAGATTTACTGTCCTTGCTTGCAGTAATGCCACTGGCAATCATAAACTGTGTCTTACTTTAATTGGCAAATCCAAAACACCAAGAGCATTTAGACACCAACCAACCAGTTTGCCACTGAGGTACATGAGTCAGTCTTAAGGCATGTATGAACAGTGCCATCTTCAGAGAGTGGTTCCAGGCAGAGTTTGTTCCAACTGTAGTAAATTACATGGAAGGAAAAGGACTTCCTTGAAAAGTGCTACTTCTTGTGGACAATGCTCCTTCTCACCCAGGTGATCTGCAAGATGGGGATATCAAAGTTGTATTTCTCCCACAAAATGTCACATCTCTATGTCAACCGATGGACCAAGGTATTCTTGAGGCGATGGAAAAACATTACAGACGCAAGATGCTGGAAAAATTAATAGGTGTGATTGATGCTGCAGATGATTTTGTGGAAGCTCTTAAAAAAATCGATGTTTTAAGTGTCATTCATTGATTGCTGAAGCTTGGAATCTAATTCCTCCAGTTCCTCTTGTTAGGTCTTGGAAAAAACTCTTAGATCGTAAGGCAACCTAAGTGGTGGGAAGGAGGAGGCAACACCGAAACTCAAGCTGACATAATTTTGGTGAATTTACTGGAGAAGCTGGTTGTAAAGACACACACTTCGAAGACATTGAAGAGTGGATAGAAAATGGCATTTTTTCATGTGACTGAGGATGAAATCGTCCAAATTGTGACCGATCATAAAGTGTCAGAAGACTATGTTTCTGATGATGAATCAGAGAAAAATATTCCTCACACATTCTGTTACGAAGTGATCCAAACTGCCCTGGAGTACATCAGCCAACAGGCGGAGACGATTTATCTTGAAATAGTTTGATTTCAACGTTGGAGATGTATTGTTGCAGCAATAGTTTCTCAAGCAAAAAAACAAAAAAAAAAAAAGACGTTTGTGACTTCGTTACCAAAAAATAAACTCTAATGAAGCATCCTAGAACTTCTATGTCCATAACTTAAAAAGTTTTTTTTTTTAATTTTCTTGAAAGTTCCTCTAGACAGACTTTTTGTTCCTTTGAGTAATCTCTAGATTTGTTTCATAATTTTGTTCAGTAGTTTATTTTTTACTCAAAAGAGTAGGTAATAAAATTAAAACTCCTGTTATTTCCTGCTGCCAAATAAGGGAGATTTTTTCTGTAAGAATGCAAAATAAACGAGCTTTGTTATACAGCACTTAAAAACTTTGAGTTTTCAATCATAGTTTGGTGCCTTTTTAACATGTCAACACAATTTTTTCAGTAAAAAAGTGCAGGGTTATTTGCAACCATATCAGTAACGTTTTACATACCCTACGCACGTTTTACGATCGTATTTCGCAATATTGATGCAATCTGGAGTGTTCACATGTGAAAACAGGGGGACTTTGATTTATCTGAAATTTTTGTTATCGGAACCGGCCACCGTCCTGATCATTTAGGATAAACAGGAGTTCACTGTAATAGACTCCTTGCAACATGCTGCATCATACAGCTAGGAGAAGCCAGACTATGGAATTGCCGTCCTGCACATAGGCTGCCATTAACACCCAAGCAAATGACTGCATGTGAAGTGGTGCCATGATCGAGAAGTACGGACTGCTAATGAATGGTGTCACATTATGTTCACTAATGAGTCCCAGTCCTGCACTGCTCCAAATGACTATCGTGGAGAAGTTCGACAGTGACCCGGGGAGATGGGGAGAGGTCCCATTCTTCCACATTTTGGGGGGGGGGGGTGTCACAAAGCAGTCCCATGGTGTGGGGAGCCATTGGGTATGACTTCAGGTCACGGCTTTTAATGGCCGAGGGAACTCTGATGGTACAGCAGTGTGTAATAGTATTGTGGTGCTATTTTTCAACAGGCCAGTGCTTGTCCACATGTAGTGTGTGTCTCTTTAAGTTGTCTGCGTGATGTTGATATACTCCTGTGGCCAGCAAAATCCCCATATCTGTCCCCGATAGAACATTATGGGACCAACATGGACGTCAACTCCATCCCACTGCCTGTATCCATGATTGCAATGTCCAGTTACAACAGTTGTGGATCACCTTTCTCAGGAGGGTATGCAGCAGCTTTACGACATCCTCCCGCACTGTCCAGGCCAGACAGGGTGCATTGCTGTGTTGATAAGTGGGCTCAAACTGATAAGTTCTGTGTAAATTTGACTCTGTTTTGTTATCACTGAAATAACATCACATACCCTCTAAATTAGCTATGTTTCAATTTGTTTTCTCCCCACCTTCTGAGTGTCTCACTTTTTTTCAAGCAGTGTAATTTAAGACAGACATAAGTATATGAAAATGGGATGGCATAACACATTGCTATTCAACTATGCCCCTAAGAAAATTGTAAGATAATGGAGAAGAGCAGGTGCACTATTACACTGACTAGAACGTAAACTTAAAGATAGAATTATATTGTGTAACCTATACCGATGATGTAATACTAATTGACAAAAACATCACTGATGTGCTAAAGCAAATTGAAATATTAAGGGAGCAATCTAGGAAAATTGGACTAATAATTTCACCTGGATAAAAAATTAATGGACGATACCAAAATGGCACTGGGTGAACTTATATAGGCAACAACATAGCATTCGGTGATAAAGAGTTTAAATAATTAGGTGAAAAAGACCACTGAACATCATAATGAAAAGAAGGCATAGAATCCAGACTTCAGAAAATACAAACTGTCTCTCAGTTAACTAAAAGTATTTTTCCTGGAACTCTAAAATCTAACATTGCACAACAGTGATCAAATTAGGATTTATTTATGCATGAGAGAGACTCTTTGTCCAACACAAGACATGAAAACAGCAAACTGAATTAGAAGAATGTAAAATTGTAGTAAAAATCTTAGGTCCAAGAATAAAAGATGGAATACATCACACAGAACCCAGTGTGAAATCTCCAGGCAAATTCCTAAAAACTCTTGTTACAATGTGTCTCCAAAGAATCCAACTTGTGGGACATACAGAAAGAATGTATCCAAACAGGCAGCTCATTGGATTCCCACATACTTGAAAAATAAGATCCAACTGATGAAAACAAACAGGAAGAGACCTTACGAAATTGGAATCACCACATTTACAGTATTCTGATGTAGTGATGAGTCACACAGAGTGCAGTTTCACAGTAGCTTGATCGATGCTTGTACTTGTGTATGTAGTATATGCAAGTGTGTACAGCGTCTCTTCTGGTGTACTCACAATATGCTAATTTATGGCCGAGCAGTAAACCGGATCCCTACTCGGTTCCAGTGTGCTGTGCTAATTATTCTTCTTCACTATACATTTATGCTTGGAGCTGCAAGAGAGGCCATTTTCCGGATAGTGCCACAAAAACAACAAATTCTCAGATATCAGTTTAACTTAAACTCTTCAACATCATAGACAACATTTCACATTAATATGTTGCAGAACACTAGATTAGTGTTAAAATTGCCAGAGTAAACATTGTTCTCCATGTGACAGATTGTCACCCGATGTCCAAAATCGATAAATTTTATATCTCTGCACAGAGAAGCAGCTGGTTGCTCATTGTCATCTGTGGTGCTAATCAATGGGTCGAGCTCGTTGCTGGCACAGCGCCACCTCAGAGTAAGTGGCCCCTCATCCCAGCAGGTGGCGATGTTTAAACACCCGTATAGCTCCCAAGACTTACTGCGTCTGTGGATAACTCCGTCTCTGCACAGAACTTCCCACATTTCCCACACAGTGGGCCCTCGTGTCTCTTACACACAATAAATCTTCAAACTTATTTCATTGGCTAAGTTAAATTTCGAGTGTGACGTGCTATTTCGTAAAAAATAGCAAACGGTAGACATGGATGTTATTGTGACACTTTCCTAAGGCAACATTTGTGTATTACACTTGTAGAAGTGCACTGCAACATAAAACAGTAGACCGTAAGTTCAAACAATGGAAACTACAGGTTGGAATATCAGCAGTGTAGGAAAAGATAGAGTGCTAATTACCACAAAGATGGCACGTTAAAATGCAGACAGGCACAGTTAAGACACTTACACATAAGCTTTTGGCCACAACCTTCATCAGAAAAAGAAATAGAAATACACACCATTCATTCACACAAGCAAGCACACCACACACACACATGACCACCAACTCAGACAGCTGAGGCCAGAATGCTAGCCTGTAAGTTTGCTACACAATAAAATAATTATTCTGAGCTACAAGAAAAATGGATTCAAAGAACTAAACTGCTTGAAGAAAAAAAAGGGAAGCTGCCTGAAGCAATGTAGTTTCACGAGTGTGCATACCAGTGGTAAATTATGAGAGTCGCAACTCTCTGAAATGGATAAAAAGGTCACCAGATTGCATTAGCTTTGTTTGTGTCTCGGATTGTTACCGTGAATGGTAGGAGCTATAAGAGATGTGAAGAGCGTAAGATGTTGAGTGATCCCTGTTAAGGACACAGATGCCCTGTACTTCTGTGAGTCAGCATTATCAGCACGTAACAAAATTTGAAGGGGCCTAATTGTGTGTCTCCATTTGCCAGGCTGATTGAATTATGCAGTATGCAGATTTGTGAGACATTCAGATGTGGTAGTGTCCCCATGTTGGACTGCTTGGGTACGTAAGGGCGGTTTGCTTGTCAGCAAGCTTCCGGTTGACCGTGTCTGACAAGCCCATGGGAGAATTGCTGCAAGTACGCCGAGCACATTGTAACCCTTTCACACCTGCACCTGTCATGTGATCAGCAGTGAGTCACATTCTACAAGACCCGCGATGACAGTTGTCAGTGAGTATGACAACAACATAGGGAGAGGGCGTTTGGGGCAGCATCGGATATGACTTCAGGTCACTCTGACAGCACAGCAGTATGTCATGGACATCCTACATCCTCATTTGCTACCTCCATGTCCAACGGAGTTACAAGAGACAGAGCAGTGAAAACATATCCAGTTGTTGACTCACAAAACTGTTTTGAGCTGTGACGCTTGTAGTCTTAAGTGAATCATTCATACAAAAAGAAAAGAAGAGGAAGCTAAAGTCAGAATGTGAAAAAATTGGAGAATGGAATAGATATTTGAAGACTTCAGACTTGAAACTCCCAGTTTTCCTATTGTGAAAGTGCCTTTGTGACCATATGCATTTCACTGATGATAAACTTTTTTTTCCCCCTGGGTCTTGGCTCCATATTTTTTCATCCGGTTGAGTCAGAATACTTGCATAGTATTTGTGAGGTATTGTTTCAGTCTTGCAAGCTAATCTAAAATACAATCCCTTTTGCATCCTAGAAAACAATGACCACTCTTTCTCTCCGATTAAGTCACCTTGGCTATTTTTGTGCAACTGCTGTTTCATTTCATCCACGGGAACAGATTGGTGCATAGAATCAGTTGTGTGTCAGATTGTCCCAAATTGTTTTTCACATTAGGTTGTAGTCAGGCTTCAACAGACATGCCACTCACTTTCTGGTATGGCCACGGCATCAACTGTTTTGCACATCTTTTTAATTACTGATCTTGCAATATCATACTGTGTTCTTTCTCAGCATTTTCATATTTGATTGTAATTCTAGGAAGTAGTTCATGAGTCATCTTACAGAGACATATGCCACATATGAATTCAGCCACCCATTCCTTAACTGTTGACTATGAAGGAACTCCCCCCATGAACCATGGACCTTACCGTTGGTGGGGAGGCTTGCGTGCCTCAGCGATACAGATGGCCGTACCGTAGGTGCCACCAC
Source organism: Schistocerca americana (assembly GCF_021461395.2). NCBI lineage: Eukaryota > Metazoa > Arthropoda > Insecta > Orthoptera > Acrididae > Schistocerca > Schistocerca americana. Next base: position 7,281,033 of record NC_060121.1, on the reverse strand, counting down.
AACGGAGGGGTTTCTGTTGAGAGGCCAGATAAACATGTGGTTCCTGAAGAGGGGCAGCAGCCTTTTCTGTAGTTGCAGGGGCAACAGTCTGGATGATTGACTGATCTGGCCATGTAACATTAACCAAAACACCTTGCTGTGCTGGTACTGCGAACGGCTGAAAGCAAGGGGAAACTACAGCCATAATTTTTCCCGAGGACATGCAGCTCTTCAACTTGACTAGAAGAAGAGATCGGTTGGTAGGACATGTTTTGAGGCATCAAGGGATCACAAATTTAGCATTGGAGGGCAGCGTGGAGGGTAAAAATCGTAGAGGGAGACCAAGAGATGAATACACTAAGCAGATTCAGAAGGATGTAGGTTGCAGTAGGTACTGGGAGATGAAGAAGCTTGCACAGGATAGAGTAGCATGGAGAGCTGCATCAAACCAGTCTCAGGACTGAAGACCACAACAACAACAACAACATGAAGGAACTGACTCCTAATAAGTAAGATGATGCCTGTAGAAAAGTACAACAAAACAGTAATCTCAAAAAAGGACAGGATAGACAGTACATTCTGTAGGACATATTAAAAGTGATTGGTAAAAGAGACTTGATGTGTTAAATGCAGCTTTTGGTTACATGATAATTGAATTGGATAGATAAACAACCTACTTGCTAAGTGGCGGCAGAACACACACATAAAAGAAGATTATAATTAGGAGAGCTTCAGAGCCAGTAGCTCATTCTTCAGGCAGAAGGGTTGAAGTGGAAGGAAGAGGGGTGAAGGATAGGTCTAGGAAAAAGGGTAGATTTTGAGAAAGTTACCCAGAACTGCAGATCAAGGGCTGACTTTCCAGATGGGATGTGATTCCACATCTACATACATACTCCACTAGCCACCATATGGTGCATGGCAGAAGGTACCCTGTCTCACTACAATAGTCTAAATAAAATTACTTGATAGTTGACATCAATCACTTGCTGCAACAATGTTGCCACATTGGCTACCAGCTACCGTTTGGTTACAGGTGACAACAAACAAGCAGCTCACTTCACAAATTATGTTAAATGTTTAACACAGAGCAATTTTTCTAGTGGCTGGTGCAAGGTATGTCAGAAATGTTGGATACTCTGTCGACTATTGATTTAAAGTGACCAGTGACTGAACTGGGGCAGACGACCCGTTTTGTATCCCTGACTGTAAACTTGTGTCCTAACCCAGCCGAGAAAATTGTGGTCAACAGTCTGCAGCAGTACTAATATCATGATCGCTTTGTTCATGGCAATTAAAGCTAACCCTTAAGGGTAAACTCACGACAACAAAAACTCAATTTCAGGGCTGAAAGCAAATTGAAATTTCTCCATGTCATTTGTTACCTGTAACTATCCTTACACTAGCTGCACATGCTGCCATGTTAGAAACCTGGTGAACAGTCCATGTGGGCACTTGGTCATGGATTATAGATGACTGAGGCAGATTCCAAATGAAGAAATAATGACAGGAAGAAAAATAAGACCAAATAGAACAGTCAAAACAATGATGAAAAATGATGCAGCAAATTATTAAAAATAAAAAAAATATATTTAAACCAATTAATTGAATGAAAATAATAATCACACTCTTTTGGTTAGATTTAAAAATAAAAATTTTGCTACATTGATGAGATTCAAACCTACAACATGCTACATATTAGATTAATCTGCCAACCATTGTGCTATGCCACAGCACTGCATGAAGTATTTATATATGCGAATGTAGTGACCCAGTTGCAACTATGAATTGCAACCTTAAAAATTTCGGTTTCACGCAGTGTAGTGAAAAGCTTATCTAATGTAAGATGATCTCTGTGAATATGATAACTATATGTATGATACTGAATCACATCTTGTGCTGAGTTATTCAGTAGTGTTTGGTTAGTGCTATGAATGAAATGTGTGTCTTTCATTAGCATTGTTAATGTGTGTTGTTTTTGGTGTAGCTATCGCGTGTCATGAAATACATAATAAAAGTGTCGGGCTCGTAATTTGGGATACAAATACATCAAGAAAGAATGCTGAACCAGGAATTGGAAGTGACTGGCCAATTTTGGTGGAGTTTGGCAACAGCAGACAGTTCAAGTGTGACGCTGACTACTCTTATTGGCGTTTGAAGTGCCAACTATCAAGTAATTTTATTTCAACTGTAGTCAGTTCCTTTCCCGTTCCATCTGCCAATTGAGTGAGGAAAAAGTGAATGTCTATATGCCTCTCTATGAGTCCTAATTTGTTGTCTCTTATCTTTGTGGTCCTTACGCATAATGTATGTTGGTGCAAGCAGAATTGTTCTGCAGTCAGCACAGTGTTCCTCAAAATCCCTCCAGGGATTCCCATTTGAGTTCCAGAAACATCTCCATAATACTTGTATGTTGTTGTTTCAACCTACTGTTAACAAATCTAGTATCCTGCCTCTGAATTACCTCAATGTCTGCTTTCATTCGACCCCTTGCGGATACCAGACACTCAAACTGTACTCAAGAAGAGATCACACTAGCATCCTATATGTGATGTCCATCACAGCTGAGCCACACTGTAGTAAAATCCACCCAACAAACAAAAGATGATTATTCGCCTTCCCTACCATGACCCTCACACGTTTGTTCCATTTCATATCACATTGCAATGTTACGTCCAGATATTGAAACAATGTGACTTCTTCATTCATGACACTACTAATGCTGGATTCTGGCATTATGGATTTGTTTTTCCAACTCCTCTGCAGTAACTTATATTTTTCTACATTTAGGGTTAGCTGTCATTTATCACACCAACTGGGAACTTTGTCCAGGTCATCTTTTATCCTCCTAAATCACTCAACGATGACACCTTCCATACACCACAACATCATCAGCAAACAACCACAGATTACTGTCCACTTTGTCCATCAAATCAGTTATGCACATAGAAAATATGAGTAATAGTGCTCCTATCACACATCCCTGGAACGATCCTAATGATACCCCAGTCACTGATGGACACTCACCGTCGGGATAATGTAGTGGGTTCTATTACTTCAGAAGTCTTTGAGCCACTCACATGTCTGGGAATGTATTCCATGTGCTTGTACCTTTGTTAAAAGTCTGCATTGAGTCATTATGTCAAATGCTTCTCGGAAATCAAGAAATATGGAATCTGGGTTTGTGAATTTTGTGATGGCAAAGTTAGAGGAGCAATGCATTTGCATTAAATTTTGTGTGAAACTCAAGAAAACCTTTACAGAGACACACCAAATGATGCTGGGAGCCTATAGCGATGAGTACTTAAGCCATACTCGGTGTTACATATCATTCACACGTTTTAAAAATGGCTTTACAAAAGTCAAACATGATCCTTGTTCAGGACGCTCTTAGATGTCCACTGATGATGCTTGTGTCAGGAACGTCAACGAAATTGTGTGTGCCAGTCGAAGATTCACTGTCCGAGAGATTGTAGAAGAATGTAACATTTCAATTGGATCATGTTATGAAATGACACAGCATCTTGGAATGCATTGTGTTGCCGTCAAGTTCATTCCACGCTCATGAGTCAAGACCAAAAAAACTTTTTGGATCTTACAAATGAGACTGAGATGTTCCTTGTGAGAATAGTATGACCCCTGCAGACTTCTTTTTATTTCCAAAGGTGAAAAGGATGAAGTTTTGCAATGGTAGATGAGATAAAAGAAAATTCGCAGACGGCACTTTATGCGACCCAGCAAGATGTGTGTCAAGACTGCTCCTGGAAGTGGAAATGATATTGGGAGCAGTGTATCAATTTTGGAGTAGAGTATTTTGAAGGAGACAATCCATAGTAACTAAAAGATAAGCATAGAAAATTTTGTGGACAAAGTTCTGGAATTTTTTGAACAGACATTGTATGACAAAAGGGCATGCTGAGTTGCCCATGAGTGATGCTTTGTACTGATTTGTGGACATAAACTTATTGGTCTCTATGAAACTGATTAGATTCAAACCCAGAATATGTTCAAGAATTCTGCAGCAAACTGATGTTATGGGTATTGGTCTGTAATTTCGCGGGTCTGTTCTTTCGCCCTTCGTATATACAGGAGACGCCTCTGTATTTTTTCCCCAGTTGCTTAGGTCTTTCTGCTGGGTGAGAGATTCACAATAAATACAAGCTAAGTAAGGGTCTAGTGCCATATAGCACTCTTTGTAAAACCAAATTGAGATTCCATCTGCAACTGGTGACTTATTTGTTTTTAATTATTTCAGGTGTCAGGGATGCTTACGAGGGCGGTTTGAAAAGTTCTTGAAACAGAATAGAAAAAAAGTACTTATGTCACTGAAACTTTTTTGTTTTTCAATGTACCCTGCTTGTAGATTAATTCACTTGGTCCAACAGTGTTCCAATACCTTGATCCCATCTCGACAATGATTTTCCTCCAGGCCTACAAAATAGTTGTCAACTCAGGCTATCAATTCTTAATTTAAGTGAATCTTCATCCACAAAGAAAAATTTTCAGTTTAGGGAAGAGGCACGTGTGGCAACAATTCATACCTTAGTTTGTGTAATTTTACCATGGCGATGGCACATGCGTGCGAGCATGCATTGGCTTGATGCTAGATGACTTTCTTCCTTATTAAACCTGGACTTTTTCTCATATCTTTTGTTGCAATTTGTCCAGAAGGTTAGCATAGTATTCTCCAGTAATTGTTTGCCCAGTGGGGAGATAAAGTACAAACAGAATCCCCTTCTCATCCCAGAACACTGATGCCATGATCTTCCCCGCTGAAGGAATTTGGTGGCGCATCCCAGAACACTGACGCCATGTCCTTCCCCGCTGAAGGAGTTTGGCGGCGGAGATTCAGCATGTTTCCAATGCTTTGATTGTTGCTTTGTCTCTGGGGTATAGTAGTAAACCAAAGTTTCCTCGTGGTCACAAACCAGCACAAAAGTTCTTGTTTGTTTCTCCTAAAACAGGCCAAACATTGTTGTGATATGTCCATTCTCATGTGTTTTTGACCCAGCATCAAGAGTCGCGGCACCCATCTTGTGAATACCTTTCAGATGACATCTGGCAAGCGTGAGCAATTTCATGCACTCTAAATTGGTGATCCTCCTTGATCATTATGCGCACTTTTGCAATGATTTCTAGAGTAGTGACACATCTTGGCTGACCTATTCATGGATGATCATCATCTAAGCTCTCCTGACCAAATTGAAATTCATTTATCCACTTGGCAACAGTTGAAGACAAAGGAGCAGAGCCCCTGGTGTATTCTGGAAATCGGCATGAATGTCCTTCGCTTTTATACCTATCTTTATGAAGTACTTCATCACTGCTTGAATCTCTACCCGCCCCCCGCCCCCCCCCCCCCCCCGCCCCCCCACCCCTCTTTGCAGATCACTACACAGGAACAACAACAGAGCCGTGTCACTGCCACAGCTCTCTTCCAAGAGCACTGACATGGCACATGTTTGCAGGTGATTGTTGTTAGGTGTCTTTGTGCTATTGTCAAATGACGGTATGTTTATATGATTCTCTTGCATGAATTATTTCTTAAATGTAAAATTTAAAACATTTATCTCCTACTGCCACACCAGACTGGTCAAGTGACATGATGGAAACCTTTGACTCACTTAGTGATTTTACATAGGACAATAATTTCCCCTGTTTCTCAGCCAGATCTTTTGCTGAGGTATGACAGTGGTAGTAACCTTTCCTTGTTGCCATTTGGCATTCTCTTTTGAACCAAGAGTGCAGTAGCTTTTCCTTCCTCAGTATTTTCCGAATTTCATTGTTAAACCACAGTGGCTCTTTTGCATCCTTAATTCGTTTACTAGGTACAGACTTGTTGAGAGTGCAATTCACGATCTGTTTAAGCTTTGACCATAATCTCTCTACGTCCATCTTAATGGAACTAAGTGATGTCAGTTCTGTCTAAGTGAGATGCTAACATCTGCTTATCTGCTCTTTCTGGCATGAACGTTTTCCTAGCCTTTTTGACTGATTTATTAATTTTTGTAACCTTAGTTATTATGATGTTATCATGATTATTAATCCCCATTTCTATGCTGAAGTCATTGATGATATCTGGCCTGTTTGTAACTACAAGGTCTAAGATATTTCCATTGCATGTGGCATGCCAAACTAGGTGCTCAAGACAATTTTTGAAAACCACATTCAAAAGTGCTTCACAAGATTGACTGCACCCCCTGCAATGAAGCCATAGGCTACCATCTATACTCAGTAGGCTAAATTAACCTCCAACTAGTATTGCATGATCTAGGTATTGACGTGCTACTGTCTGTAGACTTTCTGTGAATGGCTCCAAAACTGTCATAGCAGAACCGGGTGGCTGATTAAAACATTCATTAATTAACTTGATTTCACGTAGACTTGTTATATGCAACCAGATAACTTCACTGTCACAATCAGCTTTGACCTCAATAGAGACAATGGACACTCCCTCTCCTACAGTGTCTAACCTGCCTTTCCGATATATATTCCATTAATCACTAAATATGTCAGAGCTTTCAACTCTGGGTTTCAGCCAGCTCTCAGTCTCTGAGAATAATTTGAGTGCGAGACTTTCCTGGATGGCAGTAAATTCGAAAACTGTGTTACAAGTACTTTGACAACTGATAAAATTTTGACAATCTGCACTGGAGTGAATTCAAAAGATAAACCTCAACCAACATTGAATGTATCTTGGTGATAAAGAGCCCAAATAAATAAATAGATGATTTTATTCCATTTCATCTGATTGAATGAAACACACACAGCATAACTACTCAGAAAACAACTATAGTGCTGATTACATTTACTATCATACATGTAGCACTCTGAGAACATTTCACCTTGTCATAGTAGTCCTGTGTTTTGGAACTAGGCAGTGCTTCATTTCACAAAGCGAAAGGAATGGCTTGTGTGTGGGAAGAAAAAAAAAAAAAAAAAAAAAAAAAAAAAAAAAAAAAAAAAAAAAAAAAAGAGGAAATAGTGGTTGCTGGTGTTTTTAACACTATCATTCAATTTAGTTCCTATTGTGAACTTTGCAGCTAGGATATGTAAATGCTCTGAGACTGCTATTGATAATATCTTTATGAACAAATCTAGGGGAAAAAAGTCATATCACAAAACCAATAGTAAATGGACTATCTGATCACAACGTGCAGCATCCTGTGTTAAATGTTGAAACTTGTCAGGATAAAAAAAATATTAAATCTGAGTACAGGAGGATAATAAATAAGCCAGAAATTGAGGAATTCAGGAAATTGCTCAAAGACATGAACTGGAGAGATGTTTACCTGACTCAAATGGAAAATACAAAGCGTTTATTAATAAAGTTACCTCCTCTTTTGAAAATTGTTTTCCCCTAAACGTAACTCAAATCACACAGAAGTCAAAAGATAAACCATGGATTACACAAGGAATAAAGATATCATGTGGGGAAAAAGGAGACTGTATCTACTATCTAGGAACATTTCTGATATTAGCATTGTAATGCATTACAAAGAATACTGCAAAATATTGAATCAAGTAATCCAGAAATTGAAGTAGCTTTATTAAGAGAAAAAGATAATTGTATCAACAAAATAAGAACTGTATGGGATATAGTGAAGACAGAGAGAAGTGGGGCCAAAAAGGAAGTGGAACAGATAGCTCTAAAAGTAAATGAGGCTTTGGTAACAAGTGCATGTAGTGTTGTAAATCTCTTAAGCAAGACTTAATTTTTGTTACTGACGGCTCGGGGTTATCAGGTTCGGTGAATGGTGCAATGGAGTATCTGGGACCAGTCTTTGAAGAACATTGTGTAGAACCTATTCGAGGAACTTTGAATTCCGACCATTGCTTCTCAGTATACTTACTCCTTAATGAAATTTGTTGCAAGTTACATATCTATATTTCCAACAAATAGCTCAATACATATTATCAATACTAGGAATAAGAACAATCTACATAAAGACCTAAAATCACTTATGTTGGTCCAAAAGGGGGTCCAATATTCAGGAACACACATTTTCAATAAATTACCAGCACCCATTAAAAACTTGGTTTCAGTTAAAGCACAGTTTAAACAGAGTTTGAATGACTTTTTGATAGGCAATGCCTTCTACTCTATAGATGAATATCCTAACAGAGACTGAAAGGCCAGCTTAAGTAAAAATATGTTAGATTTAAGTTTTGACAGCACTTGGTTGCAACAGTCAATATTAAGTATTTTGTGTATGATAAATTTATTAATAGTGCATAACAATGTATTATTCTGACAGTGTATTAATTCTGTAAATATTAGCTTTTCCAGTTTACTGTATTGTATTCACCTATTTTGACAATCTCGTGACAAATGATCAGGGAAGTATTCATTATATTAAAATGTTTTGTGTTATACATTCTGACATGTTCCACACCCTCGAGAATCATCTCATTTTTTCGGTGTATGTAACAAAAACTGAATCAAACCAAATCCAATCACCATCTCTCATCATGTAATAACTTCACTTCTTCTTCTTCCCTTGTCGTCTCCTGTTTTTCCAGTACTCGTCCATCTCCTCCTCATGTTTTTCCCCCTTTATTCTATTCGTGTTGTTCTCAATCCCCTATTTCTTCTGCATTGAAAGCCTTTTATTTTTATTTACTTATTTTTTTTTATTGAGGTGAGTCTCTACGGACTGCGTGGTAACAACCGACTTCACTCTAGTGTCCAGGTCTTGTTCTTGCTCCAGCTTTGACTTCCTGCCAGTATCTTCTGAGCCCCTGCAAGAAGTGCCTTTTTATGCTCTTCAGATAATGGTCCTCACTGTCTTTCGGATGTTGATGCCATGTTAAAACCTTGGTAGTTGGTCACCAATCTTCTAAATTTGTTCCTTTCAGGAATTTCTCTCTGAGATACCAATCTGCTTAAGATCTTTTTCACATTCTTTGAACCATCTCGGCCTCGTTTTCTTAGATAGGATGAAACTCCGTATTCTTTTTGTTAGTCAATCACCGTCCATTTTCATGAGATGACCATAAAATAACAATCATTTCTTTGTAATGGATGCTGTGATAGGTTCTGTCTCACTGCACGTGTCCTCATTTGCTCTCATTCGTCATTGTCCATCGACCCATCTATTACCTTAGGATTTTCCTTAATATCCTACACTCACGCTTTTCCAGCCACTCAGCTTGACCTTGTCTATTCGTGGTCAAAGTTTTGGATGCTTATAAGCCCTCAGGTTGTACAACTGTATTATAATGTTGGAACTTGGCCCATATACTCATAGACTTTTTGTTATAAGTATTCTTTGTCAGTTGGTATGCTTGGTCTAACTTCCTCATCCCGACAATTGCTTCTTCTTTTAATCCATTCTCCTGGTGGATGACTTCACCGAGAGACCTGAAATTCTTAACTCATCCGATTTTTTCCCAGGTTGGTTATCTTCCATTCAGGTCCGTCACAGATGTTCGTCATATATTTTGTCTTTTGAATAGAGATCTGGAGTCTAACTTTTTTCATCAATTTCTGACAGCCTATTTATCTTGTTGATTGCTGACTCTATGTTGTTAGCAAAAATGGCCAGGTCAGCCGCAAAATCTAAGCAGTCAATGCACACCCCTTTGTTCTTAGGACCAAGTCTGAACCACTCTTCATTTGTTTCTTCTTGGGCTAATAACTTTCTCCACTCTCGAATGACCTTTTCCAAGACACAATTGAAAAGGAGAGGGATAGTCCATCTCCTCGTCTTATGTCCGTTCTGATTGTAAAGGGTTCAGATACCTCACCCATAAGTTTAATTTTCGACACTGTGTTAGCAAGAGTTTGTTTGATCAGCTTTCTTGATGTATTATCCACCCCAAACTTTTCCAAAATATTCATTAATGCATGTCAGTCGATGGAGTCATATACTTTCTGAAAGTCAACAAACATGACCACATAGTTATTTCTTCCAATTTTTTTTTGTACCTCATGATGTTCTTCAGGTTAAAGATCTGTTCTGCGCAAGAATCACCCTTTTGGAAACCAGCTTGATAGTCCCCAATCAGTTGGTTACAATGATCTTCTATTCTATTCTGTATCACTTTCGAGAGAATCTTATATGGAACAGATACTAATGAGGTACCCCTATAGTTATTGACATTCTATTTATCACCTTTTTTGTGTAGACGATGGATTAAAGCTGACTGCCATTCAGTTGGTATCATCCTAGCTCTCCAGATCTCCTCAAAATGTTGGACTAGTATATCTAGAGTTTCATTATTTGCTAGCTTCAGTAGTTCCACCACTATTGAATCCTCTCCAGCTGCCTTATTATTCTTAAAGTTGTTGATGATCTCTTTGGTCTCCTCTTTACTAGATGGAGATGAGGGGTAGTTTGTGGATTGGGGCACATACAGGGAATCTTTCTTTCGGTTCATCACAATTAAGTAGGTTTTCAAAGTAACGAGACATTATCTTGCAGTTTTTTTGTTGGTCAGGCCGAGTGTGGTGTGCGTACTGTAAGACCTTCAGTGCACACACCATCTGATTATTTGACTTGTTGCTCTAACAAAGTAAGCGAGTGTCAGCAATATGTCTCGTGGTCTTATCATGGCGTATTTATCTTCTGCCATTAGGTCAGACGATAGAAATGCCACTTGCACGCTGAGAGTAGCAGATTGACGGTGACCAACTTTAAACAGAACTTGATTAATTTTCACATACATTTATTAAAATAATAACAAATATAAAAATTACTTAACTTGGTTCTGGATGCTATTTACAATTGACAATCTGAAGTTCCTTTGGTATTGATACATTAATCTTATTCTCACATATATCTCGGGTACTTGACGAAAGTGTCTATACATTTATCTTCATGGCAATGTACAGGAATGTGGTAATCTTATTAGGCGCAGACTGAATCTTGACTATGGACTGGTACAGACAATTGTAGAACTCGTACAAACTGGTACAGACTATGCAGACTGGTACAGACTAATGCAGACTGGTGCAGACAAATGCAGACTGACTGGTCGAAGGTCTTTACACTCGTTATAATACCTCGCACGTTCATGTATCACTGCGCGAGTGTGATGCGCGAGGAGAAAGTGTTCTATCCTAGCAGCAATCTCATTGGCTGTGCTACATATTACTACGCGGATCGGCGGAAGCAGAATTTGGTCCGTCTCTGTGGCAGCGCCATCTCGTAGTGCGGAGATGGACGAGTGCTGCGCCTGCGCTGTTGTGCTTAGCGGGGCTCACTCTAGTGGGAAATTTGTGTACGCGCTGAATATGCGGAACTATGTACACAACACTGAGCTTTCCATTTTCGTCTCTAAAACAAAAACTAGGGGCTTGGTATCCTTTCAAATTCGATTTGAACGTCTGATAGAAGTCTCTGACATTGTTTATCTGGAAATGCTGATCGATCTGTTATAACTGCTGTTTCTCATGCAACTGCTTAGCCCTTCATAGAGTTCTGGCTGCATATTTTCGAACTTCATGGAATACATCAAAATCATCAGGTCTCCTGGTAGAGTTCCACTTTTTCCATGCACTTGCTGTTTGGCCCACCACCTCACCACAAACCTCATTCCACCATGTATGATTCCTCTTTTTAGCTGTCAGGATTTTAGTGTTAGCTGCTTGTTGGATCATGGAGTCAATGTCTGCCCATTTATGGGATTCAACTGTCAGTTACTGGTGGCATTGTTCCAATATGTTTTGATTGATTTTGAGCTTCGCAATATCATATTTATGAATTTTATTTCCGGTTTTCACAGTCTTATTGAGAGGGATGAAATTAATTTTGATCTTGGAGAGGTGATGATCCTTTTAAATTCAGTATTTTATCTGTAAAAAGGTTTCTTTCTATTATTTCTGATTGTTTGATGTTGTTTCTTTCTTATTTCTGTAATCCATGCTATCATTGATTCCTTCTTCCAGAACTACTCATTCAGTAGAGGTCTCTAAAAAAGATTAATCTTCTGTTAGCCATTACTTCTGATATTTTCTCAAAATTTTTGTAGATCTCCTCATTACTTCTCATTTTCCAGCCATCTGTAGCTTGTATTGCAACCATTATTTTCTAATAATGCTCCTTTGAGGAACCTCTGTTCTGTCCAGCTTATAGTTCATCATTAGGCATCCTCAACCATATAAACATCCTGGTCATAGCACTGTGGGATAGTGTCTTAGTTTTGTTTTTTTAGTTGTACATTTCTTGTTGTAAATATCCTTTGTCAAACGATTTGCTCTCTCCAGTTTTCTGACTCTTGCATCTACTGTTAATTCTTCTAGTCCATTTTGTTGTACAGTTTGTCCAATATATTTAAATTTACTTCCTAATGCTATTTTACATTTTTGTTTTTCTAAGAGTGTTGATGCATTGTTTGAAATTGTCATCAATGTTGTTTTTTCGGCTGAAATTTTGGGACCAGCTCCCTTTGCTATTTCTTCCAAAAGATTTCTTTCAATAACTGTCTGCCAGATTTTTTGAAAGTATATCAGAATCATCTGCAGAAGCCAGGCAGTTTACCTTAATTCCATTTGTTTTTCATCCTAAAATTATTGGTTCAATTTTGTGATTTTTTTTCTCCAAATTCCAGATACTTTCTATTTTTTCTAGAATGCAGTGTACAGTAAAGGTGATAAACTGTCCCCTTGTCTAACATCAGTTTTTATTTCAAATGGTTGAGATACTTCTCCCATAAATTTAGCTTCTGCCATCCTATTTGCTAGTGTTTTGAGGATTATGTTTGCTTTAACACAAAATTCTTTGATGATTTTACCTATAATTTCTCTGCCTACCAAATCAAATGTTTTCTTGAAACCAATACATGATACTATTATAGGTTTGGTGATTAACAGTATGTGGAGAATTATCAATTTTCTAATAAACATCTGTTCTGTGCAGTATATTCCCTTTCTAGAGCTCCTTGAGATTCTCCCAGTTATTTGTCTAAAGTTTCTACAACTCTGTCCAGAGAATTTTTGATAATATTTTGTATACCACTGGCAGAAGTGAGGCATCTCTGCAATTGTTGACATTTTGTGTGTCCCCTTTTTTTCATAGCTGTGGATTAATGCTTTCCATAATCTCTTCAGCTTTCCAAATGTTCTCAAACAGCAGTTGTAGATCATTTGTGTCTTCTGACTATTTCAATAATTTTTCTGTAGTGGAGTCTTCATTTGTTGCTTTGAAGTGTTGGAATGATTTGATGGCTTCATGAATTTATTGTTCTGTTAGTGGAAAATCTTCCTCCAGATGTTGTGGGACTGCTATTATATATTGCTACAATGTGCTGTTATTATTATTGTTGTTGTTGTTGTGGTTGTTTGGTTGCCTGTTCTTCAGCACTATCTTTCTGTTTCGTTTATCTATTTGCCGCCATTTTAGCCCATTTACCGGTATTTTCAGCTTGTTTTTCACTTATTTGACCTTTTGGTGGCTCCTCTTGAAGAGATCTTATTTCTCAGCATTTAAAATTACATCATCTGCTGCTCTTTCGCAACTCAATTTCATCATGTCCAGTCTAGTTTTTTCATTCATTTAACCATCCATCTTCCTTGACTCAAGATCCTGAATTTTCATCCTTAATTCTTGAACAGTCTCATTTCTCTTTTTACATTTTCCAGATGAAGAAACTTTTGGTCCTCAAAGCTAAGATTAGTATCAGTTTTTTTATTTGTTTCTGCCTATGGCTGCTATATCTCTTTAGTTAGAATATTTTCTCTCTCTGTATTTGATTATAGTCTAAGTCTGAATATTTTTATAAGTACATTTATTGCTGTAGCAATGAGTAAAATAAATTGTATTGCACTGCCTGTAGCATGTAGCACCATTTTGACTGTTAGTCCTCTTGCTGTACAAAAAGTAGCTTTGATGATTACTTAATGCAAGTATTTTGTAAGAGCTGTGGAATGGTTAGTATCTGCTTATATTTTTCTGATTAATTCAAGCTCGTCAATGCACATCCTGTGTTAAGGAAATATTTGAACTGAATTTACTGTGTGTTAAATATAAGCAGTGGATCCATTGGGGTAGTCTTTTTGGTAGAAATATGTCAAGGTGAACAAAACAGGAGATGAAACTTCCTGGCAGATTAAAACTGTTTGCCCGACCGAGACTCGAACTCGGGACCTTTGCCTTTCGCAGGCAAGTGCTCTACCAAAGCACGACTCACGTCCGGTACTCACAGCTTTACTTCTGCCAGTACCTCGTTTCCGCTGCAGAGTGAAAATCTCATTCTGAAAACAGGAGATGGTGAAGGAAGAGAGGGAAAAGATCAACATTTGCTTCTCATCAGCAATATAACTGGGTTGCAACATTCAGTGAAAATTATCTGTGACAGGAAGTTGTCAGAAATACATTTTTTGAAGAAACTTTATGTTTGTATAAGCATTTATTAAATTTAAAAAGTTGGATTTCATCTGTTAATACAAAAGATAATGTTTTGCATTGCAGGCATGCTAAACCTGTCAAAGATGAAGAATCGGCCAATGATTCTTATTGGAGGATAACAGTATGTATAACTTAAACTTGAGATTCTTGAAAATAAAGCTAGTCAGTATTTCTTAACAGTACTGATTTAAATACATCTAAAGATCGCTGTTACCTAAATGAAAGTTGACGAGCAAAGTCTTAGTGGTCATTTGTATAAAATTGTCATAGGTGTTATTTACAAGAAGAGTAAATAGTTTCAATAGGAATGTGGTGAGACATTTAACAAATGTCATGACCACACATTAATAGGACCTTATAACACTACCATTATGATATTAGCATGCTTTTACGTAAATAACAGAAACCCTGTCTCTATGTTGCCACGTATAACCCTCTTACTAAAATTTAATTTAGTTTCCAAATAAAATACACTATGGAAGGATAGTCCTGTTTATAGGAAAAGATAATCAATAGAGTTATCCTTCTTACAGGATTTACCATGTGTTGCATCTAATGGATAAGAAAATTTGACTATTCACTTCTTTTCCTAAGATCTTACCCAGTGGCTAGATAGAAACACAGTATGAATAATAATATACTGAAGCCAGGACAACTCATTTCCAAGTTCATTTAGTGGTATGAAACATTTACTTAATGGCCACCAACCTATCCTGGCAATGAAATAGTGAAGTATTGGAGAAGCAGAAATGTGAATTTTGCCTACTTTCTTGCTACTGTTTAGTTTGGCTCTTCAAATAAATTACCCCACTTAAACAATTTTGGGCTACATCTTTATGCATTATGTTTTTAAAAAAGAAAAAGCCCAGTAGATAACTTCGAGGAAGGTAAAAAAAATTAGCCGGGGTGGGGGGGACAACCTTTAGAAAAGCACTTTCCATAATCAAGAAACTTAAATACTTAGACACTAAAGCACACACTTTTTAACTGAACATTTCACTTAAAGAAAACCTCTTTCTTGGTGGAATTAACTTTCAAAAGCTATTATTCTTTGAACTAATTCTGTATAGCCATCTAACAGGTTTTAGTAACTTGGCTTCACTCTGATTGAATTTCATGTAACCAAACTACAACACTTTGCAATAGTTAAGAAAACATTTTTATTATTTACACTAAAGCTATTTAAATGGTGCCTCTTTATATTAACTTGGAACTTCATAAGTCTGTAAAACAGGACACTCGGATTAATCAAACACCAGGAAGGAACCCTATACAGATGTATGATTAGGATGAAATAACAGGGTGAACCATCTTCCGTAAAGTTCAAGAATGATTATTAAAACACAGTTTAAATTAATGGTTCATGCCCTACAAAGGTAAAAATAGAAAAAAATCTTATCTGTGGGCTGTAAGCTTGGGTGTGGCGAACAGTTATGACGGCTAAACTACCCACACTACAGCCTGCAAGTTTCTTGCTGTATGGGCCCAATTTCTCTACTTGGCTTCATTCAGTTCTACATACAGTAGCTCAACAACTCGCAGCTATGCTGCAAGCTGTTTGCAGTCTTCAACCGAGGCATTTTTATGAAAATTTGAAGGCAAAGCTTCTGCTCCACAAAGGAGTTACCTCAATCACTGCTGCCTACAGACTGTGTGACTTACTTCCCGCACTTGCTCAAGGTAGCACGCCAATTCGCCTTTCGAACCTTTTCCACTCTCCATAGCCATTTTCGTTTCAAACAAAAGCACACTGGCTTTTACATAACGCCTATTTCTTATATTGTTCCTAAGCATGACCATTTCTTAAATTGTCAAATTTACATCAACATGAAAAATTTATACACACAAATATTTTTAAATACAAAATGTTATCAAAAAATTATTTAGACCCTTGGTATCCTTTGTAGAGGACTTGGGCAGGTTTGTCATATCCTAGTACACATTATTTTGTTACTTCCCTTCTGATATTCCATTTAGCTACATCTACAATTATTCCCAATGTTCAGCCTTTTGAGGTGTCCAGTGCGGGTTCCTCTCCACTTCCTGGGTGTATTGTAACGAGTTAGCTCCCAGGAGCCTCTCAAACCACAAACTCTTAGAAGATTCACTCTTCTTGTACTTAAGTCAGCATTGTCACTTTTGTATTCAATCCCAATGCAATTTCTGTGTTTCATAGTCAATGTGAAGGTCCAAGGGATACAGAAAACCTGCACTGGTGCATCAGGATCCAATACTGGTCTCCCAGGAGCCACTGAAAGCACAAACTATAAGAAGATTCACTCTTCTTGTACTTAAGGCTACATTGTCTCATTTGTATTCAATCCCGATGCAATTACTGTGTTTCATGGTCAATGTGAAGGTCAAAGGGATACATTTAACGTTCACTGGTGCATCGGAATCTAATACTGGTCTCCCAGGAGCCGCTCAAACCACAAACGCTTAGAAGATTCACTCTTCTTTTACTTAATTGGCATTGTGCCTTTTGTATTCAATCCCGATGCAATTTCTATGTTTCATGGTCAATGTGAAGGACCAAGGGATACAGTAAACCTGCACTGGTGCATCGGAAACTAATACTGGTCTCCCAGGAGCCGCTCAAACCACAAACTCTTAGAAAATTCACTCTTCTTGTACTTAAGTCGGAATTGTTCCTTTTGTATTCAATCCCGATGCAATTTCTGTGTTTCATGGTCAATGTGAAGGTCAAAGGCATACATTTAACGTGCACTGGTGCATCAGAATCTAATACTGGTCTCCCAGGAGCCGCTCAAACCACAAACTCTTAGAAGATTCACTCTCCTTGCACTTAAGTTGGCATTGTGCCTTTTGTACACAATCCCGATGCAATATCTATGTTTCATGGTCAATGTGAAGATCCAAGGGATACAGTAAACTTGCACCGGTGCATCGGAATGTAGTACCGGCCTCCCAGGAGCCGCTCAAAGCACAAACTCTTAGACGATCACTCTTCTTGTACTTAAGTCGTCATTGTGCCTTTTGTATTCAATCCCGTTGCGATTTCTGTGATTCATGGTCAATGAGAAGGTCCAAGGGACACAGTAAACCTGCGCTGGTGGATCCGAATCCAATACTGGTCTCCCAGGAGCCGCTGAAAGCACAAACTCCTAGAGGATTCTCTCTTCTTGTACTTAAGTCATCATTGTCTATTTGCATTCAATCCCGATGCAATATCTGTATTTCATGGTCAATGTGAAGGTCCAAATGATAGAGTCAACCTGCACTGGTGAATGGGAATGTAATACTGGTTTCCCAGGAGCCGCTCAAAGCACAAACTCTTAGAAGATTAACTCTTCTTGTACTTAAGTTGGCATTGTGCATTTGATTTCAATCGCGATGCAATTTCTGTGTTTCATGGTCATTGAGAAGTTCCAAGGGATACAGTAAACCTGCACTGGTTCATCAGAATCCAATACTGGTCTCCCATGAGCCGCTCAAACCACAAACTCTTAGAAGATTCTCTCTTCTTGTACTTAAGTCGGCATAGTGCATTTAGTATTCAATCCCGATGCGATTTCTGTGTTTCATGGTCAATGTGAAGGTCCAAGGGATACAGTAAACCTGCACTGGTGCATTGGAATATATTACTCGTCTCCCAGGAGCCTCTCAAACCAGAAACTCTTAGAAGATTCACTCTTCTTGTACTTAAGTCGGCATTGTTCATTTTGTATCCAATCCCGATGCAATTTCGGCGTTTCATGGTCAATGTGAAGGTCCAAGGGATGCAGTAAACCTGCACTGGAGCATCGGAATCTAATACTGGTCTCCCAGGGGCCACCCAGAACACAAACTCTTAGATGATTAACTCTTCTTGTACTTAAGTCGGCAGTCACTTTTGTATTCAATCCCGGTGCAATTTTTGTGTTTCATGGTAATGTGAAGATCCAAGGGATACAGTAAACCCGCACTGCTGCATTGGAATTTGATACTGGTCTCCCAAGCGCGGCTCAAAGCACTAACTCTTAGAAGATTCACTCTTCTTGTACTTAGGTCGGCATTGTCCCTCTTGTATTGAATCCCGATGCAATTTCTGTGTTTCATGGTAAATGTGAAGGTCCAAGGGATACAGTAAACCTGCACTGGTGAATCGGAATCTAATACTGGTCTCCCAGGAGCCGCTCAAAACACAAACAGTTAGAAGATTCACTCTTCTTGTACTTAAGTCGGCATTGTCCCTTTTGCATTCAATCCCGATGAAATTTCTGTGTTTCATGGGCAATGTAAAGGTCCAAGGGATACAGTAAACCAGTACTGGTGCATCAGAATATAATACTGGTCTCCCTGGAGCTGCTCAACCCACAACCGCTTAGAAAATTCACTCTTCTTGTACTTAAGTCGGCTTTGTCCCGTTTCTATTCAATCTCGATGCAATTTCTGTGTTTCATCTTCAATGTGAAGGTCGAAGGGATACAGTGAACCTGCGCTGGTGCATCGGAATCTAATACTGGTCTCCCAGGAGCCGCTCAAAGCACAAACTCTTAGAAGATTCAATCTTCTTGTACGTAAGTCAGCATTGTGCATTAAGTATTCAATCCCGATGCGATTTCTGTGTTTCATGGTCAATGTGAAGGTCAAAGGGATACATTTAACGTTCACTGGTGCATCGGAATCTAATACTGGTCTCCCAGGAGCCGCTCAAACCACAAACGCTTAGAAGATTCACTCTTCTTTTACTTAATTGGTATTGTGCCTTTTGTATTCAATCCCGATGCAATTTCTATGTTTCATGGTCAATGTGAAGGACCAAGGGATACAGTAAACCTGCACTAGTGCATCGGAAACTAATACTGGTCTCCCAGGAGCCGCTCAAACCACAAACTCTTAGAAAATTCACTCTTCTTGTACTTAAGTCGGCATTGTTCCTTTTGTATTCAATCCCGATGCAATTTCTGTGTTTCATGGTCAATGTGACGGTCAAAGGGATACATTTAACGTGCACTGGTGCATCAGAATCTAATACTGGTCTCCCAGGAGCCGCTCAAACCACAAACTCTTAGAAGATTCACTCTCCTTGTACTTAAGTTAGCATTGTGCCTTTTGTACACAATCCCGATGCAATTTCTGTATTTCATAGTCAATGTGGAGATCCAAGGGATACAGTAAACTTGCACTGGTGCATCGGAATCTAATACTATTCTCCCAGGAGCCGCTGAAAACACAAATTCCTAGAAGATTCACTCTTCTTGTGCTTAAGTTGGCATTGTGCATTAGATTTCAATCGCGATGCAATTTCTGTGTTTCATGGTCATTGAGAAGTTCCAAGGGATACAGTAAACCTGCACTGGTTCATCGGAATCCAATACTGGTCTCCCATGAGCCGCTCAAACCACAAACTCTTAGAAGATTCACTCTTCTTGTACTTAAGTCGGCATTGTGCATTTAGTATTCAATCCCGATGCGACTTCTGTGTTTCATGGTCAATGTGAAGGTCCAAGGGATACAGTAAACCTGCACTGGTGCATTGGAATATATTACTCGTCTCCCAGGAGCCTCTCAAACCAGAAACTCTTAGAAGATTCACTCTTCTTGTAATTAAGTCGGCATTGTGCATTTTGTATTCAATCCCGATGCAATTTCGGCGTTTCATGGTCAATGTGAAGGTCCAAGGGATGCAGTAAACCTGCACTGGAGCATCGGAATCTAATACTGGTCTCCCAGGGGCCACCCAGAACACAAACTGTTAGATGCTTAACTCTTCTTGTACTTAAGTCGGCAGTCCCTTTTGTATTCAATCCCGATGCAATTTCTGTATTTCATGGTCAATGTGAAGGTCCAAGAGATACAGTAAACCTGCACTGGAGCATCAGAATCCAATACTGGTCTCCAAGGAGCCGCTCAAATCAATTTCTTAGATGATTAACTCTTCTTGTACTTAAGTCGGTAGTCCCTTTTCTATTCAATCCCAATGCAATTTCTGTGTTTTATGGTCAATATGAATGTCCAAGGGATACAGTAAACCTGCACTGGTGCATTGGAATCTAATACTGGTCTCCCAGGAATCGCTCAAAGCACAAACTCTTACAAGATTCACTCTTCTTGTACTTAAGTCGGCATGGTAGTTTTTGTTTTCAATCCCGATGCAATTTCTGTGTTTGATGGTCCATGTGAAGGTCCGATGGATACAGTAAACTCGCATTGGGTCATCGGAATCTAATACTGGTCTCCCAGGAGACGCTCATACCACAAACTCTTTAAGATTCACTCTTCTTGTACTTAATTTGGCTTTGTGCCCTTTGTATTCAATTCCGATGAAATTTCTGTGTTTCATGGTCAATGTGAAGGTCCAAGGGATACAGTGTACCTGCACTGGTGCATCGGAATCGCATACTGGCCCCCAGGTGCCGTTCAATACACAAACTCTTAGACGATCACTCTTCTTGTACTTAAGTCGTCATTGTGCCTTTTGAATTTAATCCCGATGCCATTTCTGTGTTTCATGATCAATGTGAAGCTCCAAGGGATACAGTAAACGTGCACTGGTGAATTGGAATCTAATACTGGTCTCCCAGGAGGCGCTCAGATCACAAACTCTTCGAAGATCCACTCTTCTTGTACTAAAGATGGCATTGTGAGTTTTGTATTCACCCCGATGCAATTTCTGTGGTTCATGGTCAATGTGAAGTTTCAAGGAATACAGTAAACCTGCACTGGTGCATCGGAATCTAATACTGGTCTCCCAGGAGCAGCTCAAACCGCAAAATCTTAGAAAATTCTCTCATCTTGTACTTCAGTCGGCATTGTCCATTTTGTATTCAATCCCGATGAAATTTCTGTGTTTCTTGGTCAATATGATCGTCCAAGGGATACAGTAAACCGGCACTGGTTCATCGGAATCTAATACTGGTCTCCCATGAGCCGCTCAAACCACAAACTCTTAGAAGATTCACTCTTTTTGTACTTAAGTCGGCATTGTGCATTTAGTATTCAATCCCGGTGCGATTTCTGTGTTTCATGTTCAATGTGAAGGTCCAAGGGATACAGTAAACCTGCACTGGTGCATCGGAATCTAATACTGGTCTCGCAGGAGCCGCTCAAACTACAATATCTTAGAAAATTCACTCTTCTTATACTTAAGTCGGCATTGTCCCTTTTGTATTCAATCCCCATGCAATTTCTGTGTTTCATGGTCAATGTGAAGGTCAAAAGGGATACAGTAAACCTGCACAGGTGCATCGGAATCTAATACTGATCTCCCAGGAGCCGCTTAAGTTCTTAGAAGATTCGCACTTCTGGTACTTAAGTCGGCATTGTACCGTTTGTATCCAATCCCGATGCGATTTCTGCGTTTCATGGTCAATGTGAATGTCCAAGGGATACAGTAAACCTGCACTGGTGCATCGGATTCTAATACTGGTCTCGCAGGTGCCGCTCAAACCACAATCTCTTAGAAAACTCACTGTTCTTGTACTTTAGTCGGAAATGTCCTTTTTGTATACAATGTCGATGCAATTTCTGTGTTTCCGGGTCAATGTGAAGGTCCAAGGGATACAGTAAACCTGCACTGGTGCATTGGAATCTAATACTGTTCCCCCAGGAGTTGCTCAAAGCACAAAATCTTAGAAGATTCGCTCTTCTGGTACTTAAGTCGGCATTGTGCCTTTTGTATTCAATCCCGATGCGATATCTGTCTTTCATGGTCAATGTGGAAGTCCAAGGGTATACAGTAATCCTGCACTAGTGCATCGGAATCTAACACTAGACTCCCAGGAGCCGCTCAAAGCACAAACTGTTTGAAGATTATC
This sequence comes from Schistocerca americana, assembly GCF_021461395.2. Taxonomy (NCBI): domain Eukaryota; kingdom Metazoa; phylum Arthropoda; class Insecta; order Orthoptera; family Acrididae; genus Schistocerca; species Schistocerca americana. Next base: position 7,258,946 of record NC_060121.1, on the reverse strand, counting down.
TCTTCTTGTACTTAAGTTCGGTTTGTCCCTTTGTATTCATTCCCGATGCAATTTCTATGTTTCATGGTCAATGTGAAGGTCCAAGGGATACAGTAAACCCACACTGGTGCGTTGGAATCTAATACTTGTCTCCCAGGAGCCACTCAAAGCACTAACTCTTAGAAGATTCACTCTTCTTGTACTTAATTTGGCATTGTGCCGTATGTAATCAATCCAGATGCAATTTCTGTGTTTCATGGTCAATGTGAAGGTCCAAGGGATACAGCAAACCTACACTGGGGCATCGGAATCTCACACTGGCCCCCAGGTGCCGTTCAAAGCACAAACTCTTAGATGAATCACTCTTCTTGTACTTAGGTCGCCATTGTCCCTTTTGTATTCAATCCCGAAGCAATATCTCCGTTTCATGCTCAATGTGAAGGTCTAAGGGTTACAGTCAACCATCGCTGGTGAATCGGAAACTAATTCAGGACTTTCTGAAGCCGTTCAAAGTACAAACTCTTAGAAGATTCACTCCTCTTGTACTTAAGTCGGCATTGTGCCTCTTGTATTCAATGCCGATGCGGTTTCTGTGTTTCATGGTCAATGTGATGGTCCAAGGGATACAGTAAACCTGCACTGGTGCATTGGAATCTGATACTGGTCTCCCAGCAGCCGCCCAAACCACAAACTCTTAGAAAATTCACCTTCTTGTACTTAAGTCGGCATTGTCCCTTTTGTATTCAATCCTGATGCAATTTCTGTGTTTCATGGTCAATGTGAAGGTCAAAGGGATACAATAAACGTGCACTGGTGCATCGGAATCTCATACAGGTCTCCCAGGAGACGCTCAAGGCACAAATTCTTAGAAGATTCACTCTTCTTGTAGTTAAGTCAGCATTGTTCCCTTTGTATTCAATCCCGATTCGATTTCTGTGTTTCATGGTCAATGTGGATGTCCAAGGGATACAGTAAACCTGCACTGGTGCATCGGACTTCAATACTGGTCTCCCAGGAGCCACTCAATTCACAAATTACTAGAAGATTCACTCTTCTTGTACTTAAGTCGACATTGTCCCTTTTGTATTCAATCCCGATGAAATTTCTGTGTTTCATGGGCAATGTAAAGGTCCAAGGGATACAGTAAACCGGCACTGGTGCATCGGAATCTAATACTGGTCTCCCAGGAGCCACTCAAAGCCCAAAATTCTTAGAAGATTCACTCTTCTTGTACTTAAATCAGCATTGTTCCCTTTGTATTCAATCCCGATTCGATTTCTGTGTTTCATGGTCAATGTGAATGTCCAAGGGATACAGTAAACCTGCACTGGTGCATCGGACTTCAATACTGGTCTCCCAGGAGCCGCTCAATTCACAAATTACTAGAAGATTAACTCTTCTTGTACTTAAGTCGACATTGTATCTTTTGTATTGGTCCGAATGCAATTTGTGTGTTTCATGGTCAATGTGAAGGTCCAAGGGATACAGTAAACCTGTACTGGTGCATCCCAATCTAATACTGGTCTCCCAGGAGCCGCTGAAAGCACAACTCTTAGAAGATTCACTCTTCTTGTACTCAAGTTGGCATTGTGCGTCTTTTATTCAATCCCGATGTGATTTCTGTGTTTCATGGTCAATGTGAAGGTCAAGGGATACAATAAACCTGCACTGGTTCAACGGAATCTACTACTGGTCTCCCAGGAGCAGCTCAAACCACAAACGCTTGGAAAATTCTCTCATCCTGTACTTATGTCGGCATTGTCCATTTTGTACTCAATCCCGATGAAATTTCTGTGTTTCATGGACAATGTGAAGGTCCAAGGGAAACAGTAAACCTGCGCTGGTGGATCGGAATCTAATACTGGTCTTTCAGGAGCCGCTCAAATCACAAACTCTTAAAAGATTCACCCTTGTTGTATTTACGTAGGCATTGTGCCTTTTGTATTCAATCCCGATGCAATTTCTGTGTTTCATGATCAATGTGAAATTCCAAGGGATACAGTAAACCTGCACTGGTGCATCGGAATCTAATACTGGTATCCCAGGAGCCGCTCAAAGCACAAACTCTGAAGTGATTCACTATTCTTGTACTTAAGTCGGCATTGTCCTTTTTGTATTCAATCCCGATGCAATATCTGTGTTTCATGGTCAATGTGAAGGACCAAGGGGTACAGTAAACCTGCACTGGTGCATCGGAACCTAATACTGGTCTCCCAGGTGCCGCTCAAACCACAAACTCTTAGAAAATTCACTCTTATTGTACTTAAGTCGGCATTGTCCGTTTTGTATTCAATCCCGGTGCAATTTCTGTGTTTCATGGTCAATGTGAAGGTCCAAGCGATAGAGCAAACCTGCACTGGTGCAACGGAATCTAATACTGGTCTCCCAGGAGCCGCTCAGAGCAGAAACTCTTAGAAGATTCACTCTTCTTGAACTTAAGTCGGCATTGTGCCTTATGTATTAATCCCGATGCAATTTCTGTGTTGCATGGCCAATGTTGGGGGCCAAGGGATAAAGTAAACCTGCACTGGTGCATGGGAATCTAATACTGGTCTCCCATGAGACGCTCAAAGCACAAACTCATAGAAGTGTCACTCTTCTTGTTCTTAAGTCGGCATTTTCCATTTTGTATTGAATGCCGATGCGATTTCTGTGTTTCTTGGTCAATGTGAAGCTCCAAGGGATACAGTAAACCTGCACTGGTACATCGAAATTTAATACTGGTCTCCTAGGAGCCGCTCAAAGCACAAACTCTTAAAAATTCACTTTTCTTCTACTTGAGTTGGCATTGTCCCTTATGTATTCCCTCCCGAAGCAATTTCGGTGTTTCATGGTCAATGTGAAGGTCCAAGGGATACAGTAAACCTGCACTGGTACATTGGAATGTAATACTGGTCTCCCACGAGCCGCTCGAAGCACAAACCCTTACAAGAATCACTCTTCTTGTACTTATGTAGTTATTGTTCTCTTTGTATTCAATCCCAATGCAATTTCTGTGTTTCATGGTCAATGTGAAGGTCTAAGGGATACAGTAAATCTGCACAGGTGCATCGAAATCTAATACTGGACACCCAGGAGCCACTCAAATCTTATACACTTGTAAGATTCACTCTTCTTGTACTTAAGTCGGCATTGTCCCATTTGAATTCAATCCCGATGCAATTTCTGTGTTTCATGGTCAATGTGAATGTCGAAGGGATACAGTAAACCTGCACTGGTGCATCAGAAGCTAATACTGGTCTCCCATGAGCCGCTCAAAGCACAAACTCTTAGAAGAATCACTCTCCTTGTACTTATGTAGGCATTGTGCCTTTTGTATTCAATCCCGATGCAATTTGTGTGTTTCATGGTCAATGTGAAGGTCCAAGGCATACAGTAAACCAGTACTGGTGCATCCGAATCTAATACTGGTGTCCCAGGAGCCGCTGAAGGCACATCTCTTAGAAGATTCACTCTTCTTGTACTCAAAACGGCATTGTTCGTTTTTTATTCAATCCCGATGTGATTTCTGTGTTTCATGGTCAATGTGAAGGTCAAGGTATACAATAAACCTGCACTGGTTCAACGGAATCTACTACTGGTCTCCCAGGAGCAGCTCAAACCACAAACGCTTGGAAAATTCTCTCATCCTGTACTTATGTCTGCATTGTCCATTTTGTACTCAATCCCGATGAAATTTCTGTGTTTCATGGACAATGTGAAGGTCCAAGGGAAACAGTACACCTGCGCTGGTGCATCGGAATCTAATACTGGTATCCCAGCAGCCGCTCAATGCACAAACTCTGAAGTGATTCACTATTCTTGTACTTAAGTCGGCATTGTCCTTTTTGTATTCAATCCCGATGCAATATCTTTGTTTCATGGTCAATGTGAAGGACCAAGGGGTACAGTAAACCTGCAGAGGTGCATCGGAACCTAATACTGGTCTCCCAGGTGCCGCTCAAAGCACAATCGCTTATAAGATTCACCCTTCTTGTACTTAAGTCGGCATTGTCCCTTTTGTATTCAATCCCAATGCAATTCCTGTGTTCCATGGTCAATGTGAAGGTCCAAGAGATACAGTAAACCTGCACTGGTGCATCGGAAACTACCACTGGTCTCCCACTAGCCGCTCAAACCACAAACTCTTAGAAAATTCACTCTTATTGTACTTAAGTCGGCATTGTCCGTTTTGTATTCAATCCCGGTGCAATTTCTGTGTTTCATGGTCAATGTGAAGGTCCAAGCGATAGAGCAAACCTGCACTGGTGCAACGGAATCTAATACTGGTCTCCCAGGAGCCGCTCAGAGCAGAAACTCTTAGAAGATTCACTCTTCTTGAACTTAAGTCGGCATTGTGCCTTATGTATTAATCCCGATGCAATTTCAGTGTTGCATGGTCAATGTTGGGGGCCAAGGGATAAAGTAAACCTGCACTGGTGCATGGGAATCTAATACTGGTCTCCCATGAGACGCTCAAAGCACAAACTCATAGATGTGTCACTCTTCTTGTTCTTAAGTCGGCATTGTCCATTTTGTATTGAATGCCGATGCGATTTCTGTGTTTCTTGGTCAATGTGAAGGTCCAAGGGATACAGTAAACCTGCACTGGTACATCGATATTTAATACTGGTCTCCTAGGAGCCGCTCAAAGCACAAACTCTTAAAAATTCACTTTTCTTCTACTTGAGTTGGCATTGTCTCTTATGTATTCCCTCCCGAAGCAATTTCGGTGTTTCATGGTCAATGTGAAGGTCCAAAGGATACGGTAAACCTGCACTAGTGCATCGGAATCTAATACAGGTCTCCCATGAGCAACTAAAGCACAAACTCTTAGAAGATTTACTCTTCTTGTACATAATCGGCATTGTGCATTTTGTAATCAATCCCGATGCAATTTCTGTGTTTCATGGTCAATGTGAAAGTCCAAGGGATACAGTAAACCTGCACTGGTACATTGGAATGTAATACTGGTCTCCCACGAGCCGCTCGAAGCACAAACCCTTACAAGATTCACTCTTCTTGTACTTATGTAGTTATTGTTCCCTTTGTATTCAATCCTAATGTAATTTCTGTGTTTCATGGTCAATGTGAAGGTCTAAGGGATACAGTAAATCTGCACAGGTGCATCGAAATCTAATACTGGACACCCAGGAGCTACTCAAATCTTTTACACTTGTAAGATTCACTCTTCTTGTACTTAAGTCGGCATTGTCCCATTTGAATTCAATCCCGATGCAATTTCTGTGTTTCATGGTCAATGTGAATGTCGAAGGGATACAGTAAACCTGCACTGGTGCATCGGAATCTAATACTGGTCTCCCATGAGCCGCTCAAAGCACAAACTCTTAGTTGATTTACTCTTCTTGTACGTAAGTCGGCATTGTGCATTTTGTATTCAATCCCGATGCAACTTCTGTGTTTCATGGTCAATGTGAAGGTCCAAGGGATATGGTACACCTGCACTGGAGCTTTGGAATCTAATACTGGTCTCCCAGGAGCCGCTCAAAGCACAAACTCTTAGATGATTAACTTTTCTTGTACTTAAGTCGGCAGTCCCTTTTGTATTCAATCCCGATGCAATTTCTGTGTTTCATGGTCAATGTGAAGGTTCAAGGGATGCAGTAGACCTGCACTGGAGTTTCGGAATCTAATACTGGTCTCCCAGGACCCGCTCAAAGCAAAAACTCTTACAAGATTCACTCTTCTTATACTTAAGTGGGCATTGTGCATTTTGTTTTCAATCCCGATGCAATATCTGTGTTTGATGGTCCATGTGAGGGTCCAAGGGATACAACAAATCAGCACAGGTGCATCGGAATCTGATACTGGTCTCCCAGGCGCCGCTGAAAGCACAAACTGTTAGAAGATTAACTCCTCTTGTACTTAAGGCGGAATTGTGACTTTTGTATTCTATCCCGATGCAATATCTGAGTTTGATGGTCATTGTGAAGGTCCGAGGGATACAGTAAACCTGCACTGGTGCATCGGAATCTAATACTGGTCTCCCTGTTGCCGCTCAAATCACAAACTCTTAGAAGATTCACTCTTCTAGTACTTATGACGGCATTGTTCCCCTTGTATTCATTCCTGATTCGAATTCTGAATTTCATGGTGAATGTGGCGGTCCAAGGGATACAGTAAGCCTTCACTGGTGCATTGGAATTTAATACTAGTCTCCCAGGAGCCGCCCAAATCACAAACTATTAGAAGATTCACTCTTCTTGTACTTATCGGCATTGTGTATTTTGTATTCAATCCCGATGCAATTTCTGTGTTACATGGTCAAAGTTGAGGGCCAAGGGATGCAGTAAATTTGCACTGGTGCATCGGAATCTAATACTGGTCTCCCAAGAGCCGCTCAAAGTACAAACTCTTAGATGAATAACTCTTCTTGTACTTAAGTCGGCAGTACCTTTTGTATTAAATCCCGATGCAATTTCTGTGTTTCATGGTCAATGTGAAGTTCCAAGGGATACAGTAAACCTGCACTGGTGCATCGGAATCTAATACTGGTATCCCAGGGGCCGCTCAAAGCATAACTCTGAAGTGATTCACTCTTCTTGAACTTACGTCGGCATTGTCCCTTTTGTATTCAATCCCGATGCAATATCTGTGTTTCATCGTCAATGTGAAGGACCAAGGGATACGGTAAAACCTCACCGGTGCTTCGGAACCTAATACTGTTCCCACAGGAGCCGCTCAAAGCACAAACTGTTAGAAGATTCAGGCTTCTTGTACGTAAGTCGGCATTGTCTCTTTTTTTTCAATCCTGATGCAATTTCTGTGTTTCATGGTCAATGTGAAGGTCCAAGGGATACGGTAAGCCTGCACTGGTGCATCGGAATCTATTACTGGTCTCCGAGGAGCCTCTCAAATCACAAACTTTTAGAAAATTCACTCATTTTGCACTTAATTTGGCATTGTGCATTTTGTATTCAACCCCGATGAAATTTCTGTGTTTCATGGTCAATGTGAAGGTCCAAGGGATACAGTACCGGTACACTGGTACATCGGAATGTAATACTGGTCTCCCAGGAGCCCCTCAATGCACAAACCCTTAGAAGATTCACTCTTCTTGTACTTATGTAGTTATTATCCCTTTTGTATTTAATCCCGATGCAATTTCTGTGTTTCATGGTCAATGTGAAGGTCCAAGGGATACAGTAAACCTGCACAGGTGCATCGAAATCTAATACTGGACACCCAGGAGCCGCTCAAAGCTCAAACTCTTGTAAGATTTACTCTTGTTGTACTTAAGTTGGCATTGTCCCTTTTGAATTCAATCCCGATGCAATTTCTGTGTTTTATGGTCAATGTGAAGGTTGAGGGGATGCAGTAAACCTGCTCTGGTGCATCGGAATCAAATACTGGTCTCCCATGAGCCGCTCAAAGCACAAACTCTTACAAGATTTACTCTTCTTGCTCGTAAGTCGGCATTGTGCATTTTGTATTCAATCCCGATGCAATTTCTGCGTTTCATGGTCAATGTGAAGGTCGAAGGGATACAGTACACCTGCACTGGAGCATCGGAATCTAATACTGGCCTCCCAGGAGCCACTCAAAATACAGACTCTTAGATGATTAACTGTTCTTGTACTTACGTCGGCAGTCGCTTTTGTATTCAATCCCGATGCAACATCTGTGTTTCATGGTCAATGTGAAGGTCCAAGGGATACAGTAAACGTGCGCTGGAGCATCGGAATCTAATACTGGTCTCCCAGGCGCCGCTCGAATCACAAACTGTTAGAAGATTAACTCTTCTTGTACTTATGACGGCATTGTGCCTCTTGTATTCAATCCCGATGCAATATCTGTGTTTCATGGTCAATGTGAAGCTCCGAGGGTTACAGTAAACCTGCACTGGTGCATCAGAATCTAATACTGGTCTTCCAGGAGCCGCTCAAAGCACAAAGTCTTAGAAGATTCACTATTCTTGTACTTAAGATGGCATTGTTCCCTTTGTATTCAATCCCGATTCGATTTCTGAATTTCATGGTGAATGTGGCGGTCCAAGGGATACAGTAAACTTGCAATGGTGCATTGGAATTCAATACTGGTCTCCCAGGAGCCGCTCAAATCACAAACTATTAGAAGATTCACTTTTCTTGTACTTAAGTCGACATTGTATCTTTTGTATTGGTCCCAGTGCAATATCTGTGTTTCATGGTCAATGTTAAGGTCCAAGGGATACAGTAAACCTGCACTGGTGCATCGGAATCTAATACTGGTCTCCCAGGAGCCGCTGAAAGCACAAACTCCTAGAAGAATCATTCTTCTTGTACTTAAGTCAGCATTGTCCCTTTTGTATTCAATCCCGATGCAATTTCTGTGTTTCGTGGTCAATGTGAAGGTCTAAATGATACAGTCAACCAGCACTGGTGCATCGGAATCTAATACTGGTCTCCCAGGAGCCGCTCAAAGCACAAGTTCTTAGAAGATTCACTCTTCTTGAACTGAAGTCGGTATTGTGCGTTTTGTAATCAATCCCGAAGCAAACTCTATTTTGCATGGTCAATGAGAATGTCCAAGGGATACAGAAAACCTGCACTGGTTCATCGGAATCGAATACTGGCCTCCATTGTCCCGCTCAAACCACAAACTCTTAGAAGATTCACTCCTCTCGTGCTTAAGTCGGAATTGTGCCTCTTGTATTCAATCCCGATGCGATTTCTGTGTTTCATGGCCAATGTGATGGTCCAAGGGATACAGAAAACTTGCATTGGTGCATCAGAATCTAATACTGGTCTCCCAGCAGCCGCTCAAACCACAAACTCTTAGAAAATTCAACTACTTGTACTTAAGTCGGCATTGTCCCTTTTGTATTCAATCCTGATGCAATTTCTGTGTTTCATTGTCAATGTGAAGGTCAAAGGGATACAGTAATCGTGCACTGGTGCTTTGGAATCTAATACAGGTCTCCCACGAGGCGTTCAAAGCACAAACTCTTCGAAGATTCACTCATCTTGTACTTAAGTTGGCATTGTGTGTTTTGTATCCAATCCCGATGCAATTTCTGTTTATCATAGTCAAATTGAAGGTCCAAGGGATACAGTAAACCTGCACTGGTGCATCGGAATTTAATACTGGTCTCCCAGGAGCCGCTCAAATCACAAACTATTGGAAGATTCACTCTTCTAGACTTAAGTCGACATTGTTTCTTTTGTATTGGTCCCCATGCAATATCTGTGTTTCATGGTCAATGTGAATGTCCAAGGGATACAGTAAACCTGTACTGGTGCATCGGAATCTAAAACTGTTCTCCCAGGAGCCGCTCAAAGCACAAACCCTTAGAAGATTCGGTCTTCTTGTACTCAAGTCGGCATTGTGCATTTTGTATTCAATCCCGATGCGATTTCTGTGTTTCATGGTCAATGCGAAGGTCCAAGGGATACAATAAACCTGCACTGGTTCATCGGAATCTAATACTGGTGTCCCAGGAGCAGCTCAAACCACAAACTCTTAGAAAACTCTCTCTACTTGTACTTATGTCGGCATTGTCAATTTTGTATTCAATCCCGATGATATTTCTGTGATTCATGGTCAATGTGAAGGTCCAAGGGATACAGTAGACATGCAGTGGTGCGCGGAATCTAATACTGGTCTCCCAGGAGACGCTCAAAGCACAAACTCTTAGAAGATTCACTCTTCTTGTACTTACGTCAGCATTGTGCCTTTTGTATTCAATCCCAATGCAATATCTGTGTTACATGGTCAATGTGAAGTTCCAAGGGATACAGTAAACCTGCACTGGTGCGTCGGGATCTAATACTGGTCTCCCATGAGCCGCTCAAAGCACAAACTCTTAGAAGAATTACTTTACTTGTACGTAAGTCAGCAGTCCCTTTTGTATTCAATCCCAATGCAATTTCTGTGTTTCATTATCAAAGTGAAGGCTCAAGGGATACAGTAAATCTGCACTGGAGCATCGGAATCTAATACTGGTCTCCCAGGGGCCACTCAAAACACAACCTCTTAGATGATTAACTCTTCTTGTACTTAAGTCGGCAGTCCCTTTTGAATTCAATCCCGTTGCAATTTCTGTGTTTCATGGTCAATGTGAAGGTCCAAGGCATACAGTAAACCAGCACTGGAGCATCGGAATCTAATACTGGTCTCCCAGGAGCCGCTCAAAGCACAAACTCTTAGATGATTAACTCCTCTTACACTTAAGTCGGCAGTCCCTTTTGTATTCAATCCCGATGCAATTTCTGTGTTTCATGGGCAATGATAAAGTCCATGGGATACAGTAAACCCACGCCGCTGCATTGGAATCTAATACTGGTCCCATAGGAGCCGCTCAAATCACAAACTCTTAGATGATTAACTCTACTTGTACTTAAGTCGGAAGTCCCTTTTGCAATCAAACCCGGTGCAATTTCTGCGTTTCATGGTCAATGTGAAGGTCCAACGGATACAGTACACCTGCACTGGAGCATCGGAATCTAATACTGGTCTCTCAGGAGCCGCTCAAAGCACAAACTTTTAGATGATTAACTCTTCTTCTACTTAAGTCGGTAGTCCCAGTAGTCTATCCCGATGCAATTTCTGTGTTTCATGGTCAATGAGAAGGTCCAAGGGATACAGTAAACCTGCACTGGTGCATCGGAATCTAATAATGGTCTCCCATGAGCCGCTCAAAGCTCAAACTCTTAGAAGTTATACTCTTCTTGTACGTAAGTCGGCATTGTGCATTTTGTATTCAATCCCGTTGCAATTTCTGCGTTTCGCGGTCAATGTGAAGGTGCAAGGGATACAGTAAACCTGCACTGGAGCATCGGAATGTAATACTGGTCTCCCATGAGCCGCTCAAAGCACAAACTCTTAGCAGATTAACTCTTCTTGTACGTACGTCGGCATTGTGCATTTTGTATTCAATCCCGATGCAAATTCTGCGTTTCATGGTCAATGGGAGGGTCTGAGGGATACGGTACACCTGTACTGGAGCATCGGAATCTAATACTGGTTTCCCAGGAGCCGCTCAAAGCACAAGCACTTAGAAGGTTAACTCTTCTTGTACTTAAGTCGGCACCCCCATTTGTATTCAATCCCGATGCAATTTCTGTGTTTCATGGTCAATGTGAAGGTCCATGGGATACAGTAAAATTGCACTGGTGCTTCGGAATCTAATACTGGTCTCCCAGGGCCCGCTCAAAGCACAAACTCTTACAAGAATCACTCTTCTTATACTTAAGTGGGCATTGTGCATTTTGTTTTCAATCCCGATGCAATATCTGTGTTTGATGGTCCATGTGAAGGTCCAAGGGATACAGTAAACCAGCACAGGTGCATCGGAATCTAATAGAGGTCTCCCAGGAGCCGCTCAAAGCACAATATCTAAGAAGATTCACTCTTCTTGTACTAAAGACGGCATTGTGCCTTTTGCATTTTGTTCCGATGCAATTTATGTGTTACAAGGTCACTGTGAAGGTCCAAGGGATACAGTAAACCTGCACAGGTGCATCGGAATCTGATACTGATATCCCAGGAGCCGCTCAAAACACAAACTCTGAGGAGATTCACTCTTCTTGTACTTAAGTTGGCATTGTCCCTTTTGTATTCAATCTCGACGCAATATCTGTGTTTCATGGCCAATGTGAAGGACCACGGGATACAGTAAACCTGTACTGGTGCATCAGAACCTAATACTGGTCTCCCAGGAGCAGTTCAAAGCACAAACTGTTAGAAGATTCACCCTTCTTGTACTTAAGTCGGCATGGTCCCTTTTGTATTCAATCCCGATGAAATTTCTGTGATTCATGGTCAATGTGAAGGTCCAAGGGATACAGTAGACATGCAGTGGTGCATCGGAATCTAATACTGGTCTCCCAGGAGACGCTCAAAGCACAAACTCTTAGAAGATTCACTCTTCTTGTACTTACGTCGGCATTGTGCCTTTTGTATTCAATCCCAATGCAATATCTGTGTTACAAGGTCAATGTGAAGTTCCAAGGGATACAGTAAACCTGCACTGGTGCGTCGGGATCTAATACTGGTCTCCCATGAGCCGCTCAAAGCACAAACTCTTAGAAGAATTACTTTACTTGTACGTAAGTCAGCAGTCCCTTTTGTATTCAATCCCAATGCAATTTCTGTGTTTCATTATCAATGTGAAGGCCCAAGGGATACAGTAAATCTGCACTGGAGCATCGGAATGTAATACTGGTCTCTCAGGGGCCACTCAAAACACGAACTCTTAGATGATTAACTCTCCTTGTACTTAACTCGGCAATCCCATTTGTATTCAATACTGATGCAATTTTATGTAGTTTCATGGTCAATGTGAAAGTCCAAGGGATACAGTAAACTTGCACTGGTGTATCGGAATCTAATACTGGTCTCCCAGGAGCCGCTCAAAGCACAAACTGTTAGAAGATTCACCCTTCTTGTACTTAAGTCGGCATTGTCCCTTTTGTATTCAATCCCGATGAAATTTCTGTGTTTCATGGTCAATGTGAAGGTCCAAGGGATACAGTAAATCTGCACAGGTGCATGGAAATTTAATGCTGGACACCAAGGAGCCACTTAAAGCTCAAACTCTTGTAAGATTCACACTTCTTGTACTTAAGTCGGCTTTGTCCCATTTGTATTTAATCCCGATGCAATTTCTGTGTTTCATGATCGATGTGAAGGTCGAAGGGATACAGTTAACCATCACTGGTGCACCGGAATGTAATACTGGTCTCCCATGAGCCGCTCAAAGCACAAACTCTTAGCAGATTAACTCTTCTTGTACGTACGTCGGCATTGTGCATTTTGTATTCAATCCCGATGCAAATTCTGCGTTTCATGGTCAATGGGAGGGTCCAAGGGATACGGTACACCTGTACTGGAGCATCGGAATCTAATACTGGTTTCCCAGGAGCCGCTCAAAGCACAAACACTTAGAAGATTAACTCTTCTTGTACTTAAGTCGGCACCCCCATTTGTATTCAATCCCGATGCAATTTCTGTGTTTCATGGTCAATGTGATGGTCCAAGGGATACAGTAAAATTGCACTGGTGCTTCGGAATCTAATACTGGTCTCCCAGGGCCCGCTCAAATCACAAACTCTTACAAGAATCTCTCTTCTTATACTTAAGTGGGCATTGTGCATTTTGTTTTCAATCCTGATGCAATATCTGTGTTTGATGGTCCATGTGAAGGTCCAAGGGATACAGTAAACCAGCACAGGTGCATCGGAATCTAATAGAGGTCTCCCAGGAGCCGCTCAAAGCACAATATCTAAGAAGATTCACTCTTCTTGTACTAAAGACGGCATTGTGCCTTTTGCATTTTGTTCCGATGCAATTTATGTGTTACAAGGTCACTGTGAAGGTCCAAGGGATACAGTAAACCTGCACAGGTGCATCGGAATCTGATACTGATATCCCAGGAGCCGCTCAAAACACAAACTCTGAAGAGATTCACTCTTCTTGTACTTAAGTTGGCATTGTCCCTTTTGTATTCAATCTCGACGCAATTTCTGTGTTTCATGGCCAATGTGAAGGACCACGGGATACAGTAAACCTGTACTGGTGCATCAGAACCTAATACTGGTCTCCCAGGAGCAGTTCAAACCACAAACTCTTAAAAGATTCACTCTTCTTGTACTTAAGTCGGCATTGTGCATTTTGTATTTAATCCCAATGCAATTTCTGCGTTTCATGGTCAATGTGAAGGGCCAAGGGATACAGTAAACCTGCACTGGTGCATCGGAATCTAATACTGGTCTCCCAGGGGCCACTCAAAAAACAAACTCTTAGATGATTAACTCTTCTTGTACTTAAGTCGGCAGTCCCTTTTGTATTCAATCCCGATGCAATTTCTGTGTTTCATGGTCAATGTGAAGGTCCGAGGGTTACAGTAAACCTGCACTGGTGCATCGGAATGTAATACTGGTCTCCCAGGGGCCTCTCAAAGCACAACCTCTTAGAAGATTCACTATTCTTGTACTTAAGGCGGCATTATTCCCTTTGTATTCTATCCCGATTCGATTTCTGAATTTCATGGTGAATGTGGCGGTCCAAGGGATACAGTGAACCTGCACTGGTGCATTGGAATTTAATACTGGTCTCCCAGGAGCCGCTCAAATCACAAACTATTAGAAGATTCACTCTTCTTGTACTTAAGTCGACATTGTATCTATTGTATTGGTCCGCATGCAATATCTGCGTTTCATGGTCAATGTGAATGTCCAAGGGATACACTAAACCTACAGTGGTGCATCGGAATGTAATACTGGTCTCCCAGGAGCCGCTCAAACCAGAAACTCTATATGATTCACTCATCTTGTACTTAATTTGGCATTGTGCCTTTTGTATTCAATCCCGATGCAATTTCTGTGTTTCATGGTCAATGTGAAGGGCAAGGGATACAGTAAACCTGCGCTGGTGCATAGGAATCGCACATTTGCCCCCAGGTGCCGTTCAAAGCACAAACTCTTAGATGAATCACTCTTCTTGTACTTAAGTCGGCATTGTGCCTTTGGTATTCAATCCCGATGCAATTTCTGTGCTTCATGGACAATGTGAAGGTCAAGGGATACAGCAAACCTCCTTTGGTGCATCGGAATCTAATACTGGTCTCCAAGGATCCGCTGAAAGCACAAACTCCTAGAAGAATCATTCTTCTTGTACTTATGTCAGCATTGTCCATTTTGTATTCAATCCCGATGCAATTTCTGTGTTTCATGGTCAATGTGAACTTCCAAATGATACAGTCAACCAGCACTGGTGCATCGGAATCTAATACTGGTCTCCCAGGAGCCGCTCAAAGCACAAATTCTCAGAAGATTCACACTTCTTGTACTTAACTCGGTATTGTGCATTTTGTAAACAACCCCGAAGCAAATTCTATGTTGCATGGTCAATGAGAATGTCCAAGGGATACAGAAAACCTGCACTGGCTCATCGGAATCGAATACTGGCCTCCCATGAGCCTCTCAAACCACAAACTCTTAGAAGATTCACTCTTCTTATACTTAAGATGGTATTGTGCCTCTTGTATTCAATCCCGATGCGATATCTGTGTTTCAAGGTCTATGTGATGGTCCAAGGGATACAGTAAACCTGCACTGGTGCATCTGAATCTAATACTGGTCTCCCAGCAGCCGCCCACCACAAACTCTTAGAAAATTCAACTTCTTGTACTTAAGTCGGCATTGTCCCTTTTGTATTCAATCCTGATGCAATTTCTGTGTTTCATTGTCAATATGAAGGTCAAAGAGATACAGTAAATGTGCACTGGTACATCGGAATCTAATACAGGTCTTCCACGAGACGCTCAAACCACAAACTCTTCGAAGATTCACGCACCTTGTACTTATGTTAGCATTGTGAGTTTTGTATCCAATCCCGATGCAATTTCTTTTTATCATGGTCAAATTGAAGGGCCAAGGGATACAGTAAACCTGTACTGGTGCAGCGGAATCTAATACTGGTCTCCCAGGAGCCGCTCAAAGCACAAACCTTTAGAAGATTCGGTCTCCTTGTACTCAAGTCGGCATTGTGCCTTTTGTATTCAATCCCGATGCGATTTCTGTGTTTCATGGTCATTGTGAATGTCCAAGAGATACAATAAACCTGCACTGGTTCATCGGAATCTAATACTGGTCTCCCAGGAGCAGCTCAAACCACAGACTCTTGGGAAATTCTCTCATCTTGTACTTATGTCGGCATTCTCCATGTTGTATTTAATCCCGATGAATTTTCTGTGTTTCATCGTCAATGTGATGGTCCAAGGGATACAGTAAACCTGCACTGGTGCATCGGAATCTAATACTGGTCTCCCAGGAGACGCTAAAAGCACAAACTCTTAGAAGATTCACTCTTCTTGTAGTTACGTCGGCATTGTGCTTTTTGTATTGAATCCCGATGCAATTTCTGTGTTTCATTATCAATGTGAAGGTCCAATGGCTACAGTAAACCTGCACTGGTGCATCAGAATCTAATACTGGTCTCCAAGGAGCCGCTCAAAGCACAAACCCTTAGAAGATTAACTCTTCTTGTACTTTAGTTGGCATTTTCCCTTTTGTATTCAATCCCGATGCAATATCTGTGTTTCATGGTCAATGTGAAGGTCGAAGGGATACATTAAACCTGTACTGGTTCATCGGAATCTAATACTAATCTCCCAGGAGCCGCTCAAAGCACAAACTCTTGAAAGATTAACTCTTCTTGTACTTAATTCGGCAGTCCCTTTTGTCTTCAATCCCAATGCAATTTCTGAGTTTCATGGTCAATGTGAAGATCCAAGGGATACAGTAAAACTGCACTGGTGCATCGAAATCTAATACTGGTCTCCCAGGAGCCGCTCAAACACAAACTCGTCGAAGATTCACTCTTCTTCTACTTAAGTCGGCATTGTCCCTCTTGTATTCAATCCCGAGCAATTTCTGTGTTTCATGGTCAATGTTAAGGTCCAAGGGATACAGTAAACCTGCGCAGGTGCATCGGAATCTGTTACTGGACACCCAGGAGCCGCTCAAAGCTCAAACTCTTGAATGATAAACTCTTCAGGTACTTCAGTCGGCATTGTCCCTTATGTATTCCATCCCGATGCAATTTCTGTGTTTCATGGTCAATGTGAAGGTCCAAGGGATACAGTAAACCTGCACTGGTGCATCGGGATCGAACACTGGTCTCTGAGGAGCCGCTCAAAGCACAAACTCTTAGAAAATTCACTCTTCCTGTACTTAAGTTGGCATTGTATATTTTGTATTCAATCCCGATGCAATTTCTGTGTTTCATGGTCAAAGTGAAGGTCCAGGGGATACAGTAAACCTGCACTGGTACATCGGAATCTAATACTGGTCTCCCAGGAGCCGCTCAAAGCACAAACCCTTAGAAAATTCACTCTTCTTGTACGTATGTCGTTATTGACACTTTTGTATTCACTCCCGATGCAATTTCTGTATTTCATGGTCAATGTGAAGGTCCAAGGGATACAGTAAACCAGCACAGGTGCATCGGAAACTAATACTGGACACCCAGGAGCCGCTCAAAGCTTAAACTCTTAGAAGATTCACTCTTCTTGTATATAAGTCGGCATTATCCCATTTGTATTCAATCCGGATGCAAATTATGTGTTTCATGATCAATGTGAAGGTCGAAGGGATACAGTAAACCTGCACTGGTGCATCAGAATCTAATACTGGTCTGCGAGGAAGCGCTCAAAGCACAATCTCTTAGATGATTACCTCGTCTTGTACTTAAGACGGCAGTCCCTTTTGTATTGAATACCGATGCAATTTCCGTGTTTCATGGTCAATGTGAAGGTCCAAGGGATACAGTAAACCTGCACTGGTGCATCGGAATCCAATACTGGTCTCCCAGGAGCCGCTGAAAACACAAACCACTCGAAGATTCACTCTTCTTGTTCTTAAGTCGGCGTTGTCCCTCTTGTATTCAATCCCGAGCAATTTCTGTGTTTCATGGTCAATGTGAAGGTCCAAGGGATACAGTAAACCCGCACTGGTGCATCGGAATCGAACACTGGTCTCCGAAGAGCCGCTCAAAGCACAAACTCTTAGAAGATTCACTCTTCTTGTACTAAAGTCGGCATTGTCCCGTTAGTATTCAATCTCGATGCAATTTCTGTGTTTCACGGTCAATGTGAACGTCGAACGGATACAGTAAAAATACGCTGGTGCATCAGAATCTAATACTGGTCTCCCAGGAGCCGCTCAAAGCACAAACTCTTTTAAGATTCACTCTTCTTGTACTTAAGTCGACATTGTATCTTTTGTATTGGTCCCCATGCAATTTCTGTGTTTCATGGTCAATAAGAAGATCTAAGGAGTACAGTGAACCTGTACTGGTGCATCGGAATCTAATACTGGTCTCCCCGGAGCCGCTCAAAGCACAAACTCTTAGAAATTTCACTCCACTTGTACTAAAGTCGGCAGTCCCTCTTGTATTCAATCCCGATGGCATTTCTGATTTTCATGGTCAATGGGAAGGTCCAAGGGATACAGTAAACCTGCACTGGTGCATCGGAATCTGAAAGTGGTCTACCAGGAACAGCTCAAAGCACAAACACGTCGAAGATTCACCCTTCTTGTACTTAAGTCAGCATTGTCCGTCTTGTATTCAATCCCGAGCAATATCTGTGTTTCATGGTCAATGTGAAGGTCCAAGGGATACAGTAAACCTGCACAGGTGCATCGGAATCTAATACTGGACTCCCAGGAGCCGCTCAATTTTCAAACTCTTGAAAGATTCACTCTTCTTGTACTTCAGTCGGCATTGTCCCTTATGTATTCCATCCCGATGCAATTTCTGTGTTTCCTTGTCAATGTGAAGGTCGAAGGGATATAGTAAACCTGCACTGGGGCATCGGAATCTAATACTGGTCTCCCAGGAGCCGCTCAATGCACAACCCCGTCGAAGATTCACTCTTCTTGTACTTATGTCGGCATTGTCCCTCTTGAATTCAATCGCGAGCAATTACTGTGTTTCATGGTCAACGTGAAAGTCCAAGGGATACAGTAACTCCTGCACAGGTGCATCGGAATCTAATACTGGACACCCAGGAGCCGCTCAAAGCTCAAACATCCTGAAAGATTCACTCTTCTTGTATTTCAGACGGAATTGTCCCTTATGTATTAAATCATGATGCAATTTCTGTGTTTCATGGTGAATGTGAATGTCCAAGGGATACAGTAAACCTGCACTGGTGCATCGGAATCGAACACTGGTCTCTGAGGAGCCGCTCAAAGCACAAACTCTTAGAAAATTCACTCTTCCTGTACTTAAGTTGCATTGTAAATTTTGTATTCAATCCCGATGCAATTTCTGTGTTTCATGGTCAAATTGAAGGTCCAGGGGATACAGTAAACCTGCACTGGTACATCGGAATCTAATACTGGTCTCCCAGGAGCCGCTCAAAGCACAAACCCTTAGAAATTTCACTCTTCTTGTACATATGTCGTTATTGACACTTTTGTATTCACTCCCGATGCAATTTCTGTGTTTCATGGTCAATGTGAAGCTCCAAGGGATACAGTAAACCAGCACAGGTGCATCGGAAACTAATACTGGACACCCAGGAGCCGCTCAAAGCTCAAACTCTTAGAAGATTCACTCTTCTTGTACATAAGTCGGCATTATCCCTTTTGTATTCAATCCGGATGCAAATTATGTGTTTCATGGTCAATGTGAAGGTCGAAGGGATACAGTAAACCTGCAATGGTGCATCGGAATCTAATACTGGTCTGCGAGGAGGCGCTCAAAGCACAATCTCTTAGATGATTACCTCTTCTTGTACTTAAGACGGCAGTCCCTTTTGTATTGAATACCGATGCAATTTCCGTGTTTCATGGTCAATGTGAAGGCCCAAGGGATGCAGTAAACCTGCACTGGTGCATCGGAATCCAATACTGGTCTCCCAGGAGCCGCTGAAAGCACAAACCATTCGAAGATTCACTCTTCTTGTTCTTAAGTCGGCGTTGTCCCTCTTGTATTCAATCCCGAGCAATTTCTGTGTTTCATGGTCAATGTGAAGGTCCAAGGGATACAGTAAACCTGCACAGGTGCATCGGAATCTAATACTGACACCCAGGAGCCGCTTAATGCACAAACTCTTGAAAGATTCACTCTTCTTGTACTTCAGTCGGCATTGTCTCTCATGTATTCCATCCCGTTGCAATTACTGTGTTTCCTGGTCAATGTGAAGGTCCAAGGGATACAGTAAACCCGCACTGGTGCATCGGAATCGAACACTGGTCTCTGAGGAGCCGCTCAAAGCACAAACTCTTAGAAAATTCACTCTTCCTGTACTTAAGTTGCATTGTATATTTTGTATTCAATCCCGATGCAATTTCTGTGTTTCATGGTCAAATTGAAGGTCCAGGGGATACAGTAAACCTGCACTGGTACATCGGAATCTAATACTGGTCTCCCAGGAGCCGCTCAAAGCACAAACCCTTAGAAATTTCACTCTTCTTGTACGTATGTCGTTATTGACACTTTTGTATTCACTCCCGATGCAATTTCTGTGTTTCATGGTCAATGTGAAAGTCCAAGGGATACAGTAAACCAGCACAGGTGCATCGGAAACTAATACTGGACACCCAGGAGCCGCTCAAAGCTCAAACTCTTAGAAGATTCACTCTTCTTGTACATAAGTCGGCATTATCCCTTTTGTATTCAATCCGGATGCAAATTATGTGTTTCGTGGTCAATGTGAAGGTCGAAGGGATACAGTAAACCTGCACTGGTGCATCGGAATCTAATACTGGTCTGCGAGGAGTTCCTCAAAGCACAATCTCTTAGATGATTACCTCTTCTTGTACTTAAGACGGCAGTCCCTTTTGTATTGAATACCGATGCAATTTCCGTGTTTCATGGTCAATGTGAAGGTCCAAGGGATACAGTAAACCTGCACTGGTGCATCGGAATCCAATACTGGTCTCCCAGGAGCCGCTGAAAGCACAAACCATTCGAAGATTCACTCTTCTTGTTCTTAAGTCGGCGTTGTTCCTCTTGTATTCAATCCCGAGCAATTTCTGTGTTTCACGGTCATTGTGAAGGTCCAAGGGTTACAGTAAACCCGCACTGGTGCATCGGAATCGAACACTGGTCTCTGAAGAGCCGCTTAAAGCACAAACTCTTAGAAGATTCGCTCTTCTGGTACTTAAGTCGGCATTGTCCCTCTTGTACTTAATCCCGATGCAATTTCTGTGTTTCATGGGCAACGTGAAGCTCCAAGGGATATAGTAAACTAGCACTGGTCCATCGGAATCTAATACTGGTCTCCCTGGAGCTCCTCAACAAACAGCTTCTCAGAAAATTCACTCTTCTTGTACTAAAGTCGGCATTGTCCCGTTTGTATTCAATCTCGATGCAATTTCTGTGTTTCCTTGTCAATGTGAAGGTCGAAGGGATATAGTAAACCTGCACTGGGGCATCGGAATCTAATACTGGTCTCCCAGGAGCCGCTCAATGCACAACCCCGTCGAAGATTCACTCTTCTTGTACTTATGTCGGCATTGTCCCTCTTGAATTCAATCGCGAGCAATTACTGTGTTTCATGGTCAACGTGAAAGTCCAAGGGATACAGTAACTCCTGCACAGGTGCATCGGAATCTAATACTGGACACCCAGGAGCCGCTCAAAGCTCAAACATCCTGAAAGATTCACTCTTCTTGTATTTCAGACGGAATTGTCCCTTATGTATTAAATCATGATGCAATTTCTGTGTTTCATGGTGAATGTGAAGGTCCAAGGGATACAGTAAACCTGCACTGGTGCATCGGAATCGAACACTGGTCTCTGAGGAGCCGCTCAAAGCACAAACTCTTAGAAAATTCACTCTTCCTGTACTTAAGTTGCATTGTAAATTTTGTATTCAATCCCGATGCAATTTCTGTGTTTCATGGTCAAATTGAAGGTCCAGGGGATACAGTAAACCTGCACTGGTACATCGGAATCTAATACTGGTCTCCCAGGAGCCGCTCAAAGCACAAACCCTTAGAAATTTCACTCTTCTTGTACATATGTCGTTATTGACACTTTTGTATTCACTCCCGATGCAATTTCTGTGTTTCATGGTCAATGTGAAGCTCCAAGGGATACAGTAAACCAGCACAGGTGCATCGGAAACTAATACTGGACACCCAGGAGCCGCTCAAAGCTCAAACTCTTAGAAGATTCACTCTTCTTGTACATAAGTCGGCATTATCCCTTTTGTATTCAATCCGGATGCAAATTATGTGTTTCATGGTCAATGTGAAGGTCGAAGGGATACAGTAAACCTGCAATGGTGCATCGGAATCTAATACTGGTCTGCGAGGAGGCGCTCAAAGCACAATCTCTTAGATGATTACCTCTTCTTGTACTTAAGACGGCAGTCCTTTTTGTATTGAATACCGATGCAATTTCCGTGTTTCATGGTCAATGTGAAGGCCCAAGGGATGCAGTAAACCTGCACTGGTGCATCGGAATCCAATACTGGTCTCCCAGGAGCCGCTGAAAGCACAAACCATTCGAAGATTCACTCTTCTTGTTCTTAAGTCGGCGTTGTCCCTCTTGTATTCAATCCCGAGCAATTTCTGTGTTTCATGGTCAATGTGAAGGTCCAAGGGATACAGTAAACCTGCACAGGTGCATCGGAATCTAATACTGACACCCAGGAGCCGCTTAATGCACAAACTCTTGAAAGATTCACTCTTCTTGTACTTCAGTCGGCATTGTCTCTCATGTATTCCATCCCGTTGCAATTACTGTGTTTCCTGGTCAATGTGAAGGTCCAAGGGATACAGTAAACCCGCACTGGTGCATCGGAATCGAACACTGGTCTCTGAGGAGCCGCTCAAAGCACAAACTCTTAGAAAATTCACTCTTCCTGTACTTAAGTTGCATTGTATATTTTGTATTCAATCCCGATGCAATTTCTGTGTTTCATGGTCAAATTGAAGGTCCAGGGGATACAGTAAACCTGCACTGGTACATCGGAATCTAATACTGGTCTCCCAGGAGCCGCTCAAAGCACAAACCCTTAGAAATTTCACTCTTCTTGTACGTATGTCGTTATTGACACTTTTGTATTCACTCCCGATGCAATTTCTGTGTTTCATGGTCAATGTGAAAGTCCAAGGGATACAGTAAACCAGCACAGGTGCATCGGAAACTAATACTGGACACCCAGGAGCCGCTCAAAGCTCAAACTCTTAGAAGATTCACTCTTCTTGTACATAAGTCGGCATTATCCCTTTTGTATTCAATCCGGATGCAAATTATGTGTTTCATGGTCAATGTGAAGGTCGAAGGGATACAGTAAACCTGCACTGGTGCATCGGAATCTAATACTGGTCTGCGAGGAGTTCCTCAAAGCACAATCTCTTAGATGATTACCTCTTCTTGTACTTAAGACGGCAGTCCCTTTTGTATTGAATACCGATGCAATTTCCGTGTTTCATGGTCAATGTGAAGGTCCAAGGGATACAGTAAACCTGCACTGGTGCATCGGAATCCAATACTGGTCTCCCAGGAGCCGCTGAAAGCACAAACCATTCGAAGATTCACTCTTCTTGTTCTTAAGTCGGCGTTGTTCCTCTTGTATTCAATCCCGAGCAATTTCTGTGTTTCACGGTCATTGTGAAGGTCCAAGGGTTACAGTAAACCCGCACTGGTGCATCGGAATCGAACACTGGTCTCTGAAGAGCCGCTTAAAGCACAAACTCTTAGAAGATTCGCTCTTCTGGTACTTAAGTCGGCATTGTCCCTCTTGTACTTAATCCCGATGCAATTTCTGTGTTTCATGGGCAACGTGAAGCTCCAAGGGATATAGTAAACTAGCACTGGTCCATCGGAATCTAATACTGGTCTCCCTCTAGCTCCTCAACAAACAGCTTCTCAGAAAATTCACTCTTCTTGTACTAAAGTCGGCATTGTCCCGTTTGTATTCAATCTCGATGCAATTTCTGTGTTTCACGGTCAATGTGAACGTCGAACGGATACAGTAAATCTATGCTGGTGCAGCGGAATCTAATACTGGTCTCCCAGGAGCCGCTCAAAGCACAAACTCTTATAAGATTCACTCTTCTTGTACTTAAGTCGACATTGTATCTATTGTATTGGTCCCCATGCAATTTCTGTGTTTCATGGTCACTAAGAAGATCTAAGGGGTACAGTGAACCTGTACTGGTGCATCGGAATCTAATACTGGTCTCCCAGGTGCCGCTCAAAGCACAAACTTTTAGAACATTCACTCTTCTTATACTCAAGCCGGCATTGTGCGTTTTTATTCAATCCCGATGCGATCTCTGTGTTTCATGGTCAATGTGAAGGTCCAAGTGATACAATAAAATGCACTGGTTCTTCGGAATGTAATACTGGTCTCTTAGGAGCAGCTCAAACCACAAACCCTTCGAAAATTCCCTCATCTTGTACTAATGTCAGCATTCTCCATTTTGTATTCAATCCCGATGAAATTTCTGTGTTTCATGGTCAATGTGCAGGTCCAAGGGAAACAGTAAACCTGCACTGGTGCATCGGAATCTAATACTTGTCCCCCAGGAGCCGCTCAAAACACAATCCCTTAGAAGATTCATTACTCTTGTACTCAAGTCGGCATTGTGCCTTTAGTATTCAATCACGATGCGATTTCTGTGTTTCATGGTCAATGAGAAAGTCCAAGGGGTACAATAAACCTGAACTGGTTCGTCGGAATCTGATACTGGTCTCGCAGGAGCAGCTCAATCCACAAACTTTTAAAAAATTCTCTCATCTTGTACTTATGTCGGCATTGTCCATTTTGTATTCAATCCCGATGCAATTTCTGTGTTTCATGGTCAATGTGAAGGTCCACGGGATACTGTAAACCCGCACTGGTGCTTCGGAGTCTATTACTGGTCTCCCAGGAGCCGCTAAAAGCACAAACTCACAGAAGATTCACTTTTCTTGTACTTACGTCGGTATTGTCCCTTTCGTATTCAATCCCAATGCAATTTCTGTGTTTCATGATCAATGTGAAAATACAATGGCTACAATAAAACTGCACTGGTGCATCAGAATTTATTACTGGTCTCCCAGAAGAGGCTAAAAACACTAACTCAGGGAAGATTCACTATTCTTGTACTTAAGTCGACATTGTATCTTTCGTATTGGTCCCCATGCAATTTCTGTGTTTCATTGTCAATGTGAAGGTCCAAGGGATACAGTAAACCTGTACTGGTGCATCGGAATCTAATACTGGTCTCCCAGGAGCCGCTCAAAGCACAAACCCGTCGAAGATTCACTCTTCTTGTACTTAAGTCATCATTGTCCGTCTTGTATTCATTCCCGAGCAATTTCTGTGTTTCATGGTCAATGTGAAGGTCCAAGGGATACAGTGAACCTGCACAGGTGCATCGGAATCTAATACTGGACTCCCAGGAGCCGCTCAATGCTCAAACTCTTGAAAGATTCACTCTTCTTGTGCTTCAGTCGGCATTGTCCCTTATGTATTTCATCCCGATGCAATTTCTGTGTTTCCTGGTCAATGTGAAGGTCGAAGGGATACGGTAAACCTGCACTGGTGCATCGGAACCTAATTCCGGTCTCCCAGGAGCCGCTCAAAACACAAACTCATAGAAGATTAACTCTTCTTGTACTAAAGTCGGCAGTCCCTTTTGTATTCAATCCCGATGCAATTTCTGAAGTTCATGGTCAATGGGAAGGTCCAAGGGATACAGTAAACCTGCACTGGTGCATCGGAATCTTAAACTGGTCTCCCAGGAACCGCTCAAAGCACAAACCCGTCGAAGATTCACTCTTCTTGTACTTAAGTCAGCATTGTCCGTCTTGTATTCAATCCCGAGCAATTTCTCTGTTTCATGGTCCATGTGAAGGTCCAAGGGATACAGTAAACCTGCACAGGTGCATCGGAATCTAATACTGACACCCAGGAGCCGCTTAATGCTCAAACTCTTGAAAGATTCACTCTTCTTGTACTTCAGTCGGCATTGTCCTTTATGTATTCCATCCCGATGCAATTACTGTGTTTCCTGGTCAATGTGAAGGTCCAAGGGATACAGTAAACCTGCACTGGTGCATCAGAATCGAACACAGGTCTACGAGGAGCCGCTCAAAGCGCAAACTCTTAGAAAATTCACTTTTTTTGTACTTAAGCGGGCATTGTATAATTTGTATTGTATCCCGATGGAATTTCTGTGTCTCATGGTCAAATTGAAGGTCCAAGGGATTCAGTAAACCTGCACTGGTGCATCGGAATCTAACACTGGGCTCCCAGGAGCTGCTCAACCCACAAACCCTTCGAAAATTCACTCTTCTTGTACTTACGTCGGCATTGTCCCTCTTGAATTCAATCGCGAGCAATTACTGTGTTTCATGGTCAACGTGAAAGTCCAAGGGATACAGTAACTCCTGCACAGGTGCATCGGAATCTAATACTGGACACCCAGGAGCCGCTCAAAGCTCAAACATCCTGAAAGATTCACTCTTCTTGTACTTCAGACGGTATTGTCCCTTATGTATTAAATCATGATGCAATTTCTGTGTTTCATGGTGAATGTGAAGGTCCAAGGGATACAGTAAACCTGCACTAGTGCATCGGAATCGAACACAGGTCTCTGAGGAGCCGCTCAAAGCACAAACTTTTAGAAAATTCACTCTTCTTGTACTTAAGTTGGCATAGTGTATTTTGTGTTCAATTCCAATGCAATTTCTGTGTATCATGGTCAAACTGAAGGTCCAAGGGATTCAGAAAACCTGCACTAGTGCATCGGAATCTAATACTGGTCTCCCAGGAGCTGCTCAACCCATAAACTCTTAGAAAATTCACTCGTCTTGTACTTAAGTCGGCATTGCCCGTTTGTATTCAATCTCGATGCAATTTCTGTGATTCATGGTCAATGTGAAGGTCTAAGGGATACAGTAAACCTGCACTGGTGCATCGGAATCTAATACTGGTCTCCCAGGGGCCACTCAAAACACAATCTCTTAGATGATTAACTCTTCTTGTACTTAAGTCGGCAGTCCCTTTTGTATTCAATCCCGATGCAATTTCTGTGTTTCATGGTCAATGTGAAGGTCCGAGGGATACAGTAAACCTGCACTGGTGCATTGGAATCTAATACTGGTCTCCCAGGAGCCGCTCAAAGCACAAACTCTTAGAAGATTCACTATTCTTGTACTTAAGACGGCATTGTTCCCTTTGTGTTCTATCCCGATTCGATTTCTGAATTTCATGGTGAATGTGGCGGTCCAAGGGATACAGTAAACCTGCACTGGTGCATTGGAACTTAATACTGGTCTCCGAGGAGTCGCTCAAATCACAAACTATTAGAAGATTCACTCTTCTTGTACTTAGTTTGGCATTGTGCCTTTTATATTCAATCCCGATACAATTTCTGTGTTTCATGGTCAATGTGAAGGTCCAAGGGATATAGTAAACCTCCACTGGGGCATCGGAATCTAATACTGGTCTCCCAGGAGCCGCTCAAAGCACAACCCCGTCGAAGATTCACTCTTCTTGTACTTACGTCGGCATTGTCCCTCTTGAATTCAATCCCGAGCAATTACTGTGTTTCATGGTCAACGTGAAAGTCCAAGGGATACAGTAAAGCTACACAGGTGCATCGGAATCTAATACTGGACACCCAGGAGCCGCTCAAGTCTGAAACTTCCTGAAAGATTCACTCTTCATGTACTTTAGACGGTATTGTCCCTTATGTATTATATCATGATGCAATTTCTGTGTTTCATGGTGAATGTGAAGGTCCAAGGGATACAGTGAACCTGCACCAGTGCATCGGAATCTAATACTGGTCTCCCAGGAGCTGCTCAACCCGTAAACTCTTAGAAAATTCACTCGTCTTGTACTTAAGTCGGCATTGCCCGTTTGTATTCAATCTCGATGCAATTTCTGTGATTCATGGTCAATGTGAAGGTCTAAGGGATACAGTAAACCTGCACTGGTGCATCGGAATCTAATACTGGTCTCCCAGGGGCCACTCAAAACACAATCTCTTAGATGATTAACTCTTCTTGTACTTAAGTCGGCAGTCCCTTTTGTATTCAATCCCGATGCAATTTCTGTGTTTCATGGTCAATGTGAAGGTCCGAGGGATACAGTAAACCTGCACTGGTGCATTGGAATCTAATACTGGTCTCCCAGGAGCCGCTCAAAGCACAAACTCTTAGAAGATTCACTATTCTTGTACTTAAGACGGCATTGTTCCCTTTGTGTTCTATCCCGATTCGATTTCTGAATTTCATGGTGAATGTGGCGGTCCAAGGGATACAGTAAACCTGCACTGGTGCATTGGAACTTAATACTGGTCTCCGAGGAGTCGCTCAAATCACAAACTATTAGAAGATTCACTCTTCTTGTACTTAGTTTGGCATTGTGCCTTTTATATTCAATCCCGATACAATTTCTGTGTTTCATGGTCAATGTGAAGGTCCAAGGGATATAGTAAACCTCCACTGGGGCATCGGAATCTAATACTGGTCTCCCAGGAGCCGCTCAAAGCACAACCCCGTCGAAGATTCACTCTTCTTGTACTTACGTCGGCATTGTCCCTCTTGAATTCAATCCCGAGCAATTACTGTGTTTCATGGTCAACGTGAAAGTCCAAGGGATACAGTAAAGCTACACAGGTGCATCGGAATCTAATACTGGACACCCAGGAGCCGCTCAAGTCTGAAACTTCCTGAAAGATTCACTCTTCATGTACTTTAGACGGTATTGTCCCTTATGTATTATATCATGATGCAATTTCTGTGTTTCATGGTGAATGTGAAGGTCCAAGGGATACAGTGAACCTGCACCAGTGCATCGGAATCTAATACTGGTCTCCCAGGAGCTGCTCAACCCGTAAACTCTTAGAGAATTCACTCGTCTTGTACTTAAGTCGGCATTGTCCCGTTTGTATTCAATCTCGATGCAATTTCTGTGATTCATGGTCAATGTGAAGGTCGAAGGGATACTGTAAACCTGCACTGGTGCATCGGAATCTAATACTGGTCTTCCTGGAGCCTCTCAAAGCACAAACTCTTAGTAGATTCGCTCTTCTGGTATTTAAATCGGCATTGTCCCTCTTGTATTCTATCCCAAAGCAATTTCTGTGTTACATGGTCAATGTGAAGGTCCTAAAGATACAGTAAACCTGCACCAGTGCATCGGAATCTAATACCGGTTTCCCAGGAACCGGTCAAACACAAACTAGTAGATGATTCACTCTTCTTATACTTAGGTAGGCATTGTATCTTTTGTATTGGTCCCCATGCAATTTCTGTGTTTCATTGTCAATGAGAAGGTCCAAGGGATACAGTAAACCTGCACTGGTGCATCGAAATCTAATACTGGTCTCCCTGGAGCCGCTCAAAGCACAAAACCTTAGAAGATTCACTCTTCTTGCACTCAAGTCGGCATTGTGCCTTTAGTATTCAATCCCGATGCGATTTCTGTGTTTCATGGTCATTGTGAATGTCCAAGAGATACAATAAACCTGCACTGGTTCATCGGAATCTAATACTGGTCTCCCAGGAGCAGCTCAAACCACAGACTCTTAAAAAATTCTCTCATCTTGTACTTATGTCGGCATTCTCCATTTTGTATTCAATCCCGATGAAATTTCTGTGTTTCATGGTCAATGTGAAGATACAATGGCTACAGTAAACCTGCACTGGTGCATCAGAATTTAATACTGGTCTCCCAGGAGCCGCTCAAAACACTAACTCAGGGAAGATTCACTCTTCTTGTACTTAAGTCGACATTGTATCTTTCGTATTGGTCCCCATGCAATTTCTGTGTTTCATTGTCAATGAGAAGGTCCAAGGGATACAGTAAACCTGTACTGGTGCATCGGAATCTAATACTGGTCTCCCAGGAGCCGCTCAAAGCACAAACTCTTAGAAGATTCACTCCTCTTGTACTAAAGTCGGCAGTCCCTCTTGTATTCAATCCCGATGCAATTTCTGATTTTCATGGTCAATGGGAAGGTCCGAGGGATACAGTAAACCTACACTGGTGCATCGGAATCATAAAGTGGTGTACCAGGAACCGCTCAAAGCACAAACCCATCGAAGATTTACTCTTCTTGTACTTAAGTCAGCATTGTCCGTCTTGTATTCAATCCCGAGCAATTTCTGTGTTTCCTGGTCAATGTGAAGGTCGAAGGGATACAGTAAACCTGCACTGGTGCATCGGAATCTAATACTGGTCTCCCAGGAGCCGCTCAAAGCACAAACTCATAGAAGATTAACTCTTCTTGTTTTAAAGTCGGCAGTCCCTTTTGTATTCAATCCCGATGCAATTTCTGAGTTTCATGGTCAATGGGAAGGTCCAAGGGATACAGTAATCCTGCACTGGTGCATCGGAATGTAATACTGGTCTCCCAGGAGCCGCTCAAACCAGAAACTCTATAAGATTCACTCTTCTTGTACTTAGTTTGGCATTGTGAATTTTATATTCAATCCCGATGCAATTTCTGTGTTTCATGGTCAATGTGAAGGTAGAAGGGATACAGTAAACCTGCACTGGGGCATCGGAATCTAATACTGGACACCCGGGAGCCGCTCAAAGCTCAAACATCCTGAAAGATTCACTCTTCTTCTACTTCAGACGGTATTGTCCCTTATGTATTAAGTCATGATGCAATGTCTGTGTTTCATGGTGAATGTGAAGGTCCAAGGGATACAGTAAACCTGCCCTGGTGCATCGGAATCGAACACAGGTCTCTGAGGAGCCGCTCAAAGCACAAACTCTTAGAAAATTCACTTTTCGTGTACTTAAGTTGGCATAGTTTATTTTGTATTCACTTCCGATGCAATTTCTGTGTTTCATGGTCAAATTGAAGGTCCAAGGGATTCAGTAAACCTGCACTAGTGCATCGGATTCTAATACTGGTCTCCCAGGAGCTGCTCAACCCATAAACTCTTAGAAAATTCACTCGTCTTGTACTTAAGTCGGCATTGTCCCGTTTGTATTCAATCTCCATGCAATTTCTGTGATTCATGGTCAATGTGAAGGTCGAAGGGATACTGTAAACCTGCACCGGTGCATCGGAATCTAATACTGGTCTTCCTGGAGCCGCTCAAAGGACAAACTCTTAGAAGATTCGCTCTTCTGGTACTTAAATCGGCATTGTCCCTCTTGTATTCTGTCCCGAAGCAATTTCTGTGTTTCATGGTCAATGTGAAGGTCCAAAGGATACAGTAAACCTGCACTAGTGCATCGGAATCTAATACCGGTTTCCCAGGAACCGCTCAAACACAAACTTGTAGATGATTCACTGTTCTTGTACTTAAGTCGGCATTGTATCTTTTTGTATTGGTCCCCATGCAATTTCTGTGTTTCATGGTCAAATTGAAGGTCCAAGGGATACAGTAAACCTGCACTGGTGCATCCGAATCGAACAGTGGTCTCCAAGGAGTCGCTCAAAGCACAAATTCGTAGAAAATTCACTCTTCTTGTACTTAAGTTGGCATTGTGTGTTTTGTAATCAATCCCAATGAAAATTCTTTGTTTCATGGCCAAATTGAAGGACCAAGGGATACAGTAAACCTGCACTGGTGCATCGGAATCTAATACTGATCTCCCAGGAGCTGCTCAAACGCAAACTCTTAGAGGAATCGCTCTTCTGGTACTTAAGTCGGCATTGTCCCGTTTGTATTTAATCTCGATGCAATTTCTGTGTTTCATGGTCATTGTGAAGGTCGAAGGGATACAGTAAACCTGCGCTGGTGCATCGGAATCTAATACTGGTCTCCCAGAACCCGCTCAAAGCACAAACCCTCCGAAGATTCACTCTTCATGTACTTAAGTCAGCATTGTCCCTCTTGTATTCAATCCCGAGCTATTTCTGCGTTTCATGGTCAATGAGAAGGTCCAAGATATACAGTAAATCTGCACAGGTGCATCGGAATCCAATACTGGACACCCAGGAGCCGCTCAAAGCTCAAACACTTAGAAGATTCACTCTTCTGGTACTTCAGTCGGCATTGTCCCATATGTATTCCATCCCGATGCAATTTCTGTGTTTCAAGGTCAATGTGATGGTCCAAGGGATACAGTAAACCTTCACTGGTGCATCGAAATCGAACACTGGTCTCCGAGGAGCTGCTCAAAACACAAACTCTTAGAAAATACACTCTTCTTGTACATAAGTTGGCATTGTGCATTTTGTATTCAATCCCGATGCAATTTCTGTGTTTCATGGTCAATGGGTAGGTCCAATGGCTACAGTAAACCTGCACTGGTGCATCGAAATGTAATACTGGCTTCCCAGGAGCCGCTCAAAGCACAACCCCGTGGAAGATTCACTCTTCTTGTACTTACGTCGGCATTGTCCCTCTTGAATTCAATCCCGGGCAATTACTGTGTTTCATGGTCATCGTGAAAGTCCAAGGGATACAGTAAACCTGCACAGGTGCATCAGAATCTAATACTGGACACACAGGAGCCGCTCAAAGCTCAAACATCCTGAAAGATTCACTCTTTTTCTACCTCAGACGGTATTGTCCCTTATGTATTAAATCATGATGCAATTTCTGTGTTTCATGGTGAATGTGAAGGTCCAAGGGATACAGTAAACCTGCCCTGGTGCATCGGAATCGAACACAGGTCTCTGAGGAGCCGCTCAAAGCACAAACTCTTAGAAAATTCACTCTTCTTGTACTTAAGTTGGCATAGTGTATTTTGTATTCAATTCCGATGCAATTTCTGTGTTTCATGGTCAAATTGAAGGTCCAAGGGATTCAGTAAACCTGCACTAGTGCATCGGATTCTAATACTGGTCTCCCAGGAGCTGCTCAACCCATAAACTCTTAGAAAATTCACTCTTCTTGTACTTCAGTCGGCATTGTCCCTTACGTATTCCATCCCGATGCAATTTCTGTGTTTCCCGGTCAATGTGAAGGTCGAAGGGATACAGTAAACCTGCACTGGTGCATCGGAATCTAATTCAGGTCTCCCAGGAGCCGCTCAAAGCACAAACTCATAGAAGATTAACTCTTCTTGTACTAAAGTAGGCAGTCCCTTTTGTATTCAATCCCGATGCAATTTCTGAGTTTCATGGTCAATGTGAAGGTCCAAGGGATACAGTAAACCTGCACTGGTGCATCGGAATGTAATACTGGTCTCCCAGGAGCCGCTCAAACCAGAAACTCTATAAGATTCACTCTTCTTGTACTTAGTTTGGCATTGTGCCTTTTATATTCAATCCCGATGCAATTTCTGTGTTTCATGGTCAATGTGAAGGTCCAAGGGATACAGTAAACCTGCACTGGGGCATCGGAATCTAATACTGGTCTCCCAGGAGCCGCTCAAAGCACAACCCCGTCGAAGATTCACTCTTCTTGTACTTACGTCGGCATTGTACCTCTTGAATTCAATCCCGAGCAATTACTGTGTTTCATGGTCATCGTGAAAGTCCAAGGGATACAGTAAACCTGCACAGGTGCATCAGAATCTAGTACTGGACACCCAGGAGCCGCTCAAAGCTCAAACATCGTGAAAGATTCACTCTTCTTCTACTTCAGACGGTATTGTCCCTTATGTATTAAATCATGATGCAATTTCTGTGTTTCATGGTGAATGTGAAGGTCCAAGGGATACAGTAAACCTGCCCTGGTGCATCGGAATCGAACACAGGGCCCTGAGGAGCCGCTCAAAGCACAAACTCTTAGAAAATTCACTCTTCTTTTACTTAATTTGGCATAGTGTATTTTGTATTCGATTCTGATGCAATTTCTGTGTTTCATGGTCAATGTGAAGGTCGAAGGGATACAGTAAACTTGCACTGGTGCATCGGAATCTAGTACTGGTCTCCCACGGGCCGCTCAAAGCACAAGCCCTTCGAAGATTCACTGTTGTTGTACTTAAGTCGGCATTGTCCATCTTGTATTCAATCCCGAGCAATTTCTGTGTTTCATGGTCAATGTGAAGGTCGAAGGGATACAGTAAACCTGCACAGGATCGTCGGAATTTAATACTGGACTCCCAGGAGCTGCTCAAATCTCAAACTCTTAGAAGATTCGCTCTTCATGTACTTCAGGCGGCATTGTCCCTTATGTATTCCATCCCGATGCAATTTCTGTGTTTCATGGTCATTGTGAAGGTCCAAGGGATACAGTAAACCTGCACTGGTGCATCCGAATCGAACAGTGGTCTCCAAGGAGTCGCTCAAAGCACAAATTCGTAGAAAATTCACTCTTCTTGTACTTAAGTTGGCATTGTGTGTTTTGTAATCAATCCCGATGAAAATTCTTTGTTTCATGGTCAAATTGAAGGTCCAAGGGATACAGTAAACCTGCACTGGTGCATCGGAATCTAATACTGATCTCCCAGGAGCTGCTCAAACGCAAACTCTTTGAGGAATCGCTCTTCTGGTACTTAAGTCGTCATTGTCCCGTTTGTATTTATACTCGATGCAATTTCTGTGTTTCTTGGTCATTGTGAAGGTCGAAGGGATACAGTAAACCTGCGCTGGTGCATCGGAATCTAATACTGGTCTCCCAGAACCCGCTCAAAGCACAAACCCTCCGAAGATTCACTCTTCTTGTACTTAAGTCGGCATTGTCCCTCTTGTATTCAATCCCGAGCTATTTCTGTGTTTCATGGTCAATGAGAAGGTCCAAGATATACAGTAAATCTGCACAGGTGCATCGGAATCCAATACTGGACACCCAGGAGCCGCTCAAAGCTCAAACACTTAGAAGATTCACTCTTCTGGTACTTCAGTCGGCATTGTCCCTTATGTATTCCATCCCGATGCAATTTCTGTGTTTCAAGGTCAACATGATGGTCCAAGGGATACAGTAAACCTTCACTGGTGCATCGAAATCGAACACTGGTCTCCGAGGAGCTGCTCAAAACACAAACTCTTAGAAAATACACTCTTCTTGTACTTAAGTTGGCATTGTGCATTTTGTATTCAATCCCGATGCAATTTCTGTGTTTCATGGTCAATGGGAAGAACCAATGGCTACAGTAAACCTGCACTGGTGCATCGAAATGTAATACTGGCTTCCCAGGAGCCGCTCAAAGCACAAACTCAAAGAAGATACACTCGTCTTGTACTTAAGTCTGCATTGTTCCCTTTGTATTCAATCCCGATTCGATTTCTATGTTTCATGGTCAATGCGGAGGTCCAAGGGATACAGTAAACCTGCACTAGTGCATCGGCATCTAATACTGGTCTCCCAGGAGCCGCTCAAAGCACAAACTCTTAGAAGATTCACTCTTCATGCACTTAAGTCGGCATCGTGCATTTTGTATTCAATCGCGATGCAATTTCTACGTTTCATGGTCGAAGTGAAGGTCCAACGGATACAGTAAACCTGCACTGGTGCATCGGAATCTAATACTGGTCTCCCAGGAGCCGCTCAAAGCACAAGCCTTTCGAAGATTCCTTGTTCTTGTACTTAAGTCGGCATTGTCCATCTTGTATTCAATCCCGAGCAATTTCTGTGTTTCATGGTCAATGTGAAGGTCGAAGGGATACAGTAAACCTGCACAGGTGCATCGGAATCTAATACTGGACACCCAGGAGCCGCTCAAAGCTCAAACACTTAGAAGATTCACTCTTCTTGTACTTCAGTCGGCATTGTCCCTTATGTATTCCATCCCGATGCAATTTCTGTGTTTCATGGTCAATATGAAGGTCCAAAAGATGCAGTGAACCTGCACTGGTGCATCGGAATCGAACAGTGGTCTCCAATGAGTCGATCAAAGCACAAATTCTTAGAAAATTCACTCTTCTTGTACTTAAGTTGGCATTGTGTATTTTGTAATCAATTCCGATGAAAATTCTGTGTTTCATGGTCAAATTGAAGGTCCAACGGATACAGTAAACCTGCACTGGTGCATCGGAAACTAATACTGATCTCCCAGGAGCCGCTCAAAAACAAACACTTAGAAGATTCGCTCTTCTGGTACTTATGTGGTTATTGTCACTTTTGTATTCAATCCCGATGCAATTTCTGTGTTTCATGGTCAAATTGAAGGTCCAAGGGATACAGCAACCTGCACAGGTGCATCGGAATCTAAAACCGGTCTCCCAGGAGCCGCTCAAAGCACAAACCCTTAGAAGATTCACTCTTCTTGTACTTATGTGGTTATTGTCTCTTTTGTATTCAATCCCGATGTAATTTCTGTGTTTCATGGTCAATATGAAGGTCCTAGGGATACAGTAGACCTGCACAGGTGCATCGGAATCAAATACTGGACACCCAGGAGCCGCTCAAAGCTCAAACTCTTAGCAGATTCACTCTTCTTGTACTTCAGTCATCGTGTCCCTTAAGAATTCAATCCCGATTCGATTTCTGCGTTTCATGGGCAATGTGGAGGTCGAAGGGATACAAAAAACCTGGGCAGGTGCATCGGAATCTAATACTGGTCTCCCAGGAGCCGCTCAAAACTCAAACCCTTTGATGATTAACTCTTCTTGCACTTAAGTCGGCATCGTGCATTTTGTATTCAATCCCGATGCAATTTCTACGTTTCATGGTCAAAGTGAAGGTCCAACGGATACAGTAAACCTGCACTGGTGCATCGGAATCTAATAGTGGCCTCCCAGGAGCCGCTCAAAACACAAACCCTTCGAAGATTCACTCATCTTGTACTTAAGTCGGCATTGTCCCTCTTGCATTCAATCCCGAGCAATTTCCGTGTTTCATGGTCAATGTGAAGCTCCAAGGGATACAGTGAACCTGCACAGGTGCATCGGAATCTAATACTGGACACCCAGGAGCCGCTCAAATCTCAAACTCTTAGAAGATTCACTCTTCTGGTACTTCAGTCGGCAATGTCCCTTTTGTATTCAATCCCGATGCAATTTCTGTGTTTCATGGGCAATGTGAAGGTCCAAGGGATACAGTAAACTTGCGCTGGTGCATCGGAATCTAATACAGGTCTCCTGAGAGCCGCTCAAAGCGCAAACTCTTAGAAGATTCACTCTTCTCGTACTTAAGTCCTCATTGTTCAATTTGTATTCAATCCGGATTCGATTTCTGTGTTTCATGGTCAATGTGGTGGTCCAAGGGAAACAGTTATCCTTCACTGGTGCATCGGAATTAAATACTGGTCTCCCCGGAGCCGCTCAAATCACAAACTATTAGAAGAATTACTCTTCTTGTACTTAAGTCAACATTGTGTCATTTGTATTGGTCCCAATGCAATATCTGTTTTTCATGGTCAATATGAAGGTCCAAGGGATACAGTAAACCTGTACTAGTGCATCGGAATCTAATACTGGACTCCCAGGAGCCGCTCAAAGCACAAACTTTTAGATGATTAACTCTTCTTGTACTTAAGTCGGCAGATCCTTTTGTATTCAGTGCCGATGCAATTTCTGTGTTTCATGGTTAATGTGAAGGTCCAACAGATACAGTAATCCTGCACTGGTGCATCGGCAACTAATACTGATCTCCCAGGAGCCGCTCAAACACAAACACTTAGAAGATTCGCTCTTCTGGTACTTTTGTGGTTATTGTCACTTTTGTATTCAATCCCGATGCAATTTCTGTGTTTCATGGTGAATGTGAAGGTCGAAGGGATACAGTGAAACTGCGCTGGTGCATCAGAATCTAATACTGGTCTTCCTGGAGCCGCTCAAAGCACAAACTCTTACAAAATTCACTCTTCTTGTACTTCGGTCGGCATTGTCCCTTATGTATTCCATCCTGATGCAATTTCTGTGTTTCATGGTCAATGCGAAGGTCCAAGGGATACGGTAAACCTGCACTGGTGCATCGGAATCTAAAACTGGTCTCCGAGGATCCGTTCAAAGCACAAACTCTTAGAAAATTCAGTCTTCTTGCACTTAAAATGGCATTGTGCGTTTAATATTCAATCCCTATGCAATTTCTGTGTTTCATGGTCAAATTGAAGGTCCAAGGGATACAGCAACCTGCACAGGTGCATCGGAATCTAAAACCGGTCTCCCAGGAGGCGCTCTAAGCACAAACCCTTAGAAGATTCACTCTTCTTGTACTTATGTGGTTATTGTCTCTTTTGTATTCAATCCCGATGCAATTTCTGTGTTTCATGGTCAGTATGAAGGTCCTAGGGATACAGTAGACCTGCACAGGTGCATCGGAATCAAATACTGGACACCCAGGAGCTGCTCAAAGCTCAAACTCTTAGAAGATTCACTCTTCTTGTACTTCAGTCGGTGTGTCCCTTAAGAATTCAATCCCGATTCGATTTCTGCGTTTCATGGGCAATGTGGAGGTCGAAGGGATACAAAAAAAATGCGCAGGTGCATCGGAATCTAATACTGGTCTCCCAGGAGCCGCTCAAAGCACAAACAATTTGATGATTAACTCTTCTTGCACTTAAGTCGGCAGTCCATTTTGTATTCAATCCTGATACAATTTCTGTGTTTCATGGTCAATGTGAAGCTCCAAGGGATACAGTAAACCTGCACAGGTGCATCGGAATCTAATACTGGACACCCAGGAGCCGCTCAAAGCTCAAACTCTTAGAAGATTCACTCTTCTTGTACTTCAGTCGGCGTGTCCCTTAAGAATTCAATCCCGTTTCGATTTCTGCGTTTCATGGGCAATGTGGAGGTCCAAGGGACCAAGGGATACAGTTAACCTGCACTGGTGCATCGGAATCTAATACTGGACACCCAGGAGCCGCTCAAAGCTCAAACTCTTAAAAGATTCACTCATCGTGTACTTCAGTCGGCATTGTACCTTATGTATTCCATCCCGATGCAATTTCTGTGTTTCATGGTCAATGTGAAGGTCCAAGGGATGCAGTAAACTTGCACTGGTGCATTGGAATCTAATAGTGGCCTCCCAGGAGCCGCTCAAAACACAAACCCTTCGAAGATTCACTCATCTTGTACTTAAGTCGGCATTGTCCCTCTTGCATTCAATCCCGAGCAATTTCCGTGTTTCATGGTGAATGTGAAGCTCCAAGAGATACAGTAAACTTGCACAGGTGCATCGGAATCTAATACTGGACGCCCAGGAGCCGCTCAAAGCTCAAACTATTAGAAGATCCACTCTTCTTGTACTTCAGTCGGCGTGTCCCTTATAAATTCAATCCCGATTCGATTTCTGCGTTTCATAGGCAATGTGGAGGTCCAAGAGTCCAAGGGATACAGTTAACCTGCACTGGTGCATCGAAATTTAATACTGGTCTCCCAGGAGCCGCTCAAATCACAACCTAATAGAAGAATCACTCCTCTTGTACTTAAGTCATCATTGTATCTTTTGTATTGGTCCCCATGCAATTTCTGTGTTGCATGGTCAATCTGAAGATCCAAGGGATACAGTAAACTTGCACTGGTGCATCGGAATCTAATAGTGGCCTCCCAGGAGCCGCTCAAACACAAACCCTTCGAAGATACACTCTTCTTGTACTTAAGTCGGCATTGTCCCTTATATATTTCATCCCGATGCAATGTCTGTGTTTCATGGTCGATGTGAAGGTCGAAGGGATACAAAAAACCTGCGCAGGTGCATCGGAATCTAATACTGGTCTCCCAGGAGCCGCTCAAAGCTCAAACTCTTAGAAGATTCACTCTTCTTGTACTTCAGTCGGCGTGTCCCTTAAGAATTCAATCCCGATTCGATTTCTGCGTTTCATGGGCAATGTGGAGGTCCAAGGGTCCAAGGGATGAAGTTAACCTGCACTGGTGCATCGGAATCTAATACTGGACACCCAGGAGCCGCTCAAAGCTCAAACTCTTAGAAGATTCACTCATCGTGTACTTCAGTCGGCATTGTCCCTTATGTATTCCATCCCGATGCAATTTCTGTGTTTCATGGTCAATGTGAAGGTCCAAGGGATACAGTAAACTTGCACTGGTGCATCGGAATATAATAGTGGCCTCCCAGGAGCCGCTCAAAACACAAACCCTTGGAAGATTCACTCATCTTGTACTTAAGTCGGCATTGTCCCTCTTGCATTCGGTCCCGAGCAATTTCCGTGTTTCATGGTCAATGTGAAGCTCCAAGGGATACAGTAAACCTGCACAGGTGCATCGGAATCTAATACTGGACACCCAGGAGCCGCTCAAAGCTCAAACTCTTAGAAGATTCACTCTTCTTGTACTTCAGTCGGCGTGTCCCTTATAAATTCAATCCCGATTCGATTTCTGCGTTTCATGGGCAATGTGGAGGTCCAAGGGTCCAAGGGATACAGTTAACCTGCACTGGTGCATCGAAATTTATTACTGGTCTCCCAGGAGCCGCTCAAATCACAACCTAATAGAAGAATCACTCCTCTTGTACTTAAGTCATCATTGTATCTTTTGTATTGGTCCCCATGCAATTTCTGTGTTGCGTGGTCAATCTGAAGATCCAAGGGATACAGTAAACTTGCACTGGTGCATCGGAATCTAATAGTGGCCTCCCAGGAGCCGCTCAAACACAAACCCTTCGAAGAGACACTCTTCTTGTACTTAAGTCGGCATTTTCCCTCTTGTATTCAATCCCGAGCAATTTCTGTGTTTCATGGTCAATGCGAAGGTCCAAGGGATACAGTAACCTGCACAGGAGCATCTGAGTCTAATACTGGACAACCAGGAGTCGCTCAAAGCTCAAACTCTTAGATGATTGACTCTACTTGTAGTTAAGTCGGTAGCCCATTTGTATTCAATCCCGATGCATTTACTGTGTTTCATGGTCCATGTGAAGGTCCAAGGGATACAGTAAACCAGCACTGGTGCATCGGAATCTAATACTGGTCTCCCAGGAACCGCTGAAAGCACAAACCATTCGAGGATTCACTCTTCTTGTACTTAATTCGGCATTGTCCCTCTTGTATCAATCCCGAGCAATTTCTGTGTCTCATGGTCATTGTGTAGGTCGAAGGGATAGAGACCACCTGCACTAATTCATCGGAATCTAATACTGGTCTCCCAGGAGCCGCTCAAAGCACAAACACTTAGATGATTAACTCTTCTTGCACTTAAGTCGGCAGTCCATTTTGTATTCAATCCCGATACAATTTCTGTGTTTCATGGTCAATGTGAAGCTCCAAGGGATACAGTAAACTTGCACAGGTGCATCGGAATCTAATACTGGACACCCAGGAGCCGCTCAAAGCTCAAACTCTTAGAAGATTCACTCTTCTTGTACTTCAGTCGGCGTGTCCCTTAAGAATTCAATCCCGATTCGATTTCTGCGTTTCATGGGCAATGTGGAGGTCCAAGGGTCCAAGGGATAAAGTTAACCTGCACTGGTGCATCGGAATCTAATACTGGACACCCAGGAGCCGCTCAAAGCTCAAACTCTTAAAAGATTCACTCATCGTGTACTTCAGTCGGCATTGTCCCTTATGTATTCCATCCCGATGCAATTTCTGCGTTTCATGGTCAATGTGAAGGTCCATGGGATACAGTAAACTTGCACTGGTGCATCGGAATCTAATAGTGGCCTCCCAGGAGCCGCTCAAAACACAAACCCTTGGAAGATTCACTCATCTTGTACTTAAGTCGGCATTGTCCCTCTTGCATTCGGTCCCGAGCAATTTCCGT
This sequence comes from Schistocerca americana, assembly GCF_021461395.2. Classification (NCBI taxonomy): domain Eukaryota; kingdom Metazoa; phylum Arthropoda; class Insecta; order Orthoptera; family Acrididae; genus Schistocerca; species Schistocerca americana. The sequence goes on along the minus strand of NC_060121.1, from coordinate 7,218,060 downwards.
GTTTCATGGTCAATGTGAAGCTCCAAGGGATACAGTAAACCTGCACAGGTGCATCGGAATCTAATACTGGACACCCAGGAGCCGCTCAAAGCTCAAACTCTTAGAAGATTCACTCTTCTTGTACTTCAGTCGGCGTGTCCCTTATAAATTCAATCCCGATTCGATTTCTGCGTTTCATGGGCAATGTGGAGGTCCAAGGGTCCAAGGGATACAGTTAACCTGCACTGGTGCATCGAAATTTATTACTGGTCTCCCAGGAGCCGCTCAAATCACAACCTAATAGAAGAATCACTCCTCTTGTACTTAAGTCATCATTGTATCTTTTGTATTGGTCCCCATGCAATTTCTGTGTTGCGTGGTCAATCTGAAGATCCAAGGGATACAGTAAACTTGCACTGGTGCATCGGAATCTAATAGTGGCCTCCCAGGAGCCGCTCAAACACAAACCCTTCGAAGAGACACTCTTCTTGTACTTAAGTCGGCATTTTCCCTCTTGTATTCAATCCCGAGCAATTTCTGTGTTTCATGGTCAATGCGAAGGTCCAAGGGATACAGTAACCTGCACAGGAGCATCTGAGTCTAATACTGGACAACCAGGAGTCGCTCAAAGCTCAAACTCTTAGATGATTGACTCTACTTGTAGTTAAGTCGGTAGCCCATTTGTATTCAATCCCGATGCATTTACTGTGTTTCATGGTCCATGTGAAGGTCCAAGGGATACAGTAAACCAGCACTGGTGCATCGGAATCTAATACTGGTCTCCCAGGAACCGCTGAAAGCACAAACCATTCGAGGATTCACTCTTCTTGTACTTAATTCGGCATTGTCCCTCTTGTATCAATCCCGAGCAATTTCTGTGTCTCATGGTCAATGTGTAGGTCGAAGGGATAGAGACCACCTGCACTAATTCATCGGAATCTAATACTGGTCTCCCAGGAGCCGCTCAAAGCACAAACACTTAGATGATTAACTCTTCTTGCACTTAAGTCGGCAGTCCATTTTGTATTCAATCCCGATACAATTTCTGTGTTTCATGGTCAATGTGAAGCTCCAAGGGATACAGTAAACTTGCACAGGTGCATCGGAATCTAATACTGGACACCCAGGAGCCGCTCAAAGCTCAAACTCTTAGAAGATTCACTCTTCTTGTACTTCAGTCGGCGTGTCCCTTAAGAATTCAATCCCGATTCGATTTCTGCGTTTCATGGGCAATGTGGAGGTCCAAGGGTCCAAGGGATAAAGTTAACCTGCACTGGTGCATCGGAATCTAATACTGGACACCCAGGAGCCGCTCAAAGCTCAAACTCTTAAAAGATTCACTCATCGTGTACTTCAGTCGGCATTGTCCCTTATGTATTCCATCCCGATGCAATTTCTGCGTTTCATGGTCAATGTGAAGGTCCATGGGATACAGTAAACTTGCACTGGTGCATCGGAATCTAATAGTGGCCTCCCAGGAGCCGCTCAAAACACAAACCCTTGGAAGATTCACTCATCTTGTACTTAAGTCGGCATTGTCCCTCTTGCATTCGGTCCCGAGCAATTTCCGTGTTTCATGGTCAATGTGAAGCTCCAAGGGATACAGTAAACCTGCACAGGTGCATCGGAATCTAATACTGGACACCCAGGAGCCGCTCAAAACTCAAACTCTTAGAAGATTCACTCTTCTTGTACTTCAGTCGGCGTGTCCCTTATAAATTCAATCCCGATTCGATTTCTGCGTTTCATGGGCAATGTGGAGGTCCAAGGGTCCAAGGGATACAGTTAACCTGCACTGGTGCATCGAAATTTATTACTGGTCTCCCAGGAGCCGCTCAAATCACAACCTAATAGAAGAATCACTCCTCTTGTACTTAAGTCATCATTGTATCTTTTGTATTGGTCCCCATGCAATTTCTGTGTTGCGTGGTCAATCTGAAGATCCAAGGGATACAGTAAACTTGCACTGGTGCATCGGAATCTAATAGTGGCCTCCCAGGAGCCGCTCAAACACAAACCCTTCGAAGAGACACTCTTCTTGTACTTAAGTCGGCATTTTCCCTCTTGTATTCAATCCCGAGCAATTTCTGTGTTTCATGGTCAATGCGAAGGTCCAAGGGATACAGTAACCTGTACAGGAGCATCTGAGTCTAATACTGGACAACCAGGAGTCGCTCAAAGCTCAAACTCTTAGATGATTGACTCTTCTTGTAGTTAAGTCGGTAGAACATTTGTATTCAATCCCGATGCATTTACTGTGTTTCATGGTCCATGTGAAGGTCCAAGGGATACAGTAAAACTGCACTGGTGCATCGGAATCTAATACTGGTCTCCCAGGAACCGCTGAAAGCACAAACCATTCGAGGATTCACTCTTCTTGTACTTAATTCGGCATTGTCCCTCTTGTTTCAATCCCGAGCAATTTCTGTGTCTCATGGTCAATGTGAAGGTCGAAGGGATACAGTAAACCTGCACAGGTGCATCGGAATCTAATACTGGACACCCAAAAGGCGCTCAAAGCTCAATTTCTTAGAAAATTCACTCTTCTTGTACTTCAGTCGGCATTGTCCGTTATGAGTTCCATCCCGATGCAATTTCCGTGTTTCATGGTCAATGTGAAGCTCCAAGTTATACAGTAAACCTGCACTGGTGCACCACAATCTAATACTGGTATCCCAGGCGCCGCTTATAGCACAACCTCTGAGGAGATCACTCTTCTTGTACTTAAGTCGACATTGTCCCTTTTGTATTCAATCCCGTCGCAATATCTGTGTTTCATGGTCAATGTGAAGGACCAACAGATACAGTTAACCTGCACTGGTGCATCGGATCCTAATACTGGTCTCCCAGGAGCCGCTCAAAACACAAACTCTTAGAAGATTCACTCTTATTGTCCTTAGGTTGGGATTGTCTCTTTTGTATTCAATCCCGAAGCAATTTATGTGTTTCATGGTCAATGAGTAGGTCCAAGGGATACAGTAAACCTGCACTGGTGCATCGGAATGTAATACTGGTCTCCCAGGAGCCCCTCAAATCACAAACTATTAGAAGATTCTCTCTTCTTGTACTGAAGTCGACATTGTATCGTTTGTATTGGTCCGCATGCAATTTCTGTGTTTCATAGTCAATGTCAAGCTCCAAGGAATACAGTAAACCTCTACTGGTGCATCGGAATCTAATAATGGTCACCCAATAGCCTCTCAAAGCCCAAACTCTTAGAAGATTCACCTTTCTTGTACTCAAGTGGCATTGTGCTTTTGTATTTGATCCTGATGCGATTTCTGTGTTTCATGGTCAATGTGAAGGGCCAAGGGATACAGTAAACCTGCACTGGTGCATCGGAATTTAATAGTGGTCTCCCATGAGCCGCTCAAAGCACAAACTCTTAGAAGACTCACTCTTCTTGTTCTTAAGTCGGCATTATCCCTTTTGTATTCAATCCCGATGCGATTTCTGTGTTTCGTGGGCACTGTGAGGGTCAAAGGGACAAAGTAAACCTCCACTGGTGCATCGGAATTTAATACTGGTCTTTCTGGAGCCGATCAAAGCACAAAATCTTACAAAATTCACTCTTCTTGTACTTGGGTCGGATTTTCACTTTAGTATTCCATCCTGATGCAATTTCTGTGTTTCATGGCCAATGTGAAGGTCCAAAGGATACGGTAAACCTGCACTGATGCATCGGAATCTAAAACTGGTCTTCGAGGAGCCGCTCAAAGCACAAACTCTTAGAAAATTCACTCTTCTTGCACTTAAGTTGGCATTGTGTATTTTGTATTCAATCCCGATGCATTTTCTGTGTTTCATGGTCAATGTAAAGGTCCAAGGGATACAGTAACCTGCACACGTGCATGGGAATCTAAAGCCGGTCTCCCAGGAGCCGCTCAAAGCACAAACTCTTAGTTGATTAACTCTTCTTGCACTTATGTCGGCAGTCCTTTTGTATTCAATCCCGATGCAATTTATGTGTTTCATGGTCAATGTATAGGTCGAAGGGATACAGTAAACCTGCACAGGTGCATCGGAATCTAATAGTGGTGTCCCAGGAGCCGCCCATAGCGCAAATCCTTCGAAGGTTCATTCTTCCTGACTTAAGTCTGCATTGTCCCTCTTGTATTCAATCCTGAGCAATTTCTGTGTATCATGGTCAATGTGAATGTCCAAGGGATACAGTAAACCTGCACAGGTGCATCGGAATCTAATACTGGACACCCAGGACCCACTCAAAGCTCAAACTCCTAAAAGATTCACTCATCGTGTACTTCAGTCGGCATTGTCCCTTATGTATTCCATCCCGATTCAATTTCTGTGTTTCATGGTCAATGTGAAGGTCCAAGGGATACAGTAAACTTGCACTGGTGCATCGAAATCTAATAGTGGCCTCCCAGGAGCCGCTCAAAACACAAACCCTTCGAAGATTCACTCATCTTGTACTTGAGTCGGCATTGTCCCTCTTGCATTCAATCCCGAGCAATATCCGTGTTTCATGGTCAATGTGAAGCTCCAAGGGATACAGTAAACCTGCACAGGTGCATCGGAATCTAATACTGGACACCCAGGAGCCGCTCAAAGCTCAAACTCTTAGAAGATTCACTCTTCTCGTACTTCAGACGGCGTGACCCTTATGAATTCAATCCCGATTCGATTTCTGCGTTTCATGGGCAATTTGGAGGTCCAAGGGTCCAAATGATACAGTTAACCTGCACTGGTGCATCGGAATTTAATACTGGTCTCCCAGGAGCCGCTCAAATCACAACGTAATAGAAGAATCACTCCTCTTGTACTTATGTCATCATTGTATCTTTTGTATTGGTCCCCATGCAATTTCTATGTTGCATGGTCAATGTGAAGGTCCAAGGGATACAGTAAACTTGCACTGGTGCATCGGAATCGATCACTGGTCTCCATGGAGTCGGTCAATGCACAATTTCTTAGAAAATTCATTCTTCTTGTACTTAAGTTGGCATTGTGTATTTTGTATTCAATCCCGATGAAATTTCTGTGTTTCATGGTGAAATTGAAGTTCCAAGGGATACAGTAAACCTGCACAGGTGCATCGGAATCTAATACTGATCTCCCAGGAGCTGCTCAAACACAAATTCTTAGAAGATTCTCACTTCTGGTACTTAAGTCGCCATTGTCCCGTTTGTATCCAATCTCGATGCAATTTCTGTGTTTCATAGTCAATGTGATGGTCGAAGGGATACAGTAAACCTGCGCTGGTGCATCGGAATCTAATACTGGTCTCCCAGGAGCCGCTCAAAGCACAAACTCTTGGAAGATTCACTCTTCTTATACTGAAGTCGGCATTGTGCCTTATGTATTCAATCCCGATGAAATTTCTGTGTTTCATGGTCAATGTAAAGGGCCAAGGGATACAGTAAACCTGCACTGGTGCATCGGAATGTAATACTGGTCTCCCATGAGCCGATCAAAACACAAACTCTTAGAAGTTTCACTATTCTTGTACTAAAGTCGTCATTGTGTATTTTGTATTCAATCCCGATGCAATTTCTGTGTTTCATGGTCAATGTGAAGGTCCAAGGGATACAGTTAACTTGCACTGGTGCATCGGAATCTACTACTGGTCTCCCAGGAGCCGCTCAAAGAACAAACCCTTAAAAGATTAACTCATCTTGTACTTAAGTCGGCATTGTCCCGTTTGTATTCAATCCCGATGCAATTTCTGTGTTTCGTGGTCAATCTGAAGGTCGAAGGGATACAGTAAACCGGCACTGGTGTATCGGAATCTAATACTGGTTTCTCAGGAGCCGCTCAAAGCACAAACTCTTAGATGATTATTTCTTCGTGTAATTAAGTCGGCAGTCCATTTTGTATTCAATCCAGATGCAATTTCTGTGTTTCGTGGTCAACGTGAGGGTCCAAGGGATACAGTAAACCAGCACAGGTGCATCGTAATCCAATACTGGTCTCCCAGGAACCGCTCAAAGCACAAACTGTTCGAGGATTCACTCTTGTTTTACTTAAGTCGGCATTGTCCCTATTGTATTCAATCCCGAGCAATTTCTGTGTTTCTTGGTCAATGCGAAGGTCCAAGGGATACAGTAAACCTGCAGAGGAGCATCGGAATCTAATACTGGACAACCAGGAGTTGCTCAAAACTCAAACTCTTAGAAGATTCACGCTTCTTGTACTTCAGTCGGCATTGTCCCTTATGTATACCATCCCGATGCAATTTCTATGTTTCATGGTCAATGTGAAGCTCCAGGGGATACAGTAAACCTGCACTGGTGCATCGTAATCTATTACTGGTATCTCAGGCGCCGGTCATAGCACAAATTCTGAGGCGCTTCACTCTTCTTGTACATAAGTCGGCATTGTCCCTTTTGTATTCAATCCCGACGCAATATGTGTGTTTCATGGTCAATGTGAAGGACCGACGGATACAGTAAATCTGCACTGGTGCATCGGAACCTAATACTGGTCTCCCAGGAGCCGCTCAAAGCACAAACACTTAGATGATTAACTCTTCTTGTAGTTAAGTTTGCAGTCCCTTTTGTATTCAATCCTGATGCATTTATTGTGTTTCATGGTCCATGTGAACTTCCAAGGGATACAGTAAACGAGCACTGGTGCATCGGAACCTAATACTGATCTCCCAGGAACCGCTCAAAGCACAAACCGTTAAAAGGATTCACTCTTCTTGTACTTCAGTCGGCATTGTCCCTTATGTATTCCATCCCCATGCAATTTCTGTGTTCCATGGTCAATGTGAAGGTCCAAGGGATACAGTAAACCTGCACTGGTGCATCGGAAACGAACACTAGTCGCCGAGGAGCCGCTCAAAGCACAAACTCTTAGAAGATTCACTCTTCTTGTACTTAGGTTGGGATTGTCTCTTTTGTATTCAATCCCTAAGCAATTTCTGTGTTTCATGGTCAATGTGAAGGTCCAAGGGATACAGTAAACCTGCACTTGTGCATCGAAATCTAATAGTGGCCTCCCAGGAGCCGCTCAAAACACAAACCGTTCGAAGATTCACTCATCTTGTACTTAAGTCGGCATTGTCCCTCTTGCATTCAATCCCGAGCAATTTCCGTGTTTCATGGTCAATGTGAAGCTCCAAGGGATACAGTAAACCTGCACAGGTGCATCGGAATCTAATACTGGACACCCAGGAGCCGCTCAAAGCTCAAACTCTTAGAAGATTCACTCTTCTTGTACTTCAGTCGGCGTGACCCTTATGAATTCAATCCCGATTCGATTTCTGCGTTTCATGGGCAATGTGGAGGTCCAAGGGTCCAATGGGATACAGTTAACCTGCACTGGTGCATCGGAATTTAATACTGGTCTCCCAGGAGCCGCTCAAATCACAACCTAATAGAAGAATCACTCCTCTTGTACTTAAGTCATCATTGTATCTTTTGTATTGGTCCCCATGCAATTTCTATGTTGCATGGTCAATGTGAAGGTCCAAGGGATACAGTAAACCTGCACTGGTGCATCGGAATCGATCACTGGTCTCCATGGAGTCGGTGAAAGCACAATTTCTTAGAAAATTCATTCTTCTTGTACTTAAGTTGGCATTGTGTATTTTGTATTCAATCCCGATGACATTTCTGCGTTTCATGGTGAAATTGAAGGTCCAAGGGATACAGTAAACCTGCACAGGTGCATCGGAATCTAATACTGATCTCCCAGGAGCCGCTCAAACACAAATTCTTAGAAGATTCGCACTTCTGGTACTTAAGTCGGCATTGTCCCGTTTGTATCCAATCTCGATGCAATTTCTGTGTTTCATAGTCAATGTGAAGGTCGAAGGGATACAGTAAACCTGCGCTGGTGCATCGGAATCTAATTTTGGTCTCCCAGGAGCCGCTGAAAGCACAAACACTTAGATGATTAACTCTTCTTGTAGTTAAGTTTGCAGTCCCTTTTGTATTCAATCCTGATGCATTTATTGTGTTTCATGGTCCATGTGAACTTCCAAGGGATACAGTAAACCAGCACTGGTGCATCGGAATCTAATACTGGTCTCCCAGGAACCGCTCAAAGCACAAACCGTTCGAGGATTCACTCTTCTTGTACTTCAGTCGGCATTGTCCCTTATGTATTCCATCCCGATGCAATTTCTGTGTTCCATGGTCAATGTGAAGGTCCAAGGGATACAGTAAACCTGCACAGGTGCATCGGAAACGAACACTGGTCGCCGAGGAGCCGCTCAAAGCACAAACTCTTAGAAGATTCACTCTTCTTGTACGTAGGTTGGGATTGTCTCTTTTGTATTCAATCCCGAAGCAATTTCTGTGTTTCATGGTCAATGTGAAGGTCCAAGGGATACAGTAAACCTGCACTTGTGCATCGAAATCAAATACTGGTCTCCCATGAGCCGGTCAAAGCACAAACTCTTAGAAGATTCACTCTTCTTGTACGTAAGTCGGCATTGTGCATTTTGTATTCAATCCCAATGTAATTTCTCCACTTCATGGTCAAAGTGAAGGTGCAAGGGATACAGTAAACCTGCACTGGTGCATCGGAATGTAATTCTGGTCTCCCAGGAGCCCCCCAAATCACAAATTATTAGAAGATTCTCTCTTCCTGTACTTAAGTCGACATTGTATCTTTTGTATTGGTCCGCGTGCAATTTCTGTGTTTGATGGTCAATGTCAAGCTCTAAGGGATACAGTAAACCTGTACTGGTGCATCGGAATCCAATGCTGGTCACCCAGGAGCCTCTCAAAGCACAAACTCTTAGAAGATCAGTCTTCGTGTACTCAAGTCGGCATTGTGGTTTTGTATTTGATCCCGATGCGATATCTGTGTTTCATGGTCAATGTGAAGGTCCAAGGAATTCAATAAACCTGCACTGGTGCAACGGAATCTAATATTGGTCTCCCAGGAGCCGCTCAGAGCAGAAACTCTTAGAAGACTCACTCTTCTTGTTCTTAAGTCGGCATTGTCCCTTTTGTATTCAATCCCGATGCGATTTCTATGTTTCTTGGTTAATGTGAAGGTGCAAGAGATACAGCAAACCTACACTGGTGCATCGGAATTTAATACTGGTCTCCCAGGAGCCGCTCAAAGCACAAACTCTTCCAAAATTCACTCTTCTTGTACTTGAGTCGGAATTGTCCCTTATGTATTCCATCCTGATGCAATTTCTGTGTTTCATGGTCAATGTGAAGGTCCAAGGGATACGGTGAACCTACACTGGTGCATCGGAATGTAATACTGGTCTCCGAGGAGCCGCTCAAAGCACAAATTCTTAGAATCCTCACTCTTCTTGCACTTAAGTTGGCATTGTGCATTTTGTATTTAATCCTGATGCAATTTCTGTGTTTCATGGTCAATGCGAAGGTCCAAGGGATACAGTAAACCTGCACTGGTGCAACGGAATCTAATACTAGTCTCCCAGGTGCCGCTCAAAGCACCAATTCTTAGAAGATTCACTCTTCTTGTACTTACGTCGGCATTGTGCTTTTTGTATTCAATCCCAATGCAATTTCTGTGTTTCATGATCAATGTGAAGGTCCAATGGCTACAGTAAACCTGCACTGGTGCATCATAATCTAATACTGGTCTCCCAGGAGCCGCTCAAAGCACAAGCCCTTAGAAGATTAACTCATTTTGTACTTCAGTCGGCATTGTCCCTTATGTATTCAATCCCTATGCAATTTCTGTGTTTCATGGTGTAGCGTTGCTCTTGGGGGACAAAAAATAAAATGGATTGTTACTTTTTTTTTTAATGTCGAAAAATTGAATATTTTGGTGGGCCACTTGGCAACAGAATCAGTTATTTATTACGCTATTATAATAACATATGTTGACCATTAAATACCTGAATAAGAGCAGCATATTGATATATATATATATATATTTGAGATCACTCGGAAGAAACATTATCATTTCTGTGCATTTTTATAGTCGCGATACAGTCATACCCGGAACAACACTAAGGGACCAGAAGATTTATAGACTTTAAAAGAAAAGCAACACAACACAATTAAAAAAAAAATTGTTTCAGAAATAATAGGAAAACGATAATGTTCCTTCTGCCTCATGCTGCGTTCGGCCCATCAGCGTGATCGTAATTTCTGATGATGAAGTAACACAAAATAATTAAGTTAAGTAAATAAGGAGATGGACTCATCAAGGTTAATTTACGAAAATAAGCACACTTATCTTTAACACACGTTTTTTTTAATGCTACATACCTTTTCATATTAAATTACAATAGATGACCATTGTGGTTAAATACTTTATATATAACAGTCAAAATGTCCTCTTGATGCTGTCTGTTCGATATCAGTTACTAGAAACTACATCTTTTCTGATTGTAAAAAATAACAATTAGCATATTCACTCAATATTTTCACATCAAATATAAAATACAGTTGTGGAACGCAGCAAGTCCGCGTCCGCCTCTTATGGAATACAAACAGTAAAAGGTGAGGCGCCAAAAGCCTCATTTGTCTTGAAATAACAGAATTCTTTTTTATACCATTAATCGATACATGTACATAGAGATTTACTGGCACCGCGCAAGAACGGCAAAGATAAAGAATAATTGATTCTGTCGCTGCTATGCGATGGTTCATTTCGTTTACTTTACAATTGTTCGATAACTTTAGGCCAACAGGCGTTTACTATTGAGCGTATATTAATGTTTGTGAGGCGAAAATTACTAATATTACACTGCCTCCCATGAGGAGGGAAGGAATACCGAAGGTATTACTTTCATCCTCATGCCCATTGGAATATTTGTAATTTTCGGGTGTAACACACAGGTTATTAAAAGTTTCATTTCATATTCATTCCATAAAAAAAGAATTAACGTTTCAATTTGTAATTACTGACGGTGGATCATTGTGAATTTGTTCTGTGTTTCTATCAGTGTTTGTATGGATTCAGTCTATCTTGATGATTCTTAAAATTAAGGCTATAAGTACACATATTTACAAAATTTATAAGGAAATAGAGTCACACTTCATTTTTCATCGTTGCAAAAGTAATTTGACTATCACAACTGGTACACAACTTTCTCTTTTGACAGTATTCATTATATTGTCATCGTCTTGTCGATTGATTGCCTTGTCCGTCGTCGCACTTAATTATACATTTATTTTCGTCGCACATACGCTATTTATGATAGACGTGGATTGTAGAGCGGCCACTGGTGATGGCTTCGACAAGGAAGTCCATATCTTTCACTTTCAGGGCTCGTGTGTGGCTCTCCGAATTATTTCACATATGAAACAGATAAAATATCTTATATTAGAATAGCTTACAAAACTAATTTTGTATACATGTGGGATGGGATATAGGAAGGATCGGATCCTTTGACGTATTTTCGTGTGCTTATTTTCATTCGTATCGTGACCTCTCGTCAAAGTTTACATTTCAACAGTGTTCAGAGGTGACCTTGTGACTTGTCTCTGTGTACAATCAGTCATTACAATAATTACGTTAACTTCTCTATCTTAGAGTCTCTCGGAAGGTTTATGATACATATAAAATGTTTTCAGTACTGGGTGTGAATGTTTTTGCTACAGAATGTAGCGCACAGCAACTGCGTTGGCGGTTGAACGTTTACATTATTTCGTCACGTGGTGGCTGTCCGCCTCCACTGTTGCGAGCAATCTTGAAATTCAGTCTGTGCGCGCGCACGTGACCGGAGCTTTCTTGCAGAGCGTTGATTTCGCGCTTGAGGTGCCGTGCGTCGCTTTTGTTCGGCGGATCGTGGCTTTGTGCTTTTTAGATTGCTGGAGGGAGCTTCTGCCACCGAAACTGCCTCACATCACTTCCTGTCCACTATCCAGTTACGGATTCACAGGTAAGTGGTAGCTACCACTGCAACTGCATGTGTGGAATGACACTGATTATTACACACTGCACACATCAACGAATTTTTCACACATATGGTGCAGTAGAATACTGCCACTGAAAACCGTCGAACTTTAAAACTTCACTTGCACTGTGTCGAGCGTCTGCATGAACGGTGTATTAAAAGAAATTCTCGCGTCATAACATCACACGGTGTTTACAAGTTGATTTACATACTAATATTTACAAGAGTTCATATAAATCGATAAATAATCTAATTGACCACTTTGAATCAAAACAATTGTTTCTTAATTAGTCTTTTTTTTTATTTAAGCCTACGGTCACAGGTAGGCTATTATAAGTCCTTTTTCTTTGACCAAATCCATTCCAATCTCCTTTACAAATTAATTTCATTCATAGTAATCTTTATCACGCTTGCTTATTCATTTTGTAGGACCAATACTTTTTCTTTTAGTGCTCGTCTTATTTAGTGACTTGTGAGGGGAGCTTCATTTATGTCAAAAGTTTTTCTCGTATGTGCTTGTCTTTAAAGAAAGTTCGAGGACAGATTTGAAAATAGCAATTCCGCCTCTGAGTTTCGTGTAGAAATACAAACAGTCGAAAAAAGAAAGGTGGGAAAAGCGGGTCTACTCGCTGATCGTCGACAGAATTTAAATTACTCCTCAACCAGGTCGAAACTTTAATTTACCTTGCGCATTACAAAAGCAATATGCGCGTCGCGAACCTACTCATTTTTAAATGTAGTGCCTCACTTCCTAAGCACACGTGCATCTTTACAAGTTGATCCTGAGGAGTGGATAGGATCAAGGATCTTAAAGGATTTGCACTTAGGAAAGGGATTCAATAATCACATAATCACAGAGAAAACAATAAATATTGCAGTGCACACTTAAAATAAAATCTATCACTTCAAGCATGTATATCTAATATGTATCTTGCTGCAGCTTGCTTACTACTCTTTGCTCATTTCTTAGACTAAGTCAAGTTATGCATTACGCATTTGGGTATTAATTATCATTTGTATATATAAGCCTCTCACTAGAGTGTTGTTTGCTGCTGTCGCTACCTGTGAAGCTTGGGCGAGATCCTTATTCTATGTGCTGCTAGCTTGTGAATTTGCAGTATCGCTAATGCTCAATAGTACCGTGAAGTTGACATAATAAACCATGTTACTCATATGTTCTTTTACTCAGCTTGTTTATAGTGTGGACTCATCTTACCTTGCGTTATATAATAAACTTCCTTTTTATTCCATCACGCTTTTACTTAAGGTTAACGTCAGGCCTTTTTAGAACAATTGCACTGCGTTATCAATCTGTTCATGCTTAATCCTATGTATCTGTTCACTTCAAAGAGATGTTATTTTATCGCTGGCACAGCACTGTGCTGGAATTTACAAGTTAAATCTACCGACTGTTTTACGCTAACAGGTGGTGCCTTATTTACGTCACCTTTGAAAATAGGGAATAACCTCATGGAATCGAATCTTTCTCACAACTTTCCTCTTTTGTCTGGACGTTTAAGTATTTCCTTTTAAAACAGGTCATTAATTTGTCCTCGATTAAATTTCACTTACTAATACTAAGCACATATAATCATCATTTTCATATTACTATTTAGTGAGAGAAGTGCATTATTCGCTCCTTCCTGCTCATTCTCAAATTACTATTTAGCGAGAGAAGTGCATTATTCGCTCCTTCCTCTTTCCTCATTTTAGTACTTTGGGGCTAATTAATACCTCTCGAGTACATCATTTTCCTTACATACTAACTTATAACTAAAATTGAAAATCGCCTCTAGGACATGTCCTCCTGTTTGCATAAAGATTATTCATGTAAATACTCGTCTACAACTTATTCTGTATTTTATTTTCCAGACGCGTTGTTTTAATACGTAAGGTTTCCTTTCAGCACCGGTTAACGTCCGTAGTCAGTTCAGTTCCGTTCTTGTTACTCATTGGTTAATCCTGATCTCCAATACCTTAGAATTTTCTTACAGCTTAAATTAACTTAATTCCTGGCGTTATAAAATTTTCTTAAATCTTGATGGTGGAACAAACCTTTGATTTTATTCGTGGCAGGGTCAGATAACAAATAGCTACCAATGTGTGGTTTCCTCATTATCACAAAGGGACCTTCATAAATGTGTTGCCACTTACGATTCTTCTTTAACAACAGGGATGGTTTAAAGTGAGTCCTGACTAAAACCTTTTCTCCTTCTTTGAAATCTATAACTCTGTTTACCTTCTTATCAAATGCCTTTTTTCGGAGGTTAGCATACGTTGTCAATGATATGAGAGCTTGCCTGATTTTTGCGTCTAGGTCCAATTCGTTGTCTTGTAACTTTGGAAGGGGGTCTATCCACTCATTCCTCTCTTTTGATCTTGACATTAACTCATGTGGCGTGAATCCGGTCGACAGATGAGGAAGGTGGTTTACAATCTGTTCGAATGGTGTTACGAAGTCTACCCACTTAGATTGCTTATTCGGAATGTACGTCCTTATAAATCTGTTAAATTCTTTGAAGATTCTTTCTGTCGGATTCGATTGCGGTCGAAACAGGGATATCAAAATTTGTTTGATTCCATGGCGAGCAAGAAATGCACGCCACGGGCGTGATGTGAAATTTGAAGCATTATCAGACAAGATTGATTCTGGAACCCCGAATCGTGGGAAATAATCATTTTCAATGCGACGAATTATTGGATTTGCACAAGAAGATTTTACTGCGTACAGTCTTATGTGCTTAGAAAAATTGTCCAGGATTGCTACTAAGTATTTAGCGCCTCCCCTACCGGTGGGTAGTGGACCTGCTAAATCAATACTAAGAAGCTGGTTTGGCCTTTCAGCAACTATTGGATTTAGTGGAATTGAAGTGGAAATGTTTAAGGATTTTGCCTTTTGACAGATGACACAGTTTCTCAATAATTTATGAATTCTCTGGTGTAGATTCGGAACATAACAGTAAGTCGAGATTTTCCTTTTACATTTTTCTGGTCCGTAGTGACCCCATGAAATGTGAGTGTACCACAGAGATGTTCAATGAAATTTCGAGGGATGCAAACACACCACCCCTCAGATGACTCAGACGTCTTATGAAATAGCACTTGGTTATGAACTTTATAAAACTTGGACAACTTGTGGGCTGGATTTTCGTGAAGAATTTGTCTAACCTTTTTCCATTTTGGATCTGTATTTTGAAGAATCTGAATCTGCCTACATAACTGAAGAAAATACTTTCTGTGAATTGGATCTTTCATTAACAAAACTTTATAATTAGACATTTGTTCCACCAGTTCGCTGGTTTCTAGTAAGCCCTCAGGTGAGCGAGAAAGTGCGTCTGCTATACCATTATCTTTACCTTTTATATATACAATGTCAAAGTCATATTCCTGCAGGAATAAGCACCATCGAGTAAGACGAGGGTGTTGCAACTTGCATGTAAGGAGGAATGATAAAGCTTGATGGTCTGAATAGACTTTAATTTTTCTTCCATAGATATAATAGTTAAATCGCCTAAAAGCCCATATTACGGCAAGTGCCTCCAACTCCGTAACCGAATAAGACTTCTCACACTCTGATAACACTCGACTCGCAAAGCTAATCACTTGGATTTGCTCGTGTCCATTTACTAATTGAATCTGGAAAAGACAAGCGCCGATACCCACAAAGGAAGCGTCTGCAGTAATACAAAATTCCTTATCCATCTGAGGATGATGGAGAATGTTACTGTTAACCAGACTGTCTTTAATTTTCTTAAATCCGTCTTGGCATTCCGGCGTCCAATTCCAATGTGAATTCTTTTTTAAAAGGTTGTGAAGAGCGGGATTGTTCAATACCTGATTAGGAACAAAACGTCTGAAAAATGACGTAAGACCGATAAATCCTCTCAGTTGCCTTTTTGTAACAGGGGTTGGAAAGTATTTTATAGCAGACAATTTTTCCGGGTCGGGTTTAATTCCTTCAGGGGTGATGCTGTGTCCTAAAAATTTAATTTCACTTTTTCCAAACTTGGATTTCTTAAGATTTGCTGTAACACCATACTCTCTGAATCGTTGAAATATCTTTTGCAGAAGGGCCACATGATCTTCCCAATTTTTCGATGCTACAAGAACGTCATCCACATAGACTGTTACCTCATCTAAAAGTTCAGGACCTAGTACATAGTCAAGGGCAGAAATAAAAATTCCGGAACTCACATTTAGTCCAAATGGTACAACTTTGAAATGGTAAGATCTACCTGCAAATATAAAGGCAGTGTACTTCCTTGACTCCTGCGCAAGTTTTACTTGCCAGTAACTGCTTTTCAAATCAAGGGTACTCAAATACTTAACTCCATGAAACTTCTGCAGATGCTCTTCAAGAGCCTCTGGTCTCGTTCTTATGGGTACTATAATTTTATTGATTAATCTTGCATCTAGGACGAGCCTTACGCTACCATCTGATTTTAGCGCAGACAATAAAGGACTCGAATAAGGTGAATGAGATACTTCTATCACATTCCAGCGTAACATTTTCTTGATCTCGCATTTGACAGCTTCTCGTCTCGCATATGGAATGGAATAGCTTGTTCTACAGTAGGTTGAATGGGGCAGGACATCCATTCGATATTCAAAGCCTTTTATTAGTCCAGGTTTCTTAGAAAATACTTGAACGTAATCTGTTAACAAATTGTAAAGCTCATTCTTCTGTTGTTTGGATAATTCAATGGACTCACTAGCTTTACCGTATAATTCATTCTGACCGGGAATTAGGTCTTTATACTCATCGTCATTAACACTTTCAAGATCTGTCATGTCTTCTGTCTGACTGTACTGTTGTCTTTTAGTCCATGGCCGTACTGCTATTTGAAGCACCCCAAAGTTTGTCTTCACCTTACTTCTTAACAAATTTACAGTTACTTGTTGCTGACTCGCTACTAGAGTACAGATTCCACACTCGATGTCAATTTTAGCTTTCGTCTGCCTCAAGAATTCCATACTCAGGATACATGGCACTGATAGGTTTTTAACAATAAGAAAAATGCACGTTACTGAAATAGACTCTATCTGGATTTGAAGCTGAGTCTGAAGATTTACACGTTCTGTTAGTGGACCAATTGCTCCCGATACGGTGCAACCTTGAATTGGAAGTGATAAAACTTTGCATACAGAGGATATTGGCTTAAATAAACATAAAGATAAGACATTTATATTAGCTCCTGTATCTACAATGGCTGTTACTGGTATGTTGGCAATTGATACTCTTATGGAAGCTTGAACTTGTTCGTCCCATACGTCATCATTGTCTTTCGTCTCAGTGTCTGCTACTAGATCATCCCGTAAGTTTGTCTCTTTGTCATACCTAATTGTTTTAATTTCGTGTGGACTAAGGGACAGGGTGCCCCCATTCAAACCTGCAGCATCATCTAGGAGGCTCAAAGGTGCTGCTTTTAATTTTCCGCTCGACGCTTACTTTCCTGCTGATTTATATGTCTTAATGTTTCTTCCGTCTGGAACTGGTGTTGGTTTTGTGGTACGAACTCGGTTGGAAACGATTCTTGTTGTCCTGGCGTATTCGCTTGCGCATAATAAATTTGCGTATTATGCGGGTGTTTAGGCTTCAGAGTTCCCGAAGGTCCGTTCGCTTGTGGCTGAAAAGTATTTTGCTGTGGCTTGTGTTGATTGTAACCGTTAGTGAAAGGTGTACATTGGTGTCCACCTTGATTATGGCATTTATTTCTTTTCCACTGTCGATTTGAATCGTAAGACTGATCGTTTTGATAATTCCCGTTGATCGGTTGCGCGTTTCCATATTGCTGGGGCTGTTTGTTATAATGTGCATTTTCGTACTGAGGTGGTGACGAATTATATATTGGATTGTATCTCTGGCCGTTATTGTACTTATTTTTGTATTTGCTGTTGGAGTACGTAGTGTTCTTATTTTTGAAACCGTTGTGGGGTTGGTACTGGTTGTCGCTGTGACGCGCTTTCGCTCGGCCACCAGTGTTGCCTACGTATTCTGTATTGTGCTGGCCGCCTGCACTGAAGTGAGCGTGGCCAACATCAACTCTAGCGTCCTCGTAAATCAGATCTAACGAGTCTAACACAGATAGGAAAGTGTCCGTATCGTCCTCAGACACGTTTACTAACTTTTCTCTGATCCCAATCGGTAGCTTAGTTTTTAGAATCATAATAACGTCTTTGGCGGTGATCGGCGAATCCCAGAACTTGATTTTCGCTAAATACTTTTCAAAATATCTTCTCAAACCACCGCGCTTGCTGTTAAACACTTCGGCGTTGTAAACCTCTTTTCTCAGGCGCTGCTGCACACCAGAACTCCAGAATTTAGCTAAAAACATCTGTTCAAACTCTTTGTAACTTTTACAAGAGTCGACCATTTCGGTTCCCCATAAGGCAGCATCGCCTACGATAAATCCACTAACGAATTGAATTCGCTATCGGTCACTCCAGCTATTCGGGAAAATTCCTGAAAAATTTCGGAGGAACACTATAGGATGAATTTCTCTTTTCTGTGGGTGAAAGGTCGGAAAAATACGATGTTAGATCACGCTTTCCTCCTGCATCAAACTGACAAAAGTGGGTGGGCTGGTAGTCTGGTTAACTTGTGCTTCTATAGAACTATGAGTTTGAGCGTTATCAAATGGTGAACGGTAGTGTACCTGCTGTTGTTCATTACTTCGTGGTGAATTATTCCACTCTCCTGACACGGAAGGTGGGGAATTTTCAATTTGACATTTTAGTGTACGAACTTCATTAACTATCTGTTGACGCCATTCAGGTAAATCTTGAGCTAACGTTCGTTTTATCTGGCCTAATTCTGACATCACCGTGTCTCCTGTTTTTCCAGGGGCTGCCAATATTTCAAAGGCCACGTTTTTGACCGTTCCCCTGAGTTCATTCTTGACCTTGTTTTCTATGAATCCGTTTTTGTTTTTAATCCACTCTTGGTAGTGGTCGGACAATGCTTCAGCATGTGCCTTAACAGTATTCTTTATTTGATCCTCTACATTAAGAGTCTCAATCTGTTTGGAAAGATCATCAACAACATTCTCGATCGTGTCTACTGCGGTTTTAACTCCTTTGACCTCATCAGAGATTGCAGTATAATCTTGTTTTAAGGTCGCAGCTTGTTTTTGATATTCTATCACTTTTGAATTTATCTCTCCCTGGGCTGCTTCGATTTTTTCATCTAACCGTTTTGAAATATCCTCTATTTTTGACTCTACTTGTGTGTCAATTTCTAGGCTCATGATCGTGATCTGACTACTGATTTGGCTTTGGACATTACCCAACAGGGTATTTAAATCAGCTGTTATGTCTGCCTTTAGTTCGGCCTTTACCGAATTTAACTGTGTATTTAGGTCATTTATCTCCGTTTGCAGATCTGTTTTTACTGAATTTATGTCTATTTTTAACGAATTTATTTCTGTTTTTACTGAATTTATGTCTTCTTTTACTGAGTTGCACAGATTTGTAAGGACCTGATTTTTATTATGCCGTCTTTCGGCCTTCTCTTTTTCTTCGCGGGCCTTTTCATCTAATCTTTCCTGTTTTTAGCTTTCGAACTTGCGTTCCATTATGGCTTCGATCATTGCAGCCAAGTCATTTTTTTCAAATGCGGGAATAGTTTGCACACTAGGACCAGCTTCTAAAACTTCGGTCGAGGCTGCTTCTGCTTCCGCTCGTGTACCTATCGCGCGTGATCGTAATGGATGGTGAGGTCCATTCTCATCACCGCTGTCGTCTGGTTTTGTTTGTGTGCACTGTTTACCGTCAGCCATGGTCGTGAATTATTTGTCAAATGTCAAAATGCTACAGATACTGTTTGTCACTGCCGTCAGTCGTTTGTCTGTGACGTAGTGCTATGGCTTACTGGGACCTAAGATAAAATTTTAACTCTGGGTAACTGACGTTCATTTACGCCAAGAAGACAAGATGGTTCCTACTAATTACAAACAAATGAAATATCACACGTTTTACCCGTTTTGAGCGTAGTTATCCGCCATATCGTAATTTTTTTTATGCACTGACAACAATGGTACACTTTCACTGAATTTAACTACATAAGAATGGACTATGGACAAATTGAAATAAAGCTGTTTCAAGGCAAGGAAAGACAGGTTTACGTTCTGATCAACTCGAAAAATGCTACGACACTACGAAAGCTTGGCTACTGCGTATAAAAATTTGACTTACTATGGCTGTCTTGATAATGATACAGCTGGATACTCGCGTTTTTTGGTAATTTCATCAATCGTTCTTCTGAATAAATTAAAAGGTTTTCCCACTTCTCTTTCTCGGTTGAATTGCATCCACATGAAAAAATGAAACAGTTATTAGAACAAGCACTGAAAAATTAATAAACACATACATGAAATGATTTTTGATCATGTCCCTGTTCGGGCGCCAAGTGTAGCGTGGCTCTTGGGGGACAAACAATAAAAAGAATTGTTACTTTTTTTTTTTAATGTCGAAAAAGTGAATATTTTGGTGGGCCACTTGGCAACAGAATCAGAGTTTTATTACGCTATTATAATAACATACGTTGACCATTAAATACCTGAATAAGAGCAGCATATTGATATATATATATATTTGAGATCGCTCAGAAGAAACATTATCATTTCTGTGCATTTTTATAGTCGCGATACAGTCATACCCGGAACAACACTAAGGGACCAGAAGATTTATAGACTTTAAAAGAAATGCAGCACTACACAATTAAAAAAGTTGGTTCAGAAATAATAGGAAAACGATAATGTTCCTTCTGCCTCATGCTGCGTTCGGCCCATCAGGGTGATCGTAATTTCTGATGATGAAGTAACACAAAATAATTAAGTTAAGTAAATGAGGAGATGGACTCATCAAGGTTAATTTACGAAAATAAACACACTTATCTTTAACACACGTTTTTTTTTAATGCTACATACCTTTTCATATTAAATTACAATAGATGACCATTGTGGTTAAATACTTTATACATAACAGTCAAAATGTCCTCTTGATGCTGTCTGTTCGATATCAGTTACAAGAAACTACATCTTTTCTAATTGTAAAAAATAACAATTAGCATATTCACTCAATATTTTCACATCAAATATAAAATACAGTTGTAGAACGCAGCAAGTCCGCGTCCGCCTCTCATGGAATACAAACAGTAAAAGGTGAGGCGCCAAAAGCCTCATTTGTCTTGAAATAACAGAATTCTTTTTTATACCATTAATCGATACATGTACATAGAGATTTACTGGCACCGCGCAAGAATGACAAAGATAAAGAATAATGGATTCTGTTGCTGCTATGCGATGGTTCACTTCGTTTACTTTACAATTGTTCGATAACTTTAGGCCAACAGGCGTTTACTATTAAGCGTATATTAATGTTTGTGAGGCGAAAATTACTAATATTAAAATGGTCAATGTGAATATCGGAGGGATACAGCAAACCTGCACTGGTGCATCGGAATCTAATACTGGTCTCCCAGGAGCCACTCAAAGCACAAACTCTTAGATGATTAACTCTTCTTGTACTGAAGTCGGCAGTCCGTTTTGTATTCAATCCCGATGCATTTCTATGTTTCATGGTCAATGTGAAGGTCCAAGGGATACAGTAAACCTGCACTGGGGCATCGGAATCTAATACTGGTCTCCCAGGAGCTGCTCAACCCACAAAATCTTAGAAAATTCTCTCTCCTTGTACTTTAGTCGGAATTGTCCCTTTTGTATACAATTTCGATGCAATATCTGTGTTTGCTGGTCAATAAAAAGGTCCAAGGTATACAGTAAACCTACACTGGTGCATCGGAATCTAATAGTGGCCTCCCAGGACTCGCGCAAAGCACAAACCCTTCGAAGATTCACTCTTCTTGTAATTAAGTTGGCATTGTCCCTCTTGTATTCAATCCCGAGCAATTTCTGTGTTTCATGCTCAATGTGAAGGTCCAATGGCTACAGAAAATCTGCACTGGTGCATCGGAATCTAATACTGGTCTCCCAGGAGCCGCTCAAAGCACAAACCCTTAAAAGATTAACTCTTCTAGCACTTAAGTTCTCATTGTCCTTTTTGTATTCAATCCCGATGCATTTTCTGTGTTTCATGGTCAATGTGAAGGTCGAAGGGATACAGTAAACGTGCACTGGTGCATCGGAATCTAGTATTGGTCTCCCAGGAGCCGCTCAAAGCACAAACTCTTAGATGATGAACTCTTCTTGTACTTAAGTCGGCACTCCCATTTGTATTTAATCCCGATACAATTTCTGTGTTTCATGGTCAATGTGAAGGTCCTAGGGATACAGTAAACCTGCACTGGTGCATCAGAATCTAATACTGGTCTCCCAAGAACAGCTCAAAGGACAAACCGTTCGAAGATTCACTCTTCTTGTACTTAAGTCGGCATTGTCCCACTTGTATTCAATTCCGAGCAATTTCTGTGTTTCATGGTCAATGTGAAGGTCCAAGGGATACAGTAAACCTGCACTGGTGCATCGGATTAGAACACTGGTCTCCGAGGAGGCGCTCAAAGCACTAACTCTTAGAAAATTCACTCTTCTTGTACTATGGTTTAATATTGTGTATCTTGTATTCAATCCCGATGCAGTTTCTGTGTTTCATGGTCAATGTGAACGTCCAATGGATACAGTAAACCTGCACTGGTGCATCGGAATCTAATACTGGTCTCCCAGGACACGCTCAAAGCACAATCCCTTAGAAGATTCACTCTTCTTGTTCTTAAGTCGCCATTGTCCTTTTGTATTCAATCCCGATGCAATTTCTGTGTTTCATGGTCAATGTGAAGGTCCAAGGGATACAGTAAACCTGCACTGGTGCATCGGAATCTAATACTGGTCTCCCAGGAGCTGTTCAAAACACGAACTCTTAGATGATTAACTCTTCTTGTACAAAAGTAGACTGTCCCTTTTCTATTCAATCCCGATGCAATTTCTGTGTATCATGGTAAATGTGAAGGTCCAAGGGATATAGTAAACCTGCACTGGCGCATCGGAATCTAATACTGGTCTCCCATGAGCCGCTCAAAGCACAAACCCTTAAAAGATTAACTCTTCTAGCACTTAAGTTCTCATTGTCCTTTTTGTATTCAATCCCGATGCATTTTCTGTGTTTCATGGTCAATGTGAAGGTCGAAGGGATACAGTAAACGTGCACTGGTGCATCGGAATCTAGTATTGGTCTCCCAGGAGCCGCTCAAAGCACAAACTCTTAGATGATGAACTCTTCTTGTACTTAAGTCGGCACTCCCATTTGTATTTAATCCCGATACAATTTCTGTGTTTCATGGTCAATGTGAAGGTCCTAGGGATGCAGTAAACCTGCACTGGTGCATCAGAATCTAATACTGGTCTCCCAGGAACAGCTCAAAGGACAAACCGTTCGAAGATTCACTCTTCTTGTACTTAAGTCGGCATTGTCCCACTTGTATTCAATTCCGAGCAATTTCAGTGTTTCATGGTCAATGTGAAGGGTCAAGGGATACAGTAAACCTGCACTGGTGCATCGGATTAGAACACTGGTCTCCGAGGAGGCGCTCAAAGCACTAACTCTTAGAAAATTCACTCTCCTTGTACTATGGCTTAATATTGTGTATCTTGTATTCAATCCCGATGCAGTTTCTGTGTTTCATGGTTAATGTGAACGTCCAATGGATACAGTAAACCTGCACTGGTGCATCGGAATCTAATACTGGTCTCCCAGGACACGCTCAAAGCAAAATCCCTTAGAAGATTCACTCTTCTTGTTCTTAAGTCGCCATTGTCCTTTTGTATTCAATCCCGATGCAATTTCTGTGTTTCATGGTCAATGTGAAGGTCCAAGGGATACAGTAAACCTGCACTGGTGCATCGGAATCTAATACTGGTCTCCCAGGAGCTGTTCAAAACACAAACTCTTAGATGATTAACTCTTCTTGTACATAAGTAGGCTGTCCCTTTTCTATTCAATCCCGACGCAATTTCTGTGTATCATGGTAAATGTGAAGGTCCAAGGGATATAGTAAACCTGCACTGGCGCATCAGAATCTAATACTGGTCTCCCATGAGCCGCTCAAAGCACAAACTCATAGAATATTAACTCATCTTGTACTTAAGACGGCATTGGCATTTTGTATTCAATCCCGATGATATATCTGTGTTTCATGGTCAATGTGAAGGTCCAAGGGATACAGTAAAACTGCACCTGTGCATCGCAATCTAATACTGGTGTGCCAGGAGCAGCTCAAAGCACAAACCCTAAGAAGATTCACTCTTCTTTTACTTATGTCGGCATTGTCCCTTTTGTTCTCAATCCCGATGAGATTTCTGTGCTTCATGGTCAATGTGAAGGTGCAAGGAATACAGTAAACCTGCACTGGTGCATCGGAATCTTATACTGGTCTCCCAGGAGCCGCTCAATACACAAACTCTTAGAGTATTAACTCTTCTCGTACTTAAGGCGGCATTGTGCATTTTGTATTCAATCCCGATGCAATTTCTGTGTTTCTTGGTCAATGAGAACGTCCAAGGGAGAGATTAAATCTGCACTGGTGCATTGGAATCTAATACTGGTATCCCAGGAGCCGTTCCAAGCACAAACCGTTCGAGGATTCACTCTTCTTGTACTTAAGTCGGCATTGTCCCTCTTGTTTTCAATCCCAAGCAATTTCTGTGTTTCATGGTCAATGCGAAGGTCCACGGGATACAGTAAACCTGCACAGGTCAATCGGAATCTTATACTGGACACCCAGGAGCGGCTCAAAGCTCAAACTCTTAGAAGATTCACTCTTCTTGTACTTCAGTCGGCATTGTCCCTTATGTATTCCATCCCGATGCTATTTCTGTGTTTCATGGTCAATGTGAAGGTCCAAGGGATACAGTAAACCTGCACTGGTGCATCAGATTAGAACACTGGTCTCCGAGGAGGCGCTCAAAGCACTAACTCTTAGAAAATTCACTCCTCTTGTACTATAGTTTAATATTGTGTATCTTGTATTCAATCCCGATGCAGTTTCTGTGTTTCATGGTCATTGTGAACGTCCAATGGATACAGTAAACCTGCACTGGTGCATCGGAATCTAATACTGGTCTCCCAGGAGACGCTCAAAGCACAATCCCTTAGAAGATTCACTCTTCTTGTTCTTAAGTTGCCATTGTCCTTTTGTATTCAATCCCGATGCAATTTCTGTGTTTCATGGTCAATGTGAAGGTCCAAGGGATACAGTAAACCTGCACTGGTGCATCGGAATCTAATACTGGTCTCCCAGGAGCTGTTCAAAACACAAACTCTTAGATGATTAACTCTTCTTGTACATAAGTAGGCTGTCCCTTTTCTATTCAATCCCGATGCAATTTCTGTGTATCATGGTAAATGTGAAGGTCCAAGGGATATAGTAAACCTGCACTGGCGCATCGGAATCTAATACTGGTCTCCCATGAGCCGCTCAATACACAAACTCTTAGAATATTAACTCATCTTGTACTTAAGACTGCATTGTGCGTTTTGTAATCCATCCCGATCTAATATCTGTGTTTCATGGTCAATGTGAAGGACCAACCGATACAGTAAACCAGCACTGGTGCATCGGAATCTAATACTGGTCTCCCATGAGCCGCTCAAACCAGAAAACCTTAGAAGATTCACTCTTCTTGTACTTAAGTCGGCATTGGCATTTTGTATTCAATCCCGATGCAATTTCTGTGTTTCTTGGTCAATGAGAAGGTCCAAGGGAGAGATTAAATCTGCACTGGTGCATCGGAATCTAATACTGGTATCCCAGGAGCCGCTCAAAGCACAAACTCTGAAGAGATTCATTCTTCTTGTACTTAAGTCGGCATTTCCCTTTTGTATAGAATCCCGATGCAATATCTGTGCTTCATGATCAGTGTGATGGACCAAGGGATACAGTAAACCTGCACTGGTGCATCGGAACCAAATAATGGTCTCCCAAGAGCCGCTCAAAACACAAACTCTTAGAAGATTCACTCCTTTTGTACTTAAGACGGCATTGTCTCTTTTGTATTCAATCCCGATGCTATTTCTGTGTTTCATGGTCAATGTGAAAGTCCAAGGGATACAGTAAACCTGCACTGGTTCATCGGAATGTAATTCTGGTCTCCGAGGAGCCGCTCAAAGCACAAACACTTAGAAAATTCACTCTTCTTGTAATTAAGTTGGCATTGTGCATTTTTTATTGAATTTCGATGCAATTTATGTGTTTCGTGGTCAATGGGAAGGTCTAAGGGACACAGTAAACCTGCACAGGTGCATCGGAATGTAATACTGGACAACCAAGAGCCGCTCAAAGCTCAAACTATTAGAAGATACACTCTTCTTCTACTTTCGTCAGCTTGACCCTTTTGTATTCAATCCCGATGCAATTTCTGTGTTTCATGTTCAATCTGAAGGTCCATGGGATACAGTAAACCCGCACTGATGCATCGGAATCTATTACTGGTCTCCTATAATCCGCTCAAACCACAAACCCTTAGAAGATTCACTCTCCTTGTACTTAAATCGGCATTGTGCATATTGTGTTCATCCCCGATGCAATTTCTTTGTTTCATGGTCAATGTGAAGGTCCAAGGGATACAGTTAAACTGCACAGGTGCATCGTAATCTAATACTGGACACTCAGGAACCGCTCAAATCCCTAACTCTTAGAGGATTCACTCTACTTGTACTTATGTCGTTATTAACCCTTTTGTATTCAATCCCGATTCAATTTCTGTGTTTCATGGTCAATGTGAAGGTCCAAGGTATACAGTAAACCAGCACTGGTGCATCGGAATCTAATACTGGTCTCCCAGGAACCGTTCCAAGCACAAACCGTTCGAGGATTCACTCTTCTTGTACTTCAGTCTTCATTGTCCCTTATGTATTCCATCCCGATGCTATTTCTGTGTTTCATGGTCAATGTGAAGGTCCAAGGGATACAGTAAACCTGCACTGGTGCATTGGATTAGAACACTGGTCTCCGAGGAGGCGCTCAAAGCACTAACTCTTAGAAAATTCACTCTTCTTGTACTATAGTTTAATATTGTGTATCTTGTATTCAATCCTGATGCTGTTTCTGTGTTTCATGGTCAATGTGAACGTCCAATGGATACAGTAAACCTGCACTGGTGCATCGGAATCTAATACTGGTCTCCCAGGAGACGCTCAAAGCACAATCCCTTAGAATATTCACTCTTCTTGTTCTTAAATCGCCATTGTCCTTTTGTATTCAATCCCGATGCAATTTCTGTGTTTCATGGTCAATGTGAAGTTCCAAGGGATACAGTAAACCTGCACTGGTGCATCGGAAACTAATACTGGTCTCCCAGGAGCTGTTAAAAACACAAACTCTTAGATGATTAACTCTTCTTGTACATAAGTAGGCTGTCCCTTTTCTATTCAATCCCGATGCAATTTCTGTGTATCATGGTAAATGTGGTGGTCCAAGGGATATAGTAAACCTGCACTGGCGCATCGGAATCTAATACTGGTCTCCCATGAGCCGCTCAATGCACAAACTCTTAGAATATTAACTCATCTTGTACTGAAGCGGCATTGTGCGTTTTGTATTCAATCCAGATCTAATATCTGTGTTCCATGGTTAATGTGAAGGACCAACCGATACAGTAAACCAGCACTGGTGCATTGGAATCTTATACTGGTCTCCGAGGAGCCGCTCAATACACAAACTCTTAGAGTATTAACTCTTCTCGTACTTAAGGCGGCATTGTGCCTTTTGTATTCAATCCCGATGCAATTTCTGTGTTTCATGGTCAATGAGAAGGTCTAAGGGATACAGTAAATCTGCACTGGTGCATTGGAATCAAATACTGGTCTCCCATGAGCCGCTCAAACCACAAACCCTTAGAAGATTCACTCTTCTTGTACTTAATTCGGCATTGTGCCTTTTGTATTCAATCACGATGGGATTTCTGTGCTTCACGGTCAATGTGAAGGTCCAAATGATACAGTCAACCTGAACTGGTGCATCGGAATCTAATAGTGGTCTCCCAGGAGCCGCTCAAAGCACATACTCTTAGAGGATTCACTCTCCTTGTACTTAAGTCGGCATTGTCCCTTTTGTACTCAATGCCAATGCAACATCTGTGTTTCATGGTCAATGTGAAGGTCCAAGGGATACACTAAAACTGCACTGCTGCATCGGAATCGAATACTGGTCTCCCAGGAGCCGCAGAAATCACAAACTCTTAGAAGATTCTATCTTCTTGTACTTAAGTCGTCATTGTGTTTTTTGTATTCAATCCCGATGCTATTTCTGTGTTTCATGGTCAATGTGAAGGTCCAAGGTATACAGTAAACCAGCACTGGTGCATCGGAATCTAATACTAGTCTATCAGGAGCCGCTCAAAGCACAGACTCTTAGAAGATTCACTCTCCTTGTACCTAAGTCGGCATTGTCCCTTTTGTATTCAATGCCATTGCAATTTCTGTGTTTCATGGTCAATGTGAATGTCCAAGGTATACAGTAAATCTGCACTGGTGCATTGTAATCTAATACTGGTCTCCAAGGAGGCGCTCAACGTACAAACACGTAGGAGATTAACTCTTCTTGTATTTATGTCGACATTGTACATTTTGTATTCAGTCCCGATGCAATTTCTGTGCTTCATGGTCAATGTGAAGGTCCAAGGGATGCAGTAAACCTGCACTGGTGCATCGGAGTCTAAAACTGGTCTCCCACTAGCCACTAAAAGCACAAACTCTTAGAAGATTCACTCTTTATGTACTTAAGACGGCATTGTCCTTTTCGTATTCAATGCCGATGCAACTTTTGTGTTTCACTGTCATTGCAAAAGTCCAAGGTATACAGTAAACCTGCTCTGGTGCATCGGAATCTAATACTGGTCTTCGAGGAGTCGCTCAAAGCACAAACTCTTAGAAAATTCACTCTTCTTGACCTTAAGTCGCCATTGTCCCTTTTGTATTCAATCCCGATGCAATTTCTGTGTTTCATTGTCAATGTGCAGGTCCAAGTGATGAAATAAACATGCACTGGTGCATCGGAATATAATACTGGTCTCCCAGGAGGCTCTCAAAGCACATACTCTTAAAGGATTCACTCTTCTTGTACTTAAGTCGTCATTGTGCCATTTGTATTCAATCCCGGCGAAATTTCAATGTGTCATGGTCAATGTGAAGGTCCAAAGGATACGGTAAACATGCACTGGTGCATCGGAATCTGATACTGGCCTCCCATGAGCCGCTCAAACCACAAACCCTTAGAAGATTCACTCTTCTTGTACTTAATTCGTCATTGTGTTTTTTACTTAATCACGATGCGATTACTTTGTTTCATGGTCAATGTGAAGGTCCAAGGGATACAGTAAACCTTCACTGGTGCATCGTAATCTATTACTAGTCTCCCAGGAGCCGCTCAAACCACAAACTCTTAAAAACTCACTCTTCTTTTACTTAAGTCGGCATTTTCTATTTTGTATTCAATCCCGATGCTATATCTGTGTTTCATGGTCAAGGTGAAGGTGAAAGGGATTCAGTAAACCTGCACTGCTGCATCGGAATCTAATACTGGTCTCCCATGAGCCGCTCAAACCACAAACTCTTAGAAGATTCGCTCTTATTGTACTTAAATCGGCATTGTGCCTCTTGTATTCAATCACGATGCGATTTCTGTGTGTCATGGTCAATGTTAAGGGGCAAGGGGTACAGTAACCTGCTCTGGTGCATCGGAATCTACTACTGGTCTCCGTAGAGCCACTCAAAGCACAAACTCTTAGAAGTTTCACTCTTCCTGTTCTTAAGATGGCATTGTCCCTTTTGTATTCAATCCCGATGCAATTTCTGTGTTTCTTGCCAATGTGCAGGTCCAAGTGATAAACTGAACCTGCACTGGTCCATCGGAATATAATACTGGTCTCACAGGAGACGCTAAAAGCATAAACTCTTAGAAGATACACTCTTCTTGTACTTTAGTCGGCATTGTGCCTTTTGTATTCAATCCCAATGCAATTTCTGTGTTTCATGGTCAATTTGAAAGTCGAAGGGATAATATAATCCTCCACTGGTGCATCGGAATCTAGTACTGGTCTCCCAGCAGTTGCTCACAGCACGAACTCTTAGAAGATTCACTCTTCTTCTACTTATGTCGGCATGGTCCCTTCTGTATTCAATCCCGATGCAATATCTGTGTTTCATGGTCAATGTGAAGGTCCAAGGGGTATGGTAAACCGGCACTGGTGCATCGGAATCTAATACTGGTCTCCCAGGAGCCGCCCAAAGCACAAACTCTTAGAAGATTCTCTCTTCTTGTACTTAAGTCGGCATTGTACTTTTGTATTTAATCCCGATGGAATATCTGTGTTTCGTTGTCAATGCGAAGATCCAAGGGGTACGGTAAACCTGCAGTGGTGCAACGGAATTTAATACTGGTCTCCCAGTAGCCGCTGGAAGCACAAACTCTTAGAGGATTCACTCATGTTGTACTTAAGTCGGCATTGTGGATTTTGTGTTCAATCCCGTTGCAATGTCTGTGTTTCATTATTAATGTGAATGTCCAAGGGATAGAGTAAACCTGCACTGGTGCATCAGAATCTAATACTGGTCTCCCGTGAGCCGCTCAAACCACAAACCCTTATAAGATTCACTTTTCTTGTACTTAATTCGGCATTGTGAATTTTGTATTCAGTCACGATGCGATTTCTGTGTTTCATGGTCAATGTGAAGGTCCAAGGGATACAGTAAACCTACATTGGTGCATCGGAATTTGATACTGGTCTCCCAGGAGCCGCTAAAACCACAAACTCTTAGAAAACTCACTCTCCTTGTACTTTAGTCGGCATTGTCCTTTTGTATTCATTCCCGATGCAATTTCTGTGTTTCATGGTCAATGTAATGGTCCAATGGATACGGTAAACCTGCAGCGGTGCATCGGAATCTAATACTGGTCTCCCAGGAGCCGCTGAAACCACAAGCTCTTAGAAGATTCGCTCTTATTGTACTTTATCCGGCATTGTGCCTTTTGTATTCAATCACGATGCGATTTCTATGTTTCATGGTCAATTTGAAGGTACAAGTTATGCAGTAAACCTTCACTGGTGCATCGGAATCGAATGCTGGTCTCCCAAGAGCCGCTCAAACCACAAACTCTTAGAAAATTTACTCTACTTGTACTTAAGTCGGCATTGTCCTTTTTGTATCCAACCCCGATGCAGTTTCTGTGTTTGATGGTCAATGTGAAGGTAAGAGGGATACAGTAAACGTGCACTGGTGCATCGGATTCTAATACTGGTCACCCAGGAGACGCACAAATCACAAACTCTTAGAAGATTCACTCTTCTTGTACTTAAGTCGACATTGTGCCTTTTGAATTCCATCCCGATGCAATTACTGTGCTTCATGGTCAATGTGATGGTCCAAGGAATACAGTGAACGTGAACTGGTGCATCGGAATCTATTACAGGTCTCCCAGGAGCCGCTCAAATAACAAACTCTTAGGTGATTCACTCTTCTTGTACTTAAGTTGGCATTGTGCATTTTGTATTCAATCCCGATGCAATTTCTGTGTTTTATGGTCCACGTGAAGGTCCGAGGGATACAGTAAACCTGCACTGGTGCATAGGAATTTAATACTGGTCTCCCAGGAGCCGCTCAAAGCACAAACTCTTAGAAGATTCACGCTTCTTGTAGTCAAGACGGCATTGTGCCTTTCGTATTCAATCCCGATGCAATATCTGTGTTTCATGGTCAACGTGAAGGTCCAAAGAATACAGTAAACCTGCCCTGGTGCATCGGAATCTAATACTGGTCTCCCAGGGGCCGCTCAAAGCACAAACTCTTTGAAGATTCACTTTTCTTGTACTTAATTCAGCATTGCGAATTTTGTATACATTCCCGATGCAATTTCTGTGATTCATGCTCAATGTGAAGGTCCAAGGGATACAGTAAACCAGCACTGGGGCATCGCAAACTAATACTGGTCTCCCATGAGCCGCTCAAAGCACAAACTCTTAGAACATTCATTCTTGTTGTACCTAAGTCGGCATTGTCCCTTTTGTATTCAATCCTGAAGCAATTTTTGTGTTTCATGGAGAATGTGAAGGTCCAAGGGATACAGTAAACCTGCACTGTTGCATCGGAATCTAGTACTGGTCTCCCAGGAGCCGCTCAAAGCACAAACTCTTAGAAGATTCACTCTTCTTGTACTTAAGTCGGCATTGTGTCTTTTGAATTCAATCCCGATGCAGTTTCTGTGTTTGATGGTCAATGTGAAGGTCCAAGGGATACAGTAAACCTGCACTAGTGCATCGTAATCTAATACTGGTCTCCCAGGAGCCGCTCAATGCACAAACTCTTAGAAGACTCACTCTTCTTGTACTTAAGTCGGCATTGTGCCTTTTGTGTTGAATCGCAATGCAATATCTGTGTTTCATGGTCAATGTGAAGCTCCAAGGGATACAGTAAACTAGCACATGTGCGTCGGAAACTAATACTGGTCTCCCAGGAGCCGCTCAAAGCACAAACTTTTAGAAGATTCACTCTTCTTGTACTCAAGACGGCATTGTGCCCTTCGTATTCAATCCCGATGCAATATCTGTGTTTCATGGTCAATGTAAAGGTCCAAGGGATACAGTAAACCTGCACTGGGGCATTGGAATCTAATACTGGTCTCCCAGATGCCGCTCAAAGCACAAACCCTTTGAAGATTCACTTTTCTTGTACTTAATTCGGCATTGTCCCTTTTGTATACATTCGCGATGCAAATTCTGTGATTCATGCTCAATGTGAAGGTCCAAGGGATACAGTAAACCTGCACTGGGGCATCGGAATCCAATACTGGTCTCCCAGGAGCCGCTCAAAGCACAAACTCTTAAAAGATTCACTCTTCTTGTGCTTAAGTCGGCATTGTGTCTTTTGAATTCAATCCCGATGCAATTTCTGTGTTTGATGGTCAATGTGAAGGTCCAAGGGATACAGTAAACCTGCACTGGTGCATCGGAATCTAATACTGGTCTCCCAGGAGCCGCTCAATGCACAAACTCCTAGAAGACTCACTCTTCTTGTACTTAAGTCGGCATTGTGCCATTTGTGTTGAATCCCAATGCAAAATCTGTGTTTCATGGTCAATGTGAAGCTCCAAGGGATACAGTAGACCTGCACTTGTGCATCGGAATCTAATACTGGGCTCCCATGAGCCGCTCAAAGCACATACTTTTAGAAGATTCACTCTTCCTGTACTTAAGACGGTATTGTGCATCTTGTATTCAATCCCGATGCAATTTCTGTGTTAAATGGACAATGTGAAGGTGCAAGTGATACAGTAAACCTGCACTGGTGCATCGGAATCTAATAATGGTCTGCCAGGAGCCGCTTAAATCTTAAACTCTTAGAAGATTCACTCTTTTTGTACTTAAGTCGGCATTGTGCCTTTTGTATTCAATCCCAATGCAATTTCTGTGTTCCATGGTGAATGTAAAGGTCCAAGGGACACAGTAAACCAGCACTGATGCATCGGAATCTAAAACTGGTCTGCCAGGAGCCTCTCAAATCACAAACTCTTAGAAGATCCACACTTCTTGTACTTAAGTTTTCATTGTGCCTTTTGGATTCAATCCCGATACAATTTCTGTGTTTCATGATCAATGTGAAGCTCCAAGGGATACGGTAAACCTGCACTGGTGCATCAGAATCTAATACTGGTCTCCCAGGAGCCGCTCAAAGCACAAACTCTTAGAAGATTCACTCTTCTTGTACTTAAATCAGCATTGTGCCTTTTGTATTCAATCCCGATGATATTTCTGTGTCTCATGGTCAATGTGAAGGTCCAAGCTGAAATCATTATAGGTACAGAAAGCTGGCTTAAGCCAGAGATAAATTCTGCCGAAATTTTTACAAAGGTACAGACTGTGTTTAGAAAGGATAGATTGCATGCAACCGGTGATGGAGTGTTCGTCGCTGTTAGTAGTTCTTTATCCTGTAGTGAAGTAGAAGTGGATAGTTCCTGTGAATTATTATTGGTGGAGGTTACACTAAACAACCGAACTAGGTTAATAATTGGCTCCTTTTACCGACCTCCCGACTCAGCAGCATTAGTGGCAGAACACCTGAGAGAAAATTTGGAATACATTTCACATAAATTTTCTCCGCATGTTATAGTCTTAGGTGGAGATTTCAATTTACCAGATATGGACTGGGACACTCAGATGTTTAGGACGGGTGGTAGGGACAGAGCATCGAGTGACATTATACTTAATGCACTATCCGAAAATTACCTCGAGCAATTAAACAGAGAACCGACTTGTGGAGATAACATCTTGGACCTACTGACACCCGAACTTTTCGACTCTGTATGTACAGAACAGGGAATCAGTGATCATAAGGCCGTTGCAGGATCCCTGAATATGGAAGTTAATAGGAATATAAAAAAAGGGAGGAAGGTTTATCTGTTTAGCAAGAGTAATAGAAGGCAGATTTCAGACTACCTAACAGATCAAAACGAAAATTTCTGTTCCGAAACTGACAATGTTGAGTGTTTATGGAAAAAGTTCAAGGCAATCGTAAAATGCGTTTTAGACAGGTACGTGCCGAGTAAAACTGTGAGGGACGGGAAAAACCCACCGTGGTACAACATCAAAGTTAGGAAACTACTGTGAAAGCAAAGAGAGCTCCACTCCAAGTTTAAACGCAGCCAAAACCTCTCCGACAAACAGAAGCTAAGCGATGTCAAAGTTAGCGTAAGGAGGGCTATGCGTGAAGCGTTCATTGAATTCGAAAGTAAAATTCTATGTACCGACTTGACAGAAAATCCTAGGAAGTTCTGGTCTTACGTTAAATCAGTAAGTGGCTCGAAACAGCATATCCAGACACTACGGGGTCATGATGGCATTGAAACAGAGGATGACACGCGTAAAGCTGAAATACTATACACCTTTTTCCAAAGCTGTTTCACAGAGGAAGACCGCACTGCAGTTCCTACTCTAAATCCTCGTACAAACGAAAAAATGGCTGACATTGAAATAAGTGTCCAAGGAATAGAAAAGCAACTGGAATCACTCAATAGAGGAAAGTCCACTGGACCTGATGGGATACCAATTCGATTCTACACAGAATACGCGAAAGAACTTGCCCCCCTTCTAACAGCCGTGAACCGCAAGTCTCTAGAGGAACCGAGCGTTCCAAATGATTGGAAAAGAGCACAGGTAGTCCCAGTCTTCAAGAAGGGTCGTCGAGCAGATGCGCAAAACTATAGACCAATATCTCTGACGTCGATCTCTTGTAGAATTTTAGAACATGTTTTTTGCTCGCGTATCATGTCAATTCTGGAAACCCAGAATCTACTATGTAGGAATCAACATGGATTCCGGAAACAGCGATCGTGTGAGACCCAACTCGCTTTATTTGTTCATGAGACCCAGAAAATATTAGATTCAGGCTCCCAGGTAGATGCTATTTTTCTTGACTTCCGGAAGGCGTTCGATACAGTTCCGCACTGTCGCCTGATAAACAAAGTAAGAGCCTACGGAATATCAGACCAGCTGTGTGGCTGGATTGAAGAGTTTTTAGCAAACAGATCACAGCATGTTGTTATCAATGGAGAGACGTCTACAGACGTTAAAGTAACCTCTGGCGTGCCACAGGGGAGTGTTATGGGACCATTGCTTTTCACAATATATATAAATGACCTAGCAGATACTGTCGGAAGTTCCATGCGGCTTTTCGCGGATGATGCTGTAGTATACAGAGAAGTTGCAGCATTAGAAAATTGTAGCGAAATGCAAGAAGATCTGCAGCGGATAGGCACTTGGTGCAGGGAGTGGGAACTGACCCTTAACATAGACAAATGTAGTGTATTGCGAAAACATAGAAAGAAGGATCCTTTATTGTATGATTATATGATAGCGGAACAAACACTGGTAGCAGTTACTTCTGTAAAATATCTGGGAGTATGCTTGCAGAACGATTTGAAGTGGAATGATCACATAAAATTAATTGTTGGTAAGGCGGGTACCAGGTTGAGATTCATTGGGAGAGTGCTTAGAAAATGTAGTCCATCAACAAAGGAGGTGGCTTACAAAACACTCGTTCGACCTATACTTGAGTATTGCTCATCAGTGTGGGATCCGTACCAGATCGGTCTGACGGAGGAGATAGAGAAGATCCAAAGAAGAGCGGCGCGTTTCGTCACAGGGTTATTTGGTAACCGTGATAGCGTTACGGAGATGTTTAATAAACTCAAGTGGCAGACTCTGCAAAAGAGGCGCTCTGCATCGCGGTGTAGCTTGCTCGCCAGGTTTCGAGAGGGTGCGTTTCTGGATGAGGTATCGAGTATATTGCTTCCCCCTACTTATACCTCCTGAGGAGATCACGAATGTAAAATTAGAGAGATTAGAGCGCGCACGGAGGCTTTCAGACAGTCGTTCTTCCCGCGAACCATACGCGACTGGAACAGGAAAGGGAGGTAATGACAGTGGCACGTAAAGTGCCCTCCGCCACACACCGTTGGGTGGCTTGCGGAGTATCAATATAGATGTAGATGTAGATGTAGACAGTAAACCTGCACTGGTGCATCGGAATCTAATACTGGTCTCCCAGGAGCCGCTCAAACCACAAACTCTTAGAAGATTCACTCTTCTTGTACATAAGTCCGCATTGTCACTCTTGTATTCAATCCCGATGCAATATCTGTGTTTCATGGTCAATGTGAAGGTCCAAGGGATACAGTAAACCTGCACTGGTGCATCGGAATCTAATACTGGCCTCCCAGGAGATGCTCAAAGCAAAAACTCTTAGAAGATTCTCTCTTCTTGTACTTTAGTCGGCATTGTGCATTTTGTATTCAGTCCCGATGCAATTTCTGTGTTTCATGGTCAATGTGCAGGTCCAAGTGATAAAGTAAACCTGCCCTGGTGCAACGGAATATAATACTGGTCTCCCAGGAGATGCTCAAAGCAAAAACTCTTAGAAGATTCTCTCTTCTTGTACTTTAGTCGGCATTGTGCCTTGTGTATTCAATCCCGATGTAATTTCTGTGTTGCATGGTCAATGTAATGGTCCAATGGATATGGTAAACCTGCACTGGTGCATCGGAATCTAATACTGGTCTCCCAGGAGCCGCTCAAAGCACAAATTTTTAGAAGATTCACTCTTCTTTTACTTAAGTCGGCATTGTGCCTTTCGTATTCAATCCCGATGCAATATCTGTGTTTCATGGTCAACGTGAAGGTCCAAAGAATACAGTAAACCTGCCCTCGTGCATCGGAATCTAATACTGGTCTCCCAGGGGCCGCTCAGAGCACAAACTCTTTGAAGATTCACTTTTCTTGTACTTAATTCAGCATTGTGAATTTTGTATACATTCCCGATGCAATTTCTGTGATTCATGCTCAATGTGAAGGTCAAAGGGATACAGTAAACCTGCACTGGGGCATCGCAAACTAATACTGGTCTCCCATGAGCCGCTCAAAGCACAAACTCTTAGAACATTCATTCTTGTTGTACTTAAGTCGGCATTGTCCCTTTTGTATTCAATCCCGATGCAATTTCTGTGTTTGATGGTCAATGTGAAGGTCCAAGGGATACAGTAAACCTGCACTGGTGCATCGTAATCTAATACTCGTTTCCCAGGAGCCGCTCAATGCACAAACTCTTAGAAGACTCACTCTTCTTGTACTTAAGTCGGCATTGTGCCTTTTGTGTTGAATCCCAATGCAATATCTGCGATTCATGGTCAATGTGAAGCTCCAAGGGATACAGTAAACCAGCACTTGTGCATCGGAAACTAATACTGGTCTCCCAGGAGCCGCTCAAAGCACAAACTCTTAGAAGATTCACTCTTCTTGTACTCAAGACGGCATTGTGCCTTTCGTATTCAATCCCGATGCAATATCTGTGTTTCATGGTCAACGTGAAGGTCCAAAGAATACAGTAAACCTACACTGGTGCATCGGAATCTTATACTGGTCTCCCAGGTGCCGCTCAAAGCACAAACTCTTTGAAGATTCACTTTTCTTGTACTTAATTCAGCATTGTCCCTTTTGTATACATTCCCGATGGAAATTCTGTGATTCATGCTCAATGTGAAGGTCCAAGGGATACAGTAAACCTGCACTGGAGCATCGCAATCCAATACTGGTCTCCCAGGAGCCGCTCAAAGCACAAACTCTTAGAAGATTCACTCTTCTTGTACTGAAGTCGGCGTTGTGTCTTTTGAATTCAATCCCGATGCAATTTCTGTGTTTGATGGTCAATGTGAAGGTCCAAGGGATACAGTAAACCTGCACTGGTGCATCGGAATCTAATACTGGTCTCCCAGGAGCCGCTCAATGCACATACTCTTAGAAGACTCACTCTTCTTGTACTTAAGTCGGCATTGTGCCTTTTGTGTTGAATCCCAACGCAAAATCTGTGTTTCATGGTCAATATGAAGGTCCAAGGGATACAGTAAACCTGCACTGGTGCATCGGAATCTAATACTGGTCTCCCAGGAGCCGCTCAAACCACAAACTCTTAGAAGATTCTCTCATCTTGTATTTAAGTTTTCATTGTGCCTTTTGGATTCAATCCCGATACAATCTCTGTGTTTCATGGTCAATGTGAAGCTCCAAGGGATATGGTAAACCTGCACTGGTGCATCAGAATCTAATACTGGTCTCCCAGGAGCCGCTCAAAGCACAAACTCTTAGAAGATTCACTCTTCTCGTACTTAAATCAGTATTGTGCCTTTTGTATTCAATCCCGATGATATTTCTGTGTCTCATGGTCAATGTGACGGTCCAAGCTGAAATCGTTATAGGTACAGAAAGCTGGCTTAAGCCAGAGATAAATTCTGCCGAAATTTTTACAAAGGTACAGACGGTGTTTAGAAAGGATAGATTGCATGCAACCGGTGATGGAGTGGTCGTCGCTGTTAGTAGTTCTTTATCCTGTAGTGAAGTAGAAGTGGATAGTTCCTGTGAATTATTATGGGTGGAGGTTGCACTAAACAACCGAACTAGGTTAATAATTGGCTCCTTTTACCGACCTCCCGACTCAGCAGCATTAGTGGCAGAACACCTGAGAGAAAATTTGGAATACATTTCACATAAATTTTCTCAGCATGTTATAGTCTTAGGTGGAGATTTCAATTTACCAGATATAGACTGGGACACTCAGATGTTTAGGACGGGTGGTAGGGACAGAGCATTGAGTGACATTATTCTGAGTGCACTATCCGAAAATTACCTCGAGCAATTAAACAGAGAACCGACTCGTGGAGATAACATCTCGGACCTACTGATAACAAACACACCCGATCTTTTAGACTCTGTATGTACAGAACAGGGAATCAGTGATCATAAGGCCGTTGCAGG
Source organism: Schistocerca americana (assembly GCF_021461395.2). Lineage (NCBI taxonomy): Eukaryota > Metazoa > Arthropoda > Insecta > Orthoptera > Acrididae > Schistocerca > Schistocerca americana. Next base: position 7,178,970 of record NC_060121.1, on the reverse strand, counting down.
ATCCCTGAATATGGAAGTTAATAGGAATATAAAAAAAGGGAGGAAGGTTTATCTGTTTAGCAAGAGTAATAGAAGGCAGATTTCAGACTACCTAACAGATCAAAACGAAAATTTCTGTTCCGAAACTGACAATTTGAGTGTTTATGGAAAAAGTTCAAGGCAATCGTAAAATGCGTTTTAGACAGGTACGTGCCGAGTAAAACTGTGAGGAACGGGAAAAACCCACCGTGGTACATCAAAGTTAGGAAACTACTGTGAAAGCAAAGAGAGCTCCACTCCAAGTTTAAACGCAGCCAAAACCTCTCAGACAAACAGAAGCTAAACGATGTCAAAGTTAGCGTAAGGAGGGCTATGCGTGAAGCGTTCATTGAATTCGAAAGTAAAATTCTATGTACCGACTTGACAGAAAATCCTAGGAAGTTCTGGTCTTACGTTAAATCAGTAAGTGGATCGAAACAGCATATCCAGACACTACGGGGTCATGATGGCATTGAAACAGAGGATGAAACGCGTAAAGCTGAAATACTATACACCTTTTTCCAAAGCTGTTTCACAGAGGAAGACCGCACTGCAGTTCCTACTCTAAATCCTCGCACAAACGAAAAAATGGCTGACATCGAAATAAGTGTCCAAGGAATAGAAAAGCAACTGCAATCACTCAATAGAGGAAAGCCCACTGGACCTGATGGGATACCAATTCGATTCTACACAGAGTACGCGAAAGAACTTGCCCCCCTTCTAACAGCCGTGTACCGCAAGTCTCTAGAGGAACGGAGCGTTCCAAATGATTGGAAAAGAGCACAGGTAGTCCCAGTCTTCAAGAAGGGTCGTCGAGCAGATGCGCAAAACTATAGACCTATATCTCTGACGTCGATCTCTTGTAGAATTTTAGAACATGTTTTTTGCTCGCGTATCATGTCATTTCTGGAAACCCAGAATCTACTATGTAGGACTCAACATGGATTCCGGAAACAGCGATCGTGTGAGACCCAACTCGCTTTATTTGTTCATGAGACCCAGAAAATATCAGATACAGGCTCCCAGGTAGATGCTATTTTTCTTGACTTCCGGAAGGCGTTCGATACAGTTCCGCACTGTCGCCTGATAAACAAAGTAAGAGCCTACGGAATATCAGACCAGCTGTGTGGCTGGATTGAAGAGTTTTTAGCAAACAGATCACAGCATGTTGTTATCAATGGAGAGACGTCTACAGACGTTAAAGTAACCTCTGGCGTGCCACAGGGGAGTGTTATGGGACCATTGCTTTTCACAATATATATAAATGACCTAGTAGATATTGTCGGAAGTTCCATGCGGCTTTTCGCGGATGATGCTGTAGTATACAGAGAAGTTGCAGCATTAGAAAATTGTAGCGAAATGCAAGAAGATCTGCAGCGGATAGGCACTTGGTGCAGGGAGTGGGAACTGACCCTTAACATAGACAAATGTAGTGTATTGCGAAAACATAGAAAGAAGGATCCTTTATTGTATGATTATATGATAGCGGAACAAACACTGGTAGCAGTTACTTCTGTAAAATATCTGGGAGTATGCTTGCAGAACGATTTGAAGTGGAATGATCACATAAAATTAATTGTTGGTAAGGCGGGTACCAGGTTGAGATTCATTGGGAGAGTGCTTAGAAAATGTAGTCCATCAACAAAGGAGGTGGCTTACAAAACACTCGTTCGACCTATACTTGAGTATTGCTCATCAGTGTGGGATCCGTACCAGATCGGTCTGACGGAGGAGATAGAGAAGATCCAAAGAAGAGCGGCGCGTTTCGTCACAGGGTTATTTGGTAACCGTGATAGCGTTATGGAGATGTTTAATAAACTCAAGTGGCAGACTCTGCAAAAGAGGCGCTCTGCATCGCGGTGTAGCTTGCTCGCCAGGTTTCGAGAGGGTGCGTTTCTGGATGAGGTATCGAGTATATTGCTTCCCCCTACTTATGCCTCCCGAGGAGATCACGAATGTAAAATTAGAGAGATTAGAGCGTGCACGGAGGCTTTCAGACAGTCGTTCTTCCCGCGAACCATACACGACTGGAACAGGAAAGGGAGGTAATGACAGTGGCACGTAAAGTGCCCTCCGCCAAACACCGTTGGGTGGCTTGCGGAGTATCAATATAGATGTAGATGTAGATGTAGACAGCAAATCTGCACTGGTGCATCGGAATCTAATACTGGTCTCCCAGGAGCCGCTCAAACCACAAACTCTTAGAAGATTCACTCTTCTTGTACATAAGTCCGCATTGTCACTCTTGTACTCAATCCCGATGCTATTTCTGTGTTTCATGGCCAATGTGCAGGTCCAAGTGATAAAGTAATCCTGCACTGGTGCATCGGAATATAATCTCCCAGGAGATGCTCAAAGCAAAAACTCTTAGAAGATTCTCTCTTCTTGTACTTTAGTCGGCATTGTGCCTTGTGTATTCAATCCCGATGCAATTTCTGTGTTGCATGGTCAATGTAATGGTCCAATGGATATGGTAAACCTGCACTGGTGCATCGGAATCTAATACTGGTCTCCCAGGAGCCGCTCAAAGCACAAATTTTTAGAAGATTCACTCTTCTTTTACTTAAGTCGGCATTGTACCTTTTGTAATAATCTCGATGCAATTTCTGTTTTACATGGACAATGTGAAGGTCCAAAGGATACGGTAAACATGCAGCGGTGCATCGGAATCTAATACTGGTCACCCATGAGCCGCTGAAACCGCAAGCTCTTAGAAGATTCGCTCTTATTGTACTTTATCCGGCATTGTCCCATTTGTATTCAATCACGATGCGATTTCTATGTTTCATGGTCAATTTGAAGGTACAAGTTATGCAGTAAACCTTCACTGGTGCATCGGAATCTTATGCTGGTCTCCCAAGAGCCGCTCAAACCACAAACTCTTAGAAAATTTACTCTACTTGTACTTAAGTTGGCATTGTCCTTTTTGTATGCAACCCCGATGCAATTTCTGGGTTTTATGGTCAATGTGAAGGTAAGAGGGATACAGTAAACGTGCACTGGTGCATCGGATTCTAATACAGGTCACCCAGGAGACGCACAAATCACAAACTCTTAGGAGATTCACTCTTCGTGTACTTAAGTCGACATTGTGCCTTTTGCATTCCATCCCGATGCAATTACTGTGCTTCATGGTCAATGTGAAGGTCCAAGGAATACAGTGAACGTGAACTGGTGCATCGGAATCTATTACAGGTCTCCCAGGAGCCGCTCAAACCACAAACTCTTAGGTGATTCACTCTTCTTGTACTTAAGTTGGCATTGTGCATTTTGTATTCAATTCCGATGCAATTTCTGTGTTTCATGGTCCACGTGAAGGTCCGAGGGATACAGTAAACCTGCACTGGTGCATAGGAATTTAATACTGGTCTCCCAGGAGCCGCTCAAAGCACACACTCTTAGAAGATTCACTCTTCTTGTACTCAAGACGGCATTGTACCTTTTGTATTAATCTCGATGCAATTTCTGTTTTACATGGACAATGTGAAAGTCAAAGGGATACAGTAAACCTGCACTGGGGCATCGCAAACTAATACTGGTCTCCCATGAGCCGCTCAAAGCACAAACTCTTAGAACATTCATTCTTGTTGTACTTAAGTCGGCATTGTCCCTTTTGTATTCAATCCCGTAGCAATTTTTGTGTTTCATGGAGAATGTGAAGGTCCAAGGGATACAGTAAACCTGCACTGATGCATCGGAATCTAGTACTGGTCTCCCAGGAGCCGCTCAAAGCACAAACTCTTAGAAGATTCACTCTTCTTGTACTTAAGTCGGCATTGTGTCTTTTGAATTCAATCCCGATGCAATTTCTGTGTTTGATGGTCAATGTGAAGGTCCAAGGGATACAGTAAACCTGCACTGGTGCATCGTAATCTAATACTGGTCTCCCAGGAGCCGCTCAATGCACAAACTCTTAGAAGACTCACTTTTCTTGTACTTAAGTCGGCATTGTGCCTTTTGTGTTGAATCCCAATGCAATATCTGTGATTCATGGTCAATGTGACGCTCCAAGGGATACAGTAAACCAGCACTTGTGCATCGGAAACTAATACTGGTCTCCCAGGAGCCGCTCAAAGCACAAACTCTTAGAAGATTCACTCTTCTTGTACTCAAGACGGCATTGTGCCTTTCGTATTCAATCCTGATGCAATATCTGTGTTTCATGGTCAACGTGAAGGTCCAAAGAATACAGTAAACCTGCACTGGTGCATCGGAATCTTATACTGGTCTCCCAGGGGCCGCTCAAAGCACAAACTCTTTGAAGATTCACTTTTCTTGTACTTAATTCAGCATTGTCCCTTTTGTATTCATTCCCGATGGAAATTCTGTGATTCATGCTCAATGTGAAGGTCCAAGGGATACAGTAAACCTGCACTGGGGCATCGGAATCCAATACTGGTCTCCCAGGAGCCACTCAAAGCACAAACTCTTAGAAGATTCACTCTTCTTGTACTTAAGTCGGCATTGTGTCTTTTGAATTCAATCCCGATGCAATTTCTGTGTTTGATGGTCAATGTGAAGGTCCAAGGGATACAGTAAACCTGCACTGGTGCATCGGAATCTAATACTGGTCTCCCAGGAGCCGCTCAATGCACAAACTCTTAGAAGACTCACTCTTCTTGTACTTAAGTCGGCATTGTGCCTTTTGTGTTGAATCCCAACGCAAAATCTGTGTTTCATGGTCAATGTGAAGCTCCAAGGGATACAGTAGACCTGCACTAGTGCATCAGAATCTAATACTGGGCTCCCATGAGCCGCTCAAAGCACATACTTTTAGAAGATTCAGTCTTCTTGTACTTAAGACGGTATTGTGCCTTTTGTATTCAATCCCGATGCAATTTCTGTGTTTCATGGTCAAAGGTAAGGTCCATGGGATACGGTAAACCTGCACTGGTGCGTCGGAAACTAGTACTGGTCTCTCAGGAGCCGCTCAAATCACAAACTCCTTGAAGATTCTCTCATCTTGTATTTAAGTCGGCATTGTGCCTTTTGGATTCAATCCCGATACAATTTCTGATTTTCATGGCCAATGTGAAGCTCCAAGGGATTCAGTTAACCTGCACTGGTGCATCAGAATCTAATACTGGTCTCCCAGGAGCCGCTCAAAGCACAAACTCTTAGAAGATTCACTCTTCTTGTACTTAAATCAGCATTGTGCCTTTTGTATTCAATCCCGATGATATTTCTTTGTCTCATGGTCAATATGAAGGTCCAAGGGATACAGTGAATCTGCACTGGTGCATCGGAATCTAATACTGGTCTCCTAGGAGCCGCTCAAACCACAAACTCTTAGAAGACTCTCTCATCTTGTATTTAAGTTTTCATTGTGCCTTTTGGATTCAATCCCGATACAATATCTGTGTTTCATGGTCAATGTGAAGCACCATGGGATATGGTAAACCTGCACTGGTGCATCAGAATCTAATACTGGTCTCCCAGGAGCCGCTCAAAGCACAAACTCTTAGAAGATTCACTCTTCTCGTACTTAAATCAGTATTGTGCCTTTTGTATTCAATCCCGATGATATTTCTGTGTCTCATGGTCAATGTGACGGTCCAAGCTGAAATCGTTATAGGTACAGAAAGCTGGCTTAAGCCAGAGATAAATTCTGCCGAAATTTTTACAAAGGTACAGACGGTGTTTAGAAAGGATAGATTGCATGCAACCGGTGATGGAGTGGTCGTCGCTGTTAGTAGTTCTTTATCCTGTAGTGAAGTAGAAGTGGATAGTTCCTGTGAATTATTATGGGTGGAGGTTGCACTAAACAACCGAACTAGGTTAATAAATGGCTCCTTTTACCGACCTCCCGACTCAGCAGCATTAGTGGCAGAACACCTGAGAGAAAATTTGGAATACATTTCACATAAATTTTCTCAGCATGTTATAGTCTTAGGTGGAGATTTCAATTTACCAGATATAGACTGGGACACTCAGATGTTTAGGACGGGTGGTAGGGACAGAGCATTGAGTGACATTATTCTGAGTGCACTATCCGAAAATTACCTCGAGCAATTAAACAGAGAACCGACTCGTGGAGATAACATCTCGGACCTACTGATAACAAACACACCCGAACTTTTTGACTCTGTATGTACAGAACAGGGAATCAGTGATCATAAGGCCGTTGCAGGATCCCTGAATATGGAAGTTAATAGGAATATAAAAAAAGGGAGGAAGGTTTATCTGTTTAGCAAGAGTAATAGAAGGCAGATTTCAGACTACCTAACAGATCAAAACGAAAATTTCTGTTCCGAAACTGACAATGTTGAGTGTTTATGGAAAAAGTTCAAGGCAATCGTAAAATGCGTTTTAGACAGGTACGTGCCGAGTAAAACTGTGAGGGACGGGAAAAACCCACCGTGGTACAACATCAAAGTTAGGAAACTACTGTGAAAGCAAAGAGAGCTCCACTCCAAGTTTAAACGCAGCCAAAACCTCTCAGACAAACAGAAGCTAAACGATGTCAAAGTTAGCGTAAGGAGGGCTATGCGTGAAGCGTTCATTGAATTCGAAAGTAAAATTCTATGTACCGACTTGACAGAAAATCCTAGGAAGTTCTGGTCTTACGTTAAATCAGTAAGTGGCTCGAAACAGCATATCCAGACACTATGGGGTCATGATGGCATTGAAACAGAGGATGACACGCGTATAGCTGAAATACTATACACCTTTTTCCAAAGCTGTTTCACAGAGGAAGACCGCACTGCAGTTCCTACTCTAAATCCTAGCACAAACGAAAAAATGGCTGACATCGAAATAAGTGTCCAAGGAATAGAAAAGCAACTGCAATCACTCAATAGAGGAAAGCCCACTGGACCTGATGGGATACCAATTCGATTCTACACAGAGTACGCGAAAGAACTTGCCCCCCTTCTAACAGCCGTGTACCGCAAGTCTCTAGAGGAACGGAGCGTTCCAAATGATTGGAAAAGAGCACAGGTAGTCCCAGTCTTCAAGAAGGGTCGTCGAGCAGATGCGCAAAACTATAGACCTATATCTCTGACGTCGATCTCTTGTAGAAATTTAGAACATGTTTTTTGCTCGCGTATCATGTCATTTCTGGAAACCCAGAATCTACTATGTAGGACTCAACATGGATTCCGGAAACATTGATCGTGTGAGACCCAACTCGCTTTATTTGTTCATGAGACCCAGAAAATATCAGATACAGGCTCCCAGGTAGATGCTATTTTTCTTGACTTCCGGAAGGCGTTCGATACAGTTCCGCACTGTCGCCTGATAAACAAAGTAAGAGCCTACGGAATATCAGACCAGCTGTGTGGCTGGATTGAAGAGTTTTTAGCAAACAGATCACAGCATGTTGTTATCAATGGAGAGACGTCTACAGACGTTAAAGTAACCTCTGGCGTGCCACAGGGGAGTATTATGGGACCATTGCTTTTCACAATATATATAAATGACCTAGTAGATATTGTCGGAAGTTCCATGCGGCTTTTCGCGGATGATGCTGTAGTATACAGAGAAGTTGCAGCATTAGAAAATTGTAGCGAAATGCAAGAAGATCTGCAGCGGATAGGCACTTGGTGCAGGGAGTGGGAACTGACCCTTAACATAGACAAATGTAGTGTATTGCGAAAACATAGAAAGAAGGATCCTTTATTGTATGATTATATGATAGCGGAACAAACACTGGTAGCAGTTACTTCTGTAAAATATCTGGGAGTATGCGTGCCGAACGATTTGAAGTGGAATGATCACATAAAATTAATTGTTGGTGAGGCGGGTACCAGGTTGAGATTCATTGGGAGAGTGCTTAGAAAATGTAGTCCATCAACAAAGGAGGTGGCTTACAAAACACTCGTTCGACCTATACTTGAGTATTGCTCATCAGTGTGGGATCCGTACCAGATCGGTCTGACGGAGGAGATAGAGAAGATCCAAAGAAGAGCGGCGCGTTTCGTCACAGGGTTATTTGGTAACCGTGATAGCGTTACGGAGATGTTTAATAAACTCAAGTGGCAGACTCTGCAAAAGAGGCGCTCTGCATCGCGGTGTAGCATGCTCGCCAGGTTTCGAGAGGGTGCGTTTCTGGATGAGGTATCGAGTATATTGCTTCCCCCTACTTATACATCCCGAGGAGATCACGAATGTAAAATGAGAGAGATTAGAGCGTGCACGGAGGCTTTCAGACAGTCGTTCTTCCCGCGAACCATACACGACTGGAACAGGAAAGGGAGGTAATGACAGTGGCACGTAAAGTGCCCTCCGCCACACACCGTTGGGTGGCTTGCGGAGTATCAATATAGATGTAGATGTAGATGTAGACAGCAATCCTGCACTGGTGCATCGGAATCTAATACTGGTCTCCCAGGAGCCGCTCAAACCACAAACTCTTAGAAGATTCACTCTTCTTGTACATAAGTCCGCATTGTCACTCTTGTACTCAATCCCGATGCTATTTCTGTGTTTCATGGCCAATGTGCAGGTCCAAGTGATAAAGTAATCCTGCACTGGTGCATCGGAATATAATCTCCCAGGAGATGCTCAAAGCAAAAACTCTTAGAAGATTCTCTCTTCTTGCACTTTAGTCGGCATTGTGCCTTTTGTATTCAATCCCGATGGAATTTCTGTGTTTCATGGTCAATGTAATGGTCCAATGGATATGGTAAACCTGCACTGGTGCATCTGAATCTAATAATGGTCTCCCAGGAGATGCTCAAAGCAAAAACTCTTAGAAGATTCTCTCTTCTTGTACTTCAGTCGGCATTGTGCATTTTGTATTCAGTCCCGATGCAATTTCTGTGTTTCATGGTCAATGTGCAGGTCCAAGTGATAACGTAAACCTGCCCTGGTGCAACGGAATATAATACTGGTCTCCCAGGAGATGCTCAAAGCAAAAACTCTTAGAAGATTCTCTCTTCTTGTACTTTAGTCGGCATTGTGCCTTGTGTATTCAATCCCGATGCAATTTCTGTGTTTCATGGTCAATGTAATGGTCCAATGGATATGGTAAACCTGCACTGGTGCATCGGAATCTAATACTGGTCTCCCAGGAGCCGCTCAAAGCACAAATTTTTAGAAGATTCACTCTTCTTTTACTTAAGTCGACATTGTAACTTTTGTATTAATCTCGATGCAATTTCTGTGTTACATGGACAATGTGAAGGTCCAAAGGATACGGTAAACCTGCAGCGGTGCATCGGAATCTAATACTGGTCTCCCATGAGACGCTGAAATCACAAGATCTTAGAAGATTCGCTCTTATTGTACATTATCCTTCATTGTGCCTTTTGTACTCAGTCACGATGCGATTTCTATGTTTCATAGTCAATTTGAAGGTACAAGTTATGCAGTAAACCTTCACTGGTGCATCGGAATCGAATGCTGGTCTCCCAAGAGCCGCTCAAACCACAAACTCTTAGAAAATTTACTCTACTTGTACTTAAGTCGGCATTGTCCTTTTTGTATCCAACCCCGATGCAATTTCTGTGTTTGATGGTCAATGTGAAGGTAAGAGGGATACAGTAAACGTGCACTGGTGCATCGGATTCTAATACTGGTCACCCAGGAGACGCACAAATCACAAACTCTTAGAAGATTCACTCTTCTTGTACTTAAGTCGACATTGTGCCTTTTGCATTACATCCCGATGCAATTACTGTGCTTCATGGTCAATGTGAAGGTCCAAGGAATACAGTGAACGTGAACTGGTGCATCGGAATCTATTACAGGTCTCCCAGGAGCCGCTCAAACCACAAACTCTTAGGTGATTCACTCTTCTTGTACTTAAGTTGGCACTGTGCATTTTGTATTCAATCCCGATGCAATTTCTGTGTTTCATGGTCCACGTGAAGGTCCGAGGGATACAGTAAACCTGCACTGCTGCATAGGAATTTAATACTGGTCTCCCAGGAGCCGCTCAAAGCACAAACTCTTAGAAGATTCACTCTTCTTGTACTCAAGACGGCATTGTGCCTTTCGTATTCAATCCCGATGCAATATCTGTGTTTCATGGTCAACGTGAAGGTCCAAAGAATACAGTAACCCTGCCCTGGTGCATCGGAATCTAATACTGGTCTCCCAGGGGCCGCTCAAAGCACAAACTCTTTGAAGATTCACTTTTCTTGTACTTAATTCAGCATTGTCCCTTTTGTATTCATTCCCGATGGAAATTCTGTGATTCATGCTCAATGTGAAGGTCCAAGGGATACAGTAAACCTGCACTGGGGCATCGGAATCCAATACTGGTCTCCCAGGAGCCGCTCAAAGCACAAACTCTTAGAAGATTCACTCTTCTTGTACATAAGTCGGCATTGTGTCTTTTGAATTCAATCCCGATGCAATTTCTGTGTTTGATGGTCAATGTGAAGGTCCAAGGGATACAGTAAACCTGCACTGGTGCATCGGAATCTAATACTGGTCTCCCAGGAGCCGCTCAATGCACAAACTCTTAGAAGACTCACTCTTCTTGTACTTAAGTCGGCATTGTGTCTTTTGTGTTGAATCCCAACGCAAAATCTGTGTTTCATGGTCAATGTGAAGCTCCAAGGGATACAGTAGACCTGCACTTGTGCATCGGAATCTAATACTGGGCTCCCATGAGCCGCTCAAAGCACATACTTTTAGAAGATTCAGTCTTCTTGTACTTAAGACGGTATTGTGCATTTTGTATTCAATCCCGATGCAATTTCTGTGTTCCATGGTGAATGTAAAGGTCCAAGGGATACAGTAAACCAGCACTGATGCATCGGAATCTAATACTGGTCTGCCAGGAGCCTCTCAAAGCACAAACTCTTAGAAGATCCACACTTCTTGTACTTAAGTTGGCATTGTGCCTTTTGTATTCAATCCCGATGCAATTTCTGTGTTTCATGGTCAAAGGTAAGGTCCATGGGATACGGTAAACCTGCACTGGTGCGTCGGAAACTAGTACTGGTCTCTCAGGAGCCGCTCAAATCACAAACTCCTTGAAGATTCTCTCATCTTGTATTTAAGTCGGCATTGTGCCTTTTGGATTCAATCCCGATACAATTTCTGATTTTCATGGTCAATGTGAAGCTCCAAGGGATTCAGTTAACCTGCACTGGTGCATCAGAATCTAATATTGGTCTCCCAGGAGCCGCTCAAAGCACAAACTCTTAGAAGATTCACTCTTCTTGTACTTAAATCAGCATTGTGCCTTTTGTATTCAATCCCGATGATATTTCTTTGTCTCATGGTCAATATGAAGGTCCAAGGGATACAGTGAACCTGCACTGGTGCATCGGAATCTAATACTGGTCTCCCAGGAGCCGCTCAAACCACAAACTCTTAGAAGACTCTCTCATCTTGTATTTAAGTTTTCATTGTGCCTTTTGGGTTCAATCCCGATACAATATCTGTGTTTCATGGTCAATGTGAAGCACCATGGGATATGGTAAACCTGCACTGGTGCATCAGAATCTAATACTGGTCTCCCAGGAGCCGCTCAAAGCACAAACTCTTAGAAGATTCACTCTTCTCGTACTTAAATCAGTATTGTGCCTTTTGTATTCAATCCCGATGATATTTCTGTGTCTCATGGTCAATGTGACGGTCCAAGCTGAAATCGTTATAGGTACAGAAAGCTGGCTTAAGCCAGAGATAAATTCTGCCGAAATTTTTACAAAGGTACAGACGGTGTTTAGAAAGGATAGATTGCATGCAACCGGTGATGGAGTGGTCGTCGCTGTTAGTAGTTCTTTATCCTGTAGTGAAGTAGAAGTGGATAGTTCCTGTGAATTATTATGGGTGGAGGTTGCACTAAACAACCGAACTAGGTTAATAAATGGCTCCTTTTACCGACCTCCCGACTCAGCAGCATTAGTGGCAGAACACCTGAGAGAAAATTTGGAATACATTTCACATAAATTTTCTCAGCATGTTATAGTCTTAGGTGGAGATTTCAATTTACCAGATATAGACTGGGACACTCAGATGTTTAGGACGGGTGGTAGGGACAGAGCATTGAGTGACATTATTCTGAGTGCACTATCCGAAAATTACCTCGAGCAATTAAACAGAGAACCGACTCGTGGAGATAACATCTCGGACCTACTGATAACAAACACACCCGAACTTTTTGACTCTGTATGTACAGAACAGGGAATCAGTGATCATAAGGCCGTTGCAGGATCCCTGAATATGGAAGTTAATAGGAATATAAAAAAAGGGAGGAAGGTTTATCTGTTTAGCAAGAGTAATAGAAGGCAGATTTCAGACTACCTAACAGATCAAAACGAAAATTTCTGTTCCGAAACTGACAATGTTGAGTGTTTATGGAAAAAGTTCAAGGCAATCGTAAAATGCGTTTTAGACAGGTACGTGCCGAGTAAAACTGTGAGGGACGGGAAAAACCCACCGTGGTACAACATCAAAGTTAGGAAACTACTGTGAAAGCAAAGAGAGCTCCACTCCAAGTTTAAACGCAGCCAAAACCTCTCAGACAAACAGAAGCTAAACGATGTCAAAGTTAGCGTAAGGAGGGCTATGCGTGAAGCGTTCATTGAATTCGAAAGTAAAATTCTATGTACCGACTTGACAGAAAATCCTAGGAAGTTCTGGTCTTACGTTAAATCAGTAAGTGGCTCGAAACAGCATATCCAGACACTATGGGGTCATGATGGCATTGAAACAGAGGATGACACGCGTATAGCTGAAATACTATACACCTTTTTCCAAAGCTGTTTCACAGAGGAAGACCGCACTGCAGTTCCTACTCTAAATCCTCGCACAAACGAAAAAATGGCTGACATCGAAATAAGTGTCCAAGGAATAGAAAAGCAACTGCAATCACTCAATAGAGGAAAGCCCACTGGACCTGATGGGATACCAATTCGATTCTACACAGAGTACGCAAAAGAACTTGCCCCCCTTCTAACAGCCGTGTACCGCAAGTCTCTAGAGGAACGGAGCATTCCAAATGATTGGAAAAGAGCACAGGTAGTCCCAGTCTTCAAGAAGGGTCGTCGAGCAGATGCGCAAAACTATAGACCTATATCTCTGACGTCGATCTCTTGTAGAATTTTAGAACATGTTTTTTGCTCGCGTATCATGTCATTTCTGGAAACCCAGAATCTACTATGTAGGACTCAACATGGATTCCGGAAACATTGATCGTGTGAGACCCAACTCGCTTTATTTGTTCATGAGACCCAGAAAATATCAGATACAGGCTCCCAGGTAGATGCTATTTTTCTTGACTTCCGGAAGGCGTTCGATACAGTTCCGCACTGTCGCCTGATAAACAAAGTAAGAGCCTACGGAATATCAGACCAGCTGTGTGGCTGGATTGAAGAGTTTTTAGCAAACAGATCACAGCATGTTGTTATCAATGGAGAGACGTCTACAGACGTTAAAGTAACCTCTGGCGTGCCACAGGGGAGTGTTATGGGACCATTGCTTTTCACAATATATATAAATGACCTAGTAGATATTGTCGGAAGTTCCATGCGGCTTTTCGCGGATGATGCTGTAGTATACAGAGAAGTTGCAGCATTAGAAAATTGTAGCGAAATGCAAGAAGATCTGCAGCGGATAGGCACTTGGTGCAGGGAGTGGGAACTGACCCTTAACATAGACAAATGTAGTGTATTGCGAAAACATAGAAAGAAGGATCCTTTATTGTATGATTATATGATAGCGGAACAAACACTGGTAGCAGTTACTTCTGTAAAATATCTGGGAGTATGCGTGCCGAACTATTTGAAGTGGAATGATCACATAAAATTAATTGTTGGTGAGGCGGGTACCAGGTTGAGATTCATTGGGAGAGTGCTTAGAAAATGTAGTCCATCAACAAAGGAGGTGGCTTACAAAACACTCGTTCGACCTATACTTGAGTATTGCTCATCAGTGTGGGATCCGTACCAGATCGGTCTGATGGAGGAGATAGAGAAGATCCAAAGAAGAGCGGCGCGTTTCGTCACAGGGTTATTTGGTAACCGTGATAGCGTTACGGAGATGTTTAATAAACTCAAGTGGCAGACTCTGCAAAAGAGGCGCTCTGCATCGCGGTGTAGCTTGCTCGCCAGGTTTCGAGAGGGTGCGTTTCTGGATGAGGTATCGAGTATATTGCTTCCCCCTACTTATACCTCCCGAGGAGATCACGAATGTAAAATGAGAGAGATTAGAGCGTGCACGGAGGCTTTCAGACAGTCGTTCTTCCCGCGAACCATACACGACTGGAACAGGAAAGGGAGGTAATGACAGTGGCACGTAAAGTGCCCTCCGCCACACACCGTTGGGTGGCTTGCGGAGTATCAATATAGATGTAGATGTAGATGTAGACAGCAATCCTGCACTGGTGCATCGGAAACTAATACTGGTCTCCCAGGAGCCGCTCAAACCACAAACTCTTAGAAGATTCACTCTTCTTGTACATAAGTCCGCATTGTCACTCTTGTACTCAATCCCGATGCTATTTCTGTGTTTCATGGCCAATGTGCAGGTCCAAGTGATAAAGTAATCCTGCACTGGTGCATCGGAATATAATCTCGCAGGAGATGCTCAAAGCAAAAACTCTTAGAAGATTCTCTCTTCTTGCACTTTAGTCGGCATTGTGCCTTTTGTATTCAATCCCGATGGAATTTCTGTGTTTCATGGTCAATGTAATGGTCCAATGGATATTGTAAACCTGCACTGGTGCATCGGAATCTAATAATGGTCTCCCAGGAGATGCTCAAAGCAAAAACTCTTAGAAGATTCTCTCTTCTTGTACTTCAGTCGGCATTGTGCATTTTGTATTCAGTCCCGATGCAATTTCTGTGTTTCATGGTCAATGTGCAGGTCCAAGTGATAACGTAAACCTGCCCTGGTGCAACGGAATATAATACTGGTCTCCCAGGAGATGCTCAAAGCAAAAACTCTTAGAAGATTCTCTCTTCTTGTACTTTAGTCGGCATTGTGCCTTGTGTATTCAATCCCGATGCAATTTCTGTGTTTCATGGTCAATGTAATGGTCCAATGGATATGGTAAACCTGCACTGGTGCATCGGAATCTAATACTGGTCTCCCAGGAGCCGCTCAAAGCACAAATTTTTAGAAGATTCACTCTTCTTTTACTTAAGTCGACATTGTAACTTTTGTATTAATCTCGATGCAATTTCTGTGTTACATGGACAATGTGAAGGTCCAAAGGATACGGTAAACCTGCAGCGGTGCATCGGAATCTAATACTGGTCTCCAATGAGACGCTGAAATCACAAGATCTTAGAAGATTCGCTCTTATTGTACATTATCCGGCATTGTGCCTTTTGTATTCAGTCACGATGCGATTTCTATGTTTCATAGTCAATTTGAAGGTACAAGTTATGCAGTAAACCTTCACTGGTGCATCGGAATCGAATGCTGGTCTCCCAAGAGCCGCTCAAACCACAAACTCTTAGAAAATTTACTCTACTTGTACTTAAGTCGGCATTGTCCTTTTTGTATCCAACCCCGATGCAATTTCTGTGTTTGATGGTCAATGTGAAGGTAAGAGGGATACAGTAAACGTGCACTGGTGCATCGGATTCTAATACTGGTCACCCAGGAGACGCACAAATCACAAACTCTTAGAAGATTCACTCTTCTTGTACTTAAGTCGACATTGTGCCTTTTGCATTACATCCCGATGCAATTACTGTGCTTCATGGTCAATGTGAAGGTCCAAGGAATACAGTGAACGTGAACTGGTGCATCGGAATCTATTACAGGTCTCCCAGGAGCCGCTCAAACCACAAACTCTTAGGTGATTCACTCTTCTTGTACTTAAGTTGGCATTGTGCATTTTGTATTCAATCCCGATGCAATTTCTGTGTTTCATGGTCCACGTGAAGGTCCGAGGGATACAGTAAACCTGCACTGCTGCATAGGAATTTAATACTGGTCTCCCAGGAGCCGCTCAAAGCACAAACTCTTAGAAGATTCACTCTTCTTGTACTCAAGACGGCATTGTGCCTTTCGTATTCAATCCCGATGCAATATCTGTGTTTCATGGTCAACGTGAAGGTCCAAAGAATACAGTAAACCTGCCCTGGTGCATCGGAATCTAATACTGGTCTCCCAGGGGCCGCTCAAAGCACAAACTCTTTGAAGGTTCTCTTTTCTTGAACTTAATTCAGCATTGTGAATTTTGTATACATTCCCGATGCAATTTCTGTGATTCATGCTCAATGTGAAGGTCCAAGGGATACAGTAAACCTGCACTGGGGCATCGGAATCCAATACTGGTCTCCCAGGAGCCGCTCAAAGCACAAACTCTTAGAAGATTCACTCTTCTTGTACTTAAGTCGGCATTGTGTCTTTTGAATTCAATCCCGATGCAATTTCTGTGTTTGATGGTCAATGTGAAGGTCCAATGGATACAGTAAACCTGCACTGGTGCATCGGAATATAATGCTGGTCTCCCAGGAGCCGCTCAATGCACAAACCCTTAGAAGACTCACTCTTCTTGTACTTAAGTCGGCATTGTGCCTTTTGTGTTGAATCCCAATGCAAAATCTGTGTTTCATGGTCAATGTGAAGCTCCAAGGGATACAGTAGACCTGCACTTGTGCATCGGAATCTAATACTGGGCTCCCATGAGCCGCTCAAAGCACATACTTTTAGAAGATTCACTCTTCTTGTACTTAAGACGGTATTGTGCATCTTGTATTCAATCCCGATGCAATTTCTGTGTTAAATGGACAATGTGAAGGTGCAAGTGATACAGTAAACCTGCACTGGTGCATCGGAATCTAATAATGGTCTGCCAGGAGCCGCTTAAATCTTAAACTCTTAGAAGATTCACTCTTTTTGTACTTAAGTCGGCATTGTGCCTTTTGTATTCAATCCCGATGCAATTTCTGTGTTCCATGGTGAATGTAAAGGTCCAAGGGATACAGTAAACCAGCACTGATGCATCGGAATCTAATACTGGTCTGCCAGGAGCCTCTCAAAGCACAAACTCTTAGAAGATCCACACTTCTTGTACTTAAGTTGGCATTGTGCCTTTTGTATTCAATCCCAATGCAATTTCTGTGTTTCATGGTCAAAGGTAAGGTCCATGGGATACGGTAAACCTGCACTGGTGCGTCGGAAACTAGTACTGGTCTCTCAGGAGCCGCTCAAATCACAAACTCTTAGAAGATTCTCTCATCTTGTATTTAAGTCGGCATTGAGCCTTTTGGATTCAATGCCGATACAATTTCTGTGTTTCATGGTCAATGTGAAGCTCCAGGGGATACAGTTAACCTGCACTGGTACATCAGAATCTAATACTGGTCTCCCAGGAGCCGCTCAAAGCACAAACTCTTAGAAGATTCACTCTTCTTGTACTTAAATCAGCATTCTGACTTTTGTATTCAATCCCGATGATATTTCTGTGTCTCATGGTCAATATGAAGGTCCAAGGGATACAGTAAACCTGCACTGGTGCATCGGAATCTAATACTGGTCTCCCAGGAGCCGCTCAAACCACAAACTCTTAGAAGATTCTCTCATCTTGTATTTAAGTTTTCATTGTGCCTTTTGGATCCAATCCCGATACAATTTCTGTGTTTCATGGTCAATGTGAAGCCCCAAGGGATACGGTAAACCTGCACTGGTGCATCAGAATCTAATACTGGTCTCCCAGGAGCCGCTCAAAGCACAAACTCTTAGAAGATTCACTCTTCTCGTACTTAAATCAGTATTGTGCCTTTTGTATTCAATCCCGATGATATTTCTGTGTCTCATGGTCAATGTGAAGGTCCAAGCTGAAATCGTTATAGGTACAGAAAGCTGGCTTAAGCCAGAGATAAATTCTGCCGAAATTTTTACAAAGGTACAGACGGTGTTTAGAAAGGATAGATTGCATGCAACCGGTGATGGAGTGGTCGTCGCTGTTAGTAGTTCTTTATCCTGTAGTGAAGTAGAAGTGGATAGTTCCTGTGAATTATTATGGGTGGAGGTTGCACTAAACAACTGAACTAGGTTAATAATTAGCTCCTTTTACCGACCTCCCGACTCAGCAGCATTAGTGGCAGAACACCTGAGAGAAAATTTGGAATACATTTCACATAAATTTTCTCAGCATGTTATAGTCTTAGGTGGAGATTTCAATTTACCAGATATAGACTGGGACACTCAGATGTTTAGGACGGGTGGTAGGGACAGAGCATTGAGTGACATTATTCTGAGTGCACTATCCGAAAATTACCTCGAGCAATTAAACAGAGAACCGACTCGTGGAGATAACATCTCGGACCTACTGATAACAAACACACCCGAACTTTTCGACTCTGTATGTACTGAACAGGGAATCAGTGATCGTAAGGCCGTTGCAGGATCCCTGAATATGGAAGTTAATAGGAATATAAAAAAAGGGAGGAAGGTTTATCTGTTTAGCAAGAGTAATAGAAGGCAGATTTCAGACTACCTAACAGATCAAAACGAAAATTTCTGTTCCGAAACTGACAATGTTGAGTGATTATGGAAAAAGTTCAAGGCAATCGTAAAATGCGTTTTAGACAGGTACGTGCCGAGTAAAACTGTGAGGGACGGGAAAAACCCACCGTGGTACAACATCAAAGTTAGGAAACTACTGTGAAAGCAAAGAGAGCTCCACTCCAAGTTTAAACGCAGCCAAAACCTCTCAGACAAACAGAAGCTAAACGATGTCAAAGTTAGCGTAAGGAGGGCTATGCGTGAAGCGTTCATTGAATTCGAAAGTAAAATTCTATGTACCGACTTGACAGAAAATCCTAGGAAGTTCTGGTCTTACGTTAAATCAGTAAGTGGCTCGAAACAGCATATCCAGACACTACGGGGTCATGATGGCATTGAAACAGAGGATGACACGCGTAAAGCTGAAATACTATACACCTTTTTCCAAAGCTGTTTCACAGAGGAAGACCGCACTGCAGTTCCTACTCTAAATCCTAGCACAAACGAAAAAATGGCTGACATCGAAATAAGTGTCCAAGGAATAGAAAAGCAACTGCAATCACTCAATAGAGGAAAGCCCACTGGA
The DNA here is from genome assembly GCF_021461395.2 of Schistocerca americana. Taxonomy (NCBI): domain Eukaryota; kingdom Metazoa; phylum Arthropoda; class Insecta; order Orthoptera; family Acrididae; genus Schistocerca; species Schistocerca americana. Next base: position 7,160,000 of record NC_060121.1, on the reverse strand, counting down.
CCTGATGGGATACCAATTCGATTCTACACAGAGTACGCGAAAGAACTTGCCCCCCTTCTAACAGCCGTGTACCGCAAGTCTCTAGAGGAACGGAGCATTCCAAATGATTGGAAAAGAGCACAGGTAGTCCCAGTCTTCAAGAAGGGTCGTCGAGCAGATGCGCAAAACTATAGACCTATATCTCTGACGTCGATCTCTTGTAGAATTTTAGAACATGTTTTTTGCTCGCGTATCATGTCATTTCTGGAAACCCAGAATCTACTATGTAGGACTCAACATGGATTCCGGAAACAGCGATCGTGTGAGACCCAACTCGCTTTATTTGTTCATGAGACCCAGAAAATATTAGATACAGGCTCCCAGGTAGATGCTATTTTTCTTGACTTCCGGAAGGCGTTCGATACAGTTCCACACTGCTGCCTGATAAACAAAGTAAGAGCCTACGGAATATCAGACCAGCTGTGTGGCTGGATTGAAGAGTTTTTAGCAAACAGATCACAGCATGTTGTTATCAATGGAGAGACGTCTACAGACGTTAAAGTAACCTCTGGCGTGCCACAGGGGAGTGTTATGGGACCATTGCTTTTCACAATATATATAAATGACCTAGTAGATATTGTCGGAAGTTCCATGCGGCTTTTCGCGGATGATGCTGTAGTATACAGAGAAGTTGCAGCATTAGAAAATTGTAGCGAAATGCAAGAAGATCTGCAGCGGATAGGCACTTGGTGCAGGGAGTGGGAACTGACCCTTAACATAGACAAATGCAGTGTATTGCGAAAACATAGAAAGAAGAATCCTTTATTGTATGTTTATATGATAGCGGAACAAACACTGGTAGCAGTTACTACTGTAAAATATCTGGGAGTATGCGTGCAGAACGATTTGAAGTGGAATGATCATATAAAATTAATTGTTGGTAAGGCGGGTACCAGGTTGAGATTCATTGGGAGAGTGCTTAGGAAATGTAGTCCATCAACAAAGGAGGTGGCTTACAAAACACTCGTTCGACCTATACTTGAGTATTGCTCATCAGTGTGGGATCCGTATCAGATCGGTCTGACAGAGGAGATAGAGAAGATCCAAAGAAGAGCGGCGCGTTTCGTCACAGGGTTATTTCGTAACCGTGATAGCGTTACGGAGATGTTTAATAAACTCAAGTGGCAGACTCTGCAAGAGAGGCGCTCTGCATCGCGGTGTAGCTTGCTCGTCAGGTTTCGAGAGGGTGCGTTTCTGGATGAGGTATCGAGTATATTGCTTCCCCCTACTTATACCTCCCGAGGAGATCACGAATGTAAAATTAGAGAGATTAGAGCGCGCACAGAGGCTTTCAGACAGTCGTTCTTCCCGCGAGTCATACACGACTGGAACAGGAAAGGGAGGTAATGACAGTGGCACGTAAAGTGCCCTCCGCCACACACCGTTGGGTGGCTTGCGGAGTATCAATATAGATGTAGATGTAGATGTAGACAGTGAACCTGCACTGGTGCATCGGAATCAAATACTGGTCTCCCAGGAGCCGCTCAAACCACAAACTCTTAGAAGATTCACTCTTCTTGTACATAAGTCCGCATTGTCACTCTTGTACTCAATCCCGATGCTATTTCTGTGTTTCATGGCCAATGTGCAGGTCCAAGTGATAAAGTAATCCTGCACTGGTGCATCGGAATATAATCTCCCAGGAGATGCTCAAAGCAAAAACTCTTAGAAGATTCTCTCTTCTTCCACTTTAGTCGGCATTGTGCCTTTTGTATTCAATCCCGATGCAATTTCTGTGTTTCATGGTCAATGTAATGGTCCAATGGATATGGTAAACCTGCACTTGTGCATCGGAATCTAATACTGGTCTCCCAGGAGATGCTCAAAGCAAAAACTCTTAGAAGATTCTCTCTTCTTGTACTTTAGTCGGCATTGTGCATTTTGTATTCAGTCCCGATGCAATTTCTGTGTTTCATGGTCAATGTGCAGGTCCAAGTGATAAAGTAAACCTGCCCTGGTGCAACGGAATATAATACTGGTCTCCCAGGAGCCGTTCAAAACACTAACTCTTAGAAAATTCACTCTTCTTGTACTTAGGTCGGCATCGTTCCTTTTGTATTCAATCCCGATGAAATTTCTGTGCTTCATGGTTAATGTGAAAGTCCAAGGGATGCTGTAAACCTGCACCGGTGCATCGGAATCTAATACTGGTCCCCCAAGGAGCCGCTCAAAGCAAAAGCACTTAGAAGATTCATTCTTCTTGTACTTAAGTCGGCATTGTTCCTTTCGTATTCAATCCCGATGCGATTTCTGTGTTTCATGGTCAATGTGAAAGTCCAAGGGATACAGTTAACCTGCACTGGTGCATCGGAATCTAATACTGGTCTCCCAGGGGCCGCTCAAAAGTCAAACTCTTAGAAGATACACTCTTCTTGTACTTAAGTTGGCATTGTGCCTTTTGTATTTAATCCCGATGCAATTTCTGTGTTCCACGGTGAATGCAAAGATCCAAGGGATACAGTAGGACAGCACTGGTGCATCGGAAGCTAACACTGGTCTGCCGGGAGCCTCTCAAAGCACAAACTCTTAGAAGATTCACTCTTCTTGTACTTAAGTTGGCATTGCCCCTTTTGTATTCAATCCCGAAGCAATTTCTGTGTTTCATGGTCAAAGTGAAGGTCCAAGGGATACGGTAAACCTGCACTGGTGCGTTGGAATCTAGTACTGGTGTCCCAGGAGCCGCTCAATGCACAAACTCTTAGAAGATTTACTGTGCTTGTACTTTAGTCGGCATTGTCCTTTTTGATTTCAATCCCGATGCAATTTCTGTCTTTCCTGGTTAATGTGAAGGTCCAAGGGAAACAGTAAACCTGCACTGGTGCATCGGAATCTAATACTGGTCTCCCAGGCGCCGCTCAAACCACTAACTCTTAGAAGATTCACTGTTCTTGTACATAACTCCTCGTTGTCTATCGTGTAATCAATCCCGATGCAATTGTGTGTTTCATGGTCAATATGAAGGTCCAAGGGATACAGTAAACCTGCACTGGTGCATCGGAATCTAATACTGGTCTCCCAGGAGCCGCTCAAACCACAATTTCTTAGAAAATTCATTCTTTTTGTAGTTAAGTCAGCATTGTCTCTTTAGAATTCAATCCCGATGCAATTTCTGTGTTTCATGGTCAATGTGAAGGTCAAAGGGATACAGTAAACGTGCAATGGTGCATCGGAATCTAATACAGGTCTCCCAGGAGCCGCTCAATCCTCAAATTCGTAGATAACACACTCTACTTGTATTTAAGTTGGCATTGTGCCTTTTGTATTCAATTCCGTTGCAATTTCTGTGTTTCATGGTCAATGCGAAAGTCCAAGGGATACCATAAACCTGCACTTGTGCTTCGGATTCTAATACTGGTCTCGCAGGAGCCACCAAAAACACAAACTCTTAGAAGAGTCACTCTTTATGTACTTATGTCGGCATTGTTCCTTTCGTGTTCATTGCCGATGAAAATTCTGTGTCTCATGGTCAATGTGAAGGTCCAAGGAATACAGCAAACCTGCACTGGTGCATCGTAATCTACTACTGGTCTGCAAGGAGCCGCTAAAAGTACAAACTCTTAGGAGAATCACTTTTCTTGTACCTACGTCGGCATTGTACATTTTGAATTCAATCCCGTTGCAAATTCTGTGCTTCATGGTCAATGCGAACGTCCAACGGATACAGTAATTCTGCACTGGTGCATCGGAGACTAATACTGGCCTTCCATCGAGCCACTCAAAGCACAAACTCTTAGAAGATTCACTCTTCTTGTACTTAAGTCGGCATTGTGCCTTTTGTATTCAATCCCGATGCAATTTCTGTGTTACACGGTGAATGTAAAGGTCCAAGGGATACAGTAAGACAGCACTGGTGCATCGGAATCTAATACTGGTCTCCAAGAGCCACTCAAACACAAACTCTTAGAAGACTCACTCTTCTTGTACTTGAGTCGGAATTGTGCATTTTGTATTCAATCCTGATGCAGTGTGTGTGTTTCATGGTCAATGTGAACGTCCGAGGGATACAGTAAACCTGCACTGGTGCATCGGAATCTAATACTGGTCTCCCATCGAGCCACTCAAAGCACAAACTCTTAGAAGATTCACTCTTCTTGTACTTAAGTTGGCATTGTCCCTTTTGTATTCAATCCCAATGCAATTTCAGTGTTTCTTGGTCAATGTGAAGGTCCAAGGGATACAGTAAACCTGCACTGGTGCATCGGAATCTGATACTGGTCTCCAAGGAGGCGTTCAAAGCACAAGTTCTTAGAAGATTCACTCTTCTTTACTGGATTCGGTATAGTGCCTTTTGTATTCAATCAGGATCTGATTTCTGTGTTTCATGGTCAATGTGAAGGCCCAAGGGATACAGTAAACTTTCACTGGTGCATCAGAATCTAATACTTGTCTCCCAGCTGCAGCTCAAACCACAAACTCTTAGAAAGTTCACTCTTCTTGTACTTAAGTCGGGAATGTCCATTTTGTATTTAATCCCGATGCTAATTCTGTGTTTCAAGGTCAATGTGAAGTTCCAAGGGATACAGTAAACCGGCACTGGTGCATCGGAATCCAATACTGATGTCCGAGAAGCCACTCAAAACAAAGACTCTTAAAGATTCACTCTTCATGTACTTAAGTCGGCATTGTGATTTTGCATTCGATCCCGACGCAATTTCTGTGTTTCATGGTCATATTGAATGTCCAAGGGATACAGTAAACGTGCACTGATGCATCGTAATCTAATACTGGTCTCCCAGGAGCCGCCCAAACCACAAACTCTCAGAAGATTCACTCATCCTGTATTTAAGTCGGCATTGTGCCTTTCGTATTCAATCCCGATGCAATTTCTGTTCTTCATGGTCAATGTGAAAGTCCAAGGGATACAGTTAACCTCCACCAGTGCATCGGAATCTAATACTGGTCTCCCAGGGGCCGCTCAAAGGACAAACTCTTAGAAGATTCACTCTTCTTGTACTTAAGTCGGCATTGTGTCTTTCGTATTCAATCCCAATGCAATTTCTGTGTTTGATGGTCAATGTGAAGGTCCGAGGGATAGAGTAAACCTGCACTGGTGCATCGGATTCTAATACTGGTCTCCCAGGAGCCGCTCAAACACAAATTCTTAGAAGATTCAGTCTTGTTGTACCTCAATCGGCATTGTCTCCTTTGTATTCAAACCCGATGCAATTACTGTGTCTCATGGTCAATGTGAACGTCCAAGGGGTACAGTAAACCTGCAATGGTGCATCGTAATCTGAAACTGGTCTCCCAGGAGCCGCTCAAACCACAACCTCTTAGAGGATTCACTCTTCTTGTACTTAAGTCGGCATTGTCCCTCTTGCATTCAATCCCGATGCAATTTCTGTATTTTATGGTCAATGTGAAGGTCCAAGGGATACAGTAAACGAGCACAGGTAAATCGGAATCTTATCCTGGTCTCCCAGGAACCGCTCAAAGCACAAAATCTTAGAAAATTCACTCCTCTTGTACTTAAGTCAGCATTGTGCTTTTTGTATTCAATTCCGATGCAATTTCTGTGTTTCATGGTCAATGTGAAGGTCCAACTGATACAGTAAACCTGCACTGATACAACGGAATCTGATACTGGTCTCCCAGGAGCCTCTAAAATCTCAAACTCTAAGAAAATTCACTCTTTTTGTATTTAAGTCGGCATTGTCTCTTTGGTTTTCAGTCCCGAAGTAATTTCTGTATTTCATTGTCAATGTGAAGGTCCAAGGGATACAGTAAACCGGACTGGTGCATCGGAATCTACTACTGGTGTCCCAGGAGCCGCACAACGAACAAACTCTCAGAAGATTCACTCATCTTGTACTTAAGTCGGCATTGTGAACTTTGTATACAATCCCGATGCAATTTCTGTGTTTCATGGTCAATGTGAAGGGCCAAGGGATACAGTAACCCTGCCCTGTTGCATCGGAATCAAGTACTGGTCTCCCAATAGCCGCTCATAGCACAAACTCTTAGAAAACTCACTCTTCTTGTACTTAAGTCGGCATTGTGCTTTTTGTATTAGATCCCGATTCAATATCTGTGTTTCATTGTCAATGTGAAGGCCCAAGGGATACAGTAAGCCAGCACTGGTGCATCGGAATCTCATACTGGTCTCCCAGGAGCCGCTCAAAGCATTAAGTCTTAGAAGATTCACTCTTCTTGTACTTAAGTGGGCATGGTCCCTTTTGTATCCAATCCCGATGCAATTTCTGTGTTCATGGTCAATGTGAAGGTCAAAGGGATACGGTAAACTTGCACTCGTGTATCGGAATCTAGAACAGGTCTCCCAGAAGCCGCTCAAACCACAAACTCGTAGAAGATTCACTCTTCTAGTACTTAAGTTTGCATTGTCCCTTTTGTAATCAATGCCGATGCAATTTCTGTGTTTCATGGTGAACGTGAAGGTCCAAAAGATACAGTAAATCTGCACTGGTGCACCGGAATCTAATACTGGTCCCCAAGGAGCCGCTCAAAGTAGAAACTCTTAGAAGAATAACTCCTCTTGTACTTCAGTCGGAATCTAATACTGGTCTCCCAAGCAGGCGCTTAAAGCACAAACTCTTACAAGATTCACTCATCTTGTACTTAAGTCGCTATTGTGCCTTTTGTATTCAATCCCGATGAAATTTCTGTGTTTCATGGTCAATGTGAAGGTCCAAGGGATACGGTAAACCTGCGCTGGTGCATCAGAATCTAAGACAGTACTCCCAGGAGCCGCTCAAACCACAAACTCTTAGAAAATTCACTCTTCTTGTACTTAAGTCGGCATAGTCCCATTCGTATTCGATCCCGATGCAATTTCCGTGTTTCATGGTCAAAGTGAAGGTCAAACGCATACAGAAAACCTGCACTGGTGCATCTGAGTCTGATACTGTTCTCCCATGTGCCGCTCAAAGCTCAAATTCTTAGAAGATTCACTCTGCTTGTACTTAAGTCGTCATTGTGCCTATCGTATTCAATCCCGATGCGATATCTGTGTTTCATGGTCAATTTGAAGATCCAAGGGATACAGTCAACGTGCACTGGTGCATCGGAGTCTAATACTGGTATCCCAGGAGCCGCTCAAAGCACAAACTCGCAGAAGATTCACTCTTCTTGTACTGAAGTCGGCATTGTCCCTTTCCTATTCAATCTTGGTGCATTTTCTGTGTTTCATGGTCAATGTGAAGGTCCAAGGGAAACGGTAAACCTGCACTAGTGCATCGCAATCTGATACTGGTATCCCAGGAGCCGCTGAAAGCACAAACTCTTGGGAGATTCACTCATCTTATACTTAAGTCGCCATTGTACTCTTAGTATTCAATCTAGATGCAATGTCTTTGTTTCATGGTCAATGCGAAAGTCCAAGGGATACAGTAAAAATGCACTGGTGCATCGGAATCTAATACTCGTCTGCCAGGAGCCGCTCAAATCACAAACTCTTTGAAGATTCACTCTTCTTGTACTTTAGTCGGCATTGTGCCTTTTGTATTCAATCCCGATGCAATTTCTTTGTATCGTGGTCAATGTGAAGGTTCAAGGGATACAGTAAACCTGCACTGGTGCATCGGAATTTAATACTGGTCTCCCAGGAGCCGCTCATAGCACAAACTCATAGAAAATTCACTCCTCTTGTACTTAAGTCGGCATTGTCCGTTTCGTATTCAATCCCGGTGCAATTTCTGAGTTTCATGGACAATGTGAAGGTCCAAGGGATACGGTAAACCTGCGCTGGTGCATCAGAATCTAAGACGGTACTCCCAGGAGCCGCTCAAACCACAAACTCTTAGAAAATTCACTCTTCTTGTACTTAAGTCGGCAATGTCCCTTTTGTATTCGTTACCGATGCCACTTCCGCGTTTCATGGTCAAAGTGAAGGTCAAACGCATACAGAAAACCTGCACTGGTGCATCTGAGTCTGATACTGTTCTCCCATGAGCAGCTCAAATCTCAAATTCTTAGAAGTTTTACTCATCTATTACTTAAGTCGTCATTGTGCCTTATGTATTCAACACCGATGCAATTTCGGTGCTTCATGGTCAATGAGAAAGTCCAAGGAATACAGTAAACCTGCATTGGTGCATCGGAATCTAATTCTGGTCTCACAAGTAGCCGCTCAAAGCACGAACTCTTAGCACATTCACACTTCTTGTATTTAAGTCGCCGTTGTGCCTTTTGTATTCAATCCCGATGCAATTTCTATGTTTCATGGTCGATGTAAAGGTCCAAGGGATACGTTAAACCAGCACTAGTGCTACGGAATCTAATACTGGTATCCCAGGAGCCGCTCAAAGCACAAACTCGCAGAAGATTCACACTTCTTTTACTTAAGTCGGCATTGTCCCTTTTGGTTTCAATCCCGATGCAATTTCTGTCTTTCATGGTCAATGTGAAGGTCCAAGGGATACAGTAAACCTGCGCAGCTGCATCGGAATCAAATACTGGTCTCTCAGGAGCCGCTCGAAGCACAAACTCTTAGAGGACTCACTCTTCTTGTACGTCATTTGGCATTGTGCATTTTGTAATAAATCCCGATGCAATTTCTGTGTTTCATGGTCAATGTGAAGGTCAAACGGATACAGAAAACCTGCACTGGTGCATCTGAATCTAATGCTGGTCTCCCATGAGCCGCTCAAGGCAAAAATTCTTAGAAGATTCACTCTTCTTATACTTAAGTCGGCATTGTGCTTTTGTATACAATCCCTATGCTATTTCTGTTTTTCATGGTCTATATGAGGGTCCAAGGGATACAGTAAACCTGCACTGGTGCCTCGGAATCTAATATTTGTCTCCCAGGAGCCACTCAAAGCACAAACTCATAGAAGACTCACTCTTCTTGTATTTAAGTCGGCATTGTGCTTTTCTATACAATCCCGATGCAATATCTGTGTTTCATGGTCAATGTGAAGGTCCAAGCGATACAGTAAACCTGCACTGGTGCATCGGAAACTAATACTGGTCTCCCATGAGCCGCTCAAAGCACAAACCCTTAGAAGATTCACTCTTCTTGTGTTTAAGTCTCCTTTGTGCCTTTTGTATTCAATCCCGATGCAATTTCTATGTTTCATGGTCAATGTCAAGGTCCAAAGGACACGTTAAACCAGCACTGGTGCATCGGAATCTAATACTAGTATCCCAGGAGCCGCTCAAAGCACAAACTCTCAGAAGATTCACTCTTCTAGTACTAAAGTCTGCATTGTCCCTTTTGATTTATATCTCGATGCAAGTTCTGTCTTTCATGGCCAATGTGAAAGTCCAAGGGATGCAGTAAACCTGCACAGCTGTATCGGAAACAAATACAGGGCGCCCAGGAGCCACTCGAAGCAAAAACTCTTAGAAGATTCACTCTTCTTGTACTTAAGTCGGCATTGTCCCTTTCGTATTCAATCCCGATGCAATTTCTGTGTTTCATGTTCAATGTGAAGGTCCAAGGGATACGGTAAACCTGCACTGAAGCATAGGAATCTAATACTGGTCTCCCAAGCAACCGCTCAAAGCACGAACTCTTAGAAGATTCATTCTTCTTGTACTTAAATCGCCGTTGTACCTTTTGTATTCAATCCCGATGCAATATCTATGTTTCATGGTCAATGGGAATGTCCAAGGGATACGTTAAACTAGCACTGGTGCATCGGAATCTAATACTGGTATCCCAGGAGCCGCTCAAAGCACAAACTCACAGAAGATTCACTCTTCTTGTACTTAAGTCGGCATTGTCCCTTTTGATTTCAACCCCGATGCAATTTGTGTGCTTCATGGTCAATGAGAAACTCCAAGGGATACAGTAAACCTGCATTGGTGCATCGGAATCTAATACTGGTGTCCCAAGTAGCCGCTCAAAGAACGAACTCTTAGAAGATTTACTCTTCTTGTATTTATGTCGCCGTTGTGCCTTTTGTATTCAATCCCGATGCAATTTCTATGTTTCATGGTCAATGTGAAGGTCCAAGGGATACGTTAAACCAGCACTGGTGCATCGGAATTTAAAACTAGTATCCCACGAACCGCTCAAAACACAAACTCTCAGAAGATTCACTCTTCTAGTACTTAAGTCGGCATTGTCCCTTTTGGTTTCAATACCGATGCAATTTCTATCTTTCATGGTCAATGTGAAGGTCCAAGGTACACAGTAAACCTACACAGCTGCATCGCAATCAAATACTGGTCTCCCAGGAGCCGCTCGAAGCACAAAGTCGTAGAAGACTCTCTCTTCTAGTACTTAAGTCGGCATTGTCCCATTCGTATTTAATCCCGATGCAATTTCTTTGTTTCATGGTCAATGTGAAAGTCCAAGGGATACAGTAAAAATGAACTTTTGCATCGGAATCTAATACTCGTCTGCCAGGAGCCGCTCAAATCACAACCTCTTAGAAGACTCCCTCTTCTTGAACTTAAGTCGGAATTGTGCCTTTTGTATGCAATCCAGATGCAATATCTGTGTTTCATGGTCAATATGAAGGTCCAAGGGATACAGTAAACCTCCACTGGTGCATCGGAATCTAATACAGGTCTCCCAGGAGCCGCTCAAACCACAAACTCTTAGAAAATTCACTTTTCTTGTACTTCAGTCGGCATTGTCCCTTTTGTTTTCAATCCCGATGCAATTTCCGTGTTTCATGGTCAAAGTGAAGGTCAAACTGATAAAGAAAACCTGCACTGGTGCATCTGTATCTAATACTGGGCTCCCACGAGCCGCTCAAAGCACAAATTCTTATTAGATTCACTCTTCTTGTACTTAAGTCGGCTTTGTGCCTTTTGTATTCGACCCCGATGCAATTTCTGTGCGTCATGGTCAATGAGAAAGTCCTAGGGATGCAGTAAACCTGCATTGGTGCATCAGAATCTAATACTGGTCTCCCAAGTAGCAGCTCAAAGCACGAACTCTTAGAAGATTCATTGTTCTTGTATTTAAGTCACCGTTGTGCCTTTTGTATTCAATCCTGATGCAATTTCTATGTTTCATGCTCAATGTGAAGGTCCTAGGGATACGTTAAACCAGCACTGGTGCGTCGGAATCTAATACTAGTATCCCATGAGCCGCTCAAAGCACAAACTCTCAGAAGATTCACTCTTCTAGTACTTAAGTCGGCATTGTAAGTTTTGGTTTCAATCCCGATGCAGGTTCTGTCTTTCATGGTCAATGTGAAGGTCCAACGGATGCAGTAAACCTGCACAGCTGCATAGGAATCAAATACTGGTCTCCCATGAGCCGCTCAATGCAAAATTTCTTAGAAGATTCACTCTTCTTGTACTTAAGTCGACATTGTGCTTTTGTATTCAACCCCGTTGCGATTTCTGTGTTTCATGGACAATATGAGGGTCGAAGGGATACAGTAAACCTGCACTGGTGCCTCGGAACCTAATACCGGTCTCCCAGGAGCCGCTCAAGGTTCAAACTCATAGAAGAATCACTCTTCTTGTACTTAAGTCGGCATTGTGCTTTTCTATACGATCCCAATGCAATATCTGTGTTTCATGGTCAATGTGAAGGTCCAAGGGATACAGTAAACCTGCACTGGTGCATCGGAATCTATTACTGGTCTCCCATGAGCCGCTCAAAGCACAAACTCTTAGAAGATTCACTCTTCTTGTACTTAAGTCGGCATTGTGATTTTCTTATTCAATCCCGATGCAATATCTGTGTCTCATTGTTAATGTGAAGGTCCATGGGATAAGGTAAACCTGCACTGGTGCATCGGAATCTAATACTGGTCTCCCAGGAGCCGCTCAAAGTACAAACTCGTAGAAGATTCACTCTTCTTGCACTTAAGTCGGCATTGTTCCTTTCGTATTCCATCCCGAATCATTTTCTGTGTTTCATGGTCAATGTGAAGGTCCAAGGGAAACGGTAAAACTGCACTGGTGCATCGGAATCTGATAGTGGTATCCCAGGAGCCGCTGAAAGCACAAACTCTTAAGAGATTCACTCATGTTGTACTTAAGTCGTCATCGTGCTCTTAGTATTTAATCCCGATGCAATTTCTTTGTTTCATGGTCAATGTGAAAGCCTAAGGGATACAGTAAAAATGAACTGGTGCATCGGAATCTAATACTCGTCAGCCAGGAGCCGCTCAAATCACAAATTCTTAGGAGACTTCCTCTTCTTGCACTTAAGTCGGCATTGTGCCTTTTGTATGCAATGCAGATGCAATATCTGTGTTTCATGGTCAATATGAAGGTCCAAGGGATACAGTAAACCTAAACTGGTGCATTGGAATCTAATACCGGTCTCCCATGAGCCGCTAAAAGCACAAATTTTAAGAATGTTCACTCTTCTTGTACTGAAGTCGGCATTGTGCCTTTTGTATTCAATCCCGATGCGATATCTGTGTTTCATGGTCAATGTGAAGGTCCGAGGGATGCAGTAAACCTCCACTGGTGCATCGGAATCTAATACAGGTCTCCCAGGAGCCGGTCAACCACAAACTCTTAGAAAATTCACTCTTCTTGTACTTCAGTCGGCATTGTCCCTTTTGTTTTCAATCTCGATGCAATTTCCGTGTTTCATGGTCAAAGTGCAGGTCAAACGGATACAGAAAACTTGCACTGGTGCATCTGAATATAATACTGGTCTCCCATGTGCCGCTCAAAGCACAAATTCTTATTAGATTCACTCTTCTTGTACTTAAGTCGGCTTTGTGCCTTTTTTATTCATCCCCGATGCAATTTCTGTGCTTCATGGTCAATGAGAAAATCCATGGGATACAGTAAACCTGCATTGGTGCATCGGAATCTGATACTGGTCTCCCAAGTAGCAGCTCAAAGCACGAACTCTTAGAAGATTCACTCTTCCTGTATTTAAGTCGATGTTGTGCCTTTTGTATTCAATCCTGATGCAATTTCTATGTTTCATGGTCAATGTGAAGGTCCTATTGATACGTTAAACCAGCACTGGTGCATCTGAATCTAATACTAGAATCCCTGGAGCCGCTCAAAGCACACACTCTCAGAAGATTCACAATTCTAGTACTTAAGTCGGCATTGTCCCTTTTGGTTTCAATCTCGATGCAATTTCTGTCTTTCATGGTCAATGTGAAGTTCCAAGGTATACAGTAAACCTGAACAGCTGCATCGGAATCAAATACTGGTCTCCCAGGAGCCGCTCGAAACACAAACTCTTAGAAGATTCTCTCTTCTTGTACTTCAGTCGGCATTGTGCATTTTGTATTGATTCTCGATGCAATCTCTGTGTTTCATCGTCAATGTGACGGTCCAAGGGATACAGTAAACCTGCACTGGTGCATCGGAATCTAATACTGGTATCCGAGTAGCGGCTCAAACCACAAACTCTCAGAACATTCGCTCTTCTTGTACTTAAGTCTGCATTGTCCGTTTTGATTTATATCCCGATGCAAGTTCTGTCTTTCATGGTGAATGTGAAGGTCCAAGGGATGCAGTAAACCTGCACAGCTGCATAGGAATCAAATACTGGTCTCCCAGGAGCCGCTCGAAGCACAAACTCTTAGAAGATTCTCTCTTCCTGTACTTAAGTCGGCATTGTGCCTTTTGTAATCACTCCCGATGCAATTTCGTTGTATCATGGTCAATGTGAATGTCCAAGGGATACAGTAAACCTGCAGTGGTGCCTCGGAATCTAATACTGGTCGCCCAGAAGCCGCTCAAAGCACAAACTCATAGAAGACTCACTCTTCTTGGACTTAAGTCGGCATTGTGCTTTTCTATACGATCCTGATGCAATATTTGTGTTTCATGGTCAATGTGAAGCTCCGAGGGATACAGTAAACCTGCACTGGTGCATCGGAATCTAATACTGGTCTCCCATGAGACGCTCAAAGCACAAACTCTTAGAAGATTCACTCTTCTTGTACTTACGTCGGCATTGTGCCTTTTTTACTCAATCCCGACGCAATATCTGTGCCTCATTGTTAATGTGAAGGTCCATGGGATAAAGTAAACCTGCACTGGTGCATCAGAATCTAGTACTGGTTCCCTAGGAGCTGCTCAAAGCACAAACTCTTAGAGGAATCACTCATCTTGTACTTAAGTCGGCATTCTGCCTTCTGTATTCAATCCTGAAGCAAATTCTTTGTATCATGGTCAATGTGAAGGAGCAAGGGATACTGTAAACCTGCACTGGTGCATCGGAAAACTAATACTGGACTCCCAGGAGCCGCTCAAAGCACACACTCGTAGAAGATTAAATCTTCTTGCACTTAAGTCGGCATTGTCCCATTCGCATTTAATCCCGATGCAATTTCTTTGGTTCATGGTCAATGTGAAAGTCCAAGGGATACAGTAAAAATGAACTTTTGCATCGGAATCTAATACTCGTCTGCCAGGAGCCGCTCAAATCACAAACTCTTAGAAGACTCCCTCTTCTTGAACTTAAGTCGGAATTGTGCCTTTTGTATGCAATCCAGATGCAATATCTGTGTTTCATGGTCAATATGAAGGTCCAAGAGATACAGTAAACCTCCACTGGTGCATCGGAATCTAATACAGGTCTCCCAGGAGCCGCTCAAACCACAAACTCTTAGAAAATTCACTCTTCTTGTACTTCAGTCGGCATTGTCCCTTTTGTTTTCAATCCCGATGCAATTTCCGTGTTTCATGGTCAAAGTGAAGGTCAAACTGATAAAGAAAACCTGCACTGGTGCATCTGTATCTAATACTGGGCTCCCACGAGCCGCTCAAAGCACAAATTCTTATTAGATTCACTCTTCTTGTACTTAAGTCGGCTTTGTGCCTTTTGTATTCGACCCCGATGCAATTTCTGTGCGTCATGGTCAATGAGAAAGTCCTAGGGATGCAGTAAACCTGCATTGGTGCATCAGAATCTAATACTGGTCTCCCAAGTAGCAGCTCAAAGCACGAACTCTTAGAAGATTCACTGTTCTTGTATTTAAGTCACCGTTGTGCCTTTTGTATTCAATCCTGATGCAATTTCTATGTTTCATGCTCAATGTGAAGGTCCTAGGGATACGTTAAACCAGCACTGGTGCATCGGAATCTAATACTAGTATCCCAGGAGCCGCTCAAAGCACAAACTCTCAGAAGATTCACTCTTCTAGTACTTAAGTCGGCATTGTCCGTTTTGGTTTCAATCCCGATGCAGGTTCTGTCTTTCATGGTCAATGTGAAGGTCCAACGGATGCATTAAACCTGCACATCTGCATAGGAATCAAATACTGGTCTCCCATGAGCCGCTCAATGCAAAATTTCTTAGAAGATTCACTCTTCTTGTACTTAAGTCGACATTGTGCTTTTGTATTCAACCCCGTTGCGATTTCTGTGTTTCATGGACAATATGAGGGTCGAAGGGATACAGTAAACCTGCACTGGTGCCTCGGAATCTAATACCGGTCTCCCAGGAGCCGCTCAAAGCACAAACTCATAGAAGAATCACTCTTCTTGTACTTAAGTCGGCATTGTGCTTTTCTATACGATCCCAATGCAATATCTGTGTTTCATGGTCAATGTGAAGGTCCAAGGGATACAGTAAACCTGCACTGGTGCATCGGAATCTATTACTGGTCTCCCATGAGCCGCTCAAAACACAAACTCTTAGAAGATTCACTCTTCTTGTACTTAAGTCGGCATTGTGCCTTTCTTATTCAATCCCGATGCAATATCTGTGTGTCATTGTTAATGTGAAGGTCCATGGGATAAGGTAAACCTGCACTGGTGCATCGGAATCTAATACTGGTCTCCCAGGAGCCGCTCAAAGTACAAACTCGTAGAAGATTCACTCTTCTTGCACTTAAGTCGGCATTGTTCCTTTCGTATTCCATCCCGAATCATTTTCTGTGTTTCATGGTCAATGTGAAGGTCCAAGGGAAACGGTAAAACTGCACTGGTGCATCGGAATCTGATAGTGGTATCCCAGGAGCCGCTGAAAGCACAAACTCTTAGGAGATTCACTCATGTTGTACTTAAGTCGTCATCGTGCTCTTAGTATTTAATCCCGATGCAATTTCTTTGTTTCATGGTCAATGTGAAAGCCTAAGGGATACAGTAAAAATGAACTGGTGCATCGGAATCTAATACTCGTCAGCCAGGAGCCGCTCAAATCACAAATTCTTAGGAGACTTCCTCTTCTTGCACTTAAGTCGGCATTGTGCCTTTTGTATGCAATTCAGATGCAATATCTGTGTTTCATGGTCAATATGAAGGTCCAAGGGATACAGTAAACCTAAACTGGTGCATTGGAATCTAATACCGGTCTCCCATGAGCCGCTAAAAGCACAAATTTTAAGAATGTTCACTCTTCTTGTACTGAAGTCGGCATTGTGCCTTTTGTATTCAATCTCGATGCGATATCTGTGTTTCATGGTCAATGTGAAGGTCCGAGGGATACAGTAAACCTCCACTGGTGCATCGGAATCTAATACAGGTCTCCCAGGAGCCGGTCAACCACAAACTCTTAGAAAATTCACTCTTCTTGTACTTCAGTCGGCATTGTCCCTTTTGTTTTCAATCTCGATGCAATTTCCGTGTTTCATGGTCAAAGTGAAGGTCAAACGGATACAGAAAACCTGCAGTGGTGCATCTGAATCTAATACTGGTCTCCCATGTGCCGCTCAAAGCACAAATTCTTATTAGATTCACTCTTCTTGTACTTAAGTCGGCTTTGTGCCTTTTGTATTCATCCCCGATGCAATTTCTGTGCTTCATGGTCAATGAGAAAGTCCATGCGATACAGTAAAGCTGCATTGGTGCATCGGAATCTAATACTGGTCTCCCAAGTAGCAGCTCAAAGCACGAAATCTTAGAAGATTCACTCTTCTTGTATTTAAGTCGCCGTTGTGCCTTTTGTATTCAATCCTGATGCAATTTCTATGTTTCATGGTCAATGTGAAGGTCCTAGGGATAAACTAAACCAGCACTGGTGCATCTGAATCTAATACTAGAATCCCTGGAGCCGCTCAAAGCACACACTCTCAGAAGATTCACAATTCTAGTACTTAAGTCGGCATTGTCTTTTTTGGTTTCAATCTCGATGCAATTTCTGTCTTTCATGGTCAATGTGAAGGTCCAAGGTATACAGTAAACCTGAACAGCTGCATCGGAATCAAATACTGGTCTCCCAGGAGCCGCTCGAAACACAAACTCTTAGAAGATTCTCTCTTCTTGTACTTCAGTCGGCATTGTGCATTTTGTATTGATTCTCGATGCAATCTCTGTGTTTCATCGTCAATGTGACGGTCCAAGGGATACAGTAAACCTGCACTGGTGCATCGGAATCTAATACTGGTATCCGAATAGCCGCTCAAACCACAAACTCTCAGAAGATTCGCTCTTCTTGTACTTAAGTCTGCATTGTCCGTTTTGATTTATATCCAGATGCAAGTTCTGTCTTTCATGGTCAATGTGAAGGTCCAAGGGATGCAGTAAACCTGCACAGATGCATAGGAATCAAATACTGGTCTCCCAGGAGCCGCTCGAAGCACAAACTCTTAGAAGATTCTATCTTCCTGTACTTAAGTCTGCATTGTGCCTTTTGTATTCACTCCCGATGCAATTTCGTTGTATCATGGTCAATGTGAATGTCCAAGGGATACTGTAAACGTGCACTGGTGCATCTAATCTAATACTGGTCTCCCAGGAGCCGCTCAAAGCACAAACACATAGAAGAATCACTCTTCTTGTACTTAAGTCGGCATTGTCCCTTTTGGTTTCAATCCCGATGCAATTTCTGTCTCTCATGGTCAATGTGAAGGTCCAAGGGATGCAGTAAACCTGCACAGCTGCATAGGAATCAAATACTGGTCTCCCAGGCGCCGCTCGAAGCACAAACTCTTAGAAGATTCACTCTTCTTGTACTTAAGTCGGCATAGTCCCTTTCGTAATCAATCCCGATGCAAATTTTGTGTTCCATGGTCAATGTGAAGGACAAACGTATACAGTAAACCTGCACTGGTGCATCGGAATCCAATACTGGACTCCCTGGAGCCGCTCAAAGCACAAACTCTCGGAAGATTCAATTTCTAGTACTTAAGGCGGCATTGTCCGTTTTGTATTCCATCCCGATGCAATTTCTGTGTTTCATGGTCAATGTTAAGGTCCAACAAATACAATAACCTCCACAGCTGCATCGGAATCAAATACTGGTCTCCCAGGAGCCGCTCGAACCACAAACTCTTAGATGAGTCACTCTTCTTGTACGTCAGTCGGCATTGTGCATTTTGTAATCAATCCCGATGCAATTTCTGTGTTTCATGGTCAATGTGAAGGTCAAACGGATACAGAAAACCTGCGTTGGTGCATCTGAATCTAATACTGGTCTCCCATGAGCCGCTCAAGGCAAAAATTCTTAGAAGATTCACTCGTCTTGTACTTAAGTCGGCATTGTGCTTTTGTATTCAATCCCGATGCGATTTCTGTGTTTCATGGTAAATATGAGGGTCGAAGGGATACAGTAAACCTGCACTGGTGCCTCGGAATCTAATACTGGTCTCCCAGGAGCCGCTCAAAGCACAAACTCATAGAAGACTCACTCTACTTGGACTTAAGTCGGCATTGTGCCTTTATTATCCAATCCCGATGAAATATCTGTGTCTCATTGTTAATGTGAAGGTCCATGGGATAAAGTAAACCTGCACTGGTGCATCGGAATCTAATACCGGTCTCCCAGGAGCTTCTCAAAGCACAAACTCTTAGAGGAATCACTCTTCTTGTACTTAAGTCGGCATTGTGCCTTCTGTATTGAATCCCGAAGAAATTTCTTTGTATCATGGTCAATGTGAAAGACCAAGCGATACTGTAAACCTGCACTGGTGCATCGGAATCTAATACTGGTCTCCCAGGAGCCGCTCAAAGCTCAAACTTGTAGAAGATTCACTCTTCTTGCACTTAAGTCGGCATTGTCCCTTTCGTATTCAATCCCGATGCATTTTATGTGTTTCATGGTCAATGTGAAGGTCCAAGGGAAACGGTAAACCTGCACTGGTGCATCGGAATCTGATAGTGGTATCCCGGGAGCCGCTGAAAGCACAAACTCTTAGGAGATTCACTCATCTTGTACTTAAGTCCTCATCGTGCTCTTAGTATTTAATCCCGATGCAATTTCTTTGTTTCATGGTTAATGTGAAAGTCCAAGGAATACAGTAAAAATGAACTGGTGCATCGGAATCTAATACTCGTCTGCCAGGAGCCGCTCAAATCACAAATTCTTAGAAGACTTCCTCTTCTTGTACTTAAGTGGGCATTGTGGCTTTTGTATGCAATGCAGATGCAATATCTGTGTTTCATGGTCAATATGAAGGTCCAAGGGCTACAGTAAACCTAAACTGGTGCATTGTAATCTAATACTGGTATCCCATTAGCCGCTCAAAGCACAAATTCTAAGAATGTTCACTCTTCTTGTACTGAAGTCGGCATTGTGCCTTTTGTATTCAATCCCGATGCGATATCTGTGTTTCATGGTCAATGTGAAGGTCCGAGAGATACAGTAAACCTCCACTGGTGCATCGGAATGTAATACAGGTCTCCCAGGAGCCGCTCAAACCACAAACTCTCAGAAAATTCACTCTTCTTGTACTTCAGTCGGCATTGTCCCTTTTGTTTTCAATCTCGGTGCAATTTCCGTGTTTCATGGTCAAAGTGCAGGTCAAACGGATACAGAAAACTTGCACTGGTGCATCTGAATATAATACTGGTCTCCCATGTGCCGCTCAAAGCACAAATTCTTATTAGATTCACTCTTCTTGTACTTAAGTCGGGTTTGTGCCTTTTTTATTCATCCCCGATGCAATTTCTGTGCTTCATGGTCAATGAGAAAATCCATGGGATACAGTAAACCTGCATTGGTGCATCGGAATCTGATACTGGTCTCCCAAGTAGCAGCTCAAAGCACGAACTCTTAGAAGATTCACTCTTTCTGTATTTAAGTCGATGTTGTGCCTTTTGTATTCAATCCTGATGCAATTTCTATGTTTCATGGTCAATGTGAAGGTCCTATTGATACGTTAAACCAGCACTGGTGCATCTGAATCTAATACTAGAATCCCTGGAGCCGCTCAAAGCACACACTCTCAGAAGATTCACAATTCTAGTACTTAAGTCGGCATTGTCCCTTTTGGTTTCAATCTCGATGCAATTTCTGTCTTTCATGGTCAATGTGAAGTTCCAAGGTATACAGTAAACCTGAACAGCTGCATCGGAATCAAATACTGGTCTCCCAGGAGCCGCTCGAAACACAAACTCTTAGAAGATTCTCTCTTCTTGTACTTCAGTCGGCATTGTGCATTTTGTATTGATTCTCGATGCAATCTCTGTGTTTCATCGTCAATGTGACGGTCCAAGGGATACAGTAAACCTGCACTGGTGCATCGGAATTTAATACTGGTATCCGAGTAGCCGCTCAAACCACAAACTCTCAGAAGATTCGCTCTTCTTGTACTTAAGTCTGCATTGTCCGTTTTGATTTATATCCCGATGCAAGTTCTGTCTTTCATGGTGAATGTGAAGGTCCAAGGGATGCAGTAAACCTGCACAGCTGCATAGGATTCAAATACTGGTCTCCCAGGAGCCGCTCGAAGCACAAACTCTTAGAAGATTCTCTCTTCCTGTACTTAAGTCGGCATTGTGCCTTTTGTAATCACTCCCGATGCAATTTCGTTGTATCATGGTCAATGTGAATGTCCAAGGGATACAGTAAACCTGCAGTGGTGCCTCGGAATATAATACTGGTCGCCCAGAAGCCGCTCAAAGCACAAACTCATAGAAGACTCACTCTTCTTGGACTTAAGTCGGCTTTGTGCTTTTCTATACGATCCTGATGCAATATTTGTGTTTCATGGTCAATGTGAAGCTCCGAGGGATACAGTAAACCTGCACTGGTGCATCGGAATCTAATACTGGTCTCCCATGAGACGCTCAAAGCACAAACTCTTAGAAGATTCACTCTTCTTGTACTTACGTCGGCATTGTGCCTTTTTTACTCAATCCCGACGCAATATCTGTGTCTCATTGTTAATGTGAAGGTCCATGGGATAAAGTAAACCTGCACTGGTGCATCAGAATCTAGTACTGGTTCCCTAGGAGCTGCTCAAAGCACAAACTCTTAGAGGAATCACTCATCTTGTACTTAAGTCGGCATTCTGCCTTCTGTATTCAATCCCGAAGCAAATTCTTTGTATCATGGTCAATGTGAAGGAGCAAGGGATACTGTAAACCTGCACTGGTGCATCGGAAAACTAATACTGGACTCCCAGGAGCCGCTCAAAGCACACACTCGTAGAAGATTAAATCTTCTTGCACTTAAGTCGGCATTGTCCCATTCGTATTTAATCCCGATGCAATTTCTTTGGTTCATGGTCAATGTGAAAGTCCAAGGGATACAGTAAAAATGAACTTTTGCATCGGAATCTAATACTCGTCTGCCAGGAGCCGCTCAAATCACAAACTCATAGAAGACTCCCTCTTCTTGAACTTAAGTCGGAATTGTGCCTTTTGTATGCAATCCAGATGCAATATCTGTGTTTCATGGTCAATATGAAGGTCCAAGGGATACAGTAAACCTCCACTGGTGCATCGGAATCTAATACAGGTCTCCCAGGAGCCGCTCAAACCACAAACTCTTAGAAAATTCACTCTTCTTGTACTTCAGTTCTCCATTGTCCCTTTTGTTTTCAATCCCGATGCAATTTCCGTGTTTCATGGTCAAAGTGAAGGTCAAACTGATAAAGAAAACCTGCACTGGTGCATCTGTATCTAATACTGGGCTCCCACGAGCCGCTCAAAGCACAAATTCTTATTAGATTCACTCTTCTTGTACTTAAGTCGGCTTTGTGCCTTTTGTATTCGACCCCGATGCAATTTCTGTGCGTCATGGTCAATGAGAAAGTCCTAGGGATGCAGTAAACCTGCATTGGTGCATCAGAATCTAATACTGGTCTCCCAAGTAGCAGCTCAAAGCACGAACTCTTAGAAGATTCACTGTTCTTGTATTTAAGTCACCGTTGTGCCTTTTGTATTCAATCCTGATGCAATTTCTATGTTTCATGCTCAATGTGAAGGTCCTAGGGATACGTTAAACTAGCACTGGTGCATCGGAATCTAATACTAGTATCCCAGGAGCCGCTCAAAGCACAAACTCTCAGAAGATTCACTCTTCTAGTACTTAAGTTGGCATTGTCCGTTTTGGTTTCAATCCCGATGCAGGTTCTGTCTTTCATGGTCAATGTGAAGGTCCAACGGATGCAGTAAACCTGCACAGCTGCATAGGAATCAAATACTGGTCTCCCATGAGCCGCTCAATGCAAAATTTCTTAGAAGATTCTCTCTTCTTGTACTTAAGTCGACATTGTGCTTTTGTATTCAACCCCGTTGCGATTTCTGTGTTTCATGGACAATATGAGGGTCGAAGGGATACAGTAAACCTGCACTGGTGCCTCGGAATCTAATACCGGTCTCCCAGGAGCCGCTCAAAGCACAAACTGAAAGAAGAATCACTCTTCTTGTACTTAAGTCGGCATTGTGCTTTTCTATACGATCCCAATGCAATATCTGTGTTTCATGGTCAATGTGAAGGTCCAAGGGATACAGTAAACCTGCACTGGTGCATCGGAATCTATTACTGGTCTCCCATGAGCCGCTCAAAGCACAAACTCTTAGAAGATTCACTCTTCTTGTACTTAAGTCGGCATTGTGCCTTTCTTATTCAATCCCGATGCAATATCTGTGTCTCATTGTTAATGTGAAGGTCCATGGGATAAGGTAAACCTGCACTGGTGCATCGGAATCTAATACTGGTCTCCCAGGAGCCGCTCAAAGCTCAAACTTGTAGAAGATTCACTCTTCTTGCACTTAAGTCGGCATTGTCCCTTTCGTATTCAATCCCGATGCATTTTATGTGTTTCATGGTCAATGTGAAGGTCCAAGGGAAACGGTAAACCTGCACTGGTGCATCGGAATCTGATAGTGGTATCCCGGGAGCCGCTGAAAGCACAAACTCTTAGGAGATTCACTCATCTTGTACTTAAGTCCTCATCGTGCTCTTAGTATTTAATCCCGATGCAATTTCTTTGTTTCATGGTTAATGTGAAAGTCCAAGGAATACAGTAAAAATGAACTGGTGCATCGGAATCTAATACTCGTCTGCCAGGAGCCGCTCAAATCACAAATTCTTAGAAGACTTCCTCTTCTTGTACTTAAGTGGGCATTGTGGCTTTTGTATGCAATGCAGATGCAATATCTGTGTTTCATGGTCAATATGAAGGTCCAAGGGCTACAGTAAACCTAAACTGGTGCATTGTAATCTAATACTGGTATCCCATTAGCCGCTCAAAGCACAAATTCTAAGAATGTTCACTCTTCTTGTACTGAAGTCGGCATTGTGCCTTTTGTATTCAATCCCGATGCGATATCTGTGTTTCATGGTCAATGTGAAGGTCCGAGAGATACAGTAAACCTCCACTGGTGCATCGGAATGTAATACAGGTCTCCCAGGAGCCGCTCAAACCACAAACTCTCAGAAAATTCACTCTTCTTGTACTTCAGTCGGCATTGTCCCTTTTGTTTTCAATCTCGGTGCAATTTCCGTGTTTCATGGTCAAAGTGCAGGTCAAACGGATACAGAAAACCTGCACTGGTGCATCTGAATATAATACTGGTCTCCCATGTGCCGCTCAAAGCACAAATTCTTATTAGATTCACTCTTCTTGTACTTAAGTCGGGTTTGTGCCTTTTTTATTCATCCCCGATGCAATTTCTGTGCTTCATGGTCAATGAGAAAATCCATGGGATACAGTAAACCTGCATTGGTGCATCGGAATCTGATACTGGTCTCCCAAGTAGCAGCTCAAAGCACGAACTCTTAGAAGATTCACTCTTTCTGTATTTAAGTCGATGTTGTGCCTTTTGTATTCAATCCTGATGCAATTTCTATGTTTCATGGTCAATGTGAAGGTCCTATTGATACGTTAAACCAGCACTGGTGCATCTGAATCTAATACTAGAATCCCTGGAGCCGCTCAAAGCACACACTCTCAGAAGATTCACAATTCTAGTACTTAAGTCGGCATTGTCCCTTTTGGTTTCAATCTCGATGCAATTTCTGTCTTTCATGGTCAATGTGAAGTTCCAAGGTATACAGTAAACCTGAACAGCTGCATCGGAATCAAATACTGGTCTCCCAGGAGCCGCTCGAAACACAAACTCTTAGAAGATTCTCTCTTCTTGTACTTCAGTCGGCATTGTGCATTTTGTATTGATTCTCGATGCAATCTCTGTGTTTCATCGTCAATGTGACGGTCCAAGGGATACAGTAAACCTGCACTGGTGCATCGGAATTTTATACTGGTATCCGAGTAGCCGCTCAAACCACAAACTCTCAGAAGATTCGCTCTTCTTGTACTTAAGTCTGCATTGTCCGTTTTGATTTATATCCCGATGCAAGTTCTGTCTTTCATGGTGAATGTGAAGGTCCAAGGGATGCAGTAAACCTGCACAGCTGCATAGGATTCAAATACTGGTCTCCCAGGAGCCGCTCGAAGCACAAACTCTTAGAAGATTCTCTCTTCCTGTACTTAAGTCGGCATTGTGCCTTTTGTAATCACTCCCGATGCAATTTCGTTGTATCATGGTCAATGTGAATGTCCAAGGGATACAGTAAACCTGCAGTGGTGCCTCGGAATATAATACTGGTCGCCCAGAAGCCGCTCAAAGCACAAACTCATAGAAGACTCACTCTTCTTGGACTTAAGTCGGCTTTGTGCTTTTCTATACGATCCTGATGCAATATTTGTGTTTCATGGTCAATGTGAAGCTCCGAGGGATACAGTAAACCTGCACTGGTGCATCGGAATCTAATACTGGTCTCCCATGAGACGCTCAAAGCACAAACTCTTAGAAGATTCACTCTTCTTGTACTTACGTCGGCATTGTGCCTTTTTTACTCAATCCCGACGCAATATCTGTGTCTCATTGTTAATGTGAAGGTCCATGGGATAAAGTAAACCTGCACTGGTGCATCAGAATCTAGTACTGGTTCCCTAGGAGCTGCTCAAAGCACAAACTCTTAGAGGAATCACTCATCTTGTACTTAAGTCGGCATTCTGCCTTCTGTATTCAATCCCGAAGCAAATTCTTTGTATCATGGTCAATGTGAAGGAGCAAGGGATACTGTAAACCTGCACTGGTGCATCGGAAAACTAATACTGGACTCCCAGGAGCCGCTCAAAGCACACACTCGTAGAAGATTAAATCTTCTTGCACTTAAGTCGGCATTGTCCCATTCGTATTTAATCCCGATGCAATTTCTTTGGTTCATGGTCAATGTGAAAGTCCAAGGGATACAGTAAAAATGAACTTTTGCATCGGAATCTAATACTCGTCTGCCAGGAGCCGCTCAAATCACAAACTCATAGAAGACTCCCTCTTCTTGAACTTAAGTCGGAATTGTGCCTTTTGTATGCAATCCAGATGCAATATCTGTGTTTCATGGTCAATATGAAGGTCCAAGGGATACAGTAAACCTCCACTGGTGCATCGGAATCTAATACAGGTCTCCCAGGAGCCGCTCAAACCACAAACTCTTAGAAAATTCACTCTTCTTGTACTTCAGTTCTCCATTGTCCCTTTTGTTTTCAATCCCGATGCAATTTCCGTGTTTCATGGTCAAAGTGAAGGTCAAACTGATAAAGAAAACCTGCACTGGTGCATCTGTATCTAATACTGGGCTCCCACGAGCCGCTCAAAGCACAAATTCTTATTAGATTCACTCTTCTTGTACTTAAGTCGGCTTTGTGCCTTTTGTATTCGACCCCGATGCAATTTCTGTGCGTCATGGTCAATGAGAAAGTCCTAGGGATGCAGTAAACCTGCATTGGTGCATCAGAATCTAATACTGGTCTCCCAAGTAGCAGCTCAAAGCACGAACTCTTAGAAGATTCACTGTTCTTGTATTTAAGTCACCGTTGTGCCTTTTGTATTCAATCCTGATGCAATTTCTATGTTTCATGCTCAATGTGAAGGTCCTAGGGATACGTTAAACCAGCACTGGTGCATCGGAATCTAATACTAGTATCCCAGGAGCCGCTCAAAGCACAAACTCTCAGAAGATTCACTCTTCTAGTACTTAAGTTGGCATTGTCCGTTTTGGTTTCAATCCCGATGCAGGTTCTGTCTTTCATGGTCAATGTGAAGGTCCAACGGATGCAGTAAACCTGCACAGCTGCATAGGAATCAAATACTGGTCTCCCATGAGCCGCTCAATGCAAAATTTCTTAGAAGATTCTCTCTTCTTGTACTTAAGTCGACATTGTGCTTTTGTATTCAACCCCGTTGCGATTTCTGTGTTTCATGGAAAATATGAGGGTCGAAGGGATACAGTAAACCTGCACTGGTGCCTCGGAATCTAATACCGGTCTCCCAGGAGCCGCTCAAAGCACAAACTCAAAGAAGAATCACTCTTCTTGTACTTAAGTCGGCATTGTGCTTTTCTATACGATCCCAATGCAATATCTGTGTTTCATGGTCAATGTGAAGGTCCAAGGGATACAGTAAACCTGCACTGGTGCATCGGAATCTATTACTGGTCTCCCATGAGCCGCTCAAAGCACAAACTCTTAGAAGATTCACTCTTCTTGTACTTAAGTCGGCATTGTGCCTTTCTTATTCAATCCCGATGCAATATCTGTGTCTCATTGTTAATGTGAAGGTCCATGGGATAAGGTAAACCTGCACTGGTGCATCGGAATCTAATACTGGTCTCCCAGGAGCCGCTCAAAGCTCAAACTTGTAGAAGATTCACTCTTCTTGCACTTAAGTCGGCATTGTCCCTTTCGTATTCAATCCCGATGCATTTTATGTGTTTCATGGTCAATGTGAAGGTCCAAGGGAAACGGTAAACCTGCACTGGTGCATCGGAATCTGATAGTGGTATCCCGGGAGCCGCTGAAAGCACAAACTCTTAGGAGATTCACTCATCTTGTACTTAAGTCCTCATCGTGCTCTTAGTATTTAATCCCGATGCAATTTCTTTGTTTCATGGTTAATGTGAAAGTCCAAGGAATACAGTAAAAATGAACTGGTGCATCGGAATCTAATACTCGTCTGCCAGGAGCCGCTCAAATCACAAATTCTTAGAAGACTTCCTCTTCTTGTACTTAAGTGGGCATTGTGGCTTTTGTATGCAATGCAGATGCAATATCTGTGTTTCATGGTCAATATGAAGGTCCAAGGGCTACAGTAAACCTAAACTGGTGCATTGTAATCTAATACTGGTATCCCATTAGCCGCTCAAAGCACAAATTCTAAGAATGTTCACTCTTCTTGTACTGAAGTCGGCATTGTGCCTTTTGTATTCAATCCCGATGCGATATCTGTGTTTCATGGTCAATGTGAAGGTCCGAGAGATACAGTAAACCTCCACTGGTGCATCGGAATGTAATACAGGTCTCCCAGGAGCCGCTCAAACCACAAACTCTCAGAAAATTCACTCTTCTTGTACTTCAGTCGGCATTGTCCCTTTTGTTTTCAATCTCGGTGCAATTTCCGTGTTTCATGGTCAAAGTGCAGGTCAAACGGATACAGAAAACCTGCACTGGTGCATCTGAATATAATACTGGTCTCCCATGTGCCGCTCAAAGCACAAATTCTTATTGGATTCACTCTTCTTGTACTTAAGTCGGGTTTGTGCCTTTTTTATTCATCCCCGATGCAATTTCTGTGCTTCATGGTCAATGAGAAAATCCATGGGATACAGTAAACCTGCATTGGTGCATCGGAATCTGATACTGGTCTCCCAAGTAGCAGCTCAAAGCACGAACTCTTAGAAGATTCACTCTTTCTGTATTTAAGTCGATGTTGTGCCTTTTGTATTCAATCCTGATGCAATTTCTATGTTTCATGGTCAATGTGAAGGTCCTATTGATACGTTAAACCAGCACTGGTGCATCTGAATCTAATACTAGAATCCCTGGAGCCGCTCAAAGCACACACTCTCAGAAGATTCACAATTGTAGTACCTAAGTCGGCATTGTCCCTTTTGGTTTCAATCTCGATGCAATATCTGTCTTTCATGGTCAATGTGATTGTCCATGGTATACAGTAAACCTGAACAGCTGCATCGGAATCAAATACTGGTCTCCCAGGAGCCGCTCGAAACACAAACTCTTAGAAGATTCTCTCTTCTTGTACTTCAGTCGGCATTGTGCATTTTGTATTGATTCTCGATGCAATCTCTGTGTTTCACCGTCAATGTGACGGTCCAAGGGATACAGTAAACCTGCACTGGTGCATCGGAATCTAATACTGGTATCCGAGTAGCCGCTCAAACCACAAACTCTCAGAAGATTCGCTCTTCTTGTACTTAAGTCTGCATTGTCCGTTTTGATTTATATCCCGATGCAAGTTCTGTCTTTCATGGTGAATGTGAAGGTCCAAGGGATGCAGTAAACCTGCACAGCTGCATAGGAATCAAATACTGGTCTCCCAGGAGCCGCTCGAAGCACAAACTCTTAGAAGATTCTCTCTTCCTGTACTTAAGTCGGCATTCTGCCTTTTGTAATCACTCCCGATGCAATTTCGTTGTATCATGGTCAATGTGAATGTCCAAGGGATACTGTAAACGTGCACTGGTGCATCGGAATCTAATACTGGTCTCCCAGGAGCCGCTCAAATCACAAACACATAGAAGAATCACTCTTCTTGTACTTAAGTCGGCTTGTCCCTTTCGTATTCAATCCCGATGCATTTTCTGTGTTTCATGGTCAATGTGAAGGTCCAAGGGAAACGGTAAACCTGCACTGGTGCATCGGAATCTGATAGTGGTATCCCGGGAGCCGCTGAAAGCACAAACTCTTAGGAGATTCACTCATCTTGTACTTAAGTCCTCATCGTGCTCTTAGTATTTAATCCCGATGCAATTTCTTTGTTTCATGGTTAATGTGAAAGTCCAAGGGATACAGTAAAAATGAACTGGTGCATCGGAATCTAATACTCGTCTGCCAGGAGCCGCTCAAATCACAAATTCTTAGAAGACTTCCTCTTCTTGTACTTAAGTGGGCATTGTGGCTTTTGTATGCAATGCAGATGCAATATCTGTGTTTCATGGTCAATATGAAGGTCCAAGGGATACAGTAAACCTAAACTGGTGCATTGGAATCTAATACTGGTATCCCATTAGCCGCTCAAAGAACAAATTCTGAGAAGGTTCACTCTTCTTGTACTGAAGTCGGCATTGTCCCTTTTGTTCTCAATCCCGATGCAATTTCCGTGTTTCATGGTCAAAGTGAAGGTCAAACGGATACAGAAAATCTGCACTGGTGCATCTGAATCTAATACTGGTCTCCCATGAGCCGCTCAAAGCACAATTTCTTATTAGATTCACTCTTCTTGTACATAAGACGGCTTTGTGCCTTTTGTATTCAACTCCGATGCAATTTCTGTGCTTCATGGTCAATGAGAGAGTCCAAGGGATACAGTAAACCTGCATTGGTGCATCGGAATCTAATACTGGTCTCCCAAGTAGCAGCTCAAAGCACGAACTCTTAAAAGATTCACTCTTCTTGTATTTAAGTCGCCGTTGTGCCTTTTGTATTCAATCCTGATGCAATTCCTACGTTTCATGGTCAATGTGAATGTCCTAGGGATACGTTAGACCAGCACTGGTGCATCTGAATCTAATACTAGAATCCCTGGAGCCGCTCAAAGCACAAACTCTCAGAAGATTCACAATTGTAGTACCTAAGTCGGCATTGTCCCTTTTGGTTTCAATCTCGATGCAATATCTGTCTTTCATGGTCAATGTGATTGTCCAAGGTATACAGTAAACCTGAACAGCTGCATCGGAATCAAATACTGGTCTCCCAGGAGCCGCTCGAAACACAAACTCTTAGAAGATTCTCTCTTCTTGTACTTCAGTCGGCATTGTGCATTTTGTATTCATTCTCGATGCAATCTCTGTGTTTCATCGTCAATGTGACGGTCCAAGGGGTACAGTAAACCTGCACTGGTGCATCGGAATCTAATACTGGTATCCGAGTAGCCGATCAAACCACAAACTCTCAGGAGATTCACTCTTCTTGTACTTAAGTCTGCATTGTCCCTTTAGATATATATCCCGATGCAAGTTCTGTCTTTCATGGTCAATGTGAAGGTCTAAGGGATGCAGTAAACCTGCACAGCTGCGTAGGAATCAAATACTGGTCTCCCAGGAGCCGCTCGAAGCACAAACTCTTAGAAGATTCACTCTTCCTGTACTTAAGTCGGCATTGTGCCTTTTATATTCAATCCCGATGCAATTTCTTTGTATCATGGTCAATGTGAAGGTCCAAGGGATACTGTAAACCTGCACTGGTGCATCGGAATCTAATACTGGTCTCATAGGAGCCGCTCAAAGCACAAACACATAGAAGAATCACTCTTCTTGTACTTAAGTCGGCATTGTCCCTTTTGGTTTCAATCCCGATGCAATTTCTGTCTCTCATGGTCAATGTAAAAGTCCAAGGAATACAGTAAACCTGCACAGCTGCATCGGAATCAAATACTGGTGTCCCAGGAGCCGCTCGAAGCACAAACTCTTAGAAGATTCACTCTTCCTGTACATAAGTCGGCATAGTCCCATTCGTAATCAAACCCGATGCAATTTATGTGTTTCATGGTCAATGTGAAGGACAAACGTATACAGTAAACCTGCACTGGTGCATCGGAATCTAATACTGGTCTCCCTGGAGCCGCTCAAAGCGCAAACTCTCAGAAGATTCACTTTTCTAGTACTTAAGGCGGCATTGTCCGTTTTGTATTCCATCCCGATGCAATTTCTGAGTTTCATGGTCAATGTGAAGGTCCAACAAATACAGTAAACCTGCACAGCTGCATCGGAATCAAATACTGGTCTCCCAGGAGCCGCTCGAACCACAAACTCTTAGATGAGTCACTCTTCTTGTACGTCAGTCGGCATTGTGCATTTTGTAATCAATCCCGATGCAATTTCTGTGTTTCATGGTCAATGTGAAGGTCAAACGGATACAGAAAACCTGCACTGGTACATCGGAATCTAATACTGGTCTCCCTGGAGCCTCTCAGAGCACAACCTCTCACAAGATTCACTCTTCTTGTACTTAAGGCGGCATTGTGCCTTTTGAATTCCATCCCGATGCAATTTCCGTGTTTCATGGTAAATGTGAAGGTCCAAGGGATACAGTAAACCTGCACTGGTGCATCGGAATCTAATACTGGTCTCCCAGGAGCCTCTCAATGCACAAACCATTAGCAGATTCACTCTTCTTGTACTTAAGTCGGCGTTGTCCCTTACGTATTCAATCCCGATGCAATTTCTGTGTTTCATGGTTAATGTGAAAGTACAAGGGATACAATAAACCTGCATTGGTGCATCGGATACTAATACTTGTCTCCCAAGTAGCCGCTCGAAGCACAAACTCTTAGAAGATTCACTCTTCTTTTACTTAAGCAGGCATTGATCCTTTTGTATTCAATCCCAATGCAATTTCTTTGTATCATGGTCAATGTGAAGGTCCAGGGGATACAGTAAACCTGCACTGGTGCATCGGAATCTATTACTGGAATCCTAGGAGCCGCTCAAAGCACAAATATTTAGAAAATTCACTCTTCTTGTACTTAAGTCGGCATTGTCCCTTTTAATTTATATCCCGATGCATGTTCTGTCTTTCACGGTCACCAAGGGATGCAGTAAACCTGCACAGCTGCATCGGAATCAAATATTGGTCTCCCAGGAGCCACTCGAAGCACAAACTCTTAGAAGATTCACTCTTCTTGTACTTAAGTCGGCATTGTGCCCTTTGTATTCAATCCCGATGCAATTTCTTTGTATCATGGTCAATGTGAAGGTCCAAGGGATACAGTAAATCTGCACTGGTGCATCGGAATCTAATACTGGTCTCCCAGGAGCCGCTCAAAGCACAAACTCATAGAAGATTCACTCTTCTTGTACTTACGTCGGCATTGTCCCTTACGTATTCAATCCCGATGCAATTTCTGTGTTTCATGGTTAATATGAAGGTCCAAGAGATACGGTAAACCTGCACTGAGGCATCGGAATCTAATTCTGGTCTCCCCAGCAGCCGCTCAAAGCACGAACTCTTAGAAGATTCACTCTTCTTGTACTTAAGTCGCCGTTGTGCCTTTTGAATCCCATCCCGATGCAATTTCTATTTTTCATGGTCAATGTGAAGGTCCAAGGGATACGTCAAACCAGCTCCGGTGCATCGAAATCTAATACTGGTATCCCAGGAGCCGCTCAAAGCACAAACTATCAGAAGATTCACTCTTCTTGTACTTAAGTCGGATTTGTCCCTTTTGGTTTCAATCCCGATGCAATTTCCGTATTTCATGGTCAATGTGAAGGTCCAAGGGATACAGTAAACCTACACTGGTGCATCGGAATCTAATACTGGTCTCCCAGGAGGCGTTCGAAGCACAAACTCTTAGAAGATTCACTCTTCTTGTACTTTTGTCGGCATTGTGCATTTTGTATTCAATCCCGATACAATTTCTGTAGTTCATCGTCAATGTGACGTTTCAAGGGATACAGAAAACCTGCATTGGTGCATCGGATTCTAATACTGAACTCCCAGGAGCCGCTCGAAGCACAAACTCTTAGAAGATTCACTCTTCTTGTATTTAAGTCGGCATTGTCCATTTTGTATTCAATCCCGATGCAATTTCTGTACTTCATGGTCAAAGTGAAGGTCAAACGGATGCAGAAAACCTGCACTGGTGTGTCTGAATCTAATACTGGTCTCCCATGACCCGCTCAAAGAACAAATTATAAATAGATTCACTCTTCTTCTACTTCAGTCGGCATTGTGCATTTTGTATTTAATCCCGGTACAATTTCTGTATTTCATCGTCAATGTGACGGTTCAAGGGATACAGAAAACCTGCATTGGTGCATCGGATTTAAATACTGGCCTCCCTGTAGGCGCTCAAACCACAAACTCTTAGAAGGTTCACTCTCCTTGTACTTAAGTCGGCATTGTCCATTTTGTATTCCATCCCGATTCAATTTCTGTATTTCATGGTCAATGTGAAGGTC
The DNA here is from genome assembly GCF_021461395.2 of Schistocerca americana. Taxonomy (NCBI): domain Eukaryota; kingdom Metazoa; phylum Arthropoda; class Insecta; order Orthoptera; family Acrididae; genus Schistocerca; species Schistocerca americana. The sequence goes on along the minus strand of NC_060121.1, from coordinate 7,127,008 downwards.
CAGGGGATACAGTAAATCTGCACTGGTGCATCGGAATCTAATACTGGTCTCCCAGGAGTCGCTCAAAGCACAAAATTTTAGAAGATTCACTCATCTTGTCTTTAAGTTGGAATTGTCCCTCTTGTATTCACTCCCGATGCAATATGTGTGTTTTATGGTCAATGTGAAGGTCTAAGGGATACAGTAAACCTGCACTCGTGCATCGGAATTTAATATAGGTCTCCCAGGAGCCGTTCGAAGCACAAACTCTAAGAAGATTCACACTTCTTGTACTTAAGTCGACATTTTGCCTTTAATATTCAATCCCGATGCAATATCTTTGTTTAATGCTCAATGTGAAGGTCCAAGGGATACAGTAAACCTGCATTGGTGCATCACAATCAAATACTCGTCTCCCCGGAGCCGCTCTAAGCACAAAGTCGTACAAGACTCTCTCTTCTAGTACTTAAGTCGGCATTGTGCCTTTTGTATTCAATCCCGATGCAATATCTGTGTTTCATGGTCAATGTGAAGGTGATAGGGATACAGAAACAATGCACTGCTGCATCAGAATCTAATACAGGTCTCCCATGAGCCGCTGAAAGGACAACCTCTTAGAAGATTAAGTCTGCTTGTACTTAAGGCCCCATTGTGCCTTTATTATTCAATCCCGATGCAATTTCTGTGTTTCATGGTCAATGTGAGGGTCCAAGGGATACTGAAAACCTGCACTGCTTCATCGTAAGCAAATACTGATGTCCCAGGAGCCGCTCAAAGCACAAACCCTTAGAAGATTCACTCTTCTTGTAATTAAGCCGGATTTGTGCCTTTTGTATTCAACCCCAATGCAATTTCTGTGCTTCATGGTCAATGTGAAAGTCCAAGGGATACAGTAAACCTGCACTGGTGCATCGGAATCTAATACTGGTCTCCCAAGGAGCCGCTCAAAGCACAATCTCTTAGAAGATTCACTCTTCTTGTACTTCAGTCGGCATTGTGCATTTTGTATTCAATCCGAATGCAATTTCTGTGCTTCATGGTCAATGTGAAAGTCCAAGGGATACAGTAAACGTGCACTGGTGCATCAGAATCTAATACTGATCTCTCAGGAGCCGCTCAAAGCACAAAGTCGTAGAAGACTCACTCTTCTTACACTTAAGTCGGCATTGTGCGTTTTGTATTCAATCCCGATGCAATATCTGTGTTTCATGGTCAATGTGAAGGAGCAAGGGATACAGTAAACCTGCACTGGTGCATCGGAATCTAATACTGGTCTCCTAGGAGCCGCTCAAACCACAAACTCTTAGAAATTTCTCTCTTCTTGTACTTAAGTCGGCATTGTCCCTTTTGGTTTCAATCCCGATGCAATTTCCGTCTTTCGTGGTCAATGTGAAGGTCCAAGGGATACAGTAAACCTGGACTGGTGCATCTGAATCTAATACTGGTCTCCCAGGAGCCGCTCGAAGCACAAACTCTTAGAAGATTAACTCTTCTTGTACTTCTGTCGGCAATGTGCATTTTGTATTCAATTCCGATGCAATTTCTGTGTTTCATCGTCAATGTGACTGTTCAAGGGATACAGAAGACCTGCACTGGTAATCGGAATCTAATACTGGTCTCCCTGGACCCACTCAAAGCACAAACTCTTAGAAGATTCATGTTTTAGTACATAAGGCGGAATTGTTCCTTTCTTATTCCATCCCGATCCAATTTCTGTGTTTCATGGTCAATGTGAAGGTCCAAGGGATACAGTAAACCTGCACTGGTGCATCGGAATCTAATACTGAACTCCCAGGAGCCGCTCAATACACAAACTCTTGGAAAATTTACTCTTCTTGTACTTAAGTCGGCGTTGTCCTTTTCGTAATCAATCCCGATGCAATTTCTGTGTTTCATGGTCAATAAGAGGGACAAACACATACAGAAAACCTGCACTGGTGCATCTGAATCTAATACTGGTCTCCCATGACCCGCTCAAAGTAAAAACTCTTAGAAGATTCACTCTTCTTGTAGTTAAGTCGTCATTGTGACTTAAGATTCAATCCAGATGCAATTTCTATACTACATGGTCAAAGTGAAGGTCAAACGGATGCAGAAAACCTGCACTGGTGTGTCTGAATCTAATACTGGTCTCCCATAACCCGCTCAAACCACAAATTATAAACAGATTCACTCTTCTTGTACTTCAGTCGGCATTGTGCATTTTGTATTCAATCCCGATGCAATTTCTGTATTTCATCGTCAATTTGACTTTTCAAGGGATACAGAAAACCTGCAATGGTGCATCGGAATCTAATACTGGTCTCCCTGTAGCCGCTCAAACCACAAACTCTTAGAAGATTCACTTTTGCTGTACTTAAGTCGGCATTGTCCATTTTGTATTCCATCCCGATGCAATTTCTGTGTTTCATGATCAATGTGAAGGTCCAGGGGATACAGTAAATCTGCACTGGTGCATCGGAATCTAATACTGGTCTCCCAGGAGCCGCTCAAAGCACAAACTCTAAGAAGATTCACACTTCTTGTACTTAAGTCGACATTTTGCATTTAATATTCAATCCCGATGCAATATCTTTTTTTCATGCTCAATGTGAAGGTCCAAGGGATACAGTAAACCTGCACTGGTGCATCAGAATCAAATACTCGTCTCCCAGGAGCCGCTCTAAGCTCAAAGTCGTAGAAGACTCTCTCATCTAGTACTTGAGTCGGCATTGTGCCTTTTGTATTCAATCCCGATGCAATACCTGTGTTTCATGGTCAATGTGAAGGTGATAATGATACAGAAACAATGCACTGCTCCATCGAAATCTAATACTGGTCTCCCATGAGCCGCTGAAAGCATAACCTCTTAGAAGGTACGGTCTTCTTGTACTTAAGTCGGCATTGTGCCTTTATTATTCAATCCCGATGCAATTTCTGTGTTTCATGGTCAATGTGAGGGTCCAAGGGATACTGAAAACCTGCACTGCTGCATCGTAATCAAATACTGGTGTCCCAGGAGCCGCTCAAAACACAAACCCTTAGAAGAATCACTCTTCTTGTAATTAAGCCGGATTTGTGCCTTTTGTATTCAACCCCAATGCAATTTCTGTGCTTCATGGTCAATGTGCAAGTCCAAGGGATACAATAAACCTGCACTGGTGCATCGGAATCTAATACTGGTCTCCCAAGGAGCCGCTCAAAACACAAAATCTTAGAAGATTCACTCTTCTTGTACTTCAGTCGGCATTGTGCATTTTGTATTCAATCCGAATGCAATTTCTGTGTTTCATGGTCAATGTGATGGTCCAAGGGTTACAGTAAACCTGCACTGGTGCATCGGGATCTAATACTGGTCTCCCTGGACCCGCTCAAAACACAAAATCTTGGGTAATTCACTCATCTTGTACTTAGGTCGTCATTGTGCCTTTTGTGTTCAATCCTGATGCAATTTCTGTTTTTCATTGTCAATGTGAAGGTCCATCGGATACAGTAAACGTGCACTGGTGCTTCGGAATCTAATACTGATCTCTCAGGAGCCGCTCAAAGCACAAACTCGTAGAAGACTCACTCTTCTTATACTTAAGTCGGCATTGTGCGTTTTGTATTCAATCCCGATGCAATATCTGTGTTTCATGGTCAATGTGAAGGTGCAAGGGATACAGTAAACCTGCACTGGTGCATCGGAATCTAATACTGGTCTCCCATGAGCCGCTCAAAGCACAAACTCTTAGAAGATTCACTCTTCTTGTACGTAAGTCGGCATTGTGCCTTTTATATTTAATACCGATGCGATTTCTGTGTTTCGTGGTCAATGTGAAGGTCCAAGGGATACAGTAAACCTGCACAGGTGCATTGGAATCTAATACAGGTCTCCTAGGAGCCGCTCAAACCACAAACTCTTAGAAAAATCGCTCTTCTTGTACTTAAGTCGGCATTCTCCCTTCTGTATTCAATCCCGATGCAATTTCCGTGTTTCATGGTCAAAGTGAAGGTCAAACGTATACAGAAAACCTGCACTGGTGCGCCGGATTCTAATACTGGTCTCTCATGATTAGCTCAAAGCACAATTTCTTAGTAGATTCACTCTACTTGTACCTAAGTCGGCATTGTGCATTTTGTATTCAATCCCGATGTAATTTTTGTACTTCATGGTCAAAGTAAAGGTCAAACGTATGCAGAAAACCTGCACTGGTGTGTCTGAATCTAGTACTGGTCTCCCATGACCCGCTCAAAGCACAAATTATAAATAGATTCACTCTTCTTGTACTTCAGTCGGCATTGTGCATTTTGTATTCAATCCCGATGCAATATCTGTATTTCACCGTCAATTTGACGGTTCAAGGGATACAGAAAACTGCCATTGGTGCATCGAAATAATACTGGTCTCCCTGTAGCCGCTCAAACCACAAACTCTTAGAACATTCACTTTTGTTGTACTTAAGTCGGCATTGTCCATTTTGTATTCGATCCCGACGCAATTTCTGTGTTTCATGGTCAATGTGAAGGTCCGAGGGATACAGTAAATTTGCACTGGTGCATCGGAATCTAATACTGGTCTCCCAGGAGTCGCTCAAAGCACAAAATCTTAGACGATTCACTCATCTTGTCTTTAAGTCGGAATTGTCCCTCTTGTATTCAATCCCGATGCAATATCTGTGTTTTATGGCCAATGTGAAGGTCCAAGGAATACAGTAAACCTGCACTCGTGCATCGGAAATTAATACTGGTCTCCCAGGTACCGCTCAAAGCACAAAGTCGTAGAAGACTCTCTCTTCTAGTACTTAAGTCGGCATTGTGCCTTTTGTATTCAATCCCGATGCAATATCTGTGTTTCATGGTCAATGTGAAGGATCAAGGGATACAGTAAACCTGCACTGGTGCATCAGAATCAAATACTCGTCTCCCAGGAGCCGCTCTAAGCACAAAGTCGTAGAAGACTCTCTCTTCTAGTACTTAAGTCGGCATTGTGCCTTTGGATTCAATCCCGATTCAATATCTGTGTTTCATGGTCAATGTGAAGATGATAGGGATACAGAAACAATGCACTGCTGCATCGGAATCTAATACTGGTCTCCCATGAGCCGCTGAAAGCACAACCCCTTAGAAGATTCAGTTTTCTTGTACTTAAGTCGGCATTGTGCCTTTGTTATTCAATCCCGATGCAATTTCTGTGTTTCATGGTCAATGTGAGGGTCCAAGGGATACTGAAAACCTGCACTGCTGCATCGTAATCAAATACTGGTGTCCCAGGAGCCGCTCAAAGCACAAACTCTTAGAAGATACACTCTTCTTGTAATTAAGCCGGATTTGTGCCTTTTGTATTCAACCCCAATGCAATTTCTGTGTTTCATGGTCAATGTGAAAGTCCAAGGGATACAGTAAACCTGCACTGGTGCATCGGAATCTAATACTGGTCTCCCAAGGAGCCGCTCAAAACACAAAATCTTAGAAGATTCACTCTTCTTGTACTTATGTCGCCATTGTGCTTTTTGTATTCAATCCCGATGAAATTTCTGTGTTTCATAGTCGATGTGAAGGTCCAAGGGATACGTTAAATATCCCTGGTGCATCGAAATCTATTACTGGTATCCCAAAAGCCGCTCAAAGCACAAATTGTCAGAAGTTTCACTCTTCTTGTACTTAAGCCGGCATTGTCCATTTTGATTTCAATCCCGATGCAATATCTGTCTTTCATGGTCAATGTAAAAGTCCACGGGATACTGTAAACCTGCACTGCTGCGTCGGAGTCAAATACTGGTCTCCCAGGAGCCGCTCAAAGCACAATCTCTTAGAAGATTCACTCTTCTTGTACTTCAGTCTGCATTGTGCATTTTGAATTCAATCCGAATGCAATTTCTGTGTTTCATGGACAATGTGATGGTCCAAGGGTTACAGTAAACCTGCACTGGTGCATCGGAATCTAATACTGGTCTCTCAGGAGCCGCTCAAAGCACAAACTCAAAGGAGACTCACTCTTCTTATACTCAAGTCGGCATTGTGCGTTTTGTATTCAATCCCGATGCAATATCTGTGTTGCATGGTCGATGTGAAGGTGCAAGGCGTACAGTTAACCTGCACTGGTGCATCGGAATCTAATACTCGTCCCCATGAGCCGCTCAAAGCACAAACTCTTAGAAGATACACTCTTCTTGTAATTAAGCCGGATTTGTGCCTTTTGTATTCAACCCCAATGCAATCTCTGTGCTTCATGGCCAATGTGAAAGTCCAAGGGTTACAGTAAACCTGCACTGGTGCATCGGAATCTAATACTGGTCTCAGAAGGAGCCGCTCAAAGCAAAACCTCTTAGAAGATTCACTCTTCTTGTACTTGAGTCGCTATTGTGCCTTTTGTATTCAATCCCGATGCAATTTCTATGTTTCGTGGTCGATGTGAAGGTCCAAGGGATACGTTAAATATGCACTGGTGCATCGGAATCTAATACTGGTATCCCAAAAGCCGCTCAAAGCACAAATTCTCAGAAGATTCACTCTTCTTGTACATAAGTCGGCATTGTCCCTTTAGATTTCAATCCCGTGCAATATCTGTCTTTCATGGTCAATGTGAAAGTCCAAGGGATACTGTAAACCAGCACTACTGCATCAGAATCAAATACTGGTCTCCCAGGAGCCGCTAAAAGCACAATCTGTTAGAAGATTCACTCTTCTTGTACTTCAGTCGGCATTGTGCATTTTGTATTCAATCCGAATGCAGTTTCTGTGTTTCATGGTAAATGTGATGGTCCAAGGGTTACAGTAAATCTGCACTGGTGCATCGGAATCTAATACTGGTCTCCCTGGACACGCTCAAAGCACAAATTCTTGGGAGATTCACACATCTTGTACTTAGGTCGTCATTGTGCCTTTTGTGTTCAATCCAGATGCAATTTCTGCGTTTCATTGTCAATGTGTAGGTCCATGGGATGCAGTAAACATGCACCGGTGCATCGGAATCTAATACTGTACTCTCAGAAGCCGCTCAAAGCACAAACTCTTGGAAGAATCACTCTTCTCTTAACTAAGTCGGCAATGTGCTTTTTGTACTCAAATTCCGAAGCAATTTCTTTCTTTCATGGTCAATGTGAAGGTCCAAAAGATACAGCAAACCTGCACTGGTGCATCGGAATGTAATATTCGTCTCCCAGTAGACGCTCAAAGCACAAACTCGTAGAAGACTCACTCTTCTTGTACTTAAGTCGGCATTGTGCGTTTTGTATTCAATCCCGATGCAATATCTGTGTTTCATGGTCAATGTGAAGGTGCAATGGATACAGTAAACCTGCACTGGTGCATCAGTCTAATACTGGTCTCCCATGAGCCGCTCAAAGCACAAACTCTTAGAAGATTCACTCTTCTTGTACTTAAGTCGGCATTGTGCCTTTTCTATTTAATCCCGATGTGATTTCTGTGTTTCACGGTCAATATGAAGGTCCAAGGGATACAGTAAACCTGCACTGGTGCATTGGAATCTAATACAGGTCTCCTAGGAGCCGCTCAAAACACAAACTCTTAGAAAATTCACTCTTCTTTTACCTAAGTCGGCATTGTCCCTTCTGTATTCAATCCCGATGCAATTTCCGTGTTTCACGATCAAAGTGAAGGTCAAACGGATACAGAAAACCTGCACTGGTGCGTCGGAATCTAATACTGGTCTCTCATGAGCCGCTCAAAGCACAAATTCTTAGAAGATTCACTCTTCTTGTACCTAAGTCCACATTGTGCATTTTGTATTCAATTCCGATGCAATATCTGTGTTTCATGGTCAATGTGAAGGTCCAAGGGATACAGTAAACCTGCACTGGTGCATCGGAATCTAATACTGGGCTCCCAGGAGCCGCTAAAACCACAACATCTTAGAAAATTCACTCTTCTTGTTATTAAGTCGGCTTTGTGCTTTTTGTATTCTAACCCGATGCAATTTCTGTGCTTCATTGTCAATGGGAATGTCGAAGGGACACAGTAAACCTGCACTGGTGCATCGGAATCTAATACTGGTCTCACAATTATCCGCTCAAAGCAAAAACTCTTAGAAGATTCACTCTTCTTGAACTTAAGTCGCCATTGTGCCTTTTGTATTCAATACCGATGCGATTTCTATGTTTCATGGTCGATGTGAAGGTCCAGGGGATAAGTGAATCCTGCACTGGTGCATCGGAATCTAATACTGGTATCCCAGGAGCCGCTCAATGCAGAAACCCTCAGAAGATTCACTCTTGTTGTACTCAAGTCGGCATTGACCCTTTTGATTTATATCCCGATGCAAGTTCTGTCTTTCATGGTCAATGTGAAGACTCAAGGGATGCAGTAAACCTGCACAGCTGCATAGGAATCATATACTGGTCTCCCAGGAGCCGCTCGAAGCACAAACTTTCAGATGATTCACTCTTCTTGTACTTAAGTCGGCCTTGTGCCTTTTGTATTCAACCCCGATGCAATTTCTTTGTATCATGGTCAATGTGAAAGTCCAAGGGATAGTGTAAACCTGCACTGCTGCATCGGAATCAAATACTGGTCTCCCAGGAGCCGCTCAAAGCACAATCTCTTAGAAGATTCACTCTTCTTGTACATCAGTCGGCATTGTGCATTTTGTATTCAATCCGAATGCAATTTCTGTGTTTCATGGTCAATGTGATGGTCCAAGGGTTACAGTAAACCTGCACTGATGCATCGGAATCTAATACTGGTCTCCCTGGACCCGCTCAAAAAACAAAATCTTGGGAGATTCACTCAAATGGCTCTGAGCACTATGGGACTCAACATCTTAGGTCATAAGTCAACTGGAACTTAGAACTACTTAAACCTAACTAACCTAAGGACATCACACACACCCATGCCCGAGGCAGGATTCGCACCTGCGACCGTAGCAGTCCCGCGGTTCCGGACTGCAGCGCCAGAACCGCTAGACCAACGCGGCCGGCCAGGAGATTCACTCATCTTGTACTTAGGTCGTCATTGTGCCATTTGTATTCATTCCTGATGTAATTTCTGTGTTTCATTGTCAATGTGAAGGTGCAAGGGATACAGAGAACCTGCACTGGTGCGTCGGAATATAATACTGGTCTCCCATGAGACGCTCAAAGCACAAATTCTTAGAAGATTCACTCTTCTTGTACCTAAGTCGGCATTGTGCATTTTGTGTTCAATCCCGATGCGATATCTGTGTTTCATGGTCAATGAGATGGTCCAAGGGATACAGTAAACCTGCACTGGTACATCGGAATCTAATACTGGTCTCCCAGGAGCCGCTCAAACCACAAACTCTTAGAAAATTCACTCTTCTTGTAAATAAGTCAGCATAGTGCTTTTTGTATTCAATCCCGATGCAATCTCTATGTTTCATGGTCGATGTGAAGGTCCAGGGGATAAGTGAAACCTACACTGGTGCATCGGAATCTAATACTGGTATCCCAGGATACGCTCAAAGCACAAACTCTCAGAAGATTCACTCTTCTTGTACTCAAGTCGGCATTGCTCCTTTTGATTTATATCCCGATGCAAGTTCTGTCTTTCATGGTCAATGTAAGGTCTAAGGGATACAGTAAACCTGCACTGGTGCATCAGAATCAAATACTCGTCTCCCAGGAGCCGCTCTAAGCACAAAGTCGTAGAAGACTCTCTCTTCTAGTACTTAAGTCGGCATTGTGCCTTTGGATTCAATCCCGATTCAATATCTGTGTTTCATGGTCAATGTGAAGATGATAGGGATACAGAAACAATGCACTGCTGCATCGGAATCTAATACTGGTCTCCCATGAGCCGCTGAAAGCACAACCCCTTAGAAGATTCAGTTTTCTTGTACTTAAGTCGGCATTGTGCCTTTGTTATTCAATCCCGATGCAATTTCTGTGTTTCATGGTCAATGTGAGGGTCCAAGGGATACTGAAAACCTGCACTGCTGCATCGTAATCAAATACTGGTGTCCCAGGAGCCGCTCAAAGCACAAACTCTTAGAAGATACACTCTTCTTGTAATTAAGCCGGATTTGTGCCTTTTGTATTCAACCCCAATGCAATTTCTGTGTTTCATGGTCAATGTGAAAGTCCAAGGGATACAGTAAACCTGCACTGGTGCATCGGAATCTAATACTGGTCTCCCAAGGAGCCGCTCAAAACACAAAATCTTAGAAGATTCACTCTTCTTGTACTTATGTCGCCATTGTGCTTTTTGTATTCAATCCCGATGAAATTTCTGTGTTTCATAGTCGATGTGAAGGTCCAAGGGATACGTTAAATATCCCTGGTGCATCGAAATCTATTACTGGTATCCCAAAAGCCGCTCAAAGCACAAATTGTCAGAAGTTTCACTCTTCTTGTACTTAAGCCGGCATTGTCCATTTTGATTTCAATCCCGATGCAATATCTGTCTTTCATGGTCAATGTAAAAGTCCACGGGATACTGTAAACCTGCACTGCTGCGTCGGAGTCAAATACTGGTCTCCCAGGAGCCGCTCAAAGCACAATCTCTTAGAAGATTCACTCTTCTTGTACTTCAGTCTGCATTGTGCATTTTGAATTCAATCCGAATGCAATTTCTGTGTTTCATGGACAATGTGATGGTCCAAGGGTTACAGTAAACCTGCACTGGTGCATCGGAATCTAATACTGGTCTCTCAGGAGCCGCTCAAAGCACAAACTCAAAGGAGACTCACTCTTCTTATACTCAAGTCGGCATTGTGCGTTTTGTATTCAATCCCGATGCAATATCTGTGTTGCATGGTCGATGTGAAGGTGCAAGGCGTACAGTTAACCTGCACTGGTGCATCGGAATCTAATACTCGTCCCCATGAGCCGCTCAAAGCACAAACTCTTAGAAGATACACTCTTCTTGTAATTAAGCCGGATTTGTGCCTTTTGTATTCAACCCCAATGCAATCTCTGTGCTTCATGGCCAATGTGAAAGTCCAAGGGTTACAGTAAACCTGCACTGGTGCATCGGAATCTAATACTGGTCTCAGAAGGAGCCGCTCAAAGCAAAACCTCTTAGAAGATTCACTCTTCTTGTACTTGAGTCGCTATTGTGCCTTTTGTATTCAATCCCGATGCAATTTCTATGTTTCGTGGTCGATGTGAAGGTCCAAGGGATACGTTAAATATGCACTGGTGCATCGGAATCTAATACTGGTATCCCAAAAGCCGCTCAAAGCACAAATTCTCAGAAGATTCACTCTTCTTGTACATAAGTCGGCATTGTCCCTTTAGATTTCAATCCCGTGCAATATCTGTCTTTCATGGTCAATGTGAAAGTCCAAGGGATACTGTAAACCAGCACTACTGCATCAGAATCAAATACTGGTCTCCCAGGAGCCGCTAAAAGCACAATCTGTTAGAAGATTCACTCTTCTTGTACTTCAGTCGGCATTGTGCATTTTGTATTCAATCCGAATGCAGTTTCTGTGTTTCATGGTAAATGTGATGGTCCAAGGGTTACAGTAAATCTGCACTGGTGCATCGGAATCTAATACTGGTCTCCCTGGACACGCTCAAAGCACAAATTCTTGGGAGATTCACACATCTTGTACTTAGGTCGTCATTGTGCCTTTTGTGTTCAATCCAGATGCAATTTCTGCGTTTCATTGTCAATGTGTAGGTCCATGGGATGCAGTAAACATGCACCGGTGCATCGGAATCTAATACTGTACTCTCAGAAGCCGCTCAAAGCACAAACTCTTGGAAGAATCACTCTTCTCTTAACTAAGTCGGCAATGTGCTTTTTGTACTCAAATTCCGAAGCAATTTCTTTCTTTCATGGTCAATGTGAAGGTCCAAAAGATACAGCAAACCTGCACTGGTGCATCGGAATGTAATATTCGTCTCCCAGTAGACGCTCAAAGCACAAACTCGTAGAAGACTCACTCTTCTTGTACTTAAGTCGGCATTGTGCGTTTTGTATTCAATCCCGATGCAATATCTGTGTTTCATGGTCAATGTGAAGGTGCAATGGATACAGTAAACCTGCACTGGTGCATCAGTCTAATACTGGTCTCCCATGAGCCGCTCAAAGCACAAACTCTTAGAAGATTCACTCTTCTTGTACTTAAGTCGGCATTGTGCCTTTTCTATTTAATCCCGATGTGATTTCTGTGTTTCACGGTCAATATGAAGGTCCAAGGGATACAGTAAACCTGCACTGGTGCATTGGAATCTAATACAGGTCTCCTAGGAGCCGCTCAAAACACAAACTCTTAGAAAATTCACTCTTCTTTTACCTAAGTCGGCATTGTCCCTTCTGTATTCAATCCCGATGCAATTTCCGTGTTTCACGATCAAAGTGAAGGTCAAACGGATACAGAAAACCTGCACTGGTGCGTCGGAATCTAATACTGGTCTCTCATGAGCCGCTCAAAGCACAAATTCTTAGAAGATTCACTCTTCTTGTACCTAAGTCCACATTGTGCATTTTGTATTCAATTCCGATGCAATATCTGTGTTTCATGGTCAATGTGAAGGTCCAAGGGATACAGTAAACCTGCACTGGTGCATCGGAATCTAATACTGGGCTCCCAGGAGCCGCTAAAACCACAACATCTTAGAAAATTCACTCTTCTTGTTATTAAGTCGGCTTTGTGCTTTTTGTATTCTAACCCGATGCAATTTCTGTGCTTCATTGTCAATGGGAATGTCGAAGGGACACAGTAAACCTGCACTGGTGCATCGGAATCTAATACTGGTCTCACAATTATCCGCTCAAAGCAAAAACTCTTAGAAGATTCACTCTTCTTGAACTTAAGTCGCCATTGTGCCTTTTGTATTCAATACCGATGCGATTTCTATGTTTCATGGTCGATGTGAAGGTCCAGGGGATAAGTGAATCCTGCACTGGTGCATCGGAATCTAATACTGGTATCCCAGGAGCCGCTCAATGCAGAAACCCTCAGAAGATTCACTCTTGTTGTACTCAAGTCGGCATTGACCCTTTTGATTTATATCCCGATGCAAGTTCTGTCTTTCATGGTCAATGTGAAGACTCAAGGGATGCAGTAAACCTGCACAGCTGCATAGGAATCATATACTGGTCTCCCAGGAGCCGCTCGAAGCACAAACTTTCAGATGATTCACTCTTCTTGTACTTAAGTCGGCCTTGTGCCTTTTGTATTCAACCCCGATGCAATTTCTTTGTATCATGGTCAATGTGAAAGTCCAAGGGATAGTGTAAACCTGCACTGCTGCATCGGAATCAAATACTGGTCTCCCAGGAGCCGCTCAAAGCACAATCTCTTAGAAGATTCACTCTTCTTGTACATCAGTCGGCATTGTGCATTTTGTATTCAATCCGAATGCAATTTCTGTGTTTCATGGTCAATGTGATGGTCCAAGGGTTACAGTAAACCTGCACTGATGCATCGGAATCTAATACTGGTCTCCCTGGACCCGCTCAAAAAACAAAATCTTGGGAGATTCACTCAAATGGCTCTGAGCACTATGGGACTCAACATCTTAGGTCATAAGTCAACTGGAACTTAGAACTACTTAAACCTAACTAACCTAAGGACATCACACACACCCATGCCCGAGGCAGGATTCGCACCTGCGACCGTAGCAGTCCCGCGGTTCCGGACTGCAGCGCCAGAACCGCTAGACCAACGCGGCCGGCCAGGAGATTCACTCATCTTGTACTTAGGTCGTCATTGTGCCATTTGTATTCATTCCTGATGTAATTTCTGTGTTTCATTGTCAATGTGAAGGTGCAAGGGATACAGAGAACCTGCACTGGTGCGTCGGAATATAATACTGGTCTCCCATGAGACGCTCAAAGCACAAATTCTTAGAAGATTCACTCTTCTTGTACCTAAGTCGGCATTGTGCATTTTGTGTTCAATCCCGATGCGATATCTGTGTTTCATGGTCAATGAGATGGTCCAAGGGATACAGTAAACCTGCACTGGTACATCGGAATCTAATACTGGTCTCCCAGGAGCCGCTCAAACCACAAACTCTTAGAAAATTCACTCTTCTTGTAAATAAGTCAGCATAGTGCTTTTTGTATTCAATCCCGATGCAATCTCTATGTTTCATGGTCGATGTGAAGGTCCAGGGGATAAGTGAAACCTACACTGGTGCATCGGAATCTAATACTGGTATCCCAGGATACGCTCAAAGCACAAACTCTCAGAAGATTCACTCTTCTTGTACTCAAGTCGGCATTGCTCCTTTTGATTTATATCCCGATGCAAGTTCTGTCTTTCATGGTCAATGTAAGGTCTAAGGGATGCAGTAAACCTGCACATCTGCATAGGAATCAAATACTGGTCTCCCAGGAGCCGCTCGCAGCACAAACTCCTAGAAGATTCACTCTTCCTGTACTTAAGTCGGCATTGTGCCTTTTGTATTCAATCCCGATGCAATTTCTTTGTATCATGGTCAATGTGAAGGTCAAAGGGATACTGTAAACCTGTACTGGTGCATCGGAATCTAATACTGGTCTCCCAGGAGCCGCTCAAAGCACAAACACATAGAAGAATCACTCTTCTTGTACTTAAGTCGGCATTGTCCCTTTTGGTTTCAATCCCGATGCAATTCCTGTCTCTCATGGTCAATGTAAAGTCCAAGAGATACAGTAAACCTGCACAGCTGCATCGGAATCAAATACTGGTCTCCCAGGAGCCGCTCGAGGCACAAACTCTTAGAAGATTCCCTCTTCCTGTACTTAAGTCGGCATAGTCCCTTTCGTAATCAAACCCGACGCAATGTATGTGTTTCATGGTCAATGTGAAGGACAAACGTATACAGTAAACCTGCACTGGTGCGTCAGAATCTAATACTGGTCTCCCATGAGCCGCTTAAGGCAAAAATTCTTAGAAGAATCACTCGTCTTGTACTTAAGTCGGCATTGTGCTTTTGTATTCAACCCCGATGCGATTTCTGTGTTTCATGGTAAATATGAGGGTCGAAGGGATACAGTAAACCTGCACTGGTGCCTCGGAATCTAATACTGGTCTCCCAGGAGCCGCTCAAAGCACAAACTCTTAGAAGACTCACTCTTCTTGTACTTAAGTCGGCATTGTGCCTTTCTATACGATCCCGATGCAATATCTGTGTTTCATGGTCAATGTGAAGGTCCAAGGGATACAGTAAACCTGCACTGGTGCATCGGAATCTAATACTGGTCTCCCATGAGCCGCTCAAAGCACAAACTCTTAGAAGATTCACTCTTCTTGTACTTAAGTCGGCATTGTGCTTTTATTATTCAATCCCGATGCATTTTCTGTGTTTCATGGTCAATGTGAAGGTCCAAGGAAACGGTAAACCTGCACTGGTGCATCATAATCTGATAGTGGTATCCCGGGAGCCGCTGAAAACAAAAACTCTTAGGTGATTCACTCATCTTGTACTTAAGTCCTCATCGTGCTCTTAGTATTTAAACCCGATGCAATTTCTTTGTTTCATGGTCAATGTGAAAGTCCAAGGGATACAGTAAAAATGAACTGGTACATCGGAATCTAATACTCGCCTGCCAGGAGCCGCTCAAATCACAAATTCTTAGAAGACTTCCTCTTCTTCTACCTAAGTCGGCATTGTGGCTTTTGTATGCAATGCAGATGCAATATCTGTGTTTCATGGTCAATATGAAGGTCCAAGGGATACAGTAAACCTAAACTGGTGCATTGGAATCTAATACTGGTCTCCCATGAGCCGCTCAAAGCACAAATTCTAAGAAGGTTCACTCTTCTTGTACTGAAGTCGGCATTGTGCCTTTTGTATTCAATCCCGATGCGATATCTGTGTGTCAAGGTCAATGTGAAGGTCCGAGGGATACAGTAAACCTCCACTGGTTCATCGGAATCCAATACAGGTCTCAAAGGAGCCGCTGAAACCACAAACTCTTAGAAAATTCACTCTTCTTGTACTTCAATCGGCATTGTCCCATTCGTATTCAATCCCGATGTATTTTCTGTGTTTCATGGTCAATGAGAAAGTCCAAGGGATACAGTAAACCTGCATTGGTGCATCGGAATCTAATACTGGTCTCCCAAGTAGCAGCTCAAAGCACGAACTCTTAGAAGATTCACTCTTCTTGTAGTTAAGTCGCCGTTGTGCCTTTTGTATTCAATCCTGATGCAATTTCTATGTTTCATGGTCAATGTGAAGGTCCTAGGGATACGTTAAACCAGCACTGGTGCATCTGAATCTAATACTAGAATCCCTGGAGCCGCTCAAAGCACAAATTCTAGTACTTAAGTCGGCATTGTCCTTTTGGTTTCAATCTCGATGCAATTTCTGTCTTTCATGGTCAATGTGAAGGTCCAAGGTAAACAGTAATATGAACAGCTTCATCGGAATCAAATACTGGTCTCCCAGGAGCCGCTCGAAACACAAACTCTCAGAAGATTCACTCTTCTTGTCAAATACTGGTCTCCCAGGAGCCGCTCGAAGGACAAACTCTCAGAGGATTAATTTTTCCTGCACTTAAGTCGGCATTGTGCCTTTTGTATTTAATCCCGATGCAATATCTTTGTATCATGGTCAATGTGAAGGTCCAAGGGATACACTAAACCAGCACTGGTTCCTCGGAATCTAATACTGGTCTCCCAGGAGCCGCTCAAAGCACAAACTCATAGAAGACTCACTCTTCTTGTACTTAAGTCGGCATTGTGCTTTTCCATACGATCCCGATGCAATATCTGTGTTTCATGGTCAATGTGAAGGTCCAAGGGATACAGTAAACCTGCACTGGTGCATCGGAAGGCATTGTGCCTTTTGTATTCAATCCCGATGCAATTACTTTTTTTATCATGGTCAATGTGAAGGTCCAAGGGATACTGTAAACCTGCACTGGTACATCGGAATCTAATACTGGTCTCCCTGGAGCCGCTCAGAGCACAACCTCTCACAAGATTCACTCTTCTTGTACTTAAGGCGGCATTGTCCCTTTTGAATTCCATCCCGATGCAATTTCCGTGTTTCATGGTAAATGTGAAGGTCCAAGGGATACAGTAAACCTGCACTGGTGCATCGGAATCTGATACTGGTCTCCCAGGAGCATCTCAATGCACAAACCCTTAGAAGATTCGCTGTTCTTGTACTTAAGTCGGCTTTGTGCCTTTTGTATTCAACCGCGATGCAACTTCTGTGCTTCATGGTCAATGTGAAAGTCCAAGGGATACAATAAACCAGCTTTGGTGCATCGGAAACTAATACTGGTCTCCCAAGTAGCCGCTCGAAGCACAAACTCTTAGAAGATTCACTCTTCTTTTACTTAAGTCGGCATTGATACTTTTGTATTCAATCCCGATGCAATTTCTTTGTATCATGGTCAATGTGAAGGTCCAGGGGATACAGTAAACCTGCACTGGTGCATCGGAATCTATTACTGGAATCCTAGGAGCCGCACAAAGCACAAATATTTAGAAGATTCACTCTTCTTGTACTTAGGTCGGCATTGTCCGTTTTAATTTATATCCCGATGCACGTTCTGTCTTTCATTGTCACCAAGGGATGCAGCAAACCTGCACAGCTGCATCGGAATCAAATACTGGTCTCCCAGGAGCCACTCGAAGCACAAACTCTTAGAAGATTCACTCTTCTTGTACTTAAGTCGGCATTGTGCCTTTTGTATTCAATCCCGATGCAATTTCTTTGTATCATGGTCAGTGTGAAGGTCCAAGGGATACAGTAAACCTGCACTGGTGCATCGGAATCTAATACTGGTCTCCCAGGAGCCGCTCAAGGCACAAACTCATAGAAGATTCACTCTTCTTGTACTTACGTCGGCATTGTCCCTTACTAATTCAATCCCGATGCAATTTCTGTGTTTCATGGTTAATGTGAAGGTCCAAGAGATACGGTAAACCTGCACTGAGGCATCGGAATCTAATTCTGGTCTCCCAAGCTGCCGCTCAAAGCACGAACTCTTAGAAGATTCACTCTTCTTGTACTTAAGTCGCCGTTGTGCCTTTTGTGTTCCATCCCGATGCAATTTCTATTTTTCATGGTCAATGTGAAGTCCAAGGGATACGTTAAACCAGCTCTGGTGCATCGGAATCTAATACTGGTCTCCCTGGACCTGCTCAAAGCACTAACTCTCAGAAGATTCATTTTTCTAGTACATAAGGCGGCATTGTTCCTTTCCTATTCCATCCCGATGCAATTTCTGTGTTTCATGGTCAATGTGAAGGTCCAAGGGATACTGTAAACCTGCACTGCTGCATCGGAATCAAATACTGGTCTCCCAGGAGCCGCTAAAAGCACAATCTGTTAGAAGATTCACTCTTCTTGTACTTCAGTCGGCATTGTGCATTTTGTATTCAATCCGAATGCAATTTCTGTGTTTCATGGTAAATGTGATGGTCCAAGGGTTACAGTAAATCTGCACTGGTGCATCGGAATCTAATACTGGTCTCCCTGGACACGCTCAAAGCACAAACTCAAAGGAGACTCACTCTTCTTATACTCAAGTCGGCATTGTGCGTTTTGTATTCAATCCCGATGCAATATCTGTGTTGCATGGTCGATGTGAAGGTGCAAGGGGTACAGTTAACCTGCACTGGTGCATCGGAATCTAATACTCGTCCCCATGAGCCGCTCAAAGCACAAACTCTTAGAATATTCACTCTTCTTGTACTTAAGTAGGCATTGTGCCTTTTCTATTTAATCCCGATGCGATTTCTGTGTTTCATGGTCAATGTGAAGGTCCAAGGGATGCAGTAAACCTGCACAGCTGCATAGGAATCAAATTCTGGTCTCCCAGGAGCCGCTCAAAGCACAAACTCTTAGAAGATTCACTCTTCTTGTAAGTAAGACGGATTTGTGCCTTTTGTATTCAACCCCAATGCAATCTCTGTGCTTCATGGCCAATGTGAAAGTCCAAGGGTTACAGTAAACCTGCACTGGTGCATCGGAATCTAATACTGGTCTCAGAAGGATCCGCTCAAAGCAAAACCTCTTAGAAGATTCACTCTTCTTGTACTTGAGTCGCTATTGTGCCTTTTGTATTCAATCCCGATGCAATTTCTATGTTTCGTGGTCGATGTGATGGTCCAAGGGATACGTTAAATATGCACTGGTGCATCGGAATCTAATACTGGTATCCCAAAAGCCGCTCAAAGCACAAATTCTCAGAAGATTCACTCTTCTTGTACATAAGTCGGCATTGTCCCTTTAGATTTCAATCCCGTGCAATATCTGTCTTTCATGGTCAATGTGAAAGTCCGAGGGATACTGTAAACCAGCACTACTGCATCAGAATCAAATACTGGTCTCCCAGGAGCCGCTAAAAGCACAATCTGTTAGAAGATTCACTCTTCTTGTACTTCAGTCGGCATTGTGCATTTTGTATTCAATCCGAATGCAATTTCTGTGTTTCATGGTAAATGTGATGGTCCAAGGGTTACAGTAAATCTGCACTGGTGCATCGGAATCTAATACTGGTCTCCCTGTACACGCTCAAAGCACAAATTCTTGGGAGATTCACACATCTTGTACTTAGGTCGTCATTGTGCCTTTTGTGTTCAATCCAGATGCAATTTCTGCGTTTCATTGTCAATGTGTAGGTCCATGGGATGCAGTAAACATGCACCGGTGCATCGGAATCTAATACTGTACTCTCAGAAGCCGCTCAAAGCACAAACTCTTGGAAGAATCACTCTTCTCTTAACTAAGTCGGCAATGTGCTTTTTGTACTCAAATTCCGAAGCAATTTCTTTCTTTCATGGTCAATGTGAAGGTCCAAAAGATACAGCAAACCTGCACTGGTGCATCGGAATGTAATATTCGTCTCCCAGTAGACGCTCAAAGCACAAACTCGTAGAAGACTCACTCTTCTTGTACTTAAGTCGGCATTGTGCGTTTTGTATTCAATCCCGATGCAATATCTGTGTTTCATGGTCAATGTGAAGGTGCAATGGATACAGTAAACCTGCACTGGTGCATCAGTCTAATACTGGTCTCCCATGAGCCGCTCAAAGCACAAACTCTTAGAAGATTCACTCTTCTTGTACTTAAGTCGGCATTGTGCCTTTTCTATTTAATCCCGATGTGATTTCTGTGTTTCACGGTCAATATGAAGGTCCAAGGGATACAGTAAACCTGCACTGGTGCATTGGAATCTAATACAGGTCTCCTAGGAGCCGCTCAAAACACAAACTCTTAGAAAATTCACTCTTCTTTTACCTAAGTCGGCATTGTCCCTTCTGTATTCAATCCCGATGCAATTTCCGTGTTTCACGATCAAAGTGAAGATCAAACGGATACAGAAAACCTGCACTGGTGCGTCGGAATCTAATACTGGTCTCTCATGAGCCGCTCAAAGCACAAATTCTTAGAAGATTCACTCTTCTTGTACCTAAGTCCACATTGTGCATTTTGTATTCAATTCCGATGCAATATCTGTGTTTCATGGTCAATGTGAAGGTCCAAGGGATACAGTAAACCTGCACTGGTGCATCGGAATCTAATACTGGGCTCCCAGGAGCCGCTAAAACCACAACATCTTAGAAAATTCACTCTTCTTGTTATTAAGTCGGCTTTGTGCTTTTTGTATTCTAACCCGATGCAATTTCTGTGCTTCATTGTCAATGGGAATGTCGAAGGGACACAGTAAACCTGCACTGGTGCATCGGAATCTAATACTGGTCTCACAATTATCCGCTCAAAGCAAAAACTCTTAGAAGATTCACTCTTCTTGAACTTAAGTCGCCATTGTGCCTTTTGTATTCAATACCGATGCGATTTCTATGTTTCATGGTCGATGTGAAGGTCCAGGGGATAAGTGAATCCTGCACTGGTGCATCGGAATCTAATACTGGTATCCCAGGAGCCGCTCAATGCAGAAACCCTCAGAAGATTCACTCTTGTTGTACTCAAGTCGGCATTGACCCTTTTGATTTATATCCCGATGCAAGTTCTGTCTTTCATGGTCAATGTGAAGACTCAAGGGATGCAGTAAACCTGCACAGCTGCATAGGAATCATATACTGGTCTCCCAGGAGCCGCTCGAAGCACAAACTTTCAGATGATTCACTCTTCTTGTACTTAAGTCGGCCTTGTGCCTTTTGTATTCAACCCCGATGCAATTTCTTTGTATCATGGTCAATGTGAAGGTCCAAGGGATACAGTAAACCTGCACTGGTGCATCGGAATCTAATACTGGTCTCCCAGGAGCCGCTGAAAGCACAAACTCTTAGAAGATTCACTCATCTTGTAATTAAGCCGGATTTGATCCTTTTGAATTCAACCCCAATGCGATATCTGTGCTTCATGGTCAATGTGAAAGTCCAAGGGATACAGTAAACTTGCACTGGTGCATCGGAATCTAATACTGGTCTCCCAAGGAGCCGCTCAAAACACAAAATCTTAGAAGATTCACTCTTCTTGTACTTATGTCGCCATTGTGCCTTTTGTATTTAATCCCGATGCAATATCTGTATTTCATGGTCGATGTGAAGGTCCAAGGGATACGTTAAATATGCACTGGTGCATCGGAATCTAATACTGGTATCCCAAAAGCCGCTCAAAGCACAAATTCTCAGAAGATTCACTCTTCTTGTACTTAAGTCGGCATTGTCCCTTTTGATTTCAATCCCGATGCAATATCTGTCTTTCATGGTCAATGTGAAAGTCCAAGGGATAGTGTAAACCTGCGCTGCTGCATCGGAATCAAATACTGGTCTCCCAGGAGCCGCTCAAAGCACAATATCTTAGAAGATTCACTCTTCTTGTACATCAGTCGGCATTGTGCATTTTGTATTCAATCCGAATGCAATTTCTGTGTTTCATGGTCAATGTGATGGTCCAAGGGTTACAGTAAACCTGCACTGATGCATCGGAATCTAATACTGGTCTCCCTGGACCCGCTCAAAAAACAAAATCTTGGGAGATTCACTCAAATGGCTCTGAGCACTATGGGACTCAACATCTTAGGTCATAAGTCCCCTGGAACTTAGAACTACTTAAACCTAACTAACCTAAGGACATCACACACACCCATGCCCGAGGCAGGATTCGCACCTGCGACCGTAGCAGTCCCGCGGTTCCGGACTGCAGCGCCAGAACCGCTAGACCAACGCGGCCGGCCAGGAGATTCACTCATCTTGTACTTAGGTCGTCATTGTGCCATTTGTATTCATTCCTGATGTAATTTCTGTGTTTCATTGTCAATGTGAAGGTCCAAGGGATACAGAGAACCTGCACTGGTGCGTCGGAATATAATACTGGTCTCCCATGAGACGCTCAAAGCACAAATTCTTAGAAGATTCACTCTTCTTGTACCTAAGTCGACATTGTGCATTTTGTGTTCGATCCCGATGCGATATCTGTGTTTCATGGTCAATGAGATGGTCCAAGGGATACAGTAAACCTGCACTGGTACATCGGAATCTAATACTGGTCTCCCAGGAGCCGCTCAAACCACAAACTCTTAGAAAATTCACTCTTCTTGTAAATAAGTCAGCATAGTGCTTTTTGTATTCAATCCCGATGCAATCTCTATGTTTCATGGTCGATGTGAAGGTCCAGGGGATAAGTGAAACCTACACTGGTGCATCGGAATCTAATACTGGTATCCCAGGATACGCTCAAAGCACAAACTCTCAGAAGATTCACTCTTCTTGTACTCAAGTCGGCATTGCTCCTTTTGATTTATATCCCGATGCAAGTTCTGTCTTTCATGGTCAATGTAAGGTCTAAGGGATGCAGTAAACCTGCACATCTGCATAGGAATCAAATACTGGTCTCCCAGGAGCCGCTCGCAGCACAAACTCTTAGAAGATTCACTCTTCCTGTACTTAAGTCGGCATTGTGCCTTTTGTATTCAATCCCGATGCAATTTCTTTGTATCATGGTCAATGTGAAGGTCAAAGGGATACTGTAAACCTGTACTGGTGCATCGGAATCTAATACTGGTCTCCCAGGAGCCGCTCAAAGCACAAACACATAGAAGAATCACTCTTCTTGTACTTAAGTCGGCATTGTCCCTTTTGGTTTCAATCCCGATGCAATTCCTGTCTCTCATGGTCAATGTAAAGTCCAAGAGATACAGTAAACCTGCACAGCTGCATCGGAATCAAATACTGGTCTCCCAGGAGCCGCTCGAGGCACAAACTCTTAGAAGATTCCCTCTTCCTGTACTTAAGTCGGCATAGTCCCTTTCGTAATCAAACCCGACGCAATGTATGTGTTTCATGGTCAATGTGAAGGACAAACGTATACAGTAAACCTGCACTGGTGCGTCAGAATCTAATACTGGTCTCCCATGAGCCGCTTAAGGCAAAAATTCTTAGAAGAATCACTCGTCTTGTACTTAAGTCGGCATTGTGCTTTTGTATTCAACCCCGATGCGATTTCTGTGTTTCATGGTAAATATGAGGGTCGAAGGGATACAGTAAACCTGCACTGGTGCCTCGGAATCTAATACTGGTCTCCCAGGAGCCGCTCAAAGCACAAACTCTTAGAAGACTCACTCTTCTTGTACTTAAGTCGGCATTGTGCCTTTCTATACGATCCCGATGCAATATCTGTGTTTCATGGTCAATGTGAAGGTCCAAGGGATACAGTAAACCTGCACTGGTGCATCGGAATCTAATACTGGTCTCCCATGAGCCGCTCAAAGCACAAACTCTTAGAAGATTCACTCTTCTTGTACTTAAGTCGGCATTGTGCTTTTATTATTCAATCCCGATGCATCTTCTGTGTTTCATGGTCAATGTGAAGGTCCAAGGAAACGGTAAACCTGCTCTGTTGCATCATAATCTGATAGTGGTATCCCGGGAGCCGCTGAAAACAAAAACTCTTAGGTGATTCACTCATCTTGTACTTAAGTCCTCATCGTGCTCTTAGTATTTAATCCCGATGCAATTTCTTTGTTTCATGGTCAATGTGAAAGTCCAAGGGATACAGTAAAAATGAACTGGTGCATCGGAATCTAATACTCGTCTGCCACTAGCCGCTCAAATCACAAATTCTTAGAAGACTTCCTCTTCTTCTACTTAAGTCGGCATTGTGGCTTTTGTATGCAATGCAGATGCAATATCTGTGTTTCATGGTCAATATGAAGGTCCAAGGGATACAGTAAACCTAAACTGGTGCATTGGAATCTAATACTGGTCTCCCATGAGCCGCTCAAAGCACAAATTCTAAGAAGGTTCACTCTTCTTGTACTGAAGTCGGCATTGTGCCTTTTGTATTCAATCCCGATGCGATATCTGTGTGTCAAGGTCAATGTGAAGGTCCGAGGGATACAGTAAACCTCCACTGGTTCATCGGAATCCAATACAGGTCTCAAAGGAGCCGCTGAAACCACAAACTCTTAGAAAATTCACTCTTCTTGTACTTCAATCGGCATTGTCCCTTTCGTATTCAATCCCGATGCATTTTCTGTGTTTCATGGTCAATGAGAAAGTCCAAGGGATACAGTAAACCTGCATTGGTGCATCGGAATCTAATACTGGTCTCCCAAGTAGCAGCTCAAAGCACGAACTCTTAGAAGATTCACTCTTCTTGTAGTTAAGTCGCCGTTGTGCCTTTTGTATTCAATCCTGATGCAATTTCTATGTTTCATGCTCAATGTGAAGGTCCTAGGGATACGTTAAACCAGCACTGGTGCATCTGAATCTAATACTAGAATCCCTGGAGCCGCTCAAAGCACAAATTCTAGTACTGAAGTCGGCATTGTGCCTTTTGTATTCAATCCCGATGCGATATCTGTGTGTCAAGGTCAATGTGAAGGTCCGAGGGATACAGTAAACCTCCACTGGTTCATCGGAATCAAATACTGGTCTCCCAGGAGCCGCTCGAAACACAAACTCTCAGAAGATTCACTCTTCTTGTCAAATACTGGTCTCCCAGGAGCCGCTCGAAGGACAAACTCTCAGAGGATTCATTTTTCCTGCACTTAAGTCGGCATTGTGCCTTTTGTATTTAATCCCGATGCAATATCTTTGTATCATGGTCAATGTGAAGGTCCAAGGGATACACTAAACCAGCACTGGTTCCTCGGAATCTAATACTGGTCTCCCAGGAGCCGCTCAAAGCACAAACTCATAGAAGACTCACTCTTCTTGTACTTAAGTCGGCATTGTGCTTTTCCATACGATCCCGATGCAATATCTGTGTTTCATGGTCAATGTGAAGGTCCAAGGGATACAGTAAACCTGCACTGGTGCATCGGACGGCATTGTGAATTTTGTATTCAATCCCGATGCAATTACTTTTTTTATCATGGTCAATGTGAAGGTCCAAGGGATACTGTAAACCTGCACTGGTACATCGGAATCTAATACTGGTCTCCCTGGAGCCGCTCAGAGCACAACCTCTCACAAGATTCACTCTTCTTGTACTTAAGGCGGCATTGTCCCTTTTGAATTCCATCCCGATGCAATTTCCGTGTTTCATGGTAAATGTGAAGGTCCAAGGGATACAGTAAACCTGCACTGGTGCATCGGAATCTGATACTGGTCTCCCAGGAGCCTCTCAATGCACAAACCCTTAGAAGATTCGCTGTTCTTGTACTTAAGTCGGCTTTGTGCCTTTTGTATTCAACCGCGATGCAACTTCTGTGCTTCATGGTCAATGTGAAAGTCCAAGGGATACAATAAACCTGCTTTGGTGCATCGGAAACTAATACTGGTCTCCCAAGTAGCCGCTCGAAGCACAAACTCTTAGAAGATTCACTCTTCTTTTACTTAAGTCGGCATTGATACTTTTGTATTCAATCCCGATGCAATTTCTTTGTATCATGGTCAATGTGAAGGTCCAGGGGATACAGCAAACCTGCACTGGTGCATCGGAATCTATTACTGGAATCCTAGGAGCCGCACAAAGCACAAATATTTAGAAGATTCACTCTTCTTGTACTTAGGTCGGCATTGTCCCTTTTAATTTATATCCCGATGCACGTTCTGTCTTTCATTGTCACCAAGGGATGCTGCAAACCTGCACAGCTGCATCGGAATCAAATACTGGTCTCCCAGGAGCCACTCGAAGCACAAACTCTTAGAAGATTCACTCTTCTTGTACTTAAGTCGGCATTTTGCCTTTTGTATTCAATCCCGATGCAATTTCTTTGTATCATGGTCAGTGTGAAGGTCCAAGGGATACAGTAAACCTGCACTGGTGCATCGGAATCTAATACTGGTCTCCCAGGAGCCGCTCAAGGCACAAACTCATAGAAGATTCACTCTTCTTGTACTTACGTCGGCATTGTCCCTTACGTATTCAATCCCGATGCAATTTCTGTGTTTCATGGTTAATGTGAAGGTCCAAGAGATACGGTAAACCTGCACTGAGGCATCGGAATCTAATTCTGGTCTCCCAAGCTGCCGCTCAAAGCACGAACTCTTAGAAGATTCACTCTTCTTGTACTTAAGTCGCCGTTGTGCCTTTTGTGTTGCATCCCGATGCAATTTCTATTTTTCATTGTCAATGTGAAGTCCAAGGGATACGTTAAACCAGCTCTGGTGCATCGGAATCTAATACTGGTCTCCCTGGACCTGCTCAAAGCACTAACTCTCAGAAGATTCATTTTTCTAGTACATAAGGCGGCATTGTTCCTTTCCTATTCCATCCCGATGCAATTTCTGTGTTTCATGGTCAATGTGAAGGTCCAAGGGATACAGTAAACCTGCACTGGTGCATCGGAATCTAATACTGAACTCCCAGGAGCCGCTCAATGCACAAACTCTTGGAAGATTCACTCTTCTTGTACTTAAGTCGGCGTTGTCCTTTTCGTAATCAATCCCGATGCAATTTCTGTGTTTCATGGTCAATGTGAAGGACAAAAATATACAGAAAACCGGCACTGGTGCATCTGAATCTAATACTGGTCTCCCATGACCCGCTCGAAGCACAAATTATAAATAGATTCACTCTTCTTGTACTTCAGTCGGCATTGTGCATTTTGTATTCAATCCCGATACAATTTCTGTATTTCATCGTCAATGTGACATTTCAAGGGATACAGAAAACCTGCATTGGTGCATCGGATTCTAATACTGAACTCCCAGGAGCCGCTTGAAGCACAAACTCTTAGAAGATTCACTCTTCTTGTACTTAAGTCGGCATTGTCCATTTTGTATTCAATCCCGATGCAATTTCTGTACTTCATGGTCAAAGTGAAGGTCAAACGGATGCAGAAAACCTGCACTGGTGTGTCTGAATCTAATACTGGTCTCCCTTGACCCGCTCAAAGCACAAATTATAAATAGATTCACTCTTCTTGTACTTCAGTCGGCATTGTGCATTTTGTATTCAATCCCGATACAATTTCTGTATTTCATCGTCAATGTGACGGTTCAAGGGATACAGAAAACCTGCATTGGTGCATCGGATTCTAATACTGGCCTCCCTGTAGCCGCTCAAACCACAAACCACTAGAAGGTTCACTTTCCTTGTACTTAAGTCGGCATTGTCCATTTTGTATTCCATCCCGATTCAAATTCTGTATTTCATGGTCAATGTGAATTTCCAGGGGATACAGTAAATCTGCACTGGTGCATCGGAATCTAATACTGGTCTCCCAGGAGTCGCTCAAAGCACAAAATTTTAGAAGATTCACTCATCTTGTCTTTAAGTTGGAATTGTCCCTCTTGTATTCAATCCTGATGCAATATGTGTGTTTTATGGTCAATGTGAAAGTCTAAGGGATACAGTAAACCTGCACTCGTGCATCGGAATATAATATTGGTCTCCCAGGAGCCGTTCAAAGCACAAAGTCTAAGAAGATACACACTTCTTGTACTTAAGTCGACATTTTGCCTTTAATATTCAATCCCGATGCAATATCTTTGTTTAATGCTCAATGTGAAGGTCCAAGGGATACAGTAAACCTGCACTGGTGCATCTGAATCAAATACTCGTCTCCCCGGAGCCGCACTAAGCACAAAGTCGTAGAAGACTCTCTCTTCTAGTACTTAAGTCGGCATTGTGCCTTTTGTATTCAATCCCGATGCAATATCTGTGTTGCATGGTCAATGTGAAGGTGCAAGGGATACAGTAAACCTGCACTGGTGCATCGGAATCTAATACTCGTCTCCCATGAGCCGCTCAAAGCACAAACTCTTAGAATATTCACTCTTCTTGTACTTAAGTAGGCATTGTGCCTTTTCTATTTAATCCCGATGCGATTTCTGTGTTTCATGGTCAATGTGAAGGTCCAAGGGATGCAGTAAACCTGCACAGCTGCATAGGAATCAAATTCTGGTCTCCCAGGAGCCGCTCAAAGCACAAACTCTTAGAAGATTCACTCTTCTTGTAAGTAAGCCGGAATTGTGCCTTTTGAATTCAACCCCAATGCAATCTCTATGCTTCATGGTCAATGTGAAAGTCCAAGGGTTACAGTAAACCTGCACTGGTGCATCGGAATCTAATACTGGTCTCAGAAGGAGCCGCTCAAAGGAAAAACTCTTAGAAGATTCACTCTTCTTGTACTTAAGTCGGCATTGTCCCTTTTGATTTCAATCCCGATGCAATATCTATCTTTCATGGTCAATGTGAAAGTCCAAGGGATACTGTAAACCTGCACTGCTGCATCGGAATCAAATACTGGTCTCCCAGGAGCCGCTAAAAGCACAATCTGTTAGAAGATTCACTCTTCTTGTACTTCAGTCGGCATTGTGCATTTTGTATTCAATCCGAATGCAATTTCTGTGTTTCATGGTAAATGTGATGGTCCAAGGGTTACAGTAAACCTGCACTGGTGCATCGGAATCTAATACTGGTCTCCCTGGACCCGCTCAAAGCACAAAATCTTGGGAGATTCACTCATCTTGTACTTAGGTCGTCATTGTGCTTTTGTGTTCAATCCAGATGTAATTTCTGCGTTTCATTGTCAATGTGTAGGTCCATGGGATGCAGTAAACATGCGCTGGTGCATCGGAATCTAATACTGTACTCTCAGAAGCCGCTCAAAGCACAAACTCTTAGAAGAATCACGCTTCTCTTAACTATGTCGGCAATGTGCTTTTTGTATACAAATTCCGAAGCAATTTCTTTCTTTCATGGTCAATGTGAAGGTCCAAAAGATACAGCAAACCTGCACTGGTGCATCGGAATGTAATACTCGACTCCCAGGAGACGCTCAAAGCACAAACTCGTAGAAGACTCACTCTTCTTGTACTTAAGTCGGCATTGTGCGTTTTGTATTCAATCCCGATGCAATATCTGTGTTTCATGGTCAATGTGAAGGTGCAGTGGATACAGTAAACCTGCACTGGTGCATCGGAATCTAATACTGGTCTCCCATGAGCCGCTCAAAGCACAAACTCTCAGAAGATTCACTCTTCTTGTACTTAAGTCGGCATTGTGCCTTTTCTATTTAATCCCGATGTGATTTCTGTGTTTCACGGTCAATGTGAAGGTCCAAGGGATACAGTAAACCTGCACTGGTGCATTGGAATCTAATACAGGTCTCCTAGGAGCCGCTCAAAACACAAACTCTTAGAAAATTCACTCTTCTTTTACCTAAGTCGGCATTGTCCCGTCTGTATTCAATCCCGATGCAATTTCCGTGTTTCACGGTCAAAGTGAAGGTCAAACGGATACAGAAAACCTGCACTGGTGCGTCGGAATCTAATACTGGTCTCTCATGAGCCGCTCAAAACACAAATTCTTAGAAGGTTCACTCTTCTTGTACCTAAGTCCGCATTGTGCATTTTGTATTCAATCCCGATGCAATATCTGTGTTTCATGGTCAATGTGAAGGTCCAAGGGATACAGTAAACCTGCACTGGTGCATCGGAATCTAATACTGGGCTCCCAGGAGCCGCTCAAACCACAACATCTTAGAAAATTCACTCTTCTTGTACTTAAGTCGCAATTGTGCCTTTTGTATTCAATCCCGATGCAATTTCTATGTTTCATGGTCGATGTGAAGGTCCAGGGGATAAGTGAATCCTGCACTGGTGCATCGGAATCTAATACTGGTATCCCAGGAGCCGCTCAAAGCAGAAATCCTCAGAAGATTCACTTCTAGTTGTACTCAAGTCGGCATTGTCCCTTTTGATTTATATCCCGATGCAAGTTCTGTCTTTCATGGTCAATTGGAAGGTTCAAGGGATGCAGTAAACCTGCACAGCTGCATAGGAATCATATACTGGTCTCCCAGGAGCCGCTCGAAGCACAAACATTCAGATGATTCACTCTTCTTGTACTTAAGTCGGCCTTGTGCCTTTTGTATTCAACCCCGATGCAATTTCTTTGTATCATGGTCAATGTGAAGGTCCAAGGGATACAGTAAACCTGCACTGGTGCATCGGAATCTAATACTGGTCTCCCATGAGCCGCTCAAAGCACAAACTTTTAGAAGATTCACTCTTCTTGTAATTAAGCCGGATTTGTGCCTTTTGTGTTCAACCCCAATGCGATTTCTGTGCTTCATGGTCAATGTGAAAGTCCAAGGGATACAGTAAACTTGCACTGGTGCATCGGAATCTAATACTGGTCTCCCAAGGAGCCGCTCAAAACACAAAATCTTAGAAGATTCACTCTTCTTGTACTTATGTCGCCATTGTGCCTTTTGTATTCAATCCCGATGCAATATCTGTATTTCATGGTCGATGTGAAGGTCCAAGGGATACGTTAAATATGCACTGGTGCATCGGAATCTAATACTGGTATCCCAAAAGCCGCTCAAAGCACAAATTCTCAGAAGATTCACTCTTCTTGTACTTAAGTCGGCATTGTCCCTTTTGATTTCAATCCCGATGCAATATCTGTCTTTTCTGGTCAATGTGAAAGTCCAAGGGATAGTGTAAACCTGCACTGCTGCATCGGAATCAAATACTGGTCTCCCAGGAGCCGCTCAAAGCACAATCTCTTAGAAGATTCACTCTTCTTGTACATCAGTCGGCATTGTGCATTTTGTATTCAATCCGAATGCAATTTCTGTGTTTCATGGTCAATGTGATGGTCCAAGGGTTACAGTAAACCTGTACTGATGCATCGGAATGTAATACTGGTCTCCCTGGACCCGCTCAAAAAACAAAATCTTGGGAGATTCACTCAAATGACTCTGAGCACTATGGGACTCAACATCTTAGGTCATAAGTCCCCTGGAACTTAGAACTACTTAAACCTAACTAACCTAAGGACATCACACACACCCATGCCCGAGGCAGGATTCGAACCTGCGACCGTAGCATTCCCGCGGTTCCGGACTGCAGCGCCAGAACCGCTAGACCAACGCGGCCGCCAGGAGATTCACTCATCTTGTACTTAGGTCGTCATTGTGCCATTTGTATTCAATCCTGATGCAATTTCTGTGTTTCATTGTCAATGTGAAGGTGCAAGGGATACAGTAAACCTACACTGGTGCATCAGAATCTAATACTGGTCTCCCATGAGCCGCTCAAAGCACAAACTCTTAGAAGATTCACTCTTCTTGTACTTAAGTCGGCATTGTGGCTTTTCTATTTAATCCCGATGCGATTTCTATGTTTCACGGTCAATGTGAAGGTCCAAGGGATACAGTAAACCTGCACTGGTACATCGGAATGTAATACTGGTCTCCCAGGAGCCGCTCAAACCACAAACTCTTAGAAAATTCACTCTTCTTGTAATTAAGTCGGGATAGTGCTTTTTGTATTCAATCCCGATGCAATCTCTATGTTTCATGGTCGATGTGAAGGTCCAGGGGATAAGTGAAACCTACCCTGGTGCATCGGAATCTAATACTGGTATCCCAGGATACGCTCAAAGCACAAACTCTCAGAAGATTCACTCTACTTGTACTCAAGTCGGCATTGCCAATTTTGATTTATATCCCGATGGAAGTTCTGTCTTTCATGGTCAATGTGAAGGTCTAAGGGATGCAGTAAACCTGCACAGCTGCATAGGACCAAATACTGCTCTCCCAGGAGCCGCTCGCAGCACAAACTCTTAGAAGATTCACTCTTCCTGTACTTAAGTCGGCATTGTGCCTTTTGTATTCAATCCCGATGCAATTTCTTTGTATCATGGTCAATGTGAAGGTCAAAGGGATACTGTAAACCTGCACTGGTGCATCGGAATCTAATACTGGTCTCCCAGGAGCCGCTCAAAGAACAAACACATAGAAGAATCATTCTTCTTGTACTTAAGTCGGCATTGTCCCTTTTGGTTTCAATCCCGATGCAATTCCTGTCTCTCATGGTCAATGTAAAAGTCCAAGGGATACAGTAAACCTGCACAGCTGCATCGGAATCAAATACTGGTCTCCCAGGAGCCGCTCGAAGCACAAACTCTTAGAAGTTTCACTCTTCCTGTACTTAAGTCGGCATAGTCCCTTTCGTAATCACACCCGATGCAATTTATGTGTTTCATGGTCAATGTGAAGGACAAACGTAAACAGTAAACCTTCACTGGTGCATCAGAATCTAATACTGGTCTCCCATGAGCCGCACACGGCAAAAATTAGTAGAAGATTCACTCGTCTTGTACTTAAGTCGGCATTGTGCTTTTGAATTCAATCCCGATGCGATTTCTGTGTTTCATGGTAAATATGAGGGTCGATGGGATACAGTAAACCTGCACTGGTGCCTCGGAATCTAATACTGGTCTCCCAGGAGCCGCTCAAAGCACAAACTCTTAGAAGACTCACTCTTCTTGTACTTAAGTCGGCATTGTGCCTTTCTATACGATCCCGATGCAATATCTGTGTTTCATGGTCAATGTGAAGGTCCAAGGGATACAGTAAACCTGCACTGGTGCATCGGAATCTAATACTGGTCTCCCATGAGCCGCTCAAAGCACAAACTCTTAGAAGATTCACTCTCCTTGTACTTAAGTCGGCATTGTGCTTTTATTATTCAATCCCGATGCATTTTCTGTGTTTCATGGTCAATGTGAAGGTCCAAGGAAACAGTAAACCTGCATTGGTGCATCATAATCTGATAGTGGTATCCCGGGAGCCGCTGAAAACACAAACTCTTAGGTGATTCACTCATCTTGTACTTAAGTCTTCATCGTGCTTTTAGTATTTAATCCCGATGCAATTTCTTTGTTTCATGGTCAATGTGAAAGTCCAAGGGATACAGTAAAAATGAACTGGTGCATCGGAATCTAATACTCGTCTGCCAGGAGCCGCTCAAATCACAAATTCTTAGAAGACTTCCTCATCTTGTACTTAAGTCGGCATTGTGGCTTTTGTATGCAATGCAGATGCAATATCTGTGTTTCATGGTCAATATGAAGGTCCAAGGGATACAGTAAACCTAAATTGGTGCATTGGAATCTAATACTGGTCTCCCATGAGCCGCTCAAAGCACAAATTCTAAGAAGGTTCACTCTTCTTGTACTGAAGTCGGCATTGTGCCTATTGTATCCAATCCCGATGCGGTATCTGTGTGTCATGGTCAATGTGAAGGTCCGAGGGTACAGTAAACCTCCACTGGTGCATCGGAATCTAATACAGGTCTCAAAGGAGCCGCTCAAACCACAAACTCTTAGAAAATTCACTTTTCTTGTACTTAAGTCGGCATTGTCAGTTTTGGTTTCAATCTCGATGCAATTTCTGTCTTTCATGGTCAATGTGAAAGTCCAAGGTATACAGTAATATGAACAGCTGCATCGGAATCAAATACTGGTCTCCCAGGAGCCGCTCGAAACACAAACTCTTAGAAGATTTTCTCTTCTTGTACTTCAGTCGGCATTGTGCATTTTGTATTCATTCTCGATGCAAACTCTGTGTTTCATCGTCAATGTGACGGTCCAAGGGATACAGTAAACCTGCACTGGTGCATCGGAATCTAATACTGGTATCCGAGTAGCCGCTCAAACCACAAACTCTCAGAAGATTCACTCTTCTTGTCAAATACTGGTCTCCCAGGAGCCGCTCGAAGGACAAACTCTTAGAGGATTCATTTTTCCTGCACTTAAGTCGGCATTGTGCCTTTTGTATTCAATCCCGATGCAATTTCTTTGTATCATGGTCAATGTGAAGGTCCAAGGGATACTGTAAACCTGCACTGGTACATCGGAATCTAATACTGGTCTCCCTGGAGCCGCTCAGAGCACAACCTCTCACAAGATTCACTCTTCTTGTACTTAAGGCGGCATTGTCCCATTTGAATTCCATCCCGATGCAATTTCCGTGTTTCATGGTAAATGTGAAGGTCCAAGGGATACAGTAAACCTGCACTGGTGCATCGGAATCTAATACTGGTCTCCCAGGAGCCTCTCAATGCACAAACCCTTAGAAGATTCACTCTTCTTGTACTTAAGTCGGCTTTGTGCCTTTTGTATTCAACCGCGATGCAACTTCTGTGCTTCATGGTCAATGTGAAAGTCCAAGGGATACAATAACCTGCATTGGTGCATCGGAAACTAATACTGGTCTCCCAAGTAGCCGCTCGAAGCACAAACTCTTAGAAGATCCACTCTTCTTTTACTTAAGTCGGCATTGATCCTTTTGTATTCAATCCCGATGCAATTTCTTTGTATCATGGTCAATGTGAAGGTCCAGGGGATACAGTAAACGTGCACTGGTGCATCGGAATCTATTACTGGAATCCTAGGAGCCGCACAAAGCACAAATATTTAGAAGATTCACTCTTCTTGTACTTAGGTCGGCATTGTCCCTTTTAATTTATATCCCGATGCACGTTCTGTCTTTCATGGTCACCAAGGGATGCAGTAAACTTGCACAGCTGCATCGTAATCTAATACTGGTCTCCCAGGAGCCGCTCGAAGCACAAACTCTTAGAAGATTAACTCTTCTTGTACTTCTGTCGGCATTGTGCATTTTGTATTCAATCCCGATGCATTTTCTGTGTT
Organism: Schistocerca americana; assembly: GCF_021461395.2. Taxonomy (NCBI): domain Eukaryota; kingdom Metazoa; phylum Arthropoda; class Insecta; order Orthoptera; family Acrididae; genus Schistocerca; species Schistocerca americana. Next base: position 7,092,374 of record NC_060121.1, on the reverse strand, counting down.
TCATCGTCAATGTGACTGTTCAAGGGATACAGAAAACCTGCACTGGTGCATCGGAATCTAATACCGGTCTCCCTGGACCCACTCAAAGCACAAACTCGTAGAAGATTCATTTTTCTAGTACATAAGGCGGCATTGTTCCTTTCTTATTCCATCCCGATCCAATTTCTGTGTTTCATGGTCAATGTGAAAGTCCAAGGGATACAGTAAACCTGCACTGGTGCATCAGAATCTAATACTGAACTCCCAGGAGCCGCTCAATACACAAACTCTTGGAAGATTCACTCTTCTTGTACTTAAGTCGGCGTTGTCCTTTTCGTAATCAATCCCGATGCAATTTCTGTGTTTCATGGTCAATGTGAAGGACAAACACATACAGAAAACCTGCACTGGTGCATCTGAATCTAATACTGGTCTCCCATGAAGCGCTCAAAGTAAAAACTCTTAGAAGATTCACTCTTCTTGTAGTTAAGTCGTCATTGTGCCTTTAGTATTCAAAACCGATGCAATTTCTTAGTTTCATTGTCAAGGGGAAGGTCCAAGTGATACAGTAAAAATGCACTGGTGCATCGGAATTTAATACAGGTCTCCCAGGAGCCGCTCAAACCACAAACTGTTAGAAAAATCACTGTTCTTGTACTTAAGGTAGCATTGTCCATTTTGTATTCAATCCCGATGCAATATCTATACTACATGGTCAAAGTGAAGGTCAAACGTATGCAGAAAAACTGCACTGGTGTGTCTGAATCTAATATTGGTCTCCCATGACCCGCTCACAGCACAAATTATAAACAGATTCACTCTTCTTGTACTTCAGTCGGCATTGTGCATTTTGTATTCAATCCCGATGCAATTTCTGTATTTCATCGTCAATGTGACGGTTCAAGGGATACAGAAAACCTGCAATGGTGCATCGGAATCTAATACTGGTCTCGCTGTAGCCGCTCAAACCACAAACTCTTAGAAGATTCACTTTTCCTGTACTTAAGTTGGCATTGTCTATTTTGTATTCCATCCCGGTGCAATTTCTGTGTTTCATGGTCAATGTGAAGGTCCAGGGGATACAGTAAATCTGCACTGGTGCATCGGAATCTAATACTGGTCTCCCAGGAGTCGCTCAAATCACAAAATCTTAGAAGATTCACTCATCTTGTATTTAAGTTGGAATTGTCCCTTACGTACTCAATCCCGATGCAATTTCTGTGTTTCATGGTAAATGTGAAGGTCCAAGAGATACGGTAAACCTGCACTGAGGCATCGGAATGTAATTCTGGTCTCCCAAGCAGCCGCTCAAAGCACGAACTCTTAGAAGATTCACTCTTCTTGTACTTAAGTCGCCGTTATGCCTTTTGTATTCCATCCCGATGCAATTTCTATTTTTCATGGTCAATGTGAACGTCCAAGGGATACGTTAAACCAGCACTGGTGCATCGAAATCTAATACTGGTATCCCAGGAGCCGCTCAAAGCACAAACTATCAGAAGATTCACTCTTCTTGTACTTAAGTCGGATTTGTCCCTTTTGGTTTCAATCCCGATGCAATTTCCGAATTTCATGGTCAATGTGAAGGTCCAAGGGATACAGTAAACCTGCACTGGTGCATCGGAATCTAATACTGGTCTCCCAGGAGCCGCTCGAAGCACAAACTCTTAGAAGATTCACACTTCTTGTACTTAAGTCGACATTTTGCCTTTAATATTCAATCCTGATGCAATATCTTTGTTTCATGCTCAATGTGAAGGTCCAAGGGATACAGTAAACCTGCACTGGTGGATCAGAATCAAATACTCGTCTCCCCGGAGCCGCTCTAAGCACAAAGTCGTAGAAGACTCTCTCTTCTAGTACTTAAGACGGCATTGTGCCTTTTGTATTGAATCCCTATGCAATATCTGTGTTTCATGGTCAATGTGAAGGTGATAGGGATACAGTTACAATGCACTGCTGCATTGGAATCTAATACAGGTCTCCCATTAGCCGCTGAAAGCACAACCTCTTAGAAGATTAAGTCTGCTTGTACTTAAGGCCCCATTGTGCCTTTATTATTCAATCCCGATGCAATTTCAGTGTTTCATGGTCAATGTGAGGGTCCAAGGGATACTGAAAACCTGCACTGCTGCATCGTAATCAAATACTGGTGTCCCAGGAGCCGCTCAAAGCACAAACCCTTAGAAGATTCACTCTTCTTGAAATTAAGCCGGATTTGTGCCTTTTGTATTCAACCCCAATGCAATTTCTGTGCTTCATGGTCAATGTGAAAGTCCAAGGGATACAGTAAACCTGCACTGGTGCATCGGAATCTAATACTGGTCTCCCAAGGAGCCGCTCAAAACACAAAATCTTAGAAGATTCACTCTTCCTGTACTTATGTCGCCATTGTGCCTTTTGTATTCAATCACGATGCAATTTCTATGTTTCATGGTCGATGTGAAGGTCCAAGGGATACGTTAAATATGCACTGTTGCATGGAAATCTATTACTGGTATCCCAAAAGCCGCTCAAAGCACAAATTCTCAGAAGATTCACTCTTCTTGTACTTAAGCCGGCATTGTCCCTTTTGATTTCAATCCCGATGCAATATCTGTCTTTCATGGTCAATGTGAAAGTCCAAGGGATACTGTAAACCTGCACTGCTGCATCGGAATCAAATACTGGTCTCCCAGGAGCCGCTCAATGCACAATCTCTTAGAAGATTCACTCTTCTTGTACTTCAGTCGGCATTGTGCATTTTGTATTCAATCCGAATGCAATTTCTGTGTTTCAAGGTCAATGTGATGGTCCAAGGGTTACAGTAAACCTGCACTGGTGCATCGGAATCTAATACTGGTCTCCCTGGACCCGCTCAAACACAAAATCTTGGGAGATTCACTCATCTTGAACATAGGTCGTCATTGTGCCTTATGTGTTCAATCCTAAAGCAATTTCTGTGTTTCAATGTCAATGTGAAGGTCCATGGGATACAGTAAACGTGCACTGGTGCATCAGAATCTAATACTGATCTCTCAGGAGCCGCTCAAAGCACAAACTCGTAGAAGACTCACTCTTCTTATACTTAAGTCGGCATTGTGCGTTTTGTATTCAATCCCGATGCAATATCTGTGTTTCATGGTCAATGTGAAAGTGCAAGGGATACAGTAAACCTGCACTGGTGCATCGGATTTATTACTGGTCTCCCAGGAGCCTCTCAAACCACAAACTCTTAGAAAACTCACTCTTCTTGTAATTAAGTCGGCTTTGTGCATTTTGTATTCAAACCCGATGCTATTTCTGTGCCTCATTTTCAAAGTGATGGTCCAAGGGATACAGTAAACCTGGACTGGTGCATCGTAATCTAATACTGGTCTCCCAGGAGCCGCTCGAAGCACAAACTCTTAGAAGATTAACTCTTCTTGTACTTCTGTCGGCATTGTGCATTTTGTATTCAATCCCGATGCATTTTCTGTGTTTCATCGTCAATGTGACTGTTCAAGGGATACAGAAAACCTGCACTGGTGCATCGGAATCTAATACCGGTCTCCCTGGACCCACTCAAAGCACAAAGTCGTAGAAGATTCATTTTTCTAGTACATAAGGCGGCATTGTTCCTTTCTTATTCCATCCCGATCCAATTTCTGTGTTTCATGGTCAATGTGAAAGTCCAAGGGATACAGTAAACCTGCACTGGTGCATCGGAATCTAATACTGAACTCCCAGGAGCCGCTCAATACACAAACTCTTGGAAGATTCACTCTTCTTGTACTTAAGTCGGCGTTTTCCTTTTCGAAATCAATCCCGATGCAATTTCTGTGTTTCATGGTCAATGTGAAGGACAAACACATACAGAAAACCTGCACTGGTGCATCTGAATCTAATACTGGTCTCCCATGAAGCGCTCAAAGTAAAAACTCTTAGAAGATTCACTCTTCTTGTAGTTAAGTCGTCATTGTGCCTTTAGTATTCAAAACCGATGCAATTTCTTAGTTTCATTGTCAAGGGGAAGGTCCAAGTTATACAGTAAAAATGCACTGGTGCATCGGAATTTAATACAGGTCTCCCAGGAGCCGCTCAAACCACAAACTGTTAGAAAAATCACTCTTCTTGTACTTAAGGTAGCATTGTCCATTTTGTATTCAATCCCGATGCAATATCTATACTACATGGTCAAAGTGAAGGTCAAACGTATGCAGAAAAACTGCACTGGTGTGTCTGAATCTAATATTGGTCTCCCATGACCCGCTCACAGCACAAATTATAAACAGATTCACTCTTCTTGTACTTCAGTCGGCATTGTGCATTTTGTATTCAATCCCGATGCAATTTCTGTATTTCATCGTCAATGTGACGGTTCAATAGATACAGAAAACCTGCAATGGTGCATCGGAATCTAATACTGGTCTCGCTGTAGCCGCTCAAACCACAAACTCTTGGAAGATTCACTTTTCCTGTACTTAAGTTGGCATTGTCTATTTTGTATTCCATCCCGGTGCAATTTCTGTGTTTCATGGTCAATGTGAAGGTCCAGGGGATACAGTAAATCTGCACTGGTGCATCGGAATCTAATACTGGTCTCCCAGGAGTCGCTCAAATCACAAAATCTTAGAAGATTCACTCATCTTGTATTTAAGTTGGAATTGTCCCTTACGTACTCAATCCCGATGCAATTTCTGTGTTTCATGGTAAATGTGAAGGTCCAAGAGATACGGTAAACCTGCACAGAGGCATCGGAATCTAATTCTGGTCTCCTAAGCAGCCGCTCAAAGCACGAACTCTTAGAAGATTCACTCTTCTTGTACTTAAGTCGCCGTTATGCCTTTTGTATTCCATCCCGATGCAATTTCTATTTTTCATGGTCAATGTGAACGTCCAAGGGATACGTTAAACCAGCACTGGTGCATCGAAATCTAATACTGGTATCCCAGGAGCCGCTCAAAGCACAAACTATCAGAAGATTCACTCTTCTTGTACTTAAGTCGGATTTGTCCCTTTTGGTTTCAATCCCGATGCAATTTCCGAATTTCATGGTCAATGTGAAGGTCCAAGGGATACAGTAAACCTGCACTGGTGCATCGGAATCTAATACTGGTCTCCCAGGAGCCGCTCGAAGCACAAACTCTTAGAAGATTCACACTTCTTGTACTTAAGTCGACATTTTGCCTTTAATATTCAATCCTGATGCAATATCTTTGTTTCATGCTCAATGTGAAGGTCCAAGGGATACAGTAAACCTGCACTGGTGGATCAGAATCAAATACTCGTCTCCCCGGAGCCGCTCTAAGCACAAAGTCGTAGAAGACTCTCTCTTCTAGTACTTAAGACGGCATTGTGCCTTTTGTATTGAATCCCTATGCAATATCTGTGTTTCATGGTCAATGTGAAGGTGATAGGGATACAGTTACAATGCACTGCTGCATTGGAATCTAATACAGGTCTCCCATTAGCCGCTGAAAGCACAACCTCTTAGAAGATTAAGTCTGCTTGTACTTAAGGCCCCATTGTGCCTTTATTATTCAATCCCGATGCAATTTCAGTGTTTCATGGTCAATGTGAGGGTCCAAGGGATACTGAAAACCTGCACTGCTGCATCGTAATCAAATACTGGTGTCCCAGGAGCCGCTCAAAGCACAAACCCTTAGAAGATTCACTCTTCTTGAAATTAAGCCGGATTTGTGCCTTTTGTATTCAACCCCAATGCAATTTCTGTGCTTCATGGTCAATGTGAAAGTCCAAGGGATACAGTAAACCTGCACTGGTGCATCGGAATCTAATACTGGTCTCCCAAGGAGCCGCTCAAAACACAAAATCTTAGAAGATTCACTCTTCCTGTACTTATGTCGCCATTGTGCCTTTTGTATTCAATCACGATGCAATTTCTATGTTTCATGGTCGATGTGAAGGTCCAAGGGATACGTTAAATATGCACTGTTGCATGGAAATCTATTACTGGTATCCCAAAAGCCGCTCAAAGCACAAATTCTCAGAAGATTCACTCTTCTTGTACTTAAGCCGGCATTGTCCCTTTTGATTTCAATCCCGATGCAATATGTGTCTTTCATGGTCAATGTGAAAGTCCAAGGGATACTGTAAACCTGCACTGCTGCATCGGAATCAAATACTGGTCTCCCAGGAGCCGCTCAATGCACAATCTCTTAGAAGATTCACTCTTCTTGTACTTCAGTCGGCATTGTGCATTTTGTATTCAATCCGAATGCAATTTCTGTGTTTCAAGGTCAATGTGATGGTCCAAGGGTTACAGTAAACCTGCACTGGTGCATCGGAATCTAATACTGGTCTCCCTGGACCCGCTCAAACACAAAATCTTGGGAGATTCACTCATCTTGAACATAGGTCGTCATTGTGCCTTATGTGTTCAATCCTAAAGCAATTTCTGTGTTTCAATGTCAATGTGAAGGTCCATGGGATACAGTAAACGTGCACTGGTGCATCAGAATCTAATACTGATCTCTCAGGAGCCGCTCAAAGCACAAACTCGTAGAAGACTCACTCTTCTTATACTTAAGTCGGCATTGTGCGTTTTGTATTCAATCCCGATGCAATATCTGTGTTTCATGGTCAATGTGAAAGTGCAAGGGATACAGTAAACCTGCACTGGTGCATCGGATTTATTACTGGTCTCCCAGGAGCCTCTCAAACCACAAACTCTTAGAAAACTCACTCTTCTTGTAATTAAGTCGGCTTTGTGCATTTTGTATTCAAACCCGATGCAATTTCTGTGCCTCATTTTCAAAGTGATGGTCCAAGGGATACAGTAAACCTGGACTGGTGCATCGTAATCTAATACTGGTCTCCCAGGAGCCGCTCGAAGCACAAACTCTTAGAAGATTAACTCTTCTTGTACTTCTGTCGGCATTGTGCATTTTGTATTCAATCCCGATGCATTTTCTGTGTTTCATCGTCAATGTGACTGTTCAAGGGATACAGAAAACCTGCACTGGTGCATCGGAATCTAATACCGGTCTCCCTGGACCCACTCAAAGCACAAAGTCGTAGAAGATTCATTTTTCTAGTACATAAGGCGGCATTGTTCCTTTCTTATTCCATCCCGATCCAATTTCTGTGTTTCATGGTCAATGTGAAAGTCCAAGGGATACAGTAAACCTGCACTGGTGCATCGGAATCTAATACTGAACTCCCAGGAGCCGCTCAATACACAAACTCTTGGAAGATTCACTCTTCTTGTACTTAAGTCGGCGTTTTCCTTTTCGAAATCAATCCCGATGCAATTTCTGTGTTTCATGGTCAATGTGAAGGACAAACACATACAGAAAACCTGCACTGGTGCATCTGAATCTAATACTGGTCTCCCATGAAGCGCTCAAAGTAAAAACTCTTAGAAGATTCACTCTTCTTGTAGTTAAGTCGTCATTGTGCCTTTAGTATTCAAAACCGATGCAATTTCTTAGTTTCATTGTCAAGGGGAAGGTCCAAGTGATACAGTAAAAATGCACTGGTGCATCGGAATTTAATACAGGTCTCCCAGGAGCCGCTCAAACCACAAACTGTTAGAAAAATCACTCTTCTTGTACTTAAGGTAGCATTGTCCATTTTGTATTCAATACCGATGCAATATCTATACTACATGGTCAAAGTGAAGGTCAAACGTATGCCGAAAAACTGCACTGGTGTGTCTGAATCTAATATTGGTCTCCCATGACCCGCTCACAGCACAAATTATAAACAGATTCACTCTTCTTGTACTTCAGTCGGCATTGTGCATTTTGTATTCAATCCCGATGCAATTTCTGTATTTCATCGTCAATGTGACGGTTCAAGGGATACAGAAAACCTGCAATGGTGCATCGGAATCAAATACTGGTCTCGCTGTAGCCGCTCAAACCACAAACTCTTAGAAGATTCACTTTTCCTGTACTTAAGTTGGCATTGTCTATTTTGTATTCCATCCCGGTGCAATTTCTGTGTTTCATGGTCAATGTGAAGGTCCAGGGGATACAGTAAATCTGCACTGGTGCATCGGAATCTAATACTGGTCTCCCAGGAGTCGCTCAAATCACAAAATCTTAGAAGATTCACTCATCTTGTATTTAAGTTGGAATTGTCCCTCTTGTACTTAATCCCGATGCAATATCTGTGTTTTATGGTCAATGTGAAGGTCTAAGAGATACAGTAAACCTGCACTCGTGCATCTGAATTTAATACTGGTCTCCCAGGAGCCGCTCAAAGCACAAACTCTAAGAAGATTCACACTTCTTGTACTTAAGTCGACATTTTGCCTTTAATATTCAATCCCGATGCAATATCTTTTTTTCATGCTCAATGTGAAGGTCCAAGGGATACAGTAAACCTGCACTGGTGCATCAGAATCAAATACTCGTCTCCCAGGAGCCGCTCTAAGCTCAAAGTCGTAGAAGACTCTCTCTTCTAGTACTTAAGTCGGCATTGTGCCTTTTGTATTCAATCCCGATGCAATATCTGTGTTTCATGGTCAATGTGAAGGTGATAGGGGTACAGAAACAATGCACTGCTCCATCGGAATCTAATACTGGTCTCCCATGAGCCGCTGAAAGCATAACATCTTTGGAGGTTCAGTCTTGTTGTACTTAAGTCGGCATTGTGCCTTTATTATTCAATCCCGATGCAATTTCTGTGTTTCATGGTCAATGTGAGGGTCCAAGGGATACTGAAAACCTGCACTGCTGCATCGTAATCAAATACTGGTGTCCCAGGAGCCGCTCAAAGCACAATCTCTTAGAAGATTCACTCTTCTTGTACTTCAGTCGGCATTGTGCATTTTGTATTCAATCCGAATGCAATTTCTGTGTTTCATGGTCAATGTGATGGTCCAAGGGTTACAGTAAACCAGCACTGGTGCATCGGGATGTAATACTGGTCTCCCTGGACCCGCTCAAAACACAAAATGTTGGGAGATTCACTCATCTTGTACTTAGGTCGTCATTGTGCCTTTTGTGTTCAATCTTGATGCAATTTCTGTGTTTCATTGTCAATGTGAAGGTCCATGGGATACAGTACACGAGCACTGGTGCTTCGGAAACTAATACTGATCTCTCAGGAGCCGCTCAAAGCACAAACTCGTAGAAGACTCACTCTTCTTATACTTAAGTCGGCATTGTGCGTTTTGTATTCAATCCCGATGCAATATCTGTGTTTCATGGTCAATGTGAAGGTGCAAGGGATACAGTAAACCTGCACTGGTGCATCGGAATCTAATACTGGTCTCCCATGAGCCGCTCAAAGCACAAACTCTTAGAAGATTCACTCTTCTTGTACGTAAGTCGGCATTGTGCCTTTTATATTTAATCCCGATGCGATTTCTGTGTTTCATGGTCAATGTGAAGGTCCAAGCTATACAGTAAGCCTGCACTGGTGCATTGGAATCTAATACAGGTCTCCTAGGAGCCGCTCAAACCACAAACTCTTAGAAAATTCACTCTCCTTGTACTTAAGTCGGCATTGTCCCTTCTGTATTCAATCCCGATGCATTTTCCGCGTTTCATCGTCAAAGTGAAGGTCAAACGTATACAGAAAACCTGCACTGGTGCGCCTGATTCTAATACTGGTCTCTCATGGTCCGCTCAAAGCACAAATTCTTAGTAGATTCACTCTTCTTGTACCTAAGTCGGCATTGTGCATTTTGTATTCAATCCCGATGCAATTTTTGTACTTCATGGTCAAAGTGAAGGTCAAATGTATGCAGAAAACCTGCACTGGTGTGTCTGAATCTAGTACTGGTCTCCCATGACCCGCTCAAAGCACAAATTATAAATAGATTCACTCTTCTTGTACTTCAGTCGGCATTGTGCATTTTGTATTCAATCCCGATGCAATATCTGTATTTCATCGTCAATTGGACGGTTCAAGGGATACAGAAAACTGCCATTGGTGCATCGAAGTAATACTGGTCTTCCTGTAGCCGCTCAAACCACAAACTCTTAGAAGGTTCACTTTTCTTGTACTTAAGTCGGCATTGTCCATTTTGTATTCCATCTCGATGCAATTTCTGTGTTTCATGGTCAATGTGAAGGTCCAAGGGATACAGTAAACCGGCACTGGTGCATCGGAATCTAATACTGGTCTCCCAGGAGCCGCTCGAAGCACAAACTCTTAGAAGATTCACACTTCTTGTACTTAAGTCGACATTTTGCCTTTAATATTCAATCCTGATGCAATATCTTTGTTTCATGCTCAATGTGAAGATCCAAGGGATACAGTAAACCTGCACTGGTGGATCAGAATCAAATACGCGTCTCCCCGGAGCCGCTCTAAGCACAAAGTCGTAGAAGACTCTCTCTTCTAGTACGTAAGTCGGCATTGTGCCTTTTGTATTCAATCCCGATGCAATATCTGTGTTTCATGGTCAATGTGAAGGTGATAGGGATACAGTTACAATGCACTGCTGCGTTGGAATCTAATACAGGTCTCCCATTAGCCGCTGAAAGCACAACCTCTTAGAAGATTAAGTCTGCTTGTACTTAAGTCCCCATTGTGCCTTTATTATTCAATCCCGATGCAATTTCTGTGTTTCATGGTCAATTTGAGGGTCCAAGGGATACTGAAAACCTGCACTACTGCATCGTAATCAAATACTGGTGTCCCAGGAGCCGCTCAAAGCACAAACCCTTAGAAGATTCACTCTTCTTGAAATTAAGCCGGATTTGTGGCTTTTGTATTCAACCCCAATGCAATTTCTGTGCTTCATGGTCAATGTGAAAGTCCAAGGGATACAGTAAACCTGCACTGGTGCATCGGAATCTAATACTGGTCTCCCAAGGAGCCGCTCAAAACACAAAATCTTAGAAGATTCAATCTTCCTGTACTTATGTCGCCATTGTGCCTTTTGTATTCAATCACGACGCAATTTCTATGTTTCATGGTCGATGTGAAGGACCAAGGGATACGTTAAATATGCACTGTTGCATGGAAATCTATTACTGGTATCCCAAAAGCCGCTCAAAGCACAAGTTCTCAGAAGATTCACTCTTCTTGTACTTAAGCCGGCATTGTCCCTTTTGATTTCAATCCCGATGCAATATCTGTCTTTCATGGTCAATGTGAAAGTCCAAGGGATACTGTAAACCTGCACTGCTGCATCGGAATCTAATACTGGTCTCCCTGGACCCGCTCAAAACACAAAATCTTGGGAGATTCACTCATCTTGAACATAGGTCGTCATTGTGCCTTATGTGTTCAATCCTGATGCAATTTCTGTGTTTCAATGTCAATGTGAAGGTCCATGGGATACAGTAAACGTGCACTGGTGCATCAGAATCTAATACTGATCTCTCAGGAGCCGCTCAAAGCAGAAACTCGTATAAGACTCACTCTTCTTATACTTAAGTCAGCATTGTGCGTTTTGTATTCAATCCCGATGCAATATCTGTGTTTCATGTTCAATGTGAAGGTGCTAGGGATACAGTAAACCTGCACTGGTGCATCGGAATTATTACTGGTCTCCCAGGAGCCTCCCAAACCACAAACTCTTAGAAAACTCACTCTTCTTGTAATTAAGTCGGCTTTGTGCTTTTTGTATTCAAACCCGATGCAATTTCTGTGCCTCATGGTCAAAGCGAAGGTCCAAGGGATACAGTAAACCTGGACTGGTGCATCGTAATCTAATACTGGTCTCCCAGGAGCCGCTCGAAGCACAAACTCTTAGAAGATTAACTCTTCTTGTACTTCTGTCGGCATTGTGCATTTTGTATTCAATCCCGATGCAATTTCTGTGTTTCATCGTCAATGTGACTGTTCAAGGGATACAGAAAACCTGCACTGGTGCATCGGAATCTAATACCGGTCTCCCTGGACCCACTCAAAGCACAAACTCTTAGAAGATTCAATTTTCTAGTACATAAGGCGGCATTTTTCCTTTCTTATTCCATCCCGATCCAATTTCTGTGTTTCATGGTCAATGTGAAAGTCCAAGGGATACAGTATACCTGCACTGGTGCATCGGAATCTAATACTGAACTCCCAGGAGCCGCTCAATACACAAACTCTTGGAAGATTCACTCTTCTTGTACTTAAGTCGGCGTTGTCCTTTTCGTAATCAATCCCGATGCAATTTCTGTGTTTCATGGTCAATGTGAAGGACAAACACATACAGAAAACCGGCACTGGTGCATCTGAATCTAATACTGGTCTCCTATGAAGCGCTCAAAGTAAAAACTCTTAGAAGATTAACTCTTCTTGTAGTTAAGTCGTCATTGTGCCTTTAGTATTCAAAACCGATGCAATTTCTTAGTTTCATTGTCAAGGCGAAGGTCCAAGGGATACAGTAAAAATGCACTGGTGCATCGGAATTTAATACAGGTCTCCCAGGAGCCGCTCAAACCACAAACTGTTAGAAAAATCACTCTTCTTGTACTTAAGGCAGCATTGTCCATTTTGTATTCAATCCCGATGCAATTTCTATACTACATGGTCAAAGTGAAGGTCAAACGTATGCAGAAAAACTGCACTGGTGTGTCTGAATCTAATATTGGTCTCCCATGACCCGCTCAAAGCACAAATTATAAACAGATTCACTCTTCTTGTACTTCAGTCGGCATTGTGCATTTTGTATTCAATCCCGATGCCATTTCTGTATTTCATCGTCAATGTGACGGTTCAAGGGATACAGAAAACCTGCAATGGTGCATTGGAATCTAATACTGGTCTCCCTGTAGCCGCTCAAACCACAAACTCTTAGAAGATTCACTTTTCCTGTACTTAAGTCGGCATTGCCCATTTTGTATCCTATCCCGATGCAATTTCTGTGTTTCATGGTCAATGTGAAGGTCCAGGGGATACAGTAAATCTGCACTGGTGCATCGGAATCTAATACTGGTCTCCCAAGAGTCGCTCAAATCACAAAATCTTAGAAGATTCACTCATCTTGTATTTAAGTTGGAATTGTCCCTCTTGTACTTAATCCCGATGCAATATCTGTGTTTTATGGTCAATGTGAAGGTCTAAGAGATACAGTAAACCTGCACTCGTGCATCTGAAGTTAATACTGGTGTCCCAGGAGACGCTCAAAGCACAAACTCTAAGAAGATTCACACTTCTTGTACTTAAGTCGACATTTTGCCTTTAATATTCAATCCCGATGCAATATCTTTTTTTCATGCTCAATGTGAAGGTCCAAGGGATACAGTAAACCTGCACTGGTGCATCAGAATCAAATACTCGTCTCCCAGGAGCCGCTCTAAGCTCAAAGTCGTAGAAGACTCTCTCTTCTAGTACTTAAGTCGGCATTGTGCCTTTTGTATTCAATCCCGATGCAATATCTGTGTTTCATGGTCAATGTGATGGTCCAAGGGTTACAGTAAACCTGCACTGGTGCATCGGGATCTAATACTGGTCTCCCTGGACCCGCTCAAAACACAAAATGTTGGGAGATTCACTCATCTAGTACTTAGGTCGTCATTGTGCCTTTTGTGTTCAATCTTGATGCAATTTCTGTGTTTCATTGTCAATGTGAAGGTCCATGGGATACAGTAAACGAGCACTGGTGCTTCGGAAACTAATACTGATCTCTCAGGAGCCACTCAAAGCACAAACTCGTTGAAGACTCACTCTTCTTATACTTAAGTCGGCATTGTGCGTTTTGTATTCAATCCCGATGCAATATCAGTGTTTCATGGTCAATGTGAAGGTGCAAGGGATACAGTAAACCTGCACTGGTGCATTAGAATCTAATACTGGTCTCCCATGAGCCGCTCAAAGCACAAACTCTTACAAGATTCACTCTTCTTGTACTTAAGTCGGCATTGTGCCTTTTCTATTTAATCCCGATGCGATTTCTGTGTTTCATGGTCAATGTGAAGGTCCAAGGGATACAGTAAACCTGCACTGGTGCATTGGAATCTAATACAGGTCTCCTAGGAGCCGCTCAAACCACAAACTCTTAGAAAATTCACTCTTCTTGTACTTAAGTCGGCATTTTCCCATCTGTATTCAATCCCGATGCAATTTCCGTGTTTCATGGTCAAAGTGAAGGTCAAACGGATACAGCGAACCTGCACTGGTGCGTTGGAATATAATACTGGTCTCCCATGAGACGCTCAAAGCACAAATTCTTAGAAGATTCACTCTTCTTGTACCTAAGTCGGCATTGTGCATTTTGTATTCAATCCCGATGCGATATCTGTGTTTCATGGTCAATGAGATGGTCCAAGGGATACAGTAAACCTGCACTGGTACATCGGAATCTAATACTGGTCTCCCAGGAGCCGCTCAAACCACAAACTCTCAGAAGATTCACTCTTCTTGTACTCAAGTCGGCATTGCCCCTTTTGATTTATATCCCGATGGAAGTTCTGTCTTTCATGGTCAATGTGAAGGTCCAAGGGATGCAGTAAACCTGCACAGCTGCTTTGGAATCGAATACTGGTCTCCCAGGAGCCGCTCGAAGCACAAACTCTTAGAAGTTTCACCCTTTTTGTACTTAAGTCGGCATTGTACCTTTTGTATTCAATCCCGATGCAATTTCTTTGTATCATGGTCAATGTGAAGGACCAAGGGATACAGTAAACCTGCACTGGTGCATCGAAATCTAATACTGGTCTCCCAGGAGCCGCTCAAAGCAGAAACTCATAGAAGATACACTCTTCTTGTACTTAAGTCGGCATTGTCCCTTTTGGTTTCAATCCCGATGCAATTTCTGCCTTTCATTGTCAATGTGAAGGTCCAAGGGATATAGTAAAACTGCACAGCTGCATCGGAATCAAATACTGGTCTCCCAGGAGCCGCTCGAATCACAAACTCTTAGAAGATTCACTCCTCTTGAACTTCAGTCGGCATTGTGCATTTTATATTCAATCCCGATGCAACTTCTGTGTTTCATCGTCAATGTGACGGTCCAAGGGATACAGAGAACCTGCACTGGTACATCGGAATCTAATACTGGTCTCCCTGGAGCCGCTCAAAGCATAAACTCTCGCAAGATTCACTTTTCTAGTACTTAAGGCGGCATTGTCTCTTTTGAATTGCATCCCGATGCAATTTCTGTGTTTCATGGTCAATGGGAAGGTACAAGGGATACAGTAAACCTGCACTGGTACATCGGAATCTAATACTGGTCTCCCAGGAGCCTATCAATGCACAAACTATTGAAAGATTCACTCTTCCTGTACTTAAGTCGGCATTGTCCCTTTCGTAATCAGTCCCGATGCAATTTCTGTGTTTCATGGTCAATGTGAAGGACAAAAAAATACAGAAAACCTGCACTGGTGCATCTGAATCTAATACTCGTCTCCCATGAGCCGCTAAAAAAAAAATTCTTAGGCGATTCACTCACTTGTACTTAAGTCGGCTTTGTGCCTTTTGTATTCAACCCTGATGCAATTTCTGTGCTTCATGGTCAATGTTAAAGTCCAAGCGATACAGTAAACCTGCATTGGTGCATCGCAAACTAATACTGGTCTCCCAAGTAGCCGCTCAAGGCACGAACTCTTAGAAGATTCACTCTTCTTGTATTTAAGTCGCCGTTGTGCCTTTTGTATTCAATCCAAATTCAATTTCTATGTATCATGGTCAATTTAAAGGTCCAAGGGATACGTTAAACCAGCACTGGTGCATCGGAATCTAATACTGGTATCCTAGGAGCCGCTCAAAGCACAAATTCTCAGAAGATTCACTCTTCTTGTACTTAAGTCGGCATTGTCCCATTTGATTTATATCCCGATGCACGTTCTGTCTTTCATGGTCAATGTGAAGGTCCAAGGGATGCAGTAAACCTGCACAGCTGCATCGGAATCAAATACTGGTCTCCCAGGAGCCACTCGAAGCACAAACTCTTAGAAGATTCACTCTTCTTGTACTTAAGTCGGCATTGTCCCTTTTGTATTCGATCCCGATGCAATATCCCTGTCTCTTGGTCAAAGTGAAGGTCAAACGGATACAGAAAACCTGCACTGGAGCATCTGAGTCTAATACTGGTCTCCCATGGGCCGCTCAAAGCACAAATGCTTAGAAGATTCACTCTTCTTGTACTTAAGTCGGCATTGTGCATTTTGTATTCAATCGCGATGCGAAAACTGTGCTTCATGGTCAATATGAAAGCCCAAGGGATACAGTAAACCTGCATTGGTTCATCGGAATCTAATTCTGGTCTCCCAAGCAACCGTTCAAAGCACGAACTCTTAGAAGATTCACTCTTCTTGTACTTAAGTCGCCGTTGTGCCTTTAGTATTCAATCCCGATGCAATTTCTATCTTTCGTGGTCAATGTAGAGGTCCAAGGGATACGTTAAACCAGCACTGGTGCATCGGAAACTAATACTGGTCTCCCAGGAGCCGCTCAAAGCACAAACTCTCAGAAGATTCACTTTTCTAGTACTTAAGTCGGCATTGTGCCTTTTGTATTCAATCCCGATGCGATTACTGTGTTTCATGTTCAATGTGAAGGTCCAAGGGATACAGTAAACCTGCACTGGTGCAACGGAATCTAATACTGGTCTCCCAGGAGCCGCTCAAAGCACAAATTATAAATAGATTCACTTTCCTTGTACTTCAGTCGGCATTGTGAATTTTGTATTCAATACCGATGCAATTTCTGTTTTTCATGGTTTATGTGACGGTCCAAGGGATACAGTAAACCTGCACTGGTGCATCGGAATCTAATACTGGTATCCGAGTAGCCGCTCAAACCACAAACTCTCAGAAGATTCACTCTTCTTGTCAAATACTGGTCTCCCAGGAGCCGCTCGAAGGACAAACTCTTAGAGGATTCACTCTTCTTGTAATTAAGCCGGATTTGTGCCTTTTGTATTCAACCCCAATGCAATTTCTGTGCTTCATGGTCAATGTGAAAGTCCAAGGGATACAGTAAACCTGCACTGGTGCATCGGATTCTAATACTGGTATCCCAGAAACCGCTCAAAGCACAAACTCTCAGAAGATTCACTCTTCTTGTACTTAAGTCGGCATTGTCCCTTTTGATTTCAATCCCGATGCAATTTCTGTGTATGATGGTCAATGTGAGGGTCCAAGGGATACTGAAAACGTTCACTGCTGCATCGTAATCAAATACTGGTGTCCCAGGAGCTGCTCAAAGTACAAACTCTTAGAAGATTCACTCTTCTTGTAATTAAGCCGGATTTGTGCCTTTTGTATTCAACCCCAATGCAATTTCTGTGCTTCATGGTCAATGTGAAAGTCCAAGGGATACAGTAAACCTGCACTGGTGCATCGGATTCTAATACTTATCTCCCAAGGAGCCGCTCAAAACACAAAATCTTAGAAGATTAACTCCTCTTGTACTTATGTCGCCATTGTGCCTTTTGTATTCAATTCCGATGAAATGTCTATGTTTCATGGTCGATGTGAAGGTCCAGGGGATAAGTTAAATCTACACTGGTGCATCGGAATCTAATACTGGTATCCCAGAAGCCGCTCAAAGCACAAACTCTCAGAAGATTCACTCTTCTTGTACTTAAGTCGGCATTGTCCCTTTTGATTTCAATCCCAATGAAAATTCCGTCTTTCATCGTCAATGTGAAAGTCCATGGGATACTGTAGACCTGCACTGCTGCATCGGAATCAAATACTGGTCTCCCAGGAGCCGCATAAATCACAATCTCTTAGAACATTCATTCCTCTTGTACTTCAGTCGGCATTGTGCATTTTGGATTTAATCCGAATGATATATCTGTGTTTCATGGTCAATGTGATGGTCCAAGGGTTCCAGCAAACCTGCACCGGTGCATCGGAATCTGATACTGGTCTCCCTGGACCCACTCAAAGCACAACATCTTGGGAGATTCACTCATCTTGTGCTTAGGTCGTCATCGTGACTTTTGTATTCAATCCTGATGCAATTTTTGTGTTTCATTGTCAATGTGAATTTCCATGGGATACAGTAAACATGCACTGGTGCATCGGAATCTAATACTGGTCTCCCAAGAGCCGCTCAAAGCACAAACTCTTAGAAGATTCACTCTTCTTGTACCTATGTCGCCATTGTGCCTTTTGTATTCAGTCCCGATGCAATGTCAAAGTGAAGGTGCAAGGTATACAGCAAACCTGCACTGGTGCATCGTAATCTAATACTGGTCTCCCAGGAGCCGCTCAAAGCACGAAGTCGTAGAAGACTCACTCTTCTTGTACTTAAGTAGGCTTTGTGCCTTTTGTATTCAATCCCGATGCAATATCTGTGTTTCATGGTCAATGTGAAGGTGCAAGGGTACAGTAAACCTGCACTGGTGCATCGGAATCTGATACTGGTCACCCATGAGCCGCTCAAAGCACAAACTCTTAGAACATTCACTCTTCTTGTACTTAAGTCGCCATTGTGCCTTTTGTATTCAATCCCGATGCAATTTCTATGTTTCATGGTCGATGTGAAGGTCCAAGGGATAAGTTAAACATGCACTGGTGCATCGGAATCTAATACTGGTATCCCAGGAGCCGTTAAAAACACAAACTCTCAGAAGATTCACGCTTCTTGTACTTAGGTCGACATTGTCCCTTTTGATTTCAATCCCGATGCAAATTCTGTATTTCATGGTCATTGTGAGGGTCCAAGGTATACTGTAAACCTGCCCTGCTGCATCGGAATCAAATACTGGCCTCCCAGGAGCCGCTCAAAGCACAAACTCTTAGAAGATTCACTCTTCTTGTACTCAAGTCGGCATTGTCCTTTTTGATTGCAATCCCGATGCAATTTCTGTGTTTCTTGGTTAATGTGAAGGTCCAAGGGATACGGTAATCCTGCACTGGTGCATCGGAATCTAACACTGGTATCCCAGGAGCCGCAGAAAGCACAAAATCTTGGGAGATTTACTCATCTTGTACTTAAGTCGTCATTGTACATTTTGTATTGAATCCTGATGCAATTTCTGTGTTTCATTGTCTATGTGAAGGTCCATGGGATACAATAAACGTGCACTGGTGCCACGGAATCTAATACTGATCTCCCAGGAGCCGCTCAAAGCACAAAGTCTTAGAAGAATCACTCTTATCTTACTTAGGTCGGCATTGTGATTTTTTATTCAATCCCGAAGCAATTTCTTTGTTTCATGGTCAATGTGAAGGTCCAAGGGATACAGTAAACCTGCACTGGTGCATCGGAATCCAATACTGGTCTCCCAGGAGCCGCTCAAAGCACAAACTCTTAGAGGATTCACTCTTCTTGTACTTAAGTCGGCATTGTCCCTTTCGTATTCAATCCCGATGCAATTTCTGTGTTTCATGGTCAATGTGAAGGTCCAAGTGATATGGTAGCCCTACACTAGTGCATTGGAAATTAATACTGGTATCCAAGGAGCCGCTGATAGTACAAACTCTTTGGAGATTCGCTCATCGTGTACTTAAGTCGTCATTGTGCTTTTAGAATTCAATCCCGATGCAATTTCTTTGTTTCATGGTCAATGTGAAGGTCCAAGGGATACAGTAAACCTGCACTGGTGCATCGAAATCCAATACTGGTCTCCTAGGAGCCGCTCAAAGCGCAAACTCATAAAAGACTCACTCTTCTTGTACTTAAGTCGGCATTGTGCTTTTGTATTCCATTCCGATGCAGTATCTGTATATCATGATCAATGTGAAGGACCGAAGGATACAGTAAACCTGCACTGGTGCATCGGAATCTAATACTGGTCTCCCAGGAGCCGCTCAAAGCGCAAACTCTTAGAAGATTCACTCTTCTTGTACTTAATTCGGCATTGTGCCTTTTTTATTCAATCCCGATGCGATATCTGTGTTTCATGGTCAATGGGAAGGTCTAAGGGATACAGTAAACCTGCACTGGTGCATTGGAATCTAATACAGGTCTCCCACGAGCCGCTCAAACCACAAACTCTTAGAAAATTCACACTTCTTGTACTTAAGTCGGCATCGTCCATTCTGTATTCAATCCCGATGCAATTTCTGTGTTTCATGGTCAATGTGAGGGTCCAAGGGATACTGTAAACCTGCACTGCTGCATCGGAATCAAATACTGGTCTCCCAGGAGCCGCTCAATGCTTAAACTCTTAGAAGATTCACTCTTCTTATACTCAAGTCGGCATTGACACTTTTGATTTCAATCTCGATGCAATTTCTGTGTTTCATTGTCAATGTGAAGGTCCAAGGGATACGGTAATCCTGCACTGGTGCATCGAAATCTAATACTGGTATCCCAGGCGCCGCTGAAAGCACAAAACCTTGGGAGATTCTCACATCTTGTACTTAAGTCGTCATTGTGCCTTTTGTATTCAATCCCGAGGCAATTTCTTTGTTTCATGGTCAATGTGAACGTCCAAGGGATACAGTAAACATCCACTGGTGCATTGGAATCTAATACTGGTCTCCCAGGAGCCGCTCAAAGAACAAACTCTTAGAAAATTCACTCTTCTTATAATTAAGCCGGATTTGTGGCTCTTGTATTCAACCCCAATGCAATTTCTGTGCTTCATGGCCGATGTGAAAGTCCAAGGGATACAGTTAACTTGCACTGGTGCATCGGAATTTAATACTGGTCTCCCAATTGCCGCTCAAACCACAAACTCTTAGAAAATTCACTCTTCTTATAATTAAGCCGGATTTGTGCCTTTTGTATTCAAACCCAACGCAATTTCTGTGTTTCATGGTCAATGTGATGGTCCAAGGGATACAGTAAACCTGCACTCGTGCAACGGCATCCAATACTGTTCTCCCAAGGTGCTGCTCAAAGCACAAACTCTTAGAAGATTCACTCTTCTTGTACTTAAGTCGACATTGCGGTTTTTGTATTCAATCCCGATGCAAATTCTGTGTTTCATGGTCAATGTGAAGGTTTAAGGGAAACGGTAAACCTGCACTGGTGCATCAAAATCTAATACTGGTGTCCCTGGAGGCGCTGGGAGCACAAACTCATAGAAGACTCACTCTTCTTGTACTTATGTCGGCATTGTGCCTTTCGTATTCAATCCCGATGCAATATCTGTGTTTCATGGTCAATGTGAAGGTTCAAGGGATACAGTAAACCTGCACTGGTGCATCTGAATCTAATACTGGTCTCCCAGGAGACGCTCAAACCACAAACTCTTACAAAATTCACTCTTCTTGTAATTAAGTCTGCTTTGTGCTTTTTGTATTGAACCCTGATGCGATTTCTGTGCTTCATGGTCAATGTGAAGGTCCAAGTGATACAGTAAACCTGCACTGGTGCATCGGAATCTGATACAGGTCTCAGATATGCCGCTCAAAGGACAAACTCATAGAAGATTCACTCTTCTTGTACTTCAGTCGGCTATGTGCCTTTTTTATTCAATACCGATGCGATTTCTGTGTTTCATGGTCAATAGGAAGGTCCAAGGGATACAGAAAACCCGCACTGGTGCATTGGAATGTAATACAGGTCTTCCACGAGCCGCTCAAACCACAAACTGTTAGAAAATTCACACTTCTTGTACTTAAGTCGGCATTGTCCCTTTTGTATTCAATCCCGATGCAATTTCCGTGTTTCATGGTCAAAGTGAAGGTCAAACGGATACAGTAAACCTGCACTGGTGCCTCGGAATCTAATACTGGTCTCCCATGAGCCGCTCAAAGCACAAATTCATAGAAGATTCACTCTTATTGTACTTAAGTCGGCATTGTGCCTTTGTATTCAATCCCGTCGCGATATCTGTGTTTCATGGTCAAAGTGAAGGTCAAACGGATACAGACAACTTGCAGTGGTGCATCGGAATGTAATACTGGTCTCCCAGGAGCCGCTTAAACCACAAATACTTAGAAAATTCACTCTTCTTGTACTTAAGTCGGCATTGTGCCTTTTGTATTCAATCCCGATGCGATATCTGTGTTTCATGGTCAATGTGAAAGTCCAAGGGAGACAGTAAACCTGCACTGGTGTATCGGAACCTAATACTAGTCTCCCAAGGAGCCGCTCAAAGCAAAAACTCTTAGAAGATTCACTCTTCTTGTACTTAAGTCGCCATTGTGCCTTATGTATTCAATCCCGAGGCAATTTCTATGTATCATGGTCGATGTGAAGGTCCAGGGGATAAGTTAAACCAGCACTGGTGCATCGGAATCTAATACTGGTATCCCAGGAGCCGCTCAAAGCACAAACTCTCAGAAGATTCACTCTTCTTGTACTTAAGTCGTCATTGTCCGTTTTGATTTCAATCCCGATGCAGTTTCTGTGTTTCATGGTCAATGTGAAGGACCATGGGATACGGTAAACCTGCACTGGTGCATCGGAATCTAATACTGATCTCCCAGGAGCCGCTCAAAGCACAAATTCTTTGAAGAGCCACCCTTCTCTTACTAAAGTCGGCATTGTGCTTCTTGTATTCAATCCCGAAGCAATTTCTTTGTTTCATGGTCAATGTGAAGGTCCAAGGGATACAGTAAACCTGCACTGGTGTATCGGAATCTAGTAATAGTCTCCCAGGAGCCGCTCAAAACACAAACTCTTAGAAGATTCACTCTTCTTGTACTTAAGTCGGCATTGTCACTTTCGTATTCAATCCCGATGCAATATCTGTGTTTCATGGTCAATGTGAAGTTCCAAGGGATACGGTAAACCTGCACTGGTGCATTGGAATCTAACACTGTTATCCAAGGAGCCGATGAAAGCACAAACTCTTGGGAGATTCACTCATCGTGTACTTAAATCGTCATTGTGCCTTTAGTATTCAATCCCGATGCAATTTCTTTGTTTCATGGTCAATGTGAAGGTCCAAGTGATACAAAAAACCTGCACTGGAGCATCGGAATCTAATACTGGTCTTCTATTAGCCGCTCAAACCACAAATTCATAGAAGATTCACCCTTCTTGTACTTAAGTCGGCATTGTGCCTTTTGTTTACAATCCCGATGCGATATCTGTGTTGCATGGTCAATTGGAGTGTCCGAGGGATACAGTAAACCTGCACTGGTGCATCTTAATCTAATACTGGTCTCTCAGGAGCCACTCAAACCACAGACTCTTAGAAAATTCACTCTTCTTGTAATTAAGCTAGATTTGTGCCTTTTGTATTCAACCCCAATGCAATTTCTGTGCTTCATGGTCTATGTGAAAGTCCAAGGGATACAGTAAACCTGCACAGGTGCATTGGGATGTAATACAGGTGTCCCACGTGCCGCTCAAATCACAAACTGTTAGCAAATTCACACTTCTTGTACTTAAGTCGGCGTTGTCACTTTCGTATTCAATCCCGATGCAATATCTGTGTTTCATGGTCAATCTGAAGTTCCAAGGGATACTGTAAACCTGCACTGCTGCATCGGAATCAACTACTGGTCTCCCAGGGCCCGCTGAAAGCACAAACTCTTAGAAGATTCACTCTTCTTGTACTTCAGTCGGTATTGTGCATTTCGTATTCAATCTGAATGCAATTTCTGTGTTTCATGGGCAATGTGATGGTCCAAGGGTTACAGTAAACCTGCACTGGTCCATCGGAATCTAATACTGGTCTCCCTGGAGCCGCTAAAAGCACAAACTCTTAGAAGATTCACTCTTCTTGTACTTAAGTCGGTATTGTCCCTTTCGTAGTCAATCACGTTGCAATTTATGTGTTTCATGGTCAATGTGGAAGTTTAAGGGATATGGTAAACCTGCACTGGTGCATCGGAATCTAATACTAGTATCCCAGGAGCCGCTGGAAGCAGAAACTCATAGAAGACTCACTCTTCTTGTACTTAAGTCGGCATTGTTCCTTTTGTATTCAATCCCGTTGCGATATCTGTGTTTCATGGTCAATGTGAAGGTCCAAGGGATACAGTAATCCAACATAGGTGCGTCGGAATCTAATACTGGTCTCCCAGGAGCCGCTCAAAGCACAAACTCTAAGAAGTTTCACTCTTCTTGTACTTAAGTTGGCATTGTGTCTTTAATATTCAATCACGATGCAATTTCTGTGTTTCATGGTAAATGTGGAGGGCCAAGGGACACGGTAATCTTGCACTGGTGCATCGGAATCTAATACTGGTCTCCCAGAAGCCGCTCAAAACACAAACTCTTAGAAGATTCACTCTTCTTGCAGTTAAGTCGGCATTGTCCATTTTGTATTCAATCCCGATGCAATTTCTGTGTTTCATGGTCAATGTGAAGGTCCAAGGGATACAGTTAACCTGCACTGGTGCATCGGAATCGAATTCTGGTCTCCCGGCAGCCGTTAAAATCATAAACTCTTAGAAGATTCACTCTTCTTGTACTTAAGTCGGCATTGGCACTTTTATATTCAATCTTTATGCAATTTCTGTGTTTCATGGTGAATGAGAACTTCCAAGGGATACAGTAAACCTGCACTGGCGCATCGGAATCTAATACTGGTCTCCCAAGAGCCGCTCAAAGCACAAACTCTAAGAAGTTTCCCTCTTCTTGTACTTAAGTCGGCATTGTGTCTTTAATATTCAATTACAATGCAATTTCTGTGTGTCATGGTGAATGTGAAGGTCCAAGAGATACAGTAAACCTGCACTGGCGCATCGGAATCTAATACTGGTCTCCCAGGTGCCGCTCAAAGCACAAAATCTTAGAAGATTCCCTCTTCTTGTACTTAAGTCGGCATTGTGCACTTTGTATTCAAACACGATGTAATTTCTGTGTTTCAATGTCAATGTGAAGGGCCAAGGATTACAGTAAAACTGCGCTGGTGTATTGGAATCTAATACTGGTCTCCCAGGAGCCGCACAAGGCACAAACTCTTGGATGATTCACTCTTCTTATCCTTAAGTCGGCACTGTGCTTTTTGTATTCAATCCCGATGCGATTTCTGTGTTCCATGGTCAATGTAAATGTCCAAGGGTAAAGTAAACCTGCACTGGTGCATCGGAATCTAATACCGGTCTCGCAGCAGCCGCTCAGATCATAAACGCTTAGAAGATTCACTCTTCTTGTACTTAAGTCGGCAATTTGCTTTTTGTATTCAATCCCGATGCAATTTCTGTTTTTCATGGTCAATGTGATGGTCCAAGGGATACAGTAAACCTGCACTGGTGCATCGGAATCTACTACTGGTCTCCCGGCAGCCGCTCAAACCACAAACTCTTATAAGATTCTCTCCTCTTGTACTTAAAACGTCAAGGTCCTTTTGTATTCAATCCAAATGCAATTTCTGTGTTTCATGGTCATTGTGAAGGTCCAAGGGATTCAGTGATCCTGCACTGGGGCATCGGAATCTAATACTAGTCTCCCAGGAGCCGCTCAAACCACAAACTCTAAGAAGATACACACTTCTTGTACTTAAGTCGGCATTGTCCCTTTTGTATTCAATGCCGATGCAATTTCTGTGACTCATGGTCAATGTGAAGGTCCAAGGCATACAGTAAACCTGTACTGGTGCATCGGAATCTAATACTGGTGTCCCAGGAGCCGCTCAAAGCACAAACTCTAAGAAGTATCACTTTTCTTGTACTTAAGTCGGTATTGTGCCTTTAATATTCAATCACGATGCAATTTCTGTGTTTCATGGTCAATGTGAAGGTCCAAGGGACACGGTAAACTTGCACTGGTGCATCGGAATCTAATACTGGTCTCCCAGAAGCCGCTCAAAACACAAACTCTTTGAAGATTCACTCTTCTTGCACTTAAGTCGGCATTGTCCATTTTGTATTCAATCCCGATGCAATTTCTGTGTTTCATGGTCAATGTGATGGTCCAAGGGATACAGTTAACCTGCACTGGTGCATCGGAATCGAATACTGGTTTCCCGGCAGCCGCTCAAATCACAGACTCTTAGAAGATTCACTCTTCTTGTACTTAAGTCGGCATTGTCACTTTTGTATTCAATATTTATGCAATTTCTGTGTTTCATGGTCAATGTGAAGGTCCAAGGGATACTGTAAACTTGCACTTGTGCATCGGAATCTAATACTGTTATCCAAGGAGCCGATGAAAGCACAAACTCTTGGGAGATTCACTCATCGTGTACTTAAATCGTCATTGTGCCTTTAGTATTCAATCCCGATGCAATTTCTTTGTTTCATGGTCAATGTGAAGGTCCAAGTGATACAAAAAACCTGCACTGGAGCATCGGAATCTAATACTGGTCTTCTATGAGCCGCTCAAAGCACAAATTCATAGAAGATTCTCCCTTCTTGTACTTAAGTCGGCATTGTGCCTTTTGTTTACAATCCCGATGCGATATCTGTGTTGCATGGTCAATTGGGGGGTCCGAGGGATACAGTAAACCTGCACTGGTGCATCTTAATCTAATACTGGTCTCCCAGGAGCCACTCAAACCACAGACTCTTAGAAAATTCACTCTTCTTGTAATTAAGCCAGATTTGTGCCTTTTGTATTCAACCCCAATGCAATTTCTGTGCTTCATGGTCTATGTGAAAGTCCAAGGGATACAGTAAACCTGCACAGGTGCATTGGGATGTAATACAGGTGTCCCACGTGCCGCTCAAAACACAAACTGTTAGCAAATTCACACTTCTTGTACTTAAGTCGGCGTTGTCACTTTCGTATTCAATCCCGATGCAATATCTGTGTTTCATGGTCAATGTGAAGTTCCAAGGGATACTGTAAACCTGCACTGCTGCATCGGAATCAACTACTGGTCTCCCAGGGCCCGCTGAAAGCACAAACTCTTAGAAGATTCACTCTTCTTGTACTTAAGTCGGTATTGTACATTTCGTATTCAATCTGAATGCAATATCTGTGTTTCATGGACAATGTGATGGTCCAAGGGTTACAGTAAACCTGCACTGGTCCATCGGAATCTAATACTGGTCTCCCTGGAGCCGCTAAAAGCACAAACACTTAGAAGATTCACTCTTCTTGTACTTAAGTCGGTATTGTCCCTTTCGTAGTCAATCCCATTGCAATTTATGTGTTTCATGGTCAATGTGGAAGTTTAAGGGATATGGTAAACCTGCACTGGTGCATCGGAATCTAATACTAGTATCCCAGGAGCCGCTGGAAGCAGAAACTCATAGAAGACTCACTCTTCTTGTACTTAAGTCGGCATTGTTCCTTTTGTATTCAATCCCGTTGCGATATCTGCGTTTCATGGTCAATGTGAAGGTCCAAGGGATACAGTAATCCAACATAGGTGCGTCGGAATGTAATACTTGTCTCCCAGGAGCCGCTCAAAGCACAAACTCTAAGAAGTTTCACTCTTCTTGTACTTAAGTTGGCATTGTGTCTTTAATATTCAATGACGATGCAATTTCTGTGTTTCATGGTAAATGTGGAGGTCCAAGGGACACGGTAATCTTGCACTGGTGCATCGGAATCCAATACTGGTCTCCCAGAAGCCGCTCAAAACACAAACTCTTAGAAGATTCACTCTTCTTGCAGTTAAGTCGGCATTGTCCATTTTGTATTCAATCCCGATGCAATTTCTGTGTTTCATGGTCAATGTGAAGGTCCAAGGGATACAGTTAACCTGCACTGGTGCATCGGAATCGAATTCTCGTCTCCCGGCAGCCGTTAAAATCATAAACTCTTAGAAGATTCACTCTTCTTGTACTTAAGTCGGCATTGGCACTTTTGTATTCAATCTTTATGCTATTTCTGTGTTTCATGGTGAATGAGAAGGTCCAAGGGGTACAGGAAACCTGCACTGGCGCATCGGAATCTAATACTGGTCTCCCAAGAGCCGCTCAAAGCACAAACTCTAAGAAGTTTCCCTCTTCTTGTACTTAAGTCGGCATTGTGTCTTTAATATTCAATCACAATGCAATTTCTGTGTATCATGGTGAATGTGAAGGTCCAAGAGATACAGTAAACCTGCACTGGCGCATCGGAATCTAATACAGGTCTCCCAGGTGCCGCTCAAAGCACAAATTCTTAGAAGATTCCCTCTTCTTGTACATAAGTCGGCATTGTGCATTTTGTATTCATACACGATGTAATTTCTGTGTTTCATGGTCAATGTGAAGGGCCAAGGATTACAGTAAAACTGCGCTGGTGTATTGGAATCTAATACTGGTCTCCCAGGAGCCGCACAAGGCACAAACTCTAAGAAGTATCACTTTTCTTGTACTTAAGGCGGTATTGTGCCTTTAATATTCAATCACGATGCAATTTCTGTGTTTCATGGTCAATGTGAAGGTCCAAGGGACACGGTAAACTTGCACTGGTGCATCGGAATCTAATACTGGTCTCCCAGAAGCCGCTCAAAACACAAACTCTTTGAAGATTCACTCTTCTTGTACTTAAGTCGGCAATTTGCTTTTTGTATTCAATCCCGATGCAATTTCCGTTTTTCATGGTCAATGTGAAGGTCCAAGGGATACAGTAAACGTGCACTGGTGCATCGGAATCTAATTCTGGTCTCCCAGGAGCCGTTCAGAGCATAATATATTAGAAGAATCACTCTTCTTGTACTTATGTCGGCATTGTCCATTTTGTATTGAATCCCGATGCAATTTCTGTGTTTCAAGGTCAATTTTAAGGACCAAGGGATACAGTAAAATTGCACTGGTGCATCGGAATCTAATGCTGGTCTCCCGGCAGCCGCACAAACCACAAACACTTAGAAGATTCACTCTTCTTGTACTTAAGCCGGCATTGTCCTTTTTGCATTCAATCCCGATGAAATTTCGGTGTTTCATGTAAATGTGAAGGTCCAAGGGATACAGTAAACCTGCACTGGGGCATCAGAATCGGATACTGGTCTCCCAGGAGGCGCTCAAACCTCAAACTCTTACAAGATTCCTTCTTCTTGTTTTGAAGTCGGCATTGTCCCTATTGTAGTCAATCACGATGCAATTTCTGTGTATCATGGAGAATGTGAAGGTCCAAGAGATACAGTGAACCGGCACTGGCGCATCGTAATCTAATACTGGTCTCCCAGCATCCGCTGAAAGCACAAACCCTTAGAAGATTCCTCATGTACATAAGGCGGCATTGTGCCTATTATATTCAATCCCGACGCAATTTCTGTGTTTCATGGTCAATGTGATGTTCAATGGGATACAGTAAACCTTCACTGGTGCATCGGAATCTAATGCTGGTCTCCCAGGAGACGCACAAAGCACAAACTCTCAGAAGATTCACTCTTGTTGTACTTAAAACATCATTTAGCTATATGTATACAATACCGCTATAATTCCTGTGATTCATGGTCAATGTGAAGGGCCAAGGATTACAGTAAACCTGCTCTGATGCATCGGAATCTAATTCTGGTATCCCAGCATCCGCTCAAAGCACAAACTCTTACAAGATTCCTCTTCTTGTAATTAAGCCGGCATTGTGCCTTTTATATTCAATCCCGATGCAATTTCTGTATTCCATGGTGAATGTGAAGGCCTAAGGGATACGGTAAACCTGCACTGCTGGATCGGAATCTAATACTGGTCTCCCAGGAGCCGCTGAAATCACAAACTCTTGGAAGATTCACTCTACTTGTACTTAAGTCGGCATTGTGCCTTTAGTATTCAATCCCGATACAATTTCTGTGTCTCATGGTCAATGTGAAGGTCCATGGGATGCAGTAAACCAGCACTGGTGCATCGGATTCTAATACTGGTCTCCCAGGAGCCGCTCAAAGCACACAGTCTTACAAGATTCACTCTTCTTGTACTTAAGTCGGCATTGTGCTTTGTATTCAATCCCAATGAAATTTCTGGGTCTTTATGGTCAATGTGACGGTCCAAGGGATACAGTAAACCAGCACTGGTGCATCGGAATCTGATACTGGTCTCCCAGGAGCCGCTCAGTGCACACACTATTAGTAGATTCACTCTTCTTGTACTTAACTCATCATTGTGCCTTTTGTATTCAATCCCGATGCAATTTCTGTGTTTCATGGTCAATGTGATGGTCCAAGGGTTTCAGTAAACCAGCACTGGTGCATCGGAATCTAATTTTGGTCTCCCAGGAGCCGCTCAAAGCACAAATTCTTAGAAGATTCACTATTCTTGTACTTAAGACAGCATTGTGCCTCTTGTATTCAATCCCAATGCAACTTACGTGTTTCATGGTCAATGTGAAGTTCGAGGGGATACAGTAAACTTGCACTGATGCATCGGAATCTATTACTGGTCTCCGAGGAGACGCTCAAAGCACAAACTCTTAGAAGATTCACTCTTGTTGTACTTCAGAGAGCAATTAGCATTATGTATTCATTCCCGTTGCCATTTCTGTGATTCATGGTCAATGTGACGGTCCAAGGGATACAGTAAACCTGCACTCGTGCATCGGAATCTAATACTGGCCTCCCAGGAGCCACTCAAAGCACAAATTCTTGGAAGATTCACTCTACTTGTACTTAAGTCGGCATTGTGCCATTAGTATTCAATCCCGAAACAATTTCAGTGTTTCATGGGAAATGTGAAGGTCCATGGGATGCAGTAAACCAGCACTGGTGCATCGGATTCTAATACTGGTGTCCCAGGAGCCGCTCAAAGGACACACTCTAACGAGATTCACTCTTCTTGTACTTAAGTCGGTATTGTGCTTTGTATTCAATCCCGATGCAATTTCTGGGTTCTTATGGTCAATGTGAAGGTCCAACGGATACAGTATACATACACTGGTGCATCGGAATCTAATACTGGTCTCCCAGGAACCGCTCAAAGCACAAACCCTTAGAAGAATCACTCTTCTTGTACTTAAGTCGGCATTGTGATTATTGTATTCAATCCCGATGCGATTTCTGTGTTTCACGGCGTATGTGAAGATCCATGGGATGCAGTAAACGAGGACTGGTGCAAAGGTTTCTAATTCTGGTCTCCCAGGAGCCGCTCAAAGCACACTTTCTTAGATGATTCACTTTCTTGTACTTAAGTCGGCATTGTGCATTTTGTATTCAACCCCGATGCAATTTCTGTGGTTCATGGTCAATGCGAAGGTCCATGGGATGCTGTAAACCTGCACTTGTGCATCGGAATCTAATACTGGTCTCCCAGGAGATGCTGAAACACAAACTCTTAGAAGATTCACTCTTCTTGTACTTATGTCGGCATTGTGCCTTTTGTACTCAATCCCGATACAATTTCTGTGTTTCATGGTCAATGTGAACTACCATGGGAAGTAGTAAACAAGCACTGGTGCATCGGAATCTGATACTGGTCTCCCAGGAGCCGTTCAAAGCACACACTCTTAGAAAACACATTCTTGTTGTACTTCAGAGAGCAATTAGCAATATGTATTGAATCCCGATGCAATTCCTGTGATTCATTGTCAATGTGAAGGTCCAAGGGATACAGTTTACCAACACTGGTGCATCGGAATCTAATACTGGTCACCCTGGAGCCGCTAAAAGCACACACTCTTAGATGATTCAATCTTCTTGTACTTAAGTCGGCATTGTGGCTTTTGTATTCCATCCCGATGCAGTTTCTGTGTTTCATGGTCAATGTGAAGGTCCATGGGATGCAGTAAACGTGGAATGGTGCATCGGTATCTAATTATGGTCTCCCAGGAGCCGCTCAAAACACACTTTCTTAGATGACTAACTCTTCTTGTACTTAAGTCGACGTTGTGAAATTTGTATTCGATTTCGATGCAATTTCTGTGTTTCATGGTCATTGGGAAGGTCCGAGGGATACAGTAAACCTGCGCTGGTGCATCGGAATCTAATACTGGTCTTCCAGGAGCCGCTCAAAGAAAAAATTCTTAGAAGATTCACTCTTCTTGTATTTAAGTCGGTATTGTGCTTTTAGTATTCAATCCCGATGCAATTCCTGTGATTCATGGTCAATGTGACGGTCCAAGGGATACAGTAAACCTGCACTCGTGCATCGGAATCTAATACTGGCCTCCCAGGAGCCGCTCAAAGCACAAATTCTTGGAAGATTCACTCTACTTGTATTTAAGTCGGCATTGTGCCATTAGTATTCCAGCCCGAAACAATTTCAGTGTTTCATGGGCAATGTGAAGGTCTATGGGATGCAGTAAACCAGCACTGGTACATCGGAATCTACTATTGGTCTCCCGGCAGCCGCTCAAACTACAAACTCTTAGAAGATTCCCTCCTCTTGTACTTTAAACGTCATGGTCCTTTTGTATTCAATCCAAATGCAATATCTGTGTTTCATGGTCATTGTAAAAGTCCAAGGGAAACAGAAATCCTGCACTGGGGCATGGGAATCTAATACTAGTCTCCCAGCAGCCGCTCAAACCACAAACTCTAAGAAGATACACTCTTCTTGGACTTAAGTCGGTATTGTGACTTTAATATTGAATCACGATGCAATTTCTGTGTTTCATGGTCAATGTGAAGGTCCAAGTGACACGGTAAACTTGCACTGGTGCATCGGAAACTAATACTGGTCTCCCGGGTGCCGCTCAAAGCACAAATTCATAGAAGATTCCCTCTTCTTGTACTTAAGTCGGCGTTGTGCATTTTCTATTCAAACACGATGCAATTTCTGTGTCTCATGGTCAATGTGAAGGGCCAACGATTACAGTAAAACTGCGCTGGTGTATTGGAATCTAATACTGGTCTCCCAGGAGCCGCTCAAAGCACAAACTCTCAGAAGATTCACTCTTTTTGTACTTAAGTCAGTATCGTGCATTTTGTATTCAATCCCGACACGATTTTTGTGTGTCATGGTCAATGTGAAGGTGCAAGGGATGCAGTAAACCTGTACTGGTGCATCGGAATCTAATACTGGTCTCCCAGGATCCGCTCAAAGCACAAACGCTTGGTAGATTCACTCTTCTTATACTTAAGTCGGCACTGTGCATTTTGTATTCAATCCCGATGCGATTTCTGTGTTCCATGGTCAATGTGAATGTCCAAGGGATAAAGTAAACCTGCACTGGTGCATCGGAATCTAGTACTGGTCTCCCAGGAGCCGCTCAGATCATAAACGCTTAGAAGATTCACTCTTCTTGTACTTAAGTCGGCATTGTGATTTTTGTATTCAATCCCGATGCAATTTCTGTGTTTCATGGTCAATGTGAAGGTCCAAGGGATACAGTAAACCTGCATTGGGCATCGGAATCTACTACTGGTCTCCCGGCAGCCGCTCAAACCACAAAATCTTATAAGATTCTCTCCTCTTGTACTTTAAACGTCATGGTCCTTTTGTATTCAATCCGAATGCAATATCTGTGTTTCATGGTCATTGTGAATGTCCAAGGGAAACAGAAATCCTGCACTGGGGCATGGGAATCTAATACTAGTCTCCCAGGAGCCGCTCAAACCACAAACTCTAAGAAGATACACTCTTCTTGTACTTAAGTCGGTATTGTGACTTTAATATTGAATCACGATGCAATTTCTGTGTTTCATGGTCAATGTGAAGGTCCATGTGATACGGTAAACTTGCACTGGTGCATCGGAATCTAATACTGGTCTCCCGGCAGCCGCTCAAACCACAAACTCTTATAAGATTCTCTCCTCTTGTACTTAAGTCGGCATTGTCCCTTTTGTATTCAATCCCGATGGAATTTCTGTGTTTCATGGTCAATGTGAAGGTCCAAGGGATACAGTAAACCTGCACTGGAGCATCGGAATCTACTACTGGTCTCCCGGCAGCCGCTCAAACCACAAACTCTTATAAGATTCTCTCCTCTTGTACTTAAGTCGGCATTATCCTTTTGTATTCAATGCCGATGCAATTTCTGTGACTCATGGTCAATGTGAAGATCCAAGGGATACAGTAAACCTGCACTGGTGCATTGGAATCTAATACTGGTCTCCCAGGAGCGGCTCTAAAAACAAACTCTAAGAAGTTTAACTCTTCTTGTACTTAAGTCGGTATTGTGACTTTAATATTGAATCACGATGCAATTTCTGTGTTTCATGGTCAATGTGAAGGTCCAAGGGACACGGTAAACTTGCAGTGGTGCATCGGAATCTAATACAGGTCTCCCAGAAGCCGCTCAAAACACTAACTCTTAGAAGAATCACTCTTCTTGCACTTAAGTCGGCATTGTCCATTTTGTATTCAGTCCCGATGCATTTTCTGTGTTTCATGGTCAATGTGATGGTCCAAGGGATACAGTTAACCTGCACTGGTGCTTCGGAATCAATTGCTGGTCTCCCGGAAGCCGCTCAAATCATAAACTCTTAGAAGATTCACTCTTCTTGTACTTAAGTCGGCATTGTCACTTTTGTATTCAATCTTTATGCAATTTCTGTGTTTCATGGTCAATGTGAAGGTCCAAGGGATACAGTAAACCTGCACTTGTGCATCGGAATGTAAAACTGGTCTCCCAGGTCACGCTCAAAGCACGAACTCTTAGAAGATTCACTCTTTTTGTACTTACGTTGGCATTGTGCCGTTTGTATTCAATCCCGATGCAATTTCTGTGTTTCATGATCAATGTGAAGGTCCAAGGGATACAGTAAACCTGCACTGGTGCATCGGATTCTAGAACTGGTCAGCCAGGAGCCGCTCAAAGCAAAGACTCTTAGAAGATTGACTCTTCTTGAACTTAAGTTGGCTTTTTCCCTTTTGTATTCAATACCGATGCAATTACTGTGTTTCATGGTCAATGTGAAGGTCCAAGGGATACAGCAAAATTGCATTGGTGCATCGGAATCAAATACTGGTCTCCCAGAAGCCGCTCAAAGCACAAACTCTAAGAAGTTTCACTCTTCTTGTACTTAAGTCGGCATTGTGCCTTTAATATTCAATCACGATGCAATTTCTGTGTTTCATGGTCAATGTGAAGGTCCATGGGACACGGTAATCTTGCACTGGTGCATCGGAATCTAATACTGGTCTCCCAGTAGCCGCTCAAAACACAAACTCTTAGAAGATTCACTCTTCTTGCACTTATGTCGGCATTGTCCATTTTGTATCCAATCCCGATGCAATTTCTGTGTTTCATGGTCAATGTGGTGGTCCAAGGGATACAGTAAACCTGCACTGGTGCATCGGAGTCTAATACTGGTCTCGCAGCAGACGCTCATAGCACAAATTCTTAGAAGATACACTCTTCTTGTACTTAAATCGGCATTGTACTATTTGTACGTAATCCCTATTCAATTTCTGTGTTTCATGGTCAATGTGAAGGTCCAAGGGAAACAGTAAACCTGCAGCTGTGCATGGGAATATAATACTGGTCTCCCAGGAGCAGCTCTAAGCTCAAACTCTTAGAAGATTCACTCTTCTTGTACTTAAGTCAGCATTGTGCCTTTTGTATTGAATCCCGTTGCAATTTCTGTGTTTCATGGTCAATGTGAAGGTCCAACGGATACAATAAAATTGCACTGGTGCATCGGAATCTAATGCTGGTCTCCCGGCAGCCACACAAACCACAAACTCTTAGAAGATTCACTCTTCTTGTACTTAAGTCGGCATTGTCCCTTTTGTATTCAATCCCGATGCAATTTCGGTGTTTCATGGTCAATGTGAAGGTCCAAGGGATACAGTAAACCTGCACTGGGGCATCGGAATCTGATACTGGTCTCCCAGGAGGCGCTCAAACCACAAACTCTTACAAGATTCACTCTTCTTGTACTGAAGCCGGCATTGCTCTTTTGTAGTCAATCACGATGCAATTTCTGTGTATCATGGTGAATGTGAAGGTCCAAGAGATACAGTAAACCTGCACTGGCGCATCGGAATCTAATACTGGTCTCCCAGGTGCTGCTCAAAGCACGAATTCTTAGAAGATTCCCTCTCCTTGTACTTAAGTCGGCGTTGTGCATTTTGTATTCAAACACGATGCAAATTCTGTGTTTCATGGTCAATGTGAAGGACCAACGATTACAGTAAAACTGCGCTGGTGTATTGGAATCTAATACTGGTCTCCCAGGAGCCCCTCAAAGCACAAACTCTTAGAAGGTTCACTCTTCTTGTACTTAAGTCAGCATCGTGCATTTTGTATTCAATCCCGACACGATTTTTGTGTGTCATGGTCAATGTGAAGGTGCAAGGGATGCAGTAAACCTGTACTGGTGCATCGGAATCTAATACTGGTCTCCCAGGATCCGCTCAAAGCACAAACGCTTGGTAGATTCACTCTTCTTATACTTAAGTCGGCACTGTGCCTTTTGTATTCAATCCCGATGCGATTTCTGTGTTCCATGATCAACGTGAATGTCCAAGGGATAAAGTAAACCTGCACTGGTGCATCGGAATCTAGTACTGGTCTTCCAGGAGCCGCTCAGATCATAAACGCTTAGAAGAATCACTCTTCTTGTACTTTAGTCGGCATTGTGCTTTTTGTATTCAATCCCGATGCAATTTCTGTGTTTCATGGTCAATGTGAAGCTCCAAGGGATACAGTAAACCTGCACTGGTGCATCGGAATCTACTATTGGTCTCCCGGCAGCCCCTTAAACCACAAACTCTTATAAGATTCTCTCCTCTTGTAGTTAAAACGTCATGGTCCTTTTGTATTCAATCCAAATGCAATATCTATGTTTCATGGTCATTGTGAAGGTCCAAGGGAAACAGAAATCCTGCACTGGGGCGTGGGAATCTAATACTAGTCTCCCAGGAGCCACTCAAACCACAAACTCTAAGAAGATACACTCTTTTTGTACTTAAGTCGGTATTGTGACTTTCTTCTTCTTCTTCTTTCGATTTCGGCCATCTTTGGACCACGTTCAACAATTCACTTGCCCGGCTTTTTGATCTTTTTTTCTCTCTTCCCAATATTTCCTCATCATTTTCGAGTGGTTCCTCCTCCGCTCTTCCGACCATTTCCTGTTATTATTCTTTAGTTTCGTTTCTTCTGGAAAACACTTAATTTCGTTCACTATTTGTCTAAACTTTTCCCTGTCCCTGATTGACTCATGGGTGACATTAAAATAGGCCAAATCCTTTTTCACCATCTGTATCCATTTATTGTTGGTTTTTTCGTTCCTGTTACTATGTTCAAACACTTTTCTTGTTGGTCTGTTTCCATCCATCCTCGACAGGTGACCATAAAACGTTAGTCTGCGTTTACGCATTGCCTCACTCACTTTCTCAATAGTTTTGTATATTTCCTTATTACTCTTTAGCTTGTACTCTTCTGCAATCTTTCTCGGTCCTAATATTTTTCTCAAAATTTTCCTTTCTTTCTTTTCCATGTTTTCTATTTCCCCCTTTTTGTTAAGAGTTAGGCACTCCGATGCATACAGGCATTCTGGTCTAATGACAGTTTTATAATGTCTTAATTTAGCTAGAATCGAAATGTTTTTTTTGTTATATATGTCTTTGGTTTTTTGAAAAGCAAATTCCATTTTCCTTGCTCTCGCCTGGTTTGCACTCTTGTCTAAACCATTCACTTGAATTATTTCACCTAAATACTTAAATTTTTCTACTCTCTTAATATTGCCGTATTTAGTAATAAGATTTTTCTTGTTATTTCTATGATTAGACATATACACGGTTTTTTCAAATGAAATCTGCAGTCCAGCTCTGGCCGAAACTTCTTGTAGTTTCTCCAGGTAGTTCTGAGCTATTTCTTCGTTTTCTGTAACTATTGCCAGATCGTCTGCAAAAGCTAAACAGTCCACTTCTATTTTTTCTTTTTTTGTTCCAATTCTGATGTCATTCTTGGTGCCTTTGAGTTCTTCTTTCCATATTCTCAATATCTTTTCCAGTACGCAGTTGAAGAGGATTGGGGATAAACCATCACCTTGTCTAACACCTGTTTTAATTTCGAACTTCCTTGAAATTTCACCCATAAATTTAACTTTGGCCTTACTGTTTGTTAGCGTCTGTTTGATAATTTGAATTGTTTTCTTATCGACCCCAAATTCTTCCAATACTTTCAGTAATGTTTCTCTATCTACCGAGTCGTATGCTTTTTTGAAATCTACAAATACTATTGCAAATCTCTGGCCTCTTGAGATTCTGTAACGAATTAGTGTTTTCAGGTTAAATATTTGTTCAACACAGGATCTACCTTGTCTAAAACCTGCTTGATATTCACCTATTTTTTTATCCAGAACTGGCTCCACGATTTGAAGTAATTTCCTTGACAAAATTTTGTATCCTACTGGTAGTAGCGAGATCCCTCTATAAGTATTAACATTCATCTTATCCCCCTTTTTGTGTAGTGGGTGTATCAGGGCACACTGCCAGTCTTCAGGAATTCTTTCTTCGTCCCAGATCTTCTTAAGCATATGTTCCAAAACTTGTGGGAGGTTGGTATCCATTATTTTTAGGTTTTCTGGTACTATGGAGTCTTCACCTGGGACTTTATTGTTTTTTAGACTGTGTATTATGTGTTTTATTTCTTAAGCGTCTGGAGGTTTTGACTCGGTATTAGTATTTCGGTGGTTTTCAAAACTCATTTTATCTTTGGGTGGTTCACAATTTAGTAGATTCTCGAAATATTTTGCTAATATTTCACAATTAGTCTTGTTTGTCAAACGTAGCTTGTTCTCTTCATCTTTAAAATATAAATGTGGGGATTGGTATTTGGTTAGCTGTTTTCTAAAAGTTTTGTAGAAATCTCTAGAATTATTTCTTTTAAAGTCTTCCTCAATCTGTTCTAGGTTATCCTGAAATTGTCTTCTTTTTTTATTACGGAAAAGCTTGGCTGTTTCTCTTCTCTGGATTTTAAAATTGTCAAGATCTTGAGGATCTTTTGTGGAGTTCCATTTCTGCCACAATTTCTGTCTCTTCTCCAGGTTCTCATCACATTCATTGTCCCACCATGGATGTCTTCTTACTCTTTTCACGAGACAATTTTCTTTTGCTATTTCAACTATTTCGTTTTTGATCTCCTCCCATCCCGCTTCCTTATTTATTGTGGATATGCCATCGCTATCTTTGTGCAATGCTCTTTGAAACCGTTGTTTAATTTCTTCATTTTTTAAAGTTTCTGTGTTATATTTTGGAATTTTGTAAAAGGTTTTCTTCTCTTTTCGAAATGGGAGTGGTCTGAATTTAATCGTAGTCAAATAGTGGTCTGAATCAACATCAAGGCTTTTCAGCACTTTAGTGTTTTGAATTTCTTCTTGACAATGAAGTGAGATAGCCACATGGTCAATTTGGAATTCTCCGAGAAGTGGATTTGGTGATCTCCATGTTTTAGATTTTCGGCTCAGCTTTTTGAAATGTGTTGTCATTATTTTCAAGTTGAAATGCCTACATACCTCTATAAGCCTTTCTCCATTTTTTGAAGTTCTTTTGTGACCTGGGAAGAGGCCTACTGTTCCATGGTATTTTTTCTCCCTTCCCATTTGTGCGTTAAAATCGCCTACTAACATTTTTATGTTCTTCTTTGAGCATCTATCCAGTTCCATTTCAAGTATCTCCAAAAATTCTTCAACTCTTTCCGGGTTATTTTTGTTGTCCTGGTTTATGGGTGCATGACAGTTGATTATAGAGTATCCTTTGTTTTTACATTTAATCTCAAGAATGGATAGTCTCTCAGAACTCGAGTAGAAGTTAGTAACTGAATCTAAAATTGAGTGATGTACCAGAAATGCTGTTCCCAGGTATGGCATTTGTTTCATTAAGATTTTACCTGGTTTTCCTTTAAATAAACGATAGTTTTCAAAATCTAAAGCAGTTTCATCTAAAAACCTTGTTTCTTGTAATGCACATATTAAAATTTCTTTCTGGTTCAGCTTTTCAATCAATAATTTCAATTTTCCTACTTTAATTAGAGAGTTTACATTTAGGGTTGGAAACATAGTTGCTTTCTTAAATTTCAGTGTTGAGGGCTGCATACATGTTGGTTGGGGTCCTCCAAAATCCTTTGACCCCTTTGCATTGTTTCTACGAACAACGGAGGATTTGCCATTCGGTCTACCTCTTGGAGTAGTGTCTATCTTTGACGACGTTCCCATCATGCTTTACAGTAATTGTTGGATAATAAATTGGGGGATCGGGTTGCCCCGAATCCGAAATTAAAACCAAGGTAGTAAGCCCTGGAGTTAGCTCTTCCGCTCTCTCTGCCGTTGGGAAATTGTTCCTCTTCCGCCATTGAGACCGTTGGCTGGGTTTCACCTAGTAACCCTAGGCAGGGGCCCTATGACAGGGTGCTACCATCTGGAGCCGGACGGACCCTGGTTTTTTTACGAGGTTGTTACTCCTCCCCCTCCACTCTTCCCCATCCTCTTGTTTTTAGATGGGCCCGGGCTTGGGACCGGCTTGCGGTGGTGTTGTATTGTGACTTTAATATTGAATCACGATGCAATTTCTGTGTTTCATGGTCAATGTGAAGGTCCACGTGACACGGTAAACTTGCACTGGTGCATCGGAATCTAGTACTGGTCTCCCGGCGGCCGCTCAAACCACAAACTCTTATTAGATTCTCTCCTCTTGTACTTAAGTCGGCATTGTCTCTTTTGTATTCAATCCCGATGCAATTTCTGTGATTCATGGTCAATGTGAAGGTCCAAGGGATACAGTAAACCTGCGCTGGTGCATCGGAATCTACTACTGGTCTCCCGGCAGCCGCTCAAACCACAAACTCTTATAAGATTCTCTCCTCTTGCACTTAAGTCGGCATTGTCCCTTTTGTAATCAATGCCGATGCAATTTCTGTGACTCATGGTCAATGTGAAGGTCCAAGGGATACAGTAAACCTGCACTGGCGCATCGGAATCTAATACTGGTCTCCCAGGAGCTGCTCTAAAAACAAACTCTAAGAAGTTTCACTCTTCTTGTACTTAAGTCGGTATTGGGACTTTAATATTGAATCACGATGCAGTTTCAGTGTTTCATCGTCAATGTGAAGGTCCAAGGGACACAGTAAACTTGCTGTGGTGCATCGGAATCTAATGCTGGTCTCCCAGAAGCCGCTCAAAACACAAACTCTTAGAAGATTCACTCTACTTGCACTTAAGTCGGCATTGTCCATTTTGTATTCAGTCCCGATGCATTTTCTGTGTTTCATGGTCAATGTGATGGTCCAAGGGATACAGTTAACCTGCACTGGTGCATCG
Source organism: Schistocerca americana (assembly GCF_021461395.2). Classification (NCBI taxonomy): domain Eukaryota; kingdom Metazoa; phylum Arthropoda; class Insecta; order Orthoptera; family Acrididae; genus Schistocerca; species Schistocerca americana. The sequence continues at coordinate 7,051,756 of NC_060121.1, read as the reverse complement.
GAATCGAATACTGGTCTCCCGGCAGCCGCTCAAATCATAAACTCTTAGAAGATTCACTCTTCTTGTACTTAAGTCGGCATTGTCACTTTTGTATTCAATCTTTATGCAATTTCTGTTTTTCATGGTCAATGTGAAGGTCCAAGGGATACAGTAAACCTGCACTTGTACATCGGAATGTAATACTGGTCTCCCAGGTCACGCTCAAAGCACGAACTCTTAGAAGATTCACTCTTTTTGTACTTACGTTGGCATTGTGCCGTTTGTATTCAATCCCGATGCAATTTCTGTGATTCATGATCAATGTGAAGGTCCAAGGGATACAGTAAACCTGCACTGGTGCATCGGAATCTAATACTGGTCTCCCAGGAGCCGCTCAGATCATAAACGCTTAGAAGATTCACTCTTCTTGTGCTTAAGTCGGCATTGTGCTTTTTGTATTCAATCCAGATGCAATTTCTGTGTTTCATGGTCATCGTGAAGGTCCAAGGGATACAGTAAACCTGCACTGGTGCATCGGAATCTACTACTGGTATCCCGGCAGCCGTTCAAACCACTAACTCTTATAAGATTCTCTCCTCTTGCACTTAAAACGTCGTGGTCCTTTTGTATTCAATCCAAATGCAATTTCTGTGTTACATGGTCATTGTGAAGGTCCATGCGTTACAGTAATCCTGCACTTGTGCATCGGAATGTAATACTGGTCTCCCAGGTCACGCTCAAAGCACGAACTCTTAGAAGATTCACTCTTTTTGTACTTACGTTGGCATTGTCCTTTTTGTATTCAATACCAATGCAATTACTGTGTTTCATGGTCAATGTGAAGGTCCAAGGGATACAGTATAATTGCACTGGTGCATCGGAATCTAATACTGGTCTCCCAGAAGCCGCTCAAAGCACAGACTCTAAGAAGTTTCACTCTTCTTGTACTTAAGTTGGCATTGTGCCTTTAATATTGAATCACGATGCAATTTCTGTGTTTCATGGTCAATGTGAAGGTCCAAGGGACACGGTAATCTTGCACTGGTGCATCGGAATCTAATACTGGTCTCCCAGTAGCCGCTCAAAACACAAACTCTTAGAAGATTCACTCTTCTTGCACTTATGTCGGCATTGTCCATTTTGTATTCAATCCCGATGCAATTTCTGTGTTTCATGGTCAATGTGAGGGTCCAAGGGATACGGTAAACCTGCACTGGTGCATCGGAGTCTAATACTGGTCTCGCAGCAGACGCTCATAGCACAAATTCTTAGAAGATTCACTCTTCTTGTACTTAAGTCGGCATTGTGCCTTTTGTATTCAATCCTGATGCAATTTCTGTGTATCATGGTCAATTTGAAGGTCCAAGGGATAATGTAAACCTGCACTGGTGCATCGGAATCCAATTCTGGTCTCCCAGGAGCCGCTCAGAGCATAAACTATTAGAAGATTCACTCTTCATGTACATAAGTCGGCATTGTCCATTTTGTATTGAATCACGATGCAATTTCTGTTTTTCATGGTCAATGTGAAGGTCCAAGGGATACAGTAAAATTGCACTGGTGCATCGGAATCTAATGCTGGTCTCCCGGCAGCCACACAAACCACAAACTCTTAGAAGGTTTACTCTTCTTGTACTTAAGTCGGCATTGTCCCTTTTGTATTCAATCCCGTTGCAATTTCGGTGTTTCATGGTCAATGTGAAGGTCCAAGGGATACAGTAAGCCTGCACTGGGGCATCGGAATCTGATACTGGACTCCCAGGAGGCGCTCAAACCACAAACTCTTTCAAGATTCACTCGTCTTGTACTGAAGTCGGCATTGCCCTTTTGTAGTCAATCACGATGCAATTTCTGTGTATCATTTTGAATGTGAAGGTCCAAGAGATACAGTAAACCTGCACTGGCGCATCGGAATCTAATACTGGTCTCCCAGGTGCCGCTCAAAGTACTAATTCTTAGAAGATTCCCTCTTCTTGTTCTTAAGTCGGCGTTGTGCATTTTTGTATTCAAACACGATGCAATTTCTGTGTTTCATTGTCAACGTGAAGGGCAAAGGATTACAGTAAAACTGCGCTCGTGTATTGGAATCTAATACTGGTCTCCCAGGAGCCGCTCAAAGCACAAACTCTTAGAAGATTCACTCTTCTTGTACTTAAGTCAGCATCGTGCGTTTTGTATTCAATCCCGACACGATTTTTGTGTGTCATGGTCAATGTGAAGGTGCAAGGGATGCAGTAAACCTGTACTGGTGCATCGGAATGTATTACTGGTCTCCCAGGATCTGCTCAAAGCACAAACTCTTGGTGGATTCACTCTTCTTATACTTAAGTCGGCACTGTGCCTTTTGTATTTAATCCCGATGCGATTTCTGTGTTCCATGGCCAATGTGAATGTCCAAGGGATAAATTAAACCTGCACTGGTGCATTGGAATCTAGTACTGGTCACCCAGGTGCCGCTCAGAGCATAAACGCTTAGAAGATTCACTCTTCTTGTACTTAAGTCGGCATTGTGCTTTTTGTATTCAATCCCGATGCAATTTCTGTGTTTCATCGTCAATGTGAAGGTCCAAGGGATACAGTAAACCTGCACTGGTGCATCGGAATCTACTACTGGTCTCCCGGCAGCCGCTCAAACCACAAACTCTTATAAGATTCTCTCCTCTTGTACTTAAAACGTCATGGTCCTTATGTATTCAATCCAAATGCGATATCTGTGTTTCATGGTCTTTGTGAAGGTCCAAGGGAAACAGTAATCCTGCACTGGGGCATGGGAATCTAATACTAGTCTCCCAGGAGCCGCTCAAACCACAAACTCTAAGAAGATACACACTTCTTGCACTTAAGTCGGCATTGTCCCTTTTGTTTCAATGCCGATGCAATGTCTGTGACTCATGGTCAATGTGAAGGTCCAAGGGATACAGTAGACCTGCACTGGCGCATCGGAGTCTAATACTGGTTTCCCAGGAGCCGCTCTAAACACAAACTCTAAGAAGTTTCACTCTTCTTGTACTTAAGTCGGTATTGTGACTTTAATATTGAATCACGATGCAATTTCTGTGTTTCATGGTCAATGTGAAGGTCCAAGGGACACGGTAAACTTGCACTGGTGCATCGGAATCTAATACTGGTCTCCCAGAAGCCGCTCAAAACACAAACTCTTAGATGATTCACTCTTCTTGCACTTAAGTCGGCATTGTCCATTTTGTATTCAATCCCGATGCATTTTCTGTGTTTCATGGTCAATGTGATGGTCCAAGGGATACAGTTAAGCTGCACTGGTGCATCGTAATCCAGTACTGATCCCCCGGCAGCCGCTCAAATCATAAACCCTTAGAAGATTCACTCTTCTTGTACTTCAGTCGGCATTGTCACTTTTGTATTCAATCTTTATGCAATTTCTGTGTTTCATGGTCAATGTGAAGGTCCAAGGGATACAGTAAACCTGCACTTGTGCATCGAAATGTAATACTGGTCTCCCAGGTCACGCTCAAAGCACGAACTCTTAGAAGATTCACTATTTTTGTACTTACGTTGGCATTGTGCAGTTTGTATTCAATTCCGATGCAATTTCTGTGTGTCATGATCAATGTGAAGGTCCAAGGGATACAGTAAACCTGCACTGGTGCATCAGATTCTAGAACTGGTCAGCCAGGAGCCGCTCAAAGCAAAGACTCTTAGAAGATTGACTCTTCTTGAACTTAAGTTGGCATTGTCCCTTTTGTATTCAATACCGATGCAATTACTGTGTTTCATGGTCAATATGAAGGTCCAAGGGATACAGTAGAATTGCACTGGTGCATCGGAATCTGATACTGGTCTCCCAGGAGCCGCTGAAATCACAAATTCTTGGAAGATTCACTCTACTTGTCCTTAAGTCAACATTGTGCCTTTAGTATTCAATCCCGATACAATTCCTGTGTTTCATGGTCAATGTGAAGGTCCATTGGATGCAGTAAACCAGCACTGATGCATCGGAATCTAATTCTGGTATCCCAGCATCCGCTCAAAGCACAAACTCTTACAAGATTCCTCTTCTTGTACTTAAGCCGGCATTGTGCGTTTTATATTCAATCCCGATTCAATTTCTGTATTCCATGGTCAATGTGAAGGCCCAAGGGATACGGTAAACCAGCACTGCTGCATCGGAATCTAATACTTGTCTCCCAGGAGCCGCTGAAATCACAAACTCTCGGAAGATTCACTCTACTTGTACTTAAGTCGGCATTGTGCCTTTAGTATTCAATCCCGATACAATTACTGTGTTTCATGGTCAATGTGAAGGTCCAAGTGTTTCAGTAAACCAGCACTGGTGCATCGGAATCTAATACTGGTCTCCCAGGAGCCGCTCAAAGCACACACTCTAAAAAAATTCACTCTTCTTGTACTTAAGTCGTTATTGTGTTTTGTATTCAATCCCGATGCAATTTCTGGGTTTTTATGGTCAATGTGAAGGTCAAAGGGATACAGTATACCTACACTGGTGCATCGGAATCTAATACTGGTCTCCCAGGAGCTGCTCAAACCACAAACTCTTAGAAGATTCACTCTTCTAGTACTTAAGTCGGCATTGTGAATATTGTATTCATTAACGATGCGATATCTGAGTTTCTCGGCGAATGTGAAGGTCCATGGGATGCAGTAAACGAGGACTGGTGCATCGGTATGTAATTCTGGTCTCCCAGGAGCCGCTCAAAGCACACTTTCTTGGATGGTTCACTCTTCTTGTACTTAAGTCGGCATTGTGCCTTTTGTATTCAATCCCGATGCAATTTCTGTGTTTCATGGTCAATGTGAAGGTCCATGGGATGCTGTAATCTTGCACTGGTGTATCGGAATCTAATACTGGTCTACCAGGAACCGCTCAAATAACATACTCTTACAAGATCCAATCTTCTTGTACTTAAAACGGCAATTAGCCTTATACATTCAATCCCGATGCAACTCCTATGATTCATGGTCAATGTGAAGGCCCAAGGGATACAGTATACCTACATTGGTGCATCGGAATCTAATACTGGTCTCCCAGGAGCCGCTCAAAGCACACACTCTTAGAAGATTCACTCTTCTTGTACTTAAGTCGGCATTGTGCCTTATGTATTCAGTCCCGATGCAGTTTCTGTGTTTCATGATCAATGTGAACGTCCAAGGGTTTCAGTAAACCAGCACTGGTGCATCGGAATCTAAATCTAGTGTCCCAGGAGCCACTCAAATCACAAACTCTTAGAAGATTCACTCTGCTTGTACTTAAGTCGGCATTGTGCCTTTCGTATTTAATCCCGATGCAATTTCTGCATTTCACGGTCAATGTGAAGGTCCAATTGATACAGTAAACCTGCACTGATGCATCGCAATCTAATACTGGTCTCCCAGGAGCCGCTCAAAGCACACACTCTTAGAGGATTCAATCTTCTTGTACTTAAGTCGGCATTGAGCCTTTTGTATTCCATCCCGATGCAGTTTCTGTGATTCATGGTCAATGTGAAGGTCCATGGGATGCATTAAAAGTGGACTGGTGCATCGGTATCTAATTATGGTCTCCCAGGAGCCGCTCAAAACACACTTTCTCAGATGATTAACTCTTCATGTACTTAAGTCGACATTGTGAAATTTGTATTCAATCCCGACGCAATATCTGTCTTTCATGGTCATTGGGAAGGTCTGAGGGGGTACATTAAACCTGCACTGGTGCATCGGAATCTAATACTGGTCTTCCAGGAGCCGCTCATGGAAAAAATTCATAGAAGATTCACTCTTCTTGTACTTAGGTCGGTATTGTGCTTTCAGTATTCAATCCCGATGCAATTACTGTGTTTCATGGTCAATGTGACGGTCCAAAGGATACAGTAAACCTGAACAGATGAGTCGCAAACTAACACAGGCCTCCCAGGAGCCGCTCAAAGCACAAATTCTTAGAAGATTCACTCTACATGTACTTAAGTCGGCATTGTGCCTTTTGTATTCAATCCCGATACAATTTCTGTGTTTCATGGTCAATGCGATGGACCATGGGATGCAGTAAACGTGGACTGGTGCATCGGTATCTAATTCTGGTCTCATAGGAGCCGCTCAAAGCACAAACTCTTAGAAGATTCACTCTCCTTGTACTTAAGACAGCATTTAGCCTTTTGTATACAATCCCGACGCAATTCCTGTGATTCATAGTCAATGTGACGGTCCAAGGGATGCGGTATACCTGCACTGGTGCATCGGAATCTAATACCGGTCTCCCAGGAGTCGCTCAAAGCACACACTCTTAGAAGATTCACTCTTCTTGTACTTATGTCGGCATTGTGCATTTTGTATTCAATCGCGATGCAATTTCTGTGTTTCATGGTTAATGTGAAGGGCCAAGGATTGCAGTAAACCTGCACTGGTGCATCGGAATCTAATTCTGGTCCCGAGCATCCACTCAAAGCACAAACTCTTACAAGATTCCTCTTCTTGTATTTAAGCCGGCATTGAGCCTTTTGTATTCAATCCCGATGCAATTTCTGTATTTTATGGTCAATTAGAATGCCCAAGGGATACGGTAAACCTGCACTGCTGCATCGGAATCTAGTACTGGTCTCCCAGGAGCCTCTGAAATCACAAACTCTTGGTAGATTCACTCTTCTTGTACTTAAGACGGCATTTTGCCTTTTGTATTCAATCCCGATGCGATTCCTGTGATTCATGGACAATGTGACGGTCCAAGGAATACAGTAAGCCAGCACTGGTGCATCGGATTCTATTACTGGTCTCCCAGGAGCCGCTCAAATCACACACTCTTACAAGATCCACTCTTCTTGTACTTAAAACGGCAATGAGCTTTATGCATTCAATCCTGATGCAATTCCTATGATTCATGGGCAATGTGAAGGTCCAAGGGATACAGTATACCTACATTGGTGCATCGGAATGTAATACTGGTGTCCCAGGAGCCGCTCAAAGATCAAACTCTTAGAACATTCACTCTTCTTGTACTTAAGTCGGCATTGTACCTATTGTATTCAATCCCGATGCGATTTCTGTGTTTCATGGCCAATGTGAAGGTCCATGGGATGCAGTAAACCTGCACTGGTGCATCGGAATATTGGTCTCCCTGGAACCGCTCAAATCACACACTCTTAGAAGATTCACTCTTCTTGTACTTAAGTCGGCATTGTGCTTTTGTATTCAATCCCTATGCAATTCCTCTGTTTCATGGTCAATGTGAAGGTCTAAGGGATACAGTAAACCTGCACTGATGCATCGGAATCTAATACTGGTCTCCCAGAGACCGTTCAAATCACGAACGCTTAGAGGATTCACTCTTCTTGTACTTAAGTCGGCATTGTTCCGTTTGTATTCAATCCCGATGCAATTTCTGTGTTTCATGGTCAATGTGGAGGTCCAAGGTTTATAGTAAACCTGCACTGGTGCATCGGAATCTAATACTGGTCTCCCAGGAGCCGCTCAAACCACAAACTCTTAGAAGATTCAGTCTTCTTTTACTTAAGTCGGCATTATGCATTTTGTATTCAATCCCGATGCAATTACTGTGTTTCATGGACAATGTGAAGGTCCAAGGGACACAGTAAACCTGCACTGGTGCATCGGAATCTAATTCTGGTCTCCCAGGAGCCGTTCAAAGCAAAAACTCTTAGAAGATTCACTCGTCTTTTTCTTAAGTCGGCATTGTGCGTTTTGTATTCAATGCCGATGGAATTTCTGTGTTTCATGGTCAATGTGAAGGGCCATGGGATACAATAAACCTGCACTGGGGCATCGGAATCTAATACTGGTCTCCCAGGAGCCGCTCAAAGCACAAACTCTTAAAAGATTCAGTCTTCTTTTACTTAAGTCGGCATTGTGCCTTTTGTATTCAATCCCTATGCAAATCCTGTGTTTCATGGTCAATGTGAAGGTCCAAGGGATACAGTAAACCTGCACTGATGCATCGGAATCTAATACTGGTCTCCCAGATACCGTCCAAATCACGAACGCTTAAAAGATTCACTCTTCCCGTACTTAAGTAGGCATTGTGCCTTTTGTATTCAATCCCGATGCAATTTCTGTGATTCGTGGTGAATGTGAAGGTCCAAGTGATGCAGTTAACCTGCACTGATGCATCCGAATCTAATACCGAACCCCCAGGAGCCGCTCATAGCACACAGTCTTAGAGGATTCAGTCGTCTTGTACTTATGTCGTCATTGTGTTTTTGAATTCAATCCCGATGCAATTTCTGTGTTTCATGGTCAATGTGAAGGTCCGAGGGTTACAGTGAACCTGCACTGGTGCATCGGAATCTATTTCTGGGCTCCCAGGAGGCGCTCAAAGCACAAATTCTTAGATGATTCACACTTCTTGTACTTTAGTCGGCATTGTGATTTTTGTAATCAATCCCGATCCAATTTCTGTGTTTCATGGCCAATGTGAAGGTCCAAGGGATACAGTATACCTACACCGGTGCATCGGAATCTATTACTATTCTCCCAGGAGCCGCTCCAAGCACAACATCTTAGAAGATACACACTTTTTGTACTTAAGACGGAATTTAGCCTTATGTATTCAATCCCGATGCAATTCCTGTGATTCATGGTCAATGTGAATGTCCAAGGGATACAGTATACCTACACTGGTGCATCGGAATCTAATACTGGTCTCCCAGGAGCCGCTCAATGCACAAACTCTTAGAAGATTAACTGTTCTTATACTTAAGTTGGCATTGTGCCTTTTGTATTCAATCCCGATGGAATTTCTGTGTTACATGGTCAATGTGAAGGTCCATGTGATACAATAAACAAACAATATGTAATATCTGTGATTGATGGTCAATGTGAAGGTCCAAGTTTTACAGTAAACCTGCACTGGTGCATCGGAATCTAATACTTGTCTCCCAGGATTCGCTCAAAGCACTATTTTTTAGAAGATTCACTCTTCCTGTACTTAAGTCGGCATTGTGCATTTTGTATCCAATCCCGACGCAATGTCTGTGTTTCATGGTCAATTTTAAGTCCCAAAGGATACAGTAAAAATGCACTGCTGTATCGGATACTAATAGTGGTCTCGCAGGAGACCCTCAGAGCACAGACACTTCGAAGATTCACTCTTCTTGTACTTAAGACGGCATTAAGCCTTACGTATTCAATCCCGATGCAATTCCTGTAACTCATAGTCAATGTGAAGCTCCAAGGGATACAGTATACCTACACTGGTCCATCGCAATCTAATACTGGTCTTCCAGGAGTCGCTCAAAGCACTAACTCTTAGAAGATTCACTCTTATTGTACTTAAGTATGCACTCTGCCTTTTATATTCAATCCCGATGCAATTTCTGTGTTTCATCGTCAATAAGAATGTCAGAGGGATACAGTAACCGTGAAGGGAAGCATCGGAATCTATAACTAGTGTCACAGGAATGGTTCAAAACATAGACAGTAAGAAATGTCAGTTTTCTTGTACTTGAGTCGGCATTGTGCCTTTTGTATTTAATTCCGATGCAATTTCTGTGTTTCGTCGTCAAAAAGAAGGCCCAAGGGATACAGTAAACCTGAAGTGAAGCATCGCAATCTAAAACCGGTCTCACAGGAAAGGTTCAAAGCATAGTCAGTAAGAAGAGCCAGTCCTCTTGTACTTGAGTCGGCATTGTGCCTTTTGTATTTAATTCCGATGCAATTTCTGTGTTTCGTCATCAATAATAAAATCAGAGGGATACAGTGAACCTGAAGTGAAGCATCGGAATCTATAACCATCAGGAATGGTTCAAATCATAGACAGAAAGAAGAGCCAGTCTTCTTGTACTTGAGTCGGCATTGTGCCTTTTGTATTTAATTCCGATGCAATATCTGTGTTTCATCGTCAATAAGGAGGTCAGAGGGATACAGTAAACCTGAAGTGAAGCATCGGAATCTAAAACTAGTGTCAGAGAAATGATTCAAAACATAGACAGTAAGAAGAGTCAGTTTTCTTGTACTTAAGTCGGCATTGTGCCTTTTCTAATTAATTCCGATGCAATTTCTGTGTTTCATCGTCAATAAGAAGGTCAGAGGGATACAGTAAACCTGAAGTGAAGCATCGGAATCTGTAACTAGTGTCACAGGAATGGTTCAAAACATAGACAGTAAGAAGAGTCAGTATTCTTGTACTTGAATCGGCATTGTGCCTTTTCTATTTAATTCCGATGCAATGTCTGTGTTTCATCGTCAATAAGAATGTTAGAGGGATACAGTAAACCTGAAGTGAACCATCGGAATCTATAACTAGTGTCACAGGAATCGTTCAAAACATAGACAGTAAGAAGAGTCAGTTTTCTTGTACTTAAGCCAGCATTGTGCCTTTTCTATTTAATTCCAATGCAATTTCTGTGTGTCATCGTCTATAATGAGGTCCAAGGGATACAGTAAAAGTGAAGTGAAGCGTCGGAAGCAAAAACTGGTCTCACAGGAAAGGTTCAAAACATAGACAGTAAGAAGAGCCAGTCCTCTTGTACTTGAGTCGGCATTGTGCCTTTTGTACATCATTCCGATGCAATTTCTGTGTTTCATCGTCAATAAGAAGGTCAGAGGGATACAGTAAACCTGAAGTGAAGGATCGGAATTTATAACTAGTGTCACAGGAATGGTTCAAAACACAGACAGTAAGAAGAGTCAGTTTTCTTGTACTTAAGTCGGCATTGTGCCTTTTGTATTTAATTCCGATTCAATTTCTGTGTTTCATCGTCAATAAGAAGGTCAGAGAGATACAGTAAACCTGAAGTGAAGCATCGGAAACTGTAACTAGTGTCACAGGAATGGTTCAAAACATAGACAGTAAGAAGAGTCAGTTGTCTTGTACTTAAGTCGGCATTGTGCCTTTTCTATTTAATTCCGATGCAATTTCTGTGTTTCATCGTCAATAAGGAAATCAGAGGGATACAGTGAACCTGAAGTGAAGCATCGGAATCTATAACTAGTGTCACAGGAATGGTTCAAAACATAGACAGTAAGAAGAGACAGTTTTCTTGAACTTAAATCGGCATTGTGCCTTTTCTAATTAATTCCGATGCAATTTCTGTGTTTCATCGTCGATAAGAAGGTCAGAGGGATACAGTAAACCTGAAGTGAAGCATCGGAATCTACAACTAGTGTCACAGGAATGGTTCAAAACATAGACAGTAAGAAGAGTCAGTATTCTTGTACTTGAATCGGCATTGTGCCTTTTCTATTTAATTCCGATGCATTGTCTGTGTTTCATCGTCAATAAGAAAGTCAGAGGTATACAGTAAACCTGAAGTGAACCATCGGAATCTATAACTAGTGTCACAGGAATGGTTCAAAACATAGACTTTAAGAAGAGTCAGTTTTCTTGTACTTAAGTCAGCATTGTGCCTTTTCTATTTAATTCCAATGCAATTTCTGTGTTTCATCGTCAATAATGAGGTCCAAGGGATACAGTAAACCTGAAGTGAAGCGTCGGAAACAAAAACCGGTCTCACAGGAAAGGTTCAAAACATAGACAGTAAGAAGAGCCAGTCCTCTTGTCTTGAGTCGGCATTGTGCCTTTTGTATATCATTCCGATGCAATTTCTGTGTTTCATCGTCAATAAGAAGGTCAGAGGGATACAGTAAACCTGGTGTGAAGCATCTGAATCTATAACTAGTGTCACAGGAATGAATTAAAACATAGTCAGTAAGAAGAGTCAGTCTTCTTGTACCAAAGTCGGCAATGTGCCTTTTGTGTTTAATTCCGATGCAATTTCTGTGTTTCATCGTAATTAAGAGGGTCAAAGCAATACAGTAAACCAAGAGTGAAGCATCGGAATCTATTACTAGTGTCACAGGAATGGTTCAAAACATAGACAGTAAGAAGAGTCAGACATTTTGTACTTAATTCGGCATTGTGCATTTTGTATTTAATTCCGACGCATTTTCTGTGTTTCATCGTCAATAAGAACGTCAGAGGGATACAGTACATCTGAAGAGAAGCATCGGAATCTATAACTAGTGTCACAGGAATGGTTCAAAACATAGTCAGTAAGAAGAGTCAGTCTTCGTGTACATAAGTCGGCATTGTGCCTTTTGTATTTAATTCCGATGCAATTCCTGTGTTTCGCCGTCAATAAGAAGGTCCAAGGGATACAGTAAACCTGGAGTGAAGCATCGGAATCTATAACTAGTGTCACAGGAATGAATCAAAACATAGTCAGTAGGAAGAGTCAGACTTCTTGTGCCTAATTCGGCATTGTGCATTTTGTATTTAATTCGACGCAATTTCTGTGTTTCATCGTCAATAAGAACGTCAGAGGGATACAGTACATCTGAAGTGAAGCAACGGAATCCATAACTAGTGTCACAGGAATGGTTCAAATCGTAGTCAGTAAGAAGAGTCAGTCTTCTTGTACATAAGTCGGCATTGTGCCTTTTGTATTTAATTCCGATGCAATTTCTGTGTTTCATCGTCAATAAGAAGGTCCAAGGGATACAGTAAACCTGGAGTGAAGCATCGGAAACTATAACTAGTGTCACAGGAATGGTTCAAATCATAGACAGTAAGAAGGGTCAGTCCCCTTGTACTTAATTCGGCACTGTGCCTTTTGGATTTAATTCCGATGTGATTTCTGTGTTTCATCGTTAATAAGAAGGTCAGAGAGATACAGTAAACCTGAAGTGAAGCATCGGAATCTATAACTAGTGTCACAGGAGTGGTTCAAAACATAGTCAGTAAGAAGAGTCAGTCTTCTTGTTCTTAAGTCGGCATTGTGCCTTTTGTATTTAATTGCGATGCAAATTCTGTGGTTCATCGTCAATAAGAAGGTCCAAGGGATACAGTAAACCTGAAGTGAAGCATCTAAATCTATAACTAGTGTCACAGGAATGGTTCAAAACATAGACAGAAGAAGAGTCAGTATTCTTGTACTTAAGTCGGCATTGTCCTTTTTGTATTTAATTCCGTTGCAATTTCTGTGTTTCATCGTCAATAAGAAGGTCAGATTGATACAGTAAATCTGAAGCGAAGCATCGGAATCTATAACTAGTGTCACAGGAATGGTTCAAAACATAGTCAGTAAGAACAGTCAGTCTTCTTGTACTAAAGTCGGCATTTTGCCTTTTGTTTTTAATTCCGATGCAATTTCTGTGTTTCATCGTCAATACGAAGGTCCAAGGGATACAGTAAACTGGGAGTGAAGCATCGGAATCTATAACTAGTGTCACAGAAATGGTTCAAAACATAGTCAGTAAGAAGAGTGTGTCTTCTTGTACATAAGTCGGCATTGTGCCTTTTGGGTTTAATTCCGATGCAATTTCTGTGTTTCATCGTCAATAAGAAGGTCCAAGGGATACAGTAAACCTGGTGTGAAGCATCGGAATCTATAACTAGTGTCACAGGAATGAATCAAAACATAGTCAGTAAGAAGAGTCAGTCTTCTTGTACCAAAGTCGGCAATGTGCCTTTTGTATTTACTTCCGATGCAATTTCTCTGTTCCATCGTCATTATGAGGGTCCAAGGGATACAGTAAACCTCGAGTGAAGCATCGGAATCTATTACCAGTGTCGCAGGAATGGTTCAAAACATAGACAGTAAGAAGAGTCAGTCTTCTTGTACATAATTCGGCATTGTGCATTTTGTATTTAAGTCCGATGCAATTTCTGTGTTTCATCGTCAATAAGAAGGTCAGAGGGATACAGTAAACCTGAAGTGAAGCATCGTAATCTATAACTAGTGTCACAGGAATGGTTCAAAACATATACAGTAGGAAGAGTCAGTCTTCTTGTACTTAAGACGGCATTGTGCCTTTTCTATTTAATTAGTATGCAATTTCTGTGTTTCATCGTCAATAAGAAGGTCCAAGGGATATAGTAAACCTGGAGTGAATCATCGGAATCTATAACTAATGTCACAGGAATGGTTCTAACATAGACAGTAAGTAGAGTCAGTCTTTTTGTACTTAAATCGGCGTTATGCTTTTTTTATTTAATTCCGATGCAATTTCTGTGTTTCACCGTCAATAAGAAGGTCCAAGGGATACTGTAATCGTGGAGAGAAGCATCGGAATCTATAACTAGTGTCACAGGAATGGTTCAAAGCATAGACAGTAAGAAGAGTCAGTTTTCTTGTACTTAAGTGGGCATTGTGTCTTTTGTATTTAATTCCGATGGAATTTCTGTGTTTCATCGTCAATAAGAATGTCAGAGGGATACAGTAAATCTGAAGTGAAGCATCGGATTCTATAACTAGTGTCACAGGAATGGTTCAAAACATAGTCAGTAAGAAGAGTCAGTCTTCTTGTACTTAAGTCGGCATTGTGCCTTTTGTATTTGATTCCGATGCAATTTCTATGTTTCATCGTCAATAAGAAGGTCCAAGGGATACTGTAAACCTGAAGCGAAGCATCAGAATCTATAACTGGTGTCACAGGAATGGTTCAAAAAATAGTCAGTAAGAAGAGTGAGTGTTCTTGTACTTTAGTCGGCATTGTGCCTTTTGTATTTATTTCCGATGCAATTTCTGTGTTTCTTCGTCAATAAGAAGGTCCAAGGGATACAGTAAACCTGAAGTGAAGCACCGGAATCTATAACTAATGTCACATGAATGGTTCAAAGCATAGCCAGTAAGAAGAGTCAGACTTCTTGTACTTAAGTCGCCATTGTGCCTTTTGTACTTAATTCCGATGCGATTTCTGTGTTTCATCGTCATTAAGAAGGTCCAAGGGATACAGTAAACCTGGACTGAAGCATCGGAATCTATAACTAGTGTCACATGAATGGTTCAAAACATAGTCAGTAAGAAGAGTCCGTCCTCTCGTACTTAAGTTGCCATAGTGCCTTTTGTATTTATTTCCGATGCAGTTACTGTGTTGCATCGTCAATAAGAAGGTCCAAGGGATACAGTAAACCTGGACTGAACCATCGGAATCTATAACTAGTGTCACATGAATGGTTCAAAACATAGACAGTAGGAAGAGTCAGTCTTCTTGTACTTAATTCGGCATTGTGCCTTTTGTATTTAATTCCGATGCAATTTCTGTGTTTCATCGTCAATAAGAAGGTCCAAGGGATACAGGAAACCTGGAGTGAAGCATCGGAATCTATAACTAGTGACACAGGGATGGTTCAAAACATAGACAGTAAGAAGAGTCAGTATTCTTGTACTTAGGTCGGCATTGTGCCTTTTGTATTTAATTCCGATGCAATTTCTGTGTTTCATTGTCAATAAGGAGGTCCAAGGGATACAGTAAACCTGGAGTGAAGCATCGGTATCTGTAACTAGTGTCACATTAATGGTTCAAAACATAGTCACTAAGAAGAGTCAGTCTTCTTGTACTTAAGTCGGCATTGTGACTTTTGTATTTAATTCCGATGCATTTTTTGTGTTTCATCCTCAATACGAAGGTCCAAGGGATAGAGTAAACCGGGAGCGAAGCATCGGAATCTATAACTAGTGTCACAGGAATGGTTCAAAGCATAGTCAGTAAGAAGAGTCAGTCCTCTTGTACTTAAGTCGGCATTGTGCCTTTTGTATTCAATTCCGATGCAATTTCTGTGTTTCATCGTCAATAAGAACTTCAGAGGGATACAGTAGACCTGAAGTGAAGCATCAGAATCTATTACTAGTGTCATAGGAAAGGTTCAAAACATAGACAGTAGGAAGAGTCAGTTTTATTGTACTTAAGTCGGCATTGTGCCTTTTGTATTTAGTTCCGATGCAATTTCTGTGATTCATCGTCAATAAGAAGGTCACAGGGATACAGTAAACCTGAAGTGAAGCATCGGAATCTAAAACTAGTGTCACAGGAATGGTTCAAATCATAGACAGTAGGAAGAGTCAGTCTTCTTGTACTTAAGTCGGCATTGTGCCTTTTGTATTTAATTCCGATGCAATTTCTGTGTTTCATCGTCAATAAGTAGGTCCAAGGGATCCAGTAAACCTGAAGTGAAGCACCGGAATATATAACTAGTGTCACAGGATTGGTTCAAAGCATAGTCAGTAAGAAGAGTCAGTTCTCTTATACTTAAGTCGGCATTGTGCCTTTTGTATTTAATTCCGATGCAATTTCTGTGTTTCATCGTCAATAAGAAAGTCCAAGGGATACAGTAAACCGGGAGTGAAGCATCGGAATCTATAACTTGTGTCACAGGAATGGTTCAAACATAGGCAGTAGGCAGAGTCAGTCTTCTTGTACTTAAGTCGGCATTGTGCATTTTATATTTAATTCCGATGCAATTTCTGTGTTTCATCGTCAATAAGAAGGTCAGAGGGATACAGTAGACCTGAAGTGAAGCATCGGAATCTATAACTAGTGTCACAGGAATGGTTCAAAACATAGACAGTAGGATGAGTCAGTCTTATTGTACTTAAGTCGGCATTGTGCCTTTTGTACTTTATTCCGTTGCAATTTCTGTGCTTCATCGTCAATAAGAAGGTCTAAAGGGATACAGTAAACCTCAAGTGAAGCATCGGAATCTATAACTAGTGTCACAGGAATGGTTCAAACGTAGATAGTAAGCTGAGTCAGTCTTCCTGTACTTAAGTCGGCATTGTGCCTTTTGTATTTAATTCCGATGCAATTTCTGTGTTTCATCGTCAACAGGAAGGTCCAAGGGATACAGTAAACCTGAAGTGAAGCATCGGAATCTATAACTAGTGTCACAGGAATGGTTCAAAACATAGACAGTAGGAAGAGTCAGTCTTCTTGTGTTTAAGTCTGCATTGTGCCTTTTCTATTTAATTCCGATGCAATATCTGTGTTTCATCGTCAATAAGAAAGTCCAAGGGATACAGTAAACCGGGAGTGAAGCATCGGAATCTATAACTTGTGTCACAGGAATGGTTCAAACATAGACAGTAGGAAGAGTCAGTCTTCTTGTACTTAAGTCGGCATTGTGCATTTTGTATTTAATTCCGATGCAATTTCTGTGTTTCATCGTCAATAAGAAGGTCAGAGGGATACAGTAGACCTGAAGTGAAGCATCGGAATCTATAACTAGTGTCACAGGAATGGTTCAAAACATAGACAGTAGGATGAGTCAGTCTTATTGTACTTAAGTCGGCATTGTGCCTTTTCTACTTTATTCCGTTGCAATTTCTGTGCTTCATCGTCAATAAGAAGGTCTAAAGGGATACAGTAAACCTCAAGTGAAGCATCGGAATCTATAACTAGTGTCACAGGAATGGTTCAAACGTAGACAGTAAGCTGAGTCAGTCTTCCTGTACTTAAGTCGGCATTGTGCCTTTTGTATTTAATTCCGATGCAATTTCTGTGTTTCATCGTCAACAGGAAGGTCCAAGGGATACAGTAAACCTGAAGTAGAGCATCGGAATCTATAACTAGTGTCACAGGAATGGTTCAAACATAGACAGTAGGAAGAGTCAGTCCTCTTGTGCTTAGGTCTGCATTGTGCCTTTTCTATTTAATTCCGATGCAATTTCTGTGTTTCATCGTCAATAAGACAGTCCAAGGGATACAGTAAACCGGGAGTGAAACATCGGAATCTATCACTTGTGTCACAGGAATGGTTCAAACATAGACAGTAGGAAGAGTCAGTCTTCTTGGACTTAAGTCGGCATTGTGCATTTTGTATTTAATTCCGATGCAATTTCTGTGTTTCATCGTCAATAAGAAGGTCAGAGGGATACAGTAGACCTGAAGTGAAGCATCGGAATCTATAACTAGTGTCACAGGAATGGTTCAAAACATAGACAGTAGGATGAGTCAGTCTTATTGTACTTAAGTCGGCATTGTGCCTTTTCTATTTTATTCCGTTGCAATTTCTGTGCTTCATCGTCAATAAGAAGGTCTAAAGGGATACAGTAAACCTCAAGTGAAGCATCGGAATCTATAACTAGTGTCACAGGAGTGGTTCAAACGTAGACAGTAAGCTGAGTCAGTCTTCCTGTACTTAAGTCGGCATTGTGCCTTTTGTATTTAATTCCGATGCAATTTCTGTGATTCATCGTCAATAAGAAGGTCAGAGGGATACAGTGAACCTGATGTGAAGCATCGGAATCTATAACTAGTGTCACAGGAATGGTATAAACATAGAAAGTAGGAAGAGTCAGTCTTCTTGTACTTAAGTCGGCATTGTGCCTTTTGTATTTAATTCCGATGCAATTTCTGTGTTTCATCGTCAATAAGAAGGTCCAAGGGATACAGTAAACCTGAAGTGAAGCATCGAAATCTGTAACTAGTGTCACAGGAATGATTCAAATCATAGACAGACGAAGAGTCAGTCTTCTTGTACTTAAGTCGGCATTGTCAGTTTTGTATTTAATTCCGTTGCAATTTCTGTGTTTCATCGTCAATAAGAGGGTCAGAGGGATACAGTGAACCTGAAGTTTAGCATCGCAATCTATAACTAGTGTCACAGGAATGGTAAAGACATAGAAAGTAGGAAGAGTCAGTCATCTTGTACTTAAGTCGGCATTGTGCCTTCTGTATTTAATTCCGATGCAATCGCTGTGTTTCATTGTCAATAAGAAGGTCCAAGGGATACAGTAAACCTGAAGTGAAGCATCGGAATCTATAACTAGTGTCACAGGAATGGTTCAAACATTGTCAGTAAGAAGAAACAGTGTTCTTTTACTTAAGTCGGCATTATCCATTTTGTATTTAATTCCGATGCAATTTCTGTGTTTCATCGTCAATAAGAAGGTCCAAGGGATACAGTAAACCTGCAGTGAAGCATTGGAATCTGTAACTAGTGTCAAAGGAATGGTTCAAAACATAGACAGTAAGATGAGTCTGTCTTGTTGTACTTAAGTCGGCATTGTGCCTTTTTTATTTAAATCCGATGCAATTTCTGTGTTTCATCGTCAATAAG
Source organism: Schistocerca americana (assembly GCF_021461395.2). Lineage (NCBI taxonomy): Eukaryota > Metazoa > Arthropoda > Insecta > Orthoptera > Acrididae > Schistocerca > Schistocerca americana. Next base: position 7,033,017 of record NC_060121.1, on the reverse strand, counting down.
AAGGTCCAAGGGATACAGTTAACCTGGAGTGAAGCATCGGAATCTATAACTAGTGTCACAGGAATGGTTCAAGGCATAGACAGTAAGAAGAGTCAGTCTTCTTGTACTTAAGTCGGCAATGTGCCTTTTCTATTTAATTCCGATGCAATTTCTGTGCATCATCGTCAATAAGAAGGTCCAAAGGATACAGTAAACCTGGAGTGAAGCATCGGAATTTTTAACTAAAGTCACAGGGATGGTTCAAATCATAGACAGTGAGAAGAGTCAGTATTCTTGTACTTAAGTCGGCATTGTGCCTTTTGTATTTAATTCCGATGCAATTTCTGTGTTTCATCGTCAATAAGAAGGTCAGAGGGATACAGTAAACCTGTAGTGAAGCATCGGAATCTATAACTAGTGTCACAGGAATGGTTCAAAACATAGACAGTAGGAAGAGTCAGTCTTGTTGTACTTATGTCAGCATTGTGCCTTTTTATTTAATTCCGATGCAATTTCTGTGTTTCATCGTCAGTAAGAAGGTCCAAGGGATACAGTAAACCCGGAGGGAAGCATCGGAATTTTTAACTAGTGTCACAGGGATGGTTCAAAACATAGACAGTAAGAAGAGTCAGTATTCTTGTACTTAAGTCGGCATTGTGCCTTTTGTATTTAATTCCGATGCATTTTCTGTGTTTCATCGTCAATAAGAAGTTCCAAGGGATACAGTAAAACTGAAGTGAAGCACCAGAATATATAACTAGTGTCACAGGAGTGGTTCAAAACATAGTCAGTAAGAACAGTCAGTCTTCTTGTACTTAAGTCGGCATTGTACCTTTTGTATTTAATTCCGATGCAATTTTGTGTTTCATCGTCAATAAGAAGGTCCAAGGGATACAGTAAACCTGAAGTGAAGCATCGGAATCTATAACTAGTGTCCCAGGAATGGTTCAAAACATAGACAGTAGGAAGAGTCAGTCTTGTTGTACTTATGTCAGCATTGTGCCTTTTTATTTAATTCCGATGCAATTTCTGTGTTTCATCGTCAATAAGAAGGTCAGAGGGATACAGTAAACCTGTAGTGAAGCATCGGAATCTATAACTAGTGTCACCGGAATGGTTCAAAACATAGACAGTAGGAAGAGACAGTCTTCTTGTCCTTAAGTAGGCATTGTGCCTTTTCTAGTTAATTCCGATGCAATTTCTGTGCTTCATCGTCAATAAGAAAGTCCAAGGGATACAGTAAACCTGAAGTGAAGCATCGCAAGCTATAACTGCTGTCTCAGGAATGGTTTAGAACATAGTCAGTAAGAAGGGTCAGTCTTCTTGTACTTAAGTCGGCATTGTGCCTTTTTTATTTAATTCCGATGCAATTTCTGTGTTTCATCGTCAATAAGAAGGTCAGAGGGATACAGTAAACCTGAAGTGAAGCATCAGAATCTGTAACTAGTGTCACAGGAATGGTTCAAAACATAGACAGTAAGATGAGTCAGTCTTCTTGTACTTAAGTCGGCATTGTGCTTTTGTATTTAATTCCGATGCAATTTCTGTGTTTCTTCGTCAATAAGAAGGTCCAAGGGATACAGCAAACCTGGAGTGATGATCGGAAACTATTACTAGTGTCACAGGAATGGTTCAAAACATAGACAGTAAGAAGAGTCAGTCTTCTTGTACTTAATTCGGCATTGTGCATTTTGTATTTAATTCCACCGCAATTTCTGTGTTTCATCGTCAATAAGAACGTTAGAGGGATACAGTAAATCTGAAGTGCAGCATCGGAATCCATAACTAGTGTCACAGGAATGGTTCAAAAAATAGTCAGTAAGAAGAGTCAGTCATCTTGTACTAAAGTCGGCATTGTGCCTTTTGTATTTAATTCCGATGCAATCGCTGTGTTTCATCGTCAATAAGAAGGTCCAAGGGATACAGTAAACCTTAAGTGAAGCATCGGAATCTATAACTAGTGTCACAGGAGTGGTTCAAAGCATAGTCAGTAAGAAGCGACAGTGTTCTTGTACTTAAGGCGGCATTATGAATTTTGTATTTAATTCCGATGCAATTTCTGTGTTTCATCGTCAATAAGAAGGTCCAAGGGATACAGTTAACCTGGAGTGAAGCATCGGAATCTGTAACTAGTGTCACAGGAATGGTTCAAGACATAGACAGTAAGAAGAGTCAGTCTTCTTGTACTTAAGTCGGCATTGTGCATTTTCTATTTAATTCCGATGCAATTTCTGTGCTTCAACGTCAATAAGAAGGTCCAAGGGATACAGTAAACCTGGAGTGAAGCATCGGAATTTTTAACAAAAGTCACAGGGATGGTTCAAATCATAGACAGTAAGAAGAGTCAGTATTCTTGTACTTAAGTCGGCATTGTGCCTTTTGTATTTAGTTCCGATGCAATTTCTGTGTTTCATCGTCAATACGAAGTTCCAAGGGATACAGTAAACCTGAAGTGAAGCACCGGAATCTATAACTAGTGTCACAGGAATGGTTCAAAGCATATTCCGTAAGAAGAGACAGTGTTCGTGTACTTAAGTCGGTATTATGCCTTTTGTATTTAATTCCGATGCAATTTCTGTGTTTCATTGACAATAAGAAGGTCCAAGGGATACAGTAAACCAGGTGTGAAGCATCGGAATCTGTAACTAGTGTCACAGGAATGGTTCAAACATAGACAGTAGGAAGAGTCAGTGTTCTTGTACTTAAGTCGGCATTCTGCCTTCTGTATTTAAATCCGATGCAATTGTTGTGTTTCATCGTCAATAAGAAGGTCCAACCGATACAGTAAACCTGAAGTGAAGCATCGGAATCTATAACTAGTATCACAGGAATGGCTCAAAGCATAGTCAGAAAGAAGAATCAGTGTTCTTGTAGTTAAGTCGGCATTGTGCCTTTTGTATTTGATGCCGATGCCATTTCTGTGTTTCATCGTCAATAAGAAGGTCCAAGGGATACTGTAAACCAGAAGTGAAGCAATGAAATCTATAACTAGTGTAACAGGAATGGTTCAAAACATAGACAGACGAAGAGTCAGTCTTCTTGTACTTAAGTCTGCATTGTCCCTTTTGTATTTAATTCCGTTGCAATTTCTGTGTTTCATCGTCAATAAGAGGGTCAGAGGGGTACAGTAAACCTGAAGTGAAGCATCGGAATCTATATCTAGTGTCACAGGAATGGTTCAAAACTTAGTCAGTAAGAAGAGTCAGTCTTCTTGTACATAAGTCGGCATTGTCCCTTTTTTATTTAATTGCGATGCAATTTCTGTGTTTCATCGTCAATAAGAAGGTCCAAGGGATACAGTAAACCTGGAGTGAAGCATCGGAATCTATAACTAGTGTCACAGGAATGGTTCAAACATAGACTGTAGGAAGAGTCAGTCTTCTTGTATTTAAGTCGGCATTGCGCCTTTTCTATTTAATTCCGATGCAATTTCTGTATTTCATCGTCAATAAGAAGGTCCAAGGGATACAGTAAACCTGGAGTGAAGCATCGGAATCTATAACTAGTGTCACCGGAATGGTTCAAAACATAGACAGTAGGAAGAGACAGTCTTCTTGTCCTTAAGTAGGCATTGTGCCTTTTCTAGTTAATTCCGATGCAATTTCTGTGCTTCATCGTCAATAAGAAAGTCCAAGGGATACAGTAAACCTGAAGTGAAGCATCGCAAGCTATAACTGCTGTCTCAGGAATGGTTTAGAACATAGTCAGTAAGAAGGGTCAGTCTTCTTGTACTTAAGTCGGCATTGTGCCTTTTTTATTTAATTCCGATGCAATTTCTGTGTTTCATCGTCAATAAGAAGGTCAGAGGGATACAGTTAACCTGAAGTAAAGCATCAGAATCTGTAACTAGTGTCACAGGAATGGTTCAAAACATAGACAGTAAGATGAGTCAGTCTTCTTGTACTTAAGTCGGCATTGTGCTTTTGTATTTAATTCCGATGCAATTTCTGTGTTTCTTCGTCAATAAGAAGGTCCAAGGGATACAGCAAACCTGGAGTGATGATCGGAAACTATTACTAGTGTCACAGGAATGGTTCAAAACATAGACAGTAAGAAGAGTCAGTCTTCTTGTACTTAATTCGGCATTGTGCATTTTGTATTTAATTCCGACGCAATTTCTGTGTTTCATCGTCAATAAGAACGTTAGAGGGATACAGTAAATCTGAAGTGCAGCATCGGAATCCATAACTAGTGTCACAGGAATGGTTCAAAAAATAGTCAGTAAGAAGAGTCAGTCATCTTGTACTAAAGTCGGCATTGTGCCTTTTGTATTTAATTCCGTGGCAATCGCTGTGTTTCATCGTCAATAAGAAGGTCCAAGGGATACAGTAAACCTGAAGTGAAGCATCGGAATCTATAACTAGTGTCACAGGAGTGGTTCAAAGCATAGTCAGTAAGAAGCGACAGTGTTCTTGTACTTAAGGCGGCATTATGAATTTTGTATTTAATTCCGATGCAATTTCTGTGTTTCATCGTCAATAAGAAGGTCCAAGGGATACAGTTAACCTGGAGTGAAGCATCGGAATCTATAACTAGTGTCACAGGAATGGTTCAAGACATAGACAGTAAGAAGAGTCAGTCTTCTTGTACTTAAGTCGGCATTGTGCATTTTCTATTTAATTCCTATGCAATTTCTGTGCTTCAACGTCAATAAGAAGGTCCAAGGGATACAGTAAACCGGGAGTGAAGCATCGGAATTTTTAACAAAAGTCACAGGGATGGTTCAAATCATAGACAGTAAGAAGAGTCAGAATTGTTGTACTTAAGTCGGCATTGTGCCTTTTGTATTTAGTTCCGATGCAATTTCTGTGTTTCATCGTCAATAAGAAGTTCCAAGGGATACAGTAAACCTGAAGTGAAGCACCGGAATCTATAACTAGTGTCACAGGAATGGTCCAAAACATAGTCAGTAAGAACAGTCAGTCTTCTCGTACTTAAGTCGGCATTGTACCCTTTGTATTTAATTCCGATGCAATTTTGTGTTTCATCGTCAATAAGAAGGTCCAAGGGATACAGTAAACCTGAAGTGAAGCATCGGAATCTATAACTAGTGTCCCAGGAATGGTTCAAAACATAGACAGTAGGAAGAGTCAGTCTTGTTTTACTTATGTCAGCATTGTGCCTTTTTATTTAATTCCGATGCAATTTCTGTGTTTCATCGTCAATAAGAAGGTCAGAGGGATACAGTTAACCTGTAGTGAAGCATCGGAATCTATAACTAGTGTCACCGGAATGGTTCAAAACATAGACAGTAGGAAGAGACAGTCTTCTTGTACTTAAGTAGGCATTGTGCCTTTTCTAGTTAATTCCGATGCAATTTCTGTGCTTCATCGTCAATAAGAAAGTCCAAGGGATACAGTAAACCTGAAGTGAAGCATCGCAAGCTATAACTACTGTCTCAGGAATGCTTCAGAACATAGTCAGTAAGAAGGGTCAGTCTTCTTGTACTTAAGTCGGCATTGTGCCTTTTCTATTTAATTCCGATGCAATTTCTGTGTTTCATCGTCAATAAGAAGGTCAGAGGGATACAGTAAACCTGAAGTGAAGCATCAGAATCCGTAACTTGTGTCACAGGAATGGTTCAATACATAGACAGTAAGATGAGACAGTCTTCTTGTACTTAAGTCGGCATTGTGCTTTTGTATTTAATTCCGATGCAATTTCTGTGTTTCATCGTCAATAAGAAGGTCCAAGGGATACAGTTAACCTGCAGTGAAGCATCGGAATCTGTAACTAGTCTCAAAGGAATGGTTCAAAACATAGACAGTAAGAGGAGTCAGTCTTGTTGTACTTAAGTCGGCATTGTGCCTTTTGTAGTTAATTCCGATGCAATTTCTGTGCTTCATCGTCAATAAGAAAGTCCAAGGGATACAGTAAACCTCAAGTGAAGCATCGGAATCTATAACTAGTGTCACAGGAATGGTAAAAACATAGAAAGTAGGAAGAGTCAGTCATCTTGTACTTAAGTCGTCATTGTGAATTCTCTATTTAATTCCGATGCAATTGCTGTGTTTCGTTGTCAATAAGAATGTCCAAGGGACACAGTAAACCTGAAGTGAAGCATCGGAATCCATAACTAGTGTCACAGGAATGGTTCAAAGCATATTCCGTAAGAAGAGACAGTGTTCGTGTACTTAAGTCGGCATTATGCCTTTTGTATTTAATTCCGATGCAATTTCTGTGTTTCATTGACAATAAGAAGGTCCAAGGGATACAGTAAACCAGGTGTGAAGCATCGGAATCTGTAACTAGTGTCACAGGAATGGTTCAAACATAGACAGTAGGAAGAGTCAGTGTTCTTGTACTTAAGTCGGCATTCTGCCTTCTGTATTTAAATCCGATGCAATTGTTGTGTTTCATCGTCAATAAGAAGGTCCAACCGATACAGTAAACCTGAAGTGAAGCATCGGAATCTATAACTAGTATCACAGGAATGGCTCAAAGCATAGTCAGAAAGAAGAATCAGTGTTCTTGTAGTTAAGTCGGCATTGTGCCTTTTGTATTTGATGCCGATGCCATTTCTGTGTTTCATCGTCAATAAGAAGGTCCAAGGGATACTGTAAACCAGAAGTGAAGCAATGAAATCTATAATTAGTGTAACAGGAATGGTTCAAAACATAGACAGACGAAGAGTCAGTCTTCTTGTACTTAAGTCTGCATTGTCCCTTTTGTATTTAATTCCGTTGCAATTTCTGTGTTTCATCGTCAATAAGAGGGTCAGAGGGATACAGTAAACCTGAAGTGAAGCATCGGAATCTATATCTAGTGTCACAGGAATGGTTCAAAACTTAGTCAGTAAGAAGAGTCAGTCTTCTTGTACATAAGTCGGCATTGTGCCTTTTTTATTTAATTGCGATGCAATTTCTGTGTTTCATCGTCAATAAGAAGGTCCAAGGGATACAGTAAACCTGGAGTGAAGCATCGGAATCTATAACTAGTGTCACAGGAATGGTTCAAACATAGACTGTAGGAAGAGTCAGTCTTCTTGTATTTAAGTCGGCATTGCGCCTTTTCTATTTAATTCCGATGCAATTTCTGTATTTCATCGTCAATAAGAAGGTCCAAGGGATACAGTAAACCTGGAGTGAACCATCGGAATCTATAACTAGTGCCACAGGAACGGTTCAAAACATCGACAGTAAGAAGAGTCAGTCTTCTTGTACTTAATTCGGCATTGTGCCTTTAGTATTTAATTCCAATACAATTTCTGTGTTTGATCGTCAATAGGAAGGTCAGAGGGATACAGGAAATCTGAAGTGAAGCTTCTGAATCTCTAACTAGTGACACAGGAATGGTTCAAAACATAGTCAGATAGATGAATTAGTGTTCTTGTACTTAAGTCGGCATTGAGCCTTTTGTATTTAATTCCGATGCAATTTCTGTATTTCATCGTCAACAAGAAGGTCCAAGGTATATAGTAAACCTGGAGTGAAGTATCGGAATCTATAAATAGTGTCACAGGAATGGTTCAAGGCATAGACAGTAAGAAGAGTCAGTCTTCTTGTACTTAAGGCGGCATTGTGCCTTTTTTATTAAATTCCGATGCAATTTCCCTGTTTCATCGTCAATAAGAAGGTCCAAGGTATACAGTAAACCTGGAGTGATGCATTGGAATCTATAACTAGTGTCACAGGAACGGTTCAAAACATCGACAGTAAGAAGAAACAGTCTTCTTGTACTTAATTCGGCATTGTGCCTTTAGTATTAAATTCCAATACAATTTCTGTGTTTGTTCGTCAATAGGAAGGTCAGAGGATACAGTAAATCTGAAGTGAAGCTTCGGAATCTATAACTAGTGACACAGGACTGGTTCAAAACATAGTCAGAAAGAAGAGTAAGTGTTCTTGTACTTAAATCACCATTGTGCCTTTTGTATTTAATTCCGATGCAATTTCTGTGTATCATCGTCAATAAGAAGGTCAGAGGGATACAGTAAACCTCAAGTGAAGCATCGGAATCTATAACTAGTGTCACAGGAATGGTTCAAAGCTTAGTCAGTAAGAAGAGTCAGTCTTCTTGTACTTAAGTCGGCATTGTGCCTTTTGTATTTAATTCCGGTGCAATTTCTGTTTTTCATCGTCAATAAGAAGGTCCAAGGGATACAGTAAACCTGGAGTGAAGCATCGGAATCTATAACTACTGTCACAGGGATGGTTCAAAACATAGACTGTAAGAAGAGTCAGTTTCCTTGTACTTAAGTCGGCGTTGTGCCTTTTGTATTTCATTCCGATGCAATTTCTTTGTTTCATCGTCAATAAGAAGGTCAGAGGGATGCAGTAAACCTATAGTGAAGCATCGGAATCTATAACTAGTGTCACAGGAATGGTTCAAAACATAGACAGTGGGAAGAGTCAGTCTTCTTGTACTTAAGACGGCATTGTGCCTTTTGTATTTAATTCCGATGCAATTTCTGTGTGTCATCGTCAATAAGTAGGTCCAAGGGATCCAGTAAACCTGAAGTGAAGCACCGGAATATATAACTAGTGTCACAGGAATGGTTCAAAGCATAGTCAGTAAGAAGAGTCAGTCTTCTTGTACTTAAGTCGGCATTGTGCCTTTTGTATTTAATTACGATGGAATTTCTGTGTTTCATCGTCATTAATAAGGTCAGAGGGATACAGTAAACCTGAAGTGAAGCATCGGAATCTATAACTAGTGTCACAGGAATGGTTCAAAACATAGTCAGTAAGATGAGTCAGTCATCTTGCACTAAAGTCGGCATTGTGCCTTTTGTATTTAATTCCGATGCAATTTCTGTGTTTCATCGTCAATAAGAAGGTCAGAGGATACAGTAAATCTGAAGTGAAGCTTCGGAATGTATAACTAGTGACACAGGACTGGTTCAAAACATAGTCAGAAAGAAGAGTAAGTGTTCTTGTACTTAAGTCACCATTGTGCCTTTTGTATTTAATTCCGATGCAATTTCTGTGTATCATCGTCAATAAGAAGGTCAGAGGGATACAGTAAACCTGAAGTGAAGCATCGGAATCTATAACTAGTGTCACAGGAATGGTTCAAAGCTTAGTCAGTAAGAAGAGTCAGTCTTCTTGTACTTAAGTCGGCATTGTGCCTTTTGTATTTAATTCCGGTGCAATTTCTGTTTTTCATCGTCAATAAGTAGGTCCAAGGGATACAGTAAACCTGGAGTGAAGCATCGGAATCTATAACTAGTGTCACAGGGATGGTTCAAAACATAGACTGTAAGAAGAGTCAGTTTCCTTGTACTTAAGTCGGCGTTGTGCCTTTTGTATTTCATTCCGATGCAATTTCTTTGTTTCATCGTCAATAAGAAGGTCAGAGGGATGCAGTAAGCCTATAGTGAAGCATCGGAATCTATAACTAGTGTCACAGGAATGGTTCAAAACATAGTCAGTAAGATGAGTCAGTCATCTTGTACAAAAGTCGGCATTGTGCCTTTTGTATTTAATTCCGATGCAATTTCTGTGTTTCATCGTCAATAAGAAGGTCAGCTGGATACAGTATACCTGAAGTGAAGCATCGGAATCTATAACTAGTGTCACAGGAATGGTTCAAAGCATAGACAGGAGGAAGAGTCAGTCTTCTTGTACTTAAGTCGGCATTGTGCCTTTTGTATTTAATTCCGATGGAATTTCTGTGTTTCATCGCCATTTATAAGGTCAGAGGGATACAGCAAACCTGAAGTGAAGCATCGGAATCTAAAACTAGTGTCACAGGAATGGTTCAAATCATAGACAGTAGGAAGAGTCATTCTTCTTGTACTTAAGTCGGCATTGTGCCATTTGTATTTAATTCCGATGCAATTTCTGTGTGTCATCGTCAATAAGTAGGTACAAGGGATCCAGTAAACCTGAAGTGAAGCACCGGAATATATAACTAGTGTCACAGGAATGGTTCAAATGATAGACAATAAGAAGAATCAGTCTTCTTGTACTTAATTCGGCAATGTGCCCTTTGGATTTAATTCCGATGCAATTTCTGTGTTTCATCGTCAATAAGAAGGTCGGAGGGATACAGTAAACCTGAAGTTAAGCATCGGAATCTATAACTAGTGTCACAGGAATGGTTCAAATCTTAGTCAGTAAGACGAGTCAGTCTTCTTGTACTTAAGTCGCCTTTGTGCCTTTTGTATTTAATTCCGATGCAATTTCTGTGTTTCATCGTCAATAAGAAGGTCCAAGGGATACAGTAAACCTGGAGTGAAGCATCGGAATCTATAACTAGTGTCACAGGGATGGTTCAAAACATAGACTGTAAGAAGAGTCAGTCTTCTTGTACTTAAGTCGGCATTGTGCCTTTTGTATTTAATTCCGATGCAATTTCTGTGTTTCATCGTCAATAAGAAGTTAAAAGGGATACAGTAAAAATGAAGTGAAGCACCGGAATCTATAACTAGTGTCACAGGAATGGTTCAAAACATAGTCAGTAAGAACAGTCAGTCTTCTTGTACTGAAGTCGGCATTGTGCCTTTTTTATTTAATTGCGATGCAATTTCTGTGTTTCATCGTCAATAAGAAGGTCCAAGGGATACAGTAAACCTGGAGTGAAGCATCGGAATCTATAACTAGTGTCACAGGAATGGTTCAAACATTGACTGTAGGAAGAGTCAGTCTTCTTGTATTTAAGTCGCCATTGCGCCTTTTCAATTTAATTCCGACGCAATTTCTGTATTTCATCTTCAATAAGAAGGTCCAAGGGATACAGTAAACCTGGAGTGAACCATCGGAATCTATAACTAGTGTCACAGGAACGGTTCAAAACATCGACAGTAAGAAGAGTCAGTCTTCTTGTACTTAATTCGGCATTGTGCCTTTAGTATTTAATTCCAATACAATTTCTGTGTTTGATCGTCAATAGGAAGGTCAGAGGGATACAGTAAATCTGAAGTGAAGCTTCGGAATCTATAACTAGTGACACAGGAATGGTTCAAAATATAGTCAGATAGAAGAATCAGTGTTCTTGTACTTAAGACGGCGTTGTGCCTTTTGTATTTAATTCCGATGCAATTTATGTATTTCATCGTCAATAAGAAGGTCCAATGTATATAACAAACCTGATGTGAAGCATCGGAATCTATAACTAGTGTCACAGGAATGGTTCAAGACATAGACAGTAAGAAGAGTCAGTCTTCTTGTACTTAAGGCGGCATTGTGCCTTTTTTATTAAATTCAGATGCAATTTCTCTGTTTCATCGTCAATAAGAAGGTCCAAGGTATACAGTAAACCTGGAGTGATGCATCGGAATCTATAACTAGTGTCACAGGAACGGTTCAAAACATCGACAGTAAGAAGAAACAGTCTTCTTGTACTTAATTCGGCATTGTGCCTTTAGTATTTAATTCCAATACAATTTCTGTGTTTGATCGTCAATAGGAAGGTCAGAGGGATACAGTAAATCTGAAGTGAAGCTTCGGAATCTATAACTAGTGACACAGGAATGGTTCAAAACATAGTCAGAAAGAAGAGTCAGTGTTCTAGTACTTAAGTGACCATTGTGCCTTTTGTATTTAATTCCGATGCAATTTCTGTGTTTCATCGTCAATAATAAGGTCAGAGGGATACAGTAAACCTCAAGTGAAGCATCAGAATCTATAACTAGTGTCACAGGAATGGTTCAAAACTTAGTCAGTAAGAAGAGTCAGTCTTCTTGTACTTAAGTCGTCATTGTGCCTTTTGTATTTAATTCCGGTGCAATTTCTGTTTTTCATCGTCAATAAGAAGGTCAAAGCGATACAGTAAACCTGGAGTGAAGCATCGGAATCTATAACTAGTGTCACAGGGATGGTTCAAAACATAGACTGTAAGAAGAGTCAGTTTCCTTGTACTTAAGTCGGCATTGTGCCTTTTGTATTTAATTCCGATGCAATTTCTTTGTTTCATCGTCAATAAGGTCAGAGGGATGCAGTAAACCTAAAGTGAAGCATCGGAATCTATAACTAGTGTCACAGGAATGGTTCAAAACATAGACAGTGGGAAGAGCTAGTCTTCTTTTACTTAAGTCGGCATTGTGCCTTTTGTATTTAATTCCGATGCAATTTGTTTGTTTCATCGTCAATAAGAAGGTCAGAGGGATACAGTAAACCTGAAGTGAAGCATCGGAATCTATAACTAGTGTCACAGGAATGGTTCAAATCATAGACAGTTGGAAGAGTCAGTCTTCTTGTACTTAAGTCGGCATTGTGCCTTTTGTATTTAATTCCGATGCAATTTCTGTGTGCCATCGTCAATAAGTAGGTCCAAGGGATCCAGTAAACCTGAAGTGAAGCACCGGAATATATAACTAGTGTCACAGGAATGGTTCAAATCATAGACAATAAGAAGAGTCAGTCTTCTTGTACTTAATTCGGCAATGTGCCCTTTTGATTTAATTCCGATGCAATTTCTGTGTTTCATCGTCAATAAGAAGGTCAGAGGGATACAGTAAACCTGAAGTTAAGCATCGGAATCTATAACTAGTGTCACAGGAATGGTTCAAATCATAGACAGTAGGAAGAGTCATTCTTCTTGTACTTAAGTCGGCATTGTGCCTTTTGTATTTAATTCCGATGCAATTTCGGTGTGTCATCGTCAATACGTAGGTACAAGGGATCCAGTAAACCTGAAGTGAAGCACCGGAATATATAACTAGTGTCACAGGAATGGCTCAAATCATAGACAATAAGAAGAGTCAGTCTTCTTGTACTTAATTCGGCAACGTGCCCTTTGGATTTAATTCCGATGCAATTTCTGTGTTTCATCGTCAATAAGAAGGTCAGAGGGATACAGTAAACCTGAAGTTAGGCATCGGAATCTATAACTAGTGTCACAGGAATGGTTCAAACCTTAGTCAGTAAGACGAGTCAGTCTTCTTGTACTTAAGTCGGCATTGTGCCTTTTTTATTTAATTGCGATGCAATTTCTGTGTTTCATCGTCAATAAGAAGGTCCAAGGGATACAGTAAACCTGGAGTGAAGCATCGGAATCTATAACTAGTGTCACAGGAATGGTTCAAACATAGACTGTAGGAAGAGTCAGTCTTCTTGTATTTAAGTCGGCATTGCGCCTTTTCTATTTAATTCCGATGCAATTTCTGTATTTCATCGTCAATAAGAAGGTCCAAGGGATACAGTAAACCTGGAGTGTTGCATCGAAATCTATAACTAGTGTCACAGGAACGGTTCAAAGCATCGACAGTAAGAAGAAACAGTCTTCTTGTACTTAATTCGGCATTGTGCCTTTAGTATTTAATTCCAATACAATTTCTGTGTTTGATCGTCAATAGGAAGGTCAGAGGGATACAGTAAATCTGAAGTGAAGCTTCGGAATCTATAACTAGTGACACAGGAATGGTTCAAAACATAGTCAGAAAGAAGAGTCAGTGTTCTTGTACTTAAGTCACCATTGTGCCTTTTGTATTTAATTCCGATGCAATTTCTGTGTTTCATCGTCAATAAGAAGGTCAGAGGGATACAGTAAACCTCAAGTGAAGCATCGGAATCTATAACTAGTGTCACAGTAATGGTTCAAAACTTAGTCAGTAAGAAGAGTCAGTCTTCTTGTACTTAAGTCGGCATTGTGCCTTTTGTATTTAATTCCGATGCAATTTCTGTGTGTCATCGTAAATAAGAAGGTCCAAGGGATACAGTAAACCTGGAGTGAAGCATCGGAATCCGTAACTAGTGTCACAGGAATGGTTCAAATCATAGACAGTAAGAAGAGTCAATCTTCTTGTACTTAATTCGGCAATGTGCCCATTGGATTTAATTCCGATGCAGTTTCTGAGTTTCATCGTCAATAACAAGGTCAGAGGGATATAGTAAACCTGAAGTTAAGCATCGGAATCTATAACTAGTGTCACAGGAATGGTTCTAAACATGGTCAGTAAGAAGAGTCAGTCTTCTTGTACTTAAGTCGGCATTGTGCCCTTTGTATTTAATTCCGATGCAATTTCATTGTTTCATCGTCAATAAGAAGGTCCAAGGGATACAGTAAACCTGAAGTGAAGCATCGAACTCTATAACTAGTGGCACAGGAATGGTTCAAAACATAGTCAGTAAGAAGAGACAGTGTTCTTGTACTTAAGTCGGCATTAAGCCTTTTGTATTTAATTCCGATGCAATATCTGTGTTTCATCGTCATAAGAAGGTCCAAGGGATACAGTAAACCTGGAGTGAAGCATTGGAATCTATAACTAGTGTCACAGGAATGGTTCAAACATAGACTGTAGGAAGAGTCAGTCTTCTTGTATTTAAGTCGGCATTGTCCCTTTTGTATTTAATTCCGATGCAATTTATGAGTTTCATCTTCAATAAGAAGGTCCAAGGTATATAGTAAACCTGGAGTGAAGCTTCGGAATCTATAACTAGTGTCACAGGAACGGTTCAAAACATCGACAATAAGAAGAAACAGTTTTCCTGTACTTAAGTCAGCATTGTGCCTTTTGTACTTAATTCCGATGCAATTTCTGTGATTCACCGTCAATAAGAAGGTCAGAGGGATACAGTAAAAATGAAGTGAAGCATCGGAATCTATAACTAGTGTCACAGGAATGGTTCAAATCTTAGTCAGTAAGACGAGTCAATCTTCTTGTACTTAAGACGCCATTGTGCCTTTTGTATTTAATTCCGATGCAATTTCTGTGTTTCATCGTCAATAAGAAGGTCCAAGGGATACAGTAAACCTGGAGTGAAGCATCGGAATCTATAACTAGTGTCACAGGGATGGTTCAAAACATAGACTGTAAGAAGAGTCAGTCTTCTTGTACTAAAGTCGGCATTGTGCCTTTTGTATTTAATTCCGATAGAATTTCTGTGTTTCATCGTCAATAAGAAGTTCCAAGGGATACAGTAAAAATGAAGTGAAGCACCGGAATCTATAACTAGTGTCACAGGAATGGTTCAAAACATAGTCAGTAAGAACAGTCAGTCTTCTTGTACTTAAGTCGGCATTGTACCTTTTGTATTTAATTCCGATGCAATTTTGTGTTTCATCGTCAATACGAAGGTCCAAGGGATACAGTAAACCTGAAGTGAAGCATCGGAATCAATAACTAGTGTCACAGGAATGGTTCAAAACATAGACAGTAGGAAGAGTCAGTCTTGAAGTACTTATGTCGGCATTGTGCCTTTTTATTTAATTCCGATGCAATTTCTGCGTTTCATCGTCAACAAGAACGTCAGAGGGATACAGTAAACCTGGAGTGAATCATCGGAATCTATAACTAGTGTCACAGGAATCGTTCAAAACATAGTCGGTAAGAAGAGTCAGTCTTCTTGTACTTAAGTCGGCATTGTGCCTTTTGTATCTAATTCCGATGCAATTTTTGTGTTTCATCTTCAATACGAAGGTCCAAGGGATACAGTAAACCGGGAGTAAGCATCGGAATCTGTAACTAGTGTCACAGGAATTGTTCAAAACTTAGTCAGTAAGAAGAGTCAGTCTTCTTGTACTTAACTCGGCATTGTGCCTTTTGTATTTAATTCCGATGTAATTTCTGTGTTTCATCGTCAATAAGAAGGTCCAAGGGATACAGTAAACCGGGAGTGAAGCATCGGAATCTGTAACTAGTGTCACAGGAATTGTTCAAAACTTAGTCAGTAAGAAGAGTCAGTCTTCTTGTACTTAACTCGGCATTGTGCCTTTTGTATTTAATTCCGATGTAATTTCTGTGTTTCATCGTCAATAAGAAGGTCCAAGGGATACAGTAAACCTGAAGTGAAGCATTGAAATCCATAACTAGTGTCACAGGAATGGTTCAAAACATAGACAGTAGGAACAGTAAGTCTTCTTGTACTTAAGTCTGCATTGTGCATTTTCTATTTAATTCCGATGGAATTTCTGTGTTTCATCGTCAATAAGAAGGTCCAAGGCATACAGTAAACCGGGAGTGAAGCATCGGAATCTATAACTAGTGTCACAGGAATGGTTCAAACATAGACAGTAGGAAGAGTCAGTCTTCTTGTACTTAAGTCGGCAGTGTGCCTTTTGTATTTAATTCCGATGCAATTTCTGTGTTTCATCGTCAATAAGAAGGTCAGAGGGATACAGTAAACCGGAAGTGAATCTTCGGAATCTAAAACTAGTGTCACAGGAATGGTTCAAATCATAGACAGTAGGAAGAGTCATCTTCTTGTACTTAAGGCGGCATTGTGCCTTTTGTATTTTATTCCGATGCAATTTCTGTGTTTCATCGTCAATAAGAAGGTCCAAGGGATACAGTAAACCTGAAGTGAAGCATCGAAATCTATAATTAGTGTCACAGGAATGGATCAAAACATAGACAGACGAAGAGTCAGTCTTCTTGTACTTAAGTGGGCATTGTCACTTCTGTATTTAATTCCGTTGCAATTTCTGTGTTTCATCGTCAATACGAGGGTCAGAGGGATACAGTAAATCTGAAGTGAAGCATCGGAATCTATAACTAGTGACACAGGAATGGTAAAAACATAGAAAGTAGGAAGAGTCAGTCATCTTGTACTTAAGTCTGCATTGTGCCTTTTCTATTTAATTCTGATGCAATTGCTGTGTCTCATCGTCAATAAGAAGGTCCAAGGGATACAGTAAACCTGAAGTGAAGCATCGGAATCTATAACTAGTGTCACAGGAATGGTTCAAAGCATAGTCAGTAAGAAGAGACAGTGTTCTTGTACTTAAGTCGGCATTATGCCTTTTGTATTTAATTCCGATGCAATTTCTGTGTTTCATCGTCAATAAGAAGGTCAGAGGGATACAGTAAACCTCAAGTGAAGCATCGGAATCTGTAACTAGTGTCAAAGGAATGGTTCAAAACATAGACACTGAGATGAGTCAGTCTTCTTGTACTTAAGTCGGCATTGTGCCTTTTTTATTTAATTCCGATGCAATTTCTGTGTTTCATCGTCAATAAGAAGGTCCAAGGGATACAGTAAACCTGGAGTGAAGCATCGGAATCTATAACTAGTGTCACAGGAATGGTTCAAGACATAGACAGTAAGAAGAGTCAGTCTTCCTGTACTTAAGGCGGCATTGTGCCTTTTTTATTTAATTCCGATGCAATTTCTGTGTTTCATCGTCAATAAGAAGGTCCAAGGGATACAGAAAACCTATAGTGAAGCATCGGAATTTATAACTAGTGTCACAGGATTGGTTCAAAACATCGGCAGTAAGAAGAGTCAGTCTTCTTGTACTTAATTCGGCATTGTGCCTTTAGTATTTAATTCCAATACAATATCTGTGTTTGATCGTCAATAGGAAGGTCAGAGGGATACAGTAAATCTGAAGTGAACCATCGGAATCTATAGCTAGTGTCACAGGAATGGTTCAAAACATAGTCAGTAAGAAGGGTCAGTGTTCTTGTACTTAAGTCGGCATTGTGCCTTTTGTATTTAATTCCGATGCAACTTCTGTGTTTCATCGTCAATAAGAAGGTCAGAGGGATACAGTAAACCTCAAGTGAAGCATCGGAATCTATAACTAGTGTCACAGGAATGGTTCAAAATATAGTCAGTAAGAAGAGTCAGTGTTCCTGTACTTAAGTCGGCATTGTGCCTTTTGAATTTAATTCCGATGCAATTTCTGTGTTTCATCGTCAGTAAGAAGGTCAGAGGTATACAGTAAACCTCAAGTGATGCATCGGAATCTATAACTAGTGTCACAGGAATGGTTCAAAACTTAGTCAGTAAGAAGAGTCAGTCTTCTTGTACTTAAGTCGGCTTTGTGCCTTTTGTATTTAATTCCGATGCAATTTCTGGGTTTCATCGTCAATACGAAGGTCCGAGGGATACAGTAAACCTGGAGTGAAGCATCGGAATCACTAACTAGTGTCACAGGAATTGTTCAAAACATAGTCAGTAAGAAGAGTCAGTCTTCTTGTACTTAAGTCGGCATTGTGCCTTTTGTATTTAATTCCGATGCAGTTTCTGTGTTTCATCGTCAATAAGAAGGTCCAAGGGATACCGTAAACCTGGAGTGAAGCATCAGAATCTATAACTAGTGTCACAGAAAAGAATCAAACATAGTTAGTATGAAGAGTCAGTCTTCTTGTACTTCAATCAGCATTGTGCCTTTTGTATTTAATACCGATGAAATATCTGTGTTTCATCGTCAACAAGATGGTCCAAGGGATACAGTAAACCTGCCGTGAAGCATCGGAATCCATAACTAGTGTCACAGGAATGGTTCAAAACATAGACAGTAGGAAGAATCAGTCTTCTTGTACTTAAGTCTGCATTGTGCCTTTTCTATTTAATTCCGATGCAATTTCTGTGTTTCATCGTCAATAAGAATGTCCAAGGCATAAAGTAAACCGGGAGTGAAGCATCGGAATCTATAACTAGAGTCACAGGAATGGTTCAAACATAGACAGTAGGAAGAGCCAGTCTTCTTGTACTTAAGTCGGCATTGTGCCTTTTGTATTTAATTCCGACGCAATTTCTGAGTTTCATCGTCAATACAAAGGTCAGAGGGATACAGTAGACCTGAAGTGAAGCATTGGAATCTACAACTAGTGTACAGGAATGGTTCAAAACATCGACAGTAGGAAGAGTCAGTCATCTTGTACTTAAGTCTGCATTGTGCCTTTTCTATTTAATTCCGATGCAATTGCTGTGTCTCATCGTCAATAAGAAGGTCCAAGGGATACAGTAAACCTGAAGTGAAGCATCGGAATCTAAAACTAGTGTCACAGGAATGGTTCAAAGCATAGTCAGTAAGAAGAAACAGTGTTCTTGTACTTAAGACGGCATTATGACTTTTGTATTTAATTCCGATGCAATTTCTCTGTTTCATCGTCAATAAGAAGGTCAGAGGGATACAGTAAACCTCAAGTGAAGCATCGGAATCTATAACTAGTGTCACAGGAATGGTTCAAAATATAGTCAGTAAGAAGAGTCAGTGTTCCTGTACTTAAGTCGGCATTGTGCCTTTTGTATTTAATTCCGATGCAATTTCTGTGTTTCATCGTCAATAAGAAGGTCAGAGGGATACAGTAAACCTCAAGTGAAGCATCGGAATCTATAACTAGTGTCACAGGAATGGTTCAAAACTTAGTCAGTAAGAAGAGTAAGTCTTCTTGTACTTAAGTCGGCTTTGTGCCTTTTGTATTTAATTCCGATGCAATTTCTGTGTTTCATCGTCAATAAGAAGGTCCGAGGGATACAGTAAACCTGGAGTGAAGCATCGGAATCACTAACTAGTGTCACAGGAATTGTTCAAAACATAGTCAGTAAGAAGAGTCAGTCTTCTTGTACTTAAGTCGGCATTGTGCCTTTTGTATTTAATTCCGATGCAATTTCTGCGTTTCATCGTCAATAAGAAGGTCAGAGGGATACAGTAAACCTGGAGTGAATCATCGGAATCTATAACTAGTGTCACAGGAATCGTTCAAAACATAGTCGGTAAGAAGAGTCAGTCTTCTTGTACTTAAGTCGGCATTGTGCCTTTTGTATCTAATTCCGATGCAATTTTTGTGTTTCATCTTCAATACGAAGGTCCAAGGGATACAGTAAACCGGGAGTGAAGCATCGGAATCTGTAACTAGTGTCACAGGAATTGTTCAAAACTTAGTCAGTAAGAAGAGTCAGTCTTCTTGTACTTAACTCGGCATTGTGCCTTTTGTATTTAATTCCGATGTAATTTCTGTGTTTCATCGTCAATAAGAAGGTCCAAGGGATACAGTAAACCTGGAGTGAAGCATCAGAATCTGTAACTAGTGTCACAGGAATGAATCAAAATAGAGTCAGTATGAAGAGTCAGTCTTCTTGTACTTCAGTCGCCATTGTGCTATTTGTATTTCATACCGATGCAATTTCTGTGTTTCATCGTCAACAAGAAGGTCCAAGGGATACAGTAAACCTGAAGTGAAGCATTGATATCCATAACTAGTGTCACAGGAATGGTTCAAAACATAGACAGTAGGAAGAGTAAGTCTTCTTGTACTTAAGTCTGCATTGTGCCTTTTCTATTTAATTCCGATGCAATTGCTGTGTCTCATCGTCAATAAGAAGGTCCAAGGGATACAGTAAACCTGAAGTGAAGCATCGGAATCTATAACTAGTGTCACAGGAATGGTTCAAAGCATAGTCAGTAAGAAGAGACAGTGTTCTTGTACTTAAGTCGGCATTATGCCTTTTGTATTTAATTCCGATGCAATTTCTGTGTTTCATCGTCAATAAGAAGGTCAGAGGGATACAGTAAACCTCAAGTGAAGCATCGGAATCTGTAACTAGTGTCAAAGGAATGGTTCAAAACATAGACACTGAGATGAGTCAGTCTTCTTGTACTTAAGTCGGCATTGTGCCTTTTTTATTTAATTCCGATGCAATTTCTGTGTTTCATCGTCAATAAGAAGGTCCAAGGGATACAGTAAACCTGGAGTGAAGCATCGGAATCTATAACTAGTGTCACAGGATTGGTTCAAATCATCGACAGTAAGAAGAGTCAGTCTTGTTGTACTTAATTCGGCATTGTGCCTTTAGTATTTAATTCCAATACAATATCTGTGTTTGATCGTCAATAGGAAGGTCAGAGGGATACAGTAAATCTGAAGTGAACCATCGGAACTATAGCTAGTGTCACAGGAATGGTTCAAAACATAGTCAGTAAGAAGGGTCAGTGTTCTTGTACTTAAGTCGGCATTGTGCCTTTTGTATTTAATTCCGATGCAACTTCTGTGTTTCATCGTCAATAAGAAGGTCAGAGGGATACAGTAAACCTCAAGTGAAGCATCGGAATCTATAACTAGTGTCACAGGAATGGTTCAAAATATAGTCAGTAAGAAGAGTCAGTGTTCCTGTACTTAAGTCGGCATTGTGCCTTTTGAATTTAATTCCGATGCAATTTCTGTGTTTCATCGTCAATAAGAAGGTCAGAGGTATACAGTAAACCTCAAGTGAAGCATCGGAATCTATAACTAGTGTCACAGGAATGGTTCAAATCTTAGTCAGTAAGAAGAGTCAGTCTTCTTGTACTTAAGTCGGCTTTGTGCCTTTTGTATTTAATTCCGATGCAATTTCTGGGTTTCATCGTCAATACGAAGGTCCGAGGGATACAGTAAACCTGGAGTGAAGCATCGGAATCACTAACTAGTGTCACAGGAATTGTTCAAAACATAGTCAGTAAGAAGAGTCAGTCTTCTTGTACTTAAGTCGGCATTGTGCCTTTTGTATTTAATTCCGATGCAGTTTCTGTGTTTCATCGTCAATAAGAAGGTCCAAGGGATACCGTAAACCTGGAGTGAAGCATCAGAATCTATAACTAGTGTCACAGAAAAGAATCAAACATAGTTAGTATGAAGAGTCAGTCTTCTTGTACTTCAATCGGCATTGTGCCTTTTGTATTTAATACCGATGAAACTTCTGTGTTTCATCGTCAACAAGATGGTCCAAGGGATACAGTAAACCTGCCGTGAAGCATCGGAATCCATAACTAGTGTCACAGGAATGGTTCAAAACATAGACAGTAGGAAGAATCAGTCTTCTTGTACTTAAGTCTGCATTGTGCCTTTTCTATTTAATTCCGATGCAATTTCTGTGTTTCGTCGTCAATAAGAATGTCCAAGGCATAAAGTAAACCGGGAGTGAAGCATCGGAATCTATAACTAGAGTCACAGGAATGGTTCAAACATAGGCAGTAGGAAGAGCCAGTCTTCTTGTACTTAAGTCGGCATTGTGCCTTTTGTATTTAATTCCGACGCAATTTCTGAGTTTCATCGTCAATACAAAGGTCAGAGGGATACAGTAGACCTGAAGTGAAGCATTGGAATCTACAACTAGTGTACAGGAATGGTTCAAAACATCGACAGTAGGAAGAGTAAGTCTTCTTGTACTTAAGTCTGCATTGTGCCTTTTCTATTTAATTCCGATGCAATTGCTGTGTCTCATCGTCAATAAGAAGGTCCAAGGGATACAGTAAACCTGAAGTGAAGCATCGGAATCTAAAACTAGTGTCACAGGAATGGTTCAAAGCATAGTCAGTAAGAAGAGACAGTGTTCTTGTACTTAAGACGGCATTATGCCTTTTGTATTTAATTCCGATGCAATTTCTCTGTTTCATCGTCAATAAGAAGGTCAGAGGGATACAGTAAACCTCAAGTGAAGCATCGGAATCTATAACTAGTGTCACAGGAATGGTTCAAAATATAGTCAGTAAGAAGAGTCAGTGTTCCTGTACTTAAGTCGGCATTGTGCCTTTTGTATTTAATTCCGATGCAATTTCTGTGTTTCATCGTCAATAAGAAGGTCAGAGGGATACAGTAAACCTCAAGTGAAGCATCGGAATCTATAACTAGTGTCACAGGAATGGTTCAAAACTTAGTCAGTAAGAAGAGTAAGTCTTCTTGTACTTAAGTCGGCTTTGTGCCTTTTGTATTTAATTCCGATGCAATTTCTGTGTTTCATCGTCAATAAGAAGGTCCGAGGGATACAGTAAACCTGGAGTGAAGCATCGGAATCACTAACTAGTGTCACAGGAATTGTTCAAAACATAGTCAGTAAGAAGAGTCAGTCTTCTTGTACTTAAGTTGGCATTGTGCCTTTTGTATTTAATTCCGATGCAATTTCTGCGTTTCATCGTCAATAAGAAAGTCAGAGGGATACAGTAAACCTGGAGTGAATCATCGGAATCTATAACTAGCGTCACAGGAATCGTTCAAAACATAGTCGGTAAGAAGAGTCAGTCTTCTTGTACTTAAGTCGGCATTGTGCCTTTTGTATCTAATTCCGATGCAATTTTTGTGTTTCATCTTCAATACGAAGGTCCAAGGGATACAGTAAACCGGGAGTGAAGCATCGGAATCTGTAACTAGTGTCACAGGAATTGTTCAAAACTTAGTCAGTAAGAAGAGTCAGTCTTCTTGTACTTAACTCGGCATTGTGCCTTTTGTATTTAATTCCGATGTAATTTCTGTGTTTCATCGTCAATAAGAAGGTCCAAGGGATACAGTAAACCTGGAGTGAAGCATCAGAATCTGTAACTAGTGTCACAGGAATGAATCAAAATAGAGTCAGTATGAAGAGTCAGTCTTCTTGTACTTCAGTCGCCATTGTGCTATTTGTATTTCATACCGATGCAATTTCTGTGTTTCATCGTCAACAAGAAGGTCCAAGGGATACAGTAAACCTGAAGTGAAGCATTGATATCCATAACTAGTGTCACAGGAATGGTTCAAAACATAGACAGTAGGAAGAGTAAGTCTTCTTGTACTTAAGTCTGCATTGTGCCTTTTCTATTTAATTCCGATGCAATTGCTGTGTCTCATCGTCAATAAGAAGGTCCAAGGGATACAGTAAACCTGAAGTGAAGCATCGGAATCTATAACTAGTGTCACAGGAATGGTTCAAAGCATAGTCAGTAAGAAGAGACAGTGTTCTTGTACTTAAGTCGGCATTATGCCTTTTGTATTTAATTCCGATGCAATTTCTGTGTTTCATCGTCACTAAGAAGGTCAGAGGGATACAGTAAACCTCAAGTGAAGCATCGGAATCTGTAACTAGTGTCAAAGGAATGGTTCAAAACATAGACACTGAGATGAGTCAGTCTTCTTGTACTTAAGTCGGCATTGTGCCTTTTGTATCTAATTCCGATGCAATTTTTGTGTTTCATCTTCAATACGAAGGTCCAAGGGATACAGTAAACCGGGAGTGAAGCATCGGAATCTGTAACTAGTGTCACAGGAATTGTTCAAAACTTAGTCAGTAAGAAGAGTCAGTCTTCTTGTACTTAACTCGGCATTGTGCCTTTTGTATTTAATTCCGATGTAATTTCTGTGTTTCATCGTCAATAAGAAGGTCCAAGGGATACAGTAAACCTGGAGTGAAGCATCAGAATCTGTAACTAGTGTCACAGGAATGAATCAAAATAGAGTCAGTATGAAGAGTCAGTCTTCTTGTACTTCAGTCGCCATTGTGCTATTTGTATTTCATACCGATGCAATTTCTGTGTTTCATCGTCAACAAGAAGGTCCAAGGGATACAGTAAACCTGAAGTGAAGCATTGATATCCATAACTAGTGTCACAGGAATGGTTCAAAACATAGACAGTAGGAAGAGTAAGTCTTCTTGTACTTAAGTCTGCATTGTGCCTTTTCTATTTAATTCCGATGCAATTGCTGTGTCTCATCGTCAATAAGAAGGTCCAAGGGATACAGTAAACCTGAAGTGAAGCATCGGAATCTATAACTAGTGTCACAGGAATGGTTCAAAGCATAGTCAGTAAGAAGAGACAGTGTTCTTGTACTTAAGTCGGCATTATGCCTTTTGTATTTAATTCCGATGCAATTTCTGTGTTTCATCGTCAATAAGAAGGTCAGAGGGATACAGTAAACCTCAAGTGAAGCATCGGAATCTGTAACTAGTGTCAAAGGAATGGTTCAAAACATAGACACTGAGATGAGTCAGTCTTCTTGTACTTAAGTCGGCATTGTGCCTTTTTTATTTAATTCCGATGCAATTTCTGTGTTTCATCGTCAATAAGAAGGTCCAAGGGATACAGTAAACCTGGAGTGAAGCATCGGAATCTATAACTAGTGTCACAGGATTGGTTCAAAACATCGACAGTAAGAAGAGTCAGTCTTCTTGTACTTAATTCGGCATTGTGCCTTTAGTATTTAATTCCAATACAATATCTGTGTTTGATCGTCAATAGGAAGGTCAGAGGGATACAGTAAATCTGAAGTGAACCATCGGAATCTATAGCTAGTGTCACAGGAATGGTTCAAAACATAGTCAGTAAGAAGGGTCAGTGTTCTTGTACTTAAGTCGGCATTGTGCCTTTTGTATTTAATTCCGATGCAACTTCTGTGTTTCATCGTCAATAAGAAGGTCAGAGGGATACAGTAAACCTCAAGTGAAGCATCGGAATCTATAACTAGTGTCACAGGAATGGTTCAAAATATAGTCAGTAAGAAGAGTAGTGTTCCTGTACTTAAGTCGGCATTGTGCCTTTTGAATTTAATTCCGATGCAATTTCTGTGTTTCATCGTCAATAAGAAGGTCAGAGGGATACAGTAAACCTCAAGTGAAGCATCGGAATCTATAACTAGTGTCACAGGAATGGTTCAAAACTTAGTCAGTAAGAAGAGTCAGTCTTCTTGTACTTAAGTCGGCTTTGTGCCTTTTGTATTTAATTCCGATGCAATTTCTGTGTTTCATCGTCAATACGAAGGTCCGAGGGATACAGTAAACCTGGAGTGAAGCATCGGAATCACTAACTAGTGTCACAGGAATTGTTCAAAACATAGTCAGTAAGAAGAGTCAGTCTTCTTGTACTTAAGTCGGCATTGTGCCTTTTGTATTTAATTCCGATGCAGTTTCTGTGTTTCATCGTCAATAAGAAGGTCCAAGGGATACCGTAAACCTGGAGTGAAGCATCAGAATCTAGAACTAGTGTCACAGAAAAGAATCAAACATAGTTAGTAAGAAGAGTCAGTCTTCTTGTACTTCAATCGGCATTGTGCCTTTTGTATTTAATACCGATGCAATTTCTGTGTTTCATCGTCAACAAGATGGTCCAAGGGATACAGTAAACCTCACGTGAAGCATCGGAATCCATAACTAGTGTCACAGGAATGGTTCAAAACATAGACAGTAGGAAGAATCAGTCTTCTTGTACTTAAGTCTGCATTGTGCCTTTTCTATTTAATTCCGATGCAATTTCTGTGTTTCATCGTCAATAAGAATGTCCAAGGCATAAAGTAAACCGGGAGTGAAGCATCGGAATCTATAACTAGAGTCACAGGAATGGTTCAAACATAGACAGTAGGAAGAGCCAGTCTTCTTGTACTTAAGTCGGCATTGTCCCTTTTGTATTTAATTCCGACGCAATTTCTGAGTTTCATCGTCAATACAAAGGTCAGAGGGATACAGTAGACCTGAAGTGAAGCATTGGAATCTATAACTAGTGTACAGGAATGGTTCAAAACATCGACAGTAAGAAGAGTCAGTCTTCTTGTACTTAATTCGGCATTGTGCCTTTAGTATTTAATTCCAATACAATATCTGTGTTTGATCGTCAATAGGAAGGTCAGAGGGATACAGTAAATCTGAAGTG
This sequence comes from Schistocerca americana, assembly GCF_021461395.2. Classification (NCBI taxonomy): domain Eukaryota; kingdom Metazoa; phylum Arthropoda; class Insecta; order Orthoptera; family Acrididae; genus Schistocerca; species Schistocerca americana. The sequence goes on along the minus strand of NC_060121.1, from coordinate 7,007,058 downwards.
AAGCATCGGAATCTATAACTAGTGACACAGGAATGGTAAAAACATAGAAAGTAGGAAGAGTCAGTCATCTTGTACTTAAGTCTGCATTGTGCCTTTTCTATTTAATTCCGATGCAATTGCTGTGTCTCATCGTCAGTAAGAAGGTCCAAGGGATACAGTAAACCTGAAGTGAAGCATCGGAATCTAAAACTAGTGTCACAGGAATGGTTCAAAGCATAGTCAGTAAGAAGAGACAGTGTTCTTGTACTTAAGACGGCATTATGCCTTTTGTATTTAATTCCGATGCAATTTCTGTGTTTCATCGTCAATAAGAAGGTCAGAGGGATACAGTAAACATCAAGTGAAGCATCGGAATCTATAACTAGTGTCACAGGAATGGTTCAAAATATAGTCAGTAAGAAGAGTCAGTGTTCCTGTACTTAAGTCGGCATTGTGCCTTTTGTATTTAATTCCGATGCAATTTCTGTGTTTCATCGTCAATAAGAAGGTCAGAGGGATACAGTAAACCTCAAGTGAAGCATCGGAATCTATAACTAGTGTCACAGGAATGGTTCAAAACTTAGTCAGTAAGAAGAGTAAGTCTTCTTGTACTTAAGTCGGCTTTGTGCCTTTTGTATTTAATTCCGATGCAATTTCTGTGTTTCATCGTCAATAAGAAGGTCCGAGGGATACAGTAAACCTGGAGTGAAGCATCGGAATCACTAACTAGTGTCACAGGAATTGTTCAAAACATAGTCAGTAAGAAGAGTCAGTCTTCTTGTACTTAAGTCGGCATTGTGCCTTTTGTATTTAATTCCGATGCAATTTCTGCGTTTCATCGTCAATAAGAAGGTCAGTGGGATACAGTAAACCTGGAGTGAATCATCGGAATCTATAACTAGTGTCACAGGAATCGTTCAAAACATAGTCGGTAAGAAGAGTCAGTCTTCTTGTACTTAAGTCGGCATTGTGCCTTTTGTATCTAATTCCGATGCAATTTTTGTGTTTCATCTTCAATACGAAGGTCCAAGGGATACAGTAAACAGGGAGTGAAGCATCGGAATCTGTAACTAGTGTCACAGGAATTGTTCAAAACTTAGTCAGTAAGAAGAGTCAGTCTTCTTGTACTTAACTCGGCATTGTGCCTTTTGTATTTAATTCCGATGTAATTTCTGTGATTTATCGTCAATAAGAAGGTCCAAGGGATACAGTAAACCTGGAGTGAAGCATCAGGATCTGTAACTAGTGTCACAGGAATGAATCAAAATAGAGTCAGTATGAAGAGTCAGTCTTCTTGTACTTCAGTCGCCATTGTGCCATTTGTATTTCATACCGATGCAATTTCTGTGTTTCATCGTCAACAAGAAGGTTCAAGGGATACAGTAAACCTGAAGTGAAGCATTGATATCCATAACTAGTGTCACAGGAATGGTTCAAAACATAGACAGTAGGAAGAGTAAGTCTTCTTGTACTTAAGTCTGCATTGTGCATTTTCTATTTATTTCCGATGGAATTTCTGTGTTTCATCGTCAATAAGAAAGTCCAAGGCATACAGTAAACCGGGAGTGAACCATCGGAATCTATAACTAGTGTCACAGGAATGGTTCAAACATAGACAGTAGGAAGAGTCAGTCTTCTTGTACTTAAGTCGGCAGTGTGCCTTTTGTATTTAATTCCGATGCAATTTCTGTGTTTCATCGTCAATAAGAAGGTCAGAGGGATACAGTAAACCAAAAGTGAATCATCGGAATCTAAAACTAGTGTCACAGGAATGGTTCAAATCATAGACAGTAGGAAGAGTCATCTTCTTGTACTTAAGGCGGCATTCTGCCTTTTGTATTTAATTCCGAGGCAATTTCTGTGTTTCATCGTCAATAAGAAGGTCCAAGGGATACAGTAAACCTGAAGTGAAGCATCGAAATCTATAACTAGTGTCACAGGAATGGATCAAAACATAGACAGACGAAGAGTCAGTCTTCTTGTACTTAAGTGGGCATTGTCACTTTTGTATTTAATTCCGTTGCAATTTCTGTGTTTCATCGTCAATACGAGGGTCAGAGGGATACAGTAAACCTGAAGTGAAGCATCGGAATCTATAACTAGTGACACAGGAATGGTAAACACATAGAAAGTGGGAAGAGTCAGTCATCTTGTACTTAAGTCTGCATTGTGCCTTTTCTATTTAATTCCGATGCAATTGCTGTGTCTCATCGTCAATAAGAAGGTCCAAGGGATACAGTAAACCTGAAGTGAAGCATCGGAATCTATAACTAGTGTCACAGGAATGGTTCAAAGCATGGTCAGTAAGAAGAGACAGTGTTCTTGTACTTAAGTCGGCATTATGCCTTTTGTATTTAAATCCGATGCAATTTCTGTGTTTCATCGTCAATAAGAAGGTCAGAGGGATACAGTAAACCTCAAGTGAAGCATCGGAATCTGTAACTAGTGTCAAAGGAATGGTTCAAAACATAGACACTAAGATGAGTCAGTCTTCTTGTACTTAAGTCGGCATTGTGCCTTTTTAATTTAATTCCGATGCAATTTCTGTGTTTCATCGTCAATAAGAAGGTCCAAGGGATACAGTAAACCTGGAGTGAAGCATCGGAACCTATAACTAGTGTCACAGGAGTGGTTCAAGACATAGACAGTAAGAAGAGTCAGTCTTCCTGTACTTAAGGCGGCATTGTGCCTTTTTTATTTAATTCCGATGCAATTTCTGTGTTTCATCGACAATAAGAAGGTCCAAGGGATACAGAAAACCTATAGTGAAGCATCGGAATCTATAACTAGTGTCACAGGAATGGTTCAAAACATCGACAGTAAGAAGAGTCAGTCTTCTTGTACTTAATTCGGCATTGTGCCTTTTTTATTTAATTCCGATGCAATTTCTGTGTTTCATCGTCAATAAGAAGGTCCAAGGGATACAGTAAATCTGGAGTGAAGCATCGGAATCTATAACTAGTGTCACAGGAATGGTTCAAGACATAGACAGTAAGAAGAGTCAGTCTTCCTGTACTTAAGTCGGCATTGTGCCTTTTGTATTTAATTCCGATGCAACTTCTGTGTTTCATCGTCAATAAGAAGGTCAGAGGGATACAGTAATCCTCAAGTGAAGCATCGGAATCTATAACTAGTGTCACAGGAATGGTTCAAAATATAGTCAGTAAGAAGAGTCTGTGTTCCTGTACTTAAGTCGGCATTGTGCCTTTTGTATTTAATTCCGATGCAATTTCTGTGTTTCATCATCAATAAGAAGGTCAGAGGGATAGAGTAAACCTCAAGTGAAGCATCGGAATCTATAACTAGTGTCACAGGAATGGTTCAAAACTTAGTCAGTAAGAAGAGTCAGTCTTCTTGTACTTAAGTGGGCATTGTCACTTTTGTATTTAATTCCGTTGCAATTTCTGTGTTTCATCGTCAATACGAGGGTCAGAGGGATACAGTAAACCTCAAGTGAAGCATCGGAATCTGTAACTAGTGTCAAAGGAATGGTTCAAAACATAGACACTAAGATGAGTCAGTCTTCTTGTACTTAAGTCGGCATTGTGCCTTTTTTATTTAATTCCGATGCAATTTCTGCGTTTCATCGTCAATAAGAAGGTCAGAGGGATACAGTAAACCTGGAGTGAATCATCGGAATCTATAACTAGTGTCACAGGAATCGTTCAAAACATAGTCGGTATGAAGAGTAAGTCTTGATGTACTTAAGTCGGCATTGTGCCTTTTGTATCTAATTCCGATGCAATTTTTGTGTTTCATCTTCAATACGAAGGTCCAAGGGATACAGTAAACCGGGAGTGAAGCATCGGAATCTGTAACTAGTGTCACAGGAATTGTTCAAAACTTAGTCAGTAAGAAGAGTCAGTCTTCTTGTACTTAACTCGGCATTGTGCCTTTTGTATTTAATTCCGATGTAATTTCTGTGTTTCATCGTCAATAAGAAGGTCCAAGGGATACAGTAAACCGGGAGTGAAGCATCGGAATCTATAACTAGTGTCACAGGAATGGTTCAAACATAGACAGTAGGAAGAGTCAGTCTTCTTGTACTTCAGTCGCCATTGTGCCATTTGTATTTCATACCGATGCAATTTCTGTGTTTCATCGTCAACAAGAAGGTCCAAGGGATACAGTAAACCTGAAGTGAAGCATTGATATCCATAACTAGTGTCACAGGAATGGTTCAAATCATAGACAGTAGGAAGAGTAAGTCTTCTTGTACTTAAGTCTGCATTGTGCATTTTCTATTTATTTCCGATGGAATTTCTGTGTTTCATCGTCAATAAGAAAGTCCAAGGCATACAGTAAACCGGGAGTGAAGCATCGGAATCTATAACTAGTGTCACAGGAATGGTTCAAACATAGACAGTAGGAAGAGTCAGTTTTCTTGTACTTAAGTCGGCAGTGTGCCTTTTGTATTTAATTCCGATGCAATTTCTGTGTTTCATCGTCAATAAGAAGGTCAGAGGGATACAGTAAACCGGAAGTGAATCATCGGAATCTAAAACTAGTGTCACAGGAATGGTTCAAATCATAGACAATAGGAAGAGTCATCTTCTTGTACTTAAGGCGGCATTGTGCCTTTTGTATTTAATTCCGAGGCAATTTCTGTGTTTCATCGTCAATAAGAACGTCCAAGGGATACAGTAAACCTGAAGTGAAGCATCGAAATCTATAACTAGTGTCACAGGAATGGATCAAAACATAGACAGACGAAGAGTCAGTCATCTTGTACTTAAGTGGGCATTGTCACTTTTGTATTTAATTCCGTTGCAATTTCTGTGTTTCATCGTCAATACGAGGGTCAGAGGGATACAGTAAACCTCAAGTGAAGCATCGGAATCTGTAACTAGTGTCAAAGGAATGGTTCAAAACATAGACACTAAGATGAGTCAGTCTTCTTGTACTTAAGTCGGCATTGTGCCTTTTTTATTTAATTCCGATGCAATTTCTGTGTTTCATCGTCAATAAGAAGGTCCAAGGGATACAGTAAACCTGGAGTGAAGCATCGGAACCTATAACTAGTGTCACAGGAATGGTTCAAGACTTAGACAGTAAGAAGAGTCAGTCTTCCTGTACTTAAGGCGGCATTGTGCCTTTTTTATTTAATTCCCATGCAATTTCTGTGTTTCATCGACAATAAGAAGGTCAAAGGGATACAGAAAACCTATAGTGAAGCATCGGAATCTATAACTAGTGTCACAGGAATGGTTCAAAACATCGACAGTAAGAAGAGTCAGTCTTCTTGTACTTAATTCGGCATTGTGCTTTTTTTATTTAATTCAGATGCAATTTCTGTGTTTCATCGTCAATAAGAAGGTCCAAGGGATACAGTAAATCTGGAGTGAAGCATCGGAATCTATAACTAGTGTCACAGGAATGGTTCAAGACATAGACAGTAAGAAGAGTCAGTCTTCCTGTACTTAAGTCGGCATTGTGCCTTTTGTATTTAATTCCGATGCAACTTCTGTGTTTCATCGTCAATAAGAAGGTCAGAGGGATACAGTAAACCTCAAGTGAAGCATCGGAATCTATAACTAGTGTCACAGGAATGGTTCAAAATATAGTCAGTAAGAAGAGTCAGTGTTCCTGTACTTAAGTCGGCATTGTGCCTTTTGTATTTAATTCCGATGCAATTTCTGTGTTTCATCGTCAATAAGAAGGTCAGAGGGATACAGTAAACCTCAAGTGAAGCATCGGAATCTATAACTAGTGTCACAGGAATGGTTCAAAACTTAGGCAGTAAGAAGAGTCAGTCTTCTTGTACTTAAGTCGGCTTTGTGCCTTTTGTATTTAATTCCGATGCAATTTCTGTGTTTCATCGTCAATAAGAAGGTCCGAGGGATACAGTAAACCCTCTAGTGAAGCATCGGAATCACTAACTAGTGTCACAGGAATTGTTCAAAGCATAGTCAGTAAGAAGAGTCAGTCTTCTTGTACTTAAGTCGGCATTGTGCCTTTTGTATTTAATTCCGATGCAGTTTCTGTGTTTCATCGTCAATAAGAATGTCCAAGGGATACAGTAAACCTGGAGTGAAGCATCACAATCTATAACTAGTGTCACAGAAAAGAATCAAACATAGTCAGTAAGAAGAGACAGTGTTCTTGTACTTAAGTCGGCATTATGCCTTTTGTATTTAATTCCGATGCAATTTCTGTGTTTCATCGTCAATAAGAAGGTCAGAGGGATACAGTAAACCTCAAGTGAAGCATCGGAATCTGTAACTAGTGTCAAAGGAATGGTTCAAAACATAGACACTAAGATGAGTCAGTCTTCTTGTACTTAAGTCGGCATTGTGCCTTTTTTATTTAATTCCGATGCAATGTCTGTGTTTCATCGTCAATAAGAAGGTCCAAGGGATACAGTAAACCTGGAGTGAAGCATCGGAACCTATAACTAGTGTCACAGGAATGGTTCAAGACATAGACAGTAAGAAGAGTCAGTCTTCCTGTACTTAAGGCGGCATTGTGCCTTTTTTATTTAATTCCGATGCAATTTCTGTGTTTCATCGACAATAAGAAAGTCCAAGGCATACAGAAAACCTATAGTGAAGCATCGGAATCTATAACTAGTGTCACAGGAATGGTTCAAAACATCGACAGTAAGAAGAGTCAGTCTTCTTGTACTTAATTCGGCATTGTGAGTTTTTTTTTAATTCCGATGCAATTTCTGTGTTTCATCGTCAATAAGAAGGTCCAAGGGATACAGTAAATCTGGAGTGAAGCATCGGAATCTGTAACTAGTGTCACAGGAATGGTTCAAGACATAGACAGTAAGAAGAGTCAGTCTTCCTGTACTTAAGTCGGCATTGTGCCTTTTGTATTTAATTCCGATGCAACTTCTGTGTTTCATCGTCAATAAGAAGGTCAGAGGTATACAGTAAACCTCAAGTGAAGCATCGGAATCTATAACTAGTGTCACAGGAATGGTTCAAAATATAGTCAGTAAGAAGAGTCAGTGTTCCTGTACTTAAGTCGGCATTGTGCCTTTTGTATTTAATTCCGATGCAATTTCTGTGTTTCATCGTCAATAAGAAGGTCAGAGGGATACAGTAAACCTCAAGTGAAGCATCGGAATCTATAACTAGTGTCACAGGAATGGTTCAAAACTTAGTCAGTAAGAAGAGTCAGTCTTCTTGTACTTAAGTCGGCTTTGTGCCTTTTGTATTTAATTCCGATGCAATTTCTGTGTTTCATCGTCAATAAGAAGGTCCGTGGGATACAGTAAACCTGGAGTGAAGCATCGGAATCACTAACTAGTGTCACAGGAATTGTTCAAAGCATAGTCAGTAAGAAGAGTCAGTCTTCTTGTACTTAAGTCGGCATTGTGACTTTGTATTTAATTCCGATGCAGTTTCTGTGTTTCATCGTCAATAAGAAGGTCCAAGGGATACAGTAAACCTGGAGTGAAGCATCAGAATCTATAACTAGTGTCACAGAAAAGAATGAAACATAGTCAGTAAGAAGAGTCAGTCTTCTTGTACTTAATTCGGCATTGTGCCTTTAGTATTTAATTCCAATACAATATCTGTGTTTGATCGTCAATAGGAAGGTCAGAGGGATACAGTAAATCTGAAGTGAAGCATCGGAATCTATAACTAGTGACACAGGAATGATAAAAACATAGAAAGTAGGAAGAATCAGTCATCTTGTACTTAAGTCTGCATTGTGCCTTTTCTATTTAATTCCGATGCAATTGCTGTGTCTCATCGTCAATAAGAAGGTCCAAGGGATACAGTAAACCTGAAGTGAAGCATCGGAATCTATAACTAGTGTCACAGGAATGGTTCAAAGCATAGTCAGTAAGAAGAGACAGTGTTCTTGTACTTAAGTCGGCATTATGCCTTTTGTATTTAATTCCGATGCAATTTCTGTGTTTCATCGTCAATAAGAAGGTCAGAGGGATACAGTAAACCTCAAGTGAAGCATCGGAATCTGTAACTAGTGTCAAAGGAATGGTTAAAACATAGACACTAAGATGATCCAGTCTTCTTGTACTTAAGTCGGCATTGTGCCTCTTTTATTTAATTCCGATGGAATTTCTGTGTTTCATCGTCAATAAGAAGGTCCAAGGGATACAGTAAACCTGGAGTGAAGCATCGGAATCTATTACTAGTGTCACAGGAATGGTTCAAGACATAGACAGTAAGAAGAGTCAGTCTTCCTGTACTTAAGGCGGCATTGTGCCTTTTTTAATTAATTCCGATGTAATTTCTGTGTTTCATCGTCAATAAGAAGGTCCAAGGGATACAGAAAACCTATATTGAAGCATCGGAATCTATAACTAGTGTCACAGGAATGGTTCAAAACATCGACAGTAAGAAGAGTCAGTCTTCTTGTACTTAATTCGGCATTGTGCCTTTAGTATTTAATTCCAATACAATATCTGTGTTTGATCGTCAATAGGAAGGTCAGAGGGATACAGTAAGTCTGAAGTGAAGCATCGGAATCTATAGCTAGTGTCACAGGAATGGTTCAAAACATAGTCAGTAAGAAGAGTCAGTGTTCTTGTACTTAAGTCGGCATTGTGCCTTTTGTATTTAATTCCGATGCAACTTCTGTCTTTCATCATCAATAAGAAGGTCAGAGGGATACAGTAAACCTCAAGTGAAGCATCGGAATCTATAACTAGTGTCACAGGAATGGTTCAAAACACAGCCAGTAAGAAGAGTCAGTGTTCCTGTACTTAAGTCGGCATTGTGCTTTTTGTATTTAATTCCGATGCAATTTCTGTGTTTCATCGTCAATAAGAAGGTCAGAGGGATACAGTAAACCTCAAGTGAAGCATCGGAATCTATAACTAGTGTCACAGGAATGGTTCAAATTTTAGTCAGTAAGAAGAGTCAGTCTTCTTGTACTTAAGTCGGCTTTGTGCCTTTTGTATTTAATTCCGATGCAATTTCTGTGTTTCATCGTCAATAAGAAGGTCCAAGGGATACAGTAAACCTGGAGTGAAGCATCGGAATCACTAACTAGTGTCACAGGGATGGTTCAAAGCATAGACAGCAAGAAGAGTCAGTATTCTTGTACTTATGTCGGCATTGTGCCTTTTGTATTTAATTCCGATGCAATTTTTGTGTTTCATCGTCAATAAGAAGGTCCAAGGGATACAGTAATCCTGAAGTGAAGCATCGGAAGCTATAACTAGTGTCACAGGAATGGTTCAAAACATAGTCAGTAAGAAGAGTCAGTCTTCTTGTACTTATCCGGCATTGTGCCTTTTGTATTTATTTCCGACGCAATTTCTGTGTTTCATCGTCAATAAGAAGGTCCAAGGGATACAGTAAACCTGGAGTGATGCATCGGAATCTATAACTAGTGACACAGGGATGGTTCAAAACATAGACAGTAAGAAGAGTCAGTATTCTTGTACTTAAGTCGGCATTGTGCCTTTTGTATTTAATTCCGATGCAATTTCTGTGCTTCATCGTCAATAAGGAGGTCCAAGAGATACAGTAAACCTGGAGTGAATCATCGGAACCTATAACTAGTGCCACAGGAAAGGTTCAAAACGTAGTCAGTAAGAAGAGTCAGTCTTCTTGTACTTAATCCGGCTTTGTGCCTTTTGTATTTAATTCCGATGCAATTTCTGTGTTTCATCGTCAATAAGGAGGTCCAAGAGATACAGTAAACCTGAAGTGAAGCATCGGAATCCATAACTAGTGTCACAGGAATGGTTCAAAACATAGACAGTAGGAAGAATCAGTCTTCTTGTACTTAAGTCGGCATTGTGCCTTTTGTATTTAATTCCGACGCAATTTCTGAGTTTCATCGTCAATACAAAGGTCAGAGGGATACAGTAGACCTGAAGTGAAGCATTGGAATCTATAACTAGTGTCACAGGAATGGTTCAAAACATCGACAGTAAGAAGAGTCAGTCTTCTTGTACTTAATTCGGCATTGGGCCTTTAGTATACAATTCCAATACAATATCTGTGTTTGATCGTCAATAGGAAGGTCAGAGGGATACAGTAAATCTGGAGTGAAGCATCGGAATCTATAACTAGTGTCACAGGAATGGTAAAAACATAGAAAGTAGGAAGAGTCAGTCATCTTGCACTTAAGTCTGCATTGTGCCTTTTCTATTTAATTCCGATGCAATTGCTGTGTCTCATCGCCAATAAGAAGGTCCAAGGGATACAGTAAACCTGAAGTGAAGCATCGGAATCTATAACTAGTGTCAGAGGAATGGTTCAAAGCATAGTCAGTAAGAAGAGACAGTGTTCTTGCACTTAAGTCGGCATTATGCCTTTTGTATTTAATTCCGATGCAATTTCTGTGTTTCATCGTCAATAAGAAGGTCAGAGGGATACAGTAAACCTCAAGAGAAGCATCGGAATCTATAACTAGTGTCACAGGAATGGTTCAAAATATAGTCAGTAAGAAGAGTCAGTGTTCCTGTACTTAAGTCGGCATTGTGCCTTTTGTATTTAATTCCGATGCAATTTCTGTGTTTCATCGTCAATAAGAAGGTCAGAGGGATACAGTAAACCTCAAGTGAAGCATCGGAATCTATAACTAGTGTCACAGAAATGGTTCAAAACTTAGTCAGTAAGAAGAGTCAGCCTTCTTGTACTTAAGTCGGCTTTGTGCCTTTTGTATTTAATTCCGATGCTATTTCTGTGTTTCATCGTCAATAAGAAGGTCCGAGGGATACAGTAAACCTGGTGTGAAGCATCGGAATCACTAACTAGTGTCACAGGAGTTGTTCAAAACATAGTCAGTAAGAAGAGTCAATCTTCTTGTACTTAAGTCGGCATTGTGCCTTTTGTATTTAATTCCGATGCAATTTCTGCGTTTCATCGTCAATAAGAAGGTCAGAGGGATACAGTAAACCTGGAGTGAATCATCGGAATCTATAACTAGTGTCACAGGAATCGTTCAAAACATAGTCGGTAAGAAGAGTCAGTCTTCTTGTACTTAAGTCGGCATTGTGCCTTTTGTATCTAATTCCGATGCAATTTTTGTGTTTCATCTTCAATACGAAGGTCCAAGGGATACAGTAAACCGGGAGTAAAGCATCGGAATCTGTAACTAGTGACACAGGAATTGTTCAAAACTTAGTCAGTAAGAAGAGTCAGTCTTCTTGTACTTAACTCGGCATTGTGCCTTTTGTATTTAATTCCGATGTAATTTCTGTGTTTCATCGTCAATAAGAAGGTCCAAGTGATACAGTAAACCTGGAGTGAAGCATCAGAATCTATAACTAGTGTCACAGGAATGAATCAAAATAGAGTCAGTATGAAGAGTCAGTCTTCTTGTACTTAAGGCGGCATTGTGCCTTTTGTATTTAATTCCGATGCAATTTCTGTGTTTCATCGTCAATAAGAAGGTCCAAGGGATACAGTAAACCTGAAGTGAAGCATCGAAATCTATAAATAGTGTCACAGGAATGGTTCAAAACATAGTCAGTAAGAAGAGTCAGTGTTCCTGTACTTAAGTCGGCATTGTGCATTTTGTATTTAATTCCGATGCAATTTCTGTGTTTCATCGTCCATAAGAAGGTCAGAGGGATACAGTAAACCTCAAGTGAAGCATCGGAATCTATAACTAGTGTCACAGGAATGGTTCAAACTTAGTCAGTAAGAAGAGTCAGTCTTTTTGTACTTAAGTCGGCTTTGTGCCTTTTGTATTTAATTCCGATGCTATTTCTGTGTTTCATCGTCAATAAGAAGGTCCAAGGGATACAGTAAACCTGGAGTGAAGCATCGGAATCACTAACTAGTGTCACAGGGATGGTTCAAATCATAGACAGCAAGAAGAGTCAGTATTCTTGTACTTAAGTCGGCATTGTGCCTTTTGTATTTAATTCCGATGCAATTTTTGTGTTTCATCGTCAATAAGAAGGTCCAAGGGATACAGTAATCCTGAAGTAAAGCATCGGAAGCTATAACTAGTGTCACAGGAATGGTTCAAAACATAGTCAGTAAGAAGAGTCAGTCTTCTTGTACTTATCCGAAATTGTGCCTTTTGTATTTATTTCCGACGCAATTTCTGTGTTTCATCGTCAATAAGAAGGTCCAAGGGATACAGTAAACCTGGAGTGATGCATCGGAATCTATAACTAGTGACACAGGGATGGTTCAAAACATAGACAGTAAGAAGAGTCAGTATTCTTGTACTTAAGTCGGCATTGTGCCTTTTGTATTTAATTCCGATGCAATTTCTGTGCTTCATCGTCAATAAGGAGGTCCAAGAGATACAGTAAACCTGGAGTGAATCATCGGAATCTATAACTAGTGCCACAGGAAAGGTTCAAAACGTAGTCAGTATGAAGAGTCAGTCTTCTTGTACTTAATCCGGCATTGTGCCTTTCGTATTTAATTCCGATGCAATTTCTGTGTTTCATCGTCAATAAGAGAGTCAGAGGGATACAGTAAACCTGGAGTGAAGCATCGGAATCACTAACTAGTGTCACAGGAATTGTTCAAAACATAGTAAGTAAGAAGAGTCAGTCTTCTTGTACTTGAGTCGGCATTGTGCCTTTTGTATTTAATTCCGATGCAGTTTCTGTGTTTCATCGTCAATAAGAAGGTCCAAGGGATACAGTAAACCTGAAGAGAAGCATCAGAATCTATAACTAGTGTCACAGAAAAGAATCAAACATAGTCGGTATGAAGAGTCAGTCTTCTTGTACTTCAATCGGCATTGTGCCTTTTGTATTTAATACCGATGCAATTTCTGTGTTTCATCGTCAACACGATGGTCCAAGGGATCCAGTAAACCTGAAGTGAAGCATCGGAATCCATAACTAGTGTCACAGGAATGGTTCAAAACATAGACAGTAGGAAGAATCAGTCTTCTTGTACTTAAGTCTGCATTGTGCCTTTTCTATTTACTTCCGATGCAATTTCTGTGCTTCATCGTCAATAAGAATGTCCAAGGCATAAAGTAAACCGGGAGTGAAGCATCGGAATCTATAACTAGAGTCACAGGAATGGTTCAAACATAGACAGTAGGAAGAGTCAGTCTTCTTGTACTTAAGTCGGCATTGTGCCTTTTGTATTTAATTCCGACGCAATTTCAGAGTTTCATCGTCAATACAAAGGTCAGAGGGATACAGTAGACCTGAAGTGAAGCATTGGAATCTATAACTAGTGTCACAGGAATGGTTCAAAACATCGACAGTAAGAAGAGTCAGTCTTCTTGTACTTAATTCGGCATTGTGCCTTTAGTATTTAATTCCAATAAAATATCTGTGTTTGATCGTCAATAGGAAGGTCAGAGGGATACAGTAAATCTGAAGTGAAGCATCGGAATCTATAACTAGTGACACAGGAATGGTAAAAACATAGAAAGTAGGAAGAGTCAGTCATCTTGTACTTAAGTCTGCATTGTGCCTTTTCTATTTAATTCCGATGCAATTGCTGTGTCTCATCGTCAATAAGAAGGTCCAAGGGATACAGTAAACCTAAAGTGAAGCATCGGAATCTATAACTAGTGTCAGAGGAATGGTTCAAAGCATAGTCAGTAAGAAGAGACAGTGTTCTTGTACTTAAGTCGGCATTATGCCTTTTGTATTTAATTCCGATGCAATTTCTGTGTTTCATCGTCAATAAGAAGGTCAGAGGGATACAGTAAACCTCAAGTGAAGCATCGGAATCTATAACTAGTGTCACAGGAATGGTTCAAAATATAGTCAGTAAGAAGAGTCAGTGTTCCTGTACTTAAGTCGGCATTGTGCCTTTTGTATTTAATGCCGATGCAATTTCTGTGTTTCATCGTCAATAAGAAGGTCAGAGGTACACAGTAAACCTTTAAGTGAAGCATCGGAATCTATAACTAGTGTCACAGGAATGGTTCAAAACTTAGTCAGTAAGAAGAGTCAGCCTTCTTGTACTTAAGTCGGCTTTGTGCCTTATGTATTTAATTCCGATGTAATTTCTCTGTTTCATCGTCAATAAGAAGGTCCGAGGGATACAGTAAACCTGGACTGAACCATCGGAATCACTAACTAGTGTCACAGGAATTGTTCAAAACATAGTCAGTAAGAAGAGTCAATCTTCTTGTACTTAAGTCGGCATTGTGCCTTTTGTATTTAATTCCGATGCAATTTCTGCGTTTCATCGTCAATAAGAAGGTCAGAGGGATACAGTAAACCTGGGGTGAATCATCGGAATCTATAACTAGTGTCACAGGAATCGTTCAAAACATAGTCGGTAAGAAGAGTCAGTCTTCTTGTACTTAAGTCGGCATTGTGCCTTTTGTATCTAACTCCGATGCAATTTTTGTGTTTCATCTTCAATACGAAGGTCCAAGGGATACAGTAAACCGGGAGTGAAGCATCGGAATCTGTAACTAGTGTCACAGGAATTGTTCAAAACTTAGTCAGTAAGAAGAGTCAGTCTTCTTGTACTTAACTCGGCATTGTGCCTTTTGTATTTAATTCCGATGTAATTTCTGTGTTTCATCGTCAATAAGAAGGTCCAAGGGATACAGTAAACCTGGAGTGAAGCATCAGAATCTATAACTAGTGTCACAGGAATGAATCAAAATAGAGTCAGTATGAAGAGTCAGTCTTCTTGTACTTCAGTCGCCATTGTGCCATTTGTATTTCATACCGATGCAATTTCTGTGTTTCATCGTCAACAAGAAGGTCCAAGGGATACAGTAAACCTGAAGTGAAGCATTGAAATCCATAACTAGTGTCACAGGAATGGTTCAAAACATAGACAGTAGGAAGAGTAAGTCTTCTTGGACTTAAGTCTGCATTGTGCATTTTCTATTTAATTCCGATGGAATTTCTGTGTTTCATCGTCAATAAGAAGGTCCAAGGCATACAGTAAACCGGGAGTGAAGCATCGGAATCTATAACTAGTGTCACAGGAATGGTTCAAACATAGACAGTAGGAAGAGTCAGTCTTCTTGTACTTAAGTCGGCAGTGTGCCTTTTGTATTTAATTCCGATGCAATTTCTGTGTTTCATCGTCAATAAGAAGGTCCAAGGGATACAGTAAACCTGAAGTGAAGCATCGGAATCTATAACTAGTGTCACAGGAATGGTTCAAAGCATAGTCAGTAAGAAGAGACAGTGTTCTTGCACTTAAGTCGGCATTATGCCTTTTGTATTTAATTCCGATGCAATTTCTGTGTTTCATCGTCAATAAGAAGGTCAGAGGGATACAGTAAACCTCAAGAGAAGCATCGGAATCTATAACTAGTGTCACAGGAATGGTTCAAAATATAGTCAGTAAGAAGAGACAGTGTTCTTGTACTTAAGTCGGCATTATGCCTTTTGTATTTAATTCCGATGCAATTTCTGTGTTTCATCGTCAATAAGAAGGTCAGAGGGATACAGTAAACCTCAAGTGAAGCATCGGAATCTGTAACTAGTGTCAAAGGAATGGTTAAAACATAGACACTAAGATGATCCAGTCTTCTTGTACTTAAGTCGGCATTGTGCCTCTTTTATTTAATTCCGATGGAATTTCTGTGTTTCATCGTCAATAAGAAGGTCCAAGGGATACAGTAAACCTGGAGTGAAGCATCGGAATCTATTACTAGTGTCACAGGAATGGTTCAAGACATAGACAGTAAGAAGAGTCAGTCTTCCTGTACTTAAGGCGGCATTGTGCCTTTTTTAATTAATTCCGATGTAATTTCTGTGTTTCATCGTCAATAAGAAGGTCCAAGGGATACAGAAAACCTATATTGAAGCATCGGAATCTATAACTAGTGTCACAGGAATGGTTCAAAACATCGACAGTAAGAAGAGTCAGTCTTCTTGTACTTAATTCGGCATTGTGCCTTTAGTATTTAATTCCAATACAATATCTGTGTTTGATCGTCAATAGGAAGGTCAGAGGGATACAGTAAGTCTGAAGTGAAGCATCGGAATCTATAGCTAGTGTCACAGGAATGGTTCAAAACATAGTCAGTAAGAAGAGTCAGTGTTCTTGTACTTAAGTCGGCATTGTGCCTTTTGTATTTAATTCCGATGCAACTTCTGTCTTTCATCATCAATAAGAAGGTCAGAGGGATACAGTAAACCTCAAGTGAAGCATCGGAATCTATAACTAGTGTCACAGGAATGGTTCAAAACACAGCCAGTAAGAAGAGTCAGTGTTCCTGTACTTAAGTCGGCATTGTGCTTTTTGTATTTAATTCCGATGCAATTTCTGTGTTTCATCGTCAATAAGAAGGTCAGAGGGATACAGTAAACCTCAAGTGAAGCATCGGAATCTATAACTAGTGTCACAGGAATGGTTCAAATTTTAGTCAGTAAGAAGAGTCAGTCTTCTTGTACTTAAGTCGGCTTTGTGCCTTTTGTATTTAATTCCGATGCAATTTCTGTGTTTCATCGTCAATAAGAAGGTCCAAGGGATACAGTAAACCTGGAGTGAAGCATCGGAATCACTAACTAGTGTCACAGGGATGGTTCAAAGCATAGACAGCAAGAAGAGTCAGTATTCTTGTACTTATGTCGGCATTGTGCCTTTTGTATTTAATTCCGATGCAATTTTTGTGTTTCATCGTCAATAAGAAGGTCCAAGGGATACAGTAATCCTGAAGTGAAGCATCGGAAGCTATAACTAGTGTCACAGGAATGGTTCAAAACATAGTCAGTAAGAAGAGTCAGTCTTCTTGTACTTATCCGGCATTGTGCCTTTTGTATTTATTTCCGACGCAATTTCTGTGTTTCATCGTCAATAAGAAGGTCCAAGGGATACAGTAAACCTGGAGTGATGCATCGGAATCTATAACTAGTGACACAGGGATGGTTCAAAACATAGACAGTAAGAAGAGTCAGTATTCTTGTACTTAAGTCGGCATTGTGCCTTTTGTATTTAATTCCGATGCAATTTCTGTGCTTCATCGTCAATAAGGAGGTCCAAGAGATACAGTAAACCTGGAGTGAATCATCGGAACCTATAACTAGTGCCACAGGAAAGGTTCAAAACGTAGTCAGTAAGAAGAGTCAGTCTTCTTGTACTTAATCCGGCTTTGTGCCTTTTGTATTTAATTCCGATGCAATTTCTGTGTTTCATCGTCAATAAGGAGGTCCAAGAGATACAGTAAACCTGAAGTGAAGCATCGGAATCCATAACTAGTGTCACAGGAATGGTTCAAAACATAGACAGTAGGAAGAATCAGTCTTCTTGTACTTAAGTCGGCATTGTGCCTTTTGTATTTAATTCCGACGCAATTTCTGAGTTTCATCGTCAATACAAAGGTCAGAGGGATACAGTAGACCTGAAGTGAAGCATTGGAATCTATAACTAGTGTCACAGGAATGGTTCAAAACATCGACAGTAAGAAGAGTCAGTCTTCTTGTACTTAATTCGGCATTGGGCCTTTAGTATACAATTCCAATACAATATCTGTGTTTGATCGTCAATAGGAAGGTCAGAGGGATACAGTAAATCTGGAGTGAAGCATCGGAATCTATAACTAGTGTCACAGGAATGGTAAAAACATAGAAAGTAGGAAGAGTCAGTCATCTTGCACTTAAGTCTGCATTGTGCCTTTTCTATTTAATTCCGATGCAATTGCTGTGTCTCATCGTCAATAAGAAGGTCCAAGGGATACAGTAAACCTGAAGTGAAGCATCGGAATCTATAACTAGTGTCAGAGGAATGGTTCAAAGCATAGTCAGTAAGAAGAGACAGTGTTCTTGCACTTAAGTCGGCATTATGCCTTTTGTATTTAATTCCGATGCAATTTCTGTGTTTCATCTTCAATAAGAAGGTCAGAGGGATACAGTAAACCTCAAGAGAAGCATCGGAATCTATAACTAGTGTCACAGGAATGGTTCAAAATATAGTCAGTAAGAAGAGTCAGTGTTCCTGTACTTAAGTCGGCATTGTGCCTTTTGTATTTAATTCCGATGCAATTTCTGTGTTTCATCGTCAATAAGAAGGTCAGAGGGATACAGTAAACCTCAAGTGAAGCATCGGAATCTATAACTAGTGTCACAGGAATGGTTCAAAACTTAGTCAGTAAGAAGAGTCAGCCTTCTTGTACTTAAGTCGGCTTTGTGCCTTTTGTATTTAATTCCGATGCTATTTCTGTGTTTCATCGTCAATAAGAAGGTCCGAGGGATACAGTAAACCTGGTGTGAAGCATCGGAATCACTAACTAGTGTCACAGGAATTGTTCAAAACATAGTCAGTAAGAAGAGTCAATCTTCTTGTACTTAAGTCGGCATTGTGCCTTTTGTATTTAATTCCGATGCAATTTCTGCGTTTCATCGTCAATAAGAAGGTCAGAGGGATACAGTAAACCTGGAGTGAATCATCGGAATCTATAACTAGTGTCACAGGAATCGTTCAAAACATAGTCGGTAAGAAGAGTCAGTCTTCTTGTACTTAAGTCGGCATTGTGCCTTTTGTATCTAATTCCGATGCAATTTTTGTGTTTCATCTTCAATACGAAGGTCCAAGGGATACAGTAAACCGGGAGTAAAGCATCGGAATCTGTAACTAGTGACACAGGAATTGTTCAAAACTTAGTCAGTAAGAAGAGTCAGTCTTCTTGTACTTAACTCGGCATTGTGCCTTTTGTATTTAATTCCGATGTAATTTCTGTGTTTCATCGTCAATAAGAAGGTCCAAGTGATACAGTAAACCTGGAGTGAAGCATCAGAATCTATAACTAGTGTCACAGGAATGAATCAAAATAGAGTCAGTATGAAGAGTCAGTCTTCTTGTACTTAAGGCGGCATTGTGCCTTTTGTATTTAATTCCGATGCAATTTCTGTGTTTCATCGTCAATAAGAAGGTCCAAGGGATACAGTAAACCTGAAGTGAAGCATCGAAATCTATAAATAGTGTCACAGGAATGGTTCAAAACATAGTCAGTAAGAAGAGTCAGTGTTCCTGTACTTAAGTCGGCATTGTGCATTTTGTATTTAATTCCGATGCAATTTCTGTGTTTCATCGTCCATAAGAAGGTCAGAGGGATACAGTAAACCTCAAGTGAAGCATCGGAATCTATAACTAGTGTCACAGGAATGGTTCAAACTTAGTCAGTAAGAAGAGTCAGTCTTTTTGTACTTAAGTCGGCTTTGTGCCTTTTGTATTTAATTCCGATGCTATTTCTGTGTTTCATCGTCAATAAGAAGGTCCAAGGGATACAGTAAACCTGGAGTGAAGCATCGGAATCACTAACTAGTGTCACAGGGATGGTTCAAATCATAGGCAGCAAGAAGAGTCAGTATTCTTGTACTTAAGTGGCATTGTGCCTTTTGTATTTAATTCCGATGCAATTTTTGTGTTTCATCGTCAATAAGAAGGTCCAAGGGATACAGTAATCCTGAAGTAAAGCATCGGAAGCTATAACTAGTGTCACAGGAATGGTTCAAAACATAGTCAGTAAGAAGAGTCAGTCTTCTTGTACTTATCCGAAATTGTGCCTTTTGTATTTATTTCCGACGCAATTTCTGTGTTTCATCGTCAATAAGAAGGTCCAAGGGATACAGTAAACCTGGAGTGATGCATCGGAATCTATAACTAGTGACACAGGGATGGTTCAAAACATAGACAGTAAGAAGAGTCAGTATTCTTGTACTTAAGTCGGCATTGTGCCTTTTGTATTTAATTCCGATGCAATTTCTGTGCTTCATCGTCAATAAGGAGGTCCAAGAGATACAGTAAACCTGGAGTGAATCATCGGAATCTATAACTAGTGCCACAGGAAAGGTTCAAAACGTAGTCAGTATGAAGAGTCAGTCTTCTTGTACTTAATCCGGCATTGTGCCTTTTGTATTTAATTCCGATGCAATTTCTGTGTTTCATCGTCAATAAGAGAGTCAGAGGGATACAGTAAACCTGGAGTGAAGCATCGGAATCACTAACTAGTGTCACAGGAATTGTTCAAAACATAGTAAGTAAGAAGAGTCAGTCTTCTTGTACTTAAGTCGGCATTGTGCCTTTTGTATTTAATTCCGATGCAGTTTCTGTGTTTCATCGTCAATAAGAAGGTCCAAGGGATACAGTAAACCTGAAGAGAAGCATCAGAATCTATAACTAGTGTCACAGAAAAGAATCAAACATAGTCGGTATGAAGAGTCAGTCTTCTTGTACTTCAATCGGCATTGTGCCTTTTGTATTTAATACCGATGCAATTTCTGTGTTTCATCGTCAACACGATGGTCCAAGGGATCCAGTAAACCTGAAGTGAAGCATCGGAATCCATAACTAGTGTCACAGGAATGGTTCAAAACATAGACAGTAGGAAGAATCAGTCTTCTTGTACTTAAGTCTGCATTGTGCCTTTTCTATTTACTTCCGATGCAATTTCTGTGCTTCATCGTCAATAAGAATGTCCAAGGCATAAAGTAAACCGGGAGTGAAGCATCGGAATCTATAACTAGAGTCACAGGAATGGTTCAAACATAGACAGTAGGAAGAGTCAGTCTTCTTGTACTTAAGTCGGCATTGTGCCTTTTGTATTTAATTCCGACGCAATTTCTGAGTTTCATCGTCAATACAAAGGTCAGAGGGATACAGTAGACCTGAAGTGAAGCATTGGAATCTATAACTAGTGTCACAGGAATGGTTCAAAACATCGACAGTAAGAAGAGTCAGTCTTCTTGTACTTAATTCGGCATTGTGCCTTTAGTATTTAATTCCAATAAAATATCTGTGTTTGATCGTCAATAGGAAGGTCAGAGGGATACAGTAAATCTGAAGTGAAGCATCGGAATCTATAACTAGTGACACAGGAATGGTAAAAACATAGAAAGTAGGAAGAGTCAGTCATCTTGTACTTAAGTCTGCATTGTGCCTTTTCTATTTAATTCCGATGCAATTGCTGTGTCTCATCGTCAATAAGAAGGTCCAAGGGATACAGTAAACCTAAAGTGAAGCATCGGAATCTATAACTAGTGTCAGAGGAATGGTTCAAAGCATAGTCAGTAAGAAGAGACAGTGTTCTTGTACTTAAGTCGGCATTATGCCTTTTGTATTTAATTCCGATGCAATTTCTGTGTTTCATCGTCAATAAGAAGGTCAGAGGGATACAGTAAACCTCAAGTGAAGCATCGGAATCTATAACTAGTGTCACAGGAATGGTTCAAAATATAGTCAGTAAGAAGAGTCAGTGTTCCTGTACTTAAGTCGGCATTGTGCCTTTTGTATTTAATGCCGATGCAATTTCTGTGTTTCATCGTCAATAAGAAGGTCAGAGGTACACAGTAAACCTTTAAGTGAAGCATCGGAATCTATAACTAGTGTCACAGGAATGGTTCAAAACTTAGTCAGTAAGAAGAGTCAGCCTTCTTGTACTTAAGTCGGCTTTGTGCCTTATGTATTTAATTCCGATGTAATTTCTCTGTTTCATCGTCAATAAGAAGGTCCGAGGGATACAGTAAACCTGGACTGAACCATCGGAATCACTAACTAGTGTCACAGGAATTGTTCAAAACATAGTCAGTAAGAAGAGTCAATCTTCTTGTACTTAAGTCGGCATTGTGCCTTTTGTATTTAATTCCGATGCAATTTCTGCGTTTCATCGTCAATAAGAAGGTCAGAGGGATACAGTAAACCTGGGGGAATCATCGGAATCTATAACTAGTGTCACAGGAATCGTTCAAAACATAGTCGGTAAGAAGAGTCAGTCTTCTTGTACTTAAGTCGGCATTGTGCCTTTTGTATCTAACTCCGATGCAATTTTTGTGTTTCATCTTCAATACGAAGGTCCAAGGGATACAGTAAACCGGGAGTGAAGCATCGGAATCTGTAACTAGTGTCACAGGAATTGTTCAAAACTTAGTCAGTAAGAAGAGTCAGTCTTCTTGTACTTAACTCGGCATTGTGCCTTTTGTATTTAATTCCGATGTAATTTCTGTGTTTCATCGTCAATAAGAAGGTCCAAGGGATACAGTAAACCTGGAGTGAAGCATCAGAATCTATAACTAGTGTCACAGGAATGAATCAAAATAGAGTCAGTATGAAGAGTCAGTCTTCTTGTACTTCAGTCGCCATTGTGCCATTTGTATTTCATACCGATGCAATTTCTGTGTTTCATCGTCAACAAGAAGGTCCAAGGGATACAGTAAACCTGAAGTGAAGCATTGAAATCCATAACTAGTGTCACAGGAATGGTTCAAAACATAGACAGTAGGAAGAGTAAGTCTTCTTGGACTTAAGTCTGCATTGTGCATTTTCTATTTAATTCCGATGGAATTTCTGTGTTTCATCGTCAATAAGAAGGTCCAAGGCATACAGTAAACCGGGAGTGAAGCATCGGAATCTATAACTAGTGTCACAGGAATGGTTCAAACATAGACAGTAGGAAGAGTCAGTCTTCTTGTACTTAAGTCGGCAGTGTGCCTTTTGTATTTAATTCCGATGCAATTTCTGTGTTTCATCGTCAATAAGAAGGTCCAAGGGATACAGTAAACCTGAAGTGAAGCATCGGAATCTATAACTAGTGTCACAGGAATGGTTCAAAGCATAGTCAGTAAGAAGAGACAGTGTTCTTGTACTTAAGTCGGCATTATGCCTTTTGTATTTAATTCCGATGCAATCTCTGTGTTTCATCGTCAATAAGAAGCTCAGAGGGATACAGTAAACCTCAAGTGAAGCATCGGAATCTGTAACTAGTGTCAAAGGAATGGTTCAAAACATAGACACTAAGATGAGTCAGTCTTCTTGTACTTAAGTCGGCATTGTGCCTTTTTTATTTAATTCCGATGCAATTTCTGTGTTTCATCGTCAATAAGATGGTCCAAGGGATACAGTAAACCTGGAGTGAAGCATCGGAATCTATAACTAGTGTCACAGGTATGGTTCAAGACATAGACAGTAAGAAGAGTCAGTCTTCCTGTACTTAAGGCGGCATTGTGCCTTTTTTATTTAATTCCGATGCAATTTCTGTGTTTCATCGTCAATACGAAGGTCCAAGGGATACAGAAAACCTATAGTGAAGCATCGGAATCTATAACTAGTGTCACAGGAATGGTTCAAAACATCGACAGTAAGAAGAGTCAGTCTTCTTGTACTTAATTCGGCATTGTGCCTTTAGTATTTAATTCCAATACAATATCTGTGTTTGATCGTCAATAGGAAGGTCAGAGTGATACAGTAAATCTGAAGTGAACCATCGGAATCTATAGCTAGTGTCACAGGAATGGTTCAAACCATAGTCAGTAAGAAGTGTCAGTGTTCTTGTACTTAAGTCGGCATTGTGCCTTTTGTATTTAATTCCGATGCAACTTCTGTGTTTCATCGTCAATAAGAAGGTCAGAGGGATACAGTAAACCTTAAGTGAAGCATCGGAATCTATAACTAGTGTCACAGGAAAGGTTCAAAATACAGTCAGTAAGAAGAGTCAGTGTTCCTGTACTTAAGTCGGCATTGTGCCTTTTGTATTTAATTCCGATGCAATTTCTGTGTTTCATCGTCAATAAGAAGGTCAGAGGGATACAGTAAACCTCAAGTGAAGCATCGGAATCTATAACTAGTGTCACAGGAATGGTTCAAAACTTAGTCAGTAAGAAGAGTCAGTCTTCTTGTACTTAAGTCAGCTTTGTGCCTTTTGTATTTAATTCCGATGCAATTTCTGTGTTTCATCGTCAATAAGAAGGTCCGAGGGATACAGTAAACCCGGAGTGAAGCATCGGAATCACTAACTAGTGTCACAGGAATTGTTCAAAACATAGTCAGTAAGAAGAGTCAGTCTTCTTGTACTTAAGTCGGCTTTGTGCCTTTTGTATTTAATTCCGATGCAATTTCTGTGTTTCATCGTCAATAAGAAGGTCCATGGGATACAGTAATCCTGGAGTGAAGCATCAGAATCTACAACTAGTGTCACAGAAAAGAATCAAACATAGTCAGTATGAAGAGTCAGTCTTCTTGTACTTCAATCGGCATTGTGCCTTTTGTATTTAATGCCGATGCAATTTCTGTGTTTCATCGCCAACAAGATGGTCCAAGGGATACAGTAAACCTGAAGTGAAGCATCGGAATCCATAACTAGTGTCACAGGAATGGTTCAAAACATAGACAGTAGGAAGAATCAGTCTTCTTGTACTTAAGTCTGCATTGTGCCTTTTCTATTTAATTCCGATGCAATTTCTGTGTTTCATCGTCAATAAGAATGTCCAAGGCATAAAGTTAACCGGGAGTGAAGCATCGGAATCTATAACTAGAGTCACAGGAATGGTTCAAACATAGACAGTAGGAAGAGTCAGTCTTCTTGTACTTAAGTCGGCATTGTGCCTTTTGTATTTAATTCCGACGCAATTTCTGAGTTTCATCGTCAATACAAAGGTCAGAGGGATACAGTAGACCTGAAGTGAAGCATTGGAATCTATAACTAGTGTCACAGGAATGGTTCAAAACATCGACAGTAAGAAGAGTCAGTCTTCTTGTACTTAATTCGGCATTGTGCCTTTAGTATTTAATTCCAATAAAATATCTGTGTTTGATCGTCAATAGGAAGGTCAGAGGGATACAGTAAATCTGAAGTGAAGCATCGGAATCTATAACTAGTGACACAGGAATGGTAAAAACATAGAAAGTAGGAAGAGTCAGTCATCTTGTACTTAAGTCTGCATTGTGCCTTTTCTATTTAATTCCGATGCAATTGCTGTGTCTCATCGTCAATAAGAAGGTCCAAGGGATACAGTAAACCTAAAGTGAAGCATCGGAATCTATAACTAGTGTCAGAGGAATGGTTCAAAGCATAGTCAGTAAGAAGAGACAGTGTTCTTGTACTTAAGTCGGCATTATGCCTTTTGTATTTAATTCCGATGCAATTTCTGTGTTTCATCGTCAATAAGAAGGTCAGAGGGATACAGTAAACCTCAAGTGAAGCATCGGAATCTATAACTAGTGTCACAGGAATGGTTCAAAATATAGTCAGTAAGAAGAGTCAGTGTTCCTGTACTTAAGTCGGCATTGTGCCTTTTGTATTTAATGCCGATGCAATTTCTGTGTTTCATCGTCAATAAGAAGGTCAGAGGTACACAGTAAACCTTTAAGTGAAGCATCGGAATCTATAACTAGTGTCACAGGAATGGTTCAAAACTTAGTCAGTAAGAAGAGTCAGCCTTCTTGTACTTATGTCGGCTTTGTGCCTTATGTATTTAATTCCGATGTAATTTCTCTGTTTCATCGTCAATAAGAAGGTCCGAGGGATACAGTAAACCTGGACTGAACCATCGGAATCACTAACTAGTGTCACAGGAATTGTTCAAAACATAGTCAGTAAGAAGAGTCAATCTTCTTGTACTTAAGTCGGCATTGTGCCTTTTGTATTTAATTCCGATGCAATTTCTGCGTTTCATCGTCAATAAGAAGGTCAGAGGGATACAGTAAACCTGGGGTGAATCATCGGAATCTATAACTAGTGTCACAGGAATCGTTCAAAACATAGTCGGTAAGAAGAGTCAGTCTTCTTGTACTTAAGTCGGCATTGTGCCTTTTGTATCTAACTCCGATGCAATTTTTGTGTTTCATCTTCAATACGAAGGTCCAAGGGATACAGTAAACCGGGAGTGAAGCATCGGAATCTGTAACTAGTGTCACAGGAATTGTTCAAAACTTAGTCAGTAAGAAGAGTCAGTCTTCTTGTACTTAACTCGGCATTGTGCCTTTTGTATTTAATTCCGATGTAATTTCTGTGTTTCATCGTCAATAAGAAGGTCCAAGGGATACAGTAAACCTGGAGTGAAGCATCAGAATCTATAACTAGTGTCACAGGAATGAATCAAAATAGAGTCAGTATGAAGAGTCAGTCTTCTTGTACTTCAGTCGCCATTGTGCCATTTGTATTTCATACCGATGCAATTTCTGTGTTTCATCGTCAACAAGAAGGTCCAAGGGATACAGTAAACCTGAAGTGAAGCATTGAAATCCATAACTAGTGTCACAGGAATGGTTCAAAACATAGACAGTAGGAAGAGTAAGTCTTCTTGGACTTAAGTCTGCATTGTGCATTTTCTATTTAATTCCGATGGAATTTCTGTGTTTCATCGTCAATAAGAAGGTCCAAGGCATACAGTAAACCGGGAGTGAAGCATCGGAATCTATAACTAGTGTCACAGGAATGGTTCAAACATAGACAGTAGGAAGAGTCAGTCTTCTTGTACTTAAGTCGGCAGTGTGCCTTTTGTATTTAATTCCGATGCAATTTCTGTGTTTCATCGTCAATAAGAAGGTCCAAGGGATACAGTAAACCTGAAGTGAAGCATCGGAATCTATAACTAGTGTCACAGGAATGGTTCAAAGCATAGTCAGTAAGAAGAGACAGTGTTCTTGTACTTAAGTCGGCATTATGCCTTTTGTATTTAATTCCGATGCAATCTCTGTGTTTCATCGTCAATAAGAAGCTCAGAGGGATACAGTAAACCTCAAGTGAAGCATCGGAATCTGTAACTAGTGTCAAAGGAATGGTTCAAAACATAGACACTAAGATGAGTCAGTCTTCTTGTACTTAAGTCGGCATTGTGCCTTTTTTATTTAATTCCGATGCAATTTCTGTGTTTCATCGTCAATAAGATGGTCCAAGGGATACAGTAAACCTGGAGTAAAGCATCGGAATCTATAACTAGTGTCACAGGTATGGTTCAAGACATAGACAGTAAGAAGAGTCAGTCTTCCTGTACTTAAGGCGGCATTGTGCCTTTTTTATTTAATTCCGATGCAATTTCTGTGTTTCATCGTCAATACGAAGGTCCAAGGGATACAGAAAACCTATAGTGAAGCATCGGAATCTATAACTAGTGTCACAGGAATGGTTCAAAACATCGACAGTAAGAAGAGTCAGTCTTCTTGTACTTAATTCGGCATTGTGCCTTTAGTATTTAATTCCAATACAATATCTGTGTTTGATCGTCAATAGGAAGGTCAGAGTGATACAGTAAATCTGAAGTGAACCATCGGAATCTATAGCTAGTGTCACAGGAATGGTTCAAACCATAGTCAGTAAGAAGTGTCAGTGTTCTTGTACTTAAGTCGGCATTGTGCCTTTTGTATTTAATTCCGATGCAACTTCTGTGTTTCATCGTCAATAAGAAGGTCAGAGGGATACAGTAAACCTCAAGTGAAGCATCGGAATCTATAACTAGTGTCACAGGAATGGTTCAAAATACAGTCAGTAAGAAGAGTCAGTGTTCCTGTACTTAAGTCGGCATTGTGCCTTTTGTATTTAATTCCGATGCAATTTCTGTGTTTCATCGTCAATAAGAAGGTCAGAGGGATACAGTAAACCTCAAGTGAAGCATCGGAATCTATAACTAGTGTCACAGGAATGGTTCAAAACTTAGTCAGTAAGAAGAGTCAGTCTTCTTGTACTTAAGTCAGCTTTGTGCCTTTTGTATTTAATTCCGATGCAATTTCTGTGTTTCATCGTCAATAAGAAGGTCCGAGGGATACATTAAACCTGGGGTGAAGCATCGGAATCACTAACTAGTGTCACAGGAATTGTTCAAAACATAGTCAGTAAGAAGAGTCAGTCTTCTTGTACTTAAGTCGGCTTTGTGCCTTTTGTATTTAATTCCGATGCAATTTCTGTGTTTCATCGTCAATAAGAAGGTCCAAGGGATACAGTAATCCTGGAGTGAAGCATCAGAATCTACAACTAGTGTCACAGAAAAGAATCAAACATAGTCAGTATGAAGAGTCAGTCTACTTGTACTTCAATCGGCATTGTGCCTTTGGTATTTAATGCCGATGCAATTTCTGTGTTTCATCGCCAACAAGATGGTCCAAGGGATACAGTAAACCTGAAGTGAAGCATCGGAATCCATAACTAGTGTCACAGGAATGGTTCAAAACATAGACAGTAGGAAGAATCAGTCTTCTTGTACTTAAGTCTGCATTGTGCCTTTTCTATTTAATTCCGATGCAATTTCTGTGTTTCATCGTCAATAAGAATGTCCAAGGCATAAAGTTAACCGGGAGTGAAGCATCGGAATCTATAACTAGAGTCACAGGAATGGTTCAAACATAGACAGTAGGAAGAGTCAGTCTTCTTGTACTTAAGTCGGCATTGTGCCTTTTGTATTTAATTCCGACGCAATTTCTGAGTTTCATCGTCAATACAAAGGTCAGAGGGATACAGTAGACCTGAAGTGAAGCATTGGAATCTATAACTAGTGTCACAGGAATGGTTCAAAACATCGACAGTAAGAAGAGTCTGTCTTCTTGTACTTAGTTCGGCATTGTGCCTTTAGTATTTAATTCCAATACAATATCTGTGTTTGATCGTCAATAGGAAGGTCAGAGGGATACAGTAAATCTGAAGTGAAGCATCGGAATCTATAACTAGTGACACAGGAATGGTAAAAACATAGAAAGTAGGAAGAGTCAGTCATCTTGTACTTAAGTCTGCATTGTGCCTTTTCTATTTAATTCCGATGCAATTGCTGTGTCTCATCGTCAATAAGAAGGTCCAAGGGATACAGTAAACCTGAAGTGAAGCATCGGAATCTATAACTAGTGTCACAGGAATGGTTCAAAGCATAGTCAGTAAGAAGAGACAGTGTTCTTGTACTTAAGTCGGCATTATGCCTATTGTATTTAATTCCGATGCAATTTCTGTGTTTCATCGTCAATAAGAAGGTCAGAGGGATACAGTAAACCTCAAGTGAAGCATCGGAATCTGTAACTAGTGTCAAAGGAATGGTTCAAAATATAGACACTAAGATGAGTCAGTCTTCTTGTACTTAAGTCGGCATTGTGCCTTTTTTATTTAATTCCGATGCAATTTCTGTGTTTCATCGTCAATATGAAGGTACACGGGATACAGTAAACCTGGAGTGAAGCATCGGAATCTATAACTAGTGTCACAGGAATGGTTCAAGACATAGACAGTAAGAAGAGTCAGTCTTCCTGTACTTACGGCGGCATTGTGCCTATTTTTTTTAATTCCGATGCAATTTCTGTGTTTCATCGTCAATAAGAAGGTCCAAGGGATCCAGAAAACCTATAGTGAAGCATCGGAATCTATAACTAGTGTCACAGGAATGGTTCAAAACATCGACAGTAAGAAGAGTCAGTCTTCTTGTACTTAATTCGGCATTGTGCCTTTAGTATTTAATTCCAATACAATATCTGTGTTTGATCGTCAATAGGAAGGTCAGAGGGATACAGTAAATGTGAAGTGAAGCATCGGAATCTATAGCTAGTGTCACAGGAATGGTTCAAAACATAGTCAGTAAGAAGAGTCAGTGTTCTTGTACTTAAGTCGGCATTGTACCTTTTGTATTTAATTCCGATGCAACTTCTGTATTTCATCGTCAATAAGAAGGTCAGAGGGATACAGTAAACCTCAAGTGAAGCATCGGAATCTATAACTAGTGTCACAGGAATAGTTCAAAACATAGTCAGTAAGAAGAGTCAGTGTTCCTGTACTTAAGTCGGCATTGTGCCTTTTGTATTTAATTCCGATGCAATTTCTGTGTTTCATCGTCAATAAGAAGGTCAGAGGGATACAGTAAACCTCAAGTGAAGCATCGGAATCTATAACTAGTGTCACAGGAATGGTTCAAACTTAGTCAGTAAGAAGAGTCAGTCTTCTTGTACTTAAGTCGGCTTTGTGCCTTTTGTATTTAATTCCGATGCAATTTCTGTGTTTCATCGTCAATAAGAAGGTCCAAGGGATACAGTAAACCTGGAGTGAAGCATCGGAATCACTAACTAGTGTCACAGGGATGGTTCAAAGCATAGACAGCAAGAAGAGTCAGTATTCTTGTACTTAAGTCGGCATTGTGCCTTTTGTATTTAATTCCGATGCAATATCTGTGCTTCATCGTTAATAAGGAGGTCCAAGGGATACAGTAGACCTGGAGTGAATCATCGGAATCTATAACTAGTGCCACAGGAAAGGTTCAAAACGTAGTCAGTAAGAAGAGTCAGTCTTTTTGTACTTAAGTCGGCATTGTGCCTTTTGTGTTTAATTCCGATGCAATTTTTGTGTTTCATCCTCAATACGAAGGTCCAAAAGATACAGTAAACCGGGAGTGAAGCATCGGAATCAATAACTGGTGTCACAGGAATTGTTCAAACATAGTCAGTAAGAAGAGTCAGTCTTCTTGTACTTAAGTCGGCATTGTGCCTTTTGTATTTAATTCCGATGCAGTTTCTGTGTTTCATCGTCAATAAGAAGGTCCAAGGGATACAGTAAACCTGGAGTGAAGCATCAGAATCTATAACTAGTGTCACAGAAAAGAATCAAACATAGTCAGTATGAAGAGTCAGTCTTCTTGTACTTCAATCGGCATTGTGCCTTTTGTATTTAATACCGATGCAATTTCTGTGTTTCATCGTCAACAAGAAGGTCCAAGGGATACAGTAAACCTGAAGTGAAGCATCGGAATCCATAACTAGTGTCACAGGAATGGTTCAAAACATAGACAGTAGGAAGAATCAGTCTTCTTGTACTTAAGTCTGCATTGTGCCTTTTCTATTTAATTCCGATGCAATTTCTGTGTTTCATCGTCAATAAGATGGTCCAAGGCATAAAGTAAACCGGGAGTGAAGCATCGGAATCTATAACTAGAGTCACAGGAATGGTTCAAACATAGACAGTAGGAAGAGTCAGTCTTCTTGTACTTAAGTCGGCATTGTGCCTTTTGTATTTAATTCCGACGCAATTTCTGAGTTTCATCGTCAATAGAAAGGTCAGAGGGATACAGTAGACCTGAAGTGAAGCATTGGAATCTATAACTAGTGTCACAGGAATGGTTCAAAACATCGACAGTAAGAAGAGTCAGTCTACTTGTACTTAATTCGGCATTGTGCCTTTGGTATTTAATTCCAATACAATATCTGTGTTTGATCGTCAATAGGAAGGTCAGAGGGATACAGTAAATCTGAAATGAAGCATCGAAATCTATAACTAGTGTCACAGGAATGGTTCAAAACATAGTCAGTAAGAAGAGTCAGTGTTCCTGTACTTAAGTCGGCATTGTGCCGTTTGTATTTAATTCCGATGCAATTTCTGTGTTTCATCGTCAATAAGAAGGTCAGAGGGATACAGTAAACCTCAAGTGAAGCATCGGAATCTATAACTAGTGTCACAGGAATGGTTCAAAACTTAGTCAGTAAGAAGAGTCAGTCTTCTTGTACTTAAGTCGGCTTTGTGCCTTTTCTTCTTCTTCTTCTTTCGATTTCGGCCATCTTTGGACCACGTTCAACAATTCACTTGCCCGGCTATTTGATCTTTTTTTCTCTCTTCCCAATATTTCCTCATCATTTTCGAGTGGTTCCTCCTCCGCTCTTCCGACCATTTCCTGTTATTATTCTTTAGTTTCGTTTCTTCTGGAAAACACTTAATTTCGTTCACTATTTGTCTAAACTTTTCCCTGTCCCTGATTGACTCACGGGTGACATTAAAATAGGCCAAATCCTTTTTCACCATCTGTATCCATTTATTGTTGGTTTTTTCGTTCCTGTTACTATGTTCAAACACTTTTCTTGTTAGTCTGTTTCCATCCATCCTCGACAGGTGACCATAAAACGTTAGTCTGCGTTTACGCATTGCCTCACTCACTTTCTCAATAGTTTTGTATATTTCCTTATTACTCTTTAGCTTGTACTCTTCTCCAATCTTTCTCGGTCCTAATATTTTTCTCAAAATTTTCCTTTCTTTCTTTTCCATGTTTTCTATTTCCCCCTTTTTGTTAAGAGTTAGGCACTCCGATGCATACAGGCATTCTGGTCTAATGACAGTTTTATAATGTCTTAATTTAGCTTGAATCGAAATGTTTTTTTTGTTATATATGTCTTTGGTTTTTTGAAAAGCAAATTCCATTTTCCTTGCTCTCGCCTGGTTTGCACTCTTGTCTAAACCATTCACTTGAATTATTTCACCTAAATACTTAAATTTTTCTACTCTCTTAATATTGCCGTATTTAGTAATAAGATTTTTCTTGTTATTTCTATGATTAGACATATACACGGTTTTTTCAAATGAAATCTGCAGTCCAGCTCTGGCCGAAACTTCTTGTAGTTTCTCCAGGTAGTTCTGAGCTATTTCTTCGTTTTCTGTAATTATTGCCAGATCGTCTGCAAAAGCTAAACAGTCCACTTCTATTTTTTCTTTTTTTGTTCCAATTCTGATGTCATTCTTGGTGCCTTTGAGTTCTTCTTTCCATATTCTCAATATCTTTTCCAGTACGCAGTTGAAGAGGATTGGGGATAAACCATCACCTTGTCTAACACCTGTTTTAATTTCGAACTTCCTTGAAATTTCACCCATAAATTTAACTTTGGCCTTACTGTTTGTTAGCGTCTGTTTGATAATTTGAATTGTTTTCGTATCGACCCCAAATTCTTCCAATACTTTCAGTAATGTTTCTCTATCTACCGAGTCGTATGCTTTTTTGAAATCTACAAATACTATTGCAAATCTCTGGCCTCTTGAGATTCTGTAACGAATTAGTGTTTTCAGGTTAAATATTTGTTCAACACAGGATCTACCTTGTCTAAAACCTGCTTGATATTCACCTATTTTTTTATCCAGAACTGGCTCCACGATTTGAAGTAATTTCCTTGACAAAATTTTGTATCCTACTGGTAGTAGCGAGATCCCTCTATAATTATTAACATTCATCTTATCCCCCTTTTTGTGTAGTGGGTGTATCAGGGCACACTGCCAGTCTTCAGGAATTCTTTCTTCGTCCCAGATCTTCTTAAACATATGTTCCAAAACTTGTGGGAGGTTGGTATCCATTATTTTTAAGATTTCTGGTACTATGGAGTCTTCACCTGGGGCTTTATTGTTTTTTAGACTGTGTATTATGTGTTTTATTTCTTCAGCGTCTGGAGGTTTTGACTCGGTATTAGTATTTCGGTGGTTTTCAAAACTCATTTTATCTTTGGGTGGTTCACAATTTAGTAGATTCTCGAAATATTTTGCTAATATTTCACAATTAGTCTTGTTTGTCAAACCTAGCTTGTTCTCTTCATCTTTAAAACATAAATTTGGGGATTGGTATTTGGTTAGCTGTTTTCTAAAAGTTTTGTAGAAATCTCTAGAATTATTTCTTTTAAAGTCTTCCTCAATCTGTTCTAGGTTATCCTGAAACTGTCTTCTTTTTTTATTACGGAAAAGCTTAGCTGTTTCTCTTCTCTGGATTTTAAAATTGTCAAGATCTTGAGGATCTTTTGTGGAGTTCCATTTCTGCCACAATTTCTGTCTCTTCTCCAGGTTCTCATCACATTCATTGTCCCACCATGGATGTCTTCTTACTCTTTTCACGAGACAATTTTCTTTTGCTATTTCAACTATTTCGTTTTTGATCTCCTCCCATCCCGCTTCCTTATTTGTTGTGGATATGCCATCGCTATCTTTGTGCAATGCTCTTTGAAACCGTTGTTTAATTTCTTCATTTTTTAACGATTCTGTGTTATATTTTGGAATTTTGTAAAAGGTTTTCTTCTCTTTTCGAAATGGGAGTGGTCTGAATTTAATCGTAGTCAAATAGTGGTCTGAATCAACATCAAGGCTTTTCAGCACTTTAGTGTTTTGAATTTCTTCTTGACAATGAAGTGAGATAGCCACATGGTCAATTTGGAATTCTCCGAGAAGTGGATTTGGTGATCTCCATGTTTTAGTTTTTCGGCTCAGCTTTTTGAACTGTGTTGTCATTATTTTCAAGTTGAAATGCCTACATACCTCTATAAGCCTTTCTCCATTTTTTGAAGTTCTTTTGTGACCTGGGAAGAGGCCTACTGTTCCATGGTATTTTTTCTCCCTTCCTATTTGTGCGTTAAAATCGCCTACTAACATTTTTAGGTTCTTCTTTGAGCATCTATCCAGTTCCATTTCAAGTATCTCCCAAATTTCTTCAACTTTCTCCGGATTATTTTTGTTGTCCTGGTTTATGGGTGCATGGCAGTTGATTATAGAGTATCCTTTGTTTTTACATTTAATCTCAAGAATGGATAGTCTCTCAGAACTCGAGTAGAAGTTAGTAACTGAATCTAAAATTGAGTGATGTACCAGAAATGCTGTTCCCAGGTATGGCATTTGTTTCATTAAGATTTTACCTGGTTTTCCTTTAAATAAACGATAGTTTTCAAAATCTAAGGCAGTTTCATCTAAAAACCTTGTTTCTTGTAATGCACATATTAAAATTTCTTTCTGGTTCAACTTTTCAATCAATAATTTCAATTTTCCTACTTTAATTAGAGAGTTTACATTTAGGGTTGCAAACATAGTTGCTTTCTTAAATTTCAGTGTTGAGGGCTGCATACATGTAGGTTGGGGTCCTCCAAAATCCTTTGACCCCTTTGCATTGTTTCTACGAACAACGGAGGATTTGCCATTCGGTCTACCTCTTGGAGTAGTGTCTATCTTTGACGACGTTCCCATCATGCTTTGCAGTAATTGTTGGATAATAAATTGGGGGATCGGGTAGCCCCGAATCCGAAATTAAAACCAAGGTAGTAAGCCCTGGAGTTAGCTCTTCCGCTCTCTCTGCCGTTGGGAAATTGTTCCTCTTCCGCCATTGAGACCGTTGGCTGGGTTTCACCTAAAAACCCTAGGCAGGGGCCCTATGACAGGGTGCTACCATCTGGAGCCGGACGGACCCTGGTTTTTTTACGAGGTTGTTACTCCTCCCCCTCCACACTTCCCCATCCTCTTGTTTTTAGATGGGCCCGGGCTTGGGACCGGCTTGCCTTTTGTATTTAATTCCGATGCAATTTCTGTGTTTCATCGTCAATAAGAAGGTCCAAGGGATACAGTAAACCTGGAGTGAAGCATCGGAATCACTAACTAGTGTCACAGGGATGGTTCAAAACATAGACAGCAAGAAGAGTCAGTATTCTTGCACTTAAGTCGGCATTGTGCCTTTTGTATTTAATTCCGATGCAATTTTTGTGTTTCATCGTCAATAAGAAGTTCCAAGGGATACAGTAAAACTGAAGTGAAGCACTGGAATCTATAACTACTGTCACAGGATTGGTTCAAAACATAGTCAGTAAGATTAGTCAGTCTTCTTGTACTTAAGTCGGCATTGTACCTTTTGTATTTAATTCCGATGCAATTTTGTGTTTCATCGTCAATAAGAAGGTCCAAGGGATACAGTAAACCTGAAGTGAAGCATCGGAAGCTATAACTAGTGTCACAGGAATGGTTCAAAACATAGACAGTAAGAAGAGTCAGTATTCTTGTACTTAAGTCGGCATTGTGCCTTTTGTATTTAATTCCGATGCAATTTCTGTGCTTCATCGTCAATAAGGAGGTCCAAGGGATACAGTAAACCTGGAGTGAATCATCGGAATCTATAACTAGTGTCACAGGAAAGGTTCAAAACATAGTCAGTAAGAAGAGTGACTCATTTTGTACTTAAGTCGGCATTGTGCCTTTTGAATTTAATTCCGATGCAATTTTTGTGTTTCATCCTCAATACGAAGGTCCAAGGGATACAGTAAACCGGGAGTGAAGCATCGGAATCAATAACTAGTGTCACAGGAATTGTTCAAAACATAGTCAGTAAGAAGAGTCAGTCTTCTTGTACTTCAGTCGGCATTGTGCCTTTTGTATTTAATTCCGATGCAATTTCTGTGTTTCATCGTCAATAAGAAGGTCCAAGGGATACAGTAAACCTGGAGTGAAGCATCAGAATCTATAACTAGTGTCACAGAAAAGAATCAAACATAGTCAGTATAAAGAGTCAGTCTTCTTGTACTTCAATCGGCATTGTGCCTTTTGTATTTAATACCGATGCAATTTCTGTGTTTCATCGTCAACAAGATGGTCCAAGGGATACAGTAAACCTGAAGTGAAGCATCGGAATCCATAACTAGTGTCACAGGATTGGTTCAAAACATAGACAGTAGGAAGAATCAGTCTTCTTCTACTTAAGTCTGCATTGTGCCTTTTCTATTTAATTCCGATGCAATTTCTGTGTTTCATCGTCAATAAGAAGGTCCAAGGCATAAAGTAAACCGGGAGTGAAGCATCGAAATCTATAACTATTGTTACTGGAATGGTTAAAAACATAGACAGACGAAGAGTCAGTCTTCTTGTACTTAAGTAGGCATTGTCACTTTTGTATTTAATTCCGTTGCAATTTCAGTCTTTCATCGTCAATACGAGGGACAGAGGGATACAGTAAACCTTAAGTGAAGCATCGGAATCTGTAACTAGTGTCAAAGGAATGGTTCAAAACATAGACACTAAGATGAGTCAGTCTTCTTGTACTGAAGTCGGCATTGTGCCTTTTTTATTTAATTCCGATGCAATTTCTGTGTTTCATCGTCAATAAGAAGGTCCAAGGGATACAGTAACCTGGAGTGAAGCATCGGAATCTATCACTAGTGTCACAGGAATGGTTCAAAACATAGACAGTAAGAAGAGTCAGTCTTCCTGTACTTAAGGCGGCATTGTGCCTTTTTTATTTAATTCCGATGCAATTTCTGTGTGTCATCGTCAATAAGAAGGTCCAAGGGATACAGTAAACCTGGAGTGAAGCATCGGAATCTATAACTAGTGTCACAGGAATGGTTCAAAACATCGACAGTATGAAGAGTCAGTCTTCTTGTACTTAATTCGGCATTGTGATTTTAGTATTTAATTCCAATACAATATCTGTGTTTGATCGTCAATAGGGAGGTCAGAGGGATACAGTAAATCTGAAGTGAAGCATCGGAATCTATAACTAGTGTCACAGGAATGGTTCAAAACATAGTCAGTAAGAAGATTCAGTGTTCTTGTACTTAAGTCGGCATTGTGCCTTTTGTATTTAATTCCGATGCAATTTCTGTGTTTCATCGTCAATAAGAAGGTCAGAGGGATACAGTAAACCTCAAGTGAAGCATCGGAATCTATAACTAGTGTCACAGGAATGGTTCAAAACTTAGTCAGTAAGAAGAGTCAGTCTTCTTGTACTTAAGTCGGCTTTGTGCCTTTTGTATTTAATTCCGATGCAATTTCTGTGTTTCATCGTCAATAAGAAGGTCCAACGGACACAGTAAACCTGGAGTGAAGCATCGGAATCTCTAACTAGTGTCACAGGGATGGTTCAAAACATAGACAGCAAGAAGAGTCAGTATTCTTGTACTTAAGTCGGCATTGTGCCATTTGTACTTAATTCCGATGCAAATTCTGTGTTTCATCGTCAATAAGAAGTTCCAAGGGATACAGTAAAACTGAAGTGAAGCACCGGAATCTATAACTACTGTCACAGGATTGGTTCAAAACAGTCAGTAAGATTAGTCAGTCTTCTTGTACTTAAGTCGGCATTGTACCTTTTGTATTTAATTCCGTTGCAATTTCTGTGTTTCATCGTCAATAAGAAGGTCCAAGGGATACAGTAAACCTGTAGTGAAGCATCGGATTCTGTAACTAGTGTCACAGGAATGGTTCAAAACATAGATAGTAAGATGAGTTAGTCTTCTTGTACTTAAGTCGGCATTGTGCCTTTTTTATTTAATTCCGATGCAATTTCTGTGTTTCTTCGTCAATAAGAAGGTCCAAGGGATACTGTAAACCTAGAGTGAAGCATCGGAATCTATTACTAGTGTCACAGGGATGGTTCAAAAATAGACAGTAAGAAGTGTCAGTCTTCTTGTACTTAATTCGGCGTTGTGCATTTTGTATGTAAATCCGACGCAATTTCTGTGTTTCATCGTCAATAAGAACGTCAGAGGGATACAGTAAATCTGAAGTGAAGCATCGGAATCTATAACTAGTGTCACAGGGATGGTCCAAAACATAGTCAGTAAAAAGAGCCAGTCATCTTGTACTAAAGTCGGCATTGTGCCTTTTGTATTTAATTCCGATGCAATTACTGTATATCATCGTCAATAAGAAGGTCCAAGGGATACAGTAAACCTAGAGTGAAGCATCGGAATCTATAACTAGTGTCACAGGAATGGTTCAAAACATAGACAGTTGGAAGAGTCAGTCTTCTTGTACTTAAGTCGGCATTGTGCCTTTTCCATTTAATTCCGATGCAATTCCTGTATTTCATCGTCAATAAGAAGGTCCAAGGTATATAGTAAACCTGGAGTAAAGCATCGTAATCTATAACTAGTGCCACAGGAAAAGTTCAAAACATAGACCGTAAGAAGAGTCAGTCTTCTTGTACTAAAGTCGGCATTGTGCCTTTTTTATTTAATTCCGATGCAATTTCTGTGTTTCATCGTCAATAAGAAGGTAAAAGAGATCCAGTAAACCTGGAGTGAAGCATCGGAATCCATAACTAGTGTCACAGGAATGGTTCAAAACATCGACAGTAAGAGGAGTCAGTCTTCTTGTACTTAATTCGGCATTGTGCCTTTAGTATTTAATTCCAATGCAATTTCTGTGTTTGATCGTCAATAGGAAGGTCAGAGGGATACAGTAAATCTGAAGTGAAGCATCGGAATCTATAACTAGTGTCACAGGAATGGTTCAAAGCATAGTCAGTAAGAAGAGTCAGTGTTCTTGTACTTAAGTAGGCATTGTGCCTTTTGTATTTAATTCCGATGCAATTTCTGTGTTTCATCGTCAATAAGAAGGTCCAAGGGATACAGGAAACCTGTAGTGAAGCATCGGAATCTGTAACTAGTGTCACAGGAATGGTTCAAAACATAGACAGTAAGATGAGTCAGTCTTCTTGTACTTAAGTCGGCATTGTGCTTTTTTATTTACTTCCGATGCAATTTCTGTGTTTCATCATCAATAAGAAGGTCCAAGGGATACAGTAAACCTAGAGTGAAGCATCGGAATCTATTACTAGTGTCACAGGAATGGTTCAAATCATAGACAGTAAGAAGAGTCATTCTTCTTGTACTTAAGTCGGCATTGTGCATTTTGTATTTAATTCCGACGCAATTTCTGTGTTTCATCGTCAATAAGAACGTCAGAGGGATACAGTACATCTGAAGTGAAGCATCGGAATCTATAACTAGTGTCACAGGAATGGTACATAACATAGTCAGTAAGAAGAGTCAGTCATCTTGTACTAAAGTCGGCATTGTGAGTTTTGTATTTAATTCCGATGCAATTTCTGTATTTCATCGTCAATAAGAAGGTCCAAGGGATACAGTAAACCTAGAGTGAAGCACCGGTATCTGTAACTAGTGTCACAGGAATGGTTCAAATCACAGACAGTGGGAAGAGTCAGTCTTCTTGTACTTAAGTCGGCATTGTGACATTTGTGTTTTATTCCGATGCAATTTCTGTGTTTCATCGTCAATAAGAAGGTCAGAGGGATACAGTAAACCTGAAATGAAGCATCGGAATCTATAACTAGTGTCACAGGAATGGTTCCAAACATAGACAGTAGGAAGAGTCAGTCTTCTTGTACTTAAGTCGGCATTGTGCCTTTTCCATTTAATTCCGATGCAATTCCTGTATTTCATCGTCAATAAGAAGGTCCAAGGTATATAGTAAGCCTGGAGTGAAGCGTCGGAATCTATAACTAGTGCCACAGGAAAGGTTCAAAACGTAGACCGTAAAAAGAGCCAGTCTTCTTGTACTAAAGTCGGCATTGTGCCATTTTTATTTAATTCCGATGCAATTTCTGTGTTTCATCGTCAATAAGAAGGTCCAGGAGATCCAGTAAACCTGGAGTGAAGCATCGGAATCTATAACTAGTGTCACAGGAATGGTTCAAAACATCGACAGTAAGAAGAGTCAGTCTTCTTGTACTTAATTCGGCATTGTGCCTTTAGTATTTAATTCCAATGCAATTTCTGTGTTTGATCGTCAATAAGAAGGTCCAAGGGATACAGTAAACCTAGAGTGAAGCATCGGTATCTATAACTAGTGTCACAGGAATGGTTCAAATCACAGACAGTGGGAAGAATCAGTCTTCTTGTACTTAAGTCGGCATTGTGACATTTGTATTTTATTCCGATGCAATTTCTGTGTTTCATCGTCAATAAGAAGGTCAGAGGGATACAGTAAACCTGAAGTGGAGCATCGGAATCTATAACTAGTGTCACAGGAATGGTTCAAAACATAGACAGTAGGAAGAGTCGGTCTTTTTGTACTTAAGTCGGCATTGTGCCTTTTCCATTTAATTCCGATGCAATTTCTGTATTTCATCGTCAATTAGAAGGTCCAAGGTATGTAGTAAACCTGGAGTGAAGCATCGGAATCTATAACTAGTGCCACAGGAAAGGTTCAAAACATAGACCGTAAGAAGAGCCAGTCTTCTTGTACTTGAGTCGGCATTGTGCCATTTGTATTTAATTCCGATGCAATTTCTGTGTTTCATTGTCAATAATAAGGTCGGAGGGATACAGTAAACCTAAGTGAAGTATCGGAATCTAAAACTAGTGTCACAGGAATGGTTCAAATCATAGACAGTAGGAAGAGTCAGTCTTCTTGTACTTAAGTCGGCATTGTGCCTTTTATATTTAATTCCGATGCAATTTCTGTGTTTCATCGTCAATAAGAAGGTCCAAGAGATGCAGTAAACCTGGAGTGAAGCATCGGAATCTATAACTAGTGTCACAGGAATGGTTCAAAACATCGACAGTAAGAAGAGTCAGTCTTCTTGTACTTAATTCGGCATTGTGCCTTTAGTATTTAATTCCAATGCAATTTCTGTGTTTGATCGTCAATAGGAAGGTCAGAGGGATACAGTAAATCTGAAGTGAAGCATCGGAATCTATAACTAGTGTCACAGGAATGGTTCAAAACATCGAGAGAAAGAAGAGTCAGTCTTCTTGTACTAAATTCGGCATTGTGCCTTTAGTATTTAATTCCAATGCAATTTCTGTGTTTGATCGTCAGTAGGAAGGTCAGAGGGATACAGTAAATCTGAAGTGAAGCATCGGAATCAATAACTAGTGTCACAGGAATGGCTCAAATCATAGTCAGTAAGAAGAGTCAGTCTTCTTGTACTTAAGTCGGCATTGTGCCTTTTGTATTTAATTCCGATGCAATGTCTGTGTTTCATTGTCAATAATAAGGTCGGAGGGATACAGTAAACCTAAGTGAAGTATCGGAATCTAAAACTAGTGTCACAGGAATGTTTCAAATCATAGACAGTAGGAAGAGTCAGTCTTCTTGTACTTAAGTCGGCATTGTGCCTTTTGTATTTAATTCCGATGCAATTTCTGTGTTTCATCGTCAATAAGTAGGTCCAAGGGATCCAGTAAACCTGAAGTGAAGCACCGGCATATATAACTAGTGTCACAGGAATGGTTCAAAACATAGTCAGTAGGAAGAGTCAGTCTTCTTGTATTTAAGTCGCCATTGTGCCTTTTAAATTAAATTCCGATGCAATTTCTGTGTTTCATCGCCAATAAGAAGGTCCAAGGGATACAGTAAACCTGGAGTGAAGCATCGGAATCTATAACTAGTGTCACAGGAATGGTTCAAATCATAGACAGTAAGAAGAGTGAGTTTTGTTGTACTTAATTCGGCACTGTGCCCTTTGGATTTAATTCCAATGCAATTTCTGTGTTTCATCGTCATTAAGAAGGTCAGAGGGATACAGTAAACCTGAAGTGAAGCATCGAAATCTATAACTAGTGTCACAGGAATGGTTCAAAACATAGACAGACGAAGAGTCAGTCTTCTTGTACATAAGTCGGCATTGTCCCTTTTGTATTTAATTCCGTTGCAATTTCTGTGTTTCATCGTCAATAAGAGGGTCAGAGGGATACAGTAAACCTGAAGTGAAGCATCGGAATCTGTAACTAGTGTCACAGGAAAGGTAAAAACATAGAAAGTACGAAGAGTCAGTTTTCTTGTACTTAAGTCAACATTGTGCCTTCTCTATTTAATTCCGACGCAATTGCTGGGTTTCATCGTCAATAAGAAGGTCCAAGGGATACAGTAAACCTGAAGTGAAGCATCGGAATCTATAACTAGTGTCACAGGAATGGTTCAAAGCATAGTCAGTACGAAGAGTCAGTGTTCTTGTTTTTAAGTCGGGATTGTGCCTTTTGTATTTAATTCCGATGCAATTTCGGTGTTTCATCGGCAATAAGGTCAGAGGGATACAGTAAACCTGTAGTGAAGCATTGGAATCTGTAACTAGTGTCACAGGAATGGTTCAAAACATAGACAGTAAGATGAGTCAGTCTTCTTGTACTTAAGTCGGCATTGTGCCTTATTTATTTGAATCCGATGCAATATCTGTGTTTCAACGTCAATACGAAGGTCCAAGGGATACAGTAAACCTAGAGTCAAGCATCGGAATCTGTAACTAGTGTCACAGGAATGGTTCAAATCACAGACATGGGGAAGAGTCAGTCTTCTTGGACTTAAGTCGGCACTGTGACATTTGTATATAATTCCGATGCAATTTCTGTGTTTCATCGTCAATAAGAA
This sequence comes from Schistocerca americana, assembly GCF_021461395.2. NCBI lineage: Eukaryota > Metazoa > Arthropoda > Insecta > Orthoptera > Acrididae > Schistocerca > Schistocerca americana. The sequence goes on along the minus strand of NC_060121.1, from coordinate 6,964,902 downwards.
GGTCCAAGGGATACTGTAACCTAAAGTGAAGCATCGGAATATATAACTAGTGTCACAGGAATGGTTCAAAGCATAGACAGTAAGAAGAGTCAGTCTTCTTGTACTTAAGTGGGTATTGTGCATTTTGTATTTAATTCCGTTGCAATTTCTGTGTTTCATCGTCAATAAGGTCAGAGGGATACAGTAAACCTGAAGTGAAGCATCGGAATCTATAACTAGTGTCACAGGAATGGTTGAAAACATAGATAGTAGGAGGAGTCAGTCTTCTTGTACTTAAGTCGAGATTGTGCCTTTTGTATTTAATTCCGATGCAATTTCTGTGTTTCATCGTCAGTAAGAAAGTCAGAGGGATACAGTAAACCTGAAGTGAAGCATCGGAATCTATAACTAGTGTCACAGGAATGGTTCAAAACATAACCAGTAAGAAGAGTCAGCTTTCTGGTACTTAAGTCAGCATTGTGTCTTCTATATTTAATTCCGATGCAATTTCTGTGTTTCATCGTCAATAAGAAGGTCCAAGGGATACAGTAAACCTGGAGTGAAGCATCGGAACCTATAACTAGTGTCGCAGGAATGGTTCAAAGCATAGTCAGTAAGAAGAGTCAGTCTTCTTGTACATAAGTCGGCATTGTGCTTTTTCTATTTAATTCCGACGCAATTTCTGTGTTTCATCGTCAATGAGAAGGTCCAAGGGATATGGTAAACCTGTAGTGAAGCATCGGAATCTGTAACTAGTGTCAATGGAATGGTTCAAAACATAGACAGTAATAAGAGTCAGTCTTCTTGTACTTAAGTCGGCATTGTGCCTTTTGTATTTAATTCCGATGCAATTTCTGAGTTTCATCGTCAATAAGAAGGTCAGACGGATACAGTAAACCTGGAGTGAAGCATCGGAATCTATAACTAGTGTCACAGGAATGGTTCAAAACACAGAAAGTAAGAAGAGTCCGTCTTCTTGTACTTAAGTTGGCATTGTGCCTTTTCTATTTAATTATGATGCAATTTCTGTGTTTCATCGTCAATAAGAAGGTCCAAGGGAGACAGTAAACCTGAAGTGAAGCATCGGAATCTTCAACTAGTGTCACAGGAATGGTTCAAAACATAGCCTTTAAGAAGAGTCAGTCTTTTTGTACTTAAGTCGGCATTGTGCCTGTTCTATTTAATTCCGATGCAATTTCTGTGTTTCATCGTCAATAAGAAGGTCGGAGGTATACAGTAAACCTGAAGTGAAGCATCGGAATCTATAACTAATGTCACTGGAGTGGTTCAAAATATAGACAGTAAGAAGAGTCAGTCTTCTTGTACTTAATTCGTCATTGTGCCTTTTCTATTTAATTCCGATGCAATTTCTGTGATTCATCGTCAATAAGAAGGTCCAAGGGATACAGTAAACCTGAAGTGAAGCGTCCGACTCTATAACTAGTGTCACAGAAATGGTTCAAAACATAGACAGTAGGAAGAGTCAGTCTTCTTGTATTTAGGTCGGCATTGTGCCTTTTGTATTTAATTCCGATGCAATTTCTGTGTTTCATCGTCATTAAGAAGGTCAGAGGGATACAGTAAACCTGAAGTGAATCATCGGAATCCACAACTAGTGTCACAGGAATGGTTCAAAACATAGACAGTAGGAAGCGTCAGTCTTCTTGTACTTAAGTCGGCATTGTGCCTTTTCTATTTAATTCCGATGCAATTTCTGCGCTTCATCGTCAATAAGAAGGTCCAAGGGATACAGTAAACCTGGAGTGAAGCATCGGAATCTATAACTAGTGTCACAGGAATGTTTGAAAACATAGTCAGTAAGAAGAGTCAGTTTTTTGTACATAAGTCGGCATTGTGCCTTTTGTATTTAATTCCGATGCAATTTCTGTGTTTCACCATCAATAAGAACGTCAGAGGGATACAGTAAACCTGAAGCGAAGCATCGGAATCCATAACTACGGTCACAGGAATGGTTCAAAACATAGTCAGTAAGAAGAGTCCGTCTTCTTGTCCTTAAGTCGGCATTGTGCCTTTTGTATTTAATTCCGATGCTATTTCTGTGTTTCATCGTCAGTAAGAAGGTCCAAGGGATATAGTAAACCTGGAGTGAAGCATCGGAATCTATAACTAGTGTACAGGAATGGTTCAAAACACAGAAAGTAAGAAGAGTCAGTCTTCTTGTACTTAAGTTGGCATTGTGCCTTTTCTATTTAATTATGATGCAATTTCTGTGTTTCATCGTCAATAAGATTGTCCAAGGGATACAGTTAACCTGAAGTGAAGCATCGGAATCTATAACTAGTGTCACAGGAATGGTTCAAATCTTTGTCAATAAGAAGAGTCCGTCTTCATGTACTTAAACCGGCATTATGCCTTTTGTATTTAATTCCCATGCAATTTCTGTGTTTCGCCGTCAATAAGAAGGTACAAGGGATACAGTAAACCTGAAGTGAAGCAATGGAATCTATAACTAGTGTCACAGGAATGGTTCAAAACATAGACAGTAAGAAGAGTCAGTGATCTTGTACTTAAGTCGGCATTGTGCCTTTGTATTTAATTCCGATGCAATTTCTGTGTTTCATCGTCATTAAGAAGGTCAGAGGGATACAGGAAACCTGAAGTGAAACATCGGAATCCACAACTAGTGTCACAGGAATGGTTCAAAACATAGACAGTAGGAAGCGTCAGTCTTCTTGTACTTAAGTCGGCATTGTGCCTTTTCTATTTAATTCCGATGCAATTTCTGCGCTTCATCGTCAATAAGAAGGTCCAAGGGATACAGTAAACCTGGAGTGAAGCATCGGAATCTATAACTAGTGTCACAGGAATGTTTGAAAACATAGTCAGTAAGAAGAGTCAGTTTTTTGTACATAAGTCGGCATTGTGCCTTTCGTATTTAATTCCGATGCAATTTCTGTGTTTCACCATCAATAAGAACGTCAGAGGGATACAGTAAACCTGAAGTGAAGCATCGGAATCTATAACTAGTGTCACAGGAATGGTTCAAATCATAGACAGTAAGAAGAGTCAGTCTTCTTGTACTTAAGTCGGCATTGTGACTTTTGTATTTAATTCCGATGCAATTTCTGTGTTTCATCGTCAATAAGAAGGTCCAAGGTATACAGTAAACCTGAAGTGAAGCATCGGAATCTATAACTAGTGTCACAGGAATGGTTGAAACTATAATCAGTAAGAAGAGTCAGTCTTCTTGTACTTAAGTCGGCATTGTGCCTTTTCCATTTAATTCCAATGCAATTTCTGTGTTTCATCGTCAATAAGAAGGTCCAAGGGATACAGTAAACCTGAAGTAAAGCATCGGAATCTATAACTAGTGTCAGAGGAATGGTTCAAACTATAATCAGTAAGAAGAGACTGTCTACTTGTAGTTAAGTCGGCATTGTGCCTTTTCTATTTAATTCCGCTGCAATTTCTGTGTTTCAACGTCAATAGGAAGGTCCAAGGTATACAGTAAACCTGAAGTAAAGCATCGGAATCTATAACTAGTGTCACAGGAATGATTCAAACTATAATCAGTAAGAAGAGTCTGTCTACTTGTAGTTAAGTCGGCATTGTGCCTTTTCTATTTAATTCCGCTGCAATATCTGTGTTTCAACGTCAATAAGAAGGTCCAAGGGAAACAGTAAACCTGAAGTGAAGGATCGGAATCTATAACTAGTGTCACAGGAATGGTTCAAATCATAGACAGTAAGAAGAGTCAGTCTTCCTGTACATAAGTCGGCATTGTGGCTTTTGTATTTAATTCCGATGCAATTTCTGTGTTTACTCTTCAATAAGAAGGTCCAAGGTATACAGTAAACCTGAAGTGAAGCATCGGAATCTATAACTAGTGTCACAGGAATGGTTCAAATCATAGACAGTAAGAAGAGTCAGTCTTCTTGTACATAAGTCGGCATTGTGGCTTTTGTATTTAATTCTGCTGCAATTTCCGTGTTTCATCGTCAATAAGAAGGTCCAAGGGAAACAGTAAACCTGAAGTGAAGCATCGGAATCTATAACTAGTGTCACAGGAATGGTTCAAATCATAGACAGTAAGAAGAGTCAGTCTTCTTGTACATAAGTCGGCATTGTGACTTTTGTATTTAATTCCGATGCCATTTCTGCGTTTCATTGTCAATAAGAAGGTCAGAGGGATACAATGAACCTGAAGTGAAGCAACGGAATCTATAACTAGTGTCACAGGAATGGTTCAAAACATAGTCAGTAAGAAGAGTCAGTCTTCTTGTACATAAGTCGGCATTGTGCCTTTTGTATTTAATTCCGATGCAATTTCTGTGTTTCATCTGAAATAAGGACAGAGGGATACAGTGAACCTGAAGTGAAGCATCGGAATCTATAACTAGTGTCACAGCAATGGTTCAAAGCATAGACAGTAGGAAGAGTAAGTCTTCTTGTAATAAAAGTCGACATTGTGCCTTTTGTATTTCATTCCGATGCAATTTCTGAGTTTCATTGTCAATAGGAAGGTCAGAGGGATACAGTAAACCTGAAGTGAAGCATCGGAATCGAAAACTAGTGTCACAGGAATGGTTCAAAAAATAGACAGTAGGAAGAGTCAGTCTTCTTGTACTTAAGTCGGCATTGTGAATTTTGTATTTAATTCCGATGCAATTTCTGTGATTCATCGTCAATAAGAAGGTCCAAGGGATACAGTAAACCTGAAGTGAAGCGTCCGACTCTATAACTAGTGTCACAGAAATGGTTCAAAACATAGACAGTAGGAAGAGTCAGTCTTCTTGTACTTAAGTCGGCATTGTGCCTTTTGTATTTAATTCCGATGCAATTTCTGTGTTTCATCGTCATGCAGAAGGTCAGAGGGATACAGTAAACCTGAAGTGAAACATCGGAATCCACAACTAGTGTCACAGGAATGGTTCAAAACATAGACAGTAGGAAGCGTCAGTCTACTTGTACTTAAGTCGGCATTGTGCCTTTTCTATTTAATTCCGATGCAATTTCTGCGCTTCATCGTCAATAAGAAGGTCCAAGGGATACAGTAAACCTGGAGTGAAGCATCGGAATCTATAACTAGTGTCACAGGAATGTTTGAAAACATAGTCAGTAAGAAGAGTCAGTTTTTTGTACATAAGTCGGCATTGTGCCTTTCGTATTTAATTCCGATGCAATGTCTGTGTTTCACCATCAATAAGAACGTCAGAGGGATACAGTAAACCTGAAGTGAAGCATCGGAATCTATAACTAGTGTCACAGGAATGGTTCAAACATAGACAGTAAGAAGAGTCAGTCTTCTTGTACTTAAGTCGGCATTGTGCCTGTTGTATTTACTTCCGATGCAATTTCTGTGTTTCATCGTCAATAAGAAGGTCAGAGGGATACAGTGAACCTGATGTGAAGCATCGGAATCTATAACTAGTGTCACAGGAATGGTTCAAAACATAGTCAGAAAGAAGAGTCAGTCTTCTTGTCCTAAAGTCGGCATTGTGCCTTTTGTATCTAATTCCGATGCAATTTCTGTGTTTCATCGTCAATAAGAAGGTCCAAGAAATACAGTAAACCTGAAGTGAAGCATCGGAATCTATAACTAGTGTCACAGGAATGGTTCAAAATATAGACAGTAAGAAGAGTCAGTCCTCTTGTACTTAAGTCGGCATTGTGCCTTTTGTATTTAATTCCGATGCAATTTCTGTGTTTCATCGTCAATAAGAAGGTCCAAGATATACAGTAAACCTGAAGTGAAGCATCGGAATCTATAACTAGTGTCACAGGAATGGTTGACACTATAATCAGTAAGAAGAGTCAGTCTTCTTGTACTTAAGTCGGCATTGTGCCTTTTCCATTTAATTCCAATGCAATTTCTGTGTTTCATCGTCGATAAGAAGGTCCAAGGGATACAGTAAACCTGAAGTAAAGCATCGGAATCTATAACTAGTGTCAGAGGAATGGTTCAAACTATAATCAGTAAGAAGAGACTGTCTACTTGTAGTTAAGTCGGCATTGTGCCTATTCTATTTAATTCCGCTGCAATTTCTGTGTTTCAACGTCAATAGGAAGGTCCAAGGTATACAGTAAACCTGAAGTAAAGCATCGGAATCTATAACTAGTGTCACAGGAATGGTTCAAACTATAATCAGTAAGAAGAGTCTCTCTACTTGTAGTTAAGTCGGCATTGTGCCTTTTCTATTTAATTCCGCTGCAATATCTGTGTTTCAACGTCAATAAGAAGGTCCAAGGGAAACAGTAAACCTGAAGTGAAGGATCGGAATCTATAACTAGTGTCACAGGAATGGTTCAAATCATAGACAGTAAGAAGAGTCAGTCTTCCTGTACATAAGTCGGCATTGTGGCTTTTGTATTTAATGCCGATACAATTTCTGTGTTTCATCGTCAATAAGAAGGTCTGAGGGATACAATAAACCTGAACTGAAGCAATGGAATCTATAACTAGAGTCACAGGAATGGCTCAAAACATAGTCAGTATGAAGAGTCAGTCTTCTTGTCCTTAAGTCGGCATTGTCCCTTTTGTATTTAATTCCGATGCAATTTCGGTGTTTCATCGGCAATAAGGTCAGAGGGATACAGTGAACCTGAAGTGAAGCATCGGAATCTATAACTAGTGTCACAGGAATGGTTCAAATCATAGACAGTAAGAAGAGTCAGTCTTCTTGTACATAAGTCGGCATTGTGGCTTTTGTATTTAATTCCGATGCAATTTCTGTGTTTACTCTTCAATAAGAAGGTCCAAGGTATACAGTAAACCTGAGGTAAAGCATCGGAATCTATAACTAGTGTCACAGAAATGGTTCAAACTATAATCGGTAAGAAGAGTCTGTCTACTTGTACTTAACTCGGCATTGTGTTTTTTCTATTTAATTCCAATGCAATTTCTGTGTTTCATCTTCAATAAGAAGGTCCAAGGGATACAGTAAACCTGGAGTGAGGCATCGGAATTTATAACTAGTGTCACAGGAATGGTTCAAAACATAGTCAGTAAGAAGAGTCAGTTTTCTTGTACATAAGTCGGCATTATGCCTTTCGTATTTAATTCCGTGGCAATTTCTGTGTTTCACCATCAATACGAACGTCAGAGGGATACAGAAAACCTAAAGTGAAGCATCGGAATCTATTACTAGTGTCACTGTAATGTTTCAAAATATAGACAGTAAGAGGAGTCAGTCGTTTTGTACTTAAGTCGGCATTGTGCCTTTTGTATTTAATTCCAATGCAATTTCTGTGATTCATTGTCTATAAGAAGGTCCAAGGGAAACAGTAAACCTGAAGTGAAGCATCGGAATCTATAACTAGTGTCACAGGAATGGTTCAAATCATAGACAGTAAGAAGAGTCAGTCTTCTTGTACATAAGTCGGCATTGTGGCTTTTGTATTTAATTCCGCTGCAATTTCCGTGTTTCATCGTCAATAAGAAGGTCCAAGGGATACAGTAAAACAGAAGTCAAACATCGGAATCTATAACTAGTGTCACAGAATGGTTCAAAACATAGACAGTAAGAAGAGTCAGTCTTATTGTACTTAAGTCGGCATTGTGCCTATTCTATTTAAATCCGATGCAATTTCAGTGTTTCATCGTCAATAGGAAGGTTCAAGGGATACAGTAAATCTGAAGTGAAGCATCGGAATCCATAACTAGTGTCACAGGAATGGGTCGAAACATAGTCAGTAAGTAGAGTCAGTCTTAATGTACTTAAGTCGGCATTCTGCCTTTTGTATTTCTTTCCGATGCAATTTCTGTGTTTCATCGTCAATAAGTAGGTCCAATGGATACAGTAAACCTGAAGTGAAGCATCGGAATGTATAACTAGTGTCACAGGAATGGTTCAAAACATAGTTAGTAAGAAGAGTCAGTCTTCTTGTACTTACGTCGGCACTGCGCCTTTTCAATTTAATTCCGATGCAATTTCAGTGTTTAATCGTCAATAAGAAGCTCCAAGGGATACAGTAAACCTGGAGTGAAGCATCGGAATCTATAACTAGTGTCAATGAATGGTTCAAAACTTAGACAGTAAGAAGAGTCAGTCTTCTTGTACTTAAGTCGGCATTGTGCCTTTTGTATTTAATTCCGCTGCAATATCTGTGCTTCATCATCAATAAGAAGGTCAGAGGGATACAGTAAACCTAAAGTGAAGCATCGGAATCTATAACTTGTGTCACAGGAATGGTTCAAAACATAGTCAGTAAGAAGAGACAGTCTTCTTGTCCATAAGTTTGCCTTATGCCTTTTGTATTTAATTCCGATGCAATTTGTGTGTTTCATCGTCAATAAGAAGGTCCAAGGGATACAGCGAACCCGGAGTGAAGCATCGGAATCTATAACTAGTGTCACACGAATGGTACAAAACATAGACAGTACTTAAGTCGGCATTGTGCCTTTTGTATTTAATTCCGATGCAGTTTCTGTGTTTCATCGTCAATAAGAAGGTCAAAGGGATACAGTAAACCTGAAGTGAAGGATCGTAATCTATAACTAGTGTCACAGGAATGGTTCAACACATAGACAGTAAGAAGAGTCAGTCTCTTGTACTTAAGACGGCATTGTGCCTTTTGTATTTAATTCCGATGCAAATTCTGTGTATCATCGTCAATAAGAATCCCAAGGGATGCAGTAAACCTGAAGTGAAGCATCGGAATCTATAACTAGTGTTACAGGAATGGTTCAAAACATAGTCAGTAAGAAGAGTCAGATTTCTTGTTCTTAAGTCGGCATAGTGCCTTTTGTATTTAATTCCGATGCAATTTCTGTGTTTCATCGTCAATAAGAAGGTCAGAGGGATATAGTAAACCTGAAGTGAAGCATCGGAATCTATCACTAGTGTTACAGGAATGGTTCAAAACAAAGCCGGTAAGAAGAGTCAGTCTTCATGTACTTAAGTCGGCATTGTGCCTTTTGTATTTAATTCCGATGCAATATCTGTGTTTCATCGTCAATGAGAAGGTCAGAGGGATACAATAAACCTGAAGTGAAGCATCGGACTCTGTAACTAGTGACACAGGAATAGTTCAAAACATAGACAGTAGGAAGAGTCAGTCATCTTGTACTTAAGTCGGCATTGTGCCTTTTGTATTTAATTCCGATGAAATTTGTGTGATTCATCGACAATAAGAAGGTCCAAGGGATACTGTAACCTAAAGTGAAGCATCGGAATATAAAACTAGTGTCACAGGAATGGTTCAAAACATAGACAGTAAGAAGAGTCAGTCTTCTTGTACTTAAGTGGGTATTGTGCATTTTGTATTTAATTCCGTTGCAATATCTGTGTTTCATCGTCAATAAGGTCAGAGGGATACAGTAAACCTGAAGTGAAGCATCGGAATCTATAACTAGTGTCACAGGAATGGTTGAAAACATAGATAGTACGAGGAGTCAGTCTTCTTGTACTTAAGTCGGCATTTTGCCTTTTCTATTTAATTCCGATGCAATTTCTGTGTTTCATCGTCAATAAGATGGTCAGAGGGATACAGAAGAACCTGAAGTAAAGCATCGGAATCTATAACTAGTGTCACAGGGAATGGTTCAAAGCATAGACTGTAAGAAGAGTCGGTCTCCATGTACTTAAGTCGGCATTGTGCCTTTTGTATTTAATTCCGATGCAATTTCTGTGTTTCATCGTCAATACGAAGGTCCAAGTGATACAGTAAACCAGAAGTGAAGCGTCGGAATCCATAACTGGTGTCACAGGAATGGTTCAAAGCATAGTCAGTAAGAAGAGTCAGTCTTCTTGTACATAAGTCGGCATTGTGCTTTTTCTATTTAATTCCGACGCAATTTCTGTGTTTCATCGTCAATGAGAAGGTCCAAGGGATATGGTAAACCTGTAGTGAAGCATCGGAATCTGTAACTAGTGTCAATGGAATGGTTCAAAACATAGACAGTAATAAGAGTCAGTCTTCTTGTACTTAAGTCGGCATTGTGCCTTTTGTATTTAATTCCGATGCAATTTCTGAGTTTCATCGTCAATAAGAAGGTCAGTGGGATACAGAAAACCTGAAGCGAAGCATCGGAATCCATAACTACGGTCACAGGAATGGTTCAAAACATAGTCAGTAAGAAGAGTCCGTCTTCTTGTCCTTAAGTCGGCATTGTGCCTTTTGTATTTAATTCCGATGCTATTTCTGTGTTTCATCGTCAGTAAGAAGGTCCAAGGGATATAGTAAACCTGGAGTGAAGCATCGGAATCTATAACTAGTGTACAGGAATGGTTCAAAACACAGAAAGTAAGAAGAGTCAGTCTTCTTGTACTTAAGTTGGCATTGTGCCTTTTCTATTTAATTATAATGCAATTTCTGTGTTTCATCGTCAATAAGATTGTCCAAGGGATACAGTTAACCTGAAGTGAAGCATCGGAATCTATAACTAGTGTCACAGGAATCGTTCAAATCTTTGTCAATAAGAAGAGTCCGTCTTCATGTACTTAAACCGGCATTATGCCTTTTGTATTTAATTCCCATGCAATTTCTGTGTTTCGCCGTCAATAAGAAGGTACAAGGGATACAGTAAACCTGAAGTGAAGCAATGGAATCTATAACTAGTGTCACAGGAATGTTTGAAAACATAGTCAGTAAGAAGAGTCAGTTTTTTGTACATAAGTCGGCATTGTGCCTTTCGTATTTAATTCCGATGCAATTTCTGTGTTTCACCATCAATAAGAACGTCAGAGGGATACAGTAAACCTGAAGTGAAGCATCGGAATCTATAACTAGTGTCACAGGAATGGTTCAAATCATAGACAGTAAGAAGAGTCAGTCTTCTTGTACTTAAGTCGGCATTGTGACTTTTGTATTTAATTCCGATGCAATTTCTGTGTTTCATCGTCAATAAGAAGGTCCAAGGTATACAGTAAACCTGAAGTGAAGCATCGGAATCTATAACTAGTGTCACAGGAATGGTTGAAACTATAATCAGTAAGAAGAGTCAGTCTTCTTGTACTTAAGTCGGCATTGTGCCTTTTCCATTTAATTCCAATGCAATTTCTGTGTTTCATCGTCAATAAGAAGGTCCAAGGGATACAGTAAACCTGAAGTAAAGCATCGGAATCTATAACTAGTGTCAGAGGAATGGTTCAAACTATAATCAGTAAGAAGAGACTGTCTACTTGTAGTTAAGTCGGCATTGTGCCTTTTCTATTTAATTCCGCTGCAATTTCTGTGTTTCAACGTCAATAGGAAGGTCCAAGGTATACAGTAAACCTGAAGTAAAGCATCGGAATCTATAACTAGTGTCACAGGAATGGTTCAAACTATAATCAGTAAGAAGAGTCTGTCTACTTGTAGTTAAGTCGGCATTGTGCCTTTTCTATTTAATTCCGCTGCAATATCTGTGTTTCAACGTCAATAAGAAGGTCCAAGGGAAACAGTAAACCTGAAGTGAAGGATCGGAATCTATAACTAGTGTCACAGGAATGGTTCATATCATAGACAGTAAGAAGAGTCAGTCTTCCTGTACATAAGTCGGCATTGTGGCTTTTGTATTTAATTCCGATGCAATTTCTGTGTTTACTCTTCAATAAGAAGGTCCAAGGTATACAGTAAACCTGAGGTAAAGCATCGGAATCTATAACTAGTGTCACAGGAATGGTTCAAACTATAATCGGTAAGAAGAGTCTGTCTACTTGTACTTAACTCGGCATTGTGCTTTTTCTATTTAATTCCAATGCAATTTCTGTGTTTCATCTTCAATAAGAAGGTCCAAGGGATACAGTAAACCTGGAGTGAGGCATCGCAATTTATAACTAGTGTCACAGGAATGGTTCAAAACATAGTCAGTAAGAAGAGTCAGTTTTCTTGTACATAAGTCGGCATTGTGCCTTTCGTATTTAATTCCGTGGCAATTTCCGTGTTTCACCATCAATACGAACGTCAGAGGGATACAGAAAACCTAAAGTGAAGCATCGGAATCTATTACTAGTGTCACTGGAATGGTTCAAAATATAGACAGTAAGAGGAGTCAGTCTTTTTGTACTTAAGTCGGCATTGTGCCTTTTGTATTTAATTCCAATGCAATTTCTGTGATTCATTGTCTATAAGAAGGTCCAAGGGAAACAGTAAACCTGAAGTGAAGCATCGGAATCTATAACTAGTGTCACAGGAATGGTTCAAATCATAGACAGTAAGAAGAGTCAGTCTTCTTGTACATAAGTCGGCATTGTGGCTTTTGTATTTAATTCTGCTGCAATTTCCGTGTTTCATCGTCAATAAGAAGGTCCAAGGGAAACAGTAGACCTGAAGTGAAGCATCGGAATCTATAACTAGTGTCACAGGAATGGTTCAAATCATAGACAGTAAGAAGAGTCAGTCTTCATGTACATAAGTCGGCATTGTGACTTTTGTATTTAATTCCGATGCCATTTCTGTGTTTCATTGTCAATAAGAAGGTCAGAGGGATACAATGAACCTGAAGTGAAGCAACGGAATCTATAACTAGTGTCACAGAAATGGTTCAAAACATAGTCAGTAAGAAGAGTCAGTCTTCTTGTACATAAGTCGGCATTGTGCCTTTTGTATTTAATTCCGATGCAATTTCTGTGTTTCATCTGAAATAAGGACAGAGGGATACAGTGAACCTGAAGTGAAGCATCGGAATCTATAACTAGTGTCACAGCAATGGTTCAAAGCATAGACAGTAGGAAGAGTAAGTCTTCTTGTAATAAAAGTCGGCATTGTGCCTTTTGTATTTCATTCCGATGCAATTTCTGAGTTTCATTGTCAATAGGAAGGTCAGAGGGATACAGTAAACCTGAAGTGAAGCATCGGAATCGAAAACTAGTGTCACAGGAATGGTTCAAAAAATAGACAGTAGGAAGAGTCAGTCTTCTTGTACTTAAGTCGGCATTGTGAATTTTGTATTTAATTCCGATGCAATTTCTGTGTTTCATCGTTAATAAGAATGTCAAAGGTATACAGTAAACCTGAAGTGAAGCATCGGAATCTATAACTAGTGTTACAGGAATGGCTCAAAGCATAGTCAGTAAAAAGGGTCAGTCTTCTTGTATTTAAGTCGGCATTGTGCCTTTTCTATTTAATACCGAAGCAATTTCTGTGTTTCATCGTCAATAAGAAGGTCCAAGGGATACAGTAAACCTGGAGTGAAGCATCGGAATCTATAACTAGTGTCACAGGAATGGTTCAAACATAGACAGTAAGAAGGGTCATTCTTCTTGTACTTAAGTCGACGTTGTGCCTTTTCTATTTAATTCCGATGCAATTTCTGTGATTCATCGTCAATAAGAAGGTCCAAGGGATACAGTAAACCTGAAGTGAAGCGTCCGACTCTATAACTAGTGTCACAGAAATGGTTCAAAACATAGACAGTAGGAAGAGTCAGTCTTCTTGTACTTAAGTCGGCATTGTGCCTTTTGTATTTAATTCCGATGCAATTTCTGTGTTTCATCGTCATGCAGAAGGTCAGAGGGATACAGTAAACCTGAAGTGAAACATCGGAATCCACAACTAGTGTCACAGGAATGGTTCAAAACATAGACAGTAGGAAGCGTCAGTCTACTTGTACTTAAGTCGGCATTGTGCCTTTTCTATTTCATTCCGATGCAATTTCTGCGCTTCATCGTCAATAAGAAGGTCCAAGGGATACAGTAAACCTGGAGTAAAGCATCGGAATCTATAACTAGTGTCACAGGAATGTTTGAAAACATAGTCAGTAAGAAGAGTCAGTTTTTTGTACATAAGTCGGCATTGTGCCTTTCGTATTTAATTCCGATGCAATGTCTGTGTTTCACCATCAATAAGAACGTCAGAGGGATACAGTAAACCTGAAGTGAAGCATCGGAATCTATAACTAGTGTCACAGGAATGGTTCAAACATAGACAATAAGAAGAGTCAGTCTTCTTGTACTTAAGTCGGCATTGTGCCTGTTGTATTTACATCCGATGCAATTTCTGTGTTTCATCGTCAATAAGAAGGTCAGAGGGATACAGTGAACCCGATGTGAAGCATCGGAATCTATAACTAGTGTCACAGGAATGGTTCAAAACATAGTCAGAAAGAAGAGTCAGTCTTCTTGTCCTAAAGTCGGCATTGTGCCTTTTGTATCTAATTCCGATGCAATTTCTGTGTTTCATCGTCAATAAGAAGGTCCAAGAAATACAGTAAACCTGAAGTGAAGCATCGGAATCTATAACTAGTGTCACAGGAATGGTTCAAAATATAGACAGGAAGAAGTGTCAGTCCTCTTGTACTTAAGTCGGCATTGTGCCTTTTGTATTTAATTCCGATGCAATTTCTGTGTTTCATCGTCAATAAGAAGGTCCAAGGTATACAGTAAACCTGAAGTGAAGCATCGGAATCTATACCTAGTGTCACAGGAATGGTTGAAACTATAATCAGTAAGAAGAGTCACTCTTCTTGTACTTAAGTCGGCATTGTGCCTTTTCCATTTAATTCCAATGCAATTTCTGTGTTTCATCGTCAATAAGAAGGTCCAAGGGATACAGTAAACCTGAAGTAAAGCATCGGAATCTATAACTAGTGTCACAGGACTGGTTCAAACTATAATCAGTAAGAAGAGACTGTCTACTTGTAGTTAAGTCGGCATTGTGCCTTTTCTATTTAATTCCGCTGCAATTTCTGTGTTTCAACGTCAATAGGAAGGTCCAAGGTATACAGTAAACCTGAAGTAAGGCATCGGAATCTATAACTAGTGTCACAGGAATAGTTCAAACTACAATCAGTAAGAAGAGTCTGTCTACTTGTAGTTAAGTCGGCATTGTGCCTTTTCTATTTAATTCCGCTGCAATATCTGTGTTTCAACGTCAATAAGAATTTCCAAGGGAAACAGTAAACCTGAAGTGAAGGATCGGAATCTATAACTAGTGTCACAGGAATGGTTCAAATCATAGACAGTAAGAAGAGTCAGTCTTCTTGTACATAAGTCGGCATTATGCCTTTTGTATTTAATTCCGATGCAATTTCTGTGTATCATCGTCAATAAGAAAGTTCAAGAGATACAGTAGACCTGGAGTGTAGCATCGGAATCTATAACTAGTGTCACAGGAATGGTTCAAAGCATAGACTTTAAAGAACAGTCAGTCTTCGTGTACTTAAGTCGGTATTTTGCCTTTTGTAATTAATTCCGATGAAATTACTGTGTTTCATCGTCAATAAGAAGGTCCAAAGGATACAGTAAACCTGAAGCGAAGCATCGGAATCTATAACTAGTGTCACAGGAATGGCTCAAAAATTGTCAGTAACAAGAGTCAGTCTTCTTGTACTTAAGTCGGCATTGTACCTTTTCTATTTAATTCCGATGCAATTTCTGTGCTTCACCGCCAATAAGAAGGTCCAAGGGATACAGTAAACCTGGAATGAAGCATGGGAATCTATAACTATTGTCAATGGAATGGTTCAAACATAGACAGTAAGAAGAGTCAGTTTTCTTGTACTTAAGTCGGCATTGTGGTTTTGTATTTAATTCCGATGCAATTTCTGTGATTCGTCGTCAATGAGAATGTCCAAGGGATACAGTAAACCTGAAGTGCAGCATCGGAAGCTATAACCGGGCTCACAGGAACGGTTCAAAACATAGGCAGTGAGAAGAGCCAGTCTTCTTGTACTTGAATCGGCATTGTGCCTTTTGTATTTAATTCCGATGCAATTTCTGTATTTCATCCTCAACAGGAAGGTCAGAGGGATACAGTAAAGCTGAAGTGAAGCATCGGAATCTATAACTAGTGTCACAGGAATGGTTCAAACATAGACAGTAAGAAGAGTCAGTTTTCTTGTACTTAAGCCGGCATTGTGCCTTTTGTATTTAAATCCGATGCAATTTCTGTGTTTCTTTGTCAATAAGAAGGACAAAGGGATACAGTAAACCTGAAGTAAAGCATCGGAATCTATAACTTGTGTCACAGGAATGGTTCAAAACATAAACAGTAGGAAGGGTCAATTATCTTGTACTTAAGTCGCATTGTGCCTTTTGTATTTATTTCCGATGCAATTTCTGTGTTTCATCGTCAATACGAAGGTCAGAGGGATACAGTAAACCTGAACTGAGGCATCGGTATCTATACCTAGTGTCACAGGTATGGTTCAAACATAGACAGTAAGAAGAGTCAGTTTTCTTGAACCTAAGTCGATATTGTGCATTTGTATTTAATTCCGATGCAATTTCTGCGTTTCGTCGTCAATAAGAAGGTCCAAGGGATACAGTAAACCTGAAGTGAAGCATCGGAAACTAAAACCTGTCTCACAGGAAAGGTTCAAATTATAGACAGTAAGAAGAGCCAGTCTTCTTGTACTTGAGTCGGCATTGTGCCTTTTGTATTTAATTCCGATGCAATTTCTGTGTTTCGTCGTCAATAATAAGGTCAGAGGGATGCAGTAAACCTGAAGTGAAGCATCGAAACCTATAACTAGTGTCACAGGAATGGTTCAAAACATAGACAGTAAGAAGAGTCCGTTTACTTGTACTTATTTCGGCATTGTGCCTTTTGAGTTTAATTCCGATGCACTTTCTGTGTTTCATCGTCAATAAGAGGGTCAGAGGGATACAGTAAACCTGATGTGAAAAATCGGAATCTATAACTAGTGTCACAGGAATGGTTCAAAACATAAACAGTAAGAAGAGTCAGTTTTCTTGTACTTAAGTCGCATTGTGCCTTTTGTATTTAATTCCGATGAAATTTCTGTGATTCATCGTCAATAGGAAGGTCAGAGGGATACAGTAAACCTGAAGTGAAGCATCGGAATCTGTAACTAGTGTCACATTAATGGTTCAAACATAGACAGTAAGAAGAGTCAGTTTTCTTGAACCTAAGTCGATATTGTGCATTTGTATTTAATTCCGATGCAATTTCTGCGTTTCGTCGTCAATAAGCAGGTCCAAGGGATATAGTAAACCTTAAGTGAAGCATCGGAATCTACAACTGGGCTCACAGGGACAGTTCAAATCATAGACAGTAAGAAGAGCCAGTCTTCTTGTACTTCAGTCGGCATTGTGCCTTTTGTATATAATTCCAATGCAATTTCTGTCTTTCACCGTCAATTAGAAGGTCAGAGGGATACAGTAAACCTAAAGTGAAGGATCGGAATCTAAAACTAGTCTCACAGGAAATGTTCAAAACATAGTCAGTAAGAAGAGCCAGTCTTCTTGTACTTGAGTCGGCATTGTGCTTTTGTATTTAATTCCGATGCAATTTCTGTGCTTTGTCGTCAATAAGAAGGTCAGAGGGATACAGTAAACCTGAAGTGAAGCATCGGAATCTATAACTAGTGTCACAGGAATGGTACAAAACATAGAGAGTAAGAAGAGTCAGTTTACTTGTACATAAGTCGGCATTGTGCCTTTTGTATTTAATTCCGAAGCAATTTCTGTGCTTCGTCGTCAATGAGAGTGTCCAAGGGATACAGTAAACCTGAAGTAAAGCATCGGAATCTATAACTAGTGTCACAGGAATGGTTCAAAACATAAACAGTAAGAAGAGTCAGTTTTCTTGTACTTAAGTCGGCATTGTGCCTTTTGTATTTAATTCCGATGCAATTTCTGTGTTTCATCGTCAATAAGGAGGTCCGTGGGATTCAGTAAACCTTATGTGTTGCATCGGAATCTATAACTAGTGTCACAGGAATGGTTAAACATAGGCAGTAAGAAGAGTCAGGTTTCTTGAACTTAAGTCGATATTGTGTATTTGTATATAATTCCGAAGCAATTTCTGTGTTTCGTCGTCAATAAGAAGGTCAGAGGTATACAATAAACCTGAAGTGAAGCATTGGAATCTATAACTAGTGTCACAGGAATGGTTCAAAACATAGAAAGTAAGAAGAGTCAGTTTTCTTGTACTTAAGTCGGCATTGTGTCTTTTGTATTTAATTCCGATGCAATTTCTGTGCTTCATCGTCAATAAGAAGGTGAGAGGGATACAGTAAACCTAAGGTGAAGGATCGGAATCTAAAACGTGTCTCACAGGAAAGGTTCAAAACATAGTCAAAAAGAAGAGCCAGTCTTCTTGTACTTGAGTCGGCATTGTGCTTTTTGTACTTAATTCGGATGCCATTTCTGTGTTTCATCGTCAATAAGAAGGTCAGAGGGATACAGTAAACGTGAAGTGAAGCATCGGAATCTATAACTAGTGTAACAGGCATGGTTCAAAGCATAGACAGTAAGAAGAGTCAGTTTTCTTGTACTTAAGTCCGCAATGTGCCTTTTGTATTTAATTCTGATGCAATATGTGTGTTTCATCGTCAATATATGGGTCAGAGGGATACAGTAAACCTGAAGTGATGCATCGGAATCTATAACTAGTGTAACAGGAATGGTTCAAAACATAGAAAGTAAGAAGAGTCAGTTTTCTTGTACTTAAGTCGCCATTGTGTTTTTGTATTTTATTCCGATGCAATTACTGTGTGTCGTCGTCAATGAGAATGTCCAAGGGATACAGTAAACCTGAAGTGATGCATCGGAATCTAAAACCGGGCTCACAGGAACGGTTCAAATCATAGACAGTAAGAAGAGCCAGTCTTCTTGTACTTGAGTCGGCATTGTGCCTTTTGTATATAATTTCGATGCTTTTTCTGTGTTTCATCGTCAATAAGAAGGTCAGAGGGATACAGTAAACCTGAAGTGAAGCATCGGAATCTATAACTATTGTCACAGGAATGGTTCAAAACATAGACAGTATGAAGAGTCAGTTTTCTTGTACTTAAGGCGGCATTGTGCCTTTTGTATTTAATTCCGAGGCAATTTCTGTGTTTCATCGTCAATAAGAAGGTCAGAGGGATACAGTAAAGCTGAAGTGAAGCATCGGAATCTATAACTACTGTCACAGGAATGGTTCATCCCATAGACAGTAAGAAGGGTCAGTCTTCTTGTACTTAAGTCAGCATTGTGTCTTTTGTATTTAATTAAGGTGCATTTTCTGTGTTTCATCGTCAATAAGAAGGTCCAAGGGATACAGTAAACCTGAAGTGAAGCATCGGAATCTAAAACCTGTCTCACAGGAAAGGTTCAAATCATAGCCTGTAAGAAGAGCCAGTATTCTTGTACTTGAGTCGGCATTGTGCCTTTTCTATTTAATTCCGATGCAATTTCTAGATATCATCGTCAATAAGAAGGTCAGAGGGATACAGTAAACCTGAAGTGAAGCATCGAAATATATAACTAGTGTCACATGATTGGTTCAAAACATAGACCGTAAGAAGAGCCCGTTTTCTTGTACATAAGTCGGCATTGTGCCTTTTGTATTTAATTCCGATGCAATTTCTGTGTTTCGTCGTCAATGAGAATTTCCAAGGGATACAGTAAACCTGAAGTGATGCATCGGAATTTAAAACCGGGCCCACAGGAACGGTTCAAATCATAGACAGTAAAAAGAGTCAGATTTCTTGTACTTAAGTCGGCATTGTGTCTCTTGTATTTAATTCCGATGCAATTTCTGTGTTTCATCGTCAATATGAAGGTCAGAGGGATACAGTAAACCTGAAGTGGAGCTTCGGAATCTATAACTAGTGTCACAGGAATGGTTCAAAACATAAACAGTAAGAAGAGTCATTTTTCTTTCACTTAAGTCGGCATTGTGCCTTTTGTATTTAATTCCGATGCTGTTTCTGTGTTTCATCGTCTATAAGGAGGTCAGAGGGATTCAGTAAACTTGAAGTGAAGCATCGGAATCTATAACTAGTGTCACAGGAATGGTTCAAACATAGACAGTAAGAAGAGTCAGTTTTCTTGATTTTATGTCGATATTGAGTATTTGTATTTAATTCCGATGCAATTTCTGTGTTTCGTCGTCAAAAACAAGGTCCAAGGGATACAGTAAACCTAAAGTGAAGCATCGGAATCTAAAACCTGGCTCACAGGAAAGGTTCAAAACATAGACAGTAAGAAGAGCCAGTCTTCTTGTACTTGTGTCGGCATTGTGCCTTTTGTATTTAATTCCGATGCAATTTCTGTATTTCATCGTCAATAGGAAGGTCAGAGGGATGCAGTAAACGTGAAGTGAAGCATCTGAATTTATAACTAGTGTCACAGGAATGGTTCAGAGCATAGACAGTAAGAAGAGTCAGTTTTCTTGTACTTTGGTCGGCATTGTGCCTTTTGTATTTAATTCTGATGCAATTTCTGTGTTTCGTCGTCAATAAGAAGGTCCAAGGGATAAAGTAAACCAGAAGTGAAGCATCGGAATCTAAAGCCGGTCCCACAGGAATGGTTCATAGCATAGACAGTAAGAGGAGGCAGTCTTCTTGTATTTGAGTCGGCGTTGTGCTTTTGTATATAATTCCGATGCAATTTCTGTGTTTCATAGTCAATAAGAAGGTACGCGTGATTCTGTAAACCTGAAGTGAAGAATCGGAATCTATAACTAGTTTCACAGGAATGGTTCAAAACATAGACAGTAAGAAGTGTCAGTCTTCTTGTACTTCAGTCGACCTGGTGCATTTCGTATTTAATTCCGATGCAATTTCTGTGTTTCATCGTCAATACGAAGGTCAGAGGGATACAGTAAGCTTGAAGTGAACCATCGGAATCTATAACTAGTGACACAGGAATGGTTCAAAACATAGACAGTAAGAAGAGTCAGTTTACTTGTACTTAAGTCGGCATTGTGCCTTTTGTATTTAATTCTGATGCAATTTCTGTGTTTCATCGTCAATAAATAGGTCAGAGGTATACAATAAACCTGAAGAGAAGCATCGGAATCTATAACTAGTGTCACAGGAATGGTTCAAAAGCATAGAATGTTAGAAGAGTCAGTTTTCTTGTACTTAAGTCGGCATTGTGCCTTTTGTATTTAATTCCGATGCAATTTCTGTGTTTCATCGTCAATAAGAAGTTCAGAGGGATACAGTAAACCTGAAGTGAAGCATCGAAATCTATAACTTGTGTCACAGGAATGGTTCAAAACATAGACAGTAAGAAGATTCCGTATTCTTGTACCTATGTCGGCAGTGTGCCTTTTGAATTTAATTCTGGTGCACTTACTGTGTTTCATCGTCAATAAGAAGGTCAGAGGGATACAGTAAACCTGAAGTGAAGCATCGGAATCTATAACTAGTGTCACAGGAATGGTTCAAATCATAGACGGTAAGAAGAGTCCGTTTTCTTGTACATATGTCGGCATTGTGCCTTTTGTATTTAACACCCGATGCAATTTCTATGTTTCATCGTCATTAAGAAGGTCAGAGGGATACAGTAAACCTAAAGTGAAGCATCGGAATCTTAAACTGGTCTCACAGGAAAGGTTCAAAACATAGACAGTAAGAAGAGCCAGTCTTCTTGTACTTGAGTCGGCATTGTGGCTTTTGTATTTAATACCGTCTCAATTTCTGTTTTTTATCGTCAATACGAAGGTCAGAGCGATACAGTAAACCTGAAGTGAAGTATCGGAATCAATAACTAGTGTCACAGGAATGGTTCAAAACAAAGACAGTAAGAAGAGTCAGTTTTCTTGTACTTAATTCGGGATTGTGCATTTTGTATTTAATTCCGATGCAATTTCTGTGTTTCATCGTCAATAAGGAGGTCAGAGGGATACAGTAAACCTGAAGTGTAGCATCAGAATCTATAACTAGTGTCACAGGAATGGTTCAAAACATAAAGAGTAAGAAGACTCATTTTTCTTGTACTTAAGTCGGCATTGAGCCTTTTGTATTTAATTCCGATGCAATTTCTGTGTTTCATCGTCAATGAAAAGGTCAGAGGGATACAGTAAACCTGAAGTAAAGCATCGGAATCTATAACTAGTGTCACAGGAATGGTTCAAAACATAGACAGTAAGAAGAGTCCGTTTTCTTGTACTTAAGCCGGCATTGTATCTTTTGTATTTCATCCCAATGCAATTTCTGTGTTTCATCGTCAATTAGAATGTCAGAGGGATACAGTAAACCTGAAGTGAAGCATCGGTATCTAAAACCGCTCTCACAGTAAAGGTTCAAAACATAGACAGTAAGAAGAGCCAGTCTTCTTGTACTTTAGTCGGCATTGTGCCTTTTGTATTTAATTCCGATGCAATTTCTGTGTTTCATTGTCATTACGGAGGTCAGAGGGATACAGTAAACCTGCAGTGAAGCATCGGAATCTATAACTAGTGTCACAGGAATGGTTCAAAACATAAACAGTAAGAAGAGTCAGTTTTCTTGTACTTAAGTCGCATTGTGCCTTTTGTATTTAATTCCGATGAAATTTCTGTGATTCATCGTCAATAGGAAGGTCAGAGGGATACAGTAAACCTGAAGTGAAGCATCGGAATCTGTAACTAGTGTCACATTAATGGTTCAAACATAGACAGTAAGAAGAGTCAGTTTTCTTGAACCTAAGTCGATATTGTGCATTTGTATTTAATTCCGATGCAATTTCTGCGTTTCGTCGTCAATAAGCAGGTCCAAGGGATATAGTAAACCTTAAGTGAAGCATCGGAATCTACAACTGGGCTCACAGGGACAGTTCAAATCATAGACAGTAAGAAGAGCCAGTCTTCTTGTACTTCAGTCGGCATTGTGCCTTTTGTATATAATTCCAATGCAATTTCTGTCTTTCACCGTCAATTAGAAGGTCAGAGGGATACAGTAAACCTAAAGTGAAGGATCGGAATCTAAAACTAGTCTCACAGGAAATGTTCAAAACATAGTCAGTAAGAAGAGCCAGTCTTCTTGTACTTGAGTCGGCATTGTGCTTTTGTATTTAATTCCGATGCAATTTCTGTGCTTTGTCGTCAATAAGAAGGTCAGAGGGATACAGTAAACCTGAAGTGAAGCATCGGAATCTATAACTAGTGTCACAGGAATGGTACAAAACATAGAGAGTAAGAAGAGTCAGTTTACTTGTACATAAGTCGGCATTGTGCCTTTTGTATTTAATTCCGAAGCAATTTCTGTGCTTCGTCGTCAATGAGAGTGTCCAAGGGATACAGTAAACCTGAAGTAAAGCATCGGAATCTATAACTAGTGTCACAGGAATGGTTCAAAACATAAACAGTAAGAAGAGTCAGTTTTCTTGTACTTAAGTCGGCATTGTGCCTTTTGTATTTAATTCCGATGCAATTTCTGTGTTTCATCGTCAATAAGGAGGTCCGTGGGATTCAGTAAACCTTATGTGTTGCATCGGAATCTATAACTAGTGTCACAGGAATGGTTAAACATAGGCAGTAAGAAGAGTCAGGTTTCTTGAACTTAAGTCGATATTGTGTATTTGTATATAATTCCGAAGCAATTTCTGTGTTTCGTCGTCAATAAGAAGGTCAGAGGTATACAATAAACCTGAAGTGAAGCATTGGAATCTATAACTAGTGTCACAGGAAT
This sequence comes from Schistocerca americana, assembly GCF_021461395.2. Taxonomy (NCBI): domain Eukaryota; kingdom Metazoa; phylum Arthropoda; class Insecta; order Orthoptera; family Acrididae; genus Schistocerca; species Schistocerca americana. The sequence goes on along the minus strand of NC_060121.1, from coordinate 6,941,690 downwards.
GGTTCAAAACATAGAAAGTAAGAAGAGTCAGTTTTCTTGTACTTAAGTCGGCATTGTGTCTTTTGTATTTAATTCCGATGCAATTTCTGTGCTTCATCGTCAATAAGAAGGTGAGAGGGATACAGTAAACCTAAGGTGAAGGATCGGAATCTAAAACGTGTCTCACAGGAAAGGTTCAAAACATAGTCAAAAAGAAGAGCCAGTCTTCTTGTACTTGAGTCGGCATTGTGCTTTTTGTACTTAATTCGGATGCCATTTCTGTGTTTCATCGTCAATAAGAAGGTCAGAGGGATACAGTAAACGTGAAGTGAAGCATCGGAATCTATAACTAGTGTAACAGGCATGGTTCAAAGCATAGACAGTAAGAAGAGTCAGTTTTCTTGTACTTAAGTCCGCAATGTGCCTTTTGTATTTAATTCTGATGCAATATGTGTGTTTCATCGTCAATATATGGGTCAGAGGGATACAGTAAACCTGAAGTGATGCATCGGAATCTATAACTAGTGTAACAGGAATGGTTCAAAACATAGAAAGTAAGAAGAGTCAGTTTTCTTGTACTTAAGTCGCCATTGTGTTTTTGTATTTTATTCCGATGCAATTACTGTGTGTCGTCGTCAATGAGAATGTCCAAGGGATACAGTAAACCTGAAGTGATGCATCGGAATCTAAAACCGGGCTCACAGGAACGGTTCAAATCATAGACAGTAAGAAGAGCCAGTCTTCTTGTACTTGAGTCGGCATTGTGCCTTTTGTATATAATTTCGATGCTTCTTCTGTGTTTCATCGTCAATAAGAAGGTCAGAGGGATACAGTAAACCTGAAGTGAAGCATCGGAATCTATAACTATTGTCACAGGAATGGTTCAAAACATAGACAGTATGAAGAGTCAGTTTTCTTGTACTTAAGGCGGCATTGTGCCTTTTGTATTTAATTCCGAGGCAATTTCTGTGTTTCATCGTCAATAAGAAGGTCAGAGGGATACAGTAAAGCTGAAGTGAAGCATCGGAATCTATAACTACTGTCACAGGAATGGTTCATCCCATAGACAGTAAGAAGGGTCAGTCTTCTTGTACTTAAGTCAGCATTGTGTCTTTTGTATTTAATTAAGGTGCATTTTCTGTGTTTCATCGTCAATAAGAAGGTCCAAGGGATACAGTAAACCTGAAGTGAAGCATCGGAATCTAAAACCTGTCTCACAGGAAAGGTTCAAATCATAGCCTGTAAGAAGAGCCAGTATTCTTGTACTTGAGTCGGCATTGTGCCTTTTCTATTTAATTCCGATGCAATTTCTAGATATCATCGTCAATAAGAAGGTCAGAGGGATACAGTAAACCTGAAGTGAAGCATCGAAATATATAACTAGTGTCACATGATTGGTTCAAAACATAGATGGTAAGAAGAGCCCGTTTTCTTGTACATAAGTCGGCATTGTGCCTTTTGTATTTAATTCCGATGCAATTTCTGTGTTTCGTCGTCAATGAGAATTTCCAAGGGATACAGTAAACCTGAAGTGATGCATCGGAATTTAAAACCGGGCCCACAGGAACGGTTCAAATCATAGACAGTAAAAAGAGTCAGATTTCTTGTACTTAAGTCGGCATTGTGTCTCTTGTATTTAATTCCGATGCAATTTCTGTGTTTCATCGTCAATATGAAGGTCAGAGGGATACAGTAAACCTGAAGTGGAGCTTCGGAATCTATAACTAGTGTCACAGGAATGGTTCAAAACATAAACAGTAAGAAGAGTCATTTTTCTTTCACTTAAGTCGGCATTGTGCCTTTTGTATTTAATTCCGATGCTGTTTCTGTGTTTCATCGTCTATAAGGAGGTCAGAGGGATTCAGTAAACTTGAAGTGAAGCATCGGAATCTATAACTAGTGTCACAGGAATGGTTCAAACATAGACAGTAAGAAGAGTCAGTTTTCTTGATTTTATGTCGATATTGAGTATTTGTATTTAATTCCGATGCAATTTCTGTGTTTCGTCGTCAAAAACAAGGTCCAAGGGATACAGTAAACCTAAAGTGAAGCATCGGAATCTAAAACCTGGCTCACAGGAAAGGTTCAAAACATAGACAGTAAGAAGAGCCAGTCTTCTTGTACTTGTGTCGGCATTGTGCCTTTTGTATTTAATTCCGATGCAATTTCTGTATTTCATCGTCAATAGGAAGGTCAGAGGGATGCAGTAAACGTGAAGTGAAGCATCTGAATTTATAACTAGTGTCACAGGAATGGTTCAGAGCATAGACAGTAAGAAGAGTCAGTTTTCTTGTACTTTGGTCGGCATTGTGCCTTTTGTATTTAATTCTGATGCAATTTCTGTGTTTCGTCGTCAATAAGAAGGTCCAAGGGATAAAGTAAACCAGAAGTGAAGCATCGGAATCTAAAGCCGGTCCCACAGGAATGGTTCATAGCATAGACAGTAAGAGGAGGCAGTCTTCTTGTATTTGAGTCGGCGTTGTGCTTTTGTATATAATTCCGATGCAATTTCTGTGTTTCATAGTCAATAAGAAGGTACGCGTGATTCTGTAAACCTGAAGTGAAGAATCGGAATCTATAACTAGTTTCACAGGAATGGTTCAAAACATAGACAGTAAGAAGTGTCAGTCTTCTTGTACTTCAGTCGACCTAGTGCATTTCGTATTTAATTCCGATGCAATTTCTGTGTTTCATCGTCAATACGAAGGTCAGAGGGATACAGTAAGCTTGAAGTGAACCATCGGAATCTATAACTAGTGACACAGGAATGGTTCAAAACATAGACAGTAAGAAGAGTCAGTTTACTTGTACTTAAGTCGGCATTGTGCCTTTTGTATTTAATTCTGATGCAATTTCTGTGTTTCATCGTCAATAAATAGGTCAGAGGTATACAATAAACCTGAAGAGAAGCATCGGAATCTATAACTAGTGTCACAGGAATGGTTCAAAAGCATAGAATGTTAGAAGAGTCAGTTTTCTTGTACTTAAGTCGGCATTGTGCCTTTTGTATTTAATTCCGATGCAATTTCTGTGTTTCATCGTCAATAAGAAGTTCAGAGGGATACAGTAAACCTGAAGTGAAGCATCGAAATCTATAACTTGTGTCACAGGAATGGTTCAAAACATAGACAGTAAGAAGATTCCGTATTCTTGTACCTATGTCGGCAGTGTGCCTTTTGAATTTAATTCTGGTGCACTTACTGTGTTTCATCGTCAATAAGAAGGTCAGAGGGATACAGTAAACCTGAAGTGAAGCATCGGAATCTATAACTAGTGTCACAGGAATGGTTCAAATCATAGACGGTAAGAAGAGTCCGTTTTCTTGTACATATGTCGGCATTGTGCCTTTTGTATTTAACACCCGATGCAATTTCTATGTTTCATCGTCATTAAGAAGGTCAGAGGGATACAGTAAACCTAAAGTGAAGCATCGGAATCTTAAACTGGTCTCACAGGAAAGGTTCAAAACATAGACAGTAAGAAGAGCCAGTCTTCTTGTACTTGAGTCGGCATTGTGGCTTTTGTATTTAATTCCGTCTCAATTTCTGTTTTTTATCGTCAATACGAAGGTCAGAGCGATACAGTAAACCTGAAGTGAAGTATCGGAATCAATAACTAGTGTCACAGGAATGGTTCAAAACAAAGACAGTAAGAAGAGTCAGTTTTCTTGTACTTAATTCGGGATTGTGCATTTTGTATTTAATTCCGATGCAATTTCTGTGTTTCATCGTCAATAAGGAGGTCAGAGGGATACAGTAAACCTGAAGTGTAGCATCAGAATCTATAACTAGTGTCACAGGAATGGTTCAAAACATAAAGAGTAAGAAGACTCATTTTTCTTGTACTTAAGTCGGCATTGAGCCTTTTGTATTTAATTCCGATGCAATTTCTGTGTTTCATCGTCAATGAAAAGGTCAGAGGGATACAGTAAACCTGAAGTAAAGCATCGGAATCTATAACTAGTGTCACAGGAATGGTTCAAAACATAGACAGTAAGAAGAGTCCGTTTTCTTGTACTTAAGCCGGCATTGTATCTTTTGTATTTCATCCCAATGCAATTTCTGTGTTTCATCGTCAATTAGAATGTCAGAGGGATACAGTAAACCTGAAGTGAAGCATCGGTATCTAAAACCGCTCTCACAGTAAAGGTTCAAAACATAGACAGTAAGAAGAGCCAGTCTTCTTGTACTTTAGTCGGCATTGTGCCTTTTGTATTTAATTCCGATGCAATTTCTGTGTTTCATTGTCATTACGGAGGTCAGAGGGATACAGTAAACCTGCAGTGAAGCATCGGAATCTATAACTAGTGTCACAGGAATGGTTCAAAACATAGACAGTAAGAAGAGTCAGTTTTCTTCTACTTTAGTCGGCATTGTGCCTTAAGTATTTAACTCCGATGCAATTTCTGTGTTTCGTCGTCAATAAGAAGGTCCTAGGGATACAGTAAACCTGAAGTGAAGCATCGGAATCTAAAACCGGTCCCACAGGAAAGGATCATAACATAGACAGGAAGAAGAGCCAGTCTTCTTGTATGTGAGTCTGCGTTGTGCCTTTTGTGTATAATTCCAATGCAATTTCCGTGTTTCATCGTAATAAGAAGATCAGCAGGATCTGTAAACCTGAAGTGAAGAATCGGAATCTATAACTAGTAATACAGGAATGGTTCAAAACATAGTCAGTAAGAAGAGTCAGTCTTCTTGTACTTCAGTCGGCCTTGTGCCTTTTGTATTTAATACCGATGCAATTTCTGTGTTTCATCGTCAATAAGAAGGTCAGAGGGATACGGTAAGCTTGAAGTGAAGCATCGGAATCTGTAACTAGTGTCACAGGAATGGTTCAAACCATAGTCAGTAAGAAGAGTCAGTTTTCCTGTACTTAAGACGGCATTGTGCCTTTTGCATTTAATTCCGATGCAATTTCTTTGTTTCATCGTCAATAAGAAGGTCAGAGGGATACAGTAAACCTGAAGTGAAACATCGGAATCTATAACTAGTGACACAGGAATGGTTCAAAACATAGACAGTAAGAAGAGTCAGTCTTCTTGCACTTGAGTGGGCATTGTGCCTTTTGTATTTAATTCTGATGCAATTTCTGTGGTTCATCGTCAATAAATAGGTCAGAGGGATACAGTAAACCTGAAGTGAAGCATCGGAATCTATAACTATTGTCACAGGAATGGTTTAGAGCAAAGACAGTAGCAAGAGTCAGTTTTCTTGAACTTAAGTCGGCATTGTGCCTTTTGTATTTAATTCCGATGCAATTTCTGTGTTTCCTCGTCAATAACAAGGTCCAACGGATACAGTAAACCTGAAGTGCAGCATCGGATTCTAAAACCGGTCTCACAGGAAAGGTTCATTACATAGACAGTAAGAAGAGCCAGTCTTCTTGTATTTGAGTCGGCATTGAGCCATTTGTATTTAATTCCGATGCAATTTCTGTGTTTCGTCGTCAATGAGAATGTCCAAGGGGTACAGTAAACCTGAAGTGAAGCATCGGAATCTAAAACCGAGCTCACAGGAACGGTTCAAATCATAGACAGTAAAAAGAGCCAGTCTTCTTGTACTTGAGTCGGCATTGTGACTTTTGTATATAATTCCGATGGAATTTCTGTGTCTCATCGTCAATAAGGTCAGAGCGACACAGTAAACCTGAAGTGAAGCATCGGAATCTATAACTAGTGTCACAGAAAAGGTTCAAAACATAGACAGTAAGAAGAGTCAGTTATCTTGTACTTAAGTCGGCATTGTGCCTTTTGTATTTCATTCCGATGCAATTTCTGTGTTTCATCGTCAATAAGGACGTCAGAGGGATACAGTAAACCTGAAGAGAAGCATCGGGATCCATAAATAGTGTCACAGGAATGGTTCTAAACATAGACAGTAAGAAGAGTCAGTCTTCTTGTACTTAAGACGGCATTGTGCCTTTTGTATTTAATTTCGATGCAATTTCTGTGTTTCATCATCAATAAGAAGGTCAGAGGGATGCAGTAAATCTGAAGTGAAGCATCGGAATCCATAACTAGTGTCACAGGATTGGTTCAAATCATAGACAGAAAAAAGAGTCAGTTTTCTTGTACTTAAGTCGGCATTGTGCCTTTTGTATTTAATTCCGATGCAATTTCTGTGTTTCGTCGTCAATGAGAATTTCCAAGGGATACAGTAAACCTGAAGTGATGCATCGGAATTTAAAACCGGGCCCACAGGAACGGTTCAAATCATAGACAGTAAAAAGAGTCAGATTTCTTGTACTTAAGTCGGCATTGTGTCTCTTGTATTTAATTCCGATGCAATTTCTGTGTTTCATCGTCAATATGAAGGTCAGAGGGATACAGTAAACCTGAAGTGGAGCTTCGGAATCTATAACTAGTGTCACAGGAATGGTTCAAAACATAAACAGTAAGAAGAGTCATTTTTCTTTCACTTAAGTCGGCATTGTGCCTTTTGTATTTAATTCCGATGCTGTTTCTGTGTTTCATCGTCTATAAGGAGGTCAGAGGGATTCAGTAAACTTGAAGTGAAGCATCGGAATCTATAACTAGTGTCACAGGAATGGTTCAAACATAGACAGTAAGAAGAGTCAGTTTTCTTGATTTTATGTCGATATTGAGTATTTGTATTTAATTCCGATGCAATTTCTGTGTTTCGTCGTCAAAAACAAGGTCCAAGGGATACAGTAAACCTAAAGTGAAGCATCGGAATCTAAAACCTGGCTCACAGGAAAGGTTCAAAACATAGACAGTAAGAAGAGCCAGTCTTCTTGTACTTGTGTCGGCATTGTGCCTTTTGTATTTAATTCCGATGCAATTTCTGTATTTCATCGTCAATAGGAAGGTCAGAGGGATGCAGTAAACGTGAAGTGAAGCATCTGAATTTATAACTAGTGTCACAGGAATGGTTCAGAGCATAGACAGTAAGAAGAGTCAGTTTTCTTGTACTTTGGTCGGCATTGTGCCTTTTGTATTTAATTCTGATGCAATTTCTGTGTTTCGTCGTCAATAAGAAGGTCCAAGGGATAAAGTAAACCAGAAGTGAAGCATCGGAATCTAAAGCCGGTCCCACAGGAATGGTTCATAGCATAGACAGTAAGAGGAGGCAGTCTTCTTGTATTTGAGTCGGCGTTGTGCTTTTGTATATAATTCCGATGCAATTTCTGTGTTTCATAGTCAATAAGAAGGTACGCGTGATTCTGTAAACCTGAAGTGAAGAATCGGAATCTATAACTAGTTTCACAGGAATGGTTCAAAACATAGACAGTAAGAAGTGTCAGTCTTCTTGTACTTCAGTCGACCTAGTGCATTTCGTATTTAATTCCGATGCAATTTCTGTGTTTCATCGTCAATACGAAGGTCAGAGGGATACAGTAAGCTTGAAGTGAACCATCGGAATCTATAACTAGTGACACAGGAATGGTTCAAAACATAGACAGTAAGAAGAGTCAGTTTACTTGTACTTAAGTCGGCATTGTGCCTTTTGTATTTAATTCTGATGCAATTTCTGTGTTTCATCGTCAATAAATAGGTCAGAGGTATACAATAAACCTGAAGAGAAGCATCGGAATCTATAACTAGTGTCACAGGAATGGTTCAAAAGCATAGAATGTTAGAAGAGTCAGTTTTCTTGTACTTAAGTCGGCATTGTGCCTTTTGTATTTAATTCCGATGCAATTTCTGTGTTTCATCGTCAATAAGAAGTTCAGAGGGATACAGTAAACCTGAAGTGAAGCATCGAAATCTATAACTTGTGTCACAGGAATGGTTCAAAACATAGACAGTAAGAAGATTCCGTATTCTTGTACCTATGTCGGCAGTGTGCCTTTTGAATTTAATTCTGGTGCACTTACTGTGTTTCATCGTCAATAAGAAGGTCAGAGGGATACAGTAAACCTGAAGTGAAGCATCGGAATCTATAACTAGTGTCACAGGAATGGTTCAAATCATAGACGGTAAGAAGAGTCCGTTTTCTTGTACATATGTCGGCATTGTGCCTTTTGTATTTAACACCCGATGCAATTTCTATGTTTCATCGTCATTAAGAAGGTCAGAGGGATACAGTAAACCTAAAGTGAAGCATCGGAATCTTAAACTGGTCTCACAGGAAAGGTTCAAAACATAGACAGTAAGAAGAGCCAGTCTTCTTGTACTTGAGTCGGCATTGTGGCTTTTGTATTTAATTCCGTCTCAATTTCTGTTTTTTATCGTCAATACGAAGGTCAGAGCGATACAGTAAACCTGAAGTGAAGTATCGGAATCAATAACTAGTGTCACAGGAATGGTTCAAAACAAAGACAGTAAGAAGAGTCAGTTTTCTTGTACTTAATTCGGGATTGTGCATTTTGTATTTAATTCCGATGCAATTTCTGTGTTTCATCGTCAATAAGGAGGTCAGAGGGATACAGTAAACCTGAAGTGTAGCATCAGAATCTATAACTAGTGTCACAGGAATGGTTCAAAACATAAAGAGTAAGAAGACTCATTTTTCTTGTACTTAAGTCGGCATTGAGCCTTTTGTATTTAATTCCGATGCAATTTCTGTGTTTCATCGTCAATGAAAAGGTCAGAGGGATACAGTAAACCTGAAGTAAAGCATCGGAATCTATAACTAGTGTCACAGGAATGGTTCAAAACATAGACAGTAAGAAGAGTCCGTTTTCTTGTACTTAAGCCGGCATTGTATCTTTTGTATTTCATCCCAATGCAATTTCTGTGTTTCATCGTCAATTAGAATGTCAGAGGGATACAGTAAACCTGAAGTGAAGCATCGGTATCTAAAACCGCTCTCACAGTAAAGGTTCAAAACATAGACAGTAAGAAGAGCCAGTCTTCTTGTACTTTAGTCGGCATTGTGCCTTTTGTATTTAATTCCGATGCAATTTCTGTGTTTCATTGTCATTACGGAGGTCAGAGGGATACAGTAAACCTGCAGTGAAGCATCGGAATCTATAACTAGTGTCACAGGAATGGTTCAAAACATAGACAGTAAGAAGAGTCAGTTTTCTTCTACTTTAGTCGGCATTGTGCCTTAAGTATTTAACTCCGATGCAATTTCTGTGTTTCGTCGTCAATAAGAAGGTCCTAGGGATACAGTAAACCTGAAGTGAAGCATCGGAATCTAAAACCGGTCCCACAGGAAAGGATCATAACATAGACAGGAAGAAGAGCCAGTCTTCTTGTATGTGAGTCTGCGTTGTGCCTTTTGTGTATAATTCCAATGCAATTTCCGTGTTTCATCGTAATAAGAAGATCAGCAGGATCTGTAAACCTGAAGTGAAGAATCGGAATCTATAACTAGTAATACAGGAATGGTTCAAAACATAGTCAGTAAGAAGAGTCAGTCTTCTTGTACTTCAGTCGGCCTTGTGCCTTTTGTATTTAATACCGATGCAATTTCTGTGTTTCATCGTCAATAAGAAGGTCAGAGGGATACGGTAAGCTTGAAGTGAAGCATCGGAATCTGTAACTAGTGTCACAGGAATGGTTCAAACCATAGTCAGTAAGAAGAGTCAGTTTTCCTGTACTTAAGACGGCATTGTGCCTTTTGCATTTAATTCCGATGCAATTTCTTTGTTTCATCGTCAATAAGAAGGTCAGAGGGATACAGTAAACCTGAAGTGAAACATCGGAATCTATAACTAGTGACACAGGAATGGTTCAAAACATAGACAGTAAGAAGAGTCAGTCTTCTTGCACTTGAGTGGGCATTGTGCCTTTTGTATTTAATTCTGATGCAATTTCTGTGGTTCATCGTCAATAAATAGGTCAGAGGGATACAGTAAACCTGAAGTGAAGCATCGGAATCTATAACTATTGTCACAGGAATGGTTTAGAGCAAAGACAGTAGCAAGAGTCAGTTTTCTTGAACTTAAGTCGGCATTGTGCCTTTTGTATTTAATTCCGATGCAATTTCTGTGTTTCCTCGTCAATAACAAGGTCCAACGGATACAGTAAACCTGAAGTGCAGCATCGGATTCTAAAACCGGTCTCACAGGAAAGGTTCATTACATAGACAGTAAGAAGAGCCAGTCTTCTTGTATTTGAGTCGGCATTGAGCCATTTGTATTTAATTCCGATGCAATTTCTGTGTTTCGTCGTCAATGAGAATGTCCAAGGGGTACAGTAAACCTGAAGTGAAGCATCGGAATCTAAAACCGAGCTCACAGGAACGGTTCAAATCATAGACAGTAAAAAGAGCCAGTCTTCTTGTACTTGAGTCGGCATTGTGACTTTTGTATATAATTCCGATGGAATTTCTGTGTCTCATCGTCAATAAGGTCAGAGCGACACAGTAAACCTGAAGTGAAGCATCGGAATCTATAACTAGTGTCACAGAAAAGGTTCAAAACATAGACAGTAAGAAGAGTCAGTTATCTTGTACTTAAGTCGGCATTGTGCCTTTTGTATTTCATTCCGATGCAATTTCTGTGTTTCATCGTCAATAAGGACGTCAGAGGGATACAGTAAACCTGAAGAGAAGCATCGGGATCCATAAATAGTGTCACAGGAATGGTTCTAAACATAGACAGTAAGAAGAGTCAGTCTTCTTGTACTTAAGACGGCATTGTGCCTTTTGTATTTAATTTCGATGCAATTTCTGTGTTTCATCATCAATAAGAAGGTCAGAGGGATGCAGTAAATCTGAAGTGAAGCATCGGAATCCATAACTAGTGTCACAGGATTGGTTCAAATCATAGACAGAAAAAAGAGTCAGTTTTCTTGTACTTAAGTCGGCATTGTGCCTTTTGTATTTAATTCCGATGCAATTTTTGTGTTTCATCGTCGATTAGAAGGTCAGGTAGATACAGTAAACCTGAAGTGAAGCATCGGAATCTATTACTAGTGTCACACGAATGGTTCAAACATAGACAGTAAGAAGAGTCAGTTTTCTTGAACATAAGTCGATATTGTGCATTTGTATTTAATTCCGACGCAATTCCTTTGTTTCGCCGTCAATAAGAAGGTCCAAGGGACACAGTAAACCTGAAGTGACGCATCGGAATCTATAACTAGTGTCACAGGAATGTTTCAAATATAGACAGTAAGAAGAGCCTGTCCTCTTGTACTTGAGTCGGCATTGTGCCTTTTGTATTTAATTCCGATGCAATTTCTGTGTTTCATCGTTAATAAGAAGGTCAGAGAGATACAGGAAACGTGAAGTGAAGCATCGGAATCTATAACTAGTGTCACAGGAATGGTTCAAAACATAGACAGTAAAAGGAGTCCGTTTTCTTGTTCTTAAGTCGGCATTGTGCCTTTTGAGTTTAATTCCGATGCAATTTCTGTGTTTCATCGTCAATAAGAAGATCAGTCGGATACAGTAAACCTGAAGTGAAGCATCGGAATCTATAAATAGTGTCACAGGAATGGTTCAAAACATAGACAGTAAGAAGAGTCAGTTTTCTTGTACTTTAGTCGGCATTGTGCCTTAAGTATTTAATTCCGATGCAATTTCTGTGTTTCGTCGTCAATAAGAAGGTCCTAGGGATACAGTAAACCTGAAGTGAAGCATCGGAATCTAAAACTTGTCTCACAGGAAAGGTTCAATTCGTAGACAGTAAGAAGAGCCAGTCTACTTGTACTTGAGTCGGCAGTGTGCCTTTTGTATTTCATTCCGAAGCAATTTCTGTGTTTCATCGTCAATAAGATGGTCAGAGGTATACAGTAAACGTGAAGTGTAGCATCGAAATCTATAACTTGTGTCACAGGAATGGTTCAAAGCATAGACAGTAAGAAAAGTCCGTTTTCTTGTACTTATATCGGCATTGTGCCTTTTAAGTTTAATTCCGATGCACTTTCTGTGTTTCATCGTCAATGAGAAGGTCAGAGGGATACAGTAAACCTTAAGTGAATTATCGGAATCTATAACTAGTGTCACAGGAATGGTTCAAAACATAGACAGTAAGAAGAGTCAGTTTTCTAGTACTTAAGTCGGCATTGTGCCTTTTGTATTTAATTCCGATGCAATTTCTGTGTTTCCTCGTCAATAACTAGGTCCAAGGGATACAGTAAACCTGAAGTGCAGCATCGGATTCTAAAACCGGTCTCGCAGGAAAGGTTCATAACATAGACAGTAAGAAGAGCCAGTCTTCTTGTATTTGAGTCGGCATTGAGCCATTTGTATTTAATTCCGATGCAATTTCTGTGTTTCGTCGTCAATGAGAATGTCCAAGGGGTACAGTAAATCTGAAGTGAAGCATCGGAATCTATAACTAGTGTCACAGAAATGGCTCAAAACATAGACAGTAAGAAGAGTCAGTTATCTTGTACTTAAGTCGGCATTGTGCCTTTTGTATTTAATTCCGATGCAATTTCTGTGTTTCCTCATCAATAAGGAGGTCGGAGGGATACAGTAAACCTGAAGTGAAGCATCGGAATCTATAAATAGTGTCACAGGAATGGTTCAAAACATAGACAGTAAGAAGAGCCAGTCTTCTTGTACTTGTGTCGGCATTGTGCCTTTTGTATTTAATTCCAATGCAATTTCTGTGTTTCATCGTCAATAAGAAGGTCAGAGGGATACAGTAAACCAGAAGTGAAGCATCGTAATCTATAACTAGTGTCACAGGAATGGTTCAAAACATAGACAGTAAGATGAGTCCGTTTTCTTGTACTTGAATCAGCATTGTGCCTTTTGAGATTAAGTCCGATGCAATTTCTGTGTTTCATCGTCAATAAGAAGGTCAGATGGATACAGTAAACCTGAAGTGAAGGATCGGAATCTGTAACTAGTGTCACAGGAATGGTTCAAAACATAGACAGTAAGAAGAGTCAGTCTTCTTGTTCATAAGTCGGCCTTGTGCCTTTTGTATTTATTGCCGATGCAATTTCTTTGTTTCATCGTCAATAAGAAGGTCAGAGGGATACAGTAAGCTTGAAGTGAAGCATCGGAGTCTATAACTAGTGTCACAGGAATGGTTCAAACATAGACAGTAAGAAGTGTCAGTCTCCTTGTACATAAGTCGGCATTGTGCGTTTTGTATTTAATTCCGATGCAATTTCTGTGTTTCATCGCCAATAGGAGGTCAGAGGGATACAGTAAACCTGAAGTGAAGCTTCGGAATCTATAACTAGTGTCACAGGAATGGTTCAAAGATAGACAGTAAGAAGAGTCAGTTTTCTTGAACTTAAGTCGATATTGTGCATTTGTATTTATTTCCGATGCAATTTCTGTGTTTCGTCGTCAATAAGTAGGTCCAATTGATACAGTAAACCTGAAGTGAAGCATCGGAAGCTAAAACCTGTCTCACAGGCAAGGTTCAAAACATAGACAGTAAGAAGAGCCAGTCCTCTTGTACTTGAGTCGGCATTGTGCCTTTTGTATTTAATTCCGATGCAATTTCTGTGTTTCATCGTCAATAAGAAGGTCAGAGAGATACAGGAAACGTGAAGTGAAGCATCGGAATCTATAACTAGTGTCACAGGAATGGTTCGAAACATAGACAGTAAGAGGAGTCCGTTTTCTTGTACTTAAGTCGGCATTGTGCCTTTTGAGTTTAATTCCGATGCAATTTCTGTGTTTCATCGTCCATAAGAAGATCAGATGGATACAGTAAACCTGAAGTGAAGCATCGGAATCTATAAATAGTGTCACAGGAATGGTTCAAAGCATAGACAGTAAGAAGAGTCAGTTTTCTTGTACTTTAGTCGGCATTGTGCCTTAAGTATTTAATTCCGATACAATTTCTGTATTTCGTCGGCAATAAGAAGGTCCTAGGGATACAGTAAACCTGAAGTGAAGCATCGGAATCTAAAACCGGTCCCACAGGAAGGGATCATAACATAGACAGTAAGAAGAGCCAGTCTTCTTGTATGTGAGTCGGCGTTGTGCCTTTTGTATATAATTCCGATGCAATTTCCGTGTTTCATCGTAATAAGAAGATCAGCAGGATCCTGTAAACCTGAAGTGAAGAATCGGAATCTATAACTAGTAATACAGGAATGGTTCAAAACATACTCAGTATGGAGAGTCAGTCTTCTTGTACTTAAGTCGGCCTTGTGCCTTTTGTATTTAATTCCGATGCAATTTCTGTGTTTCATCGTCAATAAGAAGGTCAGAGCGATACAGTATACCTGAAGTGAAGCATCGGAATCTATAACTAGTGTCACAGAAAAGGTTCAAAACATAGACAGTAAGAAGAGTCAGTTATCTTGTACTTAAGTCGGCATTGTGCCTTTTGTATTTAATTCCGATGCAATTTCTGTGTTTCCTCATCAATAAGAAGGTCGGAGGGATACAGTAAACCTGAAGAGAACCATCGGAATCTATAAGTAGTGACACAGGAATGGTTCAAAACATAGACAGTAGAAGAGTCAGTTTTCTTGTACTTAAGTCTGCATTGTGCCTTCTGTAGTTAATTCCGATGCAATATTTGTGTATCATCGTCAATAAGACGGTCAGAGGGATACAGTAAACCTGAATTGAAGCATCGGAATCTTTAACTAGTGTCAGAGGAATGATTTAAAACATAGACAGTAAGAGGAGTCAGTCTTCTTGCACTTGAGTGGGCATTGTGCCTTTTGTATTCAATTCTGATGCAATTTCTGTGGTTCATCGTCAATAAATAGGTCAGAGGGAAACAGTAAACCTGAAGTGAGGCATCGGAATCCATAACTAGTGTCACAGAAATGGTTCAAAACATAAGAAAGTAAGAAGAGTCAGTTTTCTAGTACTTGAGTCGGCATTGTGCCTATTGTATTTAATTCCGATGGGATTTCTGTGTTTCGTTGCCAATGAGAATGTCCAAGGGATACAGTAAACCTGGAGTGAAGCATAGGAATCGAAAACCGGGCTCACAGGAACGGTTTAAAACGTAGACAGTAAGAAGAGCCAGTCTTTTTGTACTTGAGACGGCATTGTGCCTTTTGTATATAATTCCGATGCATTTTCTGTGTTTCATCGTCAATAGGAAGGTCAGAGGGATACAGTAAACCTGAAGTGAAGAATCGGAATCTATAACTATTGTCACAGGAATGGTTTAAAACAAAGACAGTAGCAAGAGTCAGTTTTCTTGAACTTAAGTCGGCATTGTGCCTTTTGTATTTAATTCCGATGCAATTTCTGTGTTTCATCGTCAACAAAAAGGTCAGAGGGATACACTAAACCTGAAGTGAAGCATCGGAATCTGTAACTAGTGTCACTGGGATTGGTTCAAAACATAAACAGTAAGAAGAGTCAGTTTTCTTGTACTTAAGTCGGCATTGTGCCTTTTGTATTTAATTCCGATTCAATTTCTGTGTTTCATCGTCAATAAGAAGGTCAGAGGGATACAGTAAACCTGAAGTGAAGCATCGGTATGTATAACTAGTGTCACAGGAATGGTTCAAACATAGACAGTAAGAAGAGTCAGTTTTCTTTAACTTAAGTCGATATTGTGCATTTGTATTTAATTCCCATGCACTTTCTGTGTTTCGTCGTCAATAAGAAGGTCCAAGGGATACAGTAAACCTGAAGTGAAGCATCGGAATCTAAAACTTGTCTCACAGGAAAGGTTCAATTCGTAGACAGTAAGAAGAGCCAGTCTTCTTGTACTTGAGTCGGCATTGTGCCTTTTGTATTTCATTCCGAAGCAATTTCTGTGTTTCATCGTCAATAAGATGGTCAGAGGTATACAGTAAACGTGAAGTGTAGCATCGAAATCTATAACTTCTGTCACAGGAATGGTTCAAAGCATAGACAGTAAGAAGAGTCCGTTTTCTTGTACTTATATCGGCATTGTGCCTTTTAAGTTTAATTCCGATGCACTTTCTGTGTTTCATCGTCAATGAGAAGGTCAGAGGGATACAGTAAACCTTAAGTGAAGCATCGGAATCTATAACTAGTGTCACAGGAATGGTTCAAAACATAGACAGTAAGAAGAGTCAGTTTTCTTGTACTTAAGTCGGCATTGTGCCTTTTGTATTTAATTCCGATGCAATTTCTGTGTTTCCTCGTCAATAACAAGGTCCAAGGGATACAGTAAACCTGAAGTGCAGCATCGGATTCTAAAACCGGTCTCACAGGAAAGGTTCATAACATAGACAGTAAGAAGAGCCAGTCTTCTTGTATTTGAGTCGGCATTGAGCCATTTGTATTTAATTCCGAAGCAATTTCTGTGTTTCGTCGTCAATGAGAATGTCCAAGGGGTACAGTAAACCTGAAGTGAAGCATCGGAATCCAAAACCGGGCTCACAGGAACGGTTCAAATCATAGACAGTAAAAAGAGCCATTTTTCTTGTACTTGAGTCGGCATTGTGCCCTTTGTATATAATTCCGATGGAATTTCTGTGTCTCATCGTCAATAAGAAGGTCAGAGCGATACAGTATACCTGAAGTGAAGCATCGGAATCTATAACTAGTGTCACAGAAAAGGTTCAAAACATAGACAGTAAGAAGAGTCAGTTATCTTGTACTTAAGTCGGCATTGTGCATTTTGTATTTAATTCCGATGCAATTTCTGTGTTTCCTCATCAATAAGAAGGTCGGAGGGATACAGTAAACCTGATGAGAACCATCGGAATCTATAACTAGTGACACAGGAATGGTTCAAGACATAAACAGTAAGAAGAGTCAGTTTTCTTGTACTTAAGTCGGCACTGGGCCTTTTGTATTTAAGCCCGATGCAATTTCTGTGTTTCATCGTCAATAAGGAGGTCAGAGGGATACAGTAAACCTGAAGTGAAGCATCGGAATTTATTACTAGTGTCACAGGAATGGTTCAAACACAGACAGTAAGAAGAGTCAGTTTTCTTGAACATAAGTCGATATTGTGAATTTGTGTTTAATTCCGATGCAATATCTTTGTTTCGCCGTCAATAAGAAGGTCCAAGGGACACAGTAAACCTGAAGTGAAGAATCGGAATCTAAAACCTGTCTCGCAGGAAAGGTTCAAAACATAGACAGTAAGAAGAGCCAGTCTTCTTGTACTTGTGTCGGCATTGTGCCTTTTGTATTTAATTCCGATGCAATTTCTGTGTTTCATCGTCAATAAGAAGGTCAGAGGGATACAGTAAACCAGAAGTGAAGCATCGTAATCTATAACTAGTGTCACAGGAATGGTTCAAAACATAGACAGTAAGATGAGTCCGTTTTCTTGTACTTAAATCGGCATTGTGCCTTTTGAGATTAATTCCGATGCAATTTCTGTGTTTCATCGTCAATAAGAAGGTCAGAGGGATACAGTAAACCTGAAGTGAAGAATCGGAATCTATAACTAGTGTCACAGGGATGGTTCAAAACATAGACAGTTGAAGAGTCAGTCTTCTTGTACTTAAGTCGGCATTGTGCCTTTTGTATTTTTTTCCGATGCAATTTTTGTGTTTCATCGTCAAAACATAGGTCAGTGGGATACAGTAAGCTTGAAGTGAAGCATCGGAATCTATAACTAGTGTCTCAGGAATGGTTCAAAACAAAGACAGTAGGAAAAGTAAGTTTTCTTGTACTTAAGTCGGCATTGTGCCTTTGTATTTAATTCCGTTGCTATTTTTGTGTTTCATCGTCAATAAGAAGGTCAGAGGGATACAGTAAACCTGAAGTGAAACATCGGAATCTATAACTAGTGTCACAGGAATGGTTCAAACATAGACAGTAAGAAGAATCAGTTTTCCTGTACTTAAGACGGCATTGTGCGTTTTGTATTTAATTCCGATGAAATATCTGTGTTTCATCGTCAATAAGAAGGTCAGAGGGATACAGTAAACCTGAAGAGAACCATCGGAATCTATAACTAGTGACACAGGAATGGTTCAAACATAGACAGTAAGAAAAGTCAGTTTTCTTGTACTTAAGTCGGCATTGTGCCTTTTGTATTTTTTTCCGATGCAATTTTTGTGTTTCATCGTCAAAACATAGGTCAGTGGGATACAGTAAACCTGAAGTGAAGCATCGGAATCTATAACTAGAGTCACAGGAATGGTTCAAAACATAGAAAGTAAGAAGAGTCAGTTTTCTTGTACTTAAGTCGGCATTGTGCCTTTTGTATATAATTCCGATGCAATTTCTGTGTTTCGCAGTCAATAATAAGGTCCAAGGGATACAGTAAACCTGAAGTGAAGCATCGGAATCTATAACTAGTGTCACAAGAATGGTTCAAAACATAGACAGTATGAAGAGTCAGTATTCTTGTATTTGAGTCGGCATTGTGCCTTTTGTATTTAATTTCGATGCAGTTTCTGTGTTTCACCGTCAATGAGAAGGTCAGAGGGATACAGTAAACCTTAAGTGAAGAATCGGAATCTATAACTAGTGTCACAGGTATGGTTCAAAACATAGACAGTAAGAAGAGTCAGTTTTCTTGTACTTAAGACGCCATTGTGCCTTTTGCATTTAATTCCGATGCAATATCTGTGTTTCATCGTCAATAATAAGGTCAGAGGGATACAGTAAACCTGAAGTGAAGCATCGGAATCTATAACTAGTGGCACAGGAATGGTTCAAAACATAGACAGTGAGAAGAGTCAGTTTTCTTGCACATAAGTGGGCATTGTGTCTTTTTTATTTAATTTCGATGCAATTTCTGTGTTTCATCGTCAATGAGAAGGTAAGAGGGATACAGTAAACCTTAAGTGAAGATTCAGAATCTATATCTAGTGTCACAAGGATGGTTCAAAACATAGACAGTAAGAAGAGTCAGTTTTCTTGTACTTAAGACGCCATTGTTCCTTTTGCATTTAATTCCGATGCAATCACTGTGTTTCATCGTCAATATGAAGGTCAGAGGGATACAGTAAACCTGAAGTGAAGCATCGGAATCTATAACTAGTGGCACAGAAATGGTTCAAAACATAGACAGTAAGAAGAGTCAGTTTTCTTGTACTTAAATCGGCATAGTGAATTTTGTATTTAATTCCGATGCAATTTCTGTGTTTCATCGTCAATAAGAAGGTCAGAGGGATACAGTAAACCTGAAGTGAAGCATTGGAAACTATAACTAGTGTCACAGGAATGGTTCAAAACATAGACAGTAAGAAGAGTCAGTTTTCTTGTACTTAAGTCGGCATTGTGCCTTTTGTATATAATTCCGATGCAATTTCTGTGTTTCATCGTCAATAAGAGGGTCAGAGGGATACAGTAACCTGAAGAGAAACATCGGAATGTGTAACTAGTGTCACAAGAGTGGTTCCAAACATAGACAGTAAGAAGAGTCAGTTTTCTTGTACTTGAGTCGCCATTGTGCCGTTTGTATTTAATTCAGATGCAATCTCTGAGTTTCATCGTCATTAAGGAGGTCAGAGGGATACAGTAAACCTGAGGTGAAGCATCGGAATCAATAACTAGTGTCACAGGAATGGTTCAAAACATAGACAGTAATAAGAGCCAGTCTTCTTGTACTTGAGTCGGCATTGTGCCTTTTGTATTTCATTCCGATGCAATTTCTGTGTTTCATCGTCAATAAGGACGTCAGAGGGATACAGTAAACCTGAAGAGAAGCATCGGGATCCATAAATAGTGTCACAGGAATGGTTCTAAACATAGACAGTAAGAAGAGTCAGTCTTCTTGTACTTAAGACGGCATTGTGCCTTTTGTATTTAATTTCGATGCAATTTCTGTGTTTCATCATCAATAAGAAGGTCAGAGGGATGCAGTAAATCTGAAGTGAAGCATCGGAATCCATAACTAGTGTCACAGGATTGGTTCAAATCATAGACAGAAAAAAGAGTCAGTTTTCTTGTACTTAAGTCGGCATTGTGCCTTTTGTATTTAATTCCGATGCAATTTTTGTGTTTCATCGTCGATTAGAAGGTCAGGTAGATACAGTAAACCTGAAGTGAAGCATCGGAATCTATAACTAGTGTCACAGGAATGGTCCAAATCATAGACAGTAAAAAGAGTCAGTTTTTTTGTACTTAAGTCGGCATTGTGCCTTTTGTATTTAATTCCGATGCAATTTCTGTGTCTCATCGTCAATAAGAAGGTCAGAGGGATACAGTAAGCCTGAAGTAAAGCATCGGGATCCATAAATAGTGTCACAGGAATGGTTCAAAACATAGACAGTAAGAAGAGCCATTCACTTGTACTTGAGTCGGCATTTTGCCTTTTGTATTTAATTCCGATGCAATTTGTGTGTTTCATCGTCGATAAGAAGGTCAGAGGGATACAGTAAACCTGAAGTGAAGCATCGGAATCTATAACTAGTGTCACAGGAACGGTTCAAAGCTTAGACAGTAAGAAGCGCCAGTCTTCTTGTACTTGAGTCGGCAAATTTGCCTTTTGTATTTAATTTCGATGCAATTTCTGTGTTTCATCGTCAATAAGAAGGTCAGAGGGATACAGTAAACCTGAAATGAAGCATCGGAATCTATAACTAGTGTCACAGGAATGGTCCAAATCATAGACAGTAAAAAGAGTCAGTTTTTTTGTACCTAAGTCGGCATTGTGCTTTTTGTATTTAATTCCGGTGCAATTTCTGTGTCTCATCGTCAATAAGAAGGTCAGAGGGATACAGTAAGCCTGAAGTAAAGCATCGGGATCCATAAATAGTGTCACAGGAATGGATCAAAACATAGACAGTAAGAAGAGTCAGTCTTCTTGTACTTAAGTCGGCATTGTGCCTTTTGTATTTAATTTCGATGAAATTTCTGTGTTTCACCGTCGATAAGAAGGTCAGAAAGATACAGTAAACCTGAAGTGAAGCATCGGAACTTATAACTAGTGTCACAGAAATAGTTCAAAACATAGACAGTAAGAAGAGTCAGTTTTTTTATACTTAAGTCCGCATTGTGCATTTTGTATTTAATTCCGATGCAATTTCTGTGTTTCATCGTCGATAAGAAGGTCAGAGGGATACAGTAAACCTGAAGTGAAGCATTGGAATCTATTACTAGTGTCACAGGAATGGTTCAAAATATAGACAGTAGGAAGAGCCAGTCTTCTTGTACTTGAGTCGGAATTGTGTCTTTTGTATTTAATTCCGTTGCAATTACTGTGTTTCATCGACAATAAGGAGGTCAGAGGAATACAGTAAACCAGAAGTGAAGCATCGGAATCTATTACTAGTGTCACAGGAATGGTTCAAACACAGACAGTAAGAAGAGTCAGTTTTCTTGAACATAAGTCGATATTGTGAATTTGTGTTTAATTCCGATGCAATATCTTTGTTTCGCCGTCAATAAGAAGGTCCAAGGGACACAGTAAACCTAAAGTGAAGAATCGGAATCTAAAACCTGTCTCGCAGGAAAGGTTCAAAACATAGACAGTAAGAAGAGCCAGTCTTCTTGTACTTGTGTCGGCATTGTGCCTTTTGTATTTAATTCCGATGCAATTTCTGTATCTCATCGTCAATAAGAAGGTCAGAGGGATACAGTAAACCAGAAGTGAAGCATCGTAATCTATAACTAGTGTCACAGGATTGGTTCAAAACATAGACAGTAAGATGAGTCCGTTTTCTTGTACTTAAATCGGCATTGTGCCTTTTGAGATTAATTCCGATGCAATTTCTGTGTTTCATCGTCAATAAGAAGGTCAGAGGGATACAGTAAACCTGAAGTGAAGAATCGGAATCTATAACTAGTGTCACAGGAATGGTTCAAAACATAGACAGTTGAAGAGTCAGTCTTCTTGTTCTTAAGTCGGCCTTGTGCCTTTTGTATTTATTGCCGATGCAATTTCTGTGTTTCATCGTCAATAAGAAGGTCAGAGGGATACAGTAAGCTTGAAGTGAAGCATCGGAATCTATAACTAGTGTCTCAGGAATGGTTCAAAACAAAGACAGTAGGAAAAGTAAGTTTTCTTGTACTTAAGTCGGCATTGTGCCTTTGTATTTAATTCCGTTGCTATTTTTGTGTTTCATCGTCAATAAGAAGGTCAAAGGGATACAGTAAAGCTGAAGTGAAACATCGGAATCTATAACTAGTGTCACAGGAATGGTTCAAACATAGACAGTAAGAAGAATCAGTTTTCCTGTACTTAAGACGGCATTGTGCGTTTTGTATTTAATTCCGATGAAATATCTGTGTTTCATCGTCAATAAGAAGGTCAGAGGGATACAGTAAACCTGAAGAGAACCATCGGAATCTACAACTAGTGACACAGGAATGGTTCAAACATAGACAGTAAGAAAAGTCAGTTTTCTTGTACTTAAGTCGGCATTGTGCCTTTTGTATTTTTTTCCGATGCAATTTTTGTGTTTCATCGTCAAAACATAGGTCAGTGGGATACAGTAAACCTGAAGTGAAGCATCGGAATCTATAACTAGAGTCACAGGAATGGTTCAAAACATAGAAAGTAAGAAGAGTCAGTTTTCTTGTACTTAAGTCGGCATTGTGCCTTTTGTATATAATTCCGATGCAATTTCTGTGTTTCGCAGTCAATAATAAGGTCCAAGGGATACAGTAAACCTGAAGTGAAGCATCGGAATCTATAACTAGTGTCACAAGAATGGTTCAAAACATAGACAGTATGAAGAGTCAGTATTCTTGTATTTGAGTCGGCATTGTGCCTTTTGTATTTAATTTCGATGCAGTTTCTGTGTTTCACCGTCAATGAGAAGGTCAGAGGGATACAGTAAACCTTAAGTGAAGAATCGGAATCTATAACTAGTGTCACAGGTATGGTTCAAAACATAGACAGTAAGAAGAGTCAGTTTTCTTGTACATAAGACGCCATTGTGCCTTTTGCATTTAATTCCGATGCAATATCTGTGTTTCATCGTCAATAATAAGGTCAGAGGGATACAGTAAACCTGAAGTGAAGCATCGGAATCTATAACTAGTGGCACAGGAATGGTTCAAAACATAGACAGTGAGAAGAGTCAGTTTTCTTGCACATAAGTGGGCATTGTGTCTTTTTTATTTAATTTCGATGCAATTTCTGTGTTTCATCGTCAATGAGAAGGTAAGAGGGATACAGTAAACCTTAAGTGAAGATTCGGAATCTATATCTAGTGTCACAAGGATGGTTCAAAACATAGACAGTAAGAAGAGTCAGTTTTCTTGTACTTAAGACGCCATTGTTCCTTTTGCATTTAATTCCGATGCAATCACTGTGTTTCATCGTCAATATGAAGGTCAGAGGGATACAGTAAACCTGAAGTGAAGCATCGGAATCTATAACTAGTGGCACAGGAATGGTTCAAAACATAGACAGTAAGAAGAGTCAGTTTTCTTGTACTTAAATCGGCATAGTGAATTTTGTATTTAATTCCGATGCAATTTCTGTGTTTCATCGTCAATAAGAAGGTAAGAGGGATACAGTAAACCTGATGTGAAGCATTGGAAACTATAACTAGTGTCACAGGAATGGTTCAAACATAGACAGTAAGAAGAATCAGTTTTCCTGTACTTAAGACGGCATTGTGCGTTTTGTATTTAATTCCGATGAAATATCTGTGTTTCATCGTCAATAAGAAGGTCAGAGGGATACAGTAAACCTGAAGAGAACCATCGGAATCTACAACTAGTGACACAGGAATGGTTCAAACATAGACAGTAAGAAAAGTCAGTTTTCTTGTACTTAAGTCGGCATTGTGCCTTTTGTATTTTTTTCCGATGCAATTTTTGTGTTTCATCGTCAAAACATAGGTCAGTGGGATACAGTAAACCTGAAGTGAAGCATCGGAATCTATAACTAGAGTCACAGGAATGGTTCAAAACATAGAAAGTAAGAAGAGTCAGTTTTCTTGTACTTAAGTCGGCATTGTGCCTTTTGTATATAATTCCGATGCAATTTCTGTGTTTCGCAGTCAATAATAAGGTCCAAGGGATACAGTAAACCTGAAGTGAAGCATCGGAATCTATAACTAGTGTCACAAGAATGGTTCAAAACATAGACAGTATGAAGAGTCAGTATTCTTGTATTTGAGTCGGCATTGTGCCTTTTGTATTTAATTTCGATGCAGTTTCTGTGTTTCACCGTCAATGAGAAGGTCAGAGGGATACAGTAAACCTTAAGTGAAGAATCGGAATCTATAACTAGTGTCACAGGTATGGTTCAAAACATAGACAGTAAGAAGAGTCAGTTTTCTTGTACATAAGACGCCATTGTGCCTTTTGCATTTAATTCCGATGCAATATCTGTGTTTCATCGTCAATAATAAGGTCAGAGGGATACAGTAAACCTGAAGTGAAGCATCGGAATCTATAACTAGTGGCACAGGAATGGTTCAAAACATAGACAGTGAGAAGAGTCAGTTTTCTTGCACATAAGTGGGCATTGTGTCTTTTTTATTTAATTTCGATGCAATTTCTGTGTTTCATCGTCAATGAGAAGGTAAGAGGGATACAGTAAACCTTAAGTGAAGATTCGGAATCTATATCTAGTGTCACAAGGATGGTTCAAAACATAGACAGTAAGAAGAGTCAGTTTTCTTGTACTTAAGACGCCATTGTTCCTTTTGCATTTAATTCCGATGCAATCACTGTGTTTCATCGTCAATATGAAGGTCAGAGGGATACAGTAAACCTGAAGTGAAGCATCGGAATCTATAACTAGTGGCACAGGAATGGTTCAAAACATAGACAGTAAGAAGAGTCAGTTTTCTTGTACTTAAATCGGCATAGTGAATTTTGTATTTAATTCCGATGCAATTTCTGTGTTTCATCGTCAATAAGAAGGTAAGAGGGATACAGTAAACCTGATGTGAAGCATTGGAAACTATAACTAGTGTCACAGGAATGGTTCAAAACATAGACAGTAAGAAGAGTCAGTTTTCTTGTACTTAAGTCGGCATTGTGCCTTTTGTATATAATTCCGATGCAATTTCTGTGTTTCATCGTCAATAAGAAGGTCAGAGGGATACAGTAACCTGAAGAGAAACATCGGAATGTGTAACTAGTGTCACAGGAGTGGTTCAAAACATAGACAGTAAGAAGAGTCAGTTTTCTTGTACTTAAGTCGCCATTGTGCCCTTTGTATTTAATTCAGATGCAATCTCTGAGTTTCATCGTCATTAAGGAGGTCAGAGGGATACAGTAAACCTGAGGTGAAGCATCGGAATCAATAACTAGTGTCACAGGAATGGTTCAAAACATAGACAGTAATAAGAGCCAGTCTTCTTGTACTTGAGTCGGCATTGTGCCTTTTGTATTTAATTCCGATGCAATTTCTGTGTTTCATCGTCAATAAGGACGTCAGAGGGATACAGTAAACCTGAAGAGATGCATCGGGATCCATAAATAGTGTCACAGGAATGGTTCAAAACATAGACAGTAAGAAGAGTCAGTCTTCTTGTACTTAAGACGGCATTGTGCCTTTTGTATTTAATTTCGATGCAATTTCTGTGTTTCATCGTCAATAAGAAGGTCAGAGGGATGCAGTAAATCTGAAGTGAAGCATCGGAATCCATAACTAGTGTCACAGGATTGGTTCAAAACATAGACAGAAAAAAGAGTCAGTTTTCTTGTACTTAAGTCGGCATTGTGCCTTTTGTATTTAATTCCGATGCAATTTCTGTGTTTCATCGTCGATTAGAAGGTCAGGTAGATACAGTAAACCTGTAGTGAAGCATCGGAATCTATAACTAGTGTCACAGGAATGGTCCAAATCATAGACAGTAAAAAGAGTCAGTTTTTTTGTACTTAAGTCGGCATTGTGCCTTTTGTATTTAAATCCGATGCAATTTCTGTGTCTCATCGTCAATAAGAAGGTCAGAGGGATACAGTAAGCCTGAAGTAAAGCATCGGGATCCATAAATAGTGTCACAGGAATGGTTCAAAACATAGACAGTAAGAAGAGCCATTCACTTGTACTTGAGTCGGCATTTTGCCTTTTGTATTTAATTCCGATGCAATTTGTGTGTTTCATCGTCGATAAGAAGGTCAGAGGGATACAGTAAACCTGAAGTGAAGCATCGGAATCTATAACTAGTGTCACAGGAACGGTTCAAAACTTAGACAGTAAGAAGCGCCAGTCTTCCTGTACTTGAGTCGGCAAATTTGCCTTTTGTATTTAATTTCGATGCAATTTCTGTGTTTCATCGTCAATAAGAAGGTCAGAGGGATACAGTAAACCTGAAATGAAGCATCGGAATCTATAACTAGTGTCACAGGAATGGTCCAAATCATAGACAGTAAAAAGAGTCAGTTTTTATGTACTTAAGTCGGCATTTTGCCTTTTGTATTTAATTCCGATGCAATTTCTTTGTCTCATCGTCAATAAGAAGGTCAGAGGGATACAGTAAGCCTGAAGTAAAGCATCGGGATCCATAAATAGTGTCACAGGAATGGATCAAAACATAGACAGTAAGAAGAGTCAGTCTTCTTGTACTTAAGTCGGCATTGTGCCTTTTGTATTTAATTTCGATGAAATTTCTGTGTTTCACCGTCGATAAGAAGGTCAGAAAGATACAGTAAACCTGAAGTGAAGCATCGGAACTTATAACTAGTGTCACAGAAATAGTTCAAAACATAGACAGTAAGAAGAGTCAGTTTTTTTATACTTAAGTCGGCATTGTGCTTTTTGTATTTAATTCCGATGCAATTTCTGTGTTTCATCGTCGATAAGAAGGTCAGAGGGATACAGTAAACCTGAAGTGAAGCATTGGAATCTATTACTAGTGTCACAGGAATGGTTCAAAATATAGACAGTAGGAAGAGCCAGTCTTCTTGTACTTGAGTCGGAATTGTGTCTTTTGTATTTAATTCCGTTGCAATTACTGTGTTTCATCGACAATAAGGAGGTCAGAGGGATACAGTAAACGAGAAGTGAAGCATCGGAATCTATAACTAGTGTCACGGGAATGGTTCAAAACATAGACAGTAAGAAGAGTCAGTTTTCTTGTACATAAGACGGCATTGTGCCTTTTCCATTTAATTCCGATGCAATATCTGTGTGTCATCGTCAATAAGATGGTCAGAGGGATACAGTAAACGTGAAGTGAAGCATCGGGATTAATAAATAGTGTCACAGGAATGGATCAAAACATAGACAGTAAGAAGAGTCAGTCTTCTTGTACTTAAATCGGCATTGTGGCTTTTGTATTGAATTCCGATGCAATTTCTGTGTTTCATCGTCAATAAGAAGGTCACATGGAAACAGTAAACCTGAAGTGAAGCATCGGAATCTATAACTAGTGTCACAGGATTGGCTCAAAACATAGACAGAAAGAGGAGTCAGTTTTCTTGTACTTAAGTCGGCATTGTGCCATTTGTATTTAATTCCGATGCAATTTCTGTGTTTCATCGTCGATAAGAAGGTCAGGGGGATACAGTAAACCCGAAGTGAAGCATCGGAATCTATAACTAGTGTCACAGGAATGGTTCAAAACACAGACAGAAATAGTGTCAGTTTTCTTGTACTTAAGTTGGCGTTGTGCCTTTTGTATTTATTTCCGATGCAATTTCTGTGTTTCATCGCCAATATGAAGGTGAGAGGGAGACAGTAAACCTGAAATCGAGCATCGGAATCTATAACTAGTGTCACAGGAATGGTTCAAAACATAGACAGTAAGAAGAGTCGGTTTTTTTGTACTTAAGTCGGCATTGTGCCTTTTGTATTTAATTCCGATGCAATTTCTGTGTTTCATCGTCAATAAAAAGGTCAGAGGGTTACAGTAAACCTGAAGTGAAGCATCGGAATCTATAACTAGTGTCACAGGAATGGTTCAAAACATACACAGTAAGAAGAGTCAGTTTTTTTGTAGTTAAGTCGGCATTGTGCCTTTTGTAATTAATTCCGATGCAATTTCTGTGTTTCATCGTCAATAAGAAGGTCAGAGGGATACAGTAAACCTGAAGTCAAGCATCGGAATCTATAACTAGTGTCACAGGAATGGTTCAAAATATAGACAGTAGGAAGAGCGAGTCTTCTTGTACTTGAGTCGGAATTGTGCCTTTTGTATTTAATTCCGATGCAATTACTGTGTTTCATCGACAATAAGGAGGTCAGAGGGATACAGTAAACCTGAAGTGAAGCATCGGAATCTGTAACTAGTGTCACAGGAATGGTTCAAAACATAGACAGTAAGAAGAGCCAGTCTTCTTGTACTTGAGTAGGAATTGTGCCTTTTTTAATTAATTGCGATGCAATTTCTGTGTTTCATCGTCAATACGAAGGGCAGAGGGATACAGTAAAGCTGAAGTAAAGCATCGGAAACTATAAATAGTGTCACAGGAATGGTTCAAAACATAGACAGTAAGAAGAGTCAGTTTTCTTGTACTTAAGACGGCATTGTGCATTTTGCAATTAATTCCGATGCAATATCTCTGTTTCATCGTCAATAAGAAGGTCAGAGGGATACAGTAAACCTGAAATGAAGCATCGGAATCTATAACTAGTGTCACAGGAATGGTTCACAACATAGACAGTAAGAAGAGTCAGTTTTCTTGTACTTAAGTCGGCATTGTGCCTTTTGTAATTAATTCCGATGCAATATCTCTGTTTCATCGTCAATAAGAAGGTCAGAGGGATACAGTAAACCTGAAGTGAAGCATTGGAATCAATAACTAGCGTCACAGGAATGGTTCAAACATAGACAGTAAGAGGAGCCACTCTTCGTGTACTTGAGTCGGCATTGTTCTTCTTGTATTTAATTCCGATGCAATTTCTGTGTTTCATCGTCAATAACAACGTCAGAGGGATACAGTAAACCTGAAGTGAAGCATCGGGATCCATAAATAGTGTCACAGGAATGGTTCAAAACGTAGACAGTAAGAAGAGTCAGTCTTCTTGTACTTAAGTCGGAATTGAGCCTTTTGTATTTAATTCCGATGCAATTTCTGTGTTTCATCGTCAATAAGAATGTCAGAGGGAAACAGTAAACCTGAAGTGAAGCATCGGAAACTATAACTAGTGTCACAGGATTGGTTCAAAATATAGACAGAAACTAGAGTCAGTTATCTTGTACTTAAGTCGGCATTGTGCCATTTGTATTTATTTCCGTTGCAATTTCTGTATTTCACCGTCGATAAGAAGGTCAGGGGGATACAGTAAACCCGAAGTAAAGCATCGGAATCTATAACTAGTGTCACAGGAACGGTTCAAAACATAGGCAGTATGAAGAGCCAGTCTTCTTGTACTTGAGTCGGAATTGTGCCTTTTGTATATAATTCCGATGCAATTTCTGTGTTTCATCGTCGATAAGAAGGTCAGAGGGATACAGTAAACCTGAAGTGAAGCATCGGAATCTATAACTAGTGTCACAGGAATGGTTCAAAACATAGACAGTAAGAAGAGCCAGTCTTCTTGTACTTGAGTCGGCAATTTGCCTTTTGTATTTAATTCCGATGCAATTTCTGTGTTTCATCGTCAATAAGAAGGTCAGAGGGATACAGTAACCGTGAAATAAAGCATCGGAATCTATAACTAGTGTCACAGGAATGGTTCAAAACGTAGACAGTAAGAAGAGTCAGTTGTTTTGTACTTAAGTCGGCATTGTGCCTTTTGCATTTAATTCCGATTCAATTTCTGTGTATCATCGTCAATACGAAGGTCAGAGGGATACAGTAAACCTGAAGTGAAGCATCGGAATCTATAACTAGTGTCACAGGAATGGTTCAAAACATAGACAGTAAGAAGAGTCAGTTTTTTTGTACTTAGGTCGGCATTGTGCGTTTTGTATTTAATTCCGATGCAATTTCTGTGTTTCATCGTCAATAAGAAGGTCAGAGGGATACAATAAACCTGCAGTGAAGCATCGGAATCTATAACTGGTGTCACAGGAATGGTTCAAAATATAGACAGTAGGAAGAGCCAGTCTTCTTGTACTTAAATCGGAATTGAGCCTTTTGTATTTAATTCCGAAGCAATTGTTGTGTTTCATCGACAATAAGGAGGTCACAGGGATACAGTAAACCTGAAGTGAAGCATCGGAATCTATAACTAGTGTCACAGGAATGGTTCAAATCATAGACAGTAAGAAGAGCCAGTCTTCTTGTACTTGAGTCAGAATTGTGCCTTTTGTAAATAATTCCGATGCAATTTCTGTGTTTCATCGTCAATAAGAAGGGCAGAGGGATACAGTAAAGCTGAAGTGAAGCATCGGAATCTATAACTAGTGTCACAGGAATGGTTCAAAACATAGACAGTAAGAAGAGTCAGTTTTCTTGTACTTAAATCGGCATTATGCCTTTTTTATTTAATTCCGATGCTATTTCTGAGTTTCATCGTCAATAAGGAGGTCAGAGGGATACAGTAAACCTGAGGTGAAGCATCGGAATCAATAACTAGCGTCACAGGAATGGTTCAAACATAGACAGTAAGAAGAGTCAGTCTTCGTGTACTTGAGTCGGCATTGTGCTTCTTGTATTTAATTCCGATGCAATTTCTGTGTTTCATCGTCAATAAGAACGTCAGAGGGATTCAGTAAACCTGAAGTGAAGCATCGGGATCCATAAATAGTGTCACAAGAATGGTTCAAAACGTAGACAGTAAGAAGAGTCAGTCTTCTTGTATTTAAGTCGGCATTGTGCCCTTTGTATTTAATTCCGATGCAATTTCTGTGCTTCATCGCCAATAAGAAGGTCAGAGGGAAACAGTAAACCTGAAGTGAAGCATCGGAATCTATAACTCGTGTCACAGGATTGGTTCAAAATATAGACAGAAAGAAGAGTCAGTTTTCTTGTACTTAAGTCGGCATTGTGCCTTTTGTATTTAATTCCGATGCAATTTCTGTGTTTCATCGTCGATAAGAAGGTCACGGGGATACAGTAAACCCGAAGTGAAGCATCGGAATCAATAACTAGTGTCACAGGAATGGTTCAAAACATAGACAGTATGAAGAGCCAGTCGTCTTGTACTTGAGTCGGAATTGTGCCTTTTCTATTTATTTCCGATGCAATTTCTGTGTTTCATCGTCGATAAGAAGGTCAGAGGGATACAGTAAACCTGAAGTGAAGCATCGGAATCTATAACCAGTGTCAGAGGAATGGTTCAAAACATAGACAGTAAGAAGAGACAGTCTTCTTGTACTTGAGTTGGCATTTTGCCTTTTGTATTTCATTCCGATGCAATTTATGTGTTTCATCGTCAATAAGAAGGTCAGAAGGATAGAGTAACCCTGAAGTGAAGCATCGGAATCTGTAACCAGTGTCACTGGAATGGTTCAAACATAGACAGTTAGAAGAGTCGGTTTTCTTGTACTTAAGTCTACATTGTGCCTTTTTTATTTAATTCCGATGCAATTTCTGTGTTTCATCGTCAATATGAAGGTCAGAGGGATACAGTAAACCTGAAGTGAAGCATCGGAATCTATAACTAGTGTCACAGGAATGGTTCAAAACATAGACAGTAAGAAGAGCCAGTCTTCTTGTGCTTGAGTCGGAATTGTGCCTTTTGTATTTAATTCCGATGCAATTTCTGTGTGTCATCGTCGATAAGAAGGTCAGAGGGATACAGTAAACCTGAAGTGAAGCATCGGAATCCATAACTAGTGCCACAGGAATGGTTCAAAACATAGACAGTAAGAAGAGCCAGTCTTCTTGTACTTGAGTCGGCAATTTGCCTTTTGTATTTAATACCGATGCCATTTCTGTGTTTCATCGTCAATAAGAAGGTCAGAGGGATAC
Source organism: Schistocerca americana (assembly GCF_021461395.2). Taxonomy (NCBI): domain Eukaryota; kingdom Metazoa; phylum Arthropoda; class Insecta; order Orthoptera; family Acrididae; genus Schistocerca; species Schistocerca americana. The sequence continues at coordinate 6,910,305 of NC_060121.1, read as the reverse complement.
AGTAAACCTGAAATGAAGCATCGGAATCAATAACTAGTGTCACAGAAATAGTTCAAAACATAGACAGTAAGAAGAGTCAGTTTTTTTATACTTAAGTCGGCATTGTGCCTTTTGTATTTAATTCCGATGCAATTTCTGTGTTTCATCGTCGATAAGAAGGTCAGAGGGATACAGTAAACCTGAAGTGAAGCATTGGAATCTGTTACTAGTGTCACAGGAATGGTTCAAAATATAGACAGTAGGAAGAGCCAGCCTTCTTGTACTTGAGTCGGAATTGTGTCTTTTGTATTTAATTCCGTTGCAATCACTGTGTTTCATCGACAATAAGGAGGTCAGAGGGATACAGTAAACCAGAAGTGAAGCATCGGAATCTATAACTAGTGTCACGGGAATGGTTCAAAACATAGACAGTAAGAAGAGTCAGTTTTCTTGTACATAAGACGGCATTGTGCCTTTTCCATTTAATTCCGATGCAATATCTGTGTGTCATCGTCAATAAGATGGTCAGAGGGATACAGTAAACGTGAAGTGAAGCATCGGAATCTATAACTAGTGGCACAGGAATGGTTCAAAACATAGTTAGTAAAAAGAGTCAGTTTTCTTGTACTTAAATCGGCATTGTGCCTTTGTATTTAATTCCGATGCAATATCTGTGTGTCATCGTCAATAAGATGGTCAGAGGGATACAGTAAACCTGAAGTGAAGCATCGGAATCTATAACTAGTGGAACAGGAATGGTTCAAAACATAGTTAGGAAGAAGAGTCTGTTTTCTTGTACTTAAATCGGCATTGTGGCTTTTGTATTTAATTCCGATGCAATTTCTGTGTTTCAACGTCAATAAGAAGGTCAGAGGGAAACAGTAAACCTGAAGTGAAGCATCGGAATCTATAACTAGTGTCACAGGATTGGCTCAAAACATAGACAGAAAGAGGAGTCAGTTTTCTTGTACTTAAGTCGGCATTGTGCCATTTGTATTTAATTCCGATGCAATTTCTGTGTTTCATCGTCGATAAGAAGGTCAGGGGGATACAGTGAACCCGATGTGAAGCATCGGAATCTATAACTAGTGTCACAGGAATGGTTCAAAACACAGACAGAAATAGTGTCAGTTTTCTTGTACTTAAGTTGGCGTTGTGCCTTTTGTATTTATTTCCGATGCAATTTCTGTGTTTCATCGCCAATATGAAGGTGAGAGGGAGACAGTAAACCTGAAATCGAGCATCGGAATCTATAACTAGTGTCACAGGAATGGTTCAAAACATAGACAGTAAGAAGAGTCGGTTTTTTTGTACTTAAGTCGGCATTGTGCCTTTTGTATTTAATTCCGATGCAATTTCTGTGTTTCATCGTCAATAAAAAGGTCAGAGGGTTACAGTAAACCTGAAGTGAAGCATCGGAATCTATAACTAGTGTCACAGGAATGGTTCAAAACATAGACAGTAGGAAGAGCGAGTCTTCTTGTACTTGAGTCGGAATTGTGCCTTTTGTATTTAATTCCGATGCAATTACTGTGTTTCATCGACAATAAGGAGGTCAGAGGGATACAGTAAACCTGAAGTGAAGCATCGGAATCTGTAACTAGTGTCACAGGAATGGTTCAAAACATAGACAGTAAGAAGAGCCAGTCTTCTTGTACTTGAGTCGGAATTGTGCCTTTTGTAATTAATTGCGATGCAATTTCTGTGTTTCATCGTCAATAAGAAGGGCAGAGGGATACAGTAAAGCTGAAGTAAAGCATCGGAAACTATAAATAGTGTCACAGGAATGGTTCAGAACATAGACAGTAAGAAGAGTCAGTTTTCTTGTACTTAAGACGGCATTGTGCATTTTGCAATTAATTCCGATGCAATATCTCTGTTTCATCGTCAATAAGAAGTTCAGAGGGATACAGTAAACCTGAAATGAAGCATCGGAATCTATAACTAGTGTCACAGGAATGGTTCACAACATAGACAGTAAGAAGAGTCAGTTTTCTTTTACTTAAGTCGGCATTGTGCCTTTTGTAATTAATTCCGATGCAATATCTCTGTTTCATCGTCAATAAGAAGGTCAGAGGGATACAGTAAACCTGAAGTGAAGCATTGGAATCAATAACTAGCGTCACAGGAATGGTTCAAACATAGACAGTAAGAAGAGCCACTCTTCGTGTACTTGAGTCGGCATTGTTCTTCTTGTATTTAATTCCGATGCAATTTCTGTGTTTCATCGTCAATAACGACGTCAGAGGGATAAAGTAAACCTGAAGTGAAGCATCGGGATCCATAAATAGTGTCACAGGAATGGTTCAAAACGTAGACAGTAAGAAGAGTCAGTCTTCTTGTACTTAAGTCGGAATTGAGCCTTTTGTATTTAATTCCGATGCAATTTCTGTGTTTCATCGTCAATAAGAATGTCAGAGGGAAACAGTAAACCCGAAGTGAAGCATCGGAAACTATAACTAGTGTCACAGGATTGGTTCAAAATATAGACAGAAAATAGAGTCAGTTTTCTTGTACTTAAGTCGGCATTGTGCCATTTGTATTTATTTCCGATGCAATTTCTGTATTTCACCGTCGATAAGAAGGTCAGGGGGATACAGTAAACCCGAAGTAAAGCATCGGAATCTATAACTAGTGTCACAGGAACGGTTCAAAACATAGGCAGTATGAAGAGCCAGTCTTCTTGTACTTGAGTCGGAATTGTGCCTTTTGTATATAATTCCGATGCAATTTCTGTGTTTCATCGTCGATAAGAAGGTCAGAGGGATACAGTAAACCTGAAGTGAAGCATCGGAATCTATAACTAGTGTCACAGGAATGGTTCAAAACATAGACAGTAAGAAGAGCCAGTCTTCTTGTACTTGAGTCGGCAATTTGCCTTTTGTATTTAATTCCGATGCAATTTCTGTGTTTCATCGTCAATAAGAAGGTCAGAGGGATACAGTAACCGTGAAATAAAGCATCGGAATCTATAACTAGTGTCACAGGAATGGTTCAAAACGTAGACAGTAAGGAGAGTCAGTTGTTTTGTACTTAAGTCGGCATTGTGCCTTTTGCATTTAATTCCGATTCAATTTCTGTGTTTCATCGTCAATAAGAAGGTCAGAGGGATACAGTAAACCTGAAGTGAAGCATCGGAATCTATAACTAGTGTCACAGGAATGGTTCAAAACATAGACAGTAAGAAGAGTCAGTTTTTTTGTACTTAGGTCGGCATTGTACGTTTTGTATTTAATTCCGATGCAATTTCTGTGTTTCATCGTCAATAAGAAGGTCAGAGGGATACAGTAAACCTGAAGTGAAGCATCGGAATCTATAACTGGTGTCACAGGAATGGTTCAAAGTATAGACAGTAGGAAGAGCCAGTCTTCTTGTACTTAAATCCTAATTGAGCCTTTTGTATTTAATTCCGAAGCAATTATTGTGTTTCATCGACAATAAGGAGGTCACAGGGATACAGTAAACCTGAAGTGAAGCATCGGAATCTATAACTAGTGTCACAGGAATGGTTCAAATCATAGACAGTAAGAAGAGCCAGTCTTCTTGTACTTGAGTCAGAATTGTGCCTTTTGTAATTAATTCCGATGCAATTTCTGTGTTTCATCGTCAATAAGAAGGGCAGAGGGATACAGTAAAGCTGAAGTGAAGCATCGGAATCTATAACTAGTGTCACAGGAATGGTTCAAAACATAGACAGTAAGAAGAGTCAGTTTTCTTGTACTTAAATCGGCATTATGCCTTTTTTATTTAATTCCGATGCTATTTCTGAGTTTCATCGTCAATAAGGAGGTCAGAGGGATACAGTAAACCTGAAGTGAAGCATCGGAATCAATAACTAGCGTCACAGGAATGGTTCAAACATAGACAGTAAGAAGAGCCAGTCTTCGTGTACTTGAGTCGGCATTTTGCTTCTTGTATTTAATTCCGATGCAATTTCTGTGTTTCATCGTCAATAAGAACGTCAGAGGGATTCAGTAAACCTGAAGTGAAGCATCGGGATCCATAAATAGTGTCACAGGAATGGTTCAAAACGTAGACAGTAAGAAGAGTCAGTCTTCTTGTATTTAAGTCGGCATTGTGCCCTTTGTATTTAATTCCGATGCAATTTCTGTGCTTCATCGCCAATAAGAAGGTCAGAGGGAAACAGTAAACCTGAAGTGAAGCATCGGAATCTATAACTCGTGTCACAGGATTGGTTCAAAATATAGACAGAAAGAAGAGTCAGTTTTCTTGTACTTAAGTCGGCATTGTGCCATTTGTATTTAATTCCGATGCAATTTCTGTGTTTCATCGTCGATAAGAAGGTCAGGGGGATACAGTAAACCCGAAGTGAAGCATCGGAATCAATAACTAGTGTCACAGGAATAGTTCAAAACATAGACAGTATGAAGAGCCAGTCGTCTTGTACTTGAGTCGGAATTGTGCCTTTTCTATTTGTTTCCGATGCAATTTCTGTGTTTCATCGTCGATAAGAAGGTCAGAGGGATACAGTAAACCTGAAGTGAAGCATCGGAATCAATAACCAGTGTCAGAGGAATGGTTCAAAACATAGACAGTAAGAAGAGCCAGTCTTCTTGTACTTGAGTTGGCATTTTGCCTTTTGTATTTAATTCCGATGCAATTTATGTGTTTCATCGTCAATAAGAAGGTCAGAAGGATAGAGTAACCCTGAAGTGAAGCATCGCAATCTGTAACTAGTGTCACTGGAATGGTTCAAACATAGACAGTTAGAAGAGTCGGTTTTCTTGTACTTAAGTCTGCATTGTGCCTTTTTTATTTAATTCCGATGCAATTTCTGTGTTTCATCGTCAATATGAAGGTCAGAGGGATACAGTAAACCTGAAGTGAAGCATCGGAATCTATAACTAGTGTCACAGGAATGGTTCAAAACATAGACAGTAAGAAGAGCCAGTCTTCTTGTGCTTGAGTCGGAATTGTGCCTTTTGTATTTAATTCCGATGCAATTTCTGTGTGTCATCGTCGATAAGAAGGTCAGAGGGATACAGTAAACCTGAAGTGAAGCATCGGAATCCATAACTAGTGCCACAGGAATGGTTCAAAACATAGACAGTAAGAAGAGCCAGTCTTCTTGTACTTGAGTCGGCAATTTGCCTTTTGTATTTAATACCGATGCCATTTCTGCGTTTCATCGTCAATAAGAAGGTCAGAGGGATACAGTAAACCTGAAATGAAGCATCGGAATCAATAACTAGTGTCACAGAAATAGTTCAAAACATAGACAGTAAGAAGAGTCAGTTTTTTTATACTTAAGTCGGCATTGTGCCTTTTGTATTTAATTCCGATGCAATTTCTGTGTTTCATCGTCGATAAGAAGGTCAGAGGGATACAGTAAACCTGAAGTGAAGCATTGGAATCTGTTACTAGTGTCACAGGAATGGTTCAAAATTTAGACAGTAGGAAGAGCCAGTCTTCTTGTACTTGAGTCGGAATTGTGTCTTTTGTATTTAATTCCGTTGCAATCACTGTGTTTCATCGACAATAAGGAGGTCAGAGGGATACAGTAAACCAGAAGTGAAGCATCGGAATCTATAACTAGTGTCACGGGAATGGTTCAAAACATAGACAGTAAGAAGAGTCAGTTTTCTTGTACATAAGACGGCATTGTGCCTTTTCCATTTAATTCCGATGCAATATCTGTGTGTCATCGTCAATAAGATGGTCAGAGGGATACAGTAAACGTGAAGTGAAGCATCGGAATCTATAACTAGTGGCACAGGAATGGTTCAAAACATAGTTAGTAAAAAGAGTCAGTTTTCTTGTACTTAAATCGGCATTGTGCCTTTGTATTTAATTCCGATGCAATATCTGTGTGTCATCGTCAATAAGATGGTCAGAGGGATACAGTAAACCTGAAGTGAAGCATCGGAATCTATAACTAGTGGAACAGGAATGGTTCAAAACATAGTTAGGAAGAAGAGTCTGTTTTCTTGTACTTAAATCGGCATTGTTGCTTTTGTATTTAATTCCGATGCAATTTCTGTGTTTCATCGTCAATAAGAAGGTCAGAGGGAAACAGTAAACCTGAAGTGAAGCATCGGAATCTATAACTAGTGTCACAGGATTGGCTCAAAACATAGACAGAAAGAGAGGTCAGTTTTCTTGTACTTAAGTCGGCATTGTGCCATTTGTATTTAATTCCGATGCAATTTCTGTGTTTCATCGTCGATAAGAAGGTCAGGGGGATACACTGAACCCGATGTGAAGCATCGGAATCTATAACTAGTGTCACAGGAATGGTTCAAAACACAGACAGAAATAGTAACAGTTTTCTTGTACTTAAGTCGGCGTTGTGCCTTTTGTATTTATTTCCGATGCAATTTCTGTGTTTCATCGCCAATATGAAGGTGAGAGGGAGACAGTAAACCTGAAATCGAGCATCGGAATCTATAACTAGTGTCACAGGAGTGGTTCAAAACATAGACAGTAAGAAGAGTCGGTTTTTTTGTACTTAAGTCGGCATTGTGCCTTTTGTATTTAATTCCGATGCAATTTCTGTGTTTCATCGTCAATAAAAAGGTCAGAGGGTTACAGTAAACCTGAAGTGAAGCATCGGAATTTATAACTAGTGTCACAGGAATGGTTCAAAACATACACAGTAAGAAGAGTCAGTTTCTTTGTACTTAAGTCGGCATTGTGCCTTTTGTAATTAATTCCGATGCAATTTCTGTGTTTCATCGTCAATAAGAAGGTCAGAGGGATACAGTAAACCTGAAGTCAAGCATCGGAATCTATAACTAGTGTCACAGGAATGATTCAAAATATAGACAGTAGGAAGAGCGAGTCTTCTTGTACTTGAGTCGGAATTGTGCCTTTTGTATTTAATTCCGATGCTTTTACTGTGTTTCATCGACAACAAGGAGGTCAGAGGGATACAGTAAACCTGAAGTGAAGCATCGGAATCTGTAACTAGTGTCACAGGAATGGTTCAAAACATAGACAGTAAGAAGAGCCAGTCTCCTTGTACTTGAGTCGGAATTGTGCCTTTTGTAATTAATTGCGATGCAATTTCTGTGTTTCATCGTCAATAAGAAGGGCAGAGGGATACAGTAAAGCTGAAGTAAAGCATCGGAAACTATAAATAGTGTCACAGGAATGGTTCAAAACATAGACAGTAAGAAGAGTCAGTTTTCTTGTACTTAAGACGGCATTGTGCATTTTGCATTTAATTCCGATGCAATATCTCTGTTTCATCGTCAATAAGAAGGTCAGAGGGATACAGTAAACCTGAAATGAAGCATCGGAATCTATAACTAGTGTCACAGGAATGGTTCACAACATAGACAGTAAGAAGAGTCAGTTTTCTTGTACTTAAATCGGCATTGTGCCTCTTGCATCTAATTCCGATGCTATTTCTGTGTTTCATCGTCAATAAGAAGGTCAGAGGGATAAAGTAAACCTAAAGTGAAGCATTGGAATCAATAACTAGCGTCACAGGAATGGTTCAAACATAGACAGTAAGAAGAGCCACTCTTCGTGTACTTGAGTCGGCATTGTTCTTCTTGTATTTAATTCCGATGCAATTTCTGTGTTTCATCGTCAATAACAACGTCAGAGGGATACAGTAAACCTGAAGTGAAGCATCGGAATCTATAACTAGTGTCACAGGAACGGTTCAAAACATAGGCAGTATGAAGAGCCAGTCTTCTTGTACTTGAGTCGGAATTGTGCCTTTTGTATATAATTCCGATGCAATTTCTGTGTTTCATCGTCGGTAAGAAGGTCAGAGGGATACAGTAAACCTGAAGTGAAGCATCGGAATCTATAACTAGTGTCACAGGAATGGTTCAAAACATAGACAGTTAGAAGAGCCAGTCTTCCTGTACTTGAGTCGGCAATTTGCCTTTTGTATTTAATTCCGATGCAATTTCTGTGTTTCATCGTCAATAAGAAGGTCAGAGGGATACAGTAACCGTGAAATAAAGCATCGGAATCTATAACTAGTGTCACAGGAATGGTTCAAAACGTAGACAGTAAGAAGAGTCAGTTGTTTTGTACTTAAGTCGGCATTGTGCCTTTTGCATTTAATTCCGATTCAATTTCTGTGTTTCATCGTCAATAAGAAGGTCAGAGGGATACAGTAAACCTGAAGTGAAGCATCGGAATCTATAACTAGTGTCACAGGAATGGTTCAAAACATAGACAGTAAGAAGAGTCAGTTTTTTTGTACTTAGGTCGGCATTGTGCGTTTTGTATTTAATTCCGATGCAATTTCTGTGTTTCATCGTCAATAAGAAGGTCAGAGGGATACAGTAAACCTGAAGTGAAGCATCGGAATCTATAACTGGTGTCACAGGAATGGTTCAAAATATAGACAGTAGGAAGAGCCAGTCATCTTGTAGTTAAATCGGAATTGAGCCTTTTGTATTTAATTCCGAAGCAATTATTGTGTTTCATCGACAATAAGGAGGTCACAGGGATACAGTAAACCTGAAGTGAAGCATCGGAATCTATAACTAGTGTCACAGGAATGGTTCAAATCATAGACAGTAAGAAGAGCCAGTCTTCTTGTACTTGAGTCAGAATTGTGCCTTTTGTAATTAATTCCGATGCAATTTCTGTGTTTCATCGTCAATAAGAAGGGCAGAGGGATACAGTAAAGCTGAAGTGAAGCATCGGAATCTATAACTAGTGTCACAGGAATGGTTCAAAACATAGACAGTAAGAAGAGTCAGTTTTCTTGTACTTAAATCGGCATTATGCCTTTTTTATTTAATTCCGATGCTATTTCTGAGTTTCATCGTCAATAAGGAGGTCAGAGGGATACAGTAAACCTGAAGTGAAGCATCGGAATCAATAACTAGCGTCACAGGAATGGTTCAAACATAGACAGTAAGAATACCCAGTCTTCATGTACTTAAGTCGGCATTGTGCTTCTTGTATTTAATTCCGATGCAATTTCTGTGTTTCATCGTCAATAAGAACGTCAGAGGGATACAGTAAACCTGAAGTGAAGCATCGGGATCCATAAATAGTGTCACAGGAATGGTTCAAAACGTAGACAGTTAGAAGAGTCAGTCTTCTTGTATTTAAGTCGGCATTGTGCCCTTTGTATTTAATTCCGATGCAATTTCTGTGCTTCATCGCCAATAAGAAGGTCAGAGGGAAACAGTAAACCTGAAGTGAAGCATCGGAATCTATAACTCGTGTCACAGGATTGGTTCAAAATATAGACAGAAAGAAGAGTCAGCTTTCTTGTACTTAAGTCGGCATTGTGCCATTTGTATTTAATTCCGATGCAATTTCTGTGTTTCATCGTCGATAAGAAGGTCAGGGGGATACAGTAAACCCGAAGTGAAGCATCGGAATCAATAACTAGTGTCACAGGAATGGTTCAAAACATAGACAGTGTGAAGAGCCAGTCGTCTTGTACTTGAGTCGGAATTGTGCCTTTTCTATTTATTTCCGATGCAATTTCTGTGCATCATCGTCGATAAGAAGGTCAGAGGGATACAGTAAACCTGAAGTGAAGCATCGGAATCTGTAACTAGTGTCACTGGAATGGTTCAAACATAGACAGTTAGAAGAGTCGGTTTTCTTGTACTTAAGTCTGCATTGTGCCTTTTTTATTTAATTCCGATGCAATTTCTGTGTTTCATCGTCAATATGAAGGTCAGAGGGATACAGTAAACCTGAAGTGAAGCATCGGAATCTATAACTAGTGTCACAGGAATGGTTCAAAACATAGACAGTAAGAAGAGCCAGTCTTCTTGTGCTTGAGCCGGAATTGTGCCTTTTGTATTTAATTCCGATGCAATTTCTGTGTGTCATCGTCGATAAGAAGGTCAGAGGGATACAGTAAACCTGAAGTGAAGCATCGGAATCCATAACTAGTGCCACAGGAATGGTTCAAAACATAGACAGTAAGAAGAGCCAGTCTTCTTGTACTTGAGTCGGCAATTTGCCTTTTGTATTTAATACCGATGCCATTTCTGTGTTTCATCGTCAATAAGAAGGTCAGAGGGATACAGTAAACCTGAAATGAAGCATCGGAATCAATAACTAGTGTCACAGAAATAGTTCAAAACATAGACAGTAAGAAGAGTCAGTTTCTTTATACTTAAGTCGGCATTGTGCCTTTTGTATTTAATTCCGATGCAATTTCTGTGTTTCATCGTCGATAAGAAGGTCAGAGGGATACAGTAAACCTGAAGTGAAGCATTGGAATCTGTTACTAGTGTCACAGGAATGGTTCAAAATATAGACAGTAGGAAGAGCCAGTCTTCTTGTACTTGAGTCGGAATTGTGTCTTTTGTATTTAATTCCGTTGCAATCACTGTGTTTCATCGACAATAAGGAGGTCAGAGGGATACAGTAAACCAGAAGTGAAGCATCGGAATCTATAACTAGTGTCACGGGAATGGTTCAAAACATAGACAGTAAGAAGAGTCAGTTTTCTTGTACATAAGACGGCATTGTGCCTTTTCCATTTAATTCCGATGCAATATCTGTGTGTCATCGTCAATAAGATGGTCAGAGGGATACAGTAAACGTGAAGTGAAGCATCGGAATCTATAACTAGTGGCACAGGAATGGTTCAAAACATAGTTAGTAAAAAGAGTCAGTTTTCTTGTACTTAAATCGGCATTGTGCCTTTGTATTTAATTCCGATGCAATATCTGTGTGTCATCGTCAATAAGATGGTCAGAGGGATACAGTAAACCTGAAGTGAAGCATCGGAATCTATAACTAGTGGAACAGGAATGGTTCAAAACATAGTTAGGAAGAAGAGTCTGTTTTCTTGTACTTAAATCGGCATTGTGGCTTTTGTATTTAATTCCGATGCAATTTCTGTGTTTCATCGTCAATAAGAAGGTCAGAGGGAAACAGTAAACCTGAAGTGAAGCATCGGAATCTATAACTAGTGTCACAGGATTGGCTCAAAACATAGACAGAAAGAGGAGTCAGTTTTCTTGTACTTAAGTCGGCATTGTGCCATTTGTATTTAATTCCGATGCAATTTCTGTGTTTCATCGTCGATAAGAAGGTCAGGGGGATACAGTGAACCCGATGTGAAGCATCGGAATCCATAACTAGTGTCACAGGAATGGTTCAAAACACAGACAGAAATAGTGTCAGTTTTCTTGTACTTAAGTCGGCGTTGTGCCTTTTGTATTTATTTCCGATGCAATTTCTGTGTTTCATCGCCAATATGAAGGTGAGAGGGAGACAGTAAACCTGAAATCGAGCATCGGAATCTATAACTAGTGTCACAGGAATGGTTCAAAACATAGACAGTAAGAAGAGTCGGTTTTTTTGTACTTAAGTCGGCATTGTGCCTTTTGTATTTAATTCCGATGCAATTTCTGTGTTTCATCGTCAATAAAAAGGTCAGAGGGTTACAGTAAACCTGAAGTGAAGCATCGGAATCTATAACTAGTGTCACAGGAATGGTTCAAAATATAGACAGTAGGAAGAGCGAGTCTTCTTGTACTTGAGTCGGAATTGTGCCTTTTGTATTTAATTCCTATGCAATTACTGTGTTTCATCGACAATAAGGAGGTCAGAGGGATACAGTAAACCTGAAGTGAAGCATCGGAATCTGTAACTAGTGTCACAGGAATGGTTCAAAACATAGACAGTAAGAAGAGCCAGTCTTCTTGTACTTGAGTCGGAATTGTGCCTTTTGTAATTAATTGCGATGCAATTTCTGTGTTTCAACGTCAATAAGAAGGGCAGAGGGATACAGTAAAGCTGAAGTAAAGCATCGGAAACTATAAATAGTGTCACAGGAATGGTTCAAAACATAGACAGTAAGAAGAGTCAGCTTTCTTGTACTTAAGACGGCATTGTGCATTTTGCATTTAATTCCGATGCAATATCTCTGTTTCATCGTCAATAAGAAGGTCAGAGGGATACAGTAAACCTGAAATGAAGCATCGGAATCTATAACTAGTGTCACAGGAATGGTTCACAACATAGACATTATGAAGAGTCAGTTTTCTTGTACTTAAATCGGCATTGTGCCTTTTGCATCTAATTCCGATGCTATTTCTGTGTTTCATCGTCAATAAGAAGGTCAGAGGGATACAGTAAACCTGAAGTGAAGCATTGGAATCAATAACTAGCGTCACAGGAATGGTTCAAACATAGACAGTAAGAAGAGCCACTCTTCGTGTACTTGAGTCGGCATTGTTCTTCTTGTATTTAATTCCGATGCAATTTCTGTGTTTCATCGTCAATAACAACGTCAGAGGGATACAGTAAACCTGAAGTGAAGCATCGGGATCCATAAATAGTGTCACAGGAATGGTTCAAAACGTAGACAGTAAGAAGAGTCAGTCTTCTTGTACTTAAGTCGGAATTGTGCCTTTTGTATTTAATTCCGATGCAAGTTCTGTGTTTCATCGTCAATAAGAAGGTCAGAGGGAAACAGTAAACCTGAAGTGAAGCATCGGAAACTATAACTAGTGTCACAGGATTGGTTCAAAGTATAGACAGAAAATAGAGTCAGTTTTCTTGTACATAAGTCGGCATTGTGCCATTTGTATTTATTTCCGATGCAATTTCTGTATTTCATCATCGATAAGAAGGTCAGGGGGATACAGTAAACCCGAAGTGAAGCATCGGAATCTATAACTAGTGTCACAGGAATGGTTCAAAACATAGGCAGTATGAAGAGCCAGTCTTCTTGTACTTGAGTCGGAATTGTGCCTTTTGTATATAATTCCGATGCAATTTCTGTGTTTCTTCGTCGATAAGAAGGTCAGAGGGATACAGTAAACCAGAAGTGAAGCATCGGAATCTATAACTAGTGTCACAGGAATGGTTCAAAACGTAGACAGTAAGAAGAGCCAGTCTTCTTGTACTTGAGTCGGCAATTTGCCTTTTGTATTTAATTCCGATGCAATTTCTGTGTTTCATCGTCAATAAGAAGGTCAGAGGGATACAGTAACCGTGAAATAAAGCATCGGAATCTATAACTAGTGTCACAGGAATGGTTCAAAACGTAGACAGTAAGAAGAGTCAGTTGTTTTGTACTTAAGTCGGCATTGTGCCTTTTGCATTTAATTCCGATTCAATTTCTGTGTTTCATCGTCAATAAGAAGGTCAGAGGGATACAGTAAACCTGAAGTGAAGCATCGGAGTCTATAACTAGTGTCACAGGAATGGTTCAAAGCATAGACAGTTAGAAGAGTCAGTTTTTTTGTACTTAGGTCGGCATTGTGCGTTTTGTATTTAATTCCGATGCAATTTCTGTGTTTCATCGTCAATAAGAAGGTCAGAGGGATACAGTACACCTGAAGTGAAGCATCGGAATCAATAACTAGCAACACAGGAATGGTTCAAACAAAGACAGTAAGAAGAGCCAGTCTTCCTGTTCTTGAGTCGGCATTGTGCCTTTTGTATTTAATTCCGATGCAATTTCTGAGTTTCATCGTCAATAAGAACGTTAGAGGGATACAGTAAACCTGAAGTGAAGCATCGGGATCCATAAATAGTGTCACAGGAATGGTTCAAAACATAGACAGTAAGAAGAGTCAGTCTTCTTGTACTTAAGTCGGCATTGTGCCTTTTGTATTTAATTCCGATGCAATTTTTGTGTTTCATCGTCAATAAGAAGGTCAGAGGGAAACAGTAAACCTGAAGTGAAGCATCGGAATCTATAACTGGTGTCACAGGATTGGCTCAAAACATAGACAGAAAGAGGAGTCAGTTTTCTTGTACTTAAGTCGGCATTGTGCCATTTGTATTTTATTCCGATGCAATTTCTGTGCTTCATCGTCGATAAGAAGGTCAGGGGGATACAGTAAACCCGAAGTGAAGCATCGGAATCTGTAACTAGTGTCACAGGAATTGTTCAAAACACAGACAGAAATAGTGTCAGTTTTCTTGTACTTAAGTCGGCGTTGTGCCTTTTGTATTTATTTCCGATGCAATTTCTGTGTTTCATCGCCAATATGAAGGTGAGAGGGAGACAGTAAACCTGAAATCGAGCATCGGAATCTATAACTAGTGTCACAGGAATGGTTCAAAACATAGACAGTAAGAAGAGCCAGTCTTCTTGAACTTGAGTCAGAATTGTGCCTTTTGTAATTAATTCCGATGCAATTTCTGTGTTTCATCGTCAATAAGAAGGGCAGAGGGATACAGTAAAGCTGAAGTGAAGCATCGGAATCTATAACTAGTGTCACAGGAATGGTTCAAAACATAGACAGTAAGAAGCGTCAGTTTTCTTGTACTTAAATCGGCATTATGCCTTTTTTATTTAATTCCGATGCTATTTCTGAGTTTCATCGTCAATAAGGAGGTCAGAGGGATACAGTAAACCTGAAGTGAAGCATCGGAATCAATAACTAGCGTCACAGGAATGGTTCAAACATAGACAGTAAGAAGAGCCAGTCTTCGTGTACTTGAGTCGGCATTGTGCTTCTTGTATTTAATTCCGATGCAATTTCTGTGTTTCATCGTCAATAAGAACATCAGAGGGATACAGTAAACCTGAAGTGAAGCATCGGGATCCATAAATAGTGTCACAGGAATGGTTCAAAACGTAGACAGTAAGAAGAGTCAGTCTTCTTGTATTTAAGTCGGCATTGTGCCTTTTGTATTTAATTCCGATGCAATTTCTGTGCTTCATCGCCAATAAGAAGGTCAGAGGGAAACAGTAAACCCGAAGTGAAGCATCGGAATCAATAACTAGTGTCACAGGAATGGTTCAAAACATAGACAGTATGAAGAGCCAGTCGTCTTGTACTTGAGTCGTAATTGTGCCTTTTCTATTTATTTCCGATACAATTTCTGTGTTTCATCGTCGATAAGAAGGTCAGAGGGATACAGTAAACCTGAAGTGAAGCATCGGAATCTATAACTAGTGTCACAGGAATAGTTCAAAACATAGACAGTAAGAAGAGCCAGTCTTCTTGTACTTGAGTCAGCAATTTGCATTTTGTATTTAATTCCGATGCATTTACTGTGTTTCATCGCCAATAAGAAGGTCAGAGGTATACAGTAACCCTGAAAAGAAGCATCGGAATCTATAACTAGTGTCACAGGAATGGTTCAAAACATAGACTGTAAGAAGAGTCAGTTTTCTTGTACTTAAGACGGCATTGTGCCTTTGTATTTAATTCCGATGCAATATCTGTGTGTCATCGTCAATAAGATGGTCAGAGGGATACAGTAAACCTGAAGTGAAGCATCGGAATCTATAACTAGTGGCACAGGAATGGTTCAAACATAGTTAGGGAGAAGAGTCTGTTTTCTTGTACTTAAATCGGCATTGTGCCTTTTGTATTTAATTCCGATGCTATTTCTGAGTTTCATCGTCAATAAGGAGGTCAAAGGGATACAGTAAACCTGAAGTGAAGCATCGGAATCAATAACTAGCAACATAGGAATGGTTCAAAACATAGACAGTAAGAAGAGTCAGTCTTCTTGTACTTAAGTCGGCATTGTGCCTTTTGTATTTAATTCCGATGCAATTTTTGTGTTTCATCGTCAATAAGAAGGTCAGAGGGAAACAGTAAACCTGAAGTGAAGCATCGGAATCTATAACTAGTGTCACAGGATTGGCTCAAAACATAGACAGAAAGAGGAGTCAGTTTTCTTGTACTTAAGTCGGCATTGTGCCATTTGTATTTAATTCCGATGCAATTTCTGTGCTTCATCGTCGATAAGAAGGTCAGGGGGATACAGTAAACCCGAAGTGAAGCATCGGAATCTATAACTAGTGTCACAGGAATGGTTCAAAACACAGACAGAAATAGTGTCAGTTTACTTGTACTTAAGTCGGCGTTGTGCCTTTTGTATTTATTTCCGATGCAATTTCTGTGTTTCATCGCCAATATGAAGGTGAGAGGGAGACAGTAAACCTGAAATCGAGCATCGGAATCTATAACTAGTGTCACAGGAATGGTTCAAAACATAGACAGTAAGAAGAGCCAGTCCTCTTGTACTTGAGTCGGCATTGTGCCTTTTGTATTTAATTCCGATGCACTTTCTGTGATTCATCGTCGATAAGAAGGTCAGAGGGATACAGTAAACCTGACGTGAAGCATCGGAATCTATAACTAGTGTCACAGGAATGGTTCAAAACATAGACAGTAAGAAGAGCCAGTCTTCTTGTACTTGAGTCGGCATTTTGCCATTTGTATTTAATTCCGATGCAATTTCTGTGTTTCATCGTTAATAAGAAGGTCAGAAGGATACAGTAACTCTGAAGTGAAGCATCGGAATCTATAACTAGTGTCACAGGAATGGTTCAAAACATAGACAGTCAGAACAGTTGGTTTTTTTGTACTTAAGTCGGCATTGTGCTTTTTGTATTTAATTCCGATGCAATTTCTGTGTTTCATCGTCAATAAGAACGTCAGAGGGTTACAGTAAACCTGAAGTGAAGCATCGGAATCTATAACTAGTGTCACAGGAATGGTTCACAACATAGACAGTAAGAAGAGTCAGTTTTCTTGTACTTAAATCGGCATTGTGCCTTTTGCATCTAATTCCGATGCTATTTCTGTGTTTCATCGTCAATGAGAAGGTCAGAGGGATACAGTAAACCTGAAGTGAAGCATTGGAATCAATAACTAGCGTCACAGGAATGGTTCAAACATAGACAGTAAGAAGAGCCACTCTTCGTGTACTTGAGTCGGCATTGTTCTTCTTGTATTTAATTCCGATGCAATTTCTGTGTTTCATCGTCAATAACAACGTCAGAATGATACAGTAAACCTGAAGTGAAGCATCGGGATCCATAAATAGTGTCACAGGAATGGTTCAAAACGTAGACAGTAAGAAGAGTCAGTCTTCTTGTACTTAAGTCGGAATTGTGCCTTTTGTATTTAATTCCGACGCAATTTCTGTGTTTCATCGTCAATAAGAAGGTCAGAGGGAAACAGTAAACCTGAAGTGAAGCATCGGAAACTATAACTAGTGTCACAGGATTGGTTCAAAGTATAGACAGAAAATAGAGTCAGTTTTTTTGTACTTAGGTCGGCATTGTGCGTTTTGTATTTAATTCCGATGCAATTTCTGTGTTTCATCGTCAATAAGAAGGTCAGAGGGATACAGTAAACCTGAAGTGAAGCATCGGAATTGATAACTGGTGTAACAGGAATGGTTCAAAATATAGACAGTAGGAAGAGCCAGTCTTCTTGTACTTAAATCGGAATTGAGCCTTTTGTATTTAATTCCGATGCAATTATTGTGTTTCATCGACAATAAGGAGGTCACAGGGATACAGTAAACCTGAAGTGAAGCATCGGAATCTATAACTAGTGTCACAGGAATGGTTCAAATCATAGACAGTAAGAAGAGCCAGTCTTCTTGAACTTGAGTCAGAATTGTGCCTTTTGTAATTAATTCCGATGCAATTTCTGTGTTTCATCGTCAATAAGAAGGGCAGAGGGATACAGTAAAGCTGAAGTGAAGCATCGGAATCTATAACTAGTGTCACAGGAATGGTTCAAAACATAGACAGTAAGAAGAGTCAGTTTTCTTGTACTTAAATCGGCATTATGCCTTTTTTATTTAATTCCGATGCTATTTCTGAGTTTCATCGTCAATAAGGAGGTCAGAGGGATACAGTAAACCTGAAGTGAAGCATCGGAATCAATAACTAGCGTCACAGGAATGGTTCAAACATAGACAGTAAGAAGAGCCAGTCTTCGTGTACTTGAGTCGGCATTGTGCTTCTTGTATTTAATTCCGATGCAATTTCTGTGTTTCATCGTCAATAAGAACGTCAGAGGGATACAGTAAACCTGAAGTGAAGCATCGGGATCCATAAATAGTGTCACAGGAATGGTTCAAAACGTAGACAGTAAGAAGAGTCAGTCTTCTTGTATTTAAGTCGGCATTGTGCCTTTTGTATTTAATTCCGATGCAATTTCTGTGCTTCATCGCCAATAAGAAGGTCAGAGGGAAACAGTAAACCCGAAGTGAAGCATCGGAATCAATAACTAGTGTCACATAAATGGTTCAAAACATAGACAGTATGAAGAGCCAGTCGTCTTGTACTTGAGTCGGAATTGTGCCTTTTCTATTTATTTCCGATGCAATTTCTGTGTTTCATCGTCGATAAGAAGGTCAGAGGGATACAGTAAACCTGAAGTGAAGCATCGGAATCTATAACTAGTGTCACAGGAATAGTTCAAAACATAGACAGTAAGAAGAGCCAGTCTTCTTGTACTTGAGTCAGCAATTTGCATTTTGTATTTAATTCCGATGCATTTTCTGTGTTTCATCGCCAATAAGAAGGTCAGAGGTATACAGTAACCCTGAAAAGAAGCATCGGAATCTATAACTAGTGTCACAGGAATGGTTCAAAACATAGACTGTAAGAAGAGTCAGTTTTCTTGTACTTAAGACGGCATTGTGCCTTTGTATTTAATTCCGATGCAATATCTGTGTGTCATCGTCAATAAGATGGTCAGAGGGATACAGTAAACCTGAAGTGAAGCATCGGAATCTATAACTAGTGGCACAGGAATGGTTCAAACATAGTTAGGAAGAAGAGTCTGTTTTCTTGTACTTAAATCGGCATCGTGCCTTTTGTATTTAATTCCGATGCTATTTCTGAGTTTCATCGTCAATAAGGAGGTCAAAGGGATACAGTAAACCTGAAGTGAAGCTTCGGAATCAATAACTAGCAACACAGGAATGGTTCAAACATAGACAGTAAGAAGAGCCAGTCTTCCTGTTCTTGAGTCGGCATTGTGCCTTTTGTATTTAATTCCGATGCAATTTCTGAGTTTCATCGTCAATACGAACGTCAGAGGGATACAGTAAACCTGAAGTGAAGCATCGGGATCCATAAATAGTGTCACAGGAATGGTTCAAAACATAGACAGTAAGAAGAGTCAGTCTTCTTGTACTTAAGTCGGCATTGTGCCTTTTGTATTTAATTCCGATGCAATTTTTGTGTTTCATCGTCAATAAGAAGGTCAGAGGGAAACAGTAAACCTGAAGTGAAGCATCGGAATCTATAACTAGTGTCACAGGATTGGCTCAAAACATAGACAGAAAGAGGAGTCAGTTTTCTTGTACTTAAGTCGGCATTGTGCCATTTGTATTTAATTCCGATGCAATTTCTGTGCTTCATCGTCGATAAGAAGGTCAGGGGGATACAGTAAACCCGAAGTGAAGCATCGGAATCTATAACTAGTGTCACAGGAATGGTTCAAAACACAGACAGAAATAGTGTCAGTTTTCTTGTACTTAAGTCGGCGTTGTGCCTTTTGTATTTATTTCCGATGCAATTTCTGTGTTTCATCGCCAATATGAAAGTGAGAGGGAGACAGTAAACCTGAAATCGAGCATCGGAATCTATAACTAGTGTCACAGGAATGGTTCAAAACGTGGACAGTATGAAGAGCCAGTCTTCTTGTACTTGAGTCGGAATTGTGCCTTTTGTATTTAATTCCGATGCAATTTCTGTGTTTCATCGTCGATAAGAAGGTCAGAAGGATACAGTAAACCTGATGTGAAGCATCGGAATCTATAACTAGTGTCACAGGAATGGTTCAAAGCATAGACAGTAAGAAGAGCCAGTCTTCTTGTACTTGAATCGGCAATTTCCCTTTTGTATTTAATTCCGATGCAATTTCTGTGTTTCATCGTCAATAAGAAGGTCAGAGGGATACAGTAACCGTGAAATGAAGCATCGGAATCTATAACTACTGTCACAGGAATGGTTCAAAACATAGACAGTAAGAAGAGTCAGTTTTTTTGTACTTAAGTCGGCATTGTGCCTTTTCCATTTAATTCCGATTCAATTTCTGTTTTTCATCGTCAATAAGAAGGTCAGAGGGATACAGTAAACCTGAAGTGAGGCATCGGAATCTATAGCTAGTGTCACAGGAATGGTTCAAAATATAGACAGTAAGAAGAGCCAGTCTTCTTGTACTTGGGTCGGAATTGTGCCTTTTGTATTTAATGCCTATGCAAATACTGAGCTTCATCGACAATAAGGAGGTCAGAGGGATACAGTAAACCTGAAGTGAAGCATCGGAATCTATAACTAGTGTCACAGGAATGGTTCAAAACATAGACAGTAAGAAGAGCCAGTCTTCTTGTACTTGAGTCGGAATTGTGCCTTTTGTAATTAATTCCGATGCAATTTCTGTGTTTCATCGCCAATAAGAAGGTCAGAGGGGTACAGTAAACCTGAAGTGAAGCATCGGAATCTATAACTAGTGTCACAGGAATGGTTCAAAACATAGACAGTAAGAAGAGTCAGTTTCCTTGTACTTAAGACGGCATTGTGCCTTTTGCATTTAATTCCGATTCAATATCTGTGTTTCATCGTCAATAAGAAGGACAGAGGGATACAGTAAACCTGAAGTGAAGCATCGGAATCTATAACTAGTGGCACAGGAATGGTTCAAAACATAGTTAGTAAGAAGAGTCAGTTTTCTTGTACTTAACTCGGCATTGTGCCTTTTGTATTTAATTCCGATGCTATTTCTGAGTTTCATCGTCAATACGGAGGTCAGAGGGATACAGTAAACCTGAAGTGAAGCATCGGAATCAATAACTAGCGTCACAGGAATAGTTCAAACATAGACAGTAAGAAGAGCCAGTCTTCCTGTACTTGAGTCGGCATTG
This sequence comes from Schistocerca americana, assembly GCF_021461395.2. Taxonomy (NCBI): domain Eukaryota; kingdom Metazoa; phylum Arthropoda; class Insecta; order Orthoptera; family Acrididae; genus Schistocerca; species Schistocerca americana. The sequence goes on along the minus strand of NC_060121.1, from coordinate 6,889,758 downwards.
TGCCTTTTGTATTTAATTCCGAAGCAATTTCTGTGTTTCATCGTCAATAAGAACGTCGGGGGGATACAGTAAACCTGAAGTGAAGCATCGGGATCCATAAATAAGGTCACAGGAATGGTTCAAAACATAGACAGTATGAAGAGTCAGTCCTCTTGTACTTGAGTCGGCATTGTGCCTCTTGTATTTAATTCCGATGCAATTTCTATGTTTCATCGTCAATAAGAAGGTCAGAGGGAAACAGTAAACCTGAAGTTAAGCATCGGAATCTATAACTAGTGTCACAGGATTGGTTCAAATCATAGACAGAAAGAGGAGTCAGTTTTCTTGTACTTAAGTCGGCATTGTGCCATTTATATTTAATTCCGATGCAATTTCTGAGTTTCATCGTCGATAAGAAGGTCATGGGGATACAGTAAACCCGAAGTGAAGCATCGGAATCTATAACTAGTGCCACAGGAATGGTTCAAAACACAGACGGTATGAAAGTCAGTTTTCTTATACTTAAGTCGGAATTGTGCTTTTGTATTTAATTCCGATGCAATTACTGTGTTTCATCGACAATAAGGAGGTCAGAGGGATACAGTAAACGCGAAGTGAAGCATCGGAATCTATAACTAGTGTCACAGGAATGGTTCAAAACATAGACAGTGAGAAGAGCCAGTCTTCTTGTACTTGAGTCGGAATTGTGCCTTTGGTAATTAATTCCGATGCAATTTCTGTGTTTCATCGTCAATAAAAAGGTCAGAGGGATACAGTAAAGCTGAAGTAAAGCATCGGAATCTATAACTAGTGTCAGTGGAATGGTTCAAAACATAGACAGTAAGAAGAGTCAGTTTACTTGTACTTAAGACGGCATTGTGCCTTTTGCATTTAATTCCGATGCAATATCTGTGTTACATCGTCAATAAGAAGGTCAGAGGGATACAGTAAACCTGAAGTGAAGCATCGCAATCTATAACTAGCGGCACAGGAATGGTTCACAACATAGACAGTAAGAAGAGTCAGTTTTCTTGTACTTAAATCGGCATTGTGCCTTTTGTATTTAACGCCGATGCTATTTCTGAGTTTCATCGTCAATAAGGAGGTCAGAGGGATACAGTAAACCTGAAGTGAAGCATCGGAATCAATAACTAGCGTCACAGGAATGGTTCAAACATAGACAGTAAGAAGAGCCAGTCTTCTTGTACTTGTGTCGGCATTGTGCCTTTTGTATTTAATTCCGATGCAATTTCTGTGTTTCATCGTCAATAAGAACGTCAGAGGGATCAGAGGGATACAGTAAACCAGAAGTGAAGCATCGGTATCCATAAATAGTGTCACAGGAAAGGTTCAAAACATAGACAGTAAGAAGAGTCAGTCTTCTTGTACTTAAGTCGGCATTGGGCCTTTTGTATTTAATTCCGATGCAATTTCTGTGTTTCATCGCCAATATGAAGGTGAGAGGGAGACAGTAAACCTGATATCGAGAATCGGAATCTATAACTAGTGTCACAGGAATGGTTCAAAACATAGACAGTAGGAAGAGCCAGTCCTCTTGATCTTGAGTCGGCATTGTGCCTTTTGTATTTAATTCCGATGCAATTTCTAAGTTTCATCGTCGATAAGAAGGTCAGAGGGATACAGTAAACCTGAAGTGAAACATCGGAATCTATAACTAGCGTCACAGGAATGGTTCAAAACATAGACAGTAAGAAGAGCCAGTCTTCTTGTACTTGAGTCGGCATTTTGCCTTTAGTATTTAATTCCGATGCAATTTCTGTGTTTCACCGTCAATAAGTAGGTCAGAAGGATACAGTAAAACTGAAGTGAAGAATCGGAATCTATAACTAGTGTCACAGGATTGGTTCAAAACATAGACAGTAAGAAGAGTCAGTTTTTTTGTACTTACTTCGGCATTGTGCCTTTTGTATTTAATTCCGATGCAATTTCTGTGTCTCATCGTCAATAAGAAGGTCAGAGGGATACAGTAAACCTGAGGTGAAGCATCGGAATCTATAACTAGTGTCACAGGAATGGTTCAAAGCATAGACAGTGAGAAGTGCCAGTCTTATTGAACTTGAGTTGGAATTGTGCCTTATGTATTCATTTCCGAATTAATTTCTGTGTTTCATCGACAATAAGGAGGTCAGTGGGATGCAGTAAACCTGAAGTGAAGCATCGGAATCTATAACTAGTGTCCCAGGAGTGGTTCAAAACATAGACAGTAAGAAGAGCCAGTCTTCTTGAACTTGAGTCAGAATTGTGCCTTTTGTAATTAATTCCGATGCAATTTCTGTGTTTCATCGTCAATAAGAAGGGCAGAGGGATACAGTAAAGCTGAAGTGAAGCATCGGAATCTATAACTAGTGTCACAGGAATGGTTCAAAACATAGACAGTAAGAAGAGTCAGTTTTCTTGTACTTAAATCGGCATTATGCCTTTTTTATTTAATTCCGATGCTATTTCTGAGTTTCATCGTCAATAAGGAGGTCAGAGGGATACAGTAAACCTGAAGTGAAGCATCGGAATCAATAACTAGCGTCACAGGAATGGTTCAAACATAGACAGTAAGAAGAGCCAGTCTTCGTGTACTTGAGTCGGCATTGTGCTTCTTGTATTTAATTCCGATGCAATTTCTGTGTTTCATCGTCAATAAGAACGTCAGAGGGATACAGTAAACCTGAAGTGAAGCATCGGGATCCATAAATAGTGTCACAGGAATGGTTCAAAACGTAGACAGTAAGAAGAGTCAGTCTTCTTGTATTTAAGTCGGCATTGTGCCTTTTGTATTTAATTCCGATGCAATTTCTGTGCTTCATCGCCAATAAGAAGGTCAGAGGGAAACAGTAAACCCGAAGTGAAGCATCGGAATCAATAACTAGTGTCACATAAATGGTTCAAAACATAGACAGTATGAAGAGCCAGTCGTCTTGTACTTGAGTCGGAATTGTGCCTTTTCTATTTATTTCCGATGCAATTTCTGTGTTTCATCGTCGATAAGAAGGTCAGAGGGATACAGTAAACCTGAAGTGAAGCATCGGAATCTATAACTAGTGTCACAGGAATAGTTCAAAACATAGACAGTAAGAAGAGCCAGTCTTCTTGTACTTGAGTCAGCAATTTGCATTTTGTATTTAATTCCGATGCATTTTCTGTGTTTCATCGCCAATAAGAAGGTCAGAGGTATACAGTAACCCTGAAAAGAAGCATCGGAATCTATAACTAGTGTCACAGGAATGGTTCAAAACATAGACTGTAAGAAGAGTCAGTTTTCTTGTACTTAAGACGGCATTGTGCCTTTGTATTTAATTCCGATGCAATATCTGTGTGTCATCGTCAATAAGATGGTCAGAGGGATACAGTAAACCTGAAGTGAAGCATCGGAATCTATAACTAGTGGCACAGGAATGGTTCAAACATAGTTAGGAAGAAGAGTCTGTTTTCTTGTACTTAAATCGGCATCGTGCCTTTTGTATTTAATTCCGATGCTATTTCTGAGTTTCATCGTCAATAAGGAGGTCAAAGGGATACAGTAAACCTGAAGTGAAGCTTCGGAATCAATAACTAGCAACACAGGAATGGTTCAAACATAGACAGTAAGAAGAGCCAGTCTTCCTGTTCTTGAGTCGGCATTGTGCCTTTTGTATTTAATTCCGATGCAATTTCTGAGTTTCATCGTCAATACGAACGTCAGAGGGATACAGTAAACCTGAAGTGAAGCATCGGGATCCATAAATAGTGTCACAGGAATGGTTCAAAACATAGACAGTAAGAAGAGTCAGTCTTCTTGTACTTAAGTCGGCATTGTGCCTTTTGTATTTAATTCCGATGCAATTTTTGTGTTTCATCGTCAATAAGAAGGTCAGAGGGAAACAGTAAACCTGAAGTGAAGCATCGGAATCTATAACTAGTGTCACAGGATTGGCTCAAAACATAGACAGAAAGAGGAGTCAGTTTTCTTGTACTTAAGTCGGCATTGTGCCATTTGTATTTAATTCCGATGCAATTTCTGTGCTTCATCGTCGATAAGAAGGTCAGGGGGATACAGTAAACCCGAAGTGAAGCATCGGAATCTATAACTAGTGTCACAGGAATGGTTCAAAACACAGACAGAAATAGTGTCAGTTTTCTTGTACTTAAGTCGGCGTTGTGCCTTTTGTATTTATTTCCGATGCAATTTCTGTGTTTCATCGCCAATATGAAAGTGAGAGGGAGACAGTAAACCTGAAATCGAGCATCGGAATCTATAACTAGTGTCACAGGAATGGTTCAAAACGTGGACAGTATGAAGAGCCAGTCTTCTTGTACTTGAGTCGGAATTGTGCCTTTTGTATTTAATTCCGATGCAATTTCTGTGTTTCATCGTCGATAAGAAGGTCAGAAGGATACAGTAAACCTGATGTGAAGCATCGGAATCTATAACTAGTGTCACAGGAATGGTTCAAAGCATAGACAGTAAGAAGAGCCAGTCTTCTTGTACTTGAATCGGCAATTTCCCTTTTGTATTTAATTCCGATGCAATTTCTGTGTTTCATCGTCAATAAGAAGGTCAGAGGGATACAGTAACCGTGAAATGAAGCATCGGAATCTATAACTACTGTCACAGGAATGGTTCAAAACATAGACAGTAAGAAGAGTCAGTTTTTTTGTACTTAAGTCGGCATTGTGCCTTTTCCATTTAATTCCGATTCAATTTCTGTTTTTCATCGTCAATAAGAAGGTCAGAGGGATACAGTAAACCTGAAGTGAGGCATCGGAATCTATAGCTAGTGTCACAGGAATGGTTCAAAATATAGACAGTAAGAAGAGCCAGTCTTCTTGTACTTGGGTCGGAATTGTGCCTTTTGTATTTAATGCCTATGCAAATACTGAGCTTCATCGACAATAAGGAGGTCAGAGGGATACAGTAAACCTGAAGTGAAGCATCGGAATCTATAACTAGTGTCACAGGAATGGTTCAAAACATAGACAGTAAGAAGAGCCAGTCTTCTTGTACTTGAGTCGGAATTGTGCCTTTTGTAATTAATTCCGATGCAATTTCTGTGTTTCATCGCCAATAAGAAGGTCAGAGGGGTACAGTAAACCTGAAGTGAAGCATCGGAATCTATAACTAGTGTCACAGGAATGGTTCAAAACATAGACAGTAAGAAGAGTCAGTTTCCTTGTACTTAAGACGGCATTGTGCCTTTTGCATTTAATTCCGATTCAATATCTGTGTTTCATCGTCAATAAGAAGGACAGAGGGATACAGTAAACCTGAAGTGAAGCATCGGAATCTATAACTAGTGGCACAGGAATGGTTCAAAACATAGTTAGTAAGAAGAGTCAGTTTTCTTGTACTTAACTCGGCATTGTGCCTTTTGTATTTAATTCCGATGCTATTTCTGAGTTTCATCGTCAATACGGAGGTCAGAGGGATACAGTAAACCTGAAGTGAAGCATCGGAATCAATAACTAGCGTCACAGGAATAGTTCAAACATAGACAGTAAGAAGAGCCAGTCTTCCTGTACTTGAGTCGGCATTGTGCCTTTTGTATTTAATTCCGAAGCAATTTCTGTGTTTCATCGTCAATAAGAACGTCGGGGGGATACAGTAAACCTGAAGTGAAGCATCGGGATCCATAAATAAGGTCACAGGAATGGTTCAAAACATAGACAGTATGAAGAGTCAGTCCTCTTGTACTTGAGTCGGCATTGTGCCTCTTGTATTTAATTCCGATGCAATTTCTATGTTTCATCGTCAATAAGAAGGTCAGAGGGAAACAGTAAACCTGAAGTTAAGCATCGGAATCTATAACTAGTGTCACAGGATTGGTTCAAATCATAGACAGAAAGAGGAGTCAGTTTTCTTGTACTTAAGTCGGCATTGTGCCATTTATATTTAATTCCGATGCAATTTCTGAGTTTCATCGTCGATAAGAAGGTCATGGGGATACAGTAAACCCGAAGTGAAGCATCGGAATCTATAACTAGTGCCACAGGAATGGTTCAAAACACAGACGGTATGAAAGTCAGTTTTCTTATACTTAAGTCGGAATTGTGCTTTTGTATTTAATTCCGATGCAATTACTGTGTTTCATCGACAATAAGGAGGTCAGAGGGATACAGTAAACGCGAAGTGAAGCATCGGAATCTATAACTAGTGTCACAGGAATGGTTCAAAACATAGACAGTGAGAAGAGCCAGTCTTCTTGTACTTGAGTCGGAATTGTGCCTTTGGTAATTAATTCCGATGCAATTTCTGTGTTTCATCGTCAATAAAAAGGTCAGAGGGATACAGTAAAGCTGAAGTAAAGCATCGGAATCTATAACTAGTGTCAGTGGAATGGTTCAAAACATAGACAGTAAGAAGAGTCAGTTTACTTGTACTTAAGACGGCATTGTGCCTTTTGCATTTAATTCCGATGCAATATCTGTGTTACATCGTCAATAAGAAGGTCAGAGGGATACAGTAAACCTGAAGTGAAGCATCGCAATCTATAACTAGCGGCACAGGAATGGTTCACAACATAGACAGTAAGAAGAGTCAGTTTTCTTGTACTTAAATCGGCATTGTGCCTTTTGTATTTAACGCCGATGCTATTTCTGAGTTTCATCGTCAATAAGGAGGTCAGAGGGATACAGTAAACCTGAAGTGAAGCATCGGAATCAATAACTAGCGTCACAGGAATGGTTCAAACATAGACAGTAAGAAGAGCCAGTCTTCTTGTACTTGTGTCGGCATTGTGCCTTTTGTATTTAATTCCGATGCAATTTCTGTGTTTCATCGTCAATAAGAACGTCAGAGGGATCAGAGGGATACAGTAAACCAGAAGTGAAGCATCGGTATCCATAAATAGTGTCACAGGAAAGGTTCAAAACATAGACAGTAAGAAGAGTCAGTCTTCTTGTACTTAAGTCGGCATTGGGCCTTTTGTATTTAATTCCGATGCAATTTCTGTGTTTCATCGCCAATATGAAGGTGAGAGGGAGACAGTAAACCTGATATCGAGAATCGGAATCTATAACTAGTGTCACAGGAATGGTTCAAAACATAGACAGTAGGAAGAGCCAGTCCTCTTGATCTTGAGTCGGCATTGTGCCTTTTGTATTTAATTCCGATGCAATTTCTAAGTTTCATCGTCGATAAGAAGGTCAGAGGGATACAGTAAACCTGAAGTGAAACATCGGAATCTATAACTAGCGTCACAGGAATGGTTCAAAACATAGACAGTAAGAAGAGCCAGTCTTCTTGTACTTGAGTCGGCATTTTGCCTTTAGTATTTAATTCCGATGCAATTTCTGTGTTTCACCGTCAATAAGTAGGTCAGAAGGATACAGTAAAACTGAAGTGAAGAATCGGAATCTATAACTAGTGTCACAGGATTGGTTCAAAACATAGACAGTAAGAAGAGTCAGTTTTTTTGTACTTACTTCGGCATTGTGCCTTTTGTATTTAATTCCGATGCAATTTCTGTGTCTCATCGTCAATAAGAAGGTCAGAGGGATACAGTAAACCTGAGGTGAAGCATCGGAATCTATAACTAGTGTCACAGGAATGGTTCAAAGCATAGACAGTGAGAAGTGCCAGTCTTATTGAACTTGAGTTGGAATTGTGCCTTATGTATTCATTTCCGAATTAATTTCTGTGTTTCATCGACAATAAGGAGGTCAGTGGGATGCAGTAAACCTGAAGTGAAGCATCGGAATCTATAACTAGTGTCCCAGGAGTGGTTCAAAACATAGACAGTAAGAAGAGCCAGTCTTCTTGTACTTGAGTCGGAATTGTACCTTTTGTATTTAATTCCGATGCAATTTCAGTGCTTCATCGTCAATAAGAAGGTCAGAGGGATACAGTAAAGCTGAAGTGAAGCATCGGAATCGATTACTAGTGTCACAGGAATGGTTCAAAAAATAGTGAGTAAGATGAGACAGTCTTCTTGTACTTAAGTCGGCATAGTGCCTTTTGTATTTAATTCCGATGCAATTTCTATGTTTCATCGTCAATATAAGGTGAGAGGGATACAGTAAACCCGAAGTGAAGCATCGGAATCTATAACTAGTGTCACAGGAATGGTTAAAAACATTGACAGTAAGAAGAGTCAGTTTTCTTGTACATAAGTCTGCATTGTGAATTTTGTATTTCATTCCGATGCAATTTCTGTGTTTCATCGTCAATACGAAGGTCAGAGGGATACAGTAAACCTGAAGTGATGCATCGGAAACTATAACTAGTGTCACAGGATTGGTTCAAAGCATAGACAGAAAGAAGAGTCTGTTTTCTTGTACTTGAGTCGGCATTGTGCCTTTTGTATTTAATTCCGATGCAATTTCTGTGTTTCGTCGTCAATAAGAAGGTCTATGGGTACAGTAAACCTGAAGTGAAGCATCGGAATCTAAAACCGGTCTCACAGGAAAGGTTCAAAACATAGACAGTAAGATGAGTCAGTTTTCATGTACTTAAGTCGGCATTGAGCCTTTTTTATTTAATTCCGATGCAATTTCTGTGATTTATCGTCAATAAGATGGACAGAGATATACAGTAAACCTGAAGTGAAGCATCGGAATCTATAACTAGTGTCACAGGAATGGTTGAAAACATAGACAGTAAGAAGGGTCAGATTTCTTGTACTTAAGTTGGCATTGTGCCTTTTGTATTTAATTCCGATGCAATTTCTGTGTTTCATCAACAACAAGAGGGTCAGAGGGATACAGAAAATTTGAAGTGAAGCATCGGAATCTATAACTAGTGTCACAGGAATGGTTCAAAACATAGAAAGTAAGAAGAATCTGTTTCCTTGTACTTAGGTCGGCATTGTTCCTTTTCTATTTATTTAGAAAGCAATTTCTATGTTTCATCGTCAATAAGAAGGCCAGAGGGATACAGTAAACCTTAAGTGAAGCATCGGAAACCATAATTAGTGTCACAGGAATGGTTCAAAGCATAGACAGTAAGAAGAGTCAGTTTTCTTGTACTTAAGTCGGCATTGTGCCGTTTGTATTTAATTCCGATGCAATTTCAGTGTTTCATCGTCAATAAGAAGGTCAGAGGGATACAGTGAACCTAAAGTGAAGCATCGGAATCTATAACTAGTTTCACAGGAATGTTTCAAAACATAGACAGTAAGAAGAGTAGGTTACCTTGTACTTAAGTCGGCATTGTGCCTTTTGTATTTAATTCCGATGCAATTTCTGTGTTTCGTCGTCAATTAGAAGGTCAGAGGGATACAGTAAACCTCAAGTAAAGCATCGGAATCTATAACTAGGGTCACAGGAATGGTTCAAAGCATAGACAGTAAGAAGAGTCAGTTTTCTTGTACTTAAGTCGGCATTGTGCCTTTTGTATTTAATTCCGATGCAATTTCTGTGTTTCATCGTGGATACGAAGGTCAGAGGGATACAGTAAACCTGAAGTGAAGCATCGGAATCTATAACTAGTGTCACAGGAATGGTTCAAAGCATAGACAGTAAGAATTGTCAGTTTTCTTGTACTTAAGTCGGCATTGTGCCTTTTGTATTTAATTCCGATGCAATTTCTGTGTTTTATCGTCAATAGGAAGGTCAGAGGGATACAGTATACCTAACGTGATGCATCGGAATCTAAAACTAGTGTCACAGGAATGGTGCAAAACATAGACAGTAAGAAGAGTCAGTTTTCTTGTACTTAAGTCACGATTGTGCCTTCTGTATTTAATTCCGCTGCAATATCTGTGTTTCATCGTCAATAAGAAGGTGTAAGGGATACAGTAAACCTGAGGTGAAGCATCGGAATCTATAACTAGTGTCACAGGAATGGTTCAAAGCATAGACAGTAAGAAGAGTCAGTTTTCTTTTACTTAAGTCGGCATTGTGCCTTTTGTATTTAATTCCGATGCAATTTCTGTGTTTTCTCGTCAATAAGAAGGTCAGAGATATACAGTAAACCTGAAGTGAAGCATCGGAATCTATAACTAGTGTCACAGGAATGGTTCGAAGCATAGACGGTAAGAAGAGTCAGTTTTCTTGTACTTAATTTGGCATTGTGCCTTTCGCATATAATTCCGATGCAATTTCTGTGTTTCATCAACAACAAGAAGGTCAGAGGGATACAGTAAACCTGAAGTGAAGCATCGGAATCTATAACTAGTGTCACAGGAATGGTTCAAATCTTAGACAGGAAGAAGAGTAAGTTTTCTTGTACTTAAGTCGGCATTGTGCATTTTGTATTTAATTCCGATGCAATATCTGTGTTTCATCTTCAATAAGATGGTCAGAGGGATACGGTAAACCTGAAGTGATGCAAAGGAATCCATAACTAGTGTCACAGGATTGGTTCAAAACATAGAAAGTAAGAAGAATCTGTTTTCTTGTATTTATGTCGGCATTGTTCCTTTTCTATTTATTTAGAATGCAATTGCTATGTTTCATCGTCAATAAGAAGGTCAGAGGGATACAGTAAACCTGAAGTGAAGCATCAGAATCCATAACTAGTGTCACAGGAGTGGTTCAAAACATTGACAGTAAGATGAGTCAGTTTTCTTGTACTTAAGTCTGCATTGTGCCCTTTGTATTTAATTCCGATGCAATTTCAGTGTTTCATCGTCAATAAGAAGGTCAGAGGGATACAGTGAACCGGAAGGGAAGCATCGGAATCTATAACTAGTGTCACGGGAATGGATCAAAACATAGACAGTAAGAAGAGTCTGTTTTCTTGTACTTAAGTCGGCATTGTGCCTTTTGTATTTACTTCCGATGCCATTTCTGTGATTCATCGTCAATAAGAAGGTCAGAGGGATACAGTAAACCTGAAGTGAAGCATCGGAATCTATAACTAGTGTCACAGGAATGGTTGAAACATAGACAGTAAGAAGAGTCAGTTTTTTCGTACTGAAGTCGGCATTGTGCCTTTTGTATTTATTTCCGATGCAATTTCTGTGTTTCATCGTCAATAAGAAGGTCAGAGGGATACAGTAAACCTGAAGTGAAGCATCGGAATCTATAACTAGTGTCACATGAATGGTTCAAACATAGACAGTGAGAAGGGTCAGTTTTCTTGTACATTAGTCGGCATTGTGCCTTTTGTATATAATTCCAAAGCAATTTCTGTGATTCGTCGTCAATAAGAAGGTCAGAGGGATACAGTAAACCTGAAGTGAAGCATCGGAATCGATAACTAGTGTCACATGAATGGTTCAAAACATAGACAGTAAGAAGAGTCAGTTTTCTTGTACTTAAGTCGACATTGTGCCTTTTGTATTTAATTCCGATGCAATTTCTGTGTTTCATCGTCAATAAGAACGTCAGAGGGTAACAGTAAACCTGAAGTGAAGCATCGGAATCTATAACTAGTGAACAGGAATGGTTCAAAACATAGACAGTAAGAAGAGTCAGTATTCTTGTACTGAAGTCGGCATTGTGCCTTTTGTATCTAATTCCGCAGCAATCTCTGTGTTTCATCGTCTATAATAAGGTCAGAGGGCTACAGTAAACCTGAAGTGAAGCATCGGAATCTATAACTAGTGTCACATGAATGGTTCAAAACATAGACAGTAAGGAGAGTCAGTTTTCTTGTAATTAAGTCGGAATTGTGCCTTTTGTATTTAAATCCGATGTAATTTCTGTAATTAATCGTCAATAAGAAGGTCAGAGGGATACAGTAACCCTGAAGTGAAGCATCGGAATCTATAACTGGAGTCACAGGAATGGTTCAAAGCATAGACCGTAAGAAGAGTCAGTTTTCTTGTACTTAAGTCGGCATTGTGCCTTTTGTATTTAATTCCGTTGCAATTTCTGTGTTTCAACGTCAACAAGAAGGTCAGGGGGATACAGTAAACCTTAAGTGAAGCATCAGAATCTATAATTAGTGTCACAGGAATGGTTCAAAACATAGATAGTAAGAAGAGTCAGTTTTCTTGTACTTAAGTCGGCATTGTGAATTTTGTATTTAATTCCGATGCAATTTCTGTGTTTCATCGTCAATAGGAACGTCAGAGTGTAACAGAAAACCTGAAGTGAAGCATGGGAATCTATAACTAGTGTCACAGGAATGGTTCAAAACATAGACAGTAAGAAGAGTCAGTATTCTTGTACTGAAGTCGGCATTGTGCCTTTTGTGTCTAAGTCCGAAGCAATTTCTGTGTTTCATCGTCAATAATAAGGTCAGAGGGATACAGTAAACCTGAAGTGAATCATCGGAATCTATAACTAGTGTCACAGGAATGGTTCAAAACATAGACAGTAACAAGAGTCAATTTTCTTGTACTTAAGTCGGCATTGCGCCTTTTGTATTTAATTCCGATGCAATTTCTGTGTTTCATCGTCAATACGAAGGTCAGAGGGATACAGCAAAGTTGAAGTGAAGCATCGGAATGTATAACTAGTGTCAGAGGAATGGTTCAAAACTTAGACAGTAAGAAGAGTCGGTTTTCTTTTACTTAAGTCAGCATTGTGCCTTTTGTATTTAAATCCGTTGCAATTTCTGTGTTTCATCGTCAATAAGAAGGTCAGAGGGATACAGTAAACCTGAGGTGAAGCATTGAAATCCATAACTAGTGTCACAGGAATGGTTCAAAACATAGACAGTAAGAAGAGTCAGTTTTCTTGTACTTAGGTCGGCATTGTGCCTTTTCTATTTAATTCCCATGCAATTTCTGTGTTTCATCATCAATAAGAAGGTCAGAGGGATACAGTAGCCCTGAAGTGAAGCATCGCAATCAATAACTAGTGTCACAGGAATGGTTCAAAGCATAGACAATAAGAAGAGTTAGTTTTCTTGTACTTAAGTCAACATTGTGCCTTTTGTACTTAACTCCGATGCAATTTCTGTGATTCATCGTCAATAAGAAGGTCAGAGGGATACAGTAAACCTGAAGTGAAGCATCGGAATCTATAACTAGTGTCACAGGAATGGTTGAAACATAGACAGTAAGAAGAGTCAGTTTTCTCGTACTGAAGTCGGCATTCTGCCTTTTGTATTTAATTTCGATGCAATTTCTGTGTATCATCGTCAATAAGAAGGTCAGAGGGATACAGTAAACCTGAAATGAGGCATCGGAATCTATAACTAGTGTCACGTAAATGGTTCAATCATAGACAGTAAGAAGGGTCAGTTTTCTTGTACATTAGTCGGCATTGTGCCTTTTGTATTTAATTCCGATGCAATTTCTGTGATTCGTCGTCAATAAGAAGGTCAGAGGGATACAGTAAACCTGAAGTGAAGCATCGGAATCTATAACTAGTGTCACATGAATGGTTCTAAACATAGACAGTAAGAAGAGTCAGTTTTCTTGTACTTAAGTCGGCAATAAGCCTTTTGTATTTTATTCCGATGAAATTTCTGTGTTTCATCGTCAATAAGAACGTCAGAGGGTAACAGTAAAACTGAAGTGAAGCATCGGAATCTATAACTAGTGTCACAGGAATGGTTCAAAACATAGACAGTAAGAAGAGTTAGTATTCTTGTACTTAAGTCGGCATTGTGCTTTTTGTATCTTATTCCGAAGCAATTTCTGTGTTTCATCGTCAATAATAAGGTCAGAGGGATACAGTAAACCTGAAGTGAAGCATCGGAATCTATAACTAGTGTCATATGAATCGTTCAAAACATAGACAGTAAGGAGTGTCAGTTTTCTTGTAATTAAGTCGGCATTGTGCCTTTTGTATTTAAATCCGACGCAATTTCTGTATTTAATCGTCAATAAGAAGATCAGAGGGATACAGTAACCCTGAAGTGAAGCATCAGAATCTATAACTAGTGTCACGTGAATGGTTCAAAACATAGACAGTATGAAGAGTCAGTTATCTTGCACTTAAATCGTCATTGTGCCTTTTGTATTTAATTCCGATGCAATTTCTGTGATTCATCGTCAATAAGAAGGTCAGAGGGATACAGTAAACCTGAAGTGAAGCATCGGAATCTATAACTAGAGTCACAGGAATGGTTCAAATCATAGACAGTAAGAAGAGTCAGTTTTCTTGTACTTAAGTCGGCATTGTGCCTTTTGTATTTAATTCCGTTGCTATTTCTGTGTTTCATCGTCAATAAGAAGGTCAGGGGGATACAGTAAACCTTAAGTGAAGCATCAGAATCTAAAATTAGCGTCACAGGAATGGTTCAAAACATAGACAGTAGGAAGTGTCAGTCTCCTAGTACTTAAGTAGGCATTGTGAAATTTGTATTTAATTCCGATGCAATTTCTGTGTCTCATCGTCAATTATAAGGTCAGAGGGATACAGTAAACCTGAAGTGAAGCATCTAAATCTATAACTAGTGTCAGAGGAATGGTTCAAAACTTAGACAGTAAGAAGAGTCGGTTTTCTTGTACTTAAGTCAGCATTGTGCCTTTTGTATTTAAATCCGTTGCAATTTCTGTGTTTCATCGTCAATAAGAAGGTCAGAGGGATACAGTAAACCTGAGGTGAAGCATCGAAATCCATAACTAGTGTCACAGGAATGGTTCAAAACATAGACAGTAAGAAGAGTCAGTTTTCTTGTACTTAACTCGCCATTGTGCCTTTTGTATTTCATTCCGATGCAATTTCTGTGTTTCATCGCCAATACGAAGGTCAGAGGGATACAGTAAGCCTGAAGTGATGCATCGGAAACTGTAACTAGTGTCACAGGATTATTTCAAAACATAGACAGAAAGTAGAGTCAGTTTTCTTGTACTTAAGTCGGCTATGTGCCTTTTGTATTTAATTCCGATGCAATATCTGTGTTTCATCGTAGATAAGAAGGTCAGAGGGATACAGTAATCCTGAAGTGAAGCATCGGAATCTAAAACTAGAGTCACAGGAATGGTTCAAAACATAGACAGTAAGAAGAGCCAGTCTTCTTGTACTTGAGTCGGAATTGTGTCTTTTGTATTTAATTCCAATGTAATTTCTGTGTTTCGTCGTCAATAAGAAGGTCCATGGGATACAATAAACCTGAAGTGAAGCATCGGAATCTAAAACCGGTCTCACAGAAAAGGTTCAAAACATAGACAGTAAGAAGAGATAGCCTTCTTGTACTTGTGTCGGCATTGTGCCTTTTGTATTTAATTCCGACGCAATTTCTGTGTTTCATCGTCAGTAAGACTATCAGAGGGATACAGTAAACCTGAAGTGAAGCATCGGAATCTATAACTAGTGTCACAGGTATGGGACATAACAGAGACAGTAAGAATAGTCAGTTTTCTTGTACTTAATTCGGCATTGTGAATGTTTTATTTAATTCCGATACAATTCCTGTGTTTCGTCGTCAATAAGAAGGTCAGAGGGATACAGTAAACCTGAAGTGAAGCATCGGAATCTATATCTAGTGTCAAAGGAATGGTTCAAAACATAGACAGTAAGAAGAGTCAGTTTTCTTATACATATGTCGGCATTGTGCCTTTTGTATTTTATAATGATGCAATTTCTGTGTTTCATCGTCAATAGGAAGGTCAGAGGGATACAGTAAACCTGAAGTGAAGCATCGGAATCTATAACTAGTGTCACAGGAATGGTTCCTAACATAGACAGTAACAAGAGTCAATTTTCTTGTACTTAAGTCGGCATTGTGCCTTTTGTATCTTATTCCGAAGCAATTTCTGTGTTTCATCGTCAATAATAAGGTACTTAGGTCGGCATTGTGCCTTTTTTACTTATTTCCGATGCAATTTCTGTGTTTCATCGTCAATAAGAAGGTCAGAGGGATACAGTAACCCTGAAGTGAAGCATCGGAATCAATAACTAGTGTCACAGGAATGGTTCAAAACATAGACAGTAAGAAGAGTCAGTTTTCTTGTACTTAAGTCGGCATTGTGCCTTTTGTATTTGATTCCCATGAAATTTCTGTGTTTCATCGTCAATAAGAAGGTCAGAGGGATACAGTAAACCTGAAGTGAAGCAACGCAATCTATAACTAGTGTCACAGGAATGGTTCAAAGCATAGACAATAAGAAGAAACAGTTTTCCTGTACTTAAGTCAGCATTGTGCCTTTTGTACTTAATTCCGATGCAATTTCTGTGATTCACCGTCAATAAGAAGGACAGAGGGATACAGTAAAAATGAAGTGAAGCATCGGAATCTATAACTAGTGTCACAGGAATGGTTCAAAACATAGACAGTGAGAAGAGTCAGTTTTCTTGTACTTAAGTCGGCATTGTGCCTTTTGTATTTAACTCCGATGCAATTTCTGTGTTTCATCGTCAATAAGAAGGTCAGAGGGATACAGTAAATCTGAAGTGAAGCATCGGAATCTATAACTAGTGTCACAGGAATGGTTCAAAACATAGACAGTAAGAAGAGTCAGTTTTCTTGTACTTAACTCGCCATTGTGCCTTTTGTATTTCATTCCGATGCAATTTCTGTGTTTCATCGTCAATACGAAGGTCGGAGGGATACAGTAAACCTGAAGTGATGCATCGGAAACTGTAACTAGTGTCACAGGATTAGTTCAAAACATAGACAGAAAGAAGAGTCAGTTTTCTTGTACTTAAGTCGGCTATGTGCCTTTTGTATTTAATTCCGATGCAATATCTGTGTTTCATCGTAGATAAGAAGGTCAGAGGGATACAGTAAACCTGAAGTGAAGCATCGGAATCTAAAACTAGAGTCACAGGAATGGTTCAAAGCATAGACAGTAACAAGAGCCAGTCTTCTTGTACTTGAGTCGGAATTGTGTCTTTTGTATTTAATTCCAATGTAATTTCTGTGTTTCGTCGTCAATAAGAAGGTCCATGGGATACAATAAACCTGAAGTGAAGCATCGGAATCTAAAACCGGTCTCACAGAAAAGGTTCAAAACATAGACAGTAAGAAGAGATAGCCTTCTTGTACTTGTGTCGGCATTGTGCCTTTTGTATTTAATTCCGACGCAATTTCTGTGTTTCATCGTCAGTAAGAAGGTCAGAGGGATACAGTAAACCTGAAGTGAAGCATCGGAATCTATAACTAGTGACACAGGTAGGGGACATAACAGAGACAGTAAGAATAGTCAAATTTCTTGTACTTAATTCGGCATTGTGAATGTTTTATTTAATTCCGATTCAATTCCTGTGTTTCGTCGTCAATAAGAAGGTCAGAGGGATACAGTAAACCTGAAGTGAAGCATCGGAATCTATATCTAGTGTCAAAGGAATGGTTCAAAACATAGACAGTAAGAAGAGTCAGTTTTCTTATACATATGTCGGCATTGTGCCTTTTGTATTTTATTATGATGCAATTTCTGTGTTTCATCGTCAATAGGAAGGTCAGTGGGATACAATAAACCTGAAGTGAAGCAACGGAATCTATAACTAGTGTCACAGGAATGGTTCCTAACATAGACCGTAACAAGAGTCAATTTTCTTGTACTTAAGTCGGCATTGTGCCTTTTGTATCTTATTCCGAAGCAATTTCTGTGTTTCATCGTCAATAATAAGGTCAGAGGGATACAGTAAACCTGAAGTGAAGCATCGGAATCTATAACTAGTGTCACGTAAATGGTTCAAAACATAGACAGTAAGGAGAGTCAGTTTTCTTGTAATTAAGTCGGCATTGTGCCTTTTGTATTTAAATCCGATGCAATTTCTGTAATCAATCGTCAATAAGAAGATCAGAGGGATACAGTAACCCTGAAGTGAAGCATCGGAATCTATAACTAGTGTCACGTGAATGGTTCAAAACATAGACAGTATGAAGAGTCAGTTATCTTGCACTTAAGTCGGCATTGTGCCTTTTGTATTTAATTCCGATGCAATTTCTGTGATTCATCGTCAATAAGAAGGTCAGAGGGATACAGTAAACCTGAAGTGAAGCATCGGAATCTATAACTAGAGTCACAGGAATGGTTCAAAACATAGACAGTAAGAAGAGTCAGTTTTCTTGTACTTAGGTCGGCATTGTGCCTTTTGTATTTAATTCCGTTGCAATTTCTGTGTTTCATCGTCAATAAGAAGGTCAGGGGGATACAGTAAACCTGAGGTGAAGCATCGAAATCCATAACTAGTGTCACAGGAATGGTTCAAAACATAGACAGTAAGAAGAGTCAGTTTTCTTGTACTTAGGTCGGCATTGTGCCTTTTCTATTTAATTCCCATGCAATTTCTGTGTTTCATCATCAATAAGAAGGTCAGAGGGATACAGTAGCCCTGAAGTGAAGCATCGCAATCAATAACTAGTGTCACAGGAATGGTTCAAAACATAGACAGTAAGGAGTGTCAGTTTTCTTGTACTTAAGTCGGCATTGTGCCTTTTGTATTTAATTCCGATGAAATTTCTGTGTTTCATCGTCAATAAGAAGGTCAGAGGAATACAGTAAACCTGAAGTGAAGCATCGCTATCTATAACTAGTGTCACAGGAATGGTTCAAAGCATAGACAATAAGAAGAGTTAGTTTTCTTGTACTTAAGTCACCATTGTGCCTTTTGTACTTAACTCCGATGCAATTTCTGTGATTCATCGTCAATAAGAAGGTCAGAGGGATACAGTAAACCTGAAGTGAAGCATCGGAATCTATAACTAGTGTCACAGGAATGGTTGAAACATAGACAGTAAGAAGAGTCAGTTTTCTCGTACTGAAGTCGGCATTCTGCCTTTTGTATTTAATTTCGATGCAATTTCTGTGTATCATCGTCAATAAGAAGGTCAGAGGGATACAGTAAACCTGAAATGAGGCATCGGAATCTATAACTAGTGTCACGTAAATGGTTCAATCATAGACAGTAAGAAGGGTCAGTTTTCTTGTACATTAGTCGGCATTGTGCCTTTTGTATTTAATTCCGAAGCAATTTCTGTGATTCGTCGTCAATAAGAAGGTCAGAGGGATACAGTAAACCTGAAGTGAAGCATCGGAATCTATAACTAGTGTCACATGAATGGTTCTAAACATAGACAGTAAGAAGAGTCAGTTTTCTTGTACTTAAGTCGGCAATAAGCCTTTTGTATTTAATTCCGATGCAATTTCTGTGTTTCATCGTCAATAAGAACGTCAGAGGGTAACAGTAAAACTGAAGTGAAGCATCGGAATCTATAACTAGTGTCACAGGAATGGTTCAAAACATAGACAGTAAGAAGAGTTAGTATTCTTGTACTTAAGTCGGCATTGTGCTTTTTGTATCTTATTCCGAAGCAATTTCTGTGTTTCATCGTCAATAATAAGGTCAGAGGGATACAGTAAACCTGAAGTGAAGCATCGGAATCTATAACTAGTGTCATATGAATCGTTCAAAACATAGACAGTAAGGAGTGTCAGTTTTCTTGTAATTAAGTCGGCATTGTGCCTTTTGTATTTAAATCCGACGCAATTTCTGTATTTAATCGTCAATAAGAAGATCAGAGGGATACAGTAACCCTGAAGTGAAGCATCAGAATCTATAACTAGTGTCACGTGAATGGTTCAAAACATAGACAGTATGAAGAGTCAGTTATCTTGCACTTAAATCGTCATTGTGCCTTTTGTATTTAATTCCGATGCAATTTCTGTGATTCATCGTCAATAAGAAGGTCAGAGGGATACAGTAAACCTGAAGTGAAGCATCGGAATCTATAACTAGAGTCACAGGAATGGTTCAAAACATAGACAGTAAGAAGAGTCAGTTTTCTTGTACTTAAGTCGGCATTGTGCCTTTTGTATTTAATTCCGTTGCTATTTCTGTGTTTCATCGTCAATAAGAAGGTCAGGGGGATACAGTAAACCTTAAGTGAAGCATCAGAATCTAAAATTAGCGTCACAGGAATGGTTCAAAACATAGACAGTAGGAAGTGTCAGTCTCCTAGTACTTAAGTAGGCATTGTGAAATTTGTATTTAATTCCGATGCAATTTCTGTGTCTCATCGTCAATTATAAGGTCAGAGGGATACAGTAAACCTGAAGTGAAGCATCTAAATCTATAACTAGTGTCAGAGGAATGGTTCAAAACTTAGACAGTAAGAAGAGTCGGTTTTCTTGTACTTAAGTCAGCATTGTGCCTTTTGTATTTAAATCCGTTGCAATTTCTGTGTTTCATCGTCAATAAGAAGGTCAGAGGGATACAGTAAACCTGAGGTGAAGCATCGAAATCCATAACTAGTGTCACAGGAATGGTTCAAAACATAGACAGTAAGAAGAGTCAGTTTTCTTGTACTTAACTCGCCATTGTGCCTTTTGTATTTCATTCCGATGCAATTTCTGTGTTTCATCGCCAATACGAAGGTCAGAGGGATACAGTAAACCTGAAGTGATGCATCGGAAACTGTAACTAGTGTCACAGGATTATTTCAAAACATAGACAGAAAGTAGAGTCAGTTTTCTTGTACTTAAGTCGGCTATGTGCCTTTTGTATTTAATTCCGATGCAATATCTGTGTTTCATCGTAGATAAGAAGGTCAGAGGGATACAGTAATCCTGAAGTGAAGCATCGGAATCTAAAACTAGAGTCACAGGAATGGTTCAAAACATAGACAGTAAGAAGAGCCAGTCTTCTTGTACTTGAGTCGGAATTGTGTCTTTTGTATTTAATTCCAATGTAATTTCTGTGTTTCGTCGTCAATAAGAAGGTCCATGGGATACAATAAACCTGAAGTGAAGCATCGGAATCTAAAACCGGTCTCACAGAAAAGGTTCAAAACATAGACAGTAAGAAGAGATAGCCTTCTTGTACTTGTGTCGGCATTGTGCCTTTTGTATTTAATTCCGACGCAATTTCTGTGTTTCATCGTCAGTAAGACTATCAGAGGGATACAGTAAACCTGAAGTGAAGCATCGGAATCTATAACTAGTGTCACAGGTATGGGACATAACAGAGACAGTAAGAATAGTCAGTTTTCTTGTACTTAATTCGGCATTGTGAATGTTTTATTTAATTCCGATTCAATTCCTGTGTTTCGTCGTCAATAAGAAGGTCAGAGGGATACAGTAAACCTGAAGTGAAGCATCGGAATCTATAACTAGTGTCACAGGAATGGTTCCTAACATAGACAGTAACAAGAGTCAATTTTCTTGTACTTAAGTCGGCATTGTGCCTTTTGTATCTTATTCCGAAGCAATTTCTGTGTCTCATCGTCAATAATAAGGTACTTAGGTCGGCATTGTGCCTTTTTTACTTATTTCCGATGCAATTTCTGTGTTTCATCGTCAATAAGAAGGTCAGAGGGATACAGTAACCCTGAAGTGAAGCATCGGAATCAATAACTAGTGTCACAGGAATGGTTCAAAACATAGACAGTAAGAAGAGTCAGTTTTCTTGTACTTAAGTCGGCATTGTGCCTTTTGTATTTGATTCCCATGAAATTTCTGTGTTTCATCGTCAATAAGAAGGTCAGAGGGATACAGTAAACCTGAAGTGAAGCAACGCAATCTATAACTAGTGTCACAGGAATGGTTCAAAGCATAGACAATAAGAAGAAACTGTTTTCCTGTACTTAAGTCAGCATTGTGCCTTTTGTACTTAATTCCGATGCAATTTCTGTGATTCACCGTCAATAAGAAGGTCAGAGGGATACAGTAAAAATGAAGTGAAGCATCGGAATCTATAACTAGTGTCACAGGAATGGTTCAAAACATAGACAGTAAGAAGAGTCAGTTTTCTTGTACTTAAGTCGGCATTGTGCCTTTTGTATTTAACTCCGATGCAATTTCTGTGTTTCATCGTCAATAAGAAGGTCAGAGGGATACAGTAAATCTGAAGTGAAGCATCGGAATCTATAACTAGTGTCACAGGAATGGTTCAAAACATAGACAGTAAGAAGAGTCAGTTTTCTTGTACTTAACTCGCCATTGTGCCTTTTGTATTTCATTCCGATGCAATTTCTGTGTTTCATCGTCAATACGAAGGTCGGAGGGATACAGTAAACCTGAAGTGATGCATCGGAAACTGTAACTAGTGTCACAGGATTAGTTCAAAACATAGACAGAAAGAAGAGTCAGTTTTCTTGTACTTAAGTCGGCTATGTGCCTTTTGTATTTAATTCCGATGCAATATCTGTGTTTCATCGTAGATAAGAAGGTCAGAGGGATACAGTAAACCTGAAGTGAAGCATCGGAATCTAAAACTAGAGTCACAGGAATGGTTCAAAACATAGACAGTAACAAGAGCCAGTCTTCTTGTACTTGAGTCGGAATTGTGTCTTTTGTATTTAATTCCAATGTAATTTCTGTGTTTCGTCGTCAATAAGAAGGTCAGAGGGATACAGTAAACCTGAAGTGAAGCATCGGAATCTATAACTAGTGACACAGGTAGGGGACATAACAGAGACAGTAAGAATAGTCAAATTTCTTGTACTTAATTCGGCATTGTGAATGTTTTATTTAATTCCGATTCAATTCCTGTGTTTCGTCGTCAATAAGAAGGTCAGAGGGATACAGTAAACCTGAAGTGAAGCATCGGAATCTATATCTAGTGTCAAAGGAATGGTTCAAAACATAGACAGTAAGAAGAGTCAGTTTTCTTATACATATGTCGGCATTGTGCCTTTTGTATTTTATTATGATGCAATTTCTGTGTTTCATCGTCAATAGGAAGGTCAGAGGGATACAGTAAACCTGAAGTGAAGCAACGGAATCTATAACTAGTGTCACAGGAATGGTTCCTAACATAGACCGTAACAAGAGTCAATTTTCTTGTACTTAAGTCGGCATTGTGCCTTTTGTATCTTATTCCGAAGCAATTTCTGTGTTTCATCGTCAATAATAAGGTCAGAGGGATACAGTAAACCTGAAGTGAAGCATCGGAATCTATAACTAGTGTCACGTAAATGGTTCAAAACATAGACAGTAAGGAGAGTCAGTTTTCTTGTAATTAAGTCGGCATTGTGCCTTTTGTATTTAAATCCGATGCAATTTCTGTAATCAATCGTCAATAAGAAGATCAGAGGGATACAGTAACCCTGAAGTGAAGCATCGGAATCTATAACTAGTGTCACGTGAATGGTTCAAAACATAGACAGTATGAAGAGTCAGTTATCTTGCACTTAAGTCGGCATTGTGCCTTTTGTATTTAATTCCGATGCAATTTCTGTGATTCATCGTCAATAAGAAGGTCAGAGGGATACAGTAAACCTGAAGTGAAGCATCGGAATCTATAACTAGAGTCACAGGAATGGTTCAAAACATAGACAGTAAGAAGAGTCAGTTTTCTTGTACTTAGGTCGGCATTGTGCCTTTTGTATTTAATTCCGTTGCAATTTCTGTGTTTCATCGTCAATAAGAAGGTCAGGGGGATACAGTAAACCTTAAGTGAAGCATCAGAATCTAAAATTAGTGTCACAGGAATGGTTCAAAACATAGACAGTAGGAAGTGTCAGTCCTCTAGTACTTAAGTAGGCATTGTGAATTTTGTATTTAATTCCGATGCAATTTCTGTGTTTCATCGTAGATAAGAAGGTCAGAGGGATACAGTAAACCTGAAGTGAAGCATCGGAATCTAAAACTAGAGTCACAGGAATGGTTCAAAACATAGACAGTAAGAAGAGCCAGTCTTCTTGTACTTGAGTCGGAATTGTGCCTTTTGTATTTAATTCCAATGTAATTTCTGTGTTTCGTCGTCAATAAGAAGGTCCATGGGATACAATAAACCTGAAGTGAAGCAAAGGAATCTAAAACCGGTCTCACAGAAAAGGTTCAAAACATAGACAGTAAGAAGAGATAGCCTTCTTGTACTTGTGTCGGCATTGTGCCTTTTGTATTTAATTCCGAAGCAATTTCTGTGTTTCATCGTCTGTAAGAAGGTCAGAGGGATACAGTAAACCTGAAGTGAAGCATCGGAATCTATAACTAGTGTCACAGGAATGGGACATAACAGAGAGAGTAAGAATAGTCAGTTTTCTTGTACTTAATTCGGCATTGTGAATGTTTTATTTAATTCCGATTCAATTCCTGTGTTTCATCGTCAATAAGAAAGTCAGAGGGATACAGTAAACCTGAAGTGAAGCATCGGAATCTATATCTAGTGTCAAAGGAATGGTTCAAAACATAGACAGTAAGAAGAGTCAGTTTTCTTATACATATGTCGGCATTGTGCCTTTTGTATTTTATTATGATGCAATTTCTGTGTTTCATCGTCAATAGGAAGGTCAGAGGGATACAGTAAACCTGAAGTGAAGCATCGGCATCTATAACTAGTGTCACAGGAATGGTTCAAAACATATACAGTAAGAAGAGTCAGTTTTCTAGTACTTAAGTCGGCATTGTGCCTTTTGTATTTAACACCGATGCAATGTCTGTGTTTCATCGTCAATAAGAAGGTCAGAGAGATACAGTAAACCAGAAGTGAAGCATCGGAATCTATAACTAGTGTCACAGGAATTGTTCAAAACTTAGACAGTAAGAAGAGTCAGTTTTCTTGTACTAAACTCGCCATTGTGCCATTTGTATATAAATCCGATGCAATTTCTGTGTTTCATCGTCAATAAGAAGTTCAGAGGGATACAGTAAGCCTGAAGTGAAGCATCGGAATCTATAACTAGTGTCACAGGAATGGTTCAAAACATAGACAGTCAGAAGAGTCAGTTTTCTTGTACTTAAGTCGGCATTGTGCCTTTTGTATTTAATTCCGATGCAATTTCTGTGATTCATCGTTAATAAGAAGGTCAGAGGGATTCAGTAAACCTGAAGTGAAGCATCGGAATCTGTTACTAGTGTCACAGGAATGGTTCAAAACATAGAGCCTAAGATGAGACAGTCTTCTTGTACTTAAGTCGGCCTAGTGCCTTTTGTATTTCATTCCGATGCAATTTCTGTGTTTCATCGTTGATACGAAGGTCAGAGGGATACAGTAAACCTGAAGTGAAGCATCGGAATCTTAAACTAGTCACAGGAATGGTTCAAAACATAGACAGTAAGAAGAGCCAGTCTTCTTGTACTTGAGTCGGAATTGTGCCTTTTGTATTTTATTCCGATGCAATTTCTGTGTTTCGTCGTCAATAAGAAGGTCCATGGGATACAATAAACCTGAAGTGAAGCATCGGAATCTAAGACCGGTCTCACAGGAAAGGTTCAAAACATAGACAGTAAGAAGAGATAGTCTTCTTGTACTTGTGTCAGCATTGTGCCTTTTGTATTTAATTCCGATGCAATTTCTGTGTTTCATCGTCAGCAAGAAGGTCAGAGGGTTACAGTAAGCCTGAAGTGAAGCATCGGAATCTATAACTAGTGTCACAGGAATGGTTCAAAACAGAGACAGTAAGAAGAGACAGTTTTCTTGTACTTAAGTCGGCATTGTGAATGTTTTATTTAATTCCGATGCAATTCCTGTGTTTCATCGTCAATAAGTAGGTCAGAGGGATACAGTAAACCTGAAGTGAAGCATCGGAATCTATATCTACTGTCAAAGGAATGGTTCAAAACATAGACAGTAAGAAGAGTCAGTTTCCTTGTACAGAAGTCGGCATTGTGCCTTTTGTATTTAATTCCGATGCAATTTCTGTGTTTCATCGTCAATACGAAGGTCAGAGGGATACAGTCAACCTGAAGTGAAGCATCGGAATCTATAACTAGTGTCAAAGGAATGGTTCAAAACATAGACAGTAAGAAGAGTCAGTTTTCTTATACATAAGTATGCATTGTGCCTTTTGTATTTTATTATGATGCAATTTCTGTGTTTCATCGTCAATAAGAAGGTCAGAGGGATACAGTAAACCTGAAGTGAAGCATCGGAATCTATAACTAGTGTCACAGGAATGGTTCCTAACATAAACAGTAACAAGAGTCAATTTTCTTGTACTTAAGTCGGCATTGTGCCTTTTGTATTTAATTCCGATGCAATTTCTGTGTTTCATCGTCAATAAGAAGGTCAGAGGGATACAGTAAACCTGAGGTGAAGCATCGGAATCCATAACTCGAGTCACAGCAATGGTTCAAAACATAGACATTAAGAAGAATCAATTTTCTTGTACTTAAGTCGGCATTGTGCCTTTTGTATTTAATTCCGATGCAATTTCTGTGATTCATCGTCAATAAAAAGGTCAGATTGATACAGTAAAGCTGAAGTGAAGAATCTGAATCTGTAACTAGTGTCACAGGAATGGTTCAAAACATCGACAGTAAGAAAAGTCAGTTTTCTTGTACTCAAGTCGTCATTGTGCCTTTAGTATTTAATTCCGTTGCTATTTCTGTGATTCATCGTCAATAAGAAGGTCAGAGGGATACAGTAAACCTGAGGTGAAGCATCGGAATCTAAAACTAGAGTCACAGGAATGGTTCAAAACATAGACACTAAGAAGAGCCAGTCTTATTGTACTTGAGTCGGAATTGTGCCTTTTGTATTTAATTCCGATGCAATTTCTGTGTTTCGTCGTCAATAAGAAGGTCCATGGGATACAGTAAATCTGAAGTGAAGCATCGGGATCTGAAACCGGTCTCACAGGAAAGGTTCAAAACATAGACAGTAAGAAGAGATATCCTTCTTGTACTTGAGTCGGAATTGTGCCTTTTGTATTTAATTCCGATGCAATTTCTGTGTTTCATCGTCAATAAGAAGGTCAGAGGGATACGGTAAAGCTGAAGTGAAGCATCGGAATCTATTACTAGTGTCACAGGAATGGTTCAAAACATAGAGAGTAAGATGAGACAGTCTTCTTGTACTTAAATCGGCATAGTGCCTTCTGTATTTAATTCCGATGCAAATTTTGTGTGTTTCATCGTCAAAATGAGGTCAGAGGGATACAGTAAACCTGAAGTGAGGCATCGGAATCAATGACTAGTGTCACAGGAATGGTTCAAAACATAGAGAGTAAGAAGGGTAAGTTTTCTTGTACTTAAGTCTGCATTGTGCCTTTTGTATTTAATTCCGTTGCAATTTCTGTGTTTCATCGTCAATAAGAAGGTCAGAGGGATACAGTAAACCTGAAGTGAAGCATCGGAATCTATAACTAGTGTCACAGGAATGGTTCAAAACATAGACAGTAAGAAGAGCCAGTCTTCTTGTACTTGAGTCGGAATTGTGCCTTTTGTATTTAATTCCGATGCAATTTCTGTGTTTCATCGACAATAAGGAGGTCAGAGGGATACAGTAAACCTGAAGTGAAGGATCGGAATCTATAACTAGTGTCACAGGAATGTTTCAAAACATAGACAGTAGGAAGCGTCAGTTTTCTTGTACATAAGTCTGCATTGTGCCTTTTGTATTTCATTCCGATGCAATTTCTGTGTTTTATCGTCAATACGAAGGTCAGAGGGATACAGTAAACCTGAAATGAAGCATCGGAAACTATAACTAGTGTCACAGGATTAGTTCAAAACATAGACAGAAAGAAGAGTCAGTTTTCTTGTACTTAAGTCGGAATTGTTCCTTTTGTATTTAATTTCGATGCAGTATCTGTGTTTCATCGTCGATAAGAAGGTCAGAGGGATACAGTAAACCTGAAGTGAAGAATCGGAATCTAAAACTAGAGTCACAGGAATGGTTCAAAACATAGACATTAAGTAGAGCCAGTCTACTTGTACTTGAGTCGGAATTGTACCTTTTGTATTTAATTCCGACGCAATTTCTGTGATTCGTCGTCAATAAGAAGGTCCATGGGATACAGTAAACCTGAAGTGAAGCATCGGAATCTAAAACCGGTCTCACAGGAAAGGTTCAAAACATAGACGGTAAAAAGAGATAGCCTTCTTCTACTTGTGTCGGCATTGTGCCTTTTGTATTTAATTCCGAAGCAATTTCTGTGTTTCATCGTCTGTAAGAAGGTCAGAGGGATACAGTAAACCTGAAGTGAAGCATCGGAATCTATAACTAGTGTCACAGGAATGGGACATAACAGAGACAGTAAGAATAGTCAGTTTTCTTGTACTTAATTCGGCATTGTGAATGTTTTATTTAATTCCGATTCAATTCCTGTGTTTCATCGTCAATAAGAAGGTCAGAGGGATACAGTAAACCTGAAGTGAAGCATCGGAATCTATAACTAGTGTCAAAGGAATGGTTCAAAACATAGACAGTAAGAAGAGTCAGTTTTCTTAGACATATGTCGGCATTGTGCCTTTTGTATTTTATTATGATGCAATTTCTGTGTTTCATCGTCAATAGGAAGGTCAGAGGGATACAGTAAACCTGAAGTGAAGCATCGGCATCTATAACTAGTGTCACAGGAATGGTTCCTAACATAGACAGTAACAAGAGTCAATTTTCTTGTACTTAAGTCGGCATTGTGCCTTTTGTATTTAATTCCGATGCAATTTCCGTGTTTCATCGTCAATAAGAAGGTCAGAGGGATACAGTAAAGCTGAAGTGAAGCATCGGAATCTGTAACTAGTGTCACAGGAATGGTTCAAATCTTAGACAGTAAGAAGAGTCAGTCTTCTAGTACTTAAGTCGGAATTGTGAATTTTGTATTTTATTCCGATGCAATTTCTGTGTTTCATCGTCAATAAGAAGTTCAGAGGGATACAGTAAACCTGAAGTGAAGCATCGGAATCTATAACTAGTGTCACAGGAATGGATCGAAGCATAGACGGTAAGAAGAGTCAGTTTTGTTGTACATTAGTCGGCATTGTGCCTTTTCTATTTAATTCCGAAGCAATTTCTGTGTTTCATCGTCAATAAGAAAGTGAGAGGGATACAGTAACCGTGAAGTGAAGCATCGGAATCTATAACTAGTGTCATAGGAATGGTTCAAAACATAGACAGTCAGAAGAGTCAGTTTTCTTGTACTTAAGTCGGCATTGTGAATTTTGTATTTAATTCCGATGCAATTTCTGTGATTCATCGTCAATAAGAAGGTCAGAGCGATGCAGCAAAAATGAAGTGAAGCATCGGAATCTATAACTAGTGTCACAGGAATGGTTCAAAACATATACAGTAAGAAGAGTCAGTTTTCTTGTACTAAACTCGCCATTGTGCCATTTGTATATAAATCCGATGCAATTTCTGTGTTTCATCGTCAATAAGAAGTTCAGAGGGATACAGTAAGCCTGAAGTGAAGCATCGGAATCTATAACTAGTGTCACAGGAATGGTTCAAAACATAGACAGTCAGAAGAGTCAGTTTTCTTGTACTTAAGTCGGCATTGTGCCTTTTGTATTTAATTCCGATGCAATTTCTGTGATTCATCGTCAATAAGAAGGTCAGAGGGATTCAGTAAACCTGAAGTGAAGCATCGGAATCTGTTACTAGTGTCACAGGAATGGTTCAAAACATAGAGCCTAAGATGAGACAGTCTTCTTGTACTTAAGTCGGCCTAGTGCCTTTTGTATTTCATTCAAATGCAATTTCTGTGTTTCATCGTTGATACGAAGGTCAGAGGGATACATTAAACCTGAAGTGAAGCATCGGAATCTTAAACAAGTCACAGGAATGGTTCAAAACATAGACAGTAAGAAGAGCCAGTCTTCTTGTACTTGAGTCAGAATTGTGCCTTTTGTATTTTATTCCGATGCAATTTCTGTGTTTCGTCGTCAATAAGAAGGTCCATGGGATACAATAAACCTGAAGTGAAGCATCGGAATCTAAAACCGGTCTCACAGGAAAGGTTCAAAACATAGACAGTAAGAAGAGATAGTCTTCTTGTACTTGTGTCAGCATTGTGCCTTTTGTATTTAATTCCGATGCAATTTCTGTGTTTCATCGTCAGCAAGAAGGTCAGAGGGTTACAGTAAGCTTGAAGTGAAGCATCGGAATCTATAACTAGTGTCACAGGAATGGTTCAAAACAGAGACAGTAAGAAGAGACAGTTTTCTTGTACTTAAGTCGTCATTGTGAATGTTTTATTTAATTCCGATGCAATTCCTGTGTTTCATCGTCAATAAGTAGGTCAGAGGGATACAGTAAACCTGAAGTGAAGCATCGGAATCTATATCTACTGTCAAAGGAATGGTTCAAAACGTAGACAGTAAGAAGAGTCAGTTTCCTTGTACAGAAGTCGGCATTGTGCCTTTTGTATTTAATTCCGATGCAATTTCTGTGTTTCATCGTCAATAAGAAGGTCAGAGGGATACAGTCAACCTGAAGTGAAGCATCGGAATCTATAACTAGTGTCAAAGGAGTGGTTCAAAACATAGACAGTAAGAAGAGTCAGTTTTCTTATACATAAGTATGCATTGTGCCTTTTGTATTTTATTATGATGCAATTTCTGTGTTTCATCGTCAATAAGAAGGTCAGAGGGATACAGTAAACCTGAGGTGAAGCATCGGAATCTATAACTAGTGTCACATGAATGGTTCCTAACATAAACAGTAACAAGAGTCAATTTTCTTGTACTTAAGTCGGCATTGTGCCTTTTGTATTTAATTCCGATGCAATTTCTGTGTTTCATCGTCAATAAGAAGGTCAGAGGGATACAGTAAAGCTGAAGTGAAGCATCGGAATCTGTAACTAGTGTCACAAGAATGGTTCAAAACATCGACAGCAAGAAGAGTCAGTTTTCTTGTACTCAAGTCGGCATTGTGCCTTTTCTATTAAATTCCGTTGATATTTCTGTGATTCATCGTCAATAAGAAGGTCAGAGGGATACAGTAAACCTGAGGTGAAGCATCGGAATCCATAACTCGAGTCACAGCAATGGTTCAAAACATAGACATTAAGAAGAATCAATTTTCTTGTACTTAAGTCGGCATTGTGCCTTTTGTATTTAATTCCGATGCAATTTCTGTGTTTCATCGTCAATAAAAAGGTCAGAGGAATACAGTAAAGCTGAAGTGAAGCATCTGAATCTGTAACTGGTGTCACAGGAATGGTTCAAAACATCGACAGTAAGAAAAGTCAGTTTTCTTGTACTCAAGTCGTCATTGTGCCTTTAGTATTTAATTCCGTTGCTATTTCTGTGATTCATCGTCAATAAGAAGGTCAGAGGGATACAGTAAACCTGAGGTGAAGCATCGGAATCTAAAACTAGAGTCACAGGAATGGTTCAAAACATAGACACTAAGAAGAGCCAGTCTTATTGTACTTGAGTCGGAATTGTGCCTTTTGTATTTAATTCCGATGCAATTTCTGTGTTTCGTCGTCAATAAGAAGGTCCATGGGATACAGTAAATCTGAAGTGAAGCATCGGAATCTAAAACCGGTCTCACAGGAAAGGTTCAAAACATAGACAGTAAGAAGAGATATCCTTCTTGTACTTGAGTCGGAATTGTGCCTTTTGTATTTAATTCCGATGCAATTTCTATGTTTCATCGTCAATAAGAAGGTCACAGGGATACGGTAATGCTGAAGTGAAGCATCGGAATCTATTACTAGTGTCACAGGAATGGTTCAAAACATAGAGAGTAAGATGAGACAGTCTTCTTGTACTTAAATCGGCATAGTGCCTTCTGTATTTAATTCCGTTGCAATTTCTGTGTTTCATCGTCAATAAGAAGGTCAGAGGGATACAGTAAACCTGAAGTGAAGCATCGGAATCTATAACTAGTGTCACAGGAATGGTTCAAAACATAGACAGTAAGAAGAGCCAGTCTTCTTGTACTTGAGTCGGAATTGTGCCTTTTGTATTTAATTCCGATGCAATTTCTGTGTCTTATCGACAATAAGGAGGTCAGAGGGATACAGTAAACCTGAAGTGAAGGATCGGAATCTATAACTAGTGTCACAGGAATGTTTCAAAACATAGACAGTAGGAAGCGTCAATTTTCTTGTACATAAGTCTGCATTGTGCCTTTTGTATTTCATTCCGATGCAATTTCTGTGTTTTATCGTCAATACGAAGGTCAGAGGGATACAGTAAACCTGAAATGAAGCATCGGAAACTATAACTAGTGTCACAGGATTAGTTCAAAACATAGACAGAAAGAAGAGTCAGTTTTCTTGTACTTAAGTCGGAATTGTGCCTTTTGTATTTAATTCCGATGCAGTATCTGTGTTTCATCGTCGATAAGAAGGTCAGAGGGATACAGTAAACCTGAAGTGAAGAATCGGAATTTAAAACTAGAGTCACAGGAATGGTTCAAAACATAGACATTAAGTAGAGCCAGTCTACTTGTACTTGAGTCAGAATTGTACCTTTTGTATTTAATTCCGACGCAATTTCTGTGTTTCGTCGTCAATAAGAAGGTCCATGGGATACATTAAACCTGAAGTGAAGCATCGGAATCTAAAACCGGTCTCACAGGAAAGGTTCAAAACATAGACGGTAAGAAGAGATAGCCTTCTTCTACTTGTGTCGGCATTGTGCCTTTTGTATTTAATTTCGATGCAATTTCTGTGTTTCATCGTCAGTAAGAAGGTCAGAGGGATACAGTAAACCTGAAGTGAAGCATCGGAATCTATAACTAGTGTCACAGGATTGGTTCAAAACAGAGACAGTAAGAAGAGTCAGTTTTCTTGTACTTCAGTCGGCATTGTGAATTTTTTATTCAATTCCGATGCAATTCCTGTGTTTCATCGTCAATAAGAAGGTCAGAGGGATATAGTAAACCTGAAGGGAAGCAGCGGAATCTATAACTAGTGTCAAAGGAATGGTTCAAAACATAGGCAGTAAGAAGAGTTAGTTTCCTTGTACTTAACTCGGCATTGTGCCTTTTGTATTTAATTCCGATGCAATTTCTGTGTTTCATCGTCAATAAGAAAGTCAGAATGATACAGTCAACCTGAAGTGAAGCATCGGAATCTATAACTAGTGTCAAAGGAATGGTTCAAATCATAGACAGTAAGAAGAGTCAGTTTTCTTATACATAAGTAGGCATTGTGCCTTTTGTATTTTATTATGATGCAATTTCTGTGTTTCATCGTCAATAAGAAGGACAGAGGGATACAGTAAACCTGAAGTGAAGCATCGGAATATATAACTAGTGTCACAGGAATGGTTCCTAACATAAACAGTAACAAGAGTCAGTTTTCTAGTACTTCAGTCGGCATTGTGCCTTTTGTATTTAATTCCGATGCAATTTCTGTGTTTCATCGTCAATAAGAAGGTCAGAGGGATACAGCATAGCTGAAGTGAAGCATCGGAATCTGTAACTAGTGTCACAGGAATGGTTCAAAACATCGACAGTAAGAAGAGTCAGTTTTCTTGTACTCAAGTCGGCATTGTGCCTTTTCTATTAAATTCCGTTGCTATTTCTGTGATTCATCGTCAATAAGAAGGTCAGAGGGATACAGTAAACCTGAGGTGAAGCATCGGAATCCATAACTCGAGTCACAGGAATGGTTCAAAACATAGACATTAAGAAGAGTCAATTTTCTTGTACTTGAGTCGGAATTGTGCCTTTTTTATTTAATTCCGATGCAATTTCTGTGTTTCGTCGTCAATAAGAAGGTCCATGGGATACAGTAAATCTGAAGTGAAGCATCGGAATCTAAAACCGGTCTCACAGGAAAGGTTCAAAGCATAGACAGTAAGAAGAGATAGCCTTCTTGTACTTGAGTCGGATTTGTGCCTTTTGTATTTAATTCCGATGCAATTTCTGTGTTTCATCGTCAATAAGAAGGTCAGAGGGATACGGTAAAGCTGAAGTGAAGCATCGGAATCTATTACTAGTGTCACAGGAATGGTTCAAATCATAGACAGTAGGAAGCGTCAGTTTTCTTGTACATAAGTCTGCATTGTGCCTTTTGTATTTCATTCCGATGCAATTTCTGTGTTTTATCGTCAATACGAAGGTCAGAGGGATACAGTAAACCTGAAACGAAGCATCGAAAACTATAACTAGTGTCACAGGATTAGTTCAAAACATAGACAGAAAGAAGAGTCAGTTTTCTTGTACTTAAGTCGGAATTGTGCCTTTTGTATTTAATTCCGATGCAGTATCTGTGTTTCACCGTCGATAAGAAGGTCAGAGGGATACAGTAAACCTGAAGTGAAGAATCGGAATCTAAAACTAGAGTCACAGGAATGGTTCAAAACATAGACATTAAGTAGAGCCAGTCTACTTGTACTTGAGCCGGAATTACACCTTTTGTATTTAATTCCGATGCAATTTCTGTGTTTCGTCGTCAATAAGAAGGTCCATGGGATACAGTAAACCTGAAGTGAAGCATCGGAATCTAAAACCGGTCTCACAGGAAAGGTTCAAAACATAGACAGTAAAAAGAGATAGCCTTCTTGTACTTGTGTCGGCATTGTGCCTTTTGTATTTAATTCCGATGCAATTTCTGTGTTTCATCGTCAGTAAGAAGGTCAGAGGGATACAGTAAACCTGAAGTGAAGCATCGGAATCTATAACTAGTGTCACAGGATTGGTTCAAAACAGAGACAGTAAGAAGAGTCAGTTTTCTTGTACTTCAGTCGGCATTTTGAATTTTTTATTCAATTCCCATGCAATTCCTATGTTTCATCGTCAATAAGAAGGTCAGAGGGATATAGTAAAACTGAAGTGAAGCAGCGGAATCTATAACTAGTGTCAAAGGAATGGTTCAAAACATAGACAGTAAGAAGAGTTAGTTTCCTTGTACTTAAGTCGGCATTGTGCCTTTTGTATTTAATTCCGATGAAATTTCTGTGTTTCATCGTCAATAAGAAAGTCAGAGGGATACAGTAAACCTGAACTGAAGCATCGGAATCTATAACTAGTGTCAAAGGAATGGTTCAAAACATAGACAGTAAGAAGTGTCAGTCTTCTTACACATAAGTCAGCATTGTGCCTTTTGTATTTTATTATGATGCAATTTCTGAGTTTCATCGTCAATAAGAAGGTCAGAGGGATACAGTAAACCTGAACTGAAGCATCGGAATCTATAACTAGTGTCACAGGAATGGTTCCTAACATAGACAGTAACAAGAGTCAATTTTCTTGTACTTAAGTCGGCATTGTGCCTTTTGTATTTAATTCCGATGCAATTTCTGTGTTTTAACGTCAATAAGGTCAGAGGTATACTGTAAAGCTGAAGTGAAGCATCGGAATCTATAACTAGTGTCACAGGAATGGTTCAAACACATAGACAGTAAGAAGACACAGTCTTCTTGTACTTGAGTCGGAATTGTGCCTTTTGTATTTAATTCCGATGCAATATCCGTGTTTCATCGTCAATAAGAAGGTCAGAGGGATACGGTAAAGCTGAAGTGCAGCATCGGAATCTGTTACTAGTGTCACAGGAATGGTTCAAAACATAGAGAGTAAGATGAGACTGTCTTCTTGTACTTAAGTCGGCATTGTGCCTTTTGTATTAATTTCCGATGAAATTTCTGTGTTTCATCGTCAATAAGAAGGTCAGAGGGATACAGTAAACCTGAAGTGAAGCATCGCATTCTATAACTAGTGTCACAGGAATGGTTCAAAGCATAGACAATAAGAAGAGTCAGTTTTCTTGTACATAAGTCGGCATTGTGCCTTTTGTATTTAATTCCGATGCAATTTCTGTGAATTAACGTCAATAAGAAGGTCAGAGGGATACAGTAAAAATGAAGTGAAGCATCGGAATCTATAACAAGTGTCTCAGGAATGGTTCAAATGATAGACAGCAAGAAGAGTCAGTTTTCTTGCACTTAACTCGCCAATGTGCCATTTGTATTTAATTCCGATGCAATTTCTGTGTTTCATCGTCAATAAGAAGGTCAGAGGGAAACAGTCAACCTGAAGTGAAGCATCGGAATCTATAACTAGTGTCACAGGAATGGTTCAAAACATAGACATTAAGAAGAGTCAATTTTCTAGTACTTAAGTCGGCATTGTGCCTTTTGTATTTAATTCCGATGCAATTTCTGTGTTTCATCGTCAATAAAAAGGTCAGAGGGATACAGTAAAGCTGAAGTGAAGCATCTGAATCTGTAACTAGTGTCACAGGAATGGTTCAAAACATCGACAGTAAGAAAAGTCAGTTTTCTTGTACTCAAGTCGTCATTGTGCCTTTAGTATTTAATATCGTTGCTATTTCTGTGATTCATCGTCAATAAGAAGGTCAGAGGGATACAGTAAACCTGAGGTGAAGCATCGGAATCTAAAACTAGAGTCACAGGAATGGTTCAAAACATAGACACTAAGAAGAGCCAGTCTTGTTGTACTTGAGTCGGAATTGTGCCTTTTGTATTTAATTCCGATGCAATTTCTGTGTTTCGTCGTCAATAAGAAGGTCCATGGGATACAGTAAATCTGAAGTGAAGCATCGGAATCTAAAACCGGTCTCACAGGAAAGGTTCAAAACATAGACAGTAAGAAGAGATAGCCTTCTTGTACTTGAGTCGGAATTGTGCCTTTTGTATTTAATTCCGATGCAATTTCTGTGTTTCATCGTCAATAAGAAGGTCAGAGGGATACGGTAAAGCTGAAGTGAAGCGTCGGAATCTATTACTAGTGTCACAGGAATGGTTCAAATTATAGAGAGTAAGATGAGACAGTCTTCTTGTACTTAAGTCGGCATAGTGCCTTCTGTATTTAATTCCGATGCAATTTTTGTGTGTTTCATCGTCAAAATGAGGTCAGAGGGATACAGTAAACCTGAAGTGAAGCATCGGAATCAGTAATTAGTGTCACAGGAATGGTTCAAAACATAGAGAGTAAGAAGGGTAAGTTTTCTTGTACTTAAGTCTGCATTGTGCCTTTTGTATTTAATTCCGTTGCAATTTCTGTGTTTCATCGTCAATAAGAAGGTCAGAGGGATACAGTAAACCTGAAGTGAAGCATCGGAATCTAAACTAGTGTCACAGGAATGGTTCAAAACATAGACAATAACAAGAGTCAATTTTCTTGTACTTAAGTCGGCATTGTGCCTTTTGTATTTAATTCCGATGCAATTTCTGTGTTTCATCATCAATACGAAGGGCAGAGGGATACAGTAAACCTGAGGTGAAGCATCGGAATCTATAACTAGTGTCACAGGAATGGTTCAAAACATAGACAGTAAGAAGAGCCAGTCTTCTTGTACTTGAGTCGGAATTGTGCCTTTTGTATTTATTTCCGATGCAATTTCTGTGTTTCATCGACAATAAGGAGGTCAGAGGGATACAGTAAACCTGAAGTGAAGGATCGGAATCTATAACTAGTGTCACAGGAATGGTTCAAAACATAGACCGTAGGAAGCGTCAGTTTTCTTGTACATAAGTCTGCATTGTGCCTTTTGTATTTCAATCCGATGCAATTTCTGTGTTTTATCGTCAATACGAAGGTCAGAGGGATACAGTAAACCTGAAGTGAAGCAGCGGAATCTATAACTAGTGTCAAAGGAATGGTTCAAAACATAGACAGTAAGAAGAGTTAGTTTCCTTGTACTTAAGTCGGCATTGTGCCTTTTGTATTTAATTTCGTTGCAATTTCTGTGTTTCATCGTCAATAAGAAAGTCAGAGGGATACAGTAAACCTGAACAGAAGCATCGGAATCTATAACTAGTGTCAGGAATGGTTCCTAACATAGACAGTAACAAGAGTCAATTTTCTTGTACTTAAGTCGGCATTGTGCCTTTTGTATTTAATTCCGATGCAATTTCTGTCTTTCAACGTCAATAAGGTCAGAGGTATACTGTAAAGCTGAAGTGAAGCATCGGAATCTATAACTAGTGTCACAGGAATGGTTCAAAACATAGACAATAACAAGACACAATTTTCTTGTATTTAAGTCGGCATTGCGCATTTTGTGTTTAATTCCGATGCAATTTCTGTGTTGCTTCGACAATACGAAGGTCAGAGGGATACAGTAAACCTGAGGTGAAGCATCGGAATCCATAACTTGTGTCATTGGAATGGTTCAAATCATAGACAGTAAGAAGTGTCAGTTTTCTTGTACTTAAGACGGCATTGTGCCTTTTCTATTTAATTCCGATACAATTTCTGTGTTTCATCGTCAATAAGAAGGTCAGAGGGATACAGTAACCCTGAAGTGAAGCATCGGAATCTATAACTAGTGTCACAGGAATGGTTCAAAAGCATAGACAGTACGAAGAGACACTTATCTTGTACTTAAGTCGGCACTGTGCCTTTTGTATTAATTTCCGATGAAATTTCTGTGTTTCATCGTCAATAAGAAGGTCAGAGGGATACAGTAAACCTGAAGTGAAGCATCGCAATCTATAACTAGTGTCACAGGAATGGTTCAAAACATGGACAGTGGGAAGCATCAGTTTTCTTGTACATAAGTCTGCATTGTGCCTTTTGTATTTCAATCCGATGCAATTTCTGTGTTTTATCGTCAATACGAAGGTCAGAGGGATACAGTAAACCTGAAATGAAGCATCGGAAACTATAACTAGTGTCACAGGATTAGTTCAAAACATAGACAGAAAGAAGAGTCAGTTTTCTTGTACTTAAGTCGGAATTGTGCCTTTTGTATTTAATTCCGATGCAGTATCTGTGTTTCATCGTCGATAAGAAGGTCAGAGGGATACAGTAAACCTGAAGTGAAGAATCGGAATCTAAAACTAGAGTCACAGGAATGGTTCAAAACATAGACATTAAGTAGAGCCAGTCTACTTGTACTTGAGTCGCAATTGTACCTTTTGTATTTAATTCCGATGCAATTTCTGTGTTTCGTCGTCAATAAGAAGGTCCATGGGATACAGTAAACCTGAAGTGAAGCATCGGAATCTAAAACCGGTCTCACAGGAAATGTTCAAAACATAGACAGTAAGAAAAGATAGCCTTCTTGTACTTGTGTCGGCATTGTGCCTTTTGTATTTAATTTCGATGCAATTTCTGTGTTTCATCGTCAGTAAGAAGGTCAGAGGGATTCAGTAAACCTCAAGTGAAGCATCGGAATCTATAACTAGTGTCAGGAATGGTTCCTAACATGGACAGTAACAAGAGTCAATTTTCTTGTACTTAAGTCGGCATTGTGCCTTTCGTATTTAATTCCGATGCAATTTCTGTCTTTCAACGTCAATGGGGTCAGAGGTATACTGTAAAGCTGAAGTGAAGCATCGGAATCTATAACTAGTGTCACAGGAATGGTTCAAAACATAGACAATAACAAGAGTCAATTTTCTTGTACTTAAGTCGGCATTGCGCATTTTGTGTTTAATTCCGATGCAATTTCTGTGTTGCTTCGTCAATACGAAGGTCAGAGGGATACAGTAAACCTGAGGTGAAGCATCGGAATCCATAACTAGTGTCATTGGAATGGTTAAAGTCATAGACAGTAAGAAGAGTCAGTTTTCTTGTACTTAAGACGGCATTGTGCCTTTTCTATTTAATTCCGATACAATTTCTGTGTTTCATCGTCAATAAGAAGGTCAGAGGGATACAGTAACCCTGAAGTGAAGCATCGGAATCTATAACTAGTGTCACAGGAATGGTTCAAAAGCATAGACAGTAAGAAGAGTCAGTTATCTTGTACTTAAATCGGCATTGTGCCTTTTGTATTAATTTCCGATGAAATTTCTGTGTTTCATCGTCAATAAGAAGGTCGGAGGGATACAGTAAACCTGAAGTGAAGCATCGCAATCTATAACTAGTGTCACAGGAATGGTTCAAAGCATAGGCAATTAGAAGAGTCAGTTTTCTTGTACATAAGTCGGCATTGTGCCTTTTGTATTTAATTCCGATGCAATTTCTGTGAATTATCGTCAATAAGAAGGTCAGAGGGATACAGTAAAAATGAAGTGAAGCATCGGAATCTATAACAAGTGTCTCAGGAATGGTTCAAATCATAGACAGCAAGAAGAGTCAGTTTTCTTGCACTTAACTCGCCAATGTGCCATTTGTATTTAATTCCGATGCAATTTCTGTGTTTCATCGTCAATAAGAAGTTCAGAGGGATACAGTAAACCTGAAGTGAAGCATCGGAATCTATAACTAGTGTCACAGGAATGGTTCAAAAACATAGACAGTAAGAAGAGCCAGTCTTCTTGTACTTGAGTCGGAATTGTGCCTTTTGTATTTAATTCCGATGCAATTTCCGTGTTTCATCGTCAATAAGAAGGTCAGAGGGATACGGTAAAGCTGAAGTGCAGCATCGGAATCTGTTACTAGTGTCACAGTAATGGTTCAAAACATAGAGAGTAAGATGAGACTGTCTTCTTGTACTTAAGTCGGCATAGTGCCTTTTGTATTTAATTCCGATGCAATTTTTGTGTGTTTCATCGTCAATATAAGGTCAGAGGGATACAGTAAACCTGAAGTGAAGCATCGGAATCTATAACTAGTGTCACAGGAATGGTTCAAAACATAGACAGTAAGAAGAGTCAGTTTTCTTGTACATATGTCTGCATTGTGCCTTTTGTATTTCATTCCGATGCAATTTCTGTGTTTTATCGTCAATACGAAGGTCAGAGGGATACAGTAAACCTGAAGTGAAGAATCATAATCTAAAACTAGAGTCACAGGAATGGTTCAAATCATAGACAGTAAGAAGAGCCAGTCTTCTTGTAATTGAGTAGGAATTGTGCCTTTTGTATTTAATTCCGATGCAATTTCTGTGTTTCGTCGTCAATAGGAAGGTCCATGGGATACATTAAACCTGAAGTGAAGCATCGGAATCTAAAACCGGTCTCACAGAAAAGGTTCAAAACATAGACAGTAAGAAGACATAGCCTTCTTGTACTTGTGTCGGCATTGTGCGTTTTGTATTTAATTACGGTGCAATTTCTGTGTTTCATCGTCAGAAAGAAGGTCAGAGGGATACAGTAAACCTGAAGTGAAGCATTGGAATCTATAACTAGTGTCACAGGAATGGTTCAAAACAGAGACAGTAAGAAGAGTCAGTTTTCTTGTACTTAAGTCGGCACTGTGAATTTTTTATTCAATTCCGATGCAATTCCTGTGTTTCATCGTCAATAAGAAGGTCCAAGGGATACAGTAAACCTGAAGTGAAGCATTGGAATCTATATCTAGTGTTAAAGGAATGGTTCAAAACATAGACAGTAAGAAGAGTCAGTTTTCTTATACATCAGTCGGCATTGTGCCTTTTGTATTTTATTATGATGCAATTTCTGAGTTTCATCGTCAATAAGAAGGTCAGAGGGATACAGTAATCCTGAAGTGAAGCATCGGAATCTATAACTTCTGTCACAGGAATGGTTCCTAACATAGACAGTAACAAGAGTCAATTTTCTTGTACTTAAGTCGGCATTGTGCCTTTTGTATTTAATTCCGATGCAATTTCTGTGTTTCATCGTCAATAAGGTCAGAGGGATACTAAAAAGCTGAAGTGAAGCATCGGAATCTGTAACTAGTGTCACAGGAATAGTTCAAACCAGAGACATAAGAAGAGTCAGTTTTCTTGCACTTAACTCGCCATTGTGCCATTTGTATTTAATTCCGATGCAATTTTTGTGTTTCATCGTCAATAAGAAGGTCAGAGGGATACAGTAAACCTGAAGTGAAGCATCGGAATCTATAACTAGTGTCACAGGAATGGTTCAAAGCATAGACAGTAAGAAGAGCCAGTCTTCTTGTACTTGAGTCAGAATTGTGCTTTTTGTATTTCAATCCGATGCAATTTCTGTGTTTCATCGTCAATAAGGAGGTCTGAGGGATACAGTAAACCTGAACTGAAGCATCGGAATCTATAACTAGTGTCACAGGAATGCTTCAAAACATAGACAGTAAGAAGTGCCAGCCTTCTTGTACTTGAGTCGGAATTGTGCCTTTTGTATTTAATTCCGATGCAATTTCTGTGTTTCATCGTCAATAACAAGGTCAGAGGAATACGGTAAAGCTGAAGTGAAGTATCGGAATCTATTACTAGTGTCACAGGAATGGTTCAAAACATAGACAGTAAGATGAGTCAGTTTTCTTGTACTAAAGTCGGCATTGTGCCTTTTCCATTTAATTCCGATGCAATTTCTGTGTTTCATCGTCAATAAGAAGGTCAGAGGGATACGGTGAACCTGAAGTAAAGCATCGGAATCTATAACTAGTGTCACAGGATTGGTTCAAAACATAGACAATAACAAGAGTCAATTTTCTTGTACTTAAGTCGGCATTGCGCATTTTGTGTTTAATTCCGATGCAATTTCTGTGTTTCTTCGTCAATACGAAGGTCAGAGGGATACAGTAAAGCTGAAGTGAAGCACCGGAATCTATAACTAGTGTCACAGGAATGGTTCAAAACATAGGCAGTAAGAAGAGTCGGTTTTCTTGTACTTAAGTCGGCGTTGTGCCTTTTGTATTTAATTCCGTTTCAATTTCTGTGTTTCATCGTCAATAAGAAGGTCAGAGGGATACAGTAAACCTGAGGTGAAGCATCGGAATCCGTAACTAGTGTCACAGGAATGGTTCAAAACATAGACAGTAAGAAGAGTCAGTTCTCTTGTACTTAAGACGGCATTGTGCCTTTTCTATCTAATTCCGATACAATTTCTGTGTTTCATCGTCAATAAGAAGGTCAGAGGAATACAGTAACCCTGAAGTGATGCATCGGAATCTATAACTAGTGTCACAGGAATGGTTCAAAACATAGACAGTAAGAAGAGTCAGTTATCTTGTACTTAAGCCGGCATTGTGCCTTTTGTATTTAATTCCGATGAAATTTCTGTGTTTCATCGTCAATAAGAAGGTCTGAGGGATACAGTAAACCTGAAGTGAACCATCGGAATCTATAACTAGTGTCACACGAA
Organism: Schistocerca americana; assembly: GCF_021461395.2. Taxonomy (NCBI): domain Eukaryota; kingdom Metazoa; phylum Arthropoda; class Insecta; order Orthoptera; family Acrididae; genus Schistocerca; species Schistocerca americana. Next base: position 6,847,549 of record NC_060121.1, on the reverse strand, counting down.
TGGTTCAAAAACATAGACACTAAGAAGAGCCAGTCTTCTTGTACTTGAGTCTGAATTGTGGCTTTTGTATTTAATTCCGATGCAATTTCCGTGTTTCATCGTCATTAAGAAGGTCAGAGGGATACTACAAAGCTGAAGTGAAGCATCGGAATCTGTTACTAGTGTCACAGGAATGGTTCAAAACATAGAGAGTAAGATGAGACAGTCTTCTTGTACTTAAGTCGGCATAGTGCCTTTTGTATATAATTCCGATGCAATTTTAGTGTGTTTCATCGTCAATATAAGGTCAGAGGGATACAGTAAACCTGAAGTGAAGCATCGGAATATGTAACTAGTGTCACAGGAATGGTTCAAATCATAGAGAGTAAGAAGAGTCAGTTTTCTTGTACATAAGTCTGCATTGTGCCTTTTGTATTTCATTCCGATGCAATTTCTGTGTTTCATCGTCAATACGAAGGTCAGAGGGATACAATAAACCTGAAGTGAAGCATCGGAAACTATAACTACTGTCACAGGATTAGTTCAAACATAGACAGAAGGAAGAGTCAGTTTTCTTGTACTTAAGTCGGCATTGTGCTTTTGTTATTAATTCCGATGCAATTTCTGTGTTTCGTCGTCGATAAGAATGTCAGAGGGATACAGTAAACCTGAAGTGAAGCATCGGAATCTAAAACTAGAGTCACAGGAAAGGTTCAAAACATAGACAGTAGGAAGAGCCAGTCATCTGGTACTTGAGTCGGAATTCCGATGCAATTTCTGTGTTTCGTCGTCAATAAGGAGGTCCATGGGATACAGTAAACCTGAAGTGAAGCATCGGAATCTAAAACCGGTCTCACAGGAAAGGTTCAAAACGTAGACAGTAAGAAGAGCTAGCCTTTTGTACTTGTGTCGGCATTGTGCCCATTGTATATAATTCCGATGCAATTTCTGTGTTTCATCGTCAGTAAGAAGGTCAGAGGGATACAGTAAACCTGAAGTGAAGCATCGGAATCTATAACTAGAGTCACAGGAACGATTCAAAGCAGAGACAGTAAGAAGAGTCTGTTTTCTTGTACTTAAGTCGTCAATGTGAATTTTTTATTTAATTCCGATGCAATTCCTGCGTTTCATCGTCAATAAGAAGGTCAGAGGGATACAGTAAACCTGAAGTGAAGCATCGGAATCTGTATCTAGTGTCAAAGGAATGGTTCGAAACATCGACAGTAAGAAGAGTCAGTTTCCTTGTACTTAAGTCGGCATTGTGCCTTTTGTATTTAATTCCGTTGCAATTTCTGTGTTTCATCGTCAATAAGAAGGTCAGAGGGATACAGTAAACCTGAGGTGAAGCATCGGAATCCAAAACTAGTGTCACAGGAATGGTTCAAAACATAGACAGGAAGAAGAGTCAGTTTTCTTGTACTTAAGACGGCATTGTGCCTTTTCTATTTAATTCCGATACAATTTCTGTGTTTCATCGTCAATAAGAAGGTCATAGGGATACAGTAACCCTGAAGTGAAGCATCGGAATCTATAACTAGTGTCAAAGGAATGGTTCAAAACATAGACAGTAAGAAGAGTCAGTTTTCTTGTACTTAAGTCGGCATTGTGCCTTTTGTATTTAATTCCGATGAAATTTCTGTGTTTCATCGTCAATAAGAAGGTTAGAGGGATACAATAAACCTGAAGTGAAGCATCGCAATTTGTAACGAGTGTCACATAAATGGTTCAAAGCACAGACAATAAGAAGAGTCAGTTTTCTTGTACTTAAGTCGGCATTGTGCCTTTTGTATTTAATTCCGATGCAATTTCTGTGATTCATCGTCAATAAGAAGGTCAGAGGGATACAGTAAAAATGAAGTGAAGCATCGGAATCTATAACTAGTGTCACAGGAATGGTTCAAAACATAGACAGTAAGATGAGTCAGTTTCCTTGTACTTAAGTCGGCATTGTGCCTATTCTATTTAATTCCGATGCAATTTCTGTGTTTCATCGTCAATAAGAAGGTCAGAGGGATACAGTGAACCTGAAGTAAAGCATCGGAATCTATAACTAGTGTCACAGGAATGGTTCAAGACATAGACAATAACAAGAGACAATTTTCTTGTACTTAAGTCGGCATTGCGCATTTTGTGTTTAATTCCGATGCAATGTCTGTGTTTCTTCGTCAATAAGAAGGTCAGAGGGATACAGTAACCCTGAAGTGAAGCATCGGAATCTGTATCTAGTGTCAAAGGAATGGTTCGAAACATAGACAGTAAGAAGAGTCAGTTTCCTTGTACTTAAGTCGGCATTGTGCCTTTTGTATTTTATTCCGATGCTATTTCTGTGTTTCATCGTTAATAAGAAGGTCAGAGGGATACAGTAAACCTGAAGTGAAGCATCCGAATCTATAACTAGTGTCACATGAATGGTTCAAAACAGACGGTAAGATGAGTCAGTTTTCTTGTACTTAAGTCGGCATTGTGCCTTTTGTATTTAATTCCGATGCAATTTCTATGTTTCATCGTCAATAAGATGGTCAGAGGGATACAGTAAACCTGAAGAGAATCATCGGAATCTATAACTAGTGTCACAGGAATGGTTCAAATCTTAGACAGTAAGAAGAGTCAGTTTTCTTAGACTTAAGTCGGCGTTGCGCCTTTTGTACTTAATTCCGCTGCAATTTCTGTGTTTCATCGTCAATAAGAAGGTCAGAGGGATACAGTAAACCTGATATGATGCATCGGAATCTATAACTAGTGTCACAGGAATGGTTCAAAACAAGGACAGCAAGAAGAGTCAGTTTTCTTGTACTTAAGTCTGCATTGTGCCTTCTGTATTTAATTCCGTTGCAATTTCTGTGTTTCATCGTCAATAAGAAGGTGAGAGGGATACAGTAAAACTGCGGTGAAGCATCGGAATCTATAACTAGTGTCACAGGAATGGTTCAAAACATAGACAGTAAGATGAGTCAGTTTTCTTGTACTTAAGTCGGCATTGTGCCTTTTCTATTTAATTCCGAAGCATTTTCTGTGTTTCATCGTTAATAAGAAGGTCAGAGGGATACAGTGAACCTGAAGTAAAGCATCGGAATCTATAACTAGTGTCACAGGAATGGTTCAAAACATAGACAATAACAAGAGTAAGTTTTCTTGTACTTACGTCGGCATTGCGCAATTTGTGTTTAATTCCAATGCAATTTCTGTGTTTCTTCGTCAATACGAAGGTCAGAGGGATACAGTAAAGCTGAAGTGAAGCATCGGAATCCATAACTAGTGTCACAGAATTAGTTCAAATCATAGACAGAAAGAAGAGTCAGTTTTCTTGTACTTAAGTCGGCATTGTGCCTTTTGTATTTAATTCCGATGAAATTTCTGTGTTTCATCGTCAATAAGAATGTCAGAGGGATACAGTAAACCTGAAGCGAAGCATCGGAAACTATAACTAGTGTCACAGAATTAGTTCTAAACATAGACAGAAAGAAGAGTCAGTTTTCTTGTACTTAAGTCGGAATTGTGCCTTTTGTATTTAATTCCGATGCAATATCTGTGTTTCATCGTCGATACGAAGGTCAGAGGGATACAGAAACTGAAGTGAAGATTCGGAATCTAAAACTAGAGTCACAGGAATGGTTCAAAACATAGACAGTAAGAAGAGCCAGTCTTCTTGTACTTGAGTCGATATTGTGCCTTTTGTATTTAATTCCGATGCAATTTCTGTGTTTCGTCGTCAATAAGAAGGTCCATGGGATACAGTTAACCTGAAGGGAAGCATCGGAATCTAAAACCGGTCTCACAGAAAAGGTTCAAAACATAGACTGTAAAAAGAGATAGCCTTCTTGTACTTGTGTCGGCATTGTGCGTTTTGTATTTAATTCCGATGCAATTTCTGTGTTTCATCGTCAGAAAGAAGGTCAGAGGGATACAGTAAACCTGAAGTGAAGCATCGGAATCTATAACTAGTGTCACAGGAATGGTTTAAAACAGAGACAGTAAGAAGAGTCAGTTTTCTTGTACTTAAGTCGGCACTGTGTATTTTTTATTCAATTCCGATGCAATTCCTGTGTTTCATCGTCAATAAGAAGGTCAGAGGGATACAGTAAACCTAAAGTGAAGCATCGGAATCAATATCTAGTGTCAAAGGAATGGTTCAAAACATAGACAGTAGGAAGAGTCAGTTTCCTTGTACTTAAGTCGGCATTGTGCCGTTTGTATTTAATTCCGATGCAATTTCTGTGTTTCATCGTCAATAAGAAGGTCAGAGGGATACAGTAATCCTGAAGTGAAGCATCAGAATCTATAACTAGTGTCACAGGAATGGTTTCTAACATAGACAGTAACAAGAGTCAATTTTCTTGTACTTAAGTCGGCATTGTGCCTTTTGTATTTAATTCCGATGCAATTTCTGTGTTTCATCGTCAATAAGGTCAGAGGGATACTGTAAAGCTGAAGTGAAGCATCGGAATCTGTAACTAGTGTCACAGGAATGGTTCAAAACTTAGAGAGTAAGAAGAGTCACTTTTCTTGTACTCAAGTCGGCATTGTGCCTTTTGTATTTAATTCCGTTGCTATTTCTGTGTTTCATCGTCAATAAGAAGGTCAGAGGGATTCAGTAAACCTGAGGTGAAGCATCGGAATCCATAACTCGTGTCACAGGAATGGTTCAAAACATAGACAGTAAGAAGAGTCAGTTTTCTTGTACTTAAGTCGGCATTGTGCCTTTTCTATTTAATTCCGATGCAATTTCTGTGTTTCATCGTCAATACGAAGGTCAGAGGGATACAGTAACCCTGAAGTGAAGCATCGGAATCAATAACTAGTGTCACAGGAATGGTTCAAAACATAGACAGTAAGAAGAGTCAGTTTTCTTGTACTTATGTCGGCACTGTGCCTTTTGCATTTAATTCCGATGAAATTTCTGTGTTTCATCGTCAATAAGAAGGTCAGAGGGATACAGTAAACCTGAAGTATAGCATCGAAATCTATAACTAGTGTCACAGGAATGGTTCAAAGCATAGACGATAAGAAGAGTCAGTTTTCTTGTACTTAAGTCAGCATTGTGCCATTTGTATTTAATTTCGATGCAATATCTGTGTTTCATCGTCAATAAGAAGGTCAGAGGGATACAGTAAAAATGAAGTGAAGCATCGGAATCTACAACTAGTGTCACAGGAATGGTTCAAAACATAGACAGTAAGAAGAGTCAGTTTTCTTGTACTTAACTCGCCATTGTGCCATTTGTATTTATTTCCGATGCACTTTCTGTGTTTCATCGTCAATAATAAGGTCAGAGGGATACGGTTAACCTGAAGTGAAGCATCGGAATCTGTAACTAGTGTCACAGGAATGGTTCAAAGCATAGACAGTAAGAAGAGCCAGTCTTCTTGTACTTGAGTCAGAATTGTGCCTTTTGTATTTAAATCCGATGCAATTTCTGTGTTTCATCGTCAATAAGGAGGTCAGAGGGATACAGTAAACATGAACTGAAGCATCGGAATCTATAACTAGTGTCACTGGAATGGTTCAAAACATAGACAGTAAGAAGAGCCAGCCTTCCTGTACTTGAGTCAGAACTGTGCCTTTTGTAATTAATTCCGATGCAATTTCTGTGTTTCATCGTCAATAAGAAGGTCAGAGGGATACGCTAAAGCTGAAGTGAAGCATCGGAATATATAACTAGTGTCACAGGAATGGTTCAAATCATAGAGAGTAAGAAGAGTCAGTTTTCTTGTACATAAGTCTGCATTGTGCCTTTTGTATTTCATTCCGATGCAATTTCTGTGTTTCATCGTCAATACGAAGGTCAGAGGGATACAGTAAACCTGAAGTGAAGCATCGGAAACTATAACTACTGTCTCAGGATTAGTTCAAACATATACAGAAGGAAGAGTCAGTTTTCTTGTACTTAAGTCGGCATTGTGCTTTTGTTATTAATTCCGATGCAATTTCTGTGTTTCGTCGTCGATAAGTAGGTCAGAGGTATACAGTGAACCTGAAGTGAAGCATCGGAATCTAAAACTAGAGTCACAGGATTGGTTCAAAACAGAGACAGTAGGAAGAGCCAGTCATCTGGTACTTGAGTCGGAATTGTGCCTTTTGTATTTAATTCCGATGCAATTTCTGTGTTTCGTCGTCAATAAGGAGGTCCATGTGATACAGTAAACCTGAAGTGAAGCATCGGAATCTAAAACCGGTCTCACAGGAAAGGTTCAAAACATAGACAGTAAGAAGAGCTAGCCTTCTTGTACTTGTGTCGGCATTGTGCCTATTGTATTTAATTCCGATGCAATTTCTGTGTTTCATCGACAGTAAGAAGGTCAGAGGGATACAGTAAACCTTAAGTGAAGCATCGGAATCTATAACTAGTGTCACAGGAATGGTTCAAAGCAGAGACAGTAAGAAGAGTCAGTTTTCTTGTACTTAAGTCGGCAATGTGAATTTTTTATTTAATTCCGATGCAATTCCTGTGTTTCATCGTCAATAAGAAGGTCAGAGGGATACAGTAAACCTGAAGTGAAGCATCGGAATCTGTATCTAGTGTCAAAGGAATGGTTCGAAACATAGAAAGTAAGAAGAGTCAGTTTCCTTGTACTTAAGTCGGCATTGTGCCTTTTGTATTTTATTCCGATGCTATTTCTGTGTTTCATCGTTAATAAGAAGGTCAGAGGGATACAGTAAACCTGAAATGATGCATCGGAATCTATAACTAGTGTCACAGGAATGGTTCAAAACAAGGACAGTAAGAAGAGTCAGTTTTCTTGTACTTAAGTCGACATTGTGCCTTTTGTATTTAATTCCGATGAAATTTCTGTGTTTTATCGTCAATACGAAGGTCAGAGGGATACAATAAACCTGAAGTGAAGCATCGCAATCTGTAACGAGTGTCACAGGAATAGTTCAAAGCATAGACAATAAGAAGAGTCAGTTTTCTTGTACTTAAGTCGGCATTGTGCCTTTTGTATTTAATTCCGATGCAATTTCTGTCATTCATCGTCAATAAGAAGGTCAGAGGGATACAGTGAACCTGAAGTAAAGCATCGGAATCTATGACTAGTGTCACAGGAATGGTTCAAGACATAGACAATAACAAGCGTCAATATTCTTGTACTGAAGTCGGCATTGCGCATTTTGTGTTTAATTCCGATGCAATTTCTGTGTTTCTTCGTCAATACGAAGGTCAGAGGGATACAGTAAAGCTGAAGTGAAGCATCGGAATCTGTAACTAGTGTCACAGGAATGGTTCAAAACTTAGAGAGTAAGAAGAGTCAGTTTTCTTGTACTCAAGTCGGCATTGTGCCTTTTGTATTTAATTCCGTTGCTATTTCTGTGTTTCATCGTCAATAAGAAGGTCAGAGGGATTCAGTAAACCAGAGGTGAAGCATCGGAATCCATAACTCGTGTCACAGGAATGGTTCAAAACATAGACAGTAAGAAGAGTCAGTTTTCTTGTACTTAAGTCGGCATTGTGCCTTTTCTATTTAATTCCGATGCAATTTCTGTGTTTCATCGTCAATACGAAGGTCAGAGGGATACAGTAACCCTGAAGTGAAGCATCGGAATCAATAACTAGTGTCACAGGAATGGTTCAAAACATAGACAGTAAGAAGAGTCAGTTTTCTTGTACTTATGTCGGCACTGTGCCTTTTGCATTTAATTCCGATGAAATTTCTGTGTTTCATCGTCAATAAGAAGGTCAGAGGGATACAGTAAACCTGAAGTATAGCATCGAAATCTATAACTAGTGTCACAGGAATGGTTCAAAGCATAGACGATAAGAAGAGTCAGTTTTCTTGTACTTAAGTCAGCATTGTGCCATTTGTATTTAATTTCGATGCAATATCTGTGTTTCATCGTCAATAAGAAGGTCAGAGGGATACAGTAAAAATGAAGTGAAGCATCGGAATCTACAACTAGTGTCACAGGAATGGTTCAAAACATAGACAGTAAGAAGAGTCAGTTTTCTTGTACTTAACTCGCCATTGTGCCATTTGTATTTATTTCCGATGCACTTTCTGTGTTTCATCGTCAATAATAAGGTCAGAGGGATACGGTTAACCTGAAGTGAAGCATCGGAATCTGTAACTAGTGTCACAGGAATGGTTCAAAGCATAGACAGTAAGAAGAGCCAGTCTTCTTGTACTTGAGTCAGAATTGTGCCTTTTGTATTTAAATCCGATGCAATTTCTGTGTTTCATCGTCAATAAGGAGGTCAGAGGGATACAGTAAACATGAACTGAAGCATCGGAATCTATAACTAGTGTCACTGGAATGGTTCAAAACATAGACAGTAAGAAGAGCCAGCCTTCCTGTACTTGAGTCAGAACTGTGCCTTTTGTAATTAATTCCGATGCAATTTCTGTGTTTCATCGTCAATAAGAAGGTCAGAGGGATACGCTAAAGCTGAAGTGAAGCATCGGAATATATAACTAGTGTCACAGGAATGGTTCAAATCATAGAGAGTAAGAAGAGTCAGTTTTCTTGTACATAAGTCTGCATTGTGCCTTTTGTATTTCATTCCGATGCAATTTCTGTGTTTCATCGTCAATACGAAGGTCAGAGGGATACAGTAAACCTGAAGTGAAGCATCGGAAACTATAACTACTGTCTCAGGATTAGTTCAAACATAGACAGAAGGAAGAGTCAGTTTTCTTGTACTTAAGTCGGCATTGTGCTTTTGTTATTAATTCCGATGCAATTTCTGTGTTTCGTCGTCGATAAGTAGGTCAGAGGTATACAGTAAACCTGAAGTGAAGCATCGGAATCTAAAACTAGAGTCACAGGATTGGTTCAAAACAGAGACAGTAGGAAGAGCCAGTCATCTGGAACTTGAGTCGGAATTGTGCCTTTTGTATTTAATTCCGATGCAATTTCTGTGTTTCGTCGTCAATAAGGAGGTCCATGTGATACAGTAAACCTGAAGTGAAGCATCGGAATCTAAAACCGGTCTCACAGGAAAGGTTCAAAACATAGACAGTAAGAAGAGCTAGCCTTCTTGTACTTGTGTCGGCATTGTGCCTATTGTATTTAATTCCGATGCAATTTCTGTGTTTCATCGACAGTAAGAAGGTCAGAGGGATACAGTAAACCTTAAGTGAAGCATCGGAATCTATAACTAGTGTCACAGGAATGGTTCAAAGCAGAGACAGTAAGAAGAGTCAGTTTTCTTGTACTTAAGTCGGCAATGTGAATTTTTTATTTAATTCCGATGCAATTCCTGTGTTTCATCGTCAATAAGAAGGTCAGAGGGATACAGTAAACCTGAAGTGAAGCATCGGAATCTGTATCTAGTGTCAAAGGAATGGTTCGAAACATAGAAAGTAAGAAGAGTCAGTTTCCTTGTACTTAAGTCGGCATTGTGCCTTTTGTATTTTATTCCGATGCTATTTCTGTGTTTCATCGTTAATAAGAAGGTCAGAGGGATACAGTAAACCTGAAATGATGCATCGGAATCTATAACTAGTGTCACAGGAATGGTTCAAAACAAGGACAGTAAGAAGAGTCAGTTTTCTTGTACTTAAGTCGACATTGTGCCTTTTGTATTTAATTCCGATGAAATTTCTGTGTTTTATCGTCAATACGAAGGTCAGAGGGATACAATAAACCTGAAGTGAAGCATCGCAATCTGTAACGAGTGTCACAGGAATGGTTCAAAGCATAGACAATAAGAAGAGTCAGTTTTCTTGTACTTAAGTCGGCATTGTGCCTTTTGTATTTAATTCCGATGCAATTTCTGTCATTCATCGTCAATAAGAAGGTCAGAGGGATACAGTGAACCTGAAGTAAAGCATCGGAATCTATGACTAGTGTCACAGGAATGGTTCAAGACATAGACAATAACAAGCGTCAATATTCTTGTACTGAAGTCGGCATTGCGCATTTTGTGTTTAATTCCGATGCAATTTCTGTGTTTCTTCGTCAATACGAAGGTCAGAGGGATACAGTAAAGCTGAAGTGAAGCATCGGAATCTATAACTAGTGTCACAGGAATGGTTCAAAACTTAGACAGTAAGAAGAGTCGGTTTTCTTGTACTTAAGTCGGCATTGTGCCTTTTGTATTTAATTCCGTTGCAATTTCTGTGTTTCGTCGTCAATAAGAAGGTCAGAGGGATACAGTAAACCTGAGGTGAAGCATCGGAATCCATAACTAGTGTCACAGGAATGGTTCAAAATATAGACAGTAAGAAGAGTCAGTTTTCTTGTACTTAAGACGGCATTGTGCCTTTTCTATTTAATTCCGATACAATTTCTGTGTTTCATCGTCAATAAGAAGGTCAGAGGGATACAGTAACCCTGAAGTGAAGCATCGGAATCTATAACTAGTGTCACAGGAATGGTTCAAAACATAGACAGTAAGAAGAGTCAGTTTTCTTGTACTTAAGTCGGCATTGTGCCTTTTGTATTTAATTCCGATGAAATTTCTGTGTTTCATCGTCAATAAGAAGGTCAGAGGGATACAGTAAACCCAAAGCGAAGCATCGGAAACTATAACTAGGGTCACAGAATTAGTTCAAAACATAGACAGAAAGAAGAGTCAGTTTTCTTGTACTTAAGTCGGAATTGTGCCTTTTGTATTTAATTCCGATGCAATATCTGTGTTTCATCGTCGATACGAAGATCAGAGGGATACAGTAAACCTGAAGTGAAGATTCGGAATCTAAAACTAGAGTCACAGGAATGGTTCAAAACATAGACAGTAAGAAGAGCTAGTCTTCTTGTACTTGAGTCGATATTGTGCCTTTTGTATTTAATTCCGATGCAATTTCTGTGTTTCGTCGTCAATAAGAAGGTCCATGGGATACAGTAAACCTGAAGGGAAGCATCGGAATCTAAAACCGGTCTCACAGAAAAGGTTCAAAACATAGACAGTAAAAAGAGATTGCCTTCTTGTACTTGTGTAGGCATTGTGCGTTTTGTATCTAATTCCGATGCAATTTCTGTGTTTCATCGTCAGAAAGAAGGTCAGAGGGATACAGTAAACCTGAAGTGAAGCATCGGAATCTATAACTAGTGTCACAGGAATGGTTCAAAACAGAGACAGTAAGAAGAGTCAGTTTTCTTGTACTTAAGTCGGCACTGTGAATTTTTTATTCCATTCCGATGCAATTCCTGTGTTTCATCGTCAATAAGAAGGTCAGATTGATACAGTAAACCTGAAGTGAAGCATCGGAATCTATAACTAGTGTCACAGGAAAGGTTCAAAAACATAGACAGTAAGAAGAGCCAGTCTTCTTGTACTTGAGTCGGAATTGTGCCTTTTGTATTTAATTCCGATGCAATTTCCGTGTTTCAACGTCAATAAGAAGGTCAGAGGGATACGGTAAAGCTGAAGTGAAGCAATGGAATCTGTTACTAGTGTCACAGGAATGGTTCAAAACATAGAGAGTAAGATGAGACAGTGTTCTTGTACTTAAGTCGGCATAGTGCCTTTTGTATTTAATTCCGATGCAATTTTTGTGTGTTTCATCGTCAATATAAGGTCAGAGGGATACAGTAAACCTGAAGTGAACATCGGAATCTATAACTAGTGTCACAGGAATGGTTCAAAACATAGACAGTAAGAAGAATCAGTTTTCTTGTACATAAGTCTGCATTGTGCCTTTGTGTTTCATTCCGATGCAATTTCTGTGTTTTATCGCCAATACGAAGGTCAGAGTGATACAGTAAACCTGAAGCGAAGCATCGGAAACTACAACTAGTGTCACAGAATTAGTTCAAAACATAGACAGAAAGAAGAGTCAGTATTCTTGTACTTAAGGCGGAATTGTGCCTTTTGTATTTAATTCCGATGCAATATCTGTGTTTCATCGTCGATACGAAGGTCAGAGGGATACAGTAAACCTGAAGTGAAGATTGGGAATCTAAAACTAGAGTCACAGGAATGGTTCAAAACATAGACAGTAAGAAGAGCCGGTCTTCTTGTACTTGAGTCGGAATTGTGCCTTTTGTATTTAATTCCGATGCAATTTCTGTGTTTCGTCGTCAATAAGAAGGTCCATGGGATACAGTAAACCTGAAGGGAAGCATCGGCACCTAAAACCGGTCTCACAGAAAAGGTTCAAAACATAGACAGTAAAAAGAGATAGCCTTCTTGTACTTGTGTCGGCATTGTGCGATTTGTATTTAATTCCGATGCAATTTCTGTGTTTCATCGTCAGAAAGAAGGTCAGAGGGAAACAGTGAACCTCAAGTGAAGCATCGGAATAGATAACTAGTGTCACAGGAATGGTTCAAAACAGAGACAGTAAGAAGAGTCAGTTTTCTTGTACTTAAGTCGGCACTGTGAATTTTTTATTCATTTCCGATGCAATTCCTGTGTTTCGTCGTCAATAAGAAGGTCAGAGGGATACAGTAAACCTGAAGTGAAGCATCGGAATCTATATCTAGTGTCAAAGGAATGGTTCAAAACATAGACAGTAGGAAGAGTCAGTTTCCTTGTACTTAAGTCGGCATTGTGCCGTTTGTATTTAATTCCGATGCAATTTCTGTGTTTCATCGTCAATAAGAAGGTCAGAGGGATACAGTAAACCTGAAGTGAAGCATCGGAATCTATAACTAGTGTCAAAGGAATGGTTCAAAACATAGACAGTAAGAAGAGTCAGTTTTCTTATACATAAGTCGGCATTGTGCCTTTTGTGTTTTATTATGATGCAATTTCTGAGTTTCATCGTCAATAAGAAGGTCAGAGGGATACAGTAAACCTGAAGTGAAGCATCGGAATCTATAACTAGTGTCACAGGAATGGTTCAAAAACATAGACAGTAAGAAGAGCCAGTCTTCTTGTACTTGAGTCGGAATTGTGCCTTTTGTATTTAATTCCGATGCAATTTCTGTGTTTCATCGTCAGAAAGAAGGTCAGAGGGATACAGTAAACCTGAAGTGAAGCATAGGAATCTATAACTAGTGTCACAGGAATGGTTCAAAACAGAGACAGTAAGAAGAGTCAGTTTTCTTGTACTTAAGTCGGCACTGTGAATTTTTTATTCAATTCCGATGCAATTCCTGTGTTTCATCGTCAATAAGAAGGTCAGAGGGATACAGTAAACCTGAAGTGAAGCTTCGGAATCTATAACTAGTGTCACAGGAATGGTTCAAAAACATAGACAGTAAGAAGAGTCAGTATTCTTGTACTTAAGTCGGAATTGTGCCTTTTGTATTTAATTCCGATGCAATATCTGTGTTTCATCGTCGATACGAAGGTCAGAGGGATACAGTAAACCTGAAGTGAAGATTGGGAATCTAAAACTAGAGTCACAGGAATGGTTCAAAACATAGACAGTAAGAAGAGCCGGTCTTCTTGTACTTGAGTCGGAATTGTGCCTTTTGTATTTAATTCCGATGCAATTTCTGTGTTTCGTCGTAAATAAGAAGGTCCATGGGATACAGTAAACCTGAAGGGAAGCATCGGAATCTAAAACCGGTCTCACAGAAAAGGTTCAAAACATAGACAGTAAAAAGAGATAGCCTTCTTGTACTTGTGTCGGCATTGTGCGTTTTGTATTTAATTCCGATGCAATTTCTGTGTTTCATCGTCAGAAAGAAGGTCAGAGGGAAACAGTGAACCTGAAGTGAAGCATCGGAATCTATAACTAGTGTCACAGGAATGGTTCAAAACAGAGACAGTAAGAAGAGTCAGTTTTCTTGTACTTAAGTCGGCACTGTGAATTTTTTATTCAATTCCGATGCAATTCCTGTGTTTCATCGCCAATAAGAAGGTCAGAGGGATACAGTAAACCTGAAGTGAAGCATCGGAATCTATATCTAGTGTCAAAGGAATGGTTCAAAACATAGACAGTAGGAAGAGTCAGTTTCCTTGTACTTAAGTCGGCATTGTGCCGTTTGTATTTAATTCCGATGCAATTTCAGTATTTCATCGTCAATAAGAAGGTCAGAGGGATACAGTAAACCTGAAGTGAAGCATCGGAATCTATAACTAGTGTCAAAGGAACGGTTCAAAACATAGACAGTAAGAAGAGTCAGTTTTCTTATACATAAGTCGGCATTGTGCCTTTTGTATTTTATTATGATGCAATTTCTGAGTTTCATCGTCAATAAGAAGGTCAGAGGGATACAGTAAACCTGAAGTGAAGCATCGGAATCTATAACTAGTGTCACCGGAATGGTTTCTAACATAGTCAGTAACAAGAGTCAATTTTCTTGTACTTAAGTCGGCATTGTGCCTTTTGTATTTAATTCCGATGCAATTTCTGTGTTTCATCGTCAATAAGGTCAGAGGGATACTGTAAAGCTGAAGTGAAGCATCGGAATCTGTAACTAGCGTCACAGGAATGGTTCAAAACTTAGACAGTAAGAAGAGTCAGTTTTCTTGTACTTAAGTCGGCATTGTGCCTTTTTTATTTAAGTCCGATGCAATTTCTGTGTTTCATCGTCAATAAGGTGGTCAGAGGGATACAGTAAACCTGAACTGAAGCATCGGAATCTATAACTAGTGTCACTGGAATGGTTCAAAACATAGACAGTAAGAAGAGAGAGCCTTCCTGTACTTGAGTCGGAATTGTGCCTTTTGTATTTAAATCCGATGCAATTTCTGTGTTTCATCGTTAATAAGAAGGTCAGAGGGATACAGTAAACCTGAAGTGAACATCGGAATCTATAACTAGTGCCACAGGAATGGTTCAAAACATAGACAGTAAGAAGAATCAGTTTTCTTGTACATAAGTCTGCATTGTGCCTTTGTATCTCATTCCGATGCAATTTCTGTGTTTTATCGCCAAAACGAAGGTCAGAGTGATACAGTAAACCTGAAGCGAAGCATCGGAAACTATAACTAGTGTCACAGAATTAGTTCAAAACATAGACAGAAAGAAGAGTAAGTATTCTTGTACTTAAGTCGGAATTGCGCCTTTTGTATTTAATTCCGATGCAATATCTGTGTTTCATCGTCGATACGAAGGTCAGAGGGATACAGTAAACCTGAAGTGAAGATTCGGAATCTAAAACTAGAGTCACAGGAATGGTTCAAAACATACACAGTAAGAAGAGCCGGTCTTCTTGTACTTGAGTCGGAATTGTGCCTTTTGTATTTAATTCCGATGCAATTTCTGTGTTTCGTCGTCAATAAGAAGGTCCATGGGATACAGTAAACCTGAAGGGAAGCATCGGCACCTAAAACCGGTCTCACAGAAAAGGTTCAAAACATAGACAGTAAAAAGAGATAGCCTTCTTGTACTTGTGTCGGCATTGTGCGATTTGTATTTAATTCCGATGCAATTTCTGTGTTTCATCGTCAGAAAGAAGGTCAGAGGGAAACAGTGAACCTGAAGTGAAGCATCGGAATAGATAACTAGTGTCACAGGAATGGTTCAAAACAGAGACAGTAAGAAGAGTCAGTTTTTCTTGTACATAAGTCGGCACTGTGAATTTTTTATTCATTTCCGATGCAATTCCTGTGTTTCATCGTCAATAAGAATGTCAGAGGGATACAGTAAACCTGAAGTGAAACATCGGAATCTATATCTAGTGTCAAAGGAATGGTTCAAAACATAGACAGTAGGAAGAGTCAGTTTCCTTGTACTTAAGTCGGCATTGTGCCGTTTGTATTTAATTCCGATGCAATTTCTGTGTTTCATCGTCAATAAGAAGGTCAGAGGGATACAGTAAACCTGAAGTGAAGCATCGGAATCTATAACTAGTGTCAAGGAATGGTTCAAAACATAGACAGTAAGAAGAGTCAGTTTTCTTATACATAAGTCGGCATTGTGCCTTTTGTATTTTATTATGATGCAATTTCTGAGTTTCATCGTCAATAAGAAGGTCAGAGGGATACAGTAAACCTGAAGTGAAGCATCGGAATCTATAACTAGTGTCACAGGAATGGTTCAAAAACATAGACAGTAAGAAGAGCCAGTCTTCTTGTACTTGAGTCGGAATTGTGCCTTTTGTATTTAATTGCGATGCAATTTCTGTGTTTCATCGTCAGAAAGAAGGTCAGAGGGATACAGTAAACCTGAAGTGAACATCGGAATCTATAACTAGTGTCACAGGAATGGTTCAAAACAGAGACAGTAAGAAGAGTCAGTTTTCTTGTACTTAAGTCGGCACTGTGAATTTTTAATTCAGTTCCGATGCAATTCCTGTGTTTCATCGTCAATAAGAAGGTCAGAGGGATACAGTAAACCTGAAGTGAAGCTTCGGAATCTATAACTAGTGTCACAGGAATGGTTCAAAAACATAGACAGTAAGAAGAGCCAGTCTTCTTGTACTTGAGTAGGAATTGTGCCTTTTGTATTTAATTCCGATGCAATTTCCGTGTTTCATCGTCAATAAGAAGGTCCGAGGGATACGGTAAAGCTGAAGTGAAGCATCGGAATCTGTTACTAGTGTCACAGGAGTGGTTCAAAACATAGAGAGTAAGATGAGACAGTGTTCTTGTACTTAAGTCGGCATAGTGCCTTTTGTATTTAATTCCGATGCAATTTTTGTGTGTTTCATCGTCAATATAAGGTCAGAGGGATACAGTAAACCTGAAGTGAACATCGGAATCTATAACTAGTGTCACAGGAATGGTTCAAAACATAGACAGTAAGAAGAATCAGTTTTCTTGTACATAAGTCTGCATTGTGCCTTTGTATTTCATTCCGATGCAATTTCTGTGTTTTATCGCCAATACGAAGGTCAGAGTGATACAGTAAACCTGAAGCGAAGCATCGGAAACTATAACTAGTGTCACAGAATTAGTTCAAAACATAGACAGAAAGAAGAGTCAGTATTCTTGTACTTAAGTCGGAATTGTGCCTTTTGTATTTAATTCCGATGCAATATCTGTGTTTCATCGTCGATACGAAGGTCAGAGGGATACAGTAAACCTGAAGTGAAGATTCGGAATCTAAAACTAGAGTCACAGGAATGGTTCAAAACATAGACAGTAAGAAGAGCCGGTCTTCTTGTACTTGAGTCGGAATTGTGCCTTTTGTATTTAATTCCGATGCAATTTCTGTGTTTCGTCGTCAATAAGATGGTCAGAGGGATACAGTAAACCTGAAGCGAAGCATCGGAATCTATAACTAGTGTCAAAGGAATGGTTCAAAACATAGACAATAAGAAGAGTCAGTTTTCTTATACATAAGTCGGCATTGTGCCTTTTGTATTTTATTATGATGCAATTTCTGAGTTTCATCGTCAATAAGAAGGTCAGAGGGATACAGTAAACCTGAAGTGAAGCATCGGAATCTATAACTAGTGTCACAGGAATGGTTCAAAAACATAGACAGTAAGAGGAGCCAGTCTTCTTGTACTTGAGTCGGAATTGTGCCTTTTGTATTTCATTCCGATGCAATTTCTGTGTTTCATCGTCAGAAAGAAGGTCAGAGGGATACAGTAAACCTGAAGTGAAGCATCGGAATCTATAACTAGCGTCAAAGGAATGGTTCATAACATAGACAGTAAGAAGAGTCAGTTTTCTGATACATAATTCGGCATTGTGTATTTTGTATTTTATTATGATGCAATTTCTGAGTTTCATCGTCAATAAGAAGGTCAGAGGGATACAGTAAACCTGAAGTGAAGCATCGGAAAAAATATCTAGTGTCAAAGGAATGGTTCAAAACATAGACAGTAGGAAGAGTCAGTTTCCTTGTACTTAAGTCGGCATTGTGCCGTTTGTATTTAATTCCGATGCAATTTCTGTGTTTCATCGTCAATAAGAAGGTCAGAGGGATACAGTAAACCTGAAGTGAAGCATCGGAATCTATAACTAGCGTCAAAGGAATGGTTCAAAACATAGACAGTAAGAAGAGTCAGTTTTCTTATACATAAGTCGGCATTGTGCCTTTTGTATTTTATTATGATGCAATTTCTGTGTTTTATCGCCAATACGAAGGTCAGAGTGATACAGTAAACCTGAAGCGAAGCATCGGAAACTATAACTAGTGCCACAGAATTAGTTCAAAACATAGACAGAAAGAAGAGTCAGTATTCTTGTACTTAAGTCGGAATTGTGCCTTTTGTATTTAATTCCGATGCAATATCTGTGTTTCATCGTCGATACGAAGGTCAGAGGGACACAGTAAACCTGAAGTGAAGATTCGGAATCTAAAACTAGAGTAACAGGAATGGTTCAAAACATAGACAGTAAGAAGAGCCGGTCTTCTTGTACTTGAGTCGGAATTGTGCCTTTTGTATTTAATTCCGATGCAATTTCTGTGTTTCGTCGTCAATAAGAAGGTCCATGGGATACAGTAAACCTGAAGGGAAGCATCGGAATCTACAACCGGTCTCACAGAAAAGGTTCAAAACATAGACAGTAAAAAGAGATAGCCTTCTTGTACTTGTGTCGGCATTGTGCGTTTTGTATTTAATTCCGATGCAATTTCTGTGTTTCATCGTCAGAAAGAAGGTCAGAGGGAAACAGTGAACCTGAAGTGGAGCATCGGAATCTATAACTAGTGTCACAGGAATGGTTCAAAACAGAGACAGTAAGAAGAGTCAGTTTTCTTGTACTTAAGTCGGCACTGTGAATTTTTTATTCAATTCCGATGCAATTCCTGTGTTTCATCGCCAATAAGAAGGTCAGAGGGATACAGTAAACCTGAAGTGAAGCATCGGAATCTATATCTAGTGTCAAATCAATGGTTCAAAACATAGACAGTAGGAGGAGTCAGTTTCCTTGTACTTAAGTCGGCATTGTGCCTTTTGTATTTAATTCCGATGAAATTTCTGTGTTTTATCGTCAATACGAAGGTCAGAGGGATACAATAAACCTGAAGTGAAGCATCGCAATCTGTAACGAGTGTCACAGGAATGGTTCAAAGCATAGACAATAAGAAGAGTCAGTTTTCTTGTACTTAAGTCGGCATTGTGCCTTTTGTATTTAATTCCGATGCAATTTCTGTCATTCATCGTCAATAAGAAGGTCAGAGGGATACAGTGAACCTGAAGTAAAGCATCGGAATCTATGACTAGTGTCACAGGAATGGTTCAAGACATAGACAATAACAAGCGTCAATATTCTTGTACTGAAGTCGGCATTGCGCATTTTGTGTTTAATTCCGATGCAATTTCTGTGTTTCTTCGTCAATACGAAGGTCAGAGGGATACAGTAAAGCTGAAGTGAAGCATCGGAATCTATAACTAGTGTCACAGGAATGGTTCAAAACTTAGACAGTAAGAAGAGTCGGTTTTCTTGTACTTAAGTCGGCATTGTGCCTTTTGTATTTAATTCCGTTGCAATTTCTGTGTTTCATCGTCAATAAGAAGGTCAGAGGGATACAGTAAACCTGAGGTGAAGCATCGGAATCCATAACTAGTGTCACAGGAATGGTTCAAAATATAGACAGTAAGAAGAGTCAGTTTTCTTGTACTTAAGACGGCATTGTGCCTTTTCTATTTAATTCCGATACAATTTCTGTGTTTCATCGTCAATAAGAAGGTCAGAGGGATACAGTAACCCTGAAGTGAAGCATCGGAATCTATAACTAGTGTCACAGGAATGGTTCAAAACATAGACAGTAAGAAGAGTCAGTTTTCTTGTACTTAAGTCGGCATTGTGCCTTTTGTATTTAATTCCGATGAAATTTCTGTGTTTCATCGTCAATAAGAAGGTCAGAGGGATACAGTAAACCCAAAGCGAAGCATCGGAAACTATAACTAGAGTCACAGAATTAGTTCAAAACATAGACAGAAAGAAGAGTCAGTTTTCTTGTACTTAAGTCGGAATTGTGCCTTTTGTATTTAATTCCGATGCAATATCTGTGTTTCATCGTCGATACGAAGATCAGAGGGATACAGTAAACCTGAAGTGAAGATTCGGAATCTAAAACTAGAGTCACAGGAATGGTTCAAAACATAGACAGTAAGAAGAGCTAGTCTTCTTGTACTTGAGTCGATATTGTGCCTTTTGTATTTAATTCCGATGCAATTTCTGTGTTTCGTCGTCAATAAGAAGGTCCATGGGATACAGTAAACCTGAAGGGAAGCATCGGAATCTAAAACCGGTCTCACAGAAAAGGTTCAAAACATAGACAGTAAAAAGAGATTGCCTTCTTGTACTTGTGTGAGCATTGTGCGTTTTGTATCTAATTCCGATGCAATTTCTGTGTTTCATCGTCAGAAAGAAGGTCAGAGGGATACAGTAAACCTGAAGTGAAGCATCGGAATCTATAACTAGTGTCACAGGAATAGTTCAAAACAGAGACAGTAAGAAGAGTCAGTTTTCTTGTACTTAAGTCGGCACTGTGAATTTTTTATTCCATTCCGATGCAATTCCTGTGTTTCATCGTCAATAAGAAGGTCAGAGGGATACAGTAAACCTGAAGTGAAGCATCGGAATCTATAACTAGTGTCACAGGAAAGGTTCAAAAACATAGACAGTAAGAAGAGCCAGTCTTCTTGTACTTGAGTCGGAATTGTGCCTTTTGTATTTAATTCCGATGCAATTTCCGTGTTTCAACGTCAATAAGAAGGTCAGAGGGATACGGTAAAGCTGAAGTGAAGCAATGGAATCTGTTACTAGTGTCACAGGAATGGTTCAAAACATAGAGAGTAAGATGAGACAGTGTTCTTGTACTTAAGTCGGCATAGTGCCTTTTCTATTTAATTCCGATGCAATTTTTGTGTGTTTCATCGTCAATATAAGGTCAGAGGGATACAGTAAACCTGAAGTGAACATCGGAATCTATAACTAGTGTCACAGGAATGGTTCAAAACATAGACAGTAAGAAGAATCAGTTTTCTTGTACATAAGTCTGCATTGTGCCTTTGTGTTTCATTCCGATGCAATTTCTGTGTTTTATCGCCAATACGAAGGTCAGAGTGATACAGTAAACCTGAAGCGAAGCATCGGAAACTACAACTAGTGTCACAGAATTAGTTCAAAACATAGACAGAAAGAAGAGTCAGTATTCTTGTACTTAAGGCGGAATTGTGCCTTTTGTATTTAATTCCGATGCAATATCTGTGTTTCATCGTCGATACGAAGGTCAGAGGGATACAGTAAACCTGAAGTGAAGATTGGGAATCTAAAACTAGAGTCACAGGAATGGTTCAAAACATAGACAGTAAGAAGAGCCGGTCTTCTTGTACTTGAGTCGGAATTGTGCCTTTTGTATTTAATTCCGATGCAATTTCTGTGTTTCGTCGTCAATAAGAAGGTCCATGGGATACAGTAAACCTGAAGGGAAGCATCGGCACCTAAAACCGGTCTCACAGAAAAGGTTCAAAACATAGACAGTAAAAAGAGATAGCCTTCTTGTACTTGTGTCGGCATTGTGCGATTTGTATTTAATTCCGATGCAATTTCTGTGTTTCATCGTCAGAAAGAAGGTCAGAGGGAAACAGTGAACCTCAAGTGAAGCATCGGAATAGATAACTAGTGTCACAGGAATGGTTCAAAACAGAGACAGTAAGAAGAGTCAGTTTTCTTGTACTTAAGTCGGCACTGTGAATTTTTTATTCATTTCCGATGCAATTCCTGTGTTTCGTCGTCAATAAGAAGGTCAGAGGGATACAGTAAACCTGAAGTGAAGCATCGGAATCTATATCTAGTGTCAAAGGAATGGTTCAAAACATAGACAGTAGGAAGAGTCAGTTTCCTTGTACTTAAGTCGGCATTGTGCCGTTTGTATTTAATTCCGATGCAATTTCTGTGTTTCATCGTCAATAAGAAGGTCAGAGGGATACAGTAAACCTGAAGTGAAGCATCGGAATCTATAACTAGTGTCAAAGGAATGGTTCAAAACATAGACAGTAAGAAGAGTCAGTTTTCTTATACATAAGTCGGCATTGTGCCTTTTGTGTTTTATTATGATGCAATTTCTGAGTTTCATCGTCAATAAGAAGGTCAGAGGGATACAGTAAACCTGAAGTGAAGCATCGGAATCTATAACTAGTGTCACAGGAATGGTTCAAAAACATAGACAGTAAGAAGAGCCAGTCTTCTTGTACTTGAGTCGGAATTGTGCCTTTTGTATTTAATTCCGATGCAATTTCTGTGTTTCATCGTCAGAAAGAAGGTCAGAGGGATACAGTAAACCTGAAGTGAAGCATAGGAATCTATAACTAGTGTCACAGGAATGGTTCAAAACAGAGACAGTAAGAAGAGTCAGTTTTCTTGTACTTAAGTCGGCACTGTGAATTTTTTATTCAATTCCGATGCAATTCCTGTGTTTCATCGTCAATAAGAAGGTCAGAGGGATACAGTAAACCTGAAGTGAAGCTTCGGAATCTATAACTAGTGTCACAGGAATGGTTCAAAAACATAGACAGTAAGAAGAGTCAGTATTCTTGTACTTAAGTCGGAATTGTGCCTTTTGTATTTAATTCCGATGCAATATCTGTGTTTCATCGTCGATACGAAGGTCAGAGGGATACAGTAAACCTGAAGTGAAGATTGGGAATCTAAAACTAGAGTCACAGGAATGGTTCAAAACATAGACAGTAAGAAGAGCCGGTCTTCTTGTACTTGAGTCGGAATTGTGCCTTTTGTATTTAATTCCGATGCAATTTCTGTGTTTCGTCGTAAATAAGAAGGTCCATGGGATACAGTAAACCTGAAGGGAAGCATCGGAATCTAAAACCGGTCTCACAGAAAAGGTTCAAAACATAGACAGTAAAAAGAGATAGCCTTCTTGTACTTGTGTCGGCATTGTGCGTTTTGTATTTAATTCCGATGCAATTTCTGTGTTTCATCGTCAGAAAGAAGGTCAGAGGGAAACAGTGAACCTGAAGTGAAGCATCGGAATCTATAACTAGTGTCACAGGAATGGTTCAAAACAGAGACAGTAAGAAGAGTCAGTTTTCTTGTACTTAAGTCGGCACTGTGAATTTTTTATTCAATTCCGATGCAATTCCTGTGTTTCATCGCCAATAAGAAGGTCAGAGGGATACAGTAAACCTGAAGTGAAGCATCGGAATCCTTATCTAGTGTCAAAGGAATGGTTCAAAACATAGACAGTAGGAAGAGTCAGTTTCCTTGTACTTAAGTCGGCATTGTGCCGTTTGTATTTAATTCCGATGCAATTTCAGTATTTCATCGTCAATAAGAAGGTCAGAGGGATACAGTAAACCTGAAGTGAAGCATCGGAATCTATAACTAGTGTCAAAGGAACGGTTCAAAACATAGACAGTAAGAAGAGTCAGTTTTCTTATACATAAGTCGGCATTGTGCCTTTTGTATTTTATTATGATGCAATTTCTGAGTTTCATCGTCAATAAGAAGGTCAGAGGGATACAGTAAACCTGAAGTGAAGCATCGGAATCTATAACTAGTGTCACCGGAATGGTTTCTAACATAGTCAGTAACAAGAGTCAATTTTCTTGTACTTAAGTCGGCATTGTGCCTTTTGTATTTAATTCCGATGCAATTTCTGTGTTTCATCGTCAATAAGGTCAGAGGGATACTGTAAAGCTGAAGTGAAGCATCGGAATCTGTAACTAGCGTCACAGGAATGGTTCAAAACTTAGACAGTAAGAAGAGTCAGTTTTCTTGTACTTAAGTCGGCATTGTGCCTTTTTTATTTAAGTCCGATGCAATTTCTGTGTTTCATCGTCAATAAGGTGGTCAGAGGGATACAGTAAACCTGAACTGAAGCATCGGAATCTATAACTAGTGTCACTGGAATGGTTCAAAACATAGACAGTAAGAAGAGAGAGCCTTCCTGTACTTGAGTCGGAATTGTGCCTTTTGTATTTAAATCCGATGCAATTTCTGTGTTTCATCGTTAATAAGAAGGTCAGAGGGATACAGTAAACCTGAAGTGAACATCGGAATCTATAACTAGTGCCACAGGAATGGTTCAAAACATAGACAGTAAGAAGAATCAGTTTTCTTGTACATAAGTCTGCATTGTGCCTTTGTATTTCATTCCGATGCAATTTCTGTGTTTTATCGCCAAAACGAAGGTCAGAGTGATACAGTAAACCTGAAGCGAAGCATCGGAAACTATAACTAGTGTCACAGAATTAGTTCAAAACATAGACAGAAAGAAGAGTAAGTATTCTTGTACTTAAGTCGGAATTGCGCCTTTTGTATTTAATTCCGATGCAATATCTGTGTTTCATCGTCGATACGAAGGTCAGAGGGATACAGTAAACCTGAAGTGAAGATTCGGAATCTAAAACTAGAGTCACAGGAATGGTTCAAAACATACACAGTAAGAAGAGCCGGTCTTCTTGTACTTGAGTCGGAATTGTGCCTTTTGTATTTAATTCCGATGCAATTTCTGTGTTTCGTCGTCAATAAGAAGGTCCATGGGATACAGTAAACCTGAAGGGAAGCATCGGCACCTAAAACCGGTCTCACAGAAAAGGTTCAAAACATAGACAGTAAAAAGAGATAGCCTTCTTGTACTTGTGTCGGCATTGTGCGATTTGTATTTAATTCCGATGCAATTTCTGTGTTTCATCGTCAGAAAGAAGGTCAGAGGGAAACAGTGAACCTGAAGTGAAGCATCGGAATAGATAACTAGTGTCACAGGAATGGTTCAAAACAGAGACAGTAAGAAGAGTCAGTTTTTCTTGTACATAAGTCGGCACTGTGAATTTTTTATTCATTTCCGATGCAATTCCTGTGTTTCATCGTCAATAAGAATGTCAGAGGGATACAGTAAACCTGAAGTGAAACATCGGAATCTATATCTAGTGTCAAAGGAATGGTTCAAAACATAGACAGTAGGAAGAGTCAGTTTCCTTGTACTTAAGTCGGCATTGTGCCGTTTGTATTTAATTCCGATGCAATTTCTGTGTTTCATCGTCAATAAGAAGGTCAGAGGGATACAGTAAACCTGAAGTGAAGCATCGGAATCTATAACTAGTGTCAAGGAATGGTTCAAAACATAGACAGTAAGAAGAGTCAGTTTTCTTATACATAAGTCGGCATTGTGCCTTTTGTATTTTATTATGATGCAATTTCTGAGTTTCATCGTCAATAAGAAGGTCAGAGGGATACAGTAAACCTGAAGTGAAGCATCGGAATCTATAACTAGTGTCACAGGAATGGTTCAAAAACATAGACAGTAAGAAGAGCCAGTCTTCTTGTACTTGAGTCGGAATTGTGCCTTTTGTATTTAATTGCGATGCAATTTCTGTGTTTCATCGTCAGAAAGAAGGTCAGAGGGATACAGTAAACCTGAAGTGAACATCGGAATCTATAACTAGTGTCACAGGAATGGTTCAAAACAGAGACAGTAAGAAGAGTCAGTTTTCTTGTACTTAAGTCGGCACTGTGAATTTTTTATTCAGTTCCGATGCAATTCCTGTGTTTCATCGTCAATAAGAAGGTCAGAGGGATACAGTAAACCTGAAGTGAAGCTTCGGAATCTATAACTAGTGTCACAGGAATGGTTCAAAAACATAGACAGTAAGAAGAGCCAGTCTTCTTGTACTTGAGTAGGAATTGTGCCTTTTGTATTTAATTCCGATGCAATTTCCGTGTTTCATCGTCAATAAGAAGGTCCGAGGGATACGGTAAAGCTGAAGTGAAGCATCGGAATCTGTTACTAGTGTCACAGGAGTGGTTCAAAACATAGAGAGTAAGATGAGACAGTGTTCTTGTACTTAAGTCGGCATAGTGCCTTTTGTATTTAATTCCGATGCAATTTTTGTGTGTTTCATCGTCAATATAAGGTCAGAGGGATACAGTAAACCTGAAGTGAACATCGGAATCTATAACTAGTGTCACAGGAATGGTTCAAAACATAGACAGTAAGAAGAATCAGTTTTCTTGTACATGAGTCTGCATTGTGCCTTTGTATTTCATTCCGATGCAATTTCTGTGTTTTATCGCCAATACGAAGGTCAGAGTGATACAGTAAACCTGAAGCGAAGCATCGGAAACTATAACTAGTGTCACAGAATTAGTTCAAAACATAGACAGAAAGAAGAGTCAGTATTCTTGTACTTAAGTCGGAATTGTGCCTTTTGTATTTAATTCCGATGCAATATCTGTGTTTCATCGTCGATACGAAGGTCAGAGGGATACAGTAAACCTCAAGTGAAGATTCGGAATCTAAAACTAGAGTCACAGGAATGGTTCAAAACATAGACAGTAAGAAGAGCCGGTCTTCTTGTACTTGAGTCGGAATTGTGCCTTTTGTATTTAATTCCGATGCAATTTCTGTGTTTCGTCGTCAATAAGATGGTCAGAGGGATACAGTAAACCTGAAGTGAAGCATCGGAATCTATAACTAGTGTCAAAGGAATGGTTCAAAACATAGACAATAAGAAGAGTCAGTTTTCTTATACATAAGTCGGCATTGTGCCTTTTGTATTTTATTATGATGCAATTTCTGAGTTTCATCGTCAATAAGAAGGTCAGAGGGATACAGTAAACCTGAAGTGAAGCATCGGAATCTATAACTAGTGTCACAGGAATGGTTCAAAAACATAGACAGTAAGAGGAGCCAGTCTTCTTGTACTTGAGTCGGAATTGTGCCTTTTGTATTTAATTCCGATGCAATTTCTGTGTTTCATCGTCAGAAAGAAGGTCAGAGGGATACAGTAAACCTGAAGTGAAGCATCGGAATCTATAACTAGCGTCAAAGGAATGGTTCATAACATAGACAGTAAGAAGAGTCAGTTTTCTGATACATAATTCGGCATTGTGCATTTTGTATTTTATTATGATGCAATTTCTGAGTTTCATCGTCAATAAGAAGGTCAGAGGGATACAGTAAACCTGAAGTGAAGCATCGGAAAAAATATCTAGTGTCAAAGGAATGGTTCAAAACATAGACAGTAGGAAGAGTCAGTTTCCTTGTACTTAAGTCGGCATTGTGCCGTTTGTATTTAATTCCGATGCAATTTCTGTGTTTCATCGTCAATAAGAAGGTCAGAGGGATACAGTAAACCTGAAGTGAAGCATCGGAATCTATAACTAGCGTCAAAGGAATGGTTCAAAACATAGACAGTAAGAAGAGTCAGTTTTCTGATACATAATTCGGCATTGTGCCTTTTGTATTTTATTATGATGCAATTTCTGAGTTTCATCGTCAATAAGAAGGTCAGAGGGATACAGTAAACCTGAAGTGAAGCATTGGAATCTATAACTAGTGTCACAGGAATGGTTCAAAAACATAGACAGTAAGAAGAGCCAGTCTTCTTGTACTTGAGTCGGAATTGTGCATTTTGTATTTAATTCCGATGCAATTTCCGCGTTTCATCGTCAATAAGAAGGTCAGAGGGATACGGTAAAGCTGAAGTGAAGCATCGGAATCTGTTACTAGTGTCACAGGAATGGTTCAAAACATAGAGAGTAAGATGAGACAGTCTTCTTGTATTTAAGTCGGCATAGTGCCTTTTGTATTTAATTCCGATGCAATTTTTGTGTGTTTCATCGTCAATATAAGGTCAGAGGGATACAGTAAACCTGAAGTGAACATCGGAATCTATAGCTAGTGTCACAGGAATGGTTCAAAACATAGACAGTAAGAAGAATCAGTTTTCTTGTACATAAGTCTGCATTGTGCCTTTGTATTTCATTCCGATGCAATTTCTGTGTTTTATCGCCAATACGAAGGTCAGAGTGATACAGTAAACCTGAAGCGAAGCATCGGAAACTATAACTAGTGTCACAGAATTAGTTCAAAACATAGACAGAAAGAAGAGTCAGTATTCTTGTACTTAAGTCGGAATTGTGCCTTTTGTATTTAATTCCGATGCAATATCTGTGTTTCATCGTCGATACGAAGGTCAGAGGGACACAGTAAACCTGAAGTGAAGATTCGGAATCTAAAACTAGAGTAACAGGAATGGTTCAAAACATAGACAGTAAGAAGAGCCGGTCTTCTTGTACTTGAGTCGGAATTGTGCCTTTTGTATTTAATTCCGATGCAATTTCTGTGTTTCGTCGTCAATAAGGAGGTCCATGGGATACAGTAAACCTGAAGGGAAGCATCGGAATCTACAACCGGTCTCACAGAAAAGGTTCAAAACATAGACAGTAAAAAGAGATAGCCTTCTTGTACTTGTGTCGGCATTGTGCGTTTTGTATTTAATTCCGATGCAATTTCTGTGTTTCATCGTCAGAAAGAAGGTCAGAGGGAAACAGTGAACCTGAAGTGGAGCATCGGAATCTATAACTAGTGTCACAGGAATGGTTCAAAACAGAGACAGTAAGAAGAGTCAGTTTTCTTGTACTTAAGTCGGCACTGTGAATTTTTTATTCAATTCCGATGCAATTCCTGTGTTTCATCGCCAATAAGAAGGTCAGAGGGATACAGTAAACCTGAAGTGAAGCATCGGAATCTATATCTAGTGTCAAATCAATGGTTCAAAACATAGACAGTAGGAGGAGTCAGTTTCCTTGTACTTAAGTC
The DNA here is from genome assembly GCF_021461395.2 of Schistocerca americana. Taxonomy (NCBI): domain Eukaryota; kingdom Metazoa; phylum Arthropoda; class Insecta; order Orthoptera; family Acrididae; genus Schistocerca; species Schistocerca americana. Next base: position 6,819,326 of record NC_060121.1, on the reverse strand, counting down.
GGCATTGTGCCGTTTGTATTTAATTCCGATGCAATTTCTGTATTTCATCGTCAATAAGAAGGTCAGAGGGATACAGTAAACCTGAAGTGAAGCATCCGAATCTATAACTAGTGTCAAAGGAACGGTTCAAAACATAGACAGTAAGAAGAGTCAGTTTTCTTATACATAAGTCGGCATTGTGCCTTTTGTATTTTATTATGATGCAATTTCTGAGTTTCATCGTCAATAAGAAGGTCAGAGGGATACAGTAAACCTGAAGTGAAGCATCGGAATCTATAACTAGTGTCACAGGAATGGTTTCTAACATAGACAGTAACAAGAGTCAATTTTCTTGTACTTAAGTCGGCATTGTGCCTTTTGTATTTAATTCCGATGCAATTTCTGTGTTTCATCGTCAATAAGGTCAGAGGGATACTGTAAAGCTGAAGTGAAGCATCGGAATCTGTAACTAGTGTCACAGGAATGGTTCAAAACTTAGACAGTAAGAAGAGTTAGTTTTCTTGTACTCAAGTCGGCATTGTGCCTTTTGTATTTAATTCCGTTGCTATATCTGTGTTTCATCGTCAATAAGAAGGTCAGAGGGATACAGTAAACCTGAGGTGAAGCATCGGATTCCATAACTGGTGTCATAGGAATGGTTCAAAACATAGACAGTAAGAAGAGTCAGTTTTCTTGTACTTAAGTCGGCATTGTGCCCTTTCTATTTAATTCCAATGCAATTTCTGTGTTTCATCGTCAATACGAAGGTCAGAGGGATACAGTAACCCTGAAGTGAAGCATCGGAATCAATAACTAGTGTCACAGGAATGGTTCAAAACATAGACAGTAAGAAGAGTCACTTTTCTTGTACTTATGTCGGCATTGTGCCTTTTGTATTTAATTCCGATGATATTTCTGTGTTTCATCGTCAATAAGAAGGTCAGAGGGATACAGTAAACCTGAAGTGTAGCATCGAAATCTATAACTAGTGTCACAGGAATGGTTCAAAGCATAGACAATAAGAAGAGTCAGTTTTCTTGTACTTAAGTCAGCATTGTGCCATTTGTATTTAATTTCGATGCAATATCTGTGTTCCATCGTCAATAAGAAGGTCAGAGCGATACAGTAAAAATGAAGTGAAGCATCGGAATCTATAACTAGTGTCACAGGAATGGTTCAAAACATAGACAATAAGAAAAGTCAGTTTTCTTGTACTTAAGTCGGCATTGTGACTTTTGTATTTAACTCCGATTCAATTTCTGTGTTTCATCGTCAATAAGAAGGTCAGAGGGATACAGTAAACCTGAAGTAAAGCATCGGAATCTATAACTAGTGTCACAGGAATGGTTCAAAACATAGACATTAAGAAGAGTCAGTTTTCTTGTACTTAACTCACCATTGTGCCATTTGTGTTTAATTCCGATGCAATTTCTGTGTTTCATCGTCAATAATAAGGTCAGAGGGATACGGTAAACCCGAAGTGAAGCATCGGAATCTATAACTAGTGTCACGGGAATGGTTCAAAGCATAGACAGTAAGAAGAGCCAGTCTTCTTGTACTTGAGTCAGAATTGTGCCTTTTGTATTTAAATCCGATGCAATTTCTGTGTTTCATCGTCAATAAGGAGGTCAGAGGGATACAGTAAACCTGAACTGAAGCATCGGAATCTATAACTAGTGTCACTGGAATGGTTCAAAACATAGACAGTAAGAAGAGCCAGCCTTCCTCTACTTGAGTCGGAATTGTGCCTTTTGTATTTAATTCCGATGCAATTTCTGTGTTTCATCGTCTATAAGAAGGTCAGAGGGATACGGTAAAGCTGAAGTGAAGTATCGGAATCTATTACTCGTGTCACAGGAATGGTTCAAAACATAGAGAGGAAGATGAGACAGTCTTCTTGTACTTAAGTCGGCATAGTGCCTTTTGTATTTAGTTCCGATGCAATTTTTGTGTGTTTCATCGTCAATATAAGGTCAGAGGGATACAGTAAACCTGAAGTGAAGCATCGGAATCTATATCTAGTGTGAAAGGAATGGTTCGAAACATAGACAGTAAGAAGAGTCAGTTTCGTTGTACTTAAGTCGGCATTGTGCCTTTGTATTTTATTCCGATGCTATTTCTGTGTTAATCGTTATTAAGAAGGTCAGAGGGATACAGTAAACCTGAAGTGAAGCATCGGAATCTATTACTAGTGTCACATGAATGGTTCAAAACAGACGGTAAGATGAGTCAGTTTTCTTGTACTTAAGTCGGCATTGTGCCTTTTGTATTTAATTCCGATGCAATTTCTATGTTTCATCGTCAATAAGATGGTCAGAGGGATACAGTAAACCTGAAGTGAAGCATCGCAATCTGTAACTAGTGTCACAGGAATGGTTCAAAGCAGAGACATTAAGAAGAGTCAATTTTCTTGTACTTAAGTCGGCATTGTGCCTTTTGTATTTAATTCCGATGCAATTTCTGTGATTCAACGTCAATAAGAAGGTCAGAGGGATACAGTAAAAATGAAGTGAAGCATCGGAATCTATAACTAGTGTCACAGGAATGGTTCAAAACATAGACAGTAAAATGAGCCAGTCTTCTTTTACTTGAGTCGGAATTGTGCCTTTTGCATTTAATTCCGATGCAATTTCTGTGTTTCGTCGTCAATAAGAAGGTCCATGGGATACAGTAAACCTGAAGTGAAGCATCTCAATCTATAACTAGTGTCAAAGGAATGGTTCAAAACGTAGACAGTAAGAAGAGTCAGTTTTCTTATACATAAGTCGGCATTGTGCCTTTTGTATGTTATTATAATGCAATTTCTGAGTTTCATCGTCAATAAGAAGGTCAGAGGGATACAGTAAACCTGAAGTGAAGCATCGGAATCTATAACTAGTGTAACAGGAATGGTTCCTAACATAGACAGTAACAAGAGTCAATTTTCTTGTACTTAAGTCGGCATTGTGACCTTTGTATTTAATACCGATGTAATTTCTGTGTTTCATCGCCAATAAGGTCAGAGGGATACTGTAAAGCTGAAGTGAAGCATCGGAATCTGTAACTAGTGTCACAAGAATGGTTCAAAACTTAGACAGTAAGAAGAGTCAGTTTTCTTGTACTCAAGTCGGCATTGTGCCTTTTGTATTTAATTCCGTTGCTATTTCTGTGTTTCATCGTCAATAAGAAGGTCAGAGGGATACAGTAAACCTGAGGTGAAACATAGGAATCCATAACTCGTGTCACAGGAATGGTTCAAAACATAGACAGTAAGAAGAGTCAGTTTTCTTGTACTTAAGGCGGCATTGTGCCTTTTCTATTTAATTCCGACGCAATTTCTGTGTTTCATCGTCAATACGAAGGTCAGAGGGATACAGTAACCCTGAAGTGAAGCATCGGAATCAATAACTAGTGTCACAGGAATGGTTCAAAACATAGACAGTAAGAAGAGTCAGTTCTCTTGTACTTAAGACGGCATTGTGCCTTTTGTATTTAATTCCGATGAAACTTCTGTGTTTCATCGTCAATAAGAAGGTCAGAGGGATATAGTAAACCTGAAGTGAAGCATCGGAATCTATTACTAGTGTCACAGGAATGGTTCAAAAACATAGACAGTAAGAAGAGCCAGTCTTCTTGTACTTGAGTCGGAATTGTGCCTTTTGTATTTAATTCCGATGCAATTTCCGTGTTTCATCGTCAATAAGAAGGTCAGAGGGATACGGTAAAGCTGAAGTGAAGCATCGGAATCTGTTACTAGTGTCACAGGAATGGTTGAAAAAATAGAGAGTAAGATGAGACAGCGTTCTTGTACTTAAGTCGGCATAGTGCCTTTTGTACTTAATTCCGATGCAATTTTTGTGTGTTTCATCGTCAATATAAGTCAGAGGGATACAGAAAAACCTGAAGTGAACATCGGAATCTATAACTAATGTCACAGGAATGGTTCAAAACATAGACAGTAAGAAGAATCAGTTTTCTTGTACATAAGTCTGCATTGTGCCTTTTGTATTTCATTCCGATGCAATTTCTGTGTTTTATCGTCAATACGAAAGTCAGAGGGATATAGTAAACCTGAAGTGAAGCATCGGAAACTATAACTAGTGTCACAGAATTAGTTCAAAACATAGACAGAAAGTGGAGTCAGTTTTCTTGTACTTAAGTCGGAATTGTACCTTTTGTATTTAATTCCGATGCAATATCTGTGTTTCATCGTCGATACGAAGGTCAGAGGGATACAGTAAACTTGAAGTGAAGATTCGGAATCTGAAACTAGAGTCACAGGAATGGTTCAAAAACATAGACAGTAAGAAGAGCCAGTCTTCTTGTACTTGAGTCGGAATTGTGCCTTTTGTATTTAATTCCGATGCAATTTCTGTGTTTCGTCGTCAATAAGAAGGTCCATGGGATACAGTAAACCTGAAGGGTAGCAACGGAATCTAAAACCGGTCTCACGGAAAAGGTTCAAAACATAGACAGTAAAAAGAGATAGCCTTCTTGTACTTGTGTCGGCATTGTGCGTTTTGTATTTAATTCCGATGCAATTTCTGTGTTTCATCGTCAGAAAGAAGGTCAGAGAAATACAGTAAACCTGAAGTGAAGCATAGGAATCTATAACTAGTGTCACAGGAATGGTTCAAAAATGAGACAGTAAGAAGAGTCAGTTTTCTTGTACTTAAGTCGGCACTGTGAATTTTTTATTCAATTCCGATGCAATTCCTGTGTTTCATCGTCAATACGAAGGTCAGAGGGATACAGTAAACCTGAAGTGAAGCATCGGAATCTATATCTAGTGTCAAAGGAATGGTTCAATACATAGACAGTAGGAAGAGTCAGTTTTTTTGTACTTAAGTCGGCATTGTGCCGTTTGTATTTACTTCCGATGCAATTTCTGTGTTTCATCGTCAATAAGAAGGTCAGAGGGATACAGTAAACCTGAAGTGAAGCATCGGAATCTATAACTAGTGTTAAAGGAATGGTTCAAAACATAGACAGTAACAAGAGTCAATTTTCTTGTACTTAAGTCGGCTTTGTGCCTTTTGTATTTAATTCCGATGCAATTTCTGTGTTTCATCGTCAATAAGGTCAGAGGGATACTGTAAAGCTGAGGTGAAGCATCGGAATCTGTAACTAGTGTCACAGGAATGGTTCAAACCTTAGACAGTAAGAAGAGTCAGTTTTCTTGTACTTAAGTCGGCATTGTGCCTTTTGTATCTAATTCCGTTGCTATTTCTTTGTTTCATCGTCAATAAGAAGGTCAGAGGGATACAGTAAACCTGAGGTGAAGCATCGGAATACATAACTCGTGTCACAGGAATGGTTCAAAACATTGACAGTAAGAAGAGTCAGTTTCCTTGTACTTAAGTCGGCATTGTGCCTTTTCTATTTCATTCCGATGCAATTTCTGTGTATCATCGTCAATACGAAGGTCAGAGGGATACAGTAACCCTGAAGTGAAGCATCGGAATCAATAACTGGTGTCACAGGAATGGTTCAAAATATAGACAGTAAGAAGAGTCAGTTTTCTTGTACTTACGTCGCAATGTGCCTTTTGTATTTAATTCCGATGAAATTTCTGTGTTTCATCGTCAATAAGAAGGTCAGAGGGATACAGTAAACCTGAAGTGTAGCATCGAAATCTGTAACTAGTGTCACAGGAATGGTTCAAAACATAGACAGTAAGAAGAGTCAGTTTTCTTGTACTTAACTCGCCATTGTGCCATTTGTATTTAATTTCGTTGCAATTTCTGTGTTTCATCGTTAATAAGAAGCTCAGAGGGATACAGTAAAAATGAAGTAAAGCATCGGAATCTATAACTAGTGTCACAGGAATGGTTCAAAACATAGACAGTAAGAAAAGTCAGTTTTCTTGTACTTAAGTCGGCATTGTGCCTTTTGTATTTAACTCCGATGCAATTTCTGTGTTTCATCGTCAATAAGAAGGTCAGAGGGATACAGTAAACCTGAAGTGAAGCATCGGAATCTATAACTAGTGTCACAGGAATGGTTCGAAGCATAGACAGTAAGAAGAGCCAGTCTTCTTGTACTTGAGTCAGAATTGTGCCTTTTGTATTTCAATCCGATGCAATTTCTGTGTTTCATCGTCAATAAGAAGGTCAGAGGGATACAGTAAACCTGAAGTGAAGCATCGGAATCTATTACTAGTGTCACAGGAATGGTTCAAAGCATAGAGAGTAAGATGAGACAGTCTTCTTGTACTTAAGTCGGCATAGTGCCTTTTGTATTTAATTCCGATGCAATTTTTGTGTGTTTCATTGACAATATAAGGTCAGAGGGATACAGTAAACCTGAAGTGAAGCATCGGAATCTATAACTAGTGTCACAGGAATGGTTCAAAGCAGAGACAGTAAGAAGAGTCAGTTTTCTTGTACTTAAGTCGGCAATGTGAATTTTTTATTTAATTCCGATGCAATTCCTGTGTTTCATTGTCAATAAGAAGGTCAGAGTAATACAGTAAACCTGAAGTGAAGCATCGGAATCTATATCTAGTGTCAAAGGAATGGTTCGAAACATAGACAGTAAGAAGAGTCAGTTTCGTTGTACTTAAGTCGGCATTGTGCCTTTGTATTTTATTCCGATGCTATGTCTGTGATTCATCGTTGTTAAGAAGGTCAGAGGGATACAGTAAACCTGAAGTGAAGCATCGGAATCTATAACTAGTGTCACATGAATGGTTCAAAACAGGCGGTAAGATGTGTCAGTTTTCTTGTACTTAAGTCGGCATTGTGCCTTTTGTATTTAATTCTGATGCAATTTCTATGTTTCATCGTCAATAAAATGGTCACAGGGATACAGTAAACCGGAAGTGAAGCATCGCAATCTATAACTAGTGTCACAGGAATGGTTCAAAGCATAGACAATAAGAAGAGTCAGTTTTCTTGTACTTAAATCGGCATTGTGCCTTTTGTTTTTGATTCCGATGCAATTTCTGTGTTTCATCGTCAATAAGGTCAGAGGGATACTGTAAAGCTGAAGTGAAGCATCGGAATCTGTAACTAGTGTCACAGGAATGGTTCAAAACATAGACAGTAGGAAGAGTCAGTTTCCTTGTACTTAAGTTGGCATTGTGCCGTTTGTATTTAATTCCGATGCAATTTCTGTGTTTCATCGTGAATAAGAAGGTCAGAGGGATACAGTAAACCTGAAGTGAAGTATCGGAATCTATAACTAGTGTCAAAGGAATGGTTCAAAACATAGACAGTAAGAAGAGTCAGTTTTCTTATACATAAGTCGGCATTGTGCCTTTTGTATGTTATTATGATGCAATTTCTGAGTTTCATCGTCAATAAGAAGGTCAGAGGGATACAGTAAACCTGAAGTGAAGCATCGGAATCTATAACTAGTGTCACAGGAATGGTTCCTAACACAGACAGTAAGAAGAGTCAGTTTTCTTGTACTTATGTCGGCATTGTGCCTTTTGTATTTAATTCCGATGAAATATCTGTGTTACATCGTCAATAAGAAGGTCAGAGGGATACAGTAAACCTGAAGTGTAGCATCGAAATCTATAACTAGTGTCACAGGAATGGTTCAAAGCATAGACAATAAGAAGAGTCAGTTTTCTTGAACTTGAGTCAGCATTGTGCCATTTGTATTTAATTTCGATGCAATTTCTGTGTTTCATCGTCAATAAGAAGGTCAGAGGGATCCAGTAAAAATGAAGTGAAGCATCGGAATCTATAACTAGTGTAACAGGAATGGTTCTAAGCATAGACAGTAAGAAGAGCCAGTCTTCTTGTACTTGAGTCAGAATTGTGCCTTTTGTATTTAATTCCGATGAAATATCTGTGTTACATCGTCAATAAGAAGGTCAGAGGGATACAGTAAACCTCAAGTGTAGCATCGAAATCTATAACTAGTGTCACAGGAATGGTTCAAAGCATAGACAATAAGAAGAGTCAGTTTTCTTGAACTTGAGTCAGCATTGTGCCATTTGTATTTAATTTCGATGCAATTTCTGTGTTTCATCGTCAATAAGAAGGTCAGAGGGATACAGTAAAAATGAAGTGAAGCATCGGAATCTATAACTAGTGTAACAGGAATGGTTCTAAGCATAGACAGTAAGAAGAGCCAGTCTTCTTGTACTTGAGTCAGAATTGTGCCTTTTGTATTTAAATCCGATGCAATTTCTGTGTTTCATCGTCAATAAGGAGGTCAGAGAGATACAGTAAACCTGAACTGAAGCATCGGAATCTACAACTAGTGTCACAGGAATGGTTCAAAACATAGACAGTAAGAAGAGCCAGCCTTCTTGTACTTGAGTCGGAATTGTGCCTTTTGTATTTAATTCCGATGCAATTTCTGTGTTTCATCGTCAATAAGAAGGTCAGAGGGATACGGTAAAGCTGAAGTGAAGCATCGGAATCTATTACTAGTGTCACAGGAATGGTTCAAAACATAGAGAGTAAGATGAGACAGTCTTCTTGTACTTAAGTCGGCATAGTGCCTTTTGTATTTAATTCCGATGCAATTTCTGTGTTTCATCGTCAATAAGAAGGTCAGAGGGATACAGTGAACCTGAAGTAAAGCATCGGAATCTATAACTAGTGTCACAGGAACGGTTCAAATCTTAGACGGTAAGAAGAGTCGGTTATCATGTACTTAAGTCGGCATTGTGCCAAATGTATTTAATTCCGTTGCAATTTCTGTGTTTCATCGTCAATAAGAAGGCCAGAGGGATACAGTAAACCTGAGGTGAAGCATCGGAATCCATAACTAGTGTCACAGGAATGGTTAAAAACATAGACAGTAAGAAGAGTCAGTTTTCTTGTACTTAAGACGGCATTGTACCTTTTCTATTTAATTCCGATACAATTTCTGTGTTTCATCGTCAATAAGAAGGTGAGAGGGATACAGTAACACTGAAGTGAAGCATCGGAATCCATAACTAGTGTCACAGGAATGGTTCAAAACATAGACAGTAAGAAGAATCAGTTTTCTTGTACATAAGTCGGCGTTGTGCCTTTTGTATTTAATTCCGATGAAATTTCTGTGTTTCATCGTCAAATAAGAAGGTCAGAGGGATACGGTAAAGCTGAAGTGAAGCATCGGAATCTGTTACTAGTGTCACAGGAATGGTTCAAAGCATAGAGAGTAAGATGAGACAGTCTTCTTGTACTTAAGTCCTCATAGTGCCTTTTGTATTTAATTCCGATGCAATTTTTGTGTGTTTCATCGCCAATATAAAGTCAGAGGGATACAGTAAACCTGAAGTGAACATCGGAATCTATAACTAGTGTCACAGGAATGGTTCAAAACATAGACAGTAAGAAGAATCAGTTTTCTTGGACATAAGTCTGCATTGTGCCTTTTGTATTTCATTCCGATGCAATTTCTGTGTTTTATCGTCAATACGAAGGTCAGAGGGATACAGTAATCCTGAAGTGAAGCATCGGAAACTAAAACTAGTGTCACAGAATTAGTTCAAAACATAGACAGAAAGAAGAGGCAGTTTTCTTGTACTTAAGTCGGAATTGTGCCTTTTGTATTTAATTCCGATGCAATATCTGTGTTTCATCGTCGATACGAAGGTCAGACGGATACAGTAAACCTGAAGTGAAGATTCGGAATCTAAAACTAGAGTCAATGGAATGGTTCAAAACATAGACAGTAAGAAGAGTCAGTTTTCTTGTACATAAGTCGGCATTGTGCCTTTTGTATTTAATTCCGATGAAATTTCTGTGTTTCGTCGTCAATAAGAAGGTCTATGGGATACAGAAAACCTGAAGGGAAGCATCGGAATCTAAAACCGGTCTCACAGAAAAGGTTCAAAACATAGACAGTAAAAAGAGATAGCCTTCTTGTACTTGTGTCGGCATTGTGCGTTTTGTATTTAATTCCGATGCAATTTCTGTGTTTCATCGTCAGAAAGAAGGTCAGAGGGATACAGTAAACCTGAAGTGAAACATCGGAATCTATAACTAGTGTCACAGGAATGGTTCAAAACAGAGACAGTAAGAAGAGTCAGTTTTCTTGTACTAAAGTCGGCACTGTGAATTTTTTATTCAATTCCGATTCAATTCCTGTGTTTCATCGTCAATAAGAAGGTCAGAGGGATACAGTAAACCTGAAGTGAAGCATCGGAATCTATATCTACTGTCAAAGGAATGTTTCAAAACATAGACAGTAGGAAGAGTCAGTTTCCTTGTACTTAAGTCGGCATTGTGCTGTTTGCATTTAATTCCGATGCAATTTCTGTGTTTCATCGTCAATAAGAAGGTCAGAGGGATACAGTAAACCTGAATTGAAGCATCGGAATCTATAACTAGTCTCAAAGGAATGGTTCAAAACATAGACAGTAAGAAGAGTCAGTTTTCTTATACATAAGTTGGCATTGTGCCTTTTGTATTTTATTATGATGCAATTTCTGAGTTTCATCGTCAATAAGAAGGTCAGAGGGATACAGTAAACCTGAAGTGAAGCATCGGAATCTATAACTAGTGTCACAGGAATGGTTCCTAACATAGACAGTTACAAGAGTCAATTTTCTTGTACTTAAGTCGGCATTGTGCCTTTTGTATTTAATTCCGATGCAATTTCTGTGTTTCATCGTCAATAAGGTCAGAGGGATACTGTAAAGCTGAAGTGAAGCATCGGAATCTGTAACTAGTGTCACAGGAATGGTTCAAAACTTAGACAATAAGAAGAGTCAGTTTTCTTGTACTTAAGTCGGCATTGTGCCTTTTGTATCTAATTCCGTTGCTATTTCTGTGTTTCATCGTCAATAAGAAGGTCAGAGGGATACAGTAAACCTGAGGTGAAGCATCGGAATACATAACTCGTGTCACAGGAATGGTTCAAAACATAGACAGTAAGAAGAGTCAGTTTTCTTGTACTTAAGTCGGCAATGTGCCTTTTGTATTTCATTCCGATGCAATTTCTGTGTTTCATCGTTAATACGAAGGTCAGAGGGATACAGTAAACCTGAAGTGAAGCATCGGAATCAATAACTAGTGTCACAGGAATGGTTCAAAACATAGACAGTAAGAACAGTCAGTTTTCTTGTACTTATGTCGGCAATGTGCCTTTTGTATTTAATTCCGATGAAATTTCTGTGTTTCATCGTCAATAAGAAGGTCAGAGGGATACAGTAAACCTGAAGTGTAGCATCGAAATCTATAACTAGTGTCACAGGAATGGTTCAAAACATAGACAGTAAGAAGAGTCAGTTTTCTTGTACTTAACTCGCCATTGTGCCATTTGTATTTAATTTCGATGCAATTTCTGTGTTTCATCGTCAATAAGAAGGTCAGAGGGATACAGTAAACCTGAAGTGTAGCATCGAAATCTATAACTAGGGTCACAGGAATGGTTCAAAACATAGACAGTAAGAAAAGTCAGTTTTCTTGTACTTAAGTCGGCATTGTGCCTTTTGTATTTAACTCCGATGAAATTTCTGTGTTTCATCGTCAATAAGAAGGTCAGAGGGATACAGTAAACCTGAAGTGAAGCATCGGAATCTATAACTAGTGTCACAGGAATGGTTCAAAGCATAGACAGTAAGAAGAGCCAGTCTTCTTGTACGTGAGTCAGAATTGTGCCTTTTGTATTTAAATCCGATGCAATTTCTGTGTTTCATCGTCAATAAGGAGGTCTGAGGGATACAGTAAACCTGAACTGAAGCATCGGAATCTATAACTAGTGTCACAGGAATGGTTCAAAACATAGACAGTAAGACGAGCCGGCCTTCTTGTACTTGAGTCGGAATTGTGCCTCTTGTATTTAATTCCGATGCAATTTCTGTAATTCATCGTCAATAAGAAGGTCAGAGGGATACGGTAAAGCTGAAGTGAAGCATCGGAATATATTACTAGTGTCACAGGAATGGTTCATAGCATAGAGAGTAAGATGAGACAGTCTTCTTGTTCTTAAGTCGGCATAGTGCCTTTTGTATTTAATTCCGATGCAATTTTTGTGTGTTTCATCGTCAATATAAGGTCAGAGGGATACAGTAAACCTGAAGTGAAGCATCGGAATCTATAACTAGTGTCACAGGAATGGTTCAAAGCAGAGACAGTAAGAAGAGTCAGTTTTCTTGTACTTAAGTCGGCAATGTGAATTTTTTATTTAATTCCGATGCAATTCCTGTGTTTCATTGTCAATAAGAAGGTCAGAGTAATCCAGTAAACCTGAAGTGAAGCATCGGAATCTATATCTAGTGTCAAAGGAATGGTTCGAAACATAGACACTAAGAAGAGTCAGTTTCGTTGTACTTAAGTCGGCATTGTGCCTTTGTATTTTATTCCGATGCTATGTCTGTGTTTCATCGCTATTAAGAAGGTCAGAGGGATACAGTAAACCTGAAGTGAAGCATCGGAATCTATAACTAGTGTCACATGAATGGTTCAAAACAGGCGGTAAGATGTGTCAGTTTTCTTGTACTTAATTCGGCATTGTGCCTTTTGTATTTAATTCCGATGCAATTTCTATGTTTCATCGTCAATAAGATGGTCAGAGGGATACAGTAAACCGGAAGTGAAGCATCGCAATCTATAACTAGTGTCACAGGAATGGTTCAAAGCATAGACAATAAGAAGAGTCAGTTTTCTTGTACTTAAATCGGCATTGTGCCTTTTGTATTTGATTCCGATGCAATTCCTGTGATTCATTGTCAATAAGAAGGTCAGAGGGATACAGTAAAAATGAAGTGAAGCATCGGAATCTATAACTAGTGTCACAGGAATGGTTCAAAACATAGACAGTAAGATGAGCCAGTCTTCTTGTACTTGAGTCGGAATTGTGCCTTTTGTTTTTAATTCCGAACAATTTCTGTGTTTCGTCGTCAATAAGAAGGTCCATGGGACACAGTAAACCGGAAGGGAAGCATCGGAATCTAAAACCGGTCTCACAGAAAAGGTTCAAAACATAGACAGTAAAAAGAGATAGCCTTCTTGTACTTGTGTCGGCATTGTGCGTTTTGTATTTAATTCCGATGCAATTTCTGTGTTTCATCGTCAGAAAGAAGGTCAGAGGGATACAGTAAACCTGAAGTGAAGCATCGGAATCTGTAACTAGTGTGACAGGAATGGTTCAAAACAGAGACAGTAAGAAGAGTCAGTTTTCTTGTACTTAAGTCGGCACTGTGAATTTTTTATTCAATTCCGATGCAATTCCTGTGTTTCATCGTCAATAAGAAGGTCAGAGGGATACAGTAAACGTGAAGTGAAGCATCGGAATCTATATCTAGTGTCAAAGGAATGGTTCAAAACATAGACAGTAGGAAGAGTCAGTTTCCTTGTACTTAAGTCGGCATTGTGCCGTTTGTATTCAATTCCGATGCAATTTCTGTGTTTCATCGTCAATATGAAGGTCAGAGGGATACAGTAAACCTGAAGTGAAGCATCGGAATCTATAACTAGTGTCACTGGAATGGTTCCTAACACAGACAGTAACAAGAGTCAATTTTCTTGTACTTAAGTCGGCATTGTGCCTTTTGTATTTAATTCTGATGCAATTTCTGTGTTTGATCGTCAATAAGGTCAGAGGGATACTGTAAAGCTGAAGTGAAGCGTCGGAATCTGTAACTAGTGTCACAGGAATGGTTCAAAACTTAGACAGTAAGAAGAGATAGTTTTCTTGCACTCAAGTCGGCATTGTGCCTTTTGTATTTAATTCCGTTGCTATTTCTGTGTTTCATCGTCAATAAGAAGGTCAGAGGGATACAGTAATTCTGAGGTGAAGCATCGGAATCCATAACTCGTGTCACAGGAATGGTTCAAAACATAGACAGTAAGAAGAGTCAGTTTTCTTGTACTTAAGTCGGCATTGTGCCTTTTCTATTTAATTCCGATGCAATTTCTGTGTTTCATCGTCAATACGAAGGTCAGAGGGATACAGTAACCCTGAAGTGAAGCATCGGAATCAATAACTAGTGTCACAGGAATGGTTCAAAACATAGACAGTAAGAAGAGTCAGTTTTCTTGTACTTATGTCGGCATTGTGCCTTTTGTATTTAATTCCGATGAAATTTCTGTGTTTCATCGTCATAAGAAGGTCAGAGGGATACAGTAAACCTGAAGTGTAGCATCGAAATCTATAACTAGTGTCACAGGAATGGTTCAAAGCATAGACAATAAGAAGAGTCAGTTTTCTTGAACTTGAGTCAGCATTTTGCCATTTGTATTTAATTTCGATGCAATTTCTGTGTTTCATCGTCAATAAGAAGGTCAGAGAGATACAGTAAAAATGAAGTGAAGCATCGGAATCTATAATTAGTGTCACAGGAATGGTTCAAAACATAGACAGTAAGAAAAGTCAGTTTTCTTGTACTTAAGTCGGCATTGTGCCTTTTGTATTTAACTCCGATGCAATTTCTGTGTTTCATCGTCAATAAGAAGGTCAGAGGGATACAGTAAACCTGAAGTAAAGCATCGGAATCTATAACTAGTGTCACAGGAATGGTTCAAAACATAGACAGTACGAAGAGTCAGTTTTCTTGTACTTAACTCGCCATTGTGCCATTTGTATTTAATTCCGATGCAAATTCTGTGTTTTTTTCGTCAATAATAAGTTCAGAGGGATACAGTAAACCTGAAGTGAAGCATCGGAATCTATAACTAGTGTCACAGGAATGGTTCTAATCATAGACAGTAAGAAGAGCCAGTCTTCTTGTACTTGAGTCAGAATTGTGCCGTTTGTATTTAAATCCGATGCAATTTCTGTGTTTCATCGACAATAAGGAGGTCAGAGGGATACAGTAAACCTGAACTGAAGCATCGGAATCTATAACTAGTGTCACAGGAATGGTTCAAAACATAGACAGTAAGAAGAGCCATCCTTCTTGTACTTGAGTCGGAATTGTGCCTTTTGTATTTAATTCCGATGCAATTTCTGTGTTTCATCGTCAATAAGAAGGTCAGAGGGATACGGTAAAGCTGAAGTGAAGCATCGGAATCTATTACTAGTGTCACAGGAATGGTTCAAAACATAGAGATTAAGATGAGACAGTCTTCTTGTACTTAAGTCGGCATAGTGACTTTTGTATTTAATTCCGATGCAATTTGTGTGTGTTTCATCGTCAATATAGGGTCAGAGGGATACAGAACACCTGAAGTGAAGCATCGGAATCTATAACTAGTGTCAAAGGGATGGTTCAAAGCAGAGACACTAAGAAGAGTCAGTTTTCTTGTACTTAAGTCGGCAATGTGAATTTTTTATTTAATTCCGATGCAATTCCTGTGTTTCATTGTCAATAAGAAGGTCAGAGGGATACACTAAACCTGAAGTGAAGCATCGGAATCTATATCTAGTGTCAAAGGGATGGTTCGAAACATAGACAGTAAGATGAGTCAGTTTTCTTGTACTTAAGTCGGCATTGTGCCTTTTCTATTTAATTCCGATGCAATTTCTGTGTTTCATCGTCAATAAGAAGGTCAGAGGGATACAGTGAACCTGAAGTAAAGCATCGGAATCTATAACTAGTGTCACAGGAACGGTTCAAAACTTAGACAGTAAGAAGAGTCAGTTTTCTTGTACATAAGTCGGCATTGTGCCTTTTGTATTTAATTCCGATGAAATTTCTGTGTTTCATCGTCAAATAAGAAGGTCAGAGGGATACGGTAAAGCTGATGTGAAGCATTGGAACCTGTTACTAGTGTCACAGGAATGGTTCAAAACATAGAGAGTAAGATGAGACAGTCTTCTTGTACTTAAGTCGGCATAGTGCCTTTTGTATTTAATTCCGATGCAATTTTTGTGTGTTTCATCGTCAATATAAGGTCAGAGGGATACAGTAAACCTGAAGTAAACATCGGAATCTATAACTAGTGTCACAGGAATGGTTCAAAACATAGACAGTAAGAAGAATCAGTTTTCTTGGACATAAGTCTGCCTTGTGCCTTTTGTATTTCATTCCGATGCAATTTCTGTGTTTTATCGTCAATACGAAGGTCAGAGGGATACAGTAAACCTGAAGTGAAGCATCGGAAACTATAACTAGTGTCACAGAATTAGTTCAAAACATAGACAGAAAGAAAAGGCAGTTTTCTTGTACTTAAGTCGGAATTGTGCCTTTTGTATTTAATTCCGATGCAATATCTGTGTTTCATCGTCGATACGAAGGTCAGAGGGATACAGTAAACCTGAAGTGAAGATTCGGAATCTAAAACTAGAGTCACAGGAATGGTTCAAATCATAGACAGTAAGAAGAGTCAGTTTTCTTGTACATAAGTCGGCATTGCGCCTTTTGTATTTAATTCCGATGAAATTTCTGTGTTTCGTCGTCAATAAGAAGGTCCATGGGATACAGAAAACCTGAAGGGAAGGATCGGAATCTAAAACCGGTCTCACAGAAAAGGTTCAAAACATAGACAGTAAAAAGAGATAGCCTTCTTGTACTTGTGTCGGCATTGTGCGTTTTGTATTTAATTCCGATGCAATTTCTGTGTTTCATCGTCAGAAAGAAGGTCAGAGGGATACAGTAAACCTGAAGAGAAGCATCGGAATCTATAACTAGTGTCACAGGAATGGTTCAAAACAGAGACAGTAAGAAGAGTCAGTTTTCTTGTACTAAAGTCGGCACTGTGAATTTTCTATTCAATTCCGATTCAATTCCTGTGTTTCATCGTCAATAAGATGGTCAGAGGGATACAGTAAACCTGAAGTGAAGCATCGGAATCTATATCTAGTGTCAAAGGAATGTTTCAAAACATAGACAGTAGGAAGAGTCAGTTTCCTTGTACTTAAGTCGGCATTGTGCCGTTTGCATTTAATTCCGATGCAATTTCTGTGTTTCATCGTCAATAAGAAGGTCAGAGGGATAAAGTAAACCTGAATTGAAGCATCGGAATCTATAACTAGTGTCAAAGGAATGGTTCAAAACATAGACAGTAAGAAGAGTCAGTTTTCTTATACATAAGTCGGCATTGTGCCTTTTGTATTTTATTATGATGCAATTTCTGAGTTTCAACGTCAATAAGAAGGTCAGAGGGATACAGTAAACCTGAAGTGAAGCATCGGAATCTATAACTAGTGTCACAGGAATGGTTCCTAACATAGACAGTTACAAGAGTCAATTTTCTTGTACTTAAGTCGGCATTGTGCCTTTTGTATTTAATTCCGATGCAATTTCTGTGTTTCATCGTCAATAAGGTCAGACGGATACTGTAAAGCTGAAGTGAAGCATCGGAATCTGTAACTAGTGTCACAGGAATGGTTCAAAACTTAGACAGTAAGAAGAGTCAGTTTTCTTGTACTCAAGTCGGCATTGTGCCTTTTGTATTTAATTCCGTTGCTATTTCTGCGTTTCATCGTCAATACGAAGGTCAGAGGGATACAGTAAACCTGAGGTGAAGCATCGGAATCCATAACTCGTGTCACAGGAATGGTTCAAAACATAGACAGTAAGAAGAGTCAGTTTTCTTGTACTTAAGTCGGCATTGTGCCTTTTCTATTTAATTCCGATGCAATATCTGTGTTTCATCGTCAATACGAAGGTCAGAGGGATACAGTAACTCTGAAGTGAAGCTTCGGAATCAATAACTAGTGTCACAGGAATGGTTCAAAGCATAGACAATAAGAAGAGTCAGTTTTTTTGTACTTGAGTCAGAATTGTGCCATTTGTTTTTAATTTCGATGCAATTTATGTGTTTCATCGTCAATAAGAAGGTCAGAGGGATACAGTAAAAATGAAGTGAAGCATCGGAATCTATAACTAGTGTCACAGGAATGGTTCAAAACATATACAGTAAGAAAAGTCAGTTTTCTTGTACTTAAGTCGGCATTGTGCCTTTTGTATTTAACTCCGATGCAATTTCTGTGTTTCATCGACAATAAGAAGGTCAGAGGGATACAGTAAACCTGAAGTAAAGCATCGGAATCTATAACTAGTGTCACAGGAATGGTTCAACACATAGACAGTAAGAAGAGTCATTTTTTTTGTACTTAACTCGACATTGTGCCATTTGTATTTAATTCCGATGCAATTTCTGTGTTTCATCGTCAATAATAAGGTCAGAGGGATACAGTAAACCTGAAGTGAAGCATCGGAATCTATAACTAGTGTCACAGAAATGGTTCAAAGCATAGACAGTAAGAAGAGCCAGTCTTCTTGTACTTGAGACAGAATTGTGCCTTTTGTATTTAAATCCGATGCAATTTCTGTGTTTCATCGTCAATAAGGAAGTCAGAGGGATACAGTAAACCTGAACTGAAGCATCGGAATCTATAACTAGTGTCACAGGAATGGTTCAAAACATAGACAGTAAGAAGAGCCAGCCTTCTTGTACTTGAGTCGGAATTGTGCATTTTGTATTTAATTCCGATGCAATTTTTGTGTGTTTCGTCGTCAATATAAGGTCAGAGAGATACAGTAAACCTGAAGTGAAGCATCGGAATGTATAACTAGTGTCACAGGAATGGTTCAAAGCAGAGACAGTAAGAAGAGTCAGTTTTCTTGTACTTATGTCGGCAAGGTGAATTTTTTATTTAATTCCGATGCAATTCCTGTGTTTCATTGTCAATAAGAAGGTCAGAGGGATACAGTAAACCTGAAGTGAAGCATCGGAATCTGTATCTAGTGTCAAAGGAATGGTTCGAAACATAGACAGTAAGAAGAGTCAGTTTCCTTGTACTTAAGTCGGCAATGTGCCTTTGTATTTTATTCCGATGCTATTTCTGTGTTTCATCGTTATTAAGAAGGTCAGAGGGATACAGTAAACCTGAAGTGAAGCATCGGAATCTATAACTAGTGTCACAGGAATGGTTCTAATCTTAGACAGTAAGAAGAGTCAGTTTTAGTAGACTTAAGTCGGCATTGTGCCTTTTGTACTTAATTCCGATGCAATTTCTGTGTTTCATCGTCAATAAGAAGGTCAGAGGGATACAGTAAACCTGAAGTGATGCATCGGAATCTATAACTAGTGTCACAGGAATGGTTCAAAGCATAGACAATAAGAAGAGTCAGTTTTCTTGTACTTGAGTCAGCATTGTGCCATTTGAATTATATTTCGATGCAATTTTTGTGTTTCAACGTCAATAAGAAGGTCAGAGGGATACAGTAAAAATGAAGTGAAGCATCGGAATCTATAACTAGTGTCACAGAAATGGTTCAAAACATAGACAGTAAGAAAAGTCAGTTTTCTTGTACTTAAGTCGGCATTGTGCCTTTTGTATTTAACTCCGATGCAATTTCTGTGTTTCATCGTCAATAAGAAGCTCAGAGGGATACAGTAAACGTGAAGTAAAGCATCGGAATCTATAACTAGTGTCACAGGAATGGTTCAAAACATAGACAGTAAGAAGAGTCAGTTTTCTTGTACTTAACTCGCCATTGTGCCATTTGTATTTAATTCCGATGCAATTTCTGTGTTTCATCGTCAATAAGAAGGTCAGAGGGTAACAGTAAACCTGAAGTGAAGCATCGGAATCTATAACTAGTGTCACAGGAATGGTTAAAATCATAGACAGTAAGAAGAGTCAGTTTTCTTGTACTTAAGACGGCATTGTGCCTTTTGTATTTAATTCCGATGCAATTTCAGTGTAGCATCGCCAAGAAGAAGGTCAGAGTGATACAGTGAACCGGAAGGGAAGCATCGGAATCTATTACTAGTGTCACAAGAATGGTTCAAAACATAGACAGTAAGAAGAGTCAGTTTTCTTGTACTTAAGTCGGCATTGTGCCTTTTGTATTTAATTTCGATGCAATTTCAGTGTTTCATT
The DNA here is from genome assembly GCF_021461395.2 of Schistocerca americana. Classification (NCBI taxonomy): domain Eukaryota; kingdom Metazoa; phylum Arthropoda; class Insecta; order Orthoptera; family Acrididae; genus Schistocerca; species Schistocerca americana. Next base: position 6,799,694 of record NC_060121.1, on the reverse strand, counting down.
GTAAATAAGAAGGTCAGAGGGACACAGTAAACCTAAAGTGAAGCATCTAAATCTATAACTAGTTTCACAGGAATGTTTCAAAACATAGACAGTAAGAAGAGCCAGTCTTCTTGTAAATGAGTCGGAATTGTGCCTTTTGTATTTAATTCCGTTGCAATTTCTGTGTTTCATTGTCAATAAGGAGGTCAGAGGGATACAGTAAACCTGAAGTGAAGCATCGGAATCTTTAACTACTGTCACAGGATTGGTTCAAACATAGACAGTAATTAGTGTCAGTTTTCTCGTACTTAAGTCGGCATTGTGCCTTTTGAATTTAATTCCGATACAATTTCTGTGTTTCATCGTCAATAAGAAGGTCAGAGGGATACAGTAAACCTGAAGTGAAGCTTCGGAATCTAGAACTAGTGTCACATGAATGATTCAAACATAGACAGTAAGAAGAGTCAGTTTTCTTGTACATAAGTCGGCATTGTGCCTTTTGTAATTAATTCCGATGCAATTTCTGTGTTTCATCGTCAATAAGAAGGTCAGAGGGTAACAGTAAACCTAAAGTGAAGCATCGGAATCAATAACTAGTGTCACAGGAATGGTTCAAATCATAGACAGTAAGAAGAGTCAGTTTTCTTGTACTTCAGTCGGCATTGTGCCTTTTGTATTTTATTCGGATGCAATTTCTGTGTTTCATCGTGAATAAGAAGGTTAGAGGGATACAGTAAACCTGAAGTGAAGCATCGGAATCTGTAACTAGTGTCACATGAGTGGTTCAAACATAGACAGTAAGAAGAGTCAGTTTTCTTGTACATAAGTCGGCATTGTGCCTTTTGTATTTAATTCCGATGTAATTTCTGCGATTCAACGTCAATAAGAAGGTCAGAGGGATACAGTAAACCTGATGTGAATCATCGGAATCTATAACTAGTGTCACATGAATGATTCAAAACATAGACAGTAAGAAGAGACAGTTTTCTTGTACTTAAGTCGGCATTGTGCCTTTTGTATTTTATTCCAATGCTATTTCTGTGTTTCATCGTTAATAAGAAGGTCAGAGTGATACAGTAAAGCTGAAGTGGAGCATCGGAATCTATAACTAGTGTCACAGGAATGGTTCAAAGCATAGACAGTAAGAAGAGCCAGTCTTCTTGTACTTGATTCAGAATTGTGCCTCTTGTATTTAAATCCGATGCAATTTCTGTGTTTCATCGTCAATAAGGAGGTCAGAGGGATACAGTAAACCTGAACTGAAGCATCGGAATCTATAACTAGTGTCACAGGAATGGTTCAAAACATAGACAGTAAAAAGAGCCAGCCTTCTTGTACTTGAGTCGGAATTGTGCCTTTTGTATTTAATTCCGATGCAATTTCTGTGTTTCATCGTCAATAAGAAGGTCAGAGGGATACGGTAAAGCAGAAGTGAAGCATCGGAATCTATTACTAGTGTCACAGGAATGGTTCAAAACATAGAGAGTAAGATGAGACAGTCTGATTGTACTTAAGTCGGCATAGTGCCTTTTGTATTTAATTCCGATGCAATTTTTGTGTGTTTCATCGTCAATATAAGGTCAGAGGGATACAGTAAACCTGAAGTGAAGCATCGGAATCTATAACTAGTGTCACAGGAATGGTTCAAAGCAGAGACAGTAAGAAGAGTCAGTTTTCTTGTACTTAAGTCGGCAATGTGAATTTTTTATTTAATTCCGATGCAATTCCTGTGTTTCATTGTCAATAAGATGGTCAGAGGGATACAGTAAACCTGAAGTGAAGCATCGGAATCTATAACTAGTGTCACAGGAATGGTTCAAATCTTAGACAGTAAGAAGAGTCAGTTTTAGTAGACTTAAGTCGGCATTGAGCCTTTTGTACTTAATTCCGATGCAATTTCTGTGTTTCACCGTCAATAAGAAGGTCAGAGGGATACAGTAAACCTGAAGTGATGCATCGGAATCTATAACTAGTGTTACAGGAATGGTTCAAAACAAGGACAGTAAGAAGAGTCAGTTTTCATGTACTTAAGTCGGCATTGTGCCATTTGTATTTAATTCCGATGAAATTTCTGTGTTTCATCGTAAATAAGAAGGTCAGAGGGATACACTAAACCTGAAGTGAAGCATCGGAATCTCTAACTAGTGTATCTGGAATGGTTCAAAGCATAGACAGTAAGAAGAGTCAGTTTTCTTGTACTTAAGTCGGCATTGTGCCTTTTCTATTTAATTCCGATGCGATTTCTGTGTTTCATCGTCAATAAGAAGGTCAGAGGGATACAGTAAACCTGAAGTGACGCATCGGAATCTATCAATAGTGTCACAGGAATGGTTCAAAACATAGACAGTAAGAAGAGTCAGTTTTCTTGTACTTAACTCGCCATTGTGCCATTTGCATTTAATTCCGATGCAATTTCTGTGTTTCATCGTCAATAAGAAGGTCAGAGGGTAACAGTAAACCTGAAGTGAAGCATCGGAATCTATAACTAGTGTCACAGGAATGGTTCAAATCATAGACAGTAAGAAGAGTCAGTTTTCTTGTACTTAAGTCGGCATTGTGCATTTTGCATTTAATTCAGATGCAATTTCAGTGTAGCATCGTCAAGAAGAAGGTCAGAGGGATACAGTGAACCGGAAGGGAAGCATCGGAATCTATTACTAGTGTCACAATAATGGTTCAAAACATAGACAGTAAGAAGAGTCAGTTTTCTTGTACTTAAGTCGGCATTGTGCCTTTTGTATATAATTCCGATTAAATTTCAGTGTTTCATTGTAAATAAGAAGGTCAGAGGGATACAGTAAACCTAAAGTGAAGCATCTAAATCTATAACTAGTTTCACAGGAATGTTTCAAAACATAGACAGTAAGAAGAACCAGTCTTCTTGTAAATGAGTCGGAATTGTGCCTTTTGTATTTAATTCCGTTGCAATTTCTGTGTTTCATTGTCAATAAGAAGGTCAGAGGGATACAGTAAACCTGAAGTGAAGCATCGGAATCTTTAACTACTGTCACAGGATTGGTTCAAACATAGACAGTAAGTAGTGTCAGTTTTCTCGTACTTAAGTCGGCATTGTGCCTTTTGAATTTAATTCCGATACAATTTCTGTGTTTCATCGTCAATAAGAAGGTGAGAGGGATACAGTAAACCTGAAGTGAAGCTTCGGAATCTAGAACTAGTGTCACATGAATGATTCAAACATAGACAGTAAGAAGAGTCAGTTTTCTTGTACATAAGTCGGCATTGTGCCTTTTGTATTTAATTCCGATGCAATTTCTGTGTTTCATCGTCAATAAGAAGGTCAGAGGGTAACAGTAAACCTGATGTGAAGCATCGGAATCTATAACTAGTGTCACAGGAATGGTTCAAATCATAGACAGTAAGAAGAGTCAGTTTTCTAGTACTTCAGTCGGCATTGAGCCTTTTGTATTTTATTCCGATGCAATTTCTGTGTTTCATCGTGAATAATGAGGTCAGAGGGATACAGTAAACCTGAAGTGAAGCATCGGAATCTGTAACTAGTGTCACATGAGTGGTTCAAACATAGACAGTAAGAAGAGTCAGTTTTCTTGTACATAAGTCGGCATTGTGCCTTTTGTATTTAATTCCGATGTAATTTCTGTGTTTCATCGTCAATAAGAAGGTCAGAGGGATACAGTAAACCTGATGTGAATCATCGGAATCTATAACTAGTGTCACATGAATGATTCAAAACATAGACAGTAAGAAGAGTCAGTTTTCTTGTACTTAAGTCGGCATTGTGCATTTTGTATTTTATTCCAATGCTATTTCTGTGTTTCATCGTTAATAAGAAGGTCAGAGGGATACAGTAAACCTGAAGTGAAGCATCGGAATCTATAACTAGTGTCACATGAATGGTTCAAAACAGAAGGTAAGATGAGTCAGTTTTCTTGTACTTAAGTCGGCATTGTGCCTTTTGGATTAATTCCGATGCAATTTCTGTGTTTCATCGTCAATAAGATTGTCAGAGGGATACAGTAAACCTGAAGTGAATCATCGGAATCTCTAACTAGTGTCACATGAATGGTTCAAAACATAGACAGTAAGAAGAGTCAGTTATCTTGTACTTAAGTCGGCATTGTGCCTTTTGTATTTAATTCCGATGCAATTTCTGTGTTTCATCGTCAATAAGAAGGTCAGGGGGATACAGTAAAGCTGAAGTGGAGCATCGGAATCTATAACTAGTGTCACAGGAATGGTTCAAAACTTAGACAGTTAGAAGAGTCAGTTTTCTTAGACTTAAGTCGGCATTGTGCCTTTTGTACTTAATTCCGATGCAATTTCTGTGTTTCACCGTCAATAAGAAGGTGAGAGGGATACAGTAAACCTGAAGTGATGCATCGGAATCTATAACTAGTGTCACAGGAATGGTTCAAAACATAGACAGTAAGAAGAGTCAGTTTTCTTGTTCTTAAGTCGGCATTGTGCCATCTGTATTTAATTCCGTTGCAATTTCTGTGTTTCATCGTCAATAAGAAGGTGAGAGGGATACAGTAAAAGTGAGGTGAAGCTTCGGAATCTATAACTAGTGTCACAGGAATGGTTCAAAACATCGACAGCAAGATGAATCAGTTTTCTTGTACTTAAATCGGCATTGTGCCTTTTCTATTTAATTCCGATGCAATTTCTGTGTTTCATCGTCAATAAGAAGGTCAGTGGGATACAGTGAACCTTAAGTGAAGCATCGGAATATATAACTAGTGTCACAGGAATGGTTCAAAACATAGACAGTAAGAAGAGTCAGTTTTCTTGTACTTAAGTTGGCATTGTGCCTTTTGTATTTAATTCCGATGAAATTTCTGTGTTTCATCGTCAATAAGAAGGTCATGGGGATACAGTAAACCCGAAGTGAAGCATCGGAATCTATAACTAGTTCCACAGGAATGGTTCAAAACACAGACAGTAAGAAGAGTCAGTTTTCTTGTACTTAAGTCGGCATTGTGCCTTTTGTATTTAATTCCGATGCAATTTCAGTGTAGCATCGTCAAGAAGAAGGTCAGAGGGATACAGTGAACCGGAAGGGAAGCATCGGAATCTATTACTAGTGTCACAAGAATGGTTCAAAACATAGACAGTAAGAAGAGTCAGTTTTCTTGTACTTAAGTCGGCATTGTGCCTTTTGTATTTAATTCCGATTAAATTTCAGTGTTTCATTGTAAATAAGAAGGTCAGAGGGATACAGTAAACCTAAAGTGAAGCATCTAAATCTATAACTAGTTTCACAGGAACGTTTCAAAACATAGACAGTAAGAAGAACCAGTCTTCTTGTAAATGAGTCGGAATTGTGCCTTTTGTATTTAATTCCGTTGCAATTTCTGTGTTTCATTGTCAATAAGAAGGTCAGAGGGATACAGTAAACCTGAAGTGAAGCATCGGAATCTTTAACTACTGTCACAGGATTGGTTCAAACATAGACAGTAAGTAGTGTCAGTTTTCTCGTACTTAAGTCGGCATTGTGCCTTTTGAATTTAATTCCGATACAATTTCTGTGTTTCATCGTCAATAAGAAGGTGAGAGGGATACAGTAAACCTAAAGTGAAGCTTCGGAATCTAGAACTAGTGTCACATGAATGATTCAAACATAGACAGTAAGAAGAGTCAGTTTTCTTGTACATAAGTCGGCATTGTGCCTTTTGTATTTAATTCCGATGCAATTTCTGTGTTTCATCGTCAGTAAGAAGGTCAGAGGGTAACAGTAAACCTGATGTGAAGCATCGGAATCTATAACAAGTGTCACAGGAATGGTTCAAATCATAGACAGTAAGAAGAGTCAGTTTTCTTGTACTTCAGTCGGCATTGAGCCTTTTGTATTTTATTCCGATGCAATTTCTGTGTTTCATCGTGAATAATGAGGTCAGAGGGATACAGTAAACCTGAAGTGAAGCATCGGAATCTGTAACTAGTGTCACATGAGTGGTTCAAACATAGACAGTAAGAAGAGTCAGTTTTCTTGTACATAAGTCGGCATTGTGCCTTTTGTATTTAATTCCGATGTAATTTCTGTGTTTCATCGTCAATAAGAAGGTCATGGGGATACAGTAAACCCGAAGTGAAGCATCGGAATCTATAACTAGTTCCACAGGAATGGTTCAAAACACAGACAGTAAGAAGAGTCAGTTTTCTTGTACTTAAGTCGGCATTGTGCATTTTGTATTTTATTCCAATGCTATTTCTGTGTTTCATCGTTAATAAGAAGGTCAGAGGGATACAGTAAACCTGAAGTGAAGCATCGGAATCTATAACTAGTGTCACATGAATGGTTCAAAACAGAAGGTAAGATGAGTCAGTTTTCTTGTACTTAAGTCGGCATTGTGCATTTTGTATTTAATTCCGATGCAATTTCTGTGTTTCATCGTCAATAAGAAGGTCAGGGGGATACAGTAAAGCTGAAGTGGAGCATCGGAATCTATAACTAGTGTCACAGGAATGGTTCAAAACGTAGACAGTTAGAAGAGTCAGTTTTCTTAGACTTAAGTCGGCATTGTGCCTTTTGTACTTAATTCCGATGCAATTTCTGTGTTTCACCGTCAATAAGAAGGTGAGAGGGATACAGTAAACCTGAAGTGATGCATCGGAATCTATAACTAGTGTCACAGGAATGGTTCAAAACATAGACAGTAAGAAGAGTCAGTTTTCTTGTTCTTAAGTCGGCATTGTGCCATCTGTATTTAATTCCGTTGCAATTTCTGTGTTTCATCGTCAATAAGAAGGTGAGAGGGATACAGTAAAAGTGAGGTGAAGCATCGGAATCTATAACTAGTGTCACAGGAATGGTTCAAAACATCGGCAGCAAGATGAATCAGTTTTCTTGTACTTAAATCGGCATTGTGCCTTTTCTATTTAATTCCGATGCAATTTCTGTGTTTCATCGTCAATAAGAAGGTCAGTGGGATACAGTGAACCTTAAGTGAAGCATCGGAATATATAACTAGTGTCACAGGAATGGTTCAAAACATAGACAGTAAGAAGAGTCAGTTTTCTTGTTCTTCAGTCGGCATTGTGCCATCTGTATTTAATTCCGTTGCAATTTCTGTGTTTCATCGTCAATAAGAAGGTGAGAGGGATACAGTAAAAGTGAGGTGAAGAATCGGAATCTATAACTAGTGTCACAAGAATGGCTCAAAACATTGACAGTAAGAAGAGTCAGTTTTCTTGTACTGAAGTCGGCATTGTGCCTTTCGTATTTAATATCGATGCAATTTCAGTGTTTCATTGTAAATAAGAAGGTCAGAGGGATACAGTAAACCTAAAGTGAAGCATCTAAATCTATAACTAGTTTCACAGGAATGTTTCAAAACATAGACAGTAAGAAGAGCCAGTCTTCTTGTAAATGAGTCGGAATTGTGCCTTTTGTATTTAATTCCGTTGCAATTTCTGTGTTTCATTGTCAATAAGAAGGTCAGAGGGATACAGTAAACCTGAAGTGAAGCATCGGAATCTTTAACTACTGTCACAGGATTGGTTCAAACATAGACAGTAAGTAGTGTCAGTTTTCTCGTACTTAAGTCGGCATTGTGCCTTTTGAATTTAATTCCGATACAATTTCTGCGTTTCATCGTCAATAAGAAGGTCAGAGGGATACAGTAAACCTGAAGTGAAGCTTCGGAATCTAGAACTAGTGTCACATGAATGATTCAAACATAGACAGTAAGAAGAGTCGGTTTTCTTGTACATATGTCGGCATTGTGCCTTTTGTATTTAATTCCGATTCAATTTCTGTGTTTCATCGTCAATAAGAAGGTCAGAGGGTAACAGTAAACCTGAAGTGAAGCATCGGAATCAATAACTAGTGTCACAGGAATGGTTCAAATCATAGACAGTAAGAAGAGTCAGTTTACTTGTACTTCTGTCGGCATTGTGCCTTTTGTATTTTATTCCGATGCAATTTCAGTGTAGCATCGTCAAGAAGAATGTCAGAGGGATACAGTGAACCGGAAGGGAAGCATCGGAATCTATTACTAGTGTCACAAGAATGGTTCAAAACATAGACAGTAAGAAGAGTCAGTCTTCTTGTACTTAAGTCGGCATTGTGCCTTTTGTATTTAATTCCGATCCAATTTCAGTGTTTCATTGTAAATAAGAAGGTCAGAGGGATACAGTAAACCTAAAGTGAAGCATCTAAATCTATAACTAGTTTCACAGGAATGTTTCAAAACATAGACAGTAAGAAGAGCCAGTCTTCTTGTAAATGAGTCGGAATTGTGCCTTTTGTATTTAATTCCGTTGCAATTTCTGTGTTTCATTGTCAATAAGAAGGTCAGAGGGATACAGTAAACCTGACGTGAAGCATCGGAATCTTTAACTACTGTCACAGGATTGGTTCAAACATAGACAGTAAATAGTGTCAGTTTTCTCGTACTTAAGTCGGCATTGTGCCTTTTGAATTTAATTCCGATACAATTTCTGTGTTTCATCGTCAATAAGAAGGTGAGAGGGATACAGTAAACCTGAAGTGAAGCTTCGGAATCTAGAACTAGTGTCACATGAATGATTCAAACATAGACAGTAAGAAGAGTCAGTTTTCTTGTACATAAGTCGGCATTGTGCCTTTTGTATTTAATTCCGATGCAATTTCTGTGTTTCATCGTCAATAAGAAGGTCAGAGGGTAACAGTAAACCTGATGTGAAGCATCGGAATCTATAACTAGTGTCACAGGAATGGTTCAAATCATAGACAGTAAGAAGAGTCAGTTTTCTTGTACTTCAGTCGGCATTGAGCCTTTTGTATTTTATTCCGATGCAATTTCTGTGTTTCATCGTGAATAATGAGGTCAGAGGGATACAGTAACCCTGAAGTGAAGCATCGGAATCTGTAACTAGTGCCACTTGAGTGGTTCAAACATAGACAGTAAGAAGAGTCAGTTTTCTTGTACATAAGTCGGCATTGTGAATTTTGTATTTAATTCCGATGTAATTTCTGTGTTCCATCGTCAATAAGAAGGTCAGAGGGATACAGTAAACCTGATGTGAATCATCGGAATCTATAACTAGTGTCACATGAATGATTCAAAACATATACAGTAATAAGAGTCAGTTTTCTTGTACTTAAGTCGGCATTGTGCATTTTGTATTTTATTCCAATGCTATTTCTGTGTTTCATCGTTAATAAGAAGGTCAGAGGGATACAGTAAACCTGAAGTGAAGCATCGGAATCTATAACTAGTGTCACATGAATGGTTCAAAACAGAAGGTAAGATGAGTCAGTTTTCTTGTACTTAAGTCGGCATTGTGCCTTTTGGATTAATTCCGATGCAATTTCTGTGTTTCATCGTCAATAAGATTGTCAGAGGAATACAGTAAACCTGAAGTGAATCATCGGAATCTATAACTAGTGTCACATGAATGGTTCAAAACATAGACAGTAAGAAGAGTCAGTTATCTTGTACTTAAGTCGGCATTGTGCCTTTTGTATTTAATTCCGATGCAATTTCTGTGTTTCATCGTCAATAAGAAGGTCACAGGGATACAGTAAACCAAAAGTGAAGCATCGGAATCTGTAACTAGTGTCACATGAGTGGTTCAAACATAGACAGTAAGAACAGTCAGTTTTCTTGTACATAAGTCGGCAATGTGCCTTTTGTATTTAATTCCGATGCAATTTCTGTGTTTCAACGTCAATAAGAAGGTCAGAGGGATACAGTAAACCTGATGTGAATCATCGGAATCTATAACTAGTGTCACATGAATGATTCAAAACATAGACAGTAAGAAGAGTCAGTTTTCTTGTACTTAAGTCGGCATTGTGCCTTTTGTATTTTATTCCAATGCTATTTCTGTGTTTCATCGTTAATAAGAAGGTCAGAGGGATACAGTAAACCTGAAGCGAAGCATTGGAATCTATAACTAGTGTCACATGAATGGTTCAAAACAGAAGGTAAGATGATTCAGTTTTCTAGTACTTAAGTCGGCATTGTGCCTTTTGGATTAATTCCGATGCAATTTCTGTGTTTCATCGTCAATAAGATGGTCAGAGGGATACAATAAACCTGAAGTGAATCATCGGAATCTATAACTAGTGTCACATGAATGGTTCAAAACATAGACAGTAAGAAGAGTCAGTTATCTTGTACTTAAGTCGGCATTGTGCCTTTTGTATTTAATTCCGATGCAATTTCTGTGTTTCATCGTCAATAAGAAGGTCAGGGGGATACAGCAAAGCTGAAGTGGAGCATCGGAATCTATAACTAGTGTCACAGGAATGGTTCAAAGCATAGACAGTAAGAAGAGCCAGTCTTCTTGTACTTGAGTCAGAATTGTGCCTTTTGTATTTAAATCCGATGCAATTTCTGTGTTTCATCGTCAATAAGGAGGTCAGAGGGATACAGTAAACCTGAAGTGAAGCATCGGAAACTAAAACTAGTGTCACAGAATTAGTTCAAAACATAGACAGAAAGAAGAGGCAGTTTTCTTGTACTTAAGTTGGAATTGTGCCTTTTGTATTTAATTCCGATGCAATATCTGTGTTTCATCGTCGATACGAAGGTCAGAGGGATACAGTAAACCTGAAGTGAAGATTCGGAATCTAAAACTAGAGTCAATGGAATGGTTCAAAACATAGACAGTAAGAAGAGTCAGTTTTCTTGTACATAAGTCGGCATTGTGCCTTTTGTATTTAATTCCGATGAAATTTCTGTGTTTCGTCGTCAATAAGAAGGTCTATGGGATACAGAAAACCTGAAGGGAAGAATCGGAATCTAAAACCGGTCTCACAGAAAAGGTTCAAAACATAGACAGTAAAAAGAGATAGCCTTCTTGTACTTGTGTCGGCATTGTGCGTTTTGTATTTAATTCCGATGCAATTTCTGTGTTTCATCGTCAGAAAGAAGGTCAGAGGGATACAGTAAACCTGAAGTGAAACATCGGAATCCATAACTAGTGTCACAGGAATGGTTCAAAACAGAGACAGTAAGAAGAGTCAGTTTTCTTGTACTAAAGTCGGCACTGTGAAATTTTTATTCAATTCCGATTCAATTCCTGTGTTTCATCGTCAATAAGAAGGTCAGAGGGATACAGTAAACCTGAAGTGAAGCATCGGAATCTATATCTAGTGTCAAAGGAATGTTTCAAAACATAGACAGTAGGAAGAGTCAGTTTCCTTGTACTTAAGTCGGCATTGTGCTGTTTGCATTTAATTCCGATGCAATTTCTGTGTTTCATCGTCAATAAGAAGGTCAGAGGGATACAGTAAACCTGAATTGAAGCATCGGAATCTATAACTAGTGTCAAAGGAATGGTTCAAAACATAGACAGTAAGAAGAGTCAGTTTTCTTATACATAAGTTGGCATTGTGCCTTTTGTATTTTATTATGATGCAATTTCTGAGTTTCATCGTCAATAAGAAGGTCAGAGGGATACAGTAAACCTGAAGTGAAGCATCGGAATCTATAACTAGTGTCACAGGAATGGTTCCTAACATAGACAGTTACAAGAGTCAATTTTCTTGTACTTAAGTCGGCATTGTGCCTTTTGTATTTAATTCCGATGCAATTTCTGTGTTTCATCGTCAATAAGGTCAGAGGGATACTGTAAAGCTGAAGTGAAGCATCGGAATCTGTAACTAGTGTCACAGGAATGGTTCAAAACTTAGACAATAAGAAGAGTCAGTTTTCTTGTACTTAAGTCGGCATTGTGCCTTTTGTATCTAATTCCGTTGCTATTTCTGTGTTTCATCGTCAATAAGAAGGTCAGAGGGATACAGTAAACCTGAGGTGAAGCATTGGAATACATAACTCGTGTCACAGGAATGGTTCAAAACATAGACAGTAAGAAGAGTCAGTTTTCTTGTACTTAAGTCGGCAATGTGCCTTTTGTATTTCATTCCGATGCAATTTCTGTGTTTCATCGTCAATACGAAGGTCAGAGGGATACAGTAACCCTGAAGTGAAGCATCGGAATCAATAACTAGTGTCACAGGAATGGTTCAAAACATAGACAGTAAGAAGAGTCAGTTTTCTTGTACTTATGTCGGCAATGTGCCTTTTGTATTTAATTCCCATGAAATTTCTGTGTTTCATCGTCAATAAGAAGGTCAGAGGGATACAGTAAACCTGAAGTGTAGCATCGAAATCTATAACTAGTGTCACAGGAATGGTTCAAAACATAGACAGTAAGAAGAGTCAGTTTTCTTGTACTTAACTCGCCATTGTGCCATTTGTATTTAATTTCGATGCAATTTCTGTGTTTCATCGTCAATAAGAAGGTCAGAGGGATACAGTAAACCTGAAGTGTAGCATCGAAATCTATAACTAGAGTCACAGGAATGGTTCAAAACATAGACAGTAAGAAAAGTCAGTTTTCTTGTACTTAAGTCGGCTTTGTGCCTTTTGTATTTAACTCCGATGCAATTTCTGTGTTTCATCGTCAATAAGAAGGTCAGAGGGATACAGTAAACCTGAAGTGAAGCATCGGAATCTATAACTAGTGTCACAGGAATGGTTCAAAGCATAGACAGTAAGTAGAGCCAGTCTTCTTGTACTTGAGTCAGAATTGTGCCTTTTGTATTTAAATCCGATGCAATTTCTGTGTTTCATCGTCAATAAGGAGGTCTGAGGGATACAGTAAACCTGATCTGAAGCATCGGAATCTATAACTAGTGTCACAGGAATGGTTCAAAACATAGACAGTAAGACGAGCCGGCCTTCTTGTACTTGAGTCGGAATTGTGCCTCTTGTATTTAATTCCGATGCAATTTCTGTAATTCATCGTCAATAAGAAGGTCAGAGGGATACGGTAAAGCTGAAGTGAAGCATCGGAATATATTACTAGTGTCACAGGAATGGTTCATAGCATAGAGAGTAAGATGAGACAGTCTTCTTGTACTTAAGTCGGCATAGTGCCTTTTGTATTTAATTCCGATGCAATTTTTGTGTGTTTCATCGTCAATATAAGGTCAGAGGGATACAGTAAACCTGAAGTGAAGCATCGGAATCTATAACTAGTGTCACAGGAATGGTTCAAAGCAGAGACAGTAAGAAGAGTCAGTTTTCTTGTACTTAAGTCGGCAATGTGAATTTTTTATTTAATTCCGATGCAATTCCTGTGTTTCATTGTCAATAAGAAGGTCAGAGTAATACAGTAAACCTGAAGTGAAGCATCGGAATCTATATCTAGTGTCAAAGGAATGGTTCGAAACATAGACACTAAGAAGAGTCAGTTTCGTTGTACTTAAGTCGGCATTGTGCCTTTGTATTTTATTCCGATGCTATGTCTGTGTTTCATCGTTATTAAGAAGGTCAGAGGGATACAGTAAACCTGAAGTGAAGCATCGGAATCTATAACTAGTGTCACATGAATGGTTCAAAACAGGCGGTAAGATGTGTCAGTTTTCTTGTACTTAAGTCGGCATTGTGCCTTTTGTATTTAATTCCGATGCAATTTCTATGTTTCATCGTCAATAAGATGGTCAGAGGGATACAGTAAACCGGAAGTGAAGCATCGCAATCTATAACTAGTGTCACAGGAATGGTTCAAAGCATAGACAATAAGAAGAGTCAGTTTTCTTGTACTTAAATCGGCATTGCGCCTTTTGTATTTGATTCCGATGCAATTCCTGTGATTCATTGTCAATAAGAAGGTCAGAGGGATACAGTAAAAATGAAGTGAAGCATCGGAATCTATAACTAGTGTCACAGGAATGGTTCAAAACATAGACAGTAAGATAAGCCAGTCTTCTTGTACTTGAGTCGGAATTGTGCCTTTTGTTTTTAATTCCGATGCAATTTCTGTGTTTCGTCGTCAATAAGAAGGTCCATGGGACACAGTAAACCGGAAGGGAAGCATCGGAATCTAAAACCGGTCTCACAGAAAAGGTTCAAAACATAGACAGTAAAAAGAGATAGCCTTCTTGTACTTGTGTCGGCATTGTGCGTTTTGTATTTAATTCCGATGCAATTTCTGTGTTTCATCGTCAGAAAGAAGGTCAGAGGGATACAGTAAACCTGAAGTGAAGCATCGGAATCTATAACTAGTGTGACAGGAATGGTTCAAAACAGAGACAGTAAGAAGAGTCAGTTTTCTTGTACTTAAGTCGGCACTGTGAATTTTTTATTCAATTCCGATGCAATTCCTGTGTTTCATCGTCAATAAGAAGGTCAGAGGGATACAGTAAACGTGAAGTGAAGCATCGGAATCTATATCTAGTGTCAAAGGAATGGTTCAAAACATAGACAGTAGGAAGAGTCAGTTTCCTTGTACTTAAGTCGGCATTGTGCCGTTTGAATTTAATTCCGATGCAATTTCTGTGTTTCATCGTCAATATGAAGGTCAGAGGGATACAGTAAACCTGAAGTGAAGCATCGGAATCTATAACTAGTGTCACTGGAATGGTTCCTAACACAGACAGTAACAAGAGTCAATTTTCTTGTACTTAAGTCGGCATTGTGCCTTTTGTAGTTAATTCTGATGCAATTTCTGTGTTTCATCGTCAATAAGGTCAGAGGGATACTGTAAAGCTGAAGTGAAGCGTCGGAATCTGTAACTAGTGTCACAGGAATGGTTCAAAACTTAGACAGTAAGAAGAGATAGTTTTCTTGCACTCAAGTCGGCATTGTGCCTTTTGTATTTAATTCCGTTGCTATTTCTGTGTTTCATCGTCAATAAGAAGGTCAGAGGGATACAGTAATTCTGAGGTGAAGCATCGGAATCCATAACTCGTGTCACAGGAATGGTTCAAAACATAGACAGTAAGAAGAGTCAGTTTTCTTGTACTTAAGTCGGCATTGTGCCTTTTCTATTTAATTCCGATGCAATTTCTGTGTTTCATCGTCAATACGAAGGTCAGAGGGATACAGTAACCCTGAAGTGAAGCATCGGAATCAATAACTAGTGTCACAGGAATGGTTCAAAACATAGACAGTAAGAAGAGTCAGTTTTCTTGTACTTATGTCGGCATTGTGCCTTTTGTATTTAATTCCGATGAAATTTCTGTGTTTCATCGTCAATAAGAAGGTCAGAGGGATACAGTAAACCTGAAGTGTAGCATCGAAATCTATAACTAGTGTCACAGGAATGGTTCAAAGCATAGACAACAAGAAGAGTCAGTTTTCTTGAACTTGAGTCAGCATTTTGCCATTTGTATTTAATTTCGATGCAATTTCTGTGTTTCATCGTCAATAAGAAGGTCAGAGAGATACAGTAAAAATGAAGTGAAGCATCGGAATCTATAATTAGTGTCACAGGAATGGTTCAAAACATAGACAGTAAGAAAAGTCAGTTTTCTTGTACTTAAGTCGGCATTGTGCCTTTTGTATTTAACTCCGATGCAATTTCTGTGTTTCATCGTCAATAAGAAGGTCAGAGGGATACAGTAAACCTGAAGTAAAGCATCGGAATCTATAACTAGTGTCACAGGAATGGTTCAAAACATAGACAGTAAGAAGAGTCAGTTTTCTTGTACTTAACTCGCCATTGTGCCATTTGTATTTAATTCCGATGCAATTTCTGTGTTTTATCGTCAATAATAATTTCAGAGGGATACAGTAAACCTGAAGTGAAGCATCGGAATCTATAACTAGTGTCACAGGAATGGTTCTAAGCATAGACAGTAAGAAGAGCCAGTCTTCTTGTACTTGAGTCAGAATTGTGCCGTTTGTATTTAAATCCGATGCAATTTCTGTGTTTCATCGACAATAAGGCGGTCAGAGGGATACAGTAAACCTGAACTGAAGCATCGGAATCTATAACTAGTGTCACAGGAATGGTTCAAAACATAGACAGTAAGAAGAGCCATCCTTCTTGTACTTGAGTCGGAATTGTGCCTTTTGTATTTAATTCCGATGCAATTTCTGTGTTTCATCGTCAATAAGAAGGTCAGAGGGATACGGTAAAGCTGAAGTGAAGCATCGGAATCCATTACTAGTGTCACAGGAATGGTTCAAAGCATAGAGAGTAAGATGAGACAGTCTTCTTGTACTTAAGTCGGCATAGTGACTTTTGTATTTAATTCCGATGCAATTTGTGTGTGTTTCATCGTCAATATAGGGTCAGAGGGATACAGAACACCTGAAGTGAAGCATCGGAATCTATAACTAGTGTCAAAGGGATGGTTCAAAGCAGAGACAGTAAGAAGAGTCAGTTTTCTTGTACTTAAGTCGGCAATGTGAATTTTTTATTTAATTCCGATGCAATTCCTGTGTTTCATTGTCAATAAGAAGGTCATAAGGATACAGTAAACCTGAAGTGAAGCATTGGAATCTATATCTAGTGTCAAAGGGATGGTTCGAAACATAGACAGTAAGAAGAGTCAGTTTCGTTGTACTTAAGTCGGCATTGTGCCTTTGTATTTTATTCCGATGCTATTTCTGTGTTTCATCGTTATTAAGTAGGTCAGAAGGATACAGTAAACCTGAAGTGAAGCATCGGAATCTATAACTAGTGTCACATGAATGGTTCAAAACAGACGGTAAGATGAGTCAGTTTTCTTGTACGTAAGTCGACATTGTGCCTTTTGTATTTAATTCCGATGCAATTTCTATGTTTCATCGTCAATAAGATGGTCAGAGGGATACAGTAAACCTGAAGTGAAGCATCGCAATCTATAACTAGTGTCACAGGAATGGTTCAAAGCATAGACAATAAGTAGAGTCAGTTTTCTTGTACTTATGTCGGCATTGTGCCTTTTGTATTTAATTCCGATGCAATTTCTGTGATTCATCGTCAATAAGAAGGTCAGAGGGATACAGTAAAAATGAAGTGAAGCATCGGAATCTATAACTAGTGTCACAGGAATGGTTCAAAACATAGACAGTAAGATGAGTCAGTTTTCATGTACTTAAGTCGGCATTGTGCCTTTTCTATTTAATTCCGATGCAATTTCTGTGTTTCATCGTCAATAAGAAGGTCAGAGGGATACAGTGAACCTGAAGTAAAGCATCGGAATCTATAACTAGTGTCACAGGAACGGTTCAAAACTTAGACAGTAAGAAGAGTCAGTTTTCTTGTACATAAGTCGGCATTGTGCCTTTTGTATTTAATTCCGATGAAATTTCTGTGTTTCATCGTCAAATAAGAAGGTCAGAGGGATACGGTAAAGCTGATGTGAAGCATTGGAACCTGTTACTAGTGTCACAGGAATGGTTCAAAACATAGAGAGTAAGATGAGACAGTCTTCTTGTACTTAAGTCGGCATAGTGCCTTTTGTATTTAATTCCGATGCAATTTTTGTGTGTTTCATCGTCAATATAAGGTCAGAGGGATACAGTAAACCTGAAGTAAACATTGGAATCTATAACTAGTGTCACAGGAATGGTTCAAAACATAGACAGTAAGAAGAATCAGTTTTCTTGGACATAAGTCTGCATTGTGCCTTTTGTATTTCATTCCGATGCAATTTCTGTGTTTTATCGTCAATACGAAGGTCAGAGGGATACAGTAAACCTGAAGTGAAGCATCGGAAACTATAACTAGTGTCTCAGAATTAGTTCAAAACATAGACAGAAAGAAAAGGCAGTTTTCTTGTACTTAAGTCGGAATTGTGCCTTTTGTATTTAATTCCGATGCAATATCTGTGTTTCATCGTCGATACGAAGGTCAGAGGGATACAGTAAACCTGAAGTGAAGATTCGGAATCTAAAACTAGAGTCACAGGAATGGTTCAAATCATAGACAGTAAGAAGAGTCAGTTTTCTTGTACATAAGTCGGCATTGTGCCTTTTGTATTTAATTCCGATGAAATTTCTGTGTTTCGTCGTCAATAAGAAGGTCCATGGGATACAGAAAACCTGAAGGGAAAGATCGGAATCTAAAACCGGTCTCACAGAAAAGGTTCAAAACATAGACAGTAAAAAGAGATAGCCTTCTTGTACTTGTGTCGGCATTGTGCGTTTTGTATTTAATTCCTATGCAATTTCTGTGTTTCATCGTCAGAAAGAAGGTCAGAGGGATACAGTAAACCTGAAGTGAAGCATCGGAATCTATAACTAGTGTCACAGGAATGGTTCAAAACAGAGACAGTAAGAAGAGTCAGTTTTCTTGTACTAAAGTCGGCACTGTGAATTTTTTATTCAATTCCGATTCAATTCCTGTGTTTCATCGTCAATAAGAAGGTCAGAGGGATACAGTAAACCTGAAGTGAAGCATCGGAATCTATATCTAGTGTCAAAGGAATGTTTCAAAACATAGACAGTAGGAAGAGTCAGTTTCCTTGTACTTAAGTCGGCATTGTGCCGTTTGCATTTAATTCCGATGCAATTTCTGTGTTTCATCGTCAATAAGAAGGTCAGAGGGATAAAGTAAACCTGAATTGAAGCATCGGAATCTATAACTAGTGTCAAAGGAATGGTTCAAAACATAGACATTAAGAAGAGTCAGTTTTCTTATACATAAGTCGGCATTGTGCCTTTTGTATTTTATTATGATGCAATTTCTGAGTTTCATCGTCAATAAGAAGGTCAGAGGGATACAGTAAACCTGAAGTGAAGCATCGGAATCTATAACTAGTGTCACAGGAATGGTTCCTAACATAGACAGTTACAAGAGTCAATTTTCTTGTACTTAAGTCGGCATTGTGCCTTTTGTATTTAATTCCGATGCAATTTCTGTGTTTCATCGTCAATAAGGTCAGACGGATACTGTAAAGCTGAAGTGAAGCATCGGAATCTGTAACTAGTGTCGAAGGAATGGTTCAAAACTTAGACAGTAAGAAGAGTCAGTTTTCTTGTACTCAAGTCGGCATTGTGCCTTTTGTATTTAATTCCGTTGCTATTTCTGTGTTTCATCGTCAATAAGAAGGTCTGAGGGATACAGTAAACCTGAGGTGAAGCATCGGAATCCATAACTCGTGTCACAGGAATGGTTCAAAACATAGACAGCAAGAAGAGTCAGTTTTCTTGTACTTAAGTCGGCATTGTGCCTTTTCTATTTAATTCCGATGCAATATCTGTGTTTCATCGTCAATACGAAGGTCAGAGGGATACAGTAACTCTGAAGTGAAGCTTCGGAATCAATAACTAGTGTCACAGGAATGGTTCAAAGCATAGACAATAAGAAGAGTCAGTTTTCTTGTACTTGAGTCAGAATTGTGCCATTTGTATTTAATTTCGATGCAATTTATGTGTTTCATCGTCAATAAGAAGGTCAGAGGGATACAGTAAAAATGAAGTGAAGCATCGGAATCTATTTCTAGTGTCACAGGAATGGTTCACACATGGACAGTAAGAAGAGTCAGTTTTCTGGTACTTAAGTCGGCGTTGTGCCTTTTGTATTTAATTCCGATGCAATTTCTGTGTTTCATCGTCAATAAGGAGGTCAGAGGGATACAGTAAACCTGAACTGAAGCATCGGAATCTATAACTAGTGTCACAGGAATGGTTCAAAACATAGACAGTAAGAAGAGCCAGCCTTCTTGTACTTGAGTCGGAATTGTGCATTTTGTATTTAATTCCGATGCAATTTTTGTGTGTTTCGTCGTCAATATAAGGTCAGAGGGATACAGTAAACCTGAAGTGAAGCATCGGAATGTATAACTAGTGTCACAGGAATGGTTCAAAGCAGAGACAGTAAGAAGAGCCAGTTTTCTTGTACTTATGTCGGCAAGGTGAATTTTTTATTTAATTCCGATGCAATTCCTGTGTTTCATTGTCAATAAGAAGGTCAGAGGGATACAGTAAACCTGAAGTGAAGCATCGGAATCTGTATCTAGTGTCAAAGGAATGGTTCGAAACATAGACAGTAAGAAGAGTCAGTTTCCTTGTACTTAAGTCGGCAATGTGCCTTTGTATTTTATTCCGATGCTATTTCTGTGTTTCATCGTTATTAAGAAGGTCAGAGGGATACAGTAAACCTGAAGTGAAGCATCGGAATCTATAACTAGTGTCACAGGAATGGTTCAAATCTTAGACAGTAAGAAAGGTCAGTTTTCTTGTACTTAAGTCGGCATTGTGCCTTTTGTATTTAACTCCGATGCAATTTCTGTGTTTCATCGTCAATAAGAAGGTCAGAGGGATACAGTAAACGTGAAGTAAAGCATCGGAATCTATAACTAGTGTCACAGGAATGGTTCAAAGCATAGACAGTAAGAAGAGTCAGTTTTCTTGTACTTAACTCGCCATTGTGCCATTTGTATTTAATTCCGATGCAATATCTATGTTTCATCGTCAATAAGAAGGTCAGAGGGTAACAGTAAACCTGAAGTGAAGCATCGGAATCTATAACTAGTGTCACAGGAATGGTTCAAATCATAGACAGTAAGAAGAGTCAGTTTTCTTGTACTTAAGTCGGCATTGTGCCTTTTGTATTTAATTCCGATGCAATTTCAGTGTAGCATCGCCAAGAAGAAGGTCAGAGTGATACAGTGAACCGGAAGGGAAGCATCGGAATCTATTACTAGTGTCACAAGAATGGTTCAAAACATAGACAGTAAGAAGAGTCAGTTTTCTTGTACTTAAGTCGGCATTGTGCCTTTTGTATTTAATTTCGATGCAATTTCAGTGTTTCATTGTAAATAAGAAAGTCAGAGGGATACAGTAAACCTAAAGTGAAGCATCTAAATCTATAACTAGTTTCACAGGAATGTTTCAAAACATAGACAGTAAGAAGAGCCAGTCTTCTTGTAAATGAGTCGGAATTGTGCCTTTTGTATTTAATTCCGTTGCAATTTCTGTGTTTCATTGTCAATAAGGAGGTCAGAGGGATACAGTAAACCTGAAGTGAAGCATCGGAATCTTTAACTACTGTCACAGGATTGGTTCAAACATAGACAGTAATTAGTGTCAGTTTTCTCGTACTTAAGTCGGCATTGTGCCTTTTGAATTTAATTCCGATACAATTTCTGTGTTTCATCGTCAATAAGAAGGTCAGAGGGATACAGTAAACCTGAAGTGAAGCTTCGGAATCTAGAACTAGTGTCACATGAGTGGTTCAAACATAGACAGTAAGAAGAGTCAGTTTTCTTGTACATAAGTCGGCATTGTGCCTTTTGTATTTAATTCCGATGTAATTTCTGCGATTCAAAGTCAATAAGAAGGTCAGAGGGATACAGTAAACCTGATGTGAATCATCGGAATATATAACTAGTGTCACATGAATGATTCAAAACATAGACAGTAAGAAGAGACAGTTTTCTTGTACTTAAGTCGGCATTGTGCCTTTTGTATTTTATTCCAATGCTATTTCTGTGTTTCATCGTTAATAAGAAGGTCAGAGTGATACAGTAAACCTGAGGTGAAGCATCGGAATCTATAACTAGTGTCACATGAATGGTTCAAAACAGAAGGTAAGATGAGTCAGTTTTCTTGTACGTAAGTCGGCATTGTGCCTTTTGGATTAATTCCGATGCAATTTCTGTGTTTCATCGTCAATAAGATGGTCAGAGGGATACAGTAAACCTGAAGTGAATCATCGGAATCTACAACTAGAGTCACATGAATGGTTCAAAACATAGACAGTAAGAAGAATCAGTTATCTTGTACTTAAGTCGGCATTGTGCCTTTTGTATTTAATTCCGATGCAATTCCTGTGTTTCATCGTCAATAAGAAGGTTAGGGGGATACAGTAAAGCTGAAGTGGAGCATCAGAATCTATAACTAGTGTCACAGGAATGGTTCAAAGCATAGACAGTAAGAAGAGCCAGTCTTCTTGTACTTGAGTCAGAATTGTGCCTTTTGTATTTAAATCCGATGCAATTTCTGTGTTTCATCGTCAATAAGGAGGTCAGAGGGATACAGTAAACCTGAACTGAAGCATCGGAATCTATAACTAGTGTCACAGGAATGGTTCAAAACATAGACAGTAAGAAGAGCCAGCCTTCTTGTACTTGAGTCGGAATTGTGCCTTTTGTATTTAATTCCGATGCAATTTCTGTGTTTCATCGTCAATAAGAAGGTCAGAGGGATACGGTAAAGCAGAAGTGAAGCATCGGAATCTATTACTAGTGTCACAGGAATGGTTCAAAACATAGAGAGTAAGATGAGACAGTCTGATTGTACTTAAGTCGGCATAGTGCCTTTTGTATTTAATTCCGATGCAATTTTTGTGTGTTTCATCGTCAATATAAGGTCAGAGGGATACAGTAAACCTGAAGTGAAGCATCGGAATCTATAACTAGTGTCACAGGAATGGTTCAAAGCAGAGACAGTAAGAAGAGTCAGTTTTCTTGTACTTAAGTCGGCAATGTGAATTTTTTATTTAATTCCGATGCAATTCCTGTGTTTCATTGTCAATAAGATGGTCAGAGGGATACAGTAAACCTGAAGTGAAGCATCGGAATCTATAACTAGTGTCACAGGAATGGTTCAAATCTTAAACAGTAAGAAGAGTCAGTTTTAGTAGACTTAAGTCGGCATTGAGCCTTTTGTACTTAATTCCGATGCAATTTCTGTGTTTCACCGTCAATAAGAAGGTCAGAGGGATACAGTAAACCTGAAGTGATGCATCGGAATCTATAACTAGTGTCACAGGAATGGTTCAAAACAAGGACAGTAAGAAGAGTCAGTTTTCATGTACTTAAGTCGGCATTGTGCCATTTGTATTTAATTCCGATGAAATTTCTGTGTTTCATCGTAAATAAGAAGGTCGGAGGGATACACTAAACCTGAAGTGAAGCATCGGAATCTCTAACTAGTGTATCTGGAATGGTTCAAAGCATAGACAGTAAGAAGAGTCAGTTTTCTTGTACTTAAGTCGGCATTGTGCCATTTCTATTTAATTCCGATGCGATTTCTGTGTTTCATCGTCAATAAGAAGGTCAGAGGGATACAGTAAACCTGAAGTGACGCATCGGAATCTATCAATAGTGTCACAGGAATGGTTCAAAACATAGACAGTAAGAAGAGTCAGTTTTCTTGTACTTAACTCGCCATTGTGCCATTTGCATTTAATTCCGATGCAATTTCTGTGTTTCATCGTCAATAAGAAGGTCAGAGGGTAACAGTAAACCTGAAGTGAAGCATCGGAATCTATAACTAGTGTCACAGGAATGGTTCAAATCATAGACAGTAAGAAGAGTCAGTTTTCTTGTACATAAGTCGGCATTGTGCCTTTTGCATTTAATTCCGATGCAATTTCAGTGTAGCATCGTCAAGAAGAAGGTCAGAGGGATACAGTGAACCGGAAGGGAAGCATCGGATTCTATTACTAGTGTCACAAGAATTGTTCAAAACATAGACAGTAAGAAGAGTCAGTTTTCTTGTACTTAAGTCGCCATTGTGCCTTTTGTATTTAATTCCGATTAAATTTCAGTGTTTCATTGTAAATAAGAAGGTCAGAGGGATACAGTAAACCTAAAGTGAAGCATCTAAATCTATAACTAGTTTCACAGGAATGTTTCAAAACATAGACAGTAAGAAGAACCAGTCTTCTTGTAAATGAGTCGGAATTGTGCCTTTTGTATTTAATTCCGTTGCAATTTCTGTGTTTCATTGTCAATAAGAAGGTCAGAGGGATACAGTAAACCTGAAGTGAAGCATCGGAATCTTTAACTACTGTCACAGGATTGGTTCAAACATAGACAGTAAGTAGTGTCAGTTTTCTCGTACTTAAGTCGGCATTGTGCCTTTTGAATTTAATTCCGATACAATTTCTGTGTTTCATCGTCAATAAGAAGGTGAGAGGGATACAGTAAACCTGAAGTGAAGCTTCGGAATCTAGAACTAGAGTCACATGAATGATTCAAACATAGACAGTAAGAAGAGTCAGTTTTCTTGTACATAAGTCGGCATTGTGCCTTTTGTATTTAATTCCGATGCAATTTCTGTGTTTCATCGTCAATAAGAAGGTCAGAGGGTAACAGTAAACCTGATGTGAAGCATCGGAATCTATAACTAGTGTCACAGGAATGGTTCAAATCATAGACAGTAAGAAGAGTCAGTTTTCTTGTACTTCAGTCGGCATTGAGCCTTTTGTATTTTATTCCGATGCAATTTCTGTGTTTCATCGTGAATAATGAGGTCAGAGGGATACAGTAAACCTGAAGTGAAGCATCGGAATCTGTAACTAGTGTCACATGAGTGGTTCAAACATAGACAGTAAGAAGAGTCAGTTTTCTTGCACATAAGTCGGCATTGTGCCTTTTGTATTTAATTCCGATGTAATTTCTGTGTTTCATCGTCAATAAGAAGGTCAGAGGGATACAGTAAACCTGATGTGAATCAACGGAATCTATAACTAGTGTCACATGAATGATTCAAAACATAGACAGTAAGAAGAGTCAGTTTTCTTGTACTTAAGTCGGCATTGTGCATTTTGTATTTTATTCCAATGCTATTTCTGTGTTTCATCGTTAATAAGAAGGTCAGAGGGATACAGTAAACCTGAAGTGAAGCATCGGAATCTATAACTAGTGTCACATGAATGGTTCAAAACAGAAGGTAAGATGAGTCAGTTTTCTTGTACTTAAGTCGGCATTGTGCCTTTTGGATTAATTCCGATGCAATTTCTGTGTTTCATCGTCAATAAGATTGTCAGAGGGATACAGTAAACCTGAAGTGAATCATCGGAATCTCTAACTAGTGTCACATGAATGGTTCAAAACATAGACAGTAAGAAGAGTCAGTTATCTTGTACTTAAGTCGGCATTGTGCCTTTTGTATTTAATTCCGATGCAATTTCTGTGTTTCATCGTCAATAAGAAGGTCAGGGGGATACAGTAAAGCTGAAGTGGAGCATCGGAATCTATAACTAGTGTCACAGGAATGGTTCAAATTTTAGACAGTTAGAAGAGTCAGTTTTCTTAGACTTAAGTCGGCATTGTGCCTTTTGTACTTAATTCCGATGCAATTTCTGTGTTTCACCGTCAATAAGAAGGTGAGAGGGATACAGTAAACCTGAAGTGATGCATCGGAATCTATAACTAGTGTCACAGGAATGGTTCAAAACATAGACAGTAAGAAGAGTCAGTTTTCTTGTTCTTAAGTCGGCATTGTGCCATCTGTATTTAATTCCGTTGCAATTTCTGTGTTTCATCGTCAATAAGAAGGTGAGAGGGATACAGTAAAAGTGAGGTGAAGCATCGGAATCTATAACTAGTGTCACAGGAATGGTTCAAAACATCGACAGCAAGATGAATCAGTTTTCTTGTACTTAAATCGGCATTGTGCCTTTTCTATTTAATTCCGATGCAATTTCTGTGTTTCATCGTCAATAAGAAGGTCAGTGGGATACAGTGAACCTTAAGTGAAGCATCGGAATATATAACTAGTGTCACAGGAATGGTTCAAAACATAGACAGTAAGAAGAGTCATTTTTCTTGTACTTAAGTCGGCATTGTGCCTTTTGTATTTAATTCCGATGAAATTTCTGTGTTTCATCGTCAATAAGAAGGTCATGGGGATACAGTAAACCCGAAGTGAAGCATCAGAATCTATAACTAGTTCCACAGGAATGGTTCAAAACACAGACAGTAAGAAGAGTCAGTTTTCTTGTACTTAAGTCGGCATTGTGCCTTTTGTATTTAATTCCGATGCAATTTCAGTGTAGCATCGTCAAGAAGAAGGTCAGAGGGATACAGTGAACCGGAAGGGAAGCATCGGAATCTATTACTAGTGTCACAAGAATGGTTCAAAACATTGACAGTAAGAAGAGTCAGTTTTCTTGTACTGAAGTCGGCATTGTGCCTTTTGTATTTAATTTCGATGTAATTTCAGTGTTTCATTGTAAATAAGAAGGTCAGAGGGATACAGTAAACCTAAAGTGAAGCATCTAAATCTATAACTAGTTTCACAGGAATGTTTCAAAACATAGACAGTAAGAAGAGCCAGTCTTCTTGTAAATGAGTCGGAATTGTGCCTTTTGTATTTAATTCCGTTTCAATTTCTGTGTTTCATTGTCAATAAGAAGGTCAGAGGGATACAGTAAACCTGAAGTGAAGCATCGGAATCTTTAACTACTGTCACAGGATTGGTTCAAACATAGACAGTAAGTAGTGTCAGTTTTCTCGTACTTAGGTCGGCATTGTGCCTTTTGAATTTAATTCCGATACAATTTCTGCGTTTCATCGTCAATAAGAAGGTCAGAGGGATACAGTAAACCTGAAGTGAAGCTTCGGAATCTAGAACTAGTGTCACATGAATGATTCAAACATAGACAGTAAGAAGAGTCGGTTTTCTTGTACATATGTCGGCATTGTGCCTTTTGTATTTAATTCCGATGCAATTTCTGTGTTTCATCGTCAATAAGAAGGTCAGAGGGTAACAGTAAACCTGAAGTGAAGCATCGGAATCAATAACTAGTGTCACAGGAATGGTTCAAATCATAGACAGTAAGAAGAGTCAGTTTACTTGTACTTCTGTCGGCATTGTGCCTTTTGTATTTTATTCCGATGCAATTTCAGTGTAGCATCGTCAAGAAGAAGGTCAGAGGGATACAGTGAACCGGAAGGGAAGCATCGGAATCTATTACTAGTGTCACAAGAATGGTTCAAAACATAGACGGTAAGAAGAGTCAGTTTTCTTGTACTTAAGTCGGCATTGTGCCTTTTGTATTTAATTCCGATCCAATTTCAGTGTTTCATTGTAAATAAGAAGGTCAGAGGGATACAGTAAACCTAAAGTGAACCATCTAAATCTATAACTAGTTTCACAGGAATGTTTCAAAACATAGACAGTAAGAAGAGCCAGTCTTCTTGTAAATGAGTCGGAATTGTGCCTTTTGTATTTAATTCCGTTGCAATTTCTGTGTTTCATTGTCAATAAGAAGGTCAGAGGGATACAGTAAACCTGAAGTGAAGCATCGGAATCTTTAACTACTGTCACAGGATTGGTTCAAACATAGACAGTAAATAGTGTCAGTTTTCTCGTACTTAAGTCGCAATTGTGCCTTTTGAATTTAATTCCGATACAATTTCTGTGTTTCATCGTCAATAAGAAGGTGAGAGGGATACAGTAAACCTGAAGTGAAGCTTCGGAATCTAGAACTAGTGTCACATGTATGATTCAAACATAGACAGTAAGAAGAGTCGGTTTTCTTGTACATATGTCGGCATTGTGCCTTTTGTATTTAATTCCGATGCAATTTCTGTGTTTCATCGTCAATAAGAAGGTCAGAGGGTAACAGTAAACCTGAAGTGAAGCATCGGAATCAATAACTAGTGTCACAGGAATGGTTCAAATCATAGACAGTAAGAAGAGTCAGTTCTCTTGTACTTCAGTCGGCATTGTGCCTTTTGTATTTTATTCCGATGCAATTTCTGTGTTTCATCGTCAATAAGAAGGTCACAGGGATACAGTAAACCTAAAGTGAAGCATCGGAATCTGTAACTAGTGTCACATGAGTGGTTCAAAGCAGAGACAGTAAGAAGAGTCAGTTTTCTTGTACTTAAGTCGGCAATGTGAATTTTTTATTTAATTCCAATGCAATTCCTGTGTTTCATTGACAATAAGATGGTCAGAGGGATACAGTAAACCTGAAGTGAAGCATCGGAATCTATAACTAGTGTCACAGGAATGGTCCAAATCTTAGACAGTAAGAAGAGTCAGTTTTAGTAGACTTAAGTCGGCATTGTGCCTTTTGTACTTAATTCCGATGCAATTTCTGTGTTTCACCGTCAATAAGAAGGTCAGAGGGATACAGTAAACCTGAAGTGATGCATCGGAATCTATAACTAGTGTCACAGGAATGGTTCAAAACAAGGACAGTAAGAAGAGTCAGTTTTCATGTACTTAAGTCGGCATTGTGCCATTTGTATTTAATTCCGATGAAATATCTGTGTTTCATCGTCAATAAGAAGGTCAGAGGGATACACTAAACCTGAAGTGAAGCATCGGAATGTCTAACTAGTGTAACCGGAATGGTTCAGAGCATAGACTGTAAGAAGAGTCAGTTTTTTTGTACTTAAGTCGGCATTGTGCCTTCTGTATTTAATTCCGATGCAATTTCAGTGTAGCATCGTCAAGAAGGAGGTCAGAGGGATACAGTGAACCGGAAGGGAAGCTTCGGTATCTATTACTAGTGTCACAAGAATGGTTCAAAACATAGACAGTAAGAAGAGTCAGTTTTCTTGTACTTAAGTCGGCATTGTGCCTTTTGTATTTAATTCCGATCCAATTTCAGTGTTTCATTGTAAATAAGAAGGTCAGAGGGATACAGTAAACCTAAAGTGAAGCATCTAAATCTATAACTAGTTTCACAGGAATGTTTCAAAACATAGACAGTAAGAAGAGCCAGTCTTCTTGTAAATGAGTCGGAATTGTGCCTTTTGTATTTAATTCCGTTGCAATTTCTGTGTTTCATTGTCAATAAGAAGGTCAGAGGGATACAGTAAACCTGAAGTGAAGCATCGGAATCTTTAACTACTGTCACAGGATTGGTTCAAACATAGACAGTAGTTGTGTCAGTTTTCTCGTACTCAAGTCGGCATTGTGCCTTTTGAATTTAATTCCGATACAATTTCTGTGTTTCATCGTCAATAAGAAGGTCAGAGGGATACAGTAAACCTGAAGTGAAGCTTCGGAATCTAGAACTAGTGTCACATGAATGATTCAAACATAGACAGTAAGAAGAGTCAGTTTTCTTGTACATTAGTCTGCATTGTGCCTTTTGTATTTAATTCCGATGCAATTTCTGTGTTTCATCGTCAATAAGAAGGTCAGAGGGTAACAGTAAACCTGATGTGAAGCATCGGAATCTATAACTAGTGTCACAGGAATGGTTCAAATCATAGACAGTAAGAAGAGTCAGTTTTCTTGTACTTAAGTCGGCATTGTGCATTTTGTATTTTATTCCAATGCTATTTCTGTGTTTCATCGTTAATAAGAAGGTCAGAGGGATACAGTAAACCTGAAGTGAAGCATCGGAATCTATAACTAGTGTCACAAGAATGGTTCAAAACAGAAGGTAAGATGAGTCAGTTTTCTTGTACTTAAGTCGGCATTGTGCCTTTTGGATTAATTCCGATGCAATTTCTGTGTTACATCGTCAATAAGATGGTCAGAGGGATACAGTAAACCTGAAGTGAATCATCGGAATCTATAACTAGTGTCATATGAATGGTTCAAAACATAGACAGTAAGAAGAGTCAGTTATCTTGTACTTAAGTCGGCATTGTGCCTTTTGTATTTAATTCCGAAGCAATTTCTGTGTTTCATCGTCAATAAGAAGGCCAGGGGGATACAGTAAAGCTGAAGTGGAGCATTGGAATCTATAACTAGTGTCACAGGAATGGTTCAAAACTTAGACAGTTAGAAGAGTCAGTTTTCTTAGACTTAAGTCGGCATTGTGCCTTTTGTACTTAATTTCGATGCAATTTCTGTGTTTCATCGTCAATAAGAAGGTGAGAGGGATACAGTAAACCTGAAGTGATGCATCGGAATCTATAACTAGTGTCACAGGAATGGTTCAAAACATAGACAGTAAGTAGAGTCAGTTTTCTTGTACTTAAGTTGGCATTGTGCCTTTTTTATTTAATTCCGATGCGATTTCTGTGTTTCATCGTCAATAAGAAGGTCAGAGGGATACACTAAACCTGAAGTGAAGCATCGGAATCTCTAACTAGTGTAACCGGAATGGTTCGAGTCATAGACAGTAAGAAGAGTCAGTTTTCTTGTACTTAAGTCGGCATTGTGCCTTTTCTATTAATTCCGATGCGATTTCTGTGTTTCATCGTCAATAAGAAGGTCAGAGGGATGCAGTAAACCTGAAGTGACGCATAGGAATCTATAAATAGTGTCAGAGGAATGGTTCAAAACATAGACAGTAAGAAGGGGCAGTTTTCCTGTACTTAAGTCGGCATTGTGCCTTTTGTATTTCATTCCGATGCAATTTCAGTGTTTCATCGTCAATAAGAAGGTCAGAGGGATACAGTGAACCGGAAGGGAAGCATCGGAATCTATTACTAGTGTCACTGGAATGGTTCAAAACATAGACAGTAAGAAGAGTCAGTTTTCTTGTCCTTAAGTCGGCATTGTGCCTTTTGTACTTAATTCCGATGCAATTTCTGTGTTTCACCGTCAATAAGAAGGTGAGAGGGATACAGTAAACCTGAAGTGATGCATCGGAATCTATAACTAGTGTCACAGGAATGGTTCAAAACATAGACAGTAAGAAGAGTCAGTTTTCTTGTTCTTAAGTCGGCATTGTGCCATCTGTATTTAATTCCGTTGCAATTTCTGTGTTTCATCGTCAATAAGAAGGTGAGAGGGATACAGTAAAAGTGAGGTGAAGCATCGGAATATATAACTAGTGTCACAGGAATGGTTCAAAACATAGACAGTAAGAAGAGTCAGTTTTCTTGTCCTTAAGTCGGCATTGTGCCTTTTGTACTTAATTCCGATGCAATTTCTGTGTTTCACCGTCAATAAGAAGGTGAGAGGGATACAGTAAACCTGAAGTGAAGCTTCGGAATCTAGAACTAGTGTCACATGAATGATTCAAACATAGACAGTAATAAGAGTCGGTTTTCTTGTACATATGTCGGCATTGTGAATTTTGTATTTAATTCCGATGCAATTCCTGTGTTTCATCGTCAATAAGAAGGTCAGAGGGTAACAGTAAACCTGAAGTGAAGCATCGGAATCAATAACTAGTGTCACAGGAATGGTTTAAATCATAGACAGTAAGAAGAGTCAGTTTACTTGTACTTCTGTCGGCATTGTGCCTTTTGTATTTTATTCCGATGCAATTTCAGTGTAGCATCGTCAAGAAGAAGGTCAGAGGGATACAGTGAACCGGAAGGGAAGCATCGGAATCTATTACTAGTGTCACAAGAATGGTTCAATACATAGACGGTAAGAAGAGTCAGTTTTCTTGTACTTAAGTCGGCATTGTGCCTTTTGTATTTAATTCCGATCCAATTTCAGTGTTTCATTGTAAATAAGAAGGTCAGAGGGATACAGTAAACCTAAAGTGAACCATCTAAATCTATAACTAGTTTCACAGGAATGTTTCAAAACATAGACAGTAAGAAGAGCCAGTCTTCTTGTAAATGAGTCGGAATTGTGCCTTTTGTATTTAATTCCGTTGCAATTTCTGTGTTTCATTGTCAATAAGAAGGTCAGAGGGATACAGTAAACCTGAAGTGAAGCATCGGAATCTTTAACTACTGTCACAGGATTGGTTCAAACATAGACAGTAAATAGTGTCAGTTTTCTCGTACTTAAGTCGCAATTGTGCCTTTTGAATTTAATTCCGATACAATTTCTGTGTTTCATCGTCAATAAGAAGGTGAGAGGGATACAGTAAACCTGAAGTGAAGCTTCGGAATCTAGAACTAGTGTCACATGAATGATTCAAACATAGACAGTAAGAAGAGTCGGTTTTCTTGTACATATGTCGGCATTGTGCCTTTTGTATTTAATTCCGATGCAATTTCTGTGTTTCATCGTCAATAAGAAGGTCAGAGGGTAACAGTAAACCTGAAGTGAAGCATCGGAATCAATAACTAGTGTCACAGGAATGGTTCAAATCATAGACAGTAAGAAGAGTCAGTTTTCTTGTACTTCAGTCGGCATTGGGCCTTTTGTATTTTATTCCGATGCAATTTCTGTGTTTCATCGTCAATAAGAAGGTCACAGGGATACAGTAAACCTAAAGTGAAGCATCGGAATCTGTAACTAGTGTCACATGAGTGGTTCAAAGCAGAGACAGTAAGAAGAGTCAGTTTTCTTGTACTTAAGTCGGCAATGTGAATTTTTTATTTAATTCCAATGCAATTCCTGTGTTTCATTGACAATAAGATGGTCAGAGGGATACAGTAAACCTGAAGTGAAGCATCGGAATCCATAACTAGTGTCACAGGAATGGTCCAAATCTTAGACAGTAAGAAGAGTCAGTTTTAGTAGACTTAAGTCGGCATTGTGCCTTTTGTACTTAATTCCGATGCAATTTCTGTGTTTCACCGTCAATAAGAATGTCAGAGGGATACAGTAAACCTGAAGTGATGCATCGGAATCTATAACTAGTGTCACAGGAATGGTTCAAAACAAGGACAGTAAGAAGAGTCAGTTTTCATGTACTTAAGTCGGCATTGTGCCATTTGTATTTAATTCCGATGAAATATCTGTGTTTCAACGTCAATAAGAAGGTCAGAGGGATACACTAAACCTGAAGTGAAGCATCGGAATGTCTAACAAGTGTAACCGGAATGGTTCAGAGCATAGACAGTAAGAAGAGTCAGTTTTTTTGTACTTAAGTCGGCATTGTGCCTTCTGTATTTAATTCCGATGCAATTTCAGTGTAGCATCGTCAAGAAGGAGGTCAGAGGGATACAGTGAACCGGAAGGGAAGCTTCGGTATCTATTACTAGTGTCACAAGAATGGTTCAAAACATAGACAGTAAGAAGAGTCAGTTTTCTTGTACTTAAGTCGGCATTGTGCCTTTTGTATTTAATTCCGATCCAATTTCAGTGTTTCATTGTAAATAAGAAGGTCAGAGGGATACAGTAAACCTAAAGTGAAGCATCTAAATCTATAACTAGTTTCACAGGAATGTTTCAAAACACAGACAGTAAGAAGAGCCAGTCTTCTTGTAAATGAGTCGGAATTGTGCCTTTTGTATTTAATTCCGTTGCAATTTCTGTGTTTCATTGTCAATAAGAAGGTCAGAGGGATACAGTAAACCTGAAGTGAAGCATCGGAATCTTTAACTACTGTCACAGGATTGGTTCAAACATAGACAGTAGCTGTGTCAGTTTTCTCGTACTCAAGTCGGCATTGTGCCTTTTGAATTTAATTCCGATACAATTTCTGTGTTTCATCGTCAATAAGAAGGTCAGAGGGATACAGTAAACCTGAAGTGAAGCTTCGGAATCTAGAACTAGTGTCACATGAATGATTCAAACATAGACAGTAAGAAGAGTCAGTTTTCTTGTACATTAGTCTGCATTGTGCCTTTTGTATTTAATTCCGATGCAATTTCTGTGTTTCATCGTCAATAAGAAGGTCAGAGGGTAACAGTAAACCTGATGTGAAGCATCGGAATCTATAACTAGTGTCACAGGAATGGTTCAAATCATAGACAGTAAGATGAGTCAGTTTTCTTGAACTTCAGTCGGCATTGTGCCTTTTGTATTTTATTCCGATGCAATTTCTGTGTTTCATCGTGAATAAGAAGGTCAGAGGGATACAGTAAACCTGAAGTGAAGCATCGGAATCTGTAACTAGTGTCACATGAGTGGTTCAAACATAGACAGTAAGAAGAGTCAGTTTTCTTGTACATAAGTCGGCATTGTGAGTTTTGTATTTAATTCCGATGTAATTTCTGTGTTTCAACGTCAATAAGAAGGTCAGAGGGATACAGTAAACCTGATGTGAATCATCGGAATCTATAACTAGTGTCACATGAATGATTCAAAACATAGACAGTAAGAAGAGTCAGTTTTCTTGTACTTAAGTCGGCATTGTGCATTTTGTATTTTATTCCAATGCTATTTCTGTGTTTCATCGTTAATAAGGAGGTCAGAGGGATACAGTAAACCTGAAGTGAAGCATCGGAATCTATAACTAGTGTCACAAGAATGGTTCAAAACAGAAGGTAAGATGAGTCAGTTTTCTTGTACTTAAGTCGGCATTGTGCCTTTTGGATTAATTCCGATGCAATTTCTGTGTTACATCGTCAATAAGATGGTCAGAGGGATACAGTAAACCTGAAGTGAATCATCGGAATCTATAACTAGTGTCATATGAATGGTTCAAAACATAGACAGTAAGAAGAGTCAGTTATCTTGTACTTAAGTCGGCATTGTGCCTTTTGTATTTAATTCCGAAGCAATTTCTGTGTTTCATCGTCAATAAGAAGGTCAGGGGGATACAGTAAAGCTGAAGTGGAGCATTGGAATCTATAACTAGTGTCACAGGAATGGTTCAAAACTTAGACAGTTAGAAGAGTCAGTTTTCTTAGACTTAAGTCGGCATTGTGCCTTTTGTACTTAATTTCGATGCAATTTCTGTGTTTCATCGTCAATAAGAAGGTGAGAGGGATACAGTAAACCTGAAGTGATGCATCGGAATCTATAACTAGTGTCACAGGAATGGTTCAAAACATAGACAGTAAGAAGAGTCAGTTTTCTTGTACTTAAGACGGCATTGTGCCATCTGTATTTAATTCCGTTGCAATTTCTGTGTTTCATCGTCAATAAGAAGGTGAGAGGGATACAGTAAAAGTGAGGTGAAGCATCGGAATCTATAACTAGTGTCACAGGAATGGTTCAAAACATCGACAGCAAGATGAGTCAGTTTTCTTGTACTTAAATCGGCATTGTGCCTTTTCTATTTAATTCCGATGCAATTTCTGTGTTTCATCGTCAATAAGAAGGTCAGTGGGATACAGTGAACTTTAAGTGAAGCATCGGAATATATAACTAGTGTCACAGGAATGGTTCAAAACATAGACAGTAAGTAGAGTCAGTTTTCTTGTACTTAAGTTGGCATTGTGCCTTTTTTATTTAATTCCGATGCGATTTCTGTGTTTCATCGTCAATAAGAAGGTCAGAGGGATACACTAAACCTGAAGTGAAGCATCGGAATCTCTAACTAGTGTAACCGGAATGGTTCGAGTCATAGACAGTAAGAAGAGTCAGTTTTCTTGTACTTAAGTCGGCATTGTGCCTTTTCTATTAATTCCGATGCGATTTCTGTGTTTCATCGTCAATAAGAAGGTCAGAGGGATGCAGTAAACCTGAAGTGACGCATAGGAATCTATAAATAGTGTCAGAGGAATGGTTCAAAACATAGACAGTAAGAAGGGGCAGTTTTCCTGTACTTAAGTCGGCATTGTGCCTTTTGTATTTCATTCCGATGCAATTTCAGTGTTTCATCGTCAATAAGAAGGTCAGAGGGATACAGTGAACCGGAAGGGAAGCATCGGAATCTATTACTAGTGTCACTGGAATGGTTCAAAACATAGACAGTAAGAAGAGTCAGTTTTCTTGTCCTTAAGTCGGCATTGTGCCTTTAGTATTTAATTCCGATGCAATTTCAGTGTCTCATTGTAAATAAGAAGGTCAGAGGGATACAGTAAACCTAAAGTGAAGCATTGGAATCTATAACTAGTTTCACTGGAATGTTTCAAAACATAGACAGTAAGAAGAGCCAGTCTTCTTGTACGTGAGACGGAATTGTGCCTTTTGTATTTAATTCCGTTGCAATTTCTGTGTTTCATTGTCAATAAGAAGGTCAGAGGGTAACAGTAGACCTGAAGTGAAGCATCGGAATCTATAACTAGTGTCACAGGAATGGTTCAAATCATAGACAGTAGGAGGAGTCAGTTTCCTTGTACTTAAGTCTTCATTGTGAATTTTGTATTTTATTCCGATGCAATTTCTGTGCTTCATCGTGAATACGAAGGTCAGAGGGATACAGTAAACCTGAAGTGAAGCATCGGAATCTATAACTACTGTCACATGAATGGTTCAAAACATAGACAGTAAGAAGAGTCAGTCATCTTGTACTTAAGTCGGCATAGTGCATTTTGTATTTAATTATAATGCAATTTCTAAGTTTCATCGTCAATAAGAAGGTCAGAATGATACGGTAAAGCTGAAGTGAAGCATTGGAATCTATTACTAGTGTCACAGGAATGGTTCAAAACATAGACAGTAAGAAGAGTCAGTTTTCTTGTACTTAAGTCGGCATTGTGCCTTTTGTATTTAATTGCGATGCAATATCAGTGTTTCATTGTAAATAAGAAGGTCAGAGGGATACAGTAAACCTAAAGTGAAGCATTGGAATATATAACTAGTTTCACAGGAATGTTTCGAAACATAGACAGTAAGAAGAGCCAGTCTTCTTGTACCTGAGTCGGAATTGTGCCTTTTGTATTTAATTCCGTTGCAATTTCTGTGTTTCATCGTCAATAAGAAGGTCAGAGGGTAACAGTAGACCTGAAGTGAAGCATCGGAATCTATAACTAGTGTCACAGGAATGTTTCAAATCATAGACAGTAAGAGGAGTCAGTTTTCTTGTACTTAAGTCGGCATTGTGCCTTTTGTATTTAATTTCGATGCAATTTCTGTGTTTCATAGTCAATAAGCACGTCAGAGGGTAACAGTAAACCTGAAGTGAAGCATCGGAATCTATAACTAGTGTCACATGAATGGTTCAAAACATAGTTAGTAAGAAGAGTCAGTTTTCTTGTACATAAGTCGGCATTGTGCCTTTTGTATTTAATTATAATGCAATTTCTGTGTTTCATCGTCAATACGAAGGT
This sequence comes from Schistocerca americana, assembly GCF_021461395.2. Taxonomy (NCBI): domain Eukaryota; kingdom Metazoa; phylum Arthropoda; class Insecta; order Orthoptera; family Acrididae; genus Schistocerca; species Schistocerca americana. Next base: position 6,763,630 of record NC_060121.1, on the reverse strand, counting down.
CAGAATGATACGGTAAAGCTGAAGTGAAGCATCGGAATCTATTACTTGTGTCACAGGAATGATTCAAAACATAGAGAGTAAGATGAGACAGTCTTCTTGTACTTAAGTCGGCATAGTGCTTTTGTATTTAATTCCGATGCAATTTTTGTGTGTCTCATCGTAAATATAAGGTCAGAGGGATACAGTAAACCTGAAGTGAAGCATCGGAATCTATAACTAGTGTCACAGGAATGGTTCAAAACATAGACAGTAAGAAGAGTCAGTTTTCTTGTACATAAGTCTGCATTGTGCCTTTTGTATTTCATTCCGATGCAATTTCTGTGTTTCATCGTCAATACGATGGTCAGAGGGATACAGTAGACCTGAAGTGAAGCATCGGAATCTATAACTACTGTCACAGGAATGGTTCCTAACATAGACAGTAACAAGAGTCAATTTTATTGTACTTAAGTCGGCATTGTGCCTTTTGTATTTAATTCCGATGCAATTTCTGTGTTTCATCGTCAATAAGGTCAGAGGGATACTGTAAAGCTGAAGTGAAGCATCGGAATCTGTAACTAGTGTCACAGGAATGGTTCAAAACTTAGACAGTAAGAAGATTCAGTTTTGTGGTACTCAAGTCGGCATTGTGCCTTTTCTATTTAATTCCGTTGCTATTTCTGTATTTCTTCGTCAATAAGAAGGTCAGAGGGATACAGTAAACCTGAGGTGAAGCATCGGAATCCATAACTCGTGTCACAGGAGTGGTTCAAAACATAGACAGTAAGAAGGGACAGTTTTCTTGTACTTAAGTCGGCATTGTGCCTTTTCTATTTAATACCGATGAGATTTCTGTGTTTCATCGTCAATAAGAAGGTCAGAGGGATACAGTAACCCTGAAGTGAAGCATCGGATTCAATATCTAGTGTCACAGGAATGGTTCAAAGCATAGACAATAAGAAGAGTCAGTTTTCTTGTACTTATGTCAGCATTGTGCCATTTGTATTTAATTCCGATGCAATTTCTGTGTTTCATCGTCAATAAGAAAGTCAGAGGGATACAGTAAACCTGAAGTAAAGCATCGGAATCTATAACTAGTGTCACAGGATTGGTTCAAAACATAGACAGTAAGAAGAGTCAGTTCTCTTGTACTTAACTCGCCATTGTGACATTTGTATTTAATTCCGATGCAATTTCTGTGTTTCATCGTCAATAAGAAGGTCAGAGGGATACAGTAAACCTGAAGTGAAGCATCGGAATCTATAACTAGTGTCACAGGAATGGTTCAAAGCATAGACAGTAAGAAGAGCCAGTCTTCTTGTACTTTAGTCAGAATTGTGCCTTTTGTATTAAAATCCGATGCAATTTCTGTGTTTCATCGTCAATAAGGAGGTCAGAGGGATACAGTAAACCTGAACTGAAGCATCGGAATCTAGAACTAGTGTCACAGGAATGGTTCAAAACATTGACAGTAAGAAGAGCCAGCCTTCATGTACTTGAGTCGGAATTGTGCCTTTTGTATTTAATTCCGATGCAATTTCTGCGTTTCATCGTCAATAAGAAGGTCAGAGGGATACAGTAAAACTGAGGTGAAGCATCGGAATCTATAACTAGTGTCACAGGAATGGTTCAAAACATAGACAGTAAGATGAGTCAGTTTTCTTGTACTTAAGTCGGCATTGTGCCTTTTCTATTTAATTCCGATGCGATTTCTGTGTTTCATCGTCAATAAGAAGGTCAGAGGGATACAGTGAACCTGAAGTAAAGCATCGGAATCTCTAACTAGTGTCACAGGAATGCTTCAAAACATAGACAGTAAGAAGAGTCAGTTTTCATGTACTTAAGTCGGCATTGTGCCTTTTGTATTTAATTCCGATGAAATTTCTGTGTTTCATCGTCAATAAGAAGGTCAGAGGGATACACTAAACCTGAAGTGAAGCATCGGAATCTCTAACTAGTGTAAGCGGAATGGTTCAAAGCATAGACAGTAAGAAGAGTCAGTTTTCTTGTACTTAAGTCGGCACTGTGCCTTTTCTGTTTGATTCCGATGCGATTTCTGTGTTTCATCGTCAATACGAAGGTCAGATGGATACAGTAAACCTGAAGTGACGCATCGGAATCTATAAATAGTGTCACAGGAATCGTTCAAAACATAGACAGTAAGAAGAGTCATTTTTCTTGTACTTAAGTCGGCATTGTGCCTTTTGTATTTAATTCCGATGCAATTTCAGTGTTGCATCGTCAAGAAGAAGGTCAGAGGGATACAGTGAACCGGAAGGGAAGCACCGGAATCTTACTAGTGTCACAAGAATGGTTCAAAACATAGACAGTAAGAAGAGTCATTTTTCTTGTACTTAAGTCGGCATTGTGCCTTTTCTATTTAATTCCGATGCAATTTCTGTGTTTCATCGTCAATAAGAAGGTCAGAGGGATACAGAAACCCTGAAGTGAAGCATCGGAATCAATAACTAATGTCACAGGAATGGTTCAAAACATAGACAGTAAGAAGAGCCAGCCTTCTTGTACTTGAGTCGGAATTGTGCCTTTTGTATTTAATTCCTATGCAATTTCTGTGTTTCATCATCAATAAGAAGGTCAGAGGGATACGGTAAAGCTGAAGTGAAGCATCGGAATCTATTACTAGTGTCACAGGAATGGTTCAAAACATAGAGAGTAAGATGAGACACTCTTCTAGTACTTAAGTCGGCATAGTGCCTTTTGTATTTAATTCCGATGCAATTTTTGTGTGTTTCATCGTCAATATAAGGTCAGAGGGATACAGTAAACCTGAAGTGAGGCATCGCAATCTATAACTACTGTCACAGGATTGGTTCAAACATAGACAGTAAGTAGAGTCAGTTTTCTCGTACTTAAGTCGGTATTGTGCCTTTTGAATTTAATTCCTATACATTTTCTATGTTTCATCGTCAATAAGAAGGTCAGAGGGATACAGTAAACCTGAAGTGAAGCTTCGGAATCTATAACTAGTGTCACATGAATGATTCAAACATAGACAGTAGGAAGAGTCAGTTTTCTTGTACACAAGTCGGCATTGTGCCTTTTTTATTTAATTCCGATGCAATATCTGTGTTTCATCGTCAATAAGAAGGTCAGAGGGTAACAGTAAACCTGAAGTGAAGCATCGGAATCTATAACTAGTGTCACATGAATGGTTCAAAACAGACGGTAAGATGAGTCAGTTTTCTTGTACTTAAGTCGCTATTGTGCCTTTTGTATTTAATTCCGTTGCAATTTCTGTATTTCATCGTCAATAAGAAGGTGAGAGGGATACAGTAAAACTGAGGTGAAGCATCGGAATCTCTAACTAGTGTCACAGGAATGGTTCAAATCATCGACAGTAAGAAGAGCCAGTCTTCTTGTACTTTAGTCAGAATTGTGCCTTTTGTATTAAAATCCGATGCAATTTCTGTGTTTCATCGTCAATAAGGAGGTCAGAGGGATACAGTAAACCTGAACTGAAGCATCGGAATCTATAACTAGTGTCACAGGAATGGTTCAAAACATTGACAGTAAGAAGAGCCAGCCTTCATGTACTTGAGTCGGAATTGTGCCTTTTGTATTTAATTCCGATGCAATTTCGGCGTTTCATCGTCAATAAGAAGGTCAGAGGGATACAGTAAAACTGAGGTGAAGCATCGGAATCTATAACTAGTGTCACAGGAATGGTTCAAAACATAGACAGTAAGATGAGTCAGTTTTCTTGTACTTAAGTCGGCATTGTGCCTTTTCTATTTAATTCCGATGCGATTTCTGTGTTTCATCGTCAATAAGAAGGTCAGAGGGATACAGTGAACCTGAAGTAAAGCATCGGAATCTCTAACTAGTGTCACAGGAATGCTTCAAAACATAGACAGTAAGAAGAGTCAGTTTTCATGTACTTAAGTCGGCATTGTGCCTTTTGTATTTAATTCCGATGAAATTTCTGTGTTTCATCGTCAATAAGAAGGTCAGAGGGGTACACTAAACCTGAAGTGAAGCATCGGAATCTCTAACTAGTGTAAGCGGAATGGTTCAAAGCATAGACAGTAAGAAGAGTCAGTTTTCTTGTACTTAAGTCGGCACTGTGCCTTTTCTATTTGATTCCGATGCGATTTCTGTGTTTCATCGTCAATACGAAGGTCAGATGGATACAGTAAACCTGAAGTGACGCACCGGAATCTATAAATAGTGTCACAGGAATGGTTCAAAACATAGACAGTAAGAAGAGTCATTTTTCTTGTACTTAAGTCGGCATTGTGCCTTTTGTATTTAATTCCGATGCAATTTCAGTGTTGCATCGTCAAGAAGAAGGTCAGAGGGATACAGTGAACCACAAGGGAAGCACCGGAATCTTACTAGTGTCACAAGAATGGTTCAAAACATAGACAGTAAGAAGAGTCATTTTTCTTGTACTTAAGTCGGCATTGTGCCTTTTCTATTTAATTCCGATGCAATTTCTGTGTTTCATCGTCAATAAGAAGGTCAGAGGGATACAGTAACCCTGAAGTGAAGCATCGGAATCAATAACTAATGTCACAGGAATGGTTCAAAACATAGACAGTAAGAAGAGCCAGCCTTCTTGTACTTGAGTCGGAATTGTGCCTTTTGAATTTAATTCCTATACATTTTCTGTGTTTCATCGTCAATAAGAAGGTCAGAGGGATACAGTAAACCTGAAGTGAAGCTTCGGAATCTATAACTAGTGTCACATGAATGATTCAAACATAGACAGTAGGAAGAGTCAGTTTTCTTGTACACAAGTCGGCATTGTGCCTTTTTTATTTAATTCCGATGCAATATCTGTGTTTCATCGTCAATAAGATGGTCAGAGGGTAACAGTAAACCTGAAGTGAAGCATCGGAATCTATCACTAGTGTCACATGAATGGTTCAAAACAGACGGTAAGATGAGTCAGTTTTCTTGTACTTAAGTCGCTATTGTGCCTTTTGTAGTTAATTCCGTTGCAATTTCTGTATTTCATCGTCAATAAGAAGGTGAGAGGGATACAGTAAAACTGAGGTGAAGCATCGGAATCTCTAACTAGTGTCACAGGAATGGTTCAAATCATCGACAGTAAGAAGAGTCATTTTTCTTGTACTTAAGTCTGCATTGTGCCTTTTGTATTTTATTCCGATGCAATTTGTGTGTTTCATCGTGAATAAGAAGGGCAGAGGGATACAGTAAACCTGAAGTGAAGCATCGGTATCTGTAACTAGTGTCACATGTGTGGTTCAAACATAGACAGTAAGAAGAGTCAGTTTTCTTGTACATAAGTCGGCATTGTGCCTTTTGTATTTAATTCCGATGCAATTTCTGTGTTTCATCGTAATAAGAAGGTCAGAGGGATACAGTAAACCTGAAGTAAAGCATCGGATTCTATAACTAGTGTCACATGAATGGTTCAAAACAGACGGTAAGATGAGTCAGTTTTCTTGTACTTAAGTCGGCATTGTGCCTTTTGGATTAATTCCGATGCAATTTCTGTGTTTCATCGTCAATAATATGGTCAGAGGGTTACAGTAAACCTGAAGTGATGCATCGGAATCTATAACTAGTGTCACAGGAATGGTTCAAATCTTAGACTGTTAGAAGAGTCAGTTTTCTTAGACTTAAGTCGGCATTGTGCCTTTTGTACTTAATTCCGATGCAATTTCTGTGTTTCATCGTCAATAAGAAGGTCAGAGGGATACAGTAAACCTGAAGTGATGCATCGGAATGTATAACTAGTGTCACAGGAATGGTTCAAAACATAGACAGTAAGAAGAGTCAGTTTTCTTGTACTTAAGTCGGCATTGTGCCTTCTGTATTTAATTCCGTTGCAATTTCTGTGTTTCATCGTCAATAAGAAGGTGAGAGGGATACAGTAAAACTGAGGTCAAGCATCGGAATCTATAACTAGTGTCACAGTACTGGTTGAAAACATCGACAGTAAGATGAGTCAGTTATCTTGTACTTAAGTCGGCATTGTGCCTTTTCTATTTAATTCCGTTGCAATTTCTGTGTTTCATCGTCAATAAGAAGGTAAGTGGGATACAGTGAACCTGAAGTGAAGCATCGGAATCTATAACTAGTGTCACAGGAATGTTTAAAAGCATAGACAGTAAGAAGAGTCAGTTTTCTTGTACTTAAGTCGGCATTGTGCCTTTTGTATTTAATTCCGATGAAATTTCTGTGTTTCATCGTCAACAAGAAGGTCAGAGGGATACACTAAACCAGAAGTGAAGCATGGGAATCTCTAACTAGTGTAACCGGAATGGTTCAAGGCATAGACAGTAAGAAGAGTCAGTTTTCTCGTACTTAAATCTGCATTGTGCCTTTTGTATTTAATTCCGTTGCAATTTCTGTGTTTCATCGTCAATAAGAAGGTCAGAGGGATAAAGTAAACCTGAGGTGAAGCATCGGAATCCATATTTAGTGTCACAGGAATTGTTCAAAACATAGACAGTAAGAAGAGTCAGTTTTCTTCTACTTAAGTCGGCATTGTGCCTTTTCTATTTAATTCCGATGCAATTTCTGTGTTTCATCGTCAATGAGAAGGTCAGAGGGATACAGTAACCCTGAAGTGAAGCATCGGAATCAATAACTAACGTCACAGGAATGGTTCAAAACCTAGACAGTAAGAAGAGCCTGCCTTCTTGTACTTGAGTCGGAATTGTGCCTTTTGTATTTAATTCCTATGCAATTTCTGTGTTTCATCGTCAATAAAAGGGTCAGAGGGATACGGTAAAGCTGAAGTGAAGCATCGGAATCTATTACTAGTGTCACAGGAATGGTTCAAAACTGAGAGAGTAAGATGAGACAGTCTTCTTGTACTTAAGTCGGCATAGTGCCTTTTGTATTTAATTCCGATGCAATTTTTGTGTGTTTTATCGTTAATATAAGGTCAGAGGGATACAGTAAACCTGAAGTGAAGCATTGGAATCTATAACTAGTGTCACAGGAATAGTTCAAAGCAGAGACAGTAAGAAGAGCCAGTTTTCTTGTACTTAAGTCGGCATTGTGCCTTATGTATTTAATTCCGATGCAATTTCTGTGTTTCATCGTCGATAAGAAGGTCAGAGGGATACAGTAAACCTGAAGTGAAGCATCGGAATCTAAAACTAGAGTCACAGTAATGGTTCAAAACATAGACAGTAGGAAGAGCCAGTCATCTAGTACTTGATGCGGAATTGTGCCTTTTGTATTTAATTCCGATGCAATTTCTGTGTTTCGTCGTCAATAAGGAAGTCCATGGGATACAGTAAACCTGAAGTGAAGCATCGGAATCTAAAACCGGTCTCACAGGAAAGGTTCAAAACATAGACAGTAAGAAGAGCTAGCCTTCTTGTACTTGTGTCGGCATTGTGCCTTATGTATTTAATTCCGATACAATTTCTGTGCTTCATCGTCAGTAAGAAGGTCAGGGGGATACAGTAAACCTGAAGTGGAGCATCGGAATCTATAACTAGTGTCACAGGTATGGTTCAAAGCAGAGACAGTAAGAAGAGTCAGTTTTCTTGTACTTAAGTCGGCAATGTGAATTTTTTATTTAATTCCGATGCAATTCCTGTGTTTCATCGTCAATAAGAAGGTCAGAGGGATACAGTAAACCTGAAGTGACGCATCGGAGTCTATAAATAGTGTCACAGGAATGGTTCAAAACGTAGACAGTAAGAAGAGTCAGTTTTCTTGTACTTAAGTCGGCATTGTGCCTTTTGTATTTAATTCCGATGCAATTTCAGTGTTGCATCGTCAAGAAGAAGGACAGAGGGATACAGTGAACCGGAAGGGAAGCATCGGAATCTATTACTAGTGTCACAAGAATGGTTCAAAACATAGACAGTAAGAAGAGTCAGTTTTCTTGTACTTAAGTCGGCATTGAGCCTTTTGTATTTAATTCCAATGCAATTTCAGTGTTTCATTGTAAATAAGAAGGTCAGAGGGATACAGTAAACCTAAAGTGAAGCATCGGAATCTATAACTAGTTTCACAGGAATGTTTCAAAACATAGACAGTAAGAAGAGCCAGTCTTCTTGTATATGAGTCGGAATTTTGCCTTTTGTATTTACTTCCGTTGCAATTTCTTTGTTTCATCGTCAATAAGAAGGTCAGAGGGATACAGTAAACCTCAAGTAACGCATCGGAATCTGTAACTAGTGTCACAGGAATGGTTCAAAACATAGACATTAAGAAGAGTCAGTTTTCTTGTACTTATGTCGGCATTGTGCCTTTTGTATTTAATTCCGATGCAATTTCTGTGTTTCATTGTCAATAAGAAGGTCAGAGGGATACAGTAAACCTGAAGTGAAGCATCGCAATCTATAACTACTGTCACAGGATTGGTTCAAACATAGACAGTAAGTAGAGTCAGTTTTCTCGTACTTAAGTCGGCATTGTGCCTTTTGAATTTAATTCCGATTCATTTTCTGTGTTTCATCGTCAATAAGAAGGTCAGAGGGATACAGTAAACCTGAAGTGAAGCTTAGGAATCTATAACTAGTGTCACATGAATGATTCAAACATAGACAGTAAGAAGAGTCAGTTTTCTTGTACATAGGTCGGTATTGTGCCTTTTGTATTTAATTCCGATGCAATATCTGTGTTTCATCGTCAATAAGAAGGTCAGAGGGTAACAGTAAACCTGAAGTGAAGCATCGGAATCTATAACTAGTGTCACAGGAATGGTTCAAATCACAGACAGTAAGAAGAGTCAGTTTTCTTGTACTTAAGTCGGCATTGTGCCTTTTGTATTTTACTCCGATGCAATTTCTGTGTTTCATCGTGAATAAGAAGGTCAGAGGGATACAATAATCCAGAAGTGAAGCATCGGAATCTGTAACTAGTGTCACATGAGTGGTTCAAACATAGACAGTAAGAAGAGTCAGTTTTCTTGTATATAAGTCGGCATTGTGCCTTTTGTATTTAATTCCGATGCAATTTCTGTGTTTCATCGTTAATAAGAAGGTTATAGAGATACAGTAAACCTGAAGTGAATCATCGGAATCTATAACTAGTGTCACGTGAATGGTTCAAACCATAGACAGTAAGAAGAGTCAGTTATCTTGTACTTAAGTCGGCATTGTGCCTTTTGTATTTAATTCCGTTGCAATTTCTGTGTTTCATCGTCAATAAGAAGGTGAGAGGGATGCAGTAAAACTGAGGTGAAGCATCGGAATCTATAACTAGTGTCACAGGAATGGTTCAAATCATCGACTGTAAGAAGAGTCAGTTTTCTTGTACTTAAGTCGGCATTGTGCCTTTTGTATTTTATTCCGATGCAATTTCTGTGTTTCAACGTGAATAAGAAGGTCAGAGGGATACAGTAAACCTAAAGTGAAGCATCGGTATCTGTAACTAGTGTCACATGAGTGGTTCAAACATAGACAGTAAGAAGAGTCAGTTTTCTTGTACATAAGTCGGCATTGTGCCTTTTGTATTTAATTCCGATGCAATTTCTGTCTTTCATCGTAATAAGAAGGTCGGAGGGATACAGTAAACCTGAAGTAAAGCATCGGATTCTATAACTAGTGTCACGTGAATGGTTCAAAACAGACGGTAACATGAGTCAGTTTTCTAGTACTTAAGTCGGCATTGTGCCTTTTGGATTAATTCCGATGCAATTTCTGTGTTTCATCGTCAATAAGATGGTCAGAGGGATACAGTAAACCTGAAGTGATGCATCGGAATCTATAACTAGTGTCACAGGAATGGTTCAAAACATAGACAGTAAGAAGAGTCAGTTTTCTTGTACTTAAGTCGGCATTGTGCCTTCTGTATTTAATTCCGTTGCAATTTCTGTGTTTCATCGTCAATAAGAAGGTGAGAGGGATACAGTGAAACTGAGGTGAAGCATCGGAATCTATAGCTAGTGTCACAGAAATGGTTCAAAACATCGACAGTAAGATGAGTCAGTTTTCTTGTACTTAAGTCGGCATTGTGCCTATTCTATTTAATTCCGATGCAATTTCTGTGTTTCATCGTCAATAAGAAGGTCAGAGGGTAACAGTAAACCTGAAGTGATGCATCGGAATCTATAACTAGTGTCACAGGAATGGTTCAAAACTTAGACAGTTAGAAGGGTCAGTTTTCTTAGACTTAAGTCGGCATTGTGCCTTTTGTACTTAATTCCGATGCATCTTCTGTGTTTCATCGTCAATAAGAAGGTCAGAGGGATACAGTAAACCTGAAGTGATGCATCGGAATCTATAACTAGTGTCACAGGAATGGTTCAAAACATAGACAGTAAGAAGAGTCAGTTTTCTTGTACTTAAGTCGGGATTGTGCCTTCTGTATTTAATTCCGTTGCAATTTCTGTGTTTCATCGTCAATAAGAAGGTGAGAGGGATACAGTAAAACTGAGGTGAAGCATCGGAATCTATAACTAGTGTCACAGAAATGGTTCAAAACATAGACAGTAAGATGAGTCAGTTTTCTTGTTCTTAAGTCGGCATTGTGCCTTTTCTATTTAATTCCGATGCGATTTCTGTGTTTCATCGCCAATAAGAAGGTCAGAGGGATACAGTAAACCTGAAGTGACGCATCGGAGTCTATAAATAGTGTCACAGGAATGGTTCAAAGCATAGACAGTAAGAAGAGTCAGTTTTCATGTACCTATGTTTGCATTGTGCCTTTTGTTTTTAATACCGATGAAATTTCTGTGTTTCATCGTCAATAAGAAGGTCAGAGGGATACACTAAACCTGAAGTGAATCATCGGAATCTCAAACTAGTGTAAGCGGAATGGTTCAAAGCATAGACACTAAGAAGAGTCAGTTTTCTTGTTCTTAAGTCGGCATTGTGCCTTTTCTATCTAATTCCGATGCGATTTCTGTGTTTCATCGCCAATAAGAAGGTCAGAGGGATACAGTAAACCTGAAGTGACGCATCGGAGTCTATAAATAGTGTCACAGGAATGGTTCAAAACATAGACAGTAAGAAGAGTCAGTTTTCTTGTACTTAAGTCGGCATTGTGCCTTTTGTATTTAATTCCGATGCAATTTCAGTGTTGCATCGTCAAGAAGAAGGTCAGAGAGATACAGTGAACCGGAAGGGAAGCATCGGAATCTATTACTAGTGTCACAAGAATGGTTCAAACTATAGACAGTAAGAAAAGTCAGTTTTCTTTTACTTAAGTCGGCATTGTGCCTTTTGTATTTAATTCCGATGCAATTTCAGTGTTTCATTGTAAATAAGAAGGTCAGAGGGATACAGTAAACCTAAAGTGAAGCATCGGAATCTATAACTAGTTTCACAGGAATGTTTCAAAACATAGACAGTAAGAAGAGCCAGTCTTCTTGTAAATGACTCGGAATTTTGCCTTTTGTATTTAATTCCGTTGCAATTTCTGTGTTTCATCGTCAATAAGAAGGTCAGAGGGATACAGTAAACCTCAAGTAAAGCATCGGAATCCATAACTAGTGTCACAGGAATGGTTCAAAACAGACGGCAAGATGAGTCAGTTTTCTTGTACTTAAGTCGGCATTGTGCCTTTTGGATTAATTCCGATGCAATTTCTGTGTTTCATCGTGAATAAGAAGGTCAGAGGGATACAGTAAACCTGAAGTGAAGCATCGGTATCTGTAACTAGTGTTACATGAGTGGTTCAAACATAGACAGTAAGAAGAGTCAGTTTTCTTGTACATAAGTCGGCATTGTGCCTTTTGTATTTAATTCCGATGCAATTTCTGTGTTTCATCGTAATAAGAAGGTCAGAGGGATACAGTAAACCTGAAGTAAAGCATCGGATTCTATAACTAGTGTTACATGAATGGTTCAAAACAGACGGTAAGATGAGTCAGTTTTCTTGTACTTAAGTCGGCATTGTGGCTTTTGGATTAATTCCGATGCAATTTCTGTGTTTCATCGTCAATAAGATGGTCAGAGGGATACAGTAAACCTGAAGTGATGCATCGGAATCTATAACTAGTGTCACAGGAATGGTTCAAAACATAGACAGTAAGAAGAGTCAGTTTTCTTGTACTTAAGTCGGCATTGTGCCTTCTGTATTTAATTCCGTTGCAATTTCTGTGTTTCATCGCCAATAAGAAGGTGAGAGGGATACAGTAAAACTGAGGTGAAGCATCGGACTCTATAACTAGTGTCACAGGAATGGTTCAAAACATCGACAGTAAGATGAGTCAGTTTTCTTGTACTTAAGTCGGCATTGTGCCTTTTCTATTTAATTCCGTGGCAATTTCTGTGTTTCATCGTCAATAAGAAGGTCAGTGGGATTCAGTGAACCTGAAGTGAAGCATCGGAATCTATAACTAGTGCCACAGGAATGGTTAAAAACATAGACAGTAAGTAGAGTCAGTTTTCTTGTACTTAAGTCGGCATTGTGGCTTTTGAATTTAATTCCGATTCAATTTCTGTGTTTCATTGTCAATAAGAAGGTCAGAGGGATACAGTAAACCTGAAGTGAAGCTTCGGAATCTATAACTAGTGTCACATGAATGATTCAAACATGGACAGTAAGAAGAGTCAGTTTTCTTGTATATAAGTCGGCATTAAGCCTTTTGTATTTAATTCCGTTGCAATTTCTGTGTTTCATCGTCAATAAGAAGGTAAGTGGGATGCAGTGAACCTGACGTGAAGCATCGGAATCTATAACTAGTGTCACAGGAATGTTTAAAAGCATAGACAGTAAGAAGAGTCAGTTTTCTTGTACATAAGTCGGCATTGTGCCTTTTGTATTTAATTCCGATGCAATTTCTGTGTTTCATCGTCAATAAGAAGGTCAGAGGGATACAGTAAACCTGAAGTGAAGCTTCGGAATCTGTAACTAGTGTCACATGAATGATTCAAACATAGACAGTAAGAAGAGTAAGTTTTCTTGTACATAAGTCGGCATTGTGCCTTTTGTATTAACTCCCGATGCAATATCTGTGTTTCATCGTCAATAAGAAGGTCAGAGGGTAACAGTAAACCTGAAGTGAAGCATCGGAATCTATAACTAGTGTCACAGGAATGGTTCAAATCATAGACAGTAAGAAGAGTCAGTTTTCTTGTACTTAAGTCGGCATTGTGCCTTTTGTATTTTACTCCGATGTAATTTCTGTGTTTCATCGTGAATAAGAAGGTCAGAGGGATACAATAAACCTGAAGTGAAGCATCGGAATCTGTAAGTAGTGTCACATGAGAGGTTCAAACATAGACAGTAAGAAGAGTCAGTCTTCTTGTATATAAGTCGGCATTATGCCTTTTGTATTTAATTCCGATGCAATTTCTGTGTTTCATCGTTAATAAAAAGGTCAGAGGGATACAGTAAACCTGAAGTGAAGCATCGGAATCTATAACTAGTGTCACATGAGTGGTTCAAAACAGACGGTAAGATGAGTCAGTTTTCTTGTACTTAAGTCGGCATTGTGCCTTTAGGATTAATTCCGATGCAATTTCTGTGTTTCATCGTCAATAAGATGGTCAGAGAGATACAGTAAACCAGAAGTGAATCATCGGAATCTATAACTAGTGTCACGTGAATGGTTCAAAACATAGACAGTAAGAAGAGTCAGTTATCTTGTACTTAAGTCGGCATTGTGCCTTTTGTATTTAATTCCGTTGCAATTTCTGTGTTTCATCGTCAATAAGAAGGTGAGAGGGATACAGGAAGACTGAGGTGAAGCATCTGAATCTATAACTAGTGTCACAGGAATGGTTCAAATCATCGACAGTAAGAAGAGTCAGTTTTCTTGTACTTAAGTCGGCATTGTGCCTTTAGTATTTTATTCCGATGCAATTTCTAAGTCTCATCGTGAATAAGAAGGTCAGAGGGATACAGTAAACCTGAAGTGAAGCATCGGTATCTGTAACTAGTGTCACACGAGTGGTTCAAACATAGACAGTAAGAAGAGTCAGTTTTCTTGTACATAAGTCGGCGTTGTGCTTTTTGTATTTAATTCCGATGCAATATCTGTGTTTCATCGTCAATAAGAAGGTCAGAGGGTAACAGTAAACCTGAAGTGAAGCATCGGAATCTATAACTAGTGTCACAGGAATGGTTCAAATCATAGACAGTGAGAAGAGTCAGTTTTCTTGTACTTAAGTCGGCATTGTGCCTTTTGTATTTAATTCCGATTAAATTTCTGTGTTTCATCGTCAATAAGAAGGTCAGAAGGATACACTAAACCAGAAGTGAAGCATCGGAATCTATAACTAGTGTCACGTGAATGGTTCAAAACATAGACAGTAAGAAGAGTCAGTTATCTTGTACTTAAGTCGGCATTGTGCCTTTTGTATTTAATTCCGTTGCAATTTCTGTGTTTCATCGTCAATAAGAAGGTGAGAGGGATACTGGAAAACTGAGGTGAAGCATCGGAATCTATAACTAGTGTCACAGGAATGGTTCAAATGATCGACAGTAAGAAGAGTCAGTTTTCTTGTACTTAAGTCGGCATTGTGCCTTTTGTATTTTATTCCGATGCAATTTCTGTGTTTCATCGTGAATAAGAAGGTCAGAGGGATACAGTAAACCTGAAGTGAAGCATCGGTATCTGTAACTAGTGTCACATGAGTGGTTCAAACATAGACAGTAAGAAGAGTCAGTTTTCTTGTACATAAGTCGGCATTGTGCCTTTTGTATTTAATTCCGAAGCAATTTCTGTGTTTCATCGTAATAAGAAGGTCAGAGGGATACAGTAAACCTGAAGTAAAGCATCGGATTCTATAACTAGTGTCACATGAATGGTTCAAAACAGACGGTAAGATGAGTCAGTTTTCTTCTACTTAAGTCGGCATTGTGCCTTTTGGATTAATTCCGATGCAATTTCTGTGTTTCATCGTCAATAAGATGGTCAGAGGGATACAGTAAACCTGAAGTGATGCATCGGAATCTATAACTAGTGTCACAGGAATGGTTCAAAACATAGACAGTAAGAAGAGTCAGTTTTCTTGTACTTAAGTCGGCATTGTGCCTTCTGTATTTAATTCCGTTGCAATTTCTGTGTTTCATCGTCAATAAGAAGGTGAGAGGGATACAGTAAAACTGAGGTGAAGCATCGGAATCTATAACTAGTGTCACAGGAATGATTCAAAACATCGACAGTAAGATGAGTCAGTTTTCTTGTACTTCAGTCGGCATTGTGCCTTTTCTATTTAATTCCGATGCAATTTCTGTGTTTCATCGTCAATAAGAAGGTCAGTGGGATACAGTGAACCTGAAGTGAAGCATCGGAAAATATAACTAGTGTCACAGGAATGGTTCAAAACTTAGACAGTAAGAAGAGTCAGTTTTCTTGTACTTAAGTCGGCATTGTGCCTTTTGTATTTAATTCCGTTGCAATTTCTGTGTTTCATCGTCAATAAGAAGGTGAGAGGGATACAGTAAAACTGAGGTGAAGCATCGGAATCTCTAACTAGTGTCACAGGAATGGTTCAAATCATCGACAGTAAGAAGAGTCAGTTTTCTTGTACTTAAGTCGGCATTGTGCCTTTTGTATTTTATTCCGATTCAATTTCTGTGTTTCATCGTGAATAAGAAGGTCAGAGGGATACAGTAAACCTGAAGTGAAGCATCGGAAAATATAACTAGTGTCACAGGAATGGTTCAAAACTTAGACAGTAAGAAGAGTCAGTTTTCTTGTACTTAAGTCGGCATTGTGCCTTTTGTATTTAATTCCGATGCAATTTCTGTGTTTCATCGTCAATAAGAAGGTCAGAGGGATACAGTAAACCTGAAGTGAAGCTTCGGAATCTGTAACTAGTGTCACATGAATGATTCAAACATAGACAGTAAGAAGAGTAAGTTTTCTTGTACATAAGTCGGCATTGTGATTTTTGTATTAACTCCCGATGCAATATCTGTGTTTCATCGTCAATAAGAAGGTCAGAGGGTAACAGTAAACCTGAAGTGAAGCATCGGAATCTATAACTAGTGTCACAGGAATGGTTCAAATCATAGACAGTAAGAAGAGTCAGTTTTCTTGTACTTAAGTCGGCATTGTGCCTTTTGTATTTTACTCCGATGTAATTTCTGTGTTTCATCGTGAATAAGAAGGTCAGAGGGATACAATAAACCTGAAGTGAAGCATCGGAATCTGTAAGTAGTGTCACATGAGAGGTTCAAACATAGACAGTAAGAAGAGTCAGTCTTCTTGTATATAAGTCGGCATTATGCCTTTTGTATTTAATTCCGATGCAATTTCTGTGTTTCATCGTTAATAAAAAGGTCAGAGGGATACAGTAAACCTGAAGTGAAGCATCGGAATCTATAACTAGTGTCACATGAGTGGTTCAAAACAGACGGTAAGATGAGTCAGTTTTCTTGTACTTAAGTCGGCATTGTGCCTTTAGGATTAATTCCGATGCAATTTCTGTGTTTCATCGTCAATAAGATGGTCAGAGAGATACAGTAAACCAGAAGTGAATCATCGGAATCTATAACTAGTGTCACGTGAATGGTTCAAAACATAGACAGTAAGAAGAGTCAGTTATCTTGTACTTAAGTCGGCATTGTGCCTTTTGTATTTAATTCCGTTGCAATTTCTGTGTTTCATCGTCAATAAGAAGGTGAGAGGGATACAGGAAGACTGAGGTGAAGCATCTGAATCTATAACTAGTGTCACAGGAGTGGTTCAAATCATCGACAGTAAGAAGAGTCAGTTTTCTTGTACTTAAGTCGGCATTGTGCCTTTAGTATTTTATTCCGATGCAATTTCTAAGTCTCATCGTGAATAAGAAGGTCAGAGGGATACAGTAAACCTGAAGTGAAGCATCGGTATCTGTAACTAGTGTCACACGAGTGGTTCAAACATAGACAGTAAGAAGAGTCAGTTTTCTTGTACATAAGTCGGCGTTGTGCTTTTTGTATTTAATTCCGATGCAATATCTGTGTTTCATCGTCAATAAGAAGGTCAGAGGGTAACAGTAAACCTGAAGTGAAGCATCGGAATCTATAACTAGTGTCACAGGAATGGTTCAAATCATAGACAGTGAGAAGAGTCAGTTTTCTTGTACTTAAGTCGGCATTGTGCCTTTTGTATTTAATTCCGATTAAATTTCTGTGTTTCATCGTCAATAAGAAGGTCAGAAGGATACACTAAACCAGAAGTGAAGCATCGGAATCTATAACTAGTGTCACGTGAATGGTTCAAAACATAGACAGTAAGAAGAGTCAGTTATCTTGTACTTAAGTCGGCATTGTGCCTTTTGTATTTAATTCCGTTGCAATTTCTGTGTTTCATCGTCAATAAGAAGGTGAGAGGGATACTGGAAAACTGAGGTGAAGCATCGGAATCTATAACTAGTGTCACAGGAATGGTTCAAATGATCGACAGTAAGAAGAGTCAGTTTTCTTGTACTCAAGTCGGCATTGTGCCTTTTGTATTTTATTCCGATGCAATTTCTGTGTTTCATCGTGAATAAGAAGGTCAGAGGGATACAGTAAACCTGAAGTGAAGCATCGGTATCTGTAACTAGTGTCACATGAGTGGTTCAAACATAGACAGTAAGAAGAGTCAGTTTTCTTGTACATAAGTCGGCATTGTGCCTTTTGTATTTAATTCCGAAGCAATTTCTGTGTTTCATCGTAATAAGAAGGTCAGAGGGATACAGTAAACCTGAAGTAAAGCATCGGATTCTATAACTAGTGTCACATGAATGGTTCAAAACAGACGGTAAGATGAGTCAGTTTTCTTCTACTTAAGTCGGCATTGTGCCTTTTGGATTAATTCCGATGCAATTTCTGTGTTTCATCGTCAATAAGATGGTCAGAGGGATACAGTAAACCTGAAGTGATGCATCGGAATCTATAACTAGTGTCACAGGAATGGTTCAAAACATAGACAGTAAGAAGAGTCAGTTTTCTTGTACTTAAGTCGGCATTGTGCCTTCTGTATTTAATTCCGTTGCAATTTCTGTGTTTCATCGTCAATAAGAAGGTGAGAGGGATACAGTAAAACTGAGGTGAAGCATCGGAATCTATAACTAGTGTCACAGGAATGATTCAAAACATCGACAGTAAGATGAGTCAGTTTTCTTGTACTTCAGTCGGCATTGTGCCTTTTCTATTTAATTCCGATGCAATTTCTGTGTTTCATCGTCAATAAGAAGGTCAGTGGGATACAGTGAACCTGAAGTGAAGCATCGGAAAATATAACTAGTGTCACAGGAATGGTTCAAAACTTAGACAGTAAGAAGAGTCAGTTTTCTTGTACTTAAGTCGGCATTGTGCCTTTTGTATTTAATTCCGTTGCAATTTCTGTGTTTCATCGTCAATAAGAAGGTGAGAGGGATACAGTAAAACTGAGGTGAAGCATCGGAATCTCTAACTAGTGTCACAGGAATGGTTCAAATCATCGACAGTAAGAAGAGTCAGTTTTCTTGTACTTAAGTCGGCATTGTGCCTTTTGTATTTTATTCCGATTCAATTTCTGTGTTTCATCGTGAATAAGAAGGTCAGAGGGATACAGTAAACCTGAAGTGAAGCATCGGTATCTGTAACTAGTGTCACATGAGTGGTTCAAACAAAGACAGTAAGAAGAGTCAGTTTTCTTGTACATAAGTCGGCATTGTGCCTTTTGTATTAACTCCCGATGCAATATCTGTGTTTCATCGTCAATAAGAAGGTCAGAGGGTAACAGTAAACCTGATGTGAAGCATCGGAATCTATAACTAGTGTCACAGGAATGGTTCAAATCATAGACAGTAAGAAGAGTCAGTTTTCTTGTACTTAAGTCGGCATTGTGCCTTTTGTATTTAACTCCGATGCAATTTCTGTGTTTCATCGTGAATAAGAAGGTCAGAGGGATACAATAAACCTGAAGTGAAGCATCGGAATCTGTAAGTAGTGTCACATGAGAGGTTCAAACATAGACAGTAGGAAGAGTCAGTCTTCTTGTATATAAGTCGGCATTGTGCCTTTTGTATTTAATTCCGATGCAATTTCTGTGTTTCATCGTTAATAAAAAGGTCAGAGGGATACAGTAAACCTGAAGTGAAGCATCGGAATCTATAACTAGTGTCACATGAGTGGTTCAAAACAGACGGTAAGATGAGTCAGTTTTCTTGTACTTAAGTCGGCATTGTGCCTTTAGGATTAATTCCGATGCAATTTCTGTTTTTCATCGTCAATAAGATGGTCAGAGAGATACAGTAAACCAGAAGTGAATCATCGGAATCTACAACTAGTGTCACGTGAATGGTTCAAAACATAGACAGTAAGAAGAGTCAGTTATCTTGTACTTAAGTCGGCATTGTGCCTTTTGTATTTAATTCCGTTGCAATTTCTGTGTTTCATCGTCAATAAGAAGGTGAGAGGGATACAGTAAAACTGAGGTGAAGCATCTGAATCTAAAACTAGTGTCACAGGAATGGTTCAAATCATCGACAGTAAGAAGAGTCAGTTTTCTTGTACTTAAGTCGGCATTGTGCCTTTAGTATTTTATTCCGATGCAATTTCTAAGTCTCATCGTGAATAAGAAGGTCAGAGGGATACAGTAAACCTGAAGTGAAGCATCGGTATCTGTAACTAGTGTCACACGAGTGGTTCAAACATAGACAGTAAGAAGAGTCAGTTTTCTTGTACATAAGTCGGCGTTGTGCTTTTTGTATTTAATTCCGATGCAATATCTGTGTTTCATCGTCAATAAGAAGGTCAGAGGGTAACAGTAAACCTGAAGTGAAGCATCGGAATCTATAACTAGTGTCACAGGAATGGTTCAAATCATAGACAGTAAGAAGAGTCAGTTTTCTTGTACTTAAGTCGGCATTGTGCCTTTTGTATTTAATTCCGATTAAATTTCTGTGTTTCATCGTCAATAAGAAGGTCAGAAGGATACACTAAACCAGAAGTGAAGCATCGGAATCTATAACTAGTGTCACGTGAATGGTTCAAAACATAGACAGTAAGAAGAGTCAGTTATCTTGTACTTAAGTCGGCATTGTGCCTTTTGTATTTAATTCCGTTGCAATTTCTGTGTTTCATCGTCAATAAGAAGGTGAGAGGGATACAGAAAAACTGAGGTGAAGCATCGGAATCTATAACTAGTGTCACAGGAATGGTTCAAATCATCGACAGTAAGAAGAGTCAGTTTTCTTGTACTTAAGTCGGCATTGTGCCTTTTGTATTTTATTCCGATGCAATTTCTGTGTTTCATCGTGAATAAGAAGGTCAGAGGGATACAGTAAACCTGAAGTGAAGCATCGGTATCTATAACTAGTGTCACATGAGTGGTTCAAACATAGACAGTAAGAAGAGTCAGTTTTCTTGTACATAAGTCGGCATTGTGCCTTTTGTATTTAATTCCGAAGCAATTTCTGTGTTTCATCGTAATAAGAAGGTCAGAGGGATACAGTAAACCTGAAGTAAAGCATCGGATTCTATAACTAGTGTCACATGAATGGTTCAAAACAGACGGTAAGATGAGTCAGTTTTCTTCTACTTAAGTCGGCATTGTGCCTTTTGGATTAATTCCGATGCAATTTCTGTGTTTCATCGTCAATAAGATGGTCAGAGGGATACAGTAAACCTGAAGTGATGCATCGGAATCTATAACTAGTGTCACAGGAATGGTTCAAAACATAGACAGTAAGAAGAGTCAGTTTTCTTGTACTTAAGTCGGCATTGTGCCTTCTGTATTTAATTCCGTTGCAATTTCTGTGTTTCATCGTCAATAAGAAGGTGAGAGGGATACTGTAAAACTGAGGTGAAGCATCGGAATCTATAACTAGTGTCACAGGAATGATTCAAAACATCGACAGTAAGATGAGTCAGTTTTCTTGTACTTCAGTCGGCATTGTGCCTTTTCTATTTAATTCCGATGCAATTTCTGTGTTTCATTGTCAATAAGAAGGTCAGTGGGATACAGTGAACCTGAAGTGAAGCATCGGAATATATAACTAGTGTCACAGGAATGGTTCAAAACTTAGACAGTAAGAAGAGTCAGTTTTCTTGTACTTAAGTCGGCATTGTGCCTTTTGTATTTAATTCCGTTGCAATTTCTGTGTTTCATCGTCAATAAGAAGGTGAGAGGGATACAGTAAAACTAAGGTGAAGCATCGGAATCTCTAACTAGTGTCACAGGAATGGTTCAAATCATCGACAGTAAGAAGAGTCAGTTTTCTTGTACTTAAGTCGGCATTGTGCCTTTTGTATTTTATTCCGATGCAATTTCTGTGTTTCATCGTGAATAAGAAGGTCAGAGGGATACAGTAAACCTGAAGTGAAGCATCGGTATCTGTAACTAGTGTCACATGAGTGGTTCAAACATAGACAGTAAGAAGAGTCAGTTTTCTTGTACATAAGTCGGCATTGTGCCTTTTGTATTTAATTCCGATGCAATTTCTGTGTTTCATCGTCAATAAGAAGGTCAGAGGGATAAAGGAAAACTGAGGTGAAGCATCGGAATCTATAACTAGTGTCACAGGAATGGTTCAAATCATCGAGAGTAAGAAGAGTCAGTTTTCTTGTACTTAAGTCGGCATTGTGCCTTTTGTATTTTATTCCGATGCAATTTCTGTGTTTCATCGTCAATAAGAAGGTCAGTGGGATACAGTGAACCTGAAGTGAAGCATCGGAATATATAACTAGTGTCACAGGAATGGTTCAAAACTTAGACAGTAAGAAGAGTCAGTTTTCTTGTACATAAGTCGGCATTGTGCCTTTTGTATTAACTCCCGATGCAATATCTGTGTTTCATCGTCAATAAGAAGGTCAGAGGGTAACAGTAAACCTGAAGTGAAGCATCGGAATCTATAACTAGTGTCACAGGAATGGTTCAAATCATAGACAGTAAGAAGAGTCAGTTATCTTGTACTTAAGTCGGCATTGTGCCTTTTGTATTTAACTCCGATGCAATTTCTGTGTTTCATCGTGAATAAGAAGGTCAGAGGGATACAATAAACCTGAAGTGAAGCATCGGAATCTGTAAGTAGTGTCACATGAGAGGTTCAAACATAGACAGTAAGAAGAGTCAGTCTTCTTGTATATAAGTCGGCATTGTGCCTTTTGTATTTAATTCCGATGCAATTTCTGTGTTTCATCGTTAATAAAAAGGTCAGAGGGATACAGTAAACCTGAAGTGAAGCATCGGAATCTATAACTAGTGTCACATGAGTGGTTCAAAACAGACGGTAAGATGAGTCAGTTTTCTTGTACTTAAGTCGGCATTGTGCCTTTAGGATTAATTCCGATGCAATTTCTGTGTTTCATCGTCAATAAGATGGTCAGAGAGATACAGTAAACCAGAAGTGAATCATCGGAATCTATAACTAGTGTCACGTGAATGGTTCAAAACATAGACAGTAAGAAGAGTCAGTTATCTTGTACTTAAGTCGGCATTGTGCCTTTTGTATTTAATTCCGTTGCAATTTCTGTGTTTCATCGTCAATAAGAAGGTGAGAGGGATACAGTAAAACTGAGGTGAAGCATCTGAATCTATAACTAGTGTCACAGGAATGGTTCAAATCATCGACAGTAAGAAGAGTCAGTTTTCTTGTACTTAAGTCGGCATTGTGCCTTTAGTATTTTATTCCGATGCAATTTCTAAGTCTCATCGTGAATAAGAAGGTCAGAGGGATACAGTAAACCTGAAGTGAAGCATCGGTATCTGTAACTAGTGTCACACAAGTGGTTCAAACATAGACAGTAAGAAGAGTCAGTTTTCTAGTACATAAGTCGGCGTTGTGCTTTTTGTATTTAATTCCGATGCAATATCTGTGTTTCATCGTCAATAAGAAGGTCAGAGGGTAACAGTAAACCTGAAGTGAAGCATCGGAATCTATAACTAGTGTCACAGGAATGGTTCAAATCATAGACAGTAAGAAGAGTCAGTTTTCTTGTACTTAAGTCGGCATTGTGCCTTTTGTATTTAATTCCGATTAAATATCTGTGTTTCATCGTCAATAAGAAGGTCAGAAGGATACACTAAACCAGAAGTGAAGCATCGGAATCTATAACTAGTGTCACGTGAATGGTTCAAAACATAGACAGTAAGAAGAGTCAGTTATCTTGTACTTAAGTCGGCATTGTGCCTTTTGTATTTAATTCCGTTGCAATTTCTGTGTTTCATCGTCAATAAGAAGGTGAGAGGGATACAGTAAAACTGAGGTGAATCATCGGAATCTATAACTAGTGTCACAGGAATGGTTCAAATGATCGACAGTAAGAAGAGTCAGTTTTCTTGTACTTAAGTCGGCATTGTGCCTTTTGTATTTTATTCCGATGCAATCTCTGTGTTTCATCGTGAATAAGAAGGTCAGAGGGATACAGTAAACCTGAAGTGAAGCATCGGTATCTGTAACTAGTGTCACATGAGTGGTTCAAACATAGACAGTAAGAGGAGTCAGTTTTCTTGTACATAAGTCGGCATTGTGCCTTTTGTATTTAATTCCGAAGCAATTTCTGTGTTTCATCGTAATAAGAAGGTCAGAGGGATACAGTAAACCTGAAGTAAAGCATCGGATTCTATAACTAGTGTCACATGAATGGTTCAAAACAGACGGTAAGATGAGTCAGTTTTCTTGTACTTAAGTCGGCATTGTGCCTTCTGTATTTAATTCCGTTGCAATTTCTGTGTTTCATCGTCAATAAGAAGGTGAGAGGGATACAGTAAAACTGAGGTGAAGCATCGGAATCTATAACTAGTGTCACAGGAATGATTCAAAACATCGACAGTAAGATGAGTCAGTTTTCTTGTACTTAAGTCGGCATTGTGCCTTTTGTATTTTATTCCGATGCAATTTCTGTGTTTCATCGTGAATAAGAAGGTCAGAGGGATACAGTAAACCTGAAATGAAGCATCGGTATCTGTAACTAGTGTCACATGAGTGGTTCAAACATAGACAGTAAGAAGAGTCAGTTTTCTTGTACATAAGTCGGCATTGTGCCTTTTGTATTTAATTCCGATGCAATTTCTGTGTTTCATCGTCAATAAGAAGGTCAGAGGGATACAGTAAACCTGAAGTGAAGCTTCGGAATCTATAACTAGTGTCACATGAACTATTCAAACATAGACAGTAAGAAGAGTCAGTTTTCTTGTACATAAGTCGGCATTGTGCCTTTTGTATTAACTCCCGATGCAATATCTGTGTTTCATCGTCAATAAGAAGGTCAGAGGGTAACAGTAAACCTGAAGTGAAGCATCGGAATCTATAACTAGTGTCACAGGAATGGTTCAAATCATAGACAGTAAGAAGAGTCAGTTTTCTTGTACTTAAGTCGGCATTGTGCCTTTTGTATTTTACTCCGATGCAATTTCTGTGTTTCATCGTGAATAAGAAGGTCAGAGGGACACAATAAACCTGAAGTGAAGCATCGGAATCTGTAAGTAGTGTCACATGAGAGGTTCAAACATAGACAGTAAGAAGAGTCAGTCTTCTTGTATATAAGTCGGCATTGTGCCTTTTGTATTTAATTCCGATGCAATTTCTGTGTTTCATCGTTAATAAAAAGGTCAGAGGGATACAGTAAACCTGAAGTGAAGCATCGGAATCTATAACTAGTGTCACGTGAGTGGTTCAAAACAGACGGTAAGATGAGTCAGTTTTCTTGTACTTAAGTCGGCATTGTGCCTTTAGGATTAATTCCGATGCAATTTCTGTGTTTCATCGTCAATAAGATGGTCAGAGAGATACAGTAAACCAGAAGTGAATCATCGGAATCTATAACTAGTGTCACGTGAATGGTTCAAAACATAGACAGTAAGAAGAGTCAGTTATCTTGTACTTAAGTCGGCATTGTGCCTTTTGTATTTAATTCCGTTGCAATTTCTGTGTTTCATCGTCAATAAGAAGGTGAGAGGGATACAGTAAAACTGAGGTGAAGCATCTGAATCTATAACTAGTGTCACAGGAATGGTTCAAATCATCGACAGTAAGAAGAGTCAGTTTTCTTGTACTTAAGTCGGCATTGTGCCTTTAGTATTTTATTCCGATGCAATTTCTAAGTCTCATCGTGAATAAGAAGGTCAGAGGGATACAGTAAACCTGAAGCGAAGCATCGGTATCTGTAACTAGTGTCACACGAGTGGTTCAAACATAGACAGTAAGAAGAGTCAGTTTTCTAGTACATAAGTCGGCGTTGTGCTTTTTGTATTTAATTCCGATGCAATATCTGTGTTTCATCGTCAATAAGAAGGTCAGAGGGTAACAGTAAACCTGAAGTGAAGCATCGGAATCTATAACTAGTGTCACAGGAATGGTTCAAATCATAGACAGTAAGAAGAGTCAGTTTTCTTGTACTTAAGTCGGCATTGTGCCTTTTGTATTTAATTCCGATTAAATATCTGTGTTTCATCGTCAATAAGAAGGTCAGAAGGATACACTAAACCAGAAGTGAAGCATCGGAATCTATAACTAGTGTCACGTGAATGGTTCAAAACATAGACAGTAAGAAGAGTCAGTTATCTTGTACTTAAGTCGGCATTGTGCCTTTTGTATTTAATTCCGTTGCAATTTCTGTGTTTCATCGTCAATAAGAAGGTGAGAGGGATACAGGAAAACTGAGGTGAAGCATCGGAATCTATAACTAGTGTCACAGGAATGGTTCAAATGATCGACAGTAAGAAGAGTCAGTTTTCTTGTACTTAAGTCGGCATTGTGCCTTTTGTATTTTATTCCGATGCAATCTCTGTGTTTCATCGTGAATAAGAAGGTCAGAGGGATACAGTAAACCTGAAGTGAAGCATCGGTATCTGTAACTAGTGTCACATGAGTGGTTCAAACATAGACAGTAAGAGGAGTCAGTTTTCTTGTACATAAGTCGGCATTGTGCCTTTTGTATTTAATTCCGAAGCAATTTCTGTGTTTCATCGTAATAAGAAGGTCAGAGGGATACAGTAAACCTGAAGTAAAGCATCGGATTCTATAACTAGTGTCACATGAATGGTTCAAAACAGACGGTAAGATGAGTCAGTTTTCTTGTACTTAAGTCGGCATTGTGCCTTCTGTATTTAATTCCGTTGCAATTTCTGTGTTTCATCGTCAATAAGTAGGTGAGAGGGATACAGTAAAACTGAGGTGAAGCATCGGAATCTATAACTAGTGTCACAGGAATGATTCAAAACATCGACAGTAAGATGAGTCAGTTTTCTTGTACTTCAGTCGGCATTGTGCCTTTTCTATTTAATTCCGATGCAATTTCTGTGTTTCATCGTCAATAAGAAGGTCAGTGGGATACAGTGAACCTGAAGTGAAGCATCGGAATATATAACTAGTGTCACAGGAATGGTTCAAAACTTAGACAGTAAGAAGAGTCAGTTTTCTTGTACTTAAGTCGGCATTGTGCCTTTTGTATTTAATTCCGTTGCAATTTCTGTGTTTCATCGTCAATAAGAAGGTGAGAGGGATACAGTAAAACTGAGGTGAAGCATCGGAATCTCTAACTAGTGTCACAGGAATGGTTCAAATCATCGACAGTAAGAAGAGTCAGTTTTCTTGTACTTAAGTCGGCATTGTGCCTTTTGTATTTTATTCCGATGCAATTTCTGTGTTTCATCGTGAATAAGAAGGTCAGAGGGATACAGTAAACCTGAAATGAAGCATCGGTATCTGTAACTAGTGTCACATGAGTGGTTCAAACATAGACAGTAAGAAGAGTCAGTTTTCTTGTACATAAGTCGGCATTGTGCCTTTTGTATTTAATTCCGATGCAATTTCTGTGTTTCATCGTCAATAAGAAGGTCAGAGGGATACAGTAAACCTGAAGTGAAGCTTCGGAATCTATAACTAGTGTCACATGAACTATTCAAACATAGACAGTAAGAAGAGTCAGTTTTCTTGTACATAAGTCGGCATTGTGCCTTTTGTATTAACTCCCGATGCAATATCTGTGTTTCATCGTCAATAAGAAGGTCAGAGGGTAACAGTAAACCTGAAGTGAAGCATCGGAATCTATAACTAGTGTCACAGGAATGGTTCAAATCATAGACAGTAAGAAGAGTCAGTTTTCTTGTACTTAAGTCGGCATTGTGCCTTTTGTATTTTACTCCGATGCAATTTCTGTGTTTCATCGTGAATAAGAAGGTCAGAGGGACACAATAAACCTGAAGTGAAGCATCGGAATCTGTAAGTAGTGTCACATGAGAGGTTCAAACATAGACAGTAAGAAGAGTCAGTCTTCTTGTATATAAGTCGGCATTGTGCCTTTTGTATTTAATTCCGATGCAATTTCTGTGTTTCATCGTTAATAAAAAGGTCAGAGGGATACAGTAAACCTGAAGTGAAGCATCGGAATCTATAACTAGTGTCACATGAGTGGTTCAAAACAGACGGTAAGATGAGTCAGTTTTCTTGTACTTAAGTCGGCATTGTGCCTTTAGGATTAATTCCGATGCAATTTCTGTGTTTCATCGTCAATAAGATGGTCAGAGAGATACAGTAAACCAGAAGTGAATCATCGGAATCTATAACTAGTGTCACGTGAATGGTTCAAAACATAGACAGTAAGAAGAGTCAGTTATCTTGTACTTAAGTCGGCATTGTGCCTTTTGTATTTAATTCCGTTGCAATTTCTGTGTTTCATCGTCAATAAGAAGGTGAGAGGGATACAGTAAAACTGAGGTGAAGCATCTGAATCTATAACTAGTGTCACAGGAATGGTTCAAATCATCGACAGTAAGAAGAGTCAGTTTTCTTGTACTTAAGTCGGCATTGTGCCTTTAGTATTTTATTCCGATGCAATTTCTAAGTCTCATCGTGAATAAGAAGGTCAGAGGGATACAGTAAACCTGAAGTGAAGCATCGGTATCTGTAACTAGTGTCACACGAGTGGTTCAAACATAGACAGTAAGAAGAGTCAGTTTTCTAGTACATAAGTCGGCGTTGTGCTTTTTGTATTTAATTCCGATGCAATATCTGTGTTTCATCGTCAATAAGAAGGTCAGAGGGTAACAGTAAACCTGAAGTGAAGCATCGGAATCTATAACTAGTGTCACAGGAATGGTTCAAATCATAGACAGTAAGAAGAGTCAGTTTTCTTGTACTTAAGTCGGCATTGTGCCTTTTGTATTTAATTCCGATTAAATATCTGTGTTTCATCGTCAATAAGAAGGTCAGAAGGATACACTAAACCAGAAGTGAAGCATCGGAATCTATAACTAGTGTCACGTGAATGGTTCAAAACATAGACAGTAAGAAGAGTCAGTTATCTTGTACTTAAGTCGGCATTGTGCCTTTTGTATTTAATTCCGTTGCAATTTCTGTGTTTCATCGTCAATAAGAAGGTGAGAGGGATACAGGAAAACTGAGGTGAAGCATCGGAATCTATAACTAGTGTCACAGGAATGGTTCAAATGATCGACAGTAAGAAGAGTCAGTTTTCTTGTACTTAAGTCGGCATTGTGCCTTTTGTATTTTATTCCGATGCAATCTCTGTGTTTCATCGTGAATAAGAAGGTCAGAGGGATACAGTAAACCTGAAGTGAAGCATCGGTATCTGTAACTAGTGTCACATGAGTGGTTCAAACATAGACAGTAAGAGGAGTCAGTTTTCTTGTACATAAGTCGGCATTGTGCCTTTTGTATTTAATTCCGAAGCAATTTCTGTGTTTCATCGTAATAAGAAGGTCAGAGGGATACAGTAAACCTGAAGTAAAGCATCGGATTCTATAACTAGTGTCACATGAATGGTTCAAAACAGACGGTAAGATGAGTCAGTTTTCTTGTACTTAAGTCGGCATTGTGCCTTCTGTATTTAATTCCGTTGCAATTTCTGTGTTTCATCGTCAATAAGTAGGTGAGAGGGATACAGTAAAACTGAGGTGAAGCATCGGAATCTATAACTAGTGTCACAGGAATGATTCAAAACATCGACAGTAAGATGAGTCAGTTTTCTTGTACTTCAGTCGGCATTGTGCCTTTTCTATTTAATTCCGATGCAATTTCTGTGTTTCATCGTCAATAAGAAGGTCAGTGGGATACAGTGAACCTGAAGTGAAGCATCGGAATATATAACTAGTGTCACAGGAATGGTTCAAAACTTAGACAGTAAGAAGAGTCAGTTTTCTTGTACTTAAGTCGGCATTGTGCCTTTTGTATTTAATTCCGTTGCAATTTCTGTGTTTCATCGTCAATAAGAAGGTGAGAGGGATACAGTAAAACTGAGGTGAAGCATCGGAATCTCTAACTAGTGTCACAGGAATGGTTCAAATCATCGACAGTAAGAAGAGTCAGTTTTCTTGTACTTAAGTCGGCATTGTGCCTTTTGTATTTTATTCCGATGCAATTTCTGTGTTTCATCGTGAATAAGAAGGTCAGAGGGATACAGTAAACCTGAAATGAAGCATCGGTATCTGTAACTAGTGTCACATGAGTGGTTCAAACATAGACAGTAAGAAGAGTCAGTTTTCTTGTACATAAGTCGGCATTGTGCCTTTTGTATTTAATTCCGATGCAATTTCTGTGTTTCATCGTCAATAAGAAGGTCAGAGGGATACAGTAAACCTGAAGTGAAGCTTCGGAATCTATAACTAGTGTCACATGAACTATTCAAACATAGACAGTAAGAAGAGTCAGTTTTCTTGTACATAAGTCGGCATTGTGCCTTTTGTATTAACTCCCGATGCAATATCTGTGTTTCATCGTCAATAAGAAGGTCAGAGGGTAACAGTAAACCTGAAGTGAAGCATCGGAATCTATAACTAGTGTCACAGGAATGGTTCAAATCATAGACAGTAAGAAGAGTCAGTTTTCTTGTACTTAAGTCGGCATTGTGCCTTTTGTATTTTACTCCGATGCAATTTCTGTGTTTCATCGTGAATAAGAAGGTCAGAGGGACACAATAAACCTGAAGTGAAGCATCGGAATCTGTAAGTAGTGTCACATGAGAGGTTCAAACATAGACAGTAAGAAGAGTCAGTCTTCTTGTATATAAGTCGGCATTGTGCCTTTTGTATTTAATTCCGATGCAATTTCTGTGTTTCATCGTTAATAAAAAGGTCAGAGGGATACAGTAAACCTGAAGTGAAGCATCGGAATCTATAACTAGTGTCACATGAGTGGTTCAAAACAGACGGTAAGATGAGTCAGTTTTCTTGTACTTAAGTCGGCATTGTGCCTTTAGGATTAATTCCGATGCAATTTCTGTGTTTCATCGTCAATAAGATGGTCAGAGAGATACAGTAAACCAGAAGTGAATCATCGGAATCTATAACTAGTGTCACGTGAATGGTTCAAAACATAGACAGTAAGAAGAGTCAGTTATCTTGTACTTAAGTCGGCATTGTGCCTTTTGTATTTAATTCCGTTGCAATTTCTGTGTTTCATCGTCAATAAGAAGGTGAGAGGGATACAGTAAAACTGAGGTGAAGCATCTGAATCTATAACTAGTGTCACAGGAATGGTTCAAATCATCGACACTAAGAAGAGTCAGTTTTCTTGTACTTAAGTCGGCATTGTGCCTTTAGTATTTTATTCCGATGCAATTTCTAAGTCTCATCGTGAATAAGAAGGTCAGAGGGATACAGTAAACCTGAAGTGAAGCATCGGTATCTGTAACTAGTGTCACACGAGTGGTTCAAACATAGACAGTAAGAAGAGTCAGTTTTCTTGTACATAAGTCGGCGTTGTGCTTTTTGTATTTAATTCCGATGCAATATCTGTGTTTCATCGTCAATAAGAAGGTCAGAGGGTAACAGTAAACCTGAAGTGAAGCATCGGAATCTATAACTAGTGTCACAGGAATGGTTCAAATCATAGACAGTAAGAAGAGTCAGTTTTCTTGTAC
The DNA here is from genome assembly GCF_021461395.2 of Schistocerca americana. Classification (NCBI taxonomy): domain Eukaryota; kingdom Metazoa; phylum Arthropoda; class Insecta; order Orthoptera; family Acrididae; genus Schistocerca; species Schistocerca americana. The sequence continues at coordinate 6,733,018 of NC_060121.1, read as the reverse complement.
TTAAGTCGGCATTGTGCCTTTTGTATTTTACTCCGAGGCAATGTCTGTGTTTCATCGTGAATAAGAAGGTCAGAGGGATACAATAAACCTGAAGTGAAGCATCGGAATCTGTAACTAGTGTCACATGAGTGGTTCAAACATAGACAGTAAGAAGAGTCAGTTTTCTTGTATATAAGTCGGCATTGTGCCTTTTGTATTTAATTCCGATGCAATTTCTGTGTTTCATCGTTATTAAGAAGGTCATAGAGATACAGTAAACCTGAAGTGAAGCATCGGAATCTATAACTAGTGTCACATGAATGGTTCAAAACAGACGGTAAGATGAGTCAGTTTTCGTGTACCTAAGTCGGCATTGTGCCTTTTGGATTAATTCCGATGCAATTTCTGTGTTTCATCGTCAATAAGATGGTCAGAGAGATACAGTAAACCTGAAGTGAATCATCGGAATCTATAACTAGTGTCACGTGAATGGTTCAAAACATAGACAGTAAGAAGAGTCAGTTATCATGTACTTAAGTCGGCATTGTGCCTTTTGTATTTAATTCCGTTGCAATTTCTGTGTTTCATCGTCAATAAGAAGGTGAGAGGGATACAGTAAAACTGAGGTGAAGCATCGGAATCTATAACTAGTGTCACAGGAGTGGTTCAAAACATAGACAGTAAGATGAGTCAGTTTTCTTGTACTTAAGTCGGCATTGTGCCTTTTCTATTTAATTCCGAAGCAATTTCTGTGTTTCATCGACAATATGAAGGTCAGAGGGATACAGTGAATCTGAAGTAAAGCATCGGAATCTATAACTAGTGTCACAGGTATGGTTCAAAACATAGACAGTAAGAAGAGTCAGTTTTCATGTACCTAAGTCGGCATTGTGCCTTTTGTTTTTAATTCCGATGAAATTTCTGTGTTTCATCGTCAATAAGAAGGTCAGAGGGATACACTAAACCTGAAGTGAAGCATCGGAATCTCTAACTAGTGTAAGCGGAATGGTTCAAAGCATAGACAGTAAGAAGAGTCAGTTTTCTTGTACTTAAGTCGGCATTGTGCCTTTTCTATTTAATTCCGATGCGATTTCTGTGTTTCATCGCCAATAAGAAGGTCAGAGGGATACAGTAAACCTGAAGTGACGCATCGGAGTCTATAAATAGTGTCACAGGAATGGTTCAAAACATAGACAGTAAGAAGAGTCAGTTTTCTTGTACTTAAGTCGGCATATTGCCTTTTGTATTTAATTCCGATGCAATTACAGTGTTGCATCGTCAAGAAGAAGGTCAGAGGGATACAGTGAACCGGAAGGAAAGCATCGGAATCTATTACTAGTGTCACAAGAATGGTTCAAAACATAGACAGTAAGAAAAGTCAGTTTTCTTGTACTTAAGACGGCATTGTGCCTTTTGTATTTAATTCCGATGCAATTTCGGTGTTTCATTGTAAATAAGAAGGTCAGAGGGATACAGTAAACCTAAAGTGAAGCATCGGAATCTATAACTAGTTTCACAGGAATGTTTCAAAACATAGACAGTAAGAAGAGCCAGTCTTCTTGTAAATGAGTCGGAATTTTGCCTTTTGTATTTAATTCCGTTGCAATTTCTGTGTTTCATCGTCAATAAGAAGGTCAGAGGGATACAGTAAACCTCAAGCAAAGCATCGGAATCTGTAACTAGTGTCACAGGAATGGTTCAAAACATAGACATTAAGAAGAGTCAGTTTTCTTGTACTTAAGTCAGCATTGTGCCTTCTGTATTTAATTCCGTTGCAATTTCTGTGTTTCATCGTCAATAAGAAGGTGAAAGGGATACACAAAAACTGAGGTGAAGCATCGGAATCTATAACTAGTGTCACATGAGTGGTTCAAACATAGACAGTAAGAAGAGTCAGTTTTCTCGTATATAAGTCTTCATGTGCCTTTTGTATTTAATTCCGATGCAATTTCTGTGTTTCATCGTTAATAAGAAGGTCAGAGGGATGCAGTAAACCTGAAGTGAAGCATCGGAATCTATAACTAGTGTCACATGAAAGGTTCAAAACAGACGGTAAGATGAGTCAGTTTTCTTGTACTTAAGTCGGCATTGTGCCTTTTGGATTAATTCCGATGCAATTTCTGTGTTTCATCGTCAATAAGATGGTCAGAGAGATACAGTAAACCTGAAGTGAATCATCGGAATCTATAACTAGTGTCACGTGAATGGTTCAAAACATAGACAGTAAGAAGAGTCAGTTATCTTGTACCTAAGTCGGCATTGTGCCTTTTGTATTTAATTCCGATGCAATTTCTGTGTTTCATCGTAATAAGAAGGTCAGAGGGATACAGTAAACCTGAAGTAAAGCATCGGATTCTATAACAAGTGTCACATGAATGGTTCAAAACATACGGAAAGATGAGTCAGTTTTCTTGTACTTTAGTCGGCATTGTGCCTTTTGGATGAATTCCGATGCAATTTCTGTGTTTCATCGTCAATAAGATGGTCAGAGGGATACAGTAAAACTGAAGTGATGCATCGGAATCTATAACTAGTGTCACAGGAATGGTTCAAAACATAGACAGTAAGAAGAGCCCGTTTTCCTGTACTTAAGTCGGCATTGTGCCTTCTGTATTTAATTCCGTGGCAATTTCTGTGTTTAATCGTCAATAAGAAGGTGAGAGGGATACAGTAAAACTGAGGTGAAGCATCGGAATCTATAACTAGTGTCACAGGAATGGTTGAAATCATCGACAGTAAGAAGAGTCAGTTTTCTTGTACTTAAGTCGGCATTGTGCCTTTTGTATTTTATTCCGATGCAATTTCTGTGTTTCATCGTGAATAAGAAGGTCAGAGGGATACAGTAAACCTGAAGTGAAGCATCGGTATCTGTAACTAGTGTTACATGAGTGGTTCAAACATAGACAGTAAGAAGAGTCAGTTTTCTTGTACATAAGTCGGCATTGTGCTTTTTGTATTTAATTCCGATGCAATTTCTGTGTTTCATCGTAATAAGAAGGTCAGAGGGATACAGTAAACCTGAAGTAAAGCATCGGATTCTATAACAAGTGTCACATGAATGGTTCAAAACATACGGAAAGATGAGTCAGTTTTCTTGTACTTTAGTCGGCATTGTGCCTTTTGGATGAATTCCGATGCAATTTCTGTGTTTCATCGTCAATAAGATGGTCAGAGGGATACAGTAAAACTGAAGTGATGCATCGGAATCTATAACTAGTGTCACAGGAATGGTTCAAAACATAGACAGTAAGAAGAGCTCGTTTTCCTGTACTTAAGTCGGCATTGTGCCTTCTGTATTTAATTCCGTGGCAATTTCTGTGTTTAATCGTCAATAAGAAGGTGAGAGGGATACAGTAAAACTGAGGTGAAGCATCGGAATCTATAACTAGTGTCACAGGAATGGTTGAAATCATCGACAGTAAGATGAGTCAGTTTTCTTGTACTTAAGTCGGCATTGTGCCTTTTCTATTTAATTCCGATGCAATTTCTGTGTCTCATCGTCAATAAGAATGTCAGTGGGATACAGTGAACCTGAAGTGAAGCATCGGAATCTATAACTAGTGTCACAGGAATGTTTCAAAACATAGACAGAAAGTAGAGTCAGTTTTCTTGTACTTAAGTCGGCATTGTGGCTTTTGAATTTAATTCCGATACAATTTCTGTGTTTCACTGTCAATAAGAAGGTCAGAGGGATACAGTAAACCTGAAGTGGAGCTTCGGAATCTATAACTAGTGTCACATGAATGATTCAAACATAGACAGTAAGAAGAGTCAGTTTTCTTGTACATAAGTCGGCATTGTGCCTTTTGTATTTAATTCCGATGAAATTTCTGTGTTTCATCGTCAATAAGAAGGTCAGAGTGTAACAGAAAACCAGAAGTTAAGCATCGGAATCTATAACTAGTGTCATGGGAATGGTTCAAAACTTAGACAGTTAGAAGAGTCAGTTTTCTTAGACTTAAGTCGGCTATGTGCCTTTTGTACTTAATTACGATGCAATTTCTGTGTTTCATCGTCAATAAGAAGGTTAGAGGGATACAGTAAACCTGAAGTGATGCATCGGAATCTATAACTAGTGTCACAGGAATGGTTCAAAACATAGACAGTAAGAAGGGTCAGTTTTCTTGTACTTAAGTCGGCATTGTGCCTTCTGTATTTAATTCCGTTGCAATTTCTGTGTTTCATCGTCAATAAGAAGGTGAGAGGGATACAGTAAAACTGAGGTGAAGCATCGGAATCTATAACTAGTGTCACAGGAATGGTTCAAAACATCGACAGTAAGATGAGTCAGTTTTCTTGTACTTAAGTCGGCATTGTGCCTTTTCTATTTAATTCCGTTGCAATTTCTGTGTTTCATCGTCAATAAGAAGGTAAGTGGGATACAGTGAACCTGAAGTGAAGCATCGGAATCTATAACTAGTGTCACAGGAATGTTTAAAAGCATAGACAGTAAGAAGGGTAAGTTTTCCTGTACGTAAGTCGGCATTGTCCTTTTGTATTTAATTAAGATGAAATTTCTGTGTTTCATCGTCAATAAGAAGGTCAGAGGGATACAGTAAACCTCAAGCAAAGCATCGGAATCTGTAACTAGTGTCACAGGAATGGTTCAAAACATAGACATTAAGAAGAGTCAGTTTTCTTGTACTTAAGTCGGCATTGTGCCTTCTGTATTTAATTCCGTGGCAATTTCTGTGTTTAATCGTCAATAAGAAGGTGAGAGGGATACAGTAAAACTGAGGTGAAGCATCGGAATCTATAACTAGTGTCACAGGAATGGTTGAAATCATCGACAGTAAGATGAGTCAGTTTTCTTGTACTTAAGTCGGCATTGTGCCTTTTCTATTTAATTCCGATGCAATTTCTGTGTCTCATCGTCAATAAGAATGTCAGTGGGATACAGTGAACCTGAAGTGAAGCATCGGATCTATAACTAGTGTCACAGGAATGTTTCAAAACATAGACAGAAAGTAGAGTCAGTTTTCTTGTACTTAAGTCGGCATTGTGGCTTTTGAAGTTAATTCCGATACAATTTCTGTGTTTCACTGTCAATAAGAAGGTCAGAGGGATACAGTAAACCTGAAGTGGAGCTTCGGAATCTATAACTAGTGTCACGTGAATGGTTCAAAACATGGACAGTAAGAAGAGTCAGTTATCTTGTACTTAAGTCGGCATTGTGCCTTTTGTATTTAATTCCGTTGCAATTTCTGTGTTTCATCGTCAATAAGAAGGTGAGAGGGATACAGTAAAACTGAGGTGAAGCATCGGAATCTATAACTAGTGTCACAGGAATGGTTCAAATCATCGACAGTAAGAAGAGTCAGTTTTCTTGTACTTAAGTCGGCATTGTGCCTTTTGTATTTTATTCCGATGCAATTTCTGTGTTTCATCGTGAATAAGAAGGTCAGAGGGATACAGTAAACCTGAAGTGAAGCATCGGTATCTGTAACTAGTGTCACATGAGTGGTTCAAATATAGACAGTTAGAAGAGTCAGTTTTCTTGTACATAAGTTGGCATTGTGCCTTTTGTATTTAATTCCGATGCAATTTCTGTGTTTCATCGTAATAAGAAGGTCAGAGGGATACAGTAAACCTGAAGTAAAGCATCGGATTCTATAACTAGTGTCACGTGAATGGTTCAAAACAGACGGTAAGATGAGTCAGTTTTCTTGTACTTAAGTCGGCATTGTGCCTTTTGGATTAATTCCGATGCAATTTCTGTGTTTCATCGTCAATAAGATGGTCAGAGGGATACAGTAAACCTGAAGTGAAGCTTCGGAATCTATAACTAGTGTCACATGAATGATTCAAACATAGACAGTAAGAAGAGTCAGTTTTCTTGTACATAAGTCGGCATTGTGCCTTTTGTATTTAATTCCGATGCAATTTCTGTGTTTCATCGTCAATAAGAAGGTCAGAGGGTAACAGTATACCTGAAGTGAAGCATCGGTATCTATAACTAGTGTCACAGCAATGGTTCTAAACTTAGACAGTTAGAAGAGTCAGTTTTCTTGTACTTAAGTTGGCATTGTGCCTTTTGTACTTAATTCCGATGCAATTTCTGTGTTTCATCGTCAATAAGAAGGTCAGAGGGATACAGTAAAACTGAAGTGATGCATCGGAATCTATAACCATTGTCACAGGAATGGTTCAAAACATAGACAGTAAGAAAAGTCAGTTTTCTTGTACTTAAGTCGGCATTGTGCCTTTTCTATTTAATTCCGTTGCAATTTCTGTGTTTCATCGTCAATAAGAAGGTAAGTGGGATACAGTGAACCTGAAGTGAAGCATCAGAATCTATAACTAGTGTCACAGGAATGTTTAAAAGCATAGACAGTAAGAAGAGTCAGTTTTCTTGTACTTAAGTCGGCATTGTGCCTTTTGTATTTAATTCCGATGAAATTTCTGTGTTTCATCGTCAATAAGACGGTCAGAGGGATACACTAAACCAGAAGTGAAGCATCGGAATCTCTAACTAGTGTAACCGGAATAGTTCAAGGCATAGACAGTATGAAGAGTCAGTTTTCTTGTACTTAAGTCTGAATTGTGCCCTTTGTATTTAATTCCGTTGCAATTTCTGTGTTTCATCGTCAATAAGAAGGTCCGAGGGATACAGTAAACCTGAGGTGAAGCATCGGAATCCATATTTAGTGTCACAGGAATTGTTCAATACATAGACAGTAAGAAGAGTCAGTTTTCTTGTACTAAAGTCGGTATTGGGCCTCTTCTATTTCATTCCGATGCAATTTCTGTGTTTCATCGTCAATAAGATGGTCAGAGGGATACAGTAACCCTGAAGTGTAGTATCGGAATCTATAACTACTGTCGCAGGAATGGTTCAAATCATAGACAGTAAGAAGAGTCAGTTTTCTTGTACTTAAGTCGGCATTGTGCCTTTTGTATTTAATTCCGATGCAATTTCTGTGTTTCATCGTCAATAAGAAGGTTAGAGGGATACGGTAAAGCTGAAGTGAAGCATCGGAATCTATAACTAGTGTCACAGGAATGGTTCAAAACATAGAGAGTAAGATGAGACAGTCTTCTTGCACTTAAGTCGGCATAGTGCCTTTTGTATTTCATTCCGATGCAATTCTGTGTTTCATCGTCAATACGATGGTCAGAGGGATACAGTAAACCTGAAGTGAAGCATCGGAAACTATAACTAGTGTCACAGGATTGGTTCAAAACATAGACAGAAAGAAGAGGCAGTTATCTTGTACTTCAGTCGGCATCGTGCATTTTGTATTTAATTCCGATGCAATTTTTGTGTTTCATCGTTGATACGAAGGTCAGAGGGATACAGTAAACCTAAAGTGAAGCATCGGAATCTATAACTAGTGTCACAGGAATGGTTAAAAACGTAGACAGTAAGAAGCGCCAGTCTTCTTGTACTTGAGTCGGAATTTTGCCCTTTGTATTTAATTCCGATGCAAAATCTGTGTTTCGTCGTCAATAAGTAGGTCCATGGGATACAGTAAACCTGAAGTGAAGCATCGGAATCTATAACCGGTCTCACAGGAAAGGTTCAAAACATAGACAGTAAGAAGAGCTAGCCTCATTGTACTTGAGTCGGCATTGTGCCTTTTGTATTTCATTCCGATGCAATTTCTGTGTTTCATAGTCAATAAGAAGGTCAAAGGGATACAGTAAACCTGAAGTGAAGCATCGGAACCTATAACTAGTGTCACAGGAATGGTTCAAAACATAGACAGTAAGAAGAGTCAATTTTCTTGTACTTAAGTCAGCATTGTGCCTTTTGTGTTTAGTTCCGATGCAATATCTGTGTTTCATCTACAATACGAAGGTCAGAGGGAGACAGTAAACCTGAAGTGAAGCACCAGAATCCATAACTAGTGTCACAGGAATGGTTCAAAGCATAGAAAGTAAGATGAATCTGTTTTCTTGTACTTAAGTCGGCATTGTTCCTTTTCTATTTATTTAGAATGCAATTTCTATGTTTCATCGTCAATAAGAAGGTCAGAGGGATACAGTAAACCTGAAGTGAAGCATTGGAATCTATAACTACTGTCACAGGAATGGATCATAACATAGACAATAAGTAGAGTCCGTTTTCTTGTACTTATGTCGCGCATTGTGCCTTTTGTATTTAATTCCGATGCAATTTCTGTGTTTCATCGTCAATAAGAAGGTCAGAGGGATACAGTAAAGCTGAAGTGAAGCATCGGAATCTACAACTAGTGACACAGGAATTGTTCAAAACTTAGACAGTAAGAAGAGTCAGTTTTCTTGTACTTAACCCGGCATTGTGCCTTTTGTATTTAATTCTGATGCAATTTCTGTGTTTCATCGTCAATAAGAAGGTCAGAGGGATACAGTAAAGCTGAAGTGAAGCATCGGAATCTATAACTAGTGTCACAGGAATTGTTCAAACCTTAGGCAGTAAGAAGAGGCAGTTTTCTTGTACTTAAGTCAGCATTGTGCCTTTTGTATTTATTTCCGTTGCAATTTCTGTGTTTCATCGTCAATAAGAAGGTCAGAGGGATACAATAAACCTGAGGTGAAGCATCGGAACCCATATTTACTGTCACAGGAATTGTTCAGAACATAGACAGTAAGATGAGTCAGTTTTCTTGTACTAAAGTCGGCATTGGGCCTCTTCTATTTCATTCCGATGCAATTTCTGTGTTTCATCGTCAATAAGAAGGGCAGAGGGATACAGTAACCCTGAAGTGAAGCATCGGAATCTATAACTAGTGTCACAGGAATGGTTCAAACATAGACAGTAAGAAGAGTCAGTTTTCTTGTACATAAGTCTGCATTGTGCCTTTTGTATTTCAATCCGATGCAATTTCTGTGTTTCAACGACAATACGATGGTCAGAGGGATACAGTAAACCTGAAGTGAAGCATCGGAAACCATAACTAGTGTCACAGGATTGGTTCGAAACAAAGACAGAAAGAAGAGTCAGTTTTCTTGAACTGAAGTCGGCATTGTGCCTTTAGTATTTAATTCCGATGCAATTTCTGTGTTCATCGTGGATACGAAGGTCAGAGGGATACAGTAAACCTAAAGTGAAGCATCGGAATCTATAACTAGCGTCACAGGAATGGTTCAAAACAGAGACAGCAAGAAGAATCAGATTTCTTGTACTTAAGTCGGCATTGTGAATTTTTTATTTAAATCCGATGCAATTCCTGTGTTTCATCGTCAATAACAAGGTCAGAGGAATACAGTAAACCTGAAGTGAAGCATCGAAATCTATAACTAGTGTCAAAGGAATGGTTCAAAACATAGAGAGTAAGAAGAGTCAGTTTCGTTGTACTTAAGTTGGCATTGTGCCTTTTGTATTTAATTCTGATGCAATTTCTGTGTTTCATAGTCAATAAGAAGGTCTGAGGGATACAGTAAACCTGAAGTGAAGCATCGGAATCTATAACTAGTGTCACATGAATGGTTCAAAACAGACGGTAAGATGAGTCAGTTTTCTTGCACTTATGTCGGCATTGTGCCTTTTGTTTTTAATTCCGATGCAATTTCTGTATTTCATCGTCAATAAGAAGGTCAGAGGGATACAGTTAACCTGAGGTGAAGCATTGGAATCTATAAGTAGTGTCACATGAATGGTTCAAAACATAGATAGTAAGAAGAGTCAGTTATTTTGTACTTAAGTCGGCATTGTGCCTTTTGTATTTAACTCCGATGCAATTTCTGTGTTTCATCGTCAATAAGAAGGTCTGGGCGATACAGTAAAGCTGAAGTGAATCATCGGAATCAATAAGTAGTGTCACAGGAATGGTTCAAAACTTAGACAGTAAGAAGAGTCAGTTTTCTTGTACTTAAGTCGGCATTGTGCCTTTTGTATTTAATTCCGATGAAATTTCTGTGTTTCATCGTCAATAAGAAGGTAAGAGGGATACAGTAAACCTGAAGTGAAGCATCGGAACCTATAACTAGTGTCACAGGAATGGTTCAAAACATAGACAGTAAGAAGAGTCAATTTTCTTGTACTTAAGTCAGCATTGTGCCTTTTATATATAGTTCCGATGCAATATCTGTGTTTCATCTTCAACACGAAGGTCAGAGGGAAACAGTAAACCTGAAGTGAAGCACCAGAATCTATAACTAGTTTCACAGGAATGGTTCAAAACATAGAAAGTAAGAAGAATCTGTTTTCTTGTACTTAAGTCGGCATTGTTCCTTTTCTATTTATTTAGAATGCAATTTCTATGTTTCATCGTCAATAAGAAGGTCAGAGAGATACCGTAAACCTGAAGTGAAGCATGGGAATCTATAACTACTGTCACAGGAATGGATCAAAACATAGACAATAAGTAGAGTCAGTTTTCTTGTACTTATGTCGGCATTGTGCCTTTTGTAATAATTTCCGAAGCAATTTCTGTGTTTCATTGTCAATAAGAAGGTCAGATGGATACAGTAAACCTGTAGTAAAGCATCGAAATCAATAACTAGTGTCACAGGAATGGTTCAAAACATAGACAGTAAGAAGAGTCAATTTTATTGTTCTTAAGTCGGCGTTGTGCCTTTTGTATTTAATTCCGATGCAATTTCTGTGTTTTCATAGTCAATAAGAAGGTCAGGGGGATACAGTAAGCCTGAAGTGAAGCATTGGAATCTATAACTAGTGTCAGAGGAAGGGTTCAATACATAGACAGTAAGAAGAGTCAGTTTTCTTGTACTTAAGTCGGCATTGTGCCTCTTGTATTTAATTCCGATGCAATTTCAGTGTTTCATCGTCAATAAGAAGGACAGAGGGATACGGTGAACCGGAAGGGAAGCGTCGGAATCTATACCTAGTGTCACAGGAATGGTTCAAATCATCGAGAGTAAGAAGAGTCAGTTTTCTTGTACTTAAGTCGGCATTGTGAATTTTGTATTTTATTCCGATGCAATTTCTGTGTTTCATCGTGAATAAGAAGGTCAGAGGGATACAGTAAACCTGAAGTGAAGCATCGGTATCTGTAACTAGTGTCACATGAGTGGTTCAAACATAGACAGTAAGAAGAGTCAGTTTTCTTGTACATAAGTCGGCATTGTGCCTTTTGTATTAACTCCCGATGCAATATCTGTGTTTCATCGTCAATAAGAAGGTCAGAGGGTAACAGTAAACCTGAAGTGAAGCATCGGAATCTATAACTAGTGTCAAAGGAATGGTTCAAATCATAGACAGTAAGAAGAGTCAGTTATCTTGTACTTAAGTCGGCATTGTGCCTTTTGTATTTAACTCCGATGCAATTTCTGTGTTTCATCGTGAATAAGAAGGTCAGAGGGATACAATAAACCTGAAGTGAAGCATCGGAATCTGTAAGTAGTGTCACATGAGAGGTTCAAACATAGACAGTAAGAAGAGTCAGTCTTCTTGTATATAAGTCGGCATTGTGCCTTTTGTATTTAATTCCGATGCAATTTCTGTGTTTCATCCTTAATAAAAGGTCAGAGGGATACAGTAAACCTGAAGTGAAGCATCGGAATCTATAACTAGTGTCACATGAGTGGTTCAAAACAGACGGTAAGATGAGTCAGTTTTCTTGTACTTAAGTCGGCATTGTGCCTTTAGGATTAATTCCGATGCAATTTCTGTGTTTCATCGTCAATAAGATGGTCAGAGAGATACAGTAAACCAGAAGTGAATCATCGGAATCTATAACTAGTGTCACGTGAATGGTTCAAAACATAGACAGTAAGAAGAGTCAGTTATCTTGTACTTAAGTCGGCATTGTGCCTTTTGTATTTAATTCCGTTGCAATTTCTGTGTTTCATCGTCAATAAGAAGGTGAGAGGGATACAGTAAAACTGAGGTGAAGCATCTGAATCTATAACTAGTGTCACAGGAATGGTTCAAATCATCGACAGTAAGAAGAGTCAGTTTTCTTGTACTTAAGTCGGCATTGTGCCTTTAGTATTTTATTCCGATGCAATTTCTAAGTCTCATCGTGAATAAGAAGGTCAGAGGGATACAGTAAACCTGAAGTGAAGCATCGGTATCTGTAACTAGTGTCACACGAGTGGTTCAAACATAGACAGTAAGAAGAGTCAGTTTTCTAGTACATAAGTCGGCGTTGTGCTTTTTGTATTTAATTCCGATGCAATATCTGTGTTTCATCGTCAATAAGAAGGTCAGAGGGTAACAGTAAACCTGAAGTGAAGCATCGGAATCTATAACTAGTGTCACAGGAATGGTTCAAATCATAGACAGTAAGAAGAGTCAGTTTTCTTGTACTTAAGTCGGCATTGTGCCTTTTGTATTTAATTCCGATTAAATATCTGTGTTTCATCGTCAATAAGAAGGTCAGAAGGATACACTAAACCAGAAGTGAAGCATCGGAATCTATAACTAGTGTCACGTGAATGGTTCAAAACATAGACAGTAAGAAGAGTCAGTTATCTTGTACTTAAGTCGGCATTGTGCCTTTTGTATTTAATTCCGTTGCAATTTCTGTGTTTCATCGTCAATAAGAAGGTGAGAGGGATACAGGAAAACTGAGGTGAAGCATCGGAATCTATAACTAGTGTCACAGGAATGGTTCAAATGATCGACAGTAAGAAGAGTCAGTTTTCTTGTACTTAAGTCGGCATTGTGCCTTTTGTATTTTATTCCGATGCAATTTCTGTGTTTCATCGTGAATAAGAAGGTCAGAGGGATACAGTAAACCTGAAGTGAAGCATCGGTATCTGTAACTAGTGTCACATGAGTGGTTCAAACATAGACAGTAAGAGGAGTCAGTTTTCTTGTACATAAGTCGGCATTGTGCCTTTTGTATTTAATTCCGAAGCAATTTCTGTGTTTCATCGTAATAAGAAGGTCAGAGGGATACAGTAAACCTGAAGTAAAGCATCGGATTCTATAACTAGTGTCACATGAATGGTTCAAAACAGACGGTAAGATGAGTCAGTTTTCTTGTACTTAAGTCGGCATTGTGCCTTCTGTATTTAATTCCGTTGCAATTTCTGTGTTTCATCGTCAATAAGAAGGTGAGAGGGATACAGTAAAACTGAGGTGAAGCATCGGAATCTATAACTAGTGTCACAGGAATGATTCAAAACATCGACAGTAAGATGAGTCAGTTTTCTTGTACTTCAGTCGGCATTGTGCCTTTTCTATTTAATTCCGATGCAATTTCTGTGTTTCATCGTCAATAAGAAGGTCAGTGGGATACAGTGAACCTGAAGTGAAGCATCGGAATATATAACTAGTGTCACAGGAATGGTTCAAAACTTAGACAGTAAGAAGAGTCAGTTTTCTTGTACTTAAGTCGGCATTGTGCCTTTTGTATTTAATTCCGTTGCAATTTCTGTGTTTCATCGTCAATAAGAAGGTGAGAGGGATACAGTAAAACTGAGGTGAAGCATCGGAATCTCTAACTAGTGTCACAGGAATGGTTCAAATCATCGACAGTAAGAAGAGTCAGTTTTCTTGTACTTAAGTCGGCATTGTGCCTTTTGTATTTTATTCCGATGCAATTTCTGTGTTTCATCGTGAATAAGAAGGTCAGAGGGATACAGTAAACCTGAAATGAAGCATCGGTATCTGTAACTAGTGTCACATGAGTGGTTCAAACATAGACAGTAAGAAGAGTCAGTTTTCTTGTACATAAGTCGGCATTGTGCCTTTTGTATTTAATTCCGATGCAATTTCTGTGTTTCATCGTCAATAAGAAGGTCAGAGGGATACAGTAAACCTGAAGTGAAGCTTCGGAATCTATAACTAGTGTCACATGAACTATTCAAACATAGACAGTAAGAAGAGTCAGTTTTCTTGTACATAAGTCGGCATTGTGCCTTTTGTATTAACTCCCGATGCAATATCTGTGTTTCATCGTCAATAAGAAGGTCAGAGGGTAACAGTAAACCTGAAGTGAAGCATCGGAATCTATAACTAGTGTCACAGGAATGGTTCAAATCATAGACAGTAAGAAGAGTCAGTTTTCTTGTACTTAAGTCGGCATTGTGCCTTTTGTATTTTACTCCGATGCAATTTCTGTGTTTCATCGTGAATAAGAAGGTCAGAGGGACACAATAAACCTGAAGTGAAGCATCGGAATCTGTAAGTAGTGTCACATGAGAGGTTCAAACATAGACAGTAAGAAGAGTCAGTCTTCTTGTATATAAGTCGGCATTGTGCCTTTTGTATTTAATTCCGATGCAATTTCTGTGTTTCATCGTTAATAAAAAGGTCAGAGGGATACAGTAAACCTGAAGTGAAGCATCGGAATCTATAACTAGTGTCACATGAGTGGTTCAAAACAGACGGTAAGATGAGTCAGTTTTCTTGTACTTAAGTCGGCATTGTGCCTTTAGGATTAATTCCGATGCAATTTCTGTGTTTCATCGTCAATAAGATGGTCAGAGAGATACAGTAAACCAGAAGTGAATCATCGGAATCTATAACTAGTGTCACGTGAATGGTTCAAAACATAGACAGTAAGAAGAGTCAGTTATCTTGTACTTAAGTCGGCATTGTGCCTTTTGTATTTAATTCCGTTGCAATTTCTGTGTTTCATCGTCAATAAGAAGGTGAGAGGGATACAGTAAAACTGAGGTGAAGCATCTGAATCTATAACTAGTGTCACAGGAATGGTTCAAATCATCGACAGTAAGAAGAGTCAGTTTTCTTGTACTTAAGTCGGCATTGTGCCTTTAGTATTTTATTCCGATGCAATTTCTAAGTCTCATCGTGAATAAGAAGGTCAGAGGGATACAGTAAACCTGAAGTGAAGCATCGGTATCTGTAACTAGTGTCACACGAGTGGTTCAAACATAGACAGTAAGAAGAGTCAGTTTTCTTGTACATAAGTCGGCGTTGTGCTTTTTGTATTTAATTCCGATGCAATATCTGTGTTTCATCGTCAATAAGAAGGTCAGAGGGTAACAGTAAACCTGAAGTGAAGCATCGGAATCTATAACTAGTGTCACAGGAATGGTTCAAATCATAGACAGTAAGAAGAGTCAGTTTTCTTGTACTTAAGTCGGCATTGTGCCTTTTGTATTTTACTCCGAGGCAATGTCTGTGTTTCATCGTGAATAAGAAGGTCAGAGGGATACAATAAACCTGAAGTGAAGCATCGGAATCTGTAACTAGTGTCACATGAGTGGTTCAAACATAGACAGTAAGAAGAGTCAGTTTTCTTGTATATAAGTCGGCATTGTGCCTTTTGTATTTAATTCCGATGCAATTTCTGTGTTTCATCGTTATTAAGAAGGTCATAGAGATACAGTAAACCTGAAGTGAAGCATCGGAATCTATAACTAGTGTCACATGAATGGTTCAAAACAGACGGTAAGATGAGTCAGTTTTCGTGTACCTAAGTCGGCATTGTGCCTTTTGGATTAATTCCGATGCAATTTCTGTGTTTCATCGTCAATAAGATGGTCAGAGAGATACAGTAAACCTGAAGTGAATCATCGGAATCTATAACTAGTGTCACGTGAATGGTTCAAAACATAGACAGTAAGAAGAGTCAGTTATCATGTACTTAAGTCGGCATTGTGCCTTTTGTATTTAATTCCGTTGCAATTTCTGTGTTTCATCGTCAATAAGAAGGTGAGAGGGATACAGTAAAACTGAGGTGAAGCATCGGAATCTATAACTAGTGTCACAGGAGTGGTTCAAAACATAGACAGTAAGATGAGTCAGTTTTCTTGTACTTAAGTCGGCATTGTGCCTTTTCTATTTAATTCCGAAGCAATTTCTGTGTTTCATCGACAATATGAAGGTCAGAGGGATACAGTGAATCTGAAGTAAAGCATCGGAATCTATAACTAGTGTCACAGGTATGGTTCAAAACATAGACAGTAAGAAGAGTCAGTTTTCATGTACCTAAGTCGGCATTGTGCCTTTTGTTTTTAATTCCGATGAAATTTCTGTGTTTCATCGTCAATAAGAAGGTCAGAGGGATACACTAAACCTGAAGTGAAGCATCGGAATCTCTAACTAGTGTAAGCGGAATGGTTCAAAGCATAGACAGTAAGAAGAGTCAGTTTTCTTGTACTTAAGTCGGCATTGTGCCTTTTCTATTTAATTCCGATGCGATTTCTGTGTTTCATCGCCAATAAGAAGGTCAGAGGGATACAGTAAACCTGAAGTGACGCATCGGAGTCTATAAATAGTGTCACAGGAATGGTTCAAAACATAGGCAGTAAGAAGAGTCAGTTTTCTTGTACTTAAGTCGGCATATTGCCTTTTGTATTTAATTCCGATGCAATTACAGTGTTGCATCGTCAAGAAGAAGGTCAGAGGGATACAGTGAACCGGAAGGAAAGCATCGGAATCTATTACTAGTGTCACAAGAATGGTTCAAAACATAGACAGTAAGAAAAGTCAGTTTTCTTGTACTTAAGACGGCATTGTGCCTTTTGTATTTAATTCCGATGCAATTTCGGTGTTTCATTGTAAATAAGAAGGTCAGAGGGATACAGTAAACCTAAAGTGAAGCATCGGAATCTATAACTAGTTTCACAGGAATGTTTCAAAACATAGACAGTAAGAAGAGCCAGTCTTCTTGTAAATGAGTCGGAATTTTGCCTTTTGTATTTAATTCCGTTGCAATTTCTGTGTTTCATCGTCAATAAGAAGGTCAGAGGGATACAGTAAACCTCAAGCAAAGCATCGGAATCTGTAACTAGTGTCACAGGAATGGTTCAAAACATAGACATTAAGAAGAGTCAGTTTTCTTGTACTTAAGTCAGCATTGTGCCTTCTGTATTTAATTCCGTTGCAATTTCTGTGTTTCATCGTCAATAAGAAGGTGAAAGGGATACACAAAAACTGAGGTGAAGCATCGGAATCTATAACTAGTGTCACATGAGTGGTTCAAACATAGACAGTAAGAAGAGTCAGTTTTCTCGTATATAAGTCTTCATGTGCCTTTTGTATTTAATTCCGATGCAATTTCTGTGTTTCATCGTTAATAAGAAGGTCAGAGGGATGCAGTAAACCTGAAGTGAAGCATCGGAATCTATAACTAGTGTCACATGAAAGGTTCAAAACAGACGGTAAGATGAGTCAGTTTTCTTGTACTTAAGTCGGCATTGTGCCTTTTGGATTAATTCCGATGCAATTTCTGTGTTTCATCGTCAATAAGATGGTCAGAGAGATACAGTAAACCTGAAGTGAATCATCGGAATCTATAACTAGTGTCACGTGAATGGTTCAAAACATAGACAGTAAGAAGAGTCAGTTATCTTGTACCTAAGTCGGCATTGTGCCTTTTGTATTTAATTCCGTTGCAATTTCTGTGTTTCATCGTCAATAAGAAGGTGAGAGGGATACAGTAAAACTGAGGTGAAGCATCGGAATCTATAACTAGTGTCACAGGAATGGTTCAAATCATCGACAGTAAGAAGAGTCAGTTTTCTTGTACTTAAGTCGGCATTGTGCCTTTTGTATTTTATTCCGATGCAATTTCTGTGTTTCATCGTGAATAAGAAGGTCAGAGGGATACAGTAAACCTGAAGTGAAGCATCGGTATCTGTAACTAGTGTTACATGAGTGGTTCAAACATAGACAGTAAGAAGAGTCAGTTTTCTTGTACATAAGTCGGCATTGTGCTTTTTGTATTTAATTCCGATGCAATTTCTGTGTTTCATCGTAATAAGAAGGTCAGAGGGATACAGTAAACCTGAAGTAAAGCATCGGATTCTATAACAAGTGTCACATGAATGGTTCAAAACATACGGAAAGATGAGTCAGTTTTCTTGTACTTTAGTCGGCATTGTGCCTTTTGGATGAATTCCGATGCAATTTCTGTGTTTCATCGTCAATAAGATGGTCAGAGGGATACAGTAAAACTGAAGTGATGCATCGGAATCTATAACTAGTGTCACAGGAATGGTTCAAAACATAGACAGTAAGAAGAGCCCGTTTTCCTGTACTTAAGTCGGCATTGTGCCTTCTGTATTTAATTCCGTGGCAATTTCTGTGTTTAATCGTCAATAAGAAGGTGAGAGGGATACAGTAAAACTGAGGTGAAGCATCGGAATCTATAACTAGTGTCACAGGAATGGTTGAAATCATCGACAGTAAGATGAGTCAGTTTTCTTGTACTTAAGTCGGCATTGTGCCTTTTCTATTTAATTCCGATGCAATTTCTGTGTCTCATCGTCAATAAGAATGTCAGTGGGATACAGTGAACCTGAAGTGAAGCATCGGAATCTATAACTAGTGTCACAGGAATGTTTCAAAACATAGACAGAAAGGAGAGTCAGTTTTCTTGTACTTAAGTCGGCATTGTGGCTTTTGAATTTAATTCCGATACAATTTCTGTGTTTCACTGTCAATAAGAAGGTCAGAGGGATACAGTAAACCTGAAGTGGAGCTTCGGAATCTATAACTAGTGTCACATGAATGATTCAAACATAGACAGTAAGAAGAGTCAGTTTTCTTGTACATAAGTCGGCATTGTGCCTTTTGTATTTAATTCCGATGAAATTTCTGTGTTTCATCGTCAATAAGAAGGTCAGAGTGTAACAGAAAACCAGAAGTGAAGCATCGGAATCTATAACTAGTGTCATAGGAATGGTTCAAAACTTAGACAGTTAGAAGAGTCAGTTTTCTTAGACTTAAGTCGGCTATGTGCCTTTTGTACTTAATTACGATGCAATTTCTGTGTTTCATCGTCAATAAGAAGGTTAGAGGGATACAGTAAACCTGAAGTGATGCATCGGAATCTATAACTAGTGTCACAGGAATGGTTCAAAACATAGACAGTAAGAAGGGTCAGTTTTCTTGTACTTAAGTCGGCATTGTGCCTTCTGTATTTAATTCCGTTGCAATTTCTGTGTTTCATCGTCAATAAGAAGGTGAGAGGGATACAGTAAAACTGAGGTGAAGCATCGGAATCTATAACTAGTGTCACAGGAATGGTTCAAAACATCGACAGTAAGATGAGTCAGTTTTCTTGTACTTAAGTCGGCATTGTGCCTTTTCTATTTAATTCCGTTGCAATTTCTGTGTTTCATCGTCAATAAGAAGGTAAGTGGGATACAGTGAACCTGAAGTGAAGCATCGGAATCTATAACTAGTGTCACAGGAATGTTTAAAAGCATAGACAGTAAGAAGGGTAAGTTTTCCTGTACGTAAGTCGGCATTGTCCTTTTGTATTTAATTAAGATGAAATTTCTGTGTTTCATCGTCAATAAGAAGGTCAGAGGGATACAGTAAACCTCAAGCAAAGCATCGGAATCTGTAACTAGTGTCACAGGAATGGTTCAAAACATAGACATTAAGAAGAGTCAGTTTTCTTGTACTTAAGTCGGCATTGTGCCTTCTGTATTTAATTCCGTGGCAATTTCTGTGTTTAATCGTCAATAAGAAGGTGAGAGGGATACAGTAAAACTGAGGTGAAGCATCGGAATCTATAACTAGTGTCACAGGAATGGTTGAAATCATCGACAGTAAGATGAGTCAGTTTTCTTGTACTTAAGTCGGCATTGTGCCTTTTCTATTTAATTCCGATGCAATTTCTGTGTCTCATCGTCAATAAGAATGTCAGTGGGATACAGTGAACCTGAAGTGAAGCATCGGATCTATAACTAGTGTCACAGGAATGTTTCAAAACATAGACAGAAAGTAGAGTCAGTTTTCTTGTACTTAAGTCGGCATTGTGGCTTTTGAATTTAATTCCGATACAATTTCTGTGTTTCACTGTCAATAAGAAGGTCAGAGGGATACAGTAAACCTGAAGTGGAGCTTCGGAATCTATAACTAGTGTCACGTGAATGGTTCAAAACATGGACAGTAAGAAGAGTCAGTTATCTTGTACTTAAGTCGGCATTGTGCCTTTTGTATTTAATTCCGTTGCAATTTCTGTGTTTCATCGTCAATAAGAAGGTGAGAGGGATACAGTAAAACTGAGGTGAAGCATCGGAATCTATAACTAGTGTCACAGGAATGGTTCAAATCATCGACAGTAAGAAGAGTCAGTTTTCTTGTACTTAAGTCGGCATTGTGCCTTTTGTATTTTATTCCGATGCAATTTCTGTGTTTCATCGTGAATAAGAAGGTCAGAGGGATACAGTAAACCTGAAGTGAAGCATCGGTATCTGTAACTAGTGTCACATGAGTGGTTCAAATATAGACAGTTACAAGAGTCAGTTTTCTTGTACATAAGTTGGCATTGTGCCTTTTGTATTTAATTCCGATGCAATTTCTGTGTTTCATCGTAATAAGAAGGTCAGAGGGATACAGTAAACCTGAAGTAAAGCATCGGATTCTATAACTAGTGTCACGTGAATGGTTCAAAACAGACGGTAAGATGAGTCAGTTTTCTTGTACTTAAGTCGGCATTGTGCCTTTTGGTTTAATTCCGATGCAATTTCTGTGTTTCATCGTCAATAAGATGGTCAGAGGGATACAGTAAACCTGAAGTGAAGCTTCGGAATCTATAACTAGTGTCACATGAATGATTCAAACATAGACAGTAAGAAGAGTCAGTTTTCTTGTACATAAGTCGGCATTGTGCCTTTTGTATTTAATTCCGATGCAATTTCTGTGTTTCATCGTCAATAAGAAGGTCAGAGGGTAACAGTATACCTGAAGTGAAGCATCGGTATCTATAACTAGTGTCACAGCAATGGTTCTAAACTTAGACAGTTAGAAGAGTCAGTTTTCTTGTACTTAAGTTGGCATTGTGCCTTTTGTACTTAATTCCGATGCAATTTCTGTGTTTCATCGTCAATAAGAAGGTCAGAGGGATACAGTAAAACTGAAGTGATGCATCGGAATCTATAACCATTGTCACAGGAATGGTTCAAAACATAGACAGTAAGAAAAGTCAGTTTTCTTGTACTTAAGTCGGCATTGTGCCTTTTCTATTTAATTCCGTTGCAATTTCTGTGTTTCATCGTCAATAAGAAGGTAAGTGGGATACAGTGAACCTGAAGTGAAGCATCAGAATCTATAACTAGTGTCACAGGAATGTTTAAAAGCATAGACAGTAAGAAGAGTCAGTTTTCTTGTACTTAAGTCGGCATTGTGCCTTTTGTATTTAATTCCGATGAAATTTCTGTGTTTCATCGTCAATAAGACGGTCAGAGGGATACACTAAACCAGAAGTGAAGCATCGGAATCTCTAACTAGTGTAACCGGAATAGTTCAAGGCATAGACAGTATGAAGAGTCAGTTTTCTTGTACTTAAGTCTGAATTGTGCCCTTTGTATTTAATTCCGTTGCAATTTCTGTGTTTCATCGTCAATAAGAAGGTCCGAGGGATACAGTAAACCTGAGGTGAAGCATCGGAATCCATATTTAGTGTCACAGGAATTGTTCAATACATAGACAGTAAGAAGAGTCAGTTTTCTTGTACTAAAGTCGGTATTGGGCCTCTTCTATTTCATTCCGATGCAATTTCTGTGTTTCATCGTCAATAAGATGGTCAGAGGGATACAGTAACCCTGAAGTGTAGTATCGGAATCTATAACTACTGTCGCAGGAATGGTTCAAATCATAGACAGTAAGAAGAGTCAGTTTTCTTGTACTTAAGTCGGCATTGTGCCTTTTGTATTTAATTCCGATGCAATTTCTGTGTTTCATCGTCAATAAGAAGGTTAGAGGGATACGGTAAAGCTGAAGTGAAGCATCGGAATCTATAACTAGTGTCACAGGAATGGTTCAAAACATAGAGAGTAAGATGAGACAGTCTTCTTGCACTTAAGTCGGCATAGTGCCTTTTGTATTTCATTCCGATGCAATTCTGTGTTTCATCGTCAATACGATGGTCAGAGGGATACAGTAAACCTGAAGTGAAGCATCGGAAACTATAACTAGTGTCACAGGATTGGTTCAAAACATAGACAGAAAGAAGAGGCAGTTATCTTGTACTTCAGTCGGCATCGTGCATTTTGTATTTAATTCCGATGCAATTTTTGTGTTTCATCGTTGATACGAAGGTCAGAGGGATACAGTAAACCTAAAGTGAAGCATCGGAATCTATAACTAGTGTCACAGGAATGGTTAAAAACGTAGACAGTAAGAAGCGCCAGTCTTCTTGTACTTGAGTCGGAATTGTGCCCTTTGTATTTAATTCCGATGCAAAATCTGTGTTTCGTCGTCAATAAGTAGGTCCATGGGATACAGTAAACCTGAAGTGAAGCATCGGAATCTATAACCGGTCTCACAGGAAAGGTTCAAAACATAGACAGTAAGAAGAGCTAGCCTCATTGTACTTGAGTCGGCATTGTGCCTTTTGTATTTCATTCCGATGCAATTTCTGTGTTTCATAGTCAATAAGAAGGTCAAAGGGATACAGTAAACCTGAAGTGAAGCATCGGAACCTATAACTAGTGTCACAGGAATGGTTCAAAACATAGACAGTAAGAAGAGTCAATTTTCTTGTACTTAAGTCAGCATTGTGCCTTTTGTGTTTAGTTCCGATGCAATATCTGTGTTTCATCTACAATACGAAGGTCAGAGGGAAACAGTAAACCTGAAGTGAAGCACCAGAATCCATAACTAGTGTCACAGGAATGGTTCAAAGCATAGAAAGTAAGATGAATCTGTTTTCTTGTACTTAAGTCGGCATTGTTCCTTTTCTATTTATTTAGAATGCAATTTCTATGTTTCATCGTCAATAAGAAGGTCAGAGGGATACAGTAAACCTGAAGTGAAGCATTGGAATCTATAACTACTGTCACAGGAATGGATCATAACATAGACAATAAGTAGAGTCCGTTTTCTTGTACTTATGTCGCGCATTGTGCCTTTTGTATTTAATTCCGATGCAATTTCTGTGTTTCATCGTCAATAAGAAGGTCAGAGGGATACAGTAAAGCTGAAGTGAAGCATCGGAATCTACAACTAGTGACACAGGAATTGTTCAAAACTTAGACAGTAAGAAGAGTCAGTTTTCTTGTACTTAACCCGGCATTGTGCCTTTTGTATTTAATTCTGATGCAATTTCTGTGTTTCATCGTCAATAAGAAGGTCAGAGGGATACAGTAAAGCTGAAGTGAAGGATCGGAATCTATAACTAGTGTCACAGGAATTGTTCAAACCTTAGACAGTAAGAAGAGGCAGTTTTCTTGTACTTAAGTCAGCATTGTGCCTTTTGTATTTATTTCCGTTGCAATTTCTGTGTTTCATCGTCAATAAGAAGGTCAGAGGGATACAGTAAACCTGAGGTGAAGCATCGGAACCCATATTTACTGTCACAGGAATTGTTCAGAACATAGACAGTAAGATGAGTCAGTTTTCTTGTACTAAAGTCGGCATTGGGCCTCTTCTATTTCATTCCGATGCAATTTCTGTGTTTCATCGTCAATAAGAAGGGCAGAGGGATACAGTAACCCTGAAGTGAAGCATCGGAATCTATAACTAGTGTCACAGGAATGGTTCAAACATAGACAGTAAGAAGAGTCAGTTTTCTTTTACATAAGTCTGCATTGTGCCTTTTGTATTTCAATCCGATGCAATCTCTGTGTTTCAACGACAATACGATGGTCAGAGGGATACAGTAAACCTGAAGTGAAGCATCGGAAACCATAACTAGTGTCACAGGATTGGTTCGAAACAAAGACAGAAAGAAGAGTCAGTTTTCTTGAACTGAAGTCGGCATTGTGCCTTTAGTATTTAATTCCGATGCAATTTCTGTGTTCATCGTGGATACGAAGTTCAGAGGGATACAGTAAACCTAAAGTGAAGCATCGGAATCTATAACTAGCGTCACAGGAATGGTTCAAAACAGAGACAGCAAGAAGAATCAGATTTCTTGTACTTAAGTCGGCATTGTGAATTTTTTATTTAAATCCGATGCAATTCCTGTGTTTCATCGTCAATAACAAGGTCAGAGGAATACAGTAAACCTGAAGTGAAGCATCGAAATCTATAACTAGTGTCAAAGGAATGGTTCAAAACATAGAGAGTAAGAAGAGTCAGTTTCGTTGTACTTAAGTTGGCATTGTGCCTTTTGTATTTAATTCTGATGCAATTTCTGTGTTTCATAGTCAATAAGAAGGTCTGAGGGATACAGTAAACCTGAAGTGAAGCATCGGAATCTATAACTAGTGTCACATGAATGGTTCAAAACAGACGGTAAGATGAGTCAGTTTTCTTGCACTTATGTCGGCATTGTGCCTTTTGTTTTTAATTCCGATGCAATTTCTGTATTTCATCGTCAATAAGAAGGTCAGAGGGATACAGTTAACCTGAGGTGAAGCATTGGAATCTATAAGTAGTGTCACATGAATGGTTCAAAACATAGATAGTAAGAAGAGTCAGTTATTTTGTACTTAAGTCGGCATTGTGCCTTTTGTATTTAACTCCGATGCAATTTCTGTGTTTCATCGTCAATAAGAAGGTCTGGGCGATACAGTAAAGCTGAAGTGAATCATCGGAATCAATAAGTAGTGTCACAGGAATGGTTCAAAACATAGAAAGTAAGAAGAATCTGTTTTCTTGTACTTAAGTCGGCATTGTTCCTTTTCTATTTATTTAGAATACAATTTCTATGTTTCATCGTCAATAAGAAGGTCAGAGAGATACCGTAAACCTGAAGTGAAGCATGGGAATCTATAACTACTGTCACAGGAATGGATCAAAACATAGACAATAAGTAGAGTCAGTTTTCTTGTACTTATGTCGGCATTGTGCCTTTTGTAATAATTTCCGAAGCAATTTCTGTGTTTCATTGTCAATAAGAAGGTCAGATGGATACAGTAAACCTGTAGTAAAGCATCGAAATCAATAACTAGTGTCACAGGAATGGTTCAAAACATAGACAGTAAGAAGAGTCAATTTTATTGTTCTTAAGTCGGCGTTGTGCCTTTTGTATTTAATTCCGATGCAATTTCTGTGTTTTCATAGTCAATAAGAAGGTCAGGGGGATACAGTAAGCCTGAAGTGAAGCATTGGAATCTATAACTAGTGTCAGAGGAAGGGTTCAATACATAGACAGTAAGAAGAGTCAGTTTTCTTGTACTTAAGTCGGCATTGTGCCTCTTGTATTTAATTCCGATGCAATTTCAGTGTTTCATCGTCAATAAGAAGGACAGAGGGATACGGTGAACCGGAAGGGAAGCGTCGGAATCTATACCTAGTGTCACAGGAATGGTTCAAAGCATAAACAGTAAGAAGAGTCAGTATTCTTGTACTTATGTCGGCATTGTGCCTTTTGTATTTCATTCCGATGCTATTTCTGTGTTTCATTGTCAATAGGAAGGTCAGAGGGATACAGTAATCCTAAAGTGAAGCATCGGAATCTATAACTAGTGTCACAGGAATGGTTCAAAACATAGACAGTAAGAAGAGTCAGTTTTCTTGTACTTAATTCGGCATTGTGCCTTTTGTATTTAATTCCGATGCAATTTCTGTGTTTCATCGCCAATAAGAAGGTCAGAGGGATACAGTAAACCTGAAGTGAAGCATCGGAATCTATAACTAGTGTCACAGGAATGGTTCAAACATAGACAGTAAGAAGAGTCAGTTTTCTCGTACTCAAGTCGGCATTGTGACTTTTGTATTTAATTCCGATGCATTTTCTGTGTTTCATCGTCAATAAGAATGTCAGAGAGATACAGTAAACCAGGAGTGAAGCATCGGAATCTATAACTAGTGTCACATGAATGTTTCAAACATAGACAGTAAGAAGAGTCAGTTTTCTTGTACATAAGTCGGCATTGTGCCTTTTGTATTTAATTCCGATGCAATATCTGTGTTTCATCGTCAATACGAAGGTCAGAGGGATACAGTAAACCTGAAGTGAAGCATCCGAATCTATAACTAGTGTCACATGAATGGTTCAAAACATAGGCAGTAAGAAGAGTAAGATATCTTGTACTTAGAACGGCATTGTGCCTTTTTAATTTAATTCCGATGCAATTTCTGTCTTTCATCGTCAATTAGAACGTCAGAGGGTAACCGTAAACCTGAAGTGATGCATCGGAATCTATGACTAGTGTCACAGGAATGGTTCAAAACATAGACAGTAAGAAGAGTCAGTTTTCTTGTACTTAAGTCGGCATTGTGCCTTTTGTATTTAATTCCGATGCAATTTCTGTAATTAATCGTCAATAAGAAGGTCAGAGGGATACAGTAAACCAGAAGTGAAGCATCGGAATCTGTAACTAGTGTCACATGAATGGTTCAAAACATAGACAGTAAGAAGTGTCAGTTATCTTGCACTTAAGTCGGCATTGTGCTTTTTGTATTTAATTCCGATGCAATTTCTGTGTTTCATCGTCAATAAGAAGTTCAGAGGGATACAGTAAACCTTAAGTGAAGCATTGAATTCTATAACTACTGTCAAAGGAATGGTTCAAAACATGGACAGTAAGAAGAGTCAGTTCTCTTGTATATAAGTCGGAATTGTGCTTTTTGTATTTAATTATGATGCAATTTCTGTGTTTCATCATCAACAAGAAAGTCAGAGGGATACAGTAAACCTAAAGTGAAGCATCGGAATCTATAACTAGTGTCACAGGAAAGGTTCAAAACATAGACAGTAACAAGAGTCAATTTTCTTGTACTTAAGTCGGCATTGTGCCTTATGTATTTAATTCCGATGCAATTTCTGTCTTTCATCGTCAATTAGAACGTCAGAGGGTAACCGTAAACCTGAAGTGATGCATCGGAATCTATGACTAGTGTCACAGGAATGGTTCAAAACATAGACAGTAAGAAGAGTCAATAAGAAGGTCAGAGGGATACAGCAAAGCTGAAGTGAAGCATCGGAATTTATAACTAGTGTCACAGGAATGGTTCAAAACTTAAACAGTAAGAAGAGTCAGTTTTCTTGTACTTAAGTCGGAAGTCTGCCTTTTGTATTTAATTCCGTTGCAATTTCTGTGTTTCATCGTCAATAAGAAGGTCAGAGGGATACAGTAATCCTCAAGTAAAGCATCGGAATCTATAACTAGTGTCACAGGAATGGTTCAAAACAAAGACAGTAAGAAGAGTCAGTTTTCTTGTACTTAATTCGGCATTGTGCCTTTTGTATTTAAATCCGATGCAATTTCTGTGCTTCATCGCCAATAAGAAAGTCAGAGGGATACAGTACACCTGAAGTGAAGCATGGGAATCTATAACTGGTGTCACAGGAATGGTTCGAACATAGACAGTAAGAAGAGTCAGTTTTCTCGTACTCAAGTCGGCATTGTGCCTTTTGTATTTAATTCAGATGGAATTTCTGTGTTTCATCGTCAATAAGAAGGTCAGAGAGATACAGTAAACCTGAAGTGAAGCATCGGAATCTGTAACTAGTGTCACATGAATGGTTCAAACATAGACAGTAAGAAGAGTCAGTTTTCTTCTACATAAGTCGGCATTGTGCCTTTTGTATTTAATTCCGATGCAATTTCTGTGTTTCATCGTCAAACCGAAGGTCAGAGGGATACAGTAAACCTGAAGTGAAGCATCGTAATCTATAACTAGTGTCACATGAATGGTTCAAAACATAGGCAGTAAGAAAGGTAAGTTTTCTTGTTCTTAAAACGGCATTGTGCCTTTTGTATTTAATTCCGATGCAATTTCTGTGTTTCATCGTCAATAAGAACGTCAGAGGGTAACCGTAAACATGAAGATGAGCATCGGAATCGATAACTAGTGTCACAGGAATCGTTCAAAACATAGACAGTAAGAAGAGTCAGTTTTCTTGTACTTAAGTCGGCATTGTGCATTTTGTATTTAATTCCGATGCAATTTCTGTGTTTCATCGTCAATAAGAAGGTCTGAGGGATACAGTAAACCTGAAGTGAAGCATCGCAATCTATAACTAGTGTCACAGGAATGGTTCAAAGCATAGACAATAAGAAGAGTCAGTTATCTTGTACTTAAGTCGGCATTGTGCCTTTTGTATTTAATTCAGATGCAATATCTGTGTTTCATCTTCAATACGAAGGTCAGAGGGAAACAGTAAACCTGAAGTGAAGCACCAGAATCTATAACTAGTGTCACAGGAATGGTTCAAAACATAGACAGTAAGAAGAGTCAGTTTTCTTGTACTTAAGTCGGCATTGTGCCTTTTGTATTTAATTCCGATGCAATTTCAGTGTTTCATCGTCAATAAGAAGGACAGAGGGATACGGTGAACCGGAAGGGAAGCGTCGGAATCTATAACTAGTGTCACAGGAATGGTTCAAAGCATAGACAGTAAGAAGAGTCAGTATTCTTGTACTTATGTCGGCATTGTGCCTTTTGTATTTCATTCCGATGCTATTTCTGTGTTTCATTGTCAATAGGAAGGTCAGAGGGATACAGTAATCCTAAAGTGAAGCATCGGAATCTATAACTAGTGTCACAGGAATGGTTCAAAACATAGACAGTAAGAAGAGTCAGTTTTCTTGTACTTAATTCGGCATTGTGCCTTTTGTATTTAATTCCGATGCAATTTCTGTGTTTCATCGCCAATAAGAAGGTCAGAGGGATACAGTAAACCTGAAGTGAAGCATCGGAATCTATAACTAGTGTCACAGGAATGGTTCAAACATAGACAGTAAGAAGAGTCAGTTTTCTCGTACTCAAGTCGGCATTGTGCCTTTTGTATTTAATTCCGATGCATTTTCTGTGTTTCATCGTCAATAAGAATGTCAGAGAGATACAGTAAACCAGGAGTGAAGCATCGGAATCTATAACTAGTGTCACATGAATGTTTCAAACATAGACAGTAAGAAGAGTCAGTTTTCTTGTACATAAGTCGGCATTGTGCCTTTTGTATTTAATTCCGATGCAATATCTGTGTTTCATCGTCAATACGAAGGTCAGAGGGATACAGTAAACCTGAAGTGAAGCATCCGAATCTATAACTAGTGTCACATGAATGGTTCAAAACATAGGCAGTAAGAAGAGTATGATTTCTTGTACTTAGAACGGCATTGTGCCTTTTTAATTTAATTCCGATGCAATTTCTGTCTTTCATCGTCAATTAGAACGTCAGAGGGTAACCGTAAACCTAAAGTGATGCATCGGAATCTATGACTACTGTCACAGGAATGGTTCAAAACATAGACAGTAAGAAGAGTCAGTTTCCTTGTACTGAAGTCGGCATTGTGCCTTTTGTATTTAATTCCGATGCAATTTCTGTAATTAATCGTCAATAAGAAGGTCAGAGGGATACAGTAAACCAGAAGTGAAGCATCGGAATCTGTAACTAGTGTCACATGAATGGTTCAAAACATAGACAGTAAGAGGAGTCAGTTATCTTGCACTTAAGTCGGCATTGTGCTTTTTGTAGTTAATTCCGATGCAATTTCTGTGTTTCATCGTCAATAAGAAGTTCAGAGGGATACAGTAAACCTTAAGTGAAGCATTGAATTCTATAACTACTGTCAAAGGAATGGTTCAAAACATAGACAGTAAGAAGAGTCAGTTTTCTTGTATATAAGTCGGAATTGTGCCTTTTGTATTTAATTATGATGCAATTTCTGTGTTTCATCATCAACAAGAAAGTCAGAGGGATACAGTAAACCTGAAGTGAAGCATCGGAATCTATAACTAGTGTCACAGGAATGGTTCAAAACATAGACAGTAACAAGAGTCAATTTTCTTGTACTTAAGTCGGCATTGTGCCTTATGTATTTAATTCCGATGCAATTTCAGTGTTTCACCGTCAATAAGAAGGTCAGAGGGATACAGCAAAGCTGAAGTGAAGCATCGGAATTTATAACTAGTGTCACAGGAATGGTTCAAAACTTAAACAGTAAGAAGAGTCAGTATTCTTGTACATAAGTCGGCATTGTGCCTTTTGTATTTAATTCCGATGCAATTTCTGTGTTTCATCGTTAATACGAAGGTCAGAGGGATACAGTAAACCTGAAGTGAAGCATCGGAATATATAACTAGTGTCACATGAATGGTTCAAAACATAGGCAGTAAGAAGAGTAAGTTTTCTTGTACTTAAAACGGCATTGTGCCTTTTGTATTTAATTCCGATGCAATTTCTGTGTTTCATCGTAAATAAGAACGTCAGAGGGTAACCGTAAACATGAAGATGAGCATCGGAATCGATAACTAGTGTCACAGGAATCGTTGAAAACATAGACAATAAGAAGAGTCAGTTTTCTTGTACTTAAGTCGGCATTGTGCATTTTGTATTTAATTCCGATGCAATTTCTGTGTTTCATCGTCAATAAGAAGGTCAGAGGGATACAGTAAAAACGAAGTGAAGCATCGTAATCTGTAACTAGTGTCACAGGAATGATTCAAAACATAGACAGTAAAAAGAGTCAGTTTTCTAGGACTTAAGTCGGCATTGTGCCTTTTGTATTTAACTCCGATGCAATTTCTGTGTTTCATCGTCAATAGGAAGGTCCGAGGGATACAGTAAACCTGAAGTAAAGCATCGGAATCTATAACTAGTGTCACAGGAATGGTTCAAAACATAGACAGTAAGAAGTGTCAGTTTTCTTGTACTTAAGTCGGCATTGTGCTTTTGTATTTAATTCCGATGCAATTTCTGTGTTTCATCGTCATTAAGAAGGTCAGAGGGATACAGTAACCCTGTAGTGAAGCATCGGAATCTATAACTAGTGTCACAGGAATGGTTCTAACATAGACAGTAAGAAGAGTCAGTTTTCTTGTACTTAAGTCTGCATTGTGCCTTTTGTATTTAAATTCCGATGCAATTTCTGTGTTTCATCGTCAATAAGAAGGTCAGAGGGATACAGTAAACCTGAAGTGAGGCATCGGAATCTATAACTAGTGTCAGATGAATGAATCAAAACATAGACAGTAAGGAGAGTCAGTTTTCTTGTTCTTAAGTCGGCATTGTGCATTTTGTATATAACTCCGATGCAATTTCTGTGTTTCATCGTCAATAAGAAGTTCAGAGGGATACAGTAAACCTTAAGTGAAGCATTGAATTCTATAACTACTGTCAAAGGAATGGTTCAAAACATAGACAGTAAGAAGAGTCAGTTTTCTTGTATATAAGTCGGAATTGTGCCTTTTGTATTTAATTATGATGCAATTTCTGTGTTTCATCATCAACAAGAAAGTCAGAGGGATACAGTAAACCTGAAGTGAAGCATCGGAATCTATAACTAGTGTCACAGGAATGGTTCAAAACATAGACAGTAACAAGAGTCAATTTTCTTGAACTTAAGTCGGCATTGTGATTTATGTATTTAATTCCGATGCAATTTCTGTGTTTCATCGTCAATAAGAAGGTCAGAGGGATACAGCAAAGCTGAAGTGAAGCATCGGAATCTATAACTAGTGTCACAGGAATGGTTCAAAACTTAAACAGTAAGAAGAGTCAGTTTTCTTATACTTAAGTCGGAATTGTGCCTTTTGTATTTAATTCCGTTGCAATTTCTGTGTTTCATCGTCAATAAGAAGGTCAGAGGGATACAGTAATCCTCAAGTAAGGCATCGGAATCTATAACTAGTGTCACAGGAATGGTTCAAAACAAAGACAGTAAGAAGAGTCAGTTTTCTTGTACTTAACTCGGCATTGTGCCTTTTGTATTTAATTCCGATGCAATTTCTGTGTTTCATCGTCAATAAGAAGGTAGGAGGGATACAGTAAACCTGAAGTGAAGCATCGGAATCTATAACTATTGTCACATGAATGGTTCAAAACATAGACAGTAAGAAGAGTCAGTTTTCTTGTACTTTAGTCGGCATTGTGCCTTTTGTATTTAATTCCGGTGCAATATCTGATTTTCATTGTCAATCAGAAGGTGAGAGGGATACGGAAACCTGAAGTGAAGCATCGCAATCTATAACTAGTGTCACCGGAATGGTTCAAAGCATAGACAATAAGAAGAGTCAGTTCTCTTGTACTTAAGTCGGCATTGTGCCTTTTGTATTTAATTCAGATGCAATTTCTGTGTTTCATCGTCAATAAGAATGTCAGAGGGATACAGTAAAAATGAAGTGAAGCATCGTAATCTGTAACTAGTGTCACAGGAATGATTCAAAACATAGTCAGTAAAAAGAGTCAGTTTTCTAGGACTTAAGTCGGCATTGTGCCTTTTGTATTTAACTCCGATGCAATTTCTGTGTTTCATCGTCAATAGGAAGGTCCGAGGGATACAGTAAACCTGAAGTAAAGCATCGGAATCTATAACTAGTGTCACAGGAATGGTTAAAAACATAGACAGTAAGAAGTGTCAGTTTTCTTGTACTTACGTCGGCATTGTGCTTTTGTAGTTAATTCCGATGCAATTTCTGTGTTTCATCGTCATTAAGAAGGTCAGAGGGATACAGTAACCCTGTAGTGAAGCATCGGAATCTATAACTAGTGTCACAGGAATGGTTCTAACATAGACAGTAAGAAGAGTCAGTTTTCTTGTACTTAAGTCTGCATTGTGCCTTTTGTATTTAATTCCGATGCAATTTCTGTGTTTCATCGTCAATGAGAAGGTTGAGGGATACAGTAAACCTGAAGTGAAGCATCGGAATCTATAACTAGTGACACATGAACGGTTCAAACATAGACAGTAAGAAGAGTCAGTTATCTTGTACTTAAATCAGCATTGTGCCTTTTGTATTTAATTCCGATGCTATTTCTGTGTTTCATCGTCAGTAAGAACGTTAGAGAGTTACAGTAAACCTGAAGTGAAGCATCGGAATCTATAACTAGTGTCAGATGAATGATTCAAAACATAGACAGTAAGGGAAGTCAGTTTTCTTGTACTTATGTCGGCATTGTGCCTTTTGTATATAATTCCGATGCAATTTCTGTGTTTCATCGTCAATAAAAAGGTCAGAGATATACAGTAAACCTGAAGTGAAGCATCGGAATCAATAACTAGTGTCACAGGAATGGTTCAAAACATAGACAGTAAGAAGAGTCAGTTTTCTTGTACTTAAGTTGGCATTTTGCCTATTGTATTTAATTCCGATGCAATTTCTGTGTTTCATCAACAACAAGAAAGTCAGAGGGATACAGTAAACCAGAAGTGAAGTATAGGAATCTATAACTAGTGTCGCAGGAATAGTTTTAAACTTAGAGAGGAAGAAGAGTCAGTTTTCTTGTACTTAAGTCGGCATTGTGCCTTTTGTATTTAATTCCGATGCAATTTCTGTGTTTTATCGTCAATACGAAGGTCAGAGGGATACAGTAAACCTGAAGTAAAGCATCGGAATCTATAACTAGTGTCACAGGAATGGATCAAAACATAGACAGTAAGAAGAATCAGTCTTCTTGTACTTAAGTTGGCATTGTGTTTTTCTATTTAACTCCGATGCAATTTCTGTGTTTCATCGTCAATACGAAGGTCAGAGGGATACATTAAACCTGAAGTGAAGCATCAGGATCTTTATCTAGTGTCACAGGAATGGTTCAAAACATAGACAGTAAGAAGAGTCAGATTTCTAGTACCTAAGTCGGCATTGTGCCTTTTGTACTTAAAACCGATGCAATTTCTGTGTTTCAACGTCAATAAGAAGGTCAGAGGGATACAGTAAACCTGAAGTGAAGCATTGGAATCTATAACTAGTTTCACAGGAATGGTTCAAAACATAGACAGTAGGAAGAGTCAATTTTCTTGTACTTATGTCGGCATTGTGCTTTTTGTATTTAACTCCGATCTAATTTCTGTGTTTAATCGTCAAAGAGAAGGTCAGAGGGATACAGTAAACCTGAAGTGAAGCATCGGAATCTATAACTAGTGTCACAGGAATGGTTCAAAACATTGACAGTAAGAAGAGTCAGTTTTCATGTACTTAAGTCGGCATAGTGCCTCTTGTACTTAATCCCGATGCAATTTCTATGTTTCATCGTCAATAAGAAGGTCAGAGAGATACCGTAAACCTGAAGTGAAGCATGGGAATCTATAACTACTGTCACAGGAATGGATCAAAACATAGACAATAAGTAGAGTCAGTTATCTTGTACTTATGTCGGCATTGTGCCTTTTGTAATAATTTCCGAAGCAATTTCTGTGTTTCATTGTCAAAAAGAAGGTCAGATGGATACAGTAAACCTGTAGTAAAGCATCGAAATCAATAACTAGTGTCACAGGAATGGTTCAAAACATAGACAGTAAGAAGAGTCAGTTTTATTGTTCTTAAGTCGGCGTTGTGCCTTTTGTATTTAGTTCCGATGCAATTTCTGTGTTTTCATAGTCAATAAGAAGGTCAGAGGGATACAGTAAACCTGAAGTGAAGCATCGGAATCTATAACTAGTGTCAGAGGAAGGGTTCAATACATAGACAGTAAGAAGAGTCAGGTTTCTTGTACTTAAGTCGGCATTGTGCCTCTTGTATTCAATTCCGATGCAATTTCAGTGTTTCATCGTCAACAAGAAGGACAGAGGGATACGGTGAACCGGAAGGGAAGCATCGGAATCTATAACTAGTGTCACAGGAATGGTTCAAACATAGACAGTAAGAAGAGTCAGTTTTCTCGTACTCAAGTCGGCATTGTGACTTTTGTATTTAATTCCGATGCATTTTCTCTGTTTCATCGTCAATAAGAAGGTCAGAGAGATACAGTAAACCAGGAGTGAAGCATCGGAATCTATAACTAGTGTCACATGAATGTTTCAAACATAGACAGTAAGAAGAGTCAGTTTTCTTGTACATAAGTCGGCATTGTGCCTTTTGTATTTAATTCCGATGCAATTTCTGTGTTTCATCGTCAATACGAAGGTCAGAGGGATACAGTAAACCTGAAGTGAAGCATCCGAATCTATAACTAGTGTCACATGAATGGTTCAAAACATAGGCAGTCAGAAGAGCAAGATTTCTTGTACTTAAAACGGCATTGTGCCTTTTGTATTTAATTCCGATGCAATTTCTGTCTTTCATCGTCAATAAGAACGTCAGAGGGTAACCGTAAACCTGAAGTGAAGCATCGGAATCTATGACTAGTGTCACAGGAATGGTTCAAAACATAGACAGTAAGAAGAGTCAGTTTTCTTGTACTTAAGTCGGCATTGTGCCCTTTGTATTTAATTCCGATGCAATTTCTGTAATTAATCGTCAATAAGAAGGTCAGAGGGATAATGTAAACCAGAAGGGAAGCATGGGAATCTGTAACTAGTGTCACATGAATGGTTCAAAACATAGACAGTAAGAAGAGTCAGTTATCTTGGACTTAAGTCGGCATTGTGCCTTTTGTATTTAATTCCGATGCAATTTCAGTGTTTCATCTTCAATAAGAGGTTCAGAGGGATACAGTAAACCTTAAGTGAAGCATTGAATTCTATAACTACTGTCAAAGGAATGGTTCAAAACATAGACACTAAGAAGAGTCAGTTTTCTTGTATATAAGTCGGAATTGTGCCTTTTGTATTTAATTATGATGCAATTTCTGTGTTTCATCATCAACAAGAAAGTCAGAGGGATACAGTAAACCTGAAGTGAAGCATCGGAATCTATAACTAGTGTCACAGGAATGGTTCAAAACATAGACAGTAACAAGAGTCAATTTTCTAGTACTTAAGTCGGCATTGTGCCTTATGTATTTAATTCCGATGCAATTTCTGTGTTTCATCGTCAATAAGAAGGTCAGAGGGATACAGCAAAGCTGAAGTGAAGCATCGGAATCTATAACTAGTGTCACATGAATGGTTCAAACATAGGCAGTAAGAAGAGTCAGTTTTCTTGTACATAAGTCGGCATTGTGCCTTTTGTATTTAATTCCGATGCAATTTCTGTGTTTCATCGTCAATACGAAGGTCAGAGGGATACAGTAAACCTGAAGTGAAGCATCGGAATCTATAACTAGTGTCACATGAATGGTTCAAAACATAGGCAGTAAGAAGAGTAAGTTTTCTTGTACTTAAAACGGCATTGTGCCTTTTGTATTTAATTCCGATGCAATTTCTGTGTTTCATCGTCAATAAGAACGTCAGAGGGTAACCGTAAACCTGAAGTGAAGCATCGGAATCTATAACTAGTGTCACAGGAATGGTTCAAAACATAGACAGTAAGAAGAGTCAGTTTTCTTGTACTTAAGTCGGCATTGTGCCTTTTGTATTTAATTCCGATGCAATTTCTGTATTTCATCGTCAATAAGAAGGACCGAGGGATATAGCAAACATGAAGATAAGCATCGGAATCGATAACTAGTGTCACAGGAATGGTTCAAAACATAGACAGTAAGAAGAGTCACTTTTCTTGTACTTTAGTCGGCATTGTGCCTTTTGTATTTAATTCCGATGCAATATCTGTAATTCATTGTCAATCAGAAGGTGAGAGGGATACAGTAAACCTGAAGTGAAGCATCGCACTCTATAACTAGTGTCACAGGAATGGTTCAAAGCATAGACAATAAGAAGAGTCAGTTATCTGGTACTTAAGTCGGCATTGTGCCTTTTGTATTTAATTCAGATGCAATTTCTGTGTTTCATCGTCAATAAGAAGGTCAGAGGGATACAGTAAAAATGAAGTGAAGCATCGTAATCTGTAACTAGTGTCACAGGAATGATTCAAAACATAGACAGTAAAAAGAGTCAGTTTTCTAGGACTTAAATCGGCATTGTGCCTTTTGTATTTAACTCCGATGCAATTTCTGTGTTTCATCGTCAATAGGAAGGTCAGAGGGATACAGTAAACCTGAAGTAAAGCATCGGAATCTATAACTAGTGTCACAGGAATGGTTCAAAACATAGACAGTAAGAAGAGTCCGTTTTCTTGTACTTAAGTCGGCATTGTGCTTTTGTATTTAATTCCGATGCAATTTCTGTGTTTCATCGTCATTAAGAAGGTCAGAGGGATACAGTAACCCTGTAGTGAAGCATCGGAATCTATAACTAGTGTCACAGGAATGGTTCTAACATAGACAGTAAGAAGAGTCATTTTTGTTGTACTTAAGTCTGTATTGTACCTTTTGTATTTAATTCCGATGCAATTTCTGTGTTTCATCGTCAATAAGAAGGTCAGAGGGATACAGTAAACCTGAAGTGAAGCATCGGAATCTATAACTAGTGACACATGAACGGTTCAAACATAGACAGTTAGAAGAGTCAGTTATCTTGTACTTAAATCAGCATTGTGCCTTTTGTATTTAATTCCGATGCTATTTCTGTGTTTCATCGTCAGTAAGAACGTTAGAGAGTTACAGTAAACCTGAAGTGAAGCATCGGAATCTATAACTTGTGTCAGATGTATGATTCAAACATAGACAGTAAGAAGAGTCAGTTTTCTTGTACTTAAGTCGGCATTGTGCCTTTTGTATATAATTCCGATGCAATTTCTGTGTTCCATCGTCAATAAAAAGGTCAGAGATATACAGTAAACCTGAAGTGAAGCATCGGAATCAATAACTAGTGTCACAGGAATGGTTCAAAACATAGACAGTAAGAAGAGTCAGTTTTCTTGTACTTAAGTTGGCATTGTGCCTATTGTATTTAATTCCGATGCAATTTCTGTGTTTCATCAACAACAAGAAAGTCAGAGGGATACAGTAAACCAGAAGTGAAGTATCGGAATCTATAACTAGTGTCACAGGAATGGTTTTAAACTTAGAGAGGAAGAAGAGTCAGTTTTCTTGTACTTAAGTCGGCATTGCGCCTTTTGTATTTAATTCCGATGCAATTTCTGTGTTTCATCGTCAATACGAAGGTCAGAGGGATACAGTAAACCTGAAGTAAAGCATCGGAATCTATAACTAGTGTCACAGGAATGGTTCAAAACATAGACAGTAAGAAGAGTTAGTCTTCTTGTACTTAAGTTGGCATTGTGCTTTTTCTATTTAACCCCGATGCAATTTCTGTGTTTCAACGTCAATAAGAAGGTCAGAGGGATACAGTAAACCTGAAGTGAAGCATCGGAATCTATAACTAGTGTCACAGGAATGGTTCAAAACATAGACAGTAAGAAGAGTCAATTTTCTTGTACTTATGTCGGCATTGTGCTTTTTGTATTTAACTCCGATCTAATTTCTGTGTTTAATCGTCAAAGAGAAGGTCAGAGGGATACAGTAAACCTGAAGTGAAGCATCGGAATCGATAACTAGTGTCACAGGAATGGTTCAAAACATTGACAGTAAGAAGAGTCAGTTTTCTTGTACTTAATTCGGCATTGTGCCTTTTGTATTTAACTCCGATGCAATTTCTGTGCTTCATCGCCAATAAGAAAGTCAGAGGGATACAGTAAACCTGAAGTGAAGCATGGGAATCTATAACTGGTGTCACAGGAATGGTTCGAACATAGACAGTAAGAAGAGTCAGTTTTCTCGTACTCAAGTCGGCATTGTGCCTTTTGTATTTAATTCAGATGGAATTTCTGTGTTTCATCGTCAATAAGAAGGTCAGAGAGATACAGTAAACCTGAAGTGAAGCATCGGAATCTGTAACTAGTGTCACATGAATGGTTCAAACATAGACAGTAAGAAGAGTCAGTTTTCTTGTACATAAGTCGGCATTGTGCCTTTTGTATTTAATTATGATGCAATTTCTGTGTTTCATCATCAAGAAGAAAGTCAGAGGGATACAGTAAACCTGAAGTGAAGCATCGGACTTTATAACTAGTGTCACAGGAATGGTTCAAAACATAGAGAGTAACAAGAGTCAATTTTCTTGTACTTAAGTCGGCATTGTGCCTTATGTATTTAATTCCGATGCAATTTCTGTGTTTCATTGTCAATAAGAATATCAGAGGGATACAGCAAAGCTGAAGTGAAGCATCGGAATTTATAACTAGTGTCACAGGAATGGTTCAAAACTTAAACAGTAAGAAGAGTCAGTTTTCTTGTACTTAAGTCGGAATTCTGCCTTTTGTATTTAATTCCGTTGCAATTTCTGTGTTTCATCGTCAATAAGAAGGTCAGAGGGATACAGTAATCCTCAAGTAAAGCATCGGAATCTATAACTAGTGTCACAGGAATGGTTCAAAACAAAGACAGTAAGAAGAGTCAGTTTTCTTGTACTTAATTCGGCATTGTGCCTTTTGTATTTAACTCCGATGCAATTTCTGTGCTTCATCGCCAATAAGAAAGTCAGAGGGATACAGTAAACCTGAAGTGAAGCATGGGAATCTATAACTGGTGTCACAGGAATGGTTCGAACATAGACAGTAAGAAGAGTCAGTTTTCTCGTACTCAAGTCGGCATTGTGCCTTTTGTATTTAATTCAGATGGAATTTCTGTGTTTCATCGTCAATAAGAAGGTCAGAGAGATACAGTAAACCTGAAGTGAAGCATCGGAATCTGTAACTAGTGTCACATGAATGGTTCAAACATAGACAGTAAGAAGAGTCAGTTTTCTTGTACATAAGTCGGCATTGTGCCTTTTGTATTTAATTCCGATGCAATTTCTGTGTTTCATCGTCAATACGAAGGTCAGAGGGATACAGTAAACCTGAAGTGAAGCATCGGAATCTATAACTAGTGTCACATGAATGGTTCAAAACATAGGCAGTAAGAAGAGTAAGTTTTCTTGTACTTAAAACGGCATTGTGCCTTTTGTATTTAATTCCGATGCAATTTCTGTGTTTCATCGTCAATAAGAACGTCAGAGGGTAACCGTAAACCTGAAGTGAAGCATCGGAATCTATAACTAGTGTAACAGGAATCGTTCAAAACATAGACAGTAAGAAGT
This sequence comes from Schistocerca americana, assembly GCF_021461395.2. Classification (NCBI taxonomy): domain Eukaryota; kingdom Metazoa; phylum Arthropoda; class Insecta; order Orthoptera; family Acrididae; genus Schistocerca; species Schistocerca americana. The sequence continues at coordinate 6,693,643 of NC_060121.1, read as the reverse complement.
GTCAGTTTTCTTGTACTTAAGTCGGCAATGTGCATTTTGTATTTAATTCCGATGCAATTTCTGTGTTTCATCGTCAATAAGAAGGTCAGAGGGATACAGTAAACCTGAAGTGAAGCATCGGAATCTATAACTAGTGTCACATGAATGGTTCAAAACATAGACAGTAAGAAGAGTCAGTTTTCTTTTACTTAAGTCAGCATTGTGCCTTTTGTATTTAATTCCGATGCAATTTCTGTATTTCATCGTCAATAAGAAGGACCGCGGGATATAGTAAACACGAAGATGAGCATCGGAATCGATAACTAGTGTCACAGGAATGGTTCAAAGCATAGACAATAAGAAGAGTCAGTTATCTTGTACTTAAGTCGGCATTGTGCCTTTTGTATTTAATTCAGATGCAATTTCTGTGTTTCATCGTCAATAAGAAGGTCAGAGGGATACAGTAAAAATGAAGTGAAGCATCGTAATCTGTAACTAGTGTCACAGGAATGATTCAAGACATAGACAGTAAAAAAGTCAGTTTTCTAGGACTTAAGTCGGCATTGTGCCTTTTGTATTTAACTCCGATGCAATTTCTGTGTTTCATCGTCAATAGGAAGGTCCGAGGGATACAGTAAACCTGAAGTAAAGCATCGGAATCTATAACTAGTGTCACAGGACTGGTTCAAAACATAGACAGTAAGAAGTGTCAGTTTTCTTGTACTTAAGTCGGCATTGTGCTTTTGTATTTAATTCCGATGCAATTTCTGTGTTTCATCGTCATTAAGAAGGTCAGAGGGATACAGTAACCCTGTAGTGAAGCATCGGAATCTATAACTAGTGTCACAGGAATGGTTCTAACATAGACAGTAAGAAGAGTCAGTTTTCTTGTACTTAAGTCTGCATTGTGCCTTTTGTATTTAATTCCGATGCAATTTCTGTGTTTCATCGTCAATAAGAAGGTCAGAGGGATACAGTAAACCTGAAGTGAAGCATCGGAATCTATAAATAGTGACACATGAACGGTTCAAACATAGACAGTAAGAAGAGTCAGTTATCTTGTACTTAAATCAGCATTGTGCCTTTTGTATTTAATTCCGATGCTATTTCTGTGTTTCATCGTCAGTAAGAACGTCAGAGAGTTACAGTAAACCTGAAGTGAAGCATCGGAATCTATAACTAGTGTCAGATGAATGAATCAAAACATAGACAGTAAGGAGAGTCAGTTTTCTTGTACTTAAGTCGGCGTTGTGCCTTTTGTATATAATTCCGATGCAATTTCTGTGTTTCATCGTCAATAAGAAGTTCAGAGGGATACAGTAAACCTTAAGTGAAGCATTGAATTTTATAACTACTGTCAAAGGAATGGTTCAAAACATAGACAGTAAGAAGAGTCAGTTTTCTTGTATATAAGTCGGAATTGTGCCTTTTTTATTTAATTATGATGCAATTTCTGTGTTTCATCATCAACAAGAAAGTCAGAGTGATACAGTAAACCTGAAGTGAAGCATCGGAATCTATAACTAGTGTCACAGGAATGGTTCAAAACATAGACAGTAACAAGAGTCAATTTTCTTGAACTTGAGTCGGCATTGTGCCTTATGTATTTAATTCCGATGCAATTTCTGTGTCTCATCGTCAATAAGAAGGTCAGAGGGATACAGCAAAGCTGAAGTGAAGCATCGGAATCTATAACTAGTGTCACAGGAATGGTTCAAAACTTAAACAGTAAGAAGAGTCAGTTTTCTTGTACTTAAGTCGGAATTGTGCCTTTTGTATTTAATTCCGTTGCAATTTCTGTGTTTCATCGTCAATAAGAAGGTCAGAGGGATACAGTAATCCTCAAGTAAAACATCGGAATCTATAACTAGTGTCACAGGAATGGTTCAAAACAAAGACAGTAAGAAGAGTCAGTTTTCTTGTACTTTATTCGGCATTGTGCCTTTTGTATTTAATTCCGATGCAATTTCTGTGCTTCATCGTCAATAAGAAAGTCAGAGGGATACAGTAAACCTGAAGTGAAGCATGGGAATCTATAACTGGTGTCACAGGAATGGTTCGAACATAGACAGTAAGAAGAGTCAGTTTTCTCGTACTCAAGTCGCATTGTGCCTTTTGTATTTAATTCCGATGGAATTTCTGTGTTTCATCGTCAATTAGAAGGTCAGAGAGATACAGTAAACCTGAAGTGAAGCATCGGAATCTGTAACTAGTGTCACATGAATGGTTCAAACATAGACAGTAAGAAGAGTCAGTTTTCTTGTACATAAGTCGGCATTGTGCCTTTTGTATTTAATTCCGATGCAATTTCTGTGTTTCATCGTCAATAAGAACGTCAGAGGGTAACCGTAAACCTGAAGTGAAGCATCGGAATCTATAACTAGTGTCACAGGAATCGTTCAAAAATATAGACAGTAAGAAGAGTCAGTTTTCTTGTACTTAAGTCGGCATTGTGCATTTTGTATTTAATTCCGATGCAATTTCTGTGTTTCATCGTCAATACGAAGGTCAGAGGGATACAGTAAACCTGAAGTGAAGCATCGGAATCTATAACTAGTGTCACATGAATGGTTCAAAACATAGGCAGTAAGAAGAGTAAGTTTTCTTGTACTTAAAACGGCATTGTGCCTTTTGTATTTAATTCCGATGCAATTTCTGTGTTTCATCGTCAATAAGAACGTCAGAGGGTAACCGTAAACCTGAAGTGAAGCATCGGAATCTATAACTAGTGTAACAGGAATCGTTCAAAACATAGACAGTAAGAAGTGTCAGTTTTCTTGTACTTAAGTCGGCAATGTGCATTTTGTATTTAATTCCGATGCAATTTCTGTGTTTCATCGTCAATAAGAAGGTCAGAGGGATACAGTAAACCTGAAGTGAAGCATCGGAATCTATAACTAGTGTCACATGAATGGTTCAAAACATAGGCAGTAAGAAGAGTCAGTTTTCTTGTACTTAAGTCGGCATTGTGCCTTTTGTATTTAATTCCGTTGCAATTTCTGTGTTTCATCGTCAATAAGAAGGTCAGAGGGGGACTGTAAACCTGATGTGAAGCATCAGAATCTATAACTAGTGTCAGAGGAATGGTTCAAAACATAGACAGTAAGAAGAGTCAGTTTTCTTTTACTTAAGTCAGCATTGTGCCTTTTGTATTTAATTCCGATGCAATTTCTGTATTTCATCGTCAATAAGAAGGACCGCGGGATATAGTAAACATGAAGATGAGCATCGGAATCGATAACTAGTGTCACAGGAATGGTTCAAAGCATAGACAATAAGAAGAGTCAGTTATCTTGTACTTAAGTCGGCATTGTGCCTTTTGTATTTAATTCAGATGCAATTTCTGTGTTTCATCGTCAATAAGAAGGTCAGAGGGATACAGTAAAAATGAAGTGAAGCATCGTAATCTGTAACTAGTGTCACAGGAATGATTCAAAACATAGACAGTAAAAAGAGTCAGTTTTCTAGGACTTAAGTCGGCATTGTGCCTTTTGTATTTAACTCCGATGCAATTTCTGTGTTTCATCGTCAATAGGAAGGTCCGAGGGATACAGTAAACCTGAAGTAAAGCATCGGAATCTATAACTAGTGTCACAGGAATGGTTCAAAACATAGACAGTAAGAAGTGTCAGTTTTCTTGTACTTAAGTCGGCATTGTGCTTTTGTATTTAATTCCGATGCAATTTCTGTGTTTCATCGTCATTAAGAAGGTCAGAGGGATACAGTAACCCTGTAGTGAAGCATCGGAATCTATAACTAGTGTCACAGGAATGGTTCTAACATAGACAGTAAGAAGAGTCAGTTTTCTTGTACTTAAGTCTGCATTGTGCCTTTTGTATTTAATTCCGATGCAATTTCTGTGTTTCATCGTCAATAAGAAGGTCAGAGGGATACAGTAAACCTGAAGTGAAGCATCGGAATCTATAAATAGTGACACATGAACGGTTCAAACATAGACAGTAAGAAGAGTCAGTTATCTTGTACTTAAATCAGCATTGTGCCTTTTGTATTTAATTCCGATGCTATTTCTGTGTTTCATCGTCAGTAAGAACGTCAGAGAGTTACAGTAAACCTGAAGTGAAGCATCGGAATCTATAACTAGTGTCAGATGAATGAATCAAAACATAGACAGTAAGGAGAGTCAGTTTTCTTGTACTTAAGTCGGCGTTGTGCCTTTTGTATATAATTCCGATGCAATTTCTGTGTTTCATCGTCAATAAGAAGTTCAGAGGGATACAGTAAACCTTAAGTGAAGCATTGAATTTTATAACTACTGTCAAAGGAATGGTTCAAAACATAGACAGTAAGAAGAGTCAGTTTTCTTGTATATAAGTCGGAATTGTGCCTTTTGTATTTAATTATGATGCAATTTCTGTGTTTCATCATCAACAAGAAAGTCAGAGTGATACAGTAAACCTGAAGTGAAGCATCGGAATCTATAACTAGTGTCACAGGAATGGTTCAAAACATAGACAGTAACAAGAGTCAATTTTCTTGAACTTGAGTCGGCATTGTGCCGTATGTATTTAATTCCGATGCAATTTCTGTGTTTCATCGTCAATAAGAAGGTCAGAGGGATACAGCAAAGCTGAAGTGAAGCATCGGAATCTATAACTAGTGTCACAGGAATGGTTCAAAACTTAAACAGTAAGAAGAGTCAGTTTTCTTGTACTTAAGTCGGAATTGTGCCTTTTGTATTTAATTCCGTTGCAATTTCTGTGTTTCATCGTCAATAAGAAGGTCAGAGGGATACAGTAATCCTCAAGTAAAACATCGGAATCTATAACTAGTGTCACAGGAATGGTTCAAAACAAAGACAGTAAGAAGAGTCAGTTTTCTTGTACTTTATTCGGCATTGTGCCTTTTGTATTTAATTCCGATGCAATTTCTGTGCTTCATCGTCAATAAGAAAGTCAGAGGGATACAGTAAACCTGAAGTGAAGCATGGGAATCTATAACTGGTGTCACAGGAATGGTTCGAACATAGACAGTAAGAAGAGTCAGTTTTCTCGTACTCAAGTCGGCATTGTGCCTTTTGTATTTAATTCCGATGGAATTTCTGTGTTTCATCGTCAATTAGAAGGTCAGAGAGATACAGTAAACCTGAAGTGAAGCATCGGAATCTGTAACTAGTGTCACATGAATGGTTCAAACATAGACAGTAAGAAGAGTCAGTTTTCTTGTACATAAGTCGGCATTGTGCCTTTTGTATTTAATTCCGATGCAATTTCTGTGTTTCATCGTCAATAAGAACGTCAGAGGGTAACCGTAAACCTGAAGTGAAGCATCGGAATCTATAACTAGTGTCACAGGAATCGTTCAAAAATATAGACAGTAAGAAGAGTCAGTTTTCTTGTACTTAAGTCGGCATTGTGCATTTTGTATTTAATTCCGATGCAATTTCTGTGTTTCATCGTCAATAAGAAGGTCAGAGGGATACAGTAAACCTGAAGTGAAGCATCCGAATCTATAACTAGTGTCACATGAATGGTTCAAAACATAGACAGTAAGATGAGTCAGTTTTCTTGTACGTAAGTCTGCATTGTGCCATTTGTATTTAATTCCGTTGCAATTTCTGTGTTTCATCGTCAATAAGAACGTCAGAGGGGGACTGTAAACCTGATGTGAAGCATCAGAATCTATAACTAGTGTCACAGGAATGGTTCAAAACATAGACAGTAAGAAGAGTCAGTTTTCTTTTACTTAAGTCAGCATTGTGCCTTTTGTATTTCATTCCGATGCAATTTCTGTATTTCATCGTCAATAAGAAGGACCGCGGGATATAGTAAACATGAAGATGAGCATCGGAATCGATAACTAGTGTCACAGGAATGGTTCAAAACATAGACAGTAAGAAGAGTCAATTTTCTTGTACTTTAGTCGGCATTGTGCCTTTTGTATTTAATTCCGGTGCTATATCTGATTTTCATTGTCAATCAGAAGGTGAGAGGGATACGGAAACCTGAAGTGAAGCATCGCAATCTATAACTAGTGTCACAGGAATGGTTCAAAGCATAGACAATAAGAAGAGTCAGTTATCTTGTACTTAAGTCGGCATTGTGCCTTTTGTATTTAATTCAGATGCAATTTCTGTGTTTCATCATCAATAAGAATGTCAGAGGGATACAGTAAAAATGAAGTGAAGCATCGTAATCTGTAACTAGTGTCACAGGAATGATTCAAAACATAGACAGTAAAAAGAGTCAGTTTTCTAGGACATAAGTCGGCATTGTGCCTTTTGTATTTAACTCCGATGCAATTTCTGTGTTTCATCGTCAATAGGAAGGTCCGAGGGATACAGTAAACCTGAAGTAAAGCATCGGAATCTATAACTAGTGACACAGGAATGGTTCAAAACATAGCCAGTAAGAAGTGTCAGTTTTCTTGTACTTAAGTCGGCATTGTGCTTTTGTATTTAATTCCGATGCAATTTCTGTGTTTCATCGTCATTAAGAAGGTCAGAGGGATACAGTAAACCTGTAGTGAAGCATCGGAATCTATAACTAGTGTCACAGGAATGGTTCTAACATAGACAGTAAGAAGAGTCAGTTTTCTTGTACTTAAGTCTGCATTGTGCCTTTTGTATTTAATTCCGATGCAATTTCTGTGTTTCATCGTCAATAAGAAGGTCAGAGGGATACAGTAAACCTGAAGTGAAGCATCGGAATCTATAACTAGTGACACATGAACGGTTCAAACATAGACAGTAAGAAGAGTCAGTTATCTTGAACTTAAATCAGCATTGTGCATTTTGTATTTAATTCCGATGCTATTTCTGTGTTTCATCGTCAGTAAGAACGTTAGAGAGTTACAGCAAACCTGAAGTGAAGCATCAGAATCTATAACTAGTGTCAGATGAATGATTCAAAACATAGACAGTAAGGGAAGTCAGTTTTCTTGTACTTATGTCGGCATTGTGCCTTTTGTATATAGTTCCGATGCAATTTCTGTGTTTCATCGTCAATACAAAGGTCAGAGATATACAGTAAACCTGAAGTGAAGCATCGGAATCAATAACTAGTGTCACAGGAATGGTTCAAAACATAGACAGTAAGAAGAGTCAGTTTTCTTGCACTTAAGTTGGCATTTTGCCTATTGTATTTAATTCCGATGCAATTTCTGTGTTTCATCAACAACAAGAAAGTCAGAGGGATACAGTAAACCAGAAGTGAAGTATCGGAATCTATAACTAGTGTCACAGGAATGGTTTTAGACTTAGAGAGGAAGAAGAGTCAGTTTTCTTGTACTTAAGTCGGCATTGTGCCTTTTGTATTTAATTCCGATGCAATTTCTGTGTTTCATCGTCAATACGAAGGTCAGAGGGATACAGTAAACCTGAAGTAAAGCATCGGAATCTATAACTAGTGTCACAGGAATGGATCAAAACATAGACAGTAAGAAGAGTCAGTCTTCTTGTACTTAAGTTGGCATTGTGCTTTTTCTATTTAACTCCGATGCAATTTCTGTGTTTCATAGTCAATACGAAGGTCAGAGGGATACATTAAACCTGAAGTGAAGCATCGGAATCTTTATCTAGTGTCACAGGAATGGTTCAAAACATAGACAGTAAGAAGAGTCAGATTTCTTGTACCTAAGTCGGCATTGTGCCTTTTGTACTTAAGTCCGATGCTATTTCTGTGTTTCAACGTCAATAAGAAGGTCAGAGGGATACAGTAAACCTGAAGTGAAGCATTGGAATCTATAACTAGTGTCACAGGAATCGTTCAAAACACAGACAGTAAGAAGAGTCAATTTTCTTGTACTTATGTCGGCATTGTGCTTTTTGTATTTAACTCCGATCTAATTTCTGTGTTTAATCGTCAAAGAGAAGGTCAGAGGGATACAGTAAACCTGAAGTGAATCATCGGAATCTATAACTAACGTCACAGGAATGGTTCAAAACATTGACAGTAAGAAGAGTCAGTTTTCTTGTACTTAAGTCGGCATAGTGCCTCTTGTACTTAATCCCGATGCAATTTCTATGCTTCATCGTCAATAAGAAGGTCAGAGAGATACCGTAAACCTGAAGTGAAGCATGGGAATCTATAACTACTGTCACAGGAACGGATCAAAACATAGACAATAAGTAGAGTCAGTTTTCTTGTACTTATGTCGGCATTGTGCCTTTTGTATTTAATTCCGATGCAATTTCTGTGTTTCTTCGTCAATAAGAAGGTCAGAGGGATACAGTAAACCTCAAGTAAAGCATCTGAATCTATAACTAGTGTCACAGGAATGGTTCAAAACATAGACAGTAAGAAGAGTCAGTTTTCTTGTACTTAATTCGGCATTGTGCCTTTTGTATTTAATTCCGATGCAATTTCTGTGTTTCATCGCCAATACGAAGGTCAGAGGGATACAGTAAACCTGAAGTGAACCATCGGAATCTATAACTAGTGTCACAGGAATGGTTTAAACATAGACAGTAAGAAGAGTCAGTTTTCTCGTACTCAAGTCGGCATTGTGACTTTTGTATTTAATTCCGATGCATTTTCTGTGTTTCATCGTCAATAAGAAGGTCAGAGAGATACAGTAAACCAGGAGTGAAGCATCGGAATCTATAACTAGTGTCACATGAATGTTTCAAACATAGACAGTAAGAAGAGTCAGTTTTCTTGTACATAAGTCGGCATTGTGCCTTTTGTATTTAATTCCGATGCAATTTCTGTGTTTCATCGTCAATACGAAGGTCAGAGGGATACAGTAAACCTGAAGTGAAGCATCCGAATCTATAACTAGTGTCACATGAATGGTTCAAAACATAGGCAGTCAGAAGAGTAAGATTTCTTGTACTTAAAACGGCATTGTGCCTTTTGTATTTAATTCCGATGCAATTTCTGTCTTTCATCGTCAATAAGAACATCAGAGGGTAACCGTAAACCTGAAGTGAAGCATCGGAATCTATGACTAGTGTCACAGGAATGGTTCAAAACATAGACAGTAAGAAGAGTCAGTTTTCTTGTACTTAAGTCGGCATTGTGCCCTTTGTATTTAATTCCGATGCAATTTCTGTAATTAATCGCCAATAAGAAGGTCAGAGGGATAATGTAAACCAGAAGTGAAGCATGGGAATCTGTAACTAGTGTCACATGAATGGTTCAAAACATAGACAGTAAGAAGAGTCAGTTATCTAGCACTTAAGTCGGCATTGTGCCTTTGGTATTTAATTCCGATGCAATTTCTGTGTTTCATCTTCAATAAGAGGTTCAGAGGGATACAGTAAACCTTAAGTGAAGCATTGAATTCTATAACTACTGTCAAAGGAATGGTTCAAAACATAGACAGTAAGAAGAGTCAGTTTTCTTGTATATAAGTCAGAATTGTGCCTTTTGTATTTAATTATGATGCAATTTCTGTGTTTCATCATCAACAAGAAAGTCAGAGGGATACAGTAAACCTGAAGTGAAGCATCGGAATCTATAACTAGTGTCACAGGAATGGTTCAAAACATAGACAGTAACAAGAGTCAATTTTCTAGTACTTAAGTCGGCATTGTGCCTTATGTATTTAATTCCGATGCAATTTCTGTGTTTCGTCGTCAATAAGAAGGTCAGAGGGATACAGCAAAGCTGAAGTGAAGCATCGGAATCTATAACTAGTGTCACAGGAATGGTTCAAAACTTATACAGTAAGAAGAGTCAGTTTTCTTGTACTTAAGTCGGAATTGTGCCTTTTGTATTTAATTCCGTTGCAATTTCTGTGTTTCATCGTCAACAAGAAGGTCAGAGGGATTCAGTAATCCTCAAGTAAAGCATCGGAATCTATAACTAGTGTCACAGGAATGGTTCAAAACAAAGACAGTAAGAAGAGTCAGTTTTCTTGTACTTAATTCGGCATTGTGCCTTTTGTATTTAATTCCGATGCAATTTCTGTGCTTCATCGCCAATAAGAAGGTCAGAGGGATACAGTAAACCCGAAGTGAAGCATGGGAATCTATAACTGGTGTCACAGGAATGGTTCGAACATAGACAGTAAGAAGAGTCTGTTTTCTCGTACTCAAGTCGGCATTGTGCCTTTTGTATTTAATTCCGATGGAATTTCTGTGTTTCATCGTCAATAACAAGGTCAGAGAGATACAGTAAACCTGAAGTGAAGCATCGGAATCTATAACTAGTGTCACATGAATGGTTCAAACATAGACAGTAAGAAGAGTCAGTTTTCTTGTACATAAGTCGGCATTGTGCCTTTTGTATTTAATTCCGATGCAATTTCTGTGTTTCATCGTCAATACGAAGGTCAGAGGGATACAGTAAACCTGAAGTGAAGCATCGGAATCTATAACTAGTGTCAGATGAATGGTTCAAAACATAGGCAGTAAGAAGAGTAAGTTATCTTGTACTTAAAACGGCATTGTGCCTTTTGTATTTAATTCCGATGCAATTTCTGTGTTTCATCGTCAATAAGAACGTCAGAGGGTAACCGTAAACCTGAAGTGAAGCATCGGAATCTATAACTAGTGTCAGATGAATGATTCAAACATAGACAGTAAGAAGAGTCAGTTTTCTAGGACTTAAATAGGCATTGTGCCTTTTGTATTTAACTCCGATGCAATTTCTGTGTTTCATCGTCAATAGGAAGGTCAGAGGGATACAGTAAACCTGAAGTGAAGCATCGGAATCTATAACTAGCGTCACAGGAATGGTTCAAATCATAGACAGTAAGAAGAGTCAGTTTTCTTGTACGTAAGACGGCATTGTGCTTTTGTATTTAATTCCGAAGCAATTTCTGTGATTCATCGTCAATAAGAAGGTCAGAGGGATACAGTCAACCGGAAGTGAAGCATCGGAATCTATATCTAGTGTCACAGGAATGGTTCAAAACATAGACAGTAAGAAGAGTTAGTTTTCTTGTACTTAAGTCGGCATGGTGACTTTTGTATTTAATTCCGATGCAATTTCTATGTTTCATCGTCAATAAGAAGGTCAGAGGGATACAGTAAACCTGAAGTGAAGCATCGGAATCTATAACTAGTGACACATGAACGGTTCAAACATAGACAGTAAGAAGAGTCAGTTATCTTGTACTTAAATCAGCATTGTGCCTTTTGTATTTAATTCCGATGCTATTTCTGTGTTTCATCGTCAGTAAGAACGTTAGAGAGTTACAGTAAACCTGAAGTGAAGCATCGGAATCTATAACTAGTGTCAGATGAATGATTCAAACATAGACAGTAAGAAGAGTCAGTTTTCTTGTACTTACGTCGGCATTGTGCCTTTTGTATATAATTCCGATGCAATTTCTGTGTTTCATCGTCAATAAAAAGGTCAGAGATATACAGTAAACCTGAAGTGAAGCATCGGAATCAATAACTAGTGTCACAGGAATGGTTCAAAACATAGACAGTAAGAAGAGTCAGTTTTCTAGTACTTAAGTTGGCATTGTGCCTATTGTATTTAATTCCGATGCAATTTCTGTGTTTCATCAACAACAAGAAAGTCAGAGGGATACAGTAAACCAGAAGTGAAGTATCGGAATCTATAACTAGTGTCACAGGAATGGTTTTAAACTTAGAGAGGAAGAAGAGTCAGTTTTCTTGTACTTAAGTCGGCATTGTGCCTTTTGTATTTAATTCCGATGCAATTTCTGTGTTTCATCGTCAAAACGAAGGTCAGAGGGATACAGTAAAAGTGAAGTAAAGCATCGGAATCTTTAACTAGTGTCACAGGAATGGTTCAAAACATAGACAGTAAGAAGAGACAGTCTTCTTGTACTTAAGTAGGCATTGTGCTTTTTCTATTTAACCCCGATGCAATTTCTGTGTTTCATCGTCAATACGAAGGTCAGAGGGATACATTAAACCTGAAGTGAAGCATCGGAATCTTTATCTAGTGTCACAGGAATGGTTCAAAACATAGACAGTAAGAAGAGTCAAATTTCTTGTACCAAAGTCGGCATTGTGCCTTTTGTACTTAAGTCCGATGCAATTTCTGTGTTTCAACGTCAATAAGAAGGTCAGAGGGATACAGTAAACCTGAAGTGAAGCATCGGAATCTATAACTAGTGTCACAGGAATGGTTCAAAACATAGACAGTAAGAAGAGTCAATTTTCTTGTACTTATGTCGGCATTGTGCTTTTTGTATTTAACTCCGATCTAATTTCTGTATTTAATCGTCAAAGAGAAGGTCAGAGGGATACAGTAAACCTGAAGTGAAGCATCGGAATCTATAACTAGTGTCACAGGAATAGTTCAAAACATTGACAGTAAGAAGAGTCACTTTTCTTGTACTTAAGTCGGCATAGTGCCTTTTGTACTTAATGCCGATGCAATTTTTGTGTTTCATCGTCAATACGAAGGTCAGAGGGATACAGTCAACCTGAAGTGAAGCATCGGAATCTATAACTAGTGTCACATGAATGGTTCAAAACATAGACAGTCAGAAGAGTCAGTTATCTTGTACTTAAGTCCGCATTGTGCCTTTTGTATTTAATTCCGATGAAATTTCTGTCTTTCATCGTCAATAAGAAGGTCAGAGGGATACAGTAAAAATGAAGTGAAGCATCGGAATCTATAACTAGTGTCACAGGAATGGTTCAAAACATAGACACTAAGAAGAGTCAGTTCTCTTGTACATAAGTCGGCATTGTGACTTTTGTATTTAATTCCGTTGCAATTTCTGTGTTTCATCGTCAATAAGAATGTCAGAGGGATACAGTAAACCTGAGGTGAAGCATCGGAATCTATAACTAGTGTCACTAGGAATGGTTCAAAGCATAGAGAGTAAGAACAGTCAGTTTTCTTGTACTTATGTCGGCATTGTGCATTTTGTATTTAACTCCGATGCAATTTCTGTGTTTCATCGTCAATAGGAAGGTCAGAGGGATACAGTAAACCTGAAGTAAAGCATCGGAATCTATAACTAGTGTCACAGGAATGGTTCAAAACATAGACAGTAAGAAGAATCAGTTTTCTTGTACTTAAGTCGGCATTGTGCCATTTGTATTTAATTCCGATGCAATTTCTGTGTTTCATCGTCATTAAGAAGGTCAGAGGGATACAGTAACCCTGTAGTGAAGCATCGGAATCTATAACTAGTGTCACAGGAATGGTTCTAACATAGACAGTAAGAAGAGTCAGTTTTCTTGTACTTAAGTCTGCATTGTGCCTTTTGTATTTAATTCCGATGCAATTTCTGTGTTTCATCGTCAATAAGAAGGTCAGAGGGATACAGCAAACCTGAAGTGAAGCATCGGAATCTATAACTAGTGACACATGAACGGTTCAAACATAGACAGTAAGAAGAGTCAGTTATCTTGTACTTAAATCAGCATTGTGCTTTTTTATTTAATTCCGATGCTATTTCTGTGTTTCATCGTCAGTAAGAACGTTAGAGAGTTACAGTAAACCTGAAGTGAAGCATCGGAACCTATAACTAGTGTCAGATGAATGATTCAAAACATAGACAGTAAGATGAGTCAGTTGTCTTGTACTTAAGTCGGCATTGTGCCTTTTGTATATAATTCCGATGCAATTTCTGTGTTTCATCGTCGATAAAAAGGTCAGAGATATACAGTAAACCTGAAGTGAAACATCGGAATCAATAACTAGTGTCACAGGAATGGTTCAAAACATAGACAGTAAGAAGAGTCAGTTTTCTTGTACATAAGTTGGCATTGTGCCTATTGTATTTTATTCCGATGCAATTTCTGTGTTTCATCAACAACAAGAAAGTCAGAGGGATACAGTAAACCAGAAGTGAAGTATCGAAATCTATAACTAGTGTCACAGGAATGGTTTTAAACTTAGAGAGGAAGAAGAGTCAGTTTTCTTGTACTTAAGTCGGCATTGTGCCTTTTGTATTTAATTCCGATGCAATTTCTGTGTTTCATCGTCAATACGAAGGTCAGAGGGATACAGTAAACCTGAAGTAAAGCATCGGAATCTATAACTAGTGTCACAGGAATGGTTCAAAACATAGACAGTAAGAAGAATCAGTTTTCTTGTACTTAAGTCGGCATTGTGCCTTTTGTATGTAATTCCGATGCAATTTCTGTGTTTCATCGTCATTAAGAAGGTCAGAGGGATACAGTAACCCTGTAGTGAAGCATCGGAATCTATAACTAGTGTCACAGGAATGGTTCTAAAATAGACAGTAAGAAGAGTCAGTTTTCTTGTACTTAAGTCTGCATTGTGCCTCTTGTATTTAATTCCGATGCAATTTCTGTGTTTCATCGTCAATAAGAAGGTCAGAGGGATACAGTAAACCTGAAGTGAAGCATCGGAATCTATAACTAGTGACACATGAACGGTTCAAACATAGACAGTAAGAAGAGTCAGTTATCTTGTACTTAAATCAGCATTGTGCTTTTTTATTTAATTCCGATGCTATTTCTGTGTTTCATCGTCAGTAAGAACGTTAGAGAGTTACAGTAAACCTGAAGTGAAGCATCGGAACCTATAACTAGTGTCAGATGAATGATTCAAAACATAGACAGTAAGATGAGTCAGTTGTCTTGTACTTAAGTCGGCATTGTGCCTTTTGTATATAATTCCGATGCAATTTCTGTGTTTCATCGTCAATAAAAAGGTCAGAGATATACAGTAAACCTGAAGTGAAACATCGGAATCAGTAACTAGTGTCACAGGAATGGTTCAAAACATAGACAGTAAGAAGAGTCAGTTTTCTTGTACATAAGTTGGCATTGTGCCTATTGTATTTTATTCCGATGCAATTTCTGTGTTTCATCAACAACAAGAAAGTCAGAGGGATACAGTAAACCAGAAGTGAAGTATCGGAATCTATAACTAGTGTCACAGGAATGGTTTTAAACTTAGAGAGGAAGAAGAGTCAGTTTTCTTGTACTTAAGTCGGCATTGTGCCTTTTGTATTTAATTCCGATGCAATTTCTGTGTTTCATCGTCAATACGAAGGTCAGAGGGATACAGTAAACCTGAAGTAAAGCATCGGAATCTATAACTAGTGTCACAGGAATGGTTCAAACATAGACAGTAAGAAGAGTCAGTCTTCTTGTACTTATGTTGGCATTGTGCTTTTTCTATTTAACTCCGATGCAATTTCTGTGTTTCATCGTCAATACGAAGGTCAGAGGGATACATTAAACCTGAAGTGAAGCATCGGAATCTTTATCTAGTGTCACAGGAATGGTTCAAAACATTGACAGTAAGAAGAGTCAGATTTCTTGTACCTAAGTCGGCATTGTGCCTTTTGTACTTAAGTCCGATGCAATTTCTGTGTTTCAACGTCAATAAGAAGGTCAGAGGGTACAGTAAACCTGAAGTGAAGCATCGGAATCTATAACTAGTGTCACAGGAATGGTTCAAAACATAGACAGTAAGAAGAGTCAATTTTCTTGTACTTATGTCGGCATTGTGCTTTTTGTATTTAACTCCGATCTAATTTCTGTGTTTAATCGTCAAAGAGAAGGTCAGAGGGATACAGTAAACCTGAAGTGAAGCATCGGAATCTATACCTAGTGTCACAGGAATGGTTCAAAACATTGACAGTAAGAAGAGTCAGTATTCTTGTACTTAAGTCGGCATTGTGCCTTTTGTATTTAACTCCGATGCAATTCCTGTGTTTCATCGTCAATAAGAAGGTCAGATGGATACAGTGATCACGAAGTGAAGCATCGAAATCTTAAACTAGAGTCACAGGAATGGTTCAAAACTTAGACAGAAAGAAGAGTCAGTTTTCTTGTACTTAAGTCGGCATTGTGCCTTTTGTATTTAATTCCGATGCAATGTCTGTGTTTCATCGTCAATAAGAAGGTCAGTGGGATACAGTAAGCCAGACGTGAAGCATCGGAAACTATAACTAGTGTCACAGGAATGGTTCAAATCATAGACAGTAAGAAGAGTCAGTTTTCTTGTACTTACGACGGTATTGTGCTTTTGTATTTAATTCCGATGCAATTTCTGTGATTCATCGTCAATAAGAAGGTCAGAGGGATACAGTCAACCTGAAGTGAAGCATCGGAATCTATATCTAGTGTCACAGGAATGGTTCAAAACATAGACAGTAAGAAGGGACAGTTTTCTTGTACTTAAGTCGGCATTGTGCCTTATGTATTTAATTCCGATGATATTTCTGTGTTTCATCGTCAATAAGAAGGTCAGAGGGATACAGCAAACCTGAAGTGAACCATCGGAATCCATAACTAGTGTCACATGAACGGTTCAAACCATAGACTGTATGAAGAGTCAGTTTTCCTGTACTTAAGTTGGCATTGTGCCTTATGTATAAATTTTCCGATGCAATATCTGTGTTTCATCGTCAATAAGAAGGTCAGAAGGATACAGTAAACCCGAAGTGAAGCATCGGAATCTATAACTAATGTCACATGAATGGTTCAAAACATAGAGAGTAAGAAGAGTCAGTTATCTTGTACTTAAGTCGGCATTGTGCCTTTTGCATTGAATCCCGATGCAATTTCTGTGTTTCATCGTCAATAAGAAGGTCAGAGGGATACAGTAAAGCTGACGTGAAGCTTCGGAATCTATTACTAGGGTCACAGGAATTGTTCAAAACTTAGACAGTAAGATGAGTCAGTTTCCTTATACTTAAGTCGGCATTGTGCCTTTTGTATTTAATTCCGTTGCAATTTCTGTGTTTCATCGTCAATAAGAGGGTCAGAGGGATACAGTAAACCGGAGGTGAAGCATCGCAATCTACAACTAGTGTCACAGGAATGGTACAAAACATAGACAATAAGAAGAGTCAGTTTTCTTGTACTTAAGTCGGCATTGTGCCTTTTCTATTTAATTCCGATGTAATTTCTGTGTTTCATCGTCAATAAGAAGGTCAGAGGGATACAGTAAAAATGAAGTGAAGCATCGGAATCTATAACTAGTGTCACAGGATCGGTTCAAAACATAGACAGTAAGAAGAGTCAGTTCTCTTGTACATAAGTCGGCATTGTGACTTTTGTATTTAATTCCGTTGCAATTTCTGTGTTTCATCGTCAATAAGAATGTCAGAGGGATACAGTAAACCTGAGATGAAGCATCGGAATCTATAACTAGTGTCACTAGGAATGGTTCAAAACATAGACAGTAAGATGAGTCAGTTTTCTTGTACTTAAATCGGCATTGTGCATTTTGTATTTAATTCCGATGAAATTTCTGTGTTTCATCGTCAATAAGAAGGTCGGAGGGATACAGTAAACCTGAAGTGAAGCATCGCAATCTATAACTAGAGTCACAGGAATGATTCAAAGCATAGACAATAAGAAGGGTCAGTTTTCTTGTACTTAAGTCGGCATTGTGCACTTTCCATTTAATTCCGATGCAATTTCAGTGTTTCATCGTCAATACGAAGCACAGAGGGATACAGTAAAAATGAAGTGAAGCATCGGATTCTATAACTAGTGTCACAGGAATGGTTCAAAACATAGACAGTAAGAAGAGTCAATTTTCTTGTACTTATGTCGGCATTGTGCTTTTTGTATTTAACTCCGATGCAATTTCTGTGTTTCATCGTCAATAAGAAGGTCAGAGGGATACAGTAAACCTGAAGTGAAGCATCGGAATCTATAACTAGTGTCACAGGAATGGTACAAAACATAGACAGTAAGCAGAGTCAGTTTTCTTGTACTTAAGTCGGCATTGTGCCTTTTGTATTTAATTCTGCTGCAATTCCTGTGTTTCATCGTCAATAAGAAGGTCAGAGGGATACAGTACACCTGAAGTGAAGCATCGCAATCTATAACTAATGTCACATGAATGGTTCAAAACATAGACAGTAAGAAGAGTCAGTTATCTTGTACATAAGTCGGCATTGTGCCTTTTGTATTTATGTCCGATGATATTTCTGTGTTTTATCGTCAATAAGAAGGTCAGAAGGATACAGTGGAGCTGAAGTGAAGCATCGGAATCTATAACTAGTGTCACAGGAATGGATCAAGTAATAGACAGCTATAAGAGTCAGTTATCTTGTACTTAAGTCGGCATTGTGCCTTTTGTATTTAATTCCGATGCCATTTCTGTGTTTTATCGTCAATAAGAATGTCAGAGAGATACAGTAAACCTGAAGTGATGCATCGGAATCTATAACTAGTGTCACATGAATGGTTCAAATCATAGACAGTAAGAGGAGTCGGTTTTCTTGTACCTAAGTCGGCGTTGTGACTTTTGTATTTAATTCCGATGAAATTTCTGTGTTTCATCGTCAATAAGAAGGTCAGAGGGATACAGTAAACCTGAAGTGAAGCATCCCATTCTGTATCTAGTGTCACAGGAGTGGTTCAAAACATAGACACTAAGAAGAGTCAGTTTTCTTGTACTTAAGTCGGCATTGTGCCTTTTGTATTTACGTCCGATGCAATTTCTGTGTTTCATTGTCAATAAGAAGGTCTGAGGGATACAGTCAACCTGACGTGAAGCATCGGAACCTATAACTAGTGGCACAGGAATGGTTCAAACATAGACTGTAAGAAGAGTCAGTTTTCTTGTACTTATGTCGGCATTGTGCCTTTTGTATTTCATTCCGATGCAGTTTTTGTGTTTCATCGTCAATTAGAAATTCAGAGGGATACAGTACAGCTGAAGTGAAGCATTGGAATCTATAACTAGTGTCACAGGAACGGTTCAAAACTTAACCAGGAAGAAGAGTCAGTTTTCTTGTACTTAAGTCGGCATTGTGCCTTTTGTATTTAATTCCGTTGCAATTTCTGTGTTTCATCGTCAATACGAATGTCAGAGAGATACAGTAAACCTGAAGTGATGCATCGGAATCTATAACTGGTGTCACATGAATGGTTCAAATCATAGACAGTAAGAGGAGTCGATTTTCTTGTACCTAAGTCGGCGTTGTGACTTTTGTATTTAATTCCGAAGAAATTTCTGTGTTTCATCGTCAATAAGAAGGTCAGAGGGATACAGTAAACCTGAAGTGAAGCATCCCATTCTGTATCTAGTGTCACAGGAATGGTTCAAAACATAGACACTAAGAAGAGTCAGTTTTCTTGTACTTAAGTCGGCATTGTGCCTTTTGTATTTACGTCCGATGCAATTTCTGTGTTTCATTGTCAATAAGAAGGTCAGAGGGATACATTCAACCTGACGTGAAGCATCGGAACCTATAACTAGTGGCACAGGAATGGTTCAAACATAGACTGTAAGAAGAGTCAGTTTTCTTGTACTTATGTCGGCATTGTGCCTTTTGTATTTCATTCCGATGCAATTTTTGTGTTTCATCGTCAATTAGAAATTCAGAGGGATACAGTACAGCTGAAGTGAAGCATTGGAATCTATAACTAGTGTCACAGGAACGGTTCAAAACTTAACCAGGAAGAAGAGTCAGTTTTCTTGTACTTAAGTCGGCATTGTGCCTTTTGTATTTAATTCCGTTGCAATTTCTGTGTTTCATCGTCAATAAGAAGGTCAGAGCGATACAGTAAACCTGAGGTGAGGCATCGGAATCTATAACTAGTGTCACAGGAAAGGTTCAAATCATAGACAGTAAGAAGAGTCAGTTTTCTTGCACTTAAGTCGGCGTTGTGACTTTTGTATTTAATTACGATGAAATTTCTGTGTTTCATCGTCAATAAGAAGGTCAGAGGGATACAGTAAACCTGAAGTGAAGCATCGCAATCTATAACTAGTGTCACAGGAATAGTTCAAAGCATAGACGATAAGAAGAGTCAGTTTTCTTGTACTTAAGTCGGCATTGTGAGTTTTGTATTTAATTCTGCTGCAATTTCTGTGTTTCATCGTCAATAAGAAGGTCAGAGGGATACAGTACACCTGAAGTGAAGCATCGGAATCTATAACTAATGTCACATGAATGGTTCAAAACATAGACAGTAAGAAGAGTCAGTTATCTTGTACTTAAGTCGGCATTGTGCCTTTTGTATTTATGTCCGATGATATTTCTGTGTTTTATCGTCAATAAGAAGGTCAGAAGGATACAGTGGAGCTGAAGTGAAGCATCGGAATCTATAACTAGTGTCACAGGAATGGATCAAATAATAGACAGCTATAAGAGTCAGTTTTCTTTTACTTAAGTCGGCATTGTGCCTTTTCTATTTAATTCCGATGTAATTTCTGTGTTTCATCGTCAATAAGAAGGTCAGAGGGTTACAGTAAAAATGAAGTGAAGCATCGGAATCTATAACTTGTGTCACAGGAATGATTCAAAACATAGACAGTAAGAAGAGTCAGTTTTCTTGTACTTAAATCGGCATTGTGCCTTTTGTATTTAACTCCGATGCATTTTCTGTGTTTCATCGTCAATAAGAAGGTCAGAGGGATACAGTGATCCTGAAGTGAAGCATCGGAATCTATAACTAGTGTCACAGAAATGGTTCAAATCAAGGACTGTAAGAAGAGTCAGTTTTCTTATACTTAAGTCGGCATTGTGCCCTTTGTATTTAATTCCGATGCAATTTCTGTGTTTCATCGTCAATAAGAAAATCAGAGGGATACAGTAAACCAGAAGTGAAGCATCGGAGTCTATAACTAGTGTCACAGGAATCGTTCAAACATAGACAGTAAGAAGAGTCAGTTTACTTGTACTTAAGTTGGCATTGTGCCTTTTGTATTTAATTTCGATGCAATTTCTGTGTTTCATCGTCAATAAGAAGGTCAAAGGGTTACAGTAAACCTGAAGTGAAGCATCGGAATCTATAACTAGTGCCACATGAATGGTTCAAAACATAGACAGTAAGAAGTGTCAGTTTTCTTGTACTTAAGTCGGCATATTGCCTTTTGTATTTAATTCCAATGCAACTTCAGTGTTTCATCGTCAATAAGAAGGTCAGAGGGATACAGTAAACATGAAGTGAAGCATCGGAACCTATAACTAGTGGCACAGGAATGGTTCAAACATAGACAGAAAGAAGAGTCAGTTTTCTTGTACTTAAGTCGGCATTGTGCCTTTTGTATTTAATTCCGATGCCATTTCTGTGTTTTATCGTCAATAAGCACGTCAGAGAGATACAGTAAACCTGAAGTGATGCATCGGAAACTATAACTAGTGTCACATGAATGGTTCAAACATAGACAGTAAGAAGATTCAGTTATCTTGTACTTAAGCCGGCATTGGGCCTTTTGTACTTAATACCGATGAAATTTCTGTGTTTCATCGTCAATAAGAATGTCAGAGGGATACAGTAAACCTGAAGTGAAGCATCGGAATCTATAACTTGTGTCACAGGAATGGTTCAAATCATAGACAGTAAGAGGAGTCGGTTTTCTTGTACTTATGTCGGCGTTGTGACTTTTGTATTTAATTCCGATGAAATTTCTGTGTTCCATCGTCAATAAGAAGGTCAGAGGGATACAGTAAACCTTAAGTGAAGCATCGGAACCTATAACTAGTGGCACAGGAATGGTTCAATCATAGACTGTAAGAAGAGTCAGTTATCTTGTACTTAAGTCGGCATTGTGCCTTTTGTAATTAATTCCGATGCAATTTTTGTGTTTCATCGTCAATTAGAAATTCAGAGGGATACAGTAAAGCTGAAGTGAAGCATTGGAATCTATAACTAGTGTCACAGGAATGGTTCAAAACTTAACCAGGAAGAAGAGTCAGTTTTCTTGTACTTAAGTCGGCTTTGTGCCTTTTGTATTTAATTCCGTTGCAATTTCTGTGTTTCATCTTCAATAAGAAGGTCAGAGCGATACAGTAAACCTGAGGTGAGGCATCGGAATCTATAACTAGTGTCACAACAAAGGTTCAAATCATAGACAGTAAGAAGAGTCAGTTTTCTTGCACTTAAGTCGGCGTTGTGACTTTTGTATTTAATTACGATGAAATTTCTGTGTTTCATCGTCAATAAGAAGGTCAGAGGGATACAGTAAACCTGAAGTGAAGCATCGCAATCTATAACTAGTGTCACAGGAATTGCTCAAAGCATAGACAATAAGAAGAGTCAGTTTTCTTGTACTTAAGTCGGCATTGTGCCTTTTCTATATAATTCCGATGCAATTTCTGTGTTTCATCGTCAATTAGAAGCACAGAGGGATACAGTAAAATTGAAGTGAAGCATCGGAATCTATAAGTAGTGTCACAGGAATGGTTCAAATAATAGACAGTTATAAGAGTCAGTTTTCTTGTACTTAAGTCGGCATTGGGCCTTTTCTATTTAATTCCGAAGCAATTTCTCTGTTTCATCGTCAATAAGAAGGTCAGAGGGATACAGTAAAAATTAAGTGAAGCAACGGAATCTATAACTAGTGACACAGGAATGGTTCAAAACATAGACAGTAAGAAGAGTCAGTTTTCTTGTACTTAAGTCGGCATTGTGCTTTTTGTATTTAACTCAGATGCAATTTCTGTGTTTCATCGTCAATAAGAAGATCAAAGGGATACAGTAAACCTGAAGTGGAGCAACGGAATCTATAACTAGTGTCACAGGAATGGTTCAAAACATAGACAGTAAGAAGAGTCAGTTTTCTTGTACTTAAGTCGGCATTGTGCTTTTTGTGTTTAATTTCGATGCAATTTCTGTGTTTCATCGTCAATAATTAGGTCAGAGGGATACAGTAAACCTGAAGTGAAGCATCGGAATCAATAAGTGGTGTCACAGGAATGGTTCAAACATAGACAGTAAGAAGAGTCAGTTTACCTGTACTTAAGTCGGCATTGTGCCTTTTGTGTTTAATTTCGATGCAATTTCTGTGTTTCATCGTCAATAAGATGGTCAGAGGGATACAGTAAACCTGAAGTGAAGCATCGGAATCTATAACTAGTGTCACATGATTGGTTCAAAACATAGTCAGCAAGAAGTGTCAGTTATCTTGTACTTAAGTCGGCATTGTGCCTTTTGTATTTAATTCCGATGCAATTACAGTGTTTCATCGGCAATAAGAAGGTCAGAGGGATACAGTAAACCTGAAGTGAAGCATCGGAATCTATAACTAGTGTCACAGGAATGGTTCAAAACTTAGACAGTAAGAAGAGTCAGTTTTCTTGTACTTAAGTCGGCATTGTGCCTTTTGTATTTAATTCCGATGCAATGTCTGTGTTTCATCGTCAATAAGAAGGTCAGTGGGATGCAGTAAGCCTGAAGTGAAGCATCGGAAACTATAACTAGTGTCACAGGAATGGTTCAAATCATAGACAGTAAGAAGAGTCAGTTTTCTTGTACTTACGACGGTATTGTGCTTTTGTATTTAATTCCGATGCAATTTCTGTGATTCATCGTCAATAAGAAGGTCAGAGGGATACAGTAAACCTGAGGTGAGGCATCGGAATCTATAACTAGTGTCACAGGAAAGGTTCAAAACATAGACAGTAAGAAGAGTCAGTTTTCTTGCACTTAAGTCGGCGTTGTGACTTTTGTATTTAATTACGATGAAATTTCTGTGTTTCATCGTCAATAAGAAGGTCAGAGGGATACTGTAAACCTGAAGTGAAGCATCGGGAACTATAACTAGTGTCACAGGAATAGTTCAATGCATAGACAATAAGAAGAGTCAGTTTTCTTGTACTTAAGTCGGCATTGTGCCTTTTCTATTTAATTCCGATGCAATTTCTGTGTTTCATCGTCAATAAGAAGCACAGAGGGATACGGTAAAAATGAAGT
Organism: Schistocerca americana; assembly: GCF_021461395.2. Classification (NCBI taxonomy): domain Eukaryota; kingdom Metazoa; phylum Arthropoda; class Insecta; order Orthoptera; family Acrididae; genus Schistocerca; species Schistocerca americana. Next base: position 6,670,176 of record NC_060121.1, on the reverse strand, counting down.
GAAGCATCGGAATCCGTAAGTAGTGTCACAGGAATTGTTCAAATAATAGACAGTTATAAGAGCCAGTTTTCTTGTACTTAAGTCGGCATTGGGCCTTTTCTATTTAATTCCGATGCAATTTCTGTGTTTCATCGTCAATAAGAAGGTCAGAGGGATACAGTAAAAATGAAGTGAAGCATCGGAATGTATAACTAGTGTCACAGGAATGGTTCAAAACATAGACAGTAAGAAGAGTCAATTTTCTTGTACTTATGTCGGCATTGTGCTTTTTGTATTTAACTCCGATGCAATTTCTGTGTTTCATCGTCAATAAGAAGGTCAGAGGGATACAGTAAACTTGAAGTGATGCATCGGAATCTATAACTAGTGTCACAGGAATGGTACAAAACATAGACAGTAAGAAGAGTCAGTTTTCTTGTACTTAAGTCGGCATTGTGCCTTTTGTATTTATGTCCGATGATATTTCTGTGTTTTATCGTCAATAAGAAGGTCAGAAGGATACAGTGGAGCTGAAGTGAAGCATCGGAATCTATAACTAGTGTCACAGGAATGGATCAAATAATAGACAGCTATAAGAGTCAGTTATCTTGTACTTAAGTCGGCATTGTGCCTTTTGTATTTAATTCCGATGCCATTTCTGTGTTTTATCGTCAATAAGAATGTCACAGAGATACAGTAAACCTGAAGTGATGCATCGGAATCTATAACTAGTGTCACATGAATGGTTCAAACATAGACAGTAAGAAGATTCAGTTATCTTGTACTTAAGCCGGCATTGTGCCTTTTGTATTTAATACCAATGAAATTTCTGTGTTTCATCGTCAATAAGAATGTCAGAGGGATACAGTAAACCTGAAGTGAAACATCGGAATCTATAACTAGTGTCACAGGAATGGTTCAAATCATAGACAGTAAGAGGAGTCGGTTTTCTTGTACCTAAGTCGGCGTTGTGACTTTTGTATTTAATTCCGATGAAATTTCTGTGTTTCATCGTCAATAAGAAGGTCAGAGGGATACAGTAAACCTGAAGTGAAGCATCGCATTCTGTATCTAGTGTCACAGGAATGGTTCAAAACATAGACACTAAGAAGAGTCAGTTTTCTTGTACTTAAGTCGGCATTGTGCCTTTTGTATTTACGTCCGATGCAATTTCTGTGTTTCATTGTCAATAAGAAGGTCAGAGGGATACAGTAAACCTTAAGTGAAGCATCGGAACCCATAACTAGTGGCACAGGAATGGTTCAAACATAGACTGTAAGAAGAGTCAGTTTTCTTGTACTTAAGTCGGCATTGTGCCTTTTGTATTTCATTCCGCTGCAATTTTTGTGTTTCATCGTCAATTAGAAATTCAGAGGGATACAGTACAGCTGAAGTGAAGCATTGGAATCTATAACTAGTGTCACAGGAACGGTTCAAAACTTAACCAGGAAGAAGAGTCAGTTTTCTTGTACTTAAGTCGGCATTGTGCCTTTTGTATTTAATTCCGTTGCAATTTCTGTGTTTCATCGTCAATAAGAAGGTCAGAGCGATACAGTAAACCTGAGGTGAGGCATCGGAATCTATAACTAGTGTCACAGGAAAGGTTCAAATCATAGACAGTAAGAAGAGTCAGTTTTCTTGCACTTAAGTCGGCGTTGTGACTTTTGTATTTAATTACGATGAAATTTCTCTGTTTCATCGTCAATAAGAAGGTCAGAGGGATACAGTAAACCTGAAGTGAAGCATCGCAATCTATAACTAGTGTCACAGGAATAGTTCAAAGCATAGACAATAAGAAGAGTCAGTTTTCTTGTAGTTAAGTCGGCATTGTGCCTTTTCTATTTAATTCCTATGCAATTTCTGTGTTTCATCGTCAATAAGAAGCACAGAGGGATACAGTAAACCTGAAGTGAAGCATTGGAGTCTATAACTAATGTCACATGAATGGTTCAAAACATAGACAGTAAGAAGACTCAGTTATCTTGTACTTAAGTCGGCATTGTGCCTTTTGTATTTATGTCCGATGATATTTCTGTGTTTTATCGTCAATAAGAAGGTCAGAAGGATACAGTGGAGCTGAAGTGAATCATCGGAATCTATAACTAGTGTCACAGGAATGGATCAAATAATAGACAGCTATAAGAGTCAGTTTTCTTTTACTTAAGTCGGCATTGTGCCTTTTCTATTTAATTCCGATGTAATTTCTGTGTTTCATCGTCAATAAGAAGGTCAGAGGGATACAGTAAAAATGAAGTGAAGCATCGGAATCTATAACTAGTGTCACAGGAATGATTCAAAACATAGACAGTAAGAAGAGTCAGTTTTCTTGTACTTAAATCGGCATTGTGCCTTTTGTATTTTACTCCGATGCAATTTCTGTGTTTCATCGTCAATAAGAAGGTCAGAGGGATACAGTGATCCTGAAGTGAAGCATCGGAATCTATAACTAGTGTCACAGGAATGGTTCAAATCATAGACTGTAAGAAGAGTCAGTTTTCTTGTACTTAAGTCGGCATTGTGCCCTTTGTATTTAATTCCGATGCAATTTCTGTGTTTCATCGTCAATAAGAAGGTCAGAGGGATACAGTAAACCTGAAGTGAAGCATCGGAGTCTATAACTAGTGTCACAGGAATGGTTCAAACATAGACAGTAAGAAGAGTCAGTTTACTTGTACTTAAGTTGGCATTGTGCCTTTTGTATTTAATTCCAATGCAACTTCAGTGTTTCATCGTCAATAAGAAGGTCAGAGGGATACAGTAAACATGAAGGGAAGCATCGGAACCTATAACTAGTGGCACAGGAATGGTTCAAACATAGACAGTAAGAAGAGTCAGTTTTCTTGTACTTAAGTCGGCATTGTGCCTTTTGTATTTAATTCCGATGCCATTTCTGTGTTTTATCGTCAATAAGAACGTCAGAGAGATACAGTAAACCTGAAGTGATGCATCGGAATCTATAACTAGTGTCACATGAATGGTTCAAACATAGACAGTAAGAAGATTCAGTTATCTTGTACTTAAGCCGGCATTGTGCCTTTTGTACTTAATACCGATGAAATTTCTGTGTTTCATCGTCAATAAGAATGTCAGAGGGATACAGTAAACCTGAAGTGAAGCATCGGAATCTATAACTAGTGTCACAGGAATGGTTCAAATCATAGACAGTAAGAGGAGTCGGTTTTCTTGTACTTATGTCGGCGTTGTGACTTTTGTATTTAATTCCGATGAAATTTCTGTGTTTCATCGTCAATAAGAAGGTCAGAGGGATACAGTAAACCTTAAGTGAAGCATCGGAACCTATAACTAGTGGCACAGGAATGGTTTAAACATAGACTGTAAGAAGAGTCAGTTTTCTTGTACTTAAGTCGGCATTGTGCCTTTTGTAATTAATTCCGATGCAATTTTTGTGTTTCATCGTCAATTAGAAATTCAGAGGGACACAGTAAAGCTGAAGTGAAGCATTGGAATCTATAACTAGGGTCACAGGAATGGTTCAAAACTTAACCAGGAAGAAGAGTCAGTTTTCTTGTACTTAAGTCGGCTTTGTGCCTTTTGTATTTAATTCCGTTGCAATTTCTGTGTTTCATCGTCAATAAGAAGGTCAGAGCGATACAGTAAACCTGAGGTGAGGCATCGGAATCTATAACTAGTGTCACAGGAAAGGTTCAAATCATAGACAGTAAGAAGAGTCAGTTTTCTTGCACTTAAGTCGGCGTTGTGACTTTTGTATTTAATTCCGTTGCAATTTCTGTGTTTCATCGTCAATAAGAAGGTCAGAGCGATACAGTAAACCTGAGGTGAGGCATCGGAATCTATAACTAGTGTCACAGGAAAGGTTCAAATCATAGACAGTAAGAAGAGTCAGTTTTCTTGCACTTAAGTCGGCGTTGTGACTTTTGTATTTAATTACGATGAAATTTCTGTGTTTCATCGTCAATAAGAAGGTCAGAGGGATACAGTAAACCTGAAGTGAAGCATCGCAATCTATAACTAGTGTCACAGGAATGGTTCAAAACATAGACAGTAAGAAGAGTCAGTTTTCTTGTACTTAAGTCGGCATTGTTCTTTTTGTGTTTAATTTCGATGCAATTTCTGTGTTTCATCGTCAATAATTAGGTCAGAGGGATACAGTAAACCTGAAGTGAAGCATCGGAATCTATAACTAGTGTCACAGGAATGGTTCAAACATAGACAGTAAAAAGAGTCAGTTTACTTGTACTTAAGTCGGCATTGTGCCTTTTGTGTTTAATTTCGATGCAATTTCTGTGTTTCATCGTCAATAAGATGGTCAGAGGGATACAGTAAACCTGAAGTGAAGCATCGGAATCTATAACTAGTGTCACATGATTGGTTCAAAACATAGTCAGCAAGAAGTGTCAGTTATCTTGTACTTAAGTCGGCATTGTGCCTTTTGTATTTAATTCCGATGCAATTACAGTGTTTCATCGGCAATCAGAAGGTCAGAGGGATACAGTAAACCTGCAGTGAAGCATCGGAATCTATACTTAGTGTCACAGGAATGGTTCAAAACTTAGACAGTAAGAAGAGTCAATTTTCTTGTACTTAAGTCGGCATTGTGCCTTTTGTATTTAATTCCGATGCAATGTCTGTGTTTCATCGTCAATAAGAAGGTCAGTGGGATACAGTAAGCCTGAAGTGAAGCATTGGAAACTGTAACTAGTGTCACAGGAATGGTTCAAATCATAGACAGTAAGAAGAGTCAGTTTTCTTGTACTTATGACGGTATTGTGCTTTTGTATTTAATTCCGACGCAATTTCTGTGATTCATCGTCAATAAGAAGGTCAGAGGGATACAGTAAACCTGAAGTGAAGCATCGCATTCTGTATCTAGTGTCACAGGAATGGTTCAAAACATAGACACTAAGAACAGTCAGTTTTCTTGTACTTAAGTCGGCATTGTGCCTTTTGTATTTAATTCCGTTGCAATTTCTGTGTTTCATCGTCAGTAAGAAGGTCAGAGCGATACAGTAAACCTGAGGTGAGGCATCGGAATCTATAACTAGTGTCACAGGAAAGGTTCAAAGCATAGACAGTAAGAAGAGTCAGTTTTCTTGCACTTAAGTCGGCGTTGTGACTTTTGTATTTAATTACGATGAAATTTCTGTGTTTCATCGTCAATAAGAAGGTCGGAGGGATACTGTAAACCTGAAGTGAAGCATCGCAATCTATAACTAGTGTCACAGGAATAGTTCAATGCATAGACAATAAGAAGAGTCAGTTTTCTTGTACTTAAGTCGGCATTGTGCCTTTTCTATTTAATTCCGATGCAATTTCTGTGTTTCATCGTCAATAAGAAGCACAGAGGGATACGGTAAAAATGAAGTGGAGCATCGGAATCTATAAGTAGTGTCACAGGAATTGTTCAAATAATAGACAGTTATAAGAGTCAGTTTTCTTGTACTTAAGTCGGCATTGGGCCTTTTCTATTTAATTCCGATGCAATTTCTGTGTTTCATCGTCAATAAGAAGGTCAGAGGGATACAGTAAAATTAAGTGAAGCATCGGAATCTATAACTAGTGACACAGGAATGGTTCAAAACATAGACAGTAAGAAGAGTCAGTTTTCTTGTACTTAAGTCTGCATTGTGCTTCTTGTGTTTAATTCCGATGCAATTACTGTGTTTCATCGTCTATAATTAGGTCAGAGGGATACAGTAAACCTGAAGTGAAGCATCGGAATCTATAACTAGTGTCACAGGAATAGTTCAAACATAGATAGTAAGAAGAGTCAGTTTACTTGTACTTAAGTCGGCATTGTGCCTTTTGTGTTTAATTTCGATCCAATTTCTGTGTTTCATCGACAATAAGATGGTCAGAGGGATACAGTAAACCTGAAGTGAAGCATCTGAATCTATAACTAGTGTCACATGAATGGTTCAAAACATAGACAGTAAGAAGTGTCAGTTTTCTTGTACTTAACTCGGCATTGTGCCTTTTGTATTTAATTCCGATGCAATTACAGTGTTTCATCGTCAATAAGAAGGTCAGAGGTATACAGTAAACCTGAAGTGAAGCATGGGAATCTATAACTAGTGTCACAGGAATGGTTCAAATCTTAGACAGTAAGAAGAGTCAGTTTTCTTGTACTTAAGTCGGCATTGTGCCTTTTGTATTTAATTCCGTTGCAATGTCTGTGTTTCATCGTCAATAAGAAGGTCAGTGGGATACAGTAAGCCTGAAGTGAAGCATCGGAAACTATAACTATTGTCACAGGAATGGTTCAAATCATAGACAGTAAGAAGAGTCAGTTTTCTGGTACTTGCGACGGTATTGTGCTTTTGTTTTTAAATCCGATGCAATTTCTGTGATTCATCGTCAATAAGAAGGTCAGAGGGATACAGTCAACCTGAAGTGAAGCATCGGAATCTATATCTAGTGTCACAGGAATGGTTCAAAACATAGACAGTAAGAAGGGACAGTTTTCTTGTACTTAAGTCGGCATTGTGCCATTTGTATTTAATTCCGATGCAATTTCTGTGTTTCATCGTCAATAAGAAGGTCAGAGGGATACAGTAAACCTGAAGTGAAGCATCGGAATCTATAACTAGTGTCACATGAACCGTTCAAACCATAGACTGTATGAAGAGTCAGTTTTCCTGTACTTAAGTCGGCATTGTGCCTTATGTATAAATTTCCGATGCAATATCTGTGTTTCATCGTCAATAAGAAGGTCAGAAGGATACAGTAAACCTGAAGTGAAGCATCGGAATCTATAACTAATGTCACATGAATGGTTCAAAACATAGAGAGTAAGAAGAGTCAGTTATCTTGTACTTAAGTCGGCATTGTGCCTTTTGTATTGAATCGCGAAGCAATTTCTGTGTTTCATCGTCAATAAGAAGGTCAGAGGGATACAGTAAAGCTGACGTGAAGCTTCGGAAACTATAACTAGGGTCACAGGAATTGTTCAAAACTTAGACAGTAAGAAGAGTCAGTTTTCTTGTACGTAAGTCGGAATTGTGTTTTTTGTATTTAATTCCGTTGCAATTTCTCTGTTTCATCGTCAATGAGAGGGTCAGAGGGATACAGTAAACCTGAGGTGAAGCATCGCAATCTACAACTAGTGTCACAGGAATGGTACAAAACATAGACAATAGGAAGAGTCAGTTTTCTTGTACTTAAGTCGGCATTGTGCCTTTTCTATTTAATTCCGTTGCAATTTCTGTGTTTCATCGTCAATAAGAAGCACAGAGGGATACAGTAAAAATGAAGTGAAGCATCGGAATCTATAACTAGTGTCACAGTAATGGTTCAAAACATAGACAGTAAGAAGAGTCAGTTTTCTTGTACTTAAGTCTGCATTGTGCTTCTTGTGTTTAATTCCGATGCAATTACTGTGTTTCATCGTCAATAAGAAGGTCAGAGGGATACAGTAAAAATTAAGTGAAGCATCGGAATCTATAACTAGTGACACAGGAATGGTTCAAAACATAGACAGTAAGAAGAGTCAGTTTTCTTGTACTTAAGTCGGCATTGTGCTTTTTGTGTTTAACTCCGATGCAATTTCTGTGTTTCATCGTCAATAAGAAGATCAAAGGGATACAGTAAACCTGAAGTGGAGCATTGGAATCTATAACCGGTGTCACAGGAACGGTTTAAAACATAGTCAGTAAGAAGAGTCAGTTTTCTTGTACTTAAGTCGACATTGTGCCTGTTGTGTTTCATTTCGATGCAATTTCTGTGTTTCATCGTCAATAAGATGGTCAGAGGGATACAGTAAACCTGAAGTGAAGCATCGGAATCTATAACTAGTGTCACATGAATGGTTCAAAACATAGACAGTAAGAAGTGTCAGTTTTCTTGTTCTTAAGTCGGCATTGTGTCTTTTGTATTTAATTCCGATGCAATTACAGTGTTTCATCGTCAATAAGAAGGTCAGAGGGATACAGTAAACCTGATGCGAAGCATCGGAATCTATAACTAGTGTCACAGGAATGGTTCAAAATTAGACAGTAAGAAGAGTCAGTTTTCTTGTACTTAAGTCGGCATTGTGCCTTTTGTATTAAATTCCGATGCAATGTCTGTGTTTCATCGTCAATAAGAAGGTCAGAGGGATACAGTAAACCTGAAGTGAAGCATCGGAATCTATAACTAGTGTCACATGAACGGTTCAAACCATAGACTGTATGAAGAGTCAGTTTTCCTGTACTTAAGTCGGCATTGTGCCTTATGTATAAATTTCCGATGCAATATCTGTGTTTCATCGTCAATAAGAAGCACAGAGGGATACAGTAAAAATGAAGTGAAGCATCGAAATCTATAAGTAGTGTCACAGGAATGGTTCAAATAATAGACAGTTATAAGAGTCAGTTTTCTTGTACTTAAGTCTGCATTGTGCCTTTTGTGTTTAATTCCGATGCAATTTCTGTGTTTCATCGTCAATAATTAGCTCAGAGGGATACAGTAAACCTGAAGTGAAGCATCGGAATCTATAACTAGTGTCACAGGAATGGTTCAAACATAGACAGTAAGAAGAGTCAGTTTGCTTGTACTTAAGTCGGCATTGTGCCTTTTGTGTTTCATTTCGATGCAATGTCTGTGTTTCATCGTCAATAAGATGATCAGAGGGATACAGTAAACGTGAAGAGAAGCATCGGAATATATAACTAGTGTCACATGAATGGTTCAAAACATAGACAGTAAGAAGTGTCAGTTTTCTTGTACTTAAGTCGGCATTGTGCCTTTTGTATTTAATTCCGATGCAATTTCAGTGTTTCATCGTCAATAAGAAGGTCAGAGGGATACAGTAAACCTGAAGTGAAGCATCGGAATCTATAACTAGTGTCACAGGAATGGTTCAAACTTAGACAGTAAGAAGAGTCAGTTTACCTGTACTTTAATTCGGCATTGTGCCTTTTGTGTTTAATTTCGATGCAATATCTGTGTTTCATCGTCAATAAGATGGTCAGAGGGATACAGTAAACCTGAAGTGAAGCATCGGAATCTATAACTAGTGTCACAGGAATGGTTCAAACTTAGACAGTAAGAAGAGTCAGTTTACTTGTACTTAAGTCGGCATTGTGCCTTTTGTGTTTAATTTCGATGCAATATCTGTGTTTCATCGTCAATAAGATGGTCAGAGGGATACAGTCAACCTGAAGTGAAGCATCGGAATCTATATCTAGTGTCACAGGAATGGTTCAAAACATGGACAGTAAGAAGGGTCAGTTTTCTTGTACTTAAGTCGGCATTGTGCCTTTTGTATTTAATTCCGATGCAATTTCTGAGTTTCATCGTCAATAAGAAGGTCACAGGGATACAGTAAACCTGAAGTGAAGCATCGGAATCTATAACTAGTGTCACATGAACGGTTCAAACCATAGACTGTATGATGAGTCAGTTTTCCTGTATTTAAGTCGGCATTGTGCCTTATGTATAAATTTCCGATTCAATATCTGTGTTTCATCGTCAATAAGAAGGTGAGAAGGATACAGTAAACCTGAAGTGAAGCATCGGAATCTATAACTAATGTCGCATGAATGGTTCAAAACATAGAGAGTAAGAAGAGTTAGTTATCTTGTACTTAAGTCGGCATTGTGCCTTTTGTATTTAATCCCGATGCAATTTCTGTGTTTCATCGTCAATAAGCAGGTCAGAGGGATACAGTAAAGCTGACGTGAAGCTTCGGAATCTATAAATTGGGTCACAGGAATTGCTCAAAACTTAGACAGTGAGAAGAGTCAGTTTTCTTGTACTTAAGTCGGCATTGTGCCTTTTGTAATTAATTCCGATGCAATTTCGGTGTTTCATCGTCAATAAGAAGGTCTGAGGGATACAGTCAACCTGACGTGAAGCATCGGAATCTATAACTAGTGTCACAGGAATGGTTCAAGACAAAGACAGTAAAAAGAGTCAGTTTTCTTGTACTTAAGTCGGCATTGTGCCTTTTGTATTTATTTCCGTTGCAATTTCTGTGTTTCATCGTCAATAAGAGGGTCAGAGGGATACAGTGAACCTGAGGTGAAACATCGCAATCCATAACTAGTGTCACAGGAATGGTTCCAAACATAGACAGTAAGAAGAGTCAGTTTTCTTGTACTTAAGTCTGCATTGTGCCTTTTGTATTTAATTCCGATGCAATTTTCTGATTTTCATCGTCAATAAGAAGGTTGGAGGTATACAGTAAACCTGAAGTGAAGCATCGGAATCTATAACTAGTGTCACAGGAGTGGTTCAAAGCGTAGACAGTAAGAAGAGACAGTTTTCTTGTACTTAAGTCGGCATTGTGCCTTTTGTATTTAATTCCGATGAAATTTCTGTGTTTCATCGTCAATAAGAGGGTCAGAGGGATACAGTAAACCTGACGTGAATCATCCGTATCTATAACTAGTGTCACAGGAATGGTACAAAGCATAGACAGTTATAAGAGTCAGTTTTCTTGTACTTAAATCGGCATTGTGCCTTTTGTATTTAATTCCGATGCAATTTCAGTGTTTCATCGTCAATAAGAAGCACAGAGGGATACAGTAAAGATGAAGTGAAGCATCGGAATCTATATGTAGTGTCACAGGAATGGTTCAAATAATAGACAGTTATAAGAGTCAGTTTTTTGTACTTAAGTCGGCATTGGGCCTTTTCTATTTAATTCCGATGCAATTTCTGTGTTTCATCGTCAATAAGAAGGTCAGAGGGATACAGTAAAAATGAAGTGAAGGATCGGATTCTATAACTAGTGTCACAGGAATGGTTCAAAACATAGACAGAAAGAAGAGTCAGTTTTCTTGTACTTAAGTCGGCATTGTGCTTTTTGTATTTAACTCCGATGCAATATCTGTGTTTCATCGTCAATAAGAAGATCAAAGGGATACAGTAAACCTGAAGTGGAGCATCGGAATCTATAACTAGAGTCATAGGAATGGTTCAAAACATAGACAGTAAGAAGAGTCAGTTATCTTGTACTTAAGTCTGCATTGTGCCTTTTGTGTTTAATTCCGATGCAATTTCTGTGTTTCATCGTCAATAATTAGGTCAGAGGGATACAGTAAACCTGAAGTGAAGCATCGGAATCTATAACTAGTGTCACATAAATGGTTCAAACATAGACAGTAAGAAGAGTCAGTTTTCTTGTACTTAAGTCGGCATTGTGCCTTTTGTGTTTAATTTCGATGCAATGTCTGTGTTTCATCGTCAATAAGATAGTCAGAGGGATACAGTAAACGTGAAGTGAAGCATCGGAATGTATAACTAGTGTCACATGAATGGTTCAAAACATAGACAGTAAGAAGTGTCAGTTTTCTTGTACTTAAGTCGGCATTGTGCCTTTTGTATTTAATTCCGTTGCAATTTCAGTGTTTCATCGTCAATAAGAAGGTGAGAGGGATACAGTAAACCTGAAGTGAAGCATCGGAATCTATAACTAGTGTCACAGGAATTGTTCAAACATAGACAGTAAGAAGAGTCAGTTTACTTGTACTTAAGTCGGCATTGTGCCTTTTGTGTTTAATTTCGATGCAATATCTGTGTTTCATCGTCAATAAGATGGTCGGAGGGATACAGTAAACCTGAAGTGAAGCATCGGAATTTATAACTAGTGTCACAGGAATGGTTCAAATCATAGACAGTAAGAAGAGTCAGTTTTCTTGTACTTAAGACGGTATTGTGCTTTTGTATTTAATTCCGATGCAATATCTGTGATTCATCGTCAATAAGTAGGTCAGAGGGATACAGTCAACCTGAAGTGAAGCATCGGAATCTATATCTAGTGTCACAGGAATGGTTCAAAACATAGACAGTAAGAAGGGTCAGTTTTCTTGTACTTAAGTCAGCATTGTGCCTTTTGTATTTAATTCCGATGCAATTTCTGAGTTTCATCGTCAATAAGAAGGTCACAGGGATACAGTAAACCTGAAGTGAAGCATCGGAATCTATAACTAGTGTCACATGAACGGTTCAAACCATAGACTGTATGAAGAGTCAGTTTTCCTGTACTTAAGTCGGCATTGTGCCTTATGTATAAATTTCCGATGCAATATCTGTGTTTCATCGTCAATAAGAAGGTGAGAAGGATACAGTAAACCTGAAGTGAAGCATCGGAATCTATAACTAATGTCGCATGAATGGTTCAAAGCATAGAGAGTAAGAAGAGTTAGTTATCTTGTACGTAAGTCGGCATTGTGCCTTTTGTATTTAATCCCGATGCAATTTCTGTGTTTCATCGTCAATAAGCAGGTCAGAGGGATACAGTAAAGCTGACGTGAAGCTTCGGAATCTATAAATTGGGTCACAGGAATTGTTCAAAACTTAGACAGTGAGAGGAGTCAGTTTTCTTGTACTTAAGTCGGCATTGTGCCTTTTGTATTTAATTCCGATGCAGTTTCGGTGTTTCATCGTCAATAAGAAGGTCTGAGTTATACAGTCAACCTGACGTGAAGCATCGGAATCTATAACTAGTGTCACAGGAATGGTACAAAACAAAGACAGTAAGAAGAGTCAGTTTTCTTGTACTTAAGTCGGCATTGTGCCTTTTGTATTTATTTCCGTTGCAATTTCTGTGTTTCATCGTCAATAAGAGGGTCAGAGGGATACAGTAAACCTGAGGTGAAACATCGCAATCTATAACTAGTGTCACAGGAATGGTTCAAAACATAGACAGTAAGAAGAGTCAGTTTTATTGTACTTAAGTCGGCATTGTGCCTTTTAGATTTAATTCCGATGCAATTTTCTGATTTTCATCGTCAATAAGAAGGTCGGAGGTATACAGTAAACCTGAAGTGAAGCATCGGAATCTATAACTAGTGTCACAGGAGTGGTTCGAAGCATAGACAGTAAGAAGAGACAGTTTTCTTGTACTTAAGACGGCATTGTGCCTTTTGTATTTAATTCCGATGAAATTTCTGTGTTTCATCGTCAATAAGAGGGTCAGAGGGATACAGTAAACCTGACGTGAAGCATCCGTATCTATAACTAGTGTCACAGGAATGGTTCAAAGCATAGACAGTTATAAGAGTCAGTTTTCTTGTACTTAAATCGGCATTGTGCCTTTTCTATTTAATTCCGATTCAATTTCTGTGTTTCATCGTCAATAAGAATGTCAGAGTGATACAGTAAAAATGAAGTGAAGCATCGGAATCTGTAACTAGTGTCACAGGAATGCTTCAAAACATAGACAGTAAGAAGAGTCAGTTTTCTTGTACTTAAGTCGGCATTGTGCCTTTAAATTATATCCGATGCAATTTCTGTGTTTCATCGTCAATAAGTGGGTCAGAGGGATTTAGTAAACCTGAATTGAAGCATCGGAATCTATGACTAGTGCCACAGGAATGGTTCAAAACATACACAATAAGAAGAGTCAGTTTTCGTGTACTTAAGTCGGCATTGTGCCTTTTGTATTTAATTCCGATGCAATTTCTGTGTTTCATCGTCAATAAGAAGGACAGAGGGATACAGTAAACCTGAAGTGAAGCATCGGAATCTATAACTAGTGTCACATCAATGGTTCAAACGTAGGCAGGAAGAAGAGTCAGTTTTCTTGTACATAAGTCGGCATTGTGCCTTTTGTTTTTAATTCTGATGCAATTTCTGTGTTTCATCGTCAATAAGAAGGTCAGACGGATACAGTAAACCTGAAGTGAAGCATCGGAAACTATAACTAGTGTCACATGAATGGTTCAAAGCATAGACAGTAAGAAGTGTCATTTATCTTGTACTTAAGTCGGCATTGTGCCTTTTGTATTTAATTCCGATGCAATTTCTGTGTTTCATCGTCAATAAGAGGGTCAGAGGAATACAGTAAACGTAAAGTGAATCATCGGAATCTATAACTAGTGTCACAGGACTGGGTCAAAACATAGACAGTAAGAAGAGTCTGTTTTCTTGTACTTCAGTCGACATTGTGTCTTTTGCATTTAATTCCGAAGCAATTTCAGTGTTTCATCAACAAGCAAAATGTCAGAGGGATACAGTAAACCTGAAGTGAAGCATCGGAATCTATAACTAGTGTCATAGGTATGGTTCAAAGCTTAGACAGTAAGAAGAGTCAGTTTTCTTGTACATAAGTCGGCATTGTGCCTTTTGTATTTAATTCCGATGCAATATCTGTGTTTCATCGTCAATAAGAAGGTCAGTGGGATGCAGTAAACCTGAAGTGAAGCATCGGAATCTATAACTAGTATCACATGAATGGTTCAAAACATAGACAGTATGAAGAGTCAGTTTTCCTGTACTTGAGTCGGCATTGTGCCTTATGTATTAATTTCAGATTCAATTTCTGTGTTTCATCGTCAATAAGAAGGTAGGAGGGATACAGTAAACCTGAAGTGAAGCATCGGTATCTATAACTAATGTAACATGAATGGTTCAAAACATAGAGAGTAAGAAGAGTCAGTTATCTTGTTCTTAAGTCGGCATTGTGCTTTTTGTATTTAATTCCGATACAATTTCTGTGTTTCATTGTCAATAAGAAGGTCAGAGGGATACAGTAAACCTGAAGTGAGGCATCGGAATCTATAACTAGTGTCATAGGAATGGTTCAAAACATAGACAGTAAGAAGAGTCAGTTTTCTTGTACTTAAGTCGGTATTGTGCCTTTTGTATTTAATTCTGATGCAATATCCGTGTTTCATCGCCAATAAGAAGGTCAGAAGGATAGAGTAAACCTGAAGTGAAACATCGGAATCTATAACTAGTGTCACAGGAGTGGATCAAAACATAGACAGTAAGAAGAGTCAGTTTTCTTGTACTTAAGTCGGCATTGTGCTTTTTGTATTTAATTCCGTAGCAATATCTGTGTTTCATCGTCAATAAGAAGGTCCGAGGGAAACAGTAAACCTGGAGTAAAGCATCGGAATCTATAACTAGAGTCACGTGAATGGTTCAAATCATAGATAGTAAGAAGAGTCAGTTTTCTTGTACTTAAGTCGGTGTTGTGCGTTTTGTATTTAATTCTGATGCAATTTCTGTGTTTCATCGTCAATAAGAAGGTCAGAGGGATACAGTAAACCATTAGTGAAGCATCGGAATCTATAACTAGTTTCACATGAATGGTTCAAAGCATAGACAGTAAGAAGTGTCAGTTATCTTGTACTAAAGTCGGCATTGTGCCTTTTGTATTTAAATCCGATGCAATTTCTGTGTTTCATCATCAATAAGAAGGTCAGAGGGATACAGTAAACGTGAAGTGAAGCATCGGCATCTATAACTAGTGTCACAGGAATGGTTCGAAACATAGACAGTAAGAAGAATCAGTTTTCTTGTACTTAAGTCGGAATTGTTCCTTTTCTATGTAATTCCGACGCAATTTCTATGTTTCATCGTCATTAAGAAGGTCAAAGGGATAGAGTAAACCTGAAGTGAAACATCGGAATCTATAACTAGTGTCACAGGAAATTTTCAAAACATAGACACTAAGAAGAGTCAGTTTTCTTGTGCTTAAATCGGCATTGTTCCTTTTGTATTTAATTCCGATGCTATTTCTGTGTTTCATCGTCAATAAGAAGCACAGAGGGATACAGTAAAATTGAAGTGAAGCATCGGAATCTATAAGTAGTGTCACAGGAATGGTTCAAATAATAGACAGTTACAAGAGTCATTTTTCTTGTACTTAAGCCGGCATTGGGCCTTTTCTATTTAATTCCGATGCAATTTCTGTGTTTCATCGTCAATAAGAAGCACAGAGGGATACAGTAAAAATGAAGTGAAGCATCGGAATCTATAAGTAGTGTCACAGGAATGGTTCACATAATAGACAGTTATAAGAGTCAGATTTCTTGTACTTAAGTCGGCATTGGGCCTTTTCTATTTAATTCCGATGCAATTTCTGGGTCTCATCGTCAATAAGAAGGTCAGAGGGATACAGTAAAAATGAAGTGAAGCATCGGAATCTATAACTAGTGTCACATTAATGGTTCAAAACATAGACAGTAAGAAAAGTCAGTTTTCTTGTACTTAAGTCGGCATTGTGCTTTTTGTATTTAACTCCGACGCAATTTCTGTGTTTCATCGTCAATAAGAAGATCAAAGGGATACAGTAAACCTCAAGTGGAGCATCGGAATCTATAACTAGTGTCATAGGAATGGTTCAAAACATAGACAGTAAGAAGAATCAGTTTTCTTGTACTTAAGTCGGCATTGTGCCTTTTGTGTTTAATTTCGATGCAATGTCTGTGTTTCATCGTCAATAAGATAGTCAGAGGGATACAGTAAACGTGAAGTGAAGCATCGGAATATATAACTAGTGTCACATGAATGGTTCAAAACATAGACAGTAAGAAGTGTCAGTTTTCTTGTACTTAAGTCGGCATTGTGCCTTTTGTATTTAATTCCGATGCAATTTCAGTGTTTCATCGTCAATAAGAAGGTCAGAGGGATACAGTAAACCTGAAGTGAAGCATCGGAATCTATAACTAGTGTCACAGGAATGGTTCAAACATAGACAGTAAGAAGAGTCAGTTTACTTGTACTTAAGTCGGCATTGTGCCTTTTGTGTTTAATTTCGATGCAATATCTGTGTTTCATCGTCAATAAGATGGTCGGAGGGATACAGTAAACCTGAAGTGAAGCATCGGAATTTATAACAAGTGTCACAGGAATGGTTCAAATCATAGACAGTAAGAAGAGTCAGTTTTCTTGTACTTAAGACGGTATTGTGCTTTTGTATTTAATTCCGATGCAATATCTGTGATTCATCGTCAATAAGTAGGTCAGAGGGATACAGTCAACCTGAAGTGAAGCATCGGAATCTATATCTAGTGTCACAGGAATGGTTCAAAACATAGACAGTAAGAAGGGTCAGTTTTCTTGTACTTAAGTCAGCATTGTGCCTTTTGTATTTAATTCCGATGCAATTTCTGAGTTTCATCGTCAATAAGAAGGTCACAGGGATACAGTAAACCTGAAGTGAAGCATCGGAATCTATAACTAGTGTCACATGAACGGTTCAAACCATAGACTGTATGAAGAGTCAGTTTTCCTGTACTTAAGTCGGCATTGTGCCTTATGTATAAATTTCCGATGCAATATCTGTGTTTCATCGTCAATAAGAAGGTGAGAAGGATACAGTAAACCTGAAGTGAAGCATCGGAATCTATAACTAATGTCGCATGAATGGTTCAAAGCATAGAGAGTAAGAAGAGTTAGTTATCTTGTACGTAAGTCGGCATTGTGCCTTTTGTATTTAATCCCGATGCAATTTCTGTGTTTCATCGTCAATAAGCAGGTCAGAGGGATACAGTAAAGCTGACGTGAAGCTTCGGAATCTATAAATTGGGTCACAGGAATTGTTCAAAACTTAGACAGTGAGAAGAGTCAGTTTTCTTGTACTTAAGTCGGCATTGTGCCTTTTGTATTTAATTCCGATGCAGTTTCGGTGTTTCATCGTCAATAAGAAGGTCTGAGGGATACAGTCAACCTGACGTGAAGCATCGGAATCTATAACTAGTGTCACAGGAATGGTACAAAACAAAGACAGTAAGAAGAGTCAGTTTTCTTGTACTTAAGTCGGCATTGTGCCTTTTGTATTTATTTCCGTTGCAATTTCTGTGTTTCATCGTCAATAAGAGGGTCAGAGGGATACAGTAAACCTGAGGTGAAACATCGCAATCTATAACTAGTGTCACAGGAATGGTTCAAAACATAGACAGTAAGAAGAGTCAGTTTTATTGTACTTAAGTCGGCATTGTGCCTTTTAGATTTAATTCCGATGCAATTTTCTGATTTTCATCGTCAATAAGAAGGTCGGAGGTATACAGTAAACCTGAAGTGAAGCATCGGAATCTATAACTAGTGTCACAGGAGTGGTTCGAAGCATAGACAGTAAGAAGAGACAGTTTTCTTGTACTTAAGACGGCATTGTGCCTTTTGTATTTAATTCCGATGAAATTTCTGTGTTTCATCGTCAATAAGAGGGTCAGAGGGATACAGTAAACCTGACGTGAAGCATCCGTATCTATAACTAGTGTCACAGGAATGGTTCAAAGCATAGACAGTTATAAGAGTCAGTTTTCTTGTACTTAAATCGGCATTGTGCCTTTTCTATTTAATTCCGATGCAATTTCTGTGTTTCATCGTCAATAAGAATGTCAGAGTGATACAGTAAAAATGAAGTGAAGCATCGGAATCTGTAACTAGTGTCACAGGAATGCTTCAAAACATAGACAGTAAGAAGAGTCAGTTTTCTTGTACTTAAGTCGGCATTGTGCCTTTAAATTATATCCGATGCAATTTCTGTGTTTCATCGTCAATAAGTGGGTCAGAGGGATTTAGTAAACCTGAATTGAAGCATCGGAATCTATGACTAGTGCCACAGGAATGGTTCAAAACATACACAATAAGAAGAGTCAGTTTTCGTGTACTTAAGTCGGCATTGTGCCTTTTGTATTTAATTCCGATGCAATTTCTGTGTTTCATCGTCAATAAGAAGGACAGAGGGATACAGTAAACCTGAAGTGAAGCATCGGAATCTATAACTAGTGTCACATCAATGGTTCAAACGTAGGCAGGAAGAAGAGTCAGTTTTCTTGTACATAAGTCGGCATTGTGCCTTTTGTTTTTAATTCTGATGCAATTTCTGTGTTTCATCGTCAATAAGAAGGTCAGAGGGATACAGTAAACCTGAAGTGAAGCATCGGAAACTATAACTAGTGTCACATGAATGGTTCAAAGCATAGACAGTAAGAAGTGTCATTTATCTTGTACTTAAGTCGGCATTGTGCCTTTTGTATTTAATTCCGATGCAATTTCTGTGTTTCATCGCCAATAAGAGGGTCAGAGGAATACAGTAAACGTAAAGTGAATCATCGGAATCTATAACTAGTGTCACAGGACTGGGTCAAAACATAGACAGTAAGAAGAGTCTGTTTTCTTGTACTTCAGTCGACATTGTGTCTTTTGCATTTAATTCCGAAGCAATTTCAGTGTTTCATCAACAAGCAAAATGTCAGAGGGATACAGTAAACCTGAAGTGAAGCATCGGAATCTATAACTAGTGTCATAGGTATGGTTCAAAACTTAGACAGTAAGAAGAGTCAGTTTTCTTGTACATAAGTCGGCATTGTGCCTTTTGTATTTAATTCCGATGCAATATCTGTGTTTCATCGTCAATAAGAAGGTCAGTGGGATGCAGTAAACCTGAAGTGAAGCATCGGAATCTATAACTAGTATCACATGAATGGTTCAAAACATAGACAGTATGAAGAGTCAGTTTTCCTGTACTTGAGTCGGCATTGTGCCTTATGTATTAATTTCAGATTCAATTTCTGTGTTTCATCGTCAATAAGAAGGTAGGAGGGATACAGTAAACCTGAAGTGAAGCATCGGTATCTATAACTAATGTAACATGAATGGTTCAAAACATAGAGAGTAAGAAGAGTCAGTTATCTTGTTCTTAAGTCGGCATTGTGCTTTTTGTATTTAATTCCGATACAATTTCTGTGTTTCATTGTCAATAAGAAGGTCAGAGGGATACAGTAAACCTGAAGTGAGGCATCGGAATCTATAACTAGTGTCATAGGAATGGTTCAAAACATAGACAGTAAGAAGAGTCAGTTTTCTTGTACTTAAGTCGGTATTGTGCCTTTTGTATTTAATTCTGATGCAATATCCGTGTTTCATCGCCAATAAGAAGGTCAGAAGGATAGAGTAAACCTGAAGTGAAACATCGGAATCTATAACTAGTGTCACAGGAGTGGATCAAAACATAGACAGTAAGAAGAGTCAGTTTTCTTGTACTTAAGTCGGCATTGTGCTTTTTGTATTTAATTCCGTAGCAATATCTGTGTTTCATCGTCAATAAGAAGGTCCGAGGGAAACAGTAAACCTGGAGTAAAGCATCGGAATCTATAACTAGAGTCACGTGAATGGTTCAAATCATAGATAGTAAGAAGAGTCAGTTTTCTTGTACTTAAGTCGGTGTTGTGCGTTTTGTATTTAATTCTGATGCAATTTCTGTGTTTCATCGTCAATAAGAAGGTCAGAGGGATACAGTAAACCATTAGTGAAGCATCGGAATCTATAACTAGTTTCACATGAATGGTTCAAAGCATAGACAGTAAGAAGTGTCAGTTATCTTGTACTAAAGTCGGCATTGTGCCTTTTGTATTTAAATCCGATGCAATTTCTGTGTTTCATCATCAATAAGAAGGTCAGAGGGATACAGTAAACGTGAAGTGAAGCATCGGAATCTATAACTAGTGTCACAGGAATGGTTCGAAACATAGACAGTAAGAAGAATCAGTTTTCTTGTACTTAAGTCGGAATTGTTCCTTTTCTATGTAATTCCGACGCAATTTCTATGTTTCATCGTCATTAAGAAGGTCAAAGGGATAGAGTAAACCTGAAGTGAAACATCGGAATCTATAACTAGTGTCACAGGAAATTTTCAAAACATAGACACTAAGAAGAGTCAGTTTTCTTGTGCTTAAAACGGCATTGTTCCTTTTGTATTTAATTCCGATGCTATTTCTGTGTTTCATCGTCAATAAGAAGCACAGAGGGATACAGTAAAATTGAAGTGAAGCATCGGAATCTATAAGTAGTGTCACAGGAATGGTTCAAATAATAGACAGTTACAAGAGTCATTTTTCTTGTACTTAAGCCGGCATTGGGCCTTTTCTATGTAATTCCGATGCAATTTCTGTGTTTCATCGTCAATAAGAAGCACAGAGGGATACAGTAAAAATGAAGTGAAGCATCGGAATCTATAAGTAGTGTCACAGGAATGGTTCACATAATAGACAGTTATAAGAGTCAGATTTCTTGTACTTAAGTCGACATTGGGCCTTTTCTATTTAATTCCGATGCAATTTCTGGGTCTCATCGTCAATAAGAAGGTCAGAGGGATACAGTAAAAATGAAGTGAAGCATCGGAATCTATAACTAGTGTCACATTAATGGTTCAAAACATAGACAGTAAGAAAAGTCAGTTTTCTTGTACTTAAGTCGGCATTGTGCTTTTTGTATTTAACTCCGACGCAATTTCTGTGTTTCATCGTCAATAAGAAGATCAAAGGGATACAGTAAACCTCAAGTGGAGCATCGGAATCTATAACTAGTGTCATAGGAATGGTTCAAAACATAGACAGTAAGAAGAATCAGTTTTCTTGTACTTAAGTCGGCATTGTGCCTTTTGTGTTTAATTCCGATGCAATTTCTGTGTTTCATCGTCAATAATTAGGTCAGAGGGATACAGTAAACCTGAAGTGAAGCATCGGAATCTATAACTAGTGTCACATGAATGGTTCAAACATACACAGTAAGAAGAGTCAGTTTACTTGTACTTAAGTCGGCATTGTGCCTTTTGTGTTTAATTTCGATGCAATTTCTGTGTTTCATCGTCAATAAGAAGGTCAGAGGGATACAGTAAACCTGAAGTGAAGCATCGGAATCTATAACTAGTGTCACATGAACGGTTCAAACCATAGACTGTATGAAGAGTCAGTTTTCCTGTACTTAAGTCGGCATTGTGCCTTATGTATAAATTTCCGATGCAATATCTGTGGGTCATCGTCAATAAGAAGGTCAGAAGGATACGGTAAACCTGAAGTGAAGCATCGGAATCTATAACTAATGTCGCATGAATGGTTCAAAACATAGAGAGTAAGAAGAGTTAGTTGTCTTGTACTTAAGTCGGCATTGTGCCTTTTGTATTTAATTCCGTAGCAATTTCTGTGTTTCATCGTCAACAAGAAGGTCAGAGGGATACAGTAAAGCTGACGAGAAGCTTCGGAATCTATAAATAGGGTCACAGGAATTGTTCAAAACTTAAACAGTAAGAAGAGTCAGTTTTCTTGTACTTAAGTCGGCATTGTGCCTTTTGTATTTAATTCCGATGCAATTTCGGTGTTTCATCGTCAATAAGAAGGTCTGAGGGATACAGTAAACCTGACGTAAAGCATCGGAATCTATAACTAGTGTCACAGGAATGGTTCAAAACAAAGACAGTAAGAAAAGTCGGTTTTCTTGTACTTAAGTTGGCATTGTGCCTTTTGTATTTAATTCCGTTGCAATTTCTGTGTTTCATAGTCAATAAGAGGGTCAGAGGGATACAGTAAACCTGAGGTGAAACATCGCAATCTATAACTAGTGTCACAGGAATGGTTCAAAACATAGACAGTAAGAAGAGTCAGTTATCTTGTACTTAAGTCGGCATTGTGCCTTTTGTAATTAATTCCGATGCAGTTTTCTGATTTTCATCGTCAATAAGAAGGTCGGAGGTATACAATAAACCTGAAGTGAAGCATCGGAATCTATAACTAGTGTCACAGGAGTGGTTCAAAGCATAGACAGTAAGAAGAGACAGTTTTCTTGTACTTAAGTCGGCATTGTGCCTTTTGTATTTAATTCTGATGCAATTTCTGTGATTCATCGTCAATAAGAAGGTCCGAGGGATACAGTAAACCTGGAGTAAAGCATCGGAATCTATAACTAGTGTCACAGGAAAGGTTCAAAACATAGACACTAAGAAGAGTCAGTTTTCTTGTGCTTAAATCGGCATCATTCCTTTTGTATTTAATTCCGATGCAATTTCTGTGTTTCATCATCAATAAGAAGGTCACAGGGATAGAGTAAACATGAAGTGAAACATCGGAATCTATAACTAGTGTCACAGGAGTGGATCAAAACATAGACAGTTAGAAGAGTCAGTTTTCTTGTACTTAAGTCGGCATTGTGCTTTTTGTATATAATTTCGAAGCAATTTCTGTGTTTCATCGTCAATAAGAACGTCCGAGGGATACAGTAAACCTGGAGTAAAGCATCGGAATCTATAACTAGTGTCACGTGAATGGTTCAAAACATAGACACTAAGAAGAGTCAGTTTTCTTGTACTTAAGTCGGCGTTGTTCCTTTTGTATTTAATTCCGATGCAATTTCTGTGTTTCATCGTCAATAGGAAGGTCAGAGGGATACAGTAAACCTGCAGTGAAGCATCGGAATCTATTACTAGTGTCACAGGAATGGTTCAAAGCATAGACACTAGGAAGAGTCAGTTTTCTTGTACTTAAAACGGCATTGTGCCTTTTGTATTTAATTCCGATGCAATTTCTGTGTTTCATCGACAATAAGAAGGTCAGAGGGATACAGTAAACCTGAAGTGAAACATCGGAATCTATAACTAGTGTCACAGGAATGGATCAAAACATAGACACTAAGAAGAGTCAGTATTCTTCTACCTAATTCGGCATTGTGCCTTTTGTATCTAATTCCGACGCAATTTCTGTGTTTCATCGTCAATAAGAAGGTCAGAGGGATACAGTAAACCTGAAGTGAAGCATCGGAATCTATAACTAGTGTCACATCAATTTTTCAAACATAGGCAGTAAGAAGAGTCGGTTTTCTTGTACGTAAGTCGACATTGTGCCTTTTGTATTTAATTCTGATGCAATTTCTGTGTTTCATCGTCAATAAGAAGGTCAGAGGGATACAGTAAACGTGAAGTGAAGCATCGGAATCTATAACTAGTGTCACAGGAATGGTTCGAAATATAGACAGTAAGAAGAATCAGTTTCCTTGTACTTAAGTCGGAATTGTTCCTTTTCTATTTATTTCCGACGCTATTTCTATGTTTCATCGTCAATAAGAAGGTCAGAGGGATAGAGTAAACCTGAAGTGAAACATCGGAATCTATAACTAGTGTCACAGGAATGGATCAAAGCATTGACAGTAAGAAGAGTCAGTTTTCTTGTAATTAAGTCGGCATTGTGCCTTTTGTACTTAATTCCGATGCAATTGCAGTGTTTCATCGTCAATAAGAAGGTCAGAGGGATACAGTGAACCGGAAGTGAAGCATCGGAATCTATAAGTAGTGTCACAGGAATGGTTCAAAACATAGACAGTAAGATGAGTCAGTTTTCTTGTACTTAAGTCGGCATTGTGCCTTTTGTATTTAATTCCAATGCAATTTCTGTGTTTCATCGTCAATAGGAAGGTCAGAGGGATACAGTAAACCTGAAGTGAAGCATCGGAATCTATAAATAGTCTCACAGGAATGGTTGAAAACATAGACAGTAAGAAGAGTCAGTTTTCTTGTACTTAAGTCGGCATTCTGCCTTTTGTATTTAATTCCGATGAAATATCTGTGTTTCATCGTCAATATGAACTTCAGAGGTATACAGTAAACGTGAAGTGAAACATCGGAATCTATAACTAGTGTCACAGGAATGGTTGAAACATAGACAGTAAGAAGAATCAGTTTTCTTGTACTTAAGTCGGAATTGTTCCTTTTCTATTTAATTCCGACGCAATTACAATGTTTCATCGTCAATAAGAAGGTCAGAGGGATAGAGTAAACCTGAAGTGAAACATCGGAATCTATAACTAGTGTCACAGGAATGGGTCAAAGCATTGACAGTAAGAAGAGTCAGTTTTCTTGTACTTAAGTCGGCATTGTGCTTTTTGTATTTATTTCCGAAGCAATTTCCGTGTTTCATCGTCAATAAGAAGGTCCGAGGGATACAGTAAACCTGGAGTAAAGCATCGGAATCTATAACTAGTGTCACGTGAATGGTTCAAAACATAGACAGTAAGAAGAGTCAGTTTTCTTGTACTTAAGTCGGCAATGTGCCTTTTGAATTTAATTCCGATGCAATTTCTGTGTTTCATCGTCAATACGAAGGTTAGAGGGATACAGTAAACCTGAAGTGAAGCATCGGAATCTATAACTAGTGTCACAGGAATGGTTCAAAACATAGACAGTAAGAAGAGTCAGTTTTCCTGTACTTAAGTCGGCATTCTGCCTTTTGTATTTAATTCCGATGCAATATCTGTCTTTCATCGTCAATAAGAAGGTCGGAGGGATACAGAAAACCTGAAGTCAAGCATCGAAATCTATTACTAGTGTCACAGGAATGGTTCAAAACATAGACAGTAAGAAGAGTCAGTTTTCTTGTACTTAAGTCGGCATTCAGCCTTTTGTATTTAATTCCGATGCAATATCTGTGTTTCATCGTCAATATGAAGGTCATAGGGATACAGTAAACCTGAAGTGAAGCATCGGAATCTATAACTAGTGTCACAGGAATGGTTCAAACATAGACAGTAAGAGGAGTCAGTTTTCTTGTACTTAAGTCGGCATTGTGCTTTTTGTATTTAATTCCGAAGCAATTTCTGTCTCTCATCGTCAATAAGAAGGTCCGAGGGATACAGTAAACCTGGAGTAAAGCATCGGAATCTATAACTAGTGTCACGTGAATTGTTCAAAACATAGACAATAAGAAAAGTCAGTTTTCTTGTACTTAAATCGGCATTGTGCCTTTTTTTTTTAATTCCGATGCAATTTCTGTGTTTCATCGTCAATTAGAAGGTCAGAGGGATACAGTAAACCTGAAGTGAAGCATCGGAATCTATAACTAGTGTCATATCAATGGTTCAAACATAGGCAGTAAGAAGAGTCAGTTTTCTTGTACATAAGTCGGCATTGTGCCTTTTGTATTTAATTCCGATGCAAATTCAGTGTTTCATCAACAATCAAAAGGTCAGAGGGATACAGTAAACCTGAAGTGAAGCATCGGAATCTATAACTAGTGTCACAGGAATGGTTCAAAACTTAGAGAGTAAGAAGAGTCAGTTTTCTTGTACTTAAGTCGGCATTGTGCCTTTTGTATTTAATTCCAATGCAATATCTGTGTTTCATCGTCAATAAGAAGGTCAGAGGGATACAGTAAACCGGAAGTGAAGCATCGGAATCTATAACTAGTGTCACATGAATGGTTCAAAACATAGACAGTATGAAGAGTCAGTTTTCCTGTACTTGAGTCGGCATTGTGCCTTATGTATTAATTTCCGATGCAATTTCTGTGTTTCATCGTCAATAAGAAGGTCAGAGGGATTCAGTAAACCTGTAGTGAAGCATCGGAATTTAGAACTAGTGTCACAGGAATGGGTCAAAACATAGACAGTAAGAAGAGTCAGTTTTCTTGTACTTAAGTCGGTATTGTGCCTTTTGTATTGAATTCCGATGCAATATCCGTGTTTCATGTTCAAAAAGACTGTCAGAGGGATACAGTAAACCTGAAGTGAAGCATCGGAAACTATAACTAGTGTCACAGGAATGGTTCGAAACATAGACAGTCAGAAGAATTAGTTTTCTTGTACTTAAGTCGGAATTGTTCCTTTTCTATTTAATTCCGATGCAATTCTATGTTTCATCGTCAATAAGAAGGTCAGAGGGATAGAGTAAACCTGAAGTGAAACAACGGAATCTATAACTAGTGTCACAGGAATGGATCAAAACATAGACAGTACGAAGAGTCAGTTTTCTTGTACTTAAGTCGGCATCGTGCTTTTTGTATTTAATTCCGAAGCAATTTCTGTGTTTCATCGTCAATAAGAACGTCCGAGGGATACAGTAAACCTGGAGTAAAGCATCGGAATCTATAACTTGTGTCACGTGAATGGTTCAAAACATAGACAGTAAGAAGAGTCAGTTTTCTTGTACTTAAGTCGGCGTTGTGCATTTTGTATTTAATTCCGATGCAATTTCTTTGTTTCATCGTCAATAGGAATGTCAGAGGGATACAGTAAATCTGAAGTGAAGCATCGGAATCTATAACTAGTGTCACAGGAATGGTTCAAAACATAGACACCAAGAAGAGTCAGTTTTCTTGTGCTTAAATCGGCATTGTGCCTTTTGTATTTAATTCCGTTGCGATTTTTGTGTTTCATCGTCAATAAGAACGTCAGAGGGATACAGTAAACCTGAAGTGAAACATCAGAATCTGTAACTAGTGTCACAGGAATGGATCAAAACATAGACACTAAGAAGAGTCAGTTTTCTTGTACTTAAATCGGCATTGTGCCTTTTGCATTTAATTCCGATGCAATCTCTGTGTTTCATCGTCAATAAAAAGGTCAGAGGGATACAGTAAACCTGAAGTGAAGCATCGGAATCTATAACTAGTTTCACAGGAATGGTTCAAACATAGACAGTAAGAGGAGTCAGTTTTCTTGTACTTAAGTCGTAATTATGCCTTTTGTATATAATTCCGATGCAATTTCAAGGTTTCATCGTCAATAAGAAGGTCAGAGGGATACAGTGAACCTGAAGTGAAGCATCGGAATCTATAACTAGTGTCACAGGAATGGTTCGAAACATAGACAGTAAGAAGAATCAGTTTTCTTGTACTTAAGTCGGAATTGTTCCTTTTCTATTTAATTCCGATGCAATTTCTGTGTTTCATCGCCAATAGGAAGGTCAGAGGGATACAGTAAACCTGTAGTCAAGCATCGGAATCTATAACTAGTGTCACAGGAATGGTTCGAAACATAGACAGTAAGAAGAATCAGTTTTCTTGTACTTAAGTCGAAATTGTTCCTTTTCTATTTAATTCCGACGCAATTACAATGTTTCATCGTCAATAAGAAGGTCAGAGGGATAGAGTAAACCTGAAGTGAAACATCGGAATCTATAACTAGTGTCACATTAATGGGTCAAAGCATTGACAGAAAGAAGAGTCAGTTTTCTTGTACTTAAGTCGGCATTGTGCTTTTTGTATTTATTTCCGAAGCTATTTCTGTGTTTCATCGTCAATAAGAAGGTCCGAGGGATACAGTAAACCTGGAGTAAAGCATCGGAATCTATAACTAGTGTCACGTGAATGGTTCAAAACATAGACAGTAAGAAGAGTCTGTTTTCTTGTACTTAAGTCGGCGTTGTGCCTTTTGTATTTAATTCCGATGCAATTTCTGTGTTTCATCGTCAAAAGGAAGGTCAGAGGGATACAGTAAACCTGAAGTGAAGCTTCGGAATCTATAACTAGTGTCACAGGAATGGTTCAAAACATGGACACTAAGAAGAGACAGTTTTCTTGTGCTTAAATCGGCATTGTGCCTTTTGTGTTTAATTCCGATGCAATTTCTGTGTTTCATCGACAATAAGAATATCAGAGGGATACAGTTAACCTGCAGTGAAACAACGATATCTATAACTAGTCTCACAGGAATAGATCAAAACATAGACACTTAGAAGAGTCAGTTTTCTTGTACTTACATCGGCATTGTGAATTTTGTATTTAATTCCGATGCAATTTCTGTGTTTCATCGTCAATAAAAAGGTCAGAGGGATACAGTAAACCTGAAGTGAAGCATCGGAATCTATAACTATTGTCACAGGAATTGTTCAAACATAGACAGTAAGAGGAGACAGTTTTCTTGTACTTAAGTCGGCATTGTGCCTTTTGTATTTAATTCCGATGCAATTTCAGTGTTTCATCGTCAATAAGAAGGTCAGAGGGATACAGTGAACCGGAAGTGAAGCATCGAAATCTATAACTAGTGTCACAGGAATGGTTCAAAACATAGACAGTAAGAAGAGTCAGTTTTCTTGTACTTAAGGAGGCATTGTGCCTTTTGTATTTAATTCCGATGCAATTTCCGTGTTTCATCGTCAATAAAAAGGTCAGAGGGATACAGAAAACCTGAAGTCAAGCATCGAAATCTATAACTAGTGTCACAGGAATGGATCAAAACATAGACAGTAAGAAGAGTCAGTTTTCTTGTACTTAAGTCGGCATTCAGCCTTTTGTATTTAATTCCGATGCAATATCTGTGTTTCATCGTCAATATGGAGGTCAGAGTGATACAGTAAACCTGAAGTGAAGCATCGGAATCTATAACTAGTGTCACAGGAATGGTTCAAACATAGACAGTAAGAGGAGTCAGTTTTCTTGTACTTAAGTCGGCATTGTGCTTTTTGTATTTAATTCCGAAGCAATTTCTGTCTCTCATCGTCAATAAGAAGGTCCGAGGGATACAGTAAACCTGGAGTAAAGCATCGGAATCTATAACTAGTGTCACGTAAATGGTTCAAAACATAGACACTAACAATAGTCAGTTTTCTTGTACTTAAATCGGCATTGTGCCTTTTGTATTTAATTCCGATGCAATTTCCGTGTTTTATCGCCTATTAGAAGGTCAGAGGGATACAGTAAACCTGAAGTGAAGCATCGGAATCTATAACTAGTGTCATATCAATGGTTCAAACATAGGCAGTAAGAAGAGTCAGTTTTCTTGTACATAAGTCGGCATTGTGCCTTTTGTATTTAATTCCGATGCAAATTCAGTGTTTCATCAACAATCAAAAGGTCAGAGGGATACAGTAAACCTGAAGTGAAGCATCGGAATCTATAACTAGTGTCACAGGAATGGTTCAAAACTGAGACAGTAAGAAGAGTAAGTTTTCTTGTACTTAAGTCGGCATTGTGCCTTTTGTATTTAATTCCAATGCAATATCTCTGTTTCATCGTCAATAAGAAGGTCAGACTGATACAGTAAACCGGAAGTGAAGCATCGGAATCTATAACTAGTGTCACATGAATGGTTCAAAACATAGACAGTATGAAGAGTCAGTTTTCCTGTACTTAAGTCGGCATTGTGCCTTATGTATTACTTTCCGATGCAATTTCTGTGTTTCATCGTCAATAAGAAGGTCAGAGGGATTCAGTAAACCTGAAGTGAAACATCGGAATCTATAACTAGTGTCACAGGAATGGGTCAAAGCATTGACAGTAAGAGGAGTCATTTTTCTTGTACTTAAGTCGTCATTATGCCTTTTGTATATAATTCCGATGCAATATCTGTGTTTCATCGTAAATAAGAAGGTCAGAGGGATACAGTAAACCTGAAGTGAAGCATCGGAATCTATAACTATTGTCACAGGAATGGTTCAAAACATAGACAGTAAGAAGAGTCAGTTTTCTTGTACTTAAGTCGGCATTCTGCCTTTTGTATTTAATTCCGATGAAATATCCGTGTTTCATCGTCAATATGAAGGTCAGAGGTATACAGTAAACGTGACGTGAAGCATCGGAATCTATAACTAGTGTCACAGGAATGGTTCGAAACATAGACAGTAAGAAGAATCAGTTTTCTTGTACTTAAGTCGGAATTGTTCCTTTTCAATTTAATTCCGACGCAATTACTATGTTTCATCGTCAATAAGAAGGTCAGAGGGATAGAGTAAACCTGAAGTGAAACATCGGAATCTATAACTAGTGTCACAGGAATGGGTCAAAGCATTGACAGTAATAAGAGTCAGTTTTCTTGTACTTAAGTCGGCATTGTGCTTTTTGTATTTATTTCCAGAGCAATTTCTGTGTTTCATCGTCAATAAAAAGGTCCGAGGGATACAGTAAACCTGGAGTAAAGCATCGGAATCTATAACTAGTGTCACGTGAATGGGTCAAAACATAGACAGTAAGAAGAGTCAGTTTTCTTGTACTTAAGTCGGCGTTGTGCCTTTTGTATTTAATTCCGATGCAATTTCTGTGTTTCATCGTCAATAGGAAGGTCAGAGGTATACAGTAAACCTGAAGTGAAGCATCGGAATCTATAACTAGTGTCACAGGAATGGTTCAAAACATAGACACTAAGAAGAGTCAGTTTTCTTGTGCTTAAGTCGGCATTGTGCCTTTTGTATTTAATTCCGATGCAATTTCTGTGTTTCATCAACAATAAGAATATCAGAGGGATACAGTAAACCTGCAGTGAAACAACGATATCTATAACTAGTCTCACAGGAATGGATCAAAACATAGACACTTAGAAGAGTCAGTTTTCTTGTACTTACATCGGCATTGTGCCTTTTGTATTTAATTCAGATGCAATTTCTGTGTTTCATCGTCAATAAAAAGGTCAGAGGGATACAGTAAACCTGAAGTGAAGCATCGGAATCTATAACTAGTGTCACAGGAATGGTTCAAACATAGACAGTAAGAGGAGACAGTTTTCTTGTACTTAAGTCGGCATTGTGCCTTTTGTATTTAATTCCGATGCAATTTCAGTGTTTCATCGTCAATAAGAAGGTCAGAGGGATACAGTGAACCGGAAGTGAAGCATCGAAATCTATAACTAGTGTCACAGGAATGGTTCAAAACATAGACAGTAAGAAGAGTCAGTTTTCTTGTAATTAAGTCGGCATTGTGCCTTTTGTATTTAATTCTGATGCAATTTCTGTGTTTCATCGTCAATACGAAGGTCAGAGGGATACAGTAAACCTGAAGTGAAACATCGGAATCTATAACTAGTGTCACAGGAACGGTTCAAAACATAGACAGTAAGAAGGGCCAGTTTTCTTGTACTTAAGTCGGCATTGTGCCTTTTGCATTTAATTCCGATGCAATATCTGTGTTTCATCGTCAATAAGAAGGTCAGAGGGATACAGAAAACTTGTAGTCAAGCATCGAATTCTATAACTAGTGTCACAGGAATGGTTCAAAACATAGACAGTAAGAAGAGTCAGTTTTCTTGTACTTAAGTCGGCATTCAGCCTTTTGCATTTAATTCCGATGCAATATCTGCGTTTCATCGTCAATATGAAGGTCAGAGGGATACAGTAAACCTGAAGTGAAGCATCGGAATCTATAACTAGTGTCACAGGAATGGTTCAAACATAGACAGAAAGAGGAGTCAGTTTTCTTGTACTTAAGTCGGCATTGTGCTTTTTGTATTTAATTCCGAAGCAATTTCTGTCTCTCATCGTCAATAAGAAGGTCCGAGGGATACAGTAAACCTGGAGTAAAGCATCGGAATCTATAACTAGTGTCACGTGAATGGTTCAAAACATAGACACTAAGAATAGTCAGTTTTCTTGTACTTAAATCGGCATTGTGCCTTTTGTATTTAATTCCGATGCAATTTCTGTGTTTCATCGTCAATTAGAAGGTCAGAGGGATACAGTAAACCTGAAGTGAAGCATCGGAATCTATAACTAGTGTCATATCAATGGTTCAAACATAGGCAGTAAGAAGAGTCAGTTTTCTTGTACATAAGTCGGCATTGTGCGTTTTGTATTTAATTCCGATGCAAATTCAGTGTTTCATCAACAATCAAAAGGTCAGAGGGA
The DNA here is from genome assembly GCF_021461395.2 of Schistocerca americana. Taxonomy (NCBI): domain Eukaryota; kingdom Metazoa; phylum Arthropoda; class Insecta; order Orthoptera; family Acrididae; genus Schistocerca; species Schistocerca americana. The sequence goes on along the minus strand of NC_060121.1, from coordinate 6,638,408 downwards.
TACAGTAAACCTGAAGTGAAGCATCGGAATCCATAACTAGTGTCACAGGAATGGTTCAAAACTTAGACAGTGAGAAGAGTCAGTTTTCTTGTACTTAAGTCGGCATTGTGCCTTTTGTATTTAATTCCAATGCAATATCTGTGTTGCATCGTCAATAAGAAGTTCAGAGAGATACAGTAAACCGGAAGTGAAGCTGCGGAATCTATAACTAGTGTCACATGAATGGTTCAAAACATAGACAGTATGAAGAGTCAGTTTTCCTGTACTTAAGTCGGCATTGTGCCTTATGTATTAATTTCCGATGCAATTTCTGTGTTTCATCGTCAATAAGAAGGTCAGAGGGATTCAGTAAACCTGAAGTGAAGCATCGGAATTTAGAACTAGTGTCACAGGAATGGGTCAAAACATAGACAGTAAGAAGAGTCAGTTTTCTTGTACTTAAGTCGGTATTGTGCCTTTTGTATTTAATTCCGATGCAATATCCGTGTGTCATCTTCAAAAAGACGGTCAGAGGGATACAGTAAACCTGAAGTGAAGCATCGGAATCTATAAGTAGTGTCACAGGAATGGTTCGAAACATAGACAGTAAGAAGAATCAGTTTTCTTGTACTAAAGTCGGAATTGTTCCTTTTCTATTTAATTCTGATGCAATTTCTATGTTTCATCGTCAATAAGAAGGTCAGAGGGATAGAGTAAACCTGAAGTGAAACAACGGAATCTATAACTAGTTTCACAGGAATGGATCAAAACATAGACAGTACGAAGAGTCAGTTTTCTTGTACTTAAGTCAGCATCGTGCTTTTTGTATTTAATTCCGAAGCAATTTCTGTGTTTCATCGTCAATAAGAACGTCCGAGGGATACAGTAAACCTGGAGTAAAGCATCGGAATCTATAACTAGTGTCACGTGAATGGTTCAAAACATAGACAGTAAGAAGAGTCAGTTTTCTTGTACTTAAGTCGGCGTTGTGACTTTTGTATTTAATTCCGATGCAATTTCTGTGTTTCATCGACAATAGGAATGTCAGAGGGATACAGTAAACCTGAAGTGAAGCATCGGAATCTATAACTAGTGTCACAGGAATGGTTCAAAACATAGACACCAAGAAGAGTCAGTTTTCTTGTGCTTAAATCGGCATTGTGCCTTTTGTATTTAATTCCGTTGCAATTTCTGTGTTTCATCGTCAATAAGAACGTCAGAGGGATACAGTAAACCTGAAGTGAAACATCAGAATCTATAACTAGTGTCACAGGAATGGATCAAAACATAGACACTAAGAAGAGTCAGTTTTCTTGTACTTAAATCGGCATTGTGCCTTTTGTATTTAATTCCGATGCAATCTCTGTGTTTCATCGTCAATAAAAAGGTCAGAGGGATACAGTAAACCTGAAGTGAACCATCGGAATCTACAACTAGTGTCACAGGAATGGTTCAAACATAGACAGTAAGAGGAGTCAGTTTTCTTGTACTTAAGTCGGCAATGTGCGTTATGTATTTAATTCCGATAAAATATCTGTGCTTCATCCCCAATAAGAAGGGCAGAGGGATACAGTAAACCTAAAGTGAAGCATCGGAATCTATAACTAGTGTCATAGGAATGGTTCAAAACATAGACAGTTAGAAGAGTCAGTTTTCTTTAACTAAAGTAGGCATTGTGCCTTTTGTATTTAATTCCGATGCAATATCTGTGTTTCATCGTCAATAAGAAGGTCAGAGGGATACAGTAAACCTGAAGTGAAGCATCGGAATCTATAACTAGTGTCACATCAATGGTTCAAACATAGGCAGTAAGAAGAGTCAGTTTTCTTGTACATAAGTCGGCATTGTGCCTTTTGTATTTAATTCCGATGCAATTTCTGTGTTTCATCGTCAATAAGAAGGTCAGAGGGATTCAGTAAACCTGAAGTGAAGCATCGGAATCTATAACTAGTGTCACAGGAATGGTTCAAACATAGACTGTAAGAAGAGTCAGTTTACCTGTACTTCAGTCGGCATTGTGCCTTTTGTATTTAATTAAGATGCAATATCTGTGTTTCATCGTCAATAAGAAGGTCAGAGGGATACAGTATACCTGAAGTGAAGCATTGGAATCTATAACTAGTGTCACAGGAATGGTTCAATAATAGACAGTAAGAGGAGTCAGCTTTCTTGTACTTAAGTCGGCATTGTGCTTTTTGTATTTAATTCCGAAGCAATTTCTGTGTTTCATCGTCAATAAGAACGTCCGAGGGTTACAGTAAACCTGGAGTAAAGCATCGGAATCTATAACTAGTGTCACGTGAATGGTTCAAAACATAGATAGTAAGAAGAGTCAGTTTTCTTGTACTTAAGTCGGCTTTGTGACTTTTGTAATTAATTCCGATGCAATTTCTGTGTTTCATCGTCAATAGGAAGGTCAGAGGTATACAGTAAACCTGAAGTGAAGCATCGGAATCTATAACTAGTGTCACAGGAATGGTTCAAACATAGACAGTAAGAGGAGTCAGTTTTCTTGTACTTAAGTCGTCATTGTGCCTTTTCTATTTAATTCCGATGCAATTTCTGTGTTTCATCGCCAATAGGAAGGTCAGAGGGATACAGTAAACCTGTAGTCAAGCATCGGAATCTATAACTAGTGTCACAGGAATGGTTCAAAACATAGACAGTAAGAAGAGTCAGTTTTCTTGTACTTAAGTCGGCATTGTGCCTTTTGTATTTAATTCCCGTGAAATTTCTGTGTTTCATCGTCAATAAGAAGGTCTGAAGGATACAGTGGAGCTGAAGTGAAGCATCGTAATCTATAACTAGTGTCACAGGAATGGTTCAAATAATAGACAGTTATAAGAGTCAGTTTTCTTGTACTTAAGTCGGCATTGTGCCTTTTCAATTTAATTCCGATGCAATTTCTGTGTTTCATCGTCAATAAGAAGGTCAGAGTGATACAGTAAAAATGAAGTGAAGCATCGGAATTATATAACTAGTGTCACAGGAATGGTTCAAAACATAGACAGTAAAAAGAGTCAGTTTTCTTGTACTTAAGTCGGCATTGTGCCTTTTGTATTTAACTCCGATGCAATTTCTGTGTTTCATCGTCAATAAGAAGGTCAGAGGGATACAGTGATCCTGAAGTGAAGCATCGGAATCTATAACTAGTGTCACAGGAATGGTTCAAACATAGACAGTAAGAAGAGTCAGTTTACTTGTACTTTAGTTCTCATTGTGCCTTTTGTATTTAATTTCGATACAATTTCTGTGTTTCATCGTCAATAAGAAGGTCAGAGGGTTACAGTAAACCTGAAGTGAAGTATCGAAATCTATAACTAGTGTCACATGAATGGTTCAAAACATAGACAGTAAGAAGTGTCAGTTTTCTTGTACTTAAGTCGGCATTGTGCCTCTTATATTAAATTCCGATGCAATTTCAGTGTTTCATCGTCAATAAGAAGGTCAGAGAGATGCAGTAAACCTGAAGTGAAGCATCGGAATCTATAACTAGTGTCACAGGAATGGTTCAAAACATAGACAGTAAGAAGAGTCAGTTTTCTTGTACTTAAGTCGGCATTGTGCCTTTTGTATTTAATTCCGATGCAATTTCTGTGTTTCATCGTCAATAAGAAGCTTAGAGGGATACAGTAAAGCTGAAGTGAAGCATCGGAATCTACGAGGGCAGTTCAATAAGTAGTGCAACACATTTTTTTTCTCGGCCAATTTTGGTTGAAAAAACCGGAAATTTCTTGTGGATTATTTTCAAACATTCCCGCTTCGTCTCGTATAGTTTCATTGACTTCCGACAGGTGGCAGCGCTGTACGGAGCTGTTAAAATGGCGTCTGTAACGGATGTGCGTTGCAAACAACGGGCAGTGATCGAGTTTCTTTTGGCGGAAAACCAGGGCATCTCAGATATTCATAGGCGCTTGCAGAAGTCTAAGGTGATCTGGCAGTGGACAAAAGCACGGTGAGTCGTTGGGCAAAGCGTGTGTCATCATCGCCGCAAGGTCAAGCAAGACTGTCTGATCTTGCGCGTGCGGGCCGGCCGTGCGCAGCTGTGACTCCTGCAATGGCGGACCGTGCGAATTCACTCGTTCGAGATGATCTACGGATCTCCATCAAACAACTCAGTGCTCAACTTGACATCTCTCTTGGTAGTGCTGTCACAATTGTTCACCAGTTGGGATATTCAAAGGTTTGTTCCTGCTGGGTCCCTCGTTGTCTAACCGAACACCATAAAGAGCAAAGGAGAACCATCTGTGCGGAATTGCTTGCTCGTCATGTGGCTGAGCGTGACAATTTCTTGTCAAAGATTGTTACAGGCGATGAAACATGGGTTCATCACTTCGAACCTGAAACAAAACGGAAATCAATGGAGTGGCGCCACACCCACTCCCCTACCAAGAAAAAGTTTAAAGCCATACCCTCAGCCAGTAAAGTCATGGTTACAGTCTTCTGGGACGCTGAAGGGGTTATTCTGTTCGATGTCCTCCCCCATGGTCAAAAATCAACTCTGAAGTGTATTGTGCTACTCTTCAGAAATTGAAGAAACGACTTCAGCGTGTTCGTAGGCACAAAAATCTGAACGAACTTCTCCATCTTCATGACAACGCGAGACCTCACCAAGCCTTCGCACCCGAGAGGAGCTCACAAAACTTCAGTGGACTGTTCTTCCTCATGCACCCTACAGCCCCGATCTCGCACCGTCGGATTTCCATATGTTTGGCCCAATGAAGGACGCAATCCGTGGGAGGCACTACGCGGATGATGAAGAAGTTATTGATGCACTACGACGTTGGCTCCGACATCGACCAGTGGAATGGTACCGTGCAGGCATACAGGCCCTAATTTCAAGGTGGCGTAAGGCCGTAGCATTGAATGAAGATTACGTTGAAAAATAGTGTTGTGTAGCTAAAAGATTGGGGAATAACCTGGTGTATTTCAATGCTAAATAAAACAACCACTGTTTCAGAAAAAAAATGTGTTGCATTACTTATTGAACTGCCCTCGTATAACTAGTGTCACAGGAATGGTTCAAACTTAGACAGGAAGAAGAGTCAGTTCTCTTGTACTTAAGTCGGCATTGTGACTTTTGTATTTAATTCCGTTGCAATTTCTGTGTTTCATCGTCAATAAGAAGGTCGGAGGGATACAGTAAACCTGAGGTGAAGCAACGGAATCTATAACTAGTGTCACAGGAATGGTTCAAAACATAGACAGTAAGAATAGTCAGTTTTCTTGTACTTAAGTCAGCTTTGTGCCTTTTGTATTTCAATCCGATGAAATTTCTGTGTTTCATCGTCAATAAGAAGGTCGGAGGGATACAGTAAACCTGAAGTGAAGCATCGCAATCTATAACTAGCGTCACAGGAATGGTTCAAAGCATAGCCAATAAGAAGAGTCAGTTTTCTTGTACTTAAGTGGGCATTGTGCCTTTTCTATTTAATTCCGATGCAATTTCTGTGTTTCATCGTCAATACGAAGCACAGCGGGATACGTTAAAAATGAAGTGAAGTATCGGAATCTATAACTAGTGTCACAGGAATGGTTCAAAACATCGACAGTAAGAAGAGTCAATTTTCTTGTACTTATGTCGGCATTGTGCTTTTTGTATTTAACTCCAATGCAATTTCTGTGTTTCACCGTCAATAAGAAGGTCAGAGGGATACAGTAAACCTGAAGTGACGCATCGGAATCTATAACTAGTGTCACAGGAATGGTTAAAAACATAGACAGTAAGAAGAGTCAGTTTACTTGTACTTAAGTTCCCATTGTGCCTTTTGTATTTAATTTCGATGCAATTTCTGTGTTACATCGTCAATAAGAAGGTCAGAGGGTTACAGTAAACCTGAAGTGAAGCATCGGAATCTATAACTAGTGTCACATGAATGGTTCAAAACATAGACAGTAAGAAGTGTCAGTTTTCTTGTACTTAAGTCGGCATTGTGCCTTTTGTATTTAATTCCGATGCAATTTCAGTGTTTCATCGTCAATAAGAAGGTCAGAGGGATACACTAAACGTGAAGTGAAGCATCGGAATCTATAACTAGTGTCACAGGAATGGTTCAATCATAGACAGTAAGAAGACTCAGTTTTCTTGTACTTCAGTCGGCATTGTGCTATTTGTATTTAATTCCGATGCAATTTCTGTGTTTCATCGTCAATAAGAAGGTCAGAGGGAAGCAGTAAACCTGAAGTGAAGCATCGGAATCTGTATCTAGTGTCACAGGAATGGTTCAAAACATAGACAGTAAGAAGAGTCAGTTTTCTTGTACTTAAGTCGGCAATGTGCCTTTTGTATTTAAGTCCGATGCATTTTCTGTGTTTCATTGTCAATAAGAAGGTCAGAGGGATACAGTAAACCTGAAGTGAAGCATCGGAACCTATAACTAGTGGCACAAGAATGGTTCAAACATAGACAGTAAGAAGAGTCAGTTTTCTTATACATAAGTCGGCATTGTGCCTTTTGTATTTAATTCCGATGCAATTTCTGTGTTTAATCGTCAATAAGATGGTCAGAGAGATACAGTAAACCTGAAGTGAAGCATCGGAATCTATAACTAGTGTCACATGAATGGTTCAAAATATAGACAGTAAGAAGATTCAGTTATCTTGTACTTAAGTCGGCATTGTGCCTTTTGTATTTAATACCGATGAAATTTCTGTGTTTCATCGTCAATAAGAAGGTCAGAGGGATACAGTAAACCTGAAGTGAATCATCGGAATCTATAACTAGTGTCACAGGAATGGTTCAAATCATAGACAGTAAGAAGAGTCAGTTTTCTCGTACTTAAGTCGTCATTGTGCCTTTTGTATTTAATTCCGATGCAATTTCTGTGTTTCATCGTCAATAAGAAGGTCAGAGGGATACAGTAAAGCTGAAGTGAAGCATTGGAATCTATAACTAGTGTCACAGGAATGGTTCAAATCTTAGACAGGAAGAAGAGTCAGTTTTCTTGTACTTAAGTCGGCATTGTGCCTTTTGTATTTAATTCCGTTGCAATTTCTGTGCTTCATCGTCAATATGAAGGTCAGAGGGATACAGTAAAGCTGAGGTGAGGCATCGGAATCTATAACTAGTGTCACAGGAATGGTTCAAAACATAGACAGTAAGAAGAGTCAGTTTACTTGTACTTAAGTTCCCATTGTGCCTTTTGTATTTAATTTCGATGCAATTTCTGTGTTGCATCGTCAATAAGAAGGTCGGAGGGTTACAGTAAACCTGAAGTGAAGCATCGGAATCTATAACTAGTGTCACATGAATGGTTCAAAACATAGATAGTAAGAAGTGTCAGTTTTCTTGTACTTAAGTCGGCATTGTGCCTTTTGTATTTAATTCCGATGCAATTTCAGTGTTTCACCGTCAATAAGAAGTTCAGAGGGATACAGTAAACGTGAAGTGAAGCATCTGAAGCTATAACTAGTGTCACAGGAATGGTTCAAATCATAGACAGTAAGAAGAGTCAGTGTTCTTGTACTTAAGTCGGCATTGTGCTTTTTGTATTTAATTCCGATGCAATTTCTGTGTTTCATCGTCAATAAGAAGGTCAGACGGATGCAGTAAACCTGAAGTGAAGCATCGGAATCTGTATCTAGTGTCACAGGAATGGTTCAAAACATAGACAGTAAGAAGAGTCAGTTTTCTTGTACTTAAGTCGGCAATGTGCCTTTTGTATTTAAGTCCGATGCATTTTCTGTGTTTCATTGTCAATAAGAAGGTCAGAGGGATACAGTAAACCTGAAGTGAAGCATCGGAACCTATAACTAGTGGCACAGGAATGGTTCAAACATAGGCAGTAAGAAGAGTCAGTTTTCTTATACTTCAGTCGGCATTGTGCCTTTTGTATTTAATTCCGATGCAATTTCTGTGTTTAATCGTCAATAAGAAGGTCAGAGAGATACAGTAAACCTGAAGTGAAGCATCGGAATCTATAACTAGTGTCACATGAATGGTTCAAAACATAGACAGTAAGAAGATTCAGTTATCTTGTACTTAAGTCGGCATTGTGCCTTTTGTATTTAATACCGATGAAATTTCTGTGTTTCATCGTCAATAAGAAGGTCAGAGGGATACAGTAAACCTGAAGTGAAGCATCGGAATCTATAACTAGTGTCACAGGAATGGTTCAAAACATAGACAATAAGAAGAGTCAGTTTTCTCGTACTTCATTCGTCATTGTGCCTTTTGTATTTAATTCCGATGCAATTTCTGTGTTTCATCGTCAATAAGAAGGTCAGAGGGATACAGTAAAGCTGAAGTGAAGCATTGGAATCTATTACTAGTGTCACAGGAATGGTTCAAATCTTAGACAGGAAGAAGAGTCAGTTTTCTTGTACTTAAGTCGGCATTGTGCCTTTTGTATTTAATTCCGTTGCAATTTCTGTGCTTCATCGTCAATATGAAGGTAAGAGGGATACAGTAAAGCTGAGGTGAGGCATCGGAATCTATAACTAGTGTCACAGGAATGGTTCAAAACATAGACAGTAAGAATAGTCAGTTTTCTTGTACTTAAGTCGGCATTGTGCTTTTTGTATTTAATTCCGATGCAATTTCTGTGTTTCATCGTCAATAAGAAGGTCAGAGGGATGCAGTAAACCTGAAGTGAAGCATGGGAATCTGTATCTAGTGTCACAGGAATGGTTCAAAACATAGACAGTAAGAAGAGTCAGTTTTCTAGTACTTAAGTGGGCATTGTGCCTTTTGTATTTAATTCCGATGCAATTTCTATGTTTCATCGTCAATAAGAAGGTCAGAGGGATACAGTAAACCTGAAGTGAAGCATCGGAATCTATAACTAATGTCACATGAATGGTTCAAAACATAGACAGTAGGAAGAGTCAGTTATCTTGTACTTAAGTCGGCATTGTGCCTTTTGTATTTAATTCCGATGAAATTTCTGTGTTTCATCGTCAATAAGAAGGTCAGAAGGATACATTGGAGCTGAAGTGAATCATCGGAATCTATAACTAATGTCACATGAATGGTTCAAAACATAGACAGTAAGAAGAGTCAGTTTTCTTGTACTTAAGTTGGCATTGTGCCTTTTGTATTTAAATCCGATGGAATTTCTGTGTTTCATCGTCAATAAGAAGGTCGGAGGGATACAGTAAACCTGAAGTGAAACATCGCAATCTATAACTAGTGTCACAGAAATGGATCAAAGCATAGACAATAAGAAGAGTCAGTTTTCTTGTACTTAAGTCGGCATTGTACCCTTTGTATTTAATTCTGATGCAATTTCTGTGTTTCATCGTCAATAAGAAGGTCAGAAGGATACATTGGAGTTGAAGTGAAGCATCGGAATCCATAACTAATGTCACATGAATGGTTCAAAACATAGACAGTAAGAAGAGTCAGTTTTCTTGTACTTAAGTTGGCATTGTGCCTTTTGTATTTAATTCCGATGGAATTTCAGTGTTTCATCGTCAATAAGAAGGTCGGAGGGATACAGTAAACCTGAAGTGAAGCATCGCAATCTATAACTAGTGTCACAGGAATGGTTCAAAGCATAGACAATAAGAAGAGTCAGATTTCTTGTACTTAAGTCGGCATTGTGCCCTTTGTATTTAGGTCCGATGCAATTTCTGTGTTTCATCGTCAATAAGAAGGTCAGAAGGATACATTGGAGCTGAAGTGAAGCATCGGAATCTATAACTAATGTCACATGAATGGTTCAAATCATAGACAGTAAGAAGAGTCAGTTTTCTTGCACTTAAGTTGGCATTGTGCCTTTTGTATTTAATTCCGGGGGACTTTCTGTGTTTCATCGTCAATAAGAAGGTCGGAGGGATACAGTAAACCTGAAGTGAAGCATCGCAATCTATAACTAGTGTCACAGGAATGGTTCAAAGCATGGACAATAAGAATAGTCAGTTTTCTTGTACTTAAGTCGGCATTGTGCCCTTTGTATTTAATTCCGATGCAATTTCTGTGGTTCATCGTCAATAAGAAGGTGAGAAGGATACATTGGAGCTGAAGTGAAGCATCGGAATCTATAACTAATGTCACATGAATGGTTCAAAACATAGACAGTAAGAAGAGTCAGTTTTCTTGTACTTAAGTTGGCATTGTCCCTTTTGTATTTAATTCCGATGGAAATTCTGTGTTTCACCGTCAATAAGATGGTCGGAGGGTTACAGTAAACCTGAAGTGAAGCATCGGAATCTATAACTAGTGTCACATGAATGGTTCAAAACATAGACAGTAAGAAGTTTCAGTTTTCTTGTACTTAAGTCGGCATTGCGCCTTTTGTATTTAATTCCGATGCAATTTCAGTGTTTCATCGTCAATAACAAGGTCAGAGGGATACAGTAAACGTGAAGTGAAGCATCGGAAGCTATAACTAGTGTCACAGGAATGGTTCAGATCATAGACAGTAAGAGGAGTCAGTGTTCTTGTACTTAAGTCGGCATTGTGCTTTTTGTATTTAATTCCGATGCAATTTCTGTGTTTCATCGTCAATAAGAAGGTCAGACGGATGCAGTAAACCTGAAGTGAAGCATCGGAATCTGTATCTAGTGTCACAGGAATGGTTCAAAACATAGACAGTAAGAAGAGTCAGTTTTCTTGTACTTAAGTCGGCAATGTGCCTTTTGTATTTAAGTCCGATGCAATTTCTGTGTTTCATCGTCAATAAGAAGGTCAGAGGGATACAGTACAGCTAAAGTGAAGCATTGGAATCTATAACTAGTGTCACAGGAATGGATCAAATCTTAGACAGGAAGAAGAGTCAGTTTTCTTGTACTTAAGTCGGCATTGTGCCTTTTGTATTTAATTCCGTTGCAATTTCTGTGTTTCATCGTCAATAAGAAGGTCAGAGGGATACAGTAAAGCTGAGGTGAGGCATCGGAATCTATAACTAGTGTCACAGGAATGGTTCAAATCATAGACAGTAAGAAGAGTCAGTTTTCTTGTACTTAAGTCGGCATTGTGCCTTTTGTATTTAATTCCGATGAAATTTCTGTGTTTCATCGTCAATAAGAGGGTCAGAGGGATACAGTAAACCTGAAGTGAAGCATCGCAATCTATAACTAGTGTCACAGGAATGGTTCAAAGCATAGACAATAAGAAGAGTAAGTTTTCTTGTACTTAAGTCGGCATTGTGCCTTTTCTATTTAATTCCGATGTACTTTCTGTGTTTCATCGTCAATAAGAAGCACAGAGGGATACAGTAAAAATGAAGTGAAGCATCGGAATCTATAACTAGTGTCACAGGAATGGTTCATATAATAGACAGTTATAAGAGTTAGTTTTCTTGTACTTAAGTCGGCATTGGGCCTTTTCTATTTAATTCCGATGCAATTTCTGTGTTTCATCGTCAACAAGAAGGTCAGAGGGATACAGTAAAAATGAAGTGAAGCATCGGAATCTATAACTAGTGTCACAGGAATGGTTCAAATAATAGACAGTTATAAAAGTCAGTTATCTTGTACTTAAGTCGGCATTGTGCCATTTCTATTTAATTCCGATGCAATTTCTGTGTTTCATCGTTAATAAGAAAGTCACAGGGATACAGTAAACCTGAAGTGAAGCATCGGAATCTATAACTAGTGTCACAGGAATGGTTCAAACATAGACTGTAAGAAGAGTCAGGTTACTTGTACTTAAGTCGGCATTGTGCCTTTTGTATTTAATTTCGATGCAATTTCTGTGTTTCATCGTCAATAAGAAGGTCAGAGGGATACAGTTAACCTGAAGTGAAGCATCGGAATCTATAACTAGTGTCACATGAATGGTTCAAAACATAGACAGTAAGAAGTGTCAGTTGTCTTGTACGTAAGTCGGCATTGTGCCTTTTGTATTTAATTCCGATGCAATTTCAGTGTTTCATCGTCAATAAGAAGGTCAGAGGGATACAGTAAACGTGAAGTGAAGCATCGCAATCTATAACCAGTGTCACAGGAATGGTTCAAATCATAGACAGTAAGAAGTGTCAGTTTTCTTGTATGTAAGACGGCATTGTGCTTTTGTATTTAATTCCGAAGCAATTTCTGTGATTCATCGTCAATAAGAAGGTCAGAGGGATACAGTCAACCGGAAGTGAAGCATCGGAATCTATATCTAGTGTCACAGGAATGGTTCAAAACATAGACAGTAAGAAGAGTTAGTTTTCTTGTACTTAAGTCGGCATTGTGACTTTTGTATTTATTTCCGATGCAATTTCTATGTTTCATCGTCAATAAGAAGGTCAGAAGGATACATTGGAGCTGAAGTGAAGCATCGGAATCTATAACTAATGTCACATGAATGGTTCAGAACATAGACAGTAAGAAGAGTCAGTCTTCTTGTACTTAAGTTGGCATTGTGCCCTTTTGTATTTAATTCCGATGGAATTTCTGTGTTTCATCGTCAATAAGAAGGTCGGAGGGATACAGTAAACCTGAAGTGAAGCATCGTAATCTATAACTAGTGTCACAGGAATGGTTCAAAGCATAGACAATAAGAAGAGTCAGATTTCTTGTACTTAAGTCGGCATTGTGCCCTTTGTATTTAGTTCCGATGCAATTTCTGTGTTTCATCGTCAATAAGAAGGTCAGAAGGATACATTGGAGCTGAAGTGAAGCATCGGAATCTATAACTAATGTCACATGAATGGTTCAAAACATAGACAGTAAGAAGAGTCAGTTTTCTTGTACTTAAGTTGGCATTGTGCCTTTTGTATTTAATTCCGATGGAATTTCTGTGTTTCATCGTCAATAAGAAGGTCGGAGGGATACAGTAAACCTGAAGTGAAGCATCGCAATCTATAACTAGTGTCACAGGAATGGTTCAAAGCATGGACAATAAGAAGAGTCAGTTTTCTTGTACTTAAGTCGGCATTGTGCCCTTTGTATTTTATTCCGATGCAATTTCTGTGTTTCATCGTCAATAAGAAGGTCAGAAGGATACATTGGAGCTGAAGTGAAGCATCGGAATCTATAACTAATGTCACATGAATGGTTCAAAACAAAGACAGTAAGAAGAGTCAGTTTTCTTGTACTTAAGTTGGCATGGTCCCTTTTGTATTTAATTCCGATGGAATTTCTGTGTTTCATCGTCAATAAGAAGGTTGGAGAGTTACAGTAAACCTGAAGTGAAGCATCGGAATCTATAACTAGTGTCACATGAATGGTTCAAAACATAGACAGTAAGAAGTTTCAGTTTTCTTGTACTTAAGTCGGCGTTGCGCCTTTTGTATTTAATTCCGATGCAATTTCAGTGTTTCATCGTCAATAACAAGGTCAGAGGGATACAGTAAACGTGAAGTGAAGCATCGGAAGCTATAACTAGTGTCACAGGAATGGTTCAGATCATAGACAGTAAGAGGAGTCAGTGTTCTTGTACTTAAGTCGGCATTGTGCTTTTTGTATTTAATTCCGATGCAATTTTAGTGTTTCATCGTCAATAAGAAGGTCATACGGATGCAGTAAACCTGAAGAGAAGCATCGGAATCTGTATCTAGTGTCACAGGAATGGTTCAAAACATAGACAGTAAGAAGAGTCAGTTTTCTTGTACTTAAGTCGGCAATGTGCCTTTTGTATTTAAGTCCGATGCAATTTCTGTGTTTCATCGTCAATAAGAAGGTCAGAGGGATACAGTAAAGCTGAAGTGAAGCATTGGAATCTATAATTAGTGTCACAGGAATGGTTCAAATCTTGGACAGGAAGAAGAGTCAGTTTTCTTGTACTTAAGTCGGCATTGTGCCTTTTGTATTTAATTCCGTTGCAATTTCTGTGTTTCATCGTCAATAAGAAGGTCAGAGGGATACAGTAAAGCTGAGGTGAGGCATCGGAATCTATAACTATTGTCACAGGAATGGTTCAAAACATAGACAGTAAGAAGAGTCAGTTTTCTTGTACTTAAGTCGGCATTGTGCCTTTTGTATTTAATTCCGATTAAATTTCTGTGTTTCATCGTCAATAAGAAGGTCAGAGGGATACAGTAAACCTGAAGTGAAGCATCGTAATCTATAACTAGTGTCACAGGAATGGTTCAAAGCATAGACAATAAGAAGAGTAAGTTTTCTTGTACTTAAGTCGGCATTGTGCCTTTTCTATTTAATTCCGATGTACTTTCTGTGTTTCATCGTCAATAAGAAGCACAGAGGGATACAGTAAAAATGAAGTGAAGCATCGGAATCTATAACTAGTGTCACAGGAATGGTTCATATAATAGACAGTTATAAGAGTCAGTTTTCTTGTACTTATGTCGGCATTGTGCCTTTTCTATTTAATTCCGATGCAATTTCTGTGTTTCATCGTCAATAAGAAAGTCACAGGGATACAGTAAACCTGAAGTGAAGCATCGGAATCTATAACTAGTGTCACAGGAATGGTTCAAACATAGACTGTAAGAAGAGTCAGGTTACTTGTACCTAAGTCGGCATTGTGCCTTTTGTATTTAATTTCGATGCAATTTCTGTGTTTCATCGTCAATAAGAAGGTCAGAGGGATACAGTTAACCTGAAGTGAAGCATCGGAATCTATAACTAGTGTCACATGAATGGTTCAAAACATAGACAGTAAGAAGTGTCAGTTTTCTTGTACTTAAGTCGGCATTGTGCCTTTTGTATTTAATTCCGATGCAATTTCAGTGTTTCATCGTCAATAAGAAGGTCAGACGGATACAGTAAACGTGAAGTGAAGCATCGGAATCTATAACTAGTGTCACAGGAATGGTTCAAATCATAGACAGTAAGAAGAGTCAGTTTTCTTGTACGTAAGACGGCATTGTGCTTTTGTATTTAATTCCGAAGCAATTTCTGTGATTCATCGTCAATAAGAAGGTCAGAGGGATACAGTCAACCGGAAGTGAAGCATCGGAATCTATATCTAGTGTCAAGGGAATGGTTCAAAACATAGACAGTAAGAAGAGTTAGTTTTCTTGTACTTAAGTCGGCATGGTGACTTTTGTATTTAATTCCGATGCAATTTCTATGTTTCATCGTCAATAAGAAGGTCAGAGGGATACAGTAAACCTGAATTGAAGCATCGGAATCTATAAGTAGTGTCACAGGAATGGTTCAAATCATAGACAGTAAGAAGAGTCAGTTTTCTTGTACTTAAGACGGCATTGTGCTTTTGTATTTAATTCCGATGCAATTTCTGTGATTCATCGTCAATAAGAAGGTCAGAGGGATACAGTCAACCGGAAGTGAAGCATCGGAATCTATATCTAGTGCCACAGGAATGGTTCAAAACATAGAGACTAAGAAGAGTCAGTTATCTTGTACTTTAGTCTTCATTGTGCCTTTTGTATTTAATCCCGATGCAATTTCTGTGTTTCATCGTCAATAAGAAGGTCAGAGGGATACAGTAAACCTGAAGTGAAGCATCGGAATCTATAACAAGTGTCACAGGAATGGTTCAAAACATAGACAGTAAGAAGAGTCAGTTTTCTTGGACTTATGTCGTCATTGTGCCTTTTGTATTTAATTCCGATGCAATGTCTGTGTTTCATCGTCAATAAGAAGGTCAGAGGGACACAGTAAAGCTGACGTGAAGCTTCGTAATCTATAACTAGGGTCACAGGAATTGTTCAAAACTTAGACAGTAAGAAGAGTCAGTTTTCTTGTACTTAAGTCGGCATTGTGCCCTTTGTATTTAATTCCGATGCAATTTCTATGTTTCATCGTCAATAAGAAGGTCAGAGGGATACAGTAAACCTGAAGTGATGCATCGGAATCTATAACTAATGTCACATGAATGGTTCAAAACATAGACAATAAGAAGAGTCAGTTATCTTGTACTTAAGTCGGCATTGTGCCTTTTAAATTTGATTCCGATGAAATTTCTGTGTTTCATCGTCAATAAGAAGGTCAGAAGGATACATTGGAGCTGAAGTGAAGCATCGGAATCTATAACTAAAGTCACATGAATGGTTCAAAACATAGACAGTAAGAAGAGTCAGTTTTCTTGTACTTAAGTCGGCATTGTGCCTTTTGTATTTAATTCCGATGAAATATCTGTGTTTCATCGTCAACAAGAAGGTCGGAGGGATACAGTAAACCTGAAGTGAAGCATCGCAATCTATAACTAGTGTCACAGGAATGGTTCAAAACATAGACAGTAAGAAGAGTCAGTTTTCTTGTACTTAAGTCGGCATTGTGCCTTTTGTATTTAATTCCGATGAAATATCTGTGTTTCATCGTCAATAAGAAGGTCAGAGGGATACAGTAAACCTGAAGTGAAGCATCCTAATCTATAACTAGTGTCACAGGAATGGTTCAAAGCATAGACAATAAGAAGAGTCAGTTTTCTTGTACTTAAGTCGGCATTGTGCCTTTTCTATTTAATTCCGATGTAATTTCTGTGTTTCATCGTCAATAAGAAGCACAGAGGTATACAGGAAAAATGAAGTGAAGCATCGGAATCTATAACTAGTGTCACAGGAATGGTTCAAATAATAGACAGTTATAAGAGTCAGTTTTCTTGTACTTAAGTCGGCATTGGGCCTTTTCTATTTAATTCCGATGCAATTTCTGTGTTTCATCGTCAACAAGAAGGTCAGCGTGATACAGTAAAAATGAAGTGAAGCATCGGAATCTATAACTAGTGTCACAGGAATGGTTCAAAACATAGACAGTAAGAAGAGTCAGTTTTCTTGTACTTAAGTCGGCATTGTTCCTTTTGTATTTAACTCCGATGCAATTTCTGTGTTTCAGCGTCAATAAGAAGATCAGAGGGTTACAGTAAACCTGAAGTTGAGCATTGGAATCTATAACTAGTGTCACAGGAATGGTTCAAAACATAGACAGTAAGAAGAGTCAGTTTTATTGTACTTAAGTCGGCATTGTGCCTTTTGTATTTAATTCCGATGCAATTTCTGTGTTTCATCGTCAATAAGAAAGTCACAGGGATACAGTAAACCTGAAGTGAAGCATCGGAATCTATAACTAGTGTCACAGGAATGGTTCAAACATAGACTGCAAGAAGAGTCAGGTTACTTGTACTTAAGTCGGCATTGTGCCTTTTGTATTTAATTCCGATGCAATTTCTGTGATTCATCGTCAATAAGAAGGTCAGAGGGATACAGTCAACCGGAAGTGAAGCATCGGAATCTATATCTAGTGTCACAGGAATGGTTCAAAACATAGACAGTAAGAAGAGTCAGTTTTCTTGTACTTAAGTCGGCATTGTGACTTTTGTATTTAATTCCGATGCAATTTCTATGTTTCATCGTCAATAAGAAGGTCAGAGGGATACAGTAATCCTGAAGTGAAGCATCGGAATCAATAACTAGTGTCACAGGAATGGTTCAAATCATAGACAGTAAGAAGAGTCAGTTTTCTTGTACTTAAGTCGGCATTGTGCTTTTGTATTTAATTCCGATGCAATTTCTGTGATTCATCGTCAATAAGAAGTCAGAGGGATACAGTCAACCGGAAGTGAAGCATCGGAATCTATATCTCGTGTCACAGGAATGGTTCAAAACATAGACAGTAGGAAGGGTCAGTTTTCTTGTACTTAAGTCGGCTTTGTGACTTTTGTATTTAATTCCCATGCAATTTCTGTGTTTCATCGTCAATAAGAAAGTCAGAGGGATACAGTAAAGCTGAAGTGAAGCATCGGAATCTATAACTAGTGTCACATGAACGGTCCAAACCATAGACAGCATGAAGAGTCAGTTTTCCTGTACTTAAGTCGGCATTGTGCCTTATGTATAAATTTCCGATGCAATTTCTGTGTTTCATCGTCAATAAGAAGGTCAGAAGGATACAGTAAACCTGAAGTGAAGCATCGGAATCTGTAACTAATGTCACATGAACGGTTCAAAACGTAGAGAGTAAGAAGAGTCAGTTATCTTGTACTTAAGTCGGCATTGTGCCTTTTGTATTTAATCCCGATGCAATTTCTGTGTTTCATCGTCAATAAGAAGGTCAGAGGGATACAGTAAACCTGAAGTGAAGCATCGGAATCTATAACTAGTGTCACAGGAATGGTTCAAAACATAGACAGTAAGAAGAGTCAGTTTTCTAGTACTTATGTCGGCATTGTGCTTTTGTATTTAATTCCGATGCAATTTCTGTGATTCATCGTCAATAAGAAGTCAGAGGGATACAGTCAACCGGAAGTGAAGCATCGGAATCTATATCTAGTGTCGCAGGAATGGTTCAAAACATAGACTGTAGGAAGAGTCAGTTTTCTTGTACTTAAGTCGGCATTGTGACTTTTGTATTTAATTCCCATGCAATTTCTGTGTTTCATCGTCAATAAGAAAGTCAGAGGGATACAGTAAACCTGAAGTGAAGCATCGGAATCTATAACTAGTGTCACATGAACGGTTCAAACCATAGACAGCATGAAGAGTCAGTTTTCCTGTACTTAAGTCGGCATTGTGCCTTATGTATAAATTTCCGATGCAATTTCTGTGTTTCATCGTCAATAAGAAGGTCAGAAAAATACAGTAAACCTGAAGTGAAGCATCGGAATCTATAACTAATGTCACATGAATGGTTCAAAACGTAGAGAGTAAGAAGAGTCAGTTATCTTGTACTTAAGTCGGCATTGTGCCTTTTGTATTTAATCCCGATGCAATTTCTGTGTTTCATCGTCAATAAGAAGGTCAGAGGGATACAGTAAACCTGAAGTGAAGCATCGGAATCTATAACTAGTGTCACAGGAATGGTTCAAACCATAGACAGTAAGAAGAGTCATTTTTCTAGTACTTATGTCGGCAGTGTGCCTTTTGTATTTAATTCCGATGCAACGTCTGTGTTTCATCGTCAATAAGAAGGTCAGAGGGACACAGTAAAGCTGACGTGAAGCTTCTGAATCTATAACTAGGGTCACAGGAATTGTTCAAAACTTAGACAGTAAGAAGAGTCAGTTATCTTGTACTTAAGTCGGCATTGTGCCTTTTAAATTTAATTCCGATGAAATTTCTGTGTTTCATCGTCAATAAGAAGGTCAGAAGGATACATTGGAGCTGAAGTGAAGCATCGGAATCTATAACTTATGTCACATGAATGGTTCAAAATATAGACAGTAAGAAGAGTCAGTTTTCTTGTACTTAAGTCGGCATTGTGCCTTTTGTATTTAATTCCGATGAAATATCTGTGTTTCATCGTCAACAAGAAGGTCGGAGGGATACAGTAAACCTGAAGTTAAGCATCGCAATCTAAAACTAGTGTCACAGGAATGGTTCAAAGCACAGACAATAAGAAGAGTCAGTTTTCTTGTACTTAAGTCGGCATTGTGACTTTTGTATTTAACTCCGATGCAATTTCTGTGTTTCATCGTCAATAAGAAGGTCAGAGGGATACAGTGATCCTGAAGTGAAGCATCTGAATCTATAACTAGTGTCACAGGAATGGTTCAAACATAGACAGTAAGAAGAGTCAGTATACTTGTACGTTAGTTGGCATTGTGCGTTTTGTATTTAATACCGATGAAATTTCTGTGTTTCATCGTCAATAAGAAGGTCAGAGGGATACAGTAAATCTGAAGTGAAGCATCGGAATCTATAACTAGTGTCACAGGAATGGTTCAAAACATAGACAGTAAGAAGAGTCAGTTTTCTTGTACTTAAGTCGTCATTGTGCCTTTTGTATTTAATTCCGATGCAATTTCTGTGTTTCATCGTCAATAAGAAGGTTAGAGGGATACAGCAAAGCTGAAGTGAAGCATTGGAATCTATAACTAGTGTCACAGGAATGGTTCAAATCTTAGACAGGAAGAAGAGTCAGTTTTCTTGTACTTAAGTCGGCATTGTGCCTTTTGTATTTAATTCCCTTGCAATTTCAGTGTTTCATCGACATTAAGAAGGTCAGAGGGATACAGTATTCCTGAGGTGAGGCATCGGAATCTGTAACTAGTGTCACAGGAATGGTTGAAAACATAGACAGCAAGCAGAGTCAGTTTTCTTGTACATAAGTCGGCATTGTGACTTTTGTATTTAATTCCGATGAAATTTCTGTGTTTCATCGTCAATAAGAAGGTCAGAGGGATACAGTAAACCTGAAGTGAAGCATCGCAATCTATAACTAGTGTCACAGGAATGGTTCAAAGCATAGACAATAAGAAGAGTCAGTTTTCTTGTACTTAAGTCGGCATTGTGCCTTTTGTATTTAATTCCGATGCAATTTCTGTGATTCATCGTCAATAAGAAGGTCAGAGGGATACAGTCAACCGGAAGTGAAGCATCGGAATCTATATCTAGTGTCACAGGAATGGTTCAAAACATAGACAGTAAGAAGAGTCAGTTTTCTTGTACTTAAGTCGGCATTGTGACTTTTGTATTTAATTCCGATGCAATTTCTATGTTTCATCGTCAATAAGAAGGTCAGAGGGATACAGTAAACCCGAAGTGAAGCATCGGAATCTATAACTAGTGTCACAGGAATGGTTCAAATCATAGACAGTAAGAAGAGTCAGTTTTCTTGTACTTAAGTCGGCATTGTGCTTTTGTATTTAATTCCGATGCAATTTCTGTGATTCATCGTCAATAAGAAGTCAGAGGGATACAGTCAACCGGAAGTGAAGCATCGGAATCTATATCTAGTGTCACAGGAATGGTTCAAAACATAGACAGTAGGAAGAGTCAGTTTTCTTGTACTTAAGTCGGCATTGTGACTTTTGTATTTAATTCCCATGCAAATTCTGTGTTTCATCGTCAATAAGAAAGTCAGAGGGATTCAGTAAACCTGAAGTGAAGCATCGGAATCTATAACTAGTGTCTCATGAACGGTTCAAACCATAGACAGCATGAAGAGTCAGTTTTCCTGTACTTAAGTCGGCATTGTGCCTTATGTATATATTTCCGATGCAATTTCTGTGTTTCATCGTCAATAAGAAGTCAGAGGGATACAGTCAACCGGAAGTGAAGCATCGGAATCTATATCTAGTGTCGCAGGAATGGTTCAAAACATAGACTGTAGGAAGAGTCAGTTTTCTTGTACTTAAGTCGGCATTGTGACTTTTGTATTTAATTCCCATGCAATTTCTGTGTTTCATCGTCAATAAGAAAGTCAGAGGGATACAGTAAACCTGAAGTGAAGCATCGGAATCTATAACTAGTGTCACATGAACGGTTCGAACCATAGACAGCATGAAGAGTCAGTTTTCCTGTACTTAAGTCGGCATTGTGCCTTATGTATATATTTCCGATGCAATTTCTGTGTTTCATCGTCAATAAGAAGTCAGAGGGATACAGTCAACCGGAAGTGAAGCATCGGAATCTATATCTAGTGTCGCAGGAATGGTTCAAAACATAGACTGTAGGAAGAGTCAGTTTTCTTGTACTTAAGTCGGCATTGTGACTTTTGTATTTAATTCCCATGCAATTTCTGTGTTTCATCGTCAATAAGAAAGTCAGAGGGATACAGTCAACCGGAAGTGAAGCATCGGAATCTATAACTAATGTCACATGAATGGTTCAAAACGTAGAGAGTAAGAAGAGTCAGTTATCTTGTACTTAAGTCGGCATTGTGCCTTTTGTATTTAATCCCGATGCAATTTCTGTGTCTCATCGTCAGTAATAAGGTCAGAGGGATACAGTAAACCTGAAGTGAAGCATCGGAATCTATAACTAGTGTCACAGGAATGGTTCAAAACATAGACAGTAAGAAGAGTCAGTTTTCTAGTACTTATGTCGGCATTGTGCCTTTTGTATTTAATTCCGATGCAATGTCTGTGTTTCATCGTCAATAAGAAGGTCAGAGGGACACAGTAAAGCTGACGTGAAGCTTCTGAATCTATAACTAGGGTCACAGGAATTGTTCAAAACTTAGACAGTAAGAAAAGTCAGTTTTCTTGTACTTAAGTCGGCATTGTGTATTTTGTATTTAATTCCGATGCAATTTCCATGTTTCATCGTCAATAAGAAGGTCAGAGGGATACAGTACACCTGAAGTGAAGCATCGGAATCTATAACTAATGTCACATGAATGGTTCAAAACATAGACAGTAAGAAGAGTCAGTTATCTTGTACTTAAGTCGGCATTGTGCCTTTTGTATTTAATTCCGATGAAATTTCTGTGTTTCATCGTCAATAAGAAGGTCAGAAGGATACATTGGAGCTGAAGTGAAGCATCGGAATCTATAACTAACGCCACATGAATGGTTCAAAACATAGACAGTAAGAAGAGTCAGTTTTCTTGTACTTAAGTCGGCATTGTGCCTTTTGTAACTAATTCCGATGAAATATCTGTGTTTCATCGTCAACAAGAAGGTCAGAGGGATCCAGTAAACCTGAAGTGAAGCATCGCAATCTATAACTAGTGTCACAGGAATGGTTCAAAGCATAGACAATAAGAAGAGTCAGTTTTCTTGTACTTAAGTTGGCATTGTGACTTTTGAATTTAACTGCGATGCAATTTATGTGTTTCATCGTCAATAAGAAGGTCAGAGGGATACAGTGATCCTGAAGTGAAGCATCGGAATCTATAACTAGTGTCACAGGAATGGTTCAAACATAGACAGTAAGAAGAGTCAGTTTACTTGTACATTAGTTGGCATTGTGCCTTTTGTATTTATTTTCGTTGCATTTTCTGTGTTTCATCGCCAATAAGAAGGTCAGAGGGTTACAGTAAACCTGAAGTGAAGCATCGGAATCTATAATTAGTGTTACATGAATGGCTCATAACATAGGCAGTAAGAAGTGTCAGTTTTCTTGTACTTAATTCGTCATTGTGCCTTTTGTATTTAATTCCGATGCAATTTCTGTGTTTCATCGTCAATAAGAAGGTCAGAGAGATACAGTAAAGCTGAATTGAAGCATTGGAATCTATAACTAGTGTCACAGGAATGGTTCAAACATAGACTGCAAGAAGAGTCAGGTTACTTGTACTTAAGTCGGCATTGTGCCTTTTGTATTTAATTCCGATGCAATTTCTGTGATTCATCGTCAATAAGAAGGTCAGAGGGATACAGTCAACCGGAAGTAAAGCATCGGAATCTATATCTAGTGTCACAGGAATGGTTCAAAACATAGACAGTAAGAAGAGTCAGTTTTCTTGTACTTAAGTCGGCATTGTGACTTTTGTATTTAATTCCGATGCAATTTCTATGTTTCATCGTCAATAAGAAGGTCAGAGGGATACAGTAATCCTGAAGTGAAGCATCGGAATCAATAACTAGTGTCACAGGAATGGTTCAAATCATAGACAGTAAGAAGAGTCAGTTTTCTTGTACTTAAGTCGGCATTGTGCTTTTGTATTTAATTCCGATGCAATTTCTGTGATTCATCGTCAATAAGAAGTCAGAGGGATACAGTCAACCGGAAGTGAAGCATCGGAATCTATATCTCGTGTCACAGGAATGGTTCAAAACATAGACAGTAGGAAGGGTCAGTTTTCTTGTACTTAAGTCGGCTTTGTGACTTTTGTATTTAATTCCCATGCAATTTCTGTGTTTCATCGTCAATAAGAAAGTCAGAGGGATACAGTAAAGCTGAAGTGAAGCATCGGAATCTATAACTAGTGTCACATGAACGGTTCAAACCATAGACTGCATGAAGAGTCAGTTTTCCTGTACTTAAGTCGGCATTGTGCCTTATGTATAAATTTCCGATGCAATTTCTGTGTTTCATCGTCAATAAGAAGGTCAGAAGGATACAGTAAACCTGAAGTGAAGCATCGGAATCTATAACTAATGTCAAATGAACGGTTCAAAACGTAGAGAGTAAGAAGAGTCAGTTATCTTGTACTTAAGTCGGCATTGTGCCTTTTGTATTTAATCCCGATGCAATTTCTGTGTTTCATCGTCAATAAGAAGGTCAGAGGGATACAGTAAACCTGAAGTGAAGCATCGGAATCTATAACTAGTGTCACAGGAATGGTTCAAAACATAGACAGTAAGAAGAGTCAGTTTTCTAGTACTTATGTCGGCATTGTGCTTTTGTATTTAATTCCGATGCAATTTCTGTGATTCATCGTCAATAAGAAGTCAGAGGGATACAGTCAACCGGAAGTGAAGCATCGGAATCTATATCTAGTGTCGCAGGAATGGTTCAAAACATAGACAGTAGGAAGAGTCAGTTTTCTTGTACTTAAGTCGGCATTGTGACTTTTGTATTTAATTCCCATGCAATTTCTGTGTTTCATCGTCAATAAGAAAGTCAGAGGGATACAGTAAACCTGAAGTGAAGCATCGGAATCTATAACTAGTGTCACATGAACGGTTCAAACCATAGACAGCATGAAGAGTCAGTTTTCCTGTACTTAAGTCGGCATTGTGCCTTATGTATAAATTTCCGATGCAATTTCTGTGTTTCATCGTCAATAAGAAGGTCAGAAGGATACAGTAAACCTGAAGTGAAGCATCGGAATCTATTACTAATGTCACATGAATGGTTCAAAACGTAGAGAGTAAGAAGAGTCAGTTATCTTGTACTTAAGTCGGCATTGTGCCTTTTGTATTTAATCCCGATGCAATTTCTGTGTTTCATCGTCAATAAGAAGGTCAGAGGGATACAGTAAACCTGAAGTGAAGCATCGGAATCTATAACTAGTGTCACAGGAATGGATCAAACCATAGACAGTAAGAAGAGTCATTTTTCTAGTACTTATGTCGGCATTGTGCCTTTTGTATTTAATTCCGATGCAATGTCTGTGTTTCATCGTCAATAAGAAGGTCAGAGGGACACAGTAAAGCTGACGTGAAGCTTCTGAATCTATAACTAGGGTCACAGGAATTGTTCAAAACTTAGACAGTAAGAAGAGTCAGTTATCTTGTACTTAAGTCGGCATTGTGCCTTTTAAATTTAATTCCGATGAAATTTCTGTGTTTCATCGTCAATAAGAAGGTCAGAAGGATACATTGGAGCTGAAGTGAAGCATCGGAATCTATAACTTATGTCACATGAATGGTTCAAAATATAGACAGTAAGAAGAGTCAGTTTTCTTGTACTTAAGTCGGCATTGTGCCTTTTGTATTTAATTCCGATGAAATATCTGTGTTTCATCGTCAACATGAAGGTCGGAGGGATACAGTAAACCTGAAGTGAAGCATCGCAATCTAAAACTAGTGTCACAGGAATGGTTCAAAGCACAGACAATAAGAAGAGTCAGTTTTCTTGTACTTAAGTCGGCATTGTGACTTTTGTATTTAACTCCGATGCAATTTCTGTGTTTCATCGTCAATAAGAAGGTCAGAGGGATACAGTGATCCTGAAGTGAAGCATCTGAATCTATAACTAGTGTCACAGGAATGGTTCAAACATAGACAGTAAGAAGAGTCAGTATACTTGTACGTTAGTTGGCATTGTGCGTTTTGTATTTAATACCGATGAAATTTCTGTGTTTCATCGTCAATAAGAAGGTCAGAGGGATACAGTAAATCTGAAGTGAAGCATCGGAATCTATAACTAGTGTCACAGGAATGGTTCAAAACATAGACAGTAAGTAGAGTCAGTTTTCTTGTACTTAAGTCGTCATTGTGCCTTTTGTATTTAATTCCGATGCAATTTCTGTGTTTCATCGTCAATAAGAAGGTTAGAGGGATACAGCAAAGCTGAAGTGAAGCATTGGAATCTATAACTAGTGTCACAGGAATGGTTCAAATCTTAGACAGGAAGAAGAGTCAGTTTTCTTGTACTTAAGTCGGCATTGTGCCTTTTGTATTTAATTCCCTTGCAATTTCAGTGTTTCATCGACATTAAGAAGGTCAGAGGGATACAGTATTCCTGAGGTGAGGCATCGGAATCTATAACTAGTGTCACAGGAATGGTTGAAAACATAGACAGCAAGCAGAGTCAGTTTTCTTGTACATAAGTCGGCATTGTGACTTTTGTATTTAATTCCGATGAAATTTCTGTGTTTCATCGTCAATAAGAAGGTCAAAGGGGTACAGTAAACCAGAAGTGAAGCATCGCAATCTATAACTAGTGTCACAGGAATGGTTCAAAGCATAGACAATAAGAAGAGTCAGTTTTCTTGTACTTAAGTCGGCATTGTGCCTTTTGTATTTAATTCCGATGCAATTTCTGTGATTCATCGTCAATAAGAAGGTCAGAGGGATACAGTCAACCGGAAGTGAAGCATCGGAATCTATATCTAGTGTCACAGGAATGGTTCAAAACATAGACAGTAAGAAGAGTCAGTTTTCTTGTACTTAAGTCGGCATTGTGACTTTTGTATTTAATTCCGATGCAATTTCTATGTTTCATCGTCAATAAGAAGGTCAGAGGGATACAGTAAACCCGAAGTGAAGCATCGGAATCTATAACTAGTGTCACAGGAATGGTTCAAATCATAGACAGTAAGAAGAGTCAGTTTTCTTGTACTTAAGTCGGCATTGTGCTTTTGTATTTAATTCCGATGCAATTTCTGTGATTCATCGTCAATAAGAAGTCAGAGGGATACAGTCAACCGGAAGTGAAGCATCGGAATCTATATCTAGTGTCACAGGAATGGTTCAAAACATAGACAGTAGGAAGAGTCAGTTTTCTTGTACTTAAGTCGGCATTGTGACTTTTGTATTTAATTCCCATGCAAATTCTGTGTTTCATCGTCAATAAGAAAGTCAGAGGGATTCAGTAAACCTGAAGTGAAGCATCGGAATCTATAACTAGTGTCTCATGAACGGTTCAAACCATAGACAGCATGAAGAGTCAGTTTTCCTGTACTTAAGTCGGCATTGTGCCTTATGTATATATTTCCGATGCAATTTCTGTGTTTCATCGTCAATAAGAAAGTCAGAAGGATACAGTAAACCTGAAGTGAAGCATCGGAATCTATAACTAATGTCACATGAATGGTTCAAAACGTAGAGAGTAAGAAGAGTCAGTTATCTTGTACTTAAGTCGGCATTGTGCCTTTTGTATTTAATCCCGATGCAATTTCTGTGTCTCATCGTCAATAATAAGGTCAGAGGGATACAGTAAACCTGAAGTGAAGCATCGGTATCTATAACTAGTGTCACAGGAATGGTTCAAAACATAGACAGTAAGAAGAGTCAGTTTTCTAGTACTTATGTCGGCATTGTGCCTTTTGTATTTAATTCCGATGCAATGTCTGTGTTTCATCGTCAATAAGAAGGTCAGAGGGACACAGTAAAGCTGACGTGAAGCTTCTGAATCTATAACTAGGGTCACAGGAATTGTTCAAAACTTAGACAGTAAGAAAAGTCAGTTTTCTTGTACTTAAGTCGGCATTGTGCCTTTTGTATTTAATTCCGATGCAATTTCTATGTTTCATCGTCAATAAGAAGGTCAGAGGGATACAGTACACCTGAAGTGAAGCATCGGAATCTATAACTAATGTCACATGAATGGCTCAAAACATAGACAGTAAGAAGAGTCAGTTATCTTGTACTTAAGTCGGCATTGTGCCTTTTGTATTTAATTCCGATGAAATTTCTGTGTTTCATCGTCAATAAGAAGGTCAGAAGGATACATTGGAGCTGAAGTGAAGCATCGGAATCTATAACTAATGCCACATGAATGGTTCAAAACATAGACAGTAAGAAGAGTCAGTTTTCTTGTACTTAAGTCGGCATTGTGCCTTTTGTAACTAATTCCGATGAAATATCTGTGTTTCATCGTCAACAAGAAGGTCAGAGGGATCCAGTAAACCTGAAGTGAAGCATCGCAATCTATAACTAGTGTCACAGGAATGGTTCAAATCATAGACAGTAAGAAGAGTCAGTTTTCTTGTACTTAAGACGGCATTGTGCTTTTGTATTTAATTCCGATGCAATTTCTGTGTTTCATCGTCAATAAGATGGTCAGAGGGATACAGTAAACCTGAGGTGAGGCATCGGAATCTATAACTAGTGTCACAGGAATGGTTCAAAACATAGACAGTAAGAAGAGTCAGTTTTCTTGTACATTAGTCGGCATTGTGCCTTTTGTATTTAATTCCGATGAAATTTCGGTGTTTCATCGTCAATAAGAAGGTCAGAGGGATACAGTAAACCTGAAGTGAAGCATCGCAATCTATAACTAGTGTCACAGGAATGGTTCAAACATAGACAGTAAGAAGAGTCAGTTTACTTGTACATTAGTTGGCATTGTGCCTTTTGTATTTATTTTCGTTGCATTTTCTGTGTTTCATCGCCAATAAGAAGGTCAGAGGGTTACAGTAAACCTGAAGTGAAGCATCGGAATCTATAATTAGTGTTACATGAATGGCTCATAACATAGGCAGTAAGAAGTGTCAGTTTTCTTGTACTTAAGTCGTCATTGTGCCTTTTGTATTTAATTCCGATGCAATTTCTGTGTTTCATCGTCAATAAGAAGGTCAGAGAGATACAGTAAAGCTGAATTGAAGCATTGGAATCTATAACTGGTGTCACAGGAATGGTTCAAATCTTAGACAGGAAGAAGAGTCAGTTTTCTTGTACTTAAGTCGGCATTGTGCTTTTGTATTTCATTCCGTTGCAATTTCTGTGTTTCATCGTCAATAAGATGGTCAGAGGGATACAGTAAACCTGAGGTGAGGCATCGGAATCTATAACTAGTGTCACAGGAATGGTTCAAAACATAGACAGTAAGAAGAGTCAGTTTTCTTGTACATTAGTCGGCATTGTGCCTTTTGTATTTAATTCCGGTGAAATTTCGGTGTTTCATCGTCAATAAGAAGGTTAGAGGGATACAGTAAACCTGAAGTGAAGCATCGCAATCTATAACTAGTGTCACAGGAATGGTTCAAAGCATAGACAATAAGAAGAGTCAGTTTTCTTGTACTCAAGGCGGCATTGTGCTTTTTATATTTAATTCCGATGTAATTTTTGTGTTTCATCGTCAATTAGAAGCACAGAGGGATACAGTAAAAATGAAGTGAAGCATCGGAATCTATAACTAGTGTCACAGGAATGGTTCAAATAATAGACAGTTATAAGAGTCAGTTTTGTTGTACTTAAGTCGGCATTGGGCCTTTTCAATTTAATTCCGATGCAATTTCTGTGTTTCATCGTCAATAAGAAGGTCAGAGGGATACAGTGAAAATGAAGTGAAGCATCGGAATCTATAACTAGTGTCACAGGAATGGTTCAAATCATAGACAGTAAGAAGAGTCAGTTTTCTTGTACTTAAGACGGCATTGTGCTTTTGTATTTAATTCCGATGCAATTTCTGTGATTCATCGTCAATAAGAAGGTCAGAGGGATACAGTCAACCGGAAGTGAAGCATCGGAATCTATATCTAGTGTCACAGGAATGGCTCAAAACATAGACAGTAAGAAGAGTCAGTTATCTTGTACTTAAGTCGGCATTGTGACTTTTGTATTTAATTCCGATGCAATTTCTACGTTTCATCGTCAATAAGAAGGTCAGAGGGATACAGTAAACCTGAAGTGAAGCATCGGAATCTATAACTAGTGTCACAGGAATGGTTCAAATCATAGACAGTAAGAAGAGTCAGTTTTCTTGTACTTAAGACGGCATTGTGCTTTTGTATTTAATTCCGATGCAATTTCTGTGATTCATCGTCAATAAGAAGTCAGAGGGACACAGTCAACCGGAAGTGAAGCATCGGAATCTATATCTAGTGTCACAGGAATGGTTCAAAACATAGACAGTAAGAAGAGTCAGTTTTCTTGTACTTAAGTCGGCATTGTGACTTTTGTATTTAATTCCCATGCAATTTCTGTGTTTCATCGTCAATAAGAAAGTCAGAGGGATACAGTAAACCTGAAGTGAAGCATCGGAATCTATAACTAGTGTCACATGAACGGTTCAAACCATAGACAGCATGAAGAGTCAGTTTTCCTGTACTTAAGTCGGCATTGTGCCTTATGTATAAATTTCCGATGCAATTTCTGTGTTTCATCGGCAATAAGAAGGTCAGAGGGATACAGTAAACCTGAAGTGAAGCATCGGAATCTATAACTAATGTAACATGAATGGTTCAAAACATAGACAGTAAGAAGAGTCAGTTATCTTGTACTTAAGTCGGCATTGTGCCTTTTGTATTTCATTCCGATGATATTTCTGTGTTTAATCGTCAATAAGAAGGTCAGGAAGATACATTGGAGCTGAAGTGAAGCATCTGAATCTATAACTAGTGTCACAGGAATGGTTCAAACATAGACAGTAAGAAGAGTCAGTATACTTGTACGTTAGTTGGCATTGTGCGTTTTGTATTTAATACCGATGAAATTTCTGTGTTTCATCGTCAATAAGAAGGTCAGAGGGATACAGTAAATCTGAAGTGAAGCATCGGAATCTATAACTAGTGTCACAGGAATGGTTCAAAACATAGACAGTAAGAAGAGTCAGTTTTCTTGTACTTAAGTCGTCATTGTGCCTTTTGTATTTAATTCCGATGCAATTTCTGTGTTTCATCGTCAATAAGAAGGTTAGAGGGATACAGCAAAGCTGAAGTGAAGCATTGGAATCTATAACTAGTGTCACAGGAATGGTTCAAATCTTAGACAGGAAGAAGAGTCAGTTTTCTTGTACTTAAGTCGGCATTGTGCCTTTTGTATTTAATTCCCTTGCAATTTCAGTGTTTCATCGACATTAAGAAGGTCAGAGGGATACAGTATTCCTGAGGTGAGGCATCGGAATCTATAACTAGTGTCACAGGAATGGTTGAAAACATAGACAGCAAGAAGAGTCAGTTTTCTTGTACATAAGTCGGCATTGTGACTTTTGTATTTAATTCCTATGAAATTTCTGTGTTTCATCGTCAATAAGAAGGTCAGAGGGATACAGTAAACCTGAAGTGAAGCATCGCAATCTATAACTAGTGTCACAGGAATGGTTCAAAGCATAGACAATAAGAAGAGTCAGTTTTCTTGTACTTAAGTCGGCATTGTGCCTTTTGTATTTAATTCCGATGCAATTTCTGTTATTCATCGTCAATAAGAAGGTCAGAGGGATACAGTCAACCGGAAGTGAAGCATCGGAATCTATATCTAGTGTCACAGGAATGGTTCAAAACATAGACAGTAAGAAGAGTCAGTTTTCTTGTACTTAAGTCGGCATTGTGACTTTTGTATTTAATTCCGATGCAATTTCTATGTTTCATCGTCAATAAGAAGGTCAGAGGGATACGGTAAACCCGAAGTGAAGCATCGGAATCTATAACTAGTGTCACAGGAATGGTTCAAATCATAGACAGTAAGAAGAGTCAGTTTTCTTGTACTTAAGTCGGCATTGTGCTTTTGTATTTAATTCCGATGCAATTTCTGTGATTCATCGTCAATAAGAAGTCAGAGGGATACAGTCAACCGGAAGTGAAGCATCGGAATCTATATCTAGTGTCACAGGAATGGTTCAAAACATAGACAGTAGGAAGAGCCAGTTTTCTTGTACTTAAGTCGGCATTGTGACTTTTGTATTTAATTCCCATGCAAATTCTGTGGTTCATCGTCGATAAGAAAGTCAGAGGGATTCAGTAAACCTGAAGTGAAGCATCGGAATCTATAACTAGTGTCTCATGAACGGTTCAAACCATAGACAGCATGAAGAGTCAGTTTTCCTGTACTTAAGTCGGCATTGTGCCTTATGTATATATTTCCGATGCAATTTCTGTGTTTCATCGTCAATAAGAAAGTCAGAAGGATACAGTAAACCTGAAGTGAAGCATCGGAATCTATAACTAATGTCACATGAATGGTTCAAAACGTAGAGAGTAAGAAGAGTCAGTTATCTTGTACTTAAGTCGGCATTGTGCCTTTTGTATTTAATCCCGATGCAATTTCTGTGTCTCATCGTCAATAATAAGGTCAGAGGGATACAGTAAACCTGAAGTGAAGCATCGGAATCTATAACTAGTGTCACAGGAATGGTTCAAAACATAGACAGTAAGAAGAGTCAGTTTTCTAGTACTTATGTCGGCATTGTGCCATTTGTATTTAATTCCGATGCAATGTCTGTGTTTCATCGTCAATAAGAAGGTCAGAGGGACACAGTAAAGCTGACGTGAAGCTTCTGAATCTATAACTAGGGTCACAGGAATTGATCAAAACTTAGACAGTAAGAAAAGTCAGTTTTCTTGTACTTAAGTCGGCATTGTGCCTTTTGTATTTAATTCCGATGCAATTTCTATGTTTCATCGTCAATAAGAAGGTCAGAGGGTTACAGTAAACCTGAAGTGAAGCATCGGAATCTATAATTAGTGTTACATGAATGGCTCATAACATAGGCAGTAAGAAGTGTCAGTTTTCTTGTACTTAAGTCGTCATTGTGCCTTTTGTATTTAATTCCGATGCAATTTCTGTGTTTCATCGTCAATAAGAAGGTCAGAGGGATACAGTAAAGCTGAATTGAAGCATTGGAATCTATAACTAGTGTCACAGGAATGGTTCAAATCTTAGACAGGAAGAAGAGTCAGTTTTCTTGTACTTAAGTCGGCATTGTGCTTTTGTATTTCATTCCGTTGCAATTTCTGTGTTTCATCGTCAATAAGATGGTCAGAGGGATACAGTAAACCTGAGGTGAGGCATCGGAATCTATAACTAGTGTCACAGGAATGGTTCAAAACATAGACAGTAAGAAGAGTCAGTTTTCTTGTACATTAGTCGGCATTGTGCCTTTTGTATTTAATTCCGATGAAATTTCGGTGTTTCATCGTCAATAAGAAGGTCACAGGGATACAGTAAACCTGAAGTGAAGCATCGCAATCTATAACTAGTGTCACAGGAATGGTTGAAAACATAGACAGTAAGAAGAGTCAGTTTTCTTGTACATAAGTCGGCATTGTGACTTTTGTATTTAATTCCGATGAAATTTCTGTGTTTCATCGTCAATAAGAAGGTCAGAGGGATACAGTAAACCTGAAGTGAAGCATCGCAATCTATAACTAGTGTCACAGGAATGGTTCAAAGCATAGACAATAAGAAGAGTCAGTTTTCTTGTACTTAAGTCGGCATTGTGCCTTTTGTATTTAATTCCGATGCAATTTCTGTGATTCATCGTCAATAAGAAGGTCAGAGGGATACAGTAAACCCGAAGTGAAGCATCGGAATCTATAACTAGTGTCACAGGAATGGTTCAAATCATAGACAGTAAGAAGAGTCAGTTTTCTTGTACTTAAGTCGGCATTGTGCTTTTGTATTTAATTCCGATGCAATTTCTGTGATTCATCGTCAATAAGAAGTCAGAGGGATACAGTCAACCGGAAGTGAAGCATCGGAATCTATATCTAGTGTCACAGGAATGGTTCAAAACATAGACAGTAGGAAGAGTCAGTTTTCTTGTACTTAAGTCGGCATTGTGACTTTTGTATTTAATTCCCATGCAAATTCTGTGTTTCATCGTCAATAAGAAAGTCAGAGGGATACAGTAAACCTGAAGTGAAGCATCGGAATCTATAACTAGTGTCACAGGAATGGTTCAAAACATAGACAGTAAGAAGAGTCAGTTTTCTAGTACTTATGTCGGCATTGTGCCTTTTGTATTTAATTCCGATGCAATGTCTGTGTTTCATCGTCAATAAGAAGGTCAGAGGGACACAGTAAAGCTGACGTGAAGCTTCTGAATCTATAACTAGGGTCACAGGAATTGTTCAAAACTTAGACAGTAAGAAAAGTCAGTTTTCTTGTACTTAAGTCGGCATTGTGCCTTTTGTATTTAATTCCGATGCAATTTCTATGTTTCATCGTCAATAAGAAGGTCAGAGGGATACAGTACACCTGAAGTGAAGCATCGGAATCTATAACTAATGTCACATGAATGGTTCAAAACATAGACAGTAAGAAGAGTCAGTTATCTTGTACTTAAGTCGGCATTGTGCCCTTTGTATTTAATTCCGGAGAAATTTCTGTGTTTCATCGTCAATAAGAAGGTCAGAAGGATACATTGGAGCTGAAGTGAAGCATCGGAATCTATAACTAATGCCACATGAATGGTTCAAAACATAGACAGTAAGAAGAGTCAGTTTTCTTGTACTTAAGTCGGCTTTGTGCCTTTTGTAATTAATTCCGATGAAATAACTGTGTTTCATCGTCAACAAGAAGGTCAGAGGGATCCAGTAAACCTGAAGTGAAGCATCGCAATCTATAACTAGTGTCACAGGAATGGTTCAAAGCATAGACAATAAGAAGAGTCAGTTTTCTTGTACTTAAGTTGGCATTGTGACTTTTGAATTTAACTCCGATGCAATTTATGTGTTTCATCGTCAATAAGAAGGTCAGAGGGATACAGTGATCCTGAAGTGAAGCATCGGAATCTATAACTAGTGTCACAGGAATGGTTCAAACATAGACAGTAAGAAGAGTCAGTTTACTTGTACATTAGTTGGCATTGTGCCTTTTGTATTTATTTTCGTTGCATTTTCTGTGTTTCATCGCCAATAAGAAGGTCAGAGGGTTACAGTAAACCTGAAGTGAAGCATCGGAATCTATAATTAGTGTTACATGAATGGCTCATAACATAGGCAGTAAGAAGTGTCAGTTTTCTTGTACTTAAGTCGTCATTGTGCCTTTTGTATTTAATTCCGATGCAATTTCTGTGTTTCATCGTCAATAAGAAGGTCAGAGGGATACAGTAAAGCTGAATTGAAGCATTGGAATCTATAACTAGTGTCACAGGAATGGTTCAAATCTTAGACAGGAAGAAGAGTCAGTTTTCTTGTACTTAAGTCGGCATTGTGCTTTTGTATTTCATTCCGTTGCAATTTCTGTGCTTCATCGTCAATAAGATGGTCAGAGGGATACAGTAAACCTGAGGTGAGGCATCGGAATCTATAACTAGTGTCACAGGAATGGTTCAAAACATAGACAGTAAGAAGAGTCAGTTTTCTTGTACATTAGTCGGCATTGTGCCTTTTGTATTTAATTCCGATGAAATTTCGGTGTTTCATCGTCAATAAGAAGGTCAGAGGGATACAGTAAACCTGAAGTGAAGCATCGCAATCTATAACTAGTGTCACAGGAATGGTTCAAAGCATAGACAATAAGAAGAGTCAGTTTTCTTGTACTTAAGGCGGCATTGTGCTTTTTATATTTAATTCCGATGTAATTTCTGTGTTTCATCGTCAATTAGAAGCACAGAGGGATACAGTAAAAATGAAGTGAAGCATCGGAATCTATAACTAGTGTCACAGGAATGGTTCAAGTAATAGACAGTTATAAGAGTCAGTTTTGTTGTACCTAAGTCGGCATTGGGCCTTTTCAATTTAATTCCGATGCAATTTCTGTGTTTCATCGTCAATAAGAAGGTCAGAGGGATACAGTGAAAATGAAGTGAAGCATCGGAATCTATAACTAGTGTCACAGGAATGGTTCAAATCATAGACAGTAAGAAGAGTCAGTTTTCTTGTACTTAAGACGGCATTGTGCTTTTGTATTTAATTCCGATGCAATTTCTGTGATTCATCGTCAATAAGAAGGTCAGAGGGATACAGTCAACCGGAAGTGAAGCATCGGAATCTATATGTAGTGTCACAGGAATGGCTCAAAACATAGACAGTAAGAAGAGTCAGTTATCTTGTACTTAAGTCGGCATTGTGACTTTTGTATTTAATTCCGATGCAATTTCTATGTTTCATCGTCAATAAGAAGGTCAGAGGGATACAGTAAACCTGAAGTGAAGCATCGGAATCTATAACTAGTGTCACAGGAATGGATCAAATCATAGACAGTAGGAAGAGTCAGTTTTCTTGTACTTAAGACGGCATTGTGCTTTTGAATTTAATTCCGATGCAATTTCTGTGATTCATCGTCAATAAGAAGTCAGAGGGATACAGTCAACCGGAAGTGAAGCATCGGAATCTATATCTAGTGTCACAGGAATGGTTCAAAACATAGACAGTAAGAAGAGTCAGTTTTCTTGTACTTAAGTCGGCATTGTGCCTTATGTATAAATTTCCGATGCAATTTCTGTGTTTCATCGGCAATAAGAAGGTCAGAGGGATACAGTACACCTGAAGTGAAGCATCGGAATCTATAACTAATGTAACATGAATGGTTCAAAACATAGACAGTAAGAAGAGTCAGATATCTTGTACTTAAGTCGACATTGTGCCTTTTGTATTTAATTCCGATGAAATTTCTGTGTTTCATCGTCAATAAGAAGGTCAGGAAGATACATTGGAGCTGAAGTGAAGAATCGGAATCTATAACTAATGCCACATGAATGGTTCAAAACATAGACAGTAAGAGGAGTCAGTTTTCTTGTACTTAAGTCGGCATTGTGCCTTTTGTATTTAATTCCGAGGAAAAATCTGTGTTTCATCGTCAATAAGAAGGTCGGAGGGATACAGTAAACCTGAAGTGAAGCATCGCAATCTATAACTAGTGTCACAGGAATAGTTCAAACATAGACTGTAAGAAGAGTCAGGTTACTTGTACTTAAGTCGGCATTGTGCCTTTTGTATTTAATTTCGATGCAAATTCTGTGTTTCATCGTCAATAAGAAGGTCAGAGGGAAACAGTAAACCTGAAGTGGAGCATTGGAATCTATAACTAGTGCCACAGGAATGGTTCAAAACATAGACAGTAAGAAGAGTCAGTTTTATTGTACTTAAGTCGCCATTGTGCCTTTTGTATTTAATTCCGATGCAATTTCTGTGTTTCATCGTCAATAAGAAGGTCAGAGGGATACAGTCAACCGGAAGTGAAGCAAGGGGAATCTATAACTAGTGTCACAGGAATGGTTCAAAACATAGACAGTAAGAAGCGTCAGTTTTCTTGTACTTAAGTCGGCATTGTGACTTTTGTATTTAATTCCGATGCAATTTCTTTGTTTCATCGTCAATAAGCGGGTCAGAGGGATACGGTAAACCTGAAGTGAAGCATCGGAATCTATAACTAGTGTCACAGGAATGGTTCAAATCATAGACAGTAAGAAGAGTCATTTTGCTTGTAC
This sequence comes from Schistocerca americana, assembly GCF_021461395.2. Classification (NCBI taxonomy): domain Eukaryota; kingdom Metazoa; phylum Arthropoda; class Insecta; order Orthoptera; family Acrididae; genus Schistocerca; species Schistocerca americana. Next base: position 6,601,764 of record NC_060121.1, on the reverse strand, counting down.
TTAAGACGGCATTGTGCTTTTGTATTTAATTCCGATGCAATTTCTGTGATTCATCGTCAATAAGAAGTCAGAGGGATACAGTCAACCGGAAGTGAAGCATCGGAATCTGTATCTAGTGTCACAGGAATGGTTCAAAACATAAACAGTAAGAAGAGTCAGTTATCTTGTACTTAAGTCGGCATTGTGCCTTTTGTATTTAATCCCGATGCAATTTCTGTGTTTCATCGTCAATAAGAAGGTCAGAGGGATACAGTAAACCTGATGTGAAGCATCGGAATCTATAACTAGTGTCACAGGAATGGTTCAAAACATAGACAGTAAGAAGATCAGTTTTCTAGTACTTATGTCGGCATTGTGCCTTTTGTATTTAATTCCGATGCAATGTCTGTGTTTCATCGTCAATAGGAAGGTCAGAGGGACACAGTAAAGCTGACGTGAAGCTTCGGAATCTATAACTAGGGTCACAGGAAATGTTCAAAACTTAGACAGTAATAAAAGTCAGTTTTCTTGTACTTAAATCGGCATTGTGCCTTTTGTATTTAATTCCGATGCAATTTCTATGTTTCATCGTCAATAAGAAGGTCAGAGGGATACAGTACACCTGAAGTGAAGCATCGGAATCTATAACTAATGTCACATGAATGGTTAAAAACATAGACAGCAAGAAGAGTCAGTTATCTTGTACTTAAGTCGGCATTGTGCCTTTTGTATTTAATTCCGATGAAATTTCTGTGTTTCATCGTCAATAAGAAGGTCAGAAGGATACATTGGAGCTGAAGTGAAGCATCGGAATCTATAACTAATGCCATATGAATGGTTCAAAACATAGACAGTAAGAAGAGTCAGTTTTCTTGTACTTAAGTCGGCATTGTGCCTTTTGTATTTAATTCCGATGAAATATCTGTGTTTCATCGTCAACAAGAAGGTCGGAGGGATACAGTAAACCTGAAGTGAAGCATCGCAATCTACAACTAGTGTCACAGGAATGGTTCAAAGCATAGACAATAAGAAGAGTCAGTTTTCTTGTACTTAAGTCGGCATTGTGACTTTTGTATTTAACTCCGATGCAATTTCTGTGTTTCATCGTCAATAAGAAAGTCAGAGGGATACAGTGATCCTGATGTGAAGCATCGGAATCTATAACTAGTTTCACAGGAATGGTTCAAACATAGACAGTAATTAGAGTCAGTTTACTTGTACATTAGTTGGCATTGTGCCTTTTGTATTTATTTTCGATGCATTTTCTGTGTTTCATCGTCAATAAGAAGGTCAGAGGGTTACAGTAAACCTGAAGTGAAGCATCGGGATCTACAACTAGTGTCACATGAATGGCTCATAACATAGACAGTAAGAAGTGTCAGTTTTCTTGTACTTAAGTCGTCATTGTGCCTTTTGTATTTAATTCCGATGCAATTTCTGTGTTTCATCGTCAATAAGAAGGTCAGAGGGATACAGTAAAGCTGAATTGAAACATTGGAATCTATAACTAGTGTCACAGGAATGGTTCAAATCTTAGACAGGAAGAAGAGTCAGTTTTCTTGTACTTAAGTCGGCGTTGGGCTTTTGTATTTAATTCCGTTGCAATTTCTGTGTTTCATCGTCAATGAAATGGTCAGAGGGATACAGTAAACCTGAGGTGAGGCATCGGAATCTATAACTAGTGTAACAGGAATGGTTCAAAGCATAGACAGTAAGAAGAGTCAGTTTTCTTGTACTTAAGTCGGCATTGTGCTTTTATATTTAATTCCGATGTAATTTCTGTGTTTCATCGTCAACTACAAGCATAGAGGGATACAGTGAAAATGAAGTGAAGCATCGGAATCTATAACTAGTGTCACAGGAATGGTTCAAATAATAGACAGTTATAAGAGTCAGTTTTGTTGTACTTAAGTCGGCATTGGGCCTTTTCAATTTAATTCCGATGCAATTTCTGTGTTTCATCGTCAATAAGAAGGTCAGAGGGATACAGTGAAAATGAAGTGAAGCATCGGAATCTATAACTAGTGTCACAGGTATGGTTTAAAACATAGAGAGTAAGAAGAGTCAGTTATCTTGTACTTAAGTCTGCATTGTGCCTTTTGTATTTAACTCCGATGCAATTTCTGTGTTACATCGTCAATAAGAAGATCAGAGGGATACAGTAAACCTGAAGTGGAGCATTGGAATCTATAACTAGTGCCACAGGAATGGTTCAAAACATAGACAGTAAGAAGAGTCAGTTTTATTGTACTTAAGTCGCCATTGTGCCTTTTGTATTTAATTCCGATGCAATTTCTGTGTTTCATCGTCAATAAGAAAGTCATAGGGATACAGTAAACCTGAAGAGGAGCATCGGAATCTATAACTAGTGTCACAGGAATGGTTCAAACATAGACTGTAAGAAGAGTCAGTTTACTTGTAGTTAAGTCGGCATTGTGCCTTTTGTATTTAATTCCGATGCAATGTCTGTGTTTCATCGTTAATAAGAAGGTCAGTGGGATACAGTAAACCTGAAGTGAAGCATCGGAATATAAAACTAGTGTCACAGGAATGGATCAAATCATAGACAGTAAGAAGAGTCAGTTTTCTTGTACTTAAGACGGCATTGTGCTTTTGTATTTAATTCCGATGCAATTTCTGTGATTCATCGTCAATAAGAAGGTCAGAGGGATACAGCCAACCGGAAGTGAAGCATCGGAATCTATATCTAGTGACACAGGAATGGTTCAAAACATAGACAGTAAGAAGAGTCAGTTTTCTTGTGCTTAAGTTGGCATTGTAACTTTTGTATTTAATTCTGATGCAATTTCTGTGTTTCATCGTCAATAAGAAGGTCAGAGGGATACAGTAAACCTGAAGTGAAGCATCGGAATCTATAACTAGTGTCACATGAACGGTTCAAACCATAGACAGTATGAAGAGTTAGTTTTCCTGTACTTAAGTCGGCATTGTGCCTTATGTATAAATGTCCGATGCAATTTCTGTGTTTCATCGCCAAAAAGAAGGTCAGAACTATACAGTAAACCTGAAGTGAAGCATCTGAATCAATAACTAATGTCACATGAATGGTTTAAAACATAGAGAGTAAGAAGAGTCAGTTATCTTGTACTTAAGTCGGCATTGTGCCTTTTGTATTTAATCCCGATGCAATTTCTGTGTTTCATCGTGAATAAGAAGGTCAGAGGGATACAGTAAACCTGAAGTGAAGCATTAGAATCTATAACTAGTGTCACAGGAATGGTTCAAAACATAGACAGTAAGAAGAGTCAGTTTTCTTGTACTTAAGTCGGCATTGTGCCTTTTGTATTAATTCCGATGCAATTTCTATGTTTCATCGTCAATAAGAAGGTCAGAGTGATACAGTAAACCTCAAGTGAGGCATCGGAATCTATAACTAATGTCACATGAATGGTTCAGAACATAGACAGTAAGAAGAGTCAGTTATCTTGTACTTAAGTCGGCATTGTGCCTTTTGTATTTAATTCCGATGAAATATCTGTGTTTCATCGTCAATAAGAAGGTCAGAAGGATACATTGGAGCTGAAGTGAAGCATCGGAAACTATAACTAATGTCACATGAATGGTTCAAACATAGACAGTTAGAAGAGTCAGTTTTCTTGTACATAAGTCGGCATTGTGCCTTTTGTATTTAATTCCGATGAAATTTCTGTGTTTCATCGTCAATAAGAAGGTCGCAGGGATACAGTAAACCTGAAGTGAAGCATCGCAATCTATCACTAGTGTCACAGGAATGGTTCAAAGCATAGACAATAAGGAGAGTCAGTTTTCTTGTACTTAAGTCGGCATTGTGCCTTTTGTATTTAACTCCGACGCAATTTCTGTGATTCATCGTCAATAAGAAGGTCAGAGGGATACAGTGATCCTGAAGTGAAGCATCGGAAGCTATAACTAGTGTCACAGGAATGGTTCAAACATAGACAGTAAGAAGAGTCAGTTTACTTGTACATTAGTTGGCATTGTGCCTTTTGTATTTAATTTCGATGCATTTTCTGTGTTTCATCGTTAATAAGGAGGTCAGAGGGTTACAGTAAACCTGAAGTGAAGCATCGGATTCTATAACTAGTGTCACATGAATGGTTCAAAACATAGACAGTAAGAAGTGTCAGTTTTCTTGTACTTAAGTCTTCATTGTGCCTTTTGTATTTAATTCCGATGCAATTTCAGTGTTTCATCGTCAATAAGAAGGTCAGAGGGATACAGTAAACGTGAAGTGAAGCATCGGTATCTATAACTAGTGTCACAGGGATGGTTCAAAGCATAGGCAGTAGGAAGTATCAGTCTTCTTGTACTTAAGTCGGCATTGTGCTCTTTGTATTTAATTCCGATGCAATTTCTTTGTTTCATCGTCAATAAGAAGGTCAGAGGGATGCAGTAAACCTGAAGTGAAGCATCGGAATCTGTATCTAGTGTCACAGGAATGGTTCAAAACATAGACAGTAAGCAGAGTCAGTTTTCTTGTACTTAAGTCGGCAATGTGCCTTTTGTATTTAAGTCCGATGCAATTTCTGTGCTTCATCGTCAATAAGAAGGTCAGAGGGATACAGTAAACCTGAAGTGAAGCATCGCAATCTATAACTAGTGTCACAGGAATGGTTCAAAGCATAGACAATAAGAAGAGTCAGTTTTCTTGTACTTAAGTCGGCATTGTGCCTTTTCTATTTAATTCCGATGTAATTTCTGTGTTTCATCGTCAATAAGAAGCACAGAGGGATACAGTAAAAATGAAGTGGAGCATCGGAATCTATAACTAGTGTCAGAGGAATGGTTCAAATAATAGACAGTTAAAAGAGTCAGTTTTCTTGTACTTAAGTCGGCATTGGGCCTTTTCTATTTAATTCCGATGCAATTTCTGTGTTTCATCGTCAATAAGAAGGTCAGAGGGATACAGTAAACCTGAAGTGGAGCATTGGAATCTATAACTAGTGTCACAGGAATGATTCAAAACATAGACAGTAAGAAGAGTCAGTTTTCTTGTACTTAAGTCGGCATTGTGCCTTTTGTATTTATCTCCGATGCAATTTCTGTGTTTCATCGTCAATAAGAAGATCAGAGGGATACAGTAAACCTGAAGTGGAGCATTGGAATCTATAACTAGTGTCACAGGAATGATTCAAAACATAGACAGTAAGAAGAGTCAGTTTTCTTGTACTTAAGTCGGCATTGTGCCTTTTGTATTTAATTCCGATGAAATTTCTGTGTTTCATCGTCAATAAGAAGGTCAGAAGGATACATTTCAGCTGAAGTGAAGCATCGCAATCCATAACTAGTGTCACACGAATGGTTCAAACATAGACAGTATGAAGAGTCAGTTTACTTGTACATTAGTTGGCATTGTGCATTTTGTATTTAATTTCGATGCATTTTCTGTGTTTCATCGTCAATAAGAAGGTCAGAGGGTTACAGTAAACCTGAAGTGAACCATCGGGATCTATAACTAGTGTCACATGAATGGTTCAAAACATAGTCAGTAAGAAGTGTCAGTTTTCTTGTACTTAAGTCGGCACTGTGCCTTTTGTATTTAATTCCGATGCAATTTCAGTGTTTCATCGCCAATAAGAAGGTCAGAGGCATACAGTAAACCTGAAGTGAAGCACCGGAATCTATAACTAGTGTCACAGGAATGGTTCAAAACATTGACAGTAGGAAGATTCAGTCTTCTTGTACGTAAGTCGGCATTGTGCTTTTTGTATTTAATTCCGATGCAATTTCTGTGTTTCATCGTCAATAAGAAGCACAGAGGGATACAGTAAAAATGAAGTGGAGCATCGGAATCTATAACTAGTGTCAGAGGAATGGTTCAAATAATAGACAGTTAAAAGAGTCAGTTTTCTTGTACTTAAGTCGGCATTGGGCCTTTTCTATTTACTTCCGATGCAATTTCTGTGTTTCATCGTCAATAAGAAGGTCAGAGGGATACAGTAAAAATGAAGTGAAGCATCGCAATCTATAACTAGTGTCACAGGAATGGTTCAAACATAGACAGTATGAAGAGTCAGTTTACTTGTACATTAGTTGGCAGTGTGCCTTTTGTATTTAATTTCGATGCATTTTCTGTGTTTCATCGTCAATAAGAAGGTCAGAGGGTTACAGTAAACCTGAAGTGAACCATCGGGATCTATAACTAGTGTCACATGAATGGTTCAAAACATAGTCAGTAACAAGTGTCAGTTTTCTTGTACTTAAGTCGGCATTGTGCTTTTTGTATTTAATTCCGATGCAATTTCAGTGTTTCATCGTCAATAAGAAGGTCAGAGGGATACAGTAAACCTGAAGTGAAGCACCGGATTCTATAACTAGTGTCACAGGAATGGTTCAAAACATAGACAGTAGGAAGATTCAGTCTTCTTGCACGTAAGTCGGCATTGTGCTTTTTGTATTTAATTCCGATGCAATTTCTGTGTTTCATCGTCAATAAGAAGGTCAGAGGGATGCAGTAAACCTGACGTGAAGCATCGGAATCTGTATCTAGTGTCACAGGAATGGTTCAAAACATAGACAGTAAGAAGTGTCAGTTTACTTGTACTTAAGTCGGCATTGTGCCTTTTGTATTTAATTCCGATGAAATATCTGTGTTTCATCGTCAACAAGAAGGTCGGAGGGATACAGTAAACCTGAAGTGAAGCATCGCAATCTATAACTAGTGTCACAGGAATGGTTCAAGGCATAGACAATAAGAAGAGTCAGTTTTCTTGTACTTAAGTCGGCATTGTGCTTTTGTATTTAATTCCGTTGCAATTTCTGTGTTTCATCGTCAATAAGATGGTCAGAGGGATACAGTAAACCTGAAGTGAGGCATCGGAATCTATAACTAGTGTCACAGGAATGGTTCAAAACATAGACAGTGAGAAGAGTCAGTTTTCTTGTACTTAAGTCGGCATTGTGCCTTTTGTATTTAATTCCGATGAAATTTCTGTGTTTCATCGTCAATAAGAAGGTCAGAGGGATACAGTAAACCTGAGGTGAAGCATCGCAATCTATAACTAGTGTCACAGGAATGGTTCAAAGCATAGACAATAAGAAGAGTCAGTTTTCTTGTACTTAAGTCGGCATTGTGCTTTTATATTTAATTCCGATGTAATTTCTGTGTTTCATCGTCAATTAGAAGCACAGAGGGATAAAGTAAAAATGAAGTGAAGCATCGGAATCTATAACTAGTGTCACAGGAATGGTTCAAATAATAGACAGTTATAAGAGTCATTTTTGTTGTACTTAAGTCGGCATTGGGCCTTTTCAATTTAATTCCGATGCAATTTCTGTGTTTCATCGTCAATAAGAAGGTCAGAGGGATACAGTGAAAATGAAGTGAAGCATCGGAATCTATAACTAGTGTCACAGGAATGGTTCAAAACATAGACAGTAAGAAGAGTCAGTTTTCTTGTACTTAAGTCGGCATTGTGCCTTTTGTATTTAACTCCGATGCAATTTCTGTGTTTCATCGTCAATAAGAAGATCAGAGGGATACAGTAAACCTGAAGTGGAGCATTGGAATCTATAACTAGTGCCACAGGAATGGTTCAAAACATAGACAGTAAGAAGAGTCAGTTTTATTGTACTTAAGTCGCCATTGTGCCTTTTGTATTTAATTCCGATGCAATTTCTGTGTTTCATCGTCAATAAGAAAGTCAGAGGGATACAGTAAACCTGAAGTGGAGCATCGGAATCTATAACTAGTGTCACAGGAATGGTTCAAACATAGACTGTAAGAAGAGTCAGTTTACTTGTACTTAAGTCGGCATTGTGCCTTTTGTATTTAATTTCGATGCCATTTCTGTGTTTCATCGTCAATAAGAAGGTCAGAGGGATACAGTAAACCTGAAGTGAAGCATCGGAATCTATAACTAGTGTCACATTAATGGTTCAAAACATAGACAGTAAGAAGTGTCAGTTTTCTTGTACTTAAGTCTGCATTGTGCCTTTTGTATTTAATTCCGATGCAATTTCAGTGTTTCATCGTCAATAGGAAGGTCAGAGGGATACAGTAAACGTGAAGTGAAGCATCGGAATCTATAACTAGTGTCACAGGAATGGTTTAAAACATAGTCAGGAAGAAGAGTCATTTTTCTTGTACTTAAGTCAGCATTGTGCCTTTTGTATTTAATTCCGATGCAATTTCAGTGTTTCATCAACAATAAGTAAGTCAGAGGGATACATTAAACCTGAAGTGAAGCATCGGAATCTATAACTAGTGTCACAGGAATGGTTCAAAACTTAGACACTAAGAAGAGTCAGTTTTCCTGTACTTAAGTCGGCATTGTGCCTTTATATTTAATTCCGATGTAATTTCAGTGTTTCATCGTCAATTAGAAGCACAGAGGGATAAAGTAAAAATGAAGTGAAGCATCGGAATCTATAACTAGTGTCACAGGAATGGTTCAAATAATAGACAGTTATAAGAGTCAGTTTTGTTGTACTTAAGTCGGCATTGGGCCTTTTCAATTTAATTCCGATGCAATTACTGTGTTTCATCGTTAATAAGAAGGTCAGAGGGATACAGTGAAAATGAAGTGAAGCATCGGAATCTATAACTAGTGTCACAGGTATGGATCAAATCATAGACGGTAAGAAGAGTCAGTTTTCTTGTACTTAAGACGGCATTGTGGTTTTGTATTAATTCCGATGCAATTTCTATGTTTCATCGTCAACAAGAAGGTCAGAGTGATACAGTAAACCTCAAGTGAAGCATCGGAATCTATAACTAGTGTCACATGAACGGTTCAAACCATAGACAGTATGAAGAGTCAGTATCCTGTACTTAAGTCGGCATTGTGCCTTATGTATAAATGTCCGATGCAATTTCTGTGTTTCATCGTCAAAAAGAAGGTCAGAAGGATACAGTAAACCTGAAGTGAAGCATCTGAATCAATAACAAATGTCACATGAATGGTTTAAAACATAGAGAGTAAGAAGAGTCAGTTATCTTGTACTTAAGTCGGCATTGTGCCTTTTGTATTTAATCCCGATGCAATTTCTGTGTTTCATCGTCAATTAGAAGGTCAGAGGGATACAGTAAACCTGAAGTGAAGCATTGGAATCTATAACTAGTGTCACAGGAATGGTTCAAATCATAGATAGTAAGAAGAGTCAGTTTTCTTGTACTTAAGTCGGCATTGTGCCTTTTGTATTAATTCCGATGCAATTTCTATGTTTCATCGTCAATAAGAAGGTCAGAGTGATACAGTAAACCTCAAGTGAAGCATCGGAATCTATAACTAATGTCACATGAATGGTTCAGAACATAGACAGTAAGAGGAGTCAGTTATCTTGTACTTAAGTCGGCATTGTGCCTTTTGTATTTAATTCCGATGAAATTTCTGTGTTTCATCGTCAATAAGAAGGTCAGAAGGATACATTGGAGCTGAAGTGAAGCATCGGAATCTATAACTAATGTCACATGAATGGTTCAAACATAGACAGTAAGAAGAGTTAGTTTTCTTGTACTTAAGTCGCCATTGTGCCTTTTGTATTTAATTCCGATGAAATTTATGTGTTTCATCGTCAATAAGAAGGTCAGAGGGATACAGTAAACCAGAAGTGAAGCATCGCAATCTATCACTAGTGTCACAGGAATGGTTCAAAGCATAGACAATAAGGAGAGTCAGTTCTCTTGTACTTAAGTCGGCATTGTGCCTTTTGTATTTAACTCCGACGCAATTTCTGTGATTCATCGTCAATAAGAAGGTCAGAGGGATACAGTGATCCAGAAGTGAAGCATCGGAATCTATAACTAGTGTCACAGGAATGGTTCAAACATAGACAGTAAGAAGAGTCAGTTTACTTGTACATTAGTTGGCATTGTGCCTTTTGTATTTAATTTCGATGCATTTTCTGTGTTTCATCGTTAATAAGAAGGTCAGAGGGTTACAGTAAACCTGAAGTGAAGCATCGGAATCTATAACTAGTGTCACATGAATGGTTCAAAACATAGACAGTAAGAAGTGTCAGTTTTCTTGTACTTAAGTCTTCATTGTGCCTTTTGTATTTAATTCCGATGCAATTTCAGTGTTTCATCGTCAATAAGAAGGTCAGAGGGATACAGTAAACGTGAAGTGAAGCATCGGTATCTATAACTAGTGTCACAGGGATGGTTCAAAGCATAGGCAGTAGGAAGATTCAGTCTTCTTGTACTTAAGTCGGCATTGTGCTTTTTGTATTTAATTCCGATGCAATTTCTGTGTTTCATCGTCAATAAGAAGGTCAGAGGGATGCAGTAAACCTGAAGTGAAGCATCGGAATCTGTATCTAGTGTCACAGGAATGGTTCAAAACATAGACAGTAAGAAGAGTCAGTTTACTTGTACTTAAGTCGGCAATGTGCCTTTTGTATTTAAGTCCGATGCAATTTCTGTGTTTCATCGTCAATAAGAAGGTCAGAGGGATACAGTGATCCTGAAGTGAAGCATCGGAATCTATAACTAGTGTCACTGGAATGGTTCAAATCTTAGACAGGAAGAAGAGTCATTTTTCTTGTACTTAAGTCGGCATTGTGCTTTTGTATTTAATTCCGTTGCAATTTCTGTGTTTCATCGTCAATAAGAAGGTCAGAGGGATACAGTAAACCTGAGGTGAGGCATCGGAATCTATAACTAGTGTCACAGGACTGGTACACAGCATAGACAGTAAGAAGAGTCAGTTTTCTTGTACTTAAGTCGGCATTGGGCCTTTTCTATTTCATTCCGAAGCAATTTCTGTGTTTCATCGTCAATAAGAAGGTCAGAGGGATACAGTAAAAATGAAGTGAAGCATCGGAATCTATAACTAGTGTCACAGGAATGGTTCAAAACATAGACAGTAAGAAGAGTCAGTTTTCTTGTACTTAAGTCGGCATTGTGCTTTTTGTATTTTTCTCCGATGCATTTTCTGTGTTTCATCGTCAATAAGAAGATCAGAGGGATACAGTAAACCTGAAGTGGAGCATTGGAATCTATAACTAGTGTCACAGGAATGATTCAAAACATAGACAGTAAGAAGAGTCAGTTTTCTTGTACTTAAGTCGGCATTGTGCCTTTTGTATTTAATTCCGATGAAATTTCTGTGTTTCATCGTCAATAAGAAGGTCAGAAGGATACATTGGAGCTGAAGTGAAGCTTCGGAATCTATAACTAATGTCACATGAATGGTTCAAAACATAGACAGTAAGAAGAGTCAGTTTTCATGTACTTAAGTCGGCATTGTGCCTTTTGTATTTAATTCCGAAGAAATTTCTGTGTTTCATCGTCAATAAGAAGGTCGTAAGGGATACAGTAAACCTGAAGTGAAGCATCGCAATCTATAACTAGTGTCACAGGAATGGTTCAAACATAGACAGTATGAAGAGTCAGTTTACTTGTACATTAGTTGGCATTGTGCCTTTTGTATTTAATTTCGATGCATTTTCTGTGTTTCATCGTCAATAAGAAGGTCAGAGGGTTACAGTAAACCTGAAGTGAACCATCGGGTTCTATAACTAGTGTCACATGAATGGTTCAAAACATAGTCAGTAAGAACTGTCAGTTTTCTTGTACTTAAGTCGGCATTGTGCCTTTTGTATTTAATTCCGATGCAATTTCAGTGTTTCATCGTCAATAAGAAGGTCAGAGGGATACAGTAAACCTGAAGTGAAGCACCGGAATCTATAACTAGTGTCACAGGAATGGTTCAAAACATAGACAGTAGGAAGATTCAGTCTTCTTGTACGTAAGTCGGCATTGTGCTTTTTGTATTTAATTCCGATGCAATTTCTGTGTTTCGTCGTCAATAAGAAGGACAGAGGGATGCAGTAAACCTGACGTGAAGCATCGGAATCTGTATCTAGTGTCACAGGAATGGTTCAAAACATAGACAGTAAGAAGAGTCAGTTTTTTTCTACTTAAGTCGGCAATGTGCCTTTTGTATTTAAGTCCGATACAATTTATATGTTTCATTGTCAATAAGAAGGTCAGAGGGATACAGTAAACCTGAAGTGAAGCATCGGAACCTATAATTAGTGGCACAGGAATGGTTCAAACCTAGACAGCAAGAAGGGTCAGTTTTCTTATACTTAAGTCGGCATTGTGCCTTTTGTATTTAATTCCGATGCAATTTCTGTGTTTAATCGTCAATAAGAAGGTCAGAGAGATACAGTAAACCTGAAGTGAAGCATCGGAATCTATAACTAGTGTCACATGAATGGTTCAAGGCATAGACAGTAAGAAGATTCAGTTATCTTGTACTTAAGTCGGCATTGTGCCTTTTGAATTTAATACTGATGAAATTTCTGTGTTTCATCGTCAATATGAAGGTCAGAGGGAGACAGTAAACCTGAAGTGAAGCATCGGAATCCATAACTAGTGTCACAGGAATGGTTCAAATCATAGACAGTAAGAAGAGTCAGTTTTCTTGTACTTAAGTCGTCATTGTGCTTTTTGTGTTTAATTCCGATGCAATTTCTGTGTTTCATCGTCAATAAGAAGGTCAGAGGGATACAGTAAAGCTAAAGCGAAGCATTGGAATCTATAACTAGTGACACAGGAATGGTTCAAATCCTAGACACGAAGAAGAGTCAGTTTTCTTGTACTTAAGTCGGCATTGTGCCTTTTGTATTTAATTCCGTTCCAATTTCTGTGTTTCATCGTCAATAAGAAGGTCAGAGGGATACAGTAAACCTGAGGTGAGGCATCGGAATCTATAACTAGTGTCACGGGAATGGTTCACAACATAGACAGTAAGAAGAGTCACTTTTTATGTACTTAAGTCGGCATTGTGCCCTTTGTACTAAATTCCGATGAAATTTCTGTGTTTCATCGTCAATAAGAAGGTCAGAGGGATACAGTAAACCTGAAGTGAAGCATCGCAATCTATAACTAGTGTCACAGGAATGGTTCAAAATATAGACAGTTATAAGAGTCAGTTTTCTTGTACTTAAGTCGGCATTGGGCCTTTTCTATTTAATTCCGATGCAATTTCTGTGTTTCATCGTCAACACGAAGGTCGGAGGGATACAGTAAAAATGAAGTGAAGCATCGGAATCTATAACTAGAGTCACAGGAATGGTTCAAAACATAGACAGTAAGAAGAGTCAGTTTTCTTGTACTTAAGTCGGCATTGTGCCTTTTGTATTTAACTCCGATGCAATTTCTGTGCTTCATCGTCAATAAGAAGATCAGAGGGATACAGTAAACCTGAAGTGTAGCATTGGAATCTATAACTAGTGTCACAGGAATGGTTCAAAACGTAGACAGTAAGAAGAGTCAGTTTTCTTGTACTTAAGTCGGCATTGAGCCTTTTGTATTTAATTCCGATGCAATTTCTGTGTTTCATCGTCAATAAGAAAGTCAGAGGGATACAGTAAACCTGAAGTGAAGCATCGGAATCTATAACCTGTGTCACAGGAATGGTTCTAACATAGACTTTAAGAAGAGTCAGTTTACTTGTACTTTAGTCGGCATTGTGAATTTTGTATTTAATTTCGATGCAATTTCTGTGTTTCATCGTCAATAAGAACGTCAGAGGGATACAATAAACCTGAAGTGAAGCATCGCAATCTAAAACTAGTGTCACGAGAATGGTTCAAAGCATAGACAGTAAGAAGAGTCAGTTTTCTTGTACTTAAGTCGGCAATGTGCCTTTTGTATTTAAGTCCGATGTAATTTCTGTGTTTCATTGTCAATAAGAAGGTCAGAAATACAGTAAAACTGAAGTGAAGCATCGGAACCTATAACTAGTGGCACAGGAATGGTTCAAACATAGACAGTATGAAGTGTCAGTTTTCTTCTACTTAAGTCGGCACTGTGCCTTTGTATTTAATTCCGATGCAATTTCAGTGTTTTATCGTCAATAAGAAGGTCAGAGGGATACAGTAAACCTGAAGTGAAGCATCGGAATCTATAACTAGTGTAACATGAACGGTTCAAACCATAGACAATATGAAGAGTCAGTTTTCCTGTACTTAAGTCGGCATTGTGACTTATGTATAATATTCCGATGCAATTTCTGTGTTTCGTCGTCAATAAGAAGGTCAGAAGGATACAGTAAACCTGAAATGAAGCATCGGAATCTATAACTAATGTCACATGAATGGTTCAAAACATGGAGAGTAAGAAGAGTCAGTTATCTTGTACTTAAGTCGGCATTGTGCCTTTTGTATTTAATCCCGATGCAATTTCTGTGTTTCATCGTCAATAAGAAGGTCAGAGGGATACAGTAAACCTTAAGTGAAGCATCGGAATCTATAACTAGTGTCACAGGAATGGTTCAAATCATAGACAGTAAGAAGAGTCAGTTTTCTTGTACTTAAGTCGGCATTGTGCCTTTTGTACTTAATTCCGATGCAATTTCTGTGTTTCATCGTCAATAAGAAGGTCAGAGGGATACAGTAAACCTGAAGTGAAGCATCGGAATCTATAACTAATGTCACATAAATGTTTCAAAACATAGACAGTAAGAAGAGTCAGTTATCTTGTACTTAAGTCGGCATTGTGCCTTTTGTATTTAATCCCGATGCAATTTCTGTGTTTCATCGTCAATAAGAAGGTCAGAGGGACACAGTAAAGCTGACGTGAAGCTTCGGAATCTATAACTACGGTCACAGGAATTGTTCAAAACATAGACAGTAAGAAGAGTCAGTTTTCTTGTACTTAAGTCGGCATTGTGCCTTTTGTACTTAATTCCGATGCAATTTCTGTGTTTCATCGTCAATAAGAAGGTCAGAGGGATACAGTAAACCTGAAGTGAAGCATCGGAATCTATAACTAATGTCACATAAATGTTTCAAAACATAGACAGTAAGAAGAGTCAGTTATCTTGTACTTAAGTCGGCATTGTGCCTTTTGTATTTAATTCCGATGAAATTTCTGTGTTTCATCGTCAATAAGAAGGTCAGAAGGATACATTGGAGCTGAAGTGAAGCATCGGAATCTATAACTAATGTCATATGAATGGTTCACAACATAGACAGTAAGAAGAGTCAGTTTTCTTGTACTTAAGTCGGCATTGTGCCTTTTGTATTTAATTCCGATGAAATTTCTGTGTTTCATCGTCAATACGAAGGTCGGAGGGATACAGTAAACCTGAAGTGAAGCATCGCAATTTATAACTCGTGTCACTGGAATGGGTCAAAGCATAGACAATAAGAAGAGTCAGTTTTCTTGTACTTAAGTCGGCATTGTGCCTTTTGTATTTAACTCCGATTCAATTTCTGTGTTTCATCGTCAATAAGAAGGTCAGAGGGATACAGTGATCCTGAAGTGAAGCATCGGAATCTATAACTAGTGTCACTGGAATGGTTCAAATCTTAGACAGGAAGAAGAGTCATTTTTCTTGTACTTAAGTCGGCATTGTGCTTTTGTATTTAATTCCGTTGCAATTTCTGTGTTTCATCGTCAATAAGAAGGTCAGAGGGATACAGTAAACCTGAGGTGAGGCATCGGAATCTATAACTAGTGTCACAGGACTGGTACACAGCATAGACAGTAAGAAGAGTCAGTTTTCTTGTACTTAAGTCGGCATTGTGCCTTTTGTATTTAATTCCGATGAAATTTCTGTGTTTCATCGACAATAAGAAGGTCAGAGGGATACAGTAAACCTGAAGTGAAGCATCGGAATCTATAACTAGTGTCACAGGAATGGTTCAAAACATAGACAGTAAGAAGAGTCAGTTTTCTTGTACTTAAGTCGGCATTGTGCCTTTTGTATTTAACTCCGATGCAATTTCTGTGTTTCATCGTCAATAAGAAGATCAGAGGGATGCAGTAAACCTGAAGTGGAGCATTGGAATCTATAACTAGTGTCACAGGAATGGTTCAAAACATAGACAGGAAGAAGAGTCAATTTTCTTGTACTTAAGTTAGCATTGTGACTTTTGTATTTAATTACGATGCAGTTTCAGTGTTTCATCAACAATTAGAAAGTCAGAGGGACACAGAAAACTTGAAGTGAAGCATCGGAATCTATAACTAGTGTCACAGGAATGGTTCAAAACTTAGACACTAAGAAGAGTCAGTTTTCTTGTACTTAAGTCGGCATTGTGCCTTTTGTATTTAATTCCGATGCAATGTCTGTGTTTCATCGTCAATAAGAAGGTCAGTGGGATACAGTAAACCTGAAGTGAAGCATCGGGATCTATAACTAGTGTCACAGGAATGGTTCAAAGCATAGACAGTAAGAAGAGTCAGTTTTCTTGTACTTCAGTCGGCATTGTGACTTTTGTATTTAATTCCGATGCAATTTCTGTGTTTCATCGTCAATAAGAAGGTCAGAGGGATGCAGTAAACCTGAAGAGAAGCATCGGAATCTATAACTAGTGTCACAGGAATGGTTCAAACATTGACTTTAAGAAGAGTCAGTTTACTTGTACTGAAGTCGGCAATGTGCCTTTTGTATTTAAGTCCGATGCAATTTCTGTGTTTCATCGTCAATAAGAAGGTCAGAGGGATACAGTAAACCTGAAGTGAAGCATCGCAATCTATAAGTAGTGTCACAGGAATGGTTCAAAGCATAGACAATAAGAAGAGTCAGTTTTCTTGTACTTAAGTCGGCATTGTGCCTTTTCTATTTAATTCCGATGTAATTTCTGTGTTTCATCGTCAATAAGAAGCACAGAGGGATGCAGTAAAAATGAAGTGAAGCATCGCAATCTATAACTAGTGTCAGAGGAATGGTTCAAATAATAGACAGTTATAAGAGTCAGTATTCTTGTACTTAAGTCGGCATTGGGCCTTTTCTATTTAATTCCGATGCAATTTCTATGTTTCATCGTCAATAAGAAGGTCAGAGTTATACAGTAAAAATGAAGTGAAGCATCGGAATCTATAACTAGTGTCACAGGAATGGTTCAAAACATAGACAGTAAGAAGAGTCAGTTTTCTTGTACTTAAGTCGGCATTGTGCCTTTTGTATTTATCTCCGATGCAATTTCTGTGTTTCATCGTCAATAAGAAGATCAGAGGGATACAGTAAACCTGAAGTGGAGCATTGGAATCTGTAACTAGTGTCACAGGAATGGTTCAAAACATAGACAGTAAGAAGAGTCAGTTTTCTTGTACTTAAGTCGGCATTGTGCCTTTTGTATTTAATTCCGATGAAATTTCTGTGTTTCATCGTCAATAAGAAGGTCAGAAGGATACAATGGAGCTGAAGTGAAGCATCGGAATCTATAACTAATGTCACATGAATGGTTCAAAAGATAGACAGTAAGAAGAGTCAGTTTTCTTGTACTTAAGTCGGCATTGTGCCTTTTGTATTTAATTACGATGAAATTTCTGTGTTTCATCGTCAATAAGAAGGTCGGAGGGATACAGTAAACCTGAAGTGAAGCATCGCAATCTATAACTAGTGTCACAGGAATGGTTCAAAGCATAGACAATAAGAAGAGTCACTTTTCTTGTACTTAAGTCGGCATTGTGCCTTTTGTATTTAACTCCGATGCAATTTCTGTGTTTCATCATCAACAAGAAGGTCAGAGGGATACAGTGATCCTGAAGTGAAGCATCGGAATCTATAACTAGTGTCACAGGAATGGTTCAAACATAGACAGTATGAAGAGTCAGTTTACTTGTACATTAGTTGGCATTGTGCCTTTTGTATTTAATTTCGATGCATTTTCTGTGTTTCATCGTCAATAAGAAGGTCAGAGGGTTACAGTAAACCTGAAGTGAAGCATCGGAATCTATAACTAGTGTCACATGAATGGTTCAAAACATAGACAGTAAGAAGATTCAGTTATCTTGTACTTAAGTCGGCATTGTGCCTTTTGTATTTAATACCGATGAAATTTCTGTGTTTCATCGTCAATAAGAAGCCAGAGGGATACAGTAAAGCTAAAGTGAAGCATTGGAATCTAAAACTAGTGTCCCAGGAATGGTTCAAAGCCTAGACAGGAAGAAGAGTCAGTTTTCTTGTACTGAAGTCGGCATTGTGCCTTTTGTATTTAATTCCGTTGCAATTTCTGTGTTTCATCGTCAATAAGAAGGTCAGAGGGATACAGTAAACCTGAGGTGAGGCATCGGAATCTATAACTAGTGTCACAGGAATGGTTTAAAACATAGTCAGGAAGAAGAGTCATTTTTCTTGTACTTAAGTCAGCATTGTGCCTTTTGTATTTAATTCCGATGCAATTTCAGTGTTTCATCAACAATAAGTAAGTCAGAGGGATACATTAAACCTGAAGTGAAGCATCGGAATCTATAACTAGTGTCACAGGAATGGTTCAAAACTTAGACACTAAGAAGAGTCAGTTTTCCTGTACTTAAGTCGGCATTGTGCCTTTATATTTAATTCCGATGTAATTTCAGTGTTTCATCGTCAATTAGAAGCACAGAGGGATAAAGTAAAAATGAAGTGAAGCATCGGAATCTATAACTAGTGTCACAGGAATGGTTCAAATAATAGACAGTTATAAGAGTCAGTTTTGTTGTACTTAAGTCGGCATTGGGCCTTTTCAATTTAATTCCGATGCAATTACTGTGTTTCATCGTCAATAAGAAGGTCAGAGGGATACAGTGAAAATGAAGTGAAGCATCGGAATCTATAACTAGTGTCACAGGAATGGATCAAATCATAGACGGTAAGAAGAGTCAGTTTTCTTGTACTTAAGACGGCATTGTGGTTTTGTATTAATTCCGATGCAATTTCTATGTTTCATCGTCAATAAGAAGGTCCGAGTGATACAGTAAACCTCAAGTGAAGCATCGGAATCTATAACTAGTGTCACATGAACGGTTCAAACCATAGACAGTATGAAGAGTCAGTATCCTGTACTTAAGTCGGCATTGTGCCTTATGTATAAATGTCCGATGCAATTTCTGTGTTTCATCGTCAAAAAGAAGGTCAGAAGGATACAGTAAACCTGAAGTGAAGCATCTGAATCAATAACAAATGTCACATGAATGGTTTAAAACATAGAGAGTAAGAAGAGTCAGTTATCTTGTACTTAAGTCGGCATTGTGCCTTTTGTATTTAATCCCGATGCAATTTCTGTGTTTCATCGTCAATTAGAAGGTCAGAGGGATACAGTAAACCTGAAGTGAAGCATTGGAATCTATAACTAGTGTCACAGGAATGGTTCAAAACATAGATAGTAAGAAGAGTCAGTTTTCTTGTACTTAAGTCGGCATTGTGCCTTTTGTATTAATTCCGATGCAATTTCTATGTTTCATCGTCAATAAGAAGGTCAGAGTGATACAGTAAACCTCAAGTGAAGCATCGGAATCTATAACTAATGTCACATGAATGGTTCAGAACATAGACAGTAAGAGGAGTCAGTTATCTTGTACTTAAGTCGGCATTGTGCCTTTTGTATTTAATTCCGATGAAATTTCTGTGTTTCATCGTCAATAAGAAGGTCAGAAGGATACATTGGAGCTGAAGTGAAGCATCGGAATCTATAACTAATGTCACATGAATGGTTCAAACATAGACAGTAAGAAGAGTTAGTTTTCTTGTACTTAAGTCGCCATTGTGCCTTTTGTATTTAATTCCGATGAAATTTATGTGTTTCATCGTCAATAAGAAGGTCAGAGGGATACAGTAAACCAGAAGTGAAGCATCGCAATCTATCACTAGTGTCACAGGAATGGTTCAAAGCATAGACAATAAGGAGAGTCAGTTCTCTTGTACTTAAGTCGGCATTGTGCCTTTTGTATTTAACTCCGACGCAATTTCTGTGATTCATCGTCAATAAGAAGGTCAGAGGGATACAGTGATCCAGAAGTGAAGCATCGGAATCTATAACTAGTGTCACAGGAATGGTTCAAACGTAGACAGTAAGAAGAGTCAGTTTACTTGTACATTAGTTGGCATTGTGCCTTTTGTATTTAATTTCGATGCATTTTCTGTGTTTCATCGTTAATAAGAAGGTCAGAGGGTTACAGTAAACCTGAAGTGAAGCATCGGAATCTATAACTAGTGTCACATGAATGGTTCAAAACATAGACAGTAAGATGTGTCAGTTTTCTTGTACTTAAGTCTTCATTGTGCCTTTTGTATTTAATTCCGATGCAATTTCAGTGTTTCATCGTCAATAAGAAGGTCATAGGGATACAGTAAACGTGAAGTGAAGCATCGGTATCTATAACTAGTGTCACAGGGATGGTTCAAAGCATAGGCAGTAGGAAGATTCAGTCTTCTTGTACTTAAGTCGGCATTGTGCTTTTTGTATTTAATTCCGATGCAATTTCTGTGTTTCATCGTCAATAAGAAGGTCAGAGGGATGCAGTAAACCTGAAGTGAAGCATCGGAATCTGTATCTAGTGTCACAGGAATGGTTCAAAACATAGACAGTAAGAAGAGTCAGTTTACTTGTACTTAAGTCGGCAATGTGCCTTTTGTATTTAAGTCCGATGCAATTTCTGTGTTTCATCGTCAATAAGAAGGTCAGAGGGATACAGTAAACCTGAAGTGAAGCATCGCAATCTATAACTAGTGTCACAGGAATGGTTCAAAGCATAGACAATAAGAAGAGTCAGTTTTCTTGTACTTAAGTAGGCATTGTGCCTTTTCTATTTAATTCCGATGTCATTTCTGTGTTTCATCGTCAATAAGAAGCACAGAGGGATACAGTAAAAATGAAGTGGAGCATCGGAATCTATAACTAGTGTCAGAGCAATGGTTCAAATAATAGACAGTTAAAAGAGTCAGTTTTCTTGTACTTAAGTCGGCATTGGGCCTTTTCTATTTCATTCCGAAGCAATTTCTGTGTTTCATCGTCAATAAGAAGGTCAGAGGGATACAGTAAAAATGAAGTGAAGCATCGGAATCTATAACTAGTGTCACAGGAATGGTTCAAAACATAGACAGTAAGAAGAGTCAGTTTTCTTGTACTTAAGTCGGCATTGTGCTTTTTGTATTTTTCTCCGATGCATTTTCTGTGTTTCATCGTCAATAAGAAGATCAGAGGGATACAGTAAACCTGAAGTGGAGCATTGGAATCTATAACTAGTGTCACAGGAATGATTCAAAACATAGACAGTAAGAAGAGTCAGTTTTCTTGTACTTAAGTCGCCATTGTGCCTTTTGTATTTAATTCCGATGAAATTTATGTGTTTCATCGTCAATAAGAAGGTCAGAGGGATACAGTAAACCAGAAGTGAAGCATCGCAATCTATCACTAGTGTCACAGGAATGGTTCAAAGCATAGACAATAAGGAGAGTCAGTTCTCTTGTACTTAAGTCGGCATTGTGCCTTTTGTATTTAACTCCGACGCAATTTCTGTGATTCATCGTCAATAAGAAGGTCAGAGGGATACAGTGATCCAGAAGTGAAGCATCGGAATCTATAACTAGTGTCACAGGAATGGTTCAAACATAGACAGTAAGAAGAGTCAGTTTACTTGTACATTAGTTGGCATTGTGCCTTTTGTATTTAATTTCGATGCATTTTCTGTGTTTCATCGTTAATAAGAAGGTCAGAGGGTTACAGTAAACCTGAAGTGAAGCATCGGAATCTATAACTAGTGTCACATGAATGGTTCAAAACATAGACAGTAAGAAGTGTCAGTTTTCTTGTACGTAAGTCTTCATTGTGCCTTTTGTATTTAATTCCGATGCAATTTCAGTGTTTCATCGTCAATAAGAAGGTCAGAGGGATACAGTAAACGTGAAGTGAAGCATCGGTATCTATAACTAGTGTCACAGGGATGGTTCAAAGCATAGGCAGTAGGAAGATTCAGTCTTCTTGTACTTAAGTCGGCATTGTGCTTTTTGTATTTAATTCCGATGCAATTTCTGTGTTTCATCGTCAATAAGAAGGTCAGAGGGATGCAGTAAACCTGAAGTGAAGCATCGGAATCTGTATCTAGTGTCACAGGAATGGTTCAAAACATAGACAGTAAGAAGAGTCAGTTTACTTGTACTTAAGTCGGCAATGTGCCTTTTGTATTTAAGTCCGATGCAATTTCTGTGTTTCATCGTCAATAAGAAGGTCAGAGGGATACAGTAAACCTGAAGTGAAGCATCGCAATCTATAACTAGTGTCACAGGAATGGTTCAAAGCATAGACAATAAGAAGAGTCAGTTTTCTTGTACTTAAGTCGGCATTGTGCCTTTTCTATTTAATTCCGATGTCATTTCTGTGTTTCATCGTCAATAAGAAGCACAGAGGGATACAGTAAAAATGAAGTGGAGCATCGGAATCTATAACTAGTGTCAGAGGAATGGTTCAAATAATAGACAGTTAAAAGAGTCAGTTTTCTTGTACTTAAGTCGGCATTGGGCCTTTTCTATTTCATTCCGAAGCAATTTCTGTGTTTCATCGTCAATAAGAAGGTCAGAGGGATACAGTAAAAATGAAGTGAAGCATCGGAATCTATAACTAGTGTCACAGGAATGGTTCAAAACATAGACAGTAAGAAGAGTCAGTTTTCTTGTACTTAAGTCGGCATTGTGCTTTTTGTATTTTTCTCCGATGCATTTTCTGTGTTTCATCGTCAATAAGAAGATCAGAGGGATACAGTAAACCTGAAGTGGAGCATTGGAATCTATAACTAGTGTCACAGGAATGATTCAAAACATAGACAGTAAGAAGAGTCAGTTTTCTTGTACTTAAGTCGGCATTGTGCCTTTTGTATTTAATTCCGATGAAATTTCTGTGTTTCATCGTCAATAAGAAGGTCAGAAGGATACATTGGAGCTGAAGTGAAGCTTCGGAATCTATAACTAATGTCACATGAATGGTTCAAAACATAGACAGTAAGAAGAGTCAGTTTTCATGTACTTAAGTCGGCATTGTGCCTTTTGTATTTAATTCCGATGAAATTTCTGTGTTTCATCGTCAATAAGAAGGTCGTAAGGGATACAGTAAACCTGAAGTGAAGCATCGCAATCTATAACTAGTGTCACAGGAATGGTTCAAACATAGACAGTATGAAGAGTCAGTTTACTTGTACATTAGTTGGCATTGTGCCTTTTGTATTTAATTTCGATGCATTTTCTGTGTTTCATCGTCAATAAGAAGGTCAGAGGGTTACAGTAAACCTGAAGTGAACCATCGGGTTCTATAACTAGTGTCACATGAATGGTTCAAAACATAGTCAGTAAGAACTGTCAGTTTTCTTGTACTTAAGTCGGCATTGTGCCTTTTGTATTTAATTCCGATGCAATTTCAGTGTTTCTTCGTCAATAAGAAGGTCAGAGGGATACAGTAAACCTGAAGTGAAGCACCGGAATCTATAACTAGTGTCACAGGAATGGTTCAAAACATAGACAGTAGGAAGATTCAGTCTTCTTGTACGTAAGTCGGCATTGTGCTTTTTGTATTTAATTCCGATGCAATTTCTGTGTTTCATCGTCAATAAGAAGGTCAGAGGGATGCAGTAAACCTGACGTGAAGCATCGGAATCTGTATCTAGTGTCACAGGAATGGTTCAAAACATAGACAGTAAGAAGAGTCAGTTTTTTTCTACTTAAGTCGGCAATGTGCCTTTTGTATTTAAGTCCGATACAATTTATATGTTTCATTGTCAATAAGAAGGTCAGAGGGATACAGTAAACCTGAAGTGAAGCATCGGAACCTATAATTAGTGGCACAGGAATGGTTCAAACCTAGACAGCAAGAAGGGTCAGTTTTCTTATACTTAAGTCGGCATTGTGCCTTTTGTATTTAATTCCGATGCAATTTCTGTGTTTAATCGTCAATAAGAAGGTCAGAGAGATACAGTAAACCTGAAGTGAAGCATCGGAATCTATAACTAGTGTCACATGAATGGTTCAAGACATAGACAGTAAGAAGATTCAGTTATCTTGTACTTAAGTCGGCATTGTGCCTTTTGAATTTAATACTGATGAAATTTCTGTGTTTCATCGTCAATATGAAGGTCAGAGGGAGACAGTAAACCTGAAGTGAAGCATCGGAATCCATAACTAGTGTCACAGGAATGGTTCAAATCATAGACAGTAAGAAGAGTCAGTTTTCTTGTACTTAAGTCGTCATTGTGCCTTTTGTATTTAATTCCGATGCAATTTCTGTGTTTCATCGTCAATAAGAAGGTCAGAGGGATACAGTAAAGCTAAAGCGAAGCATTGGAATCTATAACTAGTGACACAGGAATGGTTCAAATCCTAGACACGAAGAAGAGTCAGTTTTCTTGTACTTAAGTCGGCATTGTGCCTTTTGTATTTAATTCCGTTCCAATTTCTGTGTTTCATCGTCAATAAGAAGGTCAGAGGGATACAGTAAACCTGAGGTGAGGCATCGGAATCTATAACTAGTGTCACGGGAATGGTTCACAACATAGACAGTAAGAAGAGTCACTTTTTATGTACTTAAGTCGGCATTGTGCCCTTTGTACTAAATTCCGATGAAATTTCTGTGTTTCATCGTCAATAAGAAGGTCAGAGGGATACAGTAAACCTGAAGTGAAGCATCGCAATCTATAACTAGTGTCACAGGAATGGTTCAAAGCATAGACAATGAGAAGAGTCAGTTTTTTTGTACTTAAGTCGGCATTGTGGGTTTTCTATTTAATTCCGATGTAATTTCTGTGTTTCATCGTCAATAAGAAGCACAGAGGGATACAGTAAAAATGAAGTGAAGCATCGGAATCCATAACTAGTGTCACAGGAATGGTTCAAAATATAGACAGTTATAAGAGTCAGTTTTCCTGTACTTAAGTCGGCATTGGGCCTTTTCTATTTAATTCCGATGCAATTTCTGTGTTTCATCGTCAACACGAAGGTCGGAGGGATACAGTAAAAATGAAGTGAAGCATCGGAATCTATAACTAGAGTCACAGGAATGGTTCAAAACATAGACAGTAAGAAGAGTCAGTTTTCTTGTACTTAAGTCGGCATTGTGCCTTTTGTATTTAACTCCGATGCAATTTCTGTGTTTCATCGTCAATAAGAAGATCAGAGGGATACAGTAAACCTGAAGTGTAGCATTGGAATCTATAACTAGTGTCACAGGAATGGTTCAAAACGTAGACAGTAAGAAGAGTCAGTTTTCTTGTACTTAAGTCGGCATTGAGCCTTTTGTATTTAATTCCGATGCAATTTCTGTGTTTCATCGTCAATAAGAAAGTCAGAGGGATACAGTAAACCTGAAGTGAAGCATCGGAATCTATAACCTGTGTCACAGGAATGGTTCTAACATAGACTTTAAGAAGAGTCAGTTTACTTGTACTTTAGTCGGCATTGTGAGTTTTGTATTTAATTTCGATGCAATTTCTGTGTTTCATCGTCAATAAGAACGTCAGAGGGATACAATAAACCTGAAGTGAAGCATCGCAATCTAAAACTAGTGTCACAAGAATGGTTCAAAGCATAGACAGTAAGAAGAGTCAGTTTTCTTGTACTTAAGTCGGCAATGTGCCTTTTGTATTTAAGTCCGATGTAATTTCTGTGTTTCATTGTCAATAAGAAGGTCAGAAATACAGTAAAACTGAAGTGAAGCATCGGAACCTATAACTAGTGGCACAGGAATGGTTCAAACATAGACAGTAAGAAGTGTCAGTTTTCTTCTACTTAAGTCGGCACTGTGCCTTTGTATTTAATTCCGATGCAATTTCAGTGTTTTATCGTCAATAAGAAGGTCAGAGGGATACAGTAAACCTGAAGTGAAGCATCGGAATCTATAACTAGTGTAACATGAACGGTTCAAACCATAGACAATATGAAGAGTCAGTTTTCCTGTACTTAAGTCGGCATTGTGACTTATGTATAATATTCCGATGCAATTTCTGTGTTTCGTCGTCAATAAGAAGGTCAGAAGGATACAGTAAACCTGAAATGAAGCATCGGAATCTATAACTAATGTCACATGAATGGTTCAAAACATGGAGAGTAAGAAGAGTCAGTTATCTTGTACTTAAGTCGGCATTGTGCCTTTTGTATTTAATCCCGATGCAATTTCTGTGTTTCATCGTCAATAAGAAGGTCAGAGGGATACAGTAAACCTTAAGTGAAGCATCGGAATCTATAACTAGTGTCACAGGAATGGTTCAAATCATAGACAGTAAGAAGAGTCAGTTTTCTTGTACTTAAGTCGGCATTGTGCCTTTTGTACTTAATTCCGATGCAATTTCTGTGTTTCATCGTCAATAAGAAGGTCAGAGGGATACACTAAACCTGAAGTGAAGCATCGGAATCTATAACTAATGTCACATAAATGTTTCAAAACATAGACAGTAAGAAGAGTCAGTTATCTTGTACTTAAGTCGGCATTGTGCCTTTTGTATTTAATCCCGATGCAATTTCTGTGTTTCATCGTCAATAAGAAGGTCAGAGGGACACAGTAAAGCTGACGTGAAGCTTCGGAATCTATAACTACGGTCACAGGAATTGTTCAAAACATAGACAGTAAGAAGAGTCAGTTTTCTTGTACTTAAGTCGGCATTGTGCCTTTTGTACTTAATTCCGATGCAATTTCTGTGTTTCATCGTCAATAAGAAGGTCAGAGGGATACAGTAAACCTGAAGTGAAGCATCGGAATCTATAACTAATGTCACATAAATGTTTCAAAACATAGACAGTAAGAAGAGTCAGTTATCTTGTACTTAAGTCGGCATTGTGCCTTTTGTATTTAATTCCGATGAAATTTCTGTGTTTCATCGTCAATAAGAAGGTCAGAAGGATACATTGGAGCTGAAGTGAAGCATCGGAATCTATAACTAATGTCATATGAATGGTTCACAACATAGACAGTAAGAAGAGTCAGTTTTCTTGTACTTAAGTCGGCATTGTGCCTTTTGTATTTAATTCCGATGAAATTTCTGTGTTTCATCGTCAATACGAAGGTCGGAGGGATACAGTAAACCTGAAGTGAAGCATCGCAATTTATAACTCGTGTCACAGGAATGGGTCAAAGCATAGACAATAAGAAGAGTCAGTTTTCTTGTACTTAAGTCGGCATTGTGCCTTTTGTATTTAACTCCGATTCAATTTCTGTGTTTCATCGTCAATAAGAAGGTCAGAGGGATACAGTGATCCTGAAGTGAAGCATCGGAATCTATAACTAGTGTCACTGGAATGGTTCAAATCTTAGACAGGAAGAAGAGTCATTTTTCTTGTACTTAAGTCGGCATTGTGCTTTTGTATTTAATTCCGTTGCAATTTCTGTGTTTCATCGTCAATAAGAAGGTCAGAGGGATACAGTAAACCTGAGGTGAGGCATCGGAATCTATAACTAGTGTCACAGGACTGGTACACAGCATAGACAGTAAGAAGAGTCAGTTTTCTTGTACTTAAGTCGGCATTGTGCCTTTTGTATTTAATTCCGATGAAATTTCTGTGTTTCATCGACAATAAGAAGGTCAGAGGGATACAGTAAACCTGAAGTGAAGCATCGGAATCTATAACTAGTGTCACAGGAATGGTTCAAAACATAGACAGTAAGAAGAGTCAGTTTTCTTGTACTTAAGTCGGCATTGTGCCTTTTGTATTTAATTCCGTTCCAATTTCTCTGTTTCATCGTCAATAAGAAGGTCAGAGGGATACAGTAAACCTGAGGTGAGGCATCGGAATCTATAACTAGTGTCACGGGAATGGTTCACAACATAGACAGTAAGAAGAGTCACTTTTTATGTACTTAAGTCGGCATTGTGCCCTTTGTACTAAATTCCGATGAAATTTCTGTGTTTCATCGTCAATAAGAAGGTCAGAGGGATACAGTAAACCTGAAGTGAAGCATCGCAATCTATAACTAGTGTCACAGGAATGGTTCAAAGCATAGACAATGAGAAGAGTCAGTTTTTTTGTACTTAAGTCGGCATTGTGGGTTTTCTATTTAATTCCGATGTAATTTCTGTGTTTCATCGTCAATAAGAAGCACAGAGGGATACAGTAAAAATGAAGTGAAGCATCGGAATCCATAACTAGTGTCACAGGAATGGTTCAAAATATAGACAGTTATAAGAGTCAGTTTTCTTGTACTTAAGTCGGCATTGGGCCTTTTCTATTTAATTCCGATGCAATTTCTGTGTTTCATCGTCAACACGAAGGTCGGAGGGATACAGTAAAAATGAAGTGAAGCATCGGAATCTATAACTAGAGTCACAGGAATGGTTCAAAACATAGACAGTAAGAAGAGTCAGTTTTCTTGTACTTAAGTCGGCATTGTGCCTTTTGTATTTAACTCCGATGCAATTTCTGTGTTTCATCGTCAATAAGAAGATCAGAGGGATACAGTAAACCTGAAGTGTAGCATTGGAATCTATAACTAGTGTCACAGGAATGGTTCAAAACGTAGACAGTAAGAAGAGTCAGTTTTCTTGTACTTAAGTCGGCATTGAGCCTTTTGTATTTAATTCCGATGCAATTTCTGTGTTTCATCGTCAATAAGAAAGTCAGAGGGATACAGTAAACCTGAAGTGAAGCATCGGAATCTATAACCTGTGTCACAGGAATGGTTCTAACATAGACTTTAAGAAGAGTCAGTTTACTTGTACTTTAGTCGGCATTGTGAGTTTTGTATTTAATTTCGATGCAATTTCTGTGTTTCATCGTCAATAAGAACGTCAGAGGGATACAATAAACCTGAAGTGAAGCATCGCAATCTAAAACTAGTGTCACAAGAATGGTTCAAAGCATAGACAGTAAGAAGAGTCAGTTTTCTTGTACTTAAGTCGGCAATGTGCCTTTTGTATTTAAGTCCGATGTAATTTCTGTGTTTCATTGTCAATAAGAAGGTCAGAAATACAGTAAAACTGAAGTGAAGCATCGGAACCTATAACTAGTGGCACAGGAATGGTTCAAACATAGACAGTAAGAAGTGTCAGTTTTCTTCTACTTAAGTCGGCACTGTGCCTTTGTATTTAATTCCGATGCAATTTCAGTGTTTTATCGTCAATAAGAAGGTCAGAGGGATACAGTAAACCTGAAGTGAAGCATCGGAATCTATAACTAGTGTAACATGAACGGTTCAAACCATAGACAATATGAAGAGTCAGTTTTCCTGTACTTAAGTCGGCATTGTGACTTATGTATAATATTCCGATGCAATTTCTGTGTTTCGTCGTCAATAAGAAGGTCAGAAGGATACAGTAAACCTGAAATGAAGCATCGGAATCTATAACTAATGTCACATGAATGGTTCAAAACATGGAGAGTAAGAAGAGTCAGTTATCTTGTACTTAAGTCGGCATTGTGCCTTTTGTATTTAATCCCGATGCAATTTCTGTGTTTCATCGTCAATAAGAAGGTCAGAGGGATACAGTAAACCTTAAGTGAAGCATCGGAATCTATAACTAGTGTCACAGGAATGGTTCAAATCATAGACAGTAAGAAGAGTCAGTTTTCTTGTACTTAAGTCGGCATTGTGCCTTTTGTACTTAATTCCGATGCAATTTCTGTGTTTCATCGTCAATAAGAAGGTCAGAGGGATACACTAAACCTGAAGTGAAGCATCGGAATCTATAACTAATGTCACATAAATGTTTCAAAACATAGACAGTAAGAAGAGTCAGTTATCTTGTACTTAAGTCGGCATTGTGCCTTTTGTATTTAATCCCGATGCAATTTCTGTGTTTCATCGTCAATAAGAAGGTCAGAGGGACACAGTAAAGCTGACGTGAAGCTTCGGAATCTATAACTACGGTCACAGGAATTGTTCAAAACATAGACAGTAAGAAGAGTCAGTTTTCTTGTACTTAAGTCGGCATTGTGCCTTTTGTACTTAATTCCGATGCAATTTCTGTGTTTCATCGTCAATAAGAAGGTCAGAGGGATACAGTAAACCTGAAGTGAAGCATCGGAATCTATAACTAATGTCACATAAATGTTTCAAAACATAGACAGTAAGAAGAGTCAGTTATCTTGTACTTAAGTCGGCATTGTGCCTTTTGTATTTAATTCCGATGAAATTTCTGTGTTTCATCGTCAATAAGAAGGTCAGAAGGATACATTGGAGCTGAAGTGAAGCATCGGAATCTATAACTAATGTCATATGAATGGTTCACAACATAGACAGTAAGAAGAGTCAGTTTTCTTGTACTTAAGTCGGCATTGTGCCTTTTGTATTTAATTCCGATGAAATTTCTGTGTTTCATCGTCAATACGAAGGTCGGAGGGATACAGTAAACCTGAAGTGAAGCATCGCAATTTATAACTCGTGTCACAGGAATGGGTCAAAGCATAGACAATAAGAAGAGTCAGTTTTCTTGTACTTAAGTCGGCATTGTGCCTTTTGTATTTAACTCCGATTCAATTTCTGTGTTTCATCGTCAATAAGAAGGTCAGAGGGATACAGTGATCCTGAAGTGAAGCATCGGAATGTATAACTAGTGTCACTGGAATGGTTCAAATCTTAGACAGGAAGAAGAGTCAGTTTTCTTGTACTTAAGTCGGCATTGTGCCTTTTGTATTTAACTCCGATGCAATTTCTGTGTTTCATCGTCAATAAGAAGATCAGAGGGATACAGTAAACCTGAAGTGGAGCATTGGAATCTATAACTAGTGTCACAGGAATGGTACACAGCATAGACAGTAAGAAGAGTCAGTTTTCTTGTACTTAAGTCGGCATTGTGCCTTTTGTATTTAATTCCGATGAAATTTCTGTGTTTCATCGACAATAAGAAGGTCAGAGGGATACAGTAAACCTGAAGTGAAGCATCGGAATCTATAACTAGTGTCACAGGAATGGTTCAAAACATAGACAGTAAGAAGAGTCAGTTTTCTTGTACTTAAGTCGGCATTGTGCCTTTTGTATTTAACTCCGATGCAATTTCTGTGTTTCATCGTCAATAAGAAGATCAGAGGGATACAGTAAACCTGAAGTGGAGCATTGGAATCTATAACTAGTGTCACAGGAATGGTTCAAAACATAGACAGGAAGAAGAGTCAATTTTCTTGTACTTAAGTTAGCATTGTGACTTTTGTATTTAATTCCGATGCAGTTTCAGTGTTTCATCAACAATTAGAAAGTCAGAGGGACACAGCAAACTTGAAGTGAAGCATCGGAATCTATAACTAGTGCCACAGGAATGGTTCAAAACTTAGACACTAAGAAGAGTCAGTTTTCTTGTACTTAAGTCGGCATTGTGCCTTTTGTATTTAATTCCGATGCAATGTCTGTGTTTCATCGTCAATAAGGAGGTCAGTGGGATACAGTAAACCTGAAGTGAAGCATCGGGATCTATAACTAGTGTCACAGGAATGGTTCAAAGCATAGACAGTAAGAAGAGTCAGTTTTCTTGTACTTCAGTCGGCATTGTGACTTTTGTATTTAATTCCGATGCAATTTCTGTGTTTCATCGTCAATAAGAAGGTCAGAGGGATGCAGTAAACCTGAAGAGAAGCATCGGAATCTATAACTAGTGTCACAGGAATGGTTCAAACATTGACTTTAAGAAGAGTCAGTTTACTTGTACTGAAGTCGGCAATGTGCCTTTTGTATTTAAGTCCGATGCAATTTCTGTGTTTCATCGTCAATAAGAAGGTCAGAGGGATACAGTAAACCTGAAGTGAAGCATCGCAATCTATAAGTAGTGTCACAGGAATGGTTCAAAGCATAGACAATAAGAAGAGTCAGTTTTCTTGTACTTAAGTCGGCATTGTGCCTTTTCTATTTAATTCCGATGTAATTTCTGTGTTTCATCGTCAATAAGAAGCACAGAGGGATGCAGTAAAAATGAAGTGAAGCATCGCAATCTATAACTAGTGTCAGAGGAATGGTTCAAATAATAGACAGTTATAAGAGTCAGTATTCTTGTACTTAAGTCGGCATTGGGCCTTTTCTATTTAATTCCGATGCAATTTCTATGTTTCATCGTCAATAAGAAGGTCAGAGTTATACAGTAAAAATGAAGTGAAGCATCGGAATCTATAACTAGTGTCACAGGAATGGTTCAAAACATAGACAGTAAGAAGAGTCAGTTTTCTTGTACTTAAGTCGGCATTGTGCCTTTTGTATTTATCTCCGATGCAATTTCTGTGTTTCATCGTCAATAAGAAGATCAGAGGGATAAAGTAAACCTGAAGTGGAGCATTGGAATCTGTAACTAGTGTCACAGGAATGGTTCAAAACATAGACAGTAAGAAGAGTCAGTTTTCTTGTACTTAAGTCGGCATTGTGCCTTTTGTATTTAATTCCGATGAAATTTCTGTGTTTCATCGTCAATAAGAAGGTCAGAAGGATACAATGGAGCTGAAGTGAAGCATCGGAATCTATAACTAATGTCACATGAATGGTTCAAAAGATAGACAGTAAGAAGAGTCAGTTTTCTTGTACTTAAGTCGGCATTGTGCCTTTTGTATTTAATTACGATGAAATTTCTGTGTTTCATCGTCAATAAGAAGGTCGGAGGGATACAGTAAACCTGAAGTGAAGCATCGCAATCTATAACTAGTGTCACAGGAATGGTTCAAAGCATAGACAATAAGAAGAGTCACTTTTCTTGTACTTAAGTCGGCATTGTGCCTTTTGTATTTAACTCCGATGCAATTTCTGTGTTTCATCATCAACAAGAAGGTCAGAGGGATACAGTGATCCTGAAGTGAAGCATCGGAATCTATAACTAGTGTCACAGGAATGGTTCAAACATAGACAGTATGAAGAGTCAGTTTACTTGTACATTAGTTGGCATTGTGCCTTTTGTATTTAATTTCGATGCATTTTCTGTGTTTCATCGTCAATAAGAAGGTCAGAGGGTTACAGTAAACCTGAAGTGAAGCATCGGAATCTATAACTAGTGTCACATGAATGGTTCAAAACATAGACAGTAAGAAGATTCAGTTATCTTGTACTTAAGTCGGCATTGTGCCTTTTGTATTTAATACCGATGAAATTTCTGTGTTTCATCGTCAATAAGAAGCCAGAGGGATACAGTAAAGCTAAAGTGAAGCATTGGAATCTAAAACTAGTGTCCCAGGAATGGTTCAAAGCCTAGACAGGAAGAAGAGTCAGTTTTCTTGTACTGAAGTCGGCATTGTGCCTTTTGTATTTAATTCCGTTGCAATTTCTGTGTTTCATCGTCAATAAGAAGGTCAGAGGGATACAGTAAACCTGAGGTGAGGCATCGGAATCTATAACTAGTGTCACAGGAATGGTTAAAAGCATAGACAGTAAGAAGAGTCAGTTTTCTTGTACATAAGTCGGCATTGTCCCTTTGTAATTCTTTCCGATGAAATTTCTGTGTTTCATCGTCAATAAGAAGGTCAGAGGGATACGGTAAACCTGAAGTGAAGCATCGCAATCTATGACTAGTGTCACAGGAATGGTTCAAAGCATAGACAATAAGAAGAGTCAGTTTTCTTGTACTTAAGTCGGCATTGTGCCTTTCCTATTTAATTCCGATGTAATTTCTGTGTTTCATCGTCAATAAGAAGCACAGAGAGATACAGTAAAAATGAAGTGAAGCATCGGAATCTATAACGAGTGTCACAGGAATGGTTCAAAAAACAGACAGTAAGAAGAGTCAGTTTTCTTGTACTTAACTCGGCATTGGGCCTTTTCTATTTAATTGCGATGCAATTTCTGTGTTTCATCGTCAATAAGAAGGTCAGAGGGATACAGTAAAAATGAAGTGAAGCATCGGAAACTATAACTAGTGTCACAGGAATGGTTCAAACATAAACAGTAAGAAGAGTCAGTTTTCTTGTACTTAAGTCGGCATTGTGCCTTTTGCATTTAACTCCGATGCAATTTCTGTGTTTCATCGTCAATAAGAAGATCAGATGATACAGTAAACCTGAAGTGTAGCATTGGAATCTATAACTAGTGTCACAGGAATGGTTCAAATCATAGACAGTAAAAAGAGTCAGTCTTCTTGTACTTATGACGGCATTGTGCTTTTGTATTTAATTCCGATGCAATTTCTGTGATTCATCGGCAATAAGAAGGTCAGAGGGATACAGTCAACCGGAAGTGAAGCATCGGAATCTATATCTAGTGTCACAGGAATGGTTCAAAGCATAGACAGTAAGAAGAGTCAGTTTTCTTGTACTTCAGTCGGCATTGTGACTTTTGTATTTAATTCCAATGCAATTTCTGTGTTTCATCGTCAATAAGAAGGTCAGAGGGATGCAGTAAACCTGAAGAGAAGCATCGGAATCTATAACTAGTGTCACAGGAATGGTTCAAACATTGACTTTAAGAAGAGTCAGTTTACTTGTGCTGAAGTCGGCAATGTGCCTTTTGTATTTAATTCCGATGAAATTTCGGTGTTTCATCGTCAATAAGAAGCACAGAGGGATGCAGTAAAAATGAAGTGAAGCATCGCAATCTATAACTAGTGTCAGAGGAATGGTTCAAATAATAGATAGTTATAAGAGTCAGTATTCTTGTACTTAAGTCGGCATTGGGCCTTTTCTATTTAATTCCGATGCAATTTCTATGTTTCATCGTCAATAAGAAGGTCAGAGTTATACAGTAAAAATGAAGTGAAGCATCGGAATCTATAACTAGTGTCACAGGAATAGTTCAAAACATAGACAGTAAGAAGAGTCAGTTTTCTTGTACTTAAGTCGGCATTGTGCCTTTTGTATTTATCTCCGATGCAATTTCTGTGTTTCATCGTCAATAAGAAGATCAGAGGGATACAGTAAACCTGAAGTGGAGCATTGGAATCTGTAACTAGTGTCACAGGAATGGTTCAAAACATAGACAGTAAGAAGAGTCAGTTTTCTTGTACTTAAGTCGGCATTGTGCCTTTTTATTTAATTCCGATGAAATTTCTTTGTTTCATCGTCAATAAGAAGGTCAGAATGATACATTGGAGCTGAAGTGAAGCATCGGAATCTATAACTAATGTCACATGAATGGTTCAAAACATAGACAGTAAGAAGAGTCAGTTTTCTTGTACTTAAGTCGGCATTGTGCCTTTTGTATTTAATTCCGATGAAATTTCTGTGTTTCATCGTCAATAAGAAGGTCGGAGGGATACAGTAAACCTGAAGTGAAGCATCGCAATCTATAACTAGTGTCACAGGAATGGTTCAAAGCATAGACAATAAGAAGAGTCATTTTTCTTGTACTTAAGTCGGCATTGTGCCTTTTGTATTTAACTCCGATGCAATTTCTGTGTTTCATCGTCAACAAGAAGGTCAGAGGGATACAGTGATCCTGAAGTGAAGCATCGGAATCTATAACTAGTGTCACAGGAATGGTTCAAACATAGACAGTATGGAGAGTCAGTTTACTTGTACATTAGTTGGCATTGTGCCTTTTGTATTTAACTTCGATGCATTTTCTGTGTTTCATCGTCAATAAGAAGGTCAGAGGGTTACAGTAAACCTGAAGTGAAGCATCGGAATCTATAACTAGTGTCACATGAATGGTTCAAAACATAGACAGTAAGAAGATTCAGTTATCTTGTACTTAAGTCGGCATTGTGCCTTTTGTATTTAATACCGATGAAATTTCTGTGTTTCATCGTCAATAAGAAGGTCAGAGGGATACAGTAAACCTGAAGTGAAGCATAGGAATGTATAACTAGTGTCACCGGAATGGTTCAAACATAGACAGTAAGAAGAGTCAGTTTTCTTGTACTTAAGTCGTCATTGTGCCTTTTGTATTTAATTCCGATGCAATTTCTGTGTTTCATCGTCAATAAGAAGGTCAGAGGGATACAGTAAAGCTAAAGTGAAGCATTGGAATCTAAAACTAGTGTCCCAGGAATTGTTCAAAGCCTAGACAGGAAGAAGAGTCAGTGTTCTTGTACTTAAGTCGGCATTGCGCCTTTTGTATTTAATTCCGTTGCAATTTCTGTGTTTCATCGTCAATAAGAAGGTCAGAGGGATACAGTAAACCTGAGGTGAGGCATCGGAATCTATAACTAGTGTCACAGGAATGGTTAAAAGCATAGACAGTAAGAAGAGTCAGTTTTCTTGTACTTAAGTCGGCATTGTCCCTTTGTATTTCTTTCCGATGAAATTTCTGTGTGATCCTGAAGTGAAGCATCGGAATCTATAACTAGTGTCACAGGAATGGTTTAAACATAGACAGTAAGAAGAGTCGGTTTACTTGTACATTAGTTGGCATTGTGCCTTTTGTATTTAATTTCGATGCAATTTCTGTGTTTCATCGTCAATAAGAAGGTCAGAGGGTTACAGTAAACGTGAAGTGAAGCATCGGAATCTATAACTAGTGTCACAGGAATGGTTCAAAACATAGACAGTAAGAAGTGTCAGTGTTCTTGTACTTAAGTCGGCATTGTGCTTTTTGTATTTAATTCCGATGCAATTACTGTGTTTCATCGTCAATAAGAAGGTCAGAGGGATGCAGTAAACCTGAAGTGAAGCATCGGAATCTGTATCTAGTGTCACAGGAATGGTTCAAAACATAGACAGTAAGAAGAGTCAGTTTTCATGTACTTAAGACGGCAATGTGCCTTTTGTATTTAAGTCCGATGCAATTTCTGTGTTTCATTGTCAATAAGAAGGTCAGAGGGATACAGTAAACCTGAAGTGAAGCATCGGAACCTATAACTAGTGGCACAGGAATGGTTCAAACATAGACAGTAAGAAGGCTAAGTTTTCTTATACTTAAGTCGGCACTGTGCGTTTTGTATTTAATTCCGATGCAATTTCTATGTTTAATCGTCAATAAGAAGGTCAGAGAGATACAGTAAACCTGAAGTGAAGCATCGGAATCCATAACTAGTGTCACATGAGTGGTTCAAAACATAGACAGTAAGAAGATTCAGTTATCTTGTACTTAAGTCGGCATTGTGCCTTTTGTGTTTTATACCGATGAAATTTCTGTGTTTCATCGTCAATAAGAAGGTCAGAGGGATACAGTAAAGCTGAAGTGAAGCATTGGAATCTATAACTAGTGTCCCAGGAATGGTTCAAAGCCTAGACAGGAAGAAGAGTCAGTTTTCTTGTACTTAAGTCGGCATTGTGCCTTTCCTATTTAATTCCGATGTAATTTCTGTGTTTCATCGTCAATAAGAAGCACAGAGGGATACAGTAAAAATGAAGTGAAGCATCGGAATCTATAACTAGTGTCACAGGAATGGTTCAAAAAACAGACAGTAAGAAGAGTCAGTTTTCTTGTACTTGCGTCGGCATTGGGCCTTTTCTATTTAATTGCGATGCAATTTCTGTGTTTCATCGTCAATAAGAAGGTCAGAGGGATACAGTAAAAATGAAGTGAAGCATCGGAATCTATAACTAGTGTCACAGGAATGGTTCAAACATAGACTTTAAGAAGGGTCAATTTTCTTGTACTTAAGCCGGCATTGTGCCTTTTGTATTTAATTTCGATTCAATTTCTGTGTTTCATCGTCAATAAGAAGGTCAGAGGGATGCAGTAAACCTGAAGTGAAGCATCGTAATCTATAACTAGTGTCACAGGAATGGTTCAAAACATAGACAGGAAGAAGAGTCAGTTTTCTTGTACTTATGTCAGCATTGTGCCTTTTGTATTTAATTCCGATGCAATTTCAGTGTTTCATCAACAATAAGAAGGTCAAAAGGAAACAGTAACCCTGAAGTGAAGCATCGGAATCTATCAC
Organism: Schistocerca americana; assembly: GCF_021461395.2. Classification (NCBI taxonomy): domain Eukaryota; kingdom Metazoa; phylum Arthropoda; class Insecta; order Orthoptera; family Acrididae; genus Schistocerca; species Schistocerca americana. Next base: position 6,564,428 of record NC_060121.1, on the reverse strand, counting down.
TTGTGTCACAGGAATGGTTCAAAACTTAGACACTAAGAAGTGTCAGTTTTCTTGTACTTAAGTCGGCATTGTGCCTTTTGTATTTAATTCCGATGCCATGTCTGTGTTTCATCGTCAATAAGAAGGTCAGTGGGATACAGTAAACCTGAAGTGAAGCATCGGAATCTATAACTAGTGTCACAGGAATGGTTCAAATCATAGACCGTAAGAAGAGTCAGTTTTCTTGTACTTAAGACGGCATTGAGCCTTTTGTATTTAATCCCGATGTAATTTCTGTGTTTCATCGTCAATAAGAAGGTCAGAGGGATACAGTAAACCTGAAGTGAAGCATCGGAATCTATAACTAGTGTCACAGGAATGGTTCAAAACATAGACAGTAAGAAGAGTCAGTTTTCTTGTGCATATGTCGGCATTGTGCCTTTTGAATTTACTTGCGATGCAATTTCTGTGTTTCATCGTCAATAAGAAGGTCAGATGGACACAGTAAAGCTGACGTGAAGCTTCGGAATCTATAACTAGGGTCACAGGAATTGTTCAAATCTTAGACAGTAAGAAGAGTCATTTTTCTGGTACTTAAGTCGGCATTGTGCCTTTTGTATTTAATTCCGATGCAATTTCTGTGTTTCGACGTCAATAAGAACGTCAGAGGGATACAGTAAACCTGAAGTGAAGCATCGGAATCTATAACTAATGTCACATGAATGGTTCAAAGCATAGATAATAAGAAGAGTCAGTTTTCTTGTACTTCAGTCGGCATTGTGCCTTTTTATTTAACTACGATGCAATTTCTGTGTTTCATCGTCAATAAGAAGGTCAGAGGGATACAGTGATCCTGAAGTGAAGCATCTGAATCTATAACTAGTGTCACAGGAATGGTTCAAACATAGACAGTAAGAAGAGTCAGTTTACTTGTACATCATTTGGCATTGTGCCTTTTGTATTTAATTTCGATGCATTTTCTGTGTTTCATCGTCAATAAGAAGGTCAGAGGGTTACAGTAAACCTCAAGTGAAGCATCGGAATCTATAACTAGTGTCACATGAATGGTTCAAAACATAGACAGTAAGGAGTGTCAGTTTTCTTGTACTTAAGTCGGCATTGTGCCTTTTGTATTTAATTCCGATGCAATTTCAGTGTTTCATCGTCAATAAGAAGGTCAGAGGGATACAGTGAACGTGAAGTGAAGCATCGGAATCTATAACTAGTGTCACAGGAATGGTTCAAAACATAGACAGTAAGAACAGTCAGTGTTCTTGTACTTAAGTCGGCATTGTGCTTTTTGTATTTAATTCCGTTGCAATTTCTGTGTTTCATCGTCAATAAGAAGGTCAGAGGGATGCAGTAAACCTGAAGTGAGTCATCGGAATCCGTATCTAGTGTCACAGGAATGGTTCAAAACATAGACAGTAAGAAGAGTCAGTTTTCTTGTACTTAAGTCGGCAATGTGCCTTTTGTATTTAAGTCCGATGCAATTTCTGTGTTTCATTGTCAATAAGAAGGTCAGAAATACAGTAAACCTGAAGTGAAGCATCGGAATCTATAACTAGTGGCACAGGAATGGTTCAAACATAGACAGTAAGAAGGGTCAGTTTTCTTGTACTTAAGTCGGCATTGTTTTTTTGTATTTAATTCCGATGCAATTTCTGTGATTCATCGTCAATAAGAAGTTCAGAATGATACAGTAAACCTGAAATGAAGCATCGCAATCTATAACTAGTGTCACAGGAATGGTTCAAATCATAGACAGTAAGAAGATTCAGTTATCTTGTACTTAAGTCGGCATTGTACCTTTTGTATTTAATACCGATGAAATTTCTGTGTTTCATCGTCAATAAGAAGGTCAGAGGGATACCGTAAACCTGAAGTGAAGCATCGGAATCTATAACTAGTGTCACAGGAATGGTTCAAAACATAGACAGTAAGAAGAGTCAGTTTTCTTGTACTTAAGACGGCGTTGTTTTTTTGTATTTAATTCCGATGCAATTTCTGTGATTCATCGTCAATAGGAAGTTCAGAGGGATACAGTAAACCTGAAATGAAGCGTCGCAATCTATAACTAGTGTCACAGGAATGGTTCAAATCATAGACAGTATGAAGAGTCAGTTTTCCTGTACTTAAGACGGCGTTGTTTTTTTGTATTTAATTCCGATGCAATTTCTATGATTCATCGTCAATACGAAGGTCAGAGGGATACAGTCAAGCTGAAGTGAAGCATCGGAATCTATGTCTGGTGTCACAGGAATGGTTCAAAACATAGACAGTAAGAAGAGTCAGTTTTCTTGTACTTATGTCGGCATTGTGCCTTTTTTATTTAATTCCGATGCAATTTCTGTGTTTCATCGTCAATAAGAAGGTCAGAGTGATACAGTAAAAATGAAGTGAAGCATCGGAATCTATAACTAGTGTCACAGGAATGCTTCAAAGCATAGACAGTATGAAGAGTCAGTTTTCTTGTACTTAAGTCGGCATTGTAACTTTTTGTGTTATCCGATGCAATTTCTGTGTTTCATCGTCAATAAGAGGGTCAGAGGGATACAGTAAACCTGAAGTGAAGCATCGCAATCTATGACTAGTGCCACAGGAATGGTACAAAACATAGACAGTAAGAAGAGTCAGTTTTCTTGTACTTAAATCGGCAGTGTGCCTTTTCCATTTAATTCCGATGCAATTTCTGTGTTTCATCGTCAATAAGAAGGTCAGAGTGATACAGTACAAATGAAGTGAAGCATCGGAATCTATAACTAGTGTCACAGGAATGCTTCAAAGCATAGACAGTATGAAGAGTCAGTTTTCTTGTACTTAAGTCGGCATTGTAACTTTTTGTGATATCCAATGCAATTTCTGTGTTTCATCGTCAATAAGAGGGTCAGAGGGATACAGTAAACCTGAAGTGAAGCATCGGAATCTATGACTAGTGCCACAGGAATGGTACAAAACAAAGAGAGTAAGAAGAGTCAGTTTTCTTGTACTTAAATCGGCATTGTGCCTTTTCCATTTAATTCCGATGCAATGTCTGTGTTTCATCGTCAATAAGAAGGTCAGAGTGATACAGTAAAAATGAAGTGAAGCATCGGAATCTATAACTAGTGTCACAGGAATGCTTCAAAACATAGACAGTAAGAAGAGTCTGTTTTCTTGTACTTAAGTCGGCATTGTGCCTTTGTATTATATCCGATGCAATTTCTGTGTTTCATCGTCAGTAAGAGGGTCAGAGGTATATAGTAAACCTGAAGTGAAGCATCGGAATCTGTGACTAGTGCCACAGGATTGGTACAAAACATAGACAGTAAGAAGATTCAGTTATCTTGTACATAAGTCGGCATTGTGCCTATTGTATTTAATACCGATGAAATTTCTGTGTTTCATCGTCAATAAGAAGGTCAGAGGGATACAGTAAACATGAAGTGAAGCATCGGAATCTATAACTAGTGTCACAGGAATGGTTCAAAACTTTGACTGTAAGAAGAGTCAGTTTTCTTGTACTTAAGTCGGCATTGTGCCTTTTGTATTTAATTACGATGAAATTTCTGTGTTTCATCGTCAATAAGAAGGTCAGAGGGATACAGTAAACCTGAAGTGAAGCATCGCAATCTATAACTAGTGTAACAGGAATGGCTCAAAGCATAGACAATAAGAAGAGTCAGTTTTCTTGTACTTAAGTCGGCATTGTGCCTTTTCTATTTAATTCCGATGTAATTTCTGTGTTTCATCGTCAATAAGAAGCACAGAGGGATACAGTAAAAATGAAGTGAAACATCGGGATCTATAACTAGTGTCACAGGAATGGTTCAAATAATAGACAGATATAAAAGTCAGTTTTCTTGTACTTAAGTCGGCATTGGGCCTTTTCTATTTAATTCCGATGCAATTTCTGTGTTTCATCGTCAATAAGAAGGTCAGAGTGATACAGTAAAAATGAAGTGAAGCATCGGAATCTATAACAAGTGTCACAGGAATGGTTCAAAACATAGACAGTAAGAAGAGTCAGTTTTCTTGTACTTAAGTCGGCATTGTGCCATTTGTAATTAACTCCGATGCAATTTCTGTGTTTCATCGTCAATAACAAAGTCAGAGGGATACAGTAAACCTGAAGTGAAGCATCGGAATCTATAACTAGTGTCACAGGAATGGTTCAAACATAGACTGTAAGAAGAGTCAGTTTACTTGTACTTAAGTCGGCATTGTGACTTTTGTATTTAATTTCGATGCAATTTCTGTGTTTCATCGTCAATTAGAAGGTCAGAAGGATACAGTAAACCTGAAGTGAAGCATCGGAATCTATAACTAGTGTCACATGAATAATTCAAAACATAGACAGCAAGAAGTGTCAGTTTTCTTCTTCTTAAGTCGGCATTGTGCCTTTTGTATTTAATTCCGAAGCAATTTCAGTGTTTCATCGTCAATAAGAAGGTCAGAGGGATACAGTAAACGTGAAGTAAAGCATCGGAATCTACAACTAGTGGCACAGGAATGTTTCAAAACTTAGACACTAAGAAGAGTCAGTTTTCTAGTACTTATGTCGGCATTGTGCCTTATGTATTTAATTCCAATGCAATTTCTGTGTTTCATCGTCAATAAGAGGGTCAGAGGGACACAGTAAAGCTGACGTGAAGCTTCGGAATCTATAACTAGGGTCACAGGAATTGTTCAAAACTTAGACAGTAAGAAGAGTCAGTTTTCTTGTACTTAAGTCGGCATTGTGCCTTTGGTATTTAATTCCGATGCAATTTCTATGTTTCATCGTCAATAAGAAGGTCAGAGGGATACAGTAAACCTGAAGTGAAGCATCGGAATCTATAACTAATGTCACATGTATGGTTCAAAACATAGTGAGTGAGAAGAGTCAGTTATCTTGTACTTAAGTTGGCATTGTGCCTTTTGTATTTAATCCCGATGCAATTTCTGTGTTTCATCGTCAATAGGAAGCTCAGAGGGATACAGTAAACCTGAAGTGAAGCATCGCAATCTATAACTAGTGTCACAGGAATGGTTCAAAACATAGACAGTAAGAAGAGTCAGTTTTCTTGTACTTATGTCGGCATTGTGAATTTGTATTTAATTCCGATGCAATTTCTGTGACTCATCGTCAATAAGAAGGTCAGAGGGACACAGTAAAGCTGACGTGAAGCTTCGGAATCTATAACTAGGGTCACAGGAATTGTTCAAAACTTAGACAGTAAGAAGAGTCAGTTTTCTTGTACTTAAGTCGGCATTGTGCCTTTTGTATTTTAATTCCGATACAATTTCTTTGTTTCATCGTCAATAAGATGGTCAGGGGGATACAGTAAACCTGAGGTGAAGCATCGGAATCTATAACTAATGACACATGAATGGTTCAAAACATAGACAGTAAGAAGAGTCAGTTATCTTGTACTTAAGTCGGCATTGTGCCTCTTGTATGTAATTCCGATGACATTTCTGTGTTTCATCGCCAATAAGAAGGTCAGAAGGATACATTGGAGCTGAAGTGAAGCATCGGAATCTATAACTAATGTTACATGAATGGTTCAAAACATAGACAGTAAGAAGAGTCAGTTTTCTTGTACTTAAGTCGGCATTGTGCCTTTTGTATTTAATTCCAATGAAATTTCTGTGTTTCATCGTCAATAAGAACGTCGTAGGGATACAGTAAACCTGAAGTGAAGCATCGCAATCTATAACTAGTGTCACAAGAATGGTTCAAAGCATAGACAATAAGAAGAGTCAGTCTTCTTGTACTTAAGTCGTCATTGTGCCTTGTGTATTTAATTCCGATGGAATTTCTGTGTTTCATCGTCAATAAGAACGTCAGAGGGATACAGTGATCCTGAAGTGAAGCATCGGAATCTATAACTAGTGTCACAGGAATGGTTCAAACATAGACAGTAAGAGGTGTCAGTTTACTTGTACATTAGTTGGCATTGTGACTTTTGTATTTAATTCCGATGCAATTTCTGTGTTTCATCGTCAATAAGAAGGTCAGAGGGATGCAGTAAACCTGAAGTGAAGCATCGGAATCTGTATCTGGTGTCACAGGAATGGTTCAAAACATAGACAGTAAGAGGAGTCATTTTTCTTGTACTTAAGTCGGCATTGTGCCTTTTGTATTTAATTACGATGAAATTTCTGTGTTTCATCGTCAATAAGAGGGTCAGAGGGATACAGTAAAGCTGAAGTGAAGCATAGCAATCTATAACTAGTGTCACAGGAATGGTTCAAAGCATAGACGATAATAAGTCAGTTTTCTTGTACTTAAGTCGGCATTGTGCCTTTTCTATTTAATTCCGATGCAATTTCTGTGTTTCTTCGTCAATAAGAAAGTCAGAGGGATACAGTAAACCTGAAGTGAAGCATCGGAATCTATAACTAGTGTCACAGGAATGGTTCAAACGTATACTATAAGAAGAGTCAGTTTCCTTGTACTTAAGTTGGCATTGTGCCTTTTGTATTTAATTTCGATGCAATTTCTGTGTTTCATCGTCAATAAGAAGGTCAGAGGGATACAGTAAACCTGAAGTGAAGCATCGGAATCTATAACTAGTGGCACAGGAATGGTTCAAACATAGACAGTAAGAAGGGTCAGTTTTCTTGAACTTAAGTCGGCATTGTGCCTTTTGTATTAGATTCCGATGCAGTTTCTGTGTTTCATCGTCAATAAGAAGGTCAGAGAGATACAGTAAACCTGAAGTGAAGCATCGGAATCTATAACTAGTGTCACATGAGTGGTTCAAAACATAGACAGTAAGAAGATTCAGTTATCTTGTACTTAAGTCGGCATTGTGCCTTTTGTATTTAATACCGATGAAATTTCTGTGTTTCATCGTCAATAAGAAGGTCAGAGGGATACAGTAAACCTGAAGTGAAGCATCGGAATCTATAACTAGTGCCACAGGAATGGTTCAAAACATAGACAGTAAGAAGAGTCAGTATTCTTGTACTTAAGTCGTCATTGTGCCTTTTGTATTTAATTCCGATGCAATTTCTGTGTTTCTTCGTCAATAAGAAAGTCAGAGGGATACAGTAAACCTGAAGTGAAGCATCGGAATCTATAACTAGTGTCACAGGAATGGTTCAAACATATACTGTAAGAAGAGTCAGTTTCCTTGTACTTAAGTCGGCATTGTGCCTTTTGTATTTAATTTCGATGCACTTTCTGTGTTTCATCGTCAATAAGGAGGTCAGAGGGATACAGTAAACCTGAAGTGAAGCATCGGAATCTATAACTAGTGTCACATGAATGGTTCAAACATAGACAGTAAGAAGTGTCAGTTTTCTTGTACTTAAGTCGGCATTGTGCCTTCTGTGTTTAATTCCGATGCAATTTCATTGTTTCATCGTCAATAAGAAGGTCAGAGGGATACAGTAAAATTCAAGTGAAGCATTGGAATCTATAACTAGTGTCACAGGAATGCTTCAAAACATAGACAGTAAGAAGAGTCGGTTTTCTCGTACTTATGTCGGCATTGTGCCTTTTGTATTTAATTCCGATGCAATTTCTGTGTTTCATCGTCAATAAGATGGTCAGCGGGACTTAGTAAAGCTGACGTGAAGCTTCGGAATCTATAACTAGGGTCGCAGGAATTGTTCAAAACTTAGACAGTAAGAAGAGTCAGTTTTCTTGTACTTAAGTCGGCATTGTGCCTTTAGTATTTAATTCCGATGTAATTTCTATGTTTCATCGTCAATAAGAGGGTCAGAGGGATACAGTAAACCTGAAGTGAAGCATCGGAATCTATAACTAATGTCACATGAAAGGTTTAAAACATAGAGAGTGAGAAGAGTCAGTTATCTTGTACTTATGTTGGCATTGTGCATTTTGTATTTAATCCCGATGCAGTTTCTGTGTTTCATCGTCAATAAGAAGGTCAGAGGGATACAGTAAACCTGAAGTGAAGCATCGCAATCTATAACTAGTGTCACAGGAATGGTTCAAAACGTAGACAGTAAGAAGAGTCAGTTTTCTTGTACTTATGTCGGCACTGTGCCTTTTGTATTTAATTCCGATGCAATTTCTGTGATTCATCGTCAATAAGAAGGTCAGAGGGACACAGTAAAGCTGACGTGAAGCTTCGGAATCTCTAACTAGGGTCACAGGAATTGTTCAAAACTTAGACAGTAAGAAGAGTCAGTTTTCTTGTACTTAAGTCGGCATTGTGCCTTTTGTATTTAATTCCGATGCAATTTCTATGTTTCATCGTCAATACGAAGGTCAGAGGGATACAGTAAACCTTAAGTGAAGCATCGGAATCTATAACAAATGTCACATGAATGGTTCAAAACATAGACAGTAAGAAGAGTCAGTTATCTTGTACTTAAGTCGGCATTGTGCCTTTTGTATTTAATACCGATGAAATTTCTGTGTTTCATCGTCAATAAGAAGGTCAGAGGGATACAGTAAACCTGAAGTGAAGCATCGGAATCTATAACTAGTGTCACAGGAATGGTTCAAACATATACTGTAAGAAGAGTCAGTTTCCTTGTACTTAAGTCGGCATTGTGCCTTTTGTATTTAATTTCGATGCACTTTCTGTGTTTCATCGTCAATAAGGAGGTCAGAGGGATACAGTAAACCTGAAGTGAAGCATCGGAATCTATAACTAGTGTCACATGAATGGTTCAAACATAGACAGTAAGAAGTGTCAGTTTTCTTGTACTTAAGTCGGCATTGTGCCTTCTGTGTTTAATTCCGATGCAATTTCATTGTTTCATCGTCAATAAGAAGGTCAGAGGGATACAGTAAAATTCAAGTGAAGCATTGGAATCTATAACTAGTGTCACAGGAATGCTTCAAAACATAGACAGTAAGAAGAGTCGGTTTTCTCGTACTTATGTCGGCATTGTGCCTTTTGTATTTAATTCCGATGCAATTTCTGTGTTTCATCGTCAATAAGATGGTCAGCGGGACTTAGTAAAGCTGACGTGAAGCTTCGGAATCTATAACTAGGGTCGCAGGAATTGTTCAAAACTTAGACAGTAAGAAGAGTCAGTTTTCTTGTACTTAAGTCGGCATTGTGCCTTTAGTATTTAATTCCGATGTAATTTCTATGTTTCATCGTCAATAAGAGGGTCAGAGGGATACAGTAAACCTGAAGTGAAGCATCGGAATCTATAACTAATGTCACATGAAAGGTTTAAAACATAGAGAGTGAGAAGAGTCAGTTATCTTGTACTTATGTTGGCATTGTGCATTTTGTATTTAATCCCGATGCAGTTTCTGTGTTTCATCGTCAATAAGAAGGTCAGAGGGATACAGTAAACCTGAAGTGAAGCATCGCAATCTATAACTAGTGTCACAGGAATGGTTCAAAACGTAGACAGTAAGAAGAGTCAGTTTTCTTGTACTTATGTCGGCACTGTGCCTTTTGTATTTAATTCCGATGCAATTTCTGTGATTCATCGTCAATAAGAAGGTCAGAGGGACACAGTAAAGCTGACGTGAAGCTTCGGAATCTCTAACTAGGGTCACAGGAATTGTTCAAAACTTAGACAGTAAGAAGAGTCAGTTTTCTTGTACTTAAGTCGGCATTGTGCCTTTTGTATTTAATTCCGATGCAATTTCTATGTTTCATCGTCAATACGAAGGTCAGAGGGATACAGTAAACCTTAAGTGAAGCATCGGAATCTATAACAAATGTCACATGAATGGTTCAAAACATAGACAGTAAGAAGAGTCAGTTATCTTGTACTTAAGTCGGCATTGTGCCTTTTGTATTTAATTCCGATGAAATTTCTGTGTTTCATCGTCAATAAGAAGGTCAGAAGGATACATTGGAGCTGAAGTGAAGCATCGGAATCTATAACTAATGTCACATGAATGGTTCAAAGCATAGACAGTAAGAAGAGTCAGTTTCCTTGTACTTAAGTCGGCATTGTGCCTTTTGTATTAAATTCCGATGCAATTTCTGTGTTAAATCGTCAATAAGAAGGTCAGAGAGATACAGTAAACCTGAAGTGAAGCATCGGAATCTATAACTAGTGTCACATGAGTGGTTCAAAACATAGACAGTAAGAAGATTCAGTTATCTTGTATTTAAGTCGGCATTGTGCCTTTTGTATTTAATACCGATGATATTTCTGTGTTTCATCGTCAATAAGAAGGTCAGAGGGATACAGTAAACCTGAAGTGAAGCATCGGAATCTATAACTAGTGCCACAGGAATGGTTCAAAACATAGACAGGAAGAAGAGTCAGTTTTCTTGTACTTAAGTCGTCATTGTGCCTTTTGTATTTAATTCCGATGCAATTTCTGTGTTTCATCGTCAATAAGAAGGTCAGACGGATACAGTAAAGCTGAAGTGAAGCATTGGAATCTATAATTAGTGTCACAGGAATGGTTCAAAACTTAGACAGGATGAAGAGTCAGTTTTCTTGTACTTAAGTCGGCATTGTGCCTTTTGTATTTAATTCCGTTGCAATTTCTGTGTTTCATCGTCAATAAGAAGGTCAGAGGGATACAGTAAACCTGAGGTGAGGCATCGGAATCTATAACTTGTGTCACAGGAATGATTCAAAACATAGACAGTAAGAAGAGTCAGTTTTCTTGTACTTAAGTCGGCATTGTGCCTTTTGTATTTAAATCCGATGAAATCTCTGTGTTTCATCGTCAATAAGAAGGTCAGAGGGATACAGTAAACCTGAAATGAAGCATCGCAATCTATAACTAGTGTGACAGGAATGGTTCAAATCATAGACAGTAAGAAGAGTCAGCATTCCTGTACTTAAGACGGCGTTGTTTTTTTGTATTTAATTCCGATGCAATTTCTGTGATTCATTGTCAATACGAAGGTCAGAGGGATACAGTTAACCTGAAGTGAAGCATCGGAATCTATATCTAGTGTCACAGGAATGGTTTAAAACATAGACAGTAAGAAGAGTCAGTTTTCTTGTACTTATGTCGGCATTGTGCCTTTTGTATTTAATTCCGATGCAATTTCTGTGTTTCATCGTCAATACGAAGGTCAGAGGGATACAGTACAGCTGACGTGAAGCTTCGGAATCTATAACTAGGATCACAGGAATTGTTGAAAACTTAGACAGTAAGAAGAGTCAGTTTTCTTGTACTTAAGTCGGCACTGTGCCTTTTGTATTTGATTCCGATGCAATTTCAGTGTTTCATCGTCAATAAGAAGGTCTGAGGGATACAGTAAACCTGAAGTGAAGCATCGGAATCTATAACTTGTGTCACAGGAATGGTTCAAAACAAAGACAGTAAGAAGAGTCAGTTTTTTTGTACTTTAGTCGGCATTGTGCCTTTTGTATTTAATTCCGTTGCAATTTCTGTGTTTCATCGACAATAAGAAGGTCAGAGGGATACAGTAAACCTAATGTGAAGCATCGGAATCTACAACTAGTGTCACAGGAATGGTTCAAAACATAGACAGTAAGGAGAGTCAGTTTTCTTGTACTTAAGTCGGCATTGTGCCTTTTGTATTTCATTCCGATTAAATTTCTGTGTTTCATCGTCAATACGAAGGTCAGAGGGATACAGTAAACATGAAGTGAGGCATCGGAATCTATAACTAGAGTCACAGGAATGGTTCAAAGCATAGACAGTAAGAAGAGTCAGTTTTCTTGTACTTAAGTCGTCATTGTGCCTTTTGTATTTAATTCCGATGCAATTTCTGTGTTTCATCGTCAATAAGAAGGTCAGAGTGATACAGTAAAAATGAAGTGACGCATCGGAATCTATAACTAGTGTCACAGGAATGCTTCAAACACAGAAAGTAAGAAGAGTCAGTTTTCTTGTACTTAAGTCGGCATTGTGCCTTTGTATTATGTCCGATGCAATTTCTGTGTTTCATCGTCAATAAGAGGGTCAGAGGGATATAGTAAACCTCAAGTGAAGCATCGGAATCTATGACTAGTGCCACAGGATAGGTACAAAACATAGACAGTAAGAAGATTCAGTTATCTTGTACATAAGTCGGAATTGTGCCTTTTGTATTTAATACCGATGAAATTTCTGTGTTTCATCGTCAATACGAAGGTCAGAGGGATACAGTAAACATGAAGTGAGGCATCGGAATCTATAACTAGAGTCACAGGAATGGTTCAAAGCATAGACAGTAAGAAGAGTCAGTTTTCTTGTACTTAAGTCGCCATTGTGCCTTTTGTATTTAATTCCGAAGCAATTTCTGTGTTTCATCGTCAATAAAAAGGTCAGAGGGATACAGCAAAGCTGAAGTGAAGCATTGGAATCTATAACTAGTGTCACAGGAATGGTTCAAAACTTAGACTGTAAGAGGATTCAGTTTTCTTGTACTTAAGTCGGCATTGTGCCTTTGTATTTAACTCCGTTGCAATTTCTGTGTTTCATCGTCAATAAGAAGATCAGAGGTATACAGTAAACCTGAGGTGAGGCATCGGAATCTATAACTAGAGTCACAGGAATGGTTCAAAGCATAGACAGTAAGAAGAGTCAGTTTTCTTGTACTTAAGTCGTCATTGTGCCCTTTGTATTTAATTCCGAAGCAATTTCTGTGTTTCATCGTCAATAAAAAGGTCAGAGGGATACAGCAAAGCTGAAGTGAAGCATTGGAATCTATAACTAGTGTCACAGGAATGGTTCAAAACTTAGACTGTAAGAAGAGTCAGTTTTCTTGTACTTAAGTCGGCATTGTGCCTTTGTATTTAACTCCGTTGCAATTTCTGTGTTTCATCGTCAATAAGAGGGTCAGAGGGATACAGTAAACCTGAAGTGAAGCATCGCAATCTATAACTAGTGTCACAGGAATGGTTCAAAGCATAGACAATAAGAAGAGTCAGCTTTCTTGTACTTAAGTAGGCATTGTGCCTTTTCTATTTAATTCCGATGTAATTTCTGTGATTCATCGTCAATAAGAAGCGCAGAGGGATACAGTGAAAATGAAGTGAAGCATCGGAATGTATAACTAGTGTCACAGGAATGGTTCAAATAATAGACAGATATAAGAGTCAGTTTTCTTGTACTTAAGTCGGCATTGGGCCTTTTCTATTTAATTCCGATGCAATTTATGTGTTTCATCGTCAATAAGAAGGTCAGAGGGATACAGTATAAATGAAGTGAAGCATCGGAATCTATAACTAGTGTCACAGGAATGGTTCAAAACATAGACAGTAAGAAGAGTCAATTTTCTTGTACTTAAGTCGGCATTGTGCCATTTGTATTTAACTCCGATGCAATTTCTGTGTTTCATCGTCAATAAGAAGATCAGAGGGATACAGTAAACCTGCAGTGGAGCAATGGAATCTATAACTAGTGGCACAGGAATGGTTCAAAACATAGACAGTAAGAAGAGTCAGTTTTCTTATACTTAAGTCGGCATTGTGCCTTTTGTATTTAATTCCGATGCAATTTCTGTGTTTCATCGTCAATAACAAAGTCAGAGGGATACAGTAAACCTGAAGTGAAGCATCGGAATTTATAACTAGTGTCACAGGAATGGTTCAAACATAGACTGTAAGAAGAGTCAGTTTACTTGTACTTAAGTCGGCCTTGTGCCTTTTGTATTTAATTTCGATGCAATTTCTGTGTTTCATCGTCAATAAGAAGGTCAGAAGGATACAGTAAACCTGAAGTGAAGCATCGGAATCTATAACTAGTGTCACATGAATGGTTCAAAACATAGACAGTAAGAAGTGTCAGTTTTCTTGTACTTAAGTCGGCATTGTGCCTTTTGTATTTAATTCCGATGCAATTTCAGTGTTTCATCGTCAATAAGAAGGTCAGAGGGATACAGTAAACGTGAAGTGAAGCATCGGAATCTATAACTAGTGTCACAGGAATGTTTCAAAACTTAGACACTAAGAAGAGTCAGTTTTCTTGTACTTATGTCGGCATTGTGCCTTATGTATTTAATTCCGATGCAATTTCTGTGTTTCATCGTCAATAGGAGGGTCAGAGGGATACAGTACAGCTGACGTGAAGCTTCGGAATCTATAACTAGGGTCACAGGAATTGTTCAAAACTTAGACAGTAAGAAGAGTCAGTTTTCTTGTACTTAAGTCGGCATTGTGCCTTTGGTATTTAATTCCGATGCAATTTCTATGTTTCATCGTCAATAAGAAGGTCAGAGGGATACAGTAAACCTGAATTGAAGCATCGGAATCTATAACTAATGTCACATGAATGGATCAAAACATAGTGAGTGAGATGAGTCAGTTATCTTGTACTTAAGTTGGCATTGTGCCGTTTGTATTTAATCCCGATGCAATTTCTGTGTTTCATCGTCAATAGGAAGCTCAGAGGGATACAGTAAACCTGAAGTGAAGCATCGCAATCTATAACTAGTGTCACAGGAATAGTTCAAAGCATAGACAGTAAGAAGAGTCAGTTTTCTTGTACTTATGTCGGCATTGTGAATTTGTATTTAATTCCGATGCAATTTCTGTGTTTCATCGTCAATAAGAAGGTCAGAGGGACACAGTAAAGCTGACGTGAAGCTTCGGAATCTATAACTAGGGTCACAGGAATTGTTCAAAACTTAGACAGTAAGAAGAGTCAGTTTTCTTGTACTTAAGTCGACATGGTGCGTTTTGTATTTAATTCCGATGCAATTTCTATGTTTCATCGTCAATAAGAAGGTCAGAGGGATACAGTAAACCTGAAGTGAAGCATCGGAATCTATTACTAATGACACATGAATAGTTCAAAACATAGACAGTAAGAAGAGTCAGTTATCTTGTACTTAAGTCGGCATTGTGCCTCTTGTATTTAATTCCGATGAAATTTCTGTGTTTCATCGTCAATAAGAAGGTCAGAAGCATACATTGGAGCTGAAGTGAAGCATCGGAATCTATAACTAATGTCACATGAATGGTTCAAAACATAGACAGTAAGAAGAGTCAGTTTTCTTGTACTTAAGTCGGCATTGTGCCTTTTGTATTTAATTCCAATGAAATTTCTGTGTTTCATCCTCAATAAGAACGTCGTAGGGATACAGTAAACCTGAAGTGAAGCATCGCAATCTATAACTAGTGTCACAAGAATGGTTCAAAGCATAGACAATAAGAAGAGTCAGTTTTCTTGTACTTAAGTCGTCATTGTGCCTTTTGTATTTAATTCCGATGCAATTTCTGTATTTCATCGTCAATAAGAACGTCAGAGGGATACAGTGATCCTGAAGTGAAGCATCGGAATCTATAACTAGTGTCACAGGAATGGTTCAAACATAGACAGTAAGAAGAGTCAGTTTACTTGTACATTAGTTGGCATTGTGCCTTTTGTATTTAATTTCGATGCAGTTTCTGTGTTTCATCGTCAATAAGAAGGACAGAGGGTTACAGTAAACCTGAAGTGAAGCATTGGAATCTATAACTAGTGTCAAAGGATTGGTTCAAAACATAGACAGTAAGAAGTGTCAGTTTTCTTGTACTTAAGTCGGCATTGTGCCTTTTGAATTTAATTCCGATGCAATTTCAGTGTTTCATAGTCAATAAGAAGGTCAGAGGGATACAGTAAACGTGAAGTGAAGCATCGGAATCTATAACTAGTGTCACAGGAATGGTTCAAAACATAGACAGTAAGAAGAGTCAGTGTTCTTGTACTTATGTCGGCATTGTGCTTTTTGTATTTAATTCCGATGCAATTTCTGTGTTTCATCGTCAATAAGAAGGTCAGAGGGATGCAGTAAACCTGAAGTGAAGCATCGGAATCTGTATCTGGTGTCACAGGAATGGTTCAAAACATAGACAATAAGAAGAGTAAGTTTTCTTGTACTTAAGTCGGCATTGTGCCTTTTGTATTTAATTACGATGAAATTTCTGTGTTTCATCGTCAATAAGAGGGTCAGAGGGATACAGTAATGCTGAAGTGAAGCATCGCAATCTATAACTAGTGTCACAGGAATGGTTCAAAGCATAGACGATAAGAAGAGTTTTCTTGTACGTAAGTCGGCATTGTGCCTTTTCTATTTAATTCCGATGCAATTTCTGTGTTTCTTCGTCAATAAGAAAGTCAGAGGGATACAGTAAACCTGAAGTGAAGCATCGGAATCTATAACTAGTGCCACAGGAATGGTTCAAACATATACTGTAAGAAGAGACGGTTTTCTTGTACTTAAGTCGGCATTGTGCCTTTAGTATTTAATTCCGATGTAATTTCTATGTTTCATCGTCAATAAGAGGGTCAGAGGGATACAGTAAACCTGAAGTGAAGCATCGGAATCTATAACTAATGTCACATGAATGGTTCAAAACATCGAGAGTGAGAAGAGTCAGTTATCTTGTACTTATGTTGGCATTGTGCCTTTTGTATTTAATCCCGATGCAATTTCTATGTTTCATCGTCAATAAGAGGGTCAGAGGGATACAGTAAACCTGAAGTGAAGCATCGCAATCTATAACTAGTGTCACAGGAATGGTTCAAAACATAGACAGTAAGAAGGGTCAGTTTTCTTGTACTTATGTCGGCACTGTGCCTTTTGTATTTAATTCCGATGCAATTTCTGTGATTCATCGTCAATAAGAAGGTCAGAGGGACACAGTAAAGCTGACGTGAAGCTTCGGAATCTATAACTAGGGTCACAGGAATTGTTCAAAACTTAGACAGTAAGAAGAGTCAGTTTTCTTGTACTTAAGTCGGCATGGTGCCTTTTGTATTTAATTCCGATGCAATTTCTATGTTTCATCGTCAATAAGAAAGTCAGAGGGATACAGTAAACCTTAAGTGAAGCATCGGAATTTATAACTAATGTCACATGAATGGTTCAAAACATAGACAGTAAGAAGAGTCAGTTATCTTGTACTTAAGTCGGCATTGTGCCTTTTGTATTTAATTCCAATGAAATTTCTGTGTTTCATCGTCAATAAGAACGTCATAGGGATACAGTAAACCTGAAGTGAAGCTTCGCAATCTAAAACTAGTGTCACAAGAATGGTTCAAAGCATAGACAATAAGAAGAGTCAGTTTTCTTGTACTTAAGTCGGCATTGTGCCTTTTGTATTTAACTCCGATGCAATTTCTGTGTTTCATCGTCAATAAGTAGGTCAGAGGGATACAGTGATCCTGAAGTGAAGCATCGGAATCTATAACTAGTGTCACAGGAATGGTTCAAACATAGACAGTAAGAAGAGTCAGTTTACTTGTACATTAGTTGGCATTGTGCCTTTTGTATTTAATTTCGATGCAATTTCTGTGTTTCATCGTCAATAAGAAGGTCTGAGGGTTACAGTAAACCTGAAGTGAAGCATCGGAATCAATAACTAGCGTCACAGGAATGGTTCAAAACATAGGCAGTAAGAAGAGTCAGTGTTCTTGTACTTATGTCGGCATTGTGCTTTTTGTATTTAATTCCGATGCAATTTCAGTGTTTCATCGTCAATAAGAAGGTCAGAGGGATACAGTAAACGTGAAGTGAAGCATCGGAATCTATAACTAGTGTCACAGGAATGTTTCAAAACTTAGACACTAAGAAGAGTCAGTTTTCTTGTACATATGTCGGCATTGTGCCTTATGTATTTAATTCCGATGCAATTTCTGTGTTTCATCGTCAATAGGAGGGTCAGAGGGATACAGTACAGCTGACGTGAAGCTTCGGAATCTATAACTAGGGTCACAGGAATTGTTCAAAACTTAGACAGTAAGAAGAGTCAGTTTTCTTGTACTTAAGTCGGCATTGTGCCTATGGTATTTAATTCCGATGCAATTTCTATGTTTCATCGTCAATAAGAAGGTCAGAGGGATACAGTAAACCTGAAGTGAAGCATCGGAATCCATAACTAATGTCACATGAATGGATCAAATCATAGTGAGTGAGAAGAGTCAGTTATCTTGTACTTAAGTTGGCATTGTGCCTTTTGTATTTAATCCCGATGCAATTTCTGTGTTTCATCGTCAATAGGAAGCTCAGAGGGATACAGTAAACCTGAAGTGAAGCATCGCAATCTATAACTAGTGTCACAGGAATAGTTCAAAACATAGACAGTAAGAAGAGTCAGTTTTCTTGTACTTATGTCGGCATTGTGAATTTGTATTTAATTCCGATGCAATTTCTGTGATTCATCGTCAATAAGAAGGTCAGAGGGACACAGTAAAGCTGACGTGAAGCTTCGGAATCTATAACTAGGGTCACAGGTATTGTTCAAAACTTAGACAGTAAGAAGAGTCAGTTTTCTTGTACTTAAGTCGGCATTGTGCCTTTTGTATTTAATTCCGATGCAATTTCTATGTTTCATCGTCAATAAGAAGGTCAGAGGGATACAGTAAACCTGAAGTGAAGCATCGGAATCTATTACTAATGACACATGAATATTCAAAACATAGACAGTAAGAAGAGTCAGTTTTCTTGTACTTAAGTCGTCATTGTGCCTTTTGTATTTAATTCCGATGCAATTTCTGTATTTCATCGTCAATAAGAACGTCAGAGGGATACAGTGATCCTGAAGTGAAGCATCGGAATCTATAACTAGTGTCACAGGAATGGTTCAAACATAGACAGTAAGAAGAGTCAGTTTACTTGTACATTAGTTGGCATTGTGCCTTTTGTATTTAATTTCGATGCAGTTTCTGTGTTTCATCGTCAATAAGAAGGTCAGAGGGTTACAGTAAACCTGAAGTGAAGCATCGGAATCTATAACTAGTGTCAAAGGATTGGTTCAAAACATAGACAGTAAGAAGTGTCAGTTTTCTTGTACTTAAGTCGGCATTGTGCCTTTTGAATTTAATTCCGATGCAATTTCAGTGTTTCATAGTCAATAAGAAGGTCAGAGGGATACAGTAAACGTGAAGTGAAGCATCGGAATCTATAACTAGTGTCACAGGAATGGTTCAAAACATAGACAGTAAGAAGAGTCAGTGTTCTTGTACTTATGTCGGCATTGTGCTTTTTGTATTTAATTCCGATGCAATTTCTGTGTTTCATCGTCAATAAGAAGGTCAGAGGGATGCAGTAAACCTGAAGTGAAGCATCGGAATCTGTATCTGGTGTCACAGGAATGGTTCAAAACATAGACAATAAGAAGAGTAAGTTTTCTTGTACTTAAGTCGGCATTGTGCCTTTTGTATTTAATTACGATGAAATTTCTGTGGTTCATCGTCAATAAGAGGGTCAGAGGGATACAGTAATGCTGAAGTGAAGAATCGCAATCTATAACTAGTGTCACAGGAATGGTTCAAAGCATAGACGATAAGAAGTCAGTTTTCTTGTACGTAAGTCGGCATTGTGCCTTTTCTATTTAATTCCGATGCAATTTCTGTGTTTCTTCGTCAATAAGAAAGTCAGAGGGATACAGTAAACCTGAAGTGAAGCATCGGAATCTATAACTAGTGTCACAGGAATGGTTCAAACATATACTGTAAGAAGAGACGGTTTTATTGTACTTAAGTCGGCATTGTGCCTTTAGTATTTAATTCCGATGTAATTTCTATGTTTCATCGTCAATAAGAGGGTCAGAGGGATACAGTAAACCTGAAGTGAAGCATCGGAATCAATAACTAATGTCACATGAATGGTTCAAAACATAGAGAGTGAATAGAGTCAGTTATCTTGTACTTATGTTGGCATTGTGCCTTTTGTATTTAATTCCGATGCATTTTCTGTGATTCATCGTCAATAAGAAGGTCAGAGGGACACAGTAAAGCTGACGTGAAGCTTCGGAATCTATAACTGGGGTCACAGGAGTTGTTCAAAACTTAGACAGTAAGAAGAGTCAGTTTTCTTGTACTTAAGTCGGCATGGTGCCTTTTGTATTTAATTCCGATGCAATTTCTATGTTTCATCGTCAATAAGAAAGTCAGAGGGATACAGTAAACCTTAAGTGAAGCATCGGAATTTATAACTAATGTCACATGAATGGTTCAAAACATAGACAGTAAGAAGAGTCAGTTATCTAGTACTTAAGTCGGCATTGTGCCTTTTGTATTTAATTCCAACGAAATTTCTGTGTTTCATCGTCAATAAGAACGTCATAGGGATACAGTAAACCTGAAGTGAAGCTTCGCAATCTAAAACTAGTGTCACAAGAATGGTTCAAAGCATAGACAATAAGAAGAGTCAGTTTTCTTGTACTTAAGTCGGCATTGTGCCTTTTGTATTTAACTCCGATGCAATTTCTGTGTTTCATCCTCAATAAGAAGGTCAGAGGGATACAGTGATCCTGAAGTGAAGCATCGGAATCTATAACTAGTGTCACAGGAATGGTTCAAACATAGACAGTAAGAAGAGTCAGTTTACTTGTACATTAGTTGGCATTGTGCCTTTTGTATTTAATTTCGATGCAATTTCTGTGTTTCATCGTCAATAAGAAGGTCTGAGGGTTACAGTAAACTTGAAGTGAAGCATCGGAATCTATAACTAGCGTCACAGGAATGGTTCAAAACATAGACAGTAAGAAGAGTCAGTGTTCTTGTACTTATGTCGGCATTGTGCTTTTTGTATTTAATTCCGATGCAATTTCAGTGTTTCATCGTCAATAAGAAGGTCAGAGGGATACAGTAAACGTGAAGTGAAGCATCGGAATCTATAACTAGTGTCACAGGAATGTTTCAAAACTTAGACACTAAGAAGAGTCAGTTTTCTTGTACATATGTCGGCATTGTGCCTTATGTATTTAATTCCGATGCAATTTCTGTGTTTCATCGTCAATAGGAGGGTCAGAGGGATACAGTACAGCTGACGTGAAGCTTCGGAATCTATAACTAGGGTCACAGGAATTGTTCAAAACTTAGACAGTAAGAAGAGTCAGTTTTCTTGTACTTAAGTCGGCATTGTGCCTTTGGTATTTAATTCCGATGCAATTTCTATGTTTCATCGTCAATACGAAGGTCAGAGGGATACAGTAAATTGAAGTGAAGCATCGGAATCTATAACTAATGTTACATGAATGGATCAAAACATAGTGAGTGAGAAGAGCCAGTTATCTTGTACCTAAGTTGGCATTGTGCCTTTTGTATTTAATCCCGATGCAATTTCTGTGTTTCATCGTCAATAGGAAGCTCAGAGGGATACAGTAAACCTGAAGTGAAGCATCGCAATCTATAACTAGTGTCACAGGAATAGTTCAAAACATAGACAGTAAGAAGAGTCAGTTTTCTTGTACTTATGTCGGCATTGTGAATTTGTATTTAATTCCGATGCAATTTCTGTGATTCATCGCCAATAAGAAGGTCAGAGGGACACAGTAAAGCTGACGTGAAGCTTCGGAATCTATAACTAGGGTCACAGGAATTGTTCAAAACTTAGACAGTAAGAAGAGTCAGTTTTCTTGTACTTAAGTCGGCATTGTGCCTTTTGTATTTAATTCCGATGCAATTTCTATGTTTCATCGTCAATAAGAAGGTCAGAGGGATACAGTAAACCTGAAGTGAAGCATCGGAATCTATTACTAATGACACATGAATAGTTCAAAACATAGACAGTAAGAAGAGTCAGTTATCTTGTACTTAAGTCGGCATTGTGCCTCTTGTATTTAATTCCGATGAAATTTCTGTGTTTCATCGTCAATAAGAAGGTCAGAAGCATACATTGGAGCTGAAGTGAAGCATCGGAATCTATAACTAATGTCACATGAATGGTTCAAAACATAGACAGTAAGAAGAGTCAGTTTTCTTGTACTTAAATCGGCATTGTGCCTTTTGTATTTCATTCCAATGAAATTTCTGTGTTTCATCGTCAATAAGAACGTCGTAGGGATACAGTAAACCTGAAGTGAAGCATCGCAATCTATAACTAGTGTCACAAGAATTGTTCAAAGCATAGACAATAAGAAGAGTCAGTTTTCTTGTACTTAAGTCGTCATTGTGCCTTTTGTATTTAATTCCGATGCAATTTCTGTATTTCATCGTCAATAAGAACGTCAGAGGGATACAGTGATCCTGAAGTGAAGCATCGGAATCTATAACTAGTGTCACAGGAATTGTTCAAACATAGACAGTAAGAAGAATCAGTTTACTTGTACATTAGTTGGCATTGTGCCTTTTGTATTTAATTTCGATGCAGTTTCTGTGTTTCATCGTCAATAAGAAGGTCAGAGGGTTACAGTAAACCTGAAGTGAAGCATCGGAATCTATAACTAGTGTCAAAGGATTGGTTCAAAACATAGACAGTAAGAAGTGTCAGTTTTCTTGTACTTAAGTCGGCATTGTGCCTTTTGAATTTAATTCCGATGCAATTTCAGTGTTTCATCGTCAATACGAAGGTCAGAGGGATACAGTAAATTGAAGTGAAGCATCGCAATCTATAACTAGTGTCACAGGAATGGTTCAAAGCATAGACAATAAGAAGAGTCAGTTTTCTTGTACTTAAGTCGGCATTGTGCCTTTTCTATTTAATTCCGATGTAATTTCTGTGTTTCATCGTCAATAAGAACCACAGAGGGATACAGTAAAAATGAAGTCAAGCATCGGAATCTATAACTAGTGTCACAGGAATGGTTCAAATAATAGACAGTTATAAGAGTCAGTTTTCTTGTACTTAAGTCGGCATTGTGCCTTTTGTATTTAATTCCGATGAAATCTCTGTGTTTCATCGTCAATAAGAAGGTCAGAGGGATACATTAAACCTGATGTGAAGCATCGCAATCTATAACTAGTGTCACAGGAATGGTTCAAAGCATAGACAATAAGAAGAGTCAGTTTTCTTGTACTTAAGTCGGCATTCTGCATTTTGTATTTAATTCCGATGTAATTTCTGTGTTTCATCGTCAATAAGAAGGTCAGAGGGATACAGTAAACCTGAAGTGAAGCATCGGAATCTATTACTAATGACACATGAATAGTTCAAAACATAGACAGTAAGAAGAGTCAGTTATCTTGTACTTAAGTCGGCATTGCGCCTCTTGCATTTAATTCCGATGAAATTTCTGTGTTTCATCGTCAATAAGAAGGTCAGAAGCATACATTGGAGCTGTAGTGAAGCATCGGAATCTATAACTAATGTCACATGAATGGTTCAAAACATAGACAGTAAGAAGAGTCAGTTTTCTTGTACTTAAGTCGGCATTGTGCCTTTTGTATTTAATTCCAATGAAATTTCTGTGTTTCATCGTCAATAAGAACGTCGTAGGGATACAGTAAACCTGAAGTGAAGCATCGCAATCTATAACTAGTGTCACAAGAATGGTTCAAAGCATAGACAATAAGAAGAGTCAGTTTTCTTGTACTTAAGTCGTCATTGTGCCTTTTGTATTTAATTCCGATGCAATTTCTGTATTTCATCGTCAATAAGAATGTCAGAGGGATACAGTGATCCTGAAGTGAAGCATCGGAATCTATAACTAGTGTCACAGGAATGGTTCAAACATAGACAGTAAGAAGAGTCAGTTTACTTGTACATTAGTTGGCATTGTGCCTTTTGTATTTAATTTCGATGCAGTTTCTGTGTTTCATCGTCAATAAGAAGGTCAGAGGGTTACAGTAAACCTGAAGTGAAGCATCGGAATCTATAACTAGTGTCAAAGGATTGGTTCAAAACATAGACAGTAAGAAGTGTCAGTTTTCTTGTACTTAAGTCGGCATTGTGCCTTTTGAATTTAATTCCGATGCAATTTCAGTGTTTCATAGTCAATAAGAAGGTCAGAGGGATACAGTAAACGTGAAGTGAAGCATCGGAATCTATAACTAGTGTCACAGGAATGGTTCAAAACATAGACAGTAAGAAGAGTCAGTGTTCTTGTACTTATGTCGGCATTGTGCTTTTTGTATTTAATTCCGATGCAATTTCTGTGTTTCATCGTCAATAAGAAGGTCAGAGGGATGCAGTAAACCTGAAGTGAAGCATCGGAATCTGTATCTGGTGTCACAGGAATGGTTCAAAACATAGACAATAAGAAGAGTAAGTTTTCTTGTACTTAAGTCGGCATTGTGCCTTTTGTATTTAATTACGATGAAATTTCGGTGTTTCATCGTCAATAAGAAGGTCAGAGGGATACAGTAATGCTGAAGTGAAGCATCGCAATCTATAACTAGTGTCACAGGAATGGTTCAAAGCATAGACGATAAGAAGTCAGTTTTCTTGTACGTAAGTCGGCATTGTGCCTTTTCTATTTAATTCCGATGCAATTTCTGTGTTTCTTCGTCAATAAGAAAGTCAGAGAGATACAGTAAACCTGAAGTGAAGCATCGGAATCTATAACTAGTGTCACAGGAATGGTTCAAACATATACTGTAAGAAGAGACGGTTTTCTTGTACTTAAGTCGGCATTGTGCCTTTAGTATTTAATTCCGATGTAATTTCTATGTTTCATCGTCAATAAGAGGGTCAGAGGGATACAGTAAACCTGAAGTGAAGCATCGGAATCTATAACTAATGTCACATGAATGGTTCAAAACATAGAGAGTGAGAAGAGTCAGTTATCTTGTACTTATGTTGGCATTTTGCCTTTTGTATTTAATCCCGATGCAATTTCTATGTTTCATCGTCAATAAGAGGGTCAGAGGGATACAGTAAACCTGAAGTAAAGCATCACAATCTATAACTAGTGTCACAGGAATGGTTCAAAACATAGACAGTAAGAAGGGTCAGTTTTCTTGTACTTATGTCGGCACTGTGCCTTTTGTATTTAATTCCGATGCAATGTCTGTGATTCATCGTCAATAAGAAGGTCAGAGGGACACAGTAAAGCTGACGTGAAGCTTCGGAATCTATAACTAGGGTCACAGGAATTGTTCAAAACTTAGACAGTAAGAAGAGTCAGTTTTCTTGTACTTAAGTCGGCATGGTGCCTTTTGTATTTAATTCCGATGCAATTTCTATGTTTCATCGTCAATAAGAAAGTCAGAGGGATACAGTAAACCTTAAGTGAAGCATCGTAATTTATAACTAATGTCACATGAATGGTTCAAAACATAGACAGTATGAAGAGTCAGTTATCTTGTACTTAAGTCGGCATTGTGCCTTTTGTATTTAATTCCAATGAAATTTCTGTGTTTCATCGTCATTAAGAACGTCATAGGGATACAGTAAACCTGAAGTGAAGCTTCGCAATCTAAAACTAGTGTCACAAGAATGGTTCAAAGCATAGACAATAAGAAGAGTCAGTTTTCTTGTACTTAAGTCGGCATTGTGCCTTTTGTATTTAACTCCGATGCAATTTCTGTGTTTCATCGTCGATAAGAAGGTCAGCGGGATACAATGATCCTGAAGTGAAGCATCGGAACCTATAACTAGTGTCACAGGAATGGTTCAAACATAGACAGTAAGAAGAGTCAGTTTACTTGTACATTAGTTGGCATTGTGCCTTTTGTATTTAATTTCGATGCAATTTCTGTGTTTCATCGTCAATAAGAAGGTCAGAGGGTTACAGTAAACCTGAAGTGAAGCATCGGAATCTATAACTAGTGTCACAGGAATGGTTCAAAACATAGACAGTAAGAAGAGTCAGTGTTCTTGTACTTATGTCGGCATTGTGCTTTTTGTATTTAATTCCGATGCAATTTCTGTGTTTCGTCGTCAATAAGAAGGTCAGAGGGATGCAGTAAACCTGAAGTGAAGCATCGCAATCTGTATCTAGTGTCTCAGGAATGGTTCAAAACATAGACAGTAAGAAGATTCAGTTAACTTGTACTTAAGTCGGCATTGTGCATTTTGTATTTAATACCGATGAAATTTCTGTGTTTCATCGTCAATAAGAAGGTCAGAGGGATACAGTAAAGCTGAAGTGAAGCATCGGAATCCATAACTAGTGTCACAGGAATGGTTCAAAACATAGACAGGAAGAAGAGTCAGTTTTCTTGTACATAAGTCGGCATTGTGCCTTTTGTATTTAATTCCGTTGCAATTTCTGTGTTTCATCGTCAATAAGAAGGTCAGAGGGATACAGTAAACCTGAGGTGAGGCATCGGAATCTTTAACTAGTGTCTCAGGTATGGTTCAAAACATAGACAGTAAGAAGAGTCAGTTTTCTTGTACTTTAGTCGGCATTGTGCCTTTTGTATTTTATTCCGATGAAATCTCTGTGTATCATCGTCAATAAGATGGTCAGAGGGATACAGTAAACCTGATGTGAAGCATCGCAATCTATAACTAGTGTCACAGGAATGGTTCAAAGCATAGACAATAAGAAGAGTCAGTTTTCTTGTACTTAAGTCGGCATTGTGCCTTTTCTATTTAATTCCGATGTAATTTCTGTGTTTCATCGTCAATAAGAACCACAGAGGGATACAGTAAAAATGAAGTCAAGCATCGGAATCTATAACTAGTGTCACAGGAATGGTTCAAATAATAGACAGTTATAAGAGTCAGTTTTCTTGTACTTAAGTCGGCATTGTGCCTTTTGTATTTAATTCCGATGAAATCTCTGTGTTTCATCGTCAATAAGAAGGTCAGAGGGATACATTAAACCTGATGTGAAGCATCGCAATCTATAACTAGTGTCACAGGAATGGTTCAAAGCATAGACAATAAGAAGAGTCAGTTTTCTTGTACTTAAGTCGGCATTCTGCATTTTGTATTTAATTCCGATGTAATTTCTGTGTTTCATCGTCAATAAGAAGGTCAGAGGGATACAGTAAACCTGAAGTGAAGCATCGGAATCTATTACTAATGACACATGAATAGTTCAAAACATAGACAGTAAGAAGAGTCAGTTATCTTGTACTTAAGTCGGCATTGCGCCTCTTGCATTTAATTCCGATGAAATTTCTGTGTTTCATCGTCAATAAGAAGGTCAGAAGCATACATTGGAGCTGTAGTGAAGCATCGGAATCTATAACTAATGTCACATGAATGGTTCAAAACATAGACAGTAAGAAGAGTCAGTTTTCTTGTACTTAAGTCGGCATTGTGCCTTTTGTATTTAATTCCAATGAAATTTCTGTGTTTCATCGTCAATAAGAACGTCGTAGGGATACAGTAAACCTGAAGTGAAGCATCGCAATCTATAACTAGTGTCACAAGAATGGTTCAAAGCATAGACAATAAGAAGAGTCAGTTTTCTTGTACTTAAGTCGTCATTGTGCCTTTTGTATTTAATTCCGATGCAATTTCTGTATTTCATCGTCAATAAGAATGTCAGGGGGATACAGTGATCCTGAAGTGAAGCATCGGAATCTATAACTAGTGTCACAGGAATGGTTCAAACATAGACAGTAAGAAGAGTCAGTTTACTTGTACATTAGTTGGCATTGTGCCTTTTGTATTTAATTTCGATGCAGTTTCTGTGTTTCATCGTCAATAAGAAGGTCAGAGGGTTACAGTAAACCTGAAGTGAAGCATCGGAATCTATAACTAGTGTCAAAGGATTGGTTCAAAACATAGACAGTAAGAAGTGTCAGTTTTCTTGTACTTAAGTCGGCATTGTGCCTTTTGAATTTAATTCCGATGCAATTTCAGTGTTTCATAGTCAATAAGAAGGTCAGAGGGATACAGTAAACGTGAAGTGAAGCATCGGAATCTATAACTAGTGTCACAGGAATGGTTCAAAACATAGACAGTAAGAAGAGTCAGTGTTCTTGTACTTATGTCGGCATTGTGCTTTTTGTATTTAATTCCGATGCAATTTCTGTGTTTCATCGTCAATAAGAAGGTCAGAGGGATGCAGTAAACCTGAAGTGAAGCATCGGAATCTGTATCTGGTGTCACAGGAATGGTTCAAAACATAGACAATAAGAAGAGTAAGTTTTCTTGTACTTAAGTCGGCATTGTGCCTTTTGTATTTAATTACGATGAAATTTCGGTGTTTCATCGTCAATAAGAAGGTCAGAGGGATACAGTAATGCTGAAGTGAAGCATCGCAATCTATAACTAGTGTCACAGGAATGGTTCAAAGCATAGACGATAAGAAGTCAGTTTTCTTGTACGTAAGTCGGCATTGTGCCTTTTCTATTTAATTCCGATGCAATTTCTGTGTTTCTTCGTCAATAAGAAAGTCAGAGAGATACAGTAAACCTGAAGTGAAGCATCGGAATCTATAACTAGTGTCACAGGAATGGTTCAAACATATACTGTAAGAAGAGACGGTTTTCTTGTACTTAAGTCGGCATTGTGCCTTTAGTATTTAATTCCGATGTAATTTCTATGTTTCATCGTCAATAAGAGGGTCAGAGGGATACAGTAAACCTGAAGTGAAGCATCGGAATCTATAACTAATGTCACATGAATGGTTCAAAACATAGAGAGTGAGAAGAGTCAGTTATCTTGTACTTATGTTGGCATTTTGCCTTTTGTATTTAATCCCGATGCAATTTCTATGTTTCATCGTCAATAAGAGGGTCAGAGGGATACAGTAAACCTGAAGTAAAGCATCACAATCTATAACTAGTGTCACAGGAATGGTTCAAAACATAGACAGTAAGAAGGGTCAGTTTTCTTGTACTTATGTCGGCACTGTGCCTTTTGTATTTAATTCCGATGCAATGTCTGTGATTCATCGTCAATAAGAAGGTCAGAGGGACACAGTAAAGCTGACGTGAAGCTTCGGAATCTATAACTAGGGTCACAGGAATTGTTCAAAACTTAGACAGTAAGAAGAGTCAGTTTTCTTGTACTTAAGTCGGCATGGTGCCTTTTGTATTTAATTCCGATGCAATTTCTATGTTTCATCGTCAATAAGAAAGTCAGAGGGATACAGTAAACCTTAAGTGAAGCATCGTAATTTATAACTAATGTCACATGAATGGTTCAAAACATAGACAGTATGAAGAGTCAGTTATCTTGTACTTAAGTCGGCATTGTGCCTTTTGTATTTAATTCCAATGAAATTTCTGTGTTTCATCGTCATTAAGAACGTCATAGGGATACAGTAAACCTGAAGTGAAGCTTCGCAATCTAAAACTAGTGTCACAAGAATGGTTCAAAGCATAGACAATAAGAAGAGTCAGTTTTCTTGTACTTAAGTCGGCATTGTGCCTTTTGTATTTAACTCCGATGCAATTTCTGTGTTTCATCGTCAATAAGAAGGTCAGAGGGATACAGTGATCCTGAAGTGAAGCATCGGAATCTATAACTAGTGTCACAGGAATAGTTCAAAACATAGACAGTAAGAAGAGTCAGTTTTCTTGTACTTATGTCGGCATTGTGAATTTGTGTTTAATTCCGATGCAATTTCTGTGTTTAATCGTCAATAAGAAGGTCACAGGGACACAGTAAAGCTGACGTGAAGCTTCGGAATCTATAACTAGGGTCACAGGAATTGTTCAAAACTTAGACAGTAAGAAGAGTCAGTTTTCTTGTACTTAAGTCGGCATTGTGCGTTGTGTATTTAATTCCGATGCAATTTCTATGTTTCATCGTCAATAAGAAGGTCAGAGGGATACAGTAAACCTGAAGTGAAGCATCGGAATCTATTACTAATGACACATGAATAGTTCAAAACATAGACAGTAAGAAGAGTCAGTTATCTTGTACTTAAGTCGGCATTGTGCCTCTTGTATTTAATTCCGATGAAATTTCTGTGTTTCATCGTCAATAAGAAGGTCAGAAGCATACATTGGAGCTGAAGTGAAGCATCGGAATCTATAACTAATGTCACATGAATGGTTCAAAACATAGACAGTAAGAAGAGTCAGTTTTCTTGTACTTAAGTCGGCATTGTGCGTTTTGTATTTAATTCCGATGCAATTTCTATGTTTCATCGTCAATAAGAAGGTCAGAGGGATACAGTAAACCTGAAGTGAAGCATCGGAATCTATTACTAATGACACATGAATAGTTCAAAACATAGACAGTAAGAAGAGTCAGTTATCTTGTACTTAAGTCGGCATTTTGCCTCTTGTATTTAATTCCGATGAAATTTCTGTGTTTCATCGTCAACAAGAAGGTCAGAAGCATACATTGGAGCTGAAGTGAAGCATCGGAATCTATAACTAATGTCACATGAATGGTTCAAAACATAGACAGTAAGAAGAGTCAGTTTTCTTGTACTTAAGTCGGCATTGTGCCTTTTGTATTTAATTCCAATGAAATTTCTGTGTTTCATCGTCAATAAGAACGTCGTAGGGATACAGTAAACCTGAAGTGAAGCATCGCAATCTATAACTAGTGTCACAAGAATGGTTCAAAGCATAGACAATAAGAAGAGTCAGTTTTCTTGTACTTAAGTCGTCATTGTGCCTTTTGTATTTAATTCCGATGCAATTTCTGTATTTCATCGTCAATAAGAACGTCAGAGGGATACAGTGATCCTGAAGTGAAGCATCGGAATCTATAACTAGTGTCACAGGAATGGTTCAAACATAGACAGTAAGAAGAGTCAGTTTAATTGTACATTAGTTGGCATTGTGCCTTTTGTATTTAATTTCGATGCAGTTTCTGTGTTTCATCGTCAATAAGAAGGTCAGAGGGTAACAGTAAACCTGAAGTGAAGCACCGGAATCTATAACTAGTGTCAAAGGATTGGTTCAAAACATAGACAGTAAGAAGTGTCAGTTTTCTTGTACTTAAGTCGGCATTGTGCCTTTTGAATTTAATTCCGATGCAATATCAGTGTTTCATAGTCAATAAGAAGGTCAGAGGGATACAGCAAACGTGAAGTGAAGCATCGAAATCTACAACTAGTGTCACAGGAATGGTTCAAAACATAGACAGTAAGAAGAGTCAGTGTTCTTGTACTTATGTCGGCATTGTGCTTTTTGTATTTAATTCCGATGCAATTTCTGTGTTTCATCGTCAATAAGAAGGTCAGAGGGATGCAGTAAACCTGAAGTGAAGCATCGGAATCTGTATCTGGTGTCACAGGAATGGTTCAAAACATAGACAATAAGAAGAGTAAGTTTTCTTGTACTTAAGTCGGCATTGTGCCTTTTGTATTTAATTACGATGAAATTTCTGTGTTTCATCGTCAATAAGAGGGTCAGAGGGATACAGTAATGCTGATGTGAAGCATCGCAATCTATAACTAGTGTCACAGGAATGGTTCAAAGCATAGACGATAAGAAGTCAGTTTTCTTGTACGTAAGTCGGCATTGTGCCTTTTCTATTTAATTCCGATGCAATTTCTGTGTTTCTTCGTCAATAAGAAAGTCAGAGGGGTACAGTAAACCTGAAGTGAAGCATCGGAATCTATAACTAGTGTCACAGGAATGGTTCAAACATATACTGTAAGAAGAGACGGTTTTCTTGTACTTAAGTCGGCATTGTGCCTTTAGTATTTAATTCCGATGTAATTTCTATGTTTCATCGTCAATAAGAGGGTCAGAGGGATACAGTAAACCTGAAGTGAAGCATCGGAATCTATAACTAATGTCACATGAATGGTTCAAAACATAGAGAGTGAGAAGAGTCAGTTATCTTGTACTTATGTTGGCATTGTGCCTTTTGTATTTAATCCCGATGCAATTTCTATGTTTCATCGTCCATTAGAGGGTCAGAGGGATACAGTAAACCTGAAGTGAAGCATCGCAATCTATAACTAGTGTCACAGGAATGGTTCAAAACATAGACAGTAAGAAGGGTCAGTTTTCTTGTACTTATGTCGGCACTGTGCCTTTTGTATTTAATTCCGATGCAATTTCTGTGATTCATCGTCAATAAGAAGGTCAGAGGGACACAGTAAAGCTGACGTGAAGCTTCGGAATCTATAACTTGGGTCACAGGAATTGTTCAAAACTTAGACAGTAAGAAGAGTCAGTTTTCTTGTACTTAAGTCGGCATGGTGCCTTTTGTATTTAATTCCGATGCAATTTCTATGTTTCATCGTCAATAAGAAAGTCAGAGGGATACAGTAAACCTTAAGTGAAGCATCGGAATTTATAACTAATGTCACATGAATGGTTCAAAACATAGACAGTAAGAAGAGTCAGTTATCTTGTACTTAAGTCGGCATTGTGCCTTTTGTATTTAATTCCAATGAAATTTCTGTGTTTCATCGTCAATAAGAACGTCATAGGGATACAGTAAACCTGAAGTGAAGCTTCGCAATCTAAAACTAGTGTCACAAGAATGGTTCAAAGCATAGACAATAAGGAGAGTCAGTTCTCTTGTACTGAATTCGGCATTGTGCCTTTTGTATTTAACTCCGATGCAATTTCTGTGTTTCATCGTCAATAAGAAGGTCAGAGGGATACAGTGATCCTGAAGTGAAGCATCGGAATCTATAACTAGTGTCACAGGAATGGTTCAAACATAGACAGTAAGAAGAGTCAGTTTACTTGTACATTAGTTGGCATTGTGCCTTTTGTATTTAATTTCGATGCAATTTCTGTGTTTCATCGTCAATAAGAAGGTCTGAGGGTTACAGTAAACCTGAAGTGAAGCATCGGAATCTATAACTAGCGTCACAGGAATGGTTCAAAACATAGACAGTAAGAAGAGTCAGTTTACTTGTACATTAGTTGGCATTGTGCCTTTTGTATTTAATTTCGATGCAATTTCTGTGTTTCATCGTCAATAGGAGGGTCAGAGGGATACAGTACAGCTGACGTGAAGCTTCGGAATCTATAACTAGGGTCACAGGAATTGTTCAAAACTTAGACAGTAAGAAGAGTCAGTTTTCTTGTACTTAAGTCGGCATTGTGCCTTTGGTATTTAATTCCGATGCAATTTCTATGTTTCATCGTCAATAAGAAGGTCAGAGGGATACAGTAAACCTGAAGTGAAGCATCGGAATCTATAACTAATGTCACATGAATGGATCAAAACATAGTGAGTGAGAAGAGTCAGTTATCTTGTACTTAAGTTGTCATTGTGCCTTTTGTATTTAATCCCGATGCAATTTCTGTGTTTCATCGTCAATAGGAAGCTCAGAGGGATACAGTAAACCTGAAGTGAAGCATCGCAATCTATAACTAGTGTCACAGGAATAGTTCAAAGCATAGACAGTAAGAAGAGTCAGTTTTCTTGTACTTATGTCGGCATTGTGAATTTGTATTTAATTCCGATGCAATTTCTGTGATTCATCGTCAATAAGAAGGTCAGAGGGACACAGTAAAGCTGACGTGAAGCTTCGGAATCTATAACTAGGGTCACAGGAATTGTTCAAAACTTAGACAGTAAGAAGAGTCAGTTTTCTTGTACTTAAGTCGGCATTGTGCCTTTTGTATTTAATTCCGATGCAATTTCTATGTTTCATCGTCAATAAGAAGGTCAGAGGGACACAGTAAACCTGAAGTGAAGCATCGGAATCTATTACTAATGACACATGAATAGTTCAAAACATAGACAGTAAGAAGAGTCAGTTATCTTGTACTTAAGTCGGCATTGTGCCTCTTGTATTTAATTCCGATGAAATTTCTGTGTTTCATCGTCAATAAGAAGGTCAGAAGCATACATTGGAGCTGAAGTGAAGCATCGGAATCTATAACTAATGTCACATGAATGGTTCAAAACATAGACAGTAAGAAGAGTCAGTTTTCTTGTACTTAAGTCGGCATTGTGCCTTTTGTATTTAATTCCAATGAAATTACTGTGTTTCATCGTCAATAAGAACGTCGTAGGGATACAGTAAACCTGAAGTGAAGCATCGCAATCTATAACTAGTGTCACAAGAATTGTTCAAAGCATAGACAATAAGAAGAGTCAGTTTTCTTGTACTTAAGTCGTCATTGTGCCTTTTGTATTTAATTCCGATGCAATTTCTGTATTTCATCGTCAATAAGAACGTCAGAGGGATACAGTGATCCTGAAGTGAAGCATCGGAATCTATAACTAGTGTCACAGGAATTGTTCAAACATAGACAGTAAGAAGAGTCAGTTTACTTGTACATTAGTTGGCATTGTGCCTTTTGTATTTAATTTCGATGCAGTTTCTGTGTTTCATCGTCAATAAGAAGGTCAGAGGGTTACAGTAAACCTGAAGTGAAGCATCGGAATCTATAACTAGTGTCAAAGGATTGGTTCAAAACATAGACAGTAAGAAGTGACAGTTTTCTTGTACTTAAGTCGGCATTGTGCCTTTTGAATTTAATTCCGATGCAATTTCAGTGTTTCATAGTCAATAAGAAGGTCAGAGGGATACAGTAAACGTGAAGTGAAGCATCGGAATCTATAACTAGTGTCACAGGAATGGTTCAAAACATAGACAGTAAGAAGAGTCAGTGTTCTTGTACTTATGTCGGCATTGTGCTTTTTGTATTTAATTCCGATGCAATTTCTGTGTTTCATCGTCAATAAGAAGGTCAGAGGGATGCAGTAAACCTAAAGTGAAGCATCGGAATCTGTATCTGGTGTCACAGGAATGGTTCAAAGCATAGACAATAAGAAGAGTAAGTTTTCTTGTACTTAAGTCGGCATTGTGCCTTTTGTATTTAATTACGATGAAATTTCTGTGTTTCATCGTCAATAAGAGGGTCAGAGGGATACAGTAAAGCTGAAGTGAAGCATCGCAATCTATAACTAGTGTCACAGGAATGGTTCAAAGCATAGACGATAAGCAGTCAGTTTTCTTGTACGTAAGTCGGCATTGTGCCTTTTCTATTTAATTCCGATGCAATTTCTGTGTTTCTTCGTCAATAAGAAAGTCAGAGGGATACAGTAAACCTGAAGTGAAGCATCGGAATCTGTAACTAGTGTCACAGGAATGGTTCAAACATATACTGTAAGAAGAGTCGGTTTTCTTGTACTTAAGTCGGCATTGTGCCTTTAGTATTTAATTCCGATGTAATTTCTATGTTCATCGTCAATAAGAGGGTCAGAGGGATACAGTAAACCTGAAGTGAAGCATCGGAATCTATAACTAATGTCACATGAATAGTTCATAACATAGAGAGTGAGAAGAGTCAGTTATCTTGTACTTATATTGGCATTGTGCCTTTTGTATTTAATCCCGATGCAATTTCTGTGTTTCATCGTCAATAAGAAGGTCAGAGGGATACAGTAAACCTGAAGTGAAGCATCGCAATCTATAACTAGTGTCACAGGAATGGTTCAAAACATAGACAGTAAGAAGAGTCAGTTTTCTTGTACTTATGTCGGCACTGTGCCTTTTGTATTTAATTCCGATGCAATTTCTGTGATTCATCGTCAATAAGAAGGTCAGAGGGACACAGTAAAGCTGACGTGAAGCTTCGGAATCTATAACTAGGGTCACAGGAATTGTTCAAAACTTAGACAGTAAGAAGAGTCAGTTTTCTTGTACTTAAGTCGGCATGGTGCCTTTTGTATTTAATTCCGATGCAATTTCTATGTTTCATCGTCAATAAGAAGGTCAGAGGGATACAGTAAACCTTAAGTGAAGCATCGGAATTTATAACTAATGTCACATGAATGGTTCAAAACATAGACAGTAAGAAGAGTCAGTTATCTTGTACTTAAGTCGGCATTGTGCCTTTTGTATTTAATTCCAACGAAATTTCTGTGTTTCATCGTCAATAAGAACGTCATAGGGATACAGTAAACCTGAAGTGAAGCTTCGCAATCTAAAACTAGTGTCACAAGAATGGTTCAAAGCATAGACAATAAGAAGAGTCAGTTTTCTTGTACTTAAGTCGGCATTGTGCCTTTTGTATTTAATTCCGATGCAATTTCTGTGTTTCATCGTCAATAAGAAGGTCAGAGGGATACAGTGATCCTGAAGTGAGGCATCGGAATCTATAACTAGTGTCACAGGAATGGTTCAAACATAGACAGTAAGAAGAGTCAGTTTACTTGTACATTAGTCGGCATTGTGCCTTTTGTATTTAATTTCGATGCAATTTCTGTGTTTCATCGTCAATAAGAAGGTCAGAGGGTTACAGTAAACCTGAAGTGAAGCATCGGAATCTATAACTAGTGTCACAGGAATGGTTCAAAACATAGACAGTAAGAAGAGTCAGTGTTCTTGTACTTATGTCGGCATTGTGCTTTTTGTATTTAATTCCGATGCAATTTCTGTGTTTCATCGTCAATAAGAAGGTCAGAGGGATGAGGTAAACCTGAAGTGAAGCATCGCAATCTGTATCTAGTGTCACAGGAATGGTTCAAAACATAGACAGTAAGAAGATTCAGTTAACTTGTACTTAAGTCGGCATTGTGCCTTTTGTATTTAATACCGATGAAATTTCTGTGTTTCATCGTCAATATGAAGGTCAGAGGGATACAGTAAAGCTGAAGTGAAGCATCGGAATCCATAACTAGTGTCACAGGAATGGTTCAAAACATAGACAGGAAGAAGAGTCAGTTTCCTTGTACATAAGTCGGCATTGTGCCTTTTGTATTTAATTCCGTTGCAATTTCTGTATTTCATCGTCAATAAGAAGGTCAGAGGGTTACAGTAAACCTGAAGTGAAGCATCGGAATCTATAACTAGTGTCACAGGAATGGTTCAAAGCATAGACAATAAGAGGAGTCAGTTTTCTTGTACTTAAGTCGGCATTGTGCCTTTTCTATTTACTTCCGATGTAATTTCTGTGTTTCATCGTCAATAAGAACCACAGAGGGATACAGTAAAAATGAAGTCAGGCATCGGAATCTATAACTAGTGTCACAGGAATGGTTCAAATAATAGACAGTTATAAGAGTCAGTTTTCTTGTACTTAAGTCGGCATTGTGCCTTTTGTATTTAATTCCGATGAAATCTCTGTGTTTCATCGTCAATAAGAAGGTCAGAGGTATACAGTAAACCTGATGTGAAGCATCGCAATCTATAACTAGTGTCACAGGAATGGTTCAAATCATAGACAATAAGAAGATTCAGTTTTCTTGTACTTAAGTCGGCATTCTGCATTTTGTATTTAATTCCGATGCAATTTCTGTGTTTCATCGTCAATAAGAAGGTCAGAGGGATACAGTAAACCTGAAGTGAAGCATCGGAATCTATAACTAGTGTCACAGGAATGGTTCAAACATAGACAGTAAGAAGAGTCAGTTTACTTGTACTTTAGTCGGCATTGTGCCTTTTGTATTTAATTTCGATGCAATTTCTGTGTTTCATCGTCAATAAGAAGGTCAGAGGGGTACAGTAAACCTGAGGTGAAGCATCGGAATCTTTAACTAGTGTCACATGAATGGTTCAAAACATGGACAGTAAGAAGTGTAAGTTTACTTGTACTTAAGTCGGCATTGTGCCTTTTGTATTTAATTCCGATGCAATTTCAGTGTTTCATCGTCAATAAGAAGGTCAGAGGGATACAGTAAACGTAAAGTGAAGCATCGGAATCTATAACTAGGCTCACAGGAATGGTTCAAAACATAGACAGGAGGAAGAGTCAGTCTTCTTGTACTTAAGTCAGCATTGTGCCTTTTGTATTTAATTCCGATGCAATTTTAGTGTTTCATCAACAATAAGAAGGTCAGAGGGACACAGTAAACCTGAAGTGAAGCATCGGAATCTATAACTAGTGTCACAGGAATGGTTCAATCTTAGACTGTAAGAAGAGTCAGTTTTCTTGTACTTAAGTCGGCATTGTGCCTTATGTATAAATTTCCGATGCAATTTCTATGTTTCATCGTCAATAAGAAGGTCAGAAGGATACAGTAAACCTGAAGTGAAGCATCGGAATCTATAACTAGTGTCACAGGAATGGTTCATATCATAGACAGTAAGAAAAGTCAGTTTTCTTGTACTTAAGACGGCATTGTGCTTTTGTATTTAATTCCGATGCAATTTCTGTCATTCGTCGTCAATAAGAAGGTCAGAGGTATACAGTCAACCTGAAGTGAAGCATCGGAATCTATATCTAGTGTCACAGGAATGGTTCAAAACATAGACAGTAAGAAGAGTCAGTTTTCTTGTACTTAAGTCGGCATTGTGCCTTTTGTATTTAATTCCGTTGCAATTTCTGTGTTTTATCGTCAATAAGAAGGTCAGAGGGATACAGAAAACCTGAAGTGAAGCATCGGAATCTATAACTAATGTCACATGAACGGTTCAAACCATAGACAGTATGAAGAGTCAGTTTTCCTGTACTTAAGTCGGCGTTGTGCCTTATGTATAAATTTCCGATGCAATTTCTGTGTTTCATCGTCAATAAGAAGGTCAGAAGAATACAGTAAACCTGAAGTGAAGCATCGGAATCTATAACTAGTGTCACAGGAATGGTTCAAAACTTAGACAGGAAGAAGAGTCAGTTTTCTTGTACATAAGTCGGCATTGTGCCTTTTGAATTTAATTCCGATGCAATTTCAGTGTTTCATAGTCAATAAGAAGGTCAGAGGGATACAGTAAACGTGAAGTGAAGCATCGGAATCTATAACTAGTGCCACAGGAATGGTTCAAAACATAGACAGTAAGAAGTGTCAGTGTTCTTGTACTTATGTCGGCATTGTGCTTTTTGTATTTAATTCTGATGCAATTTCTGTGTTTCATCGTCAATAAGAAGGTCAGAGGGATGCAGTAAACCTGAAGTGAAGCATCGGAATCTGTATCTAGTGTCACAGGAATGGTTCAAAACATAGACAGTAAGAAGATTCAGTTATCTTGTACTTAAGTCGACATTGTGCCTTTTGTATTTAATACCGATGAAATTCCTGTGTTTCATCGTCAATAAGAAGGTCAGAGGGATACAGTAAACCTGAAGTGAAGCATCGGAATCTATAACTAGTGTTACAGGAATGGTTCAAAACATAGACAGTAAGAAGAGTCAGTTTTCTTGTACTTAAGTCGGCATTGTGCCTTTTGTATTTAATTCCGATGCAATTTTAGTGTTTCATCAACAATAAGAAGGTCAGAGGGACACAGTAAACCTGAAGTGAAGCATCGGAATCTATAACTAGTGTCACAGGAATGGTTCAAAACTTAGACAGTAAGAAGAGTCAGTTTTCTTGTACTTAAGTCGGCATTGTGACTTTTGTATTTAATTCCGATGCAATGTCTGTGTTTCATCGTCAATAAGAAGGTCAGTGGGATACAGTAAACCTGAAGTGAAGCATCGGAATCTATAACTAGTGTCACAGGAGTGGTTCAAATCATAGACAGTAAGAAGAGTCAGTTTTCTTGTACTTAAGACGGCATTGTGCTTTTGTATTTAATTCCGATGCAATTTCTGTGATTCATCGTCAATAAGAAGGTCAGAGGGATACAGTCAACCTGAAGTGTAGCATCGGAATCTATATCTAGTGTCACAGGAATGGTTCAAAACATAGACAGTAGGAAGAGTCAGTTTTCTTGTACTTAAGTCGGCATTGTGCCTTTTGTATTTAATTCCGATGCAATTTCTGTGTTTCATTGTCAATAAGAAGGTCAGAGGGACACAGAAAACCTGAAGTGAAGCATCGGAATCTATAACTAGCGTCACATGAACGGTTCAAACCATACACAGTATGAAGAGTCAGTTTTCCTGTACTTAAGTCGGCATTGTGCCTTATGTATAAATTTCCGATGCAATTTCTGTGTTTCATCGTCAATAAGAAGGTCAGAAGGATAGAGTAAACCTGAAGTGAAGCATCGGAAACTATAACTAACGTCACATGAATGGTTCAAAACATAGACAGTAAGAAGAGTCAGTTTTCTTGTACTTAAGTCGGCATTGTGCCTTTTGTATTTAATTCCGATGCAATTTTAGTGTTTCATCAACAATAAGAAGGTCAGAGGGACACAGTAATCCTGAAGTGAAGCATCGGAATCTATAACTAGTGTCACAGGAATGGTTCAAAACATAGACAGTAAGAAGAGTCAGTTTTCTTGTACTTAAGTCGTCATTGTGCCTTTTGTGTTTAATTCCAATGCAATTTCTGTATTTCATCGTCAATAAGAAGGGCAGAGGGATACAGTAAAGCTGAAGTGAAGCATTGGAATCTATAACTAGTGTCACAGGAATGCTTCAAAACTTAGACATAAAGAAGAGTCAGTTTTCTTGTACATAAGTCGGCATTGCGCCTTTTGTATTTAATTCCGTTGCAATTTCTGTGTTTCATCGTCAATAAGAAGGTCAGAGGGATACAGTAAACCTGAAGTGAAGCATCGGAATCTATAACTAGTGTCACATGAACGGTTCAAACCATAGACAGTATGAAGAGTCAGTTTTCCTGTCCTTAAGTCGGCATTGTGCCTTATGTATAAATTTCCGATGCAATTTCTGTGTTTCATCGTCAATAAGAAGGTCAGAAGGATACAGTAAACCTGAAGTGAAGCATCGGAATCTATAACTAGTGTCACAGGAATGGTTCAAAACTTAGACAGGAAGAAGAGTCAGTTTTCTTGTACATTAGTCGGCATTGTGCCTTTTGAATTTAATTCCGATGCAATTTCTGTGTTTCATCGTCAATAAGAAGGTCAGAGGGATGCAGTAAACCTGAAGTGAAGCATCGCAATCTGTATCTAGTGTCACAGGAATGGTTCAAAACATAGACAGTAAGAAGATTCAGTTAACTTGTACTTAAGTCGGCATTGTGCCTTTTGTATTTAATACCGATGAAATTTCTGTGTTTCATCGTCAATAAGAAGGTCAGAGGGATACAGTAAAGCTGAAGTGAAGCATCGGAATCCATAACTAGTGTCACAGGAATGGTTCAAAACATAGACAGGAAGAAGAGTCAGTTTCCTTGTACATAAGTCGGCATTGTGCCTTTTGTATTTAATTCC
This sequence comes from Schistocerca americana, assembly GCF_021461395.2. NCBI lineage: Eukaryota > Metazoa > Arthropoda > Insecta > Orthoptera > Acrididae > Schistocerca > Schistocerca americana. The sequence goes on along the minus strand of NC_060121.1, from coordinate 6,524,165 downwards.
GTTGCAATTTCTGTATTTCATCGTCAATAAGAAGGTCAGAGGGATACAGTAAACCTGAGGTGAGGCATCGGAATCTTTAACTAGTGTCTCAGGAATGGTTCAAAACATAGACAGTAAGAAGAGTCAGTTTTCTTGTACTTAAGTCGGCATTGTGCCTTTTGTATTTTATTCCGATGAAATCTCTGTGTTTCATCGTCAATAAGAAGGTCAGAGGGATACAGTAAACCTGATGTGAAGCATCGCAATCTATAACTAGTGTCACAGGAATGGTTCAAAGCATAGACAATAAGAAGAGTCAGTTTTCTTGTACTTAAGTCGGCATTGTGCCTTTTCTATTTACTTCCGATGTAATTTCTGTGTTTCATCGTCAATAAGAACCACAGAGGGATACAGTAAAAATGAAGTCAAGCATCGGAATCTATAACTAGTGTCACAGGAATGGTTCAAATAATAGACAGTTATAAGAGTCAGTTTTCTTGTACTTAAGTCGGCATTGTGCCTTTTGTATTTAATTCCGATGAAATCTCTGTGTTTCATCGTCAATAAGAAGGTCAGAGGTATACAGTAAACCTGATGTGAAGCATCGCAATCTATAACTAGTGTCACAGGAATGGTTCAAATCATAGACAATAAGAAGATTCAGTTTTCTTGTACTTAAGTCGGCATTCTGGATTTTGTATTTAATTCCGATGCAATTTCTGTGTTTCATCGTCAATAAGAAGGTCAGAGGGATACAGTAAACCTGAAGTGAAGCATCGGAATCTATAACTAGTGTCACAGGAATGGTTCAAACATAGACAGTAAGAAGAGTCAGTTTACTTGTACTTAAGTCGGCATTGTGCCTTTTGTATTTAATTTCGATGCAATTTCTGTGTTTCATCGTCAATAAGAAGGTCAGAGGGGTACAGTAAACCTGAGGTGAAGCATCGGAATCTTTAACTAGTGTCACATGAATGGTTCAAAACATGGACAGTAAGAAGTGTAAGTTTTCTTGTACTTAAGTCGGCATTGTGCCTTTTGTATTCAATTCCGATGCAATTTCAGTGTTTCATCGTCAATAAGAAGGTCAGAGGGATACAGTAAACGTAAAGTGAAGCATCGGAATCTATAACTAGTCTCACAGGAATGGTTCAAAACATAGACAGGAGGAAGAGTCAGTCTTCTTGTACTTAAGTCAGCATTGTGCCTTTTGTATTTAATTCCGATGCAATTTTAGTGTTTCATCAACAATAAGAAGGTCAGAGGGACACAGTAAACCTGAAGTGAAGCATCGGAATCTATAACTAGTGTCACAGGAATGGTTCAAAACTTAGACTGTAAGAAGAGTCAGTTTTCTTGTACTTAAGTCGGCATTGTGCCTTATGTATAAATTTCCGATGCAATTTCTATGTTTCATCGTCAATAAGAAGGTCAGAAGGATACAGTAAACCTGAAGTGAAGCATCGGAATCTATAACTAGTGTCACAGGAATGGTTCATATCATAGACAGTAAGAAAAGTCAGTTTTCTTGTACTTAAGACGGCATTGTGCTTTTGTATTTAATTCCGATGCAATTTCTGTCATTCGTCGTCAATAAGAAGGTCAGAGGTATACAGTCAACCTGAAGTGAAGCATCCGAATCTATATCTAGTGTCACAGGAATGGTTCAAAACATAGACAGTAAGAAGAGTCAGTTTTCTTGTACTTAAGTCGGCATTGTGCCTTTTGTATTTAATTCCGTTGCAATTTCTGTGTTTTATCGTCAATAAGAAGGTCAGAGGGATACAGAAAACCTGAAGTGAAGCATCGGAATCTATAACTAGTGTCACATGAACGGTTCAAACCATAGACAGTATGAAGAGTCAGTTTTCCTGTACTTAAGTCGGCATTGTGCCTTATGTATAAATTTCCGATGCAATTTCTGTGTTTCATCGTCAATAAGAAGGTCAGAAGGATACAGTAAACCTGAAGTGAAGCATCGGAATCTATAACTAGTGTCACAGGAATGGTTCAAAACTTAGACAGGAAGAAGAGTCAGTTTTCTTGTACATAAGTCGGCATTGTGCCTTTTGAATTTAATTCCGATGCAAATTCAGTGTTTCATAGTCAATAAGAAGGTCAGAGGGATACAGTAAACGTGAAGTGAAGCATCGGAATCTATAACTAGTGTCACAGGAATGGTTCAAAACATAGACAGTAAGAAGTGTCAGTGTTCTTGTACTTATGTCGGCATTGTGCTTTTTGTATTTAATTCTGATGCAATTTCTGTGTTTCATCGTCAATAAGAAGGTCAGAGGGATGCAGTAAACCTGAAGTGAAGCATCGGAATCTGTATCTAGTGTCACAGGAATGGTTCAAAACTTAGACATAAAGAAGAGTCAGTTTTCTTGTACATAAGTCGGCATTGCGCCTTTTGTATTTAATTCCGTTGCAATTTCTGTGTTTCATTGTCAATAAGAAGGTCAGAGGGATACAGTAAACCTGAGGTGAGGCATCGGAATCTATAACTAGTGTCACAGGAATGATTCAAATCATAGACAGCAAGAAGAGTCAGTTTTATTGTACTTAAGTCGGCATTGTGCCTTTTGTATTTAACTCCGATGCAATTTCTGTGTTGCATCGTCAATAAGAAGATCAGAAGGATACAGTAAACCTGAAGTGGAGCATTGGAATCTATAACTAGTGTTACAGGAATGGTTCAAAACATAGACAGTAAGAAGAGTCAGTTTTCTTGTACTTAAGTCGGCATTGTGCCTTTTGTATTTAATTCCGATGCAATTTTAGTGTTTCATCAACAATAAGAAGGTCAGAGGGACACAGTAAACCTGAAGTGAAGCATCGGAATCTATAACTAGTGTCACAGGAATGGTTCAAAACTTAGACAGTAAGAAGAGTCAGTTTTCTTGTACTTAAGTCGGCTTTGTGACTTTTGTATTTAATTCCGATGCAATGTCTGTGTTTCATCGTCAATAAGAAGGTCAGTGGGATACAGTAAACCTGAAGTGAAGCATCGGAATCTATAACTAGTGTCACAGGAGTGGTTAAAATCATAGACAGTAAGAAGAGTCAGTTTTCTTGTACTTAAGACGGCATTGTGCTTTTGTATTTAATTCCGATGCAATTTCTGTGATTCATCGTCAATAAGAAGGTCAGACGGATACAGTCAACCTGAAGTGTAGCATCGGAATCTATATCTAGTGTCACAGGAATGGTTCAAAACATAGACAGTAAGAAGAGTCAGTTTTCTTGTACTTAAGTCGGCATTGTGATTTTTGTATTTAATTCCGATGCAATTTCTGTGTTTCATTGTCAATAAGAAGGTCAGAGGGATACAGAAAACCTGAAGTGAAGCATCGGAATCTATAACTAGCGTCACATGAACGGTTCAAACCATACACAGTATGAAGAGTCAGTTTTCCTGTACTTAAGTCGGCATTGTGCCTTATGTATAAATTTCCGATGCAATTTCTGTGTTTCATCGTCAATAAGAAGGTCAGAAGGATAGAGTAAACCTGAAGTGAAGCATCGGAATCTATAACTAACGTCACATGAATGGTTCAAAACATAGACAGTAAGAAGAGTCAGTTTTCTTGTACTTAAGTCGGCATTGTGCCTTTTGTATTTAATTCCGATGCAATTTTAGTGTTTCATCAACAATAAGAAGGTCAGAGGGACACAGTAATCCTGAAGTGAAGCATCGGAATCTATAACTAGTGTCACAGGAATGGTTCAAAACATAGACAGTAAGAAGAGTCAGTTTTCTTGTACTTAAGTCGTCATTGTGCCTTTTGTGTTTAATTCCAATGCAATTTCTGTATTTCATCGTCAATAAGAAGGGCAGAGGGATACAGTAAAGCTGAAGTGAAGCATTGGAATCTATAACTAGTGTCACAGGAATGCTTCAAAACTTAGACATAAAGAAGAGTCAGTTTTCTTGTACATAAGTCGGCATTGCGCATTTTGTATTTAATTCCGTTGCAATTTCTGTGTTTCATCGTCAATAAGAAGGTCAGAGGGATACAGTAAACCTGAAGTGAAGCATCGGAATCTATAACTAGTGTCACATGAACGGTTCAAACCATAGACAGTATGAAGAGTCAGTTTTCCTGTCCTTAAGTCGGCATTGTGCCTTATGTATAAATTTCCGATGCAATTTCTGTGTTTCATCGTCAATAAGAAGGTCAGAAGGATACAGTAAACCTGAAGTGAAGCATCGGAATCTATAACTAGTGTCACAGGAATGGTTCAAAACTTAGACAGGAAGAAGAGTCAGTTTTCTTGTACATTAGTCGGCATTGTGCCTTTTGAATTTAATTCCGATGCAATTTCAGTGTTTCATAGTCAATAAGAAGGTCAGAGGGATACAGTAAACGTGAAGTGAAGCATCGGAATCTATAACTAGTGTCACAGGAATGGTTCAAAACATAGACAGTAAGAAGTGTCAGTGTTCTTGTACTTATGTCGGCATTGTGCTTTTTGTATTTAATTCCGATGCAATTTCTGTGTTTCATCGTCAATAAGAAGGTCAGAGGGATGCAGTAAACCTGAAGTGAAGCATCGGAATCTGTATCTAGTGTCACAGGAATGGTTCAAAACATAGACAGTAAGAAGATTCAGTTATCTTGTACTTAAGTCGACATTGTGCCTTTTGTATTTAATACCGATGAAATTTCTGTGTTTCATCGTCAATAAGAAGGTCAGAGTGATACAGTAAACCTGAAGTGAAGCATCGGAATCTATAACTAGTGTCACAGGAATGGTTCAAAGCATAGACAGTAAAAAGAGTCAGTTTTCTTGTACTTAAGTCGGCATTGTGCCTTTTGTGTTTAATTTAAATGCAATTTCTGTGTTTCATCGTCAATAAGAAGGGCAGAGGGATACAGTAAAGCTGAAGTGAAGCATTAGAATCTATAACTAGTGTCACAGGAATGGTTCAAAACTTAGACATAAAGAAGAGTCAGTTTTCTTGTACATAAGTCGGCATTGCGCCTTTTGTATTTAATTCCGTTGCAATTTCTGTGTTCCATCGTCAATAAGAAGGTCAGAGGGATACAGTAAACCTGAGGTGAGGCATCGGAATCTATAACTAGTGTCACAGGAATGATTCAATACATAGACAGCAAGAAGAGTCAGTTTTATTGTACTTAAGTCGGCATTGTGCCTTTTGTATTTAACTCCGATGCAATTTCTGTGTTGCATCGTCAACAAGAAGATCAGAAGGATACAGTAAACCTGAAGTGGAGCATTGGAATCTATAACTAGTGTTACAGGAATGGTTCAAAACATAGACAGTAAGAAGAGTCAGTTTTCTTGTACTTAAGTCGGCATTGTGCCTTTTGTATTTAATTCCGATGCAATTTTAGTGTTTCATCGTCAATAAGAAGGTCAGAGGGATACAGTCAACCTGAAGTGTAGCATCGGAATCTATATCTAGTGTCACAGGAATGGTTCAAAGCATAGACAGTAAGAAGAGTCAGTTTTCTTGTACTTAAGTCGGCATTGTGCCTTTTGTATTTAATTCCGATGCAATTTCTGTGTTTCATTGTCAATAAGAAGGTCAGAGGGATACAGAAAACCTGAAGTGAAGCATCGGAATCTATAACTAGTGTCACATGAACGGTTCAAACCATACACAGTATGAAGAGTCAGTTTTCCTGTACTTAAGTCGGCATTGTGCCTTATGTATAAATTTCCGATGCAATTTCTGTGTTTCATCGTCAATAAGAAGGTCAGAAGGATAGAGTAAACCTGAAGTGAAGCATCGGAATCTATAACTAACGTCACATGAATGGTTCAAAACATAGACAGTAAGAAGAGTCAGTTTTCTTGTACTTAAGTCGGCATTGTGCCTTTTGTATTTAATTCCGATGCAATTTTAGTGTTTCATCAACAATAAGAAGGTCAGAGGGACACAGTAATCCTGAAGTGAAGCATCGGAATCTATAACTAGTGTCTCAGGAATGGTTCAAAACATAGACAGTAAGAAGAGTCAGTTTTCTTGTACTTAAGTCGTCATTGTGCCTTTTGTGTTTAATTCCAATGCAATTTCTGTATTTCATCGTCAATAAGAAGGGCAGAGGGATACAGTAAAGCTGAAGTGAAGCATTGGAATCTATAACTAGTGTCACAGGAATGCTTCAAAACTTAGACATAAAGAAGAGTCAGTTTTCTTGTACATAAGTCGGCATTGCGCCTTTTGTATTTAATTCCGTTGCAATTTCTGTGTTTCATCGTCAATAAGAAGGTCAGAGGGATACAGTAAACCTGAAGTGAAGCATCGGAATCTATAACTAGTGTCACATGAACGGTTCAAACCATAGACGGTATGAAGGGTCAGTTTTCCTGTACTTAAGTCGGCATTGTGCCTTATGTATAAATTTCCGATGCAATTTCTGTGTTTCATCGTCAATAAGAAGGTCAGAAGGATACAGTAAACCTGAAGTGAAGCATCGGAATCTATAACTAGTGTCACAGGAATGGTTCAAAACTTAGACAGGAAGAAGAGTCAGTTTTCTTGTACATTAGTCGGCATTGTGCCTTTTGTATTCAACTCCGATGCAATTTCTGTGTTGCATCGTCAACAAGAAGATCAGAAGGATACAGTAAACCTGAAGTGGAGCATTGGAATCTATAACTAGTGTTACAGGAATGGTTCAAAACATAGACAGTAAGAAGAGTCAGTTTTCTTGTACTTAAGTCGGCATTGTGCCTTTTGTATTTAATTCCGATGCAATTTTAGTGTTTCATCAACAATAAGAAGGGCATAGGGACACAGTAAACCTGAAGTGAAGCATCGGAATCTATAACTAGTGTCACAGGAATGGTTCAAAACTTAGGCAGTAAGAAGAGTCAGTTTTCTTGTACTTAAGTCGGCATTGTGACTTTTGTATTTAATTCCGATGCAATGTCTGTGTTTCATCGTCAATAAGAAGGTCAGTGGGATACAGTAAACCTGAAGTGAAGCATCGGAATCTATAACTAGTGTCACAGGAATGGTTCAATTCATAGACAGTAAGAAGAGTCAGTTTTCTTGTACTTAAGACGGCATTGTGCTTTTGTATTTAATTCCGATGCAATTTCTGTGATTCATCGTCAATAAGAAGGTCAGAGGGATACAGTCAACCTGAAGTGTAGCATCGGAATCTATATCTAGTGTCACAGGAATGGTTCAAAACATAGACAGTAAGAAGGGTCAGTTTTCTTGTACTTAAGTCGGCATTGTGCCTTTTGTATTTAATTCCGATGCAATTTCTGTGTTTCATTGTCAATAAGAAGGTCAGAGGGATACAGAAAACCTGAAGTGAAGCATCGGAATCTATAACTCGTGTCACATGAACGGTTCAAACCATACACAGTATGAAGAGTCAGTTTTCCTGTACTTAAGTCGGCATTGTGCCTTATGTACAAATTTCCGATGCAATTTCTGTGTTTCATCGTCAATAAGAAGGTCAGAAGGATAGAGTAAACCTGAAGTGAAGCATCGGAATCTATAACTAACGTCACATGAATGGTTCAAAACATAGACAGTAAGAAGAATCAGTTTTCTTGCACTTAAGTCGGCATTGTGCCTTTTGTATTTAATTCCGATGCAATTTTAGTGTTTCATCAACAATAAGAAGGTCAGAGGGACACAGTAAACCTGAAGTGAATCATCGGAATCTATAACTAGTGTCACAGGAATGGTTCAAAACATAGACAGTAAGAAGAGTCAGTTTTCTTGTACTTAAGTCGTCATTGTGCCTTTTGTGTTTAATTCCAATGCAATTTCTGTATTTCATCGTCAATAAGAAGGGAAGAGGGATACAGTAAAGCTGAAGTGAAGCATTGGAATCTATAACTAGTGTCACAGGAATGCTTCAAAACTTAGACATAAAGAAGAGTCAGTTTTCTTGTACATAAGTCGGCATTGCGCCTTTTGTATTTAATTCCTTTGCAATTTCTGTGTTTCATCGTCAATAAGAAGGTCAGAGGGATACAGTAAACCTGAAGTGAAGCATCGGAATCTATAACTAGTGTCACAGGAATGGTTTAAATCATAGACAGTAAGAAGAGTCAGTTTTCTTTTACTTATGTCGGCATTGTCCCATTTATATTTAATTCCGATGCAATTTCTGTGTTTCATCGTCAATAAGAAGGTCAGAGGGATACAGTAAACCTGAAGTGAAGCATCGGAATCTATAACTAGTGTCACATGAATGGTTCAAAGCATAGACAGTAAGAAGTGTCAGTTATCTTGTACTGAAGTCGGCATTGTGCTTTTTTGTATTTAATTCCGATGCAATTTCCGTCTTTCATCGTCAATAAGAGGGTCAGAGGGATACAGTAAACGTTAAGTGAAGCATCGGAATCTACAACTAGTGTCACAGGAATGGTTCAAAACATAGTCAGTAAGAAGAGTCTGTTTTCTTGTACTTCAGTCGACATTGTGCCTTTCGTGTTTATTTCCGATGCAATTTCAGTGTTTAATCAACAAGCAAAAGGTCAGAGGGATACAGTAAACCTGAAGTGAACCATCGGAATCTATAACTAGTGTGATAGGAATGGTTCAAAACTTGGACAGTAAGAAGAGCCAGTTTTCTTGTACTTAAGTCGGCGTTGTGCCTTTTGTATTTAATTCCGATGCAATTTCTGTGTTTCATCGTCAATAGGAAGGTCAGAGGAATACAGTAAACCTGAAGTGAAGCATCGGAATCTATAACTAGTGTCACATGAATGGTTCAAAGCATAGACAGTAAGAAGTGTCAGTTATCTTGTACTTAAGTCGGCATTGTGCTTTTTTGTATTTAATTCCGATGCAATTTCCGTCTTTCATCGTCAATAAGAGGGTCAGAGGGATACAGTAAACGTGAAGTGAAGCATCGGAATCTATAACTAGTGTCACAGGAATGGTTCAAAGCATAGACAGTAAGAAGAGTCAGTTTTCTTGTACTTAAGTCGGAATTGTGCCTTTTGTGTTTAATTCCAATGCAATTTCTGTGTTTCATCGTCAATAAGAAGGGCAGAGGGATACAGTAAAGCTGAAGTGAAGCATTAGAATCTATAACTAGTGTCACAGGAATGGTTCAAAACTTAGACATAAAGAAGAGTCAGTTTTCTTGTACTTAAGTCGGCATTGTGCCTTTTGTATTTAATTCCGATGCAATTTTAGTGTTTCATCAACAATAAGAAGGGCAGAGGGACACAGTAAACCTGAAGTGAAGCATCGGAATCTATAACTAGTGTCACAGGAATGGTTCAAAACTTAGGCAGTAAGAAGAGTCAGTTTTCTTGTACTTAAGTCGGCATTGTGACTTTTGTATTTAATTCCGATGCAATGTCTGTGTTTCATCGTCAATAAGAAGGTCAGTGGGATACAGTAAACCTGAAGTGAAGCATCGGAATCTATAACTAGTGTCACAGGAATGGTTCAAATCATAGACAGTAAGAAGAGTCAGTTTTCTTGTACTTAAGACGGCATTGTGCTTTTGTATTTAATTCCGATGCAATTTCTGTGATTCATCGTCAATAAGAAGGTCAGAGGGATACAGTCAACCTGAAGTGTAGCATCGGAATCTGTATCTAGTGTCACAGGAATGGTTCAAAACATAGACAGTAAGAAGAGTCAGTTTTCTTGTACTTAAGTCGGCATTGTGCCTTTTGTATTTAATTCCGATGCAATTTCTGTGTTTCATTGTCAATAAGAATGTCAGAGGGATACAGAAAACCTGAAGTGAAGCATCGGAATCTATAACTAGTGTCACATGAACGGTTCAAACCATACACAGTATGAAGAGTCAGTTTTCCTGTACTTAAGTCGGCATTGTGCCTTATGTATAAATTTCCGATGCAATTTCTGTGTTTCATCGTCAATAAGAAGGTCAGAAGGATAGAGTAAACCTGAAGTGAAGCATCGGAATCTATAACTAACGTCACATGAATGGTTCAAAACATAGACAGTAAGAAGAGTCAGTTTTCTTGTACTTAAGTCGGCATTGTGCCTTTTGTATTTAATTCCGATGCAATTTTAGTGTTTCATCAACAATAAGAAGGTCAGAGGGACACAGTAAACCTGAAGTGAATCATCGGAATCTATAACTAGTGTCACAGGAATGGTTCAAAACATAGACAGTAAGAAGAGTCAGTTTTCTTGTACTTAAGTCGTCATTGTGCCTTTTGTGTTTAATTCCAATGCAATTTCTGTATTTCATCGTCAATAAGAAGGGCAGAGGGATACAGTAAAGCTGAAGTGAAGCATTGGAATTTATAACTAGTGTCACAGGAATGCTTCAAAACTTAGACATAAAGAAGAGTCAGTTTTCTTGTACATAAGTCGGCATTGCGCCTTTTGTATTTAATTCCGTTGCAATTTCTGTGTTTCATCGTCAATAAGAAGGTCAGAGGGATACAGTAAACCTGAAGTGAAGCATCGGAATCTATAACTAGTGTCACAGGAATGGTTTAAATCATAGACAGTAAGAAGAGTCAGTTTTCTTTTACTTATGTCGGCATTGTCCCATTTATATTTAATTCCGATGCAATTTCTGTGTTTCATCGTCAATAAGAAGGTCAGAGGGATACAGTAAACCTGAAGTGAAGCATCGGAATCTATAACTAGTGTCACATGAATGGTTCAAAGCATAGACAGTAAGAAGTGTCAGTTATCTTGTACTTAAGTCGGCATTGTGCTTTTTTGTATTTAATTCCGATGCAATTTCCGTCTTTCATCGTCAATAAGAGGGTCAGAGGGATACAGTAAACGTGAAGTGAAGCATCGGAATCTACAACTAGTGTCACAGGAATGGTTCAAAACATAGTCAGTAAGAAGAGTTTGTTTTCTTGTACTTCAGTCGACATTGTGCCTTTCGTATTTATTTCCGATGCAATTTCAGTGTTTAATCAACAAGCAAAAGGTCAGAGGGATACAGTAAACCTGAAGTGAAGCATCGGAATCTATAACTAGTGTGATAGGAATGGTTCAAAACTTGGACAGTAAGAAGAGCCAGTTTTCTTGTACTTAAGTCGGCGTTGTGCCTTTTGTATTTAATTCCGATGCAATTTCTGTGTTTCATCGTCAATAGGAAGGTCAGAGGAATACAGTAAACCTGAAGTGAAGCATCGGAATCTATAACTAGTGTCACAGGAATGGTTCAAAACATAGACACTAAGAAGAGTCAGTTTTCTTGTACTTAAATCGGCATTGTGTATTTTGTATTTAATTCCGATGCAATTTCGGTGTTTCATCGTCAATAAGAAGGTCAGAGGGATACAGTAAACCTGAAGTTAAACATCGGAATCTGCAACTAATGTCACAGGAATGGATCAAAGCATAGACACAAAGAAGAGTCAGTTTTCTTGTACTTAATTCGGCATTGTGCCTTTTGTATTTAATTCCGATGCAATTTCTGTGTTTCTTCGTCAATAAGAAGGTCAGAGGGATACAGTAAACCTGAAGTGAAGCATCTGAATCTATAACTAGTGTCACATCAATGGTTTAAACATAGGCAGTAAGAAGAGTCAGTTTTCTTGTACATAAGTCGGCATTGTGCCTTTTGTATTTAATTCCGATGCAATTTTAGTGTTTCATCAACAATAAGAAGGTCAGAGGGATACAGTAAACCATAAGTGAAGCATCGGTATCTATAACTAGTATCACATGAGTGGTTCGAAGCATAGACAGTAAGAAGTGTCAGTTAACTTGTACTGAAGACGGCATTGTGCCTTTTGTATTTAATTCCGATGCAATTTCTGTGTTTCATCGTCAATAAGAAGGTCAGAGGGATACAGTAAACGTGAAGTGAAGCATCAGAATCTATAACTAGTGTCACAGGAATGGTTCAAAACATAGACAGTAAGAAGAATCAGTTTTCTTGTACTTATGTCGGCATTGTGCCTTTTGTATTCAATTCCGATGCAATTTCTGTGTTTCATCGTCAATAAGAAGGTCAGAGTGATACAGTAAAAATGAAGTGAAGCATCGGAATCTATAACTAGTGTCACAGGAATGGTTCAAAACATAGACACTAAGATGAGTCTGTTTTCTTGTACTTAAGTCGGCATTGTGCCTTTAGTATTTAATTCCGATGCAATTTCTATGTTTCATCGTCAATAAGAAGGTCAGAGGGATACAGTAAACCTGAAGTGAAGCATCGGAAGCTATAACTAATGTCACATGAATGGTTCAAAACATAGAGATTGAGAAGAGTCAGTTATCTTGTACTTAAGTTGGCATTGTGCCTTTTGTATTTAATCCCGATGCAATTTCTGTGTTTCATCGTCAATAAGAAGGTCAGAGGGATACAGTAAACCTGAAGTGAAGCATCGCAATCTATAACTAGTGTCACAGGAATGGTTCAAAACTTAGACAGTAAGAAGAGTCAGTTTTCTTGTACTTATGTCGGCATTGTGCCTTTTGTATTTAATTCCGATGCAATTTCTGTGATTCATCGTCAATAAGAATTTCAGAGGGACACAGTAAAGCTGACGTGAAGCTTCGGAATCTATAACTAGGGTCACATGAATTGTTCAAAACTTAGTCAGTAAGATGAGTCAGTTTTCTTGTACTTAAGTCGGCATTGTGTCTCTTGTATTTAATTCCGATGCAATTTCTATGTTTCATCGTCAATAAGAAGGTTCGAGGGATACAGTAAACCTGAAGTGAAGCATCGGAATCTATAATTAATGTCACATGAATGGTTCAAAGCATAGACAGTAAGAAGAGTCAGTTATCTAGTAATTAAGTCGGCATTGTTCCTTTTGTATTTAATTCCGATGATATTTCTGTGTTTCATCGTCAATAAGAAGGTCAGAAGGATACATTGGAGCTGAAGTGAAGCATCGGAATCTATAACTAATGTCACATGAATGGTTCAAAACATAGACAGTAAGAAGAGTCAGTTTTCTTGTACTTAAGTCGGCATTGTGCCTTTTGTATTTAATTGCAATGAAATTTCTGTGTTTCATCGTCAATAAGAACGTCGTAGGGATACAGTAAACCTGAAGTGAAGCATCGCAATCTATAACTAGTGTCACAAGAATGGTTCAAAGCATAGACAATAAGAAGAGTCAGTTTTCTTGTACTTAAGTCGGCATTGTGCCTTTTGTATTTAATTCCGATGCAATTTCTGTGATTCATCGTCAATAAGAAGGTCAGAGGGATACAGTCAACCTGAAGTGTAGCATCGGAATCTATATCTAGTGTCACAGGAATGGTTCAAAACATAGACAGTAAAAAGAGTCAGTTTTCTTGTACTTAAGTCGGCATTGTGCCTTTTGTATTTAATTCCGATGCAATTTCTGTGTTTCATTGTCAATAAGAAGGTCAGAGGGATACAGAAAACCTGAAGTGAAGCATCGGAATCTATAACTAGTGTCACATGAACTGTTCAAACCATACACAGTATGAAGAGTCAGTTTTCCTGTACTTAAGTCGGCATTGTGCCTTATGTATAAATTTCCGATGCAATTTCTGTGTTTCATCGTCAATAAGAAGGTCAGAAGGATAGAGTAAACCTGAAGTGAAGCATCGGAATCTATAACTAACGTCACATGAATGGTTCAAAACATAGACAGTAAGAAGAGTCAGTTTTCTTGTACTTAAGTCGGCATTGTGCCTTTTGTATTTAATTCCGATGCAATTTTAGTGTTTCATCAACAATAAGAAGGTCAGAGGGAAACAGTAATCCTGAAGTTAAGCATCGGAATCTATAACTAGTGTCACAGGAATGGTTCAAAACATAGACAGTAAGAAGAGTCAGTTTTCTTGTACTTAAGTCGTCATTGTGCCTTTTGTGTTTAATTCCAATGCAATTTCTGTATTTCATCGTCAATAAGAAGGGCAGAGGGATACAGTAAAGCTGAAGTGAAGCATTGGAATCTTTAACTAGTGTCACAGGAATGCTTCAAAACTTAGACATAAAGAAGAGTCAGTTTTCTTGTACATAAGTCGGCATTGCGCCTTTTGTATTTAATTCCGTTGCAATTTCTGTGTTTCATCGTCAATAAGAAGGTCAGAGGGATACAGTAAACCTGAAGTGAAGCATCGGAATCTATAACTAGTGTCACATGAACGGTTCAAACCATAGACAGTATGAAGAGTCAGTTTTCCTGTACTTAAGTCGGCATTGTGCCTTATGTATAAATTTCCGATGCAATTTCTGTGTTTCATCGTCAATAAGAAGGTCAGAAGGATACAGTAAACCTGAAGTGAAGCATCGGAATCTATAACTAGTGTCACAGGAATGGTTCAAAACTTAGACAGGAAGAAGAGTCAGTTTTCTTGTACATTAGTCGGCATTGTGCCTTTTGCATTTAATTCCGATGCAATTTCAGTGTTTCATAGTCAATAAGAAGGTCAGAGGGATACAGTAAACGTGAAGTGAAGCATCGGAATCTATAACTAGTGTCACAGGAATGGTTCAAAACATAGACAGTAAGAAGTGTCAGTGTTCTTGTACTTATGTCGGCATTGTGCTTTCTGTATTTAATTCCGATGCAATTTCTGTGTTTCATCGTCAATAAGAAGGTCAGAGGGATGCAGTAAACCTGAAGTGAAGCATCGGAATCTGTATCTAGTGTCACAGGAATGGTTCAAAACATAGACAGTAAGAAGATTCAGTTATCTTGTACTTAAGTCGACATTGTGCCTTTTGTATTTAATACCGATGAAATTTCTGTGTTTCATCGTCAATAAGAAGGTCAGAGTTATACAGTAAACCTGAAGTGAAGCATCGGAATCTATAACTAGTGTCACAGGAATGGTTCAAAGCATAGACAGTAAAAAGAGTCAGTTTTCTTGTACTTAAGTCGGCATTGTGCCTTTTGTGTTTAATTTAAATGCAATTTCTGTGTTTCATCGTCAATAAGAAGGGCAGAGGGATACAGAAAACCTGAAGTGAAGCATCGGAATCTATAACTAGTGTCACATGAACGGTTCAAACCATACACAGTATGAAGAGTCAGTTTTCCTGTACTTAAGTCGGCATTGTGCCTTATGTATAAATTTCCGATGCAATTTCTGTGTTTCATCGTCAATAAGAAGGTCAGAAGGATACAGTAAACCTGAAGTGAAGCATCGGAATCTATAACTAACGTCACATGAATGGTTCAAAACATAGACAGTAAGAAGAGTCAGTTTTCTTGTACTTAAGTCGTGATTGTGCCTTTTGTGTTTAATTCCAATGCAATTTCTGTATTTCATCGTCAATAAGAAGGGCAGAGGGATACAGTAAAGCTGAAGTGAAGCATTGGAATCTATAACTAGTGCCACAGGAATGCTTAAAAACTTAGACATAAAGAAGAGTCAGTTTTCTTGTGCATAAGTCGGCATTGCGCCTTTTGTATTTAATTCCGTTGCAATTTCTGTGTTTCATCGTCAATAAGAAGGTCAGAGGGATACAGTAAACCTGAAGTGAAGCATCGGAATCTATAACTAGTGTCACATGAACGGTTCAAACCATAGACAGTATGAAGAGTCAGTTTTCCTGTACTTAAGTCGGCATTGTGCCTTATGTATAAATTTCCGATGCAATTTCTGTGTTTCATCGTCAATAAGAAGGTCAGAAGGATACAGTAAACCTGAAGTGAAGCATCGGAATCTATAACTAGTGTCACAGGAATGGTTCAAAACTTAGACAGGAAGAAGAGTCAGTTTTCTTGTACTTAAGACGGCATTGTGCTTTTGTATTTAATTCCGATGCAATTTCTGTGATTCATCGTCAATAAGAAGGTCAGAGGGATACAGTAAACCTGAAGTGAAGCATCGCAATCTATAACTAGTGTCACAAGAATGGTTCAAAGCATAGACAATAAGAAGAGTCAATTTTCTTGTACTTAAGACGGCATTGTGCTTTTGTATTTAATTCCGATGCAATTTCTGTGATTCATCGTCAATAAGAAGGTCAGAGGGATACAGTCAACCTGAAGTGTAGCATCGGAATCTATATCTAGTGTCACAGGAATGGTTCAAAACATAGACAGTAAAAAGAGTCAGTTTTCTTGTACTTAAGTCGGCATTGTGCCTTTTGTATTTAATTCCGATGCAATTTCTGTGTTTCATTGTCAATAAGAAGGTCAGAGGGATACAGAAAACCTGAAGTGAAGCATCGGAATCTATAACTAGTGTCACATGAACTGTTCAAACCATACACAGTATGAAGAGTCAGTTTTCCTGTACTTAAGTCGGCATTGTGCCTTATGTATAAATTTCCGATGCAATTTCTGTGTTTCATCGTCAATAAGAAGGTCAGAAGGATAGAGTAAACCTGAAGTGAAGCATCGGAATCTATAACTAACGTCACATGAATGGTTCAAAACATAGACAGTAAGAAGAGTCAGTTTTCTTGTACTTAAGTCGGCATTGTGCCTTTTGTATTTAATTCCGATGCAATTTTAGTGTTTCATCAACAATAAGAAGGTCAGAGGGAAACAGTAATCCTGAAGTTAAGCATCGGAATCTATAACTAGTGTCACAGGAATGGTTCAAAACATAGACAGTAAGAAGAGTCAGTTTTCTTGTACTTAAGTCGTCATTGTGCCTTTTGTGTTTAATTCCAATGCAATTTCTGTATTTCATCGTCAATAAGAAGGGCAGAGGGATACAGTAAAGCTGAAGTGAAGCATTGGAATCTTTAACTAGTGTCACAGGAATGCTTCAAAACTTAGACATAAAGAAGAGTCAGTTTTCTTGTACATAAGTCGGCATTGCGCCTTTTGTATTTAATTCCGTTGCAATTTCTGTGTTTCATCGTCAATAAGAAGGTCAGAGGGATACAGTAAACCTGAAGTGAAGCATCGGAATCTATAACTAGTGTCACATGAACGGTTCAAACCATAGACAGTATGAAGAGTCAGTTTTCCTGTACTTAAGTCGGCATTGTGCCTTATGTATAAATTTCCGATGCAATTTCTGTGTTTCATCGTCAATAAGAAGGTCAGAAGGATACAGTAAACCTGAAGTGAAGCATCGGAATCTATAACTAGTGTCACAGGAATGGTTCAAAACTTAGACAGGAAGAAGAGTCAGTTTTCTTGTACATTAGTCGGCATTGTGCCTTTTGCATTTAATTCCGATGCAATTTCAGTGTTTCATAGTCAATAAGAAGGTCAGAGGGATACAGTAAACGTGAAGTGAAGCATCGGAATCTATAACTAGTGTCACAGGAATGGTTCAAAACATAGACAGTAAGAAGTGTCAGTGTTCTTGTACTTATGTCGGCATTGTGCTTTCTGTATTTAATTCCGATGCAATTTCTGTGTTTCATCGTCAATAAGAAGGTCAGAGGGATGCAGTAAACCTGAAGTGAAGCATCGGAATCTGTATCTAGTGTCACAGGAATGGTTCAAAACATAGACAGTAAGAAGATTCAGTTATCTTGTACTTAAGGCGACATTGTGCCTTTTGTATTTAATACCGATGAAATTTCTGTGTTTCATCGTCAATAAGAAGGTCAGAGTTATACAGTAAACCTGAAGTGAAGCATCGGAATCTATAACTAGTGTCACAGGAATGGTTCAAAGCATAGACAGTAAAAAGAGTCAGTTTTCTTGTACTTAAGTCGGCATTGTGCCTTTTGTGTTTAATTTAAATGCAATTTCTGTGTTTCATCGTCAATAAGAAGGGCAGAGGGATACAGAAAACCTGAAGTGAAGCATCGGAATCTATAACTAGTGTCACATGAACGGTTCAAACCATACACAGTATGAAGAGTCAGTTTTCCTGTACTTAAGTCGGCATTGTGCCTTATGTATAAATTTCCGATGCAATTTCTGTGTTTCATCGTCAATAAGAAGGTCAGAAGGATACAGTAAACCTGAAGTGAAGCATCGGAATCTATAACTAACGTCACATGAATGGTTCAAAACATAGACAGTAAGAAGAGTCAGTTTTCTTGTACTTAAGTCGTGATTGTGCCTTTTGTGTTTAATTCCAATGCAATTTCTGTATTTCATCGTCAATAAGAAGGGCAGAGGGATACAGTAAAGCTGAAGTGAAGCATTGGAATCTATAACTAGTGCCACAGGAATGCTTAAAAACTTAGACATAAAGAAGAGTCAGTTTTCTTGTGCATAAGTCGGCATTGCGCCTTTTGTATTTAATTCCGTTGCAATTTCTGTGTTTCATCGTCAATAAGAAGGTCAGAGGGATACAGTAAACCTGAAGTGAAGCATCGGAATCTATAACTAGTGTCACATGAACGGTTCAAACCATAGACAGTATGAAGAGTCAGTTTTCCTGTACTTAAGTCGGCATTGTGCCTTATGTATAAATTTCCGATGCAATTTCTGTGTTTCATCGTCAATAAGAAGGTCAGAAGGATACAGTAAACCTGAAGTGAAGCATCGGAATCTATAACTAGTGTCACAGGAATGGTTCAAAACTTAGACAGGAAGAAGAGTCAGTTTTCTTGTACATTAGTCGGCATTGTGCCTTTTGAATTTAATTCCGATGCAATTTCAGTGTTTCATAGTCAATAAGAAGGTCAGAGGGATACAGTAAACGTGAAGTGAAGCATCGGAATCTATAACTAGTGTCACAGGAATGGTTCAAAACATAGACAGTAAGAAGTGTCAGTGTTCTTGTACTTATGTCAGCATTGTGCTTTTTGTATTTAATTCCGATGCAATTTCTGTGTTTCATCGTCAATAAGAAGGTCAGAGGGATGCAGTAAACATGAAGTGAAGCATCGGAATCTGTATCTAGTGTCACAGGAATGGTTCAAAACATAGACAGTAAGAAGATTCAGTTATCTTGTACTTAAGTCGACATTGTGCCTTTTGTATTTAATACCGATGAAATTTCTGTGTTTCATCGTCAATAAGAAGGTCAGAGGGATACAGTAAACCTGAAGTGAAGCATCGGAATCTATAACTAGTGTCACAGGAATGGTTCAAAGCATAGACAGTAAGAAGAGTCAGTTTTCTTGTACTTAAGTCGGAATTGTGCCTTTTGTGTTTAATTCCAATGAAATTTCTGTGTTTCATCGTCAATAAGAAGGGCAGAGGGATACAGTAAAGCTGAAGTGAAGCATTAGAATCTATAACTAGTGTCACAGGAATGGTTCAAAACTTAGACATAAAAAAGAGTCAGTTTTCTTGTACATAAGTCGGCATTGCGCCTTTTGTATTTAATTCCGTTGCAATTTCTCTGTTTCATCGTCAATAAGAAGGTCAGAGGGATACAGTAAACCTGAGGTGAGGCATCGGAATCTATAACTAGTGTCACAGGAATGATTCAAAACATAGACAGCAAGAAGAGTCAGTTTTATTGTACTTAAGTCGGCATTGTGCCTTTTGTATTTAACTCCGATGCAATTTCTGTGTTGCATCGTCAACAAGAAGATCAGAAGGATACAGTAAACCTGAAGTGGAGCATTGCAATCTATAACTAGTGTTACAGGAATGGTTCAAAACATAGACAGTAAGAAGAGTCAGTTTTCTTGTACTTAAGTCGGCATTGTGCCTTTTGTATTTAATTCCGATGCAATTTTAGTGTTTCATCAACAATAAGAAGGGCAGAGGGACACAGTAAACCTGAAGTGAAGCATCGGAATCTATAACTAGTGTCACAGGAATGGTTCAAAACTTAGGCAGTAAGAAGAGTCAGTTTTCTTGTACTTAAGTCGGCATTGTGACTTTTGTATTTAATTCCGATGCAATGTCTGTGTTTCATCGTCAATAAGAAGGTCAGTGGGATACAGTAAACCTGAAGTGAAGCATCGGAATCTATAACTAGTGTCACAGGAATGGTTCAAATCATAGACAGTAAGAAGAGTCAGTTTTCTTGTACTTAAGACGGCATTGTGCTTTTGTATTTAATTCCGATGCAATTTCTGTGATTCATCGTCAATAAGAAGGTCAGAGGGATACAGTCAACCTGAAGTGTAGCATCGGAATCTATATCTAGTGTCACAGGAATGGTTCAAAACATAGACAGTAAGAAGAGTCAGTTTTCTTGTACTTAAGTCGGCATTGTGCCTTTTGTATTTAATTCCGATGCAATTTCTGTGTTTCATTGTCAATAAGAAGGTCAGAGGGATACAGAAAACCTGAAGTGAAGCATCGGAATCTATAACTAGTGTCACATGAACGGTTCAAACCATACACAGTATGAAGAGTCAGTTTTCCTGTACTTAAGTCGGCATTGTGCCTTATGTATAAATTTCCGATGCAATTTCTGTGTTTCATCGTCAATAAGAAGGTCAGAAGGATAGAGTAAACCTGAAGTGAAGCATCGGAATCTATAACTAACGTCACATGAATGGTTCAAAACATAGACAGTAAGAAGAGTCAGTTTTCTTGTACTTAAGTCGGCATTGTGCCTTTTGTATTTAATTCCGATGCAATTTTAGTGTTTCATCAACAATAAGAAGGTCAGAGGGACACAGTAAACCTGAAGTGAATCATCGGAATCTATAACTAGTGTCACAGGAATGGTTCAAAACATAGACAGTAAGAAGAGTCAGTTTTCTTGTACTTAAGTCGTCATTGTGCCTTTTGTGTTTAATTCCAATGCAATTTCTGTATTTCATCGTCAATAAGAAGGGCAGAGGGACACAGTAAAGCTGAAGTGAAGCATTGGAATCTATAACTAGTGTCACAGGAATGCTTCAAAACTTAGACATAAAGAAGAGTCAGTTTTCTTGTACATAAGTCGGCATTGCGCCTTTTGTATTTAATTCCGTTGCAATTTCTGTGGTTCATCGTCAATAAGAAGGTCAGAGGGATACAGTAAACCTGAAGTGAAGCATCGGAATCTATAACTAGTGTCACAGGAATGGTTTAAATCATAGACAGTAAGAAGAGTCAGTTTTCTTTTACTTATGTCGGCATTGTCCCATTTATATTTAATTCCGATGCAATTTCTGTGTTTCATCGTCAATAAGAAGGTCAGAGGGATACAGTAAACCTGAAGTGAAGCATCGGAATCTATAACTAGTGTCACATGAATGGTTCAAAGCATAGACAGTAAGAAGTGTCAGTTATCTTGTACTTAAGTCGGCATTGTGCTTTTTTGTATTTAATTCCGATGCAATTTCCGTCTTTCATCGTCAATAAGAGGGTCAGAGGGATACAGTAAACGTGAAGTGAAGCATCGGAATCTACAACTAGTGTCACAGGAATGGTTCAAAACATAGTCAGTAAGAAGAGTCTGTTTTCTTGTACTTCAGTCGACATTGTGCCTTTCGTATTTATTTCCGATGCAATTTCAGTGTTTAATCAACAAGCAAAAGGTCAGAGGGATACAGTAAACCTGAAGTGAACCATCGGAATCTATAACTAGTGTGATAGGAATGGTTCAAAACTTGGACAGTAAGAGGAGCCAGTTTTCTTGTACTTAAGTCGGCGTTGTGCCTTTTGTATTTAATTCCGATGCAATTTCTGTGTTTCATCGTCAATAGGAAGGTCAGAGGAATACAGTAAACCTGAAGTGAAGCATCGGAATCTATAACTAGTGTCACATGAATGGTTCAAAGCATAGACAGTAAGAAGTGTCAGTTATCTTGTACTTAAGTCGGCATTGTGCATTTTTGTATTTAATTCCGATGCAATTTCCGTCTTTCATCGTCAATAAGAGGGTCAGAGGGATACAGTAAACGTGAAGTGAAGCATCGGAATCTATAACTAGTGTCACAGGAATGGTTCAAAGCATAGACAGTAAGAAGAGTCAGTTTTCTTGTACTTAAGTCGGAATTGTGCTTTTTGTGTTTAATTCCAATGCAATTTCTGTGTTTCATCGTCAATAAGAAGGGCAGAGGGATACAGTAAAGCTGAAGTGAAGCATTAGAATCTATAACTAGTGTCACAGGAATGGTTCAAAACTTAGACATAAAGAAGAGTCAGTATTCTTGTACATAAGTCGGCATTGCGCCTTTTGTATTTAATTCCGTTGCAATTTCTGTGTTTCATCGTCAATAAGAAGGTCAGAGGGATACAGTAAACCTGAGGTGAGGCATCGGAATCTATAACTAGTGTCACAGGAATGATTCAAAACATAGACAGCAAGAAGAGTCAGTTTTATTGTACTTAAGTCGGCATTGTGCATTTTGTATTTAACTCCGATGCAATTTCTGTGTTGCATCGTCAACAAGAAGATCAGAAGGATACAGTAAACCTGAAGTGGAGCATTGGAATCTATAACTAGTGTTACAGGAATGGTTCAAAACATAGACAGTAAGAAGAGTCAGTTTTCTTGTACTTAAGTCGGCATTGTGCCTTTTGTATTTAATTCCGATGCAATTTTAGTGTTTCATCAACAATAAGAAGGGCAGAGGGACACAGTAAACCTGAAGTGAAGCATCGGAATCTATAACTAGTGTCACAGGAATGGTTCAAATCATAGACAGTAAGAAGAGTCAGTTTTCTTGTACTTAAGACGGCATTGTGCTTTTGTATTTAATTCCGATGCAATTTCTGTGATTCATCGTCAATAAGAAGGTCAGAGGGATACAGTCAACCTGAAGTGTAGCATCGGAATCTATATCTAGTGTCACAGGAATGGTTCAAAACATAGACAGTAAGAAGAGTCAGTTTTCTTGTACTTAAGTCGGCATTGTGCCTTTTGTATTTAATTCCGATGCAATTTCTGTGTTTCATTGTCAATAAAAAGGTCAGAGGGATACAGAAAACCTGAAGTGAAGCATCGGAATCTATAACTAGTGTCACATGAACGGTTCAAACCATACACAGTATGAAGAGTCAGTTTTCTTGTACTTAAGTCGGCATTGTGCCTTATGTATAAATTTCCGATGCAATTTCTGTGTTTCATCGTCAATAAGAAGGTCAGAAGGATAGAGTAAACCTGAAGTGAAGCATCGGAATCTATAACTAACGTCACATGAATGGTTCAAAACATAGACAGTAAGAAGAGTCAGTTTTCTTGTACTTAAGTCGGCATTGTGCCTTTTGTATTTAATTCCGATGCAATTTTAGTGTTTCATCAACAATAAGAAGGTCAGAGGGACACAGTAAACCTGAAGTGAATCATCGGAATCTATAACTAGTGTCACAGGAATGGTTCAAAACATAGACAGTAAGAAGAGTCAGTTTTCTTGTACTTAAGTCGTCATTGTGCCTTTTGTGTTTAATTCCAATGCAATTTCTGTATTTCATCGTCAATAAGAAGGGCAGAGGGATACAGTAAAGCTGAAGTGAAGCATTGGAATCTATAACTAGTGTCACAGGAATGCTTCAAAACTTAGACATAAAGAAGAGTCAGTTTTCTTGTACATAAGTCGGCATTGCGCCTTTTGTATTTAATTCCGTTGCAATTTCTGTGTTTCATCGTCAATAAGAAGGTCAGAGGGATACAGTAAACCTGAAGTGAAGCATCGGAATCTATAACTAGTGTCACAGGAATGGTTTAAATCATAGACAGTAAGAAGAGTCAGTTTTCTTTTACTTATGTCGGCATTGTCCCACTTATATTTAATTCCGATGCAATTTCTGTGTTTCATCGTCAATAAGAAGGTCAGAGGGATACAGTAAACCTGAAGTGAAGCATCGGAATCTATAACTAGTGTCACATGAATGGTTCAAAGCATAGACAGTAAGAAGTGTCAGTTATCTTGTACTTAAGTCGGCATTGTGCTTTTTTGTATTTAATTCCGATGCAATTTCCGTCTTTCATCGTCAATAAGAGGGTCAGAGGGATACAGTAAACGTGAAGTGAAGCATCGGAATCTACAACTAGTGTCACAGGAATGGTTCAAAACATAGTCAGTAAGAAGAGTCTGTTTTCTTGTACTTCAGTCGACATTGTGCCTTTCGTATTTATTTCCGATGCAATTTCAGTGTTTAATCAACAAGCAAAAGGTCAGAGGGATACAGTAAACCTGAAGTGAAGCATCGGAATCTATAACTAGTGTGATAGGAATGGTTCAAAACTTGGACAGTATGAAGAGCCAGTTTTCTTGTACTTAAGTCGGCGTTGTGCCTTTTGTATTTAATTCCGATGCAATGTCTGTGTTTCATCGTCAATAGGAAGGTCAGAGGAATACAGTAAACCTAAAGTGAAGCATCGGAATCTATAACTAGTGTCACAGGAATGGTTCAAAACATAGACACTAAGAAGAGTCAGTTTTCTTGTACTTAAATCGGCATTGTGTATTTTGTATTTAATTCCGATGCAATTTCGGTGTTTCATCGTCAATAAGAAGGTCAGAGGGATACAGTAAACCTGAAGTTAAACATCGGAATCTATAACTAATGTCACAGGAATGGATCAAAGCATAGACACAAAGAAGAGTCAGTTTTCTTGTACTTAATTCGGCATTGTGCCTTTTGTATTTAATTCCGATGCAATTTCTGTGTTTCTTCGTCAATAAGAAGGTCAGAGGGATACAGTAAACCTGAAGTGAAGCATCTGAATCTATAACTAGTGTCACATCAATGGTTTAAACATAGACAGTAAGAAGAATCAGTTTTCTTGTACTTATGTCGGCATTGTGCCTTTTGTATTTAATTCCGATGCAATTTCTGTGTTTCATCGTCAATAAGAAGGTCAGAGTGATACAGTAAAAATGAAGTGAAGCATCGGAATCTATAACTAGTGTCCCAGGAATGGTTCAAAACATAGACACTAAGATGAGTCAGTTTTCTTGTACTTAAGTCGGCATTGTGCCTTTAGTATTTAATTCCGATGCAATTTCTATGTTTCATCGTCAATAAGAAGGTTCGAGGGATACAGTAAACCTGAAGTGAAGCATCGGAATCTATAATTAATGTCACATGAATGATTCAAAGCATAGACAGTAAGAAGAGTCAGTTATCTAGTAATTAAGTCGGCATTGTTCCTTTTGTATTTAATTCCGTTGATATTTCTGTGTTTCATCGTCAATAAGAAGGTCAGAAGGATACATTGGAGCTGAAGTGAAGCATCGGAATCTATAACTAATGTCACATGAATGGTTCAAAACATAGACAGTAAGAAGAGTCAGTTTTCTTGTACTTAAGTCGGCATTGTGCCTTTTGTATTTAATTGCAATGAAATTTCTGTGTTTCATCGTCAATAAGAACGTCGTAGGGATACAATAAACCTGAAGTGAAGCATCGCAATCTATAACTAGTGTCACAAGAATGGTTCAAAGCATAGACAATAAGAAGAGTCAGTTTTCTTGTACTTAAGTCGGCATTGTGCCTTTTGTATTTAACTCCGATGCAATTTCTGTGTTTCATCGTCAATGAGAAGGTCAGAGGGATACAGTGATCCTGAAGTGAAGCATCGGAATCTATAACTAGTGTCACAGGAATGGTTTAAAACATAGACAGTAAGAAGAGTCAGTTTTCTTGTACATAAGTCGGCATTGTGCATTTTGTATTTAATTCCGACGGAATTTCTGTGTTTCATCGTCAATAAGAAGGTCAGAGGGATACAGTAAACGTGTAGTGAAGTATCGGAATCTATAACTAGAGTCACAGGAATGGTTCGAAACATAGACAGTAAGAAGAATCAGTTTCCTTGTTCTTAAGTCGGAATTGTTCCTTTTCTATTTAATTCTGATGCAATTTCTATGTTTCATCGTCAATAAGAAGGTCAGAGGGATAGAGTAAACCTGAAGTGAAACATCGGAATCTATAACTAGCGTCACAGGAATGGATCAAAGCATTGACAGTAAGAAGAGTCAGTTTTCTTGTACTTAAGTAAGCATTGTGCTTTTTGTATTTAATTCCGAAGCAATTTCTGTGTTTCATCGTCAATAAGAAGGTCCGAGGGATACAGTAAACCTGGAGTGAAGCATCGGAATCTATAACTAGTGTCTCGTGAATGGTTCAAAACATAGACAGTAAGAAGAGTCAGTTTTCTTGTACTTAAGTCGGCATTGTGCCTTTTGTATTTAATTCCGATGCAATTTCAGTGTTTCATCGTCAATAAGAAGGTCAGAGGGATACAGTGAACCGGAAGTGAAGTATCGGAATCTATAACTAGTGTCACAGGAATGGTTCAAAACATAGACAGTAAGAAGTGTCAGTTTACTTGTACTTAAGTCGGCATTGTGCCTTTTGTATTTAATTCCGATGCAATTTCTGTGTTTCATCGTCAATAGAAATGTCAGAGGAATACAGTAAACCTGAAGTGAAGCATCGGAATCTATAACTAGTGTCACAGGAATGGTTCAAAACATAGACCGTAAGAAGAGTCAGTTATCTTGTACATAAGCCGGCATTGTGCCTTTTGTATTTAATTCCGATGCAATATCTGTGTTTCATCGTCAATAAGAAGGTCAGAGGAATACAGTAAACCTGAAGTGAAGAATCGGAATCTATAACTAGTGTCACAGGAATGGTTCAAAGCATAGACAGTAAGAAGAGTCAGTGTTCTTGTACTTAAGCGGCATTGTGTATTTTGTATTTAATTCCGATGCAATTTCTGTGTTTCATCGTGAATAAGAAGGTCAGAGGGATGCAGTAAACCTGAAGTGAAGCATCGGAATCTATATCTAGTGTCACAGGAATGGTTCAAACATAGACAGTAAGAAGATTCAGTTATCTTGTACTTAAGTCGGCATTGTGCCTTTTGTATTTAATACTGATGAAATTTCAGTGATTCATCGTCAATAAGAAGGTCAGAGGGATACAGTAAACCTGAAGTGAAACTTCGGAATCTATAACTAGTGTCACAGGAATGGATCAAAGCATAGACACTAAGAAGAGTCAGTTCTCTTGTACTTAATTCGGCATTGTGCCTTTAGTATTTATTTCTGATGCAATTTCTGTGTTTCTTCGTCAATAAGAAGGTCAGAGGGATACAGTAAACCTGAAGTGAAGCATCGGAATCTATAACTAGTGTCACGTGAATGGTTCAAAACATAGACAGTAAGGAGAGTCGGTTTTCTTGTACTTAAGTCGGCATTGTGCCTTTTGTATTTAATTCCGATGCAATATATGTGTTTCATCGTCAATAAGAAGGTCAGAGGGATACAGAAAACCTGAAGTGAAGCATCGGAATCTATAACTAGTGTCACAGGAATGGTTCAAAACACAGACAGTAAGTAGAGTCAGTTTTCTTGTACTTCAGTCGACATTGTGCCTTTTGTATTTAATTCCGATGCAATTTCAGTGTTTCATCAACGATCAAAAGGTCAGAGGGATACAGTAAACCTGAAGTGAAGCATCGGAATCTGTAACTAGTGTCACAGGAATGGTTCAAAACTTAGACAGTAAGAAGAGTCAGTTTTCTTGTACTTAATTCGGCATTGTGCCTTTTGCATTTAATTCAAATGCAATATCTGTGTTTCATCGTCAATATGAAGGTCAGAGGGATACAGTAAACCGGAAGTGAAGCATCGGAATCTATAACTAGTGTCACAAGAATGGTTCAAATCATAGATAGTATGAAGAGTCAGTTTTCCTGTACTTAAGCCGGGATTGTGCCTTATGTATTAATTTCCGATGCAATTTCTGTGTTTCATCGTCAATAAGAAGGTCAGAGGGATGCAGTAAACCTGAAGTGAAGCATCGGAAACTATAACTAGTGTCACAGGAATGGTTCAAAGCATAGACAGTAAGAAGTGTCAGTTATCTTGTACTAAAGTCGGCATTGTGCCTTTTGTATTTAATTCCGATGCAATTTCTGTGTTTCATCGTCAATAAGAAGGTCAGAGGGATACAGTAAACGTGAAGTGAAGCATCGGAATCTATAACTAGTGTCACAGGAACGGTTCGAAACATAGACAGTAAGAAGAATCAGTTTTCTTGTACTTAAGTCGGAAGTGTTCCTTTTCTATTTAATTCCGATGCAATTGCTATGTTTCATCGTCAATAAGAAGGTCAGAGGGATAGAGTAAACCCGAAGTGAAACATCGGAATCTATAACTAGTGTCACAGGAATGGATCAAAACATAGACAGTAAGAAGAGTCAGTTTTCTTGTACTTAAGTCGGCGTTGTGCCTTTTGTATTTAATTCCGGTGCAATTTCTGTGTTTCATCGTCAATAGGAAGGTCAGAGGGATACAGGAAACCTGAAGTGAAGCATCGGAATCTATAACTAGTGTCACTGGAATGGTTCAAAACATAGACACTAAGAAGAGTCAGGTTCCTTGTGCTTAAATCGGCATCGTGCCTTTTGTATTTAATTCCGATGCAATTTCTGTGTTTCATCGTCAATAAGAAGGTCAGAGGGATACAGTAAACCTGAAGTGAAACATCGGAATCTATAACTAGTGTCACAGGAATGGATGAAACATAGACACTAAGAAGAGTCAGTTTTCTTGTACTTAAATGGGCATTGTGCCTTTTGTATTTAATTCCGATGCAATTTCTGTGTTTAATCGTCAATAAAAAGGTCAGAGGGATACAGTAAACCTGAAGTGAAGCATCCGATTCTATAACTAGTTTCACAGGAATGGTTCAAACATAGACAGTAAGAGGAGTCAGTTTTCTTGTACTTAAGTCGGCATTGTGCCTTTTGTATTTATTTCCGATGCAATTTCAGTGTTTCATCGTTAATAAGAAGGTCAGAGGGATACAGTAAACCTGAAGTGAAGCATCGGAATCTATAACTAGTGTCACAGGAATGGTTCAAAACATAGACAGTAAGAAGAGACAGTTTTCTTGTACTTAAGACTTCATTGTGCCTTTTGTATTTAATTCCGATGCAATTTCTGTGTTTCATCGTCAATAGGAAGGTCAGAGGGATACAGTAAAACTGAAGTGAAGCATCGGAATCTATAACTAATGTCACAGGAATGGTTCAAAACATAGACAGTAAGAAGAGTCAGTTTTCTTGTACTTAAGTCGGCATTGTGGCTTTTGTATTTAATTCCGATGCAATATCTGTGTTTCATCGTCAATAAGAAGGTCAGAGGGATACAGTTGACCTGAAGTGAAGCATCGGAATCTATAACTAGTGTCACATCAATGGTTCAAACATAGGCAGTTAGAAGAGTCAGTTTTCTTGCACATAAGTCGGCATTGTGCATTTTGTATTTAATTCTGATGCAATTTCTGTGTTTCATCGTCAATAAGAAGGTCAGAGGGATACAGTAAACCTGAAGTGAAGCATCGGAATCTATAACTAGTGTCACAGGAATGGTTCAAAACATAGACAGTAAGTAGAGTCTGTTTTCTTGTAATTCAGTCGACATTGTGCCTTTTGTATTTAATTCCGATGCAACTTCAGTGTTTCATCAACAATCAAAAGGTCAGAGGGATACAGTAAACCTGAAGTGAAGCATCGGAATCTATAACTAGTGTCACAAGAATGGTTCAAATCATAGACAGTATGAAGAGTCAGTTTTCCTGTACTTAAGTCGGCATTGTGCCTTATGTATTAATTTCCGATGCAATTTCTGTGTTTCATCGTCAATAAGAAGGTCAGAGGGATGCAGTAAACCTGAATGAAGCATCGGAAACTATAACTAGTGTCACAGGAATGGTTCAAAGCATAGACAGTAAGAAGTGTCAGTTATCTTGTACTAAAGTCGGCATTGTGCCTTTTGTATTTAATTCCGATGCAATTTCTGTGTTTCATCGTCAATAAGAAGGTCAGAGGGATACAGTAAACGTGAAGTGAAGCATCGGAATCTATAACTAGTGTCACAGGAACGGTTCGAAACATAGACAGTAAGAAGAATCAGTTTTCTTGTACTTAAGTCGGAAGTGTTCCTTTTCTATTTAATTCCGATGCAATTGCTATGTTTCATCGTCAATAAGAAGGTCAGGGGGATAGAGTAAACCCGAAGTGAAACATCGGAATCTATAACTAGTGTCACAGGAATGGATCAAAACATAGACAGTAAGAAGAGTCAGTTTTCTTGTACTTAAGTCGGCGTTGTGCCTTTTGTATTTAATTCCGGTGCAATTTCTGTGTTTCATCGTCAATAGGAAGGTCAGAGGGATACAGGAAACCTGAAGTGAAGCATCGGAATCTATAACTAGTGTCACTGGAATGGTTCAAAACATAGACAGTAAGAAGAGTCAGGTTCCTTGTGCTTAAATCGGCATCGTGCCTTTTGTATTTAATTCCGATGCAATTTCTGTGTTTCATCGTCAATAAGAAGGTCAGAGGGATACAGTAAACGTGAAGTGAAGCATCGGAATCTATAACTAGTTTCACAGGAATGGTTCAAACATAGACAGTAAGAGGAGTCAGTTTTCTTGTACTTAAGTCGGCATTGTGCCTTTTGTATTTATTTCCGATGCAATTTCAGTGTTTCATCGTTAATAAGAAGGTCAGAGGGATACAGTAAACCTGAAGTGAAGCATCGGAATCTATAACTAGTGTCACAGGAATGGTGCAAAACATAGACAGTAAGAAGAGACAGTTTTCTTGTACTTAAGACTTCATTGTGCCTTTTGTATTTAATTCCGATGCAATTTCTGTGTTTCATCGTCAATAGGAAGGTCAGAGGGATACAGTAAAACTGAAGTGAAGCATCGGAATCTATAACTAATGTCACAGGAATGGTTCAAAACATAGACAGTAAGAAGAGTCAGTTTTCTTGTACTTAAGTCGGCATTGTGCCTTTTGTATTTAATTCCGATGCAATATCTGTGTTTCATCGTCAATAAGAAGGTCAGAGGGATACAGTTAACCGGAAGTGAAGCATCGGAATCTATAACTAGTGACACATCAACGGTTCAAACATAGGCAGTTAGAAGAGTCAGTTTTCTTGCACATAAGTCGGCATTGTGCATTTTGTATTTAATTCTGATGCAATTTCTGTGTTTCATCGTCAATAAGAAGGTCAGAGGGATACAGTAAACCTGAAGTGAAGCATCGGAATCTATAACTAATGTCACAGGAATGGTTCAAAACATAGACAGTAAGTAGAGTCTGTTTTTTGTAATTCAGTCGACATTGTGCCTTTTGTATTTAATTCCGATGCAACTTCAGTGTTTCATCAACAATCAAAAGGTCAGAGGGATACAGTAAACCTGAAGTGAAGCATCGGAATCTATAACTAGTGTCACAGGAATGGTTCAAAACTTAGACGGTAAGAAAAGTCAGTTTTCTCGTACTTAAGTCGGCATTGTGCCTTTTGTATTTAATTCAAATGCAGTATCTGTGTTTCATCGTCAATTAGAAGGTCAGAGGGATACAGCAAACCTGAAGTGAAGCATCGGAATCTATAACTAGTGTCACATGAATGGTTCAAAACATTGACAGTACGAAGAGTCAGTTTTCCTGTACTTAAGTCGGCATTGTGCCTTATGTATTATATCCGATGCAATTTCTGTGTTTCATCGCCAATACGAAGGTCAGAGGGATATAGTAAACCTGAAGTGAAGCATCGGAATCTATGACTAGTGCCACTGGAATGGTTCAAAACATAGACAGTAAGAAGAGTCAGTTTTCTTGTACTTAAGTCGGCATTGTGCCTTTTGTATTTAATTCCGATGCAATTTCTGTGTTTCATCGTCAATAAGAAGATCGGAGGGATACAGTAAAACTGAAGTGAAGCATTCGAATCTATAACTAGTGTCACAGGAATGGTTCAAAACATAGACAGTAAGAAGAATCAGTTTTCTTGTACTTAAGTCGGAAGTGTTCCTTTTCTATTTAATTCCGATGCAATTGCTATGTTTCATCGTCAATAAGAAGGTCAGAGGGATAGAGTAAACCCGAAGTGAAACATCGGAATCTATAACTAGTGTCACAGGAATGGATCAAAACATAGACAGTAAGAAGAGTCAGTTTTCTTGTACTTAAGTCGGCGTTGTGCCTTTTGTATTTAATTCCGGTGCAATTTCTGTGTTTCATCGTCAATAGGAAGGTCAGAGGGATACAGGAAACCTGAAGTGAAGCATCGGAATCTATAACTAGTGTCACTGGAATGGTTCAAAACATAGACAGTAAGAAGAGTCAGGTTCCTTGTGCTTAAATCGGCATCGTGCCTTTTGTATTTAATTCCGATGCAATTTCTGTGTTTCATCGTCAATAAGAAGGTCAGAGGGATACAGTAAACCTGAAGTGAAACATCGGAATCTATAACTAGTGTCACAGGAATGGATGAAACATAGACACTAAGCAGAGTCAGTTTTCTTGTACTTAAATGGGCATTGTGCCTTTTGTATTTAATTCCGATGCAATTTCTGTGTTTAATCGTCAATAAAAAGGTCAGAGGAATACAGTAAACCTGAAGTGAAGCATCCGATTCTATAACTAGTTTCACAGGAATGGTTCAAACATAGACAGTAAGAGGAGTCAGTTTTCTTGTACTTAAGTCGGCATTGTGCCTTTTGTATTTATTTCCGATGCAATTTCAGTGTTTCATCGTTAATAAGAAGGTCAGAGGGATACAGTAAACCTGAAGTGAAGCATCGGAATCTATAACTAGTGTCACAGGAATGGTTCAAAACATAGACAGTAAGAAGAGACAGTTTTCTTGTACTTAAGACTTCATTGTGCCTTTTGTATTTAATTCCGATGCAATTTCTGTGTTTCATCGTCAATAGGAAGGTCAGAGGGATACAGTAAAACTGAAGTGAAGCATCGGAATCTATAACTAATGTCACAGGAATGGTTCAAAACATAGACAGTAAGTAGAGTCTGTTTTCTTGTAATTCAGTCGACATTGTGCCTTTTGTATTTAATTCCGATGCAACTTCAGTGTTTCATCAACAATCAAAAGGTCAGAGGGATACAGTAAACCTGAAGTGAAGCATCGGAATCTATAACTAGTGTCACAGGAATGGTTCAAAACTTAGACGGAAAGAAAAGTCAGTTTTCTCGTACTTAAGTCGGCATTGTGCCTTTTGTATTTAATTCAAATGCAGTATCTGTGTTTCATCGTCAATTAGAAGGTCAGAGGGATACAGCAAACCTGAAGTGAAGCATCGGAATCTATAACTAGTGTCACATGAATGGTTCAAAACATTGACAGTACGAAGAGTCAGTTTTCCTGTACTTAAGTCGGCATTGTGCCTTATGTATTATATCCGATGCAATTTCTGTGTTTCATCGCCAATACGGAGGTCAGAGGGATATAGTAAACCTGAAGTGAAGCATCGGAATCTATGACTAGTGCCACTGGAATGGTTCAAAACATAGACAGTAAGAAGAGTCAGTTTTCTTGTACTTAAGTCAGCATTGTGCCTTTTGTATTTAATTCCGATGCAATTTCTGTGTTTCATCGTCAATAAGAAGATCGGAGGGATACAGTAAAACTGAAGTGAAGCATTCGAATCTATAACTAGTGTCACAGGAATGGTTCAAAACATAGACAGTAAGAAGAGTCAGTTTTCGTGTACTTAAGTCGGCATTGTGCCTTTTGTATTTAATTCCGATGAAATTTCTGTGTTTCATCGTCATTAAGAAGGTCAGAGGGATACAGTAAACCTGACGTGAAGCATCGGTATCTATAACTAGTGTCACAGGATAGGTTCAAAGCAAAGACAGTTATAAGAGACAGTTTTCTTGTACTTAAATCGGCATTGTGCCTTTTCTATCTCATTCCGATGCAATTTCTGAGTTTCATCGTCAATAAGAGGGTCAGAGGGATACAGTGAACCTGAACGGAAGCATCGGAATCTATGACTAGTGCCACAGGAATGGTTCAAAACTTAGACAGTAAGAAGAGTCAGTTTTCTTGTACTTCAGTCGGCATTGTGCCTTTTGTATTTAATTCCGATGCAATATATGGGTTTCATCGCCAATAAGAAGGTCAGAGGGATACAGTAAACCTGAAGTGAAGCATCGGAATCTATAACTAGTGTCACATCAATGGTTCAAACATAGGCAGTAAGAAGAGTCAGTTTTCTTGTACTTAAGCGGCATTGTGTATTTTGTATTTAATTCCGATGCAATTTCTGTGTTTCATCGTCAATAAGAAGGTCAGAGGGATGCAGTAAACCTGAAGTGAAGCATCGGAATCTATATCTAGTGTCACAGGAATGGTTCAAACATAGACAGTAAGAAGATTCAGTTATCTTGTACTTAAGTCGGCATTGTGCCTTTTGTATTTAATACCGATGAAATTTCAGTGATTCATCGTCAATAAGAAGGTCAGAGGGATACAGTAAACCTGAAGTGAAACTTCGGAATCTATAACTAGTGTCACAGGAATGGATCAAAGCATAGACACTAAGAAGAGTCAGTTCTATTGTACTTAATTCGGCATTGTGCCTTTAGTATTTATTTCTGATGCAATTTCTGTGTTTCTTCGTCAATAAGAAGGTCAGAGGGATACAGTAAACCTGAAGTGAAGCATCGGAATCTATAACTAGTGTCACGTGAATGGTTCAAAACATAGACAGTAAGGAGAGTCGGTTTTCTTGTACTTAAGTCGGCATTGTGCCTTTTGTATTTAATTCCGATGCAAAATATGTGTTTCATCGTCAATAAGAAGGTCAGAGGAATACAGTGAACCTGAAGTGAAGCATCGGAATCTATAACTAGTGTCACATCAATGGTTCAAACATAGGCAGTAAGAAGAGTCAGTTTTCTTGGACATAAGTCGGCATTGTGCCTTTGGAATTTAATTCTGACGCAATTTCTGTGTATCATCGTTAGTAAGAAGGTCAGAGGGATACAGTAGACCTGGAGTAAAGCATCGGAATGTATAACTATTGTCACGTGAATGGTTCAAAACATAGACACTAAGAAGAGTCAGTTTTCTTGTACTTAAATCGGCATTGTGCCTTTTGTATTTATTTCGGAGCAATTTCTGTGTTTCATCGTAATAAGAAGGTCAGAGGGATACAGTAAACCTGAAGTGAAGCATCGGAATCTATAACTAGTGTCACATCAATGGTTCAAACATAGGCAGTAAGAAGAGTCAGTTTTCTTGAACATAAGTCGGCATTGTGCCTTTTGTATTCAATTCTGATGCAATTTCTGTGTTTCATCGTCAATAAGAAGGTCAGAGGGATACAGAAAACCTGAAGTGAAGCATCGGAATCTATAACTAGTGTCACAGGAATGGTTCAAAACATAGACAGTAAGTAGAGTCAGTTTTCTTGTACTTCAGTCGACATTGTGCCTTTTGTATTTAATTCCGATGCAATTTCAGTGTTTCATCAACGATCAAAAGGTCAGAGGGATACAGTAAACCTGAAGTGAAGCATCGGAATCTGTAACTAGTGTCACAGGAATGGTTCAAAACTTAGACAGTAAGAAGAGTCAGTTTTCTTGTACTTAATTCGGCATTGTGCCTTTTGCATTTAATTCAAATGCAATATCTGTGTTTCATCGTCAATATGAAGGTCAGAGGGATACAGTAAACCGGAAGTGAAGCATCGGAATCTATAACTAGTGTCACAAGAATGGTTCAAATCATAGACAGTATGAAGAGTCAGTTTTCCTGTACTTAAGTCGGCATTGTGCCTTATGTATTAATTTCCGATGCAATTTCTGTGTTTCATCGTCAATAAGAAAGTCAGAGGGATGCAGTAAACCTGAAGTGAAGCATCGGAAACTATAACTAGTGTCACAGGAATGGTTCAAAGCATAGACAGTAAGAAGTGTCAGTTATCTTGTACTAAAGTCGGCATTGTGCCTTTTGTATTTAATTCCGATGCAATTTCTGTGTTTCATCGTCAATAAGAAGGTCAGAGGGATACAGTAAACGTGAAGTGAAACATCGGAATCTATAACTAGTGTCACAGGAATGGATCAAAACATAGACAGTAAGAAGAGTCAGTTTTCTTGTACTTAAGTCGGCGTTGTGCCTTTTGTATTTAATTCCGGTGCAATTTCTGTGTTTCATCGTCAATAGGAAGGTCAGAGGGATACAGGAAACCTGAAGTGAAGCATCGGAATCTATAACTAGTGTCACTGGAATGGTTCAAAACATAGACACTAAGAAGAGTCAGGTTCCTTGTGCTTAAATCGGCATCGTGCCTTTTGTATTTAATTCCGATGCAATTTCTGTGTTTCATCGTCAATAAGAAGGTCAGAGGGATACAGTAAACCTGAAGTGAAACATCGGAATCTATAACTAGTGTCACAGGAATGGATGAAACATAGACACTAAGAAGAGTCAGTTTTCTTGTACTTAAATGGGCATTGTGCCTTTTGTATTTAATTCCGATGCAATTTCTGTGTTTAATCGTCAATAAAAAGGTCAGAGGGATACAGTAAACCTGAAGTGAAGCATCCGATTCTATAACTAGTTTCACAGGAATGGTTCAAACATAGACAGTAAGAGGAGTCAGTTTTCTTGTACTTAAGTCGGCATTGTGCCTTTTGTATTTATTTCCGATGCAATTTCAGTGTTTCATCGTTAATAAGAAGGTCAGAGGGATACAGTAAACCTGAAGTGAAGCATCGGAATCTATAACTAGTGTCACAGGAATGGTTCAAAACATAGACAGTAAGAAGAGACAGTTTTCTTGTACCTAAGACTTCATTGTGCCTTTTGTATTTAATTCCGATGCAATTTCTGTGTTTCATCGTCAATAGGAAGGTCAGAGGGATACAGTAAAACTGAAGTGAAGCATCGGAATCTATAACTAATGTCACAGGAATGGTTCAAAACATAGACAGTAAGAAGAGTCAGTTTTCTTGTACTTAAGTCGGCATTGTGCCTTTTGTATTTAATTCCGATGCAATATCTGTGTTTCATCGTCAATAAGAAGGTCAGAGGGATACAGTTGACCTGAAGTGAAGCATCGGAATCTATAACTAGTGTCACATCAATGGTTCAAACATAGGCAGTTAGAAGAGTCAGTTTTCTTGCACATAAGTCGGCATTGTGCATTTTGTATTTAATTCTGATGCAATTTCTGTGTTTCATCGTCAATAAGAAGGTCAGAGGGATACAGTAAACCTGAAGTGAAGCATCGGAATCTATAACTAGTGTCACAGGAATGGTTCAAAACATAGACAGTAAGTAGAGTCTGTTTTCTTGTAATTCAGTCGACATTGTGCCTTTTGTATTTAATTCCGATGCAACTTCAGTGTTTCATCAACAATCAAAAGGTCAGAGGGATACAGTAAACCTGAAGTGAAGCATCGGAATCTATAACTAGTGTCACAAGAATGGTTCAAATCATAGACAGTATGAAGAGTCAGTTTTCCTGTACTTAAGTCGGCATTGTGCCTTATGTATTAATTTCCGATGCAATTTCTGTGTTTCATCGTCAATAAGAAGGTCAGAGGGATGCAGTAAACCTGAATGAAGCATCGGAAACTATAACTAGTGTCACAGGAATGGTTCAAAGCATAGACAGTAAGAAGTGTCAGTTATCTTGTACTAAAGTCGGCATTGTGCCTTTTGTATTTAATTCCGATGCAATTTCTGTGTTTCATCGTCAATAAGAAGGTCAGAGGGATACAGTAAACGTGAAGTGAAGCATCGGAATCTATAACTAGTGTCACAGGAACGGTTCGAAACATAGACAGTAAGAAGAATCAGTTTTCTTGTACTTAAGACGGAAGTGTTCCTTTTCTATTTAATTCCGATGCAATTGCTATGTTTCATCGTCAATAAGAAGGTCAGAGGGATAGAGTAAACCCGAAGTGAAACATCGGAATCTATAACTAGTGTCACAGGAATGGATCAAAACATAGACAGTAAGAAGAGTCAGTTTTCTTGTACTTAAGTCGGCGTTGTGCCTTTTGTATTTAATTCCGGTGCAATTTCTGTGTTTCATCGTCAATAGGAAGGTCAGAGGGATACAGGAAACCTGAAGTGAAGCATCGGAATCTATAACTAGTGTCACTGGAATGGTTCAAAACATAGACAGTAAGAAGAGTCAGGTTCCTTGTGCTTAAATCGGCATCGTGCCTTTTGATATTTAATTCCGATGCAATTTCTGTGTTTCATCGTCAATAAGAAGGTCAGAGGGATACAGTAAACCTGAATTGAAACATCGGAATCTATAACTAGTGTCACAGGAATGGATGAAACATAGACACTAAGAAGAGTCAGTTTTCTTGTACTTAAATGGGCATTGCGCCTTTTGTATTTAATTCCGATGCAATTTCTGTGTTTAATCGTCAATAAAAAGGTCAGAGGGATACAGTAAACATGAAGTGAAGCATCCGATTCTATAACTAGTTTCACAGGAATGGTTCAAACATAGACAGTAAGAGGAGTCAGTTTTCTTGTACTTAAGTCGGCATTGTGCCTTTTGTATTTATTTCCGATGCAATTTCAGTGTTTCATCGTTAATAAGAAGGTCAGAGGGATACAGTAAACCTGAAGTGAAGCATCGGAATCTATAACTAGTGTCACAGGAATGGTGCAAAACATAGACAGTAAGAAGAGACAGTTTTCTTGTACTTAAGACTTCATTGTGCCTTTTGTATTTAATTCCGATGCAATTTCTGTGTTTCATCGTCAATAGGAAGGTCAGAGGGATACAGTAAAACTGAAGTGAAGCATCGGAATCTATAACTAATGTCACAGGAATGGTTCAAAACATAGACAGTAAGAAGAGTCAGTTTTCTTGTACTTAAGTCGGCATTGTGCCTTTTGTATTTAATTCCGATGCAATATCTGTGTTTCATCGTCAATAAGAAGGTCAGAGGGATACAGTTAACCGGAAGTGAAGCATCGGAATCTATATCTAGTGTCACATCAATGGTTCAAACATAGGCCGTTAGAAGAGTCAGTTTTCTTGCACATAAGTCGGCATTGTGCATTTTGTATTTAATTCTGATGCAATTTCTGTGTTTCATCGTCAATAAGAAGGTCAGAGGGATACAGTAAACCTGAAGTGAAGCATCGGAATCTATAACTAATGTCACAGGAATGGTTCAAAACATAGACAGTAAGTAGAGTCTGTTTTCTTGTAATTCAGTCGACATTGTGCCTTTTGTATTTAATTCCGATGCAACTTCAGTGTTTCATCAACAATCAAAAGGTCAGAGGGATACAGTAAACCTGAAGTGAAGCATCGGAATCTATAACTAGTGTCACAGGAATGGTTCAAAACTTAGACGGTAAGAAAAGTCAGTTTTCTCGTACTTAAGTCGGCATTGTGCCTTTTGTATTTAATTCAAATGCAGTATCTGTGTTTCATCGTCAATTAGAAGGTCAGAGGGATACAGCAAACCTGAAGTGAAGCATCGGAATCTATAACTAGTGTCACATGAATGGTTCAAAACATTGACAGTACGAAGAGTCAGTTTTCCTGTACTTAAGTCGGCATTGTGCCTTATGTATTATATCCGATGCAATTTCTGTGTTTCATCGCCAATACGAAGGTCAGAGGGATATAGTAAACCTGAAGTGAAGCATCGGAATCTATGACTAGTGTTACTGGAATGGTTCAAAACATAGACAGTAAGAAGAGTCAGTTTTCTTGTACTTAAGTCGGCATTGTGCCTTTTGTATTTAATTCCGATGCAATTTCTGTGTTTCATCGTCAATAAGAAGATCGGAGGGATACAGTAAAACTGAAGTGAAGCATTCGAATCTATAACTAGTGTCACAGGAATGGTTCAAAACATAGACAGTAAGAAGAATCAGTTTTCTTGTACTTAAGTCGGAAGTGTTCCTTTTCTATTTAATTCCGATGCAATTGCTATGTTTCATCGTCAATAAGAAGGTCAGAGGGATAGAGTAAACCCGAAGTGAAACATCGGAATCTATAACTAGTGTCACAGGAATGGATCAAAACATAGACAGTAAGAAGAGTCAGTTTTCTTGTACTTAAGTCGGCGTTGTGCCTTTTGTATTTAATTCCGGTGCAATTTCTGTGTTTCATCGTCAATAGGAAGGTCAGAGGGATACAGGAAACCTGAGGTGAAGCATCGGAATCTATAACTAGTGTCACTGGAATGGTTCAAAACATAGACAGTAAGAAGAGTCAGGTTCCTTGTGCTTAAATCGGCATCGTGCCTTTTGTATTTAATTCCGATGCAATTTCTGTGTTTCATCGTCAATAAGAAGGTCAGAGGGATACAGTAAACCTGAAGTGAAACATCGGAATCTATAACTAGTGTCACAGGAATGGATGAAACATAGACACTAAGCAGAGTCAGTTTTCTTGTACTTAAATGGGCATTGTGCCTTTTGTATTTAATTCCGATGCAATTTCTGTGTTTAATCGTCAATAAAAAGGTCAGAGGGATACAGTAAACCTGAAGTGAAGCATCCGATTCTATAACTAGTTTCACAGGAATGGTTCAAACATAGACAGTAAGAGGAGTCAGTTTTCTTGTACTTAAGTCGGCATTGTGCCTTTTGTATTTATTTCCGATGCAATTTCAGTGTTTCATCGTTAATAAGAAGGTCAGAGGGATACAGTAAACCTGAAGTGAAGCATCGGAATCTATAACTAGTGTCACAGGAATGGTTCAAAACATAGACAGTAAGAAGAGACAGTTTTCTTGTACTTAAGACTCCATTGTGCCTTTTGTATTTAATTCCGATGCAATTTCTGTGTTTCATCGTCAATAGGAAGGTCAGAGGGATACAGTAAAACTGAAGTGAAGCATCGGAATCTATAACTAATGTCACAGGAATGGTTCAAAACATAGACAGTAAGAAGAGTCAGTTTTCTTGTACTTAAGTCGGCATTGTGCCTTTTGTATTTAATTCCGATGCAATATCTGTGTTTCATCGTCAATAAGAAGGTCAGAGGGATACAGTTAACCTGAAGTGAAGCATCGGAATCTATAACTAGTGTCACATCAATGGTTCAAACATAGGCAGTTAGAAGAGTCAGTTTTCTTGCACATAAGTCGGCATTGTGCATTTTGTATTTAATTCTGATGCAATTTCTGTGTTTCATCGTCAATAAGAAGGTCAGAGGGATACAGTAAACCTGAAGTGAAGCATCGGAATCTATAACTAATGTCACAGGAATGGTTCAAAACATAGACAGTAAGTAGAGTCTGTTTTCTTGTAATTCAGTCGACATTGTGCCTTTTGTATTTAATTCCGATGCAACTTCAGTGTTTCATCAACAATCAAAAGGTCAGAGGGATACAGTAAACCTGAAGTGAAGCATCGGAATCTATAACTAGTGTCACAGGAATGGTTCAAAACTTAGACGGTAAGAAAAGTCAGTTTTCTCGTACTTAAGTCGGCATTGTGCCTTTTGTATTTAATTCAAATGCAGTATCTGTGTTTCATCGTCAATTAGAAGGTCAGAGGGATACAGCAAACCTGAAGTGAAGCATCGGAATCTATAACTAGTGTCACATGAATGGTTCAAAACATTGACAGTACGAAGAGTCAGTTTTCCTGTACTTAAGTCGGCATTGTGCCTTATGTATTATGTCCGATGCAATTTCTGTGTTTCATCGCCAATACGAAGGTCAGAGGGATATAGTAAACCTGAAGTGAAGCATCGGAATCTATGACTAGTGCCACTGGAATGGTTCAAAACATAGACAGTAAGAAGAGTCAGTTTTCTTGTACTTAAGTCGGCATTGTGCCTTTTGTATTTAATTCCGATGCAATTTCTGTGTTTCATCGTCAATAAGAAGATCGGAGGGATACAGTAAAACTGAAGTGAAGCATTCGAATCTATAACTAGTGTCACAGGAATGGTTCAAAACATAGACAGTAAGAAGAATCAGTTTCTTGTACTTAAGTCGGAAGTGTTCCTTTTCTATTTAATTCCGATGCAATTGCTATGTTTCATCGTCAATAAGAAGGTCAGAGGGATAGAGTAAACCCGAAGTGAAACATCGGAATCTATAACTAGTGTCACAGGAATGGATCAAAACATAGACAGTAAGAAGAGTCAGTTTTCTTGTACTTAAGTCGGCGTTGTGCCTTTTGTATTTAATTCCGGTGCAATTTCTGTGTTTCATCGTCAATAGGAAGGTCAGAGGGATACAGGAAACCTGAAGTGAAGCATCGGAATCTATAACTAGTGTCACTGGAATGGTTCAAAACATAGACAGTAAGAAGAGTCAGGTTCCTTGTGCTTAAATCGGCATCGTGCCTTTTGTATTTAATTCCGATGCAATTTCTGTGTTTCATCGTCAATAAGAAGGTCAGAGGGATACAGTAAACCTGAAGTGAAGCATCGGAATCTATAACTAGTGTCACTGGAATGGTTCAAAACATAGACAGTAAGAAGAGTCAGGTTCCTTGTGCTTAAATCGGCATCGTGCCTTTTGTATTTAATTCCGATGCAATTTCTGTGTTTCATCGTCAATAAGAAGGTCAGAGGGATACAGTAAACCTGAAGTGAAACATCGGAATCTATAACTAGTGTCACAGGAATGGATGAAACATAGACACTAAGCAGAGTCAGTTTTCTTGTACTTAAATGGGCATTGTGAATTTTGTATTTAATTCCGATGCAATTTCTGTGTTTAATCGTCAATAAAAAGGTCAGAGGGATACAGTAAACCTGAAGTGAAGCATCCGATTCTATAACTAGTTTCACAGGAATGGTTCAAACATAGACAGTAACAGGAGTCAGTTTTCTTGTACTTAAGTCGGCATTGTGCCTTTTGTATTTATTTCCGATGCAATTTCAGTGTTTCATCGTTAATAAGAATGTCAGAGGGATACAGTAAACCTGAAGTGAAGCATCGGAATCTATAACTAGTGTCACAGGAATGGTTCAAAACATAGACAGTAAGAAGAGACAGTTTTCTTGTACTTAAGACTTCATTGTGCCTTTTGTATTTAATTCCGATGCAATTTCTGTGTTTCATCGTCAATAGGAAGGTCAGAGGGATACAGTAAAACTGAAGTGAAGCATCGGAATCTATAAGTAATGTCACAGGAATGGTTCAAAACATAGACAGTAAGAAGAGTCAGTTTTCTTGTACTTAAGTCGGCATTGTGCCTTTTGTATTTAATTCCGATGCAATATCTGTGTTTCATCGTCAATAAGAAGGTCAGAGGGATACAGTTAACCTGAAGTGAAGCATCGGAATCTATAACTAGTGTCACATCAATGGTTCAAACATAGGCAGTTAGAAGAGTCAGTTTTCTTGCACATAAGTCGGCATTGTGCATTTTGTATTTAATTCTGATGCAATTTCTGTGTTTCATCGTCAATAAGAAGGTCAGAGGGATACAGTAAACCTGAAGTGAAGCATCGGAATCTATAACTAATGTCACAGGAATGGTTCAAAACATAGACAGTAAGTAGAGTCTGTTTT
This sequence comes from Schistocerca americana, assembly GCF_021461395.2. NCBI lineage: Eukaryota > Metazoa > Arthropoda > Insecta > Orthoptera > Acrididae > Schistocerca > Schistocerca americana. The sequence goes on along the minus strand of NC_060121.1, from coordinate 6,481,246 downwards.
CTTGTAATTCAGTCGACATTGTGCCTTTTGTATTTAATTCCGATGCAACTTCAGTGTTTCATCAACAATCAAAAGGTCAGAGGGATACAGTAAACCTGAAGTGAAGCATCGGAATCTATAACTAGTGTCACAGGAATGGTTCAAAACTTAGACGGTAAGAAAAGTCAGTTTTCTCGTACTTAAGTCGGCATTGTGCCTTTTGTATTTAATTCAAATGCAGTATCTGTGTTTCATCGTCAATTAGAAGGTCAGAGGGATACAGCAAACCTGAAGTGAAGCATCGGAATCTATAACTAGTGTCACATGAATGGTTCAAAACATTGACAGTACGAAGAGTCAGTTTTCCTGTACTTAAGTCGGCATTGTGCCTTATGTATTATATCCGATGCAATTTCTGTGTTTCATTGCCAATACGAAGGTCAGAGGGATATAGTAAACCTGAAGTGAAGCATCGGAATCTATGACTAGTGCCACTGGAATGGTTCAAAACATAGACAGTAAGAAGAGTCAGTTTTCTTGTACTTAAGTCGGCATTGTGCCTTTTGTATTTAATTCCGATGCAATTTCTGTGTTTCATCGTCAATAAGAAGATCGGAGGGATACAGTAAAACTGAAGTGAAGCATTCGAATCTATAACTAGTGTCACAGGAATGGTTCAAAACATAGACAGTAAGAGGAGTCAGTTTTCGTGTACTTAAGTCGGCATTGTGCCTTTTGTATTTAATTCCGATGAAATTTCTGTGTTTCATCGTCATTAAGAAGGTCAGAGGGATACAGTAAACCTGACGTGAAGCATCGGTATCTATAACTAGTGTCACAGGATAGGTTCAAAGCAAAGACAGTTATAAGAGTCAGTTTTCTTGTACTTAAATCGGCATTGTGCCTTTTCTATCTCATTCCGATGCAATTTCTGAGTTTCATCGTCAATAAGAGGGTCAGAGGGATACAGTGAACCTGAACGGAAGCATCGGAATCTACGACTAGTGCCACAGGAATGGTTCAAAACTTAGACAGTAAGAAGAGTCAGTTTTCTTGTACTTCAGTCGGCATTGTGCCTTTTGTATTTAATTCCGATGCAATATATGGGTTTCATCGCCAATAAGAAGGTCAGAGGGATACAGTAAACCTGAAGTGAAGCATCGGAATCTATAACTAGTGTCACATCAATGGTTCAAACATAGGCAGTAAGAAGAGTCAGTTTTCTTGTACTTAAGCGGCATTGTGTATTTTGTATTTAATTCCGATGCAATTTCTGTGTTTCATCGTCAATAAGAAGGTCAGAGGGATGCAGTAAACCTGAAGTGAAGCATCGGAATCTATATCTAGTGTCACAGGAATGGTTCAAACATAGACAGTAAGAAGATTCAGTTATCTTGTACTTAAGTCGGCATTGTGCCTTTTGTATTTAATACCGATGAAATTTCAGTGATTCATCGTCAATAAGAAGGTCAGAGGGATACAGTAAACCTGAAGTGAAACTTCGGAATCTATAACTAGTGTCACAGGAATGGATCAAAGCATAGACACTAAGAAGAGTCAGTTCTCTTGTACTTAATTCGGCATTGTGCCTTTAGTATTTATTTCTGATGCAATTTCTGTGTTTCTTCGTCAATAAGAAGGTCAGAGGGATACAGTAAACCTGAAGTGAAGCATCGGAATCTATAACTAGTGTCACGTGAATGGTTCAAAACATAGACAGTAAGGAGAGTCGGTTTTCTTGTACTTAAGTCGGCATTGTGCCTTTTGTATTTAATTCCGATGCAATATATGTGTTTCATCGTCAATAAGAAGGTCAGAGGAATACAGTGAACCTGAAGTGAAGCATCGGAATCTATAACTAGTGTCACATCAATGGTTCAAACATAGGCAGTAAGAAGAGTCAGTTTTCTTGGACATAAGTCGGCATTGTGCCTTTGGAATTTAATTCTGATGCAATTTCTGTGTTTCATCGTTAGTAAGAAGGCCAGAGGGATACAGTAAACCTGGAGTAAAGCATCGGAATGTATAACTATTGTCACGTGAATGGTTCAAAACATAGACACTAAGAAGAGTCAGTTTTCTTGTACTTAAATCGGCATTGTGCCTTTTGTATTTATTTCGGAGCAATTTCTGTGTTTCATCGTAATAAGAAGGTCAGAGGGATACAGTAAACCTGAAGTGAAGCATCGGAATCTATAACTAGTGTCACATCAATGGTTCAAACATAGGCAGTAAGAAGAGTCAGTTTTCTTGAACATAAGTCGGCATTGTGCCTTTTGTATTCAATTCTGATGCAATTTCTGTGTTTCATCGTCAATAAGAAGGTCAGAGGGATACAGAAAACCTGAAGTGAAGCATCGGAATCTATAACTAGTGTCACAGGAATGGTTCAAAACATAGACAGTAAGTAGAGTCAGTTTTCTTGTACTTCAGTCGACATTGTGCCTTTTGTATTTAATTCCGATGCAATTTCTGTGTTTCATCAACGATCAAAAGGTCAGAGGGATACAGTAAACCTGAAGTGAAGCATCGGAATCTGTAACTAGTATCACAGGAATGGTTCAAAACTTAGACAGTAAGAAGAGTCAGTTTTCTTGTACTTAATTCGGCATTGTGCCTTTTGCATTTAATTCAAATGCAATATCTGTGTTTCATCGTCAATATGAAGGTCAGAGGGATACAGTAAACCGGAAGTGAAGCATCGGAATCTATAACTAGTGTCACAAGAATGGTTCAAATCATAGACAGTATGAAGAGTCAGTTTTCCTGTACTTAAGTCGGCATTGTGCCTTATGTATTAATTTCCGATACAATTTCTGTGTTTCATCGTCAATAAGAAGGTCAGAGGGATGCAGTAAACCTGAAGTGAAGCATCGGAAACTATAACTAGTGTCACAGGAATGGTTCAAAGCATAGACAGTAAGAAGTGTCAGTTATCTTGCACCAAAGTCGGCATTGTGCCTTTTGTATTTAATTCCGATGCAATTTCTGTGTTTCATCGTCAATAAGAAGGTCAGAGGGATACAGTAAACGTGAAGTGAAGCATCGGAATCTATAACTAGTGTCACAGGAACGGTTCGAAACATAGACAGTAAGAAGAATCAGTTTTCTTGTAGTTAAGTCGGAAGTGTTCCTTTTCTATTTAATTCCGGTGCAATTGCTATGTTTCATCGTCAATAAGAAGGTCAGAGGGATAGAGTAAACCCGAAGTGAAACATCGGAATCTATAACTAGTGTCACAGGAATGGATCAAAACATAGACAGTAAGAAGAGTCAGTTTTCTTGTACTCAAGTCGGCGTTGTGCCTTTTGTATTTAATTCCGGTGCAATTTCTGTGTTTCATCGTCAATAGGAAGGTCAGAGGGATACAGGAAACCTGAAGTGAAGCATCGGAATCTATAACTAGTGTCACTGGAATGGTTCAAAACATAGACACTAAGAAGAGTCAGGTTCCTTGTGCTTAAATCGGCATCGTGCCTTTTGTATTTAATTCCGATGCAATTTCTGTGTTTCATCGTCAATAAGAAGGTCAGAGGGATACAGTAAACCTGAAGTGAAACATCGGAATCTATAACTAGTGTCACAGGAATGGATGAAACATAGACACTAAGAAGAGTCAGTTTTCTTGTACTTAAATGGGCATTGTGCCTTTTGTATTTAATTCCGATGCAATTTCTGTGTTTAATCGTCAATAAAAAGGTCAGAGGGATACAGTAAACCTGAAGTGAAGCATCCGATTCTATAACTAGTTTCACAGGAATGGTTCAAACATAGACAGTAAGAGGAGTCAGTTTTCTTGTACTTAAGTCGGCATTGTGCCTTTTGTATTTATTTCCGATGCAATTTCAGTGTTTCATCGTTAATAAGAAGGTCAGAGGGATACAGTAAACCTGAAGTGAAGCATCGGAATCTATAACGAGTGTCACAGGAATGGTTCAAAACATAGACAGTAAGAAGAGACAGTTTTCTTGTACTTAAGACTTCATTGTGCCTTTTGTATTTAATTCCGATGCAATTTCTGTGTTTCATCGTCAATAGGAAGGTCAGAGGGATACAGTAAAACTGAAGTGAAGCATCGGAATCTATAACTAATGTCACAGGAATGGTTCAAAACATAGACAGTAAGAAGAGTCAGTTTTCTTGTACTTAAGTCGGCATTGTGCCTTTTGTATTTAATTCCGATGCAATATCTGTGTTTCATCGTCAATAAGAAGGTCAGAGGGATACAGTTAACCTGAAGTCAAGCATCGGAATCTATAACTAGTGTCACATCAATGGTTCAAACATAGGCAGTTAGAAGAGTCAGTTTTCTTGCACATAAGTCGGCATTGTGCATTTTGTATTTAATTCTGATGCAATTTCTGTGCTTCATCGTCAATAAGAAGGTCAGAGGGATACAGTAAACCTGAAGTGAAGCATCGGAATCTATAACTAGTGTCACAGGAATGGTTCAAAGCATAGACAGTAAGTAGAGTCTGTTTTCTTGTACTTCAGTCGACATTGTGCCTTTTGTATTTAATTCCGATGCAACTACAGTGTTTCATCAACAATCAAAAGGTCAGAGGGATACAGTAAACCTGAAGTGAAGCATCGGAATCTATAACTAGTGTCGCAGGAATGGTTCAAAACTTAGACGGTAAGAAAAGTCATTTTTCTCGTACTTAAGTCGGCATTGTGCCTTTTGTATTTAATTCAAATGCAGTATCTGTGTTTCATCGTCAATTAGAAGGTCAGAGGGATACAGCAAACCTGAAGTTAAGCATCGGAATCTATAACTAGTGTCACATGAATGGTTCAAAACATTGACAGTACGAAGAGTCAGTTTTCCTGTACTTAAGTCGGCATTGTGCCTTATGTATTATATCCGTTGCAATTTCTGTGTTTCATCGCCAATACGAAGGTCAGAGGGATATAGTAAACCTGAAGTGAAGCATCGGAATCTATGACTAGTGCCACTGGAATGGTTCAAAACATAGACAGTAAGAAGAGTCAGTTTTCTTGTACTTAAGTCGGCATTGTGCCTTTTGTATTTAATTCCGATGCAATTTCTGTGTTTCATCGTCAATAAGAAGATCGGAGGGATAAAGTAAAACTGAAGTGAAGCATTCGAATCTATAACTAGTGTCACAGGAATGGTTCAAAACATAGACAGTAAGAAGAGTCAGTTTTCGTGTACTTAAGTCGGCATTGTGCCTTTTGTATTTAATTCCGATGAAATTTCTGTGTTTCATCGTCATTAAGAAGGTCAGAGGGATACAGTAAACCTGACGTGAAGCATCGGTATCTATAACTAGTGTCACAGGAATGGTTCAAAGCAAAGAGAGTTATAAGAGTCAGTTTTCTTGTACTTAAATCGGCATTGTGCCTTTTCTATCTCATTCCGATGCAATTTCTGAGTTTCATCGTCAATAAGAGGGTCAGAGAGATACAGTGAACCTGAACGGAAGAATCGGAATCTATGACTAGTGCCACAGGAATGGTTCAAAACTTAGACAGTAAGAAGAGTCAGTTTTCTTGTACTTCAGTCGGCATTGTGCCTTTTGTATTTAATTCCGATGCAATATCTGGGTTTCATCGCCAATAAGAAGGTCAGAGGGATACAGTAAACCTGAAGTGAAGCATCGGAATCTATAACTAGTGTCACATCAATGGTTCAAACATAGGCAGTAAGAAGAGTCAGTTTTCTTGTACATAAGTCGGCATTGTGCCTTTTGTATTTAATTCTGATGCAATATCTGTGTTTCATCGTCAATAAAAAGGTCAGAGGGATACAGTAAACCTGAAGTGAAGCATCGGAATCTATAACTAGTTTCACAGGAATGGTTCAAACATAGACAGTAAGAGGAGTCAGTTTTCTTGTACTTAAGTCGGCATTGTGCCTTTTGTATTTATTTCCTATGCAATTTCAGTGTTTCATCGTCAATAAGAAGGTCAGAGGGATACAGTAAACCTGAAGTGAAGCATCGGAATCTATAACTAGTGTCACAGGAATGGTTCAAAACATAGACAGTAAGAAGAGACGGTTTTCTTGTACTTAAGACTTCATTGTGCCTTTTGTATTTAATTCCGATGCAATTTCTGTGTTTCATCGTCAATAGGAAGGTCAGAGGGATACAGTAAAACTGAAGTGAAGCATCGGAATCTATAACTAATGTCACAGGAATGGTTCAAAACATAGACAGTAAGAAGAGTCAGTTTCCTTGTACTTAAGTCGGCATTGTGCCTTTTGTATTTAATTCCGATGCAATATCTGTGTTTCATCGTCAATAAGAAGGTCAGAGGGATACAGTTAACCTGAAGTGAAGCATCGGAATCTATAACTAGTGTCACATCAATGGTTCAAACATAGGCAGTTAGAAGAGTCAGTTTTCTTGCACATAAGTCGGCATTGTGCATTTTGTATTTAATTCTGATGCAATTTCTGTGTTTCATCGTCAATAAGAAGGTCAGAGGGATACAGTAAACCTGAAGTGAAGCATCGGAATCTATAACTAGTGTCACAGGAACGGTTCGAAACATAGACAGTAAGAAGAATCAGTTTTCTTTTAGTTAAGTCGGAATTGTTCCTTTTCTATTTAATTCCGATGCAATTGCTATGTTTCATCGTCAATAAGAAGGTCATAGGGATAGAGTAAACCTGAAGTGAAACATCGGAATCTATAACTAGTGTCACAGGAATGGATCAAAACATAGACAGTAAGAAGAGTCAGTTTTCTTGTACTTAATTCGGCATTGTGCTTTTTGTATTTAATTCCGAAGCAATTTCTGTGTTTCACCGTCAATAAGAAGGTCCGAGGGATACAGTAAACCTGGAGTAAAGCATCGGAATCTATAACTAGTGTCACGTGAATGGTTCAAAACATAGACAGTAAGAAGAGTCAGTTTTCTTGTACTTAAGTCGGCGTTGTGCCTTTTGTATTTAATTCCGGTGCAATATCTGTGTTTCATCGTCAATAGGAAGGTCAGAGGGATACAGTAAACCTGAAGTGTAGCATCGGAATCTATAACTAGTGTCACTGGAATGGTACAAAACATAGACACTAAGAAGAGTCAGGTTTCTTGTGCTTAAATCGGCATCGTGCCTTTTGTATTTAATTCCGATGCAATTTCTGTGTTTCATCGTCAATAAGAAGGTCAGAGGGATACAGTAAACCTGAAGTGAAACATCCTAATCTATAACTAGTGTCACAGGAATGGATGAAACATAGACACTAAGAAGAGTCAGTTTTCTTGTACTTAAATGGGCATTGTGCCTTTTGTATTTAATTCCGATGCAATTTCTGTGTTTAATCGTCAATAAAAAGGTCAGAGGGATACAGTAAACCTGAAGTGAAGCATCCGATTCTATAACTAGTTTCACAGGAATGGTTCAAACATAGACAGTAAGAGGAGTCAGTTTTCTTGTACTTAAGTCGGCATTGTGCCTATTGTATTTATTTCCGATGCAATTTCAGTGTTTCATCGTCAATAAGAAGGTCAGAGGGATACAGTAAACCTGAAGTGAAGCATCGGAATCTATAACTAGTGTCACAGGAATGGTTCAAAACGTAGACAGTAAGAAGAGACAGTTTTCTTGTACTTAAGACTTCATTGTGCCTTTTGTATTTAATTCCGATGCAATTTCTGTGTTTCATCGTCAATAGGAAGGTCAGAGGGATACAGTAAAACTGAAGTGAAGCATCGGAATGTATAACTAATGTCACAGGAATGGTTCAAAACATAGACAGTAAGAAGAGTCAGTTTTTTTGTACTTAAGTCGGCATTGTGCCTTTTGTATTTAATTCCGATGCAATATCTGTGTTTCATCGTCAATAAGAAAGTCAGAGGGATACAGTTAACCTGAAGTGAAGCATCGGAATCTATAACTAGTGTCACATCAATGGTTTAAACATAGGCAGTTAGAAGAGTCAGTTTTCTTGCACATAAGTCGGCATTGAGCATTTTGTATTTAATTCTGATGCAATTTCTGTGTTTCATCGTCAATAAGAAGGTCAGAGGGATACAGTAAACCTGAAGTGAAGCATCGGAATCTATAACTAGTGTCACTGGAATGGTTCAAAACATAGACAGTAAGTAGAGTCTGTTTTCTTGTACTTCAGTCGACATTGTTCCTTTTGTATTTAATTCCGATGCAATTTCAGTGTTTCATTAACAATCGAAAGCTCAGAGGGATACAGTAAACCTGAAGTGAAGCATCGGAATCTATAACTAGTGTCACATGAATGGTTCAAAACATAGACAGTACGAAGAGTCAGTTTTCCTGTACTTAAGTCGGCATTGTGCCTTATGTATTATATCCGATGCAATTTCTGTCTTTCATCGCCAATACGAAGGTCAGAGGGATATAGTAAACCTGAAGTGAAGCATCGGAATCTATGACTAGTGCCACTGGAATGGTTCAAAACATAGACAGTAAGAAGAGTCAGTTTTCTTGTACTTAAGTCGGCATTGTGCCTTTTGTATTTAATTCCGATGCAATTTCTGTGTTTCATCGTCAATAAGAAGATCGGAGGGATACAGTAAAACTGAAGTAAAGCATTCAAATCTATAACTAGTGTCACAGGAATGGTTCAAAACATAGACAGTAAGAAGAGTCAGTTTTCGTGTACTTAAGTCGGCATTGTGCCTTTTGTATTTAATTCCGATGAAATTTCTGTGTTTCATCGTCATTAAGAAGGTCAGAGGGATACAGTAAACCTGACGTGAAGCATCGGTATCTATAACTAGTGTCACAGGAATGGTTCAAAGCAAAGACAGTTATAAGAGTCAGTTTTCTTGCACTTAAATCGGCATTGTGCCTTTTCTATCTCATTCCGATGCAATTTCTGAGTTTCATCGTCAATAAGAGGGTCAGAGGGATACAGTGAACCTGAACGGAAGCATCGGAATCTATGACTAGTGCCACAGGAATGGTTCAAAACTTAGACAGTAAGAAGAGTCAGTTTTCTTGTACTTCAGTCAGCATTGTGCCTTTTGTATTTAATTCCGATGCAATATCCGGGTTTCATCGCCAATAAGAAGGACAGAGGGATACAGTAAACCTGAAGTGAAGCATCGGATTCTATAACTAGTGTCACATAAATGGTTCAAACATAGGCAGTAAGAAGGGTCAGTTTTCTTGTACATAAGTCGGCATTGTGCCTTTTGTATTTAATTCTGATGCAATATCTGTGTTTCATCGTCAATAAAAAGGTCAGAGGGATACAGTAAACCTGAAGTGAAGCATCGGAATCTATAACTAGTGTCACATGAATGGTTCAAAACGTAGACTGTAAGTAGAGTCTGTTTTCTTGTACTTCAGTCGACATTGTTCCTTTTGTATTTAATTCCGATGCAATTTCAGTGTTTCATTAACAATCGAAAGCTCAGAGGGATACAGTAAACCTGAAGTGAAGCATCGGAATCTATGACAAGTGTCACAGGAATGGTTCAAAACTTAGACAGTAAGAAGAGTCAGTTTTCTTGTACTTCACTCAGCATTGTGCCCTTTGTATTTAATTCCAATGCAATATCTGTGTTTCATCGTCAATAAGAAGGTCAGAGGGATACAGTAAACCTGAAGTGAAGCATCGGAATCTATAACTAGTGTCACATGAATGGTTCAAAACATAGACAGTATGAAGAGTCAGTTTTCCTGTACTTAAGTCGGCATTGTGCCTTATGTATTAATTTCCGATGCAATTTCTGTGTTTCATCGTCAATAAGAAGGTAAGAGGGATACAGTAAAAATGAAGTGAAGCATCGGAATCTATAACTAGTGTCACAGGAATGGTTCAAAGCAAAGACAGTTATAAGAGTCAGTTTTCTTGTACTTAAAACGGCATTGTGCCTTTTCTATCTCATTCCGATGCAATTTCTGAGTTTCATCGTCAATAAGAGGGTCAGAGGGATACAGTGAACCTGAACGGAAGCATCGGAATCTATGACTAGTGCCACAGGAATGGTTCAAAACTTAGACAGTAAGAAGAGTCAGTTTTCTTGTACTTCAGTCGGCATTGTGCCTTTTGTATTTTATTCCGATGCAATTTCTGTGTTTCATCGTCAATTAGAAGATCGGAGGGATACAGTAAAACTGAAGTGAAGCATTCGAATCTATAACTAGTGTCACAGGAATGGTTCAAAACATAGACAGTAAGAAGAGTCAGTTTTCGTGTACTTAAGTCGGCATTGTTCCTTTTGTATTTAATTCCGATGAAATTTCTGTGTTTCATCGTCATTAAGAAGGTCAGAGGGATACAGTAAACCTGACGTGAAGCATCGGTATCTATAACTAGTGTCACAGGAATGGTTCATAGCAAAGACAGTTATAAGAGTCAGTTTTCTTGTACTTAAATCGGCATTGTGCCTTTTGTATTTAATTCCGGTGCAATTTCTGTGTTTCATCGTCAATAGGAAGGTCAGAGGGATGCAGGAAACCTGAAGTGAAGCATCGGAATCTATAACTAGTGTCACTGGAATGGTTCAAAACATAGACACTAAGAAGAGTCAGGTTCCTTGTGCTTAAATCGGCATCGTGCCTTTTGTATTTAATTCCGATGCAATTTCTGTGTTTCATCGTCAATAAGAAGGTCAGAGGGATACAGTAAACCTGAAGTGAAACATCGGAATCTATAGCTAGTGTCACAGGAATGGATGAAACATAGACACTAAGAAGAGTCAGTTTTCTTGTACTTAAATGGGCATTGTGCCTTTTGTATTTAATTCCGATGCAATTTCTGTGTTTAATCGTCAATAAAAAGGTCAGAGGGATACAGTAAACCTGAAGTGAAGCATCGGAATCTATAACTAGTTTCACAGGAATGGTTCAAACATAGACAGTAAGAGGAGTCAGTTTTCTTGTACTTAAGTCGGCATTGTGCCTTTTGTATTTATTTCCGATGCAATTTCAGTGTTTCATCGTCAATAAGAAGGTCAGAGGGATACAGTAAACCTGAAGTGAAGCATCGGAATCTATAACTAGTGTCACAGGAATGGTTCAAAACATAGACAGTAAGAAGAGACAGTTTTCTTGTACTTAAGACTTCATTGTGCCTTTTTATTTAATTCCGATGCAATATCTGTGTTTCATCGTCAATAAGAAGGTCAGAGGGATACAGTTAACCTGAAGTGAAGCATCGGAATCTATAACTAGTGTCACATCAATGGTTCAAACATAGGCAGTTAGAAGAGTCAGTTTTCTTGCACATAAGTCGGCATTGTGCATTTTCTATTTAATTCTGATGCAATTTCTGTGTTTCATCGTCAATAAGAAGGTCAGAGGGATACAGTAAACCTGAAGTGAAGCATCGGAATCTATAACTAGTGTCACAGGAATGGTTCAAAACATAGACAGTAAGTAGAGTCTGTTTTCTTGTACTTCAGTCGACATTGTGCCTTTTGTATTTAATTCCGATGCAACTTCAGTGTTTCATCAACAATCAAAAGGTCAGAGGGATACAGTAAACCTGAAGTGAAGCATCGGAATCTATAACTAGTGTTACAGGAATGGTTCAAAACTTAGACGGTAAGAAAAGTCAGTTTTCTCGTACTTAAGTCGGCATTGTGCCTTTTGTATTTAATTCAAATGCAGTATCTGTGTTTCATCGTCAATTAGAAGGTCAGAGGGATACAGCAAACCTGAAGTGAAGCATCGGAATCTATAACTAGTGTCACATGAATGGTTCAAAACATTGACGGTACGAAGAGTCAGTTTTCCTGTACTTAAGTCGCCATTGTGCCTTATGTATTATATCCGATGCAATTTCTGTGTTTCATCGCCAATACGAAGGTCAGAGGGATATAGTAAACCTGAAGTGAAGCATCGGAATCTATGACTAGTGCCACTGGAATGGTTCAAAACATAGACAGTAAGAAGAGTCAGTTTTCTTGTACTTCAGTCGGCATTGTGCCTTTTCTATCTCATTCCGATGCAATTTCTGAGTTTCATCGTCAATAAGAGGGTCAGAGGGATACAGTGAACCTGAACGGAAGCATCGGAATCTATGACTAGTGCCACAGGAATGGTTCAAAACTTAGACAGTAAGAAGAGTCAGTTTTCTTGTACTTCAGTCGGCATTGTGCCTTTTGTATTTAATTCCGATGCAAAATCTGGGTTTCATCGCCAATAAGAAGGTCAGAGGGATACAGTAAACCTGAAGTGAAGCATCGGAATCTATAACTAGTGTCACATCAATGGTTCAAACATAGGCAGTAAGAAGAGTCAGTTTTCTTGTACATAAGTCGGCATTGTGCCTTTTGTATTTAATTCTGATGCAATATCTGTGTTTCATCGTCAATAAAAAGGTCAGAGGGATACAGTAAACCTGAAGTGAAGCATCGGAATCTATAACTAGATTCACAGGAATGGTTCAAACATAGACAGTAAGAGGAGTCAGTTTTCTTGTACTTAAGTCGGCATTGTGCCTTTTGTATTTATTTCCGATGCAATTTCAGTGTTTCATCGTCAATAAGAAGGTCAGAGGGATACAGTAAACCTGAAGTGAAGCATCGGAATCTATAACTAGTGTCACAGGAATGGTTCAAAACATAGACAGTAAGAAGAGACAGTTTTCTTGTACTTAAGACTTCATTGTGCCTTTTGTATTTAATTCCGATGCAATTTCTGTGTTTCATCGTCAATAGGAAGGTCAGAGGGATACAGTAAAACTGAAGTGAAGCATCGGAATCTATAACTAATGTCACAGGAATGGTTCAAAACATAGACAGTAAGAAGAGTCAGTTTTCTTGTACTTAAGTCGGCATTGTGCCTTTTGTATTTAATTCCGATGCAATATCTGTGTTTCATCGTCAATAAGAAGCTCAGAGGGATACAGTTAACCTGAAGTGAAGCATCGGAATCTATAACTAGTGTCACATCAATGGTTCAAACATAGGCAGTTAGAAGAGTCAGTTTTCTTGCACATAAGTCGGCATTGTGCATTTTGTATTTAATTCCGGTGCAATTTCTGTGTTTCATCGTCAATAGGAAGGTCAGAGGGATACAGTAAACCTGAAGTGAAGCATCGGAATCTATAACTAGTGTCACTGGAATGGTTCAAACATAGACACTAAGAAGAGTCAGGTTTCTTGTGCTTAAATCGGCATCGTGCCTTTTGTATTTAATTCCGATGCAATTTCTGTGTTTCATCGTCAATAAGAAGGTCAGAGGGATACAGTAAACCTGAAGTGAAACATCGGAATCTATAACTAGTGTCACAGGAATGGTTGAAACGTAGACACTAAGAAGAGTCAGTTTTCTTGTACTTAAATGGGCATTGTGCCTTTTGTATTTAATTCCGATGCAATTTCTGTGTTTAATCGTCAATAAAAAGGTCAGAGGGATACAGTAAACCTGAAGTGAAGCATCCGATTCTATAACTAGTTTCACAGGATTGGTTCAAACATAGACAGTAAGAGGAGTCAGTTTTCTTGTACTTAAGTCGGCATTGTGCCTTTTGTATTTATTTCCGATGCAATTTCAGTGTTTCATCGTCAATAAGAAGGTCAGAGGGATACAGTAAACCTGAAGTGAAGCATCGGAATCTATAACTAGAGTCACACGAATGGTTCAAATCATAGACAGTAAGAAGAGACAGTTTTCTTGTACTTAAGACTTCATTGTGCCTTTTGTATTTAATTCCGATGCAATTTCTGTGTTTCATCGTCAATAGGAAGGTCAGAGGGATACAGTAAAACTGAAGTGAAGCATCGGAATCTATAACTAATGTCACAGGAATGGTTCAAATCATAGACAGTAAGAAGAGTCAGTTTTCTTGTACTTAAGTCGGCATTGTGCCTTTTGTATTTAATTCCGATGCAATATCTGTGTTTCATCGTCAATAAGAAGGTCAGAGGGATACAGTTAACCTGAAGTGAAGCATCGTAATCTATAACTAGTGTCACAGGAATGGTTCAAAACTTAGACGGTAAGAAAAGTCAGTTTTCTCGTACTTAAGTCGGCATTGTGCCTTTTGTATTTAATTCAAATGCAGTATCTGTGTTTCATCGTCAATTAGAAGGTCAGAGGGATACAGCAAACCTGAAGTGAAGCATCGGAATCTACAACTAGTGTCACATGAATGGTTCAAAACATAGACAGTACGAAGAGTCAGTTTTCCTGTACTTAAGTCGGCATTGTGCCTTATGTATTATATCCGATGTAATTTCTGTCTTTCATCGCCAATACGAAGGTCAGAGGGTTATAGTAAACCTGAAGTGAAGCATCGGAATCTATGACTAGTGCCACTGGAATGGTTCAAAACATAGACAGTAAGAAGAGTCAGTTTTCTTGTACTTAAGTCGGCATTGTGCCTTTTGTATTTAATTCCGATGCAATTTCTGTGTTTCATCGTCAATAAGAAGATCGGAGGGATACAGTAAAACTGAAGTGAAGCATTCGAATCTAAAACTAGTGTCACAGGAATGGTTCAAAACATAGACAGTAAGAAGAGTCAGTTTTCGTGTACTTAAGTCGGCATTGTGCCTTTTGTATTTAATTCCGATGAAATTTCTGTGTTTCATCGTAATTAAGAAGGTCAGAGGGATACAGTAAACCTGACGTGAGGCATCGGTATCTATAACTAGTGTCACAGGAATGGTTCAAAGCAAAGACAGTTATAAGAGTCAGTTTTCTTGTACTTAAATCGGCATTGTGCCTTTTCTATCTCATTCCGATGCAATTTCTGAGTTTCATCGTCAATAAGAGGGTCAGAGGGATACAGTGAACCTGAACGGAAGCATCGGAATCTATGACTAGTGCCACAGGAATGGTTCAAAACTTAGACAGTAAGAAGAGTCAGTTTTCTTGTACTTCAGTCGGCATTGTGCCTTTTGTATTTAATTCCGATGCAATACCTGGGTTTCATCGCCAATAAGAAGGTCAGAGGGATACAGTAAACCTGAAGTGAAGCATCGGAATCTATAACTAGTGTCACATCAATGGTTCCAACATAGGCAGTAAGAAGAGTCAGTTTTCTTGTACATAAGTCGGCATTGTGCCTTTTGTATTTAATTCTGATGCAATATCTGTGTTTCATCGTCAATAAAAAGGTCAGAGGGATACAGTAAACCTGAAGTGAAGCATCGGAATCTATAACTAGTGTCACATGAATGGTTCAAAACATAGACTGTAAGTAGAGTCTGTTTTCTTGTACTTCAGTCGACATTGTTCCTTTTGTATTTAATTCCGATGCAATTTCAGTGTTTCATTAACAATCGAAAGCTCAGAGGGATACAGTAAACCTGAAGTGAAGCATCGGAATCTATGACTAGTGTCACAGGAATGGTTCAAAACTTAGACAGTAAGAAGAGTCAGTTTTCTTGTACTTAAGTCAGCATTGTGCCCTTTGTATTTAATTCCAATGCAATATCTGTGTTTCATCGTCAATAAGAAGGTCAGAGGGATACAGTAAACCTGAAGTGAAGCATCGGAATCTATAACTAGTGTCACATGAATGGTTCAAAACATAGACAGTATGAAGAGTCAGTTTTCCTGTACTTAAGTCGGCATTGTGCCTTATGTATTAATTTCCGATGCAATTTCTGTGTTTCATCGTCAATAAGAAGGTAAGAGGGATACAGTAAACCTGAAGTGAAGCATCGGAATCTATAACTAGTGTCACAGGAATGGATCAAAACATAGACAGTAAGAAGAGTCAGTTTTCTTGTACCTAAGTCGGCATTGTGCCTTTTGTATTTAATTCCGATGCAATTTCTGTGTTTCATCGTCAATAACAAGGTCAGAGGGATAGAGTGAACGTGAAGTGAAGCATCGGAATCTATAACTAGTGTCACAGGAATGGTTCAAAACACAGACAGTAAGAAGAATCAGTTTTCTTGTACTTACGTCGGAATTGTTCCTTTTCTATTTAATTCCGATGCAATTTCTATGTTTCATCGTCAATAAGAAGGTCAGAGGGATAGAGTAAACCTGAAGTGAAACATCAGAATCTATAACTAGTGTCACAGGAATGGATCAAAACATAGACAGTAAGAAGAGTCAGTTTTCTTGTAGTTAAGTCGGCAATGTGCTTTTTGTATTTAATTCCGAAGCAATTTCTATGTTTTATCGTCAATAAGAAGGTCCGAGTGATACTGTAAACCTGGAGTAAAGTATCGGAATCTATAACTAGTGTCACGTGAATGGTTCAAAACATAGACAGTAAGAAGAGTCAGTTTTCTTGTACTTAAGTCGGCGTTGTGCCTTTTGTATTTAATTCCGATGCAATTTCTGTGTTTCATCGTCAATAGGAAGGTCAGAGGGATACAGTAAAAATGAAGTGAAGCATCGGAATCTATAACTAGTGTCACAGGAATGGTTCAAAGCAAAGACAGTTATAAGAGTCAGTTTTCTTGTACTTAAATCGGCATTGTGCCTTTTCTATCTCATTCCGATGCAATTTCTGAGTTTCATCGACAATAAGAGGGTCAGAGGGATACAGTGAACCTGAACGGAAGCATCGGAATCTATGTCTAGTGCCACAGGAATGGTTCAAAACTTAGACAGTAAGAAGAGTCAGTTTTCTTGTACTTCAGTCGGCATTGTGCCTTTTGTATTTAATTCCGATGCAATTTCTGTGTTTCATCGTCAATAAGAAGATCGGAGGGATACAGTAAAACTGAAGTGAAGCATTCGAATCTATAACTAGTGTCACAGGAATGGTTCAAAACATAGACAGTAAGAAGAGTCAGTTTTCGTGTACTTAAGTCGGCATGGTTCCTTTTGTATTTAATTCCGATGAAATTTCTGTGTTTCATCGTCATTAAGAAGGTCAGAGGGATACAGTAAACCTGACGTGAAGCATCGGTATCTATAACTAGTGTCACAGGAATGGTTCAAAGCAAAGACAGTTATAAGAGTCAGTTTTCTTGTACTTAAATCGGCATTGTGCCTTTTCTATCTCATTCCGATGCAATTTCTGAGTTTCATCGTCAATAAGGGGGTCAGAGGGAGACAGTGAACCTGAACGGAAGCATCGGAATCTATGACTAGTGCCACAGGAATGGTTCAAAACTTAGACAGTAAGAAGAGTCAGTTTTCTTGTACTTCAGTCGGCATTGTGCCTTTTGTATTTAATTCCGATGCAATATCTGGGTTTCATCGCTAATAAGAAGGTCAGAGGGATACAGTAAACCTGAAGTGAAGCATCGGAATCTATAACTAGTGTCACATCAATGGTTCAAACATAGGCAGTAAGAAGAGTCAGTTTTCTTGTACATAAGTCGGCATTGTGCCTTTTGTATTTAATTCTGATGCAATATCTGTGTTTCATCGTCAATAAAAAGGTGAGAGGGATACAGTAAACCTGAAGTGAAGCATCGGCATCTATAACTAGTCTCACATGAACGGTTCAAAACATAGACAGTAAGTAGAGTCTGTTTTCTTGTACTTCAGTCGACATTGTTCCTTTTGTATTTAATTCCGATGCAATTTCAGTGTTTCATTAACAATCGAAAGCTCAGAGGGATACAGTAAACCTGAAGTGAAGCATCGGAATCTATGACTAGTGTCACAGGAATGGTTCAAAACTTAGACAGTAAGAAGAGTCAGTTTTCTTGTACTTAAGTCAGCATTGTGCCTTTTGTATTTAATTCCAATGCAATATCTGTGTTTCTTCGTCAATAAGAAGGTCAGAGGGATACAGTAAACCTGAAGTGAAGCATCGGAATCTATAACTAGTGTCGCATGAA
Source organism: Schistocerca americana (assembly GCF_021461395.2). Classification (NCBI taxonomy): domain Eukaryota; kingdom Metazoa; phylum Arthropoda; class Insecta; order Orthoptera; family Acrididae; genus Schistocerca; species Schistocerca americana. The sequence goes on along the minus strand of NC_060121.1, from coordinate 6,463,600 downwards.
TGGTTCAAAACATAGACAGTATGAAGAGTCAGTTTTCCTGTACTTAAGTCGGCATTGTGCCTTATGTATTAATTTCCGATGCAATTTCTGTGTTTCATCGTCAATAAGAAGGTAAGAGGGATACAGTAAACCTGAAGTGAAGCATCGGAATCTATAACTAGTGTCACAGGAATGGATCATAACATAGACAGTAAGAAGAGTCAGTTTTCTTGTACCTAAGTCGGCATTGTGCTTTTGTATTTAATTCCGATGCATTTTCTGTGTTTCATCGTCAATAACAAGGTCAGAGGGATAGAGTGAACGTGAAGTGAAGCATCGGAATCTATAACTAGTGTCACAGGAATGGTTCAAAACACAGACAGTAAGAAGAATCAGTTTTCTTGTACTTAAGTCGGAATTGTTCCTTTTCTATTTAATTCCGATGCATTTTCTATGTTTCATCGTCAATAAGAAGGTCAGAGGGATAGAGTAAACCTGAAGTGAAACATCAGAATCTATAACTAGTGTCACAGGAATGGATCACAACATAGACAGTAAGAAGAGTCAGTTTTCTTGTACTTAAGTCGGCAATGTGCTTTTTGTATTTAATTCCGAAGCAATTTCTATGTTTTATCGTCAATAAGAAGGTCCGAGGGATGCTGTAAACCTGGAGTAAAGCATCGGAATCTATAACTAGTGTCACGTGAATGGTTCAAAACATAGACAGTAAGAAGAGTCAGTTTTCTTCTACTTAAGTCGGCATTGTGCATTTTGTATTTAATTCCGATGCAATATCTGTGTTTCATCGTCAATAAGAAGGTCAGAGGGATACAGCAAACCTGCAGTGAAGCATCGGAATCTATAACTAGTGTCACATGAATGGTTCAAAACATAGACAGTACGAAGAGTCAGTTTTCCTGTACTTAAGTCGGCATTGTGCCTTATGAATTATATCCGATGCAATTTCTGTGTTTCATCGTCATTAAGAGGGTCAGAGAGATACAGTAAACCTGAAGTGAAGCATCGGAATCTATGACTAGTGCCACTGGAATGGTTCAAAACATAGACAGTAAGAAGAGTCAGTTTTCTTCTACTTAAGTCGGCATTGTGCATTTTGTATTTAATTCCGATGCAATTTCAGTGTTTCATCAACAATCAAAAGGTCAGAGCGATACAGTAAACCTGAAGTGAAGCATCGGAATCTATAATTAGTGTCACAGGAATGGTTCAAACTTAGGCAGTAAGAAGAGTCAGTTTTCTGGTACTTAAGTCGGTATTGTGCATTTTGTATTTAATTCCGATGCAATTTCTGTGTTTCATCGTCAATAGAAAGGTCAGAGGGATACAGTAAAAAAGAAGTGAAGCATCGGAATCTATAACTAGTGCCACAGTAATGGTTCAAAACCTAGACAGTGAGAAGAGTCAGTTTTCTTACACTTAAATCGGCATTGTGCCTTTTGTATATAATTCCAATGCAATTCCTGTGTTTCATCTTCAATAAGAAGGTCAGAGGGATACAGTAAACCTGAGGTGAAACATCGGAATCTATAACTAGTGTCACAGGAATGGATCAAAACATAGACACTAAGAAGAGTCAGTTTTCTTTTACTTAAATCGGCATTTTGACTTTTGTATTTAATTCCGATGCAATTTCTGTGTTTCATCGTCAATAAGAAGGTCAGAGAGACACAGTAAACCTGAAGTGAAGCATCGGAATCTATTACTAGTGTCTCAGGAATGGTTCAAAACATAGACAGTAAGAAGAGTCAGTTTTCTTACACTTAAGTCGGCGTTGTGCCTTTTGTATTTAATTCCGATGCAAGTTCTGTGTTTCATCGTCATTAAGAAGGTCAGAGGGATACAGTAAACCTGAAGTGAAGCATCGGAATCTATTACTAGTGTCACAGGAATGGTTCAAAACATAGACAGTAAGAAGAGTCAGTTTTCTTGTACTTAAGTCGGCGTTGTGCCTTTTGTATTTAATTCCGATGCAAGTTCTGTGTTTCATCGTCAATAAAAAGGTCAGAGGGATACTGTATACCTGAAGTGAGGCATCGGAATCTATAACTAGTGTCACAGGAATGGTTCAAAACATAGACAGTAAGAAGAGTCAGTTTTCTTGTACTTACGTCGGCATTGTGCCTCTTGTATTTATTTCCGATGCAATATCTGTGTTTCATCGTCAATAAGAAGGTCAGAGGGATACAGTAAACCTGAAGTGAAGCATCGGAATCTATAACTAGTGTCACAGGAATGGTTCAAACATAGACAGTAAGAGGAGTCAGTTTTCTTGTACTTAAGTCGGCATTGTGCTTATTGTAATTAATTCCGAAGCAATTTCTGTCTTTCATCGTCAATAAGAAGGTCAGAGGGATACAGTAAACCTGAAGTGAAGCATCGGAATCTATAACTAGTGTCACATCAATGGTTCAAACATAGGCAGTAAGAAGAGTCAGTTTTCTCGTACATAAGTCGGCATTGTGCCTTTTGTATTCAATTCCAATGAAATTTCTGTGTTTCATCGTCAAAAAGAACGTCGTAGGGATACAGTAAACCTGAAGTGAAGCATCGCAATCTATAACTAGTGTCACAAGAATGGTTCAAAGCATAGACAGTAAGAAGAGTCAGTTTACTTGTACTTAAGTCGGCATTGTGCCTTTTGTATTTAATTCCTATGCAATTTCTGTGTTCCATCGTCAATAGGAAGGTCAGAGGGATACAGTAAACCTTAAGTGAAGCATCGGAATCTATAACTAGTGTCACAGGAATGGTTCAAAACATAGACAGTAAGAAGAGTCAGTTTTCTTGCACATAAGTCGGCATTGTGCCTTTTGTATTTAATTCTGATGCAATATATGTGTTTCATCGTCAATAAGAAGATCAGAGGAATACAGTGAACCTGAAGTGAAGCATCGGAATCTATAACTAGTGCACATCAATGGTTCAAACATAGGCAGTAAGAAGAGTCGGTTTTCTTGTACTTAAGTCGGCATTGTGCCTTTTGTATTTAATTCCGATGCAATATCTGTGTTTCATCGTCAATAAGAAGGTCAGAGGGATACAGTAGACCTGAAGTGAAGCATCGGAATCTATAACTAGTGTCACATCAATGGTTCAAACATAGACAGTAAGAAGTGTCAGTTTTCTTGTACATAAGTCGGCATTGTGCCTTTTGTATTTAATTCTGATGAAATTTCTGTGTTTCATCGTCAATAAGAAGGTCAGAGGGATACAGTAAACCTGAAGTGAAGCATCGGAATCTATAACTAGTGTCACATGAATGGTTCAAAGCATAGACATTAAGAAGTGTCATTATCTTGTACTTAAGTCGGCATTGTGCCTTTTGTATTTGATTCCGATGCAATTTCTGTGTTTCATCGTCAATAAGAAGGTCAGAGGGATACAGAAAACCTGAAGTGAAGCATCGGAATCTATAACTAGTGTCACAGGAGTGGTTCAAAACATAGACAGTAAGTAGAGTCAGTTTTCTTGTACTTCAGTCGACATTGTGCCTTTTGTATTTAACTCCGATGCAATTTCAGTGTTTCATCAACGATCAAAAGGTCAGAGGGATACAGTAAACCTGAAGTGAAGCATCGGAATCTATAACTAGTGTCACAGGAATGGTTCAAAGCAAAGTCAGTTATAAGAGTCAGTTTTCTTGTACTTAAATCGGCATTGTTCTTTTTCTATCTCATTCCGATGCAATTTCTGAGTTTCATCGTCAATAAGGGGGTCAGAGGGATACAGTGAACCTGAACTGAAGCATCGGAATCTATGACTAGTGCCACAGGAATGGTTCAAACATAGGCAGTAAGAAGAGTCAGTTTTCTTGTACATAAGTCGGCATTGTGCCTTTTGTATTTTATTCCGATGCAATATCTGGCTTTCATCGCCAATAAGAAGGTCAGAGGGATGCAGTAAACCTGAAGTGAAGCATCGGAATCTATAACTAGTGTCACATCAATGGTTCAAACATAGGCAGTAAGAAGAGTCAGTTTTCTTGTACATAAGTCGGCATTGTGCCTTTTGTATTTTATTCTGATGCAATTTCTGTGTTTCATCGTCAATAAAAAGGTCAGAGGGTTACAGTAAACCTGAAGTGAAGCACCGGAATCAATAACTAGTGTCACATGAATGGTTCAAAACATAGACAGTAAGTAGAGTCTGTTTTCTTGTATTTCAGTCGACATTGTTCCTTTTGTATTTAATTCCGATGCAATTTCAGTGTTTCATTAACAATCGAAAGCTCAGAGGGATACAGTAAACCTGAAGTGAAGCATCGGAGTCTATGACTAGTGTCACAGGAATGGTTCAAAACTTAGACAGTAAGGAGAGTCAGTTTTATTGTACTTATGTCAGCATTGTGCCTTTTGTATTCAATTCCAATGCAATATCTGTGTTTCATCGTCAATAAGAAGGTCAGGGGGATACAGTAAACCTGAAGTGAAGCATCGGAATCTATAACTAGTGTCACATGAATGGTTCAAAACATAGACAGTATGAAGAGTCAGTTTTCCTGTACATAAGTCGGCATTGTGCCTTATGTATTAATTTCCGATGCAATTTCTGTGTTTCATCGTCAATAAGAAGTTAAGAGGGATACAGTGAACCTGAAGTGAAGCATCGGAATCTATGACTAGTGTCACAGGAATGGATCAAAACATAGACAGTAAGAAGAGTCAGTTTTCTTGTACTTAAGTCGGCATTGTGCCTTTTGTATTTAATTCCGATGCAATTTCTGTGTTTCATCGTCAATAACAATGTCAGAGGGATAGAGTGAAGGTGAAGTGAAGCATCGGAATCTATAACTAGTGTCACAGGAATGGTTCAAAACACAGACAGTAAGAAGAATCAGTTTTCTTGTACTTAAGTCGGAATTGTTCTTTTCTATTTAATTCCGATGCAATTTCTATGTTTCATCGTCAATAAGAAGGTCAGAGGGATAGAGTAAACCTGAAGTGAAACATCAGAATCTATAACTAGTGTCACAGGAATGGATCAAAACATAGACAATAAGAAGAGTCAGTTTTCTTTTACTTAAGTCGGCAATGTGCTTTTTGTATTTAATTCCGAAGCAATTTGTATGTTTTATCGTCAATAAGAAGGTCCGAGGGATACTGTAAACCTCGAGTAAAGCATCGGAATCTATAACTAGTGTCACGTGAATGGTTCAAAACATAGACAGTAAGAAGAGTCAGTTTTCTTGTACTTAAGTCGGCATTGTGCCTTTTGCATTTAATTCCGATGCAATTTCTGTGTTTCATCGTCAATAAGAAGGTCCGAGGGGTACAGTAAACGTGAAGTGAAGCATCGGAATCTATAACTAGTGTCACAGTAATGGTTCAAAACATAGACACTAAGAAGAGTCAGTTTTCATGTACTTAAATCGGCGTTGTGCCTTTTGTATTTAATTCCGATGCAAGTTCTGTGTTTCATCGTCGATAAGAAGGTCAGAGGGATACAGTAAACCTGAAGTGAAGCATCGGAATCTATAACTAGTGTCACAGGAATGGTTCAAACATAGACAGTAAGAGGAGTCAGTTTTCTTGTACTTAAGTCGGCATTGTGCCTTTTGCATTTAATTCCGATGCAATTTCTGTGTTTCATCGTCAATAAGAAGGTCCGAGGGGTACAGTAAACGTGAAGTGAAGCATCGGAATCTATAACTAGTGTCACAGGAATGGTTCAAAACATAGGCAGTAAGTAGAGTCTGTTTTCTTGTATTTCAGTCGACATTGTTCGTTTTGTATTTAATTCCGATGCAATTTCAGTGTTTCATTAACAATCGAAAGCTCAGAGGGATACAGTATACCTGAAGTGAAACATCGGAATCTATGACTAGTGTCACAGGAATGGTTCAAAACTTAGACAGTAAGGAGAGTCAGTTTTCTTGTACTTATGTCAGCATTGTGCCTTTTGTATTTAATTCCAATGCAATATCTGTGTTTCATCGTCAATAAGAAGGTCAGAGGGATACAGTAAAAATGAAGTGAAGCATCGGAATCTATAACTTGTGTCACAGGAATGGATCAAAACATAGACACTGAGAAGAGTCAGTTTTCATGTTCTTAAATCGGCGTTGTGCCTTTTGTATTTAATTCCGTTGCAAGTTCTGTGTTTCATCGTCGATAAGAAGGTCAGAGGGATACAGTAAACCTGAAGTGAAGCATCGGAATCTATAACTAGTGTCACAGGAATGGTTCAAACATAGACAGTAAGAGGAGTCAGTTTTCTTGTACTTAAGTCGGCATTGTGCCTTTTGCATTTAATTCCGATGCAATTTCTGTGTTTCATCGTCAATAAGAAGGTCCGAGGGGTACAGTAAACGTGAAGTGAAGCATCGGAATCTATAACTAGTGTCACAGGAATGGTTCAAAACATAGACAGTAAGTGGAGTCTGTTTTCTTGTACTTCAGTCGACATTGTGCCTTTTGTATTTAATTCCGATGCAATTTCAGTGTTTAATCAACAAAAAAAAGGTCAGAGGGATACAGTAAACCTGAAGTGAGGCATCGGAATCTATAACTAGTGTCACAGGAATGGTTCAAAACTTAGACAGTAAGAAGAGTCAGTTTTCTTGTACTTAAGTCGGCATTGTGCCTTTTGTATTTAATTCCAATGCAATATCTGTGTTTCATCGTCGATAAGAAGGTCAGAGGGATACAGCAAACCTGAAGTGAAGTATCGGAATCTATAACTAGTGTCACATGAATGGTTCAAAACATAGACAGTACGAAGAGTCAGTTTTCCTGTATTTAAGTCGGCATTGTGCCTTATGAATTATATCCGATGCAATTTCTGTGTTTCATCGTCAATAAGAGGGTCAGAGGGATACAGTAAACCTGAAGTGAAGCATCGGAATCTATGACTAGTGCCACTGGAATGGTTCAAAACATAGACAGTAAGAAGAGTCAGTTTTCTTGTACTTAAGTCAGCATTGTGCCTTTTGTATTTAATTCCGATGCAATTTCAGTGTTTCATCAACAATCCAAAGGTCAGAGGGATACAGTAAACCTGAAGTGAAGCATCGGAATCTATAATTAGTGTCTCAGGAATGGTTCAAACTTAGGCGGTAAGAAGAGTCAGTTTTCTTGTACTTAAGTCGGTATTGTGCCTTTTGTATTTAATTCCGATGCAATTTCTGTGTTTCATCGTCAATAGGAAGGTCAGAGGGATACAGTAAAAATGAAGTGAAGCATCGGAATCTATAACTAGTGCCACAGTAATGGTTCAAAACATGGACAGTAAGAAGAGTCAGTTTTCTTATACTTAAATCGGCATTGTGCCTTTTGTATATAATTCCAATGCAATTCCCGTGTTTCATCTTCAATAAGAAGGTCAGAGGGATACAGTAAACCTGAGGTGAAACATCGGAATCTATAACTAGTGTCACAGGAATGGATCAAAACATAGACACTAGGAAGAGTCAGTTTTCTTGTACTTGAATCGGCATTTTGACTTTTGTATTTAATTCCGATGCAATTTCTGTGTTTCATCGTCAATAAGAAGGTCAGAGAGATACAGTAAACCTGAAGTGAAGCATCGGAATCTATAACTAGTGTCACAGGAATGGTTCAAACATAGACAGTAAGAAGAGCAAGTTTTCTTGTACTTAAGTCGGCGTTGTGCCTTTTGTATTTAATTCCGATGCAAGTTCTGTGTTTCATCGTCAATAAGAAGGTCAGAGAGATACAGTAAACCTGAAGTGAAGCATCGGAATCTATTACTAGTGTCACAGGAATGGTTCAAAACATAGACAGTAAGAAGAGTCAGTATTCTTGTACTTAAGTCGGCGTTGTGCCTTTTGTATTTAATTCCGATGCAAGTTCTGTGTTTCATCGTCAATAAGAAGGTCAGAGGGATACAGTAAACCTGAAGTGAAACATCGGAATCTATAACTAGTGTCACAGGAATGGATCAAAACATAGACACTAAGAAGAGTCAGTTTTCATGTACTTAAATCGGCGTTGTGCCTTTTGTATTTAATTCCGATGCAAGTTCTGTGTTTCATCGTCGATAAGAAGGTCAGAGGGATACAGTAAACCTGAAGTGAAGCATCGGAATCTATAACTAGTGTCACAGGAATGGTTCAAACATAGACAGTAAGAGGAGTCGGTTTTCTTGTACTTAAGTCGGCATTGTGCCTTTTGCATTTAATTCCGATGCAATTTCTGTGTTTCATCGTCAATAACAAGGTCCGAGGGGTACAGTAAACGTGAAGTGAAGCATCGGAATCTATAACTAGTGTCACAGGAATGGTTCAAAACATAGACAGTAAGTAGAGTCTGTTTTCTTGTACTTCAGTCGACATTGTGCCTTTTGTATTTAATTCCGATGCAATTTCAGTGTTTAATCAACAAAAAAAAGGTCAGAGGGATACAGTAAACCTGAAGTGAGGCATCGGAATCTATAACTAGTGTCACAGGAATGGTTCAAAACTTAGACAGTAAGAAGAGTCAGTTTTCTTGTACTTAAGTCGGCATTGTGCCTTTTGTATTTAATTCCAATGCAATATCTGTGTTTCATCGTCGATAAGAAGGTCAGAGGGATACAGCAAACCTGAAGTGAAGCATCGGAATCTATAACTAGTGTCACATGAATGGTTCAAAACATAGACAGTACGAAGAGTCAGTTTTCCTGTATTTAAGTCGGCATTGTGCCTTATGAATTATATCTGATGCAATTTCTGTGTTTCATCGTCAATAAGAGGGTCAGAGGGATACAGTAAACCTGAAGTGAAGCATCGGAATCTATGACTAGTGCCACTGGAATGGTTCAAAACATAGACAGTAAGAAGAGTCAGTTTTCTTGTACTTAAGTCAGCATTGTGCCTTTTGTATTTAATTCCGACGCAATTTCTGTGTTTCATCGTCAATAAGAAGGTCGGAGGGATACAGTAAACCTGATGTGAAGCATCGGAATCTATAACTAGTGTCACAGGAATGGTTCAAAACATAGACAGTAAGAAGAGTCAGTTTTCTTCTACTTAAGTCGGCATTGTGCCTTTTGTATTTAATTCCGATGCAATTTCAGTGTTTCATCAACAATCAAAAGGTCAGAGGGATACAGTAAACCTGAAGTGAAGTATCGAAATCTATAATTAGTGTCACAGGAATGGTTCAAACTTAGGCTGTAAGAAGAGTCAGTTTTCTTGTACTTAAGTCGGTATTGTTCCTTTTGTATTTAATTCCGATGCAATTTCTGTGTTTCATCGTCAATAGGAAGGTCAGAGGGATACAGTAAAAATGAAGTGAAGCATCGGAATCTATAACTAGTGCCACAGTAATGGTTCAAAACATAGACAGTAAGAAGAGTCAGTTTTCTTATACTTAAATCGGCATTGTGCCTTTTGTAAATAATTCCAATGCAATTCCCGTGTTTCATCTTCAATAAGAAGGTCAGAGGGATTCAGTAAACCTGAGGCGAAACATCGGAATCTATAACTAGTGTCACAGGAATGGATCAAAACATAGACACTAGGAAAAGTCAGTTTTCTTGTACTTGAATCGGCATTTTGACTTTTGTATTTAATTCCGATGCAATTTCTGTGTTTCATCGTCAATAAGAAGGTCAGAGAGATACAGTAAACCTGAAGTGAAGCATCGGAATCTATAACTAGTGTCACAGGAATGGTTCAAACATAAGCAGTAAGAAGAGTCAGTTTTCTTGTACTTAAGTCGGCGTTGTGCCTTTTGTATTTAATTCCGATGCAAGTTCTGTGTTTCATCGTCAATAAGAAGGTCAGAGGGATACAGTAAACCTGAAGTGAAGCATCGGAATCTATTACTAGTGTCACAGGAATGGTTCAAAACATAGACAGTAAGAAGAGTCAGTTTTCTTGTACTTAAGTCGGCGTTGTGCCTTTTGTATTTAATTCCGATGCAAGTTCTGTGTTTCATCGTCAATAAGAAGGTCAGAGGGATACAGTAAACCTGAAGTGAAACATCGGAATCTATAACTAGTGTCACAGGAATGGATCAAAACATAGACACTAAGAAGAGTCAGTTTTCATGTACTTAAATCGGCGTTGTGCCTTTTGTATTTAATTCCGATGCAAGTTCTGTGTTTCATCGTCGATAAGAAGGTCAGAGGGATACAGTAAACCTGAAGTGAAGCATCGGAATCTATAACTAGTGTCACAGGAATGGTTCAAACATAGACAGTAAGAGGAGTCAGTTTTCTTGTACTTAAGTCGGCATTGTGCCTTTTGCATTTAATTCCGATGCAATTTCTATGTTTCATCGTCAATAAGAGGGTCCGAGGGGTACAGTAAACGTGAAGTGAAGCATCGGAATCTATAACTAGTGTCACAGGAATGGTTCAAAACATAGACAGTAAGTAGAGTCTGTTTTCTTGTACTTCAGTCGACATTGTGCCTTTTGTATTTAATTCCGATGCAATTTCTGTGTTTCATCGTCAATAAGAAGGTCAGAGAGATACAGTAAACCTGAAGTGAAGCATCGGAATCTATAACTAGTGTCACAGGAATGGTTCAAACATAAGCAGTAAGAAGAGTCAGTTTTCTTGTACTTAAGTCGGCGTTGTGCCTTTTGTATTTAATTCCGATGCAAGTTCTGTGTTTCATCGTCAATAAGAAGGTCAGAGGGATACAGTAAACCTGAAGTGAAGCATCGGAATCTATAACTAGTGTCACAGGAATGGTTCAAACATAAGCAGTAAGAAGAGTCAGTTTTCTTGTACTTAAGTCGGCGTTGTGCCTTTTGTATTTAATTCCGATGCAAGTTCTGTGTTTCATCGTCAATAAGAAGGTCAGAGAGATACAGTAAACCTGAAGTGAAGCATCGGAATCTATTACTAGTGTCACAGGAATGGTTCAAAACATAGACAGTAAGAAGAGTCAGTTTTCTTGTACTTAAGTCGGCGTTGTGCCTTTTGTATTTAATTCCGATGCAAGTTCTGTGTTTCATCGTCAATAAGAAGGTCAGAGGGATACAGTAAACCTGAAGTGAAACATCGGAATCTATAACTAGTGTCACAGGAATGGATCAAAACATAGACACTAAGAAGAGTCAGTTTTCATGTACTTAAATCGGCGTTGTGCCTTTTGTATTTAATTCCGATGCAAGTTCTGTGTTTCATCGTCGATAAGAAGGTCAGAGGGATACAGTAAACCTGAAGTGAAGCATCGGAATCTATAACTAGTGTCACAGGAATGGTTCAAACATAGACAGTAAGAGGAGTCAGTTTTCTTGTACTTAAGTCGGCATTGTGCCTTTTGCATTTAATTCCGATGCAATTTCTATGTTTCATCGTCAATAAGAAGGTCCGAGGGGTACAGTAAACGTGAAGTGAAGCATCGGAATCTATAACTAGTGTCACAGGAATGGTTCAAAACATAGACAGTAAGTAGAGTCTGTTTTCTTGTACTTCAGTCGACATTGTGCCTTTTGTATTTAATTCCGATGCAATTTCAGTGTTTAATCAACAAAAAAAAGGTCAGAGGGATACAGTAAACCTGAAGTGAGGCATCGGAATCTATAACTAGAGTCACAGGAATGGTTCAAAACTTAGACAGTAAGAAGAGTCAGTTTTCTTGTACTTAAGTCGGCATTGTGCCTTTTGTATTTAATTCCAATGCATTATCTGTGTTTCATCGTCGATAAGAAGGTCAGAGGGATACAGCAAACCTGAAGTGAAGCATCGGAATGTATAACTAGTGTCACATGAATGGTTCAAAACATAGACAGTACGAAGAGTCAGTTTTCCTGTATTTAAGTCGGCATTGTGCCTTATGAATTATATCCGATGCAATTTCTGTGTTTCATCGTCAATAAGAGGGTCAGAGGGATACAGTAAACCTGAAGTGAAGCATCGGAATCTATGACTAGTGCCACTGGAATGGTTCAAAACATAGACAGTAAGAAGAGTAAGTTTTCTTGTACTTAAGTCAGCATTGTGCCTTTTGTATTTAATTCCGACGCAATTTCTGTGTTTCATCGTCAATAAGAAGGTCGGAGGGATACAGTAAACCTGATGTGAAGCATCGGAATCTATAACTAGTGTCACAGGAATGGTTCAAAACATAGACAGTAAGAAGAGTCAGTTTTCTTCTACTTAAGTCGGCATTGTGCCTTTTGTATTTAATTCCGATGCAATTTCAGTGTTTCATCAACAATCAAAAGGTCAGAGGGATACAGTAAACCTGAAGTGAAGCATCGGAATCTATAATTAGTGTCACAGGAATGGTTCAAACTTAGGCAGTAAGAAGAGTCAGTTTTCTTGTACTTAAGTCGGTATTGTGCCTTTTGTATTTAATTCCGATGCAATTTCTGTGTTTCATAGTCAATAGGAAGGTCAGAGGGATACAGTAAAAATGAAGTGAAGCATCGGAATCTATAACTAGTGCCACAGTAATGGTTCAAAACATAGACAGTAAGAAGAGTCAGTTTTCTTATACTTAAATCGGCATTGTGCCTTTTGTATATAATTCCAATGCAATTCCCGTGTTTCATCTTCAATAAGAAGGTCAGAGGGATACAGTAAACCTGAGGTGAAACATCGGAATCTATAACTAGTGTCACAGGAATGGATCAAAACATAGACACTAGGAAGAGTCAGTTTTCTTGTACTTGAATCGGCATTTTGACTTTTTTATTTAATTCCGATGCAAGTTCTGTGTTTCATCGTCAATAAGAAGGTCAGAGGGATACAGTAAACCTGAAGTGAAGCATCGGAATCTATAACTAGTGTCACAGGAATGGTTCAAAACATAGACAGTAAGAAGAGTCAGTTTTCTTGTACTTACGTCGGCATTGTGCCTCTTGTATTTAATTCCGAAACAATATCTGTGTTTCATCGTCAATAAGAAGGTCAGAGGGATACAGTAAACCTGTAGTGAAGCATCGGAATATATAACTAGTGTCACAGGAATGGTTCAAACATAGACAGTAAGAGGAGTCAGTTTTCTTGTCCTTAAGTCGGCATTGTGCTTATTGTAACTAATTCCGAAGCAATTTCTGTCTTTCATCGTCAATAAGAGGGTCAGAGGGATACAGTAAACCTGAAGTGAAGCATCGGAATCTATAACTAGTGTCACATCAATGGTTCAAACATAGGCAGTAAGAAGAGTCAGTTTTCTTGTACATAAGACGGCATTGTGCCTTTTGTATTTAATTCTGATGCAATTTCTGTGTTTCATCGTCAATAAGAAGGTCAGAGGGTTACAGTAAACCTGAAGTAAAGCATCGGAATCTATAACTAGTGTCACATGAATGGTTCAAAGCATAGACAGTAAGAAGTGCCAGTTATCTTGTACTTAAGTCGGGATTGTGCCTTTTGTATTTAATTTCGACGCAATATCCGTGTTTCATCTTCAATATGAAAGTCAGAGGGATACAGTAAACCTGAAGTCAGGCATCGGAATCTATAACTAGTGTCACAGAAATGGTTCAAAACATAGACAGTAAGAAGAATCAGTTTTCTTGTACTTAAGTCGGAATTGTTCCTCTTCTATTTAATTCCGATGCAATTTCTATGTTTCATCGTCAATAAGAAGGTCAGAGGGATAGAGTAAACCTGATGTGAAACATCAGAATCTATAACTAGTGTCACAGGAAGGGGCAAAACATAGAGAGTAAGAAGAGTCAGTTCTCTTGTGCTTAAGTCGGCATTGTGCATTTCGTATTTAATTCCGAAGAAATTTCTGTGATTCATCGTCAATAAGAAGGTCCGAGGGATACAGTAAACCTGGAGTAAAGCATCGGAATCTATAACTAGTGTCACGTGAATGGTTCAAAACATAGACAGTAAGAAGAGTCAGTTTTCTTGTACTTATGTCGGCGTTGTGTCTTTTGTATTTAATTCCGATGCAATTTCTGAGTTTCATCGTCAATAGGAAGGTCAGAGGGATACAGTAAACCTGAAGTGAAGCATCGGAATCTACAACTAGTGTGACAGGAATGGTTCAAAACATAGACACTAAGCAGAGTCAGTTTTCTTGTACTTAAATCGGCATTGCGCCTTTTGTATTTAATTCCGATGCAATTTCTGTGTTTCATCGTCAATAACAAGGTCAGAGGGATACAGTAAACCTGAAGTGAAGCATCGGAATCTATAACTAGTGTCACAGGAATGGTTCAAACATAGGCAGTAAGAAGAGTTAGTTTTCTTGTACATAAGTCGGCATTGTGCCTTTTGTATTTAATTCTGATGCAATTTCTGTGTTTCATCGTCAATAAGAAGGTCAGAGGGATACAGTAAACCTGAAGTGAAGCATCGGAATCTATAACTAGTGTCACATGAATGGTTCAAAGCATAGACAGTAACAAGTGTCAGTTATCTTGTACTTAAGTCGGCATTGTGCCTTTTGTATTTAATTCCAATGCAATTTCTGTGTTTCATCGTCAATAACAAGGTCAGAGGGATACAGTAAACGTGAAATGTAGCATCGGAATCTATAACTAGTGTCACAGGAATGGTTCAGAACACAGACAGTAAGAAGATTCAGTTTTCTTGTACTTAGGTCGGAATTGTTCCTTTTCAATTTAATTCCGATGCAATTTCTATGTTTCATCGTCAATAAGAAGGTCAGAGGGATAGAGTATTACCTGAAGTGAAACATCAGAATCTATAACTAGTGTCACAGGAATGGATCAAAACATAGACAGTAAGAAGAGTCAGTTTTCTTGTACTTAAGTCGGCACTGTGATTTTTGTATTTAATTCCGAAACAATTTCTGTGTTTCATCGTCAATAAGAGGGTCCGAGGGATACTGTAAACCTGGAGTAAAGCATCGGAATATATTACTAGTGTCACAGGCATGGTTCAAAACATAGACAGTAAGAAGAGTCAGTTTTCTTGTACTTAAGTCGGCATTGTGCCTTTTGTATTTAATTCCGATGCAATTTCAGTGTTTCATCGTTAATAAGTAGGTCAGAGGGATACAGTGAACCTGAAGTCAAGCATCGGAATCTATAACTAGTGTCACAGGAACGGTTCAAAACATAGACAGTAAGAAGAGTCAGTTTTCTTGTACTTAAGTCGGCATTGTGTCTTTTGTATTTAATTCCGATGCAATTTCTGTGTTTCATCGTCAATAGGAAGGTGAGAGGGATACAGTAAACCTGAAGTGAAGTATCGGAATCTATAACTAGTGTCACAGGAATGGTTCAAAACATAGACAGTAAGAAGAGTCAGTTTTCTTGTACTTATGTCGGCATTGTGCCTTCTGTATTTAATTCCGTTGCAATATCTGTGTTTCATCGTCAATAAGAAGGTCAGAGGGATACAGTAAACCTGAAGTGAAGCATCGGAATCTATAACTAGTGTCACATCAATGGTTCAAACATCGGCAGTTAGAAGAGTCAGTTTTCTTGTACATAAGTCGGCATTGTGCCTTTTGTATTTAATTCTGATGCAATTTCTGTGTTTCATCGTCAATAAGAAGGTCAGAGGGATACAGTAAACCTGAAGTGAAGCATCGGAATCTATAACAAGTGTCACATGAATGGTTCAAAGCATAGACAGTAAGAAGTGTCAGTTATCTTGTACAAAAGTCGGCATTGTGCCTTTTGTATTTAATTCTGATGCAATTTCTGTGTTTCATCGTTAATAAGAAGGTCAGAGGGATACAGTAAACCTGAAGTGAAGCATCGGAATCTATAACTAGTGTCACATGAATGGTACAAAGCATAGACAGTAAGAAGTGTCAGTTATCTTGTACTCAAGTCGGTATTGTGCCTTTTGTATTTAATTCCGATGCAATTTCAGTGTTTCATCAACAATCAAAAGGTCAGAGGGACACAGTAAACCTGAAGTGAAGCATCGGAATCTATAACTAGTGTCACAGGAATGGTTCAAAACTTAGACAGTAAGAAGAGTCAGTTTTCTTGTACTTAAGTCGGCATTGTGCCTTTTGTATTTAATTCCAATGCAATATCTGTGTTTCATCGTCAATAAGAAGGTCAGAGGGATACAGTAAACCTGAAGTGAAGCATCGGAATCTGTAACTAGTGTCACATGAATGGTTCAAAACATAGACAGTATGAAGAGTCAGTTTTCCTGTACTTAAGTCGGCATTGTGCCTTATGTATTAATTTCCAATGCAATTTCTGTGTTTCATCGTCAATACGAAGGTCAGAGGGATACAGTAAACCTGAAGTGAAGCATCGAAATCTATAACTAATGTCACATTAATGGTTCAAAACATAGAGAGTAAGAAGAGTCAGTTATCTTGTACATAAGTCGGAATTGTGCCTTTTGTATTTAATTCCGATGCAATTTATGTGTTTCATCGTCAATAAGAAGGTCAGAGGGATACAGTAAACCTGAAGTGAAGCATCGGAATCTATAACTAGTGTCACAGGAGTGGGTCAAAACATAGACAGTAAGAAGAGTCAGTTTTCTCGTACTTAAGTCGGTATTGTGCCTTTTGTATTTAATTCCAATGCAATATCCGTGTTTCATCTTCAATAAGAAGGTCAGAGGGATACAGTAAACCTAAAGTGAAGCATCGGAATCTATAACTAGTGTCACAGGAATGGTTCAAAACATAGACAGTAAGATGAATCAGTTTTCTTGTACTTAATTCGGAATTGTTCCTTTTCAATTGAATTCCGATGCTATTTCTATGTTTCATCGTCAATAACAAGGTCAGATGGATAGAGTAAACCTGAAGTGAAACATCGGAATCTATAACTAGTGTTACAGGAATGGATCAAAACATAGACAGTAAGAAGAGTCAGTTTTCTTGTACTTAAGTCGGCATTGTGCTTTTTGTATTTAATTCCGAAGCAATTTCTGTGTTTCATCGTCAATAAGAAGTTCCGAGGCATACAGTAAACCTGGAGTAAAGCATTGGAATCTATAACTAGTGTCACGTGAATGGTTCAAAACATAGACACTAAGAAGAGGCAGTTTTCTTGTACTTAAATCAGCATTGTGCCTTTTGTATTTAATTCCGATGCAATTTCTGAGTTTCATCGTCAGTAAGAAGGTCAGAGGGATACAGTAAACCTGAAGTGAAGCATCGGAATCTATAACTAGTGTCACAGGAATGGTTCAAAACATAGACAGTAAGAAGAGTCAGTTTTCTTGTACTTATGTCGGCGTTGTGCCATTTGTATTTAATTCCGATGCATGTTCTGTGTTTTATCGTCAATAAGAAGGTCGGAGGGATACAGTAAACCTGAAGTGAAGCATCGGAATCTATAACTAGTGTTACAGAAATGGTTCATACATAGACAGTAAGAAGAGTTAGTTTTCTTGTACATAAGTCGGCATTGTGCCTTTTGTATTTAATTCTGATGCAATATCTGTGTTTCATCGTCAATAAGAAGGTCAGAGGGATACAGTAAACCTGAAGTGAAGCATCGGAATCTATAACTAGTGTCACAGGAATGGTTCAAATCATAGACAGTAACAAGTGTCTGTTATCTTGTACTTAAGTCGGCATTGTGCCTTTTGTATTTAATTCCGATGCAATTTCTGTGTTTCATCGTCAATAACAAGGTCAGAGGGATACAGTGAACGTGAAGTGAAGCATCGGAATCTATAACTAGTGTCACAGGAATGGTTCAAATCATAGACAGTAACAAGTGTCAGTTATCTTGTACTTAAGTCGGCATTGTGCTTTTTGTATTTAATTCCGAAGCAATTTCTGTCTTTCTCGTCAATAAGAGAACAGAGGGATACAGTAAACATGAAGTGAAGCATCGGAATCTATAACTAGTGTCACATCAATGGTTCAAACATCGGCAGCAAGAAGAGTCAGTTTTCTTGTACATAAGTCGGCATTGTGTTTTTTGTATTTAATTCTGATGCAATTTCTGTGTTTCATCGTCAATAAGAATGTCAGAGGGATACAGTAAACCTGAAGTGAAGCATCAGAATCTATAACTAGTTTCACATGAATGGTTCAAAGCATAGACAGTAAGAAGTGTCAGTTATCTTGTACATCAGTCGGCATTGTGATTTTTGTATTTAATTCTGATGCAATTTCTGTGTTTCATCGTCAATAAGAAGGTCAGAGGGATACAGTAAACCTGAAGTGAAGCATCGGAATCTATAACTAGTGTCACATGAATGGTTCAAAGCATAGACAGTAAGAAGTGTCAGTTATCTTGTACTTAAGTCGGTATTGTGCCTTTTGTATTTAATTCCAATGCAATATCTGTGTTTCATCGTCAATAAGAAGGTCAGAGGGATACAGTAAACCTGAAGTGAAGCATCGGAATCTATAACTAGTGTCACATGAATGGTTCAAAACATAGACAGTATGAAGAGTCAGTTTTCCTGTACTTAAGTCGGCATTGTGCCTTATGTATTAATTTCAAATGCAATTTCTGTGTTTAATCGTCAATACGAAGGCCAGAGGGATACAGTAAACCTGAAGTGAAGCATCGAAATCTATAACTAACGTCACATGAATGGTTCAAAACATAGAGAGTAAGAAGAGTCAGTTATCTTGTACATAAGTCGGCATTGTGCTTTTTGTAATTAATTCCGAAGCAATTTCTGTGTTTCGTCGTCAATAAGAAGGTCCGAGGGATACTGTAAACCTGGAGTAAAGCATCGGAATCTATAACTAGTGTCACAGGAATGGTTCAAACATAGACAGTAAGAGGAGTCAGTTTTCTTGTACTTAAGTCGGCAATGTGCCTTTTGTATTTAATTCCGATGCAATTTCACTGTTTCATCGTTAATAAGAAGGTCAGAGGGATACAGTGAACCTGAAGTCAAGCATCGGCATCTATAACTAGTGTCACAGGAACGGTTCAAAACATAGACGGTAAGAAGAGTCATTTTTCTTGTACTTATGTCGGCATTGTGCCTTTTGTATTTAATTCCGATGCAATTTCTGTGCTTCATCGTCAATGGGAAGGTCAGAGGGATACAGTAAACCTGAAGTGAAGCATCGGAATCTATAACTAGTGTCACAGGAATGGTTCAAAACATAGACAGTAAGAAGAGTCAGTTTTCTTGTACTTAAGTCGGCATTGTGCCTTTTGTATTTAATTCCGATGCAATATCTGTGTTTCATCGTCAATAAGAAGGTCAGAGGGATACAGTAAACCTGAAGTGAAGCATCGGAATCTATAACTAGTGTCACAGGAATGGTTCAAAACATAGGCAGTAAGTAGAGTCAGTTTTCTTGTACTTCAGTCGACATTGTGCCTTTTGTATTTAATTCCGATGCAATTTCAGTGTTTCATCAACAATCAAAAGGTCAGAGGGATACAGTAAACCTGAAGTGAAGCATCGGAATCTATAACTAGTGTCACAGGATTGGTTCAAAACTTTGACAGTAAGAAGAGTCAGTGTTCTTGTACTTAAGTCGGCATTGTGCCTTTTGTATTTAATTCCAATGCAATATCTGTGTTTCATCGTCAATACGAAGGTCAGAGGGATACAGTAAACCTGAAGTGAAGCATCGGAATCTATAACTAGTGTCACATGAATGGTTCAAAACATAGACAGTATGAAGAGTCAGTTTTCCTGTACTTAAGTCGGCATTGTGCCTTATGTACTAATTTGCAATGCAATTTCTGTGTTTCATCGTCAATACGAAGGTCTGAGGGATACAGTAAACCTGAAGTGAAGCATCGAAATCTATAACTAATGTCACATGGATGGTTCAAATCATAGAGAGTAAGAAGAGTCTGTTATCTTGTACATAAGTCGGAATTGTGCTTTTGTATTTAATTCCGATGCAATTTATGTGTTTCATCGTCAATAAGAAAGTCAGAGGGATACAGTAAACCTGAAGTGAAGCATCGGAATCTATAACTAGTGTCACAGGAATGGGTCAAAACATAGGCAGTAAGAAGAGTCAGTTTTCTCGTACCTAAGTCGGTATTGTGCCTTTTGTATTTAATTCCGATGCAATGTCCGTGTTCCATCTTCAATAACAAGGTCAGAGGGATACAGTAAACGTGAAGTGAAGCATCGGAATCTATAACTAGTGTCACAGGAATGGTTCAAACATAGACAGTAAGAAGAATAAGTTTTCTTGTACTTAAGTCGGAATTGTTCGTTTCTATTGAATTCCGATGCAATTTCTATGTTTCATCGTCAATAAGAAGGTCAGATGGATAGAGTAAACCTGAAGTGAAACATCGGAATCCATAACTAGTGTTACAGGAATGGATCAAAACATAGACAGTAAGAAGAGTCAGTTTTCTTGTACGTAAGTCGGCATTGAGCTTTTTGTATTTAATTCCGAAGCAATTTCTGTGTTTCATCGTCAATAAGAAGTTCCGAGGGGTACAGTAAACCTGGAATAAAGCATTGGAATCTATAACTAGTGTCACGTGAATGGTTCAAAACATAGACACTAAGAAGAGTCAGTTTTCTTGTACGTAAGTCGGCGTTGTGCCTTTTGTATTTATTTCCGATGCATGTTCTGTGTTTTATCGTCAATAAGAAGGTCAGAGGGATACAGTAAACCTGAAGTGAAGCATCGGAATCTATAACTAGTGTTACAGAAATGGTTCATACATAGACAGTAAGAAGAGTTAGTTTTCGTGTACATAAGTCGGCATTGTGCCTTTTGTATTTAATTCTGATGCAATATCTGTGTTTCATCGTCAATAAGAAGGTCAGAGGGATACAGTAAACCTGAAGTGAAGAATCGGAATCTATAACTAGTGTCACAGGAATGGTTCAAAACATAGACAGTAACAAGTGTCAGTTATCTTGTACTTAAGTCGGCATTGCGAATTTGTATTTAATTCCGATGCAATTTCTGTGTTTCATCGTCAATAACAAGGTCAGAGGGATACAGTAAACGTGAAGTGAAGCATCGGAATCTATAACTAGTGTCACAGGAATGGTTCAAAACACAGACAGTAAGAAGAATCAATTTTCTTGTACTTAAGTCGGAATTGTTCCTTTTCTATTTAATTCCGATGCAATTTCTATGTTTCATCGTCAATAAGAAGGTCAGAGGGATAGAGTATTACCTGAAGTGAAACATCAGAATCTATAACTAGTGTTACAGGAATGGATCAAAACATAGACAGTGAGAAGAGTCAGTTTTCTTGTACTTAAGTCGGTATTGTGCTTTTTGTATTTAATTCCGAAGCAATTTCTGTCTTTCATCGTCAATAAGAAGGTCAGAGGGATACAGTAAACCTGAAGTGAAGCATCGGAATCTATAACTAGTGTCACATGAATGGTTCAAAGCATAGACAGTAAGAAGTGTCAGTTATCTTGTACTTAAGTCGGTATTGTGCCTTTAGTATTTAATTCCGATGCAATTTCAGTGTTTCATCAACAATCAAATGGTCAGAGGGAAACAGTAAACCTGAAGTGAAGCATCGGAATCTATAACTAGTGTCACAGGAATGGTTCAAAACTTAGACAGTAAGAAGAGTCGGTTTTCTTGTACTTAAGTTGGCATTGTGCCTTTTGTATTTAATTCCAATGCAATATCTGTGTTTCATCGTCAATAAGAAGGTCAGAGGGATACAGTAAACCTGAAGTGAAGCATCGGAATCTATAACTAGTGTCACATGAATGGTTCAAAGCATAGACAGTAAGAAGTGTCAGTTATCTTGTACTTAAGTCGGTATTGTGCCTATTGTATTTAATTCCGATGCTATATCTGTGTTTCATCGTCAATAAGAACGTCAGAGGGATACAGTAAACGTGAAGTGAGGCATCGGAATCTATAACTAGTGTCACAGGAATGGTTCAAAACATTGGCAGTAAGTAGAGTCAGTTTTCTTGTACTTCAGTCGACATTGTGCCTTTTGTATTTAATTCCGATGCAATTTCAGTTTTTCATCAACAATCAAAAGGTCAGAGGGATACAGTAAACCTGAAGTGAAGCATCGGAATCTATAAGTAGTGTCACAGGAATGGTTCAAAATTTAGACAGTAAGAAGATTCAGTTTTCTTGTACTTAAGTCGGCATTGTGCCTTTTGTATTTAATTCCAAAGCAATATCTGTGTTTTATCGTCAATAAGAAGGTCAGAGGGATACAGTAAACGTGAAGTGAAGCATCGGAATCTATAACTAGTGTCACATGAATGGTTCAAAACATAGGCAGTATGAAGAGTCAGTTTTCCTGTACTTAAGTCGGCATTGTGCCTTATGTATTAATTTCCAATGCAATTTCTGTGTTTCATCGTCAATAAGAATGTCAGAGGGATACAGTAAACCTGAAGTGAAGCATGAGAAATCTATAACTAACGTCACATGAATGGTTCAAAACATAGAGAGTAAGAAGAGTCAGTTATCTTGTACATAAGTCAGCATTGTGCTTTTTGTAATTAATTCCGAAGCAATTTCTTTGTTTCATCGTCAATAAGAAGGTCCGAGGGATACTGTAAACCTGGAGTAAAGCATCGGAATCTATAACTAGTGTCACAGGAATGGTTCAAACATAGACAGTAAGAGGAGTCAGTTTTCTTGTACTTAAGTCGGCAATGTGCCTTTTGTATTTAATTCCGATGCAATTTCAGTGTTTCATCGTTAATAAGAACGTCAGAGGGATACAGTGAACCTGAAGTCAAGCATCGGAATATATAACTAGTGTCACAGGAACGGTTAAAAACATAGACGGTAAGAAGAGTCAGTTTTCTTGTACTTAAGTCGGCATTGTGCCTTTTGTATTTAATTCCGATGCAATTTCAGTGTTTCATCGTTAATAAGAAGGTCAGAGGGATACAGTGAACCTGAAGGCAAGCATCGGAATCTATAACTAGTGTCACAGGAACGGTTCAAAACATAGACGGTAAGAAGAGTCAGTTTTCTTGTACTTAAGTCGGCATTGTGCCTTTTTGTATTTAATTCCGATGCAATTTCTGTGTTTCATCGTCAATGGGAAGGTCAGAGGGATACAGTAATTCTGAAGTGAAGCATCGGAATCTATAACTAGTGTCACAGGAATGGTTCAAACATAGACAGTAAGAAGAGTCAGTTTTCTTGTACTTAAGTCGGCATTGTGCCTTTTGTATTTAATTCCGATGAAATATCTGTGTTTCATCGTCAATAAGAAGGTCAGAGGTATACAGTAAACATGAAGTGAAGCATCGGAATCTATAACTAGTGTCACAGGAATCGTTCAAAACATAGGCAGTAAGTAGAGTCAGTTTTCTTGTACTTTAGTCGACATTGTGCCTTTTGTATTTAATTCCGATGCAATTTCAGTGTTTCATCAACAATCGAAAGGTCAGAGGGATACAGTAAACCTGAAGTGAAGCATCGGAATCTATAACTAGTGTCACAGGAATGGTTCAAAACTTTGACAGTAAGAAGAGTCAGTTTTCTTGTACTTAGGTCGGCATTGTGCCTTTTGTATTTAATTCCAATGCAATATCTATGTTTCATCGTCAATAAGAAGGTCAGAGGGATACAGTAAACCTGAAGTGAAGCATCGGAATCTATAACTAGTGTCACATGAATGGTTCAAAGCAATGACAGTAAGAAGTGTCAGTTATCTTGTACTTAAATCGGTATTGTGCCTTTTGTATTTAATTCCGATGCAATTTCAGTGTTTCATCAACAATCAAAAGGTCAGAGGGAAACAGTAAACCTGAAGTGAAGCATCGGAATCAATAACTAGTGTCACAGGAATGGTTCAAAACTTAGACAGTAAGAAGAGTCAGTTTTCTTGTACTTAAGTTGGCATTGTGCCTTTTGTATTTAATTCCAATGCAATATCTGTGTTTCATCGTCAATAAGAAGGTCAGAGGGATACAGTAAACCTGAAGCATCGGAATCTATAACTAGTGTCACATGAATGGTTCAAAGCATAGACAGTAAGAAGTGTCAGTTATCTTGTACTTAAGTCGGTATTGTGCCTATTGTATTTAATTCCGATGCTATATCTGTGTTTCATCGTCAATAAGAACGTCAGAGGGATACAGTAAACGTGAAGTGAGGCATCGGAATCTATAACTAGTGTCACAGGAATGGTTCAAAACACAGGCAGTAAGTAGAGTCAGTTTTCTTGTACTTCAGTCGACATTGTGCCTTTTGTATTTAATTCCGATGCAATTTCAGTTTTTCATCAACAATCAAAAGGTCAGAGGGATACAGTAAACCTGAAGTGAAGCATCGGAATCTATAACTAGTGTCACAGGAATGGTTCAAAACTTAGACAGTAAGAAGAGTCAGTTTTCTTGTACTTAAGTCGGCATTGTGCCTTTTGAATTTAGTTCCAAAGCAATATCTGTGTTTCATCGTCAATAAGAAGGTCAGAGGGATACAGTGAACCTGAAGTGAAGCATCGGAATCTATAACTAGTGTCACATGAATGGTTCAAACATAGACAGTATGAAGAGTCAGTTTTCCTGAACTTAAGTCGGCATTGTGCCTTATGTATTAATTTCCAATGCAATTTCTGTGTTTCATCGTCAATAAGAAGGTCAGAGGGATACAGTAAACCTGAAGGGAAGCATCGGAATCTATAACTAGTGTCACATGAATGGTTCAAAGCATAGACAGTAAGAAGTGTCAGTTATCTTGTACTTAAGTCGGTATTGTGCCTTTTGTATTTAATTCCGATGCAATTTCAGTGTTTCATCAACAATCAAAAGGTCAGAGGGAAACAGTAAACCTGAAGTGAAGCATCGGAATCTATAACTAGTGTCACATGAATGGTTCAAAACATAGACAGTATGAAGAGTCAGTTTTCCTGTACTTAAGTCGGCATTGTGCCTTATGTATTAATTTCCAATGCAATTTCTATGTTTCATCGTCAATACGAAGGTCAGAGGGATACAGTAAACCTGAAGTGAAGCATCGAAATCTATAACTAACGTCACATGAATGGTTCAAAACATAGAGAGTAAGAAGAGTCAGTTATCTTGTACATAAGTCGGCATTGTGCTTTTTGTATTTAATTCCGAAGCATTTTCTGTGTTTCATCGTCAATAAGAAGGTCAGAGGGATACAGTAGACCTGAAGTGAAGCATCGGAATCTATAACTAGTGTCACAGGAATGGGTCAAAACATAGACAGTAAGATGAGTCAGTTTTCTCGTACTTAAGTCGGTATTGTGCCTTTTGTATTTAATTCTGATGCAATTTCTGTGTTTCATCGTCAATAAGAAGGTCAGAGGGATACAGTAAACCTGAAGTGAAGCATCGGAATCTATAACTAGTGTCACATGAATGGTTCAAAGCATAGACAGTAAGAAGTGTCAGTTACCTTGTACTTAAGTCGGTATTGTGCCTTTTGTATTTAATTCCGATGCAATATCAGTGTTTCATCAACAATCAAAAGGTCAGAGGGACACAGTAAACCTGAAGTGAAGCATCGGAATCTATAACTAGTGTCACAGGAATGGTTCAAAACTTAGACAGTAAGAAGAGTCAGTTTTCTTGTACTTAAGTTGGCATTGTGCCTTTTGTATTTAATTCCAATGCAATATCTGTGTTTCATCGTCAATAAGACGGTCAGAGGGATACAGTAAACCTGAAGTGAAGCATCGGAATCTATAACTAGTGTCACAGGAATGGTTCAAAACATAGGCAGTAAGTAGAGTCCGTTTTCTTGTACTTCAGTCGACATTGTGCCTTTTGTATTTAATTCCGATGCAATTTCTGTGTTTCATCGTCAATAAGTAGGTCAGAGGGATACAGTAAACCTAAAGTGAAGCATCGGCATCTATAACTAGTGTCACAGGAATGGTTCAAACATAGACTGTAAGAGGAGTCAGTTTTCTTGTACTTAAGTCGGCATTGTTGTTTTTGTATTTAACTCCGAAGCAATTTCTGTGTTTCATCGTCAATAAGAAGGTCCGAGGGATACAGTAATCCTGAAGTAAAGCATCGGAATCTATAACTAGTGTCACGTGAATGGTTCAAAACATAGACACTAAGAAGAGTCAGTTCTCTTCTACTTAAATCGGCATTGTGCCTTTTGTATTTAATTCAGATGCAATTTCTGTGTTTCATCGTCAATTTGAGGGTCAGAGGGATACAGTAAACCTGAAGTGAAGCATCGGAATCTATTACTAGTGTCACAGGAATGGTTCAAAACATAGACAGTAAGAAGAGTCAGTTTTCTTGTACTTAAGTCGGCGTTGTGCCTTTTGTATTTAATTCCGATGCAAGTTCTGTGTCTCATCGTCAATAAGAAGGTGGGAGGGATACAGTAAACCTGAAGTGAAGCATCGGAATCTATAACTAGTGTCGCATTAATGGTTCAAACATAGATAGTAAGAGAAGTCAGTTTTCTATTACTTAAGTCGGCATTGTGCCTTTTGTATTTAATTCCGATGCAATTTCTGTGTCTCATCGTCAGTAAGAAGGTCAGAGGGATACAGTGAACCTGAAGTGAAGCTTCGGAATCTATACTAGTGTCACAGGAATGGTTCAAAACATAGACAGTAAGAAGAGTCAGTTTTCTTCAACTTAAGGCGGCAATGTGCCTTTTGTATTTAATTCCGATGCAATTTCTGTGTTTCATCGTCAATAACAAGGTCAGAGGGATACAGTAAACCTGAAGTGAAGCATCGGAATCTATAACTAGTGTCACATCAATGGTTCAAACATAGGCACTAAGAAGAGTTATTTTTCTTGTACATAAGTCGGCATTGTGCCTTTTGTATTTAATTCTGATGCAATTTCTGTGTTTCATCGTCAATAAGAAGGTCAGAGGGATACATTAAACCTGAAGTGAAGCATCGGAATCTATAACTAGTGTCACATGAATGGTTCAAAGCATAGACAGTAACAAGTGTCAGTTATCTTGTACTTAAGTCGGCATTGTGCCTTTTGTATTTAATTCCGATGCAATTTCTGTGTTTCATCGTCAATCACAAGGTCAGAGGGATACAGTAAACGTGAAGTGAAGCATCGGAATCTATAACTAGTGTCACAGGAATGGTTCAAAACACAGACAGTGAGAAGAATCAGTTTTCTTGTACTTAAGTCGGAATTGTTCCTTTTCTATTTAATTCCGATGCAATTTCTATGTTTCATCGTCAATATGAAGGTCAGAGGGATAGAGTATTACCTGAAGTGAAACATCAGAATCTATAACTAGTGTCACAGGAATGGATCAAAGCATAGACAGTAAGAAGAGTCAGTTTTCTTGTTCTTAAGTCGGCATTGTGCTTTTTGTATTTAATTTCGAAGCAATTTCTGTGTTTCATCGTCAATAAGAAGGTCCGAGGGATACTGTAAACCTGGAGTAAAGCATCGGAATCTATAACTAGTGCCACGTGAATGGTTCAAAACATAGACAGTAAGAAGAGTCAGTTTTCTTGTACTTAAGTCGGCGTTGCGCCTTTTGTATTTAATTCCGATGCAATTTCTGTGTTTCATCGTCAATAAGAAGGTCAGAGAGATACAGTAAATCCGAAGTGAAGCATCGGAATCTATTACTAGTGTCACAGGAATGGTTCAAAACATAGACAGTAAGAAGAGTCAGTTTTCTTGTACTTGAGTCGGCATTGTGCCTTTTGTATTTAATTCAGATGCAATTTCTGTGTTTCATCGTCAATTTGAAGGTCAGAGGGATACAGTAAACCTGAAGTGAAGCATCAGAATCTATTACTAGTGTCACAGGAATGGTTCAAACCGTAGACAGTAAGAAGAGTCAGTTTTCTTGTACTTAAGTCGGCGTTGTGCCTTTTGTATTTAATTCCGAAGCAAGTTCTGTGTCTCATCGTCAATAAGAAGGTCACAGGGATACAGTAAACCTGAAGTGAAGCATCGGAATCTATAATTAGTGTCGCAGGAATGGTTCAAACATAGACAGTAAGAGAAGTCAGTTCTCTTGTACTTAAGTCGGCATTGTGCCTTTTGTATTTAATTCCGATGCAATTTCAGTGTTTCATCGTCAATACGAAGGTCAGAGGAATACAGTGAACCAGAAGTGAAGCATCGGAATCTATAACTAGTGTCACAGGAATTTTTCAAAACTTAGACAGTAAGAAGAGTCAGTTTCCTTGTACTTAAGTCGGCATTGTGCCTTTTGTATTTAATTACAATGCAATATCTGTGTTTCATCGTCAATAAGAAAGTCAGAGGGATACAGTAACCTGAAGTGAAGCATCGGAATCTATAACTAGTGTCACATGAATGGTTCAAAGCATAGACAGTAAGAAGTGTCAGTTATCTTGTACTTAAGTCGGTATTGTGCCTTTTGTATTTAATGCCGACGCAGTATCCGTGTTTCATCTTCAATAAGAAGGTCAGTGGGATACAGTAAACCTGAAGTGAGGCATCGGAATCTATAACTACTGTCACAGGAATGGTTCAAAACATAGACAGTAAAAAGAATCAGTTTTCTTGTACTTAAGTCGGAATTGTTCTTTTCTATTTAATTCCGATGCAATTTCTATGTTTCATCGTTAATAAGAAGGTCAGAGGGATAGAGTAAACCTGATGTGAAACATCGGAATCTGTAACTAGTGTCACAGGAATGGGTCAAATCATAGACAGTAAGAAGAGTCAGTTCTTTTGTGCTTAAGTCGCCATTGTGCTTTTCGTATTTAATTCCGAAGAAATTTCTGTGATTCATCGTCAATAAGAAGGTCCGAGGGATGCAGTAAACCGGAGTAAAGCATCGGAATCTATAACTAGTGTCACATGAATGGTTCAAAGCATAGACAGTAAGAAGTGTCAGTTATCTTGTACTTAAGTCGGTATTGTGCCTTTTGTATTTAATTTCGACGCAATATCCGTGTTTCATCGTCAATATGAAGGTCAGAGGGATACAGTAAACCTGAAGTGAAGCATCGGAATCTATAACTAGTGTCACATGAATGGTTCAAAACATAGACAGAATGAAGAGTCAGTTTTCCTGTACTTAAGTTGGCATTGTGCCTTATGTATTAATTTCCAATGCAATTTCTGTTTTTCATCGTCAATACGAAGGTCAGAGGGATACAGTAAACCTGAAGTGAAGCATCGAAATCTATAACTAACGTCACATGAATGGTTCAAAACATAGGGAGTAAGAAGAGTCAGTTATCGAGTACATAAGTCGGCATTGTGCTTTTTGTATTTAATTCCGAAGCAATTTCTGTGTTTCATCGTCAATAAGAAGGTCAGAGGGATAGAGTAAACCTGAAGTGAAGCATCGGAAACTATAACTAGTGTCACAGGAATGGGTCAAAACATAGACAGTAAGAAGAGTCAGTTTTCTCGTACTTAAGTCGGTATTGTGATTTTTGTATTTAATTCTGATGCAATTTCTGTGTTTCATCGTCAATAAGAAGGTCAGAGGGATACAGTAAACCTGAAGTGAAGCATCAGAATCTATAACTAGTGTGACATGAATGGTTCAAAGCGTAGACAGTAAGAAGTGTCAGTTATCTTGTACTTAAGTCGGTATTGTGCTTTTTGTATTTAATTCCGATGCAAATTCAGTGTTTCATCAACAATCAAAAGGTCAGAGGGACACAGTAAACCTGAAGTGAAGCATCGGAATCTATAACTAGTGTCACAGGAATGGTTCAAAACTTAGACAGTAAGAAGAGTCAGTTTTCTTGTACTTAAGTTGGCATTGTGCCATTTGTATTTAATTCCAATGCAATATCTGTGTTTCATCGTCAATAAGAAGGTCAGAGGGATACAGCAAACCTGAAGTGAAGCATCGGAATCTATAACTAGTGTCGCAGGATTGGTTCAAACATAGACAGTAAGAGAAGTCAGTTTTCTATTACTTAAGTCGGCATTGTGCCTTTTGTATTTAATTACGATGCAATTTCTGTGTCTCATCGTCAATAAGAAGGTCAGAGGGATACAGTGAACCTGAAGTGAAGCATCGGAATCTATAACTAGTGTCACAGGAATGGTTCAAAACATAGACAGTAAGAAGAATCAGTTTTCTTGTACTTAAGTCGGAATTGTACTTTTCTATTTAATTCCGATGCAATTTCTATGTTTCATCGTTAATAAGAAGGTCAGAGGGATAGAGAAAACCTGATGTGAAACATCGGAATCTATAACTAGTGTCACAGGAATGGGTCAAATCATAGACAGTAAGAAGAGTCAGTTCTCTTGGGCTTAAGTCGGCATTGTGCTTTTCGTATTTAATTCCGAAGAAATTTCTGTGATTCATCGTCAATACGAAGGTCCGAGGGATACAGTAAACCTGGAGTAAAGCATCGGAATCTATAACTAGTCTCACGTGAATGGTTCAAAACATAGACAGTAAGAAGAGTCAGTTTTCTTGTACTTAAGTCGGCGTCGTGCCTTTTGTATTTAATTCCGATGCAATTTCTGTGTTTCATCGTCAATAGGAAGGTCAGAGGGATACAGTAAACCTGAAGTGAAGCATCGGAATCTACAACTAGTGTGACAGGAATGGTTCAAAACATAGACACTAAGAAGAGTCAGTTTTCTTGTACTTAATTCGGCATTGTGCCTTTTGTATTTAATTCCGATGCAATTTCTGTGTTTCATCGTCAATAACAAGGTCAGAGGGATACAGTAAACCTGAAGTGGAGCATCGGAATCTATAACTAGTGTCACATCAATGGTTCAAACATAGGCAGTAGGAAGAGTTAGTTTTCTTGTACATAAGTCGGCATTGTGCCTTTTGTATTTAATTCTGATGCAATTTCTGGCTTTCATCTCAATAAGAAGGTCAGAGGGATACATTAAACCTGAAGTGAAGCATCGGAATCTATAACTAGTGTCACATGAATAGTTCAAAGCATAGACAGTAACAAGTGTCAGTTATCTTGTACTTAAGTCGGCATTGTGCCTCTTGTATTTAATTCCGATGCAATTTCTGTGTTTCATCGTCAATCACAAGGTCAGAGGGATACAGTAAACGTGAAGTGAAGCATCGGAATCTATAACTAGTGTCACAGGAATGGTTCAAAACACAGACAGTAAGAAGAATCAGTTTACTTGTACTTAAGTCGGAATTGTTCCTTTTCTATTTAATTCCGATGCAATTTCTATGTTTCATCGTCAATATGAAGGTCAGAGGGATAGAGTATTACCTGAAGTGAAACATCAGAATCTATAACTAGTGTCACAGGAATGGATCAAAGCATAGACAGTAAGAAGAGTCAGTTTTCTTGTTCTTAAGTCGGCATTGTGCTTTTTGTATTTAATTTCGAAGCAATTTCTATGTTTCATCGTCAATAAGAAGGTCCGAGGGATACTGTAAACCTGGAGTAAAGCATCGGAATCTATAACTAGTGCCACGTGAATGGTTCAAAACATAGACACTAAGAAGAGTCAGTTTTCTTGTACTTGAGTCGGCGTTGTGCCTTTTGAATTCAATTCCGATGCAAGTTCTGTGTTTCATCGTCAATAAGAAGGTCAGAGGGATACAGTAAACCTGAAGTGAAGCATCGGAATCTATAACTAGTGTCACGTGAATGGTTCAAAACATAGACACTAAGAAGAGTCAGTATTCTTCTACTTAAATCGGCATTGTGCCTTTTGTATTTAATTCAGATGCAATTTCTGTGTTTCATCGTCAATTTGAAGGTCAGAGGGATACAGTAAACCTGAAGTGAAGCATCGGAATCTATTACTAGTGTCACAGGAATGGTTCAAAACATAGACAGTAAGAAGAGTCAGTTTTCTTGTACTTAAGTCGGCCTTGTGCCTTTTGTATTTAATTCCGTAGCAAGTTCTGTGTCTCATCGTCAATAAGAAGGTCACAGGGATACAGTAAACCTGAAGTGAAGCATCGGAATCTATAATTAGTGTCGCAGGAATGGTTCAAACATAGACAGTAAGAGAAGTCAGTTCTCTTGTACTTAAGTCGGCATTGTGCCTTTTGTATTTAATTCCGATACAATTTTAAGTGTTTCATCGTCAATACGAAGGTCAGAGGAATACAGTGAACCTGAAGTGAAGCATCGGAATCTATAACTAGTATCACAGGAATTGTTCAAAACTTCGACAGTGAGAAGAGTCAGTTTCCTTGTACTTAAGTCGGCATTGTGCCTTTTGTATTTAATTACAATGCAATATCTGTGTTTAATCGTCAATAAGAAGGTCAGAGGGATACAGTAACCTGAAGTGAAGCATCGGAATCTATAACTAGTGTCATATGAATGGTTCAAAGCATAGACAGTAAGAAGTGTCAGTTATCTTGTACTTAAGTCGGTATTGTGACTTTTGTATTTAATTCCTACGCAATATCCGTGTTTCATCTTCAATAAGGAGGTCAGAGGGATACAGTAAACCTGAAGTGAGGCATCGGATTCTATAACTACTGTCACAGGAATGGTTCAAAACATAGACAGTAAAAAGAATCAGTTTTCTTGTACTTAAGTCGGCATTGTGCTTTTTGTATTTAATTCCGATGCAATTTCTGTGTTTCATCGTCAATAAGAAGGTCAGAGGGATACAGTAAACCTGAAGTGAAGCATCGGAATCTATAACTAGTGTCACAGGAATGGGTCAAAACATAGACAGTAAGAAGAGTCAGTTTTCTCGTACTTAAGTCGGTATTGTGATTTTTGTATTTAATTCTGATGCAATTTCTGTGTTTCATCGTCAATAAGAAGGTCAGAAGGATACAGTAAACCTGAAGTGAAGCATTAGAATCTATAACTAGTGTCACATGAATGGTTCAAAGCATAGACAGTAAGAAGTGTCAGTTATCTTGTACTTAAGTCGGTATTGTGCCTTTTGTATTTAATTCCGATGCAATTTCAGTGTTTCATCAACAATAAAAAGGTCAGAGGGACACAGTAAACCTGAAGTGAAGCATCGGAATCTATAACTAGTGTCACAGGAATGGTTCAAAACTTAGACAGTAAGAAGAGTCAGTTTTCTTGTACTTAAGTTGGCATTGTGCCATTTGTATTTAATTCCAATGCAATATCTGTGTTTCATCGTCAATAAGAAGGTCAGAGGGATACAGTAAACCTGAAGTGAAGCATCGGAATCTATAACTAGTGTCGCAGGAATGGTTCAAACATAGACAGTAAGAGAAGTCAGTTTTCTATTACTTAAGTCGGCATTGTGCCTTTTGTATTTAATTACGATGCAATTTCTGTGTCTCATCGTCAATAAGAAGGTCAGAGGGATACAGTGAACCTGAAGTGAAGCATCGGAATCTATAACTAGTGTCACAGGAATGGTTCAAAACATAGACAGTAAGAAGAGTCAGTTTTCTTCAACTTAAGTCGGCAATGTGCCTTTTGTATTTAATTCCGATGCAATTTCTGTGTTTCATCGTCAGTAAGAATGTCAGAGGGATACAGTAAACCTGAAGTGAAGCATCGGAATCTATAACTAGTGTCACATGAATGGTTCAAAGCATAGACAGTGAGGAGTGTCAGTTATCTTGTACTTACGTCGGTATTGTGCCTTTTGTATTTAATTCCGACGCAATATCCGTGTTTCATCTTCAATAAGAAGGTCAGAGGGATACAGTAAACCTGAAGTGAGGCATCGGAATCCATAACTAGTGTCACCGGAATGGTTCAAAACATAGACAGTAAGAAGAATCAGTTTTCTTGTACTTAAGTCGGAATTGTTCTTTTCTATTTAATTCCGATGCAATTTCTGTGTTTCATCGTCAATAACAAGGTCAGAGGGATACAGTAAACCTGAAGTGAAGCATCGGAATCTATAACTAGTGTCACATCAATGGTTCAAACATAGGCAGTAGGAAGAGTTAGTTTTCTTGTACATAAGTCGGCATTGTGCCTTTTGTATTTAATTCCGATGCAATTTCTGTGTTTCATCGTCAATCACAAGGTCAGAGGGATACAGTAAACGTGAAGTGAAGCATCGGAATCTATAACTAGTGTCACAGGAATGGTTCAAAACACAGACAGTAAGAAGAATCAGTTTACTTGTACTTAAGTCGGAATTGTTCCTTTTCTTTTTAATTCCGATGCAATTTCTATGTTTCATCGTCAATATGAAGGTCAGAGGGATAGAGTATTACCTGAAGTGAAACATCAGAATCTATAACTAGTGTCACAGGAATGGATCAAAGCATAGACAGTAAGAAGAGTCAGTTTTCTTGTTCTTAAGTCGGCATTGTGCTTCTTGTATTTAATTTCGAAGCAATGTCTATGTTTCATCGTCAATAAGAAGGTCCGAGGGATACTGTAAACCTGGAGTAAATCATCGGAATCTATAACTAGTGTCACGTGAATGGTTCAAAACATAGACAGTAAGAAGAGTCAGTTTTCTTGTACTTAAGTCGGCGTTGCGCCTTTTGTATTTAATTCCGATGCAATTTCTGTGTTCCATCGTCAATAAGAAGGTCAGAGAGATACAGTAAACCCGAAGTGAAGCATCGGAATCTATTACTAGTGTCACAGGAATGGTTCAAAACATAGACAGTAAGAAGAGTCAGTTTTCTTGTACTTGAGTCGGCGTTGTGCCTTTTGTATTCAATTCCGATGCAAGTTCTGTGTTTCATCGTCAATAAGAAAGTCAGAGGGATACAGTAAACCTGAAGTGAAGCATCGGAATCTATAACTAGTGTCACGTGAATGGTTCAAAACATAGACACTAAGAAGAGTCAGTATTCTTCTACTTAAATCGGCATTGTGCCTTTTGTATTTAATTCCGAAGCAAGTTCTGTGTCTCATCGTCAATAAGAAGGTCACAGGGATACAGTAAACCTGAAGTGAAGCATCGGAATCTATAATTAGTGTCGCAGGAATGGTTCAAACATAGACAGTAAGAGAAGTCAGTTCTCTTGTACTTAAGTCGGCATTGTGCCTTTTGTATTTAATTCCGATGCAATTTCAGTGTTTCATCGTCAATACGAAGGTCAGAGGAATACAGTGAACCTGAAGTGAAGCATCGGAATCTATAACTAGTATCACAGGAATTGTTCAAAACTTAGACAGTGAGAGGAGTCAGTTTCCTTGTACTTAAGTCGGCATTGTGCCTTTTGTATTTTATTACAATGCAATATCTGTGTTTCATCGTCAATAAGAAGGTCAGAGGGATACAGTAACCTGAAGTGAAGCATCGGAATCTATAACTAGTGTCACATGAATGGTTCAAAGCATAGACAGTAAGAAGTGTCAGTTATCTTGTACTTAAGTCGGTATTGTGCCTTTTGTATTTAATTCCGACGCAATATCCGTGTTTCATCTTCAATAAGGAGGTCAGAGGGATACAGTAAACCTGAAGTGAGGCATCGGAATCTATAACTACTGACACAGGAATGGTTCAAAACATAGACAGTAAAAAGAATCTGTTTTCTTGTACTTAAGTCGGAATTGTTCTTTTCTATTTAATTCCGATGCAATTTCTATGTTTCATCGTTAATAAGAAGGTCAGAGGGATAGAGTAAACCTGATGTGAAACATCGGAATCTGTAACTAGTGTCACAGGAATGGGTCAAATCATAGACAGTAAGAAGAGTCAGTTCTTTTGTGCTTAAGTCGCCATTGTGCTTTTCGTATTTAATTCCGAAGAAATTTCTGTGATTAATCGTCAATAAGAAGGTCCGATTGATGCAGTAAACCTGGAGTAAAGCATCGGAATCTATAACTAGTGTCACATGAATGGTTCAAAGCATAGACAGTAAGAAGTGTCAGTTATCTTGTACTTAAGTCGGTATTGTGCCTTTTGTATTTAATTTCGACGCAATATCCGTGTTTCATCGTCAATAAGAAGGTCAGAGGGATACAGTAAACCTGAAGTGAAGCATCGGAATCTATAACTAGTGTCACATGAATGGTTCAAAACATAGACAGAATGAAGAGTCCGTTTTCCTGTACTTAAGTCGGCATTGTGCCTTATGTATTAGTTTCCAATGCAATTTCTGTTTTTCATCGTCAATACGAAGGTCAGAGGGATACAGTAAACCTGAAGTGAAGCATCGAAATCTATAACTAACGTCACATGAATGGTTCAAAACATAGAGAGTAAGAAGAGTCAGTTATCTTGTACATAAGTCGGCATTGTGCTTCTTGTATTTAATTCCGAAGCAATTTCTGTGTTTCATCGTCAATAAGAAGGTCAGAGGTATACAGTAAACCTGAAGTGAAGCATCGGAATCTATAACTAGTGTCACAGGAATGGGTCAAAACATAGACAGTAAGAAGAGTCAGTTTTCTCGTACTTAAGTCGGTATTGTGATTTTTGTATTTAATTCTGATGCAATTTCTGTGTTTCATCGTCAATAAGAAGGTCAGAGGGATACAGTAAACCTGAAGTGAAGCATCGGAATCTATAACTAGTGTCACATGAATGGTTCAAAGCATTGACAGTAAGAAGTGTCAGTTATCTTGTACTTAAGTCGGTATTGTGCCTTTTGTATTTAATTCCGATGCAATTTCAGTGTTTCATCAACAATCAAAAGGTCAGAGGGACACAGTAAACCTGAAGTGAAGCATCGGAATCTATAACTAGTGTCACAGGAATGGTTCAAAACTTAGACAGTAAGAAGAGTCAGTTTTCTTGTACTTAAGTTGGCATTGTGCCTTTTGTATTTAATTCCAATGCAATATCTGTGTTTCATCGTCAATAAGAAGGTCAGAGGGATACAGTAAACCTGAAGTGAAGCATCGGAATCTATAACTAGTGTCACATGAATGTTTCAAAGCATAGACAGTAAGAAGTGTCAGTTATCTTGTACTTAAGTCGGTATTGCGCCTATTGTATTTAATTCCGATGCTATATCTGTGTTTCATCGTCAATAAGAACGTCAGAGGGATACAGTAAACGTGAAGTGAGGCATCGGAATCCATAACTAGTGTCACAGGAATGGTTCAAAACATAGGCAGTAAGTAGAGTCAGTTTTCTTGTACTTCAGTCGACATTGTGCCTTTTGTATTTAATTCCGATGCAATTTCTGTGTTTCATCGTCAATAAGTAGATCAGAGGGATACAGTAAACCTAAAGTGAAGCATCGGCATCTATAACTAGTGTCACAGGAATGGTTCAAACATAGACTGTAAGAGGAGTCAGTTTTCTTCTACTTAAGTCGGCGTTGTTCTTTTTGTATTTAACTCCGAAGCAATTTCTGTGTTTCGTCGTCAATAAGAAGGTCCGAGGGATACAGTAATCCTGGAGTAAAGCATCGGAATCTATAACTAGTGTCACGTGAATGGTTCAAAACATAGACACTAAGAAGAGTCAGTTTTCTTCTACTTAAATCGGCATTGTGCCTTTTGTATTTAATTCAGATGCAATTTCTGTGTTTCATCGTCAATTTGAAGGTCAGAGGGATACAGTAAACCTGAAGTGAAGCATCGGAATCTACTACTAGTGTCACAGGAATGGTTCAAAACATAGACAGTAAGAAGAGTCAGTTTTCTTGTACTTAAGTCGGCGTTGTGCCTTTTGTATTTAATTCCGATGCAAGTTCTGTGTCTCATCGTCAATAAGAAGGTGGGAGGGATACAGTAAACCTGAAGTGAAGCATCGGAATCTATAACTACTGTCGCAGGAATGGTTAAAACATAGACAGTAAGAGAAGTCAGTTATCTTGTACTTAAGTCGGCATTGTGCCTTTTGAATTTAATTCCGATGCAATTTCTGTGTCTCATCGTCAATAGGAAGGTCAGAGGGATACAGTGAACCTGAAGTGAAGCATCGGAATCTATAACTAGTGTCACAGGAATGGTTCAAAACATAGACAGTAAGAAGAGTCAGTTTTCTTCAACTTAAGTCGGCAATGTGCAATTTGTATTTAATTCCGATGCAATTTCTGTGTTTCATCGTCAGTAAGAATGTCAGAGGGATACAGTAAACCTGAAGTGAAGCATCGGAATCTATAACTAGTGTCACATGAATGGTTCAAAGCATAGACAGTAAGAAGTGTCAGTTATCTTGTACTTAAGTCGGTATTGTGCCTTTTGTATTTAATTCCGACGCAATATCCGTGTTTCATCTTCAATAAGAAGGTCAGAGGGATACAGTAACCTGAAGTGAAGCATCGGAATCTATAACTAGTGTCACATGAATGGTTCAAAGCATAGACAGTAAGAAGTGTCAGTTATCTTGTACTTAAGTCGGCGTTGTGCCTCTTGTATTTAATTCCGATGCAATTTCTGTGTTTCATCGTCAATAAGAATGTCGGAGGGATACAGTAAACCTGAAGTGAAGCATCGGAATCTACAACTAGTGTGACAGGAAGGGTTCAAAACATAGACACTAAGAAGAGTCAGTTTTCTTGTACTTAAATCGGCATTGTGCCTTTTGTATTTAATTCCGATGCAATTTCTGTGTTTCATCGTCAATAACAAGGTCATAGGGATACAGTAAACCTGAAGTGAACCATCGGAATCTATTACTAGTGTCACAGGAATGGTTCAAAACATAGACAGTAAGAAGAGTCAGTTTTCTTGTACTTAAGTCGGCGTTGTGCCTTTTGTATTTAATTCCGATGCAAGTTCTGTGTCTCATCGTCAATAAGAAGGTGCGAGGGATACAGTAAACCTGAAGTGAAGCTTCGGAATCTATAACTAGTGTCACATCTATGGTTCAAACACCGGCAGTAAGAAGAGTTAGTTTTCTTGTACATAAGTCGGCATTGTGCCTTTTGTATTTAATTGTGATGCAATTTCTGTGTTTCATCGTCAATATGAAGGTCAGAGAGATACAGTAAACCCGAAGTGAAGCATTGGAATCTATTACTAGTGTCACAGGAATGGTTCAAACATAGACTGCAAGAGGAGTCAGTTTTCTTCTACTTAAGTCGGCGTTGTTCTTTTTGTATTTAACTCCGAAGCAATTTCTGTGTTTCATCGCCAATAAGAAGGTCCGAGGGATACAGTAATCCTGGAGTAAAGCATCGGAATCTATAACTAGTGTCACGTGAATGGTTCAAAACATAGACACTAAGAAGAGTCAGTTTTCTTCTACTTAAATCGGCATTGTGCCTTTTGTATTTAATTCAGATGCAATTTCTGTGTTTCATCGTCAAATTGAAGGTCAGAGGGATACAGTAAACCTGAAGTGAAGCATCGGAATCTATTACTAGTGTCACAGGAATGGTTCAAAGCATAGACAGTAAGAAGAGTCAGTTTTCTTGTACTTAAGTCGGCGTTGTGCCTTTTGTATTTGATTCCGATGCAAGTTCTGTGTCTCATCGTCAATAAGAAGGTGGGAGGGATACAGTAAACCTGAAGTGAAGCATCGGAATCTATAACTAGTGTCGCAGGAATGGTTAAAACATAGACAGTAAGGGAAGTCAGTTTTCTTGTACTTAAGTCGGCATTGTGCCTTTTGTATTTAATTCCGATGCAATTTCTGTGTCTCATCGTCAATAGGAAGGTCAGAGGGATACAGTGAACCTTAAGTGAAGCATCGGAATCTATAACTAGTGTCACAGGAATGGTTCAAAGCATAGACAGGAAGAAGTGTCAGTTATCTTGTACTTAAGTCGGTATTGTGCCTTTTGTATTTAATTCCGACGCAATATCCGTGTTTCATCTTCAATAAGAAGGTCAGAGGGATACAGTAAACCTGAAGTGAGGCATCGGAATCTATAACTAGTGTCACAGGAATGGTTCAAAACATAGACAGTAAGAAGAGTCAGTTTTCTTGTACTTAAGTCGGCGTTGTGCCTCTTGTATTTAATTCCGATGCAATTTCTGTGTTTCATCGTCAATAGGAATGTCGGAAGGATACAGTAAACCTGAAGTGAAGCATCGGAATCTACAACTAGTGTGACAGGAATGGTTCAAAACATAGACACTAAGAAGAGTCAGTTTTCTTGTACTTAAATCGGCATTGTGCCTTTTGTATTTAATTCCGATGCAATTTCTGTGTTTCATCGTCAATAACAAGGTCAGAGGGATACAGTAAACCTGAAGTGAAGCATCGGAATCTATAACTAGTGTCACATCTATGGTTCAAACACAGGCAGTAAGATGAGTTAGTTTTCTTGTACATAAGTCGGCATTGTGCCTTTTGTATTTAATTACAATGCAATATCTGTGTTTCATCGTCAATAAGAAGGTCAGAGGGATACAGTAACCCGAAGTGAAGCATTGGAATCTATTACTAGTGTCACAGGAATGGTTCAAAACATAGACAGTAAGAAGAGTCAGTTTTCTTGTACTTAAGTCGGCGTTGTGCCTTTTGTATTTAATTACAATGCAATATCTGTGTTTCATCGTCAATAAGAAGGTCAGAGGGATACAGTAACCTGAAGTGAAGCATCGGAATCTATAACTAGTGTCACATGAATGGTTCAATGCATAGACAGTAAGAAGTGTCAGTTATCTTGTACTTAAGTCGGTATTGTGCCTTTTGTATTTAATTCCGACGCAATATCCGTGTTTCATCTTCAATAAGAAGGTCAGAGGGATACAGTAAACCGGAAGTGAGGCATCGGAATCTATAACTAGTGTCACAGGAATGGTTCTAAACATAGACAGTAAGAAGAATCAGTTTTCTTGTACTTAAGTCGGAATTGTTCTTTTCTATTTAATTCCGATGCAATTTCTATGTTTCATCGTTAATAGGAGGGTCAGAGGGATAGAGTAAACCTGATGTGAAACATCGGAATCTATAACTAGTGTCACAGGAATGGGTCAAATCATAGACACTAAGAAGAGTCAGTTCTCTTGTGCTTAAGTCGGCATTGTGCTTTTCGTATTTAATTCCGAAGAAATTTCTGTGATTCATCGTCAATAAGCAGGTCCGAGGGATACAGTAAACCTGGAGTAAAGCATCGGAACCTATAACTAGTGTCACGTGAATGGTTCAAAACATAGACAGTAAGAAGAGTCAGTTTTCTTGTACTTAAGTCGGCGTTTTCATTTTTGTATTTAATTCCGATGCAATTTCTGTGTTTCATCGTCAATAACAAGGTCATAGGGATACAGTAAACCTGAAGTGAATCATCAGAATCTACAACATGTGAGACAGGAATGGTTCAAAACATAGACACTAAGAAGAGTCAGTTTTCTTGTACTTAAATCGGCATTGTGCCTTTTGTGTTTAATTCCTATGCAATTTCGGTGTTTCATCGTCAATAACAAGGTCAGAGGGATACAGTAAACCTGAAGTGAAGCATCGGAATATATAACTAGTGCCACAGGAATGGTTCAAAACATAGACAGTAAGAACAGTCAGTTTTCTTGTACTTAAGTCGGCATTGTGCTTTTTGTATTTAATTCCGATGCAATTTCTGTGTTTCATCGTCAATACGAAGGTCAGAGGGATACAGTAAACCTGAAGTGAAGCATCGGAATCTATAACTAGTGTCACATCTATGGTTCAAACATTGGCAGTAAGAAGAGTTAGTTTTCTTGTACATAAGTCGGCATTGTGCCTTTTGTATTTACTTCTGATGCAATTTCTGTGTTTCATCGTCAATAAGAAGGTCAGGGGGATACAGTAAACCTGAAGTGAAGCATCGGAATCTATAACTAGTGTCACATGAATGGTTCAAAGCATAGACAGTAACAAGTGTCAGTTATCTTGTCCTTAAGTCGGCATTGTGCCTTTTGTATTTAATTCCGATGCAATTTCTGTGTTTCATCGTCAATAACAAGGTCAGAGGGATACAGTAAACGTGAAGTGAAGCATCGGAATCTATAACTAGTGTCACAGGAATGGTTCAAAACACAGACAGTAAGATGAATCAGTTTTCTTGTATTTAAGCCGGAATTGTTCCTTTTCTATTTAATTCCGATGCAATTTCTATGTTTCATCGTCAATAAGAAGGTCAGAGGGATAGAGTATTACCTGAAGTGAAACATGAGAATCTATAAGTAGTGTCACATTAATGGATCAAAACATAGACAGTAAGAAGAGACAGTTTTCTTGTACTTAAGTCTGCATTGTGCCTTTTGTATTTAATTCCGATGCAATATCTGTGTTTCATCGTCAATAAGAAGGTCAGAGGGATACAGTAAACCTGAAGTGAAGCATCGGAATCTATAACTAGTGTCACAGGAATGGTTCAAAACATAGACAGTAAGAAGAGTCAGTTTTCTTGTACTTACATCGGCATTGTGCCTCTTGCATTTAATTCCGATGCTATATCTGTGTTTCATTGTCAATAAGAAGGTCAGAGGAATACAGTAAACCTGAAGTGAAGCATCAGAATCTATAACTAGTGTCACAGGAATGGTTCAAACGTAGACAGTAAGAGGAGTCAGTTTTCTTGTACTTAAGTCGGCATTGTGCTTTTTGTATTTAATTCCGAAGCAATTTCTGTCTTTCATCGTCAATAAGAAGGTCAGAGGGATACAGTAAACCTGAAGTGAAGCATCGGAATCTATAACTAGTGTCACATCAATGGTTCAAAACATAGACTGTAAGAAGAGTCAGTTTTCTTGTACTTAAGTCGGCGTTGTGCCTTTTGTATTTAATTCCGATGCAAGTTCTGTGTCTCATCGTCAATAAGAAGGTCAGAGGGATACAGTAAACCTGAAGTGAAGCATCGGAATCTATAATTAGTGTCGCAGGAATGGTTCAAACATAGACAGTAAGAGAAGTCAGTTCTCTTGTACTTAAGTCGGCATTGTGCCTTTTGTATTTAATTCCGATGCAATTTCAGTGTTTCATCGTCAATAAGAAGGTCAGAGAGATACAGTAAACCCGAAGTGAAGCATGGAATCTATTACTAGTTTCACAGGAATGGTTCAAAACATAGACAGTAATAAGAGTCAGTTTTCTTGTACTTAAGTCGGCGTTGTGCCTCTTGTATTTAATTCCGATGCAATTTCTGTGTTTCATCGTCAATAAGAAGGTCAGAAGGATACAGTAAACCTGAAGTGAAGCATCGGAATCTATAACTAGTGTCACGTGAATGGTTCAAAACATAGACACTAAGAGGAGTCAGTTATCTTCTACTTAAATCGGCATTGTGCCTTTTGTATTTAATTCAGATGCAATTTCTGTGTTTAATCGTCAATTTGAAGGTCAGAGGGATACAGTAAACCTGAAGTGAAGCATCGGAATCTATTACTAGTGTCACAGGAATGGTTCAAAACATAGACAGTAAGAAGAGTCAGTTTTCTAGTACTTAAGTCGGCGTTGTGCCTTTTGTATTTAATTCCGATGCAAGTTCTGTGTCTCATCGTCAATAAGAAGGTCAGAGGAATACAGTAAACCTGAAGTGAAGCATCGGAATCTATAACTAGTGTCGCAGGAATGGTTCAAACATAGACAGTAAGAGAAGTCAGTTCTCTTGTACTTAAGTCGGCATTGTGCATTTTGTATTTAATTCCGATGC
This sequence comes from Schistocerca americana, assembly GCF_021461395.2. Classification (NCBI taxonomy): domain Eukaryota; kingdom Metazoa; phylum Arthropoda; class Insecta; order Orthoptera; family Acrididae; genus Schistocerca; species Schistocerca americana. Next base: position 6,420,594 of record NC_060121.1, on the reverse strand, counting down.
AATTTCAGTGTTTCATCGTCAATAAGAAGGTCAGAGGGATACAGTGAACCTGAAGTGAAACATCGGAATCTATAACTAGTGTCACAGGAATGGTTCAAAACATAGACAGTAAGAAGTGTCAGTTATCTTGTACTTAAGTCGGTATTGTGCCTTTTGTATTTAATTCCGACGCAATATCCGTGTTTCACCTTCAATAAGAAGGTCAGAGGGATACAGTAAATCTGAAGTGAGGCATCGGAATCTATAACTAGTGTCACAGGAATGGTTCAAAACATAGACAGTAAGAAGAATCAGTCTTCTTGTACTTAAGTCGGAATTGCCCTTTTCTATTTAATTCCGATGCAATTTCTATGTTTCATCGTTAATAGGAGGGTCAGAGGGATAGAGTAAACCTGATGTGAAACATCGGAATCTATAACTAGTGTCACAGGAATGGGTCAAATCATAGACAGTAAGACGAGTCAGTTCTCTTGTGCTTAAGTCGGCATTGTGCTTTTCGTATTTAATTCCGAAGAAATTTCCGTGATTCATCGTCAGTAAGAAGGTCCGAGGGATACAGTAAACCTGGAGTAAAGCATCGGAATCTATAACTAGTGTCACGTGAATGGTTCAAAACATAGACAGTAAGAAGAGTCAGTTTTCTTGTACTTATGTCGGCGTTGTGCCTTTTGTATTTAATTCCGATGCAATTTCTGTGTTTCATCGTCAATAGGCAGGTCAGAGGGATACAGTAAACCTGAAGTGAAGCATCGGAATCTACAACTAGTGTGACAGGAATGGTTCAAAACATAGACACTAAGAAGAGTCAGTTTTCTTGTACTTAAATCGGCATTGTGCATTTTGTATTTAATTCCTATGCAATTTCTAAGTTTCATCGTCAATAACAAGGTCAGAGGGATACAGTAAACCTTAAGTGAAGCATCGGAATCTATAACTAGTGTCACATCTATGGTTCAAACATAGGCAGTAAGAAGAGTTAGTTTTCTTGTACATAAGTCGGCATTGTGCCTTTTGTATTTAATTCTGATGCAATTTCTGTGTTTCATCGTCAATAAGAAGGTCAGTGGGATACAGTAAACCTGAAGTGAAGCATCGGAATCTATAACTAGTGTCACATGAATGGTTCAAAGCATAGACAGTAACAAGTGTCAGTTATCTTGTACTTAAGTCGGCGTTGTGCCTTTTGTATCTAATTCCGATACAATTTCCTTGTTTCATCGTCAATAACAAGGTCAGAGGGATACAGTAAACGTGAAGTGAAGCATCGGAATCTATAACTAGTGTCACAGGAATGGTTCAAAACACAGACAGTAAGAAGAATCAGTTTTCTTGTACATAAGTCGTAATTGTTCCTTTTCTATTTAATTCCGATGCAATTTCTATGTTTCATCGTCAATAAGAAGGTCAGAGGGATAGAGTATTACCTGAAGTGAAACATCAGAATCTATAAGTAGTGTCACATTAATGGATCAAAACATAGACAGTAAGATGAGTCAGTTTTCTTGTACTTAAGTCGGCATTGTGCCTTTTGTATTTAATTCCGATGCAATATCTGTGTTTCATCGTCAATAAGAAGGTCAGAGGGATACAGTAAACCTGAAGTGAAGCATCGGAATCTATAACTAATGTCACAGGAATGGTTCAAAGCATAGACAGTAAGTAGAGTCAATTTTCTTGTACTTACGTCGGCATTGTGCCTCTTGCATTTAATTCCGATGCAATATCTGTGTTTCATCGTCAATAAGAAGGTCAGAAGAATACAGTAAACCTGAAGTGAAGCATCGGAATCTATAACTAGTGTCACAGGAATGGTTCAAACGTAGACAGTAAGAGGAGTCAGTTTTCTCGTACTTAAGTCGGCATTGTGCTTTTTGTATTTAATTCCGAAGCAATTTCTGTCTTTCATCGTCAATAAGAAGGTCAGAGGGATACAGTAAACCTGAAGTGAAGCATCGGAATCTATAACTAGTGTCACATCAATGGTTCAAACATCGGCAGTAAGAAGAGTCAGTTTTCTGGTACATAAGTCGGCATTGTGCCTTTAATATTTAATTCTGATGCAATTTCTGTGTTTCATCATCAATAAGAGGGTCAGAGGGATACATTAAACCTGAAGTGAAGCATCGGAATCTATAACTAGTGTAACAGGAATGGATCAAAACATAGACAGTAAGAAGAGTCAGTTTTCTTGTACCTAAGTCGGCATTGTGCCTTTTGTATTTAATTCCGATGCAATTTCTGTGTTTCATCGTCAATAAGAAGGTCAGAGGGATACAGTAAACCTGAAGTGAAGCATCGTAATCTATAACTAGTGTCACATCAATGGTTCAAACGTCGGCAGTAAGAAGAGTCAGTTTTCTTGTACATAAGTCGGCATTGTGCCTTTTGTATTTAATTCTGATGCAATTTCTGTGTTTCATCGTCAATAAGAAGGTCAGAGGGATACAGTAAACCTGAAGTGAAGCATCGGAATCTATAACTAGTGTCACATGAATGGTTCAAAGCATAGACAGTAAGAAGAGTCAGTTATATTGTACTTAAGTCGGTATTGGGCCTATTGTATTTAATTCCGATGCAATTTCTGTGTTTCATCGTCAATAAGAAGGTCAGAGGGATACAGTAAACGTGAAGTGAGGCATCGGAATCTATAACTAGTGTCGCAGGAATGGTTCAAACATAGACAGTAAGAGAAGTCAGTTCTCTTGTACTTAAGTCAGCATTGTGCATTTTGTATTTAATTCCGATGCAATTTCAGTGTTTCATCGTCAATAAGAAGGTCAGAGGGATTCAGTGAACCTGAAGTGAAACATCGGAATCTATAACTAGTGTCACAGGAATGGTTCAAAACATAGACAGTAAGAAGTGTCAGTTATCTTGTACTTAAGTCGGTATTGTGCCTTTTGTATTTAATTCCGACGCAATATCCGTGTTTCACCTTCAATAAGAAGGTCAGAGGGATACAGTAAATCTGAAGTGAGGCATCGGAATCTATAACTAGTGTCACAGGAATGGTTCAAAACATAGACAGTAAGAAGAATCAGTTTTCTTGTACTTAAGTCGGAATTGCCCTTTTCTATTTAATTCCGATGCAATTTCTATGTTTCATCGTTAATAGGAGGGTCAGAGGGATAGAGTAAACCTGATGTGAAACATCGGAATCTATAACTAGTGTCACAGGAATGGGTCAAATCATAGACAGTAAGACGAGTCAGTTCTCTTGTGCTTAAGTCGGCATTGTGCTTTTCGTATTTAATTCCGAAGAAATTTCCGTGATTCATCGTCAGTAAGAAGGTCCGAGGGATACAGTAAACCTGGAGTAAAGCATCGGAATCTATAACTAGTGTCACGTGAATGGTTCAAAACATAGACAGTAAGAAGAGTCAGTTTTCTTGTACTTATGTCGGCGTTGTGCCTTTTGTATTTAATTCCGATGCCATTTCTGTGTTTCATCGTCAATAGGCAGGTCAGAGGGATACAGTAAACCTGAAGTGAAGCATCGGAATCTACAACTAGTGTGACAGGAATGGTTCAAAACATAGACACTAAGAAGAGTCAGTTTTCTTGTACTTAAATCGGCATTGTGCATTTTGTATTTAATTCCTATGCAATTTCTAAGTTTCATCGTCAATAACAAGGTCAGAGGGATACAGTAAACCTTAAGTGAAGCATCGGAATCTATAACTAGTGTCACATCTATGGTTCAAACATAGGCAGTAAGAAGAGTTAGTTTTCTTGTACATAAGTCGGCATTGTGCCTTTTGTATTTAATTCTGATGCAATTTCTGTGTTTCATCGTCAATAAGAAGGTCAGTGGGATACAGTAAACCTGAAGTGAAGCATCGGAATCTATAACTAGTGTCACAGGAATGGTTCAAAACACAGACAGCAGACAGTAAGAAGAATCAGTTTTCTTGTACATAAGTCGTAATTGTTCCTTTTCTATTTAATTCCGATGCAATTTCTATGTTTCATCGTCAATAAGAAGGTCAGAGGGATAGAGTATTACCTGAAGTGAAACATCAGAATCTATAAGTAGTGTCACACTAATGGATCAAAACATAGACAGTAAGAAGAGTCAGTTTTCTTGTACTTAAGTCGGCATTGTGCCTTTTGTATTTAATTCCGATGCAATATCTGTGTTTCATCGTCAATAAGAAGGTCAGAGGGATACAGTAAACCTGAAGTGAAGCATTGGAATCTATAACTAGTGTTACAGGAATGGTTCAAAACATAGACAGTAAGAAGAGTCAATTTTCTTGTACTTACGTCGGCATTGTGCCTCTTGCATTTAATTCCGATGCAATATCTGTGTTTCATCGTCAATAAGAAGGTCAGAGGAATACAGTAAACCTGAAGTGAAGCATCGGAATCTATAACTAGTGTCACAGGAATGGTTCAAACGTAGACAGTAAGAGGAGTCAGTTTTCTTGTACTTAAGTCGGCATTGTGCTTTTTGTATTTAATTCCGAAGCAATTTCTGTCTTTCATCGTCAATAAGAAGGTCAGAGAGATACAGTAAACCTGAAGTGAAGCATCGGAATCTATAACTAGTGTCACATCAATGGTTCAAACATCGGCAGTAAGAAGAGTCAGTTTTCTGGTACATAAGTCGGCATTGTGCCTTTAATATTTAATTCTGATGCAATTTCTGTGTTTCATCATCAATAAGAGGGTCAGAGGGATACAGTAAACCTGAAGTGAAGCATCGGAATCTATAACTAGTGTCACAGGAATGGATCAAAACATAGACAGTAAGAAGAGTCAGTTTTCTTGTACCTAAGTCGGCATTGTGCCTTTTGTATTTAATTCCGATGCAATTTCTGTGTTTCATCGTCAATAAGAAGGTCAGAGGGATACAGTAAACCTGAAGTGAAGCATCGGAATCTATAACTAGTGTCACATCAATGGTTCAAACGTCGGCAGTAAGAAGAGTCAGTTTTCTTGTACATAAGTCGGCATTGTGCCTTTTGTATTTAATTCTGATGCAATTTCTGTGTTTCATCGTCAATAAGAAGGTCAGAGGGATACAGTAAACCTGAAGTGAAGCATCGGAATCTATAACTAGTGTCACATGAATGGTTCAAAGCATAGACAGTAAGAAGAGTCAGTTATATTGTACTTAAGTCGGTATTGGGCCTATTGTATTTAATTCCGATGCAATTTCTGTGTTTCATCGTCAATAAGAAGGTCAGAGGGATACAGTAAACGTGAAGTGAGGCATCGGAATCTATAAATAGTGTCACAGGAATGGTTCAAAACATAGACAGTAAGTAGAGTCAGTTATCTTGTACTTCAGTCGACATTGTGCCTTTTGTATTTAATTCCGATGCAATTTCAGTGTTTCATCAACAATCAAAAGGTCAGAGGGATACAGTAAACCTGAAGTGAAGCATCGGAATCTATAACTAGTGTCACAGGAATGGTTCAAAACTTAGACAGTACGAAGAGTCCGTTTCCTTGTACTTAAGTCGGCATTGTGCCTTTTGTATTTAATTACAATGCAATATCTGTGTTTCATCGTCAATAAGAAGGTCAGAGGGATACAGTAAACCTGAAGTGAAGCATCGGAATCTATAACTAGTGTCACATGGATGGTTCAAAACATAGACAGTATGAAGAGTCAGTTTTCCTGTACTTAAGTCGGCATTGTGCCTTTTGTATTTAATTCCGATGCAATTTCTGTGTTTCATCGTCAATAAGAAGGTCAGAGGGATACAGTAACCCTGAAGTGAAGCATCGGAATCTATAACTAGTGTCACAGGAATGGGTCAAAACATAGACAGTAAGAAGAGTCAGTTTTCTCGTACTTAAGTCGGTATTGTGCCTTTTGTATTTAATTCCGATGCAATATCCGTGTTTCCTCGTCAATAAGAAGGTCAGAGGGATACAGTAAACCTGAAGTGAAGCATCGGAATCTATAACTAGTGTCACAGGAATGGTTCAAAACATAGACAGTAAGAAGAATCAGTTTTCTTGTACTTAAGTCGGCATTGTGCTTTTTGTATTTAATTCCGAAGCAATTTCTGTCTTTCATCGTCAATAAGAAGGTCAGAGGGATACAGTAAACCTGAAGTGAAGCATCGGAATCTATAACTAGTGTCACATCAATGGTTCAAACATCGGCAGTAAGAAGAGTCAGTTATCATGTACTTCAGTCGACATTGTGCCTTTTGTATTTAATTCCGATGCAATTTCAGTGTTTCATCAACAATCAAAAGGTCAGAGGGATACAGTAAACCTGAAGTGAAGCATCGGAATCTATAACTAGTGTCACAGGAATGGTTCAAAACTTAGACAGTACGAAGAGTCCGTTTCCTTGTACTTAAGTCGGCATTGTGCCTTTTGTATTTAATTACAATGCAATATCTGTGTTTCATCGTCGATAAGAAGGTCAGAGGGATACAGTAAACCTGAAGAGAAGCATCGGAATCTATAACTAGTGTCACAGGAATGGGTCTAAACATAGACAGTAAGAAGAGTCAGTTTTCTCGTACTTAAGTCGGTATTGTGCCTTTTGTATTGAATTCCGATGCAATATCCGTGTTTCATCGTCAATAAGAAGGTCAGAGGGATACAGTAAACCTGAAGTGAAGCATCGGAATCTATAACTAGTGTCACAGGAATGGTTCAAAACATAGGCAGTAAGAAGAATCAGTTTTCTTGTACTTAAGTCGGAATTGTTCCTTTTCTATTGAATTCCGATGCAATTTCTATGTTTCATCGTCAATAAGAAGGTCAGATGGATAGAGTAAACCTGAAGTGAAACATCGGAATCTATAACTAGTGTCACAGGAATGGATCAAAACATAGAGAGTAAGAAGAGTCAGTTTTCTTGTACTTAAGTCGGCATTGTGCTTTTTGTATTTAATTCCGAAGCAATTTCTGTGTTTCATCGTCAATAAGAAGTTCCGAGGGATACAGTAAACCTGGAGTAATGCATTGGAATCTATAACTAGTGTCACGTGAATGGTTCAAAACATAGACACTAAGAAGAGTCATTTTTCTTGTACTTAAATCGGCATTGTGCCTTTTGTATTTAATTCCGATGCTATTTCTGTGTTTCATCGTCAGTAAGAAGGTCAGAGGGATACAGTAAACCTGAAGTGAAGCATCGGAATCTATAACTAGTGTCACAGGAGTGGTTCAAAACATAGACAGTAAGAAGAGTCAGTTTTTCTTGTACTTAAGTCGGCGTTGTGCCTTTTGTATTTAATTCCGATGCATGGTCTGTGTTTTATCGTCAATAAGAAGGGCAGAGGGATACAGTAAACCTGAAGTGAAGCATCGGAATCTATAACTAGTGTCGCAGGAATGGTTCAAACATAGACAGTAAGAGGAGTCAGTTTTCTTGTACTTAAGTCATCATTGTGCCTTTAGTATTTAATTCCGAAGCAATTTCTGTGTTTCAACGTCAATAGGGAGGTCAGAGGGATACAGTAAACCTGAAGTGAAGCATCGGAATCTATAACTAGTGTCACAGGAATGGTTCAAATCATAGACAGTAAGGAGAGTCAGTTTTCTTGTACTTAAGTCGGCATTGTGCCTTTTGTATTTAATTCCGAAGCAATTTCTGTGTTTCATCGTCAATAAGACGGTCAGAGGGATACAGTAAACCTGAAGTGAAGCATCGGAATCTATAACTAGTGTCACAGGAATGGTTCAGAACATAGACAGTAAGAAGAGTCAGTTTTCTTGTACTTAAGTCGGCATTGTGGCTTTTGTATTTAATTCCGATGCAATATCTGTGTTTCATTGTCAATAAGAAGGTCGGAGGGATACAGTAAACCTGAAGTGAAGCATCGGAATCTATAACTAGTGTCACAGGAATGGTTCAAAACATAGACAGTAAGAAGAGTCAGTTTTTTTGTACTTAAGTCGGCATTGTGCCTTTTGTATTTAATTCCCATGCAATATCTGTGTTTCATCGTCAATAAGTAGGTCAGAGGGATACAGTAAACCTGAAGTGAAGCAGCGGAATCTATAACTAGTGTCGCAGGAATGGTTCAAACATAGACAGTAAGAGAAGTCAGTTCTCTTGTACTTAAGTCGGCATTGTGCCTTTTGTATTTAATTCCGATGCAATTTCTGTGTCTCATCGTCAATAAGAAGGTCAGAGGGATACAGTGAACCTGAAGTGAAGCATCGGAATCTGTAACTAGTGTCACAGGAATGGTTCAAAACATAGACATTAAGAAGAGTCAGTTTTCTTCAACATAATGCGGAATCTATAACTAGTGTCACATGAATGGTTCAAAGCATAGACAGTAGGAAGTGTCAGTTATCTTGTACTTAAGTCGGTATTGTGCCTTTTGTGTTTAATTCCGACGCAATATCCGTGTTTCATCTTCAATAAGAAGGTCAGAGGGATACAGTAAACCTGAAGTGAGGCATCGGAATCTATAACTAGTGTCACAGGAATGGTTCAAAACATAGACAGTAAGAAGAATCATGTTTCTTGTACTTAAGTCGGAATTGTTCTTTTCTATTTAATTCCGATGCAATTTCTATGTTTCATCGTTAATAAGAAGGTCAGAGGGATAGAGTAAACCTGATGTGAAACATCGGAATCTATAACTAGTGTCACAGGAATGGGTCAAATCATAGACAGTAAGAAGAGTCAGTTCTCTTGTGCTTAAGTCGGCATTGTGCTTTTCGTATTTAATTCCGAAGAAATTTCTGTGATTCATCGTCAATAAGAAGGTCCGAGGGATACAGTAAACCTGGAGTAAAGCATCGGAATCTATAACTAGTGTCACGTGAATGGTTCAAAACATAGACAGTAAGAAGAGTCAGTTTTCTTGTACTTAAGTCGGCGTTGTGCCTTTTGTATTTAATTCCGATGCAATTTCTGTGTTTCATCGTCAATAGGAAGGTCAGAGGGATACAGTAAACCTGATGTGAAGCATCGGAATCTACAACTAGTGTGACAGGAATGGTTCAAACATAGACACTAAGAAGAGTCAGTTTTCTTGTACTTAAATCGGCATTGTGCCTTTTGTATTTAATTCCGATGCAATTTCTGCGTTTCATCGTCAATAACAAGGTCAGAGGGATACAGTAAACCTGAAGTGAAGCATCGGAATCTATAATTAGTGTCACATCTATGGTTCAAACATAGGCAGTAAGAAGAGTTAGTTTTCTTGTACATAAGTCGGCATTGTGCCTTTGTATTTAATTCTGATGCAATTTCTGTGTTTCATCGTCAATAAGAAGGTCAAAGAGATACAGTAAACCCGAAGTGAAGCATCGGAATCTATAACTAGTGTCACAGGAATGGTTCAAAGCATAGACAGTAAGTAGAGTCAATTTTCTTGTACTTACGTCGGCATTGTGCCTCTTGCATTTAATTCCGATGCAATATCTGTGTTTCATCGTCAATAAGAAGGTCAGAGGAATACAGTAAACCTGAAGTGAAGCATCGGAATCTATAACTAGTGTCACAGGAATGGTTCAAACGTAGACAGTAAGAGGAGTCAGTTTTCTTGTACTTAAGTCGGCATTGTGCTTTTTGTATTTAATTCCGAAGCAATTTCTGTCTTTCATCGTCAATAAGAAGGTCAGAGGGATACAGTAAACCTGAAGTGAAGCATCGGAATCTATAACTAGTGTCACATCAATGGTTCAAACATCGGCAGTAAGAAGAGTCAGTTTTCTGGTACATAAGTCGGCATTGTGCCTTTAATATTTAATTCTGATGCAATTTCTGTGTTTCATCATCAATAAGAAGGTCAGAGGGATACAGTAAACCTGAAGTGAAGCATCGGAATCTATAACTAGTGTCACATGAATGGTTCAAAGCATAGACTGTAAGAAGTGTCAGTTATCTTGTACTTAAGTCGGTATTGTGCCTATAGTATTTAATTCCGATGCAATTTCTGTGTTTCATCGTCAATAAGAAGGTCAGAGGGATACAGTAAACGTGAAGTGAGGCATCGGAATCTATAACTAGTGTCACAGGAATGGTTCAAAACATAGACAGTAAGTAGAGTCAGTTATCTTGTACTTCAGTCGACATTGTGCCTTTTGTATTTAATTCCGATGCAATTTCTATGTTTCATCGTCAATAAGAAGGTCAGAGGGATAGAGTATTACCTGAAGTGAAACATCAGAATCTATAACTAGTGTCACAGGAATGGATCAAAACATAGCCAGTAAGAAGAGTCAGTTTTCTTGTACTTAAGTCGGCATTGTGCCTTTTGTATTTAATTCCGATGCAATTTCTGTGTTTCATCGTCAATAAGAAGGTCAGAGGGATACAGTAAACCTGAAGTGAAGCATCGGAATCTATAACTAGTGTCACATCAATGGTTCAAACGTCGGCAGTAAGAAGAGTCAGTTTTCTTGTACATAAGTCGGCATTGTGCCTTTTGTATTTAATTCTGATGCAATTTCTGTGTATCATCGTCAATAAGAAGGTCAGAGGGATACAGTAAACCTGAAGTGAAGCATCGGAATCTATAACTAGTGTCACATGAATGGTTCAAAGCATAGACAGTAAGAAGAGTCAGTTTTATTGTACTTAAGTCGGTATTGGGCCTATTGTATTTAATTCCGATGCAATTTCTGTGTTTCATCGTCAATAAGAAGGTCAGAGGGATACAGTAAACGTGAAGTGAGGCATCGGAATCTATAAATAGTGTCACAGGAATGGTTCAAAACATAGACAGTAAGTAGAGTCAGTTATCTTGTACTTCAGTCGACATTGTGCCTTTTGTATTTAATTCCGATGCAATTTCAGTGTTTCATCAACAATCAAAAGGTCAGAGGGATACAGTAAACCTGAAGTGAAGCATCGTAATCTATAACTAGTGTCACAGGAATGGTTCAAAACTTAGACAGTACGAAGAGTCCGTTTCCTTGTACTTAAGTCGGCATTGTGCCTTTTGTATTTAATTACAATGCAATATCTGTGTTTCATCGTCAATAAGAAGGTCAGAGGGATACAGTAAACCTGAAGTGAAGCATCGGAATCTATAACTAGTGTCACATGAATGGTTCAAAACATAGACAGTATGAAGAGTCAGTTTTCCTGTACTTAAGTCGGCATTGTGCCTTTTGTATTTAATTCCGATGCAATTTCTGTGTTTCATCGTCAATAAGAAGGTCAGAGGGATACAGTAAACCTGAAGTGAAGCATCGGAATCTATAACTAGTGTCACAGGAATGGGTCAAAACATAGACAGTAAGAAGAGTCAGTTTTCTCGTACTTAAGTCGGTATTGTGCCTTTTGTATTTAATTCCGATGCAATATCCGTGTTTCCTCGTCAATAAGAAAGTCAGAGGGATACAGTAAACCTGAAGTGAAGCATCGGAATCTGTAACTAGTGTCACAGGAATGGTTCAAAACATAGACAGTAAGAAGAATCAGTTTTCTTGTACTTAAGTCGGCATTGTGCTTTTTGTATTTAATTCCGAAGCAATTTCTGTCTTTCATCGTCAATAAGAAGGTCAGAGGGATACAGTAAACCTGAAGTGAAGCATCGGAATCTATAACTAGTGTCACATCAATGGTTCAAACATCGGCAGTAAGAAGAGTCAGTTTTCTTGTACATAAGTCGGCATTGTGCCTTTTGTATTTAATTCTCATGCAATTTCTGTGTTTCATCGTCAATAAGAAGGTCAGAGGGATACAGTAAACCTGAAGTGAAGCATCGGAAACTATAACTAGTGTCACATGAATGGTTCAAAGCATAGACAGTAAGAAGTGTCAGTTATCTTGTACTTAAGTCGGTATTGTGCCTATTGTATTTAATTCCGATGCAATTTCTGTGTTTCATCGTCAATAAGAAGGTCAGAGGGATACAGTAAACGTGAAGTGAGGCATCGGAATCTATAACTAGTGTCACAGGAATGGTTCAAATCATAGACAGTAAGTAGAGTCAGTTATCATTTACTTCAGTCGACATTGTGCCTTTTGTATTTAATTCCGATGCAATTTCAGTGTTTCATCAACAATCAAAAGGTCAGAGGGATACAGTAAACCTGAAGTGAAGCATCGGAATCTATAACTAGTGTCACAGGAATGGTTCAAAACTTAGACAGTACGAAGAGTCCGTTTCCTTGTACTTAAGTCGGCATTGTGCCTTTTGTATTTAATTACAATGCAATATCTGTGTTTCATCGTCAATAGGAAGGTCAGAGGGATACAGTAAACCTGAAGTGAAGCATCGGAATCTATAACTAGTGTCAGATGAATGGTTCAAAACATAGACAGTATGAAGAGTCAGTTTTCCTGTACTTAAGTCTGCATTGTTCCTTTTGTATTTAATTCCGATGCAATTTCTGTGTTTCATCGTCAATAAGAAGGTCAGAGGGATACAGTAAACCTGAAGAGATGCATCGGAATCTGTAACTAGTGTCACAGGAATGGGTCAAAACATAGACAGTAAGAAGAGTCAGTTTTCTCGTACTTAAGTCGGTATTGTGCCTTTTGTATTTAATTCCGATGCAATATCCGTGTTTCATCGTCAATAAGAAGGTCAGAGGGATACAGTAAACCTGAAGTGAAGCATCGGAATCTATAACTAGTGTCACAGGAATGGTTCAAAACATAGGCAGTAAGAAGAATCAGTTTTCTTCTACTTAAGTCGGAATTGTTCCTTTTCTATTGAATTCCGATGCAATTTCTACGTTTCATCGTCAATAAGAAGGTCAGATGGATAGAGTAAACCTGAAGTGAAACATCGGAATCTATAACTAGTGTCACAGGAATGGATCAAAACATAGAGAGTAAGAAGAGTCAGTTCTCTTGTACTTCAGTCGGCATTGTGCTTTTTGTATTTAATTCCGAAGCAATTTCTGTGTTTCATCGTCAATAAGAAGTTCCGAGGGATACAGTGAACCTGGAGTAATGCATTGGAATCTATAACTAGTGTCACGTGAATGGTTCAAAACATAGACACTAAGAAGAGTCATTTTTCTTGTACTTAAATCGGCATTGTGCCTTTTGTATTTAATTCCGATGCTATTTCTGTGTTTCATCGTCAGTAAGAAGGTCAGAGGGATACAGTAAACCTGAAGTGAAGCATCGGAATCTATAACTAGTGTCACAGGAATGGTTCAAAACATAGACAGTAAGAAAAGTCAGTTTTTCTTGTACTTAAGTCGGCGTTGTGCCTTTTGTATTTAATTCCGATGCATGGTCTTTGTTTTATCGTCAATAAGAAGGTCAGAGGGGTACAGTAAACCTGAAGTGAAGCATCGGAATCTATAACTAGTGTCGCAGGAATGGTTCAAACATAGACAGTAAGAGGAGTCCGTTTTCTTGTACTTAAGTCATCATTGTGCCTTTAGTATTTAATTCCGAAGCAATTTCTGTGTTTCAACGTCAATAGGGAGGACAGAGGGATACAGTAAACCTGAAGTGAAGCATCGGAATCTATAACTAGTGTCACAGGAATGGTTCAAAACATAGACAGTAAGGAGAGTCAGTTTTCTTGTACTTAAGTCGGCATTGGGCCTTTTGTATTTAATTCCGAAGCAATTTCTGTGTTTCATCGTCAATAAGACGGTCAGAGGGATACAGTAAACCTGAAGTGAAGCATCGGAATCTATAACTAGTGTCACAGGAATGGTTCAGAACATAGACAGTAAGAAGAGTCAGTTTTCTTGTACTTAAGTCGGCATTGTGTCTTTTGTATTTAATTCCGATGCAATATCTATGTTTCATTGTCAATAAGAAGGTCGGAGGGATACAGTAAACCTGAAGTGAAGCATCGGAATCTATAACTAGTGTCACAGGAATGGTTCAAAACATAGACAGTAAGAAGAGTCAGTTTTTTTGTACTTAAGTCGGCATTGTGCCTTTTGTATTTAATTCCCATGCAATATCTGTGTTTCATCGTCAATAAGTAGGTCAGAGGGATACAGTAAACCTGAAGTGAAGCAGCGGAATCTATAACTAGTGTCGCAGGAATGGTTCAAACATAGACAGTAAGAGAAGTCAGTTCTCTTGTACTTAAGTCGGCATTGTGCCTTTTGTATTTAATTCCGATGCAATTTCTGTGTCTCATCGTCAATAAGAAGGTCAGAGGGATACAGTGAACCTGAAGTGAAGCATCGGAATCTGTAACTAGTGTCACAGGAATGGTTCAAAACATAGACAGTAAGAAGAGTCAGTTTTCTTCAACATAATGCGGAATCTATAACTAGTGTCACATGAATGGTTCAAAGCATAGACAGTAGGAAGTGTCAGTTATCTTGTACTTAAGTCGGTATTGTGCCTTTTGTGTTTAATTCCGACGCAATATCCGTGTTTCATCTTCAATAAGAAGGTCAGAGGGATACAGTAAACCTGAAGTGAGGCATCGGAATCTATAACTAGTGTCACAGGAATGGTTCAAAACATAGACAGTAAGAAGAATCATTTTTCTTGTACTTAAGTCGGAATTGTTCTTTTCTATTTAATTCCGATGCAATTTCTATGTTTCATCGATAATAAGAAGGTCAGAGGGATAGAGTAAACCTGATGTGAATCATCGGAATCTATAACTAGTGTCACAGGAATGGGTCAAATCATAGACAGTAAGAAGAGTCAGTTCTCTTGTGCTTAAGTCGGCATTGTGCTTTTCGTATTTAATTCCGAAGAAATTTCTGTGATTCATCGTCAATAAGAAGGTCCGAGGGATACAGTAAACCTGGAGTAAAGCATCGGAATCTATAACTAGTGTCACGTGAATGGTTCAAAACATAGACAGTAAGAAGAGTCAGTTTTCTTGTACTTAAGTCGGCGTTGTGCCTTTTGTATTTAATTCCGATGCAATTTCTGTGTTTCATCGTCAATAGGAAGGTCAGAGGGATACAGTAAACCTGATGTGAAGCATCGGAATCTACAACTAGTGTGACAGGAATGGTTCAAATCATAGACACTAAGAAGAGTCAGTTTTCTTGTACTTAAATCGGCTTTGTGCCTTTTGTATTTAATTCCGATGCAATTTCTGTGTTTCATCGTCAATAACAAGGTCAGAGGGATACAGTAAACCTGAAGTGAAGCATCGGAATCTATAACTAGTGTCACATCTATGGTTCAAACATAGGCAGTAAGAAGAGTTAGTTTTCTTGTACATAAGTCGGCATTGTGCCTTTGTATTTAATTCTGATGCAATTTCTGTGTTTCATCGTCAATAAGAAGGTCAAAGAGATACAGTAAACCCGAAGTGAAGCATCGGAATCTATTACTAGTGACACAGGAATGGTTCAAAACATAGATAGTAAGAAGAGTCAGTTTTCTTGTACTTAAGTCGGCGTTGCGCCTTTTGTATTTAATTCCGATGCAATTTCTGTGTTTCATCGTCAATAAGAAGGTCAGAGGGATACAGTGAACCTGAAGTGAAGCATCGGAATCTATAACTAGTGTCACAGGAATGGTTCAAATCATAGACAGTAAGAAGAGTCAGTTTTCTTCAACTTAAGTCGGCAATGTGCCTTTTGTATTTAATTCCGATGCAATTTCTGTGTTTCATCGTCAGTAAGAAGGTCAGAGGGATACAGTAAACCTGAAGTGAAGCATCGGAATCTATAACTAGTGTCACATGAATGGTTCAAAGCATAGACAGTAAGAAGTGTCAGTTATCTTGTACTTAAGTCGGTATGGTGCCTTTTGTATTTAATTCCGACGCAATATCCATGTTTCATCTTCAATAAGAAGGTCAGAGGGATACAGTAAACCTGAAGTGAGGCATCGGAATCTATAACTAGTGTCACAGGAATGGTTCAAAACCTAGACAGAAAGAAGAATCAGTTTTCTTGTACTTAAGTCGGAATTGTACTTTTCTCTTTAATTCCGATGCAATTTCTATGTTTCATCGTTAATAAGAAGGTCAGAGGGATAGAGTAAACCTGATGTGAAACATCGGAAACTATAACTAGTGTCACAGGAATGGGTCAAATCATAGACACTAAGAAGAGTCATTTTTCTTGTACTTAAATCGGCATTGTGCCTTTTGTATTTAATTCCGATGCTATTTCTGTGTTTCATCGTCAGTAAGAAGGTCAGAGGGATACAGTAAACCTGAAGTGAAGCATCGGAATCTATAACTAGTGTCACAGGAATGGTTCAAAACATAGACAGTAAGAAGAGTCAGTTTTTCTTGTACTTAAGTCGGCGTTGTGCCTTTTGTATTTAATTCCGATGCATGGTCTGTGTTTTATCGTCAATAAGAAGGTCAGAGGGGTACAGTAAACCTGAAGTGAAGCATCGGAATCTATAACTAGTGTCACAGGAATGGTTCAAACATAGACAGTAAGAGGAGTCAGTTTTCTTGTACTTAAGTCATCATTGTGCCTTTAGTATTTAATTCCGAAGCAATTTCTGTGTTTCAACGTCAATAGGGAGGTCAGAGGGATACAGTAAACCTGAAGTGAAGCATCGGAATCTATAACTAGTGTCACAGGAATGGTTCAAAACATAGACAGTAAGGAGAGTCAGTTTTCTTGTACTTAAGTCGGCATTGTGCCTTTTGTATTTAATTCCGAAGCAATTTCTGTGTTTCATCGTCAATAAGACGGTCAGAGGGATACAGTAAACCTGAAGTGAAGCATCGGAATCTATAACTAGTGTCACAGGAATGGTTCAGAACATAGACAGTAAGAAGAGTCCGTTTTCTTGTACTTAAGTCGGCATTGTGGCTTTTGTATTTAATTCCGATGCAATTTCTGTGTTTCATCGTCAATAACAAGGTCAGAGGGAAACAGTAAACCTGAAGTAAAGCATCGGAATCTATAACTAGTGTCACATCTATGGTTCAAACATAGGCAGTAAGAAGAGATAGTTTTCTTGTACTTAAGTCGGCGTTGCGCCTTTTGTATTTAATACCGATGCAATTTCTGTGTTTCATCGTCAATAAGAATGTCAGAGAGGTACAGTAAACCCGAAGTGAAGCATCGGAATCTAGTACTAGGGTCACAGGAATGGTTCAAACATAGACAGTAAGAGGAGTCAGTTTTCTTGTACTTAAGTCGGCATTGTGCCTTTTGTATTTAACTCCGAATCAATTTCTGTGTTTCACCGTCAATAAGAAGGTCATGGGGTACAGTAAACCTGAAGTGAAGCTTCGGAATCTATAAGTAGTGTCAGAGGAATGGTTCAAAACATAGACGGTAATAAGAGTCAATTTTCTTGTACTTAAGTCGGCATTTTGCCTTTTTTATTTAATTCCGATGCAATTTCTGTGTTTCATCGTCAATAAGAAGGTCAGAGGGATACAGTAAACCTGAAGTGAAGCATCGGAATCAATAACTAGTGTCACAGGAATGGTTTAAACATAGACAGTAAGAAGTGTCCGTTTTCTTGCACTTAAGTCGGCATTGTGCCTTTTGTATTTAATTCCGATGCAATTTCTTTGTTTCATCGTCAATAAGAAGGTAAGAGGGATACAGTAAACCTGAAGTGAAGCATCGGAATCTATAACTAGTATCACATCAATGGTTCAAACATAGGCCGTAAGAAGAGTCAGTTTTCTTGTACATAAGTCAACATTGTGCCTTTTGTATTTAATTCCGATGCAATATCCGTGATTCATCTTCAATAAGAAGGTCAGAGGGATACAGTAAACCTAAAGTGAAGCATCGGAATCTATTACTAGTGTCACAGGAATGGTTCAAAACTTAGACAGTAAGAAGAGTCAGTTTTCTTGTACTTAATTCGGCATTGTGCCTTTTGTATTTAATTCCAATGCAATATCTGTGTTTCATCGTCAATAAGAAGGTCAGAGGGATACAGTAAACCTGAAGTGAAGCATCGGAATCTATAACTAGTGTCACATGAATGGTTCAAAACATAGACAGTAAGAAGAGTCAGTTTTCCTGTACTTAAAACGGCATTGTGCCTTATGTATTAATTTCCAATGCAATTTCTGTGTTTCATCGTCAATAAGAAGGTCAGAGGGATATAGTAAACCTGAAGTGAAGCATCGAAATCTAAAACTAATGCCACATGAATGGTTCAAAACATAGAGAGTAAGAAGAGTCAGTTATCTTGTACATAAGTCGGCATTGTGCCTTTTGTATTTAATTCCGATGCACTTTCTGTGTTTCATCGTCAATAAGTAGGTCAGAGGGATACAGTAAACCTGAAGTGAAGCATCGGAATCTATAACTAGTGTCACAGGAATGCGTCAAAACATAGACAGTAAGAAGAGTCAGTTTTCTCGTACTTAAGTCGGTATTGTGCCTTTTGTATTTAATTCCGATGCAAAATCAGTGTTTCATCTTCAATAAGGAGTTCAGAGGGATACAGTAAACCTGAAGTGAAGCATCGGAATCTATAACTAGTGTCACATGAATGGTTCAAAACATAGACAGTATGAAGAGTCAGTTTTCCTGTACTTAAGTCGGCATTGTGCCTTTTGTATTTAATTCCGATGCAATTTCTGTGTTTCATCGTCAATAAGAAGGTCAGAGGGATACAGTAAACCTGAAGTGAAGCATCGGAATCTATAACTAGTGTCACAGGAATGGGTCAAAACATAGACAGTAAGAAGAGTCAGTTTTCTCGTACTTAAGTCGGTATTGTGCCTTTTGTATTTAATTCCGATGCAATATCCGTGTTTCCTCGTCAATAAGAAGGTCAGAGGGATACAGTAAACCTGAAGTGAAGCATCGGAATCTATAACTAGTGTCACAGGAATGGTTCAAAACATAGACAGTAAGAAGAATCAGTTTTCTTGTACTTAAGTCGGCATTGTGCTTTTTGTATTTAATTCCGAAGCAATTTCTGTCTTTCATCGTCAATAAGAAGGTCAGAGGGATACAGTAAACCTGAAGTGAAGCATCGGAATCTATAACTAGTGTCACATCAATGGTTCAAACATCGGCAGTAAGAAGAGTCAGTTTTCTTGTACATAAGTCGGCATTGTGCCTTTTGTATTTAATTCTGATGCAATTTCTGTGTTTCATCGTCAATAAGAAGGTCAGAGGGATACAGTAAACCTGAAGTGAAGCATCGGAAACTATAACTAGTGTCACATGAATGGTTCAAAGCATAGACAGTAAGAAGTGTCAGTTATCTTGTACTTAAGTCGGTATTGTTCCTATTGTATTTAATTCCGATGCAATTTCTGTGTTTCATCGTCAATAAGAAGGTCAGAGGGATACAGTAAACGTGAAGTGAGGCATCGGAATCTATAACTAGTGTCACAGGAATGGTTCAAATCATAGACAGTAAGTAGAGTCAGTTATCATGTACTTCAGTCGACATTGTGCCTTTTGTATTTAATTCCGATGCAATTTCAGTGTTTCATCAACAATCAAAAGGTCAGAGGGATACAGTAAACCTGAAGTGAAGCATCGGAATCTATAACTAGTGTCACAGGAATGGTTCAAAACTTAGACAGTACGAAGAGTCCGTTTCCTTGTACTTAAGTCGGCATTGTGCCTTTTGTATTTAATTACAATGCAATATCTGTGTTTCATCGTCAATAAGAAGGTCAGAGGGATACAGTAAACCTGAAGTGAAGCATCGGAATCTATAACTAGTGTCAGATGAATGGTTCAAAACATAGACAGTATGAAGAGTCAGTTTTCCTGTACTTAAGTCTGCATTGTGCCTTTTGTATTTAATTCCGATGCAATTTCTGTGTTTCATCGTCAATAAGAAGGTCAGAGGGATACAGTAAACCTGAAGAGATGCATCGGAATCTGTAATTAGTGTCACAGGAATGGGTCAAAACATAGACAGTAAGAAGAGTCAGTTTTCTCGTACTTATGTCGGTATTGTGCCTTTTGTATTTAATTCCGATGCAATATCCGTGTTTCATCGTCAATAAGAAGGTCAGAGGGATACAGTAAACCTGAAGTGAAGCATCGGAATCTATAACTAGTGTCACAGGAATGGTTCAAAACATAGGCAGTAAGAAGAATCAGTTTTCTTCTATTTAAGTCGGAATTGTTCCTTTTCTATTGAATTCCGATGCAATTTCTATGTTTCATCGTCGATAAGAAGGTCAGATGGATAGAGTAAACCTGAAGTGAAACATCGGAATCTATAACTAGTGTCACAGGAATGGATCAAAACATAGAGAGTAAGAAGAGTCAGTTTTCTTGTACTTAAGTCGGCATTGTGCTTTTTGTATTTAATTCCGAAGCAATTTCTGTGTTTCATCGTCAATAAGAAGTTCCGAGGGATACAGTAAACCTGGAGTAATGCATTGGAATCTATAACTAGTGTCACGTGAATGGTTCAAAACATAGACACTAAGAAGAGTCATTTTTCTTGTACTTAAATCGGCATTGTGCCTTTTGTATTTAATTCCGATGCTATTTCTGTGTTTCATCGTCAGTAAGAAGGTCAGAGGGATACAGTAAACCTGAAGTGAAGCATCGGAATCTATAACTAGTGTCACAGGAATGGTTCAAAACATAGACAGTAAGAAGAGTCAGTTTTTCTTGTACTTAAGTCGGCGTTGTGCCTTTTGTATTTAATTCCGATGCATGGTCTGTGTTTTATCGTCAATAAGAAGGTCAGAGGGGTACAGTAAACCTGAAGTGAAGCATCGGAATCTATAACTAGTGTCGCAGGAATGGTTCAAACATAGACAGTAAGAGGAGTCAGTTTTCTTGTACTTAAGTCATCATTGTGCCTTTAGTATTTAATTCCGAAGCAATTTCTGTGTTTCAACGTCAATAGGGAGGTCAGAGGGATACAGTAAACCTGAAGTGAAGCATCGGAATCTATAACTAGTGTCACAGGAATGGTTCAAAACATAGACAGTAAGGAGAGTCAGTTTTCTTGTACTTAAGTCGGCATTGGGCCTTTTGTATTTAATTCCGAAGCAATTTCTGTGTTTCATCGTCAATAAGACGGTCAGAGGGATACAGTAAACCTGAAGTGAAGCATCGGAATCTATAACTAGTGTCACAGGAATGGTTCAGAACATAGACAGTAAGAAGAGTCAGTTTTCTTGTACTTAAGTCGGCATTGTGGCTTTTGTATTTAATTCCGATGCAATATCTGTGTTTCATTGTCAATAAGAAGGTCGGAGGGATACAGTAAACCTCAAGTGAAGCATCGGAATCTATAACTAGTGTCACAGGAATGGTTCAAAACATAGACAGTAAGAAGAGTCAGTTTTTCTGTACTTAAGTCGGCATTGTGCCTTTTGTATTTAATTCCCATGCAATATCTGTGTTTCATCGTCAATAAGTAGGTCAGAGGGATACAGTAAACCTGAAGTGAAGCAGCGGAATCTATAACTAGTGTCGCAGGAATGGTTCAAACATAGACAGTAAGAGAAGTCAGTTCTCTTGTACTTAAGTCGGCATTGTGCCTTTTGTATTTAATTCCGATGCAATTTCTGTGTCTCATCGTCAATAAGAAGGTCAGAGGGATACAGTGAACCTGAAGTGAAGCATCGGAATCTGTAGCTAGTATCACAGGAATGGTTCAAAACATAAACAGTAAGAAGAGTCAGTTTTCTTCAACATAATGCGGAATCTATAACTAGTGTCACATGAATGGTTCAAAGCATAGACAGTAGGAAGTGTCAGTTATCTTGTACTTAAGTCGGTATTGTGCCTTTTGTGTTTAATTCCGACGCAATATCCGTGTTTCATCTTCAATAAGAAGGTCAGAGGGATACAGTAAACCTGAAGTGAGGCATCGGAATCTATAACTAGTGTCACAGGAATGGTTCAAAACATAGACAGTAAGAAGAATCATTTTTCTTGTACTTAAGTCGGAATTGTTCTTTTCTATTTAATTCCGATGCAATTTCTATGTTTCATCGTTAATAAGAAGGTCAGAGGGATAGAGTAAACCTGATGTGAATCATCGGAATCTATAACTAGTGTCACAGGAATGGGTCAAATCATAGACAGTAAGAAGAGTCAGTTCTCTTGTGCTTAAGTCGGCATTGTGCTTTTCGTATTTAATTCCGAAGAAATTTCTGTGATTCATCGTCAATAAGAAGGTCCAAGGGATACAGTAAACCTGGAGTAAAGCATCGAAATCTATAACTAGTGTCACGTGAATGGTTCAAAACATAGACAGTAAGAAGAGTCAGTTTTCTTGTACTTAAGTCGGCGTTGTGCCTTTTGTATTTAATTCCGATGCAATTTCTGTGTTTCATCGTCAATAGGAAGGTCAGAGGGATACAGTAAACCTGATGTGAAGCATCGGAATCTACAACTAGTGTGACAGGAATGGTTCAAAACATAGAGACTAAGAAGAGTCAGTTTTCTTGTACTTAAATCGGCATTGTGCCTTTTGTATTTAATTCCGATGCAATTTCTGTGTTTCATCGTCAATAACAAGGTCAGAGGGATACAGTAAACCTGAAGTGAAGCATCGGAATCTATAACTAGTGTCACATCTATGGTTCAAACATAGGCAGTAAGAAGAGTTAGTTTTCTTGTACATAAGTCGGCATTGTGCCTTTGTATTTAATTCTGATGCAATTTCTGTGTTTCATCGTCAATAAGAAGGTCAGAGGGATACAGTAAACCTGAAGTGAAGCATCGGAATCTATAACTAGTGTCACATGAATGGTTCAAAGCATAGACAGTAAGAAGTGTCAGTTATCTTGTACTTAAGTCGGTATGGTGCCTTTTGTATTTAATTCCGACGCAATATCCATGTTTCATCTTCAATAAGAAGGTCAGAGGGATACAGTAAACCTGAAGTGAGGCATCGGAATCTATAACTAGTGTCACAGGAATGGTTCAAAACCTAGACAGAAAGAAGAATCAGTTTTCTTGTACTTAAGTCGGAATTGTACTTTTCTCTTTAATTCCGATGCATGGTCTGTGTTTTATCGTCAATAAGAAGGTCAGAGGGGTACAGTAAACCTGAAGTGAAGCATCGGAATCTATAACTAGTGTCGCAGGAATGGTTCAAACATAGACAGTAAGAGGAGTCAGTTTTCTTGTACTTAAGTCATCATTGTGCCTTTAGTATTTAAGTCCGAAGCAATTTCTGTGTTTCAACGTCAATAGGGAGGTCAGAGGGATACAGTAAACCTGAAGTGAAGCATCGGAATCTATAACTAGTGTCACAGGAATGGTTCAAAACATAGACAGTAAGGAGAGTCAGTTTTCTTGTACTTAAGTCGGCATTGTGCCTTTTGTATTTAATTCCGAAGCAATTTCTGTGTTTCATCGTCAATAAGACGGTCAGAGGGATACAGTAAACCTGAAGTGAAGCATCGGAATCTATAACTAGTGTCACAGGAATGGTTCAGAACATTGACAGTAAGAAGAGTCAGTTTTCTTGTACTTAAGTCGGCATTGTGGCTTTTGTATTTAATTCCGATGCAATTTCTGTGTTTCATCGTCAATAACAAGGTCAGAGGGAAACAGTAAACCTGAAGTAAAGCATCGGAATCTATAACTAGTGTCACATCTATGGTTCAAACATAGGCAGTAGGAAGAGATAGTTTTCTGTACTTAAGTCGGCGTTGCGCCTTTTGTATTTAATACCGATGCAATATCTGTGTTTCATCGTCAATAAGAATGTCAGAGAGGTACAGTAAACCCGAAGTGAAGCATCGGAATCTAGTACTAGGGTCACAGGAATGGTTCAAACATAGACAGTAGGAGGAGTCAGTTTTCTTGTACTTAAGTCGGCATTGTGCCTTTTGTATTTAACTCCGAATCAATTTCTGTGTTTCACCGTCAATAAGAAGGTCATGGGGTACAGTAAACCTGAAGTGAAGCTTCGGAATCTATAAGTAGTGTCAGAGGAATGGTTCAAAACATAGACGGTAATAAGAGTCAGTTTTCTTGTACTTAAGTCGGCATTTTGCCTTTTTTATTTAATTCCGATGCAATTTCTGTGTTTCATCGTCAATAAGAAGGTCAGAGGGATACAGTAAACCTGAAGTGAAGCATCGGAATCAATAACTAGTGTCACAGGAATGGTTTAAACATAGACAGTAAGAAGTGTCCGTTTTCTTGCACTTAAGTCGGCATTGTGCCTTTTGTATTTAATTCCGATGCAATTTCTTTGTTTCATCGTCAATAAGAAGGTAAGAGGGATACAGTAAACCTGAAGTGAAGCATCGGAATCTATAACTAGTATCACATCAATGGTTCAAACATAGGCCGTAAGAAGAGTCAGTTTTCTTGTACATAAGTCGACATTGTGCCTTTTGTATTTAATTCCGATGCAATATCCGTGATTCATCTTCAATAAGAAGGTCAGAGGGATACAGTAAACCTAAAGTGAAGCATCGGAATCTATTACTAGTGTCACAGGAATGGTTCAAAACTTAGACAGTAAGAAGAGTCAGTTTTCTTGTACTTAATTCGGCATTGTGCCTTTTGTATTTAATTCCAATGCAATATCTGTGTTTCATCGTCAATAAGAAGGTCAGAGGGATACAGTAAACCTGAAGTGAAGCATCGGAATCTATAACTAGTGTCACATGAATGGTTCAAAGCATAGACAGTAAGAAGAGTCAGTTTTCCTGTACTTAAAACGGCATTGTGCCTTATGTATTAATTTCCAATGCAATTTCTGTGTTTCATCGTCAATAAGAAGGTCAGAGGGCTATAGTAAACCTGAAGTGAAGCATCGAAATCTAAAACTAATGCCACATGAATGGTTCAAAACATAGAGAGTAAGAAGAGTCAGTTATCTTGTACATAAGTCGGCATTGTGCCTTTTGTATTTAATTCCGATGCACTTTCTGTGTTTCATCGTCAATAAGTAGGTCAGAGGGATACAGTAAACCTGAAGTGAAGCATCGGAATCTATAACTAGTGTCATAGGAATGCGTCAAAACATAGACAGTAAGAAGAGTCAGTTTTCTCGTACTTAAGTCGGTATTGTGCCTTTTGTATTTAATTCCGATGCAAAATCAGTGTTTCATCTTCAATAAGGAGGTCAGAGGGATACAGTAAACCTGAAGTGAAGCATCGGAATCTATAACTAGAGTCACAGGAATGGATCAAAACATAGACAGTAAGAAGAGTCAGTTTTTTTGTACTTAAGTCGGCATTGTGCCTTTTATATTTCATTCCGATGCAATATCTGTGTTTCATCGTCAATAATTAGGTCAGAGGGATACAGTAAACCTGAAGTGAAGCATCGGCATCTATAACTAGTGTCACAGGAATGGTTCAAACATAGCCAGTAAGAGGAGTCAGTTTTCTTGGACTTAAGTCGGCATTGTTCTTTTTGTATTTAATTCCGAAGCAATTTCTGTGTTTCATCGTCAATAACAAAGGTCCGAGGGATACAGTAATCCCGGAGTAAAGCATCGGAATCTATAACTAGTGTCACGTGAATGGTTCAAAACATAGTCACTAAGAAGAGTCAGTTTTCTTCTACTTAAATCGGCATTGTGCCTTTTGTATTTAATTCCGATGCAATTTCTGTGTTTCATCGTCAATTTGAAGGTCAGAGGGATACAGTAAACCTGAAGTGAAGCATCGGAAACTATTACTAGTGTCACAGGAATGGTTCAAAACATAGACAGTAAGAAGAGTCAGTTTTCTTGTACTTAAGTCGGCGTTGTGCCTTTTGTATTTAATTCCGATGCAAGTTCTGTGTTTCATCGTCAATAAGAAGGTCAGAGGGATACAGTAAACCTGAAGTGAAGCATTGGAATCTATAACTAGTGTCGGAGGAATGGTTCAAACATAGACAGTAAGAGAAGTCAGTTTTCTTGTACTTAAGTCGGCATTTTGCCTTTTGTATTTAATTCCGATGCAATTTCAGTGTTTCATCGTCAATAAGAAGGTCAGAGGGATACAGTAAACCTGAAGTGAAGCATCGGAATCAATAACTAGTGTCACAGGAATGGTTTAAACATAGACAGTAAGAAGTGTCCGTTTTCTTGCACTTAAGTCGGCATTGTGCCTTTTGTATTTAATTCCGATGCAATTTCTTTGTTTCATCGTCTATAAGAAGGTAAGAGGGATACAGTAAACCTGAAGTGAAGCATCGGAATCTATAACTAGTATCACATCAATGGTTCAAACATAGGCCGTAAGAAGAGTCAGTTTTCTTGTACATAAGTCGACATTGTGCCTTTTGTATTTAATTCCGATGCAATATCCGTGATTCATCTTCAATAAGAAGGTCAGAGGGATACAGTAAACCTAAAGTGAAGCATCGGAATCTATTACTAGTGTCACAGGAATGGTTCAAAACTTAGACAGTAAGAAGAGTCAGTTTTCTTGTACTTAATTCGGCATTGTGCCTTTTGTATTTAATTCCAATGCAATATCTGTGTTTCATCGTCAATAAGAAGGTCAGAGGGATACAGTAAACCTGAAGTGAAGCATCGGAATCTATAACTAGTGTCACATGAATGGTTCAAAACATAGACAGTAAGAAGAGTCAGTTTTCCTGTACTTAAAACGGCATTGTGCCTTATGTATTAATTTCCAATGCAATTTCTGTGTTTCATCGTCAATAAGAAGGTCAGAGGGATATAGTAAACCTGAAGTGAAGCATCGAAATCTAAAACTAATGCCACATGAATGGTTCAAAACATAGAGAGTAAGAAGAGTCAGTTATCTTGTACATAAGTCGGCATTGTGCCTTTTGTATTTAATTCCGATGCACTTTCTGTGTTTCATCGTCAATAAGTAGGTCAGAGGGATACAGTAAACCTGAAGTGAAGCATCGGAATCTATAACTAGTGTCACAGGAATGCGTCAAAACATAGACAGTAAGAAGAGTCAGTTTTCTCGTACTTAAGTCGGTATTGTGCCTTTTGTATTTAATTCCGATGCAAAATCAGTGTTTCATCTTCAATAAGGAGGTCAGAGGGATACAGTAAACCTGAAGTGAAGCATCGGAATCTATAACTAGTGTCACATGAATGGTTCAAAACATAGACAGTATGAAGAGTCAGTTTTCCTGTACTTAAGTCGGCATTGTGCCTTTTGTATTTAATTCCGATGCAATTTCTGTGTTTCATCGTCAATAAGAAGGTCAGAGGGATACAGTAAACCTGAAGTGAAGCATCGGAATCTATAACTAGTGTCACAGGAATGGGTCAAAACATAGACAGTAAGAAGAGTCAGTTTTCTCGTACTTAAGTCGGTATTGTGCCTTTTGTATTTAATTCCGATGCAATATCCGTGTTTCCTCGTCAATAAGAAGGTCAGAGGGATACAGTAAACCTGAAGTGAAGCATCGGAATCTATAACTAGTGTCACAGGAATGGTTCAAAACATAGACAGTAAGAAGAATCAGTTTTCTTGTACTTAAGTCGACATTGTGCTTTTTGTATTTAATTCCGAAGCAATTTCTGTCTTTCATCGTCAATAAGAAGGTCAGAGGGATACAGTAAACCTGAAGTGAAGCATCGGAATCTATAACTAGTGTCACATCAATGGTTCAAACGTCGGCAGTAAGAAGAGTCAGTTTTCTTCTACATAAGTCGGCATTGTGCCTTTTGTATTTAATTCTGATGCAATTTCTGTGTTTCATCGTCAATAAGAAGGTCAGAGGGATACAGTAAACCTGAATTGAAGCATCGGAAACTATAACTAGTGTCACATGAATGGTTCAAAGCATAGACAGTAAGAAGTGTCAGTTATCTTGTACTTAAGTCGGTATTGTTCCTATTGTATTTAATTCCGATGCAATTTCTGTGTTTCGTCGTCAATAAGAAGGTCAGAGGGATACAGTAAACGTGAAGTGAGGCATCGGAATCTATAACTAGTGTCACAGGAATGGTTCAAATCATAGACAGTAAGTAGAGTCAGTTATCATGTACTTCAGTCGACATTGTGCCTTTTGTATTTAATTCCGATGCAATTTCAGTGTTTCATCAACAATCAAAAGGTCAGAGGGATACAGTAAACCTGAAGTGAAGCATCGGAATCTATAACTAGTGTCACAGGAATGGTTCAAAACTTAGACAGTACGAAGAGTCCGTTTCCTTGTACTTAAGTCGGCATTGTGCCTTTTGTATTTAATTACAATGCAATATCTGTGTTTCATCGTCAATAAGAAGGTCAGAGGGATACAGTAAACCTGAAGTGAAGCATCGGAATCTATAACTAGTGTCAGATGAATGGTTCAAAACATAGACAGTATGAAGAGTCAGTTTTCCTGTACTTAAGTCTGCATTGTGCCTTTTGTATTTAATTCCGATGCAATTTCTGTGTTTCATCGTCAATAAGAAGGTCAGAGGGATACAGTAAACCTGAAGAGATGCATCGGAATCTGTAACTAGTGTCACAGGAATGGGTCAAAACATAGACAGTAAGAAGAGTCAGTTTTCTCGTACTTAAGTCGGTATTGTGCCTTTTGTATTTAATTCCGATGCAATATCCGTGTTTCATCGTCAATAAGAAGGTCAGAGGGATACAGTAAACCTGAAGTGAAGCATCGGAATCTATAACTAGTGTCACAGGAATGGTTCAAAACATAGGCAGTAAGAAGAATCAGTTTTCTTCTACTTAAGTCGGAATTGTTCCTTTTCTATTGAATTCCGATGCAATTTCTATGTTTCATCGTCGATAAGAAGGTCAGATGGATAGAGTAAACCTGAAGTGAAACATCGGAATCTATAACTAGTGTCACAGGAATGGATCAAAACATAGAGAGTAAGAAGAGTCAGTTTTCTTGTACTTAAGTCGGCATTGTGCTTTTTGTATTTAATTCCGAAGCAATTTCTGTGTTTCATCGTCAATAAGAAGTTCCGAGGGATACAGTAAACCTGGAGTAATGCATTGGAATCTATAACTAGTGTCACGTGAATGGTTCAAAACATAGACACTAAGAAGAGTCATTTTTCTTGTACTTAAATCGGCATTGTGCCTTTTGTATTTAATTCCGATGCTATTTCTGTGTTTCATCGTCAGTAAGAAGGTCAGAGGGATACAGTAAACCTGAAGTGAAGCATCGGAATCTATAACTAGTGTCACAGGAATGGTTCAAAACATAGACAGTAAGAAGAGTCAGTTTTTCTTGTACTTAAGTCGGCGTTGTGCCTTTTGTATTTAATTCCGATGCATGGTCTGTGTTTTATCGTCAATAAGAAGGTCAGAGGGGTACAGTAAACCTGAAGTGAAGCATCGGAATCTATAACTAGTGTCGCAGGAATGGTTCAAACATAGACAGTAAGAGGAGTCAGTTTTCTTGTACTTAAGTCATCATTGTGCCTTTAGTATTTAATTCCGAAGCAATTTCTGTGTTTCAACGTCAATAGGGAGGTCAGAGGGATACAGTAAACCTGAAGTGAAGCATCGGAATCTATAACTAGTGTCACAGGAATGGTTCAAAACATAGACAGTAAGGAGAGTCAGTTTTCTTGTACTTAAGTCGGCATTGGGCCTTTTGTATTTAATTCCGAAGCAATTTCTGTGTTTCATCGTCAATAAGACGGTCAGAGGGATACAGTAAACCTGAAGTGAAGCATCGGAATCTACAACTAGTGTCACAGGAATGGTTCAGAACATAGACAGTAAGAAGAGTCAGTTTTCTTGTACTTAAGTCGGCATTGTGGCTTTTGTATTTAATTCCGATGCAATATCTGTGTTTCATTGTCAATAAGAAGGTCGGAGGGATACAGTAAACCTGAAGTGAAGCATCGGAATCTATAACTAGTGTCACAGGAATGGTTCAAAACATAGACAGTAAGAAGAGTCAGTTTTTCTGTACTTAAGTCGGCATTGTGCCTTTTGTATTTAATTCCCATGCAATATCTGTGTTTCATCGTCAATAAGTAGGTCAGAGGGATACAGTAAACCTGAAGTGAAGCAGCGGAATCTATAACTAGTGTCGCAGGAATGGTTCAAACATAGACAGTAAGAGAAGTCAGTTCTCTTGTACTTAAGTCGGCATTGTGCCTTTTGTATTTAATTCCGATGCAATTTCTGTGTCTCATCGTCAATAAGAAGGTCAGAGGGATACAGTGAACCTGAAGTGAAGCATCGGAATCTGTAGCTAGTATCACAGGAATGGTTCAAAACATAGACAGTAAGAAGAGTCAGTTTTCTTCAACATAATGCGGAATCTATAACTAGTGTCACATGAATGGTTCAAAGCATAGACAGTAGGAAGTGTCAGTTATCTTGTACTTAAGTCGGTATTGTGCCTTTTGTGTTTAATTCCGACGCAATATCCGTGTTTCATCTTCAATAAGAAGGTCAGAGGGATACAGTAAACCTGAAGTGAGGCATCGGAATCTATAACTAGTGTCACAGGAATGGTTCAAAACATAGACAGTAAGAAGAATCATTTTTCTTGTACTTAAGTCGGAATTGTTCTTTTCTATTTAATTCCGATGCAATTTCTATGTTTCATCGTTAATAAGAAGGTCAGAGGGATAGAGTAAACCTGATGTGAATCATCGGAATCTATAACTAGTGTCACAGGAATGGGTCAAATCATAGACAGTAAGAAGAGTCAGTTCTCTTGTGCTTAAGTCGGCATTGTGCTCTTCGTATTTAATTCCGAAGAAATTTCTGTGATTCATCGTCAATAAGAAGGTCCAAGGGATACAGTAAACCTGGAGTAAAGCATCGAAATCTATAACTAGTGTCACGTGAATGGTTCAAAACATAGACAGTAAGAAGAGTCAGTTTTCTTGTACTTAAGTCGGCGTTGTGCCTTTTGTATTTAATTCCGATGCAATTTCTGTGTTTCATCGTCAATAGGAAGGTCAGAGGGATACAGTAAACCTGATGTGAAGCATCGGAATCTACAACTAGTGTGACAGGAATGGTTCAAAACATAGAGACTAAGAAGAGTCAGTTTTCTTGTACTTAAATCGGCATTGTGCCTTTTGTATTTAATTCCGATGCAATTTCTGTGTTTCATCGTCAATAAGAAGGTCAGAGGGATACAGTAAACGTGAAGTGAGGCATCGGAATCTATAACTAGTGTCACAGGAATGGTTCAAATCATAGACAGTAAGTAGAGTCAGTTATCATGTACTTCAGTCGACATTGTGCCTTTTGTATTTAATTCCGATGCAATTTCAGTGTTTCATCAACAATCAAAAGGTCAGAGGGATACAGTAAACCTGAAGTGAAGCATCGGAATCTATAACTAGTGTCACAGGAATGGTTCAAAACTTAGACAGTACGAAGAGTCCGTTTCCTTGTACTTAAGTCGGCATTGTGCCTTTTGTATTTAATTACAATGCAATATCTGTGTTTCATCGTCAATAAGAAGGTCAGAGGGATACAGTAAACCTGAAGTGAAGCATCGGAATCTATAACTAGTGTCAGATGAATGGTTCAAAACATAGACAGTATGAAGAGTCAGTTTTCCTGTACTTAAGTCTGCATTGTGCCTTTTGTATTTAATTCCGATGCAATTTCTGTGTTTCATCGTCAATAAGAAGGTCAGAGGGATACAGTAAACCTGAAGAGATGCATCGGAATCTGTAACTAGTGTCACAGGAATGGGTCAAAACATAGACAGTAAGAAGAGTCAGTTTTCTCGTACTTAAGTCGGTATTGTGCCTTTTGTATTTAATTCCGATGCAATATCCGTGTTTCATCGTCAATAAGAAGGTCAGAGGGATACAGTAAACCTGAAGTGAAGCATCGGAATCTATAACTAGTGTCACAGGAATGGTTCAAAACATAGGCAGTAAGAAGAATCAGTTTTCTTCTACTTAAGTCGGAATTGTTCCTTTTCTATTGAATTCCGATGCAATTTCTATGTTTCATCGTCGATAAGAAGGTCAGATGGATAGAGTAAACCTGAAGTGAAACATCGGAATCTATAACTAGTGTCACAGGAATGGATCAAAACATAGAGAGTAAGAAGAGTCAGTTTTCTTGTACTTAAGTCGGCATTGTGCTTTTTGTATTTAATTCCGAAGCAATTTCTGTGTTTCATCGTCAATAAGAAGTTCCGAGGGATACAGTAAACCTGGAGTAATGCATTGGAATCTATAACTAGTGTCACGTGAATGGTTCAAAACATAGACACTAAGAAGAGTCATTTTTCTTGTACTTAAATCGGCATTGTGCCTTTTGTATTTAATTCCGATGCTATTTCTGTGTTTCATCGTCAGTAAGAAGGTCAGAGGGATACAGTAAACCTGAAGTGAAGCATCGGAATCTATAACTAGTGTCACAGGAATGGTTCAAAACATAGACAGTAAGAAGAGTCAGTTTTTCTTGTACTTAAGTCGGCGTTGTGCCTTTTGTATTTAATTCCGATGCATGGTCTGTGTTTTATCGTCAATAAGAAGGTCAGAGGGGTACAGTAAACCTGAAGTGAAGCATCGGAATCTATAACTAGTGTCGCAGGAATGGTTCAAACATAGACAGTAAGAGGAGTCAGTTTTCTTGTACTTAAGTCATCATTGTGCCTTTAGTATTTAATTCCGAAGCAATTTCTGTGTTTCAACGTCAATAGGGAGGTCAGAGGGATACAGTAAACCTGAAGTGAAGCATCGGAATCTATAACTAGTGTCACAGGAATGGTTCAAAACATAGACAGTAAGGAGAGTCAGTTTTCTTGTACTTAAGTCGGCATTGGGCCTTTTGTATTTAATTCCGAAGCAATTTCTGTGTTTCATCGTCAATAAGACGGTCAGAGGGATACAGTAAACCTGAAGTGAAGCATCGGAATCTATAACTAGTGTCACAGGAATGGTTCAGAACATAGACAGTAAGAAGAGTCAGTTTTCTTGTACTTAAGTCGGCATTGTGGCTTTTGTATTTAATTCCGATGCAATATCTGTGTTTCATTGTCAATAAGAAGGTCGGAGGGATACAGTAAACCTGAAGTGAAGCATCGGAATCTATAACTAGTGTCACAGGAATGGTTCAAAACATAGACAGTAAGAAGAGTCA
The DNA here is from genome assembly GCF_021461395.2 of Schistocerca americana. NCBI lineage: Eukaryota > Metazoa > Arthropoda > Insecta > Orthoptera > Acrididae > Schistocerca > Schistocerca americana. The sequence goes on along the minus strand of NC_060121.1, from coordinate 6,387,873 downwards.
GTTTTTCTGTACTTAAGTCGGCATTGTGCCTTTTGTATTTAATTCCCATGCAATATCTGTGTTTCATCGTCAATAAGTAGGTCAGAGGGATACAGTAAACCTGAAGTGAAGCAGCGGAATCTATAACTAGTGTCGCAGGAATGGTTCAAACATAGACAGTAAGAGAAGTCAGTTCTCTTGTACTTAAGTCGGCATTGTGCCTTTTGTATTTAATTCCGATGCAATTTCTGTGTCTCATCGTCAATAAGAAGGTCAGAGGGATACAGTGAACCTGAAGTGAAGCATCGGAATCTGTAGCTAGTATCACAGGAATGGTTCAAAACATAGACAGTAAGAAGAGTCAGTTTTCTTCAACATAATGCGGAATCTATAACTAGTGTCACATGAATGGTTCAAAGCATAGCCAGTAGGAAGTGTCAGTTATCTTGTACTTAAGTCGGTATTGTGCCTTTTGTGTTTAATTCCGACGCAATATCCGTGTTTCATCTTCAATAAGAAGGTCAGAGGGATACAGTAAACCTGAAGTGAGGCATCGGAATCTATAACTAGTGTCACAGGAATGGTTCAAAACATAGACAGTAAGAAGAATCATTTTTCTTGTACTTAAGTCGGAATTGTTCTTTTCTATTTAATTCCGATGCAATTTCTATGTTTCATCGTTAATAAGAAGGTCAGAGGGATAGAGTAAACCTGATGTGAATCATCGGAATCTATAACTAGTGTCACAGGAATGGGTCAAATCATAGACAGTAAGAAGAGTCAGTTCTCTTGTGCTTAAGTCGGCATTGTGCTCTTCGTATTTAATTCCGAAGAAATTTCTGTGATTCATCGTCAATAAGAAGGTCCAAGGGATACAGTAAACCTGGAGTAAAGCATCGAAATCTATAACTAGTGTCACGTGAATGGTTCAAAACATAGACAGTAAGAAGAGTCAGTTTTCTTGTACTTAAGTCGGCGTTGTGCCTTTTGTATTTAATTCCGATGCAATTTCTGTGTTTCATCGTCAATAGGAAGGTCAGAGGGATACAGTAAACCTGATGTGAAGCATCGGAATCTACAACTAGTGTGACAGGAATGGTTCAAAACATAGAGACTAAGAAGAGTCAGTTTTCTTGTACTTAAATCGGCATTGTGCCTTTTGTATTTAATTCCGATGCAATTTCTGTGTTTCATCGTCAATAACAAGGTCAGAGGGATACAGTAAACCTGAAGTGAAGCATCGGAATCTATAACTAGTGTCACATCTATGGTTCAAACATAGGCAGTAAGAAGAGTTAGTTTTCTTGTACATAAGTCGGCATTGTGCCTTTGTATTTAATTCTGATGCAATTTCTGTGTTTCATCGTCAATAAGAAGGTCAGAGGGATACAGTAAACCTGAAGTGAAGCATCGGAATCTATAACTAGTGTCACATGAATGGTTCAAAGCATAGACAGTAAGAAGTGTCAGTTATCTTGTACTTAAGTCGGTATGGTGCCTTTTGTATTTAATTCCGACGCAATATCCATGTTTCATCTTCAATAAGAAGGTCAGAGGGATACAGTAAACCTGAAGTGAGGCATCGGAATCTATAACTAGTGTCACAGGAATGGTTCAAAACCTAGACAGAAAGAAGAATCAGTTTTCTTGTACTTAAGTCGGAATTGTACTTTTCTCTTTAATTCCGATGCATGGTCTGTGTTTTATCGTCAATAAGAAGGTCAGAGGGGTACAGTAAACCTGAAGTGAAGCATCGGAATCTATAACTAGTGTCGCAGGAATGGTTCAAACATAGACAGTAAGAGGAGTCAGTTTTCTTGTACTTAAGTCATCATTGTGCCTTTAGTATTTAAGTCCGAAGCAATTTCTGTGTTTCAACGTCAATAGGGAGGTCAGAGGGATACAGTAAACCTGAAGTGAAGCATCGGAATCTATAACTAGTGTCACAGGAATGGTTCAAAACATAGACAGTAAGGAGAGTCAGTTTTCTTGTACTTAAGTCGGCATTGTGCCTTTTGTATTTAATTCCGAAGCAATTTCTGTGTTTCATCGTCAATAAGACGGTCAGAGGGATACAGTAAACCTGAAGTGAAGCATCGGAATCTATAACTAGTGTCACAGGAATGGTTCAGAACATTGACAGTAAGAAGAGTCAGTTTTCTTGTACTTAAGTCGGCATTGTGGCTTTTGTATTTAATTCCGATGCAATTTCTGTGTTTCATCGTCAATAACAAGGTCAGAGGGAAACAGTAAACCTGAAGTAAAGCATCGGAATCTATAACTAGTGTCACATCTATGGTTCAAACATAGGCAGTAGGAAGAGATAGTTTTCTGTACTTAAGTCGGCGTTGCGCCTTTTGTATTTAATACCGATGCAATTTCTGTGTTTCATCGTCAATAAGAATGTCAGAGAGGTACAGTAAACCCGAAGTGAAGCATCGGAATCTAGTACTAGGGTCACAGGAATGGTTCAAACATAGACAGTAGGAGGAGTCAGTTTTCTTGTACTTAAGTCGGCATTGTGCCTTTTGTATTTAACTCCGAATCAATTTCTGTGTTTCACCGTCAATAAGAAGGTCATGGGGTACAGTAAACCTGAAGTGAAGCTTCGGAATCTATAAGTAGTGTCAGAGGAATGGTTCAAAACATAGACGGTAATAAGAGTCAGTTTTCTTGTACTTAAGTCGGCATTTTGCCTTTTTTACTTAATTCCGATGCAATTTCTGTGTTTCATCGTCAATAAGAAGGTCAGAGGGATACAGTAAACCTGAAGTGAAGCATCGGAATCAATAACTAGTGTCACAGGAATGGTTTAAACATAGACAGTAAGAAGTGTCCGTTTTCTTGCACTTAAGTCGGCATTGTGCCTTTTGTATTTAATTCCGATGCAATTTCTTTGTTTCATCGTCAATAAGAAGGTAAGAGGGATACAGTAAACCTGAAGTGAAGCATCGGAATCTATAACTAGTATCACATCAATGGTTCAAACATAGGCCGTAAGAAGAGTCAGTTTTCTTGTACATAAGTCGACATTGTGCCTTTTGTATTTAATTCCGATGCAATATCCGTGATTCATCTTCAATAAGAAGGTCAGAGGGATACAGTAAACCTAAAGTGAAGCATCGGAATCTATTACTAGTGTCACAGGAATGGTTCAAAACTTAGACAGTAAGAAGAGTCAGTTTTCTTGTACTTAATTCGGCATTGTGCCTTTTGTATTTAATTCCAATGCAATATCTGTGTTTCATCGTCAATAAGAAGGTCAGAGGGATACAGTAAACCTGAAGTGAAGCATCGGAATCTATAACTAGTGTCACATGAATGGTTCAAAACATAGACAGTAAGAAGAGTCAGTTTTCCTGTACTTAAAACGGCATTGTGCCTTATGTATTAATTTCCAATGCAATTTCTGTGTTTCATCGTCAATAAGAAGGTCAGAGGGATATAGTAAACCTGAAGTGAAGCATCGAAATCTAAAACTAATGCCACATGAATGGTTCAAAACATAGAGAGTAAGAAGAGCCAGTTATCTTGTACATAAGTCGGCATTGTGCCTTTTGTATTTAATTCCGATGCACTTTCTGTGTTTCATCGTCAATAAGTAGGTCAGAGGGATACAGTAAACCTGAAGTGAAGCATCGGAATCTATAACTAGTGTCATAGGAATGCGTCAAAACATAGACAGTAAGAAGAGTCAGTTTTCTCGTACTTAAGTCGGTATTGTGCCTTTTGTATTTAATTCCGATGCAAAATCAGTGTTTCATCTTCAATAAGGAGGTCAGAGGGATACAGTAAACCCGAAGTGAAGCATCGGAATCTATAACTAGAGTCACAGGAATGGATCAAAACATAGACAGTAAGAAGAGTCAGTTTTTTTGTACTTAAGTCGGCATTGTGCCTTTTATATTTCATTCCGATGCAATATCTGTGTTTCATCGTCAATAATTAGGTCAGAGGGATACAGTAAACCTGAAGTGAAGCATCGGCATCTATAACTAGTGTCACAGGAATGGTTCAAACATAGCCAGTAAGAGGAGTCAGTTTTCTTGGACTTAAGTCGGCATTGTTCTTTTTGTATTTAATTCCGAAGCTATTTCTGTGTTTCATCGTCAATAACAAAGGTCCGAGGGATACAGTAATCCCGGAGTAAAGCATCGGAATCTATAACTAGTGTCACGTGAATGGTTCAAAACATAGTCACTAAGAAGAGTCAGTTTTCTTCTACTTAAATCGGCATTGTGCCTTTTGTATTTAATTCCGATGCAATTTCTGTGTTTCATCGTCAATTTGAAGGTCAGAGGGATACAGTAAACCTGAAGTGAAGCATCGGAAACTATTACTAGTGTCACAGGAATGGTTCAAAACATAGACAGTAAGAAGAGTCAGTTTTCTTGTACTTAAGTCGGCGTTGTGCCTTTTGTATTTAATTCCGATGCAAGTTCTGTGTTTCATCGTCAATAAGAAGGTCAGAGGGATACAGTAAACCTGAAGTGAAGCATTGGAATCTATAACTAGTGTCGGAGGAATGGTTCAAACATAGACAGTAAGAGAAGTCAGTTTTCTTGTACTTAAGTCGGCATTTTGCCTTTTGTATTTAATTCCGATGCAATTTCAGTGTTTCATCGTCAATAAGAAGGTCAGAGGGATACAGTGAACCTGAAGTGAAGCATCGGAATCTATAACTAGTGTCACAGGTATGGTTCAAAACATAGAATGTAAGGAGAGTCAGTTTTCTTGTACTTAAGTCGGCAATGTGCCTTTTGTATTTAATTCCGATGCAATTTCTGTGTTTCATCGTCAATGAGAAGGTCAGAGGAATACAGTAAACCTGAAGTGAAGCATCGGAAACTATAACTAGTGTCACAGGATTGGTTCAAAACAAAGACAGTAAGAAGAGTCAGTTTTCTTGTACTTAAGTCGGCATTGTGCTTTTGTATTTAATTCCGATGCAATATCTGTATTTCATCGTCAATAGGAAGGTCAGAGGGATACAGTAAACCTGAAGTGAAGCATCGGAATCTATAACTAGTGTCACGGGAATGGTTCAAAACATAGACAGTAAGAAGAGTCAGTTTTCTTGTACTTAAGTCGGCATTGTGCCTTTTGTACTTAATTCCGATGCAATATCTGTGTTTCATCGTCAATAAGAAGGTCAGAGGAATACAGTAAACCTGAAGTGAAGCATCGGAATCTATAACTAGTGTCACAGGAATGGTTCAAGACATAGACTGTAAGAAGAGTCAGTTTCCTTGTACATAAGTCGGCATTGTGAATTTTGTATTTAACTCCGAATCAATTTCTGCGTTTCACCGTCAATAAGATGGTCAGGGGGATACAGTAAACCTGAAGTGATGCCTCGGAATCTATAAGTAGTGTCAGAGGAATGGTTCAAAACATAGACAGTAAGAAGAGTCAGTTTTCTTGTACTTAAGTCGGCATTTTGCCTTTTTTATTTAATTCCGATGCAATTTCTGTGTTTCATCGTCAATAAGAAGGTCAGAGGGATACAGTAAACCTGAAGTGAAGCATCGGAATCTATAACTAGTGTCACAGGAATGGTTCAAACATAGACAGTAAGAAGTGTCAGTTTTCTTGCACTTAAGTCGGCATTGTGCCTTTTGTATTTAATTCCGATGCAATTTCTTTGTTTCATCGTCAATAAGAAGGTAAGAGGGACACAGTAAACCTGAAGTGAAGCATCGTAATCTATAACTAGTATCACATCAATGGTTCAAACATAGGCAGTAAGAAGAGTCAGTTTTCTTGTACAAAAGTCGACATTGTGCCTTTTGTATTTAATTCCGATGCAATTTCAGTGTTTCATCAACAATAAAAAGGTCAGAGGGATACAGTAAACTTGAAGTGAAGCATCGGAATCTATAACTAGTGTCACAGGAATGGTTCAAAACTTAGACAGTAAGAAGAGTCGGTATTCGTGTACTTAAGTCGGCATTGTGCCTTTCGTATTTAATTCCAATGCAATTTCTGTGTTTCATCGTCAATAAGAACGTCAGAGGGATACAGTAAACCTGACGTGAATCATCGGAATCTATATCTAGTGTCACAGGAATGGTTCAAAACGTAGACAGTAAGAAGAGTCAGTTTTCTTGTACTTAAGTCGGCATTGTGCCTTTTGTATTTAATTCCGATGCAATGTCTGTGTTTCATCGTCAATAAGAAGGTCAGAGGGATACAGTAAACCTGAAATGAAGCATCGGAATCTGTAACTAGTGTCACAGGAATGGTTCAAAACATAGACAGTAAGAAGAGTCAGTTTTCTTGTACATAAGTCGGCATTGTGCCTTTTGTATTTAATTCCGATGCAATATCCGTGATTCATCTTCAATAAGAAGGTCATAGGGATACGGTAAACCTGAAGTGAAGCGTCGGAATCTACAACTAGTGTCACAGGAATGGTTCAAAACATAGACAGTAAGAAGAATCAGTTTTCTTGTACTTAAGTCGGCATTGTGCCTTTTGTATTTAATTCCGATGCAATATCTGTGTTTCATCGTCAATAAGGTCAGAGGGAAACAGTAAACCTGAAGTGAAGCATCGGAATCTATAACTAGTGTCACGGGAATGGTTCAAAACATAGACAGTAAGAAGAGTCAGTTTTCTTGTACTTAAGTCGGCATTCTGCATTTAGCATTTAATTCCGATGCAATATCTGTGTTTCATCGTCAATAAGAAGGTCAGAGGGATACAGTAAACCTGAAGTGAAGCATCGGAATCTATAACTAGTGTCACAGGAATGGTTCAAAACATAGACTGTAAGAAGAGTCAGTTTTCTTGTACTTAAGCCGGCATTGTGCCTTTTGTATTTAACTCCGAAGCAATTTCTGTGTTTCATCGTCAATAAGAAGGTCAGAGGGATACAGTAAACCTGAAGTGAAGCATCGGAATTTATAACTAGTGTCACAGGAATGGGTCAAAACTTAGACAGTAAGAAGAGTCAGTTTTCTTGTACTTAAGTCGGCATTGTGCCTTTTGTATTTACTTCCAATGCAATATCTGTGTTTCATCGTCAATAAGAAGGTCAGAGGGATACAGTAAACCTTAAGTGAAGCATCGGAATCTATAACTAGTGTCACATGAATGGTTCAAAACATAGACAGTATAAAGAGTCAGTTTTCTTGTGCTTAAGTCGGCATTGTGCTTTTTGTATTTAATTCCGAAGCAATTTCTTTGTTTCATCGTCAATAAGAAGGTCCGAGGGATACAGTAAACCTGGAGTAAAGCATTGGAAACTATAACTAGTGTCACGTGAATGGTTGACAACATAGACACTAAGAAGAGTCAGTTTTCTTGCACTTCAATCGGCATTGTGCCTTTTGTATTTAATTCCGATGCAATTTCTGTGTTTCATCGTCAGTAAGAAGGTCAGAGGGATACAGTGAACCTGAAGTGAAGGATCGGAATCTATAACTAGTGTCGCAGGAATGGTTCAAACATAGACAGTAAGAGAAGTCAGTTCTCTCGTACTTAAGTCGGCATTGTGCCTTTGGTATTTAATTCCGATGCAATTTCAGTGTTACATCGTCAATAAGAAGGTCAGAGGCATACAGTGAACCTGAAGTGAAGGATCGGAATCTATAACTAGTGTCACAGGAATGGTTCAAAACATAGACAGTAAGAAGAGTCAGTTTTCTTCTACTTAAGTCTGCAATGTGCCTTTTGTATTTAATTCCGATGCAATTTCAGTGTTTCATCGTCAATAAGAAGGTCAGAGGGATACAGTAAACCTGAAGTGAAGCATCGGAATCTATAACTAGTGTCACAGGATTGGTTCAAAACATAGACAGAAAGAAGAGTCAGTTTTCTTGTACTTAAGTCGGCATTGTGCCTTTTGTATTTAATTCCGATGCAATATCTGTGTTTCATCGTCAATAGGAAGGTCAGAGGGATACAGTAAACCTGAAGTGAAGCATCGGAATCTATAACTAGTGTCACGGGAATGGTTCAAAACATAGACAGTAAGAAGAGTCAGTTTTCTTGTACTTAAGTCGGCATTGTGCCTTTTGTACTTAATTCCGATGCAATATCTGTGTTTCATCGTCAATAAGAAGGGCAGCGGGATACAGTAAACCTGAAGTGAAGCATCGGAATCGATAACTAGTGTCACAGGAATGGTTCAAGACACAGACTGTAAGAAGAGTCAGTTTCCTTGTACATAAGTCGGCATTGTGCCTTTTGTATTTAACTCCGAAGCAATTTCTGTGTTTCATCGTCAATAAGAATGTCAGAGGGATATAGTAAACCTGAAGTGAAGCATCGGAATCTATAACTAGTGTCACAGGAATGGTTCAAAACATAGACAGTAATAAGAGTCAGTTTTCTTCTACTTAAGTCGGCAATGTGCCTTTTGTATTTAATTCCGATGCAATTTCTGTGTTTCATCGTCAATAAGAATGTCAGAGGGATACAGTAAACCTGAAGTGAAGCATCGGAATCTATAACTAGTGTCACAGGATTGGTTCAAAACATAGACAGTAAGAAGAGTCAGTTTTCTTGTACTTAAGTCGGCATTGTGCATTTTGTATTTTATTCCGATGCAATATCTGTGTTTCACCGTCAATAGGAAGGTCAGAGGGATACAGTAAACCTGAAGTGAAGCATCGGAATCTATAACTAGTGTCACGGGAATGGTTCAAAGCATAGACAGTAAGAAGAGTCAGTTTTCTTGTACTTAAGTCGGCGTTGTGCCTTTTGTATTTAATTCCGATGCAATTTCTGTGTTTCATCGTCAATAAGAAGGTCAGAGGTACACAGTAAACCTGAAGTGAAGCATCGGAATCTATAACTAGTGTCACAGGAATGGTTCAAACATAGACAGTGAGAAGAGTCAGTTTTCTTGCACTTAAGTCGACATTGTGCCTTTTGTATTTAATTCCGATGCAATTTCAGTATTTCATCAACAATAAAAAGGTCAGAGGGATACAGTGAACCTGAAGTGAAGCATCGGAATCTATAACTAGTGTCACAGGAATGGTTCAAACTTAGACAGTAAGAAGAGTCAGTATTCTTGTACTTAAGTCGGCATTGTGCCTTTTGTATTTAATTCCAATGCAATTTCTGTGCTTCATCGTCAATAAGAACGTCAGAGGGATACAGTAAACCTGACGTTAAGCATCGGAATCTATATCTAGTGTCACAGGAATGGTTCAAGACATAAACAGTAAGAAGAGTCAGTTTTCTTGTACTTAAGTCGGCATTGTGCCTTTTGTATTTAATTCCGATGCAATATCTGTGTTTCATAGTCAATAAGAAGGTCAGAGGGATACAGTAAACTTGAAGTGAAGCATCGGAATCTATAACTAGTTTCACAGGAATGGTTCAAAACATAGACAGTAAGAAGAGTCAGTTTTCTTGTACTTAAGTCGGCATTGTGCCTTTTGTATTTAATTCCGATGCAATATCCGTGTTTCAACTTCAATAAGAAGTCAGAGGGATACAGTAAACCTGAAGTGAAGCGTCGGAATCTATAACTAGTGTCACAGGAATGGTTCAAAACATAGACAGTAAGAAGAGTCAGATTTCTTGTACTTAAATCGGCATTGTGCCTTTTGTATTTAATTCCGATGCAATTTCTGTGTTTCAGCGTCAATAAGAAGGTCAGAGGGATACAGTGAACCTGAAGTGAAGCATCGGAATCTATAACTAGTGTTACATGAATGGATCAAAACGTAGACTGTAAGAAGAGTCAGTTTTCTTGTATATAAGTCGGCATTATGCTTTTTGTATTTAATTCCGATGCAATTTCTGTGTTTCATCGTCAACAAGAAGGTCTGAGGGATACAGTAAACCTGGAGTAAAGCATCGGAATCTATAACTAGTGTCACGTGAATGGTTCAAAACATAGACAGTAAGAAGGGTCAGATTTCTTGTACTTAAATCGGCATTGTGCCTTTTGTATTTAATTCCGATGCAATTTCTGTGTTTCAGCGTCAATAAGAAGGTCAGAGGGATACAGTAAACCTGAAGTGAAGCATCGGAATCTATAACTAGTGTCACAGGAATGGTTCAAAACATAGACAGTAAGAAGGGTCAGTATTCTTGTACTTAAGTCAGCATTTATCCTTTTCTATTTAATTCCGATGAAATTTCTATGTTTCATCGTGAATAAGAAGGGCAGTAGGATACAGTAATCCTGAAGTGAAGCATCGGAATCTATTACTAGTGTCACAGGAATGGTTCTAACATAGACAGTAAGAGGAGTCAGTTTTCTTGTACTTAAGCCGGCATTGTGCCTTTTGTATTTAATTCCGATGCAATTTCAGTGTTTCATCGTCAATATGAAGGTCAGAGGGATACAGTGAACCTGAAGTGAAGCATCGGAATCTATAACTAGTGTCACAGTAATGCTGCAAAACATAGACAGTGGGAAGAGTCAGTTTTCTAGTACTTAAGTCGGCATTGTGCCTTTTGTATTTAATTCCGATGCAATTGCTGTGTTTCATCGTCAATAAGAAGGTCAGAGGGATACAGTACCTCAAGTGAAGCATCGGAATCTATAACTAGTGTCACAGGAATGGTTCATAACATAGACAGTAAGAAAGGTCAGTATTCTTGTACTTAAGTCGGCATTGTGCCTTTTGTATTTAATTCCGATGCAATTTCAGTGTTTCATCGTCAATAAGAAGGTCACAGGGATACAGTGAGCCTCAAGTGAGGCATCGGAATCTATAACTAGTGTCACAGGAATGGTTCAAAACATAGACAGTAAGAAGAGTCAGTTTTCTTCTACTTAAGTCGGCAATGTGCCTTTTGTATTTAATTCCGATGCAATTTCTGTGTTTCATCGTCAATAAGAAGGTCAGAGGGATACAGTAAACCTGAAGTGAAGCATCGGAATCTATAATTAGTGTCACAGGAATGGTTCAAGGCATAGACTGTAAGAAGAGTCAGTTTCCTTGTACATAAGTCGGCATTGTGCCTTTTGTATTTAACTCCGAAGCAATTTCTGTGTTTCACCGTCAATAAGAAGGTGAGAGGGTTACAGTAAACCTGAAGTGAAGCTTCGGAATCTACAAGTAGTGTCAGAGGAATGGTTCAAAACATAGACAGTAGGAAGAGTCAGTTTTCTTGTACTTAAGTCGGCATTGTGCCTTTTGTATTTAATTCCGATGCAATATCTGTGTTTCATCGTCAATAAGAAGGTCAGAGGGATACAGTAAACCTGAAGTGAAGCATCGGAATCTATAACTAGTGTCACAGGATTGGTTCAAAACATAGACAGTAAGAAGGGTCAGTTTTCTTGTACTTAAGTCGGCATTGTGCCTTTTGTATTTAATTCCGATGCAATATCTGTGTTTCATCGTCAATAGGAAGGTCAGAGGGATACAGTAAACCTGAAGTGTAGCATCGGAATCTATAACTAGTGTCACAGGAATGCTTCAAGGCATAGACTGTAAGAAGAGTCAGTTTCCTTGTACATAAGTCGGCATTGTGCCTTTTGTATTTAACTCCGAAGCAATTTCTGTGTTTCACCGTCAATAAGAAGGTCAGAGGGATACAGTAAACCTGAAGTGAAGCTTCGGAATCTATAAGTAGTGTCAGAGGAATGGTTCAAAACATAGACAGTAAGAAGAGTCAGTTTTCTTGTACTTAAGTCGGCATTTTGCCTTTTTATTTAATTCCGATGCAATTTCTGTGTTTCATCGTCAATAAGAGGGTCAGAGGGATACAGTAAACCTGAAGTGAGCATCGGAATCTATAACTAGTGTCACAGGAATGGTTCAAACATAGACAGTAAGAAGTGTCAGTTTTCTTGCACTTAAGTCGGCATTGCTCCTTTTGTATTTAATTCCGATGCAATTTCTGTGATTCATCGCCAATAAGAAGGTAAGAGGGATACAGTAAACCTGAAGTGAAGCATCGAAATCTAAAACTAATGCCACATGAATGGTTCAAAACATAGAGAGTAAGAAGAGTCAGTTATCTTGTACATAAGTCGGCATTGTGCCTTTTGTATTTAATTCCGATGCACTTTCTGTGTTTCATCGTCAATAAGTAGGTCAGAGGGATACAGTAAACCTGAGGTGAAGCATCGGAATCTATAACTAGTGTCACAGGAATGCGTCAACACATAGACAGTAAGAAGAGTCAGTTTTCTCGTACTTAAGTCGGTATTGTGCCTTTTGTATTTAATTCCGATGCAAAATCAGTGTTTCATCTTCAATAAGGAGGTCAGAGGGATACAGTAAACCTGAAGTGAAGCATCGGAATCTATAACTAGAGTCACAGGAATGGATCAAAACATAGACAGTAAGAAGAGTCAGTTTTTTTGTACTTAAGTCGGCATTGTGCCTTTTATATTTCATTCCGATGCAATATCTGTGTTTCATCGTCAATAATTAGGTCAGAGGGATACAGTAAACCTGAAGTGAAGCATCGGCATCTATAACTAGTGTCACAGGAATGGATCAAACATAGCCAGTAAGAGGAGTCAGTTTTCTTGGACTTAAGTCGGCATTGTTCTTTTTGTATTTAATTCCGAAGCAATTTCTGTGTTTCATCGTCAATAACAAAGGTCCGAGGGATACAGTAATCCCGGAGTAAAGCATCGGAATCTATAACTAGTGTCACGTGAATGGTTCAAAACATAGTCACTAAGAAGAGTCAGTTTTCTTCTACTTAAATCGGCATTGTGCCTTTTGTATTTAATTCCGATGCAATTTCTGTGTTTCATCGTCAATTTGAAGGTCAGAGGGATACAGTAAACCTGAAGTGAAGCATCGGAAACTATTACTAGTGTCACAGGAATGGTTCAAAACATAGACAGTAAGAAGAGTCAGTTTTCTTGTACTTAAGTCGGCGTTGTGCCTTTTGTATTTAATTCCGATGCAAGTTCTGTGTTTCATCGTCAATAAGAAGGTCAGAGGGATACAGTAAACCTGAAGTGAAGCATTGGAATCTATAACTAGTGTCGGAGGAATGGTTCAAACATAGACAGTAAGAGAAGTCAGTTCTCTTGTACTTAAGTCGGCATTTTGCCTTTTGTATTTAATTCCGATGCAATTTCAGTGTTTCATCGTCAATAAGAAGGTCAGAGGGATACAGTGAACCTGAAGTGAAGCATCGGAATCTATAACTAGTGTCACAGGTATGGTTCAAAACATAGAAAGTAAGGAGAGTCAGTTTTCTTGTACTTAAGTCGGCAATGTGCCTTTTGTATTTAATTCCGATGCAATTTCTGTGTTTCATCGTCAATGAGAAGGTCAGAGGAATACAGTAAACCTGAAGTGAAGCATCGGAAACTATAACTAGTGTCACAGGATTGGTTCAAAACATAGACAGTAAGAAGAGTCAGTTTTCTTGTACTTAAGTCGGCATTGTGCTTTTGTATTTAATTCCGATGCAATATCTGTATTTCATCGTCAATAGGAAGGTCAGAGGGATACAGTAAACCTGAAGTGAAGCATCGGAATCTATAACTAGTGTCACGGGAATGGTTCAAAACATAGACAGTAAGAAGTGTCAGTTTTCTTGCACTTAAGTCGGCATTGTGCCTTTTGTATTTAATTCCGATGCAATTTCTTTGTTTCATCGTCAATAAGAAGGTAAGAGGGACACAGTAAACCTGAAGTGAAGCATCGGAATCTATAACTAGTATCACATCAATGGTTCAAACATAGGCAGTAAGAAGAGTCAGTTTTCTTGTACAAAAGTCGACATTGTGCCTTTTGTATTTAATTCCGATGCAATTTCAGTGTTTCATCAACAATAAAAAGGTCAGAGGGATACAGTAAACTTGAAGTGAAGCATCGGAATCTATAACTAGTGTCACAGGAATGGTTCAAATCTTAGACAGTAAGAAGAGTCGGTATTCTTGTACTTAAGTCGGCATTGTGCCTTTCGTATTTAATTCCAATGCAATTTCTGTGTTTCATCGTCAATAAGAACGTCAGAGGGATACAGTAAACCTGACGTGAATCATCGGAATCTATATCTAGTGTCACAGGAATGGTTCAAAACGTAGACAGTAAGAAAAGTCAGTTTTCTTGTACTTAAGTCGGCATTGTGCCTTTTGTATTTAATTCCGATGCAATGTCTGTGTTTCATCGTCAATAAGAAGGTCAGAGGGATACAGTAAACCTGAAATGAAGCATCGGAATCTATAACTAGTGTCACAGGAATGGTTCAAAACATAGACAGTAAAAAGAGTCAGTTTTCTTGTACATAAGTCGGCATTGTGCCTTTTGTATTTAATTCCGATGCAATATCCGTGATTCATCTTCAATAAGAAGGTCATAGGGATACGGTAAACCTGAAGTGAAGCGTCGGAATCTACAACTAGTGTCACAGGAATGGTTCAAAACATAGACAGTAAGAAGAGTCAGTTTTCTTGTACTTAAGTCGGCATTGTGCCTTTTGTATTTAATTCCGATGCAATATCTGTGTTTCATCGTCATTAAGGTCAGAGGGAAACAGTAAACCTGAAGTGAAGCATCGGAATCTATAACTAGTGTCACGGGAATGGTTCAAAACATAGACAGTAAGAAGAGTCAGTTTTCTTGTACTTAAGTCGGCATTCTGCATTTTGCATTTAATTCCGATGCAATATCTGTGTTTCATCGTCAATAAGAAGGTCAGAGGGATACAGTAAACCTGAAGTGAAGCATCGGAATCTATAACTAGTGTCACAGGAATGGTTCAAAACATAGACTGTAAGAAGAGTCAGTTTATCTTGTACTTAAGTCGGCATTGTGCCTTTTGTATTTAACTCCGAAGCAATTTCTGTGTTTCATCGTCAATAAGAAGGTCAGAGGGATACAGTAAACCTGAAGTGAAGCATCGGAATCTATAACTAGTGTCACAGGAATGGGTCAAAACTTAGACAGTAAGAAGAGTCAGTTTTCTTGTACTTAAGTCGGCATTGTGCCTTTTGTATTTACTTCCAATGCAATATCTGTGTTTCATCGTCAATAAGAAGGTCAGAGGGATACAGTAAACCTTAAGTGAAGCATCGGAATCTATAACTAGTGTCACATAAAAGGTTCAAAACATAGACAGTATGAAGAGTCAGTTTTCCTGTACTTAAGTCGGCATTGTGCCTTATGTATTAATTTCCAATGCAATTTCTGTGTTTCATCGTCAATAAGAAGGTCAGAGGGATACAGTAATACTGAAGTGAAGCATCGAAATCTATAACTAGTGTCACAGGAATGGTTCAAAACATAGACAGTAAGAAGAATCAGTTTTCTTGTACTTTAGTCGGAATTGTTCCTTTTCTATTGAATTCCGATGCAATTTCTATGTTTCATCGTCAATAAGAAGGTCAGATGGATAGAGTCAACCTGAAGTGAAACATCGGAATCTATAACTAGTGTCACAGGAATGGATCAAAACATAGACAGTAAGAAGAATCAGTTTTCTTGTGCTTAAGTCGGCATTGTGCTTTTTGTATTTAATTCCGAAGCAATTTCTTTGTTTCATCGTCAATAAGAAGGTCCGAGGGATACAGTAAACCTGGAGTAAAGCAATGGAATCTATAACTAGTGTCATGTGAATGGTTGATAACATAGACACTAAGAAGAGTCAGTTTTCTTGTACTTCAATCGGCATTGTGCCTTTTGTATTTAATTCCGATGCAATTTCTGTGTTTCATCGTCAGTAAGAAGGTCAGAGGGATACAGTGAACCTGAAGTGAAGGATCGGAATCTATAACTAGTGTCGCAGGAATGGTTCAAACATAGACAGTAAGAGAAGTCAGTTCTCTCGTACTTAAGTCGGCATTGTGCCTTTGGTATTTAATTCCGATGCAATTTCAGTGTTACATCGTCAATAAGAAGGTCAGAGGCATACAGTGAACCTGAAGTGAAGGATCGGAATCTATAACTAGTGTCACAGGAATGGTTCAAAACATAGACAGTAAGAAGAGTCAGTTTTCTTCTACTTAAGTCTGCAATGTGCTTTTTGTATTTAATTCCGATGCAATTTCTGTGTTTCATCGTCAATAAGAAGGTCAGAGGGATACAGTAAACCTGAAGTGAAGCATCGGAATCTATAACTAGTGTCACAGGATTGGTTCAAAACATAGACAGTAAGAAGAGTCAGTTTTCTTGTACTTAAGTCGGCATTGTGCCTTTTGTATTTAATTCCGATGCAATATCTGTGTTTCATCGTCATTAAGGTCAGAGGGAAACAGTAAACCTGAAGTGAAGCATCGGAATCTATAACTAGTGTCACGGGAATGGTTCAAAACATAGACAGTAAGAAGAGTCAGTTTTCTTGTACTTAAGTCGGCATTCTGCATTTTGCATTTAATTCCGATGCAATATCTGTGTTTCATCGTCAATAAGAAGGTCAGAGGGATACAGTAAACCTGAAGTGAAGCATCGGAATCTATAACTAGTGTCACAGGAATGGTTCAAAACATAGACTGTAAGAAGAGTCAGTTTATCTTGTACTTAAGTCGGCATTGTGCCTTTTGTATTTAACTCCGAAGCAATTTCTGTGTTTCATCGTCAATAAGAAGGTCAGAGGGATACAGTAAACCTGAAGTGAAGCATCGGAATCTATAACTAGTGTCACAGGAATGGGTCAAAACTTAGACAGTAAGAAGAGTCAGTTTTCTTGTACTTAAGTCGGCATTGTGCCTTTTGTATTTACTTCCAATGCAATATCTGTGTTTCATCGTCAATAAGAAGGTCAGAGGGATACAGTAAACCTTAAGTGAAGCATCGGAATCTATAACTAGTGTCACATAAAAGGTTCAAAACATAGACAGTATGAAGAGTCAGTTTTCCTGTACTTAAGTCGGCATTGTGCCTTATGTATTAATTTCCAATGCAATTTCTGTGTTTCATCGTCAATAAGAAGGTCAGAGGGATACAGTAATACTGAAGTGAAGCATCGAAATCTATAACTAGTGTCACAGGAATGGTTCAAAACATAGACAGTAAGAAGAATCAGTTTTCTTGTACTTTAGTCGGAATTGTTCCTTTTCTATTGAATTCCGATGCAATTTCTATGTTTCATCGTCAATAAGAAGGTCAGATGGATAGAGTCAACCTGAAGTGAAACATCGGAATCTATAACTAGTGTCACAGGAATGGATCAAAACATAGACAGTAAGAAGAATCAGTTTTCTTGTGCTTAAGTCGGCATTGTGCTTTTTGTATTTAATTCCGAAGCAATTTCTTTGTTTCATCGTCAATAAGAAGGTCCGAGGGATACAGTAAACCTGGAGTAAAGCAATGGAATCTATAACTAGTGTCATGTGAATGGTTGATAACATAGACACTAAGAAGAGTCAGTTTTCTTGTACTTCAATCGGCATTGTGCCTTTTGTATTTAATTCCGATGCAATTTCTGTGTTTCATCGTCAGTAAGAAGGTCAGAGGGATACAGTGAACCTGAAGTGAAGGATCGGAATCTATAACTAGTGTCGCAGGAATGGTTCAAACATAGACAGTAAGAGAAGTCAGTTCTCTCGTACTTAAGTCGGCATTGTGCCTTTGGTATTTAATTCCGATGCAATTTCAGTGTTACATCGTCAATAAGAAGGTCAGAGGCATACAGTGAACCTGAAGTGAAGGATCGGAATCTATAACTAGTGTCACAGGAATGGTTCAAAACATAGACAGTAAGAAGAGTCAGTTTTCTTCTACTTAAGTCTGCAATGTGCTTTTTGTATTTAATTCCGATGCAATTTCTGTGTTTCATCGTCAATAAGAAGGTCAGAGGGATACAGTAAACCTGAAGTGAAGCATCGGAATCTATAACTAGTGTCACAGGATTGGTTCAAAACATAGACAGTAAGAAGAGTCAGTTTTCTTGTACTTAAGTCGGCATTGTGCCTTTTGTATTTAATTCCGATGCAATATCTGTGTTTCATCGTCAATAGGAAGGTCAGAGGGATACAGTAAACCTGAAGTGAAGCATCGGAATCTATAACTAGTGTCACGGGAATGGTTCAAAACATAGACAGTAAGAAGAGTCAGTTTTCTTGTACTTAAGTCGGCATTGTGCCTTTTGTACTTAATTCCGATGCAATATCTGTGTTTCATCGTCAATAAGAAGGTCAGAGGGATACAGTAAACCTGAAGTGAAGCATCGGAATCGATAACTAGTGTCACAGGAATGGTTCAAGACATAGACTGTAAGAAGAGTCAGTTTCCTTGTACATAAGTCGGCATTGTGCCTTTTGTATTTAACTCCGAAGCAATTTCTGTGTTTCACCGTCAATAAGAAAGTCAGAGGGATACAGTAAACCTGAAGTGAAGCTTCGGAATCTATAAGTAGTGTCAGAGGAATGGTTCAAAACATAGACAGTAAGAAGAGTCAGTTTTCTTGTACTTAAGTCGGCATTTTGCCTTTTTTATTTAATTCCGATGCAATTTCTGTGTTTCATCGTCAATAAGAAGGTCAGAGGGATACAGTAAACCTGAAGTGAAGCATCGGAATCTATAACTAGTGTCACAGGAATGGTTCAAACATAGGCAGTAAGAAGAGTCAGTTTTCATGTACATAAGTCGACATTGTGCCTCTTGTATTTCATTCCGATTCAATTTCAGTGTTTCATCAACAATAAAAAGGTCAGAGGGATACAGTAAACCTGAAGTGAAGCATCGGAATCTATAACTAGTGTCACAGGAATGGTTCAAAACTTAGACAGTAAGAAGAGTCGGTATTCTTGTACTTAAGTCGGCATTGTGATTTTCGTATTTAATTGCAATGCAATTTCTGTGTTTCATCGTCAATAAGAACCTCAGAGGGATACAGTAAACCTGACGTTAAGCATCGGAATCTATATCTAGTGTCACAGGAATGGTTCAAAACTTAGACAGTAAGAAGAGTCAGTTTTCTTGTACTTAAGTCGGCATTGTGCCTTTTGTATTTAATTCCGTTGCAATGTCCGTGTTTCATCGTCAATAAGAAGGTCAGAGGGATACAGTAAACCTGAAATGAAGCATCGGAATCTATTACTAGTGTCACAGGAATGGTTCAAAACATAGGCAGCAAGAAGAGTCAGTTTTCTTGTACTTAAGTCGGCATTGTGCCTTTTGTATTTAATTCCGATGCAATATCCGTGATTCATCTTCACTAAGAAGGTCATAGGGATACGGTAAACCTGAAGTGCAGCGTCGGAATCTATAACTAGTGTCACAGGAATGGTTCAAAACATAGACAGTAAGAAGAGTCAGTTTTCTTCTACTTAGGTCGGAATTGTGCCTTTTGTATTTAAATCCGATGCAATTTCTGTGTTTCATCGTCAATAAGAAGGTCAGAGGGATACAGTAAACCTGAAGTGATGCATCGGAATCTACAACTAGTGTCACAGGAATAGTTCAAAGCATAGACAGTAAGAAGAGTCAGTTTTCTTGTACTTAAGTCAGCATTGTGCATTTTGTATTTAATTCCGATGCAATATCTGTGTTTCATCGTCAATAAGAAGGTCAGAGGGACACAGTAAACCTGAAGTGAAGCATCGGAATCTATAACTAGTGTCACGGGAATGGTTCAAAGCATAGAGAGTGAGAAGAGTCAGTTTTCTTGTACTTAAGTCGGCGTAGTGCCTTTTGTATTTAATTCCGATGCAAGTTCTGTGTTTCATCGTCAATAAGATGGTCAGAGGGATACAGTAAATCTGAAGTGAAGTATCGGAATCTATAACTAGTGTCGCAGGAATGGTTCAAACATAGACAGTAAGAGAAGTCAGTTCTCTTGTACTTAAGTCGGCATTGTGCCTTTTGTATTTAATTCCGAAACAATTTCAGTGTTTCATCGTCAATAAGAAGGTCAGAGGGATACAGTAAACCTGAAGTGAAGCATCGGAATCTATAACTAGTGTCACAGGAATGGTTCAAAACATAGACAGTAAGAAGAGTCAGTTTTCTTCTACTTAAGCCGGCAATGTGCCTTTTGTATTTAATTCCGATGCAATTTCTGTGTTTCATCGTCAATAAGAATGTCAGAGGGATATAGTAAACCTGAAGTGAAGCATCGGAATCTATAACTAGTGTCACAGGAATGGTTCAAAACATAGACAGTAAGAAGAGTCAGTTTTATTCTACTTAAGTCGGCAATGTGCCTTTTGTATTTAATTCCGATGCAATTTCTGTGTTTCATCGTCAATAAGAATGTCAGAGGGATACAGTAAACCTGAAGTGAAGCATCGTAATCTATAACTAGTGTCACAGGATTGGTTCAAAACATAGACAGTATGAAGAGTCAGTTTTCTTGTACTTAAGTCGGCATTGTGCATTTTGTATTTAATTCCGATGCAATATCTGTGTTTCACCGTCAATAGGAAGGTCAGAGGGATACAGTAAACCTGAAGTGAAGCATCGGAATCTATAACTAGTGTCACGGGAATGGTTCAAAGCATAGACAGTAAGAAGAGTCAGTTTTCTTGTACTTAAGTCGGCGTTGTGCCTTTTGTATTTAATTCCGATGCAATTTCTGTGTTTCATCGTCAATAAGAAGGTTAGAGGGATACAGTAAACCTGAAGTGAAGCATCGGAATCTATAACTAGTGTCATAGGAATGGTTCAAACATAGACAGTGAGAAGAGTCAGTTTTCTTGCACTTAAGTCGACATTGTGCCTTTTGTATTTAATTCCGATGCAATTTCAGTATTTCATCAACAATAAAAAGGTCAGAGGGATACAGTGAACCTGAAGTGAAGCATCGGAATCTATAACTAGTGTCACAGGAATGGTTCAAACTTAGACAGTAAGAAGAGTCAGATTTCTTGTACTTAAATCGGCATTGTGCCTTTTGTATTTAATTCCGAGGCAATTTCTGTGTTTCAGCGTCAATAAGAAGGTCAGAGGGATACAGTGAACCTGAAGTGAAGCATCGGAATCTATAACTAGTGTTACATGAATGGATCAAAACGTAGACTGTAAGAAGAGTCAGTTTTCTTGTATATAAGTCGGCATTGTGCTTATTGTATTTAATTCCGATGCAATTTCTGTGTTTCATCGTCAACAAGAAGGTCTGAGGGATACAGTAAACCTGGAGTAAAGCATCGGAATCTATAACTAGTGTCACGTGAATGGTTCAAAACATAGACAGTAAGAAGGGTCAGATTTCTTGTACTTAAATCGGCATTGTGCCTTTTGTATTTAATTCCGATGCAATCTCTGTGTTTCAGCGTCAATAAGAAGGCCAGAGAGATACAGTAAACCTGAAGTGAAGCATCGGAATCTATAACTAGTGTCACAGGAATGGTTCATAACATAGACAGTAAGAAGGGTCAGTATTCTTGTACTTAAGTCAGCATTTATCCTTTTCTATTTAATTCCGATGAAATTTCTATGTTTCATCGTGAATAAGAAGGGCAGTAGGATACAGTAATCCTGAAGTGAAGCATCGGAATCTATAACTAGTGTCACAGGATTGGTACAAAACATAGACAGTAAGAAGAGTCAGATTTCTTGTACTTAAATCGGCATTGTGCCTTTTGTATTTAATTCCGATGCAATTTCTGTGTTTCAGCGTCCATAAGAAGGTCAGAGGCATACAGTAAACCTGAAGTGAAGCATCGGAATCTATTACTAGTGTCACAGGAATGGTTCACAACATAGACAGTAAGAAGAGTCAGTTTTCTTGTACTTAAGTCGGCGTTGTGCCTTTTGTATTTAATTCCGATGCAAGTTCTGTGTTTCATCGTCAATAAGAAGGGCAGAGGTATACAGTAAACCTGAAGTGAAGCATCGGAATCTATAACTAGTGTCACAGGAATGGTTCTAACATAGACAGTAAGAGGAGTCAGTTTTCTTGTACTTAAGCCGGCATTGTGCCTTTTGTATTTAATTCCGATGCAATTTCAGTGTTTCATCGTCAATATGAAGGTCAGAGGGATACAGTGAACCTGAAGTGAAGCATCGGAATCTATAACTAGTGTCACAGTAATGCTGCAAAACATAGACAGTGGGAAGAGTCAGTTTTCTAGTACTTAAGTCGGCATTGTGCCTTTTGTATTTAATTCCGATGCAATTTCTGTGTTTCATCGTCAATAAGAAGGTCAGAGGGATACAGTACCTCAAGTGAAGCATCGGAATCTATAACTAGTGTCACAGGAATGGTTCATAACATAGACAGTAAGAAAGGTCAGTATTCTTGTACTTAAGTCGGCATTGTGCCTTTTGTATTTAATTCCGATGCAATTTCAGTGTTTCATCGTCAATAAGAAGGTCACAGGGATACAGTGAACCTCAAGTGAAGCATCGGAATCTATAACTAGTGTCACAGGAATGGTTCAAAACATAGACAGTAAGAAGAGTCAGTTTTCTTCTACTTAAGGCGGCAATGTGCCTTTTGTATTTAATTCCGATTCAATTTCTGTGTTTCATCGTCAATAAGAAGGTCAGAGGGATACAGTAAACCTGAAGTGAAGCATCGGAATCTATAATTAGTGTCACAGGAATGGTTCAAGGCATAGACTGTAAGAAGAGTCAGTTTCCTTGTACATAAGTCGGCATTGTGCCTTTTGTATTTAACTCCGAAGCAATTTCTGTGTTTAACCGTCAATAAGAAGGTGAGAGGGTTACAGTAAACCTGAAGTGAAGCTTCGGAATCTACAAGTAGTGTCAGAGGAATGGTTCAAAACATAGACAGTAGGAAGAGTCAGTTTTCTTGTACTTAAGTCGGCATTGTGCCTTTTGTATTTAATTCCGATGCAATATCTGTGTTTCATCGTCAATAAGAAGGTCAGAGGGATACAGTAAACCTGAAGTGAAGCATCGGAATCTATAACTAGTGTCACAGGATTGGTTCAAAACATAGACAGTAAGAAGGGTCAGTTTTCTTGTACTTATGTCGGCATTGTGCCTTTTGTATTTAATTCCGATGCAATATCTGTGTTTCATCGTCAATAGGAAGGTCAGAGGGATACAGTAAACCTGAAGTGTAGCATCGGAATCTATAACTAGTGTCACAGGAATGCTTCAAGGCATAGACTGTAAGAAGAGTCAGTTTCCTTGTACATAAGTCGGCATTGTGCCTTTTGTATTTAACTCCGAAGCAATTTCTGTGTTTCACCGTCAATAAGAAGGTCAGAGGGATACAGTAAACCTGAAGTGAAGCTTCGGAATCTATAAGTAGTGTCAGAGGAATGGTTCAAAACATAGACAGTAAGAAGAGTCGGTTTTCTTGTACTTAAGTCGGCATTTTGCCTTTTTATTTAATTCCGATGCAATTTCTGTGTTTCATCGTCAATAAGAAGGTCAGAGGGATACAGTAAACCTGAAGTGAGCATCGGAATCTATAACTAGTGTCACAGGAATGGTTCAAACATAGACAGTAAGAAGTGTCAGTTTTCTTGCACTTAAGTCGGCATTGCTCCTTTTGTATTTAATTCCGATGCAATTTCTGTGATTCATCGTCAATAAGAAGGTAAGAGGGATACAGTAAACCTGAAGTGAGGCATCGGAATCTATAACTAGTGTCACAGGAATGGTTCAAATCTTAGACAGTAAGCAGAGTCGGTATTCTTGTACTTAAGTCGGCATTGAGCCTTTCGTATTTAATTCCAATGCAATTTCTGTGTTTCATCGTCAATAAGAACGTCAGAGGGATACAGTAAACCTGACGTGAAGCATCGGAATCTATATCTAGTGTCGCAGGAATGGTTCAAAACATTGACAGTAAGAAGAGTCAGTTTTCTTGTACTTATGTCGGCATTGTGCCTTTTGTATTTAATTCCGATGCAATGACTGTGTTACATCGTCAATAAGAAGGTCAGAGGGATACAGTAAACCTGAAATGAAGCATCGGAATCTATAACTAGTGTCACAGGAATGGTTCAAAACACAGACAGTAAGAAGAGTCAGTTTTCTTGTCCATAAGTCGGCATTGTGCCTTTTGTATTTAATTCCGATGCAATATCCGTGATTCATCTTCAATAAGAAGGTCATAGGGATGCGGTAAACCTGAAGTGAAGCGTCGGAATCTATAACTAGTGTCACAGGAATGGTTCAAAACATAGACAGTAAGAAGAGTCAGTTTTCTTCTCTTTAAGACGGAATTGTGCCTTTTGTATTTAATTCCGATGCAATTTCTGTGTTTCGTCGTCAATAAGAAGGTCAGAGGGATACAGTAAACCTGAAGTGATGCATCGGAATCTACAACTAGTGTCACAGGAATGGTTCAAAACATAGACAGTAAGAAGAGTCAGTTTTCTTGTACTTAAGTCGGCATTGTGCCTTTTGTATTTAATTCCGGTGCAATATCTGTGTTTCATCGTCAATAAGAAGGTCAGAGGGATACAGTAAACCTGAAGTGAAGCATCGGAATCTATAACTAGTGTCACAGGAATGGTTCAAACATAGACAGTAAGAAGTGTCAGTTTTCTTGCACTTATGTCGGCATTGTGCCTTTTGTATTTAATTCCGATGCAATGTCTGTGTTTCATCGTCAATAAGAAGGTCAGAGGAATACAGTAAACCTGAAATGAAGCATCGGAATCTATAACTAGTGTCACAGGAATGGTTCAAAACATAGACAGTAAGAAGAGTCAGTTTTCTTGTACATAAGTCGGCATTGTGCCTTTTGTATTTAATTCCGATGCAATATCCGTGATTCATCTTCAATAAGAAGGTCATAGGGATGCGGTAAACCTGAAGTGAAGCGTCGGAATCTATAACTAGTGTCACAGGAATGGTTCAAAACATAGACAGTAAGAAGAGTAAGTTTTCTTGTACTTAAGTCGGCATTTTGCCTTTTGTATTTAATTCCGATGCAATTTCTGTGTTTCATCGTCAATAAGAAGGTCAGAGGAATACAGTAAACCTGAAGTGAAGCATCGGAATCTATAACTAGTGTCACAGGAATGGTTCAAACATAGACAGTGAGAAGAGTCAGTTTTCTTGCACTTAAGTCGACATTGTGCTTTTTGTATTTCATTCCGATGCAATTTGAGTGTTTCATCAACAATAGAAAGGTCAGAGGGATACAGTGAACCTGAAGTGAAGCATCGGAATCTATAACTAGTGTCACAGGAATGGTTCAAACTTAGACAGTAAGAAGAGACAGTATACTTGTACTTAAGTCGGCATTGTGCCTATTGTATTTAATTCCAATGCAATTTCTGTGCTTCATCGTCAATAAGAACGTCACAGGGATACAGTAAACCTGACGTGAAGCATCGGAATCTATATCTAGTGTCACAGGAATGGTTCAAAACATAGACAGTAAAAAGAGTCAGTTTTCTTGTACTTAAGTCGGCATTGTGCCTTTTGTATTTAATTCCGATGCATTACCCGTGTTTCAACATCAATAAGAAGTCAGAGGGATACAGTAAACATGAAGTGAAGCGTCGGAATCTATAACTAGTGTCACAGGAATGGTTCAAAGCATAGACAGTAAGAAGATTCTGTTTCCTTGTACTGAAGTCAGCATTTATCCTTTTCTATTTAATTCCGATGAAATTTCTATGTTTAATCGTGAATAAGATGGTCAGTAGGATACAGTAAACCTGAAGTAAAGCATCGGAATCTATAACTAGTGTTACAGGAATCGATCAAAACGTAGACTGTAAGAAGAGTCAGTTTTCTTGTATTTAAGTCGGCGTTGTGCTTTTTGTATTTATTCCCGATGCAATTTCTGTGTTTCATCGTCAACAAGAAGGTCTGAGGGATACAGTAAACCTGGAGTAAAGCATCGGAGTCTATAACTAGTGTCACGTGAATGGTTCAAAACATAGACAGTAAGAAGAGTCAGATTTCTTGTACTTAAATCGGCATTGTGCCTTTTGTATTTAATTCCGATGCAATTTCTGTGTTACATCGTCAATAAGAAGGTCAGAGGGATACAGTAAACCTGAAATGAAGCATCGGAATCTATAACTAGTGTCACAGGAATGGTTCAAAACTTAGACAGTAAGAAGAGTCAGTTTTCTTGTACATAAGTCGGCATTGTGCCTTTTGTATTTAATTCCGATGCAATATCCGTGATTCATCTTCAATAAGAAGGTCATAGGGATGCGGTAAACCTGAAGTGAAGCGTCGGAATCTATAACTAGTGTCACAGGAATGGTTCAAAACATAGACAGTAAGAAGAGTCAGTTTTCTTCTCTTTAAGTCGGAATTGTGCCTTTTGTATTTAATTCCGATGCAATTTCTGTGTTTCGTCGTCAATAAGAAGGTCAGAGGGATACGGTAAACCTGAAGTGATGCATCGGAATCTACAACTAGTGTCACAGGAATGGTTCAAAACATAGACAGTAAGAAGAGTCAGTTTTCTTGTACTTAAGTCGGCATTGTGCCTTTTGTATTTAATTCCGGTGCAATATCTGTGTTTCATCGTCAATAAGAAGGTCAGAGGGATACAGTAAACCTGAAATGAAGCATCGGAATCTATAACTAGTGTCACAGGAATGGTTCAAACATAGACAGTAAGAAGTGTCAGTTTTCTTGCACTTATGTCGGCATTGTGCCTTTTGTATTTAATTCCGATGCATTGTCTGTGTTTCATCGTCAATAAGATGGTCAGAGGAATACAGTAAACCTGAAATGAAGCATCGGAATCTATAACTAGTGTCACAGGAATGGTTCAAAACATAGACAGTAAGAAGAGTCAGTTTTCTTGTACATAAGTCGGCATTGTGCCTTTTGTATTTAATTCCGATGCAATATCCGTGATTCATCTTCAATAAGAAGGTCATAGGGATGCGGTAAACCTGAAGTGAAGCGTCAGAATCTATAACTAGTGTCACAGGAATGGTTCAAAACATAGACAGGAAGAAGAGTCAGTTTTCTTCTACTTAAGTCGGAATTGTGCCTTTTGTATTTAATTCCGATGCAATTTCTGTGTTTCGTCGTCAATAAGAAGGTCAGAGGGATACAGTAAACCTGAAGTGATGCATCGGAATCTACAACTAGTGTCACAGGAATGGTTCAAAACATAGACAGTAAGAAGAGTCAGTTTTCTTGTACTTAAGTCGGCATTGTGCATTTTGTATTTAATTCCGATGCAATATCTGTGTTTCATCGTCAATAAGAAGGTCAGAGGGATACAGTAAACCTGAAGTGAAGCATCGGAATCTATAACTAGTGTCACGGGAATGGTTCAAAACATAGACAGTAAGAAGAGTCAGTTTTCTTGTTCTTAAGTCGGCATTCTGCCTTTTGCATTTAAATCCGATGCAATATCTGTGTTTCATCGTCAATAAGATGTTCAGAGGGATACAGTAAACCTGAAGTGAAGCATCGGAATCTATGACTAGTGTCACAGGAATGGTTCAAAAAATAGACTGTAAGAAGAGTCAGATTTCTTGTACTTAAGTCGGCATTGTGCCTTTTGTATTTAACTCCGAAGCAATATCTGTGTTTCATCGTCAATAAGAAGGTCAGAGGGATATAGTAAACCTGAAGTGAAGCGTCGGAACCTATAACTAGTGTCACGGGAATGGTTCAAAACATAGACAGTAAGAAGAGTAAGTTTTCTTGTACTTAAGTCGGCATTTTGCCTTTTGTATTTAATTCCGATGCAATTTCTGTGTTTCATCGTCAATAAGAAGGTCAGAGGAATACAGTAAACCTGAAGTGAAGCATCGGAATCTATAACTAGTGTCACAGGAATGGTTCAAACATAGACAGTGAGAAGAGTCAGTTTTCTTGCACTTAAGTCGACATTGTGCCTTTTGTATTTAATTCCGATGCAATTTGAGTGTTTCATCAACAATAGAAAGGTCAGAGGGATACAGTGAACCTGAAGTGAAGCATCGGAATCTATAACTAGTGTCACAGGAATGGTTCAAACTTAGACAGTAAGAAGAGACAGTATTCTTGTACTTAAGTCGGCATTGTGCCTATTGTATTTAATTCCAATGCAATTTCTGTGCTTCATCGACAATAAGAACGTCACAGGGATACAGTAAACCTGACGTGAAGCATCGGAATCTATAACTAGTGTCACAGGAATGGTTCAAAACATAGACAGTAAAAAGAGTCAGTTTTCTTGTACTTAAGTCGGCATTGTGCCTTTTGTATTTAATTCCGATGCATTATCCGTGTTTCAACATCAATAAGAAGTCAGAGGGATACAGTAAACATGAAGTGAAGCGTCGGAATCTATAACTAGTGTCACAGGAATGGTTCAAAACATAGACAGTAAGAAGATTCTGTTTCCTTGTACTGAAGTCAGCATTTATCCTTTTCTATTTAATTCCGATGAAATTTCTATGTTTAATCGTGAATAAGATGGTCAGTAGGATACAGTAAACCTGAAGTGAAGCATCGGAATCTATAACTAGTGTTACAGGAATGGATCAAAACGTAGACTGTAAGAAGAGTCAGTTTTCTTGTATTTAAGTCGGCGTTGTGCTTTTTGTATTTATTTCCGATGCAATTTCTGTGTTTCATCGTCAACAAGAAGGTCTGAGGGATACAGTAAACCTGGAGTAAAGCATCGGAGTCTATAACTAGTGTCACGTGAATGGTTCAAAACATAGACAGTAAGAAGAGTCAGATTTCTTGTACTTAAATCGGCATTGTGCCTTTTGTATTTAATTCCGATGCAATTTCTGTGTTTCAGCGTCAATAAGAAGGTCAGAGGGATACAGTAAACCTGAAGTGAAGCATCGGAATCTATTTCTAGTGTCACAGGAATGGTTCACACATGGACAGTAAGAAGAGTCAGTTTTCTGGTACTTAAGTCGGCGTTGTGCCTTTTGTATTTAATTCCGATGGAAGTTCTGTGTTTCATCGTCAATAAGAAAGTCAGAGGTATACAGTAAAACTGAAGTGAAGCATCGGAATCTATAACTAGTGTCACAGGAATGGTTCTAACATAGACAGTAAGAGGAGTCAGTTTTCTTGTACTTAAGTCGGCATTGTGCCTTTTGTATTTAATTCCGATGCAATTTCAGTGTTTCATCGTCAATATGAAGGACAGAGGGATACAGTGAACCTGAAGTGAAGCATCGGAATCTATAACTAGTGTCACATTAATGCTTCAAAACATAGACAGTAAGAAGAGTCAGTTTTCTAGTACTTAAGTCGGCATTGTGCCTTTTGTATTTAATTACGATGCAATTTCTGTGTTTTATCGTCAATAAGAAGGTCAGAGGGATACAGTAAACCTGAAGTGAAGCATCGGAATCTATAACTAGTGTCACAGGAATGGTTCATATCATAGACAGTAAGAAGGGTCAGTATTCTTGTACTTAAGTCAGCATTTATCCTTTTCTATTTAATTCCGATGAAATTTCTATGTTTCATCGTGAATAAGAAGGTCAGTTGGATACAGTAATCCTGATGTGAAGCATCGGAATCTATAACTAGTGTCACAAGAATGGTTAAAAACGTAGACTGTAAGAAGAGTCAGTTTTCTTGTATTTAAGTCGGCATTGTGCTTTTTGTATTTCATTCCGCTGCAATTTCTGTGTTTCATCGTCAACAAGAAGGTCTGAGGGATACAGTAAACCTGGAGTAAAGCATCGGAATCTATAACTAGTGTCACGTGAATGGTTCAAAACATAGACAGTAAGAAGAGTCAGATTTCTTGTACTTAAATCGGCATTGTGCCTTTTGTATTTAATTCCGATGCAATTTCTGTGTTTCAGCGTCAATAAGAAGGTCAGAGGGATACAGTAAACCTGAAGTGAAGCATCGGAATCTATTACTAGTGTCACAAAAATGGTTACAACATAGACAGTAAGAAGAGTCAGTTTTCTTGTACTTAAATCAGCGTTGTGCCTATTGTATTTAATTCCGATGCAAGTTCTGTGTTTCATCGTCAATAAGAAGGTCAGAGATATACAGTAAACCTGAAGTGAAGCATCGGAATCTATAACTAGTGTCACAGGAATGGTTCTAACATAGACAGTAAGAGGAGTCAGTTTTCTTGTACTTAAGTCGGCATTGTGCCTTTTGTATTTAATTCCGATGCAATTTCAGTGTTTCATCGTCAATATGAAGGTCAGAGGGATACAGTGAACCTGAAGTGAAGCATCGGAATCTATAACTAGAGTCACAGTAATGCTTCAAAACATAGACAGTAAGAAGAGTCAGTTTTCTAGTACTTAAGTCGGCATTGTGCCTTTTGTATTTAATTCCGATGCAATTTCTGTGTTTCATCGTCAATAAGAAAGTCAGAGGGATACAGTAAACCTGAAGTGAAGCATCGGAATCTATAACTAGTGTCACAGGAATGGTTCATAACATAGACGGTAAGAAGGGTCAGTATTCTTGTACTTAAGTCGGCATTGTGCCTTTTGTATTTAATTCCGATGCAATTTCTGTGTTTCATCGTCAACAAGAAGGTCAGAGAGATACAGTAAACCTGAAGTGAAGCATCGGAATCTATAACTAGTGCCACAGGAATGGGTCAAAACAAAGACAGTAAGAAGAGTCAGTTTTCTTGTACTTAAGTCGGCATTGTGCTTTTTGTATTTAATTCCGATGCAATTTCTGTATTTCATCGTCAATACTAAGGTCAGAGGGATACAGTAAACCTGAAGTGAAGCATCGGCATCTATAACTAGTGTCACAGGAATGGTTCAAACATAGACAGTAAGAAGAGTCAGTTTTCTCGTACTTAAGTCGGCATTGTGCCTTTAGTATTTTATTCCGTTGCAATTTCTGTGTTACATCGTCATTAAGTAGGTCAGAGGGATACAGTAAGCCTCAAGTGAAGCATCGGAATCTATAACTAGTGTCACATGAATGGTTCAAACATAGCCAGTAAGAAGAGTCAGTTTTCTTGTACTTCAGTCGGCATTGTGCCTTTTATATTTAACTCCGAAGCAATTTCTGTGTATCATCGTCAATAAGAAGGTCAGAGGGATACAGTAAACTTGAAGTGAAGCATCGGAATCTATAACTAGTTTCACAGGAATGGTTCAAAACATAGACAGTAAGAAGAGTCAGTTTTCTTGTACTTAAGTCGGCATTGTGCCTTTTGTATTTAATTCCGATGCATTATCCGTGTTTCAACTTCAATAAGAAGTCAGAGGGATACAGTAAACCTGAAGTGAAGCGTCGGAATCTATAACTAGTGTCACAGTAATGGTTCAAAACATAGACAGTAAGAAGATTCTGTTTTCTTGTACTTAAGTCAGCATTTATCCTTTTCTATTTAATTCCGATGAAATTTCTATGTTTAATCGTGAATAAGAAGGTCAGAGGGATACAGTAAACCTGAAGTGAAGCATCGGAATCTATAACTAGTGTTACAGGAATGGATCAAACGTAGACTGTAAGAAGAGTCAGTTTTCTTGTATTTAAGTCGGCATTGTGCTTTTTGTATTTATTTCCGATGCAATTTCTGTGTTTCATCGTCAACAAGAAGGTCTGAGGGATACAGTAAACCTGGAGTAAAGCATCGGAATCTATAACTAGTGTCACGTGAATGGTTCAAAACATAGACAGTACGAAGAGTCAGATTTCTTGTACTTCAATCGGCATTGTGCCTTTTGTATTTAATTCCGATGCAATTTCTGTGTTTCAGCGTCAATAAGAAGGTCAGAGGGATACAGTAAACCTGAAGTGAAGCATCGGAATCTATTTCTAGTGTCACAGGAATGGTTCACACATGGACAGTAAGAAGAGTCAGTTTTCTGGTACTTAAGTCGGCGTTGTGCCTTTTGTATGTAATTCCGATGCAATTTCTGTGTTTCATCGTCAATAAGAAGGTCAGAGGTATACAGTAAACCTGAAGTGAAGCATCGGAATCTATAACTAGTGTCACAGGAATGGTTCTAACATAGACAGGAAGAGGAGTCAGTTTTCTTGTACTTAAGTCGGCATTGTGCCTTTTATATTTAATTCCGATGCAATTTCAGTGTTTCATCGTCAATATGAAGGACAGAGGGATACAGTGAACCTGAAGTGAAGCATCGGAATCTATAACTAGTGTCACATTAATGCTTCAAAACATAGACAGTAAGAAGAGTCAGTTTTCTAGTACTTAAGTCGGCATTGTGCCTTTTGTATTTAATTCCGATGCAATTTCTGTGTTTCATCGTCAATAAGAAGGTCAGAGGGATACAGTAAACCTGAAGTGAAGCATCGGAATCTATAACTAGTGTCACAGGAATGGTTCATAGCATAGACAGTAAGAAGGGTCAGTATTCTTGTACTTAAGTCAGCATTTATTCTTTTCTATTTAATACCGATGAAATCTCTATGTTTCATCGTGAATAAGAAGGTCAGTAGGATACAGTAATCCTGAAGTGAAGCATCGGAATCTATAACTAGTGTCACAAGAATGGATCAAAACGTAGACTGTAAGAAGAGTCAGTTTTCTTGTATATAAGTCGGCATTGTGCTTTTTGTATTTCATTCCGCTGCAATTTCTGTGTTTCATCGTCAACAAGAAGGTCTGAGGGATACAGTAAACCTGGAGTAAAGCATCGGAATCTATAACTAGTGTCACGTGAATGGTTCAAAACATAGACAGTAAGAAGAGTCAGATTTCTTGTACTTAAATCGGCATTGTGCCTTTTGTATTTAATTCCGATGCAATTTCTGTGTTTCAGCGTCAATAAGAAGGTCAGAGGGATACAGTAAACCTGAAGTGAAGCATCGGAATCTATTACTAGTGTCACAAAAATGGTTACAACATAGACAGTAAGAAGAGTCAGTTTTCTTGTACTTAAATCAGCGTTGTGCCTTTTGTATTTAATTCCGATGCAAGTTCTGTGTTTCATCGTCAATAAGAAGGTCAGAGATATACAGTAAACCTGAAGTGAAGCATCGGAATCTATAACTAGTGTCACAGGAATGGTTCCAACATAGACAGTAAGAGGAGTCAGTTTTCTTGTACTTAAGTCGGCATTGTGCCTTTTGTATTTAATTCCGATGCAATTTCAGTGTTTCATCGTCAATATGAAGGTCAGAGGGATACAGTGAACCTGAAGTGAAGCATCGGAATCTATAACTAGAGTCACAGTAATGCTTCAAAACGTAGACAGTATGAAGAGTCAGTTTTCTAGTACTTAAGTCGGCATTGTGCCTTTTGTATTTAATTCCGATGCAATTTCTGTGTTTCATCGTCAATAAGAAGGTCAGAGGGATACAGTAAACCTGAAGTGAAGCATCGGAATCTATAACTAGTGTCACAGGAATGGTTCATAACATAGATAGTAAGAAGGGTCAGTATTCTTGTACTTAAGTCGGCATTGTGCCTTTTGTATTTAATTCCGATGCAATTTCTGTGTTTCATCGTCAATAAGAAGGTCAGAGGGATACAGTAAACCTGAAGTGAAGCATCGGAATCTATAACTAGTGCCACAGGAATGGGTCAAAACAAAGACAGTAAGGAGAGTCAGTTTTCTTGTACTTAAGTCGGCATTGTGCTTTTTGTATTTAATTCCGATGCAATTTCTGTATTTCATCGTCAATACGAAGGTCAGAGGGATACAGTAAACCTGAAGTGAAGCATCGGCATCTATAACTAGTGTCACAGGAATGGTTCAAACATAGACAGTAAGAAGAGTCAGTTTTCTCGTACTTAAGTCGGCATTGTGCCTTTAGTATTTTATTCCGTTGCAATTTCTGTGTTACATCGTCATTAAGTAGGTCAGAGGGATACAGTAAGCCTAAAGTGAAGCATCGGAATCTATAACTAGTGTCACATGAATGGTTCAAACATAGCCAGTAAGAAGAGTCAGTTTTCTTGTACATAAGTCGGTATTGTGCCTTTTGTATTTAATTCCGATGCATTATCCGTGTTTCAACTTCAATAAGAAGTCAGAGGGATACAGTAAACCTGAAGTGAAGCGTCGGAATCTATAACTAGTGTCACAGGAATGGTTCAAAACATAGACAGTAAGAAGATTCTGTTTTCTTGCACTTAAGTCAGCATTTATCCTTTTCTATTTAATTCCGATGAAATTTCTATGTTTAATCGTGAATAAGAAGGTCAGAGGGATACAGTAAACCTGAAGTGAAGCATCGGAATCTATAACTAGTGTTACAGGAATGGATCAAACGTAGACTGTAAGAAGAGTCAGTTTTCTTGTATTTAAGTCGGCATTGTGCTTTTTGTATTTATTTCCGATGCAATTTCTGTGTTTCATCGTCAACAAGAAGGTCTGAGGGATACAGTAAACCTGGAGTAAA
The DNA here is from genome assembly GCF_021461395.2 of Schistocerca americana. Taxonomy (NCBI): domain Eukaryota; kingdom Metazoa; phylum Arthropoda; class Insecta; order Orthoptera; family Acrididae; genus Schistocerca; species Schistocerca americana. The sequence goes on along the minus strand of NC_060121.1, from coordinate 6,353,875 downwards.
GCATCGGAATCTATAACTAGTGTCACGTGAATGGTTCAAAACATAGACAGTACGAAGAGTCAGATTTCTTGTACTTCAATCGGCATTGTGCCTTTTGTATTTAATTCCGATGCAATTTCTGTGTTTCAGCGTCAATAAGAAGGTCAGAGGGATACAGTAAACCTGAAGTGAAGCATCGGAATCTATTTCTAGTGTCACAGGAATGGTTCACACATGGACAGTAAGAAGAGTCAGTTTTCTGGTACTTAAGTCGGCGTTGTGCCTTTTGTATTTAATTCCGATGCAATTTCTGTGTTTCATCGTCAATAAGAAGGTCAGAGGTATACAGTAAACCTGAAGTGAAGCATCGGAATCTATAACTAGTGTCACAGGAATGGTTCTAACATAAACAGTAAGAGGAGTCAGTTTTCTTGTACTTAAGTCGGCATTGTGCCTTTTGTATTTAATTCCGATGCAATTTCAGTGTTTCATCGTCAATATGAAGGACAGAGGGATACAGTGAACCTGAAGTGAAGCATCGGAATCTATAACTAGTGTCACATTAATGCTTCAAAACATAAACAGTAAGAAGAGTCAGTTTTCTAGTACTTAAGTCGGCATTGTGCCTTTTGTATTTAATTCCGATGCAATTTCTGTGCTTCATCGTCAATAAGAAGGTCAGAGGGACACAGTAAACCTGAAGTGAAGCATCGGAATCTATAACTAGTGTCACAGGAATGGTTCATAGCATAGACAGTGAGAAGGGTCAGTATTCTTGTACTTAAGTCAGCATTTATCCTTTTCTATTTAATACCGATGAAATTTCTATGTTTCATCGTGAATAAAAAGGTCAGTAGGATACAGTAATCCTGAAGTGAAGCATCGGAATCTATAACTTGTGTCACAAGAATGGATCAAAACGTAGACTGTAAGATGAGTCAGTTTTCTTGTATTTAGTCGGCATTGTGCCTTTTGTATTTAACTTCCGCTGCAATTTCTGTGTTTCATCGTCAACAAGAAGGTCTGAGGGATACAGTAAACCTGGAGTAAAGCATCGGAATCTATAACTAGTGTCACGTGAATGGTTCTAAACATAGACAGTAAAAAGAGTCAGATTTCTTGCACTTAAATCGGCATTATGCCTTTTGTATTTAATTCCGATGCAATTTCTGTGTTTCAGCGTCAATAAGAAGGTCAGAGGGATACAGTAAACCTAAAGTGAAGCATCGGAATCTATTACTAGTGTCACAAAAATGGTTACAACATAGACAGTAAGAAGAGTCAGTTTTCTTGTACTTAAATCGGCGGTGTGCCTTTTGTATTTAATTCCGATGCAAGTTCTGTGTTTCATCGTCAATAAGAAGGTCAGAGGTATACAGTAAACCTGAAGTGAAGCATCGGAATCTATAACTAGTGCCACAGGAATGGTTCTAACATAGACAGTGAGAGGAGTCAGTTTTCTTGTACCTAAGTCGGCATTGTGCCTTTTGTATTTAATTCCGATGCAATTTCAGTGTTTCATCGTCAATATGAAGGTCAGAGGGATACAGTGAACCTGAAGTGAAGCATCGGAATCTATAACTAGAGTCACAGTAATGCTTCAAAGCATAGACAGTAAGAAGAGTCAGTTTTCTAGTACTTAAGTCGGCATTGTGCCTTTTGTATTTAATTCCGATGCAATTTCTGTGTTTCATCGTCAATAAGAAGGTCAGAGGGATACAGTAAACCTGAAGTGAAGCATCGGAATCTATAACTAGTGTCACAGGAATGGTTCATAACATAGACAGTAAGAAGGGTCAGTATTCTTATACTTAAGTCGGCATTGTGCCTTTTGTATTTAATTCCGATGCAATTTCTGTGTTTCACCGTCAATAAGAAGGTCAGAGGGATACAGTAAACCTGAAGTGAAGCATCGGAATCAATAACTAGTGTCACAGGAATGGTTCAAAACATAGACTGTAAGAAGAGTCAGTTTTCTTGTACTTCAGTCGGCATTGTGCCTTTTGTATTTAACTTCGAAGCAATTTCTGTGTTTCATCGTCAATAAGAAGGTCAGAGGGATACAGTAAACCTGAAGTGAAGCTTCGGAATCTATAAGTAGTGTCACAGGAATGGTTCAAAACATAGACAGTAAGAAGAGTCAGTTTTCTTGAACTTAAGTCGGCATTTTGCCTTTTGTATTTAATTCCGATGCAATTTCTGTCTTTCATCGTCAATACGAAGGCCAGAGGGATACAGTAAACCTGAAGTGAAGCATCGGAATCTATAACTAGTGTCACAGGAATGGTTCAAAACATAGACAGTAAGAAGATTCTGTTTTCTTGTACTTAAGTCAGCATTTATCCTTTTCTATTTAATTCCGATGAAATTTCTATGTTTAATCGTGAATAAGAAGGTCAGAGGGATACAGTAAACCTGAAGTGAAGCATCGGAATCTATAACTAGTGTTACAGAAATGGATCAAACGTAGACTGTAAGAAGAGTCAGTTTTCTTGTATTTAAGTCGGCATTGTGCTTTTTGTATTTATTTCCGATGCAATTTCTGTGTTTCATCGTCAACAAGAAAGTCTGAGGGATACAGTAAACCTGGAGTAAAGCATCGGAATCTATAACTAGTGTCACAGGAATGGTTCAAAACTTAGACAGTAAGATGAGTCGGTATTCTTGTACTTAAGTCGGCGTTGTGCATTTTGTATTTAATTCCAATGCAATTTCTGTGTTTCATCGTCAATAAGAAGGTCAGAGGGATACAGTAATGCTGAAATGAAGCATCGGAATCTATAACTAGTGTCACAGGAATGGTTCAAACATAGACAGTAAGAAGAGTCAGTTTTCTTGTACTTAAGTTGGCATTGTGCCTTTTGTATTTAATTCCGATGCAATATCCGTGTTTCATCTTCAATAAGAAGGTCAGAGGGATACAGTAAACCCGAAGTGAAGCGTCTCAATCTATTACTAGTGTCACAGGAATGGTTCAAAACATAGACAGTAAGAAGAGTCAGTTTTCATCAACTTAAGTCGGAATTGTGCCTTTCGTATTTAATTCCGATGCAATGTCTGTGTTTCATCGTCAATAAGAAGGTCAGAGGGATACAGTAAACCTGAAATGAAGCATCGGAATCTATAACTAGTGTCACAGGCATGGTTCAAAACATAGACAGTAAGAAGAGTCAGTTTTCTTGTACATAAGTCGACATTGTGCCTTTTGTATTTAATTCCGATGCAATATCTGTGTTTCATCGTCACGAAGAACGTCAGAGGGATACAGTAAACCTGACGTGAAGCATCGGAATCTATAACTAGTGTCATGGGAATGGTTCAAAACATAGACAGTAAGAAGAGTCGTTTTTTTTTTACTTAAGTCGGCATTGTAACTTTTGCATTTAATTCCGATGCAATATCTGTGTTTCATCGACAATAAGAAGGTCAGAGGGATACAGTAAACCTGAAGTGAAGCATCGGAATCTATAACTAGTATCACATCAATGCTTCTAACATAGGCAGTAAGAAGAGTCAGTTTTCTTGTACATAAGTCGACATTGTGCCTTTTGTATTTAATTCCGATGCAACTTCAGTGTTTCAGCAACAATAAAAAGGTCAGAGGGATACAGTGAACCTGAAGTGAAGCATCGGAATCAATAACTAGTGTCACAGAAATGGTTCAAATCTTAGACAGTAAGAAGAGTCGGTATTCTTGTACTTAAGTCGGCATTGTGCCCTTTGTATTTAATTCCAATGCGATTTCTGTGTTTCATCGTCAATAAGAACGTCAGAGGGATACAGTAAAGCTGACGTGAAGCGTCGGAATCTATAACTAGTGTCACAGGAATGGTTCAAAACATTGACAGTAAGAAGAGTCAGTTTTCTTCTACTTAAGTCGGAATTGTGCCTTTGGTCTTTAATTCCGATGCAATTTCTGTGTTTCATCTTCAATAAGAAGGTCAGAGGGATACAGTAAACCTGAAGTGAAGCATCGGAATCTATAACCAGTGTCACAGGAATGGTGCAAAACATAGACAGTAAGAAGAGTCAGTTTTCTTGTACTTAAGTCGGCATTGTGCCTTTTGTATTTAATTCCGATGCAATATCTGTGTTTCATCGTCAATAAGAAGGACAGAGGGATACAGTAAAGCTGAAGTGAAGCATCGGAATCTATAACTAGTGTCACGGCAATGGTTCAAAACATAGACAGTAGGAAGAGTCAGTTTTCTTGTACTTAAGTCGGCATTGTGCCTTTTGCATTTAATTCCGATGCAATATCCGTGTTTCATCGTCGATAAGAAGGTCAGAGGGATACCGTAAACCTGAAGTGAAGCATCGGAATCTATAACTAGTGTCACAGGAATCGTTCAAAACATAGACTGTAAGAAGTGTTAGTTTTCTTGTACTTATGTCGGCATTGTGCCATTTGTATTTAATTCCGATGCAATTTCAGTGTTTCATCAACAATAAAAAGGACAGAGGGATACAGTGAACATGAAGTGAAGCATCGGAATCTATAAGTAGTGTCACAGGAATGGTTCAAAACTTAGACAGTAAGAAGAGTCAGTATACTTGTACTTAAGTCGGCATTGTGCCTTTTGTATTGAAATTCCAATGCAATTTCTATGTTTCATCGTCAATAAGAAGGTCAGAGGGGTACAGTAAACTTCAAGTGAAGCATCGGAATCTATAACTAGTGTCACAGGAATGGTTCAAAGCATAGACAGTAAGAAGTGTCAGTTTTCTTGCACTTAAGTCGGCATTGTGCCTTTTGTATTTAATTCCGATGCAATTTCAGTGTTTCATCGTCAATAAGAAGGTAAGAGGGATACAGTAAACCTGAAGTGAAGCATCGGAATCTATAACTAGTATCACATCAATGGTTCAAACATAGGCAGTAAGAAGAGTCAGTTTTCTTGTACATAAGTCGACATTGTGCCTTTAGTATTTAATTCCGATGTAACTTCAGTGTTTCATCAACAATATAAAGGTCAGAGGGATACAGTGAACCTGACGTGAAGCATCGGAATCTATAACTAGTGTCACAGGAATGGTTCAAAACTTAGACAGTAAGATGAGTCATTATTCTTGTACTTAAGTCGGCATTGTGCCTTTTGTATTTAATTCCAATGCAATTTCTGTGTTTCATCGTCAATAAGAACGTCAGAGGGATACAGTAAAGCTAACGTGAAGCATCGGAATCTATATCTAGTGTCACAGGAATGGTTCAAAACATAGACAGTAAGAAGAGTCAGTTTTCTTGTACTTAAGTCGGCATTGTGCCTTTTGTATTTAATTCCGATGCAATGTCTGTGTTTCATCGTCAATAAGAAGGTCAGAGGGATACAGTAAACCTGAAATGAAGCATCGGAATCTATAACTAGTGTCACAGGAATGGTTCAAAACATAGACAGTAAGAAGAGTCAGTTTTCTTGTACTTAAGTCGGCATTGTGCCTTTTGTATTTAATTCCGTTGCAATATCCGTGTTTCATCTTCAATAAGAAGGTCAGAGGGATACAGTAAACCCGAAGTGAAGCGTCGGAATCTATAACTAGTGTCACAGGAATGGTTCAAAACATAGACAGTAAGAAGAGTCAGTTTTCTTCTACTTAAGTGGGAATTGTGCCTTTTGTATTTAATTCCGATGCAATTTCTGTGTTTCATCGTCAATAAGAAGGGCAGAGGGATACAGTAAACCTGAAGTGAAGCATCGGAATCTATAACTAGTGTCACACGCATGGTTCAAACATAGACAGTAAGAAGAGTCAGTTTTCTTGTACTTAAGTCGGCATTGTGCCTTTTGTATTTAATTCCGATGCAATATCTGTGTTTCATCGTCAAGAAGAATGTCAGAGGGATACAGTAAACCTGAAGTGAAGCATCGGAATCTATAACTAGTGTCACGGGAATGGTTCAAAACATAGACAGTAAGAAGAGTCAGTTTTCTTGTACTTAAGTCGGCATTGTAACTTTTACATTTAATTCCGATGCAATATCTGTGTTTCATCGTCAATAAGAAGGTCAGAGGGATACAGTAAACCTGAAGTGAAGCATCGGAATCTATAACTAGTGTCACATGAATGGTTCAAACGTAGACAGTAAGAAGAGTCAGTTTTCTTGCACTTAAGTCGGCATTGTGCCTTTTGTATTTAATTCCGATGCAATTTCTGTGTTTCATCGTCAATAAGAAGGTAAGAGGGATACAGTAAACCTGAAGTGAAGCAACGGAATCTATAACTAGTATCACATCAATGGTTCAAACATAGGCAGTAAGAAGAGTCAGTTTTCTTGTGCATAATTCGACATTGTGCCTTTTGTATTTAATTCCGATGCAACTTCAGTGTTTCATCAACAATAAAAAGGTCAGAGGGATACAGTGACCCTGAAGTGAAGCATCGGAATCAATAACTAGTGTCACAGGAATGGTTCAAAACTTAGACAGTAAGAAGAGTCGGTATTCTTGTACTTAAGTCGGCATTGTGCCTTTTGTATTCAATTCCAAATCAATTTCTGTGTTTCATCGTCAATAAGAACGTCAGAGGGATAAAGTAAAGCTGACGTGAAGCATCGGAATCTATATCTAGTGTCACAGGATTGGTTCAAAACATAGACAGTAAGAAGAGTCAGTTTTCTTGTACATAAGTCGGCATTGTGCCTTTTGTATTTAATTCCGATGCAATGTCTGTGTTTCATCGTCAATAAGAAGGTCAGAGGGATACAGTAAACCTGAAATGAAGCATCGGAATCTATAACTAGTGTCACAGGAATGGTTCAAAACATAGACAGTAAGAAGAGTCAGTTTTCTTGTACTTAAGTCGGCATTGTGCCTTTTGTATTTAATTCCGATGCAATATCCGTGTTTCATCTTCAATAAGAAGGTCAGAGGGATACAGTAAACCCGAAGTGAAGCGTCGGAATCTGTAACTAGTGTCACATCAATGGTTCAAAACATAGACAGTAAGAAGAGTCAGTTTTCTTCTACTTAAGTCGGAATTGTGCCTTTTGTCTTTAATTCCGATGCAATTTCTGTGTTTCATCGTCAATAAGAAGGTCAGAGGGATACAGTAAGCCTGAAGTGAAGCATCGGAATCTATAACCAGTGTCACAGGAATGGTTCAAATGATAGACAGTAAGAAGAGTCAGTTTTCTTGTACTTAAGTCGGCATTGTGCCTTTTGTATTTAATTCCGATGCAATATCTGTGTTTCATCGTCAATAAGAAGGTCAGAGGGATACAGTAAACCTGAAGTGAAGCATCGGAATCTATAACTAGTATCACGGGAATGGTTCAAAACATAGACAGTAAGAAGGGTCAGTTTTCTTGTACTTAAGTCGGCATTGTGATTTTTGCATTTAATTCCGATGCAATATCTGTGTTTCATCGTCGATAAGAAGGTCAGAGGGATACAGTAAAGCTGAAGTGAAGCATCGGAATCTATAACTAGTGTCACAGGAATCGTTCAAAACATAGACTGTTAGAACAGTCAGTTTTCTCGTACTTAAGTCGGCATTGTGCCTTTTGTATTTAATTCCGATGCAATTTCTATGTTTCATCGTCAATAAGGTCAGAGGGATACAGTAAACCTGAAGTGAAGCATCGGAAAATATAACTAGTGTCACAGGAATGATTCTAACATAGTCAGTAAGAGGAGTCAGTTTTCTTGTACTTAAGTCGGCATTGTGCCTTTTGTATTTAATTCCGATGTAATTTCAGTGTTTCATCGTCAATATGAAGGACAGAGGGATACAGTGAACCTGAAGTGAAGCATCGGAATCTATAAGTAGTGTCACAGGAATGCTTCAAAACATAGACAGTAAGAAGAGTCAGTTTTCTTGTACTTAAGTCGGCATTGTGCCTTTTGTATTTAATTCCGATGCAATTTCTGTGTTTCATCGTCAGTACGAAGGTCAGAGGGATACAGTAAACCTGAAGTGAAGGATCGGAATCTATAACTAGTGTCACAGGAATGGTTCAAACATAGGCAGTAAGAAGAGTCAGTTTTCTTGTACATAAGTCGACATTGTGCCTTTTGTATTTAATTCCGATGCAATTTCAGTGTTTCATTAACAATAAAAAGGGCAGATGGATACAGTAAACCTGAAGTGAAGCATCGGAATCTATAACTAGTGTCACAGGAATGGTTCAAAACTTAGACAGTAAGAAGAGTCAGTTTTCTTGTACTTAAGTCGGCATTGTGCCTTTTGTATTTAATTCCGATGCAATGTCTGTGTTTCATCGTCAATAAGAAGGTCAGAGCGATACAGTAAACTTGAAATGAAGCATCGGAATATATAACTAGTGTCACAGGAATGGTTCAAAACATAGACAGTAAGAAGAGTCAGTTTTCTTGTACATAAGTCGGCATTGTGCCTTTTGTATTTAATTCCGATGCAATATCCGTGTTTCATCTTCAATAAGAAGGTCATAGGGATACGGTAAACCTGAAGCGCAGCGTCGGAATCTATAACTAGTGTCACAGGAATGGTTCAAAACATAGACAGTAAGAAGAGTCAGTTTTCTTCTACTTAAGTCGCAATTGTGCCTTTTGTATTTAATTCCAATGCAATGTATGTGTTTCATCGTCAATAAGAAGGTCAGAGGGATACAGTAAACCTGAAGTGATGCATCGGAAACTACAACTAGTGTCACAGGAATGGTTCAAAACATAGACAGTAAGAAGAGTCAGTTATCTTGTACTTAAGTCGGCATTGTGCCTTTTGTATTTAACTCCGATGCAATATCTGTGTTTCATCGTCAATAAGATGGTCAGAGGGATATAGTAAACCTGAAGTGAAGCATCGGAATCTATAACTAGTGTCACGGGAATGGTTCAAAACATAGACAGTAAGAAGAGTCAGTTTTCTTGTACTTAAGTCGGCATTCTGCCTTTTGCATTTAATTCCGATGCAATATCTGTGTTTCATCGTCAATAAGAAGGTCAGAGGGATACAGTAAACCTGAAGTGAAGCATCAGAATCTATAACTAGTGTCACAGGAATGGTTCAAATCATAGACAGTAAGAAGAGTCAGTTTTCTTGTACTTAAATCGGCATTGTGCCTTTTGTATTTAATTCCGATGCAATATCCGTGTTTCATCTTCAATAAGAAGGTCAGAGGGATACAGTAAACCCGAAGTGAAGCGTCGGAATCTATAACTAGTGTCACATCAATGGTTCAAAACATAGACAGTAAGAAGAGTCAGTTTTCTTCTACTTAAGTCGGAATTGTGCCTTTTGTCTTTAATTCCGATGCAATTTCTGTGTTTCATCGTCAATAAGAAGGTCAGAGGGATACAGTAAACCTGAAGTGAAGCATCGGAATCTATAACCAGTGTCACAGGAATGGTTCAAATGATAGACAGTAAGAAGAGTCAGTTTTCTTGGACTTTAGTCGGCATTGTGCCTTTTGTATTTAATTCCGATGCAATATCTGTGTTTCATCGTCAATAAGAAGGTCAGAGGGATACAGTAAACCTGAAGTGAAGCATCGGAATCTATAACTAGTATCACGGGAGTGGTTCAAAACATAGACAGTAAGAAGAGTCAGTTTTCTTGTACTTAAGTCGGCATTGTGCCTTTTGCACTTAATTCCGATGCAATATCTGTGTTTCATCGTCGATAAGAAGGTCAGAGGGATACAGTAAAGCTGAAGTGAAGCATCGGAATCTATAACTAGTGTCACAGGAATCGTTCAAAACATAGACTGTTAGAACAGTCAGTTTTCTCGTACTTAAGTCGGCATTGTGCCTTTTGTATTTAATTCCGATGCAATTTCTATGTTTCATCGTCAATAAGGTCAGAGGGATACAGTAAACCTGAAGTGAAGCATCGGAAAATATAACTAGTGTCACAGGAATGATTCTAACATAGTCAGTAAGAGGAGTCAGTTTTCTTGTACTTAAGTCGGCATTGTGCCTTTTGTATTTAATTCCGATGTAATTTCAGTGTTTCATCGTCAATATGAAGGACAGAGGGATACAGTGAACCTGAAGTGAAGCATCGGAATCTATAAGTAGTGTCACAGGAATGCTTCAAATCATAGACAGTAAGAAGAGTCAGTTTTCTTGTACTTAAGTCGGCATTGTGCCTTTTGTATTTAATTCCGATGCAATTTCTGTGTTTCATCGTCAGTACGAAGGTCAGAGGGATACAGTAAACCTGAAGTGAAGCATCGGAATCTATAACTAGTGTCACAGGAATGGTTCATACCATAGACAGTAAGAAGGGTCAGTATTCTTGTACTTAAGTCGGCATTGTGCCTTTTGTATTTAATTCCGATGCAATTTCTGTGTTTCATCGTCAATCAGAAGGTCAGAGGGATACAGTAATCCTGAAGTGAAGCATCGGAATCTATAACTAGTGTCACAGGAATGGTTCAAAACATAGACAGTAAGAAGAGTCAATTTTCTTGTACTTAAGTCGGCATTGTGCCTTTTGTATTTAATTCCGATGCAATATCTGTGTTTCATCGTCAATAAGAAGGTCAGAGGGATACAGTAAACCTGAAGTGAAGCATCGGAATCTATAACTAGTGTCACGGGAATGGTTCAAAACATAGACAGTAAGAAGAGTAAGATTTCTTGTACTTAAGTCGGCATTGTGCCTTTTGCATTTCATTCCGATGTAATATCTGTGTCTCATCGTCAATAAGAAGGTCAGAGGGATACAGTAAACCTGAAGTGAAGTATCGGAATCTATAACTAGTGTCACAGGAATGGTTCAAAACATAGACTGTAAGTAGAGTCAGGTTTCTTGTACTTAAGTCGGCATTGTGGCTTTTGTATTTAATTCCGATGCAATTTCTGTGTTTCATCGTCAATGAGAAGGTCAGAGGGATACAGTAAACCTGAAGTGAAGGATCGGAATCTATAACTAGTGTCACAGGAATGGTTCAAACATAGGCAGTAAGAAGAGTCAGTTTTCTTGTACATAAGTCGACATTGTGCCTTTTGTATTTAATTCCGATGCAATTTCAGTGTTTCATTAACAATAAAAAGGGCAGATGGATACAGTAAACCTGAAGTGAAGCATCGGAATCTATAACTAGTGTCACAGGAATGGTTCAAAACTTAGACAGTAAGAAGAGTCAGTTTTCTTGTACTTAAGTCGGCATTGTGCCTTTTGTATTTAATTCCGATGCAATGTCAGTGTTTCATCGTCAATAAGAAGGTCAGAGCGATACAGTAAACTTGAAATGAAGCATCGGAATCTATAACTAGTGTCACAGGAATGGTTCAAAACATAGACAGTAAGAAGAGTCAGTTTTCTTGTACATAAGTCGGCATTGTGCCTTTTGTATTTAATTCCGATGCAATATCCGTGTTTCATCTTCAATAAGAGGGTCATAGGGATACGGTAAACCTGAAGCGCAGCGTCGGAATCTATAACTAGTGTCACAGGAATGGTTCAAAACATCGACAGTAAGAAGAGTCAATTTACTTCTACTTAAGTCGGAATTGTGCCTTTTGTATTTAATTCCGATGCAATGCATGTGTTTCATCGTCAATAAGAAGGTCAGAGGGATACAGTAAACCTGAAGTGATGCATCGGAATCTACAACTAGTGTCACAGGAATGGTTCAAAACATAGACAGTAAGAAGAGTCAGTTATCTTGTACTTAAGTCGGCATTGTGCCTTTTGTATTTAACTCCGATGCAATATATGTGTTTCATCGTCAATAAGATGGTCAGAGGGATATAGTAAACCTGAAGTGAAGCATCGGAATCTATAACTAGTGTCACGGGAATGGTTCAAAACATAGACAGTAAGAAGAGTCAGTTTTCTTGTACTTAAGTCGGCATTCTGCCTTTTGCATTTAATTCCGATGCAATATCTGTGTTTCATCGTCAATAAGAAGGTCAGAGGGATACAGTAAACCTGAAGTGAAGCATCAGAATCTATAACTAGTGACACAGGAATGGTTCAAATCATAGACAGTAAGAAGAGTCAGTTTTCTTGTACTTAAATCGGCATTGTGCCTTTTGTATTTAATTCCGATGCAATATCTGTGTTTCATCGTCAATAAGAAGGTCAGAGGGATACTGTAAACCTGAAGTGAAGCATCGGAATCTATAACAAGTGTCACGGGAATGGTTCAAAACATAGACAGTAAGAAGAGTCAATTTTCTTGTACTTAAGTCGGCATTGTGCCTTTTGCATTTAATTCCGATGTAATATCTGTGTCTCATCGTCAATAAGAAGGTCAAAGGGATACAGTAAACCTGAAGTGAAGCATCGGAATCTATAACTAGTGTCACAGGAATGGTTCAAAACGTAGACTGTAAGAAGAGTCAGGTTTCTTGTACTTAAGTCGGCATTGTGGCTTTTGTATTTAATTCCGATGCAATTTCTGTGTTTCATCGTCAATAAGAAGGTCAGAGGGATACAGTAAACCTGAAGTGAAGGATCGGAATCTATAACTAGTGTCACAGGAATGGTTCAAACATAGACAGTAAGAAGAGTCAGTTTTCTTGCACTTAAGTCGACATTGTGCGTTTTGTATTTAATTCCGATGCAATTTAAGTGTTTCATCAACAATAAAAAGGTCAGAGGGATACAGTGAACCTGTAGTGACGCATCGGAATCTATAAGTAGTGTCACAGGAATGGTTCAAAACATAGACAGTAAGAAGAGTCAGTTTTCTTGTACTTAAGTCGGCATTTTGCCTTTTTTATTTAATTCCGATGCAATTTCTGTGCTTCATCGTCAATAAGAAGGTCAGAGGGATACAGTGAACCTGAAGTGAAGCATCGGAATCTATAACTGGTGTCACAGGAAGGGTTCAAACTTAGACAGTAAGAAGTGTCAGTTTTCTTGCACTTAAGTCGGCATTGTGCCTTTTGTATTTAATTCCGATGCAATTTCCATGTTTCATCGTCAATAAGAAGGTATGAGGGATACAGTAAACCTGAAGTGAAGCATCGGAATCTATAACTAGTATCAAATCAATGGTTCAAACATAGGCAGTAAGAAGAGTCAGTTTTCTTGTACATAAGTCGACATTGTGCCTTTCGTATTTAATTCCGATGCAATTTCAGTGTTTCATTAACAATAAAAAGGGCAGAGGGATACAGTAAACCTGAAGTGAAGCATCGGAATCTATAACTAGTGTCACAGGAATGGTTCAAAACTTAGACAGTATGAAGAGTCGGTATTCTTGTACTTAAGTCGGCATTGTGCCTTTCGTATTTAATTCCAATGCAATTTCTGTGTTTCATCGTCAATAAGATCGTCAGAGGGATACAGTAAACCTGACGTGAAGCATCGGAATCTATATCTCGTGTCACAGAAATGGTTCAAAACATAGACAGTAAGAAGAGTCAGTTTTCTTGTACTTAAGTCGGCATTGTGCCTTTTGTATTTAATTCCGATGCAATGTCTGTGTTTCATCGTCAATAAGAAGGTCAGAGCGATACAGTAAACCTGAAATGAAGCATCGGAATCTATAACTAGTGTCACAGGAATGGTTCAAAACATAGACAGTAAGAAGAGTCAGTTTTCTTGTACATAAGTCGGCATTGTGCCTTTTGTATATAATTCCGATGCAATATCCGTAGCTCATCTTCAATAAGAAGGTCATAGGGATACGGTAAACCTGAAGTGAAGCGTCGGAATCTATAACTAGTGTCACAGGAATAGTTCAAAACATAGACAGTAAGAAGATTCAGTTTTCTTCTACTTAAGTCGGAATTGTGCCTTTTGTATTTAATTCCGATGCAATTTATGTGTTTCATCGTCAATAAGAAGGTCAGAGGGATACAGTAAACCTGAAGTGAAGCATCGGAATCTACAACTAGTGTCACAGGAATGGTTCAAAACATAGACAGTAAGAAGAGTCAGTTATCTTGTACTTAAGTCGGCATTGTGCCTTTTGTATTTAATTCCGATGCAATATCTGTGTTTCATCGTCAATAAGAAGGTCAGAGGGATACAGTAAACCTGAAGTGAGGCATCGGAATCTATAACTAGTGTCACGGGAATGGTTCTAAACATAGACAGTAAGAAGAGTCAGTTTTCTTGTACTTAAGTCGGCATTCTGCCTTTTGCATTTAATTCCGATGCAATATCTGTGTTTCATCGTCAATAAGATGGTCAGAGGGATACAGTAAAACTGAAGTGAAGCATCGTAATGTATAACTAGTGTCACGGGAATGGTTCAAAACATAGACAGTAAGAAGAGTCAGTTTTCTTGTACTTAAGTCGGCATTGTGCCTTTTGTATTTAATTCCGATGCAATTTCTGTGTTTCAACGTCAATAAGAAGGTCAGAGGGATACAGTAAACTTGAAGTGAAGCATCGGAATCTATAACTAGTTTCACGGGAATGGTTCAAAACATAGACAGTAAGAAGAGTCAGTTTTCTTGTACTTAAGTCGGCATTGTGCCTTTTGTATTTAATTCCGATGCAATATCCGTGTTTCAACTTCAATAAGAAGGTGAGAGGGATACAGTAAACCTGAAGTGAAGCGTCGGAATCTATAACTAGTGTCACAGGAATGGTTCAAAACATAGACAGTAAGTAGATTCTGTTTTCTTGTACTTAAGTCAGCATTTATCCTTTTCTATTTAATTCCTATGAAATTTCTATGTATCATCGTGAATAAGGTCAGTAGGATACAGTAAACCTGAAGAGCTGCATCGGAATCTATAACTAGTGTTACAGGAATGGATCAAAACGTAGACTGTAAGAAGAGTCAGTTTTCTTGCATTTAAGTCGCCATTGTGCCATTTGTATTTAATTCGGATGCAATTTCTGTGATTCATCGTCAATAAGAAGGTCAGAGGGATACAATAAACCTGAAGTGAAATATCGGAATCTATAACTAGTATCACATCAATAGTTCAAACATAGGCAGTAAGAAGAGTCAGTTTTCTAGTACATAAGTCGACATTGTGCCTTTTGTATTTAATTCCGATGCAATTTCAGTGTTTCATCAACAATAAAAAGGTCAGAGGGATTCAGTGAACGTGAAGTGAAGCATCGGAATCTATAACTAGTGTCACAGGAATGGTTCAAAACTTAGACAGTAAGAAGAGTCGGTATTCTTGTACTTAAGTCGGCATTGTGCCTTTTGTATTTAATTCCAATGCAATTTCTGTGTTTCATCGACAATAAGAACGTCAGAGGGATACAGTAAACCTGACGTGAAGCATCGGAATCTATATCTAGTGTCACAGGAATGGTTCAAAACATAGACAGTAAGAAGAGTCAGTTTTCTTGTACTTAAGTCGGCATTGTGCCTTTTGTATTTAATTCCGATGCAATGTCTGTGTTTCATCGTCAATAAGAAGGTCAGAGGGATACAGTAAACCTGAAATGAAGGATCGGAATCTATAACTAGTGTCACAGGAATGGTTCAAACATAGACAGTAAGAAGAGTCAGTTTTCTTGCACTTAAGTCGACATTGTGCCTTTTGTATTTAATTCCGATGCAATTTAAGTGTTTCATCAACAATAAAAAGGTCAGAGGGATACAGTGAACCTGTAGTGAAGCATCGGAATCTATAAGTAGTGTCACAGGAATGGTTCAAAACATAGACAGTAAGAAGAGTCAGTTTTCTTGTACTTAAGTCGGCATTTTGCCTTTTTTACTTAATTCCGATGCAATTTGTGTGTTTCATCGTCAATAAGAAGGTCAGAGGGATGGAGTGAACCTGAAGTGAAGCATCGGAATCAACAACTAGTGTCACAGGAATGGTTCAAACATAGACAGTAAGAAGTGTCAGTTTTCTTGCACTTAAGTCGGCATTGTGCCTTTTGTATTTAATTCCGATGCAATTTCTGTGTTCCATCGTCAATTAGAAGGTAAGAGGGGGATACAGTAAACCTGAAGTGAAGCATCGGAATCTATAACTAGTATCACATCAATGGTTCAAACATAGGCAGTAAGAAGAGTCAGTTTTCTTGTACATAAGTCGACATTGTGCCTTTTGTATTAAATTCCGATGCAATTTCAGTGTTTCATCAACAATAAAAAGGTCAGAGGGATACAGTAAACCTGAAGTGAAGCATCGGAATCTATAACTAGTGTCACAGGAATGGTTCAAAACTTAGACAGTAAGAAGAGTCGGTATTCTTGTACTTAAGTCGGCATTGTGCCTTTCGTATTTAATTCCAATGCAATTTCTGTGTTTCATCGTCAATAAGAACGTCAGTGGGATACAGTAAACCTGACGTGAAGCATCGGAATCTATATCTAGTGTCACAGGAATGGTTCAAAACATAGACAGTAAGAAGAGTCAGTTTTCTTGTACTTAAGTCGGCATTGTGCTTTTTGTATTTAATTCCGATGCAATGTCTGTGTTTCATCGTCAATAAGAAGGTCAGAGGGATACAGTAAACCTGAAGTGATGCATCGGAATCAACAACTACTGTCACAGGAATGGTTCAAAACATAGACAGTAAGAAGAGTCATTTTTCTTGTACTTAAGTCGTCATTGTGCCTTTTGTATTTAATTCCGATGCAATATCTGTGTTTCATCGTCAATAAGAAGGTCAGAGGGATACAGTAAACCTGAAGTGAAAAATCGGAATCTATAACTAGTGTCACGGGAATGGTTCAAAACATAGACAGTAAGAAGAGTAAGTTTTCTTGTACTTAAGTCGGCATTCTGCCTTTTGCATTCAATTCCGATGCAATATCTGTGTTTCATCGTCAATAAGAAGGCCAGAGGGATACAGCAAACCTGAAGTGAAGCACCGGAATCTATAACTAGTGTCACAGGAATGGTTCAAACATAGACAGTAAGAAGAGTCAGTTTTTTGCACTTAAGTCGACATTGTGCCTGTTGTATTTAATTCCGATGCAATTTCAGTGTTTCAACAACAATAAAAAGGTCAGAGGGATACAGTGAACCTGAAGTGAAGCGTCGGAATCTATAACTAGTGTCACAGGAATGGTTCAAAACATAGACAGTAAGAAGATTCTGTTTTCTTGTACTTAAGTCAGCATTTATCCTTTTCTATTTAATTCCGATGAAATTTCTATGTTTCATCGGTTATAAGAAGGTTAGTAGGATACAGTAAACCTGAAGTGAAGCATCGGAATCTATAACTAGTGTTACAGGAATGGCTCAAAACGTAGACTGTAAGAAGAGTCAGTTTTCTTGTATTTAAGTCGGCATTGTGCTTTTTGTATTTAATTCCGATGCAATTTCTGTGTTTCATCGTCAACAAGAAGGTCAGAGGGATACAGTAAACCTGACGTGAAGCATCGGAATCTATATCTAGTGTCACAGGAATGGTTCAAAACATAGACAGTAAGAAGAGTCAGTTTTCTTGTACTTAAGTCGGCATTGTGCCTTTTGTATTTAATTCTCGATGCAATGTCTGTGTTTCATCGTCAATAAGAAGGTCAGATTGATACAGTAAACCTGAAGTGAAGCATCGGAATCTATAACTAGTATCACATCAATAGTTCAAACATAGGCAGTAAGAAGAGTCAGTTTTCTTGTACATAAGTCGACATTGTGTCTTTTGTATTTAATACCGATGCAATTTCAGTGTTTCATCAACATTAAAAAGGTCAGAGGGATACAGTGAACCTGAAGTGAAGCATCGGAATCTATAACTAGTGTCACAGGAATGGTTCAAAACTTAGACATTAAGAAGAGTCGGTATTCTTGTACTTAAGTCGGCATTGTGCCTTTTGTATTTAATTCCAATGCAATTTCTGTGTTTCATCGACAATAAGAACGTCAGAGGGATACAGTAAACCTGACGTGAAGCATCGGAATCTATATCTAGTGTCACAGGAATGGTTCAAAACATAGACAGTAAGTAGAGTCAGTTTTCTTGTACTTAAGTCGGCATTGTGCGTTTTGTATTTAATTCCGATGCAATGTCTGAGTTTCATCGTCAATAAGAAGGTCAGAGGGATACAGTAAACCTGAAATGAAGCATCGGAATCTATAACTAGTGTCACAGGAATGGTTCAAAACATAGACAGTAAGAAGTGTCAGTTTTCATCTACTTAAGTCGGAATTGTGCCCTTTGTATTTAATTCCGATGCAATTTCTGTGTTTCATCGTCAATAAGAAGGTCAGAGGGATACAGTAAACCTGAAGTGAAGCATCGGAATCTATAACTAGTGTCACAGGCATGGTTCAAAACATAGACAGTAAGATGAGTCAGTTTTCTTGTACTTAAGTCGGCATTGTGCCATTTGTATTTAATTCCTATGCAATATCTGTGTTTCATCGTCAATAAGAAGGTCAGAGGGATACAGTAAACCTGAAGTGAAGCATCGGAATCTATAACTAGTGTCACGGGAATGGTTCAAAACATAGACAGTAAGAAGAGTCAGTTTTCTTGTACTTAAGTCGGCATTGTGCCCTTAGCATTTAATTCCGATGCAATATCTGTGTTTCATCGTCAATAAGAAGGTCAGAGGGATACAGTAAACCTGAAGTGAAGCATCGGAATCTATAACTAGTGTCACAGGAATGGTTAAAAACATAGACTGTAGGAAGAGTCAGGTTTCTTGTACTTAAGTCGGCATTGTGTCTTTTGTATTTAACGCCGAAGCAATTTCTGTGTTTCATCGTCAATAAGAAGGTAAGAGGGATACAGTAAACCTGAAGTGAAGCATCGGAATCGATAACTAGTATCACATCAATGGTTCAAACATAGGCAGTAAAAAGAGTCAGTTTTCTTGTACATAAGACGACATTGTGCCTTTTGTATTTAATTTCGATGCAATTTCCGTGTTTCATCGTCAATAAGAAGGTCAGAGGGATACAGTAACCTGAAGTGAAGCTTCGGAATCTATAACTAGTGTCACAGGAATGGTTCAAAACATAGACAGTAAAAAGAGGCAGTTTTCTTGTACTTAAGTCGGCATTTTGCGTTTTGTATTTAATTCCGTTGCAATTTCTGTGTTTCATCGTCAATTTGAAGGTCAGAGTGATACAGTAAACCTGAAGTGAAGGATCGGAATCTATAACTTGTGTCACAGGAATGGTTCAAACATAGACAGTAAGAAGAGTCAGTTTTCTTGCACTTAAGTCGACATTGTGCCTTTTGTATTTAATTCCGATGCAATTTAAGTGTTTCATCAACAATAAAAAGGTCAGAGGGATACAGTGAACCTGTAGTGAAGCATCGGAATCTATAGGTAGTGTCACAGGAATGGTTCAAAACATAGACAGTAAGAAGAGTCAGTTTTCATGTACTTAAGTCGGCATTTTGCCTTTTTTACTTAATTCCGATGCAATTTCTGTGTTTCATCGTCAATAAGAAGGTCAGAGGGATGGAGTGAACCTGACGTGAAGCATCGGAATCTATAACTAGTGTCACAGGAATGGTTCAAACATAGACAGTAAGAAGTGTCAGTTTTCTTGCACTTAAGTCGGCATTGTGCCTTTTGTATTTAATTCCGAAGCAATTTCTGTGTTTCATCGTCAATAAGAAGGTAAGAGGGATACAGTAAACCTGAAGTGAAGCATCGGAATCGATAACTAGTATCACATCAACGGTTCAAACATAGGCAGTAAAAAGAGTCAGTTTTCTTGTACATAAGTCGACATTGTGCATTTTGTATTTAATTCCGATGCAATTTCAGTGTTTCATCAACAATAAAAAGGTCAGAGGGATACAGTAAACCTGAAGTGAAGCATCGGAATCTATAACTAGTGTCACAGGAATGGTTCAAAACTTAGACAGTAAGAAGAGTCGGTATTTTTGTACTTAAGTCGGTATTGTGCCTTTCGTATTTAATTCCAATGCAATTTCCGTGTTTCATCGTCAATAAGAACGTCAGAGGGATACAGTAAACCTGACGTGAAGCATCGGAATCTATATCTAGTGTCACAGGAATGGTTCAAAACATAGACAGTAAGAAGAGTCAGTTTTCTTGTACTTAAGTCGGCATTGTGCTTTTTGTATTTAATTCCGAAGCAATGTCTGTGTTTCATCGTCAATAAGAAGGTCAGAGGGATACAGTAAACCTGAAATAAAGCATCGGAATCTATGACTTGTGTCACAGGAATGGTTTATAGCATTAACAGTAAGAAGAGTCAGTTTTCTTGTACATAAGTCGGCATTGTGCCTTTTGTATTTAATTCCGATGCAATATCCGAGTTTCATCTTCAATAAGAAGATCATAGGGATACGGTAAACCTGAAGTGAAGCGTCGGAATATATAACTAGTGTCACAGGAATGGTTCAAAACATAGACAGTAAGAAGAGTCAGTTTTCTTCTACTTAAGACGGAATTGTGCCTTTTGTATTTAATTCCGATGCAATTTCTGTGTTTCATCGTCAATAAGAAGTTCAGAGGGATACAGTAAACCTGAAGTGATGCATCGGAATCAACAACTAGTGTCACAGGAATGGTTCAAAGCATAGACAGTAAGAAGAGTCAGTTTTCTTGTACTTAAGTCGGCATTGTGCCTTTTGTATTTAATTCCTATGCAATATCTGTGTTTCATCGTCAATAAGAAGGTCAGAGGGATACAGTAAACCTGAAGTGAAGCATCGGAATCTATAACTAGTGTCACAGGAATGGTTCAAAACATAGACAGTAAGAAGAGTCAGTTTTCTTGTACTTAAGTCGGCATTCTGCCTTTTGCATTCAATTCCGATGCAATATCTGTGTTTCATCGTCAATATGAAGGTCAGAGGTATACGGTAAACCTGAAGTGAAGCATCGGAATATATAACTAGTGTCACAGGAATGGTTCAAAACATAGACTGTAAGAAGAGTCAGTTTTCTCGTACTTAAGTCGGCATTGTGCCTTTTTTATTTAACTCCGAAGCAATTTCTCTGTTTCATCGTCAATTAGAAGGTCAGAGGGATACAGTAAACCTGAAGTGAAGCGTCGGAACCTATAACTAGTGTCACGGGAATGGTTCAAAACATAGACAGTAAGAAGAGTAAGTTTTCTTGTACTTAAGTCAGCATTTTGCCTTTTGTATTTAATTCCGATGCAATTTCTGTGTTTCATCGTCAATAAGATGGTCAGAGGGATACAGCAAACCTGAAGTGAAGGATCGGAATCTATAACTAGTGTCACAGGAATGGTTCAAACATAGACAGTAAGAAGAGTCAGTTTTCTTGCACTTAAGGCGACATTGTGCCTTTTGTATTTAATTCCGATGCAATTTCAGTGTTTCATCAACAATAAAGAGGTCAGAGGGATACAGTGAACCTGAAGTGAAGCATCGGAATCTATAACTAGTGTCACAGGAATGGTTCAAAACATAGACAGTAAGAAGAGTCAGTTTTCTTGTACTGAAGTCGGCATTGTGCCTTTTGTATTTAATTCCGATGCAATATCCGTGTTTCAACTTCAATAAGAAGGTCAGAGGGATACAGTAAACCTGAAGTGAAGCATCGGAATCTATAACTAGTGTCACGGGAATGGTTCAAATCATAGACAGTAAGAAGAGTCAGTTTTCTTGTACTTAAGTCGGCATTGTGCCTTTTGCATTTAATTCCGATGCAATATCTGTGTTTCATCGTCAATAAGAAGGTCAGAGGAATACAGTAAACCTGAAGTGAAGCATCGGAATCTATAACTAGTGTCACAGGAATGGTTCAAAACATAGACTGTAAGAAGAGTCAGGTTTCTTGTACTTAAGTCGGCATTGTGCCTTTTGTATTTAACTCCGAAGCAATTTCTGTGTTTCATCGTCAATAAGAAGGTCAGAGGGATACAGTAACATGAAGTGAAGCTTCGGAATCTATAACTAGTGTCACAGGAATGGTTCAAAACATAGACAGTAAGAAGAGTCAGTTTTCTTGTACTTAAGTCGGCATTTTGCGTTTTGTATTTAATTCCGATGCAATTTCTGTGTTTCATCGTCAATTTGAAGGTCAGAGTGATACAGTAAACCTGAAGTGAAGGATCGGAATCTATAACTAGTGTCACAGGAATGGTTCAAACATAGACAGTAAGAAGAGTCAGTTTTCTTGCACTGAAGTCGACATTGTGCCTTTTGTATTTAATTCCGATGCAATTTAAGTGTTTCATCAACAATAAAAAGGTCAGAGGGATACAGTGAACCTTAAGTGAAGCATCGGAATCTATAGGTAGTGTCACAGGAATGGTTCAAAACATAGACAGTAAGAAGAGTCAGTTTTCTTGTACTTAAGTCGGCATTTTGCCTTTTTTACTTAATTCCGATGCAATTTCTGTGTTTCATCGTCAATTAGAAGGTCAGAGGGATGGAGTGAACCTGAAGTGAAGCATCGGAATCTATAACTAGTGTCACAGGAATGGTTCAAACATAGACAGTAAGAAGTGTCAGTTTTCTTGCACTTAAGTCGGCATTGTGCCTTTTGTATTTAATTCCGATGCAATTTCTGTGTTTCATCGTCAATAAGAAGGTAAGAGGAATACAGTAAACCTGAAGTGAAGCATCGAAATCGATAACTAGTATCACATCAATGGTTCAAACATAGGCAGTAAAAAGAGTCAGTTTTCTTGTACGTAAGTCGACATTGTGCCTTTTGTATTTAATTCCGATGCAATTTCAGTGTTTCATCAACAATAAAAAGGTCAGAGGGATACAGTAAACCTGAAGTGAAGCATCGGAATCTATAACTAGTGTCACAGGAATGGTTCAAAGCTTAGACAGTAAGAAGAGTTGGTATTCTTGTACTTAAGTCGGCATTGTGCCTTTCATATTTAATTCCAATGCAATTTCCGTGTTTCATCGTCAATAAGAACGTCAGAGGGATACAGTAAACCTGACGTGAAGCATCGGAATCTATATCTAGTGTCACAGGAATGGTTCAAAACATAGACAGTAAGAAGAGTCAGTTTTCTTGTACTTAAGTCGGCATTGTGCTTTTTGTATTTAATTCCGATGCAATGTCTGTGTTTCATCGTCAATAAGAAGGTCAGAGGGATACAGTAAACCTGAAATAAAGCATCGGAATCTATGACTTGTGTCACAGGAATGGTTTATAGCATTAACAGTAAGAAGAGTCAGTTTTCTTGTACATAAGTCGGCATTGTGCCTTTTGTATTTAATTCCGATGCAATATCCGAGTTTCATCTTCAATAAGAAGATCATAGGGATACGGTAAACCTGAAGTGAAGCGTCGGAATATATAACTAGCGTCACAGGAATGGTTCAAAACATAGACAGTAAGAAGAGTCAGTTTTCTTCTACTTAAGACGGAATTGTGCCTTTTGTATTTAATTCCGATGCAATTTCTGTGTTTCATCGTCAATAAGAAGGTCAGAGGGATACAGTAAACCTGAAGTGATGCATCGGAATCAACAACTAGTGTCACAGGAATGGTTCAAAGCATAGACAGTAAGAAGAGTCAGTTTTCTTGTACTTAAGTCGGCATTGTGCCTTTTGTATTTAATTCCTATGCAATATCTGTGTTTCATCGTCAATAAGAAGGTCAGAGGGATACAGTAAACCTGAAGTGAAGCATCGGAATCTATAACTAGTGTCACAGGAATGGTTCAAAACATAGACAGTAAGAAGAGTCAGTTTTCTTGTACTTAAGTCGGCATTCTGCCTTTTGCATTCAATTCCGATGCAATATCTGTGTTTCATCGTCAATATGAAGGTCAGAGGTATACGGTAAACCTGAAGTGAAGCATCGGAATATATAACTAGTGTCACAGGAATGGTTCAAAACATAGACTGTAAGAAGAGTCAGTTTTCTTGTACTTAAGTCGGCATTGTGCCTTTTTTATTTAACTCCGAAGCAATTTCTCTGTTTCATCGTCAATTAGAAGGTCAGAGGGATACAGTAAACCTGAAGTGAAGCGTCGGAACCTATAACTAGTGTCACGGGAATGGTTCAAAACATAGACAGTAAGAAGAGTAAGTTTTCTTGTACTTAAGTCAGCATTTTGCCTTTTGTATTTAATTCCGATGCAATTTCTGTGTTTCATCGTCAATAAGAAGGTCAGAGGGATACAGCAAACCTGAAGTGAAGCATCGGAATCTATAACTAGCGTCACAGGAATGGTTCAAACATAGACAGTAAGAAGAGTCAGTTTTCTTGCACTTAAGGCGACATTGTGCCTTTTGTATTTAATTCCGATGCAATTTCAGTGTTTCATCAACAATAAAGAGGTCAGAGGGATACAGTGAACCTGAAGTGAAGCATCGGAATCTATAACTAGTGTCACAGGAATGGTTCAAAACATAGACAGTAAGAAGAGTCAGTTTTCTTGTACTGAAGTCGGCATTGTGCCTTTTGTATTTAATTCCGATGCAATATCCGTGTTTCAACTTCAATAAGAAGGTCAGAGGGATACAGTAAACCTGAAGTGAAGCATCGGAATCTATAACTAGTGTCACGGGAATGGTTCAAAACATAGACAGTAAGAAAAGTCAGTTTTCTTGTACTTAAGTCGGCATTGTGCCTTTTGCATTTAATTCCGATGCAATAACTGTGTTTCATCGTCAATAAGAAGGTCAGAGGAATACAGTAAACCTGAAGTGAAGCATCGAAATCGATAACCAGTATCACATCAATGGTTCAAACATAGGCAGTAAAAAGAGTCAGTTTTCTTGTACATAAGTCGACATTGTGCCTTTTGTATTTAATTCCGATGCAATTTCAGTGTTTCATCAACAATAATAAGGTCAGAGGGATACAGTAAACCTGAAGTGAAGCATCGGAATCTAAAACTAGTGTCACAGGAATGGTTCAAAACTTAGACAGTAAGAAGAGTTGGTATTCTTGTACTTAAGTCGGCATTGTGCCTTTCGTATTTAATTCCAATGCAATTTCCGTGTTTCATCGTCAATAAGAACGTCAGAGGGATACAGTAAACCTGACGTGAAGCATCGGAATCTATATCTAGTGTCACAGGAATGGTTCAAAACATAGACAGTAAGAAGAGTCAGTTTTCTTGTACTTAAGTCGGCATTGTGCATTTTGTATTTATTTCCGATGCAATGTCTGTGTTTCATCGTCAATAAGAAGGTCAGAGGGATACAGTAAACCTGAAATAAAGCATCGGAATCTATGACTTGAGTCACAGGAATGGTTTATAGCATAGACAGTAAGAAGAGTCAGTTTTCTTGTACATAAGTCGGCATTTTGCCTTTTGTATTTAATTCCGATGCAATATCCGTGTTTCATCTTCAATAAGAAGGTCATAGGGATACGGTAAACCTGAAGTGAAGCGTCGGAATATATAACTAGTGTCACAGGAATGGTTCAAAACATAGACAGTAAGAAGAGTCAGTTTTCTTCTACTTAAGACGGAATTGTGCCTTTTGTATTTAATTCCGATGCAATTTCTGTGCTTCATCGTCAATAAGAAGGTCAGAGGGATACAGTAAACCTGAAGTGATGCATCGGAATCAACAACTAGTGTCACAGGAATGGTTCTAAGCATAGACAGTAAGAAGAGTCAGTTTTCTTGTACTTAAGTCGGCATTTTGCCTTTTGTATTTAATTCCGATGCAATATCTGTGTTTCATCGTCAATAAGAAGGTCAGAGGGATACAGTAATCCTGAAGTGAAGGATCGGAATCTATAACTAGTGCCACAGGAATGGTTCAAACATAGACAGTAAAAAGAGTCAGTTTTCTTGCAGTTAAGTCGACATTGTGCCTTTTGTATTTAATTCCGATGCAATTTCAGTGTTTCATCAACAATAAAAAGGTCAGAGGGATACAGTGAACCTGTAGTGAAGCATCGGAATCTATAAGTAGTGTCACAGGAATGGTTCAAAACATAGACAGTAAGAAGAGTCAGTTTTCTTGTACTTAAGTCGGCATTTTGCCTTTTTTACTTAATTCCGATGCAATTTCTGTGTTTCATCGTCAATAAGAAGGTCAGAGGGATGGAGTGAACCTGAAGTGAAGCATCGGCATCTATAACTAGTGTCACAGGAATGGTTCAAACATAGACAGTAAGAAATGTCAGTTTTCTTGCACTTAAGTCAGCATTGTGCCTTTTGTATTTAATTCCGATGCAATTTCTGTGTTTCATCGTCAATAAGAACGTAAGAGGGATACAGTAAACCTGAAGTGAAGCATCGGAATCGATAACTAGTATCACATCAATGGTTCAAACATAGGCAGTTAAAGAGTCAGTTTTCTTGTACATAAGTCGACATTGTGCCTTTTGTATTTAATTCCGATGCAATTTCAGTGTTTCATCAACAATAAAAAGGTCAGAGGGATACAGTAAACCTGAAGTGAAGCGTCGGAATCTATAACTAGTGTCACTGGAATGGTTCAAAACATAGAGAGTAAGAAGATTCTGTTTTCTTGTACTTAAGTCAGCATTTATCCTTTTCTATTTAATTCTGATGAAATTTCTATGTTTCATCGGTTATAAGAAGGTCAGTAGGATACAGTAAACCTGAAGTGAAGCATCGGAATCTATAACTAGTGTTACAGGAATGGATCAAAACGTAGACTGTAAGAAGAGTCAGTTTTCTTGTATTTAAGTCGGCATTGTGCTTCTTGTATTTAATTCCGATGCAATTTCTGTGTTTCATCGTCAACAAGAAGGTCAGAGGGATACAGTAAACCTGACGTGAAGCATCGGAATCTATATCTAGTGTCACAGGAATGGTTCAAAACATAGACAGCAAGAAGAGTCAGTTTTCTTGTACATAAGTCGGCATTGTGCCTTTTGTATTTAATTCTAAAGCAATGTCTGTGTTTCATCGTCAATAAGAAGGTCAGAGGGATACAGTAAACCTGAAGTGAAGCATCGGAATCTATAACTAGTATCACATCAATAGTTCAAACATAGGCAGTAAGACGAGTCAGTTTTCTTGTACATAAGTCGACATTGTGCCTTTTGTATTTAATACCGATGCAATTTCAGTGTTTCATCATCATTAAAAAGGTCAGAGGGATACAGTGAACCTGAAGTGAAGCATCGGAATCTATAACTAGTGTCACAGGAATGGTTCAAAACTTAGACATTAAGAAGAGTCGGTATTCTTGTACTTAAGTCGGCATTGTGCCTTTTTTATTTAATTCCAATGCAATTTCTGTGTTTCATCGACAATAAGAACGTCAGAGGGATACAGTAAAGCTGACGTGAAGCATCGGAATCTATATCTAGTGTCACAGGAATGGTTCAAAACATAGACGGTAAGAAGAGTCAGTTTTCTTGTACTTAAGTCGGCATTGTGCCTTTTGTATTTAATTCCGATGCAATGTCTGTGTTTCATCGTCAATAAGAAGGTCAGAGGGATACAGTAAACCTGAAATGAAGCATCGGAATCTATAACTAGTGTCACAGGAATGGTTCAAAACATAGACAGTAAGAAGTGTCAGTTTTCATCTACTTAAGTCGGAATTGTGCCTTTTGCATTTAATTCCGATGCAATTTCTGTGTTTCATCGTCAATAAGAAGGTCAGAGGGATACAGTAAACCTGAAGTGAAGCATCGGAATCAATAACTAGTGTCACAGGCATGGTTCAAAACATAGACAGTAAGAAGAGTCAGTTTTCTTGTACTTAAGTCGGCATTGTGCCATTTGTATTTAATTCCTATGCAATATCTGTGTTTCATCGTCAATAAGAAGGTCAGAGGGATACAGTAAACCTGAAGTGAAGCATCGGAATCTATAACTAGTGTCACGGGAATGGTTCAAAACATAGACAGTAAGAAGAGTCAGTTTTCTTGTACTTAAGTCGGCATTGTGCCCTTTGCATTTAATTCCGATGCAATATCTGTGTTTCATCGTCAATTAGAAGGTCAGAGGGATACAGTAAACCTTAAGTGAAGCATCGGAATCTATAACTAGTGTCACAGGAATGGTTAAAACATAGACTGTAAGAAGAGTCAGGTTTCTTGTACTTAAGTCGGCATTGTGTCTTTTGTATTTAACTCCGAAGCAATTTCTGTGTTTCATCGTCAATAAAAAGGTAAGAGGGATACAGTAAACCTGAAGTGAAGCATCGGAATCGTTAACTAGTATCACATCAATGGTTCAAACATAGGCAGTAAAAAGGGTCAGTTTTCTTGTACATAAGTCGACATTGTGCCTTTTGTATTTAATTCCGATGCAATTTCCGTGTTTCATCAACAATAACAAGGTCAGAGGGATACAGTAAACCTGAAGTGAAGCATCGGAATCTATAACTAGTGTCACAGGAATGGTTCAAAACTTAGACAGTAAGAAGAGTCGGTATTCTTGTACTTAAGTCGGCATTGTGCCTTTCGTATTTAATTCCAATGCAATTTCCGTGTTTCATCGTCAATAAGAACGTCAGAGGGATACAGTAAGCCTGACGTGAAGCATCGGAATCTATATCTAGTGTCACAGGAATGGTTCAAAACATAGACAGTAAGAAGAGTCAGTTTTCTTGTACTTAAGTCGGCATTGTGCTTTTTGTATTTAATTCCGATGCAATGTCTGTGTTTCATCGTCAATAAGAAGGTCAGAGGGATACAGTAAACCTGAAATAAAGCATCGGAATCTATGACTTGTGCCACAGGATCGGTTTATAGCATAGACAGTAAGAAGAGTCAGTTTTCTTGTACATAAGTCGGCATTGTGCCTTTTGTATTTAATTCCGATGCAATATCCGTGTTTCATCTTCAATAGGAAGGTCATAGGGATACGGTAAACCTGAAGTGAAGCGTCGGAATATATAGCTAGTGTTACAGGAATGGTTCAAAACATAGACAGTAAAAAGAGTCAGTTTTCTTCTACTTAAGACGGAATTGTGATTTTGTATTTAATTCCGATGCAATTTCTGTGTTTTATCGTCAATAAGAAGGTCAGAGGGATACAGTACACCTGAAGTGATGCATCGGAATCAACAACTACTGTCACAGGAATGGTTCCAAGCATAGACAGTAAGAAGAGTCAGTTTTCTTGTACTTAAGTCGGCACTGTGCCTTTTGTATTTCATTCCGATGCAATATCTGTGTTTCATCGTCAATAAGTAGGTCAGAGGGATACAGTAAACGTGAAGTGAAGCATCGGAATCTATAACTAGTGTCACGGGAATGGTTCAAAACATAGACAGTAAGAAGAGTCAGTTTTCTTGTACTTAAGTCGGCATTCTGCCTTTTGCATTCATTTCCGATGCAATATCTGTGTTTCATCGTCAATATGAAGGTAACAGGTATACAGTAAACCTGAAGTGAAGCATCGGAATCTATAACTAGTGTCACAGGAATGGTTCCAAACATAGACTGTAAGAAGAGTCAGTTTTCTTGTACTTAAGTCGGCATTGTGCCTTTTTTATTTAACTCCGAAGCAATTTCTGTGTTTCATCGTCAATAAGAAGGTCAGAGGGATACAGTAAACCTGAAGTGAAGCGTCGGAACCTATAACTAGTGTCACGGGAATGGTTCAAATCATAGACAGTAAGAAGAGTAAGTTTTCTTGTACTTAAGTCGGCATTTTGCCTTTTGTATTTAATTCCGATGCAATTTCTGTGTTTCATCGTCAATAAGAAGGTCAGAGGTATACAGTAAACCTGAAGTGAAGCATCGGAATCTATAACTAGTGTCACAGGAATGGTTCAAACATAGACAATAAGAAGAGTCAGTTTTCTTGCACTTAAGTCGACATTGTGCCTTTTGTATTTAATTCCGATGCAATTTCAGTGTTTCATCAACAATAAAAAGGTCAGAGGGATACAGTGAACCTGTAGTGAAGCATCGGAATCTATAAGTAGTGTCACAGGAATGGTTCAAAACATAGACAGTAAGAAGAGTAAGTTTTCTTGTACTTAAGTCAGCATTTTGCCTTTTGTATTTAATTCCGATGCAATTTCTGTGTTTCATCGTCAATAAGAAGGTCAGAGGGATACAGCAAACCTGAAGTGAAGCATCGGAATCTATAACTAGTGTCACAGGAATGGTTCAAACATAGACAGTAAGAAGAGTCAGTTTTCTTGCACTTAAGGCGACATTGTGCCTTTTGTATTTAATTCCGATGCAATTTCAGTGTTTCATCAACAATAAAGAGGTCAGAGGGATACAGTGAACCTGAAGTGAAGCATCGGAATCTATAACTAGTGTCACAGGAATGGTTCAAAACATAGACAGTAAGAAGAGTCAGTTTTCTTGTACTGAAGTCGGCATTGTGCCTATTGTATTTAATTCCGATGCAATATCCGTGTTTCAACTTCAATAAGAAGGTCAGAGGGATACAGTAAACCTGAAGTGAAGCATCGGAATCTATAACTAGTTTCACGGGAATGGTTCAAAACATAGACAGTAAGAAGAGTCAGTTTTCTTGTACTTAAGTCGGCATTGTGCCTTTTGCATTTAATTCCGATGCAATATCTGTGTTTCATCGTCAATAAGAAGGTCAGAGGAATACAGTAAACCTGAAGTGAAGCATCGGAATCTATAACTAGTGTCACAGGAATGGTTCAAAACATAGACTGTAAGAAGAGTCAGGTTTCTTGTACTTAAGTCGGCATTGTGCCTTTTGTATTTAACTCCGAAGCAATTTCTGTGTTTCATCGTCAATAAGAAGGTCAGAGGGATACAGTAACCTGAAGTGAAGCTTCGGAATCTATAACTAGTGTCACAGGAATGGTTCAAAACATAGACAGTAAGAAGAGTCAGTTTTCTTGTACTTAAGTCGGCATTTTGCCTTTTTTACTTAATTCCGATGCAATTTCTGTGTTTCATCGTCAATTAGAAGGTCAGAGGGATGGAGTGAACCTGAAGTGAAGCATCGGAATCTATAACTAGTGTCACAGGAATGGTTCAAACATAGACAGTAAGAAGTGTCAGTTTTCTTGCACTTAAGTCGGCATTGTGCCTTTTGTATTTAATTCCGATGCAATTTCTGTGTTTCATCGTCAATAAGAAGGTAAGAGGAATACAGTAAACCTGAAGTGAAGCATCGAAATCGATAACCAGTATCACATCAATGGTTCAAACATGGGCAGTAAAAAGAGTCAGTTTTCTTGTACATAAGTCGACATTGTGCCTTTTGTATTTAATTCCGATGCAATTTCAGTGTTTCATCAACAATAATAAGGTCAGAGGGATACAGTAAACCTGAAGTGAAGCATCGGAATCTATAACTAGTGTCACAGGAATGGTTCAAAACTTAGACAGTAAGAAGAGTTGGTATTCTTGTACTTAAGTCGGCATTGTGCCTTTCGTATTTAATTCCAATGCAATTTCCGTGTTTCATCGTCAATAAGAACGTCAGAGGGATACAGTAAACCTGACGTGAAGCATCGGAATCTATATCTAGTGTCACAGGAATGGTTCAAAACATAGACAGTAAGAAGAGTCAGTTTTCTTGTACTTAAGTCGGCATTGTGCATTTTGTATTTAATTCCGATGCAATGTCTGTGTTTCATCGTCAATAAGAAGGTCAGAGGGATACAGTAAACCTGAAATAAAGCATCGGAATCTATGACTTGAGTCACAGGAATGGTTTATAGCATAGACAGTAAGAAGAGTCAGTTTTCTTGTACATAAGTCGGCATTTTGCCTTTTGTATTTAATTCCGATGCAATATCCGTGTTTCATCTTCAATAAGAAGGTCATAGGGATACGGTAAACCTGAAGTGAAGCGTCGGAATATATAACTAGTGTCACAGGAATGGTTCAAAACATAGACAGTAAGAAGAGTCAGTTTTCTTCTACTTAAGACGGAATTGTGCCTTTTGTATTTAATTCCGATGCAATTTCTGTGTTTCATCGTCAATAAGAAGGTCAGAGGGATACAGTAAACCTGAAGTGATGCATCGGAATCAACAACTAGTGTCACAGGAATGGTTCTAAGCATAGACAGTAAGAAGAGTCAGTTTTCTTGTACTTAAGTCGGCATTTTGCCTTTTGTATTTAATTCCGATGCAATATCTGTGTTTCATCGTCAATAAGAAGGTCAGAGGGATACAGTAATCCTGAAGTGAAGGATCGGAATCTATAACTAGTGCCACAGGAATGGTTCAAACATAGACAGTAAAAAGAGTCAGTTTTCTTGCAGTTAAGTCGACATTGTGCCTTTTGTATTTAATTCCGATGCAATTTCAGTGTTTCATCAACAATAAAAAGGTCAGAGGGATACAGTGAACCTGTAGTGAAGCATCGGAATCTATAAGTAGTGTCACAGGAATGGTTCAAAACATAGACAGTAAGAAGAGTCAGTTTTCTTGTACTTAAGTCGGCATTTTGCCTTTTTTACTTAATTCCGATGCAATTTCTGTGTTTCATCGTCAATAAGAAGGTCAGAGGGATGGAGTGAACCTGAAGTGAAGCATCGGCATCTATAACTAGTGTCACAGGAATGGTTCAAACATAGACAGTAAGAAATGTCAGTTTTCTTGCACTTAAGTCAGCATTGTGCCTTTTGTATTTAATTCCGATGCAATTTCTGTGTTTCATCGTCAATAAGAAGGTAAGAGGGATACAGTAAACCTGAAGTGAAGCATCGGAATCGATAACTAGTATCACATCAATGGTTCAAACATAGGCAGTTAAAGAGTCAGTTTTCTTGTACATAAGTCGACATTGTGCCTTTTGTATTTAATTCCGATGCAATTTCAGTGTTTCATCAACAATAAAAAGGTCAGAGGGATACAGTAAACCTGAAGTGAAGCGTCGGAATCTATAACTAGTGTCACTGGAATGGTTCAAAACATAGAGAGTAAGAAGATTCTGTTTTCTTGTACTTAAGTCAGCATTTATCCTTTTCTAATTAATTCTGATGAAATTTCTATGTTTCATCGGTTATAAGAAGGTCAGTAGGTTACAGTAAACCTGAAGTGAAGCATCGGAATCTATAACTAGTGTTACAGGAATGGATCAAAACGTAGACTGTAAGAAGAGTCAGTTTTCTTGTATTTAAGTCGGCATTGTGCTTTTTGTATTTAATTCCGATGCAATTTCTGTGTTTCATCGTCAACAAGAAGGTCAGAGGGATACAGTAAACCTGACGTGAAGCATCGGAATCTATATCTAGTGTCACAGGAATGGTTCAAAACATAGACAGCAAGAAGAGTCAGTTTTCTTGTACATCAGTCGGCATTGTGCCTTTTGTATTTAATTCTAAAGCAATGTCTGTGTTTCATCGTCAATAAGAAGGTCAGAGGGATACAGTAAACCTGAAGTGAAGCATCGGAATCTATAACTAGTATCACATCAATAGTTCAAACATAGGCAGTAAGACGAGTCAGTTTTCTTGTACATAAGTCGACATTGTGCCTTTTGTATTTAATACCGATGCAATTTCAGTGTTTCATCATCATTAAAAAGGTCAGAGGGATACAGTGAACCTGAAGTGAAGCATCGGAATCTATAACTAGTGTCACAGGAATGGTTCAAAACTTAGACATTAAGAAGAGTCGGTATTCTTGTACTTAAGTCGGCATTGTGCCTTTTTTATTTAATTCCAATGCAATTACTGTGTTTCATCGACAATAAGAACGTCAGAGGGATACAGTACAGCTGACGTGAAGCATCGGAATCTATATCTAGTGTCACAGGAATGGTTCAAAACATAGACGGTAAGAAGAGTCAGTTTTCTTGTACTTAAGTCGGCATTGTGCCTTTTGTATTTAATTCCGATGCAATGTCTGTGTTTCATCGTCAATAAGAAGGTCAGAGGGATACAGTAAACCTGAAATGAAGCATCGGAATCTATAACTAGTGTCACAGGAATGGTTCAAAACATAGACAGTAAGAAGTGTCAGTTTTCATCTACTTAAGTCGGAATTGTGCCTTTTGCATTTAATTCCGATGCAATTTCTGTGTTTCATCGTCAATAAGAAGGTCAGAGGGATACAGTAAACCTGAAGTGAAGCATCGGAATCAATAACTAGTGTCACAGGCATGGTTCAAAACATAGACAGTAAGAAGAGTCAGTTTTCTTGTACTTAAGTCGGCATTGTGCCATTTGTATTTAATTCCTATGCAATATCTGTGTTTCATCGTCAATAAGAAGGTCAGAGGGATACAGTAAACCTGAAGTGAAGCATCGGAATCTATAACTAGGGTCACGGGAATGGTTCAAAACATAGACAGTAAGAAGAGTCAGTTTTCTTGTACTTAAGTCGGCATTGTGCCCTTTGCATTTAATTCCGATGCAATATCTGTGTTTCATCGTCAATTAGAAGGTCAGAGGGATACAGTAAACCTTAAGTGAAGCATCGAAATCTATAACTAGTGTCACAGGAATGGTTAAAAACATAGACTGTAAGAAGAGTCAGGTTTCTTGTACTTAAGTCGGCATTGTGTCTTTTGTATTTAACTCCGAAGCAATTTCTGTGTTTCATCGTCAATAAAAAGGTAAGAGGGATACAGTAAACCTGAAGTGAAGCATCGGAATCGATAACTAGTATCACATCAATGGTTCAAACATAGGCAGTAAAAAGGGTCAGTTTTCTTGTACATAAGTCGACATTGTGCCTTTTGTATTTAATTCCGATGCAATTTCCGTGTTTCATCAACAATAACAAGGTCAGAGGGATACAGTAAACCTGAAGTGAAGCATCGGAATCTATAACTAGTGTCACAGGAATGGTTCAAAACTTAGACAGTAAGAAGAGTCGGTATTCTTGTACTTAAGTCGGCATTGTGCCTTTCGTATTTAATTCCAATGCAATTTCCGTGTTTCATCGTCAATAAGAACGTCAGAGGGATACAGTAAACCTGACGTGAAGCATCGGAATCTATATCTAGTGTCACAGGAATGGTTCAAAACATAGACAGTAAGAAGAGTCAGTTTTCTTGTACTTAAGTCGGCATTGTGCTTTTTGTATTTAATTCCGATGCAATGTCTGTGTTTCATCGTCAATAAGAAGGTCAGAGGGATACAGTAAACCTGAAATAAAGCATCGGAATCTATGACTTGTGCCACAGGATCGGTTTATAGCATAGACAGTAAGAAGAGTCAGTTTTCTTGTACATAAGTCGGCATTGTGCCTTTTGTATTTAATTCCGATGCAATATCCGTGTTTCATCTTCAATAGGAAGGTCATAGGGATACGGTAAACCTGAAGTGAAGCGTCGGAATATATAGCTAGTGTTACAGGAATGGTTCAAAACATAGACAGTAAGAAGAGTCAGTTTTCTTCTACTTAAGACGGAATTGTGATTTTGTATTTAATTCCGATGCAATTTCTGTGTTTCATCGTCAATAAGAAGGTCAGAGGGATACAGTGAACCTGAAGTGAAGCGTCGGAATCTATAACTAGTGTCACAGGAATGGTTCAAAACATAGACAGTAAGAAGAGTCAGTTTTCTTGTACTTAAGTCGGCACTGTGCCTTTTGTATTTCATTCCGATGCAATATCTGTGTTTCATCGTCAATAAGAAGGTCAGAGGGATACAGTAAACGTGAAGTGAAGCATCGGAATCTATAACTAGTGTCACGGGAATGGTTCAAAACATAGACAGTAAGAAGAGTCAGTTTTCTTGTACTTAAGTCGGCATTCTGCCTTTTGCATTCATTTCCGATGCAATATCTGTGTTTCATCGTCAATATGAAGGTAACAGGTATACAGTAAACCTGAAGTGAAGCATCGGAATCTATAACTAGTGTCACAGGAATGGTTCCAAACATAGACTGTAAGAAGAGTCAGTTTTCTTGTACTTAAGTCGGCATTGTGCCTTTTTTATTTAACTCCGAAGCAATTTCTGTGTTTCATCGTCAATAAGAAGGTCAGAGGGATACAGTAAACCTGAAGTGAAGCGTCGGAACCTATAACTAGTGTCACGGGAATGGTTCACAACATAGACAGTAAGAAGAGTAAGTTTTCTTGTACTTAAGTCGGCATTTTGCCTTTTGTATTTAATTCCGATGCAATTTCTGTGTTTCATCGTCAATAAGAAGGTCAGAGGGATACAGTAAACCTGAAGTGAAGCATCGGAATCTATAACTAGTGTCACAGGAATGGTTCAAACATAGACAATGAGAAGAGTCAGTTTTCTTGCACTTAAGTCGACATTGTGCCTTTTGTATTTAATTCCGATGCAATTTCAGTGTTTCATCAACAATAAAAAGGTCAGAGGGATACAGTGAACCTGTAGTGAAGCATCGGAATCTATAAGTAGTGTCACAGGAATGGTTCAAAACATAGACAGTAAGAAGAGTCAGTTTTCTTGTACTTAAGTCGGCATTTTGCCTTTTTTACTTAATTCCGATGCAATTTCTGTGTTTCATCGTCAATAAGAAGGTCAGAGGGATGGAGTGAACCTGAAGTGAAGCATCGGAATCTATAACTAGTGTCACAGGAATGGTTCAAACATAGACAGTAAGAAGTGTCAGTTTTCTTGCACTTAAGTCGGCATTGTGCCTTTTGTATTTAATTCCGATGCAATTTCTGTGTTTCATCGTCAATAAGAAGGTAAGAGGGATACAGTAAACCTGAAGTGAAGCATCGGAATCGATAACTAGTATCACATCAATGGTTCAAACATAGGCAGTAAAAAGAGTCAGTTTTCTTGTACATAAGTCGACATTGTGCCTTTTGTATTTAATTCCGATGCAATTTCAGTGTTTCATCAACAATAAAAAGGTCAGAGGGATACAGTAAACCTGAAGTGAAACATCGGAATCTATAACTAGTGTCACAGGAATGGTTCAAACTTAGACAGTAAGAAGAGTCGGTATTCTTGTACTTAAGTCGGCATTGTGCCTTTCGTATTTGCTTCCAATGCAATTTCCGTGTTTCATCGTCAATAAGAACGTCAGAGGGATACAGTAAACCTGACGTGAAGCATCGGAATCTATATCTAGTGTCACAGGAATGGTTCAAAACATAGACAGTAAGAAGAGTCAGTTTTCTTGTACTTAAGTCGGCATTGTGCTTTATGTATTTAATTCCGATGCAATGTCTGTGTTTCATCGTCAATAAGAAGGTCAGAGGGATACAGAAAACCTGAAATAAAGCATCGGAATCTATGACTTGTGTCACAGGAATGGTTTATAGCATAGACAGTAAGAAGAGTCAGTTTTCTTGTACATAAGTCGGCATTGTGCCTTTTGTATTTAATTCCGATGCAATATCCGTGTTTCATCTTCAATAAGAAGGTCATAGGGATACGGTAAACCTGAAGTGAAGCGTCGGAATATATAACTAGTGTTACAGGAATGGTTCAAAACATAGACAGTAAGAAGAATCAGTTATCTTCTACTTAAGACGGAATTGTGCCTTTTGTATTTAATTCCGATGCAATGTCTGTGTTTCATCGTCAATAAGAAGGTCAGAGGGATACAGTAAACCTGAAGTGATGCATCGGAATCAACAACTAGTGTCACAGGAATGGTTCAAAGCATAGACAGTAAGAAGAGTCAGTTTTCTTGTACTTATGTCGGCATTGTGCCTTTTGTATTTAATTCCGATGCATTATCTGTGTTTCATCGTCAATAAGAAGGTCAGAGGGATACAGTAAACCTGAAGTGAAGCATCAGAATCTATAACTAGAGTCACAGGAATCGTTCAAAACATAGACTGTAAGAAGAGTCAGGTTTCTTGTACTTAAGTCGGCATTGTGCCTTTTGTATTTAACTCCGAAGCAATTTCTGTGTTTCATCGTCAATAAGAAGGTCAGAGGGATACAGTAACCTGAACTGAAGCTTCGGAATCTATAACTAGTGTCACAGGAATGGTTCAAAACATAGACAGTAAGAAGAGTCAGTTTTCTTGTACTTAAGTCGGCATTTTGCGTTTTGTACTTAATTCCGATGCAATTTCTGTGTTTCATCGTCAATTTGAAGGCCAGAGTGATACAGTAAACCTGAAGTGTAGGATCGGAATCTATAACTTGTGTCACAGGAATGGTTCAAACATAGACAGTAAGAAGAGTCAGTTTTCTTGCACTTAAGTCGACATTGTGCCTTTTGTATTTAATTCCGATGCAATTTAAGTGTTTCATCAACAATAAAAAGGTCAGAGGGGTACAGTGAACCTGTAGTGAAGCATCGGAATCCATAAGTAGTGTCACAGGAATGGTTCAAAGCATAGACAGTAAGAAGAGTCAGTTTTCTTGTACTTAAGTCGGCAATTTTGACTTTTTTACTTAATTCCGATGCAATTTCTGTGTTTCATCGTCAATAAGAAGGTCAGAGGGATGGAGTGAACCTGAAGTGAAGCATCGGAATCTATAACTAGTGTCACAGGAATGGTTCAAACATAGACAGTAAGAAGTGTCAGTTTTCTTGCACTTAAGTCGGCATTGTGCCTTTTGTATTTAATTCCGATGCAATTTCTGTGTTTCATCGTCAATAAGAAGGTAAGAGGGATACAGTAAACCTGAAGTGAAGCATCGGAATCGATAACTAGTATCCCATCAATGGTTCAAACATAGGCAGTAAAAAGAGTCAGTTTTCTTGTACATAAGTCGACATTGTGCCTTTTGTATTTAATTCCGATGCAATTTCAGTGTTTCATCAACAATAAAAAGGTCAGAGGGATACAGTAAACCTGAAGTGAAGCATCGGAATCTATAACTAGTGTCACAGGAATGGTTCAAAACTTAGACAGTAAGAAGAGTCGGTATTCTTGTACTTAAGTCGGCATTGTGCCTTTCGTATTTAATTCCAATGCAATTTCCGTGTTTCATCGTCAATAAGAACGTCAGAGGGATACAGTAAACCTGACGTGAAGCATCGGAATCTATATCTAGTGTCACAGGAATGGTTCAAAACATAGACAGTAAGAAGAGTCAGTTTTCTTGTACTTAAGTCGGCATTGTGCTTTTTGTATTTAATTCCGATGCAATGTCTGTGTTTCACCGTCAATAAGAAGGTCAGAGGGATACAGTAAACCTGAAATAAAGCATCGGAATCTATGACTTGTGTCACAGGAATGGTTTATAGCATAGACAGTAAGAAGAGTCAGTTTTCTTGTACATAAGTCGGCATTGTGCCTTTTGTATTTAATTCCGATGCAATATCCGTGTTTCATCTTCAATAAGAAGGTCATAGGGATACGGTAAACCTGACGTGAAGCGTCGGAATATATAACTAGTGTCACAGGAATGGTTCAAAACATAGACAGTAAGAAGAGTCAGTTTTCTTCTACTTAAGACGGAATTGTGCCTTTTGTATTTAATTCCGATGCAATTTCTGTGTTTCATCGTCAATAAGAAGGTCAGAGGGATACAGTAAACCTGAAGTGATGCATCGGAATCAACAACTAGTGTCACAGGAATTGTTCAAAGCATAGACAGTAATAAGAGTCAGTTTTCTTGTACTTAAGTCGGCATTGTGCCTTTTGTATTTAATTCCGATGCAATATCTGTGTTTCATCGTCAATAAGAAGGTCAGAGGGATACAGTAAACCTGAAGTGAAGCATCGGAATCTATAACTAGTGTCACGGGAATGGTTCAAAACATAGACAGTAAGAAGAGTCAGTTTTCTTGTACTTAAGTCGGAATTCTGCCTTTTGCATTCAATTCCGATGCAATATCTGTGTTTCATCGTCAATAAGAAAGTCAGAGGGATACAGTAAACCTGAAGTGAAGCATCGGAATCTATAACTAGTGTCACAGGAATGGTTCAAAACATAGACTGTAAGAAGTGTCAGTTTTCTTGTACTTAAGTCGGCATTGTGCCTTTTTTATTTAACTCCGAAGCAATTTCTGTGTTTCATCGTCAATAAGAAGGTCAGAGGGATACAGTAAACCTGAAGTGAAGCGTCGGAACCTATAACTAGTGTCACGGGAATGGTTCGAAACATAGACAGTAAGAAGAGTAAGTTTTCTTGTACTTAAGTCGGCATTTTGCCTTTTGTATTTAATTCCGATGCAATTTCTGTGTTTCATCGTCAATAAGAAGGTCAGAGGGATACAGTAAAGCTAAAGTGAAGCATCGGAATCTATAACTAGTGTCACAGGAATGGTTCAAACATAGACAGTAAGAAGAGTCAGTTTTCTTGCACTTAAGTCGACATTGTGCCTTTTGTATTTAATTCCGATGCAATTTCAGTGTTTCATCAACAATAAAAAGGTCAGAGGGATACAGTGAACCTGAAGTGAAGCATCAGAATCTGTAACTAGTGTCACAGGAATGGTTCAAACTTAGACAGTAAGAAGAGTCAGTATTCTTGTACTTAAGTCGGCATTGTGCCTTTTGTATTTAATTCCAATGCAATTTCTGTGTTTCATCGTCAATAAGGACGTCAGAGGGATACAGTAAACCTGACGTGAAGCATCGGAATCTATATCTAGTGTCACAGGAATGGTTCAAAACATAGACAGTAAGAAGAGTCAGTTTTCTTGTACTTAAGTCGGCATTGTGCCTTTTGTATTTAATTCCGATGCATTTTCTGTGTTTCATCGTCAATAAGAAGGTCAGAGGGATACAGTAAACTTGAAGTGAAGCATCGGAATCTATAACTAGTTTCACAGGAATGGTTCAAAACATAGACAGTAAGAAGAGTCAGTTTTCTTGTACTTAAGTCGGCATTGTGCCTTTTGTATTTAATTCCGATGCAATATCCGTGTTTCAACTTCAATAAGAAGGTCAGAGGGATACAGTAAACCTGAAGTGAAGCGTCGGAATCTATAACTAGTGTCACAGGAATGGTTCAAAACATAGACAGTAAGAAGATTCTGTTTTCTTGTACTTCAGCATTTATCCTTTTCTATTTAATTCCGATGAAATTTCTATGTTTCTTCGTTAATAAGTAGGTCAGTAGGATACAGTAAACCTGAAGTGAAGCATCGGAATCTATAACTAGTGTTACAGGAATGGATCAAAACGTAGACTGTAAGAAGAGTCAGTTTTCTTGTATTTAAGTCGGCATTGTGCTTTTTGTATTTAATTCCGATGCAATTTCTGTGTTTCATCGTCAACAAGAAGGTCAGAGGGATACAGTAAACCTGAAGTGAAGCATCGGAATCTATAACTAGTGTTACAGGAATGGTTCAAAACATAGACAGTAAGAAGAGTCAGTTTTCTTGTACTGAAGTCGGCATTGTGCCTTTTGTATTTAATTCCGATGCAATATCTGTGTTTCATCGTCAATAAGAAGGTCAGAGGGATACAGTAAACCTGAAGAGAAGCATCGGAATCTATAACTAGTGTCACGGGAATGGTTCAAATCATAGACAGTAAGAAGAGTAAATTTTCTTGTACTTAAGTCGGCATTGTGCCTTTTGCATTTAATTCCGATGCAATATCTGTGTTTCATCGTCAATAAGAAGGTCAGCGGGATACAGTAAACCTGAAGTGAAGCATCGGAATCTATAACTAGTGTCACAGGAATGGTTCAAAACTTAGACAGTAAGAAGAGTCGGTATTCTTGTACTTAAGTCGGCATTGTGCCTTTCGTATTTGCTTCCAATGCAATTTCCGTGTTTCATCGTCAATAAGAACGTCAGAGGGATACAGTAAACCTGACGTGAAGCATCGGAATCTATATCTAGTGTCACAGGAATGGTTCAAAACATAGACAGTAAGAAGAGTCAGTTTTCTTGTACTTAAGTCGGCATTGTGCTTTATGTATTTAATTCCGATGCAATGTCTGTGTTTCATCGTCAATAAGACGGTCAGAGGGATACAGTAAACCTGAAATAAAGCATCGGAATCTATGACTTGTGTCACAGGAATGGTTTATAGCATAGACAGTAAGAAGAGTCAGTTTTCTTGTACATAAGTCGGCATTGTGCCTTTTGTATTTAATTCCGATGCAATATTCGTGTTTCATCTTCAACAAGAAGGTCATAGGGATACGGTAAACCTGAAGTGAAGCGTCGGAATATATAACTAGTGTCACAGGAATGGTTCAAAACATAGACAGTAAGAAGAATCAGTTATCTTCTACTTAAGACGGAATTGTGCCTTTTGTATTTAATTCCGATGCAATTTCTGTGTTTCATCGTCAATAAGAAGGTCAGAGGGATACAGTAAACCTGAAGTGATGCATCGGAATCAACAACTAGTGTCACAGGAATGGTTCAAAGCATAGACAGTAAGAAGAGTCAGTTTTCTTGTACTTAAGTCGGCATTGTGCCTTTTGTATTTAATTCCGATGCAATATCTGTGTTTCATCGTCAATAAGAAGGTCAGAGGGATACAGTAAACCTGAAGTGAACCATCGGAATCTATAACTAGTGTCACAGGAATGGTTCAAAACATAGACTGTAAGAAGAGTCAGGTTTCTTGTACTTAAGTCGGCATTGTGCCTTTTGTATTTAACTCCGAAGCAATTTCTGTGTTTCATCGTCAATAAGAAGGTCAGAGGGATACAGTAACCTGAACTGAAGCATCGGAATCTATAACTAGTGTCACAGGAATGGTTCAAAACATAGACAGTAAGAAGAGTCAGTTTTCTTGTACTTAAGTCGGCATTTTGCGTTTTGTATTTAATTCCGATGCAATTTCTGTGTTTCATCGTCAATTTGAAGGTCAGAGTGATACAGTAAACCTGAAGTGAAGGATCGGAATCTATAACTTGTGTCACAGGAATGGTTCAAACATAGACAGTAAGAAGAGTCAGTTTTCTTGCACTTAAGTCGACATTGTGCCTTTTGTATTCAATTCCGATGCAATTTAAGTGTTTCATCAACAATAAAAAGGTCAGAGGGATACAGTGAACCTGTAGTGAAGCATCGGAATCCATAAGTAGTGTCACAGGAATGGTTCAAAACATAGACAGTAAGAAGAGTCAGTTTTCTTGTACTTCAGTCGGCAATTTTGACTTTTTTACTTAATTCCGATGCAATTTCTGTGTTTCATCGTCAATAAGAAGGTCATAGGGATGGAGTGAACCTGAAGTGAAGCATCGGAATCTATAACTAGTGTCACAGGAATGGTTCAAACATAGACAGTAAGAAGTGTCAGTTTTCTTGCACTTAAGTCGGCATTGTGCCTTTTGTATTTAATTCCGATGCAATTTCTGTGTTTCATCGTCAATAAGAAGGTAAGAGGGATACAGTAAACCTGAAGTGAAGCATCGGAATCGATAACTAGTATCACATCAAAGGTTCAAACATAGGCAGTAAAAAGAGTCAGTTTTCTTGTACATAAGTCGACATTGTGCCTTTTGTATTTAATTCCGATGCAATTTCAGTGTTTCATCAACAATAAAAATGTCAGAGGGATACAGTAAACCTGAAGTGAAGCATCGGAATCTATAACTAGTGTCACAGGAATGGTTCAAAACTTAGACAGTAAGAAGAGTCGGTATTCTTGTACTTAAGTCGGCATTGTGCCTTTCGTATTTAATTCCAATGCAATTTCCGTGTTTCATCGTCAATAAGAACGTCAGAGGGATAC
Organism: Schistocerca americana; assembly: GCF_021461395.2. NCBI lineage: Eukaryota > Metazoa > Arthropoda > Insecta > Orthoptera > Acrididae > Schistocerca > Schistocerca americana. Next base: position 6,310,798 of record NC_060121.1, on the reverse strand, counting down.
AGTAAACCTGACGTGAAGCATCGGAATCTATATCTAGTGTCACAGGAATGGTTCAAAACATAGACAGTAAGAAGAGTCAGTTTTCTTGTTCTTAAGTCGGCATTGTGCTTTTTGTATTTAATTCCGATGCAATGTCTGTGTTTCATCGTCAATAAGAAGGTCAGAGGGATACAGTAAACCTGAAATAAAGCATCCGAATCTATGACTTGTGTCACAGGAATGGTTTATAGCATAGACAGTAAGAAGAGTCAGTTTTCTTGTACATAAGTCGGCATTGTGCCTTTTGTATTTAATTCCGATGCAATATCCGTGTTTGATCTTCAATAAGAAGGTCATAGGGATACGGTAAACCTGACGTGAAGCGTCGGAATATATAACTAGTGTCACAGGAATGGTTCAAAACATAGACAGTAAGAAGAGTCAGTTTTCTTCTACTTAAGACGGAATTGTGCCTTTTGTATTTAATTCCGATGCAATTTCTGTGTTTCATCGTCAATAAGAAGGTCAGAGGGATACAGTAAACCTGAAGTGATGCATCGGAATCAACAACTAGTGTCACAGGAATTGTTCAAAGCATAGACAGTAAGAAGAGTCAGTTTTCTTGTACTTAAGTCGGCATTGTTCCTTTTGTATTTAATTCCGATGCAATATCTGTGTTTCATCGTCAATAAGAAGGTCAGAGGGATACAGTAAACCTGACGTGAAGCATCGGAATCTATATCTAGTGTCACAGGAATGGTTCAAAACATAGACAGTAAGAAGAGTCAGTTTTCTTGTACTTAAGTCGGCATTGTGCCTTTTGTATTTAATTCCGATGCATTTTCTGTGTTTCATCGTCAATAAGAAGGTCAGAGGGATACAGTAAACTTGAAGTGAAGCATCGGAATCTATAACTAGTTTCACAGGAATGGTTCAAAACATAGACAGTAAGAAGAGTCAGTTTTCTTGTACTTAAGTCGGCATTGTGCCTTTTGTATTTAATTCCGATGCATTTTCTGTGTTTCATCGTCAATAAGAAGGTCAGAGGGATACAGTAAACTTGAAGTGAAGCGTCGGAATCTATAACTAGTGTCACAGGAATGGTTCAAAACATAGACAGTAAGAAGATTCTGTTTTCTTGTACTTCAGCATTTATCCTTTTCTATTTAATTCCGATGAAATTTCTATGTTTCATCGTTAATAAGAAGGTCAGTAGGATACAGTAAACCTGAAGTGAAGCATCGGAATCTATAACTAGTGTTACAGGAATGGATCAAAACGTAGACTGTAAGAAGAGTCAGTTTTCTTGTATTTAAGTCGGCATTGTGCTTTTTGTATTTAATTCCGATGCAATTTTTGTGTTTCATCGTCAACAAGTAGGTCAGAGGGATACAGTAAACCTGACGTGAAGCATCGGAATCTATATCTAGTGTCACAGGAATGGTTCAAAACATAGACAGAAAGAAGAGTCAGTTTTCTTGTACCTAAGTCGGCATTGTGCCTTTTGCATTTAATTCCGATGCAATATCTGTGTTTCATCGTCAATACGAAGGTCAGCGGGATACAGTAAACCTGAAGTGAAGCATCGGAATCTATAACTAGTGTCACAGGAATGGTTGAAAACATAGACTGTAAGAAGAGTCAGGTTTCTTGTTCTTAAGTCGGCATTGTGCCTTTTGTATTTAACTCCGAGGCAATTTCTGTGTTTCATCGTCAATAAGAAGGTCAGAGGGATACAGTAACCTGAATTGAAGCTTCGGAATCTATAACTAGTGTCACAGGAATGGTTCAAAACATAGACAGTAAGAAGAGTCAGTTTTCTTGTACTTAAGTCGGCATTTTGCGTTTTGTATTTAATTCCGATGCAATTTCTGTGTTTCATCGTCAATAAGAAGGTCAGAGGGATACAGTAAACCTGAAGTGAAGGATCGGAATCTATAACTAGTGTCACAGGAATGGTTCAAACATAGACAGTAAGAAGAGTCAGTTTTCTTGCACTTAAGTCGACATTGTGCCTTTTGTATTTAATTCCGATGCAATTTAAGTGTTTCATCGACAATAAAAAGGTCAGAGGGATACAGTGACCATGTAGTGAAGCATCGGAATCTATAAGTAGTGTCACAGGAATGGTTCAAAACTTAGACAGTAAGAAGAGACAGTATACTTGTACTTAAGTCGGCATTGTGCCTTTTGTATTTAAATCCAATGCAATTTCTGTGATTCATCGTCAATAAGAACGTCAGAGGGATACAGTAAACCTGACGTGAGGCATCGGAATCTATATCTAGTGTCACAGGAATGGTTCAAAACATAGACAGTAAGAAGAGTCAGTTTTCTTGTACTTAAGTCGGCATTGTGCCTTTTGTATTTAATTCCGATGCAATTTGTGTGTTTCATCGTCAATAATAATTTCAGAGGGATACAGTAAACTTGAAGTGAAGCATCGGAATCTCTAACTAGTTTCACAGGAATGGTTCAAAACATAGACAGTAAGAAGAGACAGTTTTCTTGTACTTAAGTCGGCATTGTGGCTTTTGTATTTAATTCCGATGCAATATCCGTGTTTCAACTTCAATAAGAAGGTCAGAGGGATACAGTAAACCTGAAGTGAAGCGTCGGAATCTATTACTAGTGTCACAGGAATGGTTCACAACATAGACAGTAAGAAGAGTCAGTTTTCTTGTACTTAGGCCGGCGTTGTGCTTTTTGTATTTAATTCCGATGCAAGTTCTGTGTTTCATGGTCTTTAAAAGGTCAGAGGTATACAGTAAACCTGAAGTGAAGCATCGGAATCTATAACTAGTGTCACAGGAATGGTTCTAACATAGACAGTAAGAGGAGTCAGTTTTCTTGTACTTAAGTCGGCATTGTGCCTTTTGTATTTAATTCCGATGCAATTTCAGTGTTTCATCGTCATTATGAAGGTCAGAGGGATACAGTGAACCTGAAGTGAAGCATCGGAATCTATAAGTAGTGTCACAGGAATGCTTCAAAACATAGAAAGTAAGAAGAGTCAGTTTTCTTGTACTTAAGTCGGCATTGTGCCTTTTGTATTTAATTCCGATGCAATTTCTGTGCTTCATCGTCAATAAGAAGGTCAGAGGGATACAGTAAACCTGAAGTGAAGCATCGGAATCTATAACTAGTGTCACAGGAATGGTTCATAACATAGACAGTAAGAAGGGTCAGTATTCTTTTACTTAAGTCGGCATTGTGCCTTTTGTATTTAATTCCGATGCAATTTCTGTGTTTCATCGTCAATCAGAAGGTCAGAGGGATAAAGTAAACCTGAAGTGAAGCATCGGAATCTATAACTAGTGCCACAGGAATGGTTCAAAACATAGACAGTAAGAAGAGTCAGTTTTCTTGTACTTAAGTCGGCATTGTGCCTTTTGTATTTAATTCCGATGCATTTTCTGTGTTTCATCGTCAATAAGAAGGTCAGAGGGATACAGTAAACTTGAAGTGAAGCATCGGAATCTATAACTAGTTTCACAGGAATGGTTCAAAACATAGACAGTAAGAAGAGTCAGTTTTCTTGTACTTAAGTCGGCATTGTGCCTTTTGTATTTAATTCCGATGCATTTTCTGTGTTTCATCGTCAATAAGAAGGTCAGAGGGATACAGTAAACTTGAAGTGAAGCGTCGGAATCTATAACTAGTGTCACAGGAATGGTTCAAAACATAGACAGTAAGAAGATTCTGTTTTCTTGTACTTCAGCATTTATCCTTTTCTATTTAATTCCGATGAAATTTCTATGTTTCATCGTTAATAAGAAGGTCAGTAGGATACAGTAAACCTGAAGTGAAGCATCGGAATCTATAACTAGTGTTACAGGAATGGATCAAAACGTAGACTGTAAGAAGAGTCAGTTTTCTTGTATTTAAGTCGGCATTGTGCTTTTTGTATTTAATTCCGATGCAATTTTTGTGTTTCATCGTCAACAAGTAGGTCAGAGGGATACAGTAAACCTGACGTGAAGCATCGGAATCTATATCTAGTGTCACAGGAATGGTTCAAAACATAGACAGAAAGAAGAGTCAGTTTTCTTGTACCTAAGTCGGCATTGTGCCTTTTGCATTTAATTCCGATGCAATATCTGTGTTTCATCGTCAATACGAAGGTCAGCGGGATACAGTAAACCTGAAGTGAAGCATCGGAATCTATAACTAGTGTCACAGGAATGGTTGAAAACATAGACTGTAAGAAGAGTCAGGTTTCTTGTTCTTAAGTCGGCATTGTGCCTTTTGTATTTAACTCCGAGGCAATTTCTGTGTTTCATCGTCAATAAGAAGGTCAGAGGGATACAGTAACCTGAATTGAAGCTTCGGAATCTATAACTAGTGTCACAGGAATGGTTCAAAACATAGACAGTAAGAAGAGTCAGTTTTCTTGTACTTAAGTCGGCATTTTGCGTTTTGTATTTAATTCCGATGCAATTTCTGTGTTTCATCGTCAATAAGAAGGTCAGAGGGATACAGTAAACCTGAAGTGAAGGATCGGAATCTATAACTAGTGTCACAGGAATGGTTCAAACATAGACAGTAAGAAGAGTCAGTTTTCTTGCACTTAAGTCGACATTGTGCCTTTTGTATTTAATTCCGATGCAATTTAAGTGTTTCATCGACAATAAAAAGGTCAGAGGGATACAGTGACCATGTAGTGAAGCATCGGAATCTATAAGTAGTGTCACAGGAATGGTTCAAAACTTAGACAGTAAGAAGAGACAGTATACTTGTACTTAAGTCGGCATTGTGCCTTTTGTATTTAAATCCAATGCAATTTCTGTGATTCATCGTCAATAAGAACGTCAGAGGGATACAGTAAACCTGACGTGAGGCATCGGAATCTATATCTAGTGTCACAGGAATGGTTCAAAACATAGACAGTAAGAAGAGTCAGTTTTCTTGTACTTAAGTCGGCATTGTGCCTTTTGTATTTAATTCCGATGCAATTTGTGTGTTTCATCGTCAATAATAATTTCAGAGGGATACAGTAAACTTGAAGTGAAGCATCGGAATCTCTAACTAGTTTCACAGGAATGGTTCAAAACATAGACAGTAAGAAGAGACAGTTTTCTTGTACTTAAGTCGGCATTGTGGCTTTTGTATTTAATTCCGATGCAATATCCGTGTTTCAACTTCAATAAGAAGGTCAGAGGGATACAGTAAACCTGAAGTGAAGCGTCGGAATCTATTACTAGTGTCACAGGAATGGTTCACAACATAGACAGTAAGAAGAGTCAGTTTTCTTGTACTTAGGCCGGCGTTGTGCTTTTTGTATTTAATTCCGATGCAAGTTCTGTGTTTCATGGTCTTTAAAAGGTCAGAGGTATACAGTAAACCTGAAGTGAAGCATCGGAATCTGTAACTAGTGTCACAGGAATGGTTCTAACATAGACAGTAAGAGGAGTCAGTTTTCTTGTACTTAAGTCGGCATTGTGCCTTTTGTATTTAATTCCGATGCAATTTCAGTGTTTCATCGTCATTATGAAGGTCAGAGGGATACAGTGAACCTGAAGTGAAGCATCGGAATCTATAAGTAGTGTCACAGGAATGCTTCAAAACATAGAAAGTAAGAAGAGTCAGTTTTCTTGTACTTAAGTCGGCATTGTGCCTTTTGTATTTAATTCCGATGCAATTTCTGTGCTTCATCGTCAATAAGAAGGTCAGAGGGATACAGTAAACCTGAAGTGAAGCATCGGAATCTATAACTAGTGTCACAGGAATGGTTCATAACATAGACAGTAAGAAGGGTCAGTATTCTTTTACTTAAGTCGGCATTGTGCCTTTTGTATTTAATTCCGATGCAATTTCTGTGTTTCATCGTCAATCAGAAGGTCAGAGGGATAAAGTAAACCTGAAGTGAAGCATCGGAATCTATAACTAGTGCCACAGGAATGGTTCAAAACATAGACAGTAAGAAGAGTCAGTTTTCTTGTACTTAAGTCGGCATTGTGCCTTTAGTACTTAGTTCCGATGCAATTTCTGTGTTTCATCATCAACAAGAAGGTCAGAGTGATACAGTAAACCTAAAGTGAAGCATCGGAATCTATAACTAGTGTCACATGAATGGTTCAAACATAGCCAGTAAGAAGAGTCAGTTTTCATGTACATAAGTCGGTATTGTGACTTTTGTATTTCATTCCGATGCAATTTCTGTGTTTCATCGTCAATAAGAAGGTCAGAGGGATACAGTAAACCTGAAGTGAAGCATCGGAATCTATAACTAGTGTCACATGAATGGTTCAAATCATAGACAGTAAGAAGAGCCAGTTTTCTTGTACCTAAGTCGGCATTGTGGATTTTGTATTTAATTCCGATGCAATTTCTGTGCCTCATCGTCAATAAGGAGGTCAGAGGGATACAGTAAACCTGAAGTGAAGCATCGGAATCTCTAACTAGTGTCACAGGAATGGTTCAGAACATAGACAGTAAGAAGAGTCAGTTTTCCTGTACTTAAGTCGGCATTTTGCCTTTTGTATTTAATTCCGATGCAATTTCTGTGTTTCATCGTCAATAAGAAGGCCAGAGGGATACAGTAAATGTGAAGTGAAGCATCGGAATCTATAACTAGTGTCACAGGAATGGTTCAAAGCATAGACTGTAAGAAGAGTCACTTTTCTTCTACTTAAGTCGGCATTGTGCCTTTTGTATTTAATTCCGATGCAATATCCGTGTTTCAACTTCAATAAGAAGGTCAGAGGGATACAGTAAACCTGAACTGAAGCGTCGGAATCTATAACTAGTGTCACAGGAATGGTTCAAAACATAGACAGTAAGAAGATTCTGTTTTCTTGTACTTCAGCATTTATCCTTTTCTATTTAATTCCGATGAAATTTCTATGTTTCATCGTTAATAAGAAGGTCAGTAGGATACAGTAAACCTGAAGTGAAGCATCGGAATCTATAACTAGTGTTACAGGAATGGATCAAAACGTAGACTGTAAGAAGAGTCAGTTTTCTTGTATTTAAGTCGGCATTGTGCTTTTTGTATTTAATTCCGATGCAGTTTCTGTGTTTCATCGTCAACAAGAAGGTCAGATGGATACAGTAAACCTGACGTGAAGCATCGGAATCTATATCTAGTGTCACAGGAATGGTTCAAAACATAGACAGTAAGAAGAGTCAGTTTTCTTGTACTTAAGTCGGGATTGTGCCTTTTGTATTTAATTCCGATGCAATGTCTGTGTTTCATCGTCAATAAGAAGGTCAGAGGGATACAGTAAACCTGAAATGAAGCATCGGAATCTATAACTAGTGTCACAGGAATGGTTCAAAACATAGACTGTAAGAAGAGTCAGTTTTCTTGTACTTAAGTCGGCATTGTGCCTTTTGTATTTAATTCCGGTGCAATATCCGTGTTTCATCTTCAATAAGAAGGTCAGAGGGATACAGTAAACCTGAAGTGAAGCGTCGGAATCTATAACTAGTGTCACAGGAATGGTTCAAAACATAGACAGTAAGAAGAGTCAGTTTTCTTCTACTTAAGTCGTAATTGTGCCTTTTGTGTTTAATTCCGATGCAATTTCTGTGTTTCATCGTCAATAAGAAGGTCAGAGGGATACAGTAAACCTGAAGTGAAGCATCGGAATCTATAACTAGTGTTACAGGAATGGTTCAAAACATAGACAGTAAGAAGAGTCAGTTTTCTTGTACTGAAGTCGGCATTGTGCCTTTTGTATTTAATTCCGATGCAATATCTGTGTTTCATCGTCAATAAGAAGGTCAGAGGGATACAGTAAACCTGAAGTGAAGCATCGGAATCTATAACTAGTGTCACGGGAATGGTTCAAATCATAGACAGTAAGAAGAGTAAGTTTTCTTGTACTTAAGTCGGCATTGTGCCTTTTGCATTTAATTCCGATGCAATATCTGTGTTTCATCGTCAATAAGAAGGTCAGCGGGATACAGTAAACCTGAAGTGAAGCATCGGAATCTATAACTAGTGTCACAGGAATGGTTCAAAACATAGACTGTAAGAAGAGTCAGGTTTCTTGTACTTAAGTCGGCATTGTGCCTTTTGTATTTAACTCCGAGGCAATTTCTGTGTTTCATCGTCAATAAGAAGGTCAGAGGGATACAGTAACCTGAATTGAAGCTTCGGAATCTATAACTAGTGTCACAGGAATGGTTCAAAACATAGACAGTAAGAAGAGTCAGTTTTCTTGCACTTAAGTCGGCATTTTGCCCTTTGTTTTTATTTCCGAAGCAATTTCTGTGTTTCGACGTCAATAAGATGGTCAGAGGGATACAGTAAACCTGAAGTGAAGCATCGGAATCTATAACTAGTGTCACAGGAATGGTTCAAACATAGACAGTAAGAAGAGTCAGTTTTCTTGCACTTAAGTCGGCATTGTGCCTTTTGTATTTAATTCCGATGCAATTTCTGTGTTTCATCGTCAATAAGAAGGTAAGGGGGATACAGTAAACCTGAAGTGAACCATCGGAATCTATAACTAGTATCCCATCAATGTTTCAAACATAGGCAGTAAGAAGAGTCAGTTTTCTTGTACATAAGTCGACACCGTGCCTTTTGTATTTAATTCCGATGCAATTTCAGTGTTTCATCAACAATAAAAAGGTCAGAGGGATACAGTGAACCTGAAGTGAAGCATCGGAATCTATAACTAGTGTCACAGGAATGGTTCAAAACTTAGACAGTAAGAAGAGTCAGTATTCTTGTACTTAAGTCGGCATTGTGCCTTTTGTATTTAATTACAATGCAATTTCAGTGTTTCATCGTCAATAAGAAGGTCAGAGGGATACAGTAAACCTGAAGTGAAGCATCGTAATCTATAACTAGTGTCACAGGAATGGTTCAAAACATAGACAGTAAGAGGAGTCAGTTCTCTTGTACTTAAGTCGGCATTGTGCCTTTTGTATTTAATTCTGGTGCAATTTCAGTGTTTCATCGTCAATAAGAAGGTCAGAGGGATACAGTGAACCTGAAGTGAAGCATCGGAATCTATAACTAGTGTCACAGGAATGGTTCAAAACATGGACTGTAAGATGAGTCAGTTTTCTTCTCCTTAAGTCGGCATTGTGCCTTTCGTATTTAATTCCGATGCAATGTCTGTGTTTCATCGTCAATAAGACGGTCAGTGGGATACAGGAAACCTGAAGTGAAGCATCGGAATCTATAACTAGTGTCACATGAATGGTTCAAATCATAGACAGTAAGAAGAGCCAGTTTTCTTGTTCTTAAGTCGGCATTGTGCCTTTTGTATTTAACTCCGAGGCAATTTCTGTGTTTCATCGTCAATAAGAAGGTCAGAGGGATACAGTAACCTGAATTGAAGCTTCGGAATCTATAACTAGTGTCACAGGAATGGTTCAAAACATAGACAGTAAGAAGAGTCAGTTTTCTTGTACTTAAGTCGGCATTTTGCGTTTTGTATTTAATTCCGATGCAATTTCTGTGTTTCATCGTCAATAAGAAGGTCAGAGGGATACAGTAAACCTGAAGTGAAGGATCGGAATCTATAACTAGTGTCACAGGAATGGTTCAAACATAGACAGTAAGAAGAGTCAGTTTTCTTGCACTTAAGTCGACATTGTGCCTTTTGTATTTAATTCCGATGCAATTTAAGTGTTTCATCGACAATAAAAAGGTCAGAGGGATACAGTGACCATGTAGTGAAGCATCGGAATCTATAAGTAGTGTCACAGGAATGGTTCAAAACTTAGACAGTAAGAAGAGACAGTATACTTGTACTTAAGTCGGCATTGTGCCTTTTGTATTTAAATCCAATGCAATTTCTGTGATTCATCGTCAATAAGAACGTCAGAGGGATACAGTAAACCTGACGTGAGGCATCGGAATCTATATCTAGTGTCACAGGAATGGTTCAAAACATAGACAGTAAGAAGAGTCAGTTTTCTTGTACTTAAGTCGGCATTGTGCCTTTTGTATTTAATTCCGATGCAATTTGTGTGTTTCATCGTCAATAATAATTTCAGAGGGATACAGTAAACTTGAAGTGAAGCATCGGAATCTCTAACTAGTTTCACAGGAATGGTTCAAAACATAGACAGTAAGAAGAGACAGTTTTCTTGTACTTAAGTCGGCATTGTGGCGTTTGTATTTAATTCCGATGCAATATCCGTGTTTCAACTTCAATAAGAAGGTCAGAGGGATACAGTAAACCTGAAGTGAAGCGTCGGAATCTATTACTAGTGTCACAGGAATGGTTCACAACATAGACAGTAAGAAGAGTCAGTTTTCTTGTACTTAGGCCGGCGTTGTGCTTTTTGTATTTAATTCCGATGCAAGTTCTGTGTTTCATGGTCTTTAAAAGGTCAGAGGTATACAGTAAACCTGAAGTGAAGCATCGGAATCTATAACTAGTGTCACAGGAATGGTTCTAACATAGACAGTAAGAGGAGTCAGTTTTCTTGTACTTAAGTCGGCATTGTGCCTTTTGTATTTAATTCCGATGCAATTTCAGTGTTTCATCGTCATTATGAAGGTCAGAGGGATACAGTGAACCTGAAGTGAAGCATCGGAATCTATAAGTAGTGTCACAGGAATGCTTCAAAACATAGAAAGTAAGAAGAGTCAGTTTTCTTGTACTTAAGTCGGCATTGTGCCTTTTGTATTTAATTCCGATGCAATTTCTGTGCTTCATCGTCAATAAGAAGGTCAGAGGGATACAGTAAACCTGAAGTGAAGCATCGGAATCTATAACTAGTGTCACAGGAATGGTTCATAACATAGACAGTAAGAAGGGTCAGTATTCTTTTACTTAAGTCGGCATTGTGCCTTTTGTATTTAATTCCGATGCAATTTCTGTGTTTCATCGTCAATCAGAAGGTCAGAGGGATAAAGTAAACCTGAAGTGAAGCATCGGAATCTATAACTAGTGCCACAGGAATGGTTCAAAACATAGACAGTAAGAAGAGTCAGTTTTCTTGTACTTAAGTCGGCATTGTGCCTTTAGTACTTAATTCCGATGCAATTTCTGTGTTTCATCATCAACAAGAAGGTCAGAGTGATACAGTAAACCTAAAGTGAAGCATCGGAATCTATAACTAGTGTCACATGAATGGTTCAAACATAGCCAGTAAGAAGAGTCAGTTTTCATGTACATAAGTCGGTATTGTGACTTTTGTATTTCATTCCGATGCAATTTCTGTGTTTCATCGTCAATAAGAAGGTCAGAGGGATACAGTAAACCTGAAGTGAAGCATCGGAATCTATAACTAGTGTCACATGAATGGTTCAAATCATAGACAGTAAGAAGAGCCAGTTTTCTTGTACCTAAGTCGGCATTGTGGATTTTGTATTTAATTCCGATGCAATTTCTGTGCCTCATCGTCAATAAGGAGGTCAGAGGGATACAGTAAACCTGAAGTGAAGCATCGGAATCTCTAACTAGTGTCACAGGAATGGTTCAGAACATAGACAGTAAGAAGAGTCAGTTTTCCTGTACTTAAGTCGGCATTTTGCCTTTTGTATTTAATTCCGATGCAATTTCTGTGTTTCATCGTCAATAAGAAGGCCAGAGGGATACAGTAAATGTGAAGTGAAGCATCGGAATCTATAACTAGTGTCACAGGAATGGTTCAAAGCATAGACTGTAAGAAGAGTCACTTTTCTTCTACTTAAGTCGGCATTGTGCCTTTTGTATTTAATTCCGATGCAATATCCGTGTTTCAACTTCAATAAGAAGGTCAGAGGGATACAGTAAACCTGAACTGAAGCGTCGGAATCTATAACTAGTGTCACAGGAATGGTTCAAAACATAGACAGTAAGAAGATTCTGTTTTCTTGTACTTCAGCATTTATCCTTTTCTATTTAATTCCGATGAAATTTCTATGTTTCATCGTTAATAAGAAGGTCAGTAGGATACAGTAAACCTGAAGTGAAGCATCGGAATCTATAACTAGTGTTACAGGAATGGATCAAAACGTAGACTGTAAGAAGAGTCAGTTTTCTTGTATTTAAGTCGGCATTGTGCTTTTTGTATTTAATTCCGATGCAGTTTCTGTGTTTCATCGTCAACAAGAAGGTCAGATGGATACAGTAAACCTGACGTGAAGCATCGGAATCTATATCTAGTGTCACAGGAATGGTTCAAAACATAGACAGTAAGAAGAGTCAGTTTTCTTGTACTTAAGTCGGGATTGTGCCTTTTGTATTTAATTCCGATGCAATGTCTGTGTTTCATCGTCAATAAGAAGGTCAGAGGGATACAGTAAACCTGAAATGAAGCATCGGAATCTATAACTAGTGTCACAGGAATGGTTCAAAACATAGACTGTAAGAAGAGTCAGTTTTCTTGTACTTAAGTCGGCATTGTGCCTTTTGTATTTAATTCCGGTGCAATATCCGTGTTTCATCTTCAATAAGAAGGTCAGAGGGATACAGTAAACCTGAAGTGAAGCGTCGGAATCTATAACTAGTGTCACAGGAATGGTTCTAAACATAGACAGTAAGAAGAGTCAGTTTTCTTCTACTTAAGTCGTAATTGTGCCTTTTGTGTTTAATTCCGATGCAATTTCTGTGTTTCATCGTCAATAAGAAGGTCAGAGGGATACAGTAAACCTGAAGTGAAGCATCGGAATCTATAACTAGTGTTACAGGAATGGTTCAAAACATAGACAGTAAGAAGAGTCAGTTTTCTTGTACTGAAGTCGGCATTGTGCCTTTTGTATTTAATTCCGATGCAATATCTGTGTTTCATCGTCAATAAGAAGGTCAGAGGGATACAGTAAACCTGAAGTGAAGCATCGGAATCTATAACTAGTGTCACGGGAATGGTTCAAATCATAGACAGTAAGAAGAGTAAGTTTTCTTGTACTTAAGTCGGCATTGTGCCTTTTGCATTTAATTCCGATGCAATATCTGTGTTTCATCGTCAATAAGAAGGTCAGCGGGATACAGTAAACCTGAAGTGAAGCATCGGAATCTATAACTAGTGTCACAGGAATGGTTCAAAACATAGACTGTAAGAAGAGTCAGGTTTCTTGTACTTAAGTCGGCATTGTGCCTTTTGTATTTAACTCCGAGGCAATTTCTGTGTTTCATCGTCAATAAGAAGGTCAGAGGGATACAGTAACCTGAATTGAAGCTTCGGAATCTATAACTAGTGTCACAGGAATGGTTCAAAACATAGACAGTAAGAAGAGTCAGTTTTCTTGCACTTAAGTCGGCATTTTGCCCTTTGTTTTTATTTCCGAAGCAATTTCTGTGTTTCGACGTCAATAAGATGGTCAGAGGGATACAGTAAACCTGAAGTGAAGCATCGGAATCTATAACTAGTGTCACAGGAATGGTTCAAACATAGACAGTAAGAAGAGTCAGTTTTCTTGCACTTAAGTCGGCATTGTGCCTTTTGTATTTAATTCCGATGCAATTTCTGTGTTTCATCGTCAATAAGAAGGTAAGGGGGATACAGTAAACCTGAAGTGAACCATCGGAATCTATAACTAGTATCCCATCAATGGTTCAAACATAGGCAGTAAGAAGAGTCAGTTTTCTTGTACATAAGTCGACACCGTGCCTTTTGTATTTAATTCCGATGCAATTTCAGTGTTTCATCAACAATAAAAAGGTCAGAGGGATACAGTGAACCTGAAGTGAAGCATCGGAATCTATAACTAGTGTCACAGGAATGGTTCAAAACTTAGACAGTAAGAAGAGTCAGTATTCTTGTACTTAAGTCGGCATTGTGCCTTTTGTATTTAATTACAATGCAATTTCAGTGTTTCATCGTCAATAAGAAGGTCAGAGGGATACAGTAAACCTGAAGTGAAGCATCGTAATCTATAACTAGTGTCACAGGAATGGTTCAAAACATAGACAGTAAGAGGAGTCAGTTCTCTTGTACTTAAGTCGGCATTGTGCCTTTTGTATTTAATTCTGGTGCAATTTCAGTGTTTCATCGTCAATAAGAAGGTCAGAGGGATACAGTGAACCTGAAGTGAAGCATCGGAATCTATAACTAGTGTCACAGGAATGGTTCAAAACATAGACTGTAAGATGAGTCAGTTTTCTTCTCCTTAAGTCGGCATTGTGCCTTTCGTATTTAATTCCGATGCAATGTCTGTGTTTCATCGTCAATAAGACGGTCAGTGGGATACAGGAAACCTGAAGTGAAGCATCGGAATCTATAACTAGTGTCACAGGAATAGTTCAAAACATAGACAGTAAGAAGAGTCAGTTTTCTTGTACTTAAGTCGGCGTTGTGTATTTTGTATTTAATTCCGATGCAATATCTGTGTTTCATCGTCAATAAGAAGGTCAGAGGGATACAGTTAACCTGAAGTGAAGGATCGGAACCTATAACTAGTGTCACATGAATGGTTCAAAACATAGACAATAAGAAGAGTCAGTTTTCCTGTACTTAAGTCGGCATTGTGCCTTTTCTATTTAATTCCGATGCAATTTCTGTGTTTCATCGTCAATATGAAGGTCAGAGGGATACAGTAAACCTGAAGTGAAGCATCGTAATCTATAACTAGTGTCACAGGAATGGTTCAAAACATAGACAGTAAGAGGAATCAGTTCTCTTGTACATATGTCGGCAATGTGCCTTTGGTATTTAATTCGGAAGCAATTTCAGTGTTTCATCGTCAATAAGAAAATCAGAGGGATACAGTGAACCTGAAGTGAAGCATCGGAATCTATAACTAGTGTCACAGGAATGGTTCTAAACATAGACTGTAAGAAGAGTCCGTTTTCTTCTCCTTAAGTCGGCATTGTGCCTTTCGTATTTAATTCCGATGCAATTTCTGTGTTTCATCGTCAATAAGACGGTCAGTGGGATACGGTAAACCTGAAGTGAAGCATCGGAATCTATAACTAGTGTCACATGAATGGTTCAAACATAGCCAGTAAGAAGAGTCAGTTTTCTTGTACATAAGTCGGCATTGTGACTTTTGTATTTAATTCCGATGCAATTTCTGTGTTTCATCGTCAATAAGAAGGTCAGAGGGATACAGTGAACCTGAAGTGAAGCATTGTAATCTATAACTAGTGTCACAGGAATGGTTCAAAACATAGACAGTAAGAGGAGTCAGTTCTCTTGTACTTAAGTCGGCATTGTGCCTTTTGTATTTAATTCCGAAGCGATTTCAGTGTTTCATCGTCAATAAGAAGGTCAGAGGGATACAGTGAACCTAAGTGAAGCATCGTAATCTATAACTAGTGTCACAGGAATGGTTCAAAACATAGACAGTAAGAGGATTCAGTTCTCTTGTACTTAAGTCGGCATTGTGCCTTTTGTATTTAATTCCGATGCAATTTCAGTGTTTCATCGTCAATAAGAAGGTCAGAAGGATACAGTGAACCTGAAGTGAAGCATCGGAATCTATAACTAGTGTCACAGGAATGGTTCAAAACATAGACTGTAAGAAGAGTCAGTTTCCTTCTCCTTAAGTCGGCATTGTGCCTTTCGTATTTAATTCCGATGCAATTTCTGTGTTTCATCGTCAATAAGACGGTCAGTGGGATACAGTAAACCTGAAGTGAAGCATCGGAATCTATAACTAGTGTCACAGGAATAGTTCAAAACATAGACAGTAAGAAGAGTCAGTTTTCTTGTACTTAAGTCGGCATTGTGCCTTTTGTATTTAATTCCGATGCAATATCTGTGTTTCATCGTCATTAAGAAGGTCAAAGGAATACAGTAAACCTGAAGTGAAGCATCGGAATCTATAACAAGTGTCACGGCAATGGTTCAAAACATAGACAATAAGAAGAGTCAGTTTTCTTGTACATAAGTCGGCATTGTGTCTTTTGTATTTAATTCCGATGCAATATCTGTGTTTCATCGTCAATAAGAAGGTCAGAGGGATACAGTAAACCTGAAGTGAAGCATCGGAATCTATAACTAGTATCACATCAATGGTTCAAACATAGGCAGTAAGAAGAGTCAGTTTTCTTGTACATAAGTCGACATTGTGCCTTTTGTATTTAATTCCGATGCAATTTCAGTGTTTCATCAACGATAAAAAGGTCAGAGGAATACAGTGAACCTGAAGTGAAGCATCGTAATCTATAACTAGTGTCACAGGAATGGTTCAAAACATAGACATTAAGAGGAGTCAGTTCTCTTGTACTTAAGTCGGCATTGTTCCTTTTGTATTTAATTCCGAAGCAATTTCAGTGTTTCATCGTCAATAAGAAGGTCAGAGGGATACAGTGAACCTGAAGTGAAGCATCGGAATCTATAACTAGTGTCACAGGAATGGTTCAAAGCATAGACTGTAAGAAGAGTCGGTTTTCTTGTACTTAAGTCGGCATTGTGCCTTTTGTATATAATTCCGATGCAATATCTGTGTTTCATCGTCAATAAGAAGGTCAGAGGGATACAGTAAACCTGAAGTGAAGCATCGGAATCTATAACTAGAGTCACGGGAATGGTTCAAAACATAGACAGTAAGAAGAGTCAGTTTTCTTGTACTTAAGTCGGCATTGTGTCTTTTGTATTTAATTCCGATGCAATATCTGTGTTTCATCGTCAATAAGAAGGTCAGAGGGATACAGTAAACCTGAAGTGAAGCATCGGAATCTATAACTAGGGTCACAGGAATGGTTCAAAACATAGACAGTAAGAAGAGTCAGTTTTCCAGTACTTAAGTCGGCATTGTGCCTTTTGTAATTAATTCCGATGCAATTTCTGTGTTTCATCGTCAATAAGAAGGTCAGAGGGATACAGTAAACCTGAAGTGAAGCATCGTAATCTATAACTAGTGTCACAGGAATGGTTCAAAACATAGACAGTAAGAGGAGTCAGTTCTCTTGTACTTAAGTCGGCATTGTGCCTTTTGTATTTAATTCCGATGCAATTTCAGTGTTTCATCGTCAATAAGAAGGTCAGAGGGATACAGTGAACCTGAAGTGAAGCATCGGAATCTATAACTAGTGTCACAGGAATGGTTCAAAACATAGACTGTAAGATGAGTCAGTTTTCTTCTCCTTAAGTCGGCATTGTGCCTTTCGTATTTAATTCCAATGCAATTTCTGTGTTTCATCGTCAATAAGACGGTCAGTGGGATACAGGAAACCTGAAGTGAAGCATCGGAATCTATAACTAGTGTCACAGGAATAGTTCAAAACATAGACAGTAAGAAGAGTCAGTTTTCTTGTACTTAAGTCGGCATTGTGCCTTTTGTATTTAATTCCGATGCAATATCTGTGTTTCATCGTCAATAAGAAGGTCAGAGGGATACAGTAAACCTGAAGTGAAGCATCGGAATCTATAACTAGTGTCACATGAATGGTTCAAAACATAGACAATAAGAAGAGTCAGTTTTCCTGTACTTAAGTCGGCATTGTGCCTTTTCTATTTAATTCCGATGCAATTTCTGTGTTTCATCGTCAATATGAAGGTCAGAGGGATACAGTAAACCTGAAGTGAAGCATCGTAATCTATAACTAGTGTCACAGGAATGGTTCAAAACATAGACAGTAAGAGGAATCAGTTCTCTTGTACATATGTCGGCAATGTGCCTTTGGTATTTAATTCCGAAGCAATTTCAGTGTTTCATCGTCAATAAGAAGGTCAGAGGGATACAGTGAACCTGAAGTGAAGCATCGGAATCTATAACTAGTGTCACAGGAATGGTTCAAACATAGACTGTAAGAAGAGTCAGTTTTCTTCTCCTTAAGTCGGCATTGTGCCTTTCGTATTTAATTCCGATGTAATTTCTGTGTTTCATCGTCAATAAGACGGTCAGTGGGATACGGTAAACCTGAAGTGAAGCATCGGAATCTATAACTAGTGTCACATGAATGGTTCAAACATAGCCAGTAAGAAGAGTCAGTTTTCTTGTACATAAGTCGGCATTGTGACTTTTGTATTTAATTCCGATGCAATTTCTGTGTTTCATCGTCAATAAGAAGGTCAGAGGGATACAGTAAACCTGAAGTGAAGCATCGGAATCTGTAACTAGTGTTAAATGATTGGTTCAAATCATAGACAGTAAGAAGATTCAGTTTTCTTGTACTTAAGTCAGCATTGTGCCTTTTGTATTTAATTCCAATGCAATTTCTGTGTTTCATAGTCAATAAGAATGTCAGAGGGATACAGTAAACCTAAAGTGAAGCATCGGAATCTATAACTAGGGTCACAGGAATGGTTCAAAACATGGACAGTAGGAAGAGTCAGTTTTCCTGTACTTAAGTCGGCATTGTGCCTTTTGTATTTAATTCCGATGCAATTTCTGTGTTTCATCGTCAATAAGAAGGTCAGAGGGATACAGTAAACCTGAAGTGAAGCATCGTAATCTATAACTAGTGTCACAGGAATGGTTCAAAACATAGACAGTAAGAGGAGTCAGTTCTCTTGTACTTAAGTCGGCGTTGTGCCTTTTGTATTTAATTCCGATGCAATTTCAGTGTTTCATCGTCAATAAGAAGGTCAGAGGGATACAGTGAACCTGAAGTGAAGCATCGGAATCTATAACTAGTGTCACAGGAATGGTTCAAAACATAGACTGTAAGAAGAGTCAGTTTTCTTCTCCTTAAGTCGGCATTGTGCCTTTCGTATTTAATTCCGATGCAATTTCTGTGTTTCATCGTCAATAAGACGGTCAGTGGGATACAGTAAACCTGAAGTGAAGCATCGGAATCTATAACTAGTGTCACAGGAATAGTTCAAAACATAGACAGTAAGAAGAGTCAGTTTTCTTGTACTTAAGTCGGCATTGTGCCTTTTGTATTTAATTCCGATGCAATATCTGTGTTTCATCGTCAATAAGAAGGTCAGAGGGATACAGTAAACCTGAAGTGAAGCATCGGAATCTATAACTAGTGTCACGGGAATGGTTCAAAACATAGACAATAAGAAGAGTCAGTTTTCTTGTACATAAGTCGGCATTGTGTCTTTTGTATTTAATTCCGATGCAATATCTGTGTTTCATCGTCAATAAGAAGGTTGAGGGATACAGTAAACCTGAAGTGAAGCATCGGAATCTATAACTAGTGTCACAGGAATGGTTAAACATAGGCAGTAAGAAGAGTCAGTTTTCTTGCACTTAAGTCGGCATTGTGCCGTTTGTATTTCATTCCGAAGCAATTTCAGTGTTTCATCGTCAATAAGAAGGTAAGAGGGATACAGTAAACCTGAAGTGAAGCATCGGAATCTATAACTAGTATCACATCAATGGTTGAAACATAGGCAGTAAGAAGAGTCAGTTTTCTTGTACATAAGTCGACATTGTGCCTTTTGTATTTAATTCCGATGCAATTTCAGTGTTTCATCAACAATAAAAAGGTCAGAGGAATACAGTGAACCTGAAGTGAAGCATTGTATTCTATAACTAGTGTCACAGGAATGGTTCAAAACATAGACAGTAAGAGGAGTCAGTTCTCTTGTACTTAAGTCGGCATTGTGCCTTTTGTATTTAATTCCGAAGCGATTTCAGTGTTTCATCGTCAATAAGAAAGTCAGAGGGATACAGTGAACCTGAAGTGAAGCATCGTAATCTATAACTAGTGTCACAGGAATGGTTCAAAACATAGACAGTAAGAGGAGTCAGTTCTCTTGTACTTAAGTCGGCATTGTGCCTTTTGTATTTAATTCCGATGCAATTTCAGTGTTTCATCGTCAATAAGAAGGTCAGAGGGATACAGTGAACCTGAAGTGAAGCATCGGAATCTATAACTAGTGTCACAGGAATGGTTCAAAACATAGACTGTAAGAAGAGTCAGTTTTCTTCTCCTTAAGTCGGCATTGTGCCTTTCGTATTTAATTCCGATGCAATTTCTGTGTTTCATCGTCAATAAGACGGTCAGTGGGATACAATAAACCTGAAGTGAAGCATCGGAATCTATAACTAGTGTCACAGGAATAGTTCAAAACATAGACAGTAAGAAGAGTCAGTTTTCTTGTACTTAAGTCGGCATTGTGCCTTTTGTATTTAATTCCGATGCAATATCTGTGTTTCATCGACAATAAGAAGGTCAGAGGGATACAGTAAACCTGAAGTGAAGCATCGGAATCTATAACTAGTGTCACAGAAATGGTTAAACATTGGCAGTAAGAGGAGTCAGTTTTCTTGCACTTAAGTCGGCATTGTGCCTTTTGTATTTCATTCCGATGCAATTTCTGTGTTTCATCGTCAATAAGAAGGTAAGAGGGATACAGTATACCTGAAGTGAAGCATCGGAATCTATAACTAGTATCACATCAATGGTTCAAACATAGGCAGTAAGAAGAGTCAGTTTTCTTGTACATAAGTCGGCATTGTGCCTTTCGTATTTAATTCCGATGCAATATCTGTGTTTCATCAACAATAAAAAGGTCAGAGGAATACAGTGAACCTGAAGTGAAGCATCGTAATCTATAACTAGTGTCACATGAATGGTTCAAACATAGCCAGTAAGAAGAGTCAGTTTTCTTGTACATAAGTCGGTATTGTGACTTTTGTATTTAATTCCGATGAAATTTCTGTGTTTCATCGTCAATAAGAAGGTCAGAGGGATACAGTAAACCTGAAGTGAAGCATCGGAATCTATAACTAGTGTCACATGAATGGTTCAAATCATAGACAGTGAGAAGAGTCAGTTTTCTTGTACCTATGTCGGCATTGTGGATTTTGTATTTAATTCCGATGCAGTTTCTGTGTTTCATCGTCAATAAGGAGGTCAGAGGGATACAGTAAACCAGAAGTGAAGCATCGGAGTCTATAACTAGTGTCACAGGAATGGTTCAAACATAGACAGTAAGAAGAGTCAGTTTTCTTGCACTTAAGTCGACATTGTGCCTTTTGTATTTAATTCCGATGCAATTTAAGTGTCATCAACAATAAAAAGGTCAGAGGGATACAGTGAACCTGTAGTGAAGCATCGGAATCTATAAGTAGTGTCACAGGAATGGTTCAAACTTAGACAGTAAGAAGAGTCAATATTCTTGTACTTAAGTCGGCATTGTGCCTTTTGTATTTAAATCCAATGAAATTTCTGTGATTCATCGTCAATAAGAGCGTCAGAGGGATACAGTAAACTTGACGTGAAGCATCGAAATCTATATCTAGTGTCACAGGAATGGTTCAAAACATAGACAGTAAGAAGAGTCAGTTTTCTTGTACTTAAGTCGGCATTGTGCCTTTTGTATTTAATTCCGATGCAATTTGTGTGTTTCATCGTCAATAATAAGGTCAGAGGGATACAGTAAACTTGAAGTGAAGCATCAGAATCTATAACTAGTTTCACAGGAATGGTTCAAAACATAGACAGTAAGAAGAGACAGTTTTCTTGTACTTAAGTCGGCATTGTGGCTTTTGTATTTAATTCCGATGCAATTTCCGTCTTTCAACTTCAATAAGAAGGTCAGAGGGATACAGTAAACCTGAAGTGAAGCGTCGGAATCTATTACTAGTGTCACAGGAATGGTTCACAACATAGACAGTAAGAAGAGTCAGTTTTCTTGTACTTAAGTCGGCGTTGTGCTTTTTGTATTTAATTCCGATGCAAGTTCTGTGTTTCATGGTCTTTAAAAGGTCAGAGGTATACAGTAAACCTGAAGTGAAGCATCGGAATCTATAACTAGTGTCACAGGAATGGTTCTAACATAGACAGTAAGAGGAGTCAGTTTTCTTGTACTTAAGTCGGCATTGTGCCTTTTGTATTTAATTCCGATGCAATTTCAGTGTTTCATCGTCATTATGAAGGTCAGAGCGATACAGTGAACCTGAAGTGAAGCATCGGAATCTATAAGTAGTGTCACAGGAATGCTTCAAAACATAGACAGTAAGAAGAGTCAGTTTTCTTGTACTTAAGTCGGCATTGTGCCTTTTGTATTTAATTCCGATGCAATTTCTGTGCTTCATCGTCAATAAGAAGGTCAGAGGGATACAGTAAACCTGAAGTGAAGCATCGGAATCTATAACTAGTGTCACAGGAATGGTTCATAACATAGACAGTAAGAAGGGTCAGTACTCTTGTACTTAAGTCGGCATTGTGCCTTTTGTATTTAATTCCGATGCAATTTCTGTGTTTCATCGTCAATCAGAAGGTCAGAGGGATACAGTAAACCTGAAGTGAAGCATCGGAATCTATAACTAGTGCCACAGGAATGGTTCAAAACATAGACAGTAAGAAGAGTCAGTTTTCTCGTACTTAAGTCGGCATTGTGCCTTTAGTACTTAATTCCGATGCAATTTCTGTGTTTCATCGTCAACAAGAAGGTCAGAGTGATACAGTAAACCTAAAGTGAAGCATCGGAATCTATAACTAGTGTCACATGAATGGTTCAAACATAGCCAGTAAGAAGAGTCGGTTTTCTTGTACATAAGTCGGTATTGTGACTTTTGTATTTCATTCCGATGCAATTTCTGTGTTTCACGGTCAATAAGAAGGTCAGATTGGTACAGTAAACCTGAAGTGAAGCATCGGGCTCTATAACTAGTGTCACATGAATGGTTCAAATCATAGACAGTAAGAAGAGTCAGTTTTCTTGTACCTAAGTCGGCATTGTGGATTTTGTATTTAATTCCGATGCAATTTCTGTGCTTCATCGTCAATAAAGAGGTCAGAGGGATACAGTAAACCTGAAGTGAAGCATCGGAATCTATAACTAGTATCCCATCAATGGTTCAAACATAGGCAGTAAGAAGAGTCAGTTTTCTTGTACATAAGTCGACATTGTGCCTTTTGTATTTAATTCCGATGCAATTTCAGTGTTTCATCAACAATAAAATGGTCAGAGGGATACAGTGAACCTGAAGTGAAGCATCGGAATCTATAACTAGTGTCACAGGAATGGTTCAAAACTTAGACAGTAAGAAGAGTCAGTATTCTTGTACTTAAGTCGGCATTGTGCCTTTTGTATTTAATTACAATGCAATTTCTGTGTTTCTTCGTCCATAAGAACGTCAGAGGGATACAGTAAACCTGAAGTGAAGCATCGGAATCTATAACTAGTGTCACAGGAATGGTTCAAACATAGACAGTAAGAAGAGTCAGTTTTCTTGCACTTAAGTAGCCATTGTGCCTTTTGTATTTAATTCCGATGCAATTTAAGTGTCATCAACAATAAAAAGGTCAGAGGGATACAGTGAACCTGTAGTGAAGCATCGGAATCTATAAGTAGTGTCACAGGAATGGTTCACACTTAGACAGTAAGAGAAGTCAGTATTCTTGTACTTAAGTCGGCATTGTGCCTTTTGTATTTAAATCCAATGCAATTTCTGTGATTCATCGTCAATAAGAGCGTCAGAGGGATACAGTAAACCTGACGTGAAGCATCGAAATCTATATCTAGTGTCACAGGAATGGTTCATAACATAGACAGTAAGAAGAGTCAGTTTTCTTGTACTTAAGTCGGCATTGTGCCTTTTGTATTTAATTCCGATGCAATATCTGTGTTTCATCGTCAATAAGAAGGTCAGAGGGATACAGTAAACCTGAAGTGAAGCATCGGAATCTATAACTAGTGTCACATGAATGGTTCAAATCATAGACAATAAGAAGAGTCAGTTTTCCTGTACTTAAGTCGGCATTGTGCCTTTTCTATTTAATTCCGATGCAATTTCTGTGTTTCATCGTCAATATGAAGGTCAGAGGGATACAGTAAACCTGAAGTGAAGCATCGTAATCTATAACTAGTGTCACAGGAATGGTTCAAAAACATAGACAGTAAGAGGAATCAGTTCTCTTGTACATATGTCGGCAATGTGCCTTTGGTATTTAATTCCGAAGCAATTTCAGTGTTTCATCGTCAATAAGAAGGTCAGAGGGATACAGTGAACCTGAAGTGAAGCATCGGAATCTATAACTAGTGTCGCAGGAATGGTTCAAAACATAGACTGTAAGAAGAGTCAGTTTTCTTCTCCTTAAGTCGGCATTGTGCCTTTCGTATTTAATTCCGATGTAATTTCTGTGTTTCATCGTCAATAAGACGGTCAGTGGGATACGGTAAACCTGAAGTGAAGCATCGGAATCTATAACTAGTGTCACATGAATGGTTCAAACATAGCCAGTAAGAAGAGTCAGTTTTCTTGTACATAAGTCGGCATTGTGACTTTTGTATTTAATTCCGATGCAATTTCTGTGTTTCATCGTCAATAAGAAGGTCAGAGGGATACAGTAAACCTGAAGTGAAGCATCGGAATCTGTAACTAGTGTTAAATGATTGGTTCAAATCATAGACAGTAAGAAGATTCAGTTTTCTTGCACTTAAGTCAGCATTGTGCCTTTTGTATTTAATTCCAATGCAATTTCTGTGTTTCATAGTCAATAAGAATGGCAGAGGGATACAGTAAACCTAAAGTGAAGCATCGGAATCTATAACTAGGGTCACAGGAATGGTTCAAAACATGGACAGTAGGAAGAGTCAGTTTTCCTGTACTTAAGTCGGCATTGTGCCTTTTGTATTTAATTCCGATGCAATTTCTGTGTTTCATCGTCAATAAGAAGGTCAGAGGGATACAGTAAACCTGAAGTGAAGCATCGTAATCTATAACTAGTGTCACAGGAATGGTTCAAAACATAGACAGTAAGAGGAGTCAGTTCTCTTGTACTTAAGTCGGCGTTGTGCCTTTTGTATTTAATTCCGATGCAATTTCAGTGTTTCATCGTCAATAAGAAGGTCAGAGGGATACAGTGAACCTGAAGTGAAGCATCGGAATCTATAACTAGTGTCACAGGAATGGTTCAAAACATAGACTGTAAGAAGAGTCAGTTTTCTTCTCCTTAAGTCGGCATTGTGCCTTTCGTATTTAATTCCGATGCAATTTCTGTGTTTCATCGTCAATAAGACGGTCAGTGGGATACAGTAAACCTGAAGTGAAGCATCGGAATCTATAACTAGTGTCACAGGAATGGTTCATAACATAGACAGTAAGAAGGGTCAGTACTCTTGTACTTAAGTCGGCATTGTGCCTTTTGTATTTAATTCCGATGCAATTTCTGTGTTTCATCGTCAATCAGAAGGTCAGAGGGATACAGTAAACCTGAAGTGAAGCATCGGAATCTATAACTAGTGCCACAGGAATGGTTCAAAACATAGACAGTAAGAAGAGTCAGTTTTCTCGTACTTAAGTCGGCATTGTGCCTTTAGTACTTAATTCCGATGCAATTTCTGTGTTTCATCGTCAACAAGAAGGTCAGAGTGATACAGTAAACCTAAAGTGAAGCATCGGAATCTATAACTAGTGTCACATGAATGGTTCAAACATAGCCAGTAAGAAGAGTCGGTTTTCTTGTACATAAGTCGGTATTGTGACTTTTGTATTTCATTCCGATGCAATTTCTGTGTTTCACGGTCAATAAGAAGGTCAGATTGGTACAGTAAACCTGAAGTGAAGCATCGGGCTCTATAACTAGTGTCACATGAATGGTTCAAATCATAGACAGTAAGAAGAGTCAGTTTTCTTGTACCTAAGTCGGCATTGTGGATTTTGTATTTAATTCCGATGCAATTTCTGTGCCTCATCGTCAATAAAGAGGTCAGAGGGATACAGTGAACCTGAAGTGAAGCATCGGAATCTATAACTAGTGTCACAGGAATGGTTCAAACATAGACAGTAAGAAGAGTCAGTTTTCTTGCACTTAAGTAGCCATTGTGCCTTTTGTATTTAATTCCGATGCAATTTAAGTGTCATCAACAATAAAAAGGTCAGAGGGATACAGTGAACCTGTAGTGAAGCATCGGAATCTATAAGTAGTGTCACAGGAATGGTTCACACTTAGACAGTAAGAGAAGTCAGTATTCTTGTACTTAAGTCGGCATTGTGCCTTTTGTATTTAAATCCAATGCAATTTCTGTGATTCATCGTCAATAAGAGCGTCAGAGGGATACAGTAAACCTGACGTGAAGCATCGAAATCTATATCTAGTGTCACAGGAATGGTTCATAACATAGACAGTAAGAAGAGTCAGTTTTCTTGTACTTAAGTCGGCATTGTGCCTTTTGTATTTAATTCCGATGCAATATCTGTGTTTCATCGTCAATAAGAAGGTCAGAGGGATACAGTAAACCTGAAGTGAAGCATCGGAATCTATAACTAGTGTCACATGAATGGTTCAAATCATAGACAATAAGAAGAGTCAGTTTTCCTGTACTTAAGTCGGCATTGTGCCTTTTCTATTTAATTCCGATGCAATTTCTGTGTTTCATCGTCAATATGAAGGTCAGAGGGATACAGTAAACCTGAAGTGAAGCATCGTAATCTATAACTAGTGTCACAGGAATGGTTCAAAACATAGACAGTAAGAGGAATCAGTTCTCTTGTACATATGTCGGCAATGTGCCTTTGGTATTTAATTCCGAAGCAATTTCAGTGTTTCATCGTCAATAAGAAGGTCAGAGGGATACAGTGAACCTGAAGTGAAGCATCGGAATCTATAACTAGTGTCACAGGAATGGTTCAAAACATAGACTGTAAGAAGAGTCAGTTTTCTTCTCCTTAAGTCGGCATTGTGCCTTTCGTATTTAATTCCGATGTAATTTCTGTGTTTCATCGTCAATAAGACGGTCAGTGGGATACGGTAAACCTGAAGTGAAGCATCGGAATCTATAACTAGTGTCACATGAATGGTTCAAACATAGCCAGTAAGAAGAGTCAGTTTTCTTGTACATAAGTCGGCATTGTGACTTTTGTATTTAATTCCGATGCAATTTCTGTGTTTCATCGTCAATAAGAAGGTCAGAGGGATACAGTAAACCTGAAGTGAAGCATCGGAATCTGTAACTAGTGTTAAATGATTGGTTCAAATCATAGACAGTAAGAAGATTCAGTTTTCTTGTACTTAAGTCAGCATTGTGCCTTTTGTATTTAATTCCAATGCAATTTCTGTGTTTCATAGTCAATAAGAATGGCAGAGGGATACAGTAAACCTAAAGTGAAGCATCGGAATCTATAACTAGGGTCACAGGAATGGTTCAAAACATGGACAGTAGGAAGAGTCAGTTTTCCTGTACTTAAGTCGGCATTGTGCCTTTTGTATTTAATTCCGATGCAATTTCTGTGTTTCATCGTCAATAAGAAGGTCAGAGGGATACAGTAAACCTGAAGTGAAGCATCGTAATCTATAACTAGTGTCACAGGAATGGTTCAAAACATAGACAGTAAGAGGAGTCAGTTCTCTTGTACTTAAGTCGGCGTTGTGCCTTTTGTATTTAATTCCGATGCAATTTCAGTGTTTCATCGTCAATAAGAAGGTCAGAGGGATACAGTGAACCTGAAGTGAAGCATCGGAATCTATAACTAGTGTCACAGGAATGGTTCAAAACATAGACTGTAAGAAGAGTCAGTTTTCTTCTCCTTAAGTCGGCATTGTGCCTTTCATATTTAATTCCGATGCAATTTCTGTGTTTCATCGTCAATAAGACGGTCAGTGGGATACAGTAAACCTGAAGTGAAGCATCGGAATCTATAACTAGTGTCACAGGAATAGTTCAAAACATAGACAGTAAGAAGAGTCAGTTTTCTTGTACTTAAGTCGGCATTGTGCCTTTTGTATTTAATTCCGATGCAATATCCGTGTTTCATCGTCAATAAGAAGGTCAGAGGGATACAGTAAACCTGAAGTGAAGCATCGGAATCTATAACTAGTGCCACGGGAATGGTTCAAAACATAGACAATAAGAAGAGTCAGTTTTCTTGTACATAAGTCGGCATTGTGTCTTTTGTATTTAATTCCGATGCAATATCTGTGTTTCATCGTCAATAAGAAGGTTGAGGGATACAGTAAACCTGAAGTGAAGCATCGGAATCTATAAATAGTGTCACAGGAATGGTTAAACATAGGCAGTAAGAAGAGTCAGTTTTCTTGCACTTAAGTCGGCATTGTGCCGTTTGTATTTCATTCCGAAGCAATTTCAGTGTTTCATCGTCAATAAGAAGGTAAGAGGGATACAGTAAACCTGAAGTGAAGCATCGGAATCTATAACTAGTATCACATCAATGGTTGAAACATAGGCAGTAAGAAGAGTCAGTTTTCTTGTACATAAGTCGACATTGTGCCTTTCGTATTTAATTCCGATGCAATTTCTGTGTTTCATCGTCAATAAGACGGTCAGTGGGATACAATAAACCTGAAGTGAAGCATCGGAATCTATAACTAGTGTCACAGGAATAGTTCAAAACATAGACAGTAAGAAGAGTCAGTTTTCTTGTACTTAAGTCGGCATTGTGCCTTTTGTATTTAATTCCGATGCAATATCTGTGTTTCATCGACAATAAGAAGGTCAGAGGGATACAGTAAACCTGAAGTGAAGCATCGGAATCTATAACTAGTGTCACAGAAATGGTTAAACATAGGCAGTAAGAAGAGTCAGTTTTCTTGCACTTAAGTCGGCATTGTGCCTTTTGTATTTCATTCCGATGCAATTTCTGTGTTTCATCGTCAATAAGAAGGTAAGAGGGATACAGTAAACCTGAAGTGAAGCATCGGAATCTATAACTAGTATCACATCAATGGTTCAAACATAGGCAGTAAGAAGAGTCAGTTTTCTTGTACATAAGTCGGCATTGTGCCTTTCGTATTTAATTCCGATGCAATATCTGTGTTTCATCAACAATAAAAAGGTCAGAGGAATACAGTGAACCTGAAGTGAAGCATCGTAATCTATAACTAGTGTCACATGAATGGTTCAAACATAGCCAGTAAGAAGAGTCAGTTTTCTTGTACATAAGTCGGTATTGTGACTTTTGTATTTAATTCCGATGAAATTTCTGTGTTTCATCGTCAATAAGAAGGTCAGAGGGATACAGTAAACCTGAAGTGAAGCATCGGAATCTATAACTAGTGTCACATGAATGGTTCAAATCATAGACAGTGAGAAGAGTCAGTTTTCTTGTACCTAAGTCGGCATTGTGGATTTTGTATTTAATTCCGATGCAGTTTCTGTGTTTCATCGTCAATAAGGAGGTCAGAGGGATACAGTAAACCAGAAGTGAAGCATCGGAGTCTATAACTAGTGTCACAGGAATGGTTCAAACATAGACAGTAAGAAGAGTCAGTTTTCTTGCACTTAAGTCGACATTGTGCCTTTTGTATTTAATTCCGATGCAATTTAAGTGTCATCAACAATAAAAAGGTCAGAGGGATACAGTGAACCTGTAGTGAAGCATCGGAATCTATAAGTAGTGTCACAGGAATGGTTCAAACTTAGACAGTAAGAAGAGTCAATATTCTTGTACTTAAGTCGGCATTGTGCCTTTTGTATTTAAATCCAATGAAATTTCTGTGATTCATCGTCAATAAGAGCGTCAGAGGGATACAGTAAACCTGACGTGAAGCATCGAAATCTATATCTAGTGTCACAGGAATGGTTCAAAACATAGACAGTAAGAAGAGTCAGTTTTCTTGTACTTAAGTCGGCATTGTGCCTTTTGTATTTAATTCCGATGCAATTTGTGTGTTTCATCGTCAATAATAAGGTCAGAGGGATACAGTAAACTTGAAGTGAAGCATCAGAATCTATAACTAGTTTCACAGGAATGGTTCAAAACATAGACAGTAAGAAGAGACAGTTTTCTTGTACTTAAGTCGGCATTGTGGCTTTTGTATTTAATTCCGATGCAATATCCGTCTTTCAACTTCAATAAGAAGGTCAGAGGGATACAGTAAACCTGAAGTGAAGCGTCGGAATCTATTACTAGTGTCACAGGAATGGTTCACAACATAGACAGTAAGAAGAGTCAGTTTTCTTGTAATTAAGTCGGCGTTGTGCTTTTTGTATTTAATTCCGATGCAAGTTCTGTGTTTCATGGTCTTTAAAAGGTCAGAGGTATACAGTAAACCTGAAGTGAAGCATCGGAATCTATAACTAGTGTCACAGGAATGGTTCTAACATAGACAGTAAGAGGAGTCAGTTTTCTTGTACTTAAGTCGGCATTGTGCATTTTGTATTTAATTCCGATGCAATTTCAGTGTTTCATCGTCATTATGAAGGTCAGAGCGATACAGTGAACCTGAAGTGAAGCATCGGAATCTATAAGTAGTGTCACAGGAATGCTTCAAAACATAGACAGTCAGAAGAGTCAGTTTTCATGTACTTAAGTCGGCATTGTGCCTTTTGTATTTAATTCCGATGCAATTTCTGTGCTTCATCGTCAATAAGAAGGTCAGAGGGATACAGTAAACCTGAAGTGAAGCATCGGAATCTATAACTAGTGTCACAGGAATGGTTCATAACATAGACAGTAAGAAGGGTCAGTACTCTTGTACTTAAGTCGGCATTGTGCCTTTTGTATTTAATTCCGATGCAATTTCTGTGTTTCATCGTCAATCAGAAGGTCAGAGGGATACAGTAAACCTGAAGTGAAGCATCGGAATCTATAACTAGTGCCACAGGAATGGTTCAAAACATAGACAGTAAGAAGAGTCAGTTTTCTCGTACTTAAGTCGGCATTGTGCCTTTAGTACTTAATTCCGATGCAATTTCTGTGTTTCATCGTCAACAAGAAGGTCAGAGTGATACAGTAAACCTAAAGTGAAGCATCGGAATCTATAACTAGTGTCACATGAATGGTTCAAACATAGCCAGTAAGAAGAGTCGGTTTTCTTGTACATAAGTCGGTATTGTGACTTTTGTATTTCATTCCGATGCAATTTCTGTGTTTCACGGTCAATAAGAAGGTCAGATTGGTACAGTGAACCTGAAGTGAAGCATCGGAATCTATAACTAGTGTCACAGGAATGGTTCAAAACTTAGACAGTAAGAAGAGTCAGTATTCTTGTACTTAAGTCGGCATTGTGCCTTTTGTATTTAATTACAATGCAATTTCTGTGTTTCTTCGTCCATAAGAACGTCAGAGGGATACAGTAAACCTGAAGTGAAGCATCGGAATCTATAACTAGTGTCACAGGAATGGTTCAAACATAGACAGTAAGAAGAGTCAGTTTTCTTGCACTTAAGTAGCCATTGTGCCTTTTGTATTTAATTCCGATGCAATTTAAGTGTCATCAACAATAAAAAGGTCAGAGGGATACAGTGAACCTGTAGTGAAGCATCGGAAACTATAAGTAGTGTCACAGGAATGGTTCACACTTAGACAGTAAGAGAAGTCAGTATTCTTGTACTTAAGTCGGCATTGTGCCTTTTGTATTTAAATCCAATGCAATTTCTGTGATTCATCGTCAATAAGAGCGTCAGAGGGATACAGTAAACCTGACGTGAAGCATCGAAATCTATATCTAGTGTCACAGGAATGGTTCATAACATAGACAGTAAGAAGAGTCAGTTTTCTTGTACTTAAGTCGGCATTGTGCCTTTTGTTTTTAATTACGATGCAATTTCTGTGTTTCATCGTCAATAATAAGGTCAGAGGGATACAGTAAACTTGAAGTGAAGCATCGGAATCTATAACTAGTTTCACAGGAATGGTTCAAAACATAGACAGTAAGAAGAGACAGTTTTCTTGTACTTAAGTCGGCATTGTGGCTTTTGTATTTAATTCCGATGCAATATCCGTGTTTCAACTTCAATAAGAAGGTCAGAGGGATACAGTAAACCTGAAGTGAAGCGTCGGAATCTATTACTAGTGTCACAGGAATGGTTCACAACATAGACAGTAAGAAGAGTCAGTTTTCTTGTACTTAAGTCGGCGTTGTGCTTTTTGTATTTAATTCCGATGCAAGTTCTGTGTTTCATGGTCTTTAAAAGGTCAGAGGTATACAGTAAACCTGAAGTGAAGCATCGGAATCTATAACTAGTGTCACAGGAATGGTTCTAACATAGACAGTAAGAGGAGTCAGTTTTCTTGTACTTAAGTCGGCATTGTGCCTTTTGTATTTAATTCCGATGCAATTTCAGTGTTTCATCGTCATTATGAAGGTCAGAGGGATACAGTGAACCTGAAGTGAAGCATCGGAATCTATAAGTAGTGTCACAGGAATGCTTCAAAACATAGACAGTAAGAAGAGTCAGTTTTCTTGTACTTAAGTCGGCATTGTGCCTTTTGTATTTAATTCCGATGCAATTTCTGTGCTTCATCGTCAATAAGAAGGTCAGAGGGATACAGTAAAACTGAAGTGAAGCATCGGAATCTATAACTAGTGTCACAGGAATGGTTCATAACATAGACAGTAAGAAGGGTCAGTATTCTTGTACTTATGTCGGCATTGTGCCTTTTGTATTTAATTCCGATGCAATTTCTGTGTTTCATCGTCAATCAGAAGGTCAGAGGGATAAAGTAAACCTGAAGTGAAGCATCGGAATCTATAACTAGTGCCACAGGAATGGTTCAAAACATAGACAGTAAGAAGAGTCAGTTTTCTTGTACTTAAGTCGGCATTGTGCCTTTAGTACTTAATTCCGATGCAATTTCTGTGTTTCATCGTCAACAAGAAGGTCAGAGTGATACAGTAAACCTAAAGTGAAGCATCGGAATCTATAACTAGTGTCACATGAATGGTTCAAACATAGCCAGTAAGAAGAGTCAATTTTCTTGTACATAAGTCGGTATTGTGACTTTTGTATTTCATTCCGATGCAATTTCTGTGTTTCATCGTCAATAAGAAGGTCAGAGGGATACAGTAAACCTGAAGTGAAGCATCGGGATCTATAACTAGTGTCACATGAATGGTTCAAATCATAGACAGTAAGAAGAGTCAGTTTTCTTGTACCTAAGTCGGCATTGTGGATTTTGTATTTAATTCCGATGCAATTTCTGTGCCTCATCGTCAATAAGGAGGTCAGAGGGATACAGTACACCAGAAGTGAAGCATCGGAATCTATAACTAGTGACACAGGAATGCTTCAGAACATAGACAGTAAGAAGAGTCAGTTTCCCTGTACTTAATTCGGCATTTTGCCTTTTGTATTTAATTCCGATGCAATTTCTGTGTTTCATCGTCAATAAGGAGGCCAGAGGGATACAGTAAACGTGAAGTGAAGCATCGGAATCTATAACTAGTGTCACAGGAATGGTTCAAAACATGGACTGTAAGAAGAGTCAGTTTTCTTCTACTTAAGTCGGCATTGTGCCTTTCGTATTTAATTCCGATGCAATTTCTGTGTTTCATCGTCAATAAGAAGGTCAGAGGGATACAGTAAACCTGAAGTGAAGCATCGGAATCTATAACTAGTGTCACGGGAATGGTTCAAAACATAGACAGTAAGAAGAGTCAGTTTTCTTGTACTTAAGTCGGCATTGTGTCTTTTGTATTTAATTCCGATGCAATATCTGTGTTTCATCGTCAATAAGAAGGTCAGAGGGATACAGTAAACCTGAAGTAAAGCATCGGAATCTATAACTAGCTTCACAGTAATGGTTCAAAACATAGACAGTAAGAACAGTCAGTTTTCTTGTACATAAGTCGGCATTGTGTCTTTTGTATTTAATTCCGATGCAATGTCTGTGTTTCATCGTCAATAAGAAGGTCTGAGGGATACAGTAAACCTGAAGTGAAGCATCGGAATCTATAACTAGTGTCACAGGAATGGTTAAACATAGGCAGTAAGAAGAGTAAGTATTCTTGTACTTAAGTCGGCTTTGTGCCTTTTGTATTTAATTTCGATGCAATTACTGTGTTTCATCGACAATCAGAAGGTCAGAGGGATACAGTAAACCTGAAGTGAAGCATCGGAATCTATAACTAGTGCCACAGGAATGGTTCAAAACATAGACAGTAAGAAGAGTCAGTTTTCTTGTACTTAAGTCGGCATTGTGCCTTTAGTACTTAATTCCGATGCAATTTCTGTGCTTCATCGTCAATAAGAAGGTCAGAGGGATACAGTAAACCTGAAGTGCAGCATCGGAATCTATAACTAGTGTCACATGAATGGTTCAAACATAGCCAGTAAGAAGAGTCAGTTTTCTTGTACATAAGTCGGTATTGTGACTTTTGTATTTAATTCCGATGAAATGTTTGTGTTTCATCGTCAATAAGAAGGTCAGAGGGATACAGTAAACCTGACGTGAAGCATCGGAATCTATAACTAGTGTCACATGAATGGTTCAAATCATAGACAGTGAGAAGAGTCAGTTTTCTTGTACCTAAGTCGGCATTGTGGATTTTGTATTTAATTCCGATGCAGTTTCTGTGTTTCATCGTCAATAAGGAGGTCAGAGGGATACAGTAAACCAGAAGTGAAGCATCGGAATCTATAACTAGTGTCACAGGAATGGTTCAAACATAGACAGTAAGAAGAGTCAGTTTTCTTGCACTTAAGTCGACATTGTGCCTTTTGTATTTAATTCCGATGCAATTTAAGTGTCATCAACAATAAAAAGGTCAGAGGGATACAGTGAACCTGTAGTGAAGCATCGGAATCTATAAGTAGTGTCACAGGAATGGTTCAAACTTAGACAGTAAGAAGAGTCAATATTCTTGTACTTAAGTCGGCATTGTGCCTTTTGTATTTAAATCCAATGCAATTTCTGTGATTCATCGTCAATAAGAGCGTCAGAGGGATACAGTAAACCTGACTTGAAGCATCGAAATCTATATCTAGTGTCACAGGAATGGTTCAAAACATAGACAGTAAGAAGAGTCAGTTTTCTTGTACTTAAGTCGGCATTGTGCCTTTTGTATTTAATTCCGATGCAATTTGTGTGTTTCATCGTCAATAATAAGGTCAGAGGGATACAGTAAACTTGAAGTGAAGCATCGGAATCTATAACTAGTTTCACAGGAATGGTTCAAAACATAGACAGTAAGAAGAGACAGTTTTCTTGTACTTAAGTCGGCATTGTGGCTTTTGTATTTAATTCCGATGCAATATCCGTGTTTCAACTTCAATAAGAAGGTCAGAGGGATACAGTAAACCTGAAGTGAAGCGTCGGAATCTATTACTAGTGTCACAGGAATGGTTCACAACATAGACAGTAAGAAGAGTCAGTTTTCTTGTACTTAAGTCGGCGTTGTGCTTTTTGTATTTAATTCCGATGCAAGTTCTGTGTTTCATGGTCTTTAAAAGGTCAGAGGTATACAGTAAACCTGAAGTGAAGCATCGGAATCTATAACTAGTGTCACAGGAATGGTTCTAACATAGACAGTAAGAGGAGTCAGTTTTCTTGTACTTAAGTCGGCATTGTGCCTTTTGTATTTAATTCCGATGCAATTTCTGTGCTTCATCGTCAATAAGAAGGTCAGAGGGATACAGTAAAACTGAAGTGAAGCATCGGAATCTATAACTAGTGTCACAGGAATGGTTCATAACATAGACAGTAAGAAGGGTCAGTATTCTTGTACTTAAGTCGGCATTGTGCCTTTTGTATTTAATTCCGATGCAATTTCTGTGTTTCATCGTCAATCAGAAGGTCAGAGGGATAAAGTAAACCTGAAGTGAAGCATCGGAATCTATAACTAGTGCCACAGGAATGGTTCAAAACATAGACAGTAAGAAGAGTCAGTTGTCTTGTACTTAAGTCGGCATTGTGCCTTTAGTACTTAATTCCGATGCAATTTCTGTGTTTCGTCGTCAACAAGAAGGTCAGAGTGATACAGTAAACCTAAAGTGAAGCATCGGAATCTATAACTAGTGTCACATGAATGGTTCAAACATAGCCAGTAAGAAGAGTCAGTTTTCTTGTACATAAGTCGGTATTGTGACTTTTGTATTTCATTCCGATGCAATTTCTGTGTTTCATCGTCAATAAGAAGGTCAGAGGGATACAGTAAACCTGAAGTGAAGCATCGGGATCTATAACTAGTGTCACATGAATGGTTCAAATCATAGACAGTAAGAAGAGTCAGTTTTCTTGTACCTAAGTCGGCATTGTGGATTTTGTATTTAATTCCGATGCAATTTCTGTGCCTCATAGTCAATAAGGAGGTCAGAGGGATACAGTAAACCTGAAGTGAAGCATCGGAATCTATAACTAGTGTCACAGGAATGCTTCAGAACATAGACAGTAAGAAGAGTCAGTTTCCCTGTACTTAATTCGGCATTTTGCCTTTTGTATTTAATTCCGATGCAATTTCTGTGTTTCATCGTCAATAAGGAGGCCAGAGGGATACAGTAAACCTGAAGTGAAGCATCGGAATCTATAACTAGTGTCACGGGAATGGTTCAAAACATAGACAGTAAGAAGAGTCAGTTTTCTTGTACTTAAGTCGGCATTGTGTCTTTTGTATTTAATTCCGATGCAATATCTGTGTTTCATCGTCAATAAGAAGGTCAGAGGGATACAGTAAACCTGAAGTAAAGCATCGGAATCTATAACTAGCTTCACAGGAATGGTTCAAAACATAGACAGTAAGAACAGTCAGTTTTCTTGTACATAAGTCGGCATTGTGTCTTTTGTATTTAATTCCGATGCAATGTCTGTGTTTCATCGTCAATAAGAAGGTCTGAGGGATACAGTAAACCTGAAGTGAAGCATCGGAATCTATAACTAGTGTCACAGGAATGGTTAAACATAGGCAGTAAGAAGAGTAAGTATTCTTGTACTTAAGTCGGCATTGTGCCTTTTGTATTTAATTCCGATGCAATTACTGTGTTTCATCGACAATCAGAAGGTCAGAGGGATACAGTAAACCTGAAGTGAAGCATCGGAATCTATAACTAGTGTCACATGAATGGTTCAAATCGTAGACAGTGAGAAGAGTCAGTTTTCTTGTACCTAAGTCGGCATTGTGGATTTTGTATTTAATTCCGATGCAGTTTCTGTGTTTCATCGTCAATAAGGAGGTCAGAGGGATACAGTAAACCAGAAGTGAAGCATCGGAATCTATAACTAGTGTCACAGGAATGGTTCAAACATAGACAGTAAGAAGAGTCAGTTTTCTTGCACTTAAGTCGACATTGTGCCTTTTGTATTTAATTCCGATGCAATTTAAGTGTCATCAACAATAAAAAGGTCAGAGGGATACAGTGAACCTGTAGTGAAGCATCGGAATCTATAAGTAGTGTCACAGGAATGGTTCAAACTTAGACAGTAAGCAGAGTCAATATTCTTGTACTTAAGTCGGCATTGTGCCTTTTGTATTTAAATCCAATGCAATTTCTGTGATTCATCGTCAATAAGAGCGTCAGAGGGATACAGTAAACCTGACTTGAAGCATCGAAATCTATATCTAGTGTCACAGGAATGGTTCAAAACATAGACAGTAAGAAGAGTCAGCTTTCTTGTACTTAAGTCGGCATTGTGTCTTTTGTATTTAATTCCGATGCAATATCTGTGTTTCATCGTCAATAAGAAGGTCAGAGGGATACAGTAAACCTGAAGTAAAGCATCGGAATCTATAACTAGCTTCACAGGAATGGTTCAAAACATAGACAGTAAGAACAGTCAGTTTTCTTGTACATAAGTCGGCATTGTGTCTTTTGTATTTAATTCCGATGCAATGTCTGTGTTTCATCGTCAATAAGAAGGTCTGAGGGATACAGTAAACCTGAAGTGAAGCATCGGAATCTATAACTAGTGTCACAGGAATGGTTAAACATAGGCAGTAAGAAGAGTAAGTATTCTTGTACTTAAGTCGGCATTGTGCCTTTTGTATTTAATTCCGATGCAATTACTGTGTTTCATCGACAATCAGAAGGTCAGAGGGATACAGTAAACCTGAAGTGAAGCATCGGAATCTATAACTAGTGCCACAGGAATGGTTCAAAACATAGACAGTAAGAAGAGTCAGTTTTCTTGTACTTAAGTCGGCATTGTGCCTTTAGTACTTAATTCCGATGCAATTTCTGTGCTTCATCGTCAATAAGAAGGTCAGAGGGATACAGTAAACCTGAAGTGCAGCATCGGAATCTATAACTAGTGTCACATGAATGGTTCAAACATAGCCAGTAAGAAGAGTCAGTTTTCTTGTACATAAGTCGGTATTGTGACATTTGTATTTAATTCCGATGAAATTTCTGTGTTTCATCGTCAATAAGAAGGTCAGAGGGATACAGTAAACCTGAAGTGAAGCATCGGAATCTATAACTAGTGTCACATGAATGGTTCAAATCGTAGACAGTGAGAAGAGTCAGTTTTCTTGTACCTAAGTCGGCATTGTGGATTTTGTATTTAATTCCGATGCAGTTTCTGTGTTTCATCGTCAATAAGGAGGTCAGAGGGATACAGTAAACCAGAAGTGAAGCATCGGAATCTATAACTAGTGTCACAGGAATGGTTCAAACATAGACAGTAAGAAGAGTCAGTTTTCTTGCACTTAAGTCGACATTGTGCCTTTTGTATTTAATTCCGATGCAATTTAAGTGTCATCAACAATAAAAAGGTCAGAGGGATACAGTGAACCTGTAGTGAAGCATCGGAATCTATAAGTAGTGTCACAGGAATGGTTCAAACTTAGACAGTAAGCAGAGTCAATATTCTTGTACTTAAGTCGGCATTGTGCCTTTTGTATTTAAATCCAATGCAATTTCTGTGATTCATCGTCAATAAGAGCGTCAGAGGGATACAGTAAACCTGACTTGAAGCATCGAAATCTATATCTAGTGTCACAGGAATGGTTCAAAACATAGACAGTAAGAAGAGTCAGTTTTCTTGTACTTAAGTCGGCATTGTGCCTTTTGTATTTAATTCCGATGCAATTTGTGTGTTTCATCGTCAATAATAAGGTCAGAGGGATACAGTAAACTTGAAGTGAAGCATCGGAATCTATAACTAGTTTCACAGGAATGGTTCAAAACATAGACAGTAAGAAGAGACAGTTTTCTTGTACTTAAGTCGGCATTGTGGCTTTTGTATTTAATTCCGATGCAATATCCGTCTTTCAACTTCAATAAGAAGGTCAGAGGGATACAGTATACCTGAAGCGAAGCGTCGGAATCTATTACTAGTGTCACAGGAATGGTTCAAAACATAGACAGTAAGAAGAGTCAGTTTTCTTGTACTTAAGTCGGCGTTGTGCTTTTTGTATTTAATTCCGATGCAAGTTCTGTGTTTCATGGCCTTTAAAAGGTCAGAGGTATACAGTAAACCTGAAGTGAAGCATCGGAATCTATAACTAGTGTCACAGGAATGGTTCTAACATAGACAGTAAGAGGAGTCAGTTTTCTTGTACTTAAGTCGGCATTGTGCCTTTTGTATTTAATTCCGATGCAATTTCAGTGTTTCATCGTCATTATGAAGGTCAGAGCGATACAGTGAACCTGAAGTGAAGCATCGGAATCTATAAGTAGTGTCACAGGAATGCTTCAAAACATAGACAGTAAGAAGAGTCAGTTTTCTTGTACTTAAGTCGGCATTGTGCCTTTTGTATTTAATTCCGATGCAATTTCTGTGTTTCATCGTCAACAAGAAGGTCAGAGTGATACAGTAAACCTGAAGTGAAGCATCGGGATCTATAACTAGTGTCACATGAATGGTTCAAATCATAGACAGTAAGAAGAGTCAGTTTTCTTGTACCTAAATCGGCATTGTGGATTTTGTAATTAGTTCCGATGCAATTTCTGTGCCTCATCGTCAATAAGGAGGTCAGAGGGATACAGTAAACCTGAAGTGAAGCATCGGAATCTATAACTAGTGTCACAGGAAACGTTCACAACATAGACAGTAAGAAAG
This sequence comes from Schistocerca americana, assembly GCF_021461395.2. Taxonomy (NCBI): domain Eukaryota; kingdom Metazoa; phylum Arthropoda; class Insecta; order Orthoptera; family Acrididae; genus Schistocerca; species Schistocerca americana. Next base: position 6,271,449 of record NC_060121.1, on the reverse strand, counting down.
GTCAGTATTCTTGTACTTAAGTCGGCATTGTGCCTTTTGTATTTAATTCCGATGCAATTTCAGTGTTTCATCGTCATTATGAAGGTCAGAGCGATACAGTGAACCTGAAGTGAAGCATCGGAATCTATAAGTAGTGTCACAGGAATGCTTCAAAACATAGACAGTAAGAACAGTCAGTTTTCTTGTACTTAAGTCGGCATTGTGCCTTTAGTACTTAATTCCGATGCAATTTCTGTGTTTCATCGTCAACAAGAAGGTCAGAGTGATACAGTAAACCTAAAGTGAAGCATCGGAATCTATAACTAGTGTCACATGAATGGTTCAAACATAGCCAGTAAGAAGAGTCAGTTTTCTTGTACATAAGTCGGTATTGTGACTTTTGTATTTCATTCCGATGCAATTTCTGTGTTTCACGGTCAATAAGAAGGCCAGAGGGATACAGTAAACCTGAAGTGAAGCATCGGGATCTATAACTAGTGTCACATGAATGGTTCAAATCATAGACAGTAAGAAGAGTCAGTTTTCTTGTACCTAAATCGGCATTGTGGATTTTGTAATTAGTTCCGATGCAATTTCTGTGCCTCATCGTCAATAAGGAGGTCAGAGGGATACAGTAATCCTGAAGTGAAGCATCGGAATCTATAACTAGTGTCACAGGAATGCTTCAGAACATAGACAGTAAGAAGAGTCAGTTTTCCTGTACTTAAGTCGGCATTTTGCCGTTTGTATTTAATTCCGATGCAATTTCTGTGTTTCATCGTCAATAAGAAGGCCAGAGGGATACAGTAAACGTGAAGTGAAGCATCGGAATCTATAACTAGTGTCACAGGAATGGTTCAAAACATGGACTGTAAGAAGAGTCAGTTTTCTTCTACTTAAGTCGGCATTGTGCCTTTCGTATTTAATTCCGATGCAATTTCTGTGTTTCATCGTCAATAAGGTCAGAGGGATACAGTAAACCTGAAGTGAAGCATCGGAATCTATAACTAGTGTCACAGGAATGGTTCAAAACATAGACAGTAAGAAGAGTCAGTTTTCTTGTACTTAAGTCGGCATTTTGCCTTTTGTATTTATTTCCGAAGCAATTTCTGTGTTTCAACGTCAATAAGAAGGTCAGAGGGATACAGTAAACCTGAAGTGAAGCATCGGAATCTATAACTAGTGTCACAGGAATGGTTCAAACATAGACAGTAAGAAGAGTCAGTTTTCTTGCACTTAAGTCGGCATTGTGCCTTTTGTATTTAATTCCGATGCAATTTCTGTGTTTCACCGTCAATAAGAAGGTAAGAGGGATACAGTAAACCTGAAGTGAAGCATCGGAATCTATAACTAGTATCCCATCAATGGTTCAAACATAGGCAGTAAGAAGAGTCAGTTTTCTTGTACATAAGTCGACATTGTGCCTTTTGTATTTAATTCCGATGCAATTTCAGTGTTTCATCAACAATAAAAAGGTCAGAGGGATACAGTGAACCTGAAGTGAAGCATCGGAATCTATAAATAGTGTCACAGGAATGGTTCAAAACTTAGACAGTAAGAAGAGTCAGTATTCTTGTACTTAAGTCGGCATTGTGCCTTTTGTATTTAATTACAATGCAATTTCTGTGTTTCTTCGTCCATAAGAACGTCAGAGGGATACAGTAAACCTGAAGTGAAGCATCGGAATCTATAACTAGTGTCACAGGAATGGTTCAAACATAGACAGTAAGAAGAGTCAGTTTTCTTGCACTTAAGTAGACATTGTGCCTTTTGTATTTAATTCCGATGCAATTTAAGTGTCATCAACAATAAAAAGGTCAGAGGGATACAGTGAACCTGTAGTGAAGCATCGGAATCTATAAGTAGTGTCACAGGAATGGTTCAAACTTAGACAGTAAGAAGAGTCAGTATTCTTGTACTTAAGTCGGCATTGTGCCTTTTGTATTTAAATCCAATGCAATTTCTGTGATTCATCGTCAATAAGAGCGTCAGAGGGATACAGTAAACCTGACGTGAAGCATCGAAATCTATATCTAGTCTCACAGGAATGGTTCATAACATAGACAGTAAAAAGAGTCAGTTTTCTTGTACTTAAGTCGGCATTGTGCCTTTTGTATTTAATTCCGATGCAATTTCTGTGTTTCATCGTCAATAATAAGGTCAGAGGGATACAGTAAACTTGAAGTGAAGCATCGGAATCTATAACTAGTTTCACAGGAATGGTTCAAAACATAGACAGTAAGAAGGGTCAGTATTCTTGTACTTAAGTCGGCATTGTGCCTTTTGTATTTAATTCCGATGCAATTTCTGTGTTTCATCGTCAATCAGAAGGTCAGAGGGATAAAGTAAACCTGAAGTGAAGCATCGGAATCTATAACTAGTGCCACAGGAATGGTTCAAAACATAGACAGTAAGAAGAGTCAGTTTTCTTGTTCTTAAGTCGGCATTGTGCCTTTAGTACTTAATTCCGATGCAATTTCTGTGTTTCATCGTCATCAAGAAGATCAGAGTGATACAGTAAACCTAAAGTGAAGCATCGGAATCTATAACTAGTGTCACATGAATGGTTCAAACATAGCCAGTAAGAAGAGTCAGTTTTCTTGTACATAAGTCGGTATTGTGACTTTTGTATTTCATTCCGATGCAATTTCTGTGTTTCATCGTCAATAAGAAGGTCAGAGGGATACAGTAAACCTGAAGTGAAGCATCGGGATCTATAACTAGTGTCACAGGAATGCTTCAGAACATAGACAGTAAGAAGAGTCAGTTTCCCTGTACTTAATTCGGCATTTTGCCTTTTGTATTTAATTCCGATGCAATTTCTGTGTTTCATCGTCAATAAGGAGGCCAGAGGGATACAGTAAACGTGAAGTGAAGTATCGGAATCTATAACTAGTGTCACAGGAATGGTTCAAAACATGGACTGTAAGAAGAGTCAGTTTTCTTCTACTTAAGTCGGCATTGTGCCTTTCGTATTTAATTCCGATGCAATTTCTGTGTTTCATCGTCAATAAGAAGGTCAGAGGGATACAGTAAACCTGAAGTGAAGCATCGGAATCTATAACTAGTGTCACGGGAATGGTTCAAAACATAGACAGTAAGAAGAGTCAGTTTTCTTGTACTTAAGTCGGCATTGTGTCTTTTGTATTTAATTCCGATGCAATATCTGTGTTTCATCGTCAATAAGAAGGTCAGAGGGATACAGTAAACCTGAAGTAAAGCATCGGAATCTATAACTAGCTTCACAGGAATGGTTCAAAACATAGACAGTAAGAACAGTCAGTTTTCTTGTACATAAGTCGGCATTGTGTCTTTTGTATTTAATTCCGATGCAATGTCTGTGTTTCATCGTCAATAAGAAGGTCTGAGGGATACAGTAAACCTGAAGTGAAGCATCGGAATCTATAACTAGTGTCACAGGAATGGTTAAACATAGGCAGTAAGAAGAGTAAGTATTCTTGTACTTAAGTCGGCATTGTGCCTTTTGTATTTAATTCCGATGCAATTACTGTGTTTCATCGACAATCAGAAGGTCAGAGGGATACAGTAAACCTGAAGTGAAGCATCGGAATCTATAACTAGTGCCACAGGAATGGTTCAAAACATAGACAGTAAGAAGAGTCAGTTTTCTTATACTTAAGTCGGCATTGTGCCTTTAGTACTTAATTCCGATGCAATTTCTGTGCTTCATCGTCAATAAGAAGGTCAGAGGGATACAGTAAACCTGAAGTGCAGCATCGGAATCTATAACTAGTGTCACATGAATGGTTCAAACATAGCCAGTAAGAAGAGTCAGTTTTCTTCTACATAAGTCGGTATTGTGACTTTTGTATTTAATTCCGATGAAATTTCTGTGTTTCATCATCAATAAGAAGGTCAGAGGGATACAGTAAACCTGAAGTGAAGCATCGGAATCTATAACTAGTGTCACAGGAATGGTTCAAACATAGACAGTAAGAAGAGTCAGTTTTCTTGCACTTAAGTCGGCATTGTGCCTTTTGTATTTAATTCCGATGCAATTTCTGTGTTTCACCGTCAATAAGAAGGTAAGAGGGATACAGTAAACCTGAAGTGAAGCATCGGAATCTGTAACTAGTATCCCATCAATGGTTCAAACATAGGCAGTAAGAAGAGTCAGTTTTCTTGTACATAAGTCGACATTGTGCCTTTTGTATTTAATTCCGATGCAATTTCAGTGTTTCATCAACAATAAAAAGGTCAGAGGGATACAGTGAACCTGAAGTGAAGCATCGGAATCTATAAATAGTGTCACAGGAATGGTTCAAAACTTAGACAGTAAGAAGAGTCAGTATTCTTGTACTTAAGCCGGCATTGTGCCTTTTGTATTTAATTACAATGCAATTTCTGTGTTTCTTCGTCCATAAGAACGTCAGAGGGATACAGTAAACCTGAAGTGAAGCATCGGAATCCATAACTAGTGTCACAGGAATGGTTCAAACATAGACAGTAAGAAGAGTCAGTTTTCTTGCACTTAAGTAGACATTGTGCCTTTTGTATTTAATTCCGATGCAATTTAAGTGTCATCAACAATAAAAAGGTCAGAGGGATACAGTGAACCTGTAGTGAAGCATCGGAATCTATAAGTAGTGTCACAGGAATGGTTCAAACTTAGACAGTAAGAAGAGTCAGTATTCTTGTACTTAAGTCGGCATTGTGCCTTTTGTATTTAAATCCAATGCAATTTCTGTGATTCATCGTCAATAAGAGCGTCAGAGGGATACAGTAAACCTGACGTGAAGCATCGAAATCTATATCTAGTGTCACAGGAATGGTTCATAACATAGACAGTAAGAAGAGTCAGTTTTCTTGTACTTAAGTCGGCATTGTGCCTTTTGTATTTAATTCCGATGCAATTTCTGTGTTTCATCGTCAATAATAAGGTCAGAGGGATACAGTAAACTTGAAGTGAAGCATCGGAATCTATAACTAGTTTCACAGGAATGGTTCAAAACATAGACAGTAAGAAGGGTCAGTATTCTTGTACTTAAGTCGGCATTGTGCCTTTTGTATTTAATTCCGATGCAATTTCTGTGTTTCATCGTCAATCAGAAGGTCAGAGGGATAAAGTAAACCTGAAGTGAAGCATCGGAATCTATAACTAGTGCCACAGGAATGGTTCAAAACATAGACAGTAAGAAGAGTCAGTTTTCTTGTACTTAAGTCGGCATTGTGCCTTTAGTACTTAATTCCGATGCAATTTCTGTGTTTCATCGTCATCAAGAAGGTCAGAGTGATACAGTAAACCTAAAGTGAAGCATCGGAATCTATAACTAGTGTCACATGAATGGTTCAAACATAGCCAGTAAGAAGAGTCAGTTTTCTTGTACATAAGTCGGTATTGTGACTTTTGTATTTCATTCCGATGCAATTTCTGTGTTTCATCGTCAATAAGAAGGTCAGAGGGATACAGTAAACCTGAAGTGAAGCATCGGGATCTATAACTAGTGTCACAGGAATGCTTCAGAACATAGACAGTAAGAAGAGTTAGTTTCCCTGTACTTAATTCGGCATTTTGCCATTTGTATTTAATTCCGATGCAATTTCTGTGTTTCATCGTCAATAAGGAGGCCAGAGGGATACAGTAAACGTGAAGTGAAGTATCGGAATCTATAACTAGTGTCACAGGAATGGTTCAAAACATGGACTGTAAGAAGAGTCAGTTTTCTTCTACTTAAGTCGGCATTGTGCCTTTCGTATTTAATTCCGATGCAATTTCTGTGTTTCATCGTCAATAAGAAGGTCAGAGGGATACAGTAAACCTGAAGTGAAGCATCGGAATCTATAACTAGTGTCACGGGAATGGTTCAAAACATAGACAGTAAGAAGAGTCAGTTTTCTTGTACTTAAGTCGGCATTGTGTCTTTTGTATTTAATTCCGATGCAATATCTGTGTTTCATCGTCAATAAGAAGGTCAGAGGGATACAGTAAACCTGAAGTAAAGCATCGGAATCTATAACTAGCTTCACAGGAATGGTTCAAAACATAGACAGTAAGAACAGTCAGTTTTCTTGTACATAAGTCGGCATTGTGTCTTTTGTATTTAATTCCGATGCAATGTCTGTGTTTCATCGTCAATAAGAAGGTCTGAGGGATACAGTAAACCTGAAGTGAAGCATCGGAATCTATAACTAGTGTCACAGGAATGGTTAAACATAGGCAGTAAGAAGAGTAAGTATTCTTGTACTTAAGTCGGCATTGTGCCTTTTGTATTTAATTCCGATGCAATTACTGTGTTTCATCGACAATCAGAAGGTCAGAGGGATACAGTAAACCTGAAGTGAAGCATCGGAATCTATAACTAGTGCCACAGGAATGGTTCAAAACATAGACAGTAAGAAGAGTCAGTTTTCTTGTACTTAAGTCGGCATTGTGCCTTTAGTACTTAATTCCGATGCAATTTCTGTGCTTCATCGTCAATAAGAAGGTCAGAGGGATACAGTAAACCTGAAGTGCAGCATCGGAATCTATAACTAGTGTCACATGAATGGTTCAAACATAGCCAGTAAGAAGAGTCAGTTTTCTTGTACATAAGTCGGTATTGTGACTTTTGTATTTAATTCCGATGAAATTTCTGTGTTTCATCATCAATAAGAAGGTCAGAGGGATACAGTAAACCTGAAGTGAAGCATCGGAATCTATAACTAGTGTCACATGAATGGTTCAAATCATAGACAGTGAGAAGAGTCAGTTTTCTTGTACCTAAGTCGGCATTGTGGATTTTGTATTTAATTCCGATGCAGTTTCTGTGTTTCATCGTCAATAAGGAGGTCAGAGGGATACAGTAAACCAGAAGTGAAGCATCGGAATCTATAACTAGTGTCACAGGAATGGTTCAAACATAGACAGTAAGAAGAGTCAGTTTTCTTGCACTTAAGTAGACATTGTGCCTTTTGTATTTAATTCCGAAGCAATTTAAGTGTCATCAACAATAAAAAGGTCAGAGGGATACAGTGAACCTGTAGTGAAGCATCGGAATCTATAAGTAGTGTCACAGGAATGGTTCAAACTTAGACAGTAAGAAGAGTCAATATTCTTGTACTTAAGTCGGCATTGTGCCTTTTGTATTTAATTCCGATGCAATTTCTGTGTTTCACCGTCAATAAGAAGGTAAGAGGGATACAGTAAACCTGAAGTGAAGCATTGGAATCTATAACTAGTATCCCATCAATGGTTCAAACATAGGCAGTAAGAAGAGTCAGTTTTCTTGTACATAAGTCGACATTGTGCCTTTTGTATTTAATTCCGATGCAATTTCAGTGTTTCATCAACAATAAAAAGGTCAGAGGGATACAGTGAACCTGAAGTGAAGCATCGGAATCTATAAATAGTGTCACAGGAATGGTTCAAAACTTAGACAGTAAGAAGAGTCAGTATTCTTGTACTTAAGTCGGCATTTTGCCTTTTGTATTTAATTACAATGCAATTTCTGTGTTTCTTCGTCCATAAGAACGTCAGAGGGATACAGTAAACCTGAAGTGAAGCATCGGAATCTATAACTAGTGTCACAGGAATGGTTCAAACATAGACAGTAAGAAGAGTCAGTTTTCTTGCACTTAAGTAGACATTGTGCCTTTTGTATTTAATTCCGATGCAATTTAAGTGTCATCAACAATAAAAAGGTCAGAGGGATACAGTGAACCTGTAGTGAAGCATCGGAATCTATAAGTAGTGTCACAGGAATGGTTCAAACTTAGACAGTAAGATGAGTCAGTATTCTTGTACTTAAGTCGGCATTGTGCCTTTTGTATTTAAATCCAATGCAATTTCTGTGATTCATCGTCAATAAGAGCGTCAGAGGGATACAGTAAACCTGACGTGAAGCATCGAAATCTATATCTAGTGTCACAGGAATGGTTCTTAACATAGACAGTAAGAAGAGTCAGTTTTCTTGTACTTAAGTCGGCATTGTGCCTTTTGTATTTAATTCCGATGCAATTTCTGTGTTTCATCGTCAATAATAAGGTCAGAGGGATACAGTAAACTTGAAGTGAAGCATCGGAATCTATAACTAGTTTCACAGGAATGGTTCAAAACATAGACAGTAAGAAGAGACAGTTTTCTTGTACTTAAGTCGGCATTGTGGCTTTTGTATTTAATTCCGATGCAATATCCGTGTTTCAACTTCAATAAGAAGGTCAGAGGGATACAGTAAACCTGAAGTGAAGCGTCGGAATCTATTACTAGTGTCACAGGAATGGTTCACAACATAGACAGTAAGTAGAGTCAGTTTTCTTGTACTTAAGTCGGCGTTGTGCTTTTTGTATTTAATTCCGATGCAAGTTCTGTGTTTCATGGTCTTTAAAAGGTCAGAGGTATACAGTAAACCTGAAGTGAAGCATCGGAATCTATAACTAGTGTCACAGGAATGGTTCTAGCATAGACAGTAAGAGGAGTCAGTTTTCTTGTACTTAAGTCGGCATTGTGCCATTTGTATTTAATTCCGATGCAATTTCAGTGTTTCATCGTCATTATGAAGGTCAGAGGGATACAGTGAACCTGAAGTGAAGCATCGGAATCTATAAGTAGTGTCACAGGAATGCTTCAAAACATAGACAGTAAGAAGAGTCAGTTTTCTTGTACTTAAGTCGGCATTGTGCCTTTTGTATTTAATTCCGATGCAATTTCTGTGCTTCATCGTCAATAAGAAGGTCAGCGGGATACAGTAAACCTGAAGTGAAGCATCGGAATCTATAACTAGTGTCACAGGAATGGTTCATAACATAGACAGTAAGAAGGGTCAGTATTCTTGTACTTAAGTCGGCATTGTGCCTTTTGTATTTAATTCCGATGCAATTTCTGTGTGTCATCGTCAATCAGATGGTCAGAGGGATAAAGTAAACCTGAAGTGAAGCATCGGAATCTATAACTAGTGCCACAGGAATGGTTCAAAACATAGACAGTAAGAAGAGTCAGTTGTCTTGTACTTAAGTCGGCATTGTGTCTTTAGTACTTAATTCCGATGCAATTTCTGTGCTTCATCGTCAACAAGAAGGTCAGAGTGATACAGTAAACCTAAAGTGAAGCATCGGAATCTATAACTAGTGTCACATGAATGGTTCAAACATAGCCAGTAAGAAGAGTCAGTTTTCTTGTACATAAGTCGGTATTGTGACTTTTGTATTTCATTCCGATGCAATTTCTGTGTTTCATCGTCAATAAGAAGGTCAGAGGGATACAGTAAACCTGAAGTGAAGCATCGGGATCTATAACTAGTGTCACATGAATGGTTCAAATCATAGACAGTAAGAAGAGTCAGTTTTCTTGTACCTAAGTCGGCATTGTGGATTTTGTATTTAATTCCGATGCAATTTCTGTGCCTCATCGTCAATAAGGAGGTCAGAGGGATACAGTAAACCTGAAGTGAAGCATCGGAATCTATAACTAGTGTCACAGGAATGCTTCAGAACATAGACAGTAAGAAGAGTCAGTTTTCCTGTACTTAATTCGGCATTTTGCCTTTTGTATTTAATTCCGATGCAATTTCTGTGTTTCATCGTCAATAAGGAGGCCAGAGGGATACTGTAAACGTGAAGTGAAGCATCGGAATCTATAACTAGTGTCACAGGAATGGTTCAAAACATGGACTGTAAGAAGAGTCAGTTTTCTTCTACTTAAGTCGGCATTGTGCCTTTCGTATTTAATTCCGATGCAATTTCTGTGTTTCATCGTCAATAAGAAGGTCAGAGGGATACAGTAAACCTGAAGTGAAGCATCGGAATCTGTAACTAGTGTCACAGGAATGGTTCAAAACATAGACAGTAAGAAGAGTCAGTTTTCTTGTACTTAAGTCGGCATTTTGCCTTTTGTATTTATTTCCGAAGCAATTTCTGTGTTTCAACGTCAATAAGAAGGTCAGAGGGATACAGTAAACCTGAAGTGAAGCATCGGAATCTATAACTAGTGTCACAGGAATGGTTCAAACATAGACAGTAAGAAGAGTCAGTTTTCTTGCACTTAAGTCGGCATTGTGGCTTTTGTATTTAATTCCGATGCAATTTCTGTGTTTCATCGTCAATAAGAAGGTAAGAGGGATACAGTAAACCTGAAGTGAAGCATCGGAATCTATAACTAGTATCCCATCAATGGTTCAAACATAGGCAGTAAGAAGAGTCAGTTTTCTTGTACATAAGTCGACATTGTGCCTTTTGTATTAAATTCCGATGCAATTTCAGTGTTTCATCAACAATAAAAAGGTCAGAGGGATACAGTGAACCTGAAGTGAAGCATCGGAATCTATAACTAGTGTTACAGGAATGGTTCAAAACTTAGACAGTAAGAAGAGTCAGTATTCTTGTACTTAAGTCGGCATTGTGCCTTTTGTATTTAATTACAATGCAATTTCTGTGTTTCTTCGTCCATAAGAACGTCAGAGGGATACAGTAAACCTGACGTGAAGCATCGGAATCTATATCTAGTGTCACAGGAATGGTTCAAAACATAGACAGTAAGAAGAGTCAGTTTCCTTGCACTTAAGTCGGCATTGTGTCTTTTGTATTTAATTCCGATGCAATTTCTGTGTTTCATCGTCTATAAGAAGGTCAGAGGGATACAGTAAACCTGAAGTGAAGCATCGGAATCTATACCTAGGGTCACAGGAATGGTTCAAAACATAGACAGTAAGAAGAGTCAGTTTTCCTGTACTTAAGTCGGCATTGAGCCTTTTGTATTTAATTCCGATGCAATTTCTGTGTTTCATCGTCAATATGAAGGTCAGAGGGATACAGTAAACCTGATGTGAAGCATCGTAATCTATAACTAGTGTCACAGGAATGGTTCAAAACATAGACAGTAAGAGGAGTCAGTTCTCTTGTACTTATGTCGGCAATGTGCCTTTGGTATTTAATTCCGAAGCAATTTCAGTGTTTCATCGTCAATAAGAAGGTCAGAGGAATACAGTGAACCTGAAGTGAAGCATTGGAATCTATAACTAGTGTCACAGGAATGGTTTAAAACATAGACTGTAAGAAGAGTCAGTTTTCTTCTCCTTAAGTCGGCATTGTGCCTTTCGTATTTAATTCCGATGCAATTTCTGTGTTTCATCGTCAATAAGACGGTCAGTGGGATACAGTAAACCTGAAGTGAAGCATCGGAATCTATAACTAGTGTCACATGAATGGTTCAAACATAGCCAGTAAGAAGAGTCAGTTTTCTTGTACATAAGTCGGCATTGTGACTGTTGTATTTTATTCCGATGCAATTTCTGTGTTTCATCGTCAATAAGAAGGTCAAAGGGATACAGTAAACCTGAAGTGAAGCATCGGAATCTATAACTAGTGTCACATGAATGGTTCAAATCATAGACAGTAAGAAGATTCAGTTTTCTTGTACTTAAGTCAGCATTGTGCCTTTTGTATTTAATTCCGATTCAATTTCTGTGTTTCATCGTCAATAAGAAGGTCAGAGGGATACGGTAAACCTGAAGTGAAGCATCGGAATCTATAACTAGGGTCACAGGAATGGTTCAAAACATAGAGAGTAAGAAGAGTCAGTTTTCCTGTACTTAAGTCGGCATTGTGCCTTTTGTATTTAATCCCGGTGCAATTTCTGTGATTCATCGTCAATAAGAAGGTCAGAGGGATACAGTAAACCTGAAGTGAAGCATCGTAATCTATAACTAGTGTCACAGGAATGGTTCAAAGAATAGACAGTAAGATGAGTCAGTTCTCTTGTACTTCAGTCGGCATTGTGCCTTTTGTATTTAATTCCGATGCAATTTCAGTGTTTCAACATCAATAAGAAGGTCAGAGGGATACAGTGAACCTGAAGTGAAGCATCGGAATCTATAACTAGTGTCACAGGAATGGTTCAAAACATAGACTGTAAGAAGAGTCAGTTTTCTTCTCCTTAAGTCGGCATTGTGCCTTTCGTATTTAATTCCGATGCAATTTCTGTGTTTCATCGTCAATAAGACGGTCAGTGGGATACAGTAAACCTGAAGTGAAGCATCGTAATCTATAACTAGTGTCACAGGAATGGTTCAAAACATAGACAGTAAGAGGAGTCAGTTCTCTTGTACTTAAGTCGGCGTTGTGCCTTTTGTATTTAATTCCGATGCAATTTCAGTGTTTCATCGTCAATAGGAAGGTCAGAGGGATACAGTGAACCTGAAGTGAAGCATCAGAATCTATAACTAGTGTCACAGGAATGGTTCAAAGCATAGACTGTAAGAAGAGTCAGTTTTCTTCTCCTTAAGTCGGCATTGTGCCTTTCGTATTTAATTCCGATGCAATTTCTGTGTTTCATCGTCAATAAGACGGTCAGTGGGATACAGTAAACCTGAAGTGAAGCATCGGAATCTATAACTAGTGTCACAGGAATAGTTCAAAACAAAAACAGTAAGAAGAGTCAGTTTTCTTGTACTTAAGTCGGCATTGTGCCTTTTGTATTTAATTCCGATGCAATATCTGTGTTTCGTCGTCAATAAGAAGGTCAGAGGGATACAGTAAACCTGAAGTGAAGCATCGTAATCTATAACTAGTGTCACGGGAATGGTTCAAAACATAGACAATAAGAAGAGTCAGTTTTCTTGTACATAAGTCGGCATTGTGTCTTTTGTATTTAATTCCGATGCAATATCTGTGTTTCATCGTCAATAAGAAGGTCAGAGGGATACAGTAAACCTGAAGTGAAGCATCGGAATCTATAACTAGTGTCACAGGAATGGTTAAACATAGGCAGTAAGAAGAGTCAGTTTTCTTGCACTTAAGTCGGCATTGTGCCTTTTGTATTTCATTCCGATGCAATTTCTGTGTTTCATCGTCAATAAGAAGGTCAGAGGGATACAGTAAACCTGAAGTGAAGCATCGGAATCTATAACTAGTATCACATCAATGGTTCAAACATAGGCAGTAAGAAGAGTCAGTTTTCTTGTACATAAGTCGACATTGTGCCTTTTGTATTTAATTCTGATGCAATTTCAGTGTTTCATCAACAATAAAAAGGTCAGAGGAATACAGTGAACCTGAAGTGAAGCATTGTAATCTATAACTAGTGTCACAGGAATGCTTCAAAACATAGACAGTAAGAAGAGTCAGTTTTCTTGTACTCAAGTCGGCATTGTGCCTTTTGTATTTAATTCCGATGCAATTTCTGTGCTTCATCGTCAATAAGAAGGTCAGAGGGATACAGTAAACCTGAAGTGAAGCATCGGAATCTATAACTAGTGTCATAGGAATGGTTCATAACATAGACAGTAAGAAGGGTCAGTATTCTTGTACTTAAGTCGGCATTGTGCCTTTTGTATTTAATTCCGATGCAATTTCTGTGTTTCATCGTCAATCAGAAGGTCAGAGGGATAAAGTAAACCTGAAGTAAAGCATCGGAATCTATAACTAGTGCCACAGGAATGGTTCAAAACATAGACAGTAAGAAGAGTCAGTTTTCTTGTACTTAAGTCGGCATTGTGCCTTTAGTACTTAATTCCGATGCAATTTTTGTGTTTCATCGTCAACAAGAAGGTCAGAGTGATACAGTAAACCTAAAGTGAAGCATCGGAATCTATAACTAGTGTCACATGAATGGTTCAAACATAGCCAGTAAGAAGAGTCAGTTTTCTTGTACATAAGTCGGTATTGTGACTTTTGTATTTCATTCCGATGCAATTTCTGTGTTTCATCGTCAATAAGAAGGTCAGAGGGATACAGTAAACCTGAAGTGAAGCATCGGGATCTATAACTAGTGTCACATGAATGGTTCAAATCATAGACAGTAAGAAGAGTCAGTTTTCTTGTACCTAAGTCGGCATTGTGGATTTTGTATTTAATTCCGATGCAATTTCTGTGCCTCATCGTCAATAAGGAGGTCAGAGGGATACAGTAAACCTGAAGTGAAGCGTCGGAATCTATAACTAGTGTCACAGGAATGCTTCAGAACATAGACAGTAAGAAGAGTCAGTTTTCCTGTACTTAATTCGGCATTTTGCCTTTTGTATTTAATTCCGATGCAATTTCTGTGTTTCATTGTCAATAAGAAGGTCAGAGGGATACAGTAAACCTGAAGTGAAGCATCGGAATCTGTAACTAGTGTCACAGGAATGGTTCAAAACATAGACAGTAAGAAGAGTCAGTTTTCTTGTACTTAAGTCGGCATTTTGCCTTTTGTATTTATTTCCGAAGCAATTTCTGTGTTTCAACGTCAATGAGAAGGTCAGAGGGATACAGTAAACCTGAAGTGAAGCATCGGAATCTATAACTAGTGTCACAGGAATGGTTCAAACATAGACAGTAAGAAGAGTCAGTTTTCTTGCACTTAAGTCGGCATTGTGCCTTTTGTATTTAATTCCGATGCAATTTCTGTGTTTCATCGTCAATAAGAAGGTAAGAGGGATACAGTAAACCTGAAGTGAAGCATCGGAATCTATAACTAGTGTCACAGGAATGGTTCAAACATAGACAGTAAGAAGAGTCAGTTTTCTTGCACTTAAGTAGACATTGTGCCTTTTGTATTTAATTCCGATGCAATTTAAGTGTCATCAACAATAAAAAGGTCAGAGGGATACAGTGAACCTGTAGTGAAGCATCGGAATCTATAAGTAGTGTCACAGGAATGGTTCAAACTTAGACAGTAAGAAGAGTCAGTATTCTTTTACTTAAGTCGGCATTGTGCCTTTTGTATTTAAATCCAATGCAATTTCTGTGATTCATCGTCAATAAGAGCGTCAGAGGGATACAGTAAACCTGACGTGAAGCATCGAAATCTATATCTAGTGTCACAGGAATGGTTCATAACATAGACAGTAAGAAGAGTCAGTTTTCTTGTACTTAAGTCGGCATTGTGCCTTTTGTATTTAATTCCGATGCAATTTCTGTGTTTCATCGTCAATAATAAGGTCAGAGGGATACAGTAAACTTGAAGTGAAGCATCGGAATCTATAACTAGTTTCACAGGAATGGTTCAAAACATAGACAGTAAGAAGAGACAGTTTTCTTGTACTTAAGTCGGCATTGTGGCTTTTGTATTTAATTCCGATGCAATATCCGTGTTTCAACTTCAATAAGAAGGTCAGAGGGATACAGTAAACCTGAAGTGAAGCGTCGGAATCTATTACTAGTGTCACAGGAATGGTTCACAACATAGACAGTAAGTAGAGTCAGTTTTCTTGTACTTAAGTCGGCGTTGTGCTTTTTGTATTTAATTCCGATGCAAGTTCTGTGTTTCATGGTCTTTAAAAGGTCAGAGGTATACAGTAAACCTGAAGTGAAGCATCGGAATCTATAACTAGTGTCACAGGAATGGTTCTAGCATAGACAGTAAGAGGAGTCAGTTTTCTTGTACTTAAGTCGGCATTGTGCCTTTTGTATTTAATTCCGATGCAATTTCAGTGTTTCATCGTCATTATGAAGGTCAGAGGGATACAGTGAACCTGAAGTGAAGCATCGGAATCTATAAGTAGTGTCACAGGAATGCTTCAAAACATAGACAGTAAGAAGAGTCAGTTTTCTTGTACTTAAGTCGGCATTGTGCCTTTTGTATTTAATTCCGATGCAATTTCTGTGTTTCATCGTCAATCAGATGGTCAGAGGGATAAAGTAAACCTGAAGTGAAGCATCGGAATCTATAACTAGTGCCACAGGAATGGTTCAAAACATAGACAGTAAGAAGAGTCAGTTGTCTTGTACTTAAGTCGGCATTGTGCCTTTAGTACTTAATTCCGATGCAATTTCTGTGTTTCATCGTCAACAAGAAGGTCAGAGTGATACAGTAAACCTAAAGTGAAGCATCGGAATCTATAACTAGTGTCACATGAATGGTTCAAACATAGCCAGTAAGAAGAGTCAGTTTTCTTGTACATAAGTCGGTATTGTGACTTTTGTATTTCATTCCGATGCAATTTCTGTGTTTCATCGTCAATAAGAAGGTCAGAGGGATACAGTAAACCTGAAGTGAAGCATCGGGATCTATAACTAGTGTCACATGAATGGTTCAAATCATAGACAGTAAGAAGAGTCAGTTTTCTTGTACCTAAGTCGGCATTGTGGATTTTGTATTTAATTCCGATGCAATTTCTGTGCCTCATCGTCAATAAGGAGGTCAGAGGGATACAGTAAACCTGAAGTGAAGCATCGGAATCTATAACTAGTGTCACAGGAATGCTTCAGAACATAGACAGTAAGAAGAGTCAGTTTTCCTGTACTTAATTCGGCATTTTGCCTTTTGTATTTAATTCCGATGCAATTTCTGTGTTTCATCGTCAATAAGGAGGCCAGAGGGATACTGTAAACGTGAAGTGAAGCATCGGAATCTATAACTAGTGTCACAGGAATGGTTCAAAACATGGACTGTAAGAAGAGTCAGTTTTCTTCTACTTAAGTCGGCATTGTGCTTTTCGTATTTAATTCCGATGCAATTTCTGTGTTTCATCGTCAATAAGAAGGTCAGAGGGATACAGTAAACCTGAAGTGAAGCATCGGAATCTGTAACTAG
This sequence comes from Schistocerca americana, assembly GCF_021461395.2. Lineage (NCBI taxonomy): Eukaryota > Metazoa > Arthropoda > Insecta > Orthoptera > Acrididae > Schistocerca > Schistocerca americana. The sequence goes on along the minus strand of NC_060121.1, from coordinate 6,255,026 downwards.
TGTCACAGGAATGGTTCAAAACATAGACAGTAAGAAGAGTCAGTTTTCTTGTACTTAAGTCGGCATTTTGCCTTTTGTATTTATTTCCGAAGCAATTTCTGTGTTTCAACGTCAATAAGAAGGTCAGAGGGATACAGTAAACCTGAAGTGAAGCATCGGAATCTATAACTAGTGTCACAGGAATGGTTCAAACGTAGACAGTAAGAAGAGTCAGTTTTCTTGCACTTAAGTCGGCATTGTGGCTTTTGTATTTAATTCCGATGCAATTTCTGTGTTTCATCGTCAATAAGAAGGTAAGAGGGATACAGTAAACCTGAAGTGAAGCATCGGAATCTATAACTAGTATCCCATCAATGGTTCAAACATAGGCAGTAAGAAGAGTCAGTTTTCTTGTACATAAGTCGACATTGTGCCTTTTGTATTAAATTCCGATGCAATTTCAGTGTTTCATCAACAATAAAAAGGTCAGAGGGATACAGTGAACCTGAAGTGAAGCATCGGAATCTATAACTAGTGTTACAGGAATGGTTCAAAACTTAGACAGTAAGAAGAGTCAGTATTCTTGTACTTAAGTCGGCATTGTGCCTTTTGTATTTAATTACAATGCAATTTCTGTGTTTCTTCGTCCATAAGAACGTCAGAGGGATACAGTAAACCTGACGTGAAGCATCGGAATCTATATCTAGTGTCACAGGAATGGTTCAAAACATAGACAGTAAGAAGAGTCAGTTTCCTTGCACTTAAGTCGGCATTGTGTCTTTTGTATTTAATTCCGATGCAATTTCTGTGTTTCATCGTCTATAAGAAGGTCAGAGGGATACAGTAAACCTGAAGTGAAGCATCGGAATCTATACCTAGGGTCACAGGAATGGTTCAAAACATAGACAGTAAGAAGAGTCAGTTTTCCTGTACTTAAGTCGGCATTGAGCCTTTTGTATTTAATTCCGATGCAATTTCTGTGTTTCATCGTCAATATGAAGGTCAGAGGGATACAGTAAACCTGATGTGAAGCATCGTAATCTATAACTAGTGTCACAGGAATGGTTCAAAACATAGACAGTAAGAGGAGTCAGTTCTCTTGTACTTATGTCGGCAATGTGCCTTTGGTATTTAATTCCGAAGCAATTTCAGTGTTTCATCGTCAATAAGAAGGTCAGAGGAATACAGTGAACCTGAAGTGAAGCATTGGAATCTATAACTAGTGTCACAGGAATGGTTTAAAACATAGACTGTAAGAAGAGTCAGTTTTCTTCTCCTTAAGTCGGCATTGTGCCTTTCGTATTTAATTCCGATGCAATTTCTGTGTTTCATCGTCAATAAGACGGTCAGTGGGATACAGTAAACCTGAAGTGAAGCATCGGAATCTATAACTAGTGTCACATGAATGGTTCAAACATAGCCAGTAAGAAGAGTCAGTTTTCTTGTACATAAGTCGGCATTGTGACTGTTGTATTTTATTCCGATGCAATTTCTGTGTTTCATCGTCAATAAGAAGGTCAAAGGGATACAGTAAACCTGAAGTGAAGCATCGGAATCTATAACTAGTGTCACATGAATGGTTCAAATCATAGACAGTAAGAAGATTCAGTTTTCTTGTACTTAAGTCAGCATTGTGCCTTTTGTATTTAATTCTGATTCAATTTCTGTGTTTCATCGTCAATAAGAAGGTCAGAGGGATACAGTAAACCTGAAGTGAAGCATCGGAATCTATAACTAGGGTCACAGGAATGGTTCAAAACATAGAGAGTAAGAAGAGTCAGTTTTCCTGTACTTAAGTCGGCATTGTGCCTTTTGTATTTAATCCCGGTGCAATTTCTGTGATTCATCGTCAATAAGAAGGTCAGAGGGATACAGTAAACCTGAAGTGAAGCATCGTAATCTATAACTAGTGTCACAGGAATGGTTCAAAGAATAGACAGTAAGATGAGTCAGTTCTCTTGTACTTCAGTCGGCATTGTGCCTTTTGTATTTAATTCCGATGCAATTTCAGTGTTTCAACATCAATAAGAAGGTCAGAGGGATACAGTGAACCTGAAGTGAAGCATCGGAATCTATAACTAGTGTCACAGGAATGGTTCAAAACATAGACTGTAAGAAGAGTCAGTTTTCTTCTCCTTAAGTCGGCATTGTGCCTTTCGTATTTAATTCCGATGCAATTTCTGTGTTTCATCGTCAATAAGACGGTCAGTGGGATACAGTAAACCTGAAGTGAAGCATCGTAATCTATAACTAGTGTCACAGGAATGGTTCAAAACATAGACAGTAAGAGGAGTCAGTTCTCTTGTACTTAAGTCGGCGTTGTGCCTTTTGTATTTAATTCCGATGCAATTTCAGTGTTTCATCGTCAATAGGAAGGTCAGAGGGATACAGTGAACCTGAAGTGAAGCATCAGAATCTATAACTAGTGTCACAGGAATGGTTCAAAGCATAGACTGTAAGAAGAGTCAGTTTTCTTCTCCTTAAGTCGGCATTGTGCCTTTCGTATTTAATTCCGATGCAATTTCTGTGTTTCATCGTCAATAAGACGGTCAGTGGGATACAGTAAACCTGAAGTGAAGCATCGGAATCTATAACTAGTGTCACAGGAATAGTTCAAAACATAGACAGTAAGAAGAGTCAGTTTTCTTGTACTTAAGTCGGCATTGTGCCTTTTGTATTTAATTCCGATGCAATATCTGTGTTTCGTCGTCAATAAGAAGGTCAGAGGGATACAGTAAACCTGAAGTGAAGCATCGTAATCTATAACTAGTGTCACGGGAATGGTTCAAAACATAGACAATAAGAAGAGTCAGTTTTCTTGTACATAAGTCGGCATTGTGTCTTTTGTATTTAATTCCGATGCAATATCTGTGTTTCATCGTCAATAAGAAGGTCAGAGGGATACAGTAAACCTGAAGTGAAGCATCGGAATCTATAACTAGTGTCACAGGAATGGTTAAACATAGGCAGTAAGAAGAGTCAGTTTTCTTGCACTTAAGTCGGCATTGTGCCTTTTGTATTTCATTCCGATGCAATTTCTGTGTTTCATCGTCAATAAGAAGGTCAGAGGGATACAGTAAACCTGAAGTGAAGCATCGGAATCTATAACTAGTATCACATCAATGGTTCAAACATAGGCAGTAAGAAGAGTCAGTTTTCTTGTACATAAGTCGACATTGTGCCTTTTGTATTTAATTCTGATGCAATTTCAGTGTTTCATCAACAATAAAAAGGTCAGAGGAATACAGTGAACCTGAAGTGAAGCATTGTAATCTATAACTAGTGTCACAGGAATGCTTCAAAACATAGACAGTAAGAAGAGTCAGTTTTCTTGTACTCAAGTCGGCATTGTGCCTTTTGTATTTAATTCCGATGCAATTTCTGTGCTTCATCGTCAATAAGAAGGTCAGAGGGATACAGTAAACCTGAAGTGAAGCATCGGAATCTATAACTAGTGTCATAGGAATGGTTCATAACATAGACAGTAAGAAGGGTCAGTATTCTTGTACTTAAGTCGGCATTGTGCCTTTTGTATTTAATTCCGATGCAATTTCTGTGTTTCATCGTCAATCAGAAGGTCAGAGGGATAAAGTAAACCTGAAGTAAAGCATCGGAATCTATAACTAGTGCCACAGGAATGGTTCAAAACATAGACAGTAAGAAGAGTCAGTTTTCTTGTACTTAAGTCGGCATTGTGCCTTTAGTACTTAATTCCGATGCAATTTTTGTGTTTCATCGTCAACAAGAAGGTCAGAGTGATACAGTAAACCTAAAGTGAAGCATCGGAATCTATAACTAGTGTCACATGAATGGTTCAAACATAGCCAGTAAGAAGAGTCAGTTTTCTTGTACATAAGTCGGTATTGTGACTTTTGTATTTCATTCCGATGCAATTTCTGTGTTTCATCGTCAATAAGAAGGTCAGAGGGATACAGTAAACCTGAAGTGAAGCATCGGGATCTATAACTAGTGTCACATGAATGGTTCAAATCATAGACAGTAAGAAGAGTCAGTTTTCTTGTACCTAAGTCGGCATTGTGGATTTTGTATTTAATTCCGATGCAATTTCTGTGCCTCATCGTCAATAAGGAGGTCAGAGGGATACAGTAAACGTGAAGTGAAGCGTCGGAATCTATAACTAGTGTCACAGGAATGCTTCAGAACATAGACAGTAAGAAGAGTCAGTTTTCCTGTACTTAATTCGGCATTTTGCATTTTGTATTTAATTCCGATGCAATTTCTGTGTTTCATCGTCAATAAGGAGGCCAGAGGGATACAGTAAACGTGTAGTGAAGCATCGGAATCTATAACTAGTGTCACAGGAATGGTTCAAAACATGGACTGTAAGAAGAGTCAGTTTTCTTCTACTTAAGTCGGCATTGTGCCTTTCGTATTTAATTCCGATGCAATTTCTGTGTTTCATTGTCAATAAGAAGGTCAGAGGGATACAGTAAACCTGAAGTGAAGCATCGGAATCTGTAACTAGTGTCACAGGAATGGTTCAAAACATAGACAGTAAGAAGAGTCAGTTTTCTTGTACTTAAGTCGGCATTTTGCCTTTTGTATTTATTTCCGAAGCAATTTCTGTGTTTCAACGTCAATGAGAAGGTCAGAGGGATACAGTAAACCTGAAGTGAAGCATCGGAATCTATAACTAGTGTCACAGGAATGGTTCAAACATAGACAGTAAGAAGAGTCAGTTTTCTTGCACTTAAGTCGGCATTGTGCCTTTTGTATTTAATTCCGATGCAATTTCTGTGTTTCATCGTCAATAAGAAGGTAAGAGGGATACAGTAAACCTGAAGTGAAGCATCGGAATCTATAACTAGTGTCACAGGAATGGTTCAAACATAGACAGTAAGAAGAGTCAGTTTTCTTGCACTTAAGTAGACATTGTGCCTTTTGTATTTAATTCCGATGCAATTTAAGTGTCATCAACAATAAAAAGGTCAGAGGGATACAGTGAACCTGTAGTGAAGCATCGGAATCTATAAGTAGTGTCACAGGAATGGTTCAAACTTAGACAGTAAGAAGAGTCAGTATTCTTGTACTTAAGTCGGCATTGTGCCTTTTGTATTTAAATCCAATGCAATTTCTGTGATTCATCGTCAATAAGAGCGTCAGAGGGATACAGTAAACCTGACGTGAAGCATCGAAATCTATATCTAGTGTCACAGGAATGGTTCATAACATAGACAGTAAGAAGAGTCAGTTTTCTTGTACTTAAGTCGGCATTGTGCCTTTTGTATTTAATTCCGATGCAATTTCTGTGTTTCATCGTCAATAATAAGGTCAGAGGGATACAGTAAACTTGAAGTGAAGCATCGGAATCTATAACTAGTTTCACAGGAATGGTTCAAAACATAGACAGTAAGAAGAGACAGTTTTCTTGTACTTAAGTCGGCATTGTGGCTTTTGTATTTAATTCCGATGCAATATCCGTGTTTCAACTTCAATAAGAAGGTCAGAGGGATACAGTAAACCTGAAGTGAAGCGTCGGAATCTATTACTAGTGTCACAGGAATGGTTCACAACATAGACAGTAAGTAGAGTCAGTTTTCTTGTACTTAAGTCGGCGTTGTGCTTTTTGTATTTAATTCCGATGCAAGTTCTGTGTTTCATGGTCTTTAAAAGGTCAGAGGTATACAGTAAACCTGAAGTGAAACATCGGAATCTATAACTAGTGTCACAGGAATGGTTCTAGCATAGACAGTAAGAGGAGTCAGTTTTCTTGTACTTAAGTCGGCATTGTGCCTTTTGTATTTAATTCCGATGCAATTTCAGTGTTTCATCGTCATTATGAAGGTCAGAGGGATACAGTGAACCTGAAGTGAAGCATCGGAATCTATAAGTAGTGTCACAGGAATGCTTCAAAACATAGACAGTAAGAAGAGTCAGTTTTCTTGTACTTAAGTCGGCATTGTGCCTTTTGTATTTAATTCCGATGCAATTTCTGTGCTTCATCGTCAATAAGAAGGTCAGAGGGATACAGTAAACCTGAAATGAAGCATCGGAATCTATAACTAGTGTCACAGGAATGGTTCATAACATAGACAGTAAGAGGGGTCAGTATTCTTGTACTTAAGTCGGCATTGTGCCTTTTGTATTTAATTCCGATGCAATTTCTGTGTTTCATCGTCAATCAGATGGTCAGAGGGATAAAGTAAACCTGAAGTGAAGCATCGGAATCTATAACTAGTGCCACAGGAATGGTTCAAAACATAGACAGTAAGAAGAGTCAGTTGTCTTGTACTTAAGTCGGCATTGTGCCTTTAGTACTTAATTCCGATGCAATTTCTGTGTTTCATCGTCAACAAGAAGGTCAGAGTGATACAGTAAACCTAAAGTGAAGCATCGGAATCTATAACTAGTGTCACATGAATGGTTCAAACATAGCCAGTAAGAAGAGTCAGTTTTCTTGTACATAAGTCGGTATTGTGACTTTTGTATTTCATTCCGATGCAATTTCTGTGTTTCATCGTCAATAAGAAGGTCAGAGGGATACAGTAAACCTGAAGTGAAGCATCGGGATCTATAACTAGTGTCACATGAATGGTTCAAACATAGCCAGTAAGAAGAGTCAGTTTTCTTGTACATAAGTCGGTATTGTGACTTTTGTATTTCATTCCGATGCAATTTCTGTGCCTCATCGTCAATAAGGAGGTCAGAGGGATACAGTAAACCTGAAGTGAAGCATCGGAATCTATAACTAGTGTCACAGGAATGCTTCAGAACATAGACAGTAAGAAGAGTCAGTTTTCCTGTACTTAATTCGGCATTTTGCCTTTTGTATTTAATTCCGATGCAATTTCTGTGTTTCATCGTCAATAAGGAGGCCAGAGGGATACTGTAAACGTGAAGTGAAGCATCGGAATCTATAACTAGTGTCACAGGAATGGTTCAAAACATGGACTGTAAGAAGAGTCAGTTTTCTTCTACTTAAGTCGGCATTGTGCCTTTCGTATTTAATTCCGATGCAATTTCTGTGTTTCATCGTCAATAAGAAGGTCAGAGGGATACAGTAAACCTGAAGTGAAGCATCGGAATCTGTAACTAGTGTCACAGGAATGGTTCAAAACATAGACAGTAAGAAGAGTCAGTTTTCTTGTACTTAAGTCGGCATTTTGCCTTTTGTATTTATTTCCGAAGCAATTTCTGTGTTTCAACGTCAATAAGAAGGTCAGAGGGATACAGTAAACCTGAAGTGAAGCATCGGAATCTATAACTAGTGTCACAGGAATGGTTCAAACATAGACAGTAAGAAGAGTCAGTTTTCTTGCACTTAAGTCGGCATTGTGGCTTTTGTATTTAATTCCGATGCAATTTCTGTGTTTCATCGTCAATAAGAAGGTAAGAGGGATACAGTAAACCTGAAGTGAAGCATCGGAATCTATAACTAGTATCCCATCAATGGTTCAAACATAGGCAGTAAGAAGACTCAGTTTTCTTGTACATAAGTCGACATTGTGCCTTTTGTATTAAATTCCGATGCAATTTCAGTGTTTCATCAACAATAAAAAGCTCAGAGGGATACAGTGAACCTGAAGTGAAGCATCGGAATCTATAACTAGTGTTACAGGAATGGTTCAAAACTTAGACAGTAAGAAGAGTCAGTATTCTTGTACTTAAGTCGGCATTGTGCCTTTTGTATTTAATTACAATGCAATTTCTGTGTTTCTTCGTCCATAAGAACGTCAGAGGGATACAGTAAACCTGACGTGAAGCATCGGAATCTATATCTAGTGTCACAGGAATGGTTCAAAACATAGACAGTAAGAAGAGTCAGTTTCCTTGCACTTAAGTCGGCATTGTGTCTTTTGTATTTAATTCCGATGCAATTTCTGTGTTTCATCGTCTACAAGAAGGTCAGAGGGATACAGTAAACCTGAAGTGAAGCATCGGAATCTATACCTAGGGTCACAGGAATGGTTCAAAACATAGACAGTAAGAAGAGTCAGTTTTCCTGTACTTAAGTCGGCATTGAGCCTTTTGTGTTTAATTCCGATGCAATTTCTGTGTTTCATCGTCAATATGAAGGTCAGAGGGATACAGTAAACCTGATGTGAAGCATCGTAATCTATAACTAGTGTCACAGGAATGGTTCAAAACATAGACAGTAAGAGGAGTCAGTTCTCTTGTACTTATGTCGGCAATGTGCCTTTGGTATTTAATTCCGAAGCAATTTCAGTGTTTCATCGTCAATAAGAAGGTCAGAGGAATACAGTGAACCTGAAGTGAAGCATTGGAATCTATAACTAGTGTCACAGGAATGGTTTAAAACATAGACTGTAAGAAGAGTCAGTTTTCTTCTCCTTAAGTCGGCATTGTGCCTTTCGTATTTAATTCCGATGCAATTTCTGTGTTTCATCGTCAATAAGACGGTCAGTGGGATACAGTTAACCTGAAGTGAAGCATCGGAATCTATATCTAGTGTCACATGAATGGTTCAAACATAGCCAGTAAGAAGAGTCAGTTTTCTTGTACATAAGTCGGCATTGTGACTGTTGTATTTTATTCCGATGCAATTTCTGTGTTTCATCGTCAATAAGAAGGTCAAAGGGATACAGTAAACCTGAAGTGAAGCATCGGAATCTATAACTAGTGTCACATGAATGGTTCAAATCATAGACAGTAAGAAGATTCAGTTTTCTTGTACTTAAGTCAGCATTGTGCCTTTTGTATTTAATTCCGATTCAATTTCTGTGTTTCATCGTCAATAAGAAGGTCAGAGGGATACAGTAAACCTGAAGTGAAGCATCGGAATCTATAACTAGTGTCACAGGAATGGTTCAAAACATAGAGAGTAAGAAGAGTCAGTTTTCCTGTACTTAAGTCGGCATTGTGCCTTTTGTATTTAATCCCGGTGCAATTTCTGTGTTTTATCGTCAATAAGAAGGTCAGAGGGATACAGTAAACCTGAAGTGAAGCATCGTAATCTATAACTAGTGTCACAGGAATGGTTCAAAGAATAGACAGTAAGAGGAGTCAGTTCTCTTGTACTTCAGTCGGCATTGTGCCTTTTGTATTTAATTCCGATGCAATTTCAGTGTTTCAACATCAATAAGAAGGTCAGAGGGATACAGTGAACCTGAAGTGAAGCATCGGAATCTATAACTAGTGTCACAGGAATGGTTCAAAACATAGACTGTAAGAAGAGTCAGTTTTCTTCTCCTTAAGTCGGCATTGTGCCTTTCGTATTTAATTCCGATGCAATTTCTGTGTTTCATCGTCAATAAGACGGTCAGTGGGATACAGTAAACCTGAAGTGAAGCATCGTAATCTATAACTAGTGTCACAGGAATGGTTCAAAACATAGACAGTAAGAGGAGTCAGTTCTCTTGTACTTAAGTCGGCGTTGTGCCTTTTGTATTTAATTCCGATGCAATTTCAGTGTTTCATCGTCAATAGGAAGGTCAGAGGGATACAGTGAACCTGAAGTGAAGCATCAGAATCTATAAGTAGTGTCACAGGAATGGTTCAAAGCATAGACTGTAAGAAGAGTCAGTTTTCTTCTCCTTAAGTCGGCATTGTGCCTTTCGTATTTAATTCCGATGCAATTTCTGTGTTTCATCGTCAATAAGACGGTCAGTGGGATACAGTAAACCTGAAGTGAAGCATCGGAATCTATAACTAGTGTCACAGGAATAGTTCAAAACATAGACAGTAAGAAGAGTCAGTTTTCTTGTACTTAAGTCGGCATTGTGCCTTTTGTATTTAATTCCGATGCAATATCTGTGTTTCGTCGTCAATAAGAAGGTCAGAGGGATACAGTAAACCTGAAGTGAAGCATCGTAATCTATAACTAGTGTCACGGGAATGGTTCAAAACATAGACAATAAGAAGAGTCAGTTTTCTTGTACATAAGTCGGCATTGTGTCTTTTGTATTTAATTCCGATGCAATATCTGTGTTTCATCGTCAATAAGAAGGTCAGAGGGATACAGTAAACCTGAAGTGAAGCATCGGAATCTATAACTAGTGTCACAGGAATGGTTAAACATAGGCAGTAAGAAGAGTCAGTTTTCTTGCACTTAAGTCGGCATTGTGCCTTTTGTATTTCATTCCGATGCAATTTCTGTGTTTCATCGTCAATAAGAAGGTAAGAGGGATACAGTAAACCTGAAGTGAAGCATCGGAATCTATAACTAGTATCACATCAATGGTTCAAACATAGGCAGTAAGAAGAGTCAGTTTTCTTGTACATAAGTCGACATTGTGCCTTTTGTATTTAATTCCGATGCAATTTCAGTGTTTCATCAACAATAAAAAGGTCAGAGGAATACAGTGAACCTGAAGTGAAGCATTGTAATCTATAACTAGTGTCACAGGAATGCTTCAAAACATAGACAGTAAGAAGAGTCAGTTTTCTTGTACTTAAGTCGGCATTGTGCCTTTTGTATTTAATTCCGATGCAATTTCTGTGCTTCATCGTCAATAAGAAGGTCAGAGGGATACAGTAAACCTGAAGTGAAGCATCGGAATCTATAACTAGTGTCACAGGAATGGTTCATAACATAGACAGTAAGAAGGGTCAGTATTCTTGTACTTAAGTCGGCATTGTGCCTTTTGTATTTAATTCCGATGCAATTTCTGTGTTTCATCGTCAATCAGAAGGTCAGAGGGATAAAGTAAACCTGAAGTGAAGCATCGGAATCTATAACTAGTGCCACAGGAATGGTTCAAAACATAGACAGTAAGAAGAGTCAGTTTTCTTGTACTTAAGTCGGCATTGTGCCTTTAGTACTTAAATCCGATGCAATTTTTGTGTTTCATCGTCAACAAGAAGGTCAGAGTGATACAGTAAACCTAAAGTGAAGCATCGGAATCTATAACTAGTGTCACATGAATGGTTCAAACATAGCCAGTAAGAAGAGTCAGTTTTCTTGTACATAAGTCGGTATTGTGACTTTTGTATTTCATTCCGATGCAATTTCTGTGTTTCATCGTCAATAAGAAGGTCAGAGGGATACAGTAAACCTGAAGTGAAGCATCGGGATCTATAACTAGTGTCACATGAATGGTTCAAATCATAGACAGTAAGAAGAGTCAGTTTTCTTGTACCTAAGTCGGCATTGTGGATTTTGTATTTAATTCCGATGCAATTTCTGTGCCTCATCGTCAATAAGGAGGTCAGAGGGATACAGTAAACCTGAAGTGAAGCATCGGAATCTATAACTAGTGTCACAGGAATGCTTCAGAACATAGACAGTAAGAAGAGTCAGTTTTCCTGTACTTAATTCGGCATTTTGCCTTTTGTATTTAATTCCGATGCAATTTCTGTGTTTCATCGTCAATAAGGAGGCCAGAGGGATACAGAAAACGTGTAGTGAAGCATCGGAATCTATAACTAGTGTCACAGGAATGGTTCAAAACATGGACTGTAAGAAGAGTCAGTTTTCTTCTACTTAAGTCGGCATTGTGCCTTTCGTATTTAATTCCGATGCAATTTCTGTGTTTCATTGTCAATAAGAAGGTCAGAGGGATACAGTAAACCTGAAGTGAAGCATCGGAATCTGTAACTAGTGTCACAGGAATGGTTCAAAACATAGACAGTAAGAAGAGTCAGTTTTCTTGTACTTAAGTCGGCATTTTGCCTTTTGTATTTATTTCCGAAGCAATTTCTGTGTTTCAACGTCAACTAGAAGGTCAGAGGGATACAGTAAACCTGAAGTGAAGCATCGGAATCTATAACTAGTGTCACAGGAATGGTTCAAACATAGACAGTAAGAAGAGTCAGTTTTCTTGCACTTAAGTCGGCATTGTGCCTTTTGTATTTAATTCCGATGCAATTTCTGTGTTTCATCGTCAATAAGAAGGTAAGAGGGATACAGTAAACCTGAAGTGAAGCATCGGAATCTATAACTAGTATCCCATCAATGGATCAAACATAGGCAGTAAGAAGAGTCAGTTTCCTTGTACATAAGTCGACATTGTGCCTTTTGTATTTAATTCCGATGCAATTTCAGTGTTTCATCAACAATAAAAAGGTCAGAGGGATACAGTGAACCTGAAGTGAAGCATCGGAATCTATAATTAGTGTCACAGGAAAGGTTCAAAACTTAGACAGTAAGAAGAGTCAGTATTCTTGTACTTAACTCGGCATTGTGCCTTTTGTATTTAATTACAATGCAATTTCTGTGTTTCTTCGTCCATAAGAACGTCAGAGGGATACAGTAAACCTGACGTGAAGCATCGGAATCTATATCTAGTGTCACAGGAATGGTTCAAAACATAGACAGTAAGAAGAGTCAGTTTTCTTGCACTTAAGTCGGCATTGTGTCTTTTGTATTTAATTCCGATGCAATTTCTGTGTTTCATCGTCTACAAGAAGGTCAGAGGGATACAGTAAACCTGAAGTGAAGCATCGGAATCTATACCTAGGGTCACAGGATTGGTTCAAAACATAGACAGTAAGAAGAGTCAGTTTTGCTGTACTTAAGTCGGCATTGAGCCTTTTGTATTTAATTCCGATGCAATTTCTGTGTTTCATCGTTAATATGAAGGTCAGAGGGATACAGTAAACCTGAAGTGAAGCATCGTAATCTATAACTAGTGTCACAGGAATGGTTCAAAACATAGACAGTAAGAGGAGTCAGTTCTCTTGTACTTATGTCGGCAATGTGCCTTTGGTATTTAATTCCAAAGCAATTTCAGTGTTTCATCGTCAATAAGAAGGTCAGAGGAATACAGTGAACCTGAAGTGAAGCATTGGAATCTATAACTAGTGTCACAGGAATGGTTCAAAACATAGACTGTAAGAAGAGTCAGTTTTCTTCTCCTTAAGTCGGCATTGTGCCTTTCGTATTTAATTCCGATGCAATTTCTGTGTTTCATCGTCAATAAGAAGGGCAGAGGGATACAGTAAACCTGAAGTGAAGCATCGGAATCTATAACTAGTGTCACAGGAATGGTTAAACATAGGCAGTAAGAAGAGTCAGTTTTCTTGCACTTAAGTCGGCATTGTGCCTTTTGTATTTCATTCCGATGCAATTTCTGTGTTTCATCGTCAATAAGAAGGTAAGAGGGATACAGTAAACCTGAAGTGAAGCATCGGAATCTATAACTAGTATCACATCAATGGTTTAAACATAGGCAGTAAGAAGAGTCAGTTTTCTTGTACATAAGTCGACATTGTGCCTTTTGTATTTAATTCCGATGCAATTTCAGTGTTTCATCAACAATAAAAAGGTCAGAGGAATACAGTGAACCTGAAGTGAAGCATTGTAATCTATAACTAGTGTCACAGGAATTTTTCAAAACATAGACAGTAAGAGGAGTCAGTTCTCTTGTACTTAAGTCGGCATTGTGCCTTTTGTATTTAATTCCGAAGCAATTTCAGTGTTTCATCGTCAATAAGAAGGTCAGAGGGATACAGTGAACCTGAAATGAAGCATCGGAATCTATAACTAGTGTCACAGGAATGGTTCAAAACATAGACTGTAAGAAGAGTCAGTTTTCTTCTCCTTAAGTCGGCATTGTGCCTTTCGTATTTAATTCCGATGCAATTTCTGTGTTTCATCGTCAATAAGACGGTCAGTGGGATACAGGAAACCTGAAGTGAAGCATCGGAATCTATAACTAGTGCCACAGGAATAGTTCAAAACATAGACAGTAAGAAGAGTCAGTTTTCTTGTACTTAAGTCGGCATTGTGCCTTTTGTATTTAATTCCGATGCAATATCTGTGTTTCATCGTCAATAAGAAGGTCAGAGGGATACAGTAAACCTGAAGTGAAGCATCTGAATCTATGACTAGTGTCACATGAATGGTTCAAAACATAGACAATAAGAAGAGTCAGTTTTCCTGTACTTAAGTCGGCATTGTGCCTTTACTATTTAATTCCGATACAATTTCTGTGTTTCATCGTCAATATGAAGGTCAGAGGGATACAGTAAACCTGAAGTGAAGCATCGTAATCCATAACTAGTGTCACAGGAATGGTTCAAAACATAGACAGTAAGAGGAATCAGTTCTCTTGTACTTATGTCGGCAATGTGCCTTTGGTATTTAATTCCGAAGCAATTTCAGTGTTTCATCGTCAATAAGAAGGTCAGAGGCATACAGTGAGCCTGAAGTGAAGCATCGGAATCTATAACTAGTGTCACAGGAATGGTTCAAAACATAGACTGTAAGAAGAGTCAGTTTTCTTCTCCTTAAGTCGGCATTGTGCCTTTCGTATTTGATTCCGATGCAATTTCTGTGTTTCATCGTCAATAAGACGGTCAGTGGGATACAGTAAACCTGAAATGAAGCATCGGAATCTATAACTAGTGTCACATGAATGGTTCAAACATAGCCAGTAAGAAGAGTCAGTTTTCTTGTACATAAGTCGGCATTGTGACTTTTGTATTTAATTCCGATGCAATTTCTGTGTTTCATCGTCAATAAGAAGGTCAGAGGGATACAGAAAACCTGAAGTGAAGCATCGGAATCTATAACTAGTGTTAAATGAATGGTTCAAATCATAGACAGTAAGAAGATTCAGTTTTCTTGTACTTAAGTCGGCATTGTGCCTTTTGTATTTAATTCCAATGCAATTTCTGTGTTTCATAGTCAATAAGAAGGTCAGAGGGATACAGTAAAGCTGAAGTGAAGCATCGGAATCTATAACTAGGGTCACAGGAATGGTTCAAAACATAGACAGTAGGAAGAGTCAGTTTTCCTGTACTTACGTCGGCATTGTGCCTTTTGTATTTAATTCCGATGCAATTTCTGTGTTTCATCGTCAATATGAAGGTCAGAGGGATACAGTAAACCTGAAGTGAAGCACCGTAATCTATAACTAGTGTCACAGGAATGGTTCAAAACATAGACAGTAAGAGGAGTCAGTTCTCTTGTACTTAAGTCGGCGTTGTGCCCTGTTGTATTTAATTCCGATGCAATTTCAGTGTTTCATCGTCAATAAGAAGGTCAGAGGGATACAGTGAACCTGAAGTGAAGCATCAGAATCTATAACTAGTGTCACAGGAATGGTTCAAAACATAGACTGTAAGAAGAGTCAGTTTTCTTCTCCTTAAGTCGGCATTGTGGCTTTCGTATTTAATTCCGATGCAATTTCTGTGTTTCATCGTCAATAAGACGGTCAGTGGGATACAGTAAACCTGAAGTGAAGCATCGGAATCTATAACTAGTGTCACAGGAATAGTTCAAAACACAGACAGTAAGAAGAGTCAGTTTTCTTGTACTTAAGTCGGCATTGTGCCTTTTGTATTTAATTCCGATCCAATATCTGTGTTTCATCGTCAATAAGAAGGTCAGAGGGATACAGTAAACCTGAAGTGAAGCATCGGAATCTATAACTAGTGTCACGGGAATGGTTCAAAACATAGACAATAAGAAGAGTCAGTTTTCTTGCACATAAGTCGGCATTGTGTCTTTTGTATTCAATTCCGATGCAATATCTGTGTTTCATCGTCAATAAGAAGGTCAGAGGGATACAGTAAACCTGAAGTGGAGCTTCGGAATCTATAACTAGTGTCACAGGAATGGTTAAACATAGGCAGTAAGAAGAGTCAGTTTTCTTGCACTTAAGTCGGCATTGTGCCTTTTGTATTTCATTCCGATGCAATTTCTGTGTTTCATCGTCAATAAGAAGGTAAGTGGGATACAGTAAACCTGAAGTGAAGCATCGGAATCTATAACTAGTATCACATCAATGGTTCAAACATAGGCAGTAAGAAGAGTCAGTTTTCTTGTACATAAGTCGACATTGTGCCTTTTGTATTTAATTCCGATGCAATTTCAGTGTTTCATCAACAATAAAAAGGTCAGAGGAATTCAGTGAACCTGAAGTGAAGCATTGTAATCTATAACTAGTGTCACAGGAATTTTTCAAAACATAGACAGTAAGAGGAGTCAGTTCTCTTGTACTTAAGTCGGCATTGTGCCTTTTGTATTTAATTCCGAAGCAATTTCAGTGTTTCATCGTCAATAAGAAGGTCAGAGGGATACAGTGAACCTGAAGTGAAGCATCGGAATCTAAAACTAGTGTCACAGGAATGGTTCAAAACATAGACAGTAAGAGGAGTCAGTTCTCTTGTACTTAAGTCGGCATTGTGCCTTTTGTATTTAATTCCGATGCAATTTCAGTGTTTCATCGTCAATAAGAAGGTCAGAGGGATACAGTGAACCTGAAGTGAAGCATCGGAATCTATAACTAGTGTCACAGGAATGGTTCAAAACATAGACTGTAAGAAGAGTCAGTTTTCTTCTCCTTAAGTCGGCATTGTGCCTTTCGTATTTAATTCCGATGCAATTTCTGTGTTTCATCGTCAATAAGACGGTCAGTGGGATACAGTAAACCTGAAGTGAAGCATCGGAATCTATATCTAGTGTCACATGAATGGTTCAAACATAGCCAGTAAGAAGAGTCAGTTTTCTTATACATAAGTCGGCATTGTGACTTTTGTATTTAATTCCAATGCAATTTCTGTGTTTCATCGTCAAGAAGAAGGTCAGAGGGATACAGTAAACCTGAAGTGAAGCATCGGAATCTATAACTAGTGTCACATGAATGGTTCAAATCATAGACAGTAAGAAGATTCAGTTTTCTTGTACGTAAGTCGGCATTGTGCCTTTTGTATTTAATTCCGATTCAATTTCTGTGTTTCATCGTCAATAAGAAGGTCAGAGGGATACAGTAAACCTGAAGTGAAGCATCGGAATCTATAACTAGGGTCACAGGAATGGTTCAAAACATAGAGAGTAAGAAGAGTCAGTTTTCCTGTACTTAAGTCGGCATTGTGCCTTTTGTATTTAATTCCGGTGCAATTTCTGTGTTTCATCGTCAATAAGAAGGTCAGAGGGATACAGTAAACCTGAAGTGAAGCATCGTAATCTATAACTAGTGTCACAGGAATGGTTTAAAGAATAGACAGTAAGAGGAGTCAGTTCTCTTGTACTTCAGTCGGCATTGTGCCTTTTGTATTTAATTCCGATGCAATTTCAGTGTTTCAACATCTATAAGAAGGTCAGAGGGATACAGTGAACCTGAAGTGAAGCATCGGAATCTATAACTAGTGTCACAGGAATGGTTCAAAACATAGACTGTAAGATGAGTCAGTTTTCTACTCCTTAAGTCGGCATTGTGCCTTTCGTATTTAATTCCGATGCAATTTCTGTGTTTCATCGTCAATAAGACGGTCAGTGGGATACAGAAACCTGAAGTGAAGCATCGGAATCTATAACTAGTGTCACAGGAATAGTTCAAAACATAGACAGTAAGAAGAGTCAGTTTTCTTGTACTTAAGTCGGCATTGTGCCTTTTGTATATAATTCCGATGCAATATCTGTGTTTCATCGTCAATAAGAAGGTCTGAGGGATACAGTAAACCTAAAGTGAAGCATCGGAATCTATAACTAGTGTCACATGAATGGTTCAAAACATCGACAATAAGAAGAGTCAGTTTTCCTGTACTTAAGTCGGCATTGTGCCTTTTCTATTTAATTCCGATACAATTTCTGTGTTTCATCGTCAATATGAAGGTCAGAGCGATACAGTAAACCTGAAGTGAAGCATCGTAATCTATAACTAGTGTCACAGGAATGGTTCAAAACATAGACAGTAAGAGGAGTCAGTTCTCTTGTACTTAAGTCGGCGTTGTGCCTTTTGTATTTAATTCCGATGCAATTTCAGTGTTTCATCGTCAATAAGAAGGTCAGAGGGATACAGTGAACCTGAAGTGAAGCATCAGAATCTATAACTAGTGTCACAGGAATGGTTCAAAACATAGACTGTAAGAAGAGTCAGTTTTCTTCTCCTTAAGTCGGCATTGTGCCTTTCGTATTTAATTCCGATGCAATTTCTGTGTTTCATCGTCAATAAGACGGTCAGTGGGATGCAGTAAACCTGAAGTGAAGCATCGGAATCTATAACTAGTATCACATCAATGGTTCAAACATAGGCAGTAAGAAGAGTCAGTTTTCTTGTACATAAGTCGACATTGTGCCTTTTGTATTTAATTCCGATGCAATTTCAGTGTTTCATCAACAATAAAAAGGTCAGAGGAATACAGTGAACCTGAAGTGAAGCATTGTAATCTATAACTAGTGTCACAGGAATTTTTCAAATCATAGACAGTAAGAGGAGTCAGATCTCTTGTACTTAAGTCGGCATTGTGCCTTTTGTATTTAATTCTGAAGCAATTTCAGTGTTTCATCGTCAATAAGAAGGTCAGAGGGATACAGTGAACCTGAAGTCAAGCATCGGAATCTATAACTAGTGTCACAGGAATGGTTCAAAACATAGACAGTAAGAGGAGTCAGTTCTCTTGTACTTAAGTCGGCATTGTGCCTTTTGTATTTAATTCCGATGCAATTTCAGTGTTTCATCGTCAGAAAGAAGGTCAGAGGGATACAGTGAACCTGAAGTGAAGCATCGGAATCTATAACTAGTGTCACAGGAATGGTTCAAAACATAGACTGTAAGAAGAGTCAGTTTTCTTCTCCTTAAGTCGGCATTGTGCCTTTCGTATTTAATTCCGATGCAATTTCTGTGTTTCATCGTCAATAAGACGGTCAGTGGGATACAGTAAACCTGAAGTGAAGCATCGGAATCTATAACTAGTGTCACAGGAATAGTTCAAAACATAGACAGTAAGAAGAGTCAGTTTTCTTGTACTTAAGTCGGCATTGTGCTTTTTGTATTTAATTCCGATGCAATATCAGTGTTTCATCGTCAATAAGAAGGTCAGAGGGATACAGTAAACCTGAAGTGAAGCATCGGAATCTATAACTAGTGTCACGGGAATGGTTCAAAACATAGACAATAAGAAGAGTCAGTTTTCTTGTACATAAGTCGGCATTGTGTCGTTTGTATTTAATTCCGATGCAATATCTGTGTTTCATCGTCAATAAGAAGGTCAGAGGGATACAGTAAACCTGAAGTGAAGCATCGGAATCTATAACCAGTGTCACAGGAATGGTTAAACATAGGCAGTAAGAAGAGTCAGTTTTCTTGCACTTAAGTCGGCATTGTGCCTTTTGTATTTCATTCCGATGCAATTTCTGTGTTTCATCGTCAATAAGAAGGTAAGAGGGATACAGTAAACCTGAAGTGAAACATCGGAATCTATAACTAGTATCACATTAATGGTTCAAACATAGGCAGTAAGGAGAGTCAGTTTTCTTGTACATAAGTCGACATTGTGCCTTTTGTATTTAATTCCGATGCAATTTCAGTGTTTCATCAACAATAAAAAGGTCAGAGGAATACAGTGAACCTGAAGTGAAGCATTGTAATCTATAACTAGTGTCACAGGAATGGTTCAAAACATAAACAGTAAGAGGAGTCAGTTCTCTTGTACTTAAGTCGGCATTGTGCCTTTTGTATTTAATTCCGAAGCAATTTCAGTGTTTCATCGTCAATAAGAAGGTCAGAGGGATACAGTGAACCTGAAGTGAAGCATCGTAATCTATAACTAGTGTCACAGGAATGGTTCAAAACATAGACAGTAAGAGGAGTCAGTTCTCTTGTACTTAAGTCGGCATTGTGCCTTTTGTATTTAATTCCGATGCAATTTCAGTGTTTCATCGTCAATAAGAAGGTCAGAGGGATACAGTGAACCTGAAGTGAAGCATCGGAATCTATAACTAGTGTCACAGGAATGGTTCAAAACATAGACTGTAAGAAGAGTCAGTTTTCTTCTCCTTAAGTCGCATTGTGCCTTTCGTATTTAATTTCGATGCAATTTCTGTGTTTCATCGTCAATAAGACGGTCAGTGGGATACAGTAAACCTGAAGTTAAGCATCGGAATCTATAACTAGTGTCACAGGAATAGTTCAAAACATAGACAGTAAGAAGAGTCAGTTTTCTTGTACTTAAGTCGGCATTGTGCCTTTAGTATTTAATTCCGATGCAATATCTGTGTTTCATCGTCAATAAGAAGGTCAAAGGGATACAGTAAACCTGAAGTGAAGCATCGGAATCTATAACTAGTATCACATCAATGGTTCAAACATAGGCAGTAAGAAGAGTCAGTTTTCTTGTCCATAAGTCGACATTGTGCCTTTTGTATTTAATTCCGATGCAATTTCAGTGTTTCATCAACAATAAAAAGGTCACAGGAATACAGTGAACCTGAAGTGAAGCATCGTAATCTATAACTAGTGTCACAGGAATGGTTCAAAACATAGACATTAAGAGGAGTCAGTTCTCTTGTACTTAAGTCGGCATTGTGCCTTTTGTATTTAATTCCGAAGCAATTTCAGTGTTTCATCGTCAATAGGAAGGTCAGAGGGATACAGTGAACCTTAAGTGAAGCATCGGAATCTATAACTAGTGTCACAGGAATGGTTCAAAACATAGACTGTAAGAAGAGTCAGTTTTCTTGTACTTGAGTCGGCATTGTGCCTTTTGTATATAATTCCGATGCAATATCTGTGTTTCATCGTCAATAAGAAGGTCAGAGGGATACAGTAAACCTGAAGTGAAGCATCGGAATCTATAACTAGTGTCACGGGAATGGTTCAAAACATAGACAGTAAGAAGAGTCAGTTTTCTTGTACTTAAGTCGGCATTGTGTCTTTTGTATTTAATTCCGATGCAATATCTGTGTTTCATCGTCAATAAGAAGGTCAGAGGGATACAGTAAAACTGAAGTGAAGCATCCGAATCTATAACTAGTGTCGCAGGAATGGTTCAAAACATAGACAGTAAGAAGAGTCAGTTTTCCTGTACTTAAGTCGGCATTGTGCCTTTTGTATTTAATTCCGATGCAATTTCTGTGTTTCATCGTCAATAAGAAGGTCAGAGGGATACAGTAAACCTGAAGTGAAGCATCGTAATCTATAACTAGTGTCACAGGAATGGTTCAAAACATAGACAGTAAGAGGAGTCAGTTCTCTTGTACTTAAGTCGGCATTGTGCCTTTTGTATTCAATTCCGATGCAATTTCAGTGTTTCATCGTCAATAAGAAGGTCAGAGGGATACAGTGTACCTGAAGTGAAGCATCGGAATCTATAACTAGTGTCATTGGAATGGTTCAAAACATAGACTGTATGAAGAGTCCGTTTTCTTCTACTTAAGTCGGCATTGTGCCTTTCGTATTTAATTCCGATGCAATATCTGTTTTTCATCGTCAATAAGAAGGTCAGAGGGATACAGTAAACCTGAAGTGAAGCATCGGAATCAATAACTAGTGTCACAGGAATGGTTCAAAACATAGACAGTAAGAAGAGTCAGTTTTCTTGTACTTAAGTCGGCATTGTGCCTTTTGTATTTAATTTCGATGCAATATCTGTGTTTCATCGTCAATAAGAAGGTCAGAGGGATACAGTAAACCTGAAGTGAAGCATCGGAATCTATAACTAGTGTCACGGGAATGGTTCAAAACATAGACAGTAAGAAGAGTCAGTTTTCTTGTACTTAAGTCGGCATTGTGCCTTTTGTATTTAATTCCGATGCAATATCTGTGTTTCATCGTCAATAAGAAGGTCAGAGGGATACAGTAAACCTGAAGTGAAGCATCGGAATCTATAACTAGTGTCACAGGAATGGTTCAAAACATAGACTGTAAGAAGAGTCAGTTTTCTTGTACTTAAGTCGGCATTGTGCCTTTTGTATTTAATTCCGAAGCAATATCTGTGTTTCATCGTCAACAAGAAGGTCAGAGGGATACAGTAAACCTGAAGTGAAGCTTCGGAATCTATAACTAGTGTCACAGGAATGGTTCAAAACATAGACAGTAAGAAGAGTCAGTTTTCTTGTACTTAAGTCGGCATTTTGCCTTTTGTATCTAATTCCGATGCAATTTCTGTGTTTCATCGTCAATAAGAAGGTCTGAGGGATACAGTAAACCTGAAGTGAAGCATCGGAATCTATTACTAGTGTCACAGGAATGGTTCAAAAAATAGACAGTAAGAAGAGTCAGTTTTCTTGTACTTAAGTCGGCATTGTGTCTTTTGTATTTAGTTCCGATGCAATATCCGTGTTTCATGTTCAATAAGAAGGTCAGAGGGATACAGTAAACCTGAAGTGAAGCGTCGGAATCTATAACTAGTGTCACAGGAATGGTTCAAAACATAGACAGTAAGATGATTCTGTTTTCTTGTACTTAATTCGGCATTTTTCCTTTTCTACACTCCTGGAAATGGAAAAAAGAACACATTGACACCATTGTGTCAGACCCACCGTACTTGCCCCGGACACTGCGAGAGGGCTGTACAAGCAATGATCACACGCACGGCACAGCGGACACACCAGCAACCGCGGTGTTGGCCGTCGAATGGCGCTAGCTGCGCAGCATTTGTGCCCCGCCGCCGTCAGTGTCAGCCAGTTTGCCGTGGCATACGGATCTATATCGCAGTCTTTAACACTGGTAGCATGCCGCGACAGCATGGACGTGAACCGTATGTGCAGTTGACGGACTTTGAGCGAGGGCGTATAGTGGGCATGCGGGAGGCCGGGTGGACGTACCGCCGTATTGCTCAACACGTGGGGCGTGAGGTCTCCACAGTACATCGATGTTGTCGCCAGTGGTCGGCGGAAGGTACACGTGCCCGTCGACCTGGGACCGGACCGCAGTGACGCACAGATGCACGCCAAGACCGTAGGATCCTACGCAGTGCCGTAGGGGACCGCACCGCCACTTCCCAGCAAATTAGGGACACTGTTGCTCCTGGGGTATCGGCGAGGACCATTCGCAACCGTCTCCATGAAGCTGGGCTACGGTCCCGCACACCGTTAGGCCGTCTTCCGCTCACGCCCCAACATCGTGCAGCCCGCCTCCAGTGTTGTCGCGACAGGCGTGAATGGAGGGACGAATGGAGACGTGTCATCTTCAGCGATGAGAGTCGCTTCTGCCTTGGTGCCAATGATGGTCGTATGCGTGTTTGGCGCCGTGCAGGTGAGCGCCACAATCAGGACTGCATTCGACCGAGGCACACAGGGCCAACACTCGGCATCATGGTGTGGGGAGCGATCTCCTACACTGGCCGTACACCACTGGTGATCGTCGAGGGGACACTGAATAGTGCACGGTACATCCAAACCGTCATCGAACCCATCGTTCTACCATTCCTAGACCGGCAAGGGAACTTGCTGTTCCAACACGACAATGCACGTCCGCATGTATCCCGTGCCACCCAACGTGCTCTAGAAGGTGTAAGTCAACTACCCTGGCCAGCAAGATCTCCGGATCTGTCCCCCATTGAGCATTTTTGGGACTGGATGAAGCGTTGTCTCACGCGGTCTGCACGTCCAGCACGAACGCTGGTCCAACTGAGGCGCGAGATGGAAATGGCATGGCAAGGCGTTCCACAGGACTACATCCAGCATCTCTACGATCGTCTCCATGGGAGAATAGCAGCCTGCATTGCTGCGAAAGGTGGATATACACTGTACTAGTGCCGACATTTTGCATGCTCTGTTGCCTGTGTCTATGTGCCTGTGGTTCTGTCAGTGTGAACATGTGATGTATCCGACCCCAGGAATGTGTCAATAAAGTTTCCCCTTCCTGGGACAATGAATTCACAGTGTTCTTATTTCAATTTCCAGGAGTGTAGTTAATTCCGATGCAATTTCTATGTTTCATCGTCAATAAGGAGGTCAGAGGGATACAGTAAACCTGATGTGAAGTATCGGAATCTATAACTAGTGTCACGGGAATGGTTCAAAACATAGACAGTAAGAAGAGTCAGTTTTCTTGTACTTAAGTCGGCATTTTGCCTTTTGTATTTAATTCCGATGCAATTTCTGTGTTTCATCGTCAATAAGAAGGTCAGAGGGATACAGTAAACCTGAAGTGAAGCATCGGAATCTATAACTAGTGTCACAAGAATGGTTCAAAACATAGACCGTAAGAAGAGTCAGTTTTCTTGTACTTAAGTCGGCATTGTGCCTTTTGTATTTAACTCCGAAGCAATATCTGTGCTTCATCGTCAATAAGAAGGTCAGAGGGATACAGTAAACCTCAAGTGAAGCTTCGGAATCTATAACTAGCGTCGCAGGAATGGTTCAAAACATAGACAGTAAGAAGAGTCAGTTTTCTTGTACTTAAGTCGGCATTTTGCCTTTTGTATTTAATTCCGATGCAATTTCAGTGTTTCATCGTCAATAAGAAGGTCAGAGGGATACAGTAAACCTGAAGTGAAGCATCGGAATCTATAACTAGTGTCACAGGAATGGTTAAACTTAGACAGTAAGAAGAGTCAGTTTTCTTGCACTTAAGTCGGCATTGTGCCTTTTGTATTTCATTCCGATGCAATTTCTGTGTTTCATCGTCAATAAGAAGGTAAGAGGGATACAGTAAACCTGAAGTGAAGCATCGGAATCTATAACTAGTATCACAGCAATGGTTCAAACATAGGCAGTAAGAAGAGTCAGTTTTCTTGTACATAAGTCGACATTGTGCCTTTTGTATTTAATTCCGATGCAATTTCAGTGTTTCATCAACAATAAAAACGTCGGAGGGATACAGTGAACCTGAAGTGAAGCATCGGAATCTATAACTAGTGTCACAGGCATGGTTCAAAACTTAGACAGTAAGAAGAGTCAGTATTCTTGTACTTAACTCGGCATTGTGCCTTTTGTATTTAATTACAATGCAATTTCTGTG
Organism: Schistocerca americana; assembly: GCF_021461395.2. Classification (NCBI taxonomy): domain Eukaryota; kingdom Metazoa; phylum Arthropoda; class Insecta; order Orthoptera; family Acrididae; genus Schistocerca; species Schistocerca americana. The sequence goes on along the minus strand of NC_060121.1, from coordinate 6,230,493 downwards.
TTTCATCGTCAATAAGAACGTCAGAGGTATACAGTAAACCTGACGTGAAGCATCGGAATCTATATCTAGTGTCACACGAATGGTTCAAAGCATAGACAGTAAGAAGAGTCAGTTTTCTTGTACTTAAGTCGGCATTGTGTCTTTTGTATTTAATTCCGATGCAATTTCTGTGTTTCATCGTCAATAAGTAGGTCAGAGGGATACAGTAAACCTGAAGTGAAGCATCGTAATCTATAACTAGTGTCACAGGAATGGTTTAAATCATAGACAGTAAGAAGAGTCAGTTTTCTTGTACTTAAGTCGGCATTGTGTCTTTTGTATTTATTTCCGATGCAATACCCGTGTTTCATGTTCAATAAGAAGGTCAGAGGGATACAGTAAACCTGAAGTGAAGCGTCGGAATCTATAACTAGTGTCACAGGAATGGTTCAAAACATAGACAGTAAGATGATTCTGTTTTCTTTTACTTAAGTCGGCATATTTCCTTTTCTATTTAATTCCGATGCAATTTCTATGTTTCATCGTCAATAAGAAGGTCAGAGGTATACAGTAAACCTGAAGTGGAGCAATGGAATCTATAACTAGTGTCACAGGAATGGAACAAAACGTAGACTGTAAGAAGAGTCAGTTTTCTTGTACTTAAGTCGGCATTGTGCTTTTTGTATTTAATTCCGATGCAATTTCTGTGTATCATCGTCAACAAGAAGGTCTGAGGGATACAGTAAGCCTGGAGTAAAGCATCGAAATCTATAACTAGTGTCACGTGAATGGTTCAAAACATTGACAGTAAGAAGAGTCAGATTTCTTGTACTTAAATCGGCATTGTGCCTTTTGTATTTAATTCCGATGCAATTTCTGTGTTTCAGCGTCAATAAGGAGGTCAGAGGGATACACGAAACCTGAAGTGAAGCATCGGAATCTATTACTAGTGTCACAGGAATGGTTCACAACATAGACAGTAAGAAGAGTCAGTTTCCTTGTACTTAAGTCGGCGTTGTGCCTTTTGTATTTAATTCCGATGCAAGTTCTGTGTTTCATCGTCAGTAAGAAGGTCAGAGGTATACAGTAAACCTGAAGTGAAGCATCGGAATCTATAACTAGTGTCACAGGAATGGTTCTAACATAGACAGTGAGAGGAGTCAGTTTTCTTGTACTTAAGTCGGCATTGTGCCTTTTGTATTTAATTCCGATGCAATTTCAGTGTTTCATCGTCAATATGAAGGTCAGAGGGATACAGTGAACCTGAAGCGAAGCATCGGAATCAATAACTAGTGTCACAGTAATGCTTCAAAACATAGACAGTAAGAAGAGTCAGTTTTCTTGTACTTAAGTCGGCATTGTGCCTTTTGTATTTAATTCCGATGCAATTTCTGTGTTTCATTGTCAATAAGAAGGTCAGAGGGATACAGTAAACCTGAAGTGAAGCATCGGAATCTATAACTAGTGTCACAGGAATGGTTCAAAACATAGACAGTAAGAAGGGTCACTATTCTTGTACTTAAGTCGGCATTGTGCCTTTTGTATTTAATTCCGATGCAATTTCTGTGTTTCATCGTCAATACGAAAGTCAGAGGGATACAGTAAACCTGAAGTGAAGCATCAGAATCTATAACTAGTGCCACAGGAATGGTTCAAAACACAGACAGTAAGAAGAGTCAGTTTTCTTGTACTTATGTCGGCATTGTGCTTTTTGTATTTAATTCCGATGCAATTTCTGTGTTTCATCGTCAATAAGAAGGTCAGAGGGATACAGTAAACCTGAAGTGAAGCATCGGAATCTATAACTAGTGTCACAGGAATGGTTCAAAACATAGACTGTAAGAAGAGTCAGTTTTCTTGTACTTAAGTCGGCATTGTGCCTTTTGTATTTACCTCCGAAGCAATATCTGTGCTTCATCGTCAATAAGAGGGTCAGAGATATACAGTAAACCTGAAGTGAAGCTTCGGAATCTATAACTAGTGTCACAGGAATGGTTCAAAACATAGACTGTAAGAAGAGTCAGTTTTCTTGTACTTAAGTCGACATTGTGCCTTTTGTATTTATTTCCGATGCAATTTCAGTGTTTCATCAACAATAAAAAGGTAAGAGGGATACAGTGAACCTGAAGTGAAGCATCGGAATCTATAACTAGTGTCACAGGAATGGTTCAAAACTTAGACACTAAGTAGAGTCAGTATCCTTGTACTTAAGTCGGCATTGTGCCTTTTGTATTTAATTACAATGCAAATTCTGTGTTTCATCGTCAATAAGAACGTCAGAGGTATACAGTAAACCTGACGTGAAGCATCGGAATCTATATCTAGTGTCACAGGAATGGTTCAAAGCATAGACAGTAAGAATAGTCAGTTTTCTTGTACTTAACGTCGGCATTGTGTCTTTTGTATTTAATTCCGATGCAAATTCAGTGTTTCATCGTCAATATGAAGGTCAGAGAGATACAGTGAACCTGAAGTGAAGCATCGGAAACCATAACTAGTGTCACAGGAATGCTTCAAAACATAGACAGTAAGAAGAGTCAGTTTTCTTGTACTTAAGTCGGCATTGTGCCTTTTGTATTTAATTCCGATGCAATTTCTGTGTTTCATCGTCAATAAGAAGGTCAGAGGGATACAGTGAACCTGAAGTGAAGCATCTGAAACTATAACTAGTGTCACAGGAATGCTTCAAAACATAGACAGTAAGAAGAGTCAGTTTTCTTGTACTTAAGTCGGCATTGTGCCTTTTGTATTTAATTCCGATGCAATTTCTGTGTTTCATCGTCAATAAGAAGGTCAGAGGGATACAGCAAACCAGAAGTGAAGCATCGGAATCTATATCTAGTGTCACAGGAATGGTTCATAACAAAGACAGTAAGAAGGGTCACTATTCTTGTACTTAAGTCGGCATTGTGCCTTTTGTATTTAATTCCGATGCAATTTCTGTGTTTCATCGTCAATAAGAAGGTCAGTGGGATACAGTAAACCTGAAGTGAAGCATCGGAATCTATAACTAGTGCCACAGGAATGGTTCAAACATAGACAGTAAGAAGAGTCAGTTTTCTTGTACTTAAGTCGGCATTGTGCTTTTTGTATTTAATTCCGATGCAATTTCTGTGTTTCACCGTCAATACGAAGGTCAGAGGGATACAGTAAACCTGAAGTGAAGCATCGGAATCTACAACTAGTGACACAGGAATGGTACAAACATAGACAGTAAGAAGAGTCAGTTTTCTTGTACTTAATTCGGCATTGTGCATTTTGTATTTAATTCGGATGCAATTTCAGTGTTTCATTGTCATTAAGTAGGTCAGAGGGATACAGTAAACCTGAAGTGAAGCATCGGAATCTATAACTAGTGTCACATGAATGGTTCAAATATAGCCAGTAAGAAGAGTCAGTTTTCTTGTACATAAGTCGGCATTGTGACTTTTGTATTTAATTCCGATGCAATTTCTGTGTTTCATCGTCAATAAGAAGGTCAGAGGGATACAGTAAACCTGAAGTGAAGCATCGGAATCTATAACTAGTGTCACATGAATGGTTCAAATCATAGACAGTAAGAAGAGTCAGTTTTCTTGTACTTAAGTCGGCCTTGTGCCTTTTGTATTTAATTCCGATGCAATTTCTGTGTTTCATCGTCAATAAGAAGGTGAGAGGGACACAGTTAACCTGAAGTGAAGCATCGGAATCTATAACTAGTGTCACATGAATGGTTCAAACATAGACAGTAAGAGGAGTCAGTTTTCCTGTACTTAAGACGGCATTGTGCCTTTTTATTTAAATCCGATGCAATTTCTGTTTTTCATCGCCAATAAGAAGGTGAGAGGGATACAGTTAACCTGAAGTGAAGCATCGGAATCTATTACTAGTGTCACAGGAATGGTTCACAACATAGACAGTAAGAAGAGTCAGTTATCTTGTACTTAAGTCGGCGTTGTACCGTTGTACCTTTTGTATTTAATTCCGACGCAAGTTCTGTGTTTCATCGTCAATAAGAAGGTCAGAGGTATACAGTAAACCTGAAGTGAAGCATCGGAATCTATAACTAGTGTCACAGGAATGGTTCATAACATAGACAGTAAGAATTGTCAGTATTCTTGTACTTAAGTCGGCATTGTGCCTTTTGTATTTAATTCCGATGCAATTTCTGTGTTTCATCGTCAATAAGAAGGTCAGAGGGATACAGTAAACCTGAAGTGAAGCATCGGAATCTATAACTAGTGTCACAGGAATGGTACAAACATAGACAGTAAGAAGAGTCAGTTTTCTTGTACATAAGTCGGCATTGTGACTTTTGTATCTAATTCCGATGCAATTTCTGTGTTTCATCGTCAATTAGAAGGTCAGAGGGATACAGTGAACCTGAAGTGAAGCATCGGAATCTATTACTAGTGTCACAGGAATGGTTCACAACATAGACAGTAAGAAGAGTCAGTTTTCTTGTACTTAAGTCGGCGTTGTGCCTTTTGCATTTAATTCCGATGCAAGTTCTGTGTTTCATCGTCAGTAAGAAGGTCAGAGGTATACAGTAAACCTGAAGTGAGGCATCGGACTCTATAACTAGTGTCACAGGAATGGTTCTAACATAGACAGTAAGAGGAGTCAGTTTTCTTGTACTTAAGTCGGCATTGTGCCTTCTGTATTTAATTCCGATGCAATTTTAGTGTTTCATCGTCAATATGAAGGTCAGAGGGATACAGTGAACCTGAAGTGAAGCATCGGAATCTGTAACTAGTGTCACAGGACTGGTTCAAAACATAGACATTAAGAAGAGTCAGTTTTCTTGTACTTAAGTCGGCATTGTGCCTTTGCTATTTAATTTCGATGCAATTTCTGTGTTTCATCGTCTATAAGAAGGTCAGAGGGGTACAGTAAACCTGAAGTGAAGCATCGGAATCTATAACTAGTGTCACAGGAATGGTTCATAACATAGACAGTAAGAAGGGTCACTATTCTTGTACTCAAGTCGGCATTGTGCGTTTTGTATTTAATTCCGATGCAATTTCTGTGTTTCATCGTCAATAAGAAGGTCAGAGGGATACAGTAAACCTGAAGTGAAGCATCGGAATCTATAACTAGTGCCACAGGAATCGTTCAAAACATAGACAGTAAGAAGAGTCAGTTTTCTTGTACTTAAGTCGGCATTGTGCTTTTTGTATTTAAGTCCGAAGCAATTTCTGTGTTTCATCGTCAATACGAAGGTCAGAGGGATACAGTAAACCTGAAGTGAAGCATCGGAATCTATAACTAGTGTCACAGGAATGGTTCAAACATAGACAGTAAGAAGAGTCAGTTTTCTTGTACTTAATTCGGCATTGTGCCTTTTGTATTTAATTCCGATGTAATTTCAGTGTTTCATCGTCAATAAGTAGGTCAGAGGGATACAGTAAACCTGAAGTGAAGCATCGGAATCTATAACTAGTGCCACAGGAATCGTTCAAAACATAGACAGTAAGAAGAGTCAGTTTTCTTGTACTTAAGTCGGCATTGTGCTTTTTGTATTTAAGTCCGAAGCAATTTCTGTGTTTCATCGTCAATACGAAGGTCAGAGGGATACAGTAAACCTGAAGTGAAGCATCGGAATCTATAACTAGTGTCACAGGAATGGTTCAAACATAGACAGTAAGAAGAGTCAGTTTTCTTGTACTTAATTCGGCATTGTGCCTTTTGTATTTAATTCCGATGTAATTTCAGTGTTTCATCGTCAATAAGTAGGTCAGAGGGATACAGTAAACCTGAAGTGAAGCATCGGAATCTATAACTAGTGTCACAGGAATTGTTCAAAACATAGACAGTAAGAAGAGTCAGTTTTCTTGTACTGAAGTCGGCATTGTGACTTTTGTATTAATTTCCGAAGCAATTTCTGTGTTTCATCGTCAATAAGACGGTCAGAGGGATACAGTAAACCTGAAGTGAAGCATCGGAATCTATAACTAGTGTCACAGGAATGGTTCATAACATAGACAATAAGAAGGGTCACTATTCTTGTACTTAAGTCGGCATTGTGCCTTTTGTATTTAATTCCGATGCAATTTCTGTGTTTCATCGTCAATAAGTAGGTCAGAGGGATACAGTAAACCTGAAGTGAAGCATCGGAATCTATAACTAGTGTCACATGAATGGTTCAAACATAGCCAGTCTGAAGAGTCAGTTTTCTTGTACATAAATCGGCATTGTGACTTTTGTATTTAATTCCGATGCAATTTTAGTGTTTCATCTGCAATATGAAGGTCAGAGGGATACAGTGAACCTGAAGTGAAGCATCGGAATCTATAACTAGTGTCACAGGAATGCTTCAAAACATAGACAGTAAGAAGAGTCAGTTTTCTTGTACTTAAGTCGGCATTGTGCCTTTGCTATTTAATTTCGATGCAATTTCTGTGTTTCATCGTCAATAAGAAGGTCAGAGGGGTACAGTAAACCTGAAGTGAAGCATCGGAATCTATAACTAGTGTCACAGGAATGGTTCATAACATAGACAGTAAGAAGGGTCACTATTCATGTACTTAAGTCGGCATTGTGCGTTTTGTATTTAATTCCGATGCAATTTCTGTGTTTCATCGTCAATAAGAAGGTCAGAGGGATACAGTAAACCTGAAGTGAAGCATCGGAATCTATAACTAGTAACACAGGAATCGTTCAAAACATAGACAGTAAGAAGAGTCAGTTTTCTTGTACTTAAGTCGGCATTGTGCTTTTTGTATTTAAGTCCGATGCAATTTCTGTGTTTCATCGTCAATACGAAGGTCAGAGGGATACAGTAAACCTGAAGTGAAGCATCGGAATCTATAACTAGTGTCACAGGAATGGTTCAAACATAGACAGTAAGAAGAGTCAGTTTTCTTGTACTTAATTCGGCATTGTGACTTTTGTATTTAATTCCGATGCAATTTCTGTGTTTCATCGTCAATAAGATGGTCAGAGGGATACAGTAAACCTGAAGTGAAGCATCGGAATCTATAACTAGTGTCACTTGAATGGTTCAAATCATAGACAGTAAGAAGAGTCAGTTTTCTTGTACTTAAGTCGGCATTGAGCCTTTTGTATTTAATTCCGATGCAATTTCTGTGTTTCATCGTCAATAAGAAGGTCAGAGGGATACAGTAAACCTGTAGTGAAGCATCGGAATCTATAACTAGTGTCACAGGAATGGTTCAAAACATAGACATTAAGAAGAGTCAGTTTTCCTGTGCTTAAGTCGGCATTGTGCCTTTTGTATTTAATTCCGATGCAATTTCTGTGTTTCATCGTCAATAAGAAGGTGAGAGGGATACAGTTAACCTGAAGTGAAGCATCGGAATCTATAAGTAGTGTCACATGAATGGTTCAAACATAGACAGTAAGAGGAGTCAGTTTTCTTGTACTTAAGACGGCATTGTGCCTTTTTATTTAAATCCGATGCAATTTCTGTTTTTCATCGCCAATAAGAAGGTGAGAGGGATGCAGTTAACCTGAAGTGAAGCATCGGAATCTATTACTAGTGTCACAGGAATGGTTCACAACATAGACAGTAAGAAGAGTCAGTTATCTTGTACTTAAGTCGGCGTTGTACCGTTGTACCTTTTGTATTTAATTCCGACGCAAGTTCTGTGTTTCATCGTCAATAAGAAGGTCAGAGGTATACAGTAAACCTGAAGTGAAGCATCGGAATCTATAACTAGTGTCACAGGAATGGTTCATAACATAGACAGTAAGAAGGGTCAGTATTCTTGTACTTAAGTCGGCATTGTGCTTTTTGTATTAATTCCGATGCAATTTCTGTGTTTCATCGTCAATACGAAGGTCAGAGGGATACAGTAAACCTGAAGTGAAGCATCGGAATCTATAACTAGTGTCACAGGAATGGTTCAAACACAGAGAGTAAGAAGAGTCTGTTTTCTTGTACATAAGTCGGCATTGTGACTTTTGTATTTAATTCCGATGCAATTTCTGTGTTTCATCGTCAATTAGAAGGTCAGAGGGATACAGTAAACCTGAAGTGAAGCATCGGAATCTATTACTAGTGTCACAGGAATGGTTCACAACATAGACAGTAGGAAGAGTCAGTTTTCTTGTACTTAAGTCGGCGTTGTGCCTTTTGTATTTAATTCCGATGCAAGTTCTGTGTTTCATCGTCAGTAAGAAGGTCAGAGGTATACAGTAAACCTGAAGTGAAGCATCGGACTCTATAACTAGTGTCACAGGAATGGTTCTAACATAGACAGTATGAGGAGTCAGTTTTCTTGTACTTAAGTCGGCATTGTGCCTTTTGTATTTAATTCCGATGCAATTTTAGTGTTTCATCGTCAATATGAAGGTCAGAGGGATACAGTGAACCTGAAGTGAAGCATCGGAATCTATAACTAGTGTCACAGGAATGCTTCAAAACATAGACAGTAAGAAGAGTGAGTTTTCTTGTACTTAAGTCGGCATTGTGCCTTTGCTATTTAATTTCGATGCAATTTCTGTGTTTCATCGTCAATAAGAAGGTCAGAGGGGTAAAGTAAACCTGAAGTGAAGCATCGGAATCTATAACTAGTGTCACAGGAATGGTTCATAACATAGACAGTAAGAAGGGTCACTATTCTTGTACCCAAGTCGGCATTGTGCGTTTTGTATTTAATTCCGATGCAATTTCTGTGTTTCATCGTCAATAAGAAGGTCAGAGGGATACAGTAAACCTGAAGTGAAGCATCGGAATCTATAACTAGTGCCACAGGAATCGTTCAAAACATAGACAGTAAGAAGAGTCAGTTTTCTTGTACTTAAGTCGGCATTGTGCTTTTTGTATTTAAGTCCGAAGCAATTTCTGTGTTTCATCGTCAATACGAAGGTCAGAGGGATACAGTAAACCTGAAGTGAAGCATCGGAATCTATAACTAGTGTCACAGGAATGGTTCAAACATAGACAGTAAGAAGAGTCAGTTTTCTTGTACTTAATTCGGCATTGTGCCTTTTGTATTTAATTCCGATGTAATTTCAGTGTTTCATCGTCAATAAGTAGGTCAGAGGGATACAGTAAACCTGAAGTGAAGCATCGGAATCTATAACTAGTGTCACAGGAATTGTTCAAAACATAGACAGTAAGAAGAGTCAGTTTTCTTGTACTGAAGTCGGCATTGTGACTTTTGTATTAATTTCCGATGCAATTTCTGTGTTTCCTCGTCAATAAGACGGTCAGAGGGATACAGTAAACCTGAAGTGAAGCATCGGAATCTATAACTAGTGTCACAGGAATGGTTCATAACATAGACAGTAAGAAGGGTCACTATTCTTGTACTTAAGTCGGCATTGTGCCTTTTGTATTTAATTCCGATGCAATTTCTGTGTTTCATCTCCAATAAGTAGGTCAGAGGGATACAGTAAACCTGAAGTGAAGCATCGGAATCTATAACTAGTGTCACATGAATGGTTCAAACATAGCCAGTCTGAAGAGTCAGTTTTCTTGTACATAAATCGGCATTGTGACTTTTGTATTTAATTCCGATGCAATTTTAGTGTTTCATCTGCAATATGAAGGTCAGAGGGATACAGTGAACCTGAAGTGAAGCATCGGAATCTATAACTAGTGTCACAGGAATGCTTCAAAACATTGACAGTAAGAAGAGTCAGTTTTCTTGTACTTAAGTCGGCATTGTGCCTTTGCTATTTAATTTCGATGCAATTTCTGTGTTTCATCGTCAATAAGAAGGTCAGAGGGGTACAGTAAACCTGAAGTGAAGCATCGGAATCTATAACTAGTGTCACAGGAATGGTTCATAACATAGACAGTAAGAAGGGTCACTATTCATGTCCTTAAGTCGGCATTGTGCGTTTTGTATTTAATTCCGATGCAATTTCTGTGTTTCATCGTCAATAAGAAGGTCAGAGGGATACAGTAAACCTGAAGTGAAGCATCGGAATCTATAACTAGTAACACAGGAATCGTTCAAAACATAGACAGTAAGAAGAGTCTGTTTTCTTGTACTTAAGTCGGCATTGTGCTTTTTGTATTTAAGTCCGATGCAATTTCTGTGTTTCATCGTCAATACGAAGGTCAGAGGGATACAGTAAACCTGAAGTGAAGCATCGGAATCTATAACTAGTGTCACAGGAATGGTTCAAACATAGACAGTAAGAAGAGTCAGTTTTCTTGTACTTAATTCGGCATTGTGCCTTTTGTATTTAATTCCGATGTAATTTCAGTGTTTCATCGTCAATAAGTAGGTCAGAGGGATACAGTAAACCTGAAGTGAAGCATCGGAATCTATAACTAGTGTCACAGGAATTGTTCAAAAAATAGACAGTAAGAAGAGTCAGTTTTCTTGTACATAAGTCGGAATTGTGACTTTTGTATTTAATTCCGATGCAATTTCTGTGTTTCATCGTCAATAAGATGGTCAGAGGGATACAGTAAACCTGAAGTGAAGCATCGGAATCTATAACTAGTGTCACTTGAATGGTTCAAATCATAGACAGTAAGAAGAGTCAGTTTTCTTGTACTTAAGTCGGCATTGAGCCTTTTGTATTTAATTCCGATGCAATTTCTGTGTTTCATCGTCAATAAGAAGGTCAGAGGGATACAGTAAACCTGTAGTGAAGCATCGGAATCTATAACTAGTGTCACAGGAATGGTTCAAAACATAGACATTAAGAAGAGTCAGTTTTCCTGTGCTTAAGTCGGCATTGTGCCTTTTGTATTTAATTCCGATGCAATTTCTGTGTTTCATCGTCAATAAGAAGGTGAGAGGGATACAGTTAACCTGAAGTGAAGCATCGGAATCTATAAGTAGTGTCACATGAATGGTTCAAACATAGACAGTAAGAGGAGTCAGTTTTCTTGTACTTAAGACGGCATTGTGCCTTTTTATTTAAATCCGATGCAATTTCTGTTTTTCATCGCCAATAAGAAGGTGAGAGGGATGCAGTTAACCTGAAGTGAGGCATCCGAATCTATTACTAGTGTCACAGGAATGGTTCACAACATAGACAGTAAGAAGAGTCAGTTATCTTGTACTTAAGTCGGCGTTGTACCGTTGTACCTTTTGTATTTAATTCTGACGCAAGTTCTGTGTTTCATCGTCAATAAGAAGGTCAGAGGTATACAGTAAACCTGAAGTGAAGCATCGGAATCTATAACTAGTGTCACAGGAATGGTTCATAACATAGACAGTAAGAAGGGTCAGTATTCTTGTACTTAAGTCGGCATTGTGCTTTTTGTATTAATTCCGATGCAATTTCTGTGTTTCATCGTCAATACGAAGGTCAGAGGGATACAGTAAACCTGAAGTGAAGCATCGGAATCTATAACTAGTGTCACAGGAATGGTTCAAACACAGAGAGTAAGAAGAGTCTGTTTTCTTGTACATAAGTCGGCATTGTGACTTTTGTATTTAATTCCGATGCAATTTCTGTGTTTCATCGTCAATTAGAAGGTCAGAGGGATACAGTAAACCTGAAGTGAAGCATCGGAATCTATTACTAGTGCCACAGGAATGGTTCACAACATAGACAGTAGGAAGAGTCAGTTTTCTTGTACTTAAGTCGGCGTTGTGCCTTTTGTATTTAATTCCGATGCAAGTTCTGTGTTTCATCGTCAGTAAGAAGGTCAGAGGTATACATTAAACCTGAAGTGAAGCATCGGACTCTATAACTAGTGTCACAGGAATGGTTCTAACATAGACAGTAAGAGGAGTCAGTTTTCTTGTACTTAAGTCGGCATTGTGCCTTTTGTATTTAATTCCGATGCAATTTTAGTGTTTCATCGTCAATATGAAGGTCAGAGGGATACAGTGAACCTGAAGTGAAGCATCGGAATCTATAACTAGTGTCACAGGAATGCTTCAAAACATAGACAGTGAGAAGAGTGAGTTTTCTTGTACTTAAGTCGGCATTGTGCCTTTGCTATTTAATTTCGATGCAATTTCTGTGTTTCATCGTCAATAAGAAGGTCAGAGGGGTACAGTAAACCTGAAGTGAAGCATCGGAATCTATAACTAGTGTCACAGGAATGGTTCATAACATAGACAGTAAGAAGGGTCACTATTCTTATACTTAAGTCGGCATTGTGCCTTTTGTATTTAATTCCGATGCAATTTCTGTGTTTCATCGTCAATAAGAAGGTCAGAGGGATACAGTAAACCTGAAGTGAAGCATCGGAATCTATAACTAGTGCCACAGGAATCGTTCAAAATATAGACAGTAAGAAGAGTCAGTTTTCTTGTACTTAAGTCGGCATTGTGCTTTTAGTATTTAAGTCCGATGCAATTTCTGTGTTTCATCGTCAATACGAAGGTCAGAGGGATACAGTAAACCTGAAGTGAAGCATCGGAATCTATAACTAGTGTCACAGGAATGGTTCAAACATAGACAGTAAGAAGATTCAGTTTTCTTGTACTTAATTCGGCATTGTGCCTTTTGTATTTAATTCCGATGTAATTTCAGTGTTTCATCGTCAATAAGTAGGTCAGAGGGATACAGTAAACCTGAAGTGAAGCATCGGAATCTATAACTAGTGTCACAGGAATTGTTCAAAAAATAGACAGTAAGAAGAGTCAGTTTTCTTGTACATAAGTCGGCATTGTGACTTTTGTATTTAATTCCGATGCAATTTCTGTGTTTCATCGTCAATAAGATGGTCAGAGGGATACGGTAAACCTGAAGTGAAGCATCGGAATCTATAACTAGTGTCACTTGAATGGTTCAAATCATAGACAGTAAGAAGTGTCAGTTTTCTTGTACTTAAGTCGGCATTGTGCCTTTTGTATTTAATTCCGATGCAATTTCTGTGTTTCATCGTCAATAAGAAGGTCAGAGGGATACAGTAAACCTGTAGTGAAGCATCGGAATCTATAACTAGTGTCACAGGAATGGTTCAAAACATAGACAGTAAGAAGAGTCAGTTTTCCTGTGCTTAAGTCGGCATTGTGCCATTTGTATTTAATTCCGATGCAATTTCTGTGTTTCATCGTCAATAAGAAGGTCACAGGGATACAGTAAACCTGTAGTGAAGCATCGGAATCTATAACTAGTGTCACAGGAATGGTTCAAAACATAGACAGTAAGATGAGTCAGTTTTCCTGTGCTTAAGTCGGCATTGTGCCTTTTGTATTTAATTCCGATGCAATTTCTGTGTTTCATCGGCAATAAGAAGGTGAGAGGGATACAGTTAACCTGAAGTGAAGCATCGGAATCTATAACTAGTGTCACATGAATGGTTCAAACATAGACAGTAAGAGGAGTCAGTTTTCTTGTACTTAAGACGGCATTGTGCCTTTTTATTTAAATCCGATGCAATTTCTGTTTTTCATCGCCAATAAGAAGGTGAGAGGGATACAGTTAACCTGAAGTGAAGCATCGGAATCTATTACTAGTGTCACAGGAATGGTTCACAACATAGACAGTAAGAAGAGTCAGTTATCTTGTACTTAAGTCGGCGTTGTACCGTTGTACCTTTTGTATTTAATTCCGACGCAAGTTCTGTGTTTCATCGTCAATAAGAAGGTCAGAGGTATACAGTAAACCTGAAGTGAAGCATCGGAATCTATAACTAGTGCCACAGGAATGGTTCAAACAAAGACAGTAAGAAGAGTCAGTTTTCTTGTACGTAAGTCGGCATTGTGCTTTTTGTATTAATTCCGATGCAATTTCTGTGTTTCATCGTCAATACGAAGGTCAGAGGGATACAGTAAACCTGAAGTGAAGCATCGGAATCTATAACTAGTGTCACAGGAATGGTTCAAACATAGAGAGTAAGAAGAGCCTGTTTTCTTGTACATAAGTCGGCATTGTGACTTTTGTATTTAATTCCGATGCAATTTCTGTGTTTCATCGTCAATTAGAAGGTCAGAGGGATACAGTAAACCTGAAGTGAAGCATCGGAATCTATTACTAGTGTCACAGGAATGGTTCACAACATAGACAGGAAGAAGAGTCAGTTTTCTTGTACTTAAGTCGGCGTTGTGCCTTTTGTATTTAATTCCGATGCTAGTTCTGTGTTTCATCGTCAGTAAGAAGGTCAGAGGTATACAGTAAACCTGAAGTGAAGCATCGGACTCTATAACTAGTGTCACAGGAATGGTTCTAACATAGACAGTAAGAGGAGTCAGTTTTCTTGTACTTAAGTCGGCATTGTGCCTTTTGTATTTAATTCCCATGCAATTTTAGTGTTTCATCGTCAATATGAAGGTCAGAGGGATACAGTGAACCTGAAGTGAAGCATCGGAATCTATAACTAGTGTCACAGGAATGCTTCAAAGCATAGACAGTAAGAAGAGTCAGTTTTCTTGTACTTAAGTCGGCATCGTGCCTTTGCTATTTAATTTCGATGCAATTTCTGTGTTTCATCGTCAATAAGAAGGTCAGAGGGATACAGTAAACCTGAAGTGAGGCATCGGAATCTATAACTAGTGTCACAGGAATGGTTCATAACATAGACAGTAAGAAGGGTCACTATTCTTGTACTTAAGTCGGCATTGTGCGTTTTGTATTTAATTCCGATGCAATTTCTGTGTTTCATCGTCAATAAGAAGGTCAGAGGGATACAGTAAACCTGAAGTGAAGCATCGGAATATATAACTAGTGCCACAGGAATCGTTCAAAACATAGACAGTAAGAAGAGTCAGTTTTCTTGTACTTAAGTCGGCATTGTGCTTTTTGTATTTAAGTCCGATGCAATTTCTGTGTTTCATCGTCAATACGAAGGTCAGAGGGATACAGTAAACCTGAAGTGAAGCATCGGAATCTATAACTAGTGTCACAGGAATGGTTCAAACATAGACAGTAAGAAGAGTCAGTTTTCTTGTACTTAATTCGGCATTGTGCCTTTTGTATTTAATTCCGATGTAATTTCAGTGTTTCATCGTCAATAAGTAGGTCAGAGGGATACAGTAAACCTGAAGTGAAGCATCGTAATCTATAACTAGTGTCACAGGAATTGTTCAAAACATAGACAGTAAGAAGAGTCAGTATTCTTGTACATAAGTCGGCATTGTGCCTTTTGTATTTAATTCCGATGCAATTTCAGTGTCTCAACGTCAATAAGATGTTCAGAGGGATACACTAAGCCTGAAGTGAACATCGGAATCTATAACTAGTGTCACAGGAATGGTTCAACACATAGACAGTAAGAAGAGTCAGTTTTCCTGTACTTAAGTCGGCATTGTGCCTTTTGTATTTAATTCCGATGCAATTTCAGTGTCTCAACGTCAATAAGAAGGTCAGAGGGATACAGTAAACCTGTAGTGACGCATCGGAATCTATAACTAGTGTCACAGGAATGGTTCAAAACATAGACAGTAAGAAGAGTCAGTTTTCCTGTGCTTAAGTCGGCATTGTGCCTTTTGTATTTAATTCCGATGCAATTTCGGTGTTTCATCGTCAATAAGAAGGTGAGAGGGATACAGTTAACCTGAAGTGAAGCATCGGAATCTATAACTAGTGTCACATGAATGGTTCAAACATAGACAGTAAGAGGAGTCAGTTTTCTTGTACTTAAGACGGCATTGTGCCTTTTTATTTAAATCCGATGCAATTTCTGTTTTTCATCGCCAATAAGAAGGTGAGAGGGATACAGTTAACCTGAAGTGAAGCATCGGAATCTATTACTAGTGTCACAGGAATGGTTCACAACATAGACAGTAAGAAGAGTCAGTTATCTTGTACTTAAGTCGGCGTTGTACCGTTGTACCTTTTGTATTTAATTCCGACGCAAGTTCTGTGTTTCATCGTCAATAAGAAGGTCAGAGGTATACAGTAAACCTGAAGTGAAGCATCGGAATCTATAACTAGTGTCACAGGAATGGTTCATAACATAGACAGTAAGAAGGGTCAGTATTCTTGTACTTAAGTCGGCATTGTGCCTTTCGTATTTAATTCCGATGCAATTTCTGTGTTTCATCGTCAATACGAAGGTCAGAGGGATACAGTAAACCTGAAGTGAAGCATCGGAATCTATAACTAGTGCCACAGGAATGGTTCAAACAAAGACAGTAAGAAGAGTCAGTTTTCTTGTACGTAAGTCGGCATTGTGCTTTTTGTATTAATTCCGATGCAATTTCTGTGTTTCATCGTCAATACGAAGGTCAGAGGGATACAGTAAACCTGAAGTGAAGCATCGGAATCTATAACTAGTGTCACAGGAATGGTTCAAACATAGACAGTAAGAAGAGTCAGTTTTCTTGTACATAAGTCGGCATTGTGACTTTTGTATTTAATTCCGATGCAGTTTCTGTGTTTCATCGTCAATTAGAAGGTCAGAGGGATACAGTAAACCTGAAGTGAAGCATCGGAATCTATTACTAGTGTCACAGGAATGGTTCACAACATAGACAGGAAGAAGAGTCAGTTTTCTTGTACTTAAGTCGGCGTTGTGCCTTTTGTATTTAATTCCGATGCAAGTTCTGTGTTTCATCGTCAGTAAGAAGGTCAGAGGTATACAGTAAACCTGAAGTGAAGCATCGGACTCTATAACTAGTGTCACAGGAATGGTTCTAACATAGACAGTAAGAGGAGTCAGTTTTCTTGTACTTAAGTCGGCATTGTGCCTTTTGTATTTAATTCCCATGCAATTTTAGTGTTTCATTGACAATATGAAGGTCAGAGGGATACAGTGAACCTGAAGTGAAGCATCGGAATCTATAACTAGTGTCACAGGAATGCTTCAAAGCATAGACAGTAAGAAGAGTCCGTTTTCTTGTACTTAAGTCGGCATTGTGCGTTTTGTATTTAATTCCGATGCAATTTCTGTGTTTCATCGTCAATACGAAGGTCAGAGGGATACAGTAAACCTGAAGTGAAGCATCGGAATCTGTAACTAGTGTCACAGGAATGGTTCAAACATAGACAGTAAGAAGAGTCAGTTTTCTTGTACTTAATTCGGCATTGTGCCTTTTGTATTTAATTCCGATGTAATTTCAGTGTTTCATCGTCAATAAGTAGGTCAGAGGGATACAGTAAACCTGAAGTGAAGCATCGTAATCTAAGTCAGTTTTCTTGTACATAAGTCGGCATTGTGCCTTTTGTATTTAATTCCGATGCAATTTCAGTGTCTCAACGTCAATAAGACGTTCAGAGGGATACACTAAGCCTGAAGTGAACATCGGAATCTATAACTAGTGTCACAGGAATGGTTCAAAACATAGACAGTAAGAAGAGTCAGTTTTCCTGTGCTTAAGTCGGCATTGTGCCTTTTGTATTTAATTCCGATGCAATTTCAGTGTCTCAACGTCAATGAGAAGGTCAGAGGGATACAGTAAACCTGTAGTGAAGCATCGGAATCTATAACTAGTGTCACAGGAATGGTTCAAAACATAGACAGTAAGAAGAGTCAGTTATCTTGTACTTAAGTCGGCGTTGTACCGTTGTACCTTTTGTATTTAATTCCGACGCAAGTTCTGTGTTTCATCGTCAATAAGAAGGTCAGAGGTATACAGTAAACCTGAAGTGAAGCATCGGAATCTATAACTAGTGTCACAGGAATGGTTCATAACATAGACAGTAAGAAGGGTCAGTATTCTTGTACTTAAGTCGGCATTGTGCCTTTTGTATTTAATTCCGATGCAATTTCTGTGTTTCATCGTCAATAAGAAGGTCAGAGGGATACAGTAAACCTGAAGTGAAGCATCGGAATCTATTACTAGTCCCACAGGAGTGGTTCAAACAAAGACAGTAAGAAGAGTCAGTTTTCTTGTACGTAAGTCGGCATTGTGCTTTTTATATTAATTCCGATGCAATTTCTGTGTTTCATCGTCAATACGAAGGTCAGAGGGATACAGTAAACCTGAAGTGAAGCATCGGAATCTATAACTAGTGTCACAGGAATGGCTCAAACATAGAGAGTAAGAAGAGTCAGTTTTCTTGTACATAAGTCGGCATTGTGACTTTTGTATTTAATTCCGATGCAATTTCTGTGTTTCATCGTCAATTAGAAGGTCAGAGGGATACAGTAAACCTGAAGTGAAGCATCGGAATCTATTACTAGTGTCACAGGAATGGTTCACAACATAGACAGTAAGAAGAGTCAGTTTTCTTGTACTTAAGTCGGCGTTGTGCCTTTTGTATTTAATTCCGATGCAAGTTCTGTGTTTCATCGTCAGTAAGAAGGTCAGAGGTATACAGTAAACCTGCGGTGAAGCATCGGACTCTATAACTAGTGTCACAGGAATGGTTCTAACATAGACAGTAAGAGGAGTCAGTTTTCTTGTACTTAAGTCGGCATTGTGCCTTTTGTATTTAATTCCGATGCAATTTTAGTGTTTCATCGTCAATATGAAGGTCAGAGGGATACAGTGAACCTGAAGTGAAGCATCGGAATCTATAACTAGTGTCACAGGAATGCTTCAAAACATAGACAGTAAGAAGAGTCAGTTTTCTTGTACTTAAGTCGGCATTGTGCCTTTGCTATTTAATTTCGATGCAATTTCTGTGTTTCATCGTCAATAAGAAGGTCAGAGGGGTACAGTAAACCTGAAGTGAAGCATCGGAATCTATAACTAGTGTCACAGGAATGGTTCATAACATAGACAGTAAGAAGGGTCACTATTCTTGTACTTAAGTCGGCATTGTGCGTTTTGTATTTAATTCCGATGCAATTTATGTGTTTCATCGTCAATAAGAAGGTCAGAGTGATACAGTAAACCTGAAGTGAAGCATCGGAATCTATAACTAGTGCCACAGGAATCGTTCAAAACATAGACAGTAAGAAGAGTCAGTATTCTTGTACTTAAGTCGGCATTGTGCTTTTTGTATTTAAGTCCGATGCAATTTCTGTGTTTCATCGTCAATACGAAGGTCAGAGGGATACAGTAAACCTGAAGTGAAGCATCGGAATCTATAACTAGTGTCACAGGAATGGTTCAAACATAGACAGTAAGAAGAGTCAGTTTTCTTGTACTTAATTCGGCATTGTGCCTTTTGTATTTAATTCCGATGTAATTTCAGTGTTTCATCGTCAATAAGTAGGTCAGAGGGATACAGTAAACCTGAAGTGAAGCATCGGAATCTATAACTAGTGTCACAGGAATTGTTCAAAACATAGACAGTAAGAAGAGTCAGTTTTCTTGTACATAAGTCGGCATTGTGACTTTTGTATTTAAATCCGATGCAATTTCTGTGTTTCATCGTCAATAAGATGGTCAGAGGGATACAGTAAACCTGAAGTGAAGCATCGGAATCTATAACTAGTGTCACTTGAATGGTTCAAATCATAGGCAGTAAGAAGAGTCAGTTTTCTTGTACTTAAGCCGGCATTGTGCCTTTTGTATTTAATTCCGATGCAATTTCTGTGTTTCATTGTCAATAAGAAGGTCAGAGGGATACAGTAAACCTGTAGTGAAGCATCGGAATCTATAACTAGTGTCACAGGAATGGTTCAAAACATAGACAGTAAGAAGAGTCAGTTTTCCTGTGCTTAAGTCGGCATTGTGCCTTTTGTATTTAATTCCGATGCAATTTCTGTGTTTCATCGTCAATAAGATGGTCAGTGGGATACAGAAAACCTGAAGTGAAGCATCGTAATCTATAACTAGTGTCACAGGAATGGTTCAAAACATAGACAGTAAGAGGAGTCAGTTCTCTTGTACTTAAGTTGGCATTGTGCCTTCTGTATTTAATTACGATGCAATTTCAGTGTTTCATCGTCAATATGAAAGTCAAAGGGATACAGTGAACCTGAAGTGAAGCATCGGAATCTATAACTAGTGTCACAGGAATGCTTCAAAACATAGACAGTAAGAAGAGTCAGTTTTCTTGTACTTAAGTTGGCATTGTGCCTTTTGTATTTAATTCCGATGCAATTTCTGTGTTTCATCGTCAATAAGACGGTCAGAGGGATACAGTAAACCTGAAGTGAAGCATCGGAATCTATAACTAGTGTCACAGGAATGGTTCATAACATAGACAGTAAGAAGGGTCACTATTCTTGTACTTACGTCGGCATTGTGCCTTTTGTATTTAATTATGATGCAATTTCTGTGTTTCATCGTCAATAAGTAGGTCAGAGGGATACAGTAAACCTGAAGTGAAGCATCGGAATCTATAACTAGTGTCACATGAATGGTTCAAACATAGCCAGTAAGAAGAGTCAGTTTTCTTGTACATAAGTCGGCATTGTGACTTTTGTATTTAATTCCGATGCAATTTCTGTGTTTCATCGTCAATAAGAAGGTCAGATTGATACAGTAAACCTGAAATGAAGCATCGGAATCTGTAACCAGTGTCTTATGAATGGTTTAAATCATAGACAGTAAGAAGAGTCAGTTTTCTTGTACTTAAGTCGGCATTGTGCCTTTTGTATTTAATTCCGATGCAATTTCTGCGTTTCATCGTCAATAAGATGGTCAGAGGGATACAGTAAACCTAAAGTGAAGTATCGGAATCTATAACTAGTGTCACAGGAATGGTTCAAAACATAGACAGTAAGAAGAGTCAGTTTTCCTGTACTTAAGTCGGCATTGTGCCTTTTGTATTTAATTTCTATGCAATTTCAGTGTCTCAACGTCAATAAGAAGTTCAGAGGGATACAGTAAGCCTGAAGTGAACATCGGAATCTATAACTAGTGTCACAGGAATGGTTCAAAACATAGACAGTAAGAAGAGTTAGTTTTCTTGTACTTAAGCCGGCGTTGTACCGTTGTACCTTTTGTATTTAATTCCGATGCAAGTTCTGTGTTTCGTCGTCAATAAGAAGGTCAGAGGTATACAGTAAACCTGAAGTGAAGCATCGGAATCTATAACTAGTGTCACAGGAATGGTTCATAACATAGACAGTAAGAAGGGTCAGTATTCTTGTACTTAAGTCGGCATTGTGCCTTTTGTATTTAATTCCGATGCAATTTCTGTGTTTCATCGTCAATAAGAAGGTCAGAGGGATACAGTAAACCTGAAGTGAAGCATCGGAATCTATAACTAGTGCCACAGGAATGGTTCAAAACAAAGACAGTAAGAAGAGTCAGTTTTCTTGTACTTAAGTCGGCATTCTGCTTTTTGTATATAATTCCGATGCAATTTCAGTGTTTCATCGTCAATAAGAGGGTCAGAACGATACAGTGAACCTGAAGTGAAGCATCGGAATCTATAACTAGTGTCACACGAATGGATCAAAACATAGACAGTAAGAAGAGTCAGTTTTCTTCTACTTAAGTCGGCATTTTGCCTTTTGTATTTAATTCCGATGCAATTTCTGCGTTTCATCGTCAATATGAAGGTCAGAGGGATATAGTAAACCTGAAGTGAAGCATCGGAATCTATAACTAGTGTCACAGGAATGGTTCAAACATAGACAGTAAGAAGATTCAGTTTTCTTGCACTTAAGTCGGCATTGTGCCTTATGTATTTAATTCCGATGCAATTTCTGTGTCTCATCGTCAATAAGAAGGTCAGAGGGATACAGTAAACGTGAAGTGAAGCATCGGAATCTATAACTAGTGCCACAGGAATGGTTCAAAACAAAGACAGTAAGAAGAGTCAGTTTTCGTGTACTTAAGTCGGCATTGTGCTTTTTGTATTAATTCCGATGCAATTTCTGTGTTTCATCGTCAATACGAAGGTCAGAGGGATACAGTAAACCTGAAGTGAAGCATCGGAATCTATAACTAGTGTCACAGGAATGGTTCAAACATAGTCAGTAAGAAGAAGCAGTTTTCTTGTACTTAAGTCGGCATTGTGCCTTTTGTATTTAATTCCGATGCAATTTCTGTGTTTCATCGTCAATAAGTAGGTCAGAGGGATACAGTAAACCAAAAGTGAAGCATCGGAATCTGTAACTAGTGTCACATGAATGGTTCAAACATAGCCAGTAAGAAGAGTCAGTTTTCTTGTACATAAGTATGCATTGTGACTTTTGTATTTAATTCCGATGCAATTTCTGTGTTTCATCGTCAATAAGAAGGTCAGAGAGATACAGTAAACCTAAAGTGAAGCATCGGAATCTATAACTAGTGTCACAGGAATGGTTCATAACATAGACAGTAAGGAGGGTCAGAATTCTTGTACTTAAATCGGCATAGTGCCTTTTGTATTTAATTCCGATGCAATTTCTGTGTTTCATCGTCAATACGAAGGTCAGAGGGATACAGTAAACCTGAAGTGAAGCATCGGAATCTATAACTAGTGCCACAGGAATGGTGCAAAACAAAGACAGTAAGAAGAGTCAGTTTTCTTGTACTTAAGTCGTCATTGTGCTTTTTGTATTTAATTCCGATGCAATTTCTGTGTTTCATCGTCAATACGAAGGTCAGAGGGATACAGTAAACCTGAAGTGAAGCATCGGAATCTATAACTAGTGTCACAGGAATGGTTCAAACACAGACCGTAAGAAGAGTCAGTTTTCTTGTACTTAAGTCGGCATTGTGCCTTTTGTATTTAATTCCGATGCAATTTCTGTGTTTCATCGTCAATAAGAAGGTCAGAGGGATGCAGTAATTCTGAAGTGAAGCATCGGAATCTATAACTAGTGTCACAGGAATGGTTCAAAACATAGACTGTAAGAAGAGTCAGTTTTTTTGTACTTAAGTCGGCATTGTGCCTTTTGTATTTAATTCCGAAGCAATTTCCATGTTTCATCGTCAATAAGAAGGTCAGAGGGATACAGTAAACCTGAAGTGAAGCTTCGGAATCTATAACTAGTGTCACAGGAATGGTTCAAAACATAGACAGTAGGAAGAGTCAGTTTTTTTGTACTTAAGTCGGCATTTTGCCTTTTGTATTTAATTCCGATGCAATTTCTGTGTATCATCGTCAATAAGAAGGTCAGAGGGATACAGTAAACCTGAAGTGAAGCATCGGAATCTATAACTAGTGTCACAGGAATGGTTCGAACATAGACAGTAAGAAGAGTCAGTTTTCTTGCACTTAAGTCGGCATTGTGCCTTTTGTATTTAATTCCGATGCAATTTCTGTGTTTCATCGTCAATAAGAAGGTCAGAGGGATACAGTAAACCTGAACTGAAGCACCCGAATCTATAACTAGTGTCACGTGAATGGTTCAAATCATAGACAGTAAGAAGAGTCAGTTTTCTTGTACTTAAGTCGGCATTGTGCATTTTGTATTTAATTCAGATGCAATTTCTGTGTTTCATCGTCAATAGGAAGGTCAGAGGGATACAGGAAACCTGAAGTGAAGCATCGGAATCTATAACTAGTGTCACAGGAATGGTTCAAAACATAGACAGTCAGAAGAGTCAGTTATCTTGTACTTAAGTCCGCATTGTGCCTTTTGTATTTAATTCCGATGAAATTTCTGTGTTTCATCGTCAATAAGAAGGTCAGAGGGATACAGTAAAAATGAAGTGAAGCATCGGAATCTATAACTAGTGTCACAGGAATGGTTCAAACATAGACAGTAAGAAGATTCAGTTTTCTTGCACTTAAGTCGGCATTGTGCCTTTTGTATTTAATTCCGATGCAATTTCTGTGTCTCATCGTCAATAAGAAGGTCAGAGGGATACAGTAAACCTGAAGTGAAGCATCGGAATCTATAACTAGTGCCACAGGAATGGTTCAAAACAGAGACAGTAAGAAGAGTCAGGTTTCTTGTACTTAAGTCGGCATTGTGCTTTTTGTATTAATTCCGATGCAATTTCTGTGTTTCATCGTCAATACGAAGGTCAGAGGGATACAGTAAACCTGAAGTGAAGCATCGGAATCTATAACTAGTGTCACAGGAATGGTTCAAACATAGACAGTAAGAAGAAGCAGTTTTCTTGTACTTAAGTCGGCATTGTGCCTTTTGTATTTAATTCCGATGCAATTTCTGTGTTTCATCGTCAATAAGTAGGTCAGAGGGATACAGTAAACCAAAAGTGAAGCATCGGAATCTGTAACTAGTGTCACATGAATGGTTCAAACATAGCCAGTAAGAAGAGTCAGTTTTCTTGTACATAAGTCGGCATTGTGACTTTTGTACTTAATTCCGATGCAATTTCTGTGTTTCATCGTCAATAAGAAGGTCAGAGGGATACAGTAAACCTAAGGTGAAGCATCGGAATCTATAACTAGTGTCACAGGAATGGTTCATAGCATAGACAGTAAGAAGGGTCAGAATTCTTGTACTTAAATCGGCATAGTGCCTTTTGTATTTAATTCCGATGCAATTTCTGTGTTTCATCGTCAATACGAAGGTCAGAGGGATACAGTAAACCTGAAGTGAAGCATCGGAATCTATAACTACTGCCACAGGAATGGTGCAAAACAAAGACAGTAAGAAGAGTCAGTTTTCTTGTACTTAAGTCGTCATTGTGCATTTTGTATTTAATTCCGATGCAATCTCTGTGTTTCATCGTCAATACGAAGGTCAGAGGGATACAGTAAACCTGAAGTGAAGCGTCGGAATCTATAACTATTGTCACAGGAATGGTTCAAACACAGACCGTAAGAAGAGTCAGTGTTCTTGTACTTAAGTCGGCATTGTGCCTTTTGTATTTAATTCCGATGCAATTTCTGTGTTTCATCGTCAATAAGAAGGTCAGAGGGATGCAGTAATTCTGAAGTGAAGCATCGGAATCTATAACTAGTGTCACAGGAATGGTTCAAAACATAGACTGTAAGAAGAGTCAGTTTTTTTGTACTTAAGTCGGCATTGTGCCTTTTGTATTTAATTCCGAAGCAATTTCCATGTTTCATCGTCAATAAGAAGGTCAGAGGGATACAGTAAACCTGAAGTGAAGCTTCGGAATCTGTAACTAGTGTCACAGGAATGGTTCAAACACAGACCGTAAGAAGAGTCAGTGTTCTTGTACTTAAGTCCGCATTGTGCCTTTTGTATTTAATTCCGATGAAATTTCTGTGTTTCATCGTCAATAAGAAGGTCAGAGGGATACAGTAAAAATGAAGTGATGCATCGGAATCTATAACTACTGTCACATGAATGGTTCAAACATAGCCAGTAAGAAGAGTCAGTTTTCTTGTACATAAGTCGGCATTGTGACTTTTGTACTTAATTCCGATGCAATTTCTGTGTTTCATCGTCAATAAGAAGGTCAGAGGGATACAGTAAACCTAAAGTGAAGCATCGGAATCTATAACTAGTGTCACAGGAATGGTTCATAACATAGACAGTAAGAAGGGTCAGAATTCTTGTACTTAAATCGGCATAGTGCCTTTTGTATTTAATTCCGATGCAATTTCTGTGTTTCATCGTCAATACGAAGGTCAGAGGGATGCAGTAATTCTGAAGTGAAGCATCGGAATCTATAACTAGTGTCACAGGAATGGTTCAAAACATAGACTGTAAGAAGAGTCAGTTTTTTTGTACTTAAGTCGGCATTGTGCCTTTTGTATTTAATTCCGAAGCAATTTCCATGTTTCATCGTCAATAAAAAGGTCAGAGGGATACAGTAAACCTGAAGTGAAGCTTCGGAAATATAACTAGTGTCACAGGAATGGTTCAAAACATAGACAGTAAGAAGAGTCAGTTTTTTTGTACTTAAGTCGGCATTTTGCCTTTTGTAATTAATTCCGATGCAATTTCTGTGTATCATCGTCAATAAGAAGGTCAGAGGGATACAGTAAACCTGAAGTGAAGCATCGGAATCTATAACTAGTGTCACAGGAATGGTTCGAACATAGACAGTAAGAAGAGTCAGTTTTCTTGCACTTAAGTCGGCATTGTGCCTTTTGTATTTAATTCCGATGCAATTTCTGTGTTTCATCGTCAATAAGAAGGTCAGAGGGATACAGTAAACCTGAACTGAAGCACCCGAATCTATAACTAGTGTCACATGAATGGTTCAAATCATAGACAGTAAGAAGAGTCAGTTTTCTTGTACTTAAGTCGGCATTGTGCCTTTTGTATTTAATTCAGATGCAATTTCTGTGTTTCATCGTCAATAGGAAGGTCAGAGGGTTACAGGAAACCTGAAGTGATGCATCGGAATCTATAACTAGTGTCACAGGAATGGTTCAAAACATAGACAGTAAGAAGAGTCAGTTTTCCTGTACTTAAGTCGGCATTGTGCCTTTTGTGTTTAATTCCGATGCAATTTCTGTGTTTGATCGTCAATAAGAAGGTCAGAGGGATACAGTAAACCTGAAGTGAAGCATCGTAATCTATAACTAGTGTCACAGGAATGGTTCAAAACATAGACAGTAAGAGGAGTCAGTTCTCTTGTACTTAAGTCGGCATTGTGCCTTTTGTATATAATTCCGAAGCAATTTCAGTGTTTCATCGTCAATAAGAGGGTCAGAACGATACAGTGAACCTGAAGTGAAGCATCGGAATCAATAACTAGTGTCACAGGAATTGATCAAAACATAGACAGTAAGAAGATTCAGTTTTCTTCTACTTAAGTCGGCATTTTGCCTTTTGTATTTAATTCCTATGCAATTTCTGCGTTTCATCGTCAATAAGAAGGTCAGAGGGATATAGTAAACCTGAAGTGAAGCATCGGAATCTATAACTAGTGTCGCAGGAATGGTTCAAACATAGAGAGTATGAAGATTCAGTTTTCTTGCACTTAAGTCGGCATTGTGCCTTTTGTATTTAATTCCGATGCAATTTCTGTGTTTCATCGTCAATAGGAAGGTCAGAGGGATACAGGAAACCTGAAGTGAAGCATCGGAATCTATAACTAGTGTCACAGGAATGGTTCAAAACATAGACAGTCAGAAGAGTCAGTTATCTTGTACTTAAGTCCGCATTGTGCCTTTTGTATTTAATTCCGATGAAATTTCTGTGTTTCATCGTCAATAAGAAGGTCAGAGGGATACAGTAAAAATGAAGTGAAGCATCGGAATCTATAACTAGTGTCACAGGAATGGTTCAAACATAGACAGTAAGAAGATTCAGTTTTCTTGCACTTAAGTCGGCATTGTGCCTTTTGTATTTAATTCCGATGCAATTTCTGTGTCTCATCGTCAATAAGAAGGTCAGAGGGATACAGTAAACCTGAAGTGAAGCATCGGAATCTATAACTAGTGCCACAGGAATGGTTCAAAACAGAGACAGTAAGAAGAGTCAGGTTTCTTGTACTTAAGTCGGCATTGTGCTTTTTGTATTAATTCCGATGCAATTTCTGTGTTTCATCGTCAATACGAAGGTCAGAGGGATACAGTAAACCTGAAGTGAAGCATCGGAATCTATAACTAGTGTCACAGGAATGGTTCAAACATAGACAGTAAGAAGAAGCAGTTTTCTTGTACTTAAGTCGGCATTGTGCCTTTTGTATTTAATTCCGATGCAATTTCTGTGTTTCATCGTCAATAAGTAGGTCAGAGGGATACAGTAAACCAAAAGTGAAGCATCGGAATCTGTAACTAGTGTCACATGAATGGTTCAAACATAGCCAGTAAGAAGAGTCAGTTTTCTTGTACATAAGTCGGCATTGTGACTTTTGTACTTAATTCCGATGCAATTTCTGTGTTTCATCGTCAATAAGAAGGTCAGAGGGATACAGTAAACCTAAGGTGAAGCATCGGAATCTATAACTAGTGTCACAGGAATGGTTCATAGCATAGACAGTAAGAAGGGTCAGAATTCTTGTACTTAAATCGGCATAGTGCCTTTTGTATTTAATTCCGATGCAATTTCTGTGTTTCATCGTCAATACGAAGGTCAGAGGGATACAGTAAACCTGAAGTGAAGCATCGGAATCTATAACTAGTGCCACAGGAATGGTGCAAAACAAAGACAGTAAGAAGAGTCAGTTTTCTTGTACTTAAGTCGTCATTGTGCATTTTGTATTTAATTCCGATGCAATCTCTGTGTTTCATCGTCAATACGAAGGTCAGAGGGATACAGTAAACCTGAAGTGAAGCGTCGGAATCTATAACTATTGTCACAGGAATGGTTCAAACACAGACCGTAAGAAGAGTCAGTGTTCTTGTACTTAAGTCGGCATTGTGCCTTTTGTATTTAATTCCGATGCAATTTCTGTGTTTCATCGTCAATAAGAAGGTCAGAGGGATGCAGTAATTCTGAAGTGAAGCATCGGAATCTATAACTAGTGTCACAGGAATGGTTCAAAACATAGACTGTAAGAAGAGTCAGTTTTTTTGTACTTAAGTCGGCATTGTGCCTTTTGTATTTAATTCCGAAGCAATTTCCATGTTTCATCGTCAATAAGAAGGTCAGAGGGATACAGTAAACCTGAAGTGAAGCTTCGGAATCTGTAACTAGTGTCACAGGAATGGTTCAAACACAGACCGTAAGAAGAGTCAGTGTTCTTGTACTTAAGTCCGCATTGTGCCTTTTGTATTTAATTCCGATGAAATTTCTGTGTTTCATCG
Source organism: Schistocerca americana (assembly GCF_021461395.2). Classification (NCBI taxonomy): domain Eukaryota; kingdom Metazoa; phylum Arthropoda; class Insecta; order Orthoptera; family Acrididae; genus Schistocerca; species Schistocerca americana. Next base: position 6,202,335 of record NC_060121.1, on the reverse strand, counting down.
TCAATAAGAAGGTCAGAGGGATACAGTAAAAATGAAGTGATGCATCGGAATCTATAACTACTGTCACATGAATGGTTCAAACATAGCCAGTAAGAAGAGTCAGTTTTCTTGTACATAAGTCGGCATTGTGACTTTTGTACTTAATTCCGATGCAATTTCTGTGTTTCATCGTCAATAAGAAGGTCAGAGGGATACAGTAAACCTAAAGTGAAGCATCGGAATCTATAACTAGTGTCACAGGAATGGTTCATAACATAGACAGTAAGAAGGGTCAGAATTCTTGTACTTAAATCGGCATAGTGCCTTTTGTATTTAATTCCGATGCAATTTCTGTGTTTCATCGTCAATACGAAGGTCAGAGGGATGCAGTAATTCTGAAGTGAAGCATCGGAATCTATAACTAGTGTCACAGGAATGGTTCAAAACATAGACTGTAAGAAGAGTCAGTTTTTTTGTACTTAAGTCGGCATTGTGCCTTTTGTATTTAATTCCGAAGCAATTTCCATGTTTCATCGTCAATAAAAAGGTCAGAGGGATACAGTAAACCTGAAGTGAAGCTTCGGAAATATAACTAGTGTCACAGGAATGGTTCAAAACATAGACAGTAAGAAGAGTCAGTTTTTTTGTACTTAAGTCGGCATTTTGCCTTTTGTAATTAATTCCGATGCAATTTCTGTGTATCATCGTCAATAAGAAGGTCAGAGGGATACAGTAAACCTGAAGTGAAGCATCGGAATCTATAACTAGTGTCACAGGAATGGTTCGAACATAGACAGTAAGAAGAGTCAGTTTTCTTGCACTTAAGTCGGCATTGTGCCTTTTGTATTTAATTCCGATGCAATTTCTGTGTTTCATCGTCAATAAGAAGGTCAGAGGGATACAGTAAACCTGAACTGAAGCACCCGAATCTATAACTAGTGTCACATGAATGGTTCAAATCATAGACAGTAAGAAGAGTCAGTTTTCTTGTACTTAAGTCGGCATTGTGCCTTTTGTATTTAATTCAGATGCAATTTCTGTGTTTCATCGTCAATAGGAAGGTCAGAGGGTTACAGGAAACCTGAAGTGATGCATCGGAATCTATAACTAGTGTCACAGGAATGGTTCAAAACATAGACAGTAAGAAGAGTCAGTTTTCCTGTACTTAAGTCGGCATTGTGCCTTTTGTGTTTAATTCCGATGCAATTTCTGTGTTTGATCGTCAATAAGAAGGTCAGAGGGATACAGTAAACCTGAAGTGAAGCATCGTAATCTATAACTAGTGTCACAGGAATGGTTCAAAACATAGACAGTAAGAGGAGTCAGTTCTCTTGTACTTAAGTCGGCATTGTGCCTTTTGTATATAATTCCGAAGCAATTTCAGTGTTTCATCGTCAATAAGAGGGTCAGAACGATACAGTGAACCTGAAGTGAAGCATCGGAATCAATAACTAGTGTCACAGGAATTGATCAAAACATAGACAGTAAGAAGATTCAGTTTTCTTCTACTTAAGTCGGCATTTTGCCTTTTGTATTTAATTCCTATGCAATTTCTGCGTTTCATCGTCAATAAGAAGGTCAGAGGGATATAGTAAACCTGAAGTGAAGCATCGGAATCTATAACTAGTGTCGCAGGAATGGTTCAAACATAGAGAGTATGAAGATTCAGTTTTCTTGCACTTAAGTCGGCATTGTGCCTTTTGTATTTAATTCCGATGCAATTTCTGTGTTTCATCGTCAATAAGTAGGTCAGAGGGATACAGTAAACCTAAAGTGAAGCATCGGAATCTGTAACTAGTGTCACATGAATGGTTCAAACATAGCCAGTAAGAAGAGTCAGTTTTCTTGTACATAAGTCGGCATTGTGACTTTTGTATTTAATTCCGATGCAATTTCTGTGTTTCATCGTCAATAAGAAGGTCAGAGGGATACAGTAAACCTAAAGTGATGCATCGGAATCTATAACTAGTGTCAGAGGAATGGTTCATAACATAGACAGTAAGAAGGGTCAGTATTCTTGTACTTAAGTCGGCATAGTGCCTTTTGTATTTAATTCCGATGCAATTTCTGTGTTTCATCGTCAATAAGAAGGTCAGAGGGATACAGTAAACCTGAAGTGAAGCATCGGAATCTATAACTAGTGCCACAGGAATGGTTCAAAACAAAGACAGTAAGAAGAGTCAGTTTTCTTGTAATTAAGTCGGCATTGTGCGTTTTGTATTAATTCCGATGCAATTTCTGTGTTTCATCGTCAATACGAAGGTCAGAGGGATACAGTAAACCTGATGTGAAGCATCGGAATCTATGACTAGTGTCACAGGAATGGTTCAAACATAGACAGTAAGAAGAAGCAGTTTTCTTGTACTTAAGTCGGCATTGTGCCTTTTGTATTTAATTCCGATGCAATTTCTGTGTTTCATCGTCAATAAGTAGGTCAGAGGGATACAGTAAACCTAAAGTGAAGCATCGGAATCTGTAACTAGTGTCTTATGAATGGTTCAAACATAGCCAGTAAGAAGAGTCAGTTTTCTTGTACATAAGTCGGCATTGTGACTTTTGTATTTAATTCCGATGCAATTTCTGTGTTTCATCGTCAATAAGAAGGTCAGAGGGATACAGTAAACCTAAAGTGAAGCATCGGAATCTATAACTAGTGTCACAGGAATGGATCAAAACATAGACAGTAAGAAGAGTCAGTTTTCTTCTACTTAAGTCGGCATTTTGCCTTTTGTATTTAATTCCGATGCAATTTCTGCGTTTCATCGTCAATAAGAAGGTCAGAGGGATATAGTAAACCTTAAGTGAAGCATCGGAATCTATAACTAGTGTCACAGGAATGGTTCAAACATAGACAGTAAGAAGATTCAGTTTTCTTGCACTTAAGTCGGCATTTTGCCTTTTGTATATAATTCCGATGCAATTTCTGTGTTTCATCGTCAATAAGAAGGTCAGAGGGATACAGTAAACCTGAAGTGAAGCATCGGAATCTATAACTAGCGCCACAGGAATGGTTCAAATCGAAGACAGTAAGAAGAGTGAGTTTTCTTGTACTTAAGTCGGCATTGTGCTTTTTGTATTAATTCCGATGCAATTTCTGTGTTTCATCGTCAATACGAAGGTCAGAGGGGTACAGTAAACCTGAAGAGAAGCATCGGAATCTATATCTAGTGTCACAGGAATGGTTCAAACGTAGACAGTAAGAAGAAGCAGTTTTCTTGTACTTAAGTCGGCATTGTGCCTTTTGTATTTAATTCCGATGCAATTTCTGTGTTTCATCGTCAATAAGTAGGTCAGAGGGATACAGTAAACCTAAAGTGAAGCATCGGAATCTGTAACTAGTGTCACATGAATGGTTCAAACATAGCCAGTAAGAAGAGTCAGTTTTCTTGTACATAAGTCGGCATTGTGACTTTTGTATTTAATTCCGATGCAATTTCTGTGTTTCATCGTCAATAAGAAGGTCAGAGGGATACAGTAAACCTAAAGTGATGCATCGGAATCTATAACTAGTGTCACAGGAATGGTTCATAACATAGACAGTAAGAAGGGTCAGTATTCTTGTACTTAAGTGGGCATAGTGCCTTTTGTATTTAATTCCGATGCAATTTCTGTGTTTCATCGTCAATAAGAAGGTCAGAGGAATACAGTAAACCTGAAGCAAAGCATCGGAATCTATAACTAGTGCCACAGGAATGGTGCAAAACAAAGACAGTAAGAAGAGTCAGTTTTTTTGTACTTAAGTCGGCATTGTGCCTTTTGTATTTAATTCCGAAGCAATTTCCATGTTTCATCGTCAATAAGAAGGTCAGAGGGATACAGTAATCCTGAAGTGAAGCTTCGGAATCTATAACTAGTGTCACAGGACTGGTTCAAAACATAGACAGTAAGAAGAGTCAGTTTTCTTGTACTTAAGTCGGCATTTTGCCTTTTGTATTTAATTCCGATGCAATTTCTGTGTTTCATCGTCAATACGAAGGTCAGAGGGATACAGTAAACCTGAAGTGAAGCATCGGAATCTATAACTAGTGTCACAGGAATGGTTCAAACATAGACAGTAAGAAGAGTCAGTTTTCTTGCACTTAAGTCGGCATTGTGCCTTTTGTATTTAATTCCGATACAATTTCTGTGTTTCATCGTCAATAAGAAGGTAAGAGGGATACAGTAAACCTGAAGTGAAGCATCGGAATCTATAACTTGTATCACATCAATGGTTCAAACATAGGCAGTAAGAAGAGTCAGTTTTCTTGTACATAAGTCGACATTGTGCCTTTTGTATTTAATTCCGATGCAATTTCAGTGTTTCAACGACAATAAAAAGGTCACAGGGATACAGTGAACCTGAAATGAAGCATCGGAATCCATAACTAGTGTCACAGGAATGGTTCAAAACTTAGACAGTAAGATGAGTCAGTATTCTTGTACTTAAGTCGGCATTGTGAATTTTGTATTTAATTCCAATGCAGTTTCTGTGTTTCATCGTCAATAAGAACGTCAGAGGGATACAGTAAACCTGACGTGAAGCATCGGAATCTATATCTAGTGTCACAGTAATGGTTCAAAACATAGACAGTAAGAAGAGTCAGTTTTCTTGTACTTAAGTCGGCATTGTGCCTTTTGTATTTAGTTCCGATGCTATTTCTGTGTTTCATCGTCAATAAGAAGGTCAGAGGGATACAGTAAACCTGAAGTGAAGCATCGGAATCTATAACTAGTGTCACAGGAATGGTTCAAAACATAGACAGTAAGAAGAGTCAGTTTTCTTGTACTTAAGTCGCCATTGTGCTTTTTGTATTTAATTCCGATGCAATTTCTGTGTTTCATCGTCAACAAGAAGGTCTGAGGGATACAGTAAACCTAGAGTAAAGCATCGGAATCTATAACTAGTGTCACGTGAATGGTTTAAAACATAGACAGTAAGAAGCGCCAGATTTCTTGTACTTAAATCGGCATTGTGCCATTTGTATTTAATTCCGATGCAATTTCTGTGTTTCAGCGTCAATATGAAGGTCAGAGGGATATAGTGAACCTGAAGTGACGCATCGGAATCTATAACTAGTATCATAGGAATGCTTCAAAACATAGACAGTAAGAAGAGTCAGTTTTCTTGTACTTAAGTCGGCATTGTGCCTTTTGTATTTAATTACGATGCAATTTCTGTGTTTCATCGTCAATAAGAGGGTCAGAGGGATACAGTAAACCTGAAGTGAAGCATGGGAATCTATAACTAGTGTCACAGGAATGGTTCATAACATGGGCAGTAAGAAGGGTCAGTATTCTTGAACTTAAGTCGGCATTGTGCATTTTGTAATTAATTCCGATGCAATTTCTGTGTTTCATCGTCAATCAGAAGGTCAGAGGGATACAGTAAACCTGAAGTGAAGCATCGGAATCTATAACTAGTGCCACAGGAATGGTGCAAAACATAGACAGTAAGAAGAGTCAATTTCTTGTACTTAAGTCGGCATTGTGCTTTTTGTATTTAATTCCGAAGCAATTTCTGTGTTTCATCGTAAATACGAAGGTCAGAGGGATACAGTAAACCTGAAGTGAAGCATCGGAATGTATAACTAGTGTCACAGGAATGGTTCAAACATAGAAAGTGAGAAGAGTCAGTTTTCTTGTACTTAAGTCGGCATTGTGCCTTTTGTATTTAATTCCGATGCAATTTCTGTGTTTCATCGTCAATAAGTAGGTCAGAGGGATACAGTAAACCTGAAGTGAAGCATCGGAATCTGTAACTAGTGTCACATGAATGGTTCAAACATAGCCAGTAAGAAGAGTCAGTTTTCTTGCACATAAGTCGGCATTGTGACTTTTGTATTTAATTTCTGTGTTTCATCGTCAATAAGAAGGTCAGAGGGATACAGTAAACCTGAAGTGAAGCATCGGAATCTATAACTAGTGTCACATGAATGGTTCAAATCATAGACAGTAAGAAGTCTCAGTTTTCTTGTACTTAAGTCGACATTGTGCCTTTTGTATTTAATTCCGATGCAATTTCTGTGTTTTATCGTCAATAAGAAGGTCAGAGGGATACAGTAAACCTGAAGTGAACCATCGGAGTCTATAACTAGTGTCACATGAATGGTTCAAATCATAGACAGTAAGAAGACTCAGTTTTCTTGTACTTAAGTCGACATTGTGCCTTTTGTATTTAATTCCGATGCAATTTCAGTGTTTCATCGTCAATAAGAAGGTCGGAGGGATACAGTGAACCTGAAGTGAAGCATCGGATTCTATAACTAGGGTCACAGGAATGGTTTAAATCATAGTCAGTAAGAAGATTCAGTTTTCTTGTACTTAAGTCGGGATTGTGCCTTTTGTATTTAATTCCGATGCAATATCCGTGTTTCATCTTAAATAAGAAGGTCAGAGGGATACAGTAAACCTGAAGTGAAGCGTCGGAATCTATAACTAGTGTCACAGGAATGGTTCAAACATAGACAGTAAGAAGAGTCAGTTTTCTTGCACTTAAGTCGGCATTGTGCCTTTTGTATTTAATTCCGATGCAATTTCTGTGTTTCATCGTCAATAAGAAGGTAAGAGGGATACAGTAAACCTGAAGTGAAGCATCGGAATCTATAACTAGTATCTTATCAATGGTTCAAACATAGGCAGTAAGAAGAATCAGTTTTCTTGTACATAAGTCGACATTGTGCCTTTTGTATTTAATTCCGATGCAATTTCAGTGTTTCATCGACAATAAAAAGGTCAGAGGGATACAGTGAACCTGAAGTGAAGCATCGGAATCTATAACTAGTGTCACAGGAATGGTTCAAAACTTAGACAGTAAGAAGAGTCAGTATTCTTGTACTTAAGTCGGCATTGTGAATTTTGTATTTAATTCCGATGCAATTTCTGTGTTTCATCGTCAATCAGAAGGTCAGAGGGATACAGTAAACCTGAAGTGAAGCATCGGAATCTATAACTAGTGCCACAGGAATGGTTCAAAACATAGACAGTAAGAAGAGTCAGTTTTCTTGTAATTAAGTCGGCATTGTGCTTTTTGTATTTAATTCCGATGCAATTTCTGTGTTTCATCGTAAATACGAAGGTCAGAGGGATACAGTGAACCTGACGTGAAGCATCGGAATCTATAACTAGTGTCACAGGAATGGTTCAAACATAGAAAGTTAGAAGATTCAGTTTTCTTGTACTTAAGACGGCATTGTGCCTTTTGTATTTAATTCCGATGCAATTTCTGTGTTTCATCGTCAATAAGTAGGTCAGAGGGATACAGTAAACCTGAAGTGAAGCATCGGAATCTATAACTAGTGTCACATGAATGGTTCAAACATAGCCAGTAAGAAGAGTCAGTTTTCTTGTACATAAGTCGGCATTGTGACTTTTGTATTTAATTCCGATGCAATTTCTGTGTTTTATCGTCAATAAGAAGGTCAGAGGGATACAGTAAACCTGAAGTGAAGCATCGGAATCTATAACTAGTGTCACATGAATGGTTCAAATCATAGACAGTAAGAAGACTCAGTTTTCTTGTACTTAAGTCGACATTGTGCCTTTTGTATTTAATTCCGATGCAATTTCTGTGTTTCATCGTCAATACGAAGGTCAGAGGGATATAGTAAACCTCAAGTGAAGCATCGGAATCTATAACTAGTGTCACAGGAATGGTTCAAATCATATACAGTAAGAAGAGTCAGTTTTCCTGTACTTAAGTCGGCATTGTGCCTTTTGTATTTCATTCCGATGCAATTTCTGTGTTTCATCGTCAATTAGAAGGTCAGAGGGATACAGTAAACCTGAAGTGAAGCATCGTAATCTGTAACTAGTGTCACAGGAATGGTTCAAAACATAGACAGTAAGAGGTGTCAGTTTTCTTGTACTTAAGTCGGCATTGTGCCTTTTGTATTTAATTTCGATGCAATTTCAGTGTTTCATCGTCAATAAGAAGGTCGGAGGGATACAGTGAACCTGAAGTGAAGCATCGGATTCTATAACTAGGGTCACAGGAATGGTTCAAAACATAGACAGTAAGAAGAGTCAGTTTACTTGTACTTAAGTCGGCATTGTGCCTTTTGTATTTAATTCCGATGCAATATCCGTGTTTCATCTTAAATAAGAAGGTCAGAGGGATACAGTAAACCTGAAGTGAAGCGTCGGAATCTATAACTAGTGTCACAGGAATGGTTCAAACATAGACAGTAAGAAGAGTCAGTTTTCTTGCACTTAAGTCGGCATTGTGCCTTTTGTATTTAATTCCGATGCAATTTCTGTGTTTCAGCGTCAATAAGAAGGTCAGAGGGATACAGTAAACCAGAAGTCAAGCATCGGAATCTATTACTAGTGTCACAGGAATGGTTCACAACATAGACAGTAAGAAGAGTCAGTTTTCTTGTACTTAAGTCGGCATTGTGCCTTTTGTATTTAATTCCGATGCAATATCAGTGTTTCATCTTCAATAAGAAGGTCAGAGGGACACAGTAAACCTGAAGTGAAGCGTCGGAATCTATAACTAGTGTCACAGGAATGGTTCAAACATAGACAGTAAGATGATTCTGTTTTCTTGTACTTAAGTCGGCATTTTTCCTTTTCTTTTTAATTTCGATGCAATTTCTATATTTCATAGTCAATGAGAAGGTCAGAGGGATACAGTAAACCTGAAGTGAAGCATCGGAATCTATAATTAGTGTCACAGGAATGGATTAAAACGTAGACAGTAAGAAGAGTCAGTTTTCTTGTACTTAAGTCGCCATTGTGCTTTTTGTATTTATGTCCGATGCAATTTCTGTGTTTCATCGTCAACAAGAAGGTCTGAGGGATACATTAAACCTAGAGTAAAGCATCGGAATCTATAACTAGTGTCACGTGAATGGTTTAAAACATAGACAGTAAGAAGCGTCAGATTTCTTGTACTTAAATCGGCATTGTGCCATTTGTATTTAATTCCGATGCAATTTCTGTGTTTCAGCGTCAATAAGAAGGTCAGAGGGATACAGTAAACCTAAAGTCAAGCATCGGAATCTGTTACTAGTGTCACAGGAATGGTTCACAACATAGACAGTAAGAAGAGTCAGTTTTCTGGTACTTAAGTCGGCGTTGTGACTTTTGTATTTAATTCCGCTGCAAGTTCTGTGTTTCATCGTCAATAAGAAGGTCAGAGGTATACAGCAAACCTGAAGTGAAGCATCGGAATCTATAAATAGTGTCACAGGAATGGTTCTAACATAGACAGTAAGAGGAGTCAGTTTTCTTGTACTTATGTCGGCATTGTGCCTTTTGTATTTAATTCCGATGCAATTTCGGTGTTTCATCGTCAATATGAAGGTCAGAGGGATATAGTGAACCTGAAGTGACGCATCGGAATCTATAACTAGTATCATAGGAATGCTTCAAAACATAGACAGTAAGAAGAGCCAGTTTTCTTGTACTTAAGTCGGCATTGTGCGTTTTGTATTTAATTACGATGCAATTTCTGTGTTTCATCGTCAATAAGAGTATCAGAGGGATACAGTAAACCTGAAGTGAAGCATCGGAATCTATAACTAGTGTCACATGAATGGTTCAAATCATAGACAGTAAGAAGACTCAGTTTTCTTGTACTTATGTCGACATTGTGCCTTTTGTATTTAATTCCGATGCAATTTCGGTGTTTCATCGTCAATATGAAGGTCAGAGGGATATAGTGAACCTGAAGTGAAGCATCGGAATCTATAACTAGTGTCACAGGAATGGTTCAAAACTTAGACAGTAAGAAGAGTCAGTATTCTTGTACTTAAGTCGGCATTGTGAATTTTGTATTTAATTCCGATGCAACTTCTGTGTTTCATCGTCAATCAGAAGGTCAGAGGGATACAGTAAACCTGAAGTGAAGCATCGGAATCTATAACTACTGCCACAGGAATGGTTCAAAACATAGACAGTAAGAAGAGTCAGTTTTCTTGTACTTAAGTCGGCATTGTGCTTTTTGTATTTAATTCCGATGCAATTTCTGTGTTTCATCGTAAATACGAAGGTCAGAGGGATACAGTAAACCTGACGTGAAGCATCGGAATCTATAACTAGTGTCACAGGAATGGTTCAAACATAGAAAGTAAGAAGAGTCAGTTTTCTTGTACTTAAGTCGGCATTGTGCCTTTTGTATTTAATTCCGATGCTATTTCTGTGTTTCATCGTCAATAAGTAGGTCAGAGGGATACAGTAAACCTGAAGTGAAGCATCGGAATCTATAACTAGTGTCACATGAATGGTTCAAACATAGCCAGTAAGAAGAGTCAGTTTTCTTGTACATAAGTCGGCATTGTGACTTTTGTATTTAATTCCGATGCAATTTCTGTGTTTTATCGTCAATAAGAAGGTCAGAGGGATACAGTAAACCTGAAGTGAAGCATCGGAATCTATAACTAGTGTCACATGAATGGTTCAAATCATAGACAGTAAGAAGACTCAGTTTTCTTGTACTTAAGTCGACATTGTGCCTTTTGTATTTAATTCCGATACAATTTCTAGGTTTCATCGTCAATACGAAGGTCAGAGGGATACAGTAAACCTCAAGTGAAGCATCGGAATCTATAACTAGTGTCAGAGGAATGGTTCAAATCATATACAGTAAGAAGAGTCAGTTTTCCTGTATTTAAGTCGGCATTGTGCCTTTTGTATTTCATTCCGATGCAATTTCTGTGTTTCATCGTCAATTAGAAGGTCAGAGGGATACAGTAAACCTGAAGTGAAGCATCGTAATCTATAACTAGTATCTTATCAATGGTTCAAACATAGGCAGTAAGAAGAGTCAGTTTTCTTGTACATAAGTCGACATTGTGCCTTTTGTATTTAATTCCGATGCAATTTCAGTGTTTCATCGACAATAAAAAGGTCAGAGGGATACAGTGAACCTGAAGTGAAGCATCGGAATCTATATCTAGTGTCACAGGAATGGTTCAAAACTTAGACAGTAAGAAGAGTCAGTATTCTTGTACTTAAGTCGGCATTGTGAATTTTGTATTTAATTCCGATGCAACTTCTGTGTTTCATCGTCAATCAGAAGGTCAGAGGGATACAGTAAACCTGAAGTGAAGCATCGGAATCTATAACTAGTGCCACAGGAATGGTTCAAAACATAGACAGTAAGAAGAGTCAGTTTTCTTGTACTTAAGTCGGCATTGTGCTTTTTGTATTTAATTCCGATGCAATTTCTGTGTTTCATCGTAAATACGAAGGTCAGAGGGATACAGTAAACCTGACGTGAAGCATCGGAATCTATAACTAGTGTCACAGGAATGGTTCAAACATAGAAAGTAAGAAGAGTCAGTTTTCTTGTACTTAAGTCGGCATTGTGCCTTTTGTATTTAATTCCGATGCTATTTCTGTGTTTCATCGTCAATAAGTAGGTCAGAGGGATACAGTAAACCTGAAGTGAAGCATCGGAATCTATAACTAGTGTCACATGAATGGTTCAAACATAGCCAGTAAGAAGAGTCAGTTTTCTTGTACATAAGTCGGCATTGTGACTTTTGTATTTAATTCCGATGCAATTTCTGTGTTTTATCGTCAATAAGAAGGTCAGAGGGATACAGTAAACCTGAAGTGAAGCATCGGAATCTATAACTAGTGTCACATGAATGGTTCAAATCATAGACAGTAAGAAGACTCAGTTTTCTTGTACTTAAGTCGACATTGTGCCTTTTGTATTTAATTCCGATACAATTTCTAGGTTTTATCGTCAATACGAAGGTCAGAGGGATACAGTAAACCTCAAGTGAAGCATCGGAATCTATAACTAGTGTCAGAGGAATGGTTCAAATCATATACAGTAAGAAGAGTCAGTTTTCCTGTATTTAAGTCGGCATTGTGCCTTTTGTATTTCATTCCGATGCAATTTCTGTGTTTCATCGTCAATTAGAAGGTCAGAGGGATACAGTAAACCTGAAGTGAAGCATCGTAATCTATAACTAGTGTCACAGGAATGGTTCAAAACATAGACAGTAAGAGGTGTCAGTTTTCTTGTACTTAAGTCGGCATTGTGACTTTTGTATTTAATTTCGATGCAATTTCAGTGTTTCATCGTCAATAAGAAGGTTGGAGGGATACAGTGAACCTGAAGTGAAGCATCGGATTCTATAACTAGGGTCACAGGAATGGTTCAAAACATAGACAGTAAGAAGAGTCAGTTTACTTGTACTTAAGTCGGCATTGTGCCTTTTGTATTTAATTCCGATGCAATATCCGTGTTTCATCTTAAATAAGAAGGTCAGAGGGATACAGTAAACCTGAAGTGAAGCGTCGGAATCTATAACTAGTGTCACAGGAATGGTTCAAACATAGACAGTAAGAAGAGTCAGTTTTCTTGCACTTAAGTCGGCATTGTGCCTTTTGTATTTAATTCCGATGCAATTTCTGTGTTTCAGCGTCAATAAGAAGGTCAGAGGGATACAGTAAACCTGAAGTCAAGCATCGGAATCTATTACTAGTGTCACAGGAATGGTTCACAACATAGACAGTAAGAAGAGTCAGTTTTCTTGTACTTAAGTCGGCATTGTGCCTTTTGTATTTAATTCCGATGCAATATCAGTGTTTCATCTTCAATAAGAAGGTCAGATGGACACAGTAAACCTGAAGTGAAGCGTCGGAATCTATAACTAGTGTCACAGGAATGGTTCAAATATAGACAGTAAGATGATTCTGTTTTCTTGTACTTAAGTCGGCATTTTTCCTTTTCTTTTTAATTTCGATGCAATTTCTATATTTCATAGTCAATGAGAAGGTCAGAGGGATACAGTAAACCTGAAGTGAAGCATCGGAATCTATAATTAGTGTCACAGGAATGGATTAAAACGTAGTCTGTAAGAAGAGTCAGTTTTCTTGTACTTAAGTCGCCATTGTGCTTTTTGTACTTATGTCCGATGCAATTTCTGTGTTTCATCGTCAACAAGAAGGTCTGAGGGATACAGTAAACCTAGAGTAAAGCATCGGAATCTATAACTAGTGTCACGTGAATGGTTTAAAAGATAGACAGTAAGAAGCGTCAGATTTCTTGTACTTAAATCGGCATTGTGCCATTTGTATTTAATTCCGATGCAATTTCTGTGTTTCAGCGTCAATAAGAAGGTCAGAGGGATACAGTAAACCTAAAGTCAAGCATCGGAATCTGTTACTAGTGTCACAGGAATGGTTCACAACATAGACAGTAAGAAGAGTCAGTTTTCTGGTACTTAAGTCGGCGTTGTGACTTTTGTATTTAATTCCGCTGCAAGTTCTGTGTTTCATCGTCAATAAGAAGGTCAGAGGTATACAGCAAACCTGAAGTGAAGCATCGGAATCTATAAATAGTGTCACAGGAATGGTTCTAACATAGACAGTAAGAGGAGTCAGTTTTCTTGTACTTAAGTCGGCATTGTGCCTTTTGTATTTAATTCCGATGCAATTTCGGTGTTTCATCGTCAATATGAAGGTCAGAGGGATATAGTGAACCTGAAGTGACGCATCGGAATCTATAACTAGTATCATAGGAATGCTTCAAAACATAGACGGTAAGAAGAGCCAGTTTTCTTGTACTTAAGTCGGCATTGTGCGTTTTGTATTTAATTACGATGCAATTTCTGTGTTTCATCGTCAATAAGAGGGTCAGAGGGATACAGTAAACCTGAAGTGAAGCATCGGAATCTATAACTAGTGTCACATGAATGGTTCAAATCATAGGCAGTAAGAAGACTCAGTTTTCTTGTACTTATGTCGACATTGTGCCTTTTGTATTTCATTCCGATGCAATTTCTGTGTTTTATCGTCAATAAGAAGGTCAGAGGGATACAGTAAACCTGAAGTGAACCATCGGAATCTATAACTAGTGTCACATGAATGGTTCAAATCATAGACAGTAAGAAGACTCTGTTTTCTTGTACTTAAGTCGACATTGTGCCTTTTGTATTTAATTCCGATGCAATTTCAGTGTTTCATCGTCAATAAGAAGGTCGGAGGGATACAGTGAACCTGAAGTGAAGCATCGGATTCTATAACTAGGGTCACAGGAATGGTTTAAAACATAGTCAGTAGGAAGAGTCAGTTTTCTTGTACTTAAGTCGGCATTGTGCCTTTTGTATTTAATTCCGATGCAATATCCGTGTTTCATCTTAAATAAGAAGGTCAGAGGGATACAGTAAACCTGAAGTGAACCATCGGAATCTATAACTAGTGTCACATGAATGGTTCAAATCATAGACAGTAAGAAGACTCAGTTTTCTTGCACTTAAGTCGGCATTGTGCCTTTTGTATTTAATTCCGATGCAATTTCTGTGTTTCATCGTCAATAAGAAGGTAAGAGGGATACAGTAAACCTGAAGTGAAGCATCGGAATCTATAACTAGTATCTTATCAATGGTTCAAACATAGGCAGTAAGAAGAGTCAGTTTTCTTGTACATAAGTCGACATTGTGCCTTTTGTATTTAATTCCGATGCAATTTCAGTGTTTCATCGACAATAAAAAGGTCAGAGGGATACAGTGAACCTGAAGTGAAGCATCGGAATCTATAACTAGTGTCACAGGAATGGTTCAAAACTTAGACAGTAAGAAGAGTCAGTATTCTTGTACTTAAGTCGGCATTGTGAATTTTGTATTTAATTCCGATGCAACTTCTGTGTTTCATCGTCAATCAGAAGGTCAGAGGGATACAGTAAACCTGAAGTGAAGCATCGGAATCTATAACTAGTGCCACAGGAATGGTTCAAAACATAGATAGTAAGAAGAGTCAGTTTTCTTGTACTTAAGTCGGCATTGTGCTTTTTGTATTTAATTCCGATGCAATTTCTGTGTTTCATCGTAAATACGAAGGTCAGAGGGATACAGTAAACCTGACGTGAAGCATCGGAATCTATAACTAGTGTCACAGGAATGGTTCAAACATAGAAAGTAAGAAGAGTCAGTTTTCTTGTACTTAAGTCGGCATTGTGCCTTTTGTATTTAATTCCGATGCTATTTCTGTGTTTCATCGTCAATAAGTAGGTCAGAGGGATACAGTAAACCTGAAGTGAAGCATCGGAATCTATAACTAGTGTCACATGAATGGTTCAAACATAGCCAGTAAGAAGAGTCAGTTTTCTTGTACATAAGTCGGCATTGTGACTTTTGTATTTAATTCCGATGCAATTTCTGTGTTTTATCGTCAATAAGAAGGTCAGAGGGATACAGTAAACCTGAAGTGAAGCATCGGAATCTATAACTAGTGTCATATGAATGGTTCAAATCATAGACAGTAAGAAGACTCAGTTTTCTTGTACTTAAGTCGACATTGTGCCTTTTGTATTTAATTCCGATACAATTTCTAGGTTTCATCGTCAATACGAAGGTCAGAGGGATACAGTAAACCTCAAGTGAAGCATCGGAATCTATAACTAGTGTCAGAGGAATGGTTCAAATCATATACAGTAAGAAGAGTCAGTTTTCCTGTATTTAAGTCGGCATTGTGCCTTTTGTATTTCATTCCGATGCAATTTCTGTGTTTCATCGTCAATTAGAATGTCAGAGGGATACAGTAAACCTGAAGTGAAGCATCGTAATCTATAACTAGAGTCACAGGAATGGTTCAAAACATAGACAGTAAGAGGTGTCAGTTTTCTTGTACTTAAGTCGGCATTGTGCCTTTTGTATTTAATTTCGATGCAATTTCAGTGTTTCATCGTCAATAAGAAGGTCGGAGGGATACAGTGAACCTGAAGTGAAGCATCGGATTCTATAACTAGGGTCACAGGAATGGTTCAAAACATAGACAGTAAGAAGAGTCAGTTTACTTGTAATTAAGTCGGCATTGTGCCTTTTGTATTTAGTTCCGATGCAATATCCGTGTTTCATCTTAAATAAGAGGGTCAGAGGGATACAGTAAACCTGAAGTGAAGCGTCGGAATCTACAACTAGTGTCACAGGAATGGTTCAAACATATACAGTTAGAAGAGTCAGTTCTCTTGCACTTAAGTCGGCATTGTGCCTTTTGTATTTAATTCCGATGCAATTTCTGTGTTTCAGCGTCAATAAGAAGGTCAGAGGGATACAGTAAACCTGAAGTCAAGCATCGGAATCTATTACTAGTGACACAGGAATGGTTCACAACATAGACAGTAAGAAGAGTCAGTTTTCTTGTACTTAAGTCGGCGTTGTGCCTTTTGTATTTAATTCCGCTGCAAGTTCTGAGTTTCATCGTCAATAAGAAGGTCAGAGGTATACAGCAAACCTGAAGTGAAGCATCGGAATCTATAAATAGTGTCACAGGAATGGTTCTAACATAGACAGTAAGCGGAGTCAGTTTTCTTGTACTTAAGTCGGCATTGTGCCTTTTTTTATTTAATTCCGATGCAATTTCGGTGTTTCATCGTCAATATGAAGGTCAGAGGGATACAGTGAACCTGAAGTGACGCATCGGAATCTATAACTAGTATCATAGGAATGCTTAAAAGCATAGACAGTAAGAAGAGTCAGTTTTCTTGTACTTAAGTCGGCATTGTGCTTTTTGTATTTAATTCCGATGCAGTTTCTGTGTTTCATCGTAAATACGAAGGTCAGAGGGATACAGTAAACCTGACGTGAAGCATCGGAATCTATAACTAGTGTCACAGGAATGGTTCAAACATAGAAAGTAAGAAGAGTCAGTTTTCTTGTACTTAAGTCGGCATTGTGCCTCTTGTATTTAATTCCGATGCAATTTCTGTGTTTCATCGTCAATAAGTAGGTCAGAGGGATACAGTAAACCTGAAGTGAAGCATCGGAATCTATAACTAGTGTCACATGAATGGTTCAAACATAGCCAGTAAGAAGAGTCAGTTTTCTTGTACATAAGTCGGCATTGTGACTTTTGTATTTAATTCCGATGCAATTTCTGTGTTTTATCGTCAATAAGAAGGTCAGAGGGATACAGTAAACCTGAAGTGAAGCATCGGAATCTATAACTAGTGTCACATGAATGGTTCAAATCATATACAGTAAGAAGAGTCAGTTTTCCTGTACTTAAGTCGGCATTGTGCCTTTTGTATTTCATTCCGATGCAATTTCTGTGTTTCATCGTCAATTAGAAGGTCAGAGGGATACAGTAAACCTGAAGTGAAGCATCGTAATCTATAACTAGTGTCACAGGAATGGTTCAAAACATAGACAGTAAGAGGTGTCAGTTTTCTTGTACTTAAGTCGGCATTGTGCCTTTTGTATGTCATTTCGTTGCAATTTCAGTGTTTCATCGTCAATAAGAAGGTCGGAGGGATACAGTGAAGCTGAAGTGAAGCATCGGATTCTATAACTAGGGTCACATAAATGGTTCAAAACATAGTCAGTAAGAAGAGTCAGTTTTCTTGTACTTAAGTCGGCATTGTGCCTTTTGTATTTAATTCCGATGCAATATCCGTGTTTCATCTTAAATAAGAAGGTCAGAGGGATACAGTAAACCTGAAGTGAAGCGTCGGAATCTATAACTAGTGTCACAGGAATGGTTCAAACATAGACAGTAAGAAGAGTCAGTTTTCTTGCACTTAAGTCGGCATTGTGCCTTTTGTATTTAATTCCGATGCAATTTCTGTGTTTCATCGTCAATAAGAAGGTAAGAGGGATACAGTAAACCTGAAGTGAAGCATCGGAATCTATAACTAGTATCACTTCAATGGTTCAAACATAGGCAGTAAGAAGAGTCAGTTTTCTTGTACATAAGTCGACATTGTGGCTTTTGTATTTAATTCCGATGCAATTTCAGATCTTCATCGACAATAAAAAGGTCAGAGGGATACAGTGAACCTGAAGTGAAGCATCGGAATCTATAACTAGTGTCACAGGAATGGTTCAAAACTTAGACAGTAAGAAGAGTCAGTATTCTTGTACTTACGTCGGCATTGTGAATTTTGTATTTAATTCCGATGCAATTTCTGTGTTTCATCGTCAATCAGAAGGTCGGAGGGATACAGTAAACCTGAAGTGAAGCATCGGAATCTATAACTAGTGCCACAGGAATGGTTCAAAACATAGACAGTAAGAAGAGTCAGTTTTCTTGTACTTAAGTCGGCATTGTGCTTTTTGTATTTAATTCCGATGCAATTTCTGTGTTTCATCGTAAATACGAAGGTCAGAGGGATACAGTAAACCTGACGTGAAGCATCGGAATCTATAACTAGTGTCACAGGAATGGTTCAAACATAGAAAGTAAGAAGAGTCAGTTTTCTTGTACTTAAGTCGGCATTGTGCCTTTTGTATTTAATTCCGATGCAATTTCAGTGTTTCATCGTCAATAACAAGGACGGAGGGATACAGTGAACCTGAAGTGAAGTATCGGATTCTATAACTAGGGTCACAGGAATGGTTCAAAGCATAGTCAGTAAGAAGGGTCAGTTTTCTTGCACTTAAGTCGGCATTGTGCCTTTTGTATTGAATTCCGATGCAATATCCGTGTTTCATCTTAAATAAGAAGGTCAGAGGGATACAGTAAACCTGAAGTGAAGCGTCGGAATCTATAACTAGTGTCACAGGAATGGTTTAAACATAGACAGTAAGATGAGTCAGTTTTGTTGCACTTAAGTCGGCATTGTGCCTTTTGTATTTAATTCCAATGCAATTTCTGTGTTTCATCGTCAATAAGAAGGTAAGAGGGATACAGTAAACCTGAAGTGAAGCATCGGAATCTATTACTAGTATCACATCAATGGTTCAAACATAGGCAGTAAGAAGAGTCAGTTTTCTTGTACACAAGTCGACATTGTGCCTTTTGTATTATATCCGATGCAATTTCAGTGTTTCATCGACAATAAAAAGGTCAGAGGGATACAGTGAACCTGAAGTGAGGCATCGGAATCTATAACTAGTGTCACAGGAATGGTTCAAAACTTAGACAGTAAGAAGAGTCAGTATTCTTGTACTTAAGTCGGCATTGTGAATTTTGTATTTAATTCCAATGCAGGTTCTGTGTTTCATCGTCAATAAGAACGTACGAGGGATACAGTAAACCTGACGTGAAGCATCGGAATCTATATCTAGTGTCACAGGAATGGTTCAAAACATAGACAGTAAGAAGAGTCAGTTTTCTTGTACTTAAGTCGGCATTGTGCGTTTTGTATTAAATTCCGATGCAATTTCTGTGTTTCATCGTCAATAAGAAAGTCAGAGGGATACAGTAAACCTGAAGTGAAGCATCGGAATCTATCACTAGTGTCACAGGAATGGTTCAAATCATAGACAGTAAGAAGAATCAGTTTTCTTGTACTTAAGTCGGCATTGTGCCTTTTGTATTTAATTCCGATGCAATATCCGTGTTTCATCTTCAATAAGAAGGTCAGAGGGATACAGTAAACCTGAAGTGAAGCATCGGAATCTATAACTAGTGTCACAGGAATGGTTCAAACATAGACAGTAAGATGACTCTGTTTTCTTGTACTTAAGTCGCATTTTTCCTTTTCTATTTAATTTCGATGCAATTTCTATGTTTCATCGTCAATAAGAAGGTCAGAGGGATACAGTAAACCTGAAGTGAAGCATCGGAATCTATAATTAGTGTCACAGGAATGGATCAAAACGTAGACTGTAAGAAGAGTCAGTTTTCTTGTACTTAAGTCGGCATGGTGCTTTTTGTATTTAATTCCGATTCAATTTCTGTGTTTCATCGTCAACAAGAAGGTCTGAGGGATACAGTAAACCTAGAGTAAAGCATCGGATACTATAACTAGTGTCACGTGAATGGTTTAAAACATAGACAGTAAGAAGCGTCAGATTTCTTGTACTTAAATCGGCATTGTGCCATTTGTATATAATTCCGATGCAATTTCTGTGTTTCAGCGTCAATAAGAAGGTCAGAGGGATACAGTAAACCTGAAGTCAAGCATCGGAATCTATTACTAGTGTCACAGGAATGGTTCAAAACATAGACAGTAAGAGGAGTCAGTTTTCTTGTACTTAAGTCGGCATTGTGCCTTTTGTATTTAATTCCGAAGCAATATCCGTGTTTCATCTTCAATAAGAAGGTCAGAGGGATACAGTAAACCTGAAGTGAAGCTTCGGAAACTATAACTAGTGTCACAGGAATGGTTCAAAACATAGACAGTAAGAAGAGTCAGTTTTCTTGTACTTAAGTCGGCATTTAGCCTTTTGTATTTAATTCCGATGCAATTTATGTGTTTCATCGTCAATAAGAAGGTCAGAGGGATACAGTAAACCTGAAGTGAAGCATCGGAATCTATAACTAGTGTCACAGGAATGGTTCAAACATAGACAGTAAGAGGCGTCAGTTTTCTTGCACTTAAGTCGGCATTGTGCCTTTTGTATTTAATTCCGATGCAATTTCTGTGTTTCATCGTCAATAAGAAGGTAAGAGGGATACAGTAAACCTGAAGTGAAGCATCGGAATCTATAACTAGTATCACATCAATGGTTCAAACATAGGCAGTAAGAAGAGTCAGTTTTCTTGCACATAAGTCGACATTGTGCCTTTTGTATTTAATGCCGATGCAATTTCAGTGTTTCATCGACAATAAAAAGGTCAGAGGGATACAGTGAATCTGAAGTGAAGCATCGGAATCTATAACTAGTGTCACAGGAATGGTTCAAATCTTAGACAGTAAGAAGAGTCAGTATTCTTGTACTAAGTCGGCATTGTGAATTTTGTATTAAATTCCAATGCAGTTTCTGTGTTTCATCGTCAATAAGAACGTCAGAGGGATTCAGTAAACCTGACGTGAAGCATCGGAATCTATATCTAGTGTCACAGGAATGGTTCAAAACATAGACAGTAAGAAGAGTCAGTTTTCTTGTACTTAAGTCGGCATTGTGCCTTTTGTATTTAATTCCGATGCAATTTCTGTGTTTAATCGTCAATAAGAAGGTCAGAGGGATACAGTAAACCTGAAGTGAAGCATCGGAATCTATAACTAGTGCCACAGGAATGGTTCAAAACATAGACAGTAAGAAGAGTCAGTTTTCTTGGACTTAAGTCGGCATTGTGCCTTTTGTATTTAATTCCGATGCAATATCCGTGTTTCATCTTCAATAAGAAGGTCAGAGGCATACAGTAAACCTGAAGTGAAGCGTCGGAATCTATAACTAGTGTCACAGGAATGGTTCAAACATAGACAGTAAGATGATTCTGTTTTCTTGTACATAAGTCGGCATTTTTCCATTTCTATTTAATTTCGATGCAATTTTTATGTTTCATCGTCAATAGGAAGGTCAGAGGGATACAGTAAACCTGAAGTGAAGCATCGGAATCTATAATTAGTGTCACAGGAATGGATCAAAACGTAGACTGTAAGAAGAGTCAGTTTTCTTGTACTTAAGTCGGCATTGTGCTTTTTGTATTCAATTCCGATGAAATTTCTGTGTTTCATCGTCAACAAGAAGGTCTGAGGGATACAGTAAACCTAGAGTAAAGCATCGGAATCTATAACTAGTGTCACGTGAATGGTTTAAAACATAGACAGTAAGAAGCGTCAGATTTCTTGTACTTAAATCGGCATTGTGCCATTTGTATATAATTCCGATGCAATTTCTGTGTTTCAGCGTCAATAAGAAGGTCAGAGGGATACAGTAAACCTGAAGTCAAGCATCGGAATCTATAACTAGTGTCACAGGAATGGTTCACAACATAGACAGTAAGAAGAGTCAGTTTTCTTGTACTTAAGTCGGCGTTGTGCCTTTTGTATTTAATTCCGCTGCATGTTCTGTGCTTCATCGTCAATAAGAAGGTCAGAGGTATACAGTAAACCTGAAGTGAAGCATCGGAATCTATAAATAGTGTCACAGGAATGGTTCTAACATAGACAGTAAGAGGAGTCAGTTTTCTTTTACTTAAGTCGCCATTGTGCCTTTTGTATTTAATTCCGATGCAATTTCGGTGTTTCATCGTCAATATGAAGGTCAGAGGGATACAGTGATCCTGAAGTGACGCATCGGAATCTATAACTAGTATCATAGGAATGCTTCAAAACATAGACAGTAAGAAGAGCCAGTTTTCTTGTACTTAAGTCGGCATTGTGCCTTTTGTATTTAATTCCGATGCAATTTCTGTGTTTCATCGTCAATAAGAGGGTCAGAGGGATACAGTAAACCTGAGGTGAAGCATCGGAATCTATAACTAGTGTCACATGAATGGTTCAAACTTAGCCAGTAAGAAGAGTCAGTTTCCTTGTACATAAGTCGGCATTGTGACTTTTGTATTTAATTCCGATGCAATTTCTGTGTTTTATCGTCAATAAGAAAGTAAGAGGGATACAGTAAACCTGAAGTGAAGCATCGGAATCTATAACTAGTGTCACATGAATGGTTCAAATCATAGACAGTAAGAAGAGTCAGTTTTCTTGTACTTAAGTCGACATTGTGCCTTTTGTATTTAATTCCGATGCAATTTCTGTGTTTCATCAACAATAAAAAGGTCAGAGGAATACAGTGAACCTGAAGTGAAGCATTGTAATCTATAACTAGTGTCACAGGAATTTTTCAAAACATAGACAGTAAGAGGAGTCAGTTCTCTTGTACTTAAGTCGGCATTGTGACTTTTGTATTTAATTCCGAAGCAATTTCAGTGTTTCATCGTCAATTAGAATGTCAGAGGGATATAGTAAACCTGAAGTGAAGAATCGTAATCTATAACTAGTGTCACAGGAATGGTTCAAACATAGAAAGTAAGAAGAGCCAGTTTTCTTGTACCTAAGTCGTCATTGTGCCTTTTGTATTTAATTCCGATGCAATTTCTGTGTTTCATCGTCAATAAGTAAGTCAGAGGGATAAATTGAACCTGAAGTGAAGCATCGGATTCTATAAGTAGGGTCACAGGAATGGTTCAAAACATTGACAGTAAGAAGAGTCAGTTTTCTTGTACTTAAGTCGGCATTGTGCCTTTTGTATTTAATTCCGATGCAATATCCGTGTTTCATCTTAAATAAGAAGGTCAGAGGGATACAGTAAATCTGAAGTGAAGCGTCGGAATCTATAACTAGTGTCACAGGAATGGTTCAAACATAGACAGCAAGAAGAGTCAGTTTTCTTGCACTTCAGTCGGCATTGTGCCTTTTGTATTTAATTCCGATGCAATTTCTGTGTATCATCGTCAACAAGAAGGTAAGAGGGATACAGTAAACCTGAAGTGAAGCATCGGAATCTATAACTAGTATCACATCAATGGTTCAAACATAGGCAGTAAGAAGAGTCAGTTTTCTTGTACATAAGTCGACATTGTGCCTCTTGTATTTAATTCCGATGCAATTTCAGTGTTTTATCGACAATAAAAAGGTCAGAGGGATACAGTGAACCTGAAGTGAAGCATCGGAATCTATAACTAGTGTCACAGGAATGGTTTAAAACTTAGACAGTAAGAAGAGTCAGTATTCTTGTACTTAAGTCGGCATTGTGAATTTTGTATTTAATTCCAATGCAGTTTCTGTGTTTCATCGTCAATAAGAACGTCAGAGGGATACAGTAAACCTGTCGTGAAGCATCGGAATCTATATCTAGTGTCACATTAATGGTTCAAAACATAGACAGTAAGAAGAGTCAGTTTTCTTGTACTTAAGTCGGCATTGTGCCTTTTGTATTTAATTCCGATGCAATTTGTGTGTTTCATCGTCAATAAGAAGGTCAGAGGGATACAGTAAACCTGAAGTGAAGCGTCGGAAGCTATAACTAGTGTCACAGGAATGGTTCAAACGTAGACAGTAAGATGATTCTGTTTTCTTGTACTTAAGTCGGCATTTTTCCTTTTCTATTTAATTTCGATGCAATTTCTATGTTTTATCGTCAATAAGAAGGTCAGAGGGATACAGTAAACCTGAAGTAAAGCATCGGAATCTATAATTAGTGTCACAGGAATGGATCAAAACGTAGACTGTAAGAAGAGTCAGTTTTCTTGTACTTAAGTCGGCATTGTGCTTTTTGTATTTAATTCCGATGCAATTTCTGTGTTTCATCGTCAACAAGAAGGTCTGAGGGATACAGTAAACCTAGAGTAATGCATCGGAATCTATAACTAGTGTCACGTGAATGGTTTAAAACATAGACAGTAAGAAGCGTCAGATTTCTTGTACTTAAATCGGCATTGTGCCATTTGTATATAATTCCGATGCAATTTCTGTGTTTCAGTTTCAATAAGAAGGTCAGAGGGATACAGTAAACCTGAAGTCAAGCATCGGAATCTATTACTAGTGTCACAGGAATGGTTCACAACATAGACAGTAAGAAGAGTCAGTTTTCTTGTACTTAAGTCG
This sequence comes from Schistocerca americana, assembly GCF_021461395.2. Lineage (NCBI taxonomy): Eukaryota > Metazoa > Arthropoda > Insecta > Orthoptera > Acrididae > Schistocerca > Schistocerca americana. The sequence continues at coordinate 6,178,199 of NC_060121.1, read as the reverse complement.
GCGTTGTGCCTTTTGCATTTAATTCCGCTGCATGTTCTGTGCTTCATCGTCAATAAGAAGGTCAGACGTATACAGTAAACTTGAAGTGAAGCATCAGAATCTATAAATAGTGTCACAGGAATGGTTCTAACATAGACAGTAAGAGGAGTCAGTTTTCTTGTACTTAAGTCGGCATTGTGCCTTTTGTATTTAATTCCGATGCAATTTCGGTGTTTCATCGTCAATATGAAGGTCAGAGGGATCCAGTGATCCTGAAGTGACGCATCGGAATCTATAACTAGGATCATAGGAATGCTTCAAAACATAGACAGTAAGAAGAGCCAGTTTTCTTGTACTTAAGTCGGCATTGTGCCTTTTGTATTTAATTCCGATGCAATTTCTGTGTTTCATCGTCAATAAGAGGGTCAGAGGGATACAGTAAACCTGAAGTGAAGCATGGGAATCTATAACTAGTGTCACAGGAATGGCTCATAACATAGACAGTAAGAAGAGTCAGTTTTCCTGTACTTAAGTCGGCATTGTGTTTTTGTATTTAATTCCGATGCAATTTCTGTGTTTCATCGTAAATACGAAGGTCAGAGGGATACAGTAAACCTGAAGTGAAGCATCGGAATCTACAACTAGTGTCACAGGAATGGTTCAAACATAGAAGGTAAGAAGAGTCAGTTTTCTTCTACATAATTCGGCATTGTGCCTTTTGTAATTAATTCCGCTGCAAGTTCTGTGTTTCATCGTCAATAAGGAGGTCAGAGGTATACAGTAAACCTGAAGTGAAGCATCGGAATCTATAAATAGTGTCACAGGAATGGTTCTAACATAGACAGTAAGAGGAGTCAGTTTTCTTGTACTTAAGTCGGCATTGTGCCTTTTGTATTTAATTCCGATGCATTTTCGGTGTTTCATCGACAATATGAAGGTCAGAGGGATACAGTGAACCTGAAGTGACGCATCGGAATCTATAACTAGTATCATAGGAATGCTTCAAAACATAGACAGTAAGAAGAGCCAGTTTTCTTGTACTTAAGTCGGCATTGTGCCTTTTGTATTTAATTCCGATGCAATTTCTGTGTTTCATCGTCAATCAGAAGGTCAGAGGGATACAGTAAACCTGAAGTGAAGCATCGGAATCTATAACTAGTGCTACAGGACTGGTTCAAAACATAGACAGTAAGAAGAGTCAGTTTTCTTGTACTTAAGTCGGCATTGTGCTTTTTGTATTTAATTCCGATGCAATTTCTGTGTTTCATCGTAAATACGAAGGTCAGAGGGATACAGTAAACCTAAGTGAAGCATCGGAATCTATAACTAGTGTCACAGGAATGGTTCAAACATAGAAAGTAAGAAGAGTCAGTTTTCTTGTACTTAAGTCGTCATTGTGCCTTTTGTATTTAATTCCGATGCAATTTCTGTGTTTCATCGTCAATAAGTAGGTCAGAGGGATACAGTAAACCTGAAGTGAAGCATCGGAATCTATAACTAGTGTCACATGAATGTTTCAAACATAGCCAGTAAGAAGAGTCAGTTTTCTTGTACATAAGTCGGCATTGTGACTTTTGTATTTAATTCCGATGCAATTTCTGTGTTTAATCGTCAATAAGAAGGTCAGAGGGATACAGTAAACCTGAAGTGAAGCATCGGAATCTATAATTAGTGTCACAGGAATGGATCAAAACGTAGACTGTAAGAAGAGTCAGTTTTCTTGTACTTAAGTCGGCATTGTGCTTTTTGTATTTAATTCCGATGAAATTTCTGTGTTTCATCGTCAACAAGAAGGTCTGAGGGATACAGTAAACCTAGAGTAAAGCATCGGAATCTATAACTAGTGTCACGTGAATGGTTTAAAACATAGACAGTAAGAAGCGTCAGATTTCTTGTACTTAAATCGGCATTGTGCCGTTTGTATATAATTCCGATGCAATTTCTGTGTTTCAGCGTCAATATGAAGGTCAGAGGGATACAGTAAACCTGAAGTCAAGCATCGGAATCTATTACTAGTGTCACAGGAATGGTTCACATCATAGACAGTAAGAAGAGTCAGTTTTCTTGTACTTAAGTCGGCGTTGTGCCTTTTGTATTTAATTCCGCTGCATGTTCTGTGCTTCATCGTCAATAAGAAGGTCAGAGGTATACAGTAAACCTGAAGTGAAGCATCGGAATCTATAAATAGTGTCACAGGAATGGTTCTAACATAGACAGTAAGCGGAGTCAGTTTTCTTGTACTTAAGTCGGCATTGTGCCTTTTGTATTTAATTCCGATGCAATTTCGGTGTTTCATCGTCAATATGAAGGTCAGAGGGATACAGTGATCCTGAAGTGACGCATCGGAATCTATAACTAGTATCATAGGAATGCTTCAAAACATAGACAGTAAGAAGAGCCAGTTTTCTTGTACTTAAGTCGGCATTGTGCCTTTTGTATTTAATTCCGATGCAATTTCTGTGTTTCATCGTCAATAAGAGGGTCAGAGGGATACAGTAAACCTGAAGTGAAGCATCGGAATCTATAACTAGTGTCACAGGAATGGTTCAAAACATAGACAGTAAGAAGAGTCAGTTTTCTTGTACATAAGTCGGCATTGTGCCTTTTGTATTGAATTCCGCTGCAAGTTCTGTGTTTCATCGTCAATAAGAAGGTCAGAGGTATACAGTAAACGTGAAGTGAAGCATCGGAATCTATAAATAGTGTCATAGGAATGGTTCTAACATAGACAGTAAGAGGAGTCAGTTTTCTTGTACTTAAGTCGGCATTGTGCCTTTTGTATTTAATTCCGATGCAATTTCGGTGTTTCATCGTCAATATGAAGGTCAGAGGGATACAGTGAACCTGAAGTGACGCATCGGAATCTATAACTAGTATCATAGGAATGCTTCAAAACACAGACAGTAAGAAGAGCCAGTTTTCTTGTACTTAAGTCGGCATTGTGCCTTTTGTATTTAATTCCGATGCAATTTCTGTGTTTCATCGTCAATCAGAAGGTCAGAGGGATACAGTAAACCTGAAGTGAAGCATCGGAATCTATAACTAGTGCCACAGGAATGGTTCAAAACATAGACAGTAAGAAGAGTCTGTTTTCTTGTACTTAAGTCGTCATTGTGCCTTTTGTATTTAATTCCGATGCAATTTCTGTGTTTCATCGTCAATAAGTAGGTCAGAGGGATACAGTATACCTGAAGTGAAGCATCGGAATCTATAACTAGTGTCACATGAATGTTTCAAACATAGCCAGTAAGAAGAGTCAGTTTTCTTGTACATAAGTCGGCATTGTGACTTTTGTATTTAATTCCGATGCAATTTCTGTGTTTAATCGTCAATAAGAAGGTCAGAGGGATACAGTAAACCTGAAGTGAAGCATCGGAATCTATAATTAGTGTCACAGGAATGGATCAAAACGTAGACTGTAAGAAGAGTCAGTTTTCTTGTACTTAAGTCGGCATTGTGCTTTTTGTATTTAATTCCGATGATATTTCTGTGTTTCATCGTCAACAAGAAGGTCTGAGGGATACAGTAAACCTAGAGTAAAGCATCGGAATCAATAACTAGTGTCACGTGAATGGTTTAAAACATAGACAGTAAGAAGCGTCAGATTTCTTGTACTTAAATCGGCATTGTGCCATTTGTATATAATTCCGATGCAATTTCTGTGTTTCAGCGTCAATAAGAGGGTCAGAGGGATACAGTAAACCTGAAGTCAAGCATCGGAATCTATTACTACTGTCACAGGAATGGTTCACAACATAGACAGTAAGAAGAGTCAGTTTTCTTGTACTTAAGTCGGCGTTGTGCCTTTTGTATTTAATTCCGCTGCATGTTCTGTGCTTCATCGTCAATAAGAAGGTCAGAGGTATACAGTAAACCTGAAGTGAAGCATCGGAATCTATAAATAGTGTCACAGGAATGGTTCTAACATAGACAGTAAGCGGAGTCAGTTTTCTTGTACTTAAGTCGGCATTGTGCCTTTTGTATTTAATTCCGATGCAATTTCGGTGTTTCATCGTCAATATGAAGGTCAGAGGGATACAGTGATCCTGAAGTGACGCATCGGAATCTATAACTAGTATCATAGGAATGCTTCAAAACATAGACAGTAAGAAGAGCCAGTTTTCTTGTACTTAAGTCGGCATTGTGCCTTTTGTATTTAATTCCGATGCAATTTCTGTGTTTCATCGTCAATAAGAGGGTCAGAGGGATACAGTAAACCTGAAGTGAAGCATCGGAATCTATAACTAGTGTCACATGAATGGTTCAAACTTAGCAAGTAAGAAGAGTCAGTTTTCTTGTACATAAGTCGGCATTGTGACTTTTGTATTTAATTCCGATGCAATTTCTGTGTTTTATCGTCAATAAGAAGGTCAGAGGGATACAGTAAACCTGAAGTGAAGCATCGGAATCTATAACTAGTGTCACATGAATGGTTCAAATCATAGACAGTAAGAAGAGTCAGTTTTCTTGTACTTAAGTCGACATTGTGCCTTTTGTATTTAATTCCGATGCAATTTCTGTGTTTCATCGTCAACAAGAAGGTCAGAGGGATACAGTAAACCTCAAGTGAAGCATCGGAATCTATAACTAGTGTCACAGGAATGGTTCAAAGCATAGACAGTAAGAAGAGTCAGTTTTCCTGTACTTAAGTCGGAATTTTGCCTTTTGTATTTCATTCCGTGCAATTTCTGTTTTTCATCGTCAATTAGAAGGTCAGAGGGATATAGTAAACCTGAAGTGAAGCATCGTAATCTATAACTAGTGTCACAGGAATGGTTCAAACATAGAAAGTAAGAAGAGCCAGTTTTCTTGTACTTAAGTCGGCATTGTTCCTTTTGTATTTAAATCCGATGCAATATCTGTGTTTCATCGTCAATAAGTAGGTCAGAGGGATAAATTGAACCTGAAGTGAAGCATCGGATTCTATAACTAGGGTCACAGGAATGGCTCAAAACATAGACAGTAAGGAGAGTCAGTTTTCTTGTACTTAAGTCGGCATTGTGCCTTTTGTATTTAATTCCGATGCAATATCCGTGTTTCATCTTAAATAAGAAGGTCAGAGGGATACAGTAAACCTGAAGTGAAGCGTCGGAATCTATAACTAGTGTCACAGGAATGGTTCAAACATAGACAGTAAGAAGAGTCAGTTTACTTGCACTTAAGACGGCATTGTGCCTTTTGTATTTAATTCCGATGCAATTTCTGTGTATCATCGTCAATAAGGAGGTAAGAGGGATACAGTAAACCTGAAGTGAAGCATCGGAATCTATAACTAGTATCACATCAATGGTTCAAACATAGGCAGTAAGAAGAGTCAGTTTTCTTGTACATAAGTCGACATTGTGCCTCTTGTATTTAATTCCGATGCAATTTCAGTGTTTCATCGACAATAAAAAGGTCAGAGGGATACAGTGAACCTGAAGTGAAGCATCGGAATCTATAACTAGTGTCACAGGAATGGTTCAAAACATAGACAGTAAGAAGAGTCAGTATTCTTGTACTTAAGTCGGCATTGTGAATTTTGTATTTAATTCCAATGCAGTTTCTGTGTTTCATCGTCAATAAGAACGTCAGAGGGATACAGTAAACCTGACGTGAAGCATCGGAATCTATATCTAGTGTCACATTAATGGTTCAAAACATAGACAGTAAGAAGAGTCAGTTTTTTTGTACTTAAGTCTTCATTGTGCCTTTTGTATTTAATTCCGATGCAATTTGTGTGTTTCATCGTCAATAAGAAGGTCAGAGGGATACAGTAAACCTGAAGTGAAGCATCGGAATCTATAACTAGTGTCACAGGAATGGTTCAAACATAGACAGTAAGATGATTCTGTTTTCTTGTACTTAAGTCGGCATTTTTCCTTTTCTATTTAATTTCGATGCAATTTCTATGTTTCATCGTCAATAAGAAGGTCAGAGGGATACAGTAAACCTGAAGTGAAGCATCGGAATCTATAATTAGTGTCACAGGAATGGATCAAAACGTAGACTGTAAGAAGAGTCAGTTTTCTTGTACTTAAGTCGGCATTGTGCTTTTTGTATTTAATTCCGATGCAATTTCTGTGTTTCATCGGCAACAAGAAGGTCTGAGGGATACAGTAAACCTAGAGTAAAGCATCGGAATCTATAACTAGTGTCACGTGAATGGTTTAAAACATAGACGGTAAGAAGCGTCAGATTTCTTGTACTTAAATCGGCATTGTGCCATTTGTATATAATTCCGATGCAATTTGTGTGTTTCAGCGTCAATAAGAAGGTCAGAGGGATACCTTAAACCTGAAGTCAAGCATCGGAATCTATTACTAGTGTCACAGGAATGGTTCACAACATAGACAGTAAGAAGAGTCAGTTTTCTTGTACTTAAGTCGGCGTTGTGCCTTTTGTATTTAATTCCGCTGCATGTTCTGTGCTTCATCGTCAATAAGAAGGTCAGACGTATACAGTAAACCTGAAGTGAAGCATCGGAATCTATAAATAGTGTCACAGGAATGGTTCTAACATAGACAGTAAGAGGAGCCAGTTTTCTTGTACTTAAGTCGGCATTGTGCCTTTTGTATTTAATTCCGATGCAATTTCTGTGTTTCATCGTCAATAAGAGGGTCAGAGGGATACAGTAAACCTGAAGTGAAGCATGGGAATCTATAACTAGTATCACAGGAATGGCTCATAACATAGACAGTAAGAAGAGTCAGTTTTCTTGTACTTAAGTCGGCATTGTGTTTTTGTATTTAATTCCGATGCAATTTCTGTGTTTCATCGTAAATACGAAGGTCAGAGGGATACAGTAAACCTGAAGTGAAGCATCGGAATCTATAGCTAGTGCCACAGGAATGGTTCAAAACATAGACAGTAAGAAGAGTCAGTTTTCTTGTACTTAAGTCGGCATTGTGCTTTTTGTATTTAATTCCGATGCAATTTCTGTGTTTCATCGTAAATACGAAGGTCAGAGGGATACAGTAAACCTGAAGTGAAGCATCGGAATCTATAACTAGTATCATAGGAATGCTTCAAAACATAGACAGTAAGAAGAGCCAGTTTTCTTGTACTTAAGTCGGCATTGTGCCTTTTGTATTTAATTCCGATGCAATTTCTGTGTTTCATCGTCAATAAGAGGGTCAGAGGGATACAGTAAACCTGAAGTGAAGCATGGGAATCTATAACTAGTGTCACAGGAATGGTTCATAACATAGACAGTAAGAAGGGTCAGTATTCTTGTACTTAAGTCGGCATTGTGCATTTTGTATTTAATTCCGATGCAATTTCTGTGTTTCATCGTCAATCAGAAGGTCAGAGGGATACAGTAAACCTGAAGTGAAGCATCGGAATCTATAACTAGTGCCACAGGAATGGTTCAAAACATAGACAGTAAGAAGAGTCAGTTTTCTTGTACTTAAGTCGGCATTGTGCTTTTTGTATTTAATTCCGATGCAATTTCTGTGTTTCATCGTTAATACGAAGGTCAGAGGTATACAGTAAACCTGAAGTGAAGCATCGGAATCTATAACTAGTGTCACAGGAATGGTTCAAACATAGAAAGTAAGAAGAGTCAGTTTTCTTGTACATAAGTCGGCATTGTGACTTTTGTATTTAATTCCGATGCAATTTCTGTGTTTTATCGTCAATAAGAAGGTCAGAGGGATACAGTAAACCTGAAGTGAAGCATCGGAATCTATAACTAGTGTCACATGAATGGTCCAAATCAAAGACAGTAAGAAGACTCAGTTTTCTTGTACTTAAGTCGACATTGTGCCTTTTGTATTTAATTCCGATGCAATTTCTGTGTTTCATAGTCAATAAGAAGGTCAGAGGGATACAGTAAACCTCAAGTGAAGCATCGGAATCTATAACTAGTGTCACAGGAATGGTTCAAATCATAGACAGTAAGAAGAGTCAGTTTTCCTGTACTTAAGTCGGAATTGTGCCTTTTGTATTTCATTCCGTGCAATTTCTGTGTTTCATCGACAATTAGAAGGTCAGAGGGATACAGTAAACCTGAAGTGAAGCATCGTAATCTATAACTAGTGTCACAGGAATGGTTCAAAACATAGACAGTAAGAGGTGTCAGTTTTCTTGTACTTAAGTCGGCATTGTGCCTTTTGTATTTAATTCCGATGCAATTTCAGTGTTTCTTCGTCAATAAGAAGGTCGGAGGGATACAGTGAACCTGAAGTGAAGCATCGGATTCTATAACTAGGGACACAGGAATGGTTCAAAACATAGACAGTAAGAAGAGTCAGTTTTCTTGTACTTAAGTCGGCATTGTGCCTTTAGTATTTAATTACGATGCAATATCCGTGTTTCATCTTAAATAAGAAGGTCAGAGGGATACAGTAAACCTGAAGTGAAGCGTCGGAATCTATAACTAGTGTCACAGGAATGGTTCAAACATAGACAGTAAGAAGAGTCAGTTTTCTTGCACTTAAGTCGGCGTTTTGCCTTTTGTATTTAATTCCGATGCAATTTCTGTGTTTCATCGTCAATAAGAAGGTAAGAGGGATACAGTAAACCTGAAGTAAAGCATCGGAAACTATAACTAGTATCACATCAGTGGTTCAAACATAGGCAGTAAGAAGAGTCAGTTTTCTTGTACATAAGTCGACATTGTGCCTCTTGTATTTAATTCCGATGCAATTTCAGTGTTTCATCGACAATAAAAAGGTCAGAGGGATACAGTGAACCTGAAGTGAAGCATCGGAATCTATAACTAGTGTCACAGGAATGGTTTAAAACTTAGACAGTAAGAAGAGTCAGTATTCTTTTACTTAAGTCGGCATTGTGAATTTTGTTTTAATTCCAATGCAGTTTCTGTGTTTCATCGTCAATAAGAACGTCAGAGGGATACAGTAAACCTGACGTGAAGCATCGGAATCTATATCTAGTGTCACAGGAATGGTTCAAAACATAGACAGTAAGAAGAGTCAGTTTTCTTGTACTTAAGTCGGCATTGTGCTTTTTGTATTTAATTCCGATGCAATTTCTGTGTTTCATCGTAAATACGAAGGTCAGAGGGATACAGTAAACCTGAAGTGAAGCATCGGAATCTATAACTAGTATCATAGGAATGCTTCAAAACATAGACAGTAAGAAGAGCCAGTTTTCTTGTACTTAAGTCGGCATTGTGCCTTTTGTATTTAATTCCGATGCAATTTCTGTGTTTCATCGTCAATAAGAGGGTCAGAGGGATACAGTAAACCTGAAGTGAAGCATGGGAATCTATAACTAGTGTCACAGGAATGGTTCATAACATTGACAGTAAGAAGGGTCAGTATTCTTGTACTTAAGTCGGCATTGTGCATTTTGTATTTAATTCCGATGCAATTTCTGTGTTTCATCGTCAATCAGAAGGTCAGAGGGATACAGTAAACCTGAAGTGAAGCATCGGAATCTATAACTAGTGCCACAGGAGTGGTTCAAAACATAGACAGTAAGAAGAGTCAGTTTTCTTGTACTTAAGTCGGCATTGTGCTTTTTGTATTTAATTCCGATGCAATTTCTGTGTTTCATCGTTAATACGAAGGTCAGAGGTATACAGTAAACCTGAAGTGAAGCATCGGAATCTATAACTAGTGTCACAGGAATGGTTCAAACATAGAAAGTAAGAAGAGTCAGTTTTCTTGTACATAAGTCGGCATTGTGACTTTTGTATTTAATTCCGATGCAATTTCTGTGTTTTATCGTCAATAAGAAGGTCAGAGGGATACAGTAAGCCTGAAGTGAAGCATCGGAATCTATAACTAGTGTCACATGAATGGTTCAAATCAAAGACAGTAAGAAGACTCAGTTTTCTTGTACTTAAGTCGACATTGTGCCTTTTGTATTTAATTCCGATGCAATTTCTGTGTTTCATAGTCAATAAGAAGGTCAGAGGGATACAGTAAACCTCAAGTGAAGCATCGGAATCTATAACTAGTGTCACAGGAATGGTTCAAATCATAGACAGTAAGAAGAGTCAGTTTTCCTGTACTTAAGTCGGAATTGTGCCTTTTGTATTTCATTCCGTGCAATTTCTGTGTTTCATCGACAATTAGAAGGTCAGAGGGATACAGTAAACCTGAAGTGAAGCATCGTAATCTATAACTAGTGTCACAGGAATGGTTCAAAACATAGACAGTAAGAGGTGTCAGTTTTCTTGTACTTAAGTCGGCATTGTGCCTTTTGTATTTAATTCCGATGCAATTTCAGTGTTTCTTCGTCAATAAGAAGGTCGGAGGGATACAGTGAACCTGAAGTGAAGCATCGGATTCTATAACTAGGGACACAGGAATGGTTCAAAACATAGACAGTAAGAAGAGTCAGTTTTCTTGTACTTAAGTCGGCATTGTGCCTTTAGTATTTAATTACGATGCAATATCCGTGTTTCATCTTAAATAAGAAGGTCAGAGGGATACAGTAAACCTGAAGTGAAGCGTCGGAATCTATAACTAGTGTCACAGGAATGGTTCAAACATAGACAGTAAGAAGAGTCAGTTTTCTTGCACTTAAGTCGGCGTTTTGCCTTTTGTATTTAATTCCGATGCAATTTCTGTGTTTCATCGTCAATAAGAAGGTAAGAGGGATACAGTAAACCTGAAGTAAAGCATCGGAATCTATAACTAGTATCACATCAGTGGTTCAAACATAGGCAGTAAGAAGAGTCAGTTTTCTTGTACATAAGTCGACATTGTGCCTCTTGTATTTAATTCCGATGCAATTTCAGTGTTTCATCGACAATAAAAAGGTCAGAGGGATACAGTGAACCTGAAGTGAAGCATCGGAATCTATAACTAGTGTCACAGGAATGGTTTAAAACTTAGACAGTAAGAAGAGTCAGTATTCTTGTACTTAAGTCGGCATTGTGAATTTTGTTTTAATTCCAATGCAGTTTCTGTGTTTCATCGTCAATAAGAACGTCAGAGGGATACAGTAAACCTGACGTGAAGCATCGGAATCTATATCTAGTGTCACAGGAATGGTTCAAAACATAGACAGTAAGAAGAGTCAGTTTTCTTGTACTTAAGTCGGCATTGTGCCTTTTGTATTTAATTCCGATGCAATTTGTGTGTTTCATCGTCAATAAGAAGGTCAGAGGGATACAGTAAACCTGAAGTGAAGCATCGGAATCTATAACTAGTGTCACAGGAATGGTTCAAAACATAGACAGTAAGAAGAGTCAGTTTTCTTGTACTAAAGTCGGCATTGTGCCTTTTGTATTTAATTCCGATGCAACATCCGTGTTTCATCTTCAATAAGAAGGTCAGAGGGATACAGTAAACCTGAAGTGAAGCGTCGGAATCTATAACTAGTGTCACAGGAATGGTTCAAACATAGACAGTAAGATGACTCTGTTTTCTTCTACTAAAGTCGGCATTTTTGCTTTTCTATTTAATTTCGATGCAATTTCTATGTTTCATCGTCAATAAGAAGGTCAGAGGGATACAGTAAACCTGAAGTGAAGCATCGGAATCTATAGTTAGTGTCACAGGAATGGGTCAAAACGTAGACTGTAAGAAGAGTCAGTTTTCTTGTACTTAAGTCGGCATTGTGCTTTTTGTATTTAATTCCGATGCAATTTCTGTGTTTCATCGTCAACAAGAAGGTCTGAGGGATACAGTAAACCTAGAGTAAAGCGTCGGAATCTATAACTAGTGTCACGTGAATGGTTTAAAATATAGACAGTAAGAAGCGTCAGATTTCTTGTACTTAAATCGGCATTGTGCCATTTGTATATAATTCCGATGCAATTTCTGTGTTTCAGCGTCAATAAGAAGGTCAGAGGGATACAGTAAACCTGAAGTCAAACATCGGAATCTATTACTAGTGTCACAGGAATGGTTCACAACATAGACAGTAAGAAGAGTCAGTTTTCTTGTACTTAAGTCGGCGTTGTGCCTTTTGTATTTAATTCCGCTGCATGTTCTGTGCTTCATCGTCAATAAGAAGGTCAGAGGTATACAGTAAACCTGAAGTGAAGCATCGGAATCTATAAATAGTGTCACAGGAATGGTTCTAACATAGACAGTAAGAGGAGTCAGTTTTCTTGTACTTAAGTCGGCATTGTGCCTTTTGTATTTAATTCCGATGCAATTTCGGTGTTTCATCGTCAATATGAAGGTCAGAGGGATACAGTGATCCTGAAGTGACGCATCGGAATCTATAACTAGTATCATAGGAATGCTTCAAAACATAGACAGTAAGAAGAGCCAGTTTTCTTGTACTTAAGTCGGCATTGTGCCTTTTGTATTTAATTCCGATGCAATTTCTGTGTCTCATCGTCAATAAGAGGGTCAGAGGGATACAGTAAACCTGAAGTGAAGCATGGGAATCTATAACTAGTGTCACAGGAATGGTTCATAACATAGACAGTAAGAAGGGTCAGTATTCTTGTACTTAAGTCGGCATTGTGCATTTTGTATTTATTTCCGATGCAATTTCTGTGTATAATCGTCAATCAGAAGGTCAGAGGGATACAGTAAACTTTAAGTGAAGCATCGGAATCTATAACTAGTGCCACAGGAATGGTTCAAAACATAGACAGTAAGAAGTGTCAGTTTTCTTGTACTTAAGTCGGCATTGTGTTTTTGTATTTAATTCCGATGCAATTTCTGTGTATAATCGTCAATCAGAAGGTCAGAGGGATACAGTAAACCTGAAGTGAAGCATGGGAATCTATAACTAGTGTCACAGGAATGGTTCATAACATAGACAGTAAGAAGGGTCAGTATTCTTGTACTTAAGTCGGCATTGTGCATTTTGTATTTAATTCCGATGCAATTTCGGTGTTTCATCGTCAATATGAAGGTCAGAGGGATACAGTGAACCTGAAGTGACGCATCGGAATCTATAACTAGTATCATAGGAATGCTTCAAAACATAGACAGTAAGAAGAGCCAGTTTTCTTGCACTTAAGTCGGCATTGTGCCTTTTGTATTTAATTCCGATGCAATTTCTGTGTTTCATCGTCAATAAGAGGGTCAGAGGGATACAGTAAACCTGAAGTGAAGCATGGGAATCTATAACTAGTGTCACAGGAATGGTTCATAACATAGACAGTAAGAAGGGTCAGTATTCTTGTACTTAAGTCGGCATTGTGCATTTTGTATTTAATTCCGATGCAATTTCTGTGTTTCATCGTCAATCAGAAGGTCAGAGGGATACAGTAAACCTGAAGTGAAGCATCGGAATCTATAACTAGTGCCACAGGAATGGTTCAAAACATAGACAGTAAGAAGAGTCAGTTTTCTTGTACTGAAGTCGGCATTATGCCTTTTGTATTTAATTCCGATGCAACTTCTGTGTTTCATCGTCAATAAGTAGGTCAGAGGGATACAGTAAACCTGAAGTGAAGCATCGGAATCTATAACTAGTGTCACATGAATGGTTCAAACATAGCCAGTAAGAAGAGTCAGTTTTCTTGTACATAAGTCGTCATTGTGACTTATGTATTTAATTCCGATGCAATATCTGTGTTTTTTATCGTCAATAAGAAGGTCAGAGGGATACGGTAAACCTGAAGTGAAGCATCGGAATCTATAACTAGTGTCACAGGAATGGTTCAAATCATATACAGTAAGAAGAGTCAGTTTTCCTGTACTTAAGTCGGCATTGTGCCTTTTGTATTTCATTCCGATGCAATTTCTGTGTTTCATCGTCAATTAGATGGTCAGAGGGATACAGTAAACCTGAAGTGAAGCATCGTAATCTATAACTAGTGTCACAGGAATGGTTCAAAACATAGACAGTAAGAGGTGTCAGTTTTCTTGTACTTAAGTCGGCATTGTGCCTTTTGTATTTAATTTCGATGCAATTTCAGTGTTTCATCGTCAATAAGAAGGTCGGAGGGATACAGTGAACCTGAAGTGAAGCATCGGATGCTATAACTAGGGTCACAGGAATGGTTCAAAACATAAACAGTAAGAAGAGTCAGTTTTCTTGTACTTAAGTCGGCATTGTGCCTTTTGTATTTAATTCCGATGCAATATCCGTGTTTCATCTTAAATAAGAAGGTCAGAGGGATACAGTAAACCTGAAGTGAAGCATCGGAATCTATAACTAGTGTCACATCAATGGTTCAAACATAGGCAGTAAGAAGAGTCAGTTTTCTTGTACATAAGTCGACATTGTGCCTTTTGTATTTAACTCCGATGCAATTTCAGTGTTACATCGACAATAAAAAGGTCAGAGGGATACAGTGAACCTGAAGTGAAGCATCGGAATCTATAACTAGTGTCACAGGAATGGTTCAAAACTTAGACAGTAAGATGAGTCAGTAATCTTGTACTTAAGTCGGCATTGTGAATTTTGTATTTAATTCCAATGCAGTTTCTGTGTTTCATCGTCAATAAGAACATCAGAGGGATACAGTAAACCTGACGTGAAGCATCGGAATCTATATCTAGTGTCACAGGAATGGTTCAAAACATAGACAGTAAGAAGAGTCAGTTTTCTTGTACTTAAGTCGGCATTGTGCCTTTTGTATTTAATTCCGATGCAATTTCTGTGTTTCATCGTCAATAAGAAGGTCAGAGGGATACAGTAAACCTGAAGTGAAGCATCGGAATCTATAACTAGTGTCACAGGAATGGTTCAAAACATAGACAGTAAGAAGAGTCAGTTTTCTTGTACTTAAGTCGGCATTGTGCCTTTTGTATTTAATTCCGAAGCAATATCCGTGTTTCATCTTCAATAAGAAGGTCAGAGGGATACAGTAAACCTGAAGTGAAGCGTCGGAATCTATAACTAGTGTCACAGGAATGGTTCAAACATAGACAGTAAGCTGATTCTCTTTTCTTGTACTTAAGTCGGCATTTTTCCTTTTCTATTTAATTTCGATGCAATTTCTATGTTTCATCGTCAATAAGAAGGTCAGAGGGATACAGTAAACCTGAAGTGAAGCTTCGGAATCTATAATTAGTGTCACAGGAATGGATCAAAACGTAGACTGTAAGAAGAGTCAGTTTTCTTGTACTTAAGTCGGCATTGTGCTTTTTGTATTAAATTCCGATGCAATTTCTGTGTTTCATCGTCAACAAGAAGGTCTGAGGGATACAGTAAACCTAGAGTAAAGCATCGGAATCTATAACTAGTGTCACGTGAATGGTTTAAAACATAGACAGTAAGAAGCGTCAGATTTCTTGTACTTAAATCGGCATTGTGCATTTGTATATAATTCCGATGCAATTTCTGTGTTTCAGCGTCAATAAGAAGGTCAGAGGGATACAGTAAACCTGAAGTCAAGCATCAGAATCTATTACTAGTGTCACAGGAATGGTTCAAACATAGACAGTAAGAAGAGTCAGTTTTCTTGTACTTAAGTCGGCATTGTGCCTTTTGTATTTAATTCCGATGCAATATCCGTGTTTCATCTTCAATAAGAAGGTCAGAGGGATACAGTAAACCTGAAGTGAAGCTTCGGAATCTATAACTAGTGTCACAGGAATGGTTCAAATCATAGACAGTAAGAAGAGTCAGTTTTCTTGTACTTAAGTCTGCATTTTGCCTTTTGTATTTAATTCCGATGCAATTTCTGTGTTTCATCGTCAATAAGAAGGTCAGAGGGATACAGTAAACCTGAAGTGAAGCTTCGGAATCTATAACTAGTGTCACAGGAATGGTTCAAACATAGACAGTAAGAAGAGTCAACTTTCTTGCACTTAAGTCGGCATTGTGCCTTTTGTATTTAATTCTGATGCAATTTCTGTGTTTTATCGTCAATAAGAAGGTAAGAGGGATACAGTAAACCTGAAGTGAAGCATCGGAATCTATAACTAGTATCACATCAATGGTTCAAACATAGGCAGTAAGAAGAGTCAGTTTTCTTGTACATAAGTCGACATTGTGCCTTTTGTATTTAATTCCGATGCAATTTCAGTGTTTCATCGACAATAAAAAGGTCAGAGAGATACAGTGAATCTAAAGTGAAGCATCGGAATCTATAACTAGTGTCACAGGAATGGTTAAAAACTTAGACAGTAAGAAGAGTCAGTATTCTTGTACTTAAGTCGGCATTGTGAATTTTGTGTTTGATTCCAATGCAGTTTATGTGTTTCATCGTCAATAAGAACGTCAGAGGGATTTAGTAAACCTGACGTAATGCATCGGAATCTATATCTAGTGTCACAGGTATGGTTCAAAACATAGACAGTAAGAAGAGTCAGTTTTCTTGTACTTAAGTCGGCATTGTGCCTTTTGTATTTAATTCCGATGCAATTTCTGTGTTTCATCGTCAATAAGAAGGTCAGAGGGATACAGTAAACCTGAAGTGAAGCATCGGAATCTATAACTAGTGTCACAGGAATGGTTCAAAACATAGACAGTAAGAAGAGTCAGTTTTCTTGTACTTAAGTCGGCATTGTGCCTTTTGTATTTAATTCCGATGCAATATCCGTGTTTCATCTTCAATTAGAACGTCAGAGGCATACAGTAAACCTGAAGTGAAGCGTCGGAATCTATAACTAGTGTCACAGGAATGGTTCAAACATAGACAGTAAGATGATTCTGTTTTCTTGTACTTAAGTCTGCATTTTTCCTTTTCTATTTAATTTCGATTCAATTTCTATGTTTCATCGTCATTAAGAAGGTCAGAGGGATACAGTAAACCTGAAGTGAAGCATCGGAATCTATAATTAGTGTCACAGGAATGGATCAAAACGTAGACTGTAAGAAGAGTCAGTTTTCTTGTACTTAAGTCGGCATTGTGCTTTTTGTATTTAATTCCGATGCAATTTCTGTGTTTCATCGTCAACAAGAAGGTCTGAGGGATACAGTAAACCTAGAGTAAAGCATCGGAATCTATAACTAGTGTCACGTGAATGGTTTAAAACATAGACAGTAAGAAGCGTCAGATTTCTTGTACTTAAATCGGCATTGTGCCATTTGTATATAATTCCGATGCAATATCCGTGTTTCATCTTCAATAAGAAGGTCAGAGGGATACAGTAAACCTGAAGTGAAGCTTCGGAATCTATAACTAGTGTCACAGGAATGGTTCAAAACATAGACAGTAAGATGAGTCAGTTTTCTTGTACTTAAGTCGGCATTTTGCCTTTCGTATTTAATTCCGATGCAATATCCGTGTTTCATCTTCAATAAGAAGGTCAGAGGGATACAGTAAACCTGAAGTGAAGCTTCGGAATCTATAACTAGTGTCACAGGAATGGTTCAAAACATAGACAGTAAGAAGAGTCAGTTTTCTTGTACTTAAGTCGGCATTTTGCCTTTCGTATTTAATTCCGATGCAATTTATGTGTTTCATCGTCAATAAGAAGGTCAGAGGGATACAGTAAACCTGAAGTGAAGCATCGGAATCTATAACTAGTGTCACAGGAATGGTTCAAACATAGACAGTAAGAAGAGTCAGCTTTCTTGCACTTAAGTCGGCATTGTGCCTTTTGTATTTAATTCCAATGCAATTTCTGTGTTTCATCGTCAATAAGAAGGTAAGAGGGATACAGTAAACCTGAAGTGAAGCATCGGAATCTATAACTAGTATCACATCAATGGTTCAAACATAGGCAGTAAGAAGAGTCAGTTTTCTTGTACATAAGTCGACATTGTGCCTTTTGCATTTAATTCCGATGCAATTTCAGTGTTTCATCGACAATAAAAAGGTCAGAGAGATACAGTGAACCTAAAGTGAAGCATCGGAATCTATAACTAGTGTCACAGGAATGGTTCAAAACTTAGACAGTAAGAAGAGTCAGTATTCTTGTACTTAAGTCGGCATTGTGAATTTTGTGTTTAATTCCAATGCAGTTTCTGTGTTTCATCGTCAATAAGAACGTCAGAGGGATTCAGTAAACCTGACGTGAAGCATCGGAATCTATATCTAGTGTCACAGGTATGGTTCAAAACATAGACAGTAAGAAGAGTCACTTTTCTTGTACTTAAGTCGGCACTGTGCCTTTTGTATTTAATTCCGATGCAATTTCTGTGTTTCATCGTCAATAAGAAGGTCAGAGGGATACAGTAAACCTGAAGTGAAGCATCGGAATCTATAACTAGTGTCACAGGAATGGTTCAAAACATAGACAGTAAGAAGACTCAGTTTTCTTGTACATAAGTCGGCATTGTGCCTTTTGTATTTAATTCCGATGCAATATCCGTGTTTCATCTTCAATTAGAAGGTCAGAGGCTTACAGTAAACCTGAAGTGAAGCGTCGGAATCTATAACTAGTGTCACAGGAATGGTTCAAACATAGACAGTAAGATGATTCTGTTTTCTTGTACTTAAGTCGGCATTTTTCCTTTTCTATTTAATTTCGATGCAATTTCTATGTTTCATCGTCAATAAGAAGGTCAGAGGGATACAGTAAACCTGAAGTGAAGCATCGGAATCTATAATTAGTGTCACAGGAATGGATCAAAACGTAGACAGTAAGAAGAGTCAGTTTTCTTGTACTTAAGTCGGCTTTGTGCTTTTTGTATTTAATTCCGATGCAATTTCTGTGTTTCATCGTCAACAAGAAGGTCTGAGGGATACAGTAAACCTAGAGTAAAGCATCGGAATCTATAACTAGTATCACGTGAATGGTTTAAAACATAGACAGTAAGAAGCGTCAGTTTCTTGTACTTAAATCGGCATTGTGCCATTTGTATTTAATTCCGCTGCAAGTTCTGTGTTTCATCGTCAATAAGAAGGTCAGAGGTATACAGTAAACCTGAAGTGAAGCATCGGAATCTATAAATAGTGTCACAGGAATGGTTCTAACATTGACAGTAAGAGGTGTCAGTTTTCTAGTACTTAAGTCGGCATTGTGCCTTTTGTATTTAATTCCGATGCAATTTCGGTGTTTCATCGTCAATAAGAAGGTCAGAGGGATACAGTAAACCTGAAGTGAAGCATCGGAATCTATAACTAGTGTCACATGAATGGTTCAAATCATAGACAGTAAGAAGACTCAGTTTTCTTGTACTTAAGTCGACATTGTGCCTTTTGTATTTAATTCCGATGCAATTTCTGTGTTTCATCGTCAATAAGAAGGTCAGAGGGATACAGTAAACCTCAAGTGAAGCATCGGAATCTATAACTAGTGTCACAGGAATGGTTCAAATCATATACAGTAAGAAGAGTCAGTTTTCCTGTACTTAAGTCGGCATTGTGCCTTTTGTATTTCATTCCGATGCAATTTCTGTGTTTCATCGTCAATTAGAAGGTCAGAGGGATACAGTAAACCTGAAGTGAAGCATCGTAATCTATAACTAGTGTCACAGGAATGGTTCAAAACATAGACAGTAAGAGGTGTCAGTTTTCTTGTACTTAAGTCGGCATTGTGATTTTTGTATATAATTTCGATGCAATTTCAGTGTTTCATCGTCAATAAGAAGGTCGGAGGGATACAGTGAACCTGAAGTGAAGCATCGGATTCTATGACTAGGGTCACAGGAATGGTTCAAAACATAGACAGTAAGAAGAGTCAGTTTTCTTGTACTTAAGTCGGCATTGTGCCTTTTGTATTTAATTCCGATGCAATATCCGTGTTTCATCTTAAACAAGAAGGTCAGAAGGTTACAGTAAACCTGAAGTGAAGCGTCGGAATCTATAACTAATGTCACAGGAATGGTTCAAACATAGACAGTAAGAAGAGTCAGTTTTCTTGCACTTAAGTCGGCATTGTGCCTTTTGTATTTAATTCCGATGCAATTTCTGTGTTTCATCGTCAATAATAAGGTAAGAGGGATACAGTAAACCTGAAGTGAAGCATCGGAATCTATAACTTGTATCACATCAATGGTTCAAACATAGGCACTAAGAAGAGTCAGTATTATTGTACATAAGTCGACATTGTGCCTTTTGTATTTAATTCCGATGCAATTTCAGTGTTTCATCGACAATAAAAAGGTCAGAGGGATACAGTGAACCAGAAGTGAAGCATCGGAATCTATAACTAGTGTCACAGGAACGGTTCAAAACTTAGACAGTAAGAAGAGTCAGTATTCTTGTACTTAAGTCGGCATTGTGAATTTTGTATTTAATTCCAATGCAGTTTCTGTGTTTCATCGTCAATAAGAACGTCAGAGGGATACAGTAAACCTGACGTGAAGCATCGGAATCTATATCTAGTGTCACAGGAATGGTTCAAAACATAGACAGTAAGAAGAGTCAGTTTTCTTGTACGTAAGTCGGCATTGTGCCTTTTGTATTTAATTCCGATGCAATTTCTGTGTTTCATCGTCAATAAGAAGGTCAGAGGGATACAGTAAACCTGAAGTGAATCATCGGAATCTATAACTAGTGTCACAGGAATGGTTCAAAACATAGACAGTAAGAAGAGTCAGTTTTCTTGTACTTAAGTCGGCATTGTGCCTTTTGTATTTAATTCCGATGCAATATCCGTGTTTCATCTTCAATAAGAAGGTCAGAGGGATACAGTAAACCTGAAGTGAAGCGTCGGAATCTATAACTAGTGTCACAGGAATGGTTCAAACATAGACAGTAAGATGATTCTGTTTTCTTGTACTTAAGTCGGCATTTTTCCTTTTCTATTTAATTTCGATGCAATTTCTATGTTTCATCGTCAATAAGAAGGTCAGAGGATACAGTAAACCTGACGTGAAGCATCGGAATCTATAATTAGTGTCACAGGAATGGATCAAAGCGTAGACTGTAAGAAGAGTCAGTTTTCTTGTACTTAAGTCGGCATTGTGCTTTTTGTATTTAATTCCGATGCAATTTCTGTGTTTCATGGTCAACGAGAAGGTCTGAGGGATACAGTAAACCTAGAGTAAAGCATCGGAATCTATAACTAGTGTCACGTGAATGGTTTAAAACTTAGACAGTAAGAAGCGTCAGATTTCTTGTACTTAAATCGGCATTGTGCCATTTGTATATAATTCCGATGCAATTTTTGTGTTTCAGCGTCAATAAGAAGGTCAGAGGGATACAGTAAACCTGAAGTCAAGCATCGGAATCTATTACTAGTGTCACAGGAATGGTTCAAAACATAGACAGTAAGAAGAGTCAGTTTTCTTGTACTTAAGTCGGCATTGTGCCTTTTGTATTTAATTCCGATGCAATATCCGTGTTTCATCTTCAATAAGAAGGTCAGAGGGATACAGTAAACCTGAAGTGAAGCTTCGGAATCTATAACTAGTGTCACAGGAATGGTTCAAAACATAGACAGTAAGAAGAGTCAGTTTTCTTGTACTTAAGTCGGCATTTTGCCTTTTGTATTTAATTCCGATGCAATTTCTGTGTTTCATCGTCAATAAGAAGGTCAGAGGGATACAGTAAACCTGAAGTGAAGCGTCGGAATCTATAACTAGTGTCACAGGAATGGTTCAAACATAGACAGTAAGAAGAGTCAGTTTTCTTGCACTTATGTCGGCATTGTGCCTTTTGTATTTAATTCCGATGCAATTTCTGTGTTTCATCGTCAATAAGAAGGTAAGAGGGATACAGTAAACCTGAAGTGAAGCATCGGAATCTATAACTAGTATCACATCAATGGTTCAAACATAGGCAGTAAGAAGAGTCAGTTTTCTTGTACATAAGTCGACATTGTGCCTTTTGTATTTAATTCCGATGCAATTTCAGTGTTTCATCGACAATAAAAAGGTCAGAGGGATACAGTGAACCTGAAGTGAAGCATCGGAATCTGTAACTAGTGTCACAGGAATGGTTCAAAACTAAGACAGTAAGAAGAGTCAGTATTTTTGTACTTAAGTCGGCATTGTGAATTTTGTATTTAATTCCAATGCAGTTTCTGTGTTTCATCGTCAATAAGAATGTCAGAGGGATTCAGTAAACCTGACGGGAAGCATCGGAATCTATATCTAGTGTCACAGGAATGGTTCAAAACATAGACAGTAAAAAGAGCCAGTTTTCTTGTACTTAAGTCGGCATTGTGCCTTTTGTATTTAATTCCGATGCAATTTCTGTGTTTCATCGTCAATAAGAAGGTCAGAGGGATACAGTAAACGTAAAGTGAGGCATCGGAATCTATAACTAGTGTCACAGGAATGGTTCAAAACATAGACAGTAAGAAGAGTCAGTTTTCTTGTACTTAAGTCGGCATTGTGCCTTTTGTATTTAATTCCGATGCAATATCCGTGTTTCATCTTCAATAAGAAGGTCAGAGGCATACAGTAAACCTGAAGTGAAGCGTCGGAATCTATAACTAGTATCACAGGAATGGTTCAAACATAGACAGTAAGATGATTCTGTTTTCTTGTACTTAAGTCGGCATTTTTCCTTTTCTATTTCATTTCGATGCAATTTCTATGTTTCATCGTCAATAAGAAGGTCAGAGGGATACAGTAAACCTGAAGTGAAGCATCGGAATCTATAATTAGTGTCACAGGAATGGATCAAAACGTAGACTGTAAGAAGAGTCAGTTTTCTTGTACATAAGTCGGCATTGTGCTTTTTGTATTTAATTCCGATGCAATTTTTGTGTTTCATCGTCAACAAGAAGGTCTGAGGGATACAGTAAACCTAGAGTAAAGCATCGGAATCTATAACTAGTGTCACGTGAATGGTTTAAAACATAGACAGTAAGAAGCGTCACATTTCTTGTACTTAAATCGGCATTGTGCTATTTGTATTTAATTCCGATGCAATTTCTGTGTTTCAGCGTCAATAAGAAGGTCAGAGGGATACAGGAAACCTGAAGTCAAGCATCGGAATCTATTACTTGTGTCACAGGAATGGTTCACAGCATAGACAGTAAGAAGAGTCAGTTTTCTTGTACTTAAGTCGCCGTTTGCCTTTTGTATTTAATTGCGCTGCAAGGTCTGTGTTTCATCGTCAATAAGAAGGTCAGAGGTATACAGTAAACCTGAAGTGAAGCATCGGAATCTATAAATAGTGTCACAGGAATGGTTCTAACATAGACAGTAAGAGGAGTCAGTTTTCTTGTACTTAAGTCGGCATTGTGCCATTTGTATTTAATTCCGATGCAATTTCTGTGTTTCATCGTCAATAAGAGGGTCAGAGGGATACAGTAAACCTGAAGTGAAGCATGGGAATCTATAACTAGTGTCACAGGAATGGTTCATAACATAGACAGTAAGAAGGGTCAGTATTCTTGTACTTAAGTCGGAATTGTGCATTTTGTATTTAATTCCGATGCAATTTCTGTGTTTCATCGTCAATCAAAAGGTCAGAGGGATACAGTATACCTGAAGTGAAGCATCGGAATCTATAACTAGTGCCACAGAAATGGTTCAAAACATAGACAGTAAGAAGAGTCAGTTTTCTTGTACTTAAGTCGGCATTGTGATTTTTGTATTTAATTCTGATGCAATTTCTGTGTTTCATCGTAAATACGAAGGTCAGAGGGATACAGTAAACCTGAAGTGAAGCATCGGAATCTATAACTAGTGTCACAGGAATGGTTCAAACATAGAAAGTAAGAAGAATCAGTCTTCTTGTAGTTAAGTCGGCATTGTGCCTTTTGTATTTAATTCCGATGTAATTTCTGTGTTTCATCGTCAATAGCTAGGTCAGAGGGATACAGTAAACCTCAAGTGAAGCATCGGAATCAATAACTAGTGTCACAGGAATGGTTCAAATCATAGACAGTAAGAAGAGACAGTTTTCCTGTACTTAAGTCGGCATTGTGCCTTTTGTATTTCATTACGATGCAATTTCTGTGTTTCATCGTCAATTAGAAGGTCAAAGGGATACAGTAAACCTGAAGTGAAGCATCGTAATCTATAACTAGTGTCACAGGAATGGTTTAAAACATAGACAGTAAGAGGTGTCAGTTTTCTTGTACTTAAGTCGGCATTGTGCCTTTTGTATTTAATTTCGATGCAATTTCAGAGTTTCTTAGTCAATAAGATGGTCGGAGGTATACAGTGAACCTGAAGTGAAGCATCGGATTCTATAACTAGGGTCACAGGAATGGTTCAAACATAGACAGTAAGAAGAGTCAGTTTTCTTGTACTTAAGTCGGCATTGTGCCTTTTGTATTTAATTCCGATGCAATTTCCGTGTTTCATCTTAAATAAGAAGGTCAGAGGGATACAGTAAACCTGAAGTGAAGCATCGGAATCTATATCTAGTGTCACAGGAATGGTTCAAACATAGACAGTAAGAAGAGTCAGCTTTCTTGCACTTAAGTCGGCATTGTGAATTTTGTGTTTAATTCCAATGCAGTTTCTGTGTTTCATCGTCAATAAGAACGTCAGAGGGATTCAGTAAACCTGACGTGAAGCATCGGAATCTATATCTAGTGTCACAGGTATGGTTCAAAACATAGACAGTAAGAAGAGTCAGTTTTCTTGTACTTAAGTCGGCATTGTGCCTTTTGTATTTAATTCCGATGCAATTTCTGTGTTTCATCGTCAATAAGAAGGTCAGAGGGATACAGTAAACCTGAAGTGAAGCTTCGGAATCTATAACTAGTGTCACAGGAATGGTTCAAAACATAGACAGTAAGAAGAGTCAGTTTTCTTGTACTTAAGTCGGCATTGTGCCTTTTGTATTTAATTCCGATGCAATATCCGTGTTTCATCTTCAATTAGAAGGTCAGAGGCTTACAGTAAACCTGAAGTGAAGCGTCGGAATCTATAACTAGTGTCACAGGAATGGTTCAAACATAGACAGTAAGATGATTCTGTTTTCTTGTACTTAAGTCGGCATTTTTCCTTTTCTATTTAATTTCGATGCAATTTCTATGTTTCATCGTCAATAAGAAGGTCAGAGGGATACAGTAAACCTGAAGTGAAGCATCGGAATCTATAATTAGTGTCACTGGAATGGATCAAAACGTAGACAGTAAGAAGAGTCAGTTTTCTCGTACTTAAGTCGGCATTGTGCTTTTTGTATTTAATTCCGATGCAATTTCTGTGTTTCATCGTCAACAAGAAGGTCTGAGGGATACAGTAAACCTAGAGTAAAGCATCGGAATCTATAACTAGTATCACGTGAATGGTTTAAAACATAGACAGTAAGAAGCGTCAGTTTCTTGTACTTAAATCGGCATTGTGCCATTTGTATTTAATTCCGATGCAATTTCTGTGTTTCAGCGTCAATAAGAAGGTCAGAGGGATACAGTAAACCTGAAGTCAAGCATCGGAATCTATTACTAGTGTCACAGGAATGGTTCACAACATAGACAGTAAGAAGAGTCATTTTTCTTGTACTTAAGTCGGCGTCGTGCCTTTTGTATTTAATTCCGCTGCAAGTTCTGTGTTTCATCGTCAATAAGAAGGTCAGAGGTATACAGTAAACCTGAAGTGAAGCATCGGAATCTATAAATAGTGTCACAGGAATGGTTCTAACATTGACAGTAAGAGGTGTCAGTTTTCTAGTACTTAAGTCGGCATTGCGCCTTTTGTATTTAATTCCGATGCAATTTCGGTGTTTCATCGTCAATAAGTAGGTCAGAGGGATACAGTAAACCTGAAGTGAAGCATCGGAATCTATAACTAGTGTCACATGAATGGTTCAAATCATAGACAGTAAGAAGACTCAGTTTTCTTGTACTTAAGTCGACATTGTGCCTTTTGTATTTAATTCCGATGCAATTTCTGTGTTTCATCGTCAATAAGAAGGTCAGAGGGATACAGTAAACCTCAAGTGAAGCATCGGAATCTATAACTAGTGTCACAGGAATGGTTCAAATCATATACAGTAAGAAGAGTCAGTTTTCCTGTACTTAAGTCGGCATTGTGCCTTTTGTATTTCATTCCGATGCAATTTCTGTGTTTCATCGTCAATTAGAAGGTCAGAGGGATACAGTAAACCTGAAGTGAAGCATCGTAATCTATAACTAGTGTCATAGGAATGGTTCAAAACATAGACAGTAAGAGGTGTCAGTTTTCTGGTACTTAAGTCGGCATTGTGCCTTTTGTATATAATTTCGATGCAATTTCAGTGTTTCATCGTCAATAAGAAGGTCGGAGGGATACAGTGAACCTGAAGTGAAGCATCGGATTCTATGACTAGGGTCACAGGAATGGTTCAAAACATAGACAGTAAGAAGAGTCAGTTTTCTTGTACTTAAGTCGGCATTGTGCCTTTTGTATTTAATTCCGATGCAATATCCGTGTTTCATCTTAAATAAGAAGGTCAGAGGGATACAGTAAACCTGAAGTGAAGCGTCGGAATCTATAACTAATGTCACAGGAATGGTTCAAACATAGACAGTAAGAAGAGTCAGTTTTCTTGCATTTAAGTCGGCATTGTGCCTTTTGTATTTAATTCCGATGCAATTTCTGTGTTTCATCGTCAATAATAAGGTAAGAGGGATACAGTAAACCTGAAGTGAAGCATCGGAATCTATAACTTGTATCACATCAATGGTTCAAACATAGGCACTAAGAAGAGTCAGTATTATTGTACATAAGTCGGCATTGTGCCTTTTGTATTTAATTCCGATGCAATATCCGTGTTTCATCTTCAATAAGAAGGTCGGAAACATACAGTAAACCTGAAGTGAAGCGTCGGAATCTATAACTAGTATCACAGGAATTCTTCAAACATAGACAGTAAGATGATTCTGTTTTCTTGTACTTAAGTCGTCATTTTTCCTTTTCTATTTCATTTCGATGCAATTTCTATGTTTCATCGTCAATAAGAAGGTCAGAGGGATACAGTAAACCTGAAGTGAAGCATCGGAATCTATAATTAGTGTCACAGGAATGGATCAAGACGCAGACTGTAAGAAGAGTCAGTTTTCTTGTACATAAGTCGGCATTGTGCTTTTTGTATTTAATTCCGATGCAATTTTTGTGTTTCATCGTCAACAAGAAGGTCTGAGGGATACAGTAAACCTAGAGTAAAGCATCGGAATCTATAACTAGTGTCACGTGAATGGTTTAAAACATAGACAGTAAGAAGCGTCTCATTTCTTGTACTTAAATCGGCATTGTGCTATTTGTATTTAATTCCGATGCAATTTCTGTGTTTCAGCGTCAATAAGAAGGTCAGAGGGATACAGTAAACCTGAAGTCAAGCATCGGAATCTATTACTTGTGTCACAGGAATGGTTCACAACATAGACAGTAAGAAGAGTCAGTTTTCTTGTACTTAAGTCGCCGTTGTGCCTTTTGTATTTAATTGCGCTGCAAGTTCTGTGTTTCATCGTCAATAAGAAGGTCAGAGGTATACAGTAAACCTGAAGTGAAGCATCGGAATCTATAAATAGTGTCACAGGAATGGTTCTAACATAGACAGTAAGAGGAGTCAGTTTTCTTGTACTTAAGTCGGCATTGTGCCTTATGTATTTAATTCCGATGCAATTTCGGTGTTTCATCGTCAATATGAAGGTCAGAGGGATACAGTGAACCTGAAGTGACGCATCGGAATCTATAACTAGTATCATAGGAATGCTTCAAAACATAGACAGTAAGAAGAGCCAGTTTTCTTGTACTTAAGTCGGCATTGTGCCTTTTGTATTTAATTCCGATGCAATTTCTGTGTTTCATCGTAAATACGAAGGTCAAAGGGATACAGTAAACCTGAAGTGAAGCATCGGAATCTATAACTAGTGTCACAGGAATGGTTCAAACATAGAAAGTAAGAAGAGTCAGTCTTCTTGTAGTTAAGTCGGCATTGTGCCTTTTGTATTTAATTCCGATGCAATTTCTGTGTTTCATCGTCAATAAGTAGGTCAGAGGGATACAGTAAACCCCAAGTGAAGCATCGGAATCTATAACTAGTGTCACAGGAATGGTTCAAATCATAGACAGTAAGAAGAGACAGTTTTCCTGTACTTAAGTCGGCATTGTGCCTTTTGTATTTCATTACGATGCAATTTCTGTGTTTCATCGTCAATTAGAAGGTCAAAGGGATACAGTAAACCTGAAGTGAAGCATCGTAATCTATAACTAGTGTCACAGGAATGGTTTAAAACATAGACAGTAAGAGGTGTCAGTTTTCTTGTACTTAAGTCGGCATTGTGCCTTGTGTATTTAATTCCGATGCAATTTCCGTGTTTCATCTTAAATAAGAAGGTCAGAGGGATACAGTAAACCTGAAGTGAAGCGTCGGAATCTATAACTAGTGTCACAGGAATGGTTCAAACATAGACAGTAAGAAGAGTCAGTTTTCTTGCACTTAAGTCGGCATTGTGCCTTTTGTATTTAATTCCGATGCAATTTCTGTGTTTCATCGTCAATAAGAAGGTAAGAGGGATACAGTAAACCTGAAGTGAAGCATCGGAATCTATAACTTGTATCACATCAATGGTTCAAACATAGGCACTAAGAAGAGTCAGTATTATTGTACATAAGTCGGCATTGTGCCTTTTGTATTTAATTCCGATGCAATATCCGTGTTTCATCTTCAATAAGAAGGTCGGAAACATACAGTAAACCTGAAGTGAAGCGTCGGAATCTATAACTAGTATCACAGGAATTCTTCAAACATAGACAGTAAGATGATTCTGTTTTCTTGTACTTAAGTCGTCATTTTTCCTTTTCTATTTCATTTCGATGCAATTTCTATGTTTCATCGTCAATAAGAAGGTCAGAGGGATACAGTAAACCTGAAGTGAAGCATCGGAATCTATAATTAGTGTCACAGGAATGGATCAAGACGCAGACTGTAAGAAGAGTCAGTTTTCTTGTACATAAGTCGGCATTGTGCTTTTTTTATTTAATTCCGATGCAATTTTTGTGTTTCATCGTCAACAAGAAGGTCTGAGGGATACAGTAAACCTAGAGTAAAGCATCGGAATCTATAACTAGTGTCACGTGAATGGTTTAAAACATAGACAGTAAGAAGCGTCTCATTTCTTGTACTTAAATCGGCATTGTGCTATTTGTATTTAATTCCGATGCAATTTCTGTGTTTCAGCGTCAATAAGAAGGTCAGAGGGATACAGTAAACCTGAAGTCAAGCATCGGAATCTATTACTTGTGTCACAGGAATGGTTCACAACATAGACAGTAAGAAGAGTCAGTTTTCTTGTACTTAAGTCGCCGTTGTGCCTTTTGTATTTAATTGCGCTGCAAGTTCTGTGTTTCATCGTCAATAAGAAGGTCAGAGGTATACAGTAAACCTGAAGTGAAGCATCGGAATCTATAAATAGTGTCACAGGAATGGTTCTAACATAGACAGTAAGAGGAGTCAGTTTTCTTGTACTTAAGTCGGCATTGTGCCTTATGTATTTAATTCCGATGCAATTTCGGTGTTTCATCGTCAATATGAAGGTCAGAGGGATACAGTGAACCTGAAGTGACGCATCGGAATCTATAACTAGTATCATAGGAATGCTTCAAAACATAGACAGTAAGAAGAGCCAGTTTTCTTGTACTTAAGTCGGCATTGTGCCTTTTGTATTTAATTCCGATGCAATTTCTGTGTTTCATCGTAAATACGAAGGTCAAAGGGATACAGTAAACCTGAAGTGAAGCATCGGAATCTATAACTAGTGTCACAGGAATGGTTCAAACATAGAAAGTAAGAAGAGTCAGTCTTCTTGTAGTTAAGTCGGCATTGTGCCTTTTGTATTTAATTCCGATGCAATTTCTGTGTTTCATCGTCAATAAGTAGGTCAGAGGGATACAGTAAACCCCAAGTGAAGCATCGGAATCTATAACTAGTGTCACAGGAATGGTTCAAATCATAGACAGTAAGAAGAGACAGTTTTCCTGTACTTAAGTCGGCATTGTGCCTTTTGTATTTCATTACGATGCAATTTCTGTGTTTCATCGTCAATTAGAAGGTCAAAGGGATACAGTAAACCTGAAGTGAAGCATCGTAATCTATAACTAGTGTCACAGGAATGGTTTAAAACATAGACAGTAAGAGGTGTCAGTTTTCTTGTACTTAAGTCGGCATTGTGCCTTGTGTATTTAATTCCGATGCAATTTCCGTGTTTCATCTTAAATAAGAAGGTCAGAGGGATACAGTAAACCTGAAGTGAAGCGTCGGAATCTATAACTAGTGTCACAGGAATGGTTCAAACATAGACAGTAAGAAGAGTCAGTTTTCTTGCACTTAAGTCGGCATTGTGCCTTTTGTATTTAATTCCGATGCAATTTCTGTGTTTCATCGTCAATAAGAAGGTAAGAGGGATACAGTAAACCTGAAGTGAAGCATCGGAATCTATAACTAGTATCACATCAATGGTTCAAACATAGGCAGTAAGAAGAGTCAGTTTTCTTGTACATAAGTCGACACTGTGCCTTTTGTATTTAATTCCGATGCAATTTCAGTGTTTCATCGTCAATAAGAAGGTCAGAGGGATACAGTAAACCTGAAGTGAAGCATCGGAATCTATATCTAGTGTCACAGGAATGGTTCAATACATAGACAGTAAGAAGAGTCAGTTTTCTTGTACTTAAGTCGGCATTGTGCCTTTTGTATTTAATTCCGATGCAATTTCTGTGTTTCATCGTCAATAAGAAGGTCAGAGGGATACAGTGAACCTGAAGTGAAGCATCGGAATCTATAACTAGTGTCACAGGAATGGTTTAAAACTTAGACAGTAAGAAGAGTTAGAATTCTTGTACTTAAGTCGGCATTGTGAGTTTTGTATTTAATTCCAATGCAGTTTCTGTGTTTCATCGTCAATAAGAACGTCAGAGGGATAGAGTAAACCTGACGTGAAGCATCGGAATCTATATCTAGTGTCACAGGAATGGTTCAATACATAGACAGTAAGAAGAGTCAGTTTTCTTGTACTTAAGTCGGCATTGTGCCTTTTGTATTTAATTCCGATGCAATTTCTGTGTTTCATAGTCAATAAGAAGGTCAGAGGGATACAGTAAACCTGAAGTGAAGCATCGGAATCTATAACTAGTGTCACAGGAATGGTTCAAAACATAGACAGTAAAAAGAGTCAGTTTTCTTGCACTTAAGTAGGCATTGTGCCTTTTGTATTTAATTCCGATGCAGCATCCGTGTTTCATCTTCAATAAGAAGGTCAGAGGGATACAGTAAACCTGAAGTGAAGCGTCGGAATCTGTAACTAGTGTCACAGGAATGGTTCAAACATAGACAGTAAGATGATTCTGTTTCTTGTACTTAAGTCGGCTTTTTTCCTTTTCTATTTAATTTCGATGCAATTTCTATGTTTCATCGTCAATAAGAAGGTCAGAGGGATACAGTAAACCTGAAGTGAAGGATCGGAATCTATAATTAGTGTCACAAGAATGGATCAAAACGTAGACTGTAAGAAGAGTCAGTTTTCTTGTACTTAAGTCGGCATTGTGCTTTTTGTATTTAATTCTGATGCAATTTCTGTGTTTCATCGTCAATAAGTAGGTCAGAGGGATACAGTAAACCTGAAGTGAAGCATCGTAATCTATAACTAGTGTCACAGGAATGGTTTAAAACATAGACAGTAAGAGGTGTCAGTTTTCTTGTACTTAAGTCGGCATTGTGCCTTTTGTATTTAATTTCGATGCAATTTCAGAGTTTCTTAGTCAATAAGATGGTCGGAGGTATACAGTGAACCTGAAGTGAAGCATCGGATTCTATAACTAATGTCACAGGAATGGTTCAAACATAGACAGTAAGAAGAGTCAGTTTTCTTGTACTTAAGTCGGCATTGTGCCTTTTGTATTTAATTCCGATGCAATTTCCGTGTTTCATCTTAAATAAGAAGGTCAGAGGGATACAGTAAACCTGAAGTGAAGCATCGGAATCTATATCTAGTGTCACAGGAATGGTTCAAACATAGACAGTAAGAAGAGTCAGCTTTCTTGCACTTAAGTCGGCATTGTGAATTTTGTGTTTAATTCCAATGCAGTTTCTGTGTTTCATCGTCAATAAGAACGTCAGAGGGATTCAGTAAACCTGACGTGAAGCATCGGAATCTATATCTAGTGTCACAGGTATGGTTCAAAACATAGACAGTAAGAAGAGTCAGTTTTCTTGTACTTAAGTCGGCATTGTGCCTTTTGTATTTAATTCCGATGCAATTTCTGTGTTTCATCGTCAATAAGAAGGTCAGAGGGATACAGTAAACCTGAAGTGAAGCATCGGAATCTATAACTAGTGTCACAGGAATGGTTCAAAACATAGACAGTAAGAAGAGTCAGTTTTCTTGTACTTAAGTCGGCATTGTGCCTTTTGTATTTAATTCCGATGCAATATCCGTGTTTCATCTTCAATTAGAAGGTCAGAGGCTTACAGTAAACCTGAAGTGAAGCGTCGGAATCTATAACTAGTGTCACAGGAATGGTTCAAACATAGACAGTAAGATGATTCTGTTTTCTTGTACTTAAGTCGGCATTTTTCCTTTTCTATTTAATTTCGATGCAATTTCTATGTTTCATCGTCAATAAGAAGGTCAGAGGGATACAGTAAACCTGAAGTGAAGCATCGGAATCTATAATTAGTGTCACTGGAATGGATCAAAACGTAGACAGTAAGAAGAGTCAGTTTTCTCGTACTTAAGTCGGCATTGTGCTTTTTGTATTTAATTCCGATGCAATTTCTGTGTTTCATCGTCAACAAGAAGGTCTGAGGGATACAGTAAACCTAGAGTAAAGCATCGGAATCTA
The DNA here is from genome assembly GCF_021461395.2 of Schistocerca americana. Taxonomy (NCBI): domain Eukaryota; kingdom Metazoa; phylum Arthropoda; class Insecta; order Orthoptera; family Acrididae; genus Schistocerca; species Schistocerca americana. Next base: position 6,145,835 of record NC_060121.1, on the reverse strand, counting down.
TAACTAGTATCACGTGAATGGTTTAAAACATAGACAGTAAGAAGCGTCAGTTTCTTGTACTTAAATCGGCATTGTGCCATTTGTATTTAATTCCGATGCAATTTCTGTGTTTCAGCGTCAATAAGAAGGTCAGAGGGATACAGTAAACCTGAAGTCAAGCATCGGAATCTATTACTAGTGTCACAGGAATGGTTCACAACATAGACAGTAAGAAGAGTCATTTTTCTTGTACTTAAGTCGGCGTCGTGCCTTTTGTATTTAATTCCGCTGCAAGTTCTGTGTTTCATCGTCAATAAGAAGGTCAGAGGTATACAGTAAACCTGAAGTGAAGCATCGGAATCTATAAATAGTGTCACAGGAATGGTTCTAACATTGACAGTAAGAGGTGTCAGTTTTCTAGTACTTAAGTCGGCATTGCGCCTTTTGTATTTAATTCCGATGCAATTTCGGTGTTTCATCGTCAATAAGTAGGTCAGAGGGATACAGTAAACCTGAAGTGAAGCATCGGAATCTATAACTAGTGTCACATGAATGGTTCAAATCATAGACAGTAAGAAGACTCAGTTTTCTTGTACTTAAGTCGACATTGTGCCTTTTGTATTTAATTCCGATGCAATTTCTGTGTTTCATCGTCAATAAGAAGGTCAGAGGGATACAGTAAACCTCAAGTGAAGCATCGGAATCTATAACTAGTGTCACAGGAATGGTTCAAATCATATACAGTAAGAAGAGTCAGTTTTCCTGTACTTAAGTCGGCATTGTGCCTTTTGTATTTCATTCCGATGCAATTTCTGTGTTTCATCGTCAATTAGAAGGTCAGAGGGATACAGTAAACCTGAAGTGAAGCATCGTAATCTATAACTAGTGTCATAGGAATGGTTCAAAACATAGACAGTAAGAGGTGTCAGTTTTCTGGTACTTAAGTCGGCATTGTGCCTTTTGTATATAATTTCGATGCAATTTCAGTGTTTCATCGTCAATAAGAAGGTCGGAGGGATACAGTGAACCTGAAGTGAAGCATCGGATTCTATGACTAGGGTCACAGGAATGGTTCAAAACATAGACAGTAAGAAGAGTCAGTTTTCTTGTACTTAAGTCGGCATTGTGCCTTTTGTATTTAATTCCGATGCAATATCCGTGTTTCATCTTAAATAAGAAGGTCAGAGGGATACAGTAAACCTGAAGTGAAGCGTCGGAATCTATAACTAATGTCACAGGAATGGTTCAAACATAGACAGTAAGAAGAGTCAGTTTTCTTGCATTTAAGTCGGCATTGTGCCTTTTGTATTTAATTCCGATGCAATTTCTGTGTTTCATCGTCAATAATAAGGTAAGAGGGATACAGTAAACCTGAAGTGAAGCATCGGAATCTATAACTTGTATCACATCAATGGTTCAAACATAGGCACTAAGAAGAGTCAGTATTATTGTACATAAGTCGGCATTGTGCCTTTTGTATTTAATTCCGATGCAATATCCGTGTTTCATCTTCAATAAGAAGGTCGGAAACATACAGTAAACCTGAAGTGAAGCGTCGGAATCTATAACTAGTATCACAGGAATTCTTCAAACATAGACAGTAAGATGATTCTGTTTTCTTGTACTTAAGTCGTCATTTTTCCTTTTCTATTTCATTTCGATGCAATTTCTATGTTTCATCGTCAATAAGAAGGTCAGAGGGATACAGTAAACCTGAAGTGAAGCATCGGAATCTATAATTAGTGTCACAGGAATGGATCAAGACGCAGACTGTAAGAAGAGTCAGTTTTCTTGTACATAAGTCGGCATTGTGCTTTTTGTATTTAATTCCGATGCAATTTTTGTGTTTCATCGTCAACAAGAAGGTCTGAGGGATACAGTAAACCTAGAGTAAAGCATCGGAATCTATAACTAGTGTCACGTGAATGGTTTAAAACATAGACAGTAAGAAGCGTCTCATTTCTTGTACTTAAATCGGCATTGTGCTATTTGTATTTAATTCCGATGCAATTTCTGTGTTTCAGCGTCAATAAGAAGGTCAGAGGGATACAGTAAACCTGAAGTCAAGCATCGGAATCTATTACTTGTGTCACAGGAATGGTTCACAACATAGACAGTAAGAAGAGTCAGTTTTCTTGTACTTAAGTCGCCGTTGTGCCTTTTGTATTTAATTGCGCTGCAAGTTCTGTGTTTCATCGTCAATAAGAAGGTCAGAGGTATACAGTAAACCTGAAGTGAAGCATCGGAATCTATAAATAGTGTCACAGGAATGGTTCTAACATAGACAGTAAGAGGAGTCAGTTTTCTTGTACTTAAGTCGGCATTGTGCCTTATGTATTTAATTCCGATGCAATTTCGGTGTTTCATCGTCAATATGAAGGTCAGAGGGATACAGTGAACCTGAAGTGACGCATCGGAATCTATAACTAGTATCATAGGAATGCTTCAAAACATAGACAGTAAGAAGAGCCAGTTTTCTTGTACTTAAGTCGGCATTGTGCCTTTTGTATTTAATTCCGATGCAATTTCTGTGTTTCATCGTAAATACGAAGGTCAAAGGGATACAGTAAACCTGAAGTGAAGCATCGGAATCTATAACTAGTGTCACAGGAATGGTTCAAACATAGAAAGTAAGAAGAGTCAGTCTTCTTGTAGTTAAGTCGGCATTGTGCCTTTTGTATTTAATTCCGATGCAATTTCTGTGTTTCATCGTCAATAAGTAGGTCAGAGGGATACAGTAAACCCCAAGTGAAGCATCGGAATCTATAACTAGTGTCACAGGAATGGTTCAAATCATAGACAGTAAGAAGAGACAGTTTTCCTGTACTTAAGTCGGCATTGTGCCTTTTGTATTTCATTACGATGCAATTTCTGTGTTTCATCGTCAATTAGAAGGTCAAAGGGATACAGTAAACCTGAAGTGAAGCATCGTAATCTATAACTAGTGTCACAGGAATGGTTTAAAACATAGACAGTAAGAGGTGTCAGTTTTCTTGTACTTAAGTCGGCATTGTGCCTTGTGTATTTAATTCCGATGCAATTTCCGTGTTTCATCTTAAATAAGAAGGTCAGAGGGATACAGTAAACCTGAAGTGAAGCGTCGGAATCTATAACTAGTGTCACAGGAATGGTTCAAACATAGACAGTAAGAAGAGTCAGTTTTCTTGCACTTAAGTCGGCATTGTGCCTTTTGTATTTAATTCCGATGCAATTTCTGTGTTTCATCGTCAATAAGAAGGTAAGAGGGATACAGTAAACCTGAAGTGAAGCATCGGAATCTATAACTAGTATCACATCAATGGTTCAAACATAGGCAGTAAGAAGAGTCAGTTTTCTTGTACATAAGTCGACACTGTGCCTTTTGTATTTAATTCCGATGCAATTTCAGTGTTTCATCGTCAATAAGAAGGTCAGAGGGATACAGTAAACCTGAAGTGAAGCATCGGAATCTATATCTAGTGTCACAGGAATGGTTCAATACATAGACAGTAAGAAGAGTCAGTTTTCTTGTACTTAAGTCGGCATTGTGCCTTTTGTATTTAATTCCGATGCAATTTCTGTGTTTCATCGTCAATAAGAAGGTCAGAGGGATACAGTGAACCTGAAGTGAAGCATCGGAATCTATAACTAGTGTCACAGGAATGGTTTAAAACTTAGACAGTAAGAAGAGTTAGAATTCTTGTACTTAAGTCGGCATTGTGAGTTTTGTATTTAATTCCAATGCAGTTTCTGTGTTTCATCGTCAATAAGAACGTCAGAGGGATAGAGTAAACCTGACGTGAAGCATCGGAATCTATATCTAGTGTCACAGGAATGGTTCAATACATAGACAGTAAGAAGAGTCAGTTTTCTTGTACTTAAGTCGGCATTGTGCCTTTTGTATTTAATTCCGATGCAATTTCTGTGTTTCATAGTCAATAAGAAGGTCAGAGGGATACAGTAAACCTGAAGTGAAGCATCGGAATCTATAACTAGTGTCACAGGAATGGTTCAAAACATAGACAGTAAAAAGAGTCAGTTTTCTTGCACTTAAGTAGGCATTGTGCCTTTTGTATTTAATTCCGATGCAGCATCCGTGTTTCATCTTCAATAAGAAGGTCAGAGGGATACAGTAAACCTGAAGTGAAGCGTCGGAATCTGTAACTAGTGTCACAGGAATGGTTCAAACATAGACAGTAAGATGATTCTGTTTCTTGTACTTAAGTCGGCTTTTTTCCTTTTCTATTTAATTTCGATGCAATTTCTATGTTTCATCGTCAATAAGAAGGTCAGAGGGATACAGTAAACCTGAAGTGAAGGATCGGAATCTATAATTAGTGTCACAAGAATGGATCAAAACGTAGACTGTAAGAAGAGTCAGTTTTCTTGTACTTAAGTCGGCATTGTGCTTTTTGTATTTAATTCTGATGCAATTTCTGTGTTTCATCGTCAATAAGTAGGTCAGAGGGATACAGTAAACCTGAAGTGAAGCATCGGAATCTACAACTAGTGTCACATGAAAGGTTCAAACATAGCCAGTAAGAAGAGTCAGTTTTCTTGTACATAAGTCGGCATTGTGACTTTTGTATTTAATTCCGATGCAATTTCTGTGTTTCATCGTCAATAAGAAGGTCAGAGGGATACAGTAAACCTCAAGTGAAGCATCGGAATCTATAACTAGTGTCACAGGAATGGTTCAAACATAGACAGTAAGAAGAGTCAGCTTTCTTGCACTTAAGTCGGCATTGTGCCTTTTGTATTTAATTCCGATGCAATTTCTGTGTTTCATCGTCAATAAGAAGGTAAGAGGGATACAGTAAACCTGAAGTGAAGCATCGGAATCTATAACTAGTATCACATCAATGGTTCAAACATAGGCAGTAAGAAGAGTCAGTTTTCTTGTACATAAGTCGACATTGTGCCTTTTGCATTTAATTCCGATGCAATTTCAGTGTTTCATCGACAATAAAAAGGTCAGAGAGATACAGTGAACCTAAAGTGAAGCATCGGAATCTATAACTAGTGTCACAGGAATGGTTCAAAGCTTAGACAGTAAGAAGAGTCAGTATTCTTGTACTTAAGTCGGCATTGTGAATTTTGTGTTTAATTCCAATGCAGTTTCTGTGTTTCATCGTCAATAAGAACGTCAGAGGGATTCAGTAAACCTGACGTGAAGCATCGGAATCTATATCTAGTGTCACAGGCATGGTTCAAAACATAGACAGTAAGAAGAGTCAGTTTTCTTGTACTTAAGTCGGCATTGTGCATTTGTATTTAATTCCGATGCAATTTCTGTGTTTCATCGTCAATAAGAAGGTCAGAGGGATACAGTAAACCTGAAGTGAAGCATCGGAATCTATAACTAGTGTCACACGAATGGTTCAAAACATAGACAGTAAGAACAGTCAGTTTTCTTGTACTTAAGTCGGCATTGTGCCTTTTGTATTTAATTCCGATGCAATATCCGTGTTTCATCTTCAATTAGAAGGTAGAGGCTTACAGTAAACCTGAAGTGAAGCGTCGGAATCTATAACTAGTGTCACAGGAATGGTTCAAACATAGACAGTAAGATGATTCTGTTTTCTTGTACTTAAGTCGGCATTTTTCCTTTTCTATTTAATTTCGATGCAATTTCTATGTTTCATCGTCAATAAGAAGGTCAGAGGGATACAGTAAACCTGAAGTGAAGCATCGGAATCTATAATTAGTGTCACAGGAATCGATCAAAACGTAGACAGTAAGAAGAGTCAGTTTTCTTGTACTTAAGTCGGCATTGTGCTTTTTGTATTTAATTCCGATGCAATTTCTGTGTTTCATCGTCAACAAGGAGGTCTGAGGGATACAGTAAACCTAGAGTAAAGCATCGGAATCTATAACTAGTATCACGTGAATGGTTTAAAACATAGACAGTAAGAAGCGTCAGTTTCTTGTACTTATATCGGCATTGTGCCATTTGTATATAATTCCGATGCAATTTCTGTGTTTCAGCGTCAATAAGAAGGTCAGAGTTATACAGTAAACCTGAAGTCAAGCATCGGAATCTATTACTAGTGTCACAGGAATGGTTCACAACATAGACAGTAAGAAGAGTCAGTTTTCTTGTATTTAAGTCGGCGTCGTGCCTTTTGTATTTAATTCCGCTGCAAGTTCTGTGTTTCATCGTCAATAAGAAGGTCAGAGGTATACAGTAAACCTGAAGTGAAGCATCGGAATCTATAAATAGTGTCACAGGAATGGTTCTAACATAGACAGTAAGAGGTGTCAGTTTTCTAGTACTTAAGTCGGCATTGTGCCTTTTGTATTTAATTCCGATGCAATTTCGGTGCTTCATCGTCAATAAGAAGGTCAGAGGGATACAGTAAACCTCAAGTGAAGCATCGGAATCTATAACTAGTGTCACAGGAATGGTTCAAATCATATACAGTAAGAAGAGTCAGTTTTCCTGTACTTAAGTCGGCATTGTGCCTTTTGTATATCATTCCGATGCAATTTCTGTGTTTCATCGTCAATTAGAAGGTCAGAGGGATACAGTAAACCTGAAGTGAAGCATCGTAAACTATAACTAGTGTCACAGGAATGGTTCAAAACATAGACAGTAAGAGGTGTCAGTTTTCTTGTACTTAAGTCGGCATTGTGCCTTTTGTATATAATTTCGATGCAATTTCAGTGTTTCATCGTCAATAAGAAGGTCGGAGGGATACAGTGAACCTGAAGTGAAGCATCGGATTCTATGACTAGGGTCACAGGAATGGTTCAAAACATAGACAGTAAGAAGAGTCAGTTTTCTTGTACTTAAGTCGGCATTGTGCCTTTTGTATTTAATTCCGATGCAATATCCGTGTTTCATCTTAAATACGAAGGTCAGAGGGATACAGTAAACCTGAAGTGAAGCGTCGGAATCTATAACTAATGTCACAGGAATGGTTCAAACATAGACAGTAAGAAGAGTCAGTTTTCTTGCACTTAAGTCGGCATTGTGCCTTTTGTATTTAATTCCGATGCAATTTCTGTGTTTCATCGTCAATAATAAGGTAAGAGGGATACAGTAAACCTGAAGTGAAGCATCGGAATCTATAACTTGTATCACATCAATGGTTCAAACATAGGCACTAAGAAGAGTCAGTATTATTGTACATAAGTCGACATTGTGCCTTTTGTATTTAATTCCGATGCAATTTCAGTGTTTCATCGACAATAAAAAGGTCAGAGGGATACAGTGAATCTGAAGTGAAGCATCGGAATCTATAACTAGTGTCACAGGAACGGTTCAAAACTTAGACAGTAAGAAGAGTCAGTATTCTTGTACTTAAGTCGGCATTGTGAATTTTGTATTTAATTCCAATGCAGTTTCTGTGTTTCATCGTCAATAAGAACGTCAGAGGGATACAGTAAACCTGACGTGAAGCATCGGAATCTATATCTAGTGTCACAGGAATGGTTCAAAACATAGACAGTAAGAAGAGTCAGTTTTCTTATACTTAAGTCGGCATTGTGCCTTTTGTATTTAATTCCGATGCAATTTCTGTGTTTCATCGTCAATAAGAAGGTCAGAGGGATACAGTAAACCTGAAGTGAATCATCGGAATCTATAACTAGTGTCACAGGAATGGTTCAAAACATAGACAGTAAGAAGAGTCAGTTTTCTTGTACTTAAGTCGGTATTGTGCCTTTTGTATTTAATTCCGATGCAATATCCGTGTTTCATCTTCAATAAGAAGGTCAGAGGGATACAGTAAACCTGAAGTGAAGCGTCGGAATCTATAACTAGTGTCACAGGAATGGTTCAAACATAGACAGTAAGATGATTCTGTTTTCTTGTACTTAAGTCGGCATTTTTCCTTTTCTATTTAATTTCGATGCAATTTCTATGTTTCATCGTCAATAAGAAGGTCAGAGGATACAGTAAACCTGAAGTGAAGCATCGGAATCTATAATTAGTGTCACAGGAATGGATCAAAGCGTAGACTGTAAGAAGAGTCAGTTTTCTTGTACTTAAGTCGGCATTGTGCTTTTTGTATTTAATTCCGATGCAATTTCTGTGTTTCATGGTCAACGAGAAGGTCTGAGGGATACAGTAAACCTAGAGTAAAGCATCGGAATCTATAACTAGTGTCACGTGAATGGTTTAAAACTTAGACAGTAAGAAGCGTCAGATTTCTTGTACTTAAATCGGCATTGTGCCATTTGTATATAATTCCGATGCAATTTCCGTGTTTCAGCGGCAATAAGAAGGTCAGAGGGATACAGTAAACCTGAAGTCAAGCATCGGAATCTATTACTAGTGTCACAGGAATAGTTCAAAACATAGACAGTAAGAAGAGTCAGTTTTCTTGTACTTAAGTCGGCATTGTACCTTTTGTATTTAATTCCGATGCAATATCCGTGTTTCATCTTCAATAAGAAGGTCAGAGGGATACAGTAAACCTGAAGTGAAGCTTCGGAAACTATAACTAGTGTCACAGAAATGGTTCAGAACATAGACAGTAAGAAGAGTCAGTTTTCTTGTACTTAAGTCGGCATTTTGCCTTTTGTATTTAATTCCGATGCAATTTCTGTGTTTCATCGTCAATAAGAAGGTCAGAGGGATACAGTAAACCTGAAGTGAAGCATCGGAATCTATAACTAGTGTCACAGGAATGGTTCAAACATAGACAGTAAGAAGAGTCAGTTTTCTTGCACTTATGTCGGCATTGTGCCTTTTGTATTTAATTCCGATGCAATTTCTGTGTTTCATCGTCAATAAGAAGGTAAGAGGGATACATTAAACCTGAAGTGAAGCATCGGAATCTATAACTAGTATCACATCAATGGTTCAAACATAGGCAGTAAGAAGAGTCAGTTTTCTTGTACATAAGTCGACATTGTGCCTTTTGTATTTAATTCCGATGCAATTTCAGTGTTTCATCGACAATAAAAAGGTCAGAGGGATACAGTGAACCTGAAGTGAAGCATCGGAATCTATATCTAGTGTCACAGGAATGGTTCAAAACTAAGACAGTAAGAAGAGTCAGTATTCTTGTACTTAAGTCGGCATTGTGAATTTTGTATTTAATTCCAATGCAGTTTCTGTGTTTGATCGTCAATAAGAACGTCAGAGGGATTCAGTAAACCTGACGTGAAGCATCGGAATCTATATCTAGTGTCACAGGAATGGTTCAAAACATAGACAGTAAGAAGAGTCAGTTTTTTTGTACTTAAGTCGGCATTGTGCCTTTTTTATTTAATTCCGATGCAATTTCTGTGTTTCATCGTCAATAAGAAGGTCAGAGGGATACAGTAAACCTGAAGTGAAGCATCGGACTCTATAACTAGTGTCACAGGAATGGTTCAAAACATAGACAGTAAGAAGAGTCAGTTTTCTTGTACTTAAGTCGGCATTGTGCCTTTTGTATTTAATTCCGATGCAATATCCGTGTTTCATCTTCAATAAGAAGGTCAGAGGCATACAGTAAACCTGAAGTGAAGCGTCGGAATCTATAACTAGTATCACAGGAATGGTTCAAACATAGACAGTAAGATGATTCTGTTTTCTTGTACTTAAGTCGGCATTTTTCCTTTTCTATTTCATTTCGATGCAATTTCTATGTTTCATCGTCAATAAGAAGGTCAGAGGGATACAGTAAACCTGAAGTGAAGCATCGGAATCTATAATTAGTGTCACAGGAATGGATCAAAACGTAGACCGTAAGAAGAGTCAGTTTTCTTGTACATAAGTCGGCATTGTGCTTTTTGTATTTAATTCCGATGCAATTTTTGTGTTTCATCGTGAACAAGAAGGTCTGAGGGATACAGTAAACCTAGAGTAAAGCATCGGAATCTATAACTAGTGTCACGTGAATGGTTTAAATCATAGACAGTAAGAAGCGTCACATTTCTTGTACTTAAATCGGCATTGTGCTATTTGTATTTAATTCCGATGCAATTTCTGTGTTTCAGCGTCAATAAGATTGTCAGAGGGATACAGTAAACCTGAAGTCAAGCATCGGAATCTATTACTTGTGTCACAGGAATGGTTCACAACATAGACAGTAAGAAGAGTCAGTTTTCTTGTACTGAAGTCGCCGTTGTGCCTTTTGTATTTAATTGCGCTGCAAGTTCTGTGTTTCATCGTCAATAAGAAGGTCAGAGGTATACAGTAAACCTGAAGTGAAGCATCGGAATCTATAAATAGTGTCACAGCAATGGTTCTAACATAGACAGTAATAGGAGTCAGTTTTCTTGTACTTAAGTCGGCATTGTGCCTTATGTATTTTATTCCGATGCAATTTCGGTGTTTCATCGTCAATATGAAGGTCAGAGGGATACAGTGAACCTGAAGTGACGCATCGGAATCTATAACTAGTATCATAGGAATGCTTCAAAACATAGACAGTAAGAAGAGCCAGTTTTCTTGTACTTAAGTCTGCATTGTGCCTTTTGTATTTAATTCCGATGCAATTTCTGTGTTTCATCGTCAATAAGAGGGTCAGAGGGATACAGTAAACCTGAAGTGAAGCGTCGTAATCTATAACTAGTGTCACAGGAATGGTTCAAACATAGACAGTAAGAAGAGTCAGATTTCTTGCACTTAAGTCGGCATTGTGCCTTTTGTATTTAATTCCGATGCAATTTCTGTGTTTCATCGTCAATAAGAAGGTAAGAGGGATACAGTAAACCTGAAGTGAAGCATCGGAATCTATAACTAGTATCACATCAATGGTTCAAACATAGGCAGTAAGGAGAGTCATTTTTCTTGTACATAAGTCGACACTGTGCCTTTTGTATTTAATTCCGATGCAATTTCAGTGTTTCATCGTCAATAAGAAGGTCAGAGGGATACAGTAAACCTGAAGTGAAGCATCGGAATCTGTATCTAGTGTCACAGGAATGGTTCAATACATAGACAGTAAGAAGAGTCAGTTTTCTTGTACTTAAGTTGGCATTGTGCCTTTTGTATTTAATTCCGATGCAATTTCTGTGTTTCATCGTCAATAAGAAGGTCAGAGGGATACAGTGAACCTGAAGTGAAACATCGGAATCTATAACTAGTGTCACAGGAATGGTTTAAAACTTAGACAGTAAGAAGAGTTAGTATTCTTGTACTTAAGTCGGCATTGTGAGTTTTGTATTTAATTCCAATGCAGTTTCTGTGTTTCATCGTCAATAAGAACGTCAGAGGGATAGAGTAAACCTGACGTGAAGCATCGGAATCTATATCTAGTGTCACAGGAATGGTTCAATACATAGACAGTAAGAAGAGTCAGTTTTCTTGTACTTAAGTCGGCATTGTGCCTTTTGTATTTAATTCCGATGCAATTTCTGTGTTACATAGTCAATAAGAAGGTCAGAGGGATACAGTAAACCTGAAGTGAAGCATCGGAATCTATAACTAGTGTCACAGGAATGGTTCAAAACATAGACAGTAAAAAGAGTCAGTTTTCTTGTACTTAAGTCGGCATTGTGCCTTTTGTATTTAATTCCGATGCAGCATCCGTGTTTCATCTTCAATAAGAAGGTCAGAGGGATACAGTAAACCTGAAGTGAAGCGTCGGAATCTATAACTAGTGTCACAGGAATGGTTCAAACATAGACAGTAAGATGATTCTGTTTTCTTGTACTTAAGTCGGCTTTTTTCCTTTTCTATTTAATTTCGATGCAATTTCTATGTTTCATCGTCAATAAGAAGGTCAGAGGGATACAGTAAACCTGAAGTGAAGGATCGGAATCTATAATTAGTGTCACAAGAATGGATCACAACGTAGACTGTAAGAAGAGTCAGTTTTCTTGTACTTAAGTCGGCATTGTGCTTTTTGTATTTAATTCCGATGCAATTTCTGTGTGTCATCGTCAACAAGAAGGTCAGAGGTATACAGTAAACCTGAAGTGAAGCATCGGAATCTATAAATAGTGTCACAGGAATGGTTCTAATATAGACAGTATGAGGAGCCAGTTTTCTTGTACTTAAGTCGGCATTGTGCCTTTTGTATTTAATTCCGATGCAATTTCTGTGTTTCATCGTCAATAAGAGGGTCAGAGGGATACAGTAAACCTGAAGTGAAGCATGGGAATCTATAACTAGTATCACAGGAATGGTTCATAACATAGACAGTAAGAAGGGTCAGTATTCTTGTACTTAAGTCAGCATTGTGCATTTTGCATTTAAGGGGAGTTGGAATGCCGGAAAATGGAAAAAATTCACATTTTCAGTTTTTAACCTTATAACTTAATTTGAAATTTTCTGCTTAAAATGGTGCAAAATTTGTTAAGAAATTCCAATTGGAAGTATTTTTATTTAATTTTTCAAAATTACATGTGCGCCCAGCAAAGTTACCCATCTTGTGATTTGTACACATTTAAATCTTCGCATTTCCGAAAACATTACATATAGAAGGCTGTGGATTTCACTCTTCAGTTGTAGAATCTTTGATCCTTCCATAGGTACCATTGTTTTTACGACTAGCTGTGTTTATTGTTCAGTTTTTGATCTGTGAGTGTTTGTTTTGAGCCTCGAGTTTAGTTTGTCGCTCATTTGGAGTTTGTTATCTGTCTTGTTTTGACTTTCAGTGGTGAGTGCGTAGTTTCTACGATGCCTAGGAGTGCATCATTATTTAAAAAGCGAAAGTTTCGCGGTAATAGATTTACAAATAACGTTTGTTCAAGTGATTCTGCTTCAGCACCTGTTGATGCTGGTGAAAGTTCTGACGTTTGTACAGCTGAGATGTGTGAAGGAGACACGCCCACCAGTGCATCAAAAAAGAAGTTATCAAACTGTGCAAGTGAAATTACAGATGAAGCTTCTAATGAACAATATGTTTTAGTCGACTTTCCTGTTTTTACTGAGTTTATGAAGAAATGTTTGTGTTGTAATCTTTGTGGAGGTTCTTTTGATATGAACATAACAAAATCTATAGGACTTTCCTGCAAAATTGCTATAGTTTGTGCCAGTTGTGAAAATGAGACCTGTTTTTGGAGCTCTAAAACATGCAGTAGCAATTTGTTTGAGAGTAATATCAGGCTAATGTATGCAATGAGAGCAATTGGTAAAGGACATACTGCTGCTCAAACATTTTGTGCCATAATGAATCTTCCACCTCCACCTGCTAAAATTGACAATTACACTGAAGTGATAGGAGATGCTGTTCAGTCTGTAGCAGATTTATCAATGAAAGCTGCTGCCAGTGAAGCAAAATATATAAATGAAGGAAACCCAGATATCCCTGTTGCTTTTGATGGAACCTGGCAGAAAAGGGGTCACACATCCAAAAATGCTGTTGCTACTGTTACTAGTGTGGACAGCGGTAAAGTTTTGGACTATGAAGTGCTCACTAAACATTGTTACCATTGTGCATCTGGTAAGATAGAAGCAGCTCACATATGTAGCAAGAATTATGAAGGTACGAGTGGAGGCATGGAGGCTGCCGCTGCTGTGAAAATGTTTAGCAGATCAGAAAAAGAACGGGGAGTATTTTACACAAAATTCCTTGGAGATGGGGACTCCAAGGCATACAAAAGTGTTACAGAATCCATGCCATATGTCAATAAGACAATAACTAAACTAGAATGTGTCGGTCATGTTCAGAAACGAATGGGCACTCGTCTAAGGAAACTGAAACAGAATCTGAAGGACAAAATTTTGTCAGATGGTAAAACCATTAGAGGTCGCCTGTCAGATAAAATTATAAATGAATTACAACAATACTATGGTATGGCAATAAGAAATAATGCAAATAATTTGCAGGAAATGAGACAAGCTGTATGGGCCACATATTTACATCGATCATCAACTGATGATAATCCTCAACATTTTGCTTGTCCAGATGGTCCTCAGTCATGGTGCAATTATAGAAAATCTCAAGCTACTGGGGATCCTTATCACCATAAAAATTATATTCCATTGGCTGTTATGGAAGTAATTAAACCAATATATAGAGACTTGGGGCATCCTGATCTTCTGCGAAAATGTCTTCATGGTTGTACCCAGAATCAAAACGAGTCGTTCAACAACCTCATTTGGACTCGTGTACCTAAGAATGTATTTGTTGGGATAAAAACATTGAAATGGGGAGTCAGTGATGCTGTTATTTCATTCAATGATGGTCATATGGGTAGGCTAAAGGTCATGGCAAGGCTCGGCATTGCTCCTGGTATCAACACCATCAGAGGTCTTCAGCTTCTGGACAGCGTGCGAGTAAGGAAGGCTCAGTATGCAGCTGAATTTAATACAAAAAAAGCAAGGGCAGCAAGGAGAAGAAAGCTTCTAGGTGAAGAAGAAGAACTAGAAGATGACCCTGATTACTCTGCTGGACACTTTTGATAATAGAATAAAAGGTATTTGTGAATTTTCATAATAAATTACTTTAATCGCATTTTCTGGCATTTGACATTTTTAGTGTTACATGTACCTTTATCTCATAAACCACTCAACCAACAACATTCAAATTTTCAGAAATGCTGCAAAACAGTTCAAAGAGGCCACTGAACTAGAATCATGACAAGAACTGGCTTATTCTCTGAACTAGGGAAGTTTATGTTATACTTTTTCCAATAAAAAATGGCTTAATGGTAAAAAATTCATAAATACTATACCAACAAAAAGAAAACATTGGTTCTAGTTCAGTGGGCTCACAATATATGCTGAAAACCTCTGCCAGAATTTCAAAGTTCTGAAGATAATAGTTCCAAAGAAAAAGGTACACAAAGTTAGCAAATTTAACATTGGCGAGATAGGGCATTCCAACTCCCCTTAATTCCGATGCAATTTCTGTGTTTCATCGTCAATCAGAAGGTCAGAGGGATACAGTAAACCTTAAGTGAAGCATCGGAATCTATAACTAGCGCCACAGGAATGGTTCAAAACATAGACAGTAAGAAGAGTCAGTTTTCTTGTACTTAAGTCGGCATTGTGCTTTTTGTATTTAATTCCGATGCAATTTCTGTGTTTCATCGTAAATACGAAGGTCAGAGGGATACAGTAACCCTGAAGTGAAGCATCGGAATCTATAACTAGTGTCACAGGAATGGTTCAAACATAGAAAGTAAGAAGAGTCAGTTTTCTTGTACTTAAGTCGGCATTGTGCTTTTTGTATTTAATTCTGATGCAATTTCTGTGTTTCATCGTCAATAAGTAGGTCAGAGGGATACAGTAAACCTGAAGTGAAGCATCGTAATCTACAACTAGTGTCACATGAAAGGTTCAAATCATAGACAGTAAGAAGAGTCAGTTTTCCTGTACTTAAGTCGGCATTGTGCCTTTTGTATTTCATTACGATGCAATTTCTGTGTTTCATCGTCAAATAGAAGGTCAGAGGGATACAGTAAACCTGAAGTGAAGCATCGTAAACTATAACTAGTGTCACAGGAATGGTTTAAAACATAGACAGTAAGAGGTGTCAGTTTTCTTGTACTTAAGTCGGCATTGTGCCTTTTGTATTTAATTTCGATGCAATTTCAGTGTTTCTTCGTCACTAAGAAGGTCAGAGTGATACAGTAAACCTGAAGTGAAGCGTCGGAATCTATAACTAGTGTCACAGGAATGGTTCAAACATAGACAGTAAGAAGAGTCAGTTTTCTTGCACTTAAGTCGGCATTGTGCCTTTTGTATTTAATTCCGATGCAATTTCTGTGTTTCATCGTCAATAAGAAGGTAAGAGGGATACAGTAAACCTGAAGTGAAGCATCGGAATCTATAACCAGTATCACATCAATGGTTCAAACATAGGCAGTAAGAAGAGTCAGTTTTCTTGTACATAAGTCGACATTGTGCCTTTTGTATTTAATTCCAATGCAATTTCAGTGTTTCATCGACAATAAAAAGGTCAGAGGGATACAGTGAACCTGAAGTGAAGCATCGGAATCTATAACTAGTGTCACAGGAATGGTTTAAAACTTAGACAGTAAGAAGAGTCAGTTTTCCTGTACTTAAGTCGGCATTGTGCCTTTTGTATTTCATTACGATGCAATTTCTGTGTTTCATCGTCAACAAGAAGGTCAGAGGGATACAGTGAACCTGAAGTGAAGCATCGGAATCTATAACTAGTGTCACAGGAATGGTTTAAAACTTAGACAGTAAGAAGAGTTAGTATTCTTGTACTTAAGTCGCCGTTGTGCCTTTTGTATTTAATTGCGCTGCAAGTTCTGTGTTTCATCGTCAATAAGAAGGTCAGAGGTATACAGTAAACCTGAAGTGAAGCATCGGAATCTATAAATAGTGTCACAGGAATGGTTTTAACATAGACAGTAAGAGGAGTCAGTTTTCTTGTACTTAAGTCGGCATTGTGCCTTATGTATTTAATTCCGATGCAATTTCGGTGTTTCATCGTCAATATGAAGGTCAGAGGGATACAGTGAACCTGAAGTGACGCATCGGAATCTATAACTAGTATCATAGGAATGCTTCAAAACATAGACAGTAAGAAGAGCCAGTTTTCTTGTACTTAAGTCAGCATTATGCCTTTTGTATTTAATTCCGATGCAATTTCTGTGTTTCATCGTCAATAAGAGGGTCAGAGGGATACAGTAAACCTGAAGTGAAGCATGGGAATCTATAACTAGTGTCACAGGAATGGTTCATAACATAGACAGTAAGAAGGGTCAGTATTCTTGTACTTAAGTCGGAATTGTGCATTTTGTATTTAATTCCGATGCAATTTCTGTGTTTCATCGTCAATCAAAAGGTCAGAGGGATACAGTAAACCTGAAGTGAAGCATCGGAATCTATAACTAGTGCCACAGAAATGGTTCAAAACATAGACAGTAAGAAGAGTCAGTTTTCTTGTACTTAAGTCGGCATTGTGATTTTTGTAATTAATTCCGATGCAATTTCTGTGTTTCATCGTAAATACGAAGGTCAGAGGGATACAGTAAACCTGAAGTGAAGCATCGGAATCTATAACTAGTGTCACAGGAATGGTTCAAACATAGAAAGTAAGGAGAGTCAGTCTTCTTGTACTTAAGTCGGCATTGTGCCTTTTGTATTTAATTCCGATGCAATTACTGTGTTACATCGTCAATAAGTAGGTTAGAGGGATACAGTAAACCTCAAGTGAAGCATCGGAATCTATAACTAGTGTCACAGGAATGGTTCAAATCATAGACAGTAAGAAGAGACAGTTTTCCTGTACTTAAGTCGGCATTGTGCCTTTTGCATTTCATTACGATGCAATTTCTGTGTTTCATCGTCAATTAGAAGGTCAAAGGGATACAGTAAACCTGAAGTGAAGCATCGTAATCTATAACTAGTGTCACAGGAATGGTTTAAAACATAGACAGTAAGAGGTGTCAGTTTTCTTGTACTTAAGTCGGCATTGTGCCTTTTGTATTTAATTTCGATGCAATTTCAGAGTTTCTTAGTCAATAAGATGGTCGGAGGTATACAGTGAACCTGAAGTGAAGCATCGGATTCTATAACTAGGGTCACAGGAATGGTTCAAACATAGACAGTAAGAAGAGTCAGTTTTCTTGTACTTAAGTCGGCATTGTGCCTTTTGTATTTAATTCCGATGCAATTTCCGTGTTTCATCTTAAATAAGAAGGTCAGAGGGATACAGTGAACCTGAAGTGAAGCGTCGGAATCTATAACTAGTGTCATAGGAATGGTCCAAACATAGACAGTAAGAAGAGTCAGTTTTCTTGCACTTAAGTCGGCATTGTGCCTTTTGTATTTAATTCCGATGCAATTTCTGTGTTTCATCGTCAATAAGAAGGTAAGAGGGATACAGTAAACCTGAAGTGAAGCATCGGAATCTATATCTAGTGTCACAGGAATGGTTCAATACATAGACAGTAAGAAGAGTCAGATTTCTTGTACTTAAGTCGGCATTGTGCCTTTTGTATTTAATTCCGATGCAATTTCTGTGTTTCATAGTCAATAAGAAGGTCAGAGGGATACAGTAAACCTGAAGTGAAGCATCGGAATCTATAACTAGTGTCACAGGAATGGTTCAAAACATAGACAGTAAAAAGAGTCAGTTTTCTTGTACTTAAGTCAGCATTGTGCCTTTTGTATTTAATTCCGATGCAGCATCCGTGTTTCATCTTCAATAAGAAGGTCAGAGGGATACAGTAAACCTGAAGTGAAGCGTCGGAATCTATAACTAGTGTCACAGGAATGGTTCAAACATAGACAGTAAGATGATTCTGTTTTCTTGTACTTAAGTCGGCTTTTTTCCTTTTCTATTTAATTTCGATGCAATTTCTATGTTTCATCGTCAATAAGAAGGTCAGAGGGATACAGTAAACCTGAAGTGAAGGATCGGAATCTATAATTAGTGTCACAAGAATGGATCAAAACGTAGACTGTAAGAAGAGTCAGTTTCCTTGTACTTAAGTCGGCATTGTGCTTTTTGTATTTAATTCCGATGCAATTTCTGTGTTTCATCGTCACCAAGAAGGTCAGAGGTATACAGTAAACATGAGGTGAAGCATCGGAATCTATAAATAGTGTCACAGGAATGGTTCTAACATAGACAGTATGAGGAGCCAGTTTTCTTGTACTTAAGTCGGCATTGTGCCTTTTGTATTTAATTCCGATGCAATTTCTGTGTTTCATCGTCTATAAGAGGGTCAGAGGGATACAGTAAACCTGAAGTGAAGCATGGGAATCTATAACTAGTGTCACAGGAATGGTTCATAACATAGACAGTAAGAAGGGTCAGTATTCTTGTACTTAAGTCGGCATTGTGCATTTTGCATTTAATTCCGATGCAATTTCTGTGTTTCATCGTCAATCAGAAGGTCAGAGGGATACAGTAAACCTTAAGTGAAGCATCGGAATCTATAACTAGCGCCACAGGAATGGTTCAAAACATAGACAGTAAGAAGAGTCAGTTTTCTTGTACTTAAGTCGGCATTGTGCTTTTTGTATTTAATTCCGATGCAATTTCTGTGTTTCATCGTAAATACGAAGGTCAGAGGGATACAGTAAACCTGAAGTGAAGCATCGGAATCTATAACTAGTGTCACAGGAATGGTTCAAACATAGAAAGTAAGAAGAGTCAGTTTTCTTGTACTTAAGTCGGCATTGTGCTTTTTGTATTTAATTCTGATGCAATTTCTGTGTTTCATCGTCAATAAGTAGGTCAGAGGGATACAGCAAACCTGAAGTGAAGCATCGGAATCTACAACTAGTGTCACATGAAAGGTTCAAACATAGCCAGTAAGAAGAGTCAGTTTTCTTGTACATAAGTCGGCATTGTGACTTTTGTATTTAATTCCGATGCAATTTCTGTGTTTCATCGTCAATAAGAAGGTCAGAGGGATACAGTAAACCTCAAGTGAAGCATCGGAATTTATAACTAGTGTCACAGGAATGGTTCAAATCATAGACAGTAAGAAGAGTCAGTTTTCCTGTACTTAAGTCGGCATTGTGCCTTTTGTATTTCATTACGATGCAATTTCTGTGTTTCATCGTCAATTAGAAGGTCAGAGGGATACAGTAAACCTGAAGTGAAGCATCGTAAACTATAACTAGTGTCACAGGAATGGTTTAAAACATAGACAGTAAGAGGTGTCAGTTTTCTTGTACTTAAGTCGGCATTGTGCCTTTTGTATTTAATTTCGATGCAATTTCAGAGTTTCTTCGTCACTAAGAAGGTCGGAGGTATACAGTGGACCTGAAGTGAAGCGTCGGAATCTATAACTAGTGTCACAGGAATGGTTCAAACATAGACAGTAAGATGATTCTGTTTTCTTGTACTTAAGTCGGCTTTTTTCCTTTTCTATTTAATTTCGATGCAATTTCTATGTTTCATCGTCAATAAGAAGGTCAGAGGGATACAGTAAACCTGAAGTGAAGCATCGGAATCTATAACTAGTGTCACAGGAATTAATCAAAACGTAGACTGTAAGAAGAGTCAGTTTTCTTGTACTTAAGTCGGCATTGTGCTTTTTGTATTTAATTCCGATGCAATTTCTGTGTTTCATCGTCAACAAGAAGGTCAGAGGTATACAGTAAACCTGAAGTGAAGCATCGGAATCTATAAATAGTGTCCCACGAATGGTTCTAACATAGACAGTAAGATTAGCCAGTTTTCTTGTACTTAAGTCGGCATTGTGCCTTTTGTATTTAATACCGATGCAATTTCTGTGTTTCATCGTCAATAAGAGGGTCAGAGGGATACAGTAAACCTGAAGTGAAGCATGGGAATCTATAACTAGTGTCACAGGAATGGTTCATAACATAGACAGTAAGAAGGGTCAGTATTCTTGTACTTAAGTCGGCATTGTGCATTTTGTATTTAATTCCGATGCAATTTCTGTGTTTCATCGTCAATCAGAAGGTCAGAGGGATACAGTAAACCCGAAGTGAAGCATCGGAATCTATAACTAGTGTCACAGGAATGGTTCAAACATAGACAGTAAGATGATTCTGTTTTCTTGTACTTAAGTCGGCTTTTTTCCTTTTCTATTTAATTTCGATGCAATTTCTATGTTTCATCGTCAATAAGAAGGTCAGAGGGATACAGTAAACCTTAAGTGAAGCATCGGAATCTATAACTAGCGCCACAGGAATGGTTCAAACCATAGACAGTAAGAAGAGTCAGTTTTCTTGTACTTAAGTCGGCATTGTGCTTTTTGTATTTAATTCCGATGCAATTTCTGTGTTTCATCGTCAACAAGAAGGTCAGAGGGGTACAGTAAACCTGAAGTGAAGCATCGGAATCTATAACTAGTGTCACAGGAATGGTTCAAACATAGAAAGTAAGAAGAGTCAGTTTTCTTGTACTTAAGTCGGCATTGTGCCTTTTGTATTTAATTCCGATGCAATTTCTGTGTTTCATCGTCAATAAGTAGGTCAGAGGGATACAGTAAACCTGAAGTGAAGCATCGGAATCTATAATTAGTGTCACAGGAATGGATCAAAACATAGACTGTAAGAAGAGTCAGTTTTCTTGTACTTAAGTCGGCATTGTGCTTTTTGTATTTAATTCCGATGCAATTTCTGTGTTTCATCGTCAACAAGAAGGTCTGAGGGATACAGTAAACCTGGAGTAAAGCATCGGAATCTATAACTAGTGTCACGTGAATGGTTTAAAACATAGACAGTATGAAGCGTCAGATTTCTTGTACATAAGTCGGCATTGTGCCTTTTGCATTGAATTCCGATGCAATTTCAGGTTTTCATCGTCAATATGAAGGTCAGAGGGATACAGTGAACCTGAAGTGAAGCATCGGAATCTATAACTAGTGTCACAGGAATGGTTCAAACATAGGCAGTAAGAAGAGTCAGTTTTCTAGTACTTAAGTCGGCATTGTGCCTTTTGTATTTTGTTCCGATGCAATTTCTGTGTTTCATAGTCAATAAGTAGGTCAGAGGGATACAGTAAACCTGAAGTGAAGCATCGGAATCTATAACTAGTGTCACATGAATGGTTCAAACATAGCCAGTAAGAAGGGTCAGTTTTCTTGTACATAAGTCGGCATTGTGACTTTTGTATTTAATTCCGATACAATTTCTGAGTTTCATCGTCAATAAGAAGGTCACAGGGATACAGTAAACCTGAAGTGAAGCATCGGAATCTATAACTAGAGTCACATGAAAGATTCAAATCATAGACAGTAAGAAGACTCAGTTTTCTTGTACTTAAGTCGGCATTGTGCGATTTGTATTTAATTCCGATGCAATTTCTGTGTTTCAGCGTCAATAAGAAGGTCAGAGGGATACAGTAAACCTGAAGTCAAGCATCGGAATCTATTACTAGTGTCACAGGAATGGTTCACAACATAGACAGTAAGAGGAGTCAGTTTTCTTGAACCTAAGTCAGCGTTGTGCCTTTTGTATTTAATTCCGATGCACGTTCTGTGTTTCATCGTCAATAAGAAGGTCAGAGGTATACAGTAAACCTGAAGTGAAGCATCGGAATCTATAACTAGTGTCACAGGAATGGTTCTAACATAGACAGTAAGAGGAGTCAGTTTTCTTGTACTTAAATCGGCATTGTGCCTTTTGTATTAATTCCGATTCAATTTCAGTCTTTCATCGTCAATATGAAGGTCAGAGCGATACAGTGAAACTGAAGTGAAGCATCGGAATCTATAACTAGTATCACAGGAATGCTTCAAAACATAGACAGTAAGAAGAGCCAGTTTTCTTGTACTTAAGTCGGCATTGTGCCTTTTGTATTTAATTCCGATGCAATTTCTGTGTTTCATCGTCAATAAGAGGGTTAGAGGGATACAGTAAACCTGAAGTGAAGCATCGGAATCTATAACTAGTGTCACAGGAATGGTTCATAACATAGACAGTAAGATGGGTCAGTATTCTTGTACTTAAGTCGGCATTGTGCATTTTGTATTTAATTCCGATGCAAGTTCTGTGTTTCATCGTCAATAAGAAGGTCAGAGGTATACAGTAAACCTGAAGTGAAGCATCGGAATCTATAACTAGTGTCACAGGAATGGTTCAAAACATAGTCAGTAAGAGGTGTCTGTTTTCTTGTACCTAAGTCGGCATTGTGCCTTTTGTATTTAATTCCGATGCAATTTCAGTGTTTCATCGTCAATAAGAAGCTCGGAGGGATACAGTGAACCTGAAGTGAAGCATCGGATTCTATAACTAGTGTCACAGGAATGGTTCAAAACACAGACAGTAAGAAGAGTCAGTTTTCTTGTACTTCAGTCGGCATTGTGCCTTTTGTATTTAATTCCGATGCAATATCCGTGTTTCATCTTGAATAAGAAGGTCAGAGGGATACAGTAAACCTGAAGTGAAGCGTCGGAATCTATAACTAGTGTCACAGGATTGGTTCAAAACATAGACAGTAAGATGATTCTGTTTTCTTGTACTTAAGTCGGCATTTTTCCTTTTCTATTTAATCCCGATGCAATTTCTATGTTTCATCGTCAATAAGGAGGTCAGAGGGATACAGTAAACCTGAAGTGAAGCATCGGAATGTATAACTAGTGTCACAGGAATGGATCAAAACGTAGACTGTAAGAAGAGTCAGTTTTCTTGTACTTAAGTCGGCATTGTGCTTTTTGTATTTAATTCCGATACAATTTCTGTGTTTCATCGTCAACAAGAAGGTCTGAGGGATACAGTAAACCTGGAGTAAAGCATCGGAAACTATAACTAGTGTCACGTGAATGGTTCAAAACATAGACAGTATGAAGAGTCACTATTCTAGTACTTAAGTCGGCATTGTGCCTTTTGTATTTATTTCCATTGCAATTTCTGTGTTTCATCGTCAATAAGAACGTCAGAGGGATACAGTAAACCTGACGTGAAGCATCGGAATCTATATCTAGTGTCCCAGGAATGGCTAAAACATAGACAGTAAGAAGAGTCAGTTTTCTTGTACTTAAGTCGGCATTGTGCCTTTTGTATTTAATTCCGATGCATTTTCTGTGTTTCATCGTCAATAAGAAGGTCAGAGGGATACAGTAAACCTGAAGTGAAGCACCGGAATCTATAACTAGTGTCACAGGAATGGTTCAAAACATTGACAGTAAGAAGAGTCAGTTTTCTTGTACTTAAGTCGGCATTGTGCCTTTTGTATTTAATTCCGATGCAATATCCGTGTTTAATCTTCAATAAGAAGGTCAGAGGGATACAGTAAACCTGAATTGAAGCGTCGGAATCTATAACTAGTGTCACAGGAATGGTTCAAAACATAGACAGTAAGATGATTCTGTTTTCTTGTACTTAAGTCGGCATTTTTCCTTTTCTATTTATTTCCGATGCAATTTCTATGTTTCATCGTCAATAGGAAGGTCAGAGGGATGCAGTAAACCTGAAGTGAAGCATCGGAATCTATAATTAGTGTCACAGGAATGGATCAAAACGTAGACTGTAAGAAGAGTCAGTTTTCTTGTACTTAAGTCGGCATTGTGCTTTTTGAATTTAATTCCGATGCAATTTCTGTGTTACATCGTCAACAAGAAGGTCTGAGGGATACAGTAAACCTGGAGTAAAGCATCGGAATCTATAACTAGTGTAACGTGAATGGTTTAAAACATAGACAGTAAGAAGCGTCAGATTTCTTGTACTTAAATCGGCATTGTGCCTTTTGTATTTAATTCCGATGCAGTTTCTGTGTTTCAGCGTCAATAAGAAGGTCAGAGGGATACAGTAAACCTGAAGTGAAGCATCGGAATCTATTACTAGTGTCACAGGAATGGTTCACAACATAGACAGTAAGAAGAGTCAGTTTTCTTGTACTTAAGTCGGCGTTGTGCCTTTTGTATTTAATTCCGATGCAAGTTCTGTGTTTCATCGTCAATAAGAAGGTCAGAGGTATACGGTAAACCTGAAGTGAAGCATCGGAATCTATAACTAGTGTCACAGGAATGGTTCAAACCATAGACAGTAAGAAGAGTCAGTTTTCTTGTACTTAAGTCGGCATTGTGCTTTTTGTATTTAATTCCGATGCAATTTCTGTGTTTCATCGTCAACAAGAAGGTCAGAGGGATACAGTAAACCTGAAGTGAAGCATCGGAATCTATAACTAGTGTCACAGGAATGGTTCAAACATAGAAAGTAAGAAGAGTCAGTTTTCTTGTACTTAAGTCGGCATTGTGCCTTTTGTATTTAATTCCGATGCAATTTCTGTGTTTCATCGTCAATAAGTAGGTCAGAGGGATACAGTAAACCTGAAGTGAAGCATCGGAATCTATAATTAGTGTCACAGGAATGGATCAAAACATAGACTGTAAGAAGAGTCAGTTTTCTTGTACTTAAGTCGGCATTGTGCTTTTTGTATTTAATTCCGATGCAATTTCTGTGTTTCATCGTCAACAAGAAGGTCTGAGGGATACAGTAAACCTGGAGTAAAGCATCGGAATCTGTAACTAGTGTCACGTGAATGGTTTAAAACATAGACAGTATGAAGCGTCAGATTTCTTGTACATAAGTCGGCATTGTGCCTTTTGTATTGAATTCCGATGCAATTTCAGGTTTTCATCGTCAATATGAAGGTCAGAGGGATACAGTGAACCTGAAGTGAAGCATCGGAATCTATAACTAGTATCACAGGAATGCTTCAAAACATAGACAGTAAGAAGAGTCAGTTTTCTTGTACTTAAGTCGGCATTGTGCCTTTTGTATTTAATTCCGATGCAATTTCTGTGTTTCATCGTCAATACGAAGGTCAGAGGGATACAGTAAACCTGAAGTGAAGCATCGGAATCTATAACTAGTGTCGCAGGAATGGTTCAAACATAGGCAGTAAGAAGAGTCAGTTTTCTAGTACTTAAGTCGGCATTGTGCCTTTTGTATTTAGTTCCGATGCAATTTCTGTGTTTCATAGTCAATAAGTAGGTCAGAGGGATACAGTAAACCTGAAGTGAAGCATCGGAATCTATAACTAGTGTCACATGAATGGTTCAAACATAGCCAGTAAGAAGGGTCAGTTTTCTTGTACATAAGTCGGCATTGTGACTTTTGTATTTAATTCCGATACAATTTCTGAGTTTCATCGTCAATAAGAAGGTCACAGGGATACAGTAAACCTGAAGTGAAGCATCGGAATCTATAACTAGAGTCACATGAAAGATTCAAATCATAGACAGTAAGAAGACTCAGTTTTCTTGTACTTAAGTCGGCATTGTGCGATTTGTATTTAATTCCGATGCAATTTCTGTGTTTCAGCGTCAATAAGAAGGTCAGAGGGATACAGTAAACCTGAAGTCAAGCATCGGAATCTATTACTAGTGTCACAGGAATGGTTCACAACATAGACAGTAAGAAGAGTCAGTTTTCTTGAACTTAAGTCGGCGTTGTGCCTTTTGTATTTAATTCCGATGCAAGTTCTGTGTTTCATCGTCAATAAGAAGGTCAGAGGTATACAGTAAACCTGAAGTGAAGCATCGGAATCTATAACTAGTGTCACAGGAATGGTTCTAACATAGACAGTAAGAGGAGTCAGTTTTCTTGTACTTAAATCGGCATTGTGCCTTTTGTATTAATTCCGATTCAATTTCAGTGTTTCATCGTCAATATGAAGGTCAGAGCGATACAGTGAAACTGAAGTGAAGCATCGGAATCTATAACTAGTATCACAGGAATGCTTCAAAACATAGACAGTAAGAAGAGCCAGTTTTCTTGTACTTAAGTCATCATTGTGCCTTTTGTATTTAATTCCGATGCAATTTCTGTGTTTCATCGTCAATAAGAGGGTTAGAGGGATACAGTAAACCTGAAGTGAAGCATCGGAATCTATAACTAGTGTCACAGGAATGGTTCTTAACATAGACAGTAAGATGGGTCTGTATTCTTGTACTTAAGTCGGCATTGTGCATTTTGTATTTAATTCCGATGCAAGTTCTGTGTTTCATCGTCAATAAGAAGGTCAGAGGTATACAGTAAACCTGAAGTGAAGCATCGGAATCTATAACTAGTGTCACAGGAATGGTTCAAAACATAGTCAGTAAGAGGTGTCTGTTTTCTTGTACCTAAGTCGGCATTGTGCCTTTTGTATTTAATTCCGATGCAATTTCAGTGTTTCATCGTCAATAAGAAGCTCGGAGGGATACAGTGAACCTGAAGTGAAGCATCGGATTCTATAACTAGTGTCACAGGAATGGTTCAAAACACAGACAGTAAGAAGAGTCAGTTTTCTTGTACTTCAGTCGGCATTGTGCCTTTTGTATTTAATTCCGATGCAATATCCGTGTTTCATCTTGAATAAGAAGGTCAGAGGGATACAGTAAACCTGAAGTGAAGCGTCGGAATCTATAACTAGTGTCACAGGATTGGTTCAAAACATAGACAGTAAGATGATTCTGTTTTCTTGTACTTAAGTCGGCATTTTTCCTTTTCTATTTAATCCCGATGCAATTTCTATGTTTCATCGTCAATAAGGAGGTCAGAGGGATACAGTAAACCTGAAGTGAAGCATCGGAATGTATAACTAGTGTCACAGGAATGGATCAAAACGTAGACTGTAAGAAGAGTCAGTTTTCTTGTACTTAAGTCGGCATTGTGCTTTTTGTATTTAATTCCGATACAATTTCTGTGTTTCATCGTCAACAAGAAGGTCTGAGGGATACAGTAAACCTGGAGTAAAGCATCGGAAACTATAACTAGTGTCACGTGAATGGTTCAAAACATAGACAGTAAGAAGAGTCACTATTCTAGTACTTAAGTCGGCATTGTGCCTTTTGTATTTATTTCCATTGCAATTTCTGTGTTTCATCGTCAATAAGAACGTCAGAGGGATACAGTAAACCTGACGTGAAGCATCGGAATCTATATCTAGTGTCCCAGGAATGGCTAAAACATAGACAGTAAGAAGAGTCAGTTTTCTTGTACTTAAGTCGGCATTGTGCCTTTTGTATTTAATTCCGATGCATTTTCTGTGTTTCATCGTCAATAAGAAGGTCAGAGGGATACAGTAAACCTGAAGTGAAGCACCGGAATCTATAACTAGTGTCACAGGAATGGTTCAAAACATTGACAGTAAGAAGAGTCAGTTTTCTTGTACTTAAGTCGGCATTGTGCCTTTTGTATTTAATTCCGATGCAATATCCGTGTTTAATCTTCAATAAGAAGGTCAGAGGGATACAGTAAACCTGAATTGAAGCGTCGGAATCTATAACTAGTGTCACAGGAATGGTTCAAAACATAGACAGTAAGATGATTCTGTTTTCTTGTACTTAAGTCGGCATTTTTCCTTTTCTATTTATTTCCGATGCAATTTCTATGTTTCATCGTCAATAGGAAGGTCAGAGGGATGCAGTAAACCTGAAGTGAAGCATCGGAATCTATAATTAGTGTCACAGGAATGGATCAAAACGTAGACTGTAAGAAGAGTCAGTTTTCTTGTACTTAAGTCGGCATTGTGCTTTTTGAATTTAATTCCGATGCAATTTCTGTGTTACATCGTCAACAAGAAGGTCTGAGGGATACAGTAAACCTGGAGTAAAGCATCGGAATCTATAACTAGTGTAACGTGAATGGTTTAAAACATAGACAGTAAGAAGCGTCAGATTTCTTGTACTTAAATCGGCATTGTGCCTTTTGTATTTAATTCCGATGCAGTTTCTGTGTTTCAGCGTCAATAAGAAGGTCAGAGGGATACAGTAAACCTGAAGTGAAGCATCGGAATCTATTACTAGTGTCACAGGAATGGTTCACAACATAGACAGTAAGAAGAGTCAGTTTTCTTGTACTTAAGTCGGCGTTGTGCCTTTTGTATTTAATTCCGATGCAAGTTCTGTGTTTCATCGTCAATAAGAAGGTCAGAGGTATACGGTAAACCTGAAGTGAAGCATCGGAATCTATAACTAGTGTCACAGGAATGGTTCTAACATGGACAGTAAGAGGAGTCAGTATTCTTGTACTTAAGTCGGCATTGTGCCTTTTGTATTTAATTCCAATGCAATATCCGTGTTTCATCTTCAATAAGAAGGTCAGAGGGATACAGTAAACCTGAAGTGAAGCGTCGGAATCTATAACTAGTGTCACAGGAATGGTTCAAAACATAGACAGTAAGATGATTCTGTTTTCTTGTACTTAAGTCGGCATTTTTCTCTTTCTATTTAATTCCGATGCAATTTCTATGTTTCATCGTCAATAAGAAGGTCAGAGGGATACAGTAAACATGAAGTGAAGCATCGGAATCTATAACTAGTGTCACAGGAATGGATCATAACGTAGACTGTAAGAAGAGTCAGTTTTCTTGTACTTAAGTCGGCATTGTGCCTTTTGTATTTAATTTCGATGCAATTTCAGTGTTTCATCGTCAATAAGAAGCTCGGAGGGATACAGTGAACCTGAAGTGAAGCATCGGATTCTATAACTAGTGTCACAGGAATGGTTCAAACACAGACAGTAAGAAGAGTCAGTTTTCTTGTACTTCAGTCGGCATTGTGCCTTTTGTATTTAATTCCGATGCAATATCCGTGTATCATCTTGAATAAGGTCAGAGGGATACAGTAAACCTGAAGTGAAGCGTCGGAATCTATAACTAGTGTCACAGGATTGGTTCAAAACATAGACAGTAAGATGATTCTGTTTTCTTGTACTTAAGTCGGCATTTTTCCTTTTCTATTTAATCCCGATGCAATTTCTATGTTTCATCGTCAATAAGGAGGTCAGAGGGATACAGTAAACCTGAAGTGAAGCATCATAATCTATAACTAGTGTCACAGGAATGGATCAAAACGTAGACTGTAAGAAGAGTCAGTTTTCTTGAACTTAAGTCGGCATTGTGCTTTTTGTATTTAATTCCGATACAATTTCTGTGTTTCATCGTCAACAAGAAGGTCTGAGGGATACAGTAAACCTTGAGTAAAGCATCGGAAACTATAACTAGTGTCACGTGAATGGTTCAAAACATAGACAGTAAGAAGAGTCACTATTCTAGTACTTAAGTCGGCATTGTGCCTTTTGTATTTATTTCCATTGCAATTTCTGTGTTTCATCGTCAATAAGAACGTCAGAGGGATACAGTAAACCTGACGTGAAGCATCGGAATCTATATCTAGTGTCACAGGAATGGCTAAAACATAGACAGTAAGAAGAGTCAGTTTTCTTGTACTTAAGTCGGCATTGTGCCTTTTGTATTTAATTCCGATGCAATTTCTGTGTTTCATCGTCAATAAGAAGGTCAGAGGGATACAGTAAACCTGAAGTGAAGCATCGGAATCTATAACTAGTGTCACAGGAATGGTTCAAAACATAGACAGTAAGAAGAGTCAGTTTTCTTGTACTTAAGTCGGCATTGTGCTTTTTGAATTTAATTCCGATGCAATTTCTGTGTTACATCGTCAACAAGAAGGTCTGATGGATACAGTAAACCTGGAGTAAAGCATCGGAATCTATAACTAGTGTAACGTGAATGGTTTAAAACATAGACATTAAGAAGCGTCAGATTTCTTGTTCTTAAATCGGCATTGTGCCTTTTGTATTTAATTCCGATGCAGTTTCTGTGTTTCAGCGTCAATAAGAAGGTCAGAGGGATACAGTAAACCTGAAGTGAAGCATCGGAATCTATTACTAGTGGCACAGGAATGGTTCACAACATAGACAGTAAGAAAAGTCAGTTTTCTTGTACTTAAGTCGGCGTTGTGCCTTTTGTATTTAATTCCGATGCAAGTTCTGTGTTTCATCGTCAATAAGAAGGTCAGAGGTATACAGTAAACCTGAAGTGAAGCATCGGAATCTATAACTAGTGTCACAGGAATGGTTCTAACATAGACAGTAGGAGGAGTCAGTATTCTTGTACTTAAGTCGGCATTGTGCCTTTTGTATTGAATTCCGATGCAATTTCAGTTTTTAATCGTCAATATGAAGGTCAGAGGGATACAGTGAACCTGAAGTGAAGCATCGGATTCTATAACTAGTGTCACAGGAATGGCTCAAAACATAGACAGTAAGAAGAGTCAGTCTTCTTGTACTTAAGTCGGCATTGTGCCTTTTGTATTTAATTCCAATGCAATATCCGTGTTTCATCTTCAATAAGAAGGTCAGAGGGATACAGTAAACCTGAAGTGAAGCGTCGGAATCTATATCTAGTGTCACAGGAATGGTTCAAAACATAGACAGTAAGATGATTCTGTTTTCTTGTACTTAAGTCGGCATTTTTCTCTTTCTATTTAATTCCGATGCAATTTCTATGTTTCATCGTCAATAAGAAGGTCAGAGGGATACAGTAAACCTGATGTGAAGCATCGGAATCTATAACTAGTGTCACAGGAATGGATCATAACGTAGACTGTAAGAAGAGTCAGTTTTCTTGTACTTAAGTCGGCATTGTGCTTTTTGTATTTAATTCAGATACAATTTCTGTGTTTCATCGTCAACAAGAAGGTCTGAGGGATACAGTAAGCCTGGAGTAAAGCATCGGAATCTATAACTAGTGTCACGTGAATGGTTAAAAACATAGCAGTAAGAAGAGTCAATATTCTAGTACTTAAGTCTGCATTGTGCCTTTTGTATTTAATTCCATTGCAATTTCTGTGTTTCATCGTCAATAAGAACGTCAGAGGGATACAGTAAACCTGACGTGAAGCATCGGAATCTATATCTAGTGTCACAGGAATGGTTAAAACATAGACAGTAAGAAGAGTCAGTTTTCTTGTACTTAAGTCGGCATTGTGCTTTTTGAATTTAATTCCGATGCAATTTCTGTGTTTCATCGTCAACAAGAAGGTCTGAGGGATACAATAAACCTGGAGTAAAGCATCGGAATCTATAACTAGTGTCACGTGAATGGTTTAAATTATAGACAGTAAGAAGCGTCAGATTTCTTGTACTTAAATCGGCATTGTGCCTTTTGTATTTAATTCCGATGCAATTTCTTTGTTTCAGCGTCAATAAGAAGGTCAGAGGGATACAGTAAACCTGAAGTGAAGCATCGGAATCTATTACTAGTGTCACAGGAATGGTTCACAACATAGAAAGTAAGAAGAGTCAGTTTTCTTGTACTTAAGTCGGCGTTGTGCCTTTTGTATTTAATTCCGATGCAAGTTCTGTGTTTCATCGTCAATGAGAAGGTCAGAGGTATACAGTAAACCTGAAGTGAAGCATCGGAATCTATAACAAGTGTCACAGGAATGGTTCTAACATAGACAGTAAGAGGAGTCAGTATTTTTGTACTTAAGTCGGCATTGTGCCTTTTGTATTGAATTCCGATGCAATTTCAGTTTTTCATCGTTAATATGAAGGTCAGAGGGATACAGTGAACCTGAAGTGAAGATTCGGAATCTATAACTAGCATCACAGGAATGTTTCAAAACATAGACAGTAAGAAGAGTCAGTTGTCTTGTACTTAAGTCGGCATTGTGCCTTTTGTATTTAATTCCGATGCAATTTCTGTGTTTCATCGTCAATCAGAAGGTCAGAGGGATACAGTAAACCTGAAGTGAAGCATCGGAATATATAACTAGTGCCACAGGAATGGTTCAAAACATAGACAGTAAGAACAGTCAGTTTTCTTGTACTTAAGTCGGCATTGTGCTTTTTGTATTTAATTCCGATGCAATTTCTGTGTTTCATCGTCAATACGAAGGTCAGAGGGATACAGTAAACCTGAAGTGAAGCATCGGAATCTATAACTAGTGTCACAGGAATGGTTCAAACATAGACAGTAACAGGAGTCAGTTTTCTTGTACTTAAGTCGGTATTGTGCCTTTTGTATTTAGTTCCGATGCAATTTCTGTGTTTCATCGTCAATAAGTAGGTCAGAGGAATACAGTAAACCTGAAGTGAAGCATCGGAATCTATAACTAGTGTCACATGAACGGTTCAAACATAGCCAGTAAGAAGAGTCAGTTTTCTTGTACATAAATCGGCATTGTGACTTTTGTATTTAATTCCGATGCAATTTCTGTGTTTCATCGTTAATAAGAAGGTCAGAGGGATACAGTAAACATGAAGTGAAGCATCGGAATCTATAACTAGTGTCACATGAATGGTTCAAATCATAGACATTAAGAAGACTCAGTTTTCATGTACTTAAGTCGGCATTGTGCCTTTTGCATTTAATTCCGATGCTATTTCTGTGTTTCATCGTCAATAAGTAGGTCAGAGGGATACAGTAAACCTGAAGTGAAGCATCGGAATCTATAACTAGTGTCACAGGAATGGTTCAAAACATAGACAGTAAGAAGAGTCAGTTTTCCTGTACATAAGTCGGCATTGTGCCTTTTGTATTTAATTCCGATGCAATTTCTGTGTTTCATCGTCAATAAGAAGGTCAGAGGGATACAGTAAACCTGAAGTGAAGCATCGTAATCTATAACTAGTGTCACAGGAATGGTTCAAAACATAGACAGTAAGAGGAGTCAGATTTCTTGTACTTAAGTCGGCATTGTGCCTTTTGTATTTAATTCCGATGCAATTTCAGTGCTTCATCGTCAATAAGAATTTCGGAGGGATACAGTGAACCTGAAGTGAAGCATCGGATTCTATAACTAGTGTCACAGGAATGGTTCAAAACATAGACAGTAAGAAGAGTCAGTTTTCTTGTACTTAAGTCGGCATTGTGCCTTTTGTATTTAATTCCGATGCAATATCCGTATTTCATCTTCAATAAGAAGGTCAGAGGGATACAGTAAACCTGAAGTGAAGCGTCGGAATCTATAACTAGTGTCACAGGAACGGTTCAAAACATAGACAGTAAGATGATTCTGTTTTCTAGTACTTAAGTCGGAATTTTTCTTTTTCTATTTAATTCCGATGCAATTTCTATGTTTCATCGTCAATAAGAAGGTCAGAGGGATACAGTAAACCGGAAGTGAAGCATCGGAATCTATAACTAGTGTCACAGGAATGGATCAAAACGTAGACTGTAAGAAGAGTCAGTTTTGTTGTACTTAAGTCGGCATTGTGCTTTTTGTATTTAATTCCGATGCAATATCCGTATTTCATCTTCAATAAGAAGGTCAGAGGGATACTGTAAACCTGAAGTGAAGCGTCGGAATCTATAACTAGTGTCACAGGAACGGTTCAAAACATAGACAGTAAGATGATTCTGTTTTCTAGTACTTAAGTCGGAATTTTTCCTTTTCTATTTAATTCCGATGCAATTTCCATGTTTCATCGTCAATAAGAAGGTCAGAGGGATACAGTAAACCGGAAGTGAAGCATCGGAATCTATAACTAGTGTCACAGGAATGGATCAAAACGTAGACTGTAAGAAGAGTCAGTTTTCTTGTACTTAAGTCGGCATTGTGCCTTTTGTATTTAATTCCGATGCAAAATCCGTGTTTCATCCTCAATAAGAAGGTCAGAGGGATACAGTAAACCTGAAGTGAAGCGTCGGAATCTATAACTAGTGTCACAGGAATGGTTCAAAACATAGACAGTAAGAGGAGTCAGATTTCTTGTACTTAAGTCGGCATTGTGCCTTTTGTATTTAATTCTGATGCAATTTCAGTGTTTCATCGTCAATAAGAAGGTCGGAGGGATACAGTGAACCTGAAGTGAAGCATCGGATTCTATAACTAGTGTCACAGGAATGGTTCAAACATAGACAGTAAGAAGAGTCAGTTTTCTTGTACTTAAGTCGACATTGTGCCTTTTGTATTTAATTCCGATGCAATATCCGTATTTCATCTTCAATAAGAAGGTCACAGGGATACAGTAAACCTGAAGTGAAGCGTCGGAATCAATAACTAGTGTCACAGGAACGGGTCAAAACATAGACAGTAAGATGATTCTGTTTTCTAGTACTTAAGTCGGCATTTTTCCTTTTCTATTTAATTCCGATGCAATTTCTATGTTTCATCGTCAATAAGAAGGTCAGAGGGATACAGTAAACCTGAAGTGAAGCATCGGAATATATAACTAGTGCCACAGGAATGGTTCAAAACATAGACAGTAAGAACAGTCAGTTTTCTTGTACTTAAGTCGGCATTGTGCTTTTTGTATTTAATTCCGATGCAATTTCTGTGTTTCATCGTCAATACGAAGGTCAGAGGGATACAGTAAACCTGAAGTGAAGCATCGGAATCTATAACTAGTGTCACAGGAATGGTTCAAACATAGACAGTAACAGGAGTCAGTTTTCTTGTACTTAAGTCGGTATTGTGCCTTTTGTATTTAGTTCCGATGCAATTTCTGTGTTTCATCGTCAATAAGTAGGTCAGAGGAATACAGTAAACCTGAAGTGAAGCATCGGAATCTATAACTAGTGTCACATGAACGGTTCAAACATAGCCAGTAAGAAGAGTCAGTTTTCTTGTACATAAATCGGCATTGTGACTTTTGTATTTAATTCCGATGCAATTTCTGTGTTTCATCGTTAATAAGAAGGTCAGAGGGATACAGTAAACATGAAGTGAAGCATCGGAATCTATAACTAGTGTCACATGAATGGTTCAAATCATAGACATTAAGAAGACTCAGTTTTCATGTACTTAAGTCGGCATTGTGCCTTTTGCATTTAATTCCGATGCTATTTCTGTGTTTCATCGTCAATAAGTAGGTCAGAGGGATACAGTAAACCTGAAGTGAAGCATCGGAATCTATAACTAGTGTCACAGGAATGGTTCAAAACATAGACAGTAAGAAGAGTCAGTTTTCCTGTACATAAGTCGGCATTGTGCCTTTTGTATTTAATTCCGATGCAATTTCTGTGTTTCATCGTCAATAAGAAGGTCAGAGGGATACAGTAAACCTGAAGTGAAGCATCGTAATCTATAACTAGTGTCACAGGAATGGTTCAAAACATAGACAGTAAGAGGAGTCAGATTTCTTGTACTTAAGTCGGCATTGTGCCTTTTGTATTTAATTCCGATGCAATTTCAGTGCTTCATCGTCAATAAGAATTTCGGAGGGATACAGTGAACCTGAAGTGAAGCATCGGATTCTATAACTAGTGTCACAGGAATGGTTCAAAACATAGACAGTAAGAAGAGTCAGTTTTCTTGTACTTAAGTCGGCATTGTGCCTTTTGTATTTAATTCCGATGCAATATCCGTATTTCATCTTCAATAAGAAGGTCAGAGGGATACAGTAAACCTGAAGTGAAGCGTCGGAATCTATAACTAGTGTCACAGGAACGGTTCAAAACATAGACAGTAAGATGATTCTGTTTTCTAGTACTTAAGTCGGAATTTTTCTTTTTCTATTTAATTCCGATGCAATTTCTATGTTTCATCGTCAATAAGAAGGTCAGAGGGATACAGTAAACCGGAAGTGAAGCATCGGAATCTATAACTAGTGTCACAGGAATGGATCAAAACGTAGACTGTAAGAAGAGTCAGTTTTGTTGTACTTAAGTCGGCATTGTGCTTTTTGTATTTAATTCCGATGCAATATCCGTATTTCATCTTCAATAAGAAGGTCAGAGGGATACTGTAAACCTGAAGTGAAGCGTCGGAATCTATAACTAGTGTCACAGGAACGGTTCAAAACATAGACAGTAAGATGATTCTGTTTTCTAGTACTTAAGTCGGAATTTTTCCTTTTCTATTTAATTCCGATGCAATTTCCATGTTTCATCGTCAATAAGAAGGTCAGAGGGATACAGTAAACCGGAAGTGAAGCATCGGAATCTATAACTAGTGTCACAGGAATGGATCAAAACGTAGACTGTAAGAAGAGTCAGTTTTCTTGTACTTAAGTCGGCATTGTGCCTTTTGTATTCAATTCCGATGCAATATCCGTGTTTCATCCTCAATAAGAAGGTCAGAGGGATACAGTAAACCTGAAGTGAAGCGTCGGAATCTATAACTAGTGTCACAGGAATGGTTCAAAACATAGACAGTAAGAGGAGTCAGATTTCTTGTACTTAAGTCGGCATTGTGCCTTTTGTATTTAATTCTGATGCAATTTCAGTGTTTCATCGTCAATAAGAAGGTCGGAGGGATACAGTGAACCTGAAGTGAAGCATCGGATTCTATAACTAGTGTCACAGGAATGGTTCAAACATAGACAGTAAGAAGAGTCAGTTTTCTTGTACTTAAGTCGACATTGTGCCTTTTGTATTTAATTCCGATGCAATATCCGTATTTCATCTTCAATAAGAAGGTCACAGGGATACAGTAAACCTGAAGTGAAGCGTCGGAATCAATAACTAGTGTCACAGGAACGGGTCAAAACATAGACAGTAAGATGATTCTGTTTTCTAGTACTTAAGTCGGCATTTTTCCTTTTCTATTTAATTCCGATGCAATTTCTATGTTTCATCGTCAATAAGAAGGTCAGAGGGATACAGTAAACCGGAAGTGAAGCATCGGAATCTATAACTAGTGTCACAGGAATGGATCAAAACGTAGACTGTAAGAAGAGTCAGTTATCTTGTACTTAAGTCGGCATTGTGCTTTTTGTATTTAATTCCGATACAATTTCTGTGTTTCATCGTCAACAAGAAGGTCTGAGGGATACAGTAAACCTGGAGTAAAGCATCGGAACCTATAACTAGTGTCACGTGAATGGTTCAAAACATAGACAGTAAGAAGAGTCACTATTGTAGTACTTAAGTCGGCATTGTGCCTTTAGTATTTAATTCCATTGCAATTTCCGTGTTTCATCGTCAATAAGAACGTCAGAAGGATACAGTAAACCTGACGTGAAGCATCGGAATCTATATCTAGTGTCACAGGAATGGCTAAAACATAGACAGTAAGAAGAGTCAGTTTTCTTGTACTTAAGTCGGCATTGTGCCTTTTGTATTTAATTCCGATGCAATTTCTATGTTTTATCGTCAATAAGAAGGTCAGAGGGATACAGTGAACCTGAAGTGAAGCATCGGAATCTATAACTAGTATCACAGGAATGTTTCAAAACATAGACAGTAAGAAGAGTCAGTTGTCTTGTACTTAAGTCGGCATTGTGCCTTTTGTATTTAATTCCGATGCAATTTCTGTGTTTCATCGTCAATCAGAAGGTCAGAGGGATACAGTAAACCTGAAGTGAAGCATCGGAATATATAACTAGTGCCACAGGAATGGTTCAAAACATAGACAATAAGAAGAGTCAGTTTTCTTGTACTTAAGTCGGAATTGTGCTTTTTGTATTTAATTCCGATGCAATTTCTGTTTCATCGTCAATACGAAGGTCAGAGGGATACAGTAAACCTGAAGTGAAGCATCGGAATCTATAACTAGTGTCACATGAACGGTTCAAACATAGCCAGTAAGAAGAGTCAGTTTTCTTGTACATAAATCGGCATTGTGACTTTTGTATTTAATTCCGAAGCAATTTCTGTGTTTCATCGTTAATAAGAAGGTCAGAGGGATACAGTAAACATGAAGTGAAGCATCGGAATCTATAACTGGTGTCACATGAATGGTTCAAATCATAGACATTAAGAAGACTCAGTTTTCATGTACTTAAGTCGGCATTGTGCTTTTTGAATTTAATTCCGATGCAATTTCTGTGTTTCATCGTCAACAAGAAGGTCTGAGGGATACAATAAACCTGGAGTAAAGCATCGGAATCTATAACTAGTGTCACGTGAATGGTTTAAATTATAGACAGTAAGAAGCGTCAGATTTCTTGTACTTAAATCGGCATTGTGCCTTTTGTATTTAATTCCGATGCAATTTCTTTGTTTCAGCGTCAATAAGAAGGTCAGAGGGATACAGTAAACCTGAAGTGAAGCATCGGAATCTATTACTAGTGTCACAGGAATGGTTCACAACATAGAAAGTAAGAAGAGTCAGTTTTCTTGTACCTAAGTCGGCGTTGTGCCTTTTGTATTTAATTCCGTTGCAAGTTCTGTGTTTCATCGTCAATGAGAAGGTCAGAGGTATACAGTAAACCTGAAGTGAAGCATCGGAATCTATAACTAGTGTCACAGGAATGGTTCTAACATAGACAGTAAGAGGAGTCAGTATTTTTGTACTTAAGTCGGCATTGTGCCTTTTGTATTGAATTCCGATGCAATTTCAGTTTTTCATCGTCAATATGAAGGTCAGAGGGATACAGTGAACCTGAAGTGAAGATTCGGAATCTATAACTAGTATCACAGGAATGTTTCAAAACATAGACAGTAAGAAGAGTCAGTTGTCTTGTACTTAAGTCGGCATTATGCCTTTGGTATTTAATTCCGATGCAATTTCTGTGTTTCATCGTCAATCAGAAGGTCAGAGGGATACAGTAAACCTGAAGTGAAGCATCGGAATATATAACTAGTGCCACAGGAATGGTTCAAAACATAGACAGTAAGAAGAGTCAGTTTTCTTGTACTTAAGTCGGCATTGTGCTTTTTGTATTTAATTCCGATGCAATTTCTGTGTTTCATCGTCAATACGAAGGTCAGAGGGATACTGTAAACCTGAAGTGAAGCATCGGAATCTATAACTAGTGTCACAGGAATGGTTCAAACATAGACAGTAACAGGAGTCAGTTTTCTTGTACTTAAGTCGGTATTGTGCCTTTTGTATTTAGTTCCGATGCAATATCTGTGTTTCATCGTCAATAAGTAGGTCAGAGGAATACAGTAAACCTGAAGTGAAGCATCGGAATCTATAACTAGTGTCACATGAACGGTTCAAACATAGCCAGTAAGAAGAGTCAGTTTTCATGTACTTAAGTCGGCATTGTGCCTTTTGCATTTAATTCCGATGCTATTTCTGTGTTTCATCGTCAATAAGTAGGTCAGAGGGATACAGTAAACCTGAAGTGAAGCATCGGAATCTATAACTAGTGTCACAGGAATGGTTCAAAACATAGACAGTAAGAAGAGTCAGTTTTCCTGTACATAAGTCGGCATTGTGCCTTTTGTATTTAATTCCTATGCAATTTCTGTGTTTCATCGTCAATAAGAAGGTCAGAGGGATACAGTAAACCTGAAGTGAAGCATCGTAATCTATAACTAGTGTCACAGGAATGGTTCAAAACATAGACAGTAAGAGGAGTCAGATTTCTTGTACTTAAGTCGGCATTGTGCCTTTTGTATTTAATTCCGATGCAATTTCAGTGCTTCATCGTCAATAAGAATTTCGGAGGGATACAGTGAACCTGAAGTGAAGCATCGGATTCTATAACTAGTGTCACAGGAATGGTTCAAAACATAGACAGTAAGAAGAGTCAGTTTTCTTGTACTTAAGTCGGCATTGTGCCTTTTGTATTTAATTCCGATGCAATATCCGTATTTCATCTTCAATAAGAAGGTCAGAGGGATACAGTAAACCTGAAGTGAAGCGTCGGAATCTATAACTAGTGTCACAGGAACGGTTCAAAACATAGACAGTAAGATGATTCTGTTTTCTAGTACTTAAGTCGGAATTTTTCTTTTTCTATTTAATTCCGATGCAATTTCTATGTTTCATCGTCAATAAGAAGGTCAGAGGGATACAGTAAACCGGAAGTGAAGCATCGGAATCTATAACTAGTGTCACAGGAATGGATCAAAACGTAGACTGTAAGAAGAGTCAGTTTTGTTGTACTTAAGTCGGCATTGTGCTTTTTGTATTTAATTCCGATGCAATATCCGTATTTCATCTTCAATAAGAAGGTCAGAGGGATACTGTAAACCTGAAGTGAAGGGTCGGAATCTATAACTAGTGTCACAGGAACGGTTCAAAACATAGACAGTAAGATGATTCTGTTTTCTAGTACTTAAGTCGGAATTTTTCCTTTTCTATTTAATTCCGATGCAATTTCCATGTTTCATCGTCAATAAGAAGGTCAGAGGGATACAGTAAACCGGAAGTGAAGCATCGGAATCTATAACTAGTGTCACAGGAATGGATCAAAACGTAGACTGTAAGAAGAGTCAGTTTTCTTGTACTTAAGTCGGCATTGTGCCTTTTGTATTTAATTCCGATGCAATATCCGTGTTTCATCCTCAATAAGAAGGTCAGAGGGATACAGTAAACCTGAATTGAAGCGTCGGAATCTATAACTAGTGTCACAGGAATGGTTCAAAACATAGACAGTAAGAGGAGTCAGATTTCTTGTACTTAAGTCGGCATTGTGCCTTTTGTATTTAATTCTGATGCAATTTCAGTGTTTCATCGTCAATAAGAAGGTCGGAGGGATACAGTGAACCTGAAGTGAAGCATCGGATTCTATAACTAGTGTCACAGGAATGGTTCAAACATAGACAGTAAGAAGAGTCAGTTTTCTTGTACTTAAGTCGACATTGTGCCTTTTGTATTTAATTCCGATGCAATATCCGTATTTCATCTTCAATAAGAAGGTCACAGGGATACAGTAAACCTGAAGTGAAGCGTCGGAATCAATAACTAGTGTCACAGGAACGGGTCAAAACATAGACAGTAAGATGATTCTGTTTTCTAGTACTGAAGTCGGCATTTTTCCTTTTCTATTTAATTCCGATGCAATTTCTATGTTTCATCGTCAATAAGAAGGTCAGAGGGATACAGTAAACCGGAAGTGAAGCATCGGAATCTATAACTAGTGTCACAGGAATGGATCAAAACGTAGACTGTAAGAAGAGTCAGTTTTCTTGTACTTAAGTCGGCATTGTGCTTTTTATATTTAATTCCGATACAATTTCTGTGTTTCATCGTCAACAAGAAGGTCTGAGGGATACAGTAAACCTGGAGTAAAGCATCGGAACCTATAACTAGTGTCACGTGAATGGTTCAAAACATAGACAGTAAGAAGAGTCACTATTGTAGTACTTAAGTCGGCATTGTGCCTTTAGTATTTAATTCCATTGCAATTTCTGTGTTTCATCGTCAATAAGAACATCAGAAGGATACAGTAAACCTGACGTGAAGCATCGGAATCTATATCTAGTGTCACAGGAATGGCTAAAACATAGACAGTAAGAAGAGTCAGTTTTCTTGTACTTAAGTCGGCATTGTGCCTTTTGTATTTAATTCCGATGCAATTTCTGTGTTTCATCGTCAATACGAAGGTCAGAGGGATACAGTAAACCTGAAGTGAAGCATCGGAATCTAAAACTAGTGTCACAGGAATGGTTCAAAACATAGACAGTAAGAAGAGTAAGTTTTCTTGTACTTAAGTCGGCATTGTGCCTTTTGTATTTAATTCCGATGCAATATCCGTGTTTCATCTTCAATAAGAAGGTCAGAGGGATACAGTAAACCTGAAGTGAAGCGTCGGAATCTATAACTAGTGTCACAGGAATGGTTCAAAACATAGACAGTA
Source organism: Schistocerca americana (assembly GCF_021461395.2). Lineage (NCBI taxonomy): Eukaryota > Metazoa > Arthropoda > Insecta > Orthoptera > Acrididae > Schistocerca > Schistocerca americana. The sequence goes on along the minus strand of NC_060121.1, from coordinate 6,104,422 downwards.
AGATGATTCTGTTTTCTTGTACTTAAGTCGGCATTTTTCCTTTTCTCTTTAATTCCGATGCAATTTCTATGTTTCATTGTCAATAAGAAGGTCAGAGGGATACAGTGAACCTGAAGTGAAGCATCGGAATCTATAACTAGTATCACAGGAATGTTTCAAAACATAGACAGTAAGAAGAGTCAGTTGTCTTGTACTTAAGTCGGCATTGTGCCTTTTGTATTTAATTCCGATGCAATTTCTGTGTTTCATCGTCAATCAGAAGGTCAGAGGGATACAGTAAACCTGAAGTGAAGCATCGGAATATATAACTAGTGCCACAGGAATGGTTCAAAACATAGACAGTAAGAAGAGTCAGTTTTCTTGTACTTAAGTCGGCATTGTGCTTTTTGTATTTAATTCCGATGCAATTTCTGTTTCATCGTCAATACGAAGGTCAGAGGGATACAGTAAACCTGAAGTGAAGCATCGGAATCTATAACTAGTGTCACAGGAATGGTTCAAACATAGACAGTAACAAGAGTCAGTTTTCTTGTACTTAAGTCGGTATTGTGCCTTTTGTATTTAGTTCCGATGCAATTTCTGTGTTTCATCGTCAATAAGTAGGTCAGAGGAATACAGTAAACCTGAAGTGAAGCATCGGAATCTATAACTAGTGTCACATGAACGGTTCAAACATAGCCAGTAAGAAGAGTCAGTTTTCTTGTACATAAATCGGCATTGTGACTTTTGTATTTAATTCCGATGCAATTTCTGTGTTTCATCGTTAATAAGAATTTCAGAGGGATACAGTAAACATGAAGTGAAGCATCGGAACCTATAACTAGTGTCACATGAATGGTTCAAATCATAGACATTAAGAAGACTCAGTTTTCATGTACTTAAGTCGGCATTGTGCCTTTTGCATTTAATTCCGATGCTATTTCTGTGTTTCATCGTCAATAAGTAGGTCAGAGGGATACAGTAAACCTGAAGTGAAGCATCGGAATCTATAACTAGTGTCACAGGAATGGTTAAAAACATAGACAGTAAGAAGAGTCAGTTTTCCTGTACATAAGTCGGCATTGTGCCTTTTGTATTTAATTCCGATGCAATTTCTGTGTATCATCGTCAATAAGAAGGTCAGAGGGATACAGTAAACCTGAAGTGAAGCATCGTAATCTATAACTAGTGTCACAGGAATGGTTCAAGACATAGACAGTAAGAGGAGTCAGATTTCTTGTACTTAAGTCGGCATTGTGCCTTTTGTATTTAATTCCGATGCAATTTCAGTGCTTCATCGTCAATAAGAATTTCGGAGGGATACAGTGAACCTGAAGTGAAGCATCGGATTCTATAACTAGTGTCACAGGAATGGTTCAAAACATAGACAGTAAGAAGAGTCAGTTTTCTTGTACTTAAGTCGGCATTGTGCCTTTTGTATTTAATTCCGATGCAATATCCGTATTTCATCTTCAATAAGAAGGTCAGAGGGATACAGTAAACCTGAAGTGAAGCGTCGGAATCTATAACTAGTGTCACAGGAACGGTTCAAAACATAGACAGTAAGATGATTCTGTTTTCTAGTACTTAAGTCGGAATTTTTCCTTTTCTATTTAATTCCGATGCAATTTATATGTTTCATCGTCAATAAGAAGGTCAGAGGGATACAGTAAACCGGAAGTGAAGCATCGGAATCTATAACTAGTGTCACAGGAATGGATCAAAACGTAGACTGTAAGAAGAGTCAGTTTTGTTGTACTTAAGTCGGCATTGTGCTTTTTGTATTTAATTCCGATGCAATATCCGTATTTCATCTTCAATAAGAAGGTCAGAGGGATACTGTAAACCTGAAGTGAAGCGTCGGAATCTATAACTAGTGTCACAGGAACGGTTCAAAACATAGACAGTAAGATGATTCTGTTTTCTAGTACTTAAGTCGGAATTTTTCCTTTTCTATTTAATTCCGATGCAATTTCTATGTTTCATCGTCAATAAGAAGGTGAGAGGGATACAGTAAACCGGAAGTGAAGCATCGGAATCTATAACTAGTGTCACAGGAATGGATCAAAACGTAGACTGTAAGAAGAGTCAGTTTTCTTGTACTTAAGTCGGCATTGTGCCTTTTGTATTTAATTCCGATGCAATATCCGTGTTTCATCTTCAATAAGAAGGTCAGAGGGATACAGTAAACCTGAAGTGAAGCGTCGGAATCTATAACTAGTGTCACAGGAATGGTTCAAAACATAGACAGTAAGAGGAGTCAGATTTCTTGTACTTAAGTCGGCATTGTGCCTTTTGTATTTAATTCCGATGCAATTTCAGTGTTTCATCGTCAATAAGAAGGTCGGAGGGATACAGTGAACCTGAAGTGAAGCATCGGATTCTATAACTAGTGTCACAGGAATGGTTCAAACATAGACAGTAAGAAGAGTCAGTTTTCTTGTACTTAAGTCGGCATTGTGCCTTTTGTATTTAATTCCGATGCAATATCCGTATTTCATCTTCAATAAGAAGGTCAGAGGGATACAGTAAACCTGAAGTGAAGCGTCGGAATCAATAACTAGTGTCACAGGAACGGGTCAAAACATAGACAGGAAGATGATTCTGTTTTCTAGTACTTAAGTCGGCATTTTTCCTTTTCTATTTAATTCCGATGCAATTTCTATGTTTCATCGTCAATAAGAAGGTCAGAGGGATACAGTAAACCGGAAGTGAAGCATCGGAATCTATAACTAGTGTCACAGGAATGGATCAAAACGTAGACTGTAAGAAGAGTCAGTTTTCTTGTACTTAAGTCGGCATTGTGCTTTTTGTATTTAATTCCGATACAATTTCTGTGTTTCATCGTCAACAAGAAGGTCTGAGGGATACAGTAAACCTGGAGTAAAGCATCGGAACCTATAACTAGTGTCACGTGAATGGTTCAAAACATAGACAGTAAGAAGAGTCACTATTCTAGTACTTAAGTCGGCATTGTGCCTTTAGTATTTAATTCCATTGCAATTTCTGTGTTTCATCGTCAATGAGAACGTCAGAAGGATACAGTAAACCTGACGTGAAGCATCGGAATCTATATCTAGTGTCACAAAAATGGCTAAAACATAGACAGTAAGAAGAGTCAGTTTTCTTGTACTTAAGTTGGCATTGTGCCTTTTGTATTTAATTCCGATGCAATTTCTGTGTTTCATCGTCAATAAGAAGGTCAGAGGGATACAGTAAACCTGAAGTGAAGCATCGGAATCTAAAACTAGTGTCACAGGAATGGTTCAAAACATAGACAGTAAGAAGAGTCAGTTTTCTTGTACTTAAGTCGGCATTGTGCCTTTTGTATTTAATTCCGATGCAATATCCGTGTTTCATCTTCAATAAGAAGGTCAGAGGGATACAGTAAACCTGCAGTGAAGCGTCGGAATCTATAACTAGTGTCACAGGAATGGTTCAAAACATAGGCAGTAAGATGATTCTGTTTTCTTGTACTTAAGTCGGCATTTTTCCTTTTCTATTTAATTCCGATGCAATTTCTATGTTTCATTGTCAATAAGAAGGTCAGAGGGATACAGTAAACCTAAAGTGAAGCATCGGAATCTATAATTAGTGTCACAGGAATGGATCAAAACGTAGACTGTAAGAAGAGTCAGTTTTCTTGTATTTAAGTCGGCATTGTGCTTTTTGAATTTAATTCCGATGCAATTTCTGTGTTACATCGTCAACAAGAAGGTCTGAGGGATACAGTAAACCTGGAGTAAAGCATCGGAATCTATAACTAGTGTCACGTGAATGGTTTAAAACATAGACAGTAAGAAGCTTCAGATTTCTTGTACTTAAATCGGCATTGTGCCTTTTGTATTTAATTCCGATGCAATTTCTGTGTTTCAGCGTCAATAAGAAGGTCAGAGGGATACAGTAATCCTAAAGTGAAGCATCGGAATCTATTACTAGTGTCACAGGAATGGTTCAAAACATAGACAGTAAGAAGAGTCAGTTTTCTTGTACTTAATTCGGCTTTTTGCCTTTTGTATTTAATTCCGATGCAAGTTCTGTGTTTCATCGTCAATAAGAAGGTCAGAGGTATACAGTAAACCTGAAGTGAAGCATACGGAATCTATAACTAGTGTCACAGGAATGGTTCTAACATAGACAGTAAGAGGAGTCAGTATTCTTGTACTTAAGTCGGCATTGTGCCTTTTGTATTGAATTCCGTTGCAATTTCAGTTTTTCATCGTCAATATGAAGGTCAGAGTGATACAGTGAACCTGAAGTGAAGCATCGGAATCTATAACTAGTATCACAGGAATGTTTCAAAACATGGACAGTAAGAAGAGTCAGTTGTCTTGTACTTAAGTCGGCATTGTGCCTTTTGTATTTAATTCCGATGCAATTTCTGTGTTTCATCGTCAATCAGAAGGTCAGAGGGATACAGTAAACCTGAAGTGAAGCATCGGAATCTATAACTAGTGCCACAGGAATGGTTCCAAACATAGACAGTAAGAAGAGTCAGTTTTCTTGTACTTAAGTCGGCATTGTGCTTTTTGTATTTAATTCCGATGCAATTTCTGTGTTTCATCGTCAATACGAAGGTCAGAGGGATACAGTAAACCTGAAGTGAAGGATCGGAATCTATAACTAGTGTCACAGGAATGGTTCAAACATAGACAGTAAGAAGAGTCAGTTTTCTTGTACTTAAGTCGGTATTGTGCCTTTTGTATTTAGTTCCGATGCAATTTCTGTGTTTCATCGTCAATAAGTAGGTCAGAGGAATACAGTAAACCTGAAGTGAAGCTTCGGAATCTATAACTAGTGTCACATGAATGGTTCAAACATAGCCAGTAAGAAGAGTCAGTTTTCTTGTACATAAATCAGCATTGTGACTTTTGTATTTAATTCCGATGCAATTTCTGTGTTTCATCGTTAATAAGAAGGTCAGAGGGATACAGTAAACATGAAGTGAAGCATCGGAATCTATAACTAGTGTCACATGAATGGTTCAAATCATAGACATTAAGAAGACTCAGTTTTCATGTACTTAAGTCGGCATTGTGCCTTTTGCATTTAATTCCGATGCTATTTCTGTGTTTCATCGTCAATAAGTAGGTCAGAGGGATACAGTAAACCTGAAGTGAAGCATCGGAATCTATAACTAGTGTCACAGGAATGGTTCAAATCATAGACAGTAAGAAGAGTCAGTTTTCCTGTACATAAGTCGGCATTGTGCCTTTTGTATTTAATTCCGATGCAATTTCTGTGTTTCATCGTCAACAAGAAGGTCTGAGGGATACAGTAAACCTGGAGTAAAGCATCGGAATCTATAACTAGTCTCACGTGAATGGTTCAAAACATAGACGGTAAGAAGAGTCAGTATTCTTGTACTTAAGTCTGCATTGTGCCTTTTGTATTTAATTCCATTGCAATTTCTGTGTTTCATCGTCAATAAAAACGTCAGAGGGATACAGTAAACCTGACGTGAAGCATCGGAATCTATATCTAGTGTCACAGGAATGGTTAAAACATAGACAATAAGAAGAGTCAGTTTTCTTGTACTTAAGTCGGCATTGTGCCTTTTGTATTTAATTCCGATGCAATTTCTGTGTTTCATCGTCAATAAGAAGGTCAGAGGGATACAGTAAACCTGAAGTGAAGCATCGGAATCTATAACTAGTGTCACAGGAATGGTTCAAAACATAGACAGTAAGAAGAGTCAGTTTTCTTGTACTTAAGTCGGCATTGTGCCTTTTGTATTTAATTCCGATGCAATATCCGTGTTTCATCTTCAATAAGAAGGTCAGAGGGATACAGTAAACCTGAAGTGAAGCGTCGGAATCTATAACTAGTGTCACAGGAATGGTTCAAAACATAGACAGTAAGTTGATTCTGTTTTCTTGTACTTAAGTCGGCATTTTTCCTTTTCTATTTAATTCCGATGCAATTTCTATGTTTCATTGTCAATAAGAAGGTCAGAGGGATACAGTAAACCTGAAGTGAAGCATCGGAATCTATAATAAGTGTCACAGGAATGGATCAAAACGTAGACTGTAAGAAGAGTCAGTTTTCTTGTATTTAAGTCGGCTTTGTGCTTTTTGAATTTAATTCCGATGCAATTTCTGTGTTACATCGTCAACAAGAAGGTCTGAGGGATACAGTAAACCTGGAGTAAAGCATCGGAATCTATAACTAGGGTCACGTGAATGGTTTAAAACATAGACAGTAAGAAGCTTCAGATTTCTTGTACTTAAATCGGCATTGTGCCTTTTGTATTTAATTCCGATGCAATTTCTGTGTTTCAGCGTCAATAAGAAGGTCAGAGGGATACGGTTAACCTGAAGTGAAGCATCGGAATCTATTACTAGTGTCACAGGAATGGTTCACAACATAGACAGTAAGAAGAATCAGTTTTCTTGTACTTAAGTCGGCGTTGTGCCTTTTGTATATAATTCCGATGCAAGTTCTGTGTTTCATCGTCAATAAGAAGGTCAGAGGTATACAGTAAACCTGAAGTGAAGCAACGGAATCTATAACTAGTGTCACAGGAATGGTTCTAACATAGACAGTAAGAGGAGTCAGTATTCTTGTACTTAAGTCGGCATTGTGCCTTTTGTATTGAATTCCGATGCAATTTCAGTTTTTCATCGTCAATATGAAGGTCAGAGGGATACAGTGAACCTGAAGTGAAGCATCGGAATATATAACTAGTGCCACAGGAATGGTTCAAAACATAGACAGTAAGAGGAGTCAGTTTTCTTGTACTTAAGTCGGCATTGTGCTTTTTGTATTTAATTCCGATGCAATTTCTGTGTTTCATCGTCAATCAGAAGGTCAGAGGGATACAGTAAACCTAAAGTGAAGCATCGGAATCTATAACTAGTGTCACATGAATGGTTCAAATCATAGACAGTAAGAAGACTCAGTTTTCTTGTACTTAAGTCGGCATTGTGCCTTTTGTATTTAATTTATGTGTTTCAACGTCAATAAGACGGTCAGAGGGATACAGTAAACCTGAAGTGAAGCATCGGAATCTATAACTAGTGTCACAGGAATGATTCAAAGCGTAGACAGTAAGAGGTGTCTGTTTTCTTGTACTTAAGTCGGCATTGTGCCTTTTGTATTGAATTCCAATGCAATTTCAGTTTCTCATCGTCAATATGATGGTCAGAGGGATACAGTGAACCTGAAGTGAAGCATCGGAATCTATAACTAGTATCACAGGAATGTTTCAAAACATAGACAGTAAGAAGAGTCAGTTTTCTTGTACTTAAGTCGGCATTGTGCCTTTTGTATTTAATTCCGATGCAATTTCTGTGTTTCATCGTCAATCAGAAGGTCAGAGGGATACAGTAAACCTGAAGTGAAGCGTCGGAATCTATAACTAGTGTCACAGGAACGGTTCAAAACATAGATAGTAAGATGATTCTGTTTTCTAGTACTTAAGTCGGCATTTTTCCTTTTCTATTTAATACCGATGCAATTTCTATGTTTCATCGTCAATAAGAAGGTCAGAGGGATACAGTAAACCGGAAGTGAAGCATCGGAATCTATAACTAGTGTCACAGGAATGGATCAAAACGTAGACTGTTAGAAGAGTCAGTTTTCTTGTACTTAAGTCGGCATGTGCTTTTTGTATTTAATTCCGATACAATTTCTGTGTTTCATCGTCAACAAGAAGGTCTGAGGGATACAGTAAACCTGGGGTAAAGCATCGGAACCTATAACTAGTGTCACGTGTATGGTTCAAAACATAGACAGTAAGGAGAGTCACTATTCTAGTACTTAAGTCGGCATTGTGCCTTTTGTATTTAATTCCATTGCAATTTCTGTGTTTCATCGTCAATAAGAACGTCAGAGGGATACAGTAAACCTGACGTGAATCATCGGAATCTATATCTAGTGTCACAGGAATGGCTAAAACATAGACAGTAAGAAGAGTCAGTTTTCTTGTACTTAAGTCGGCATTGTGCCTTTTGTATTTAATTCCGATGCAATTTCTGTGTTTCATCGTCAATAAGGCGGTCAGAGGGATACAGTAAACCTGAAGTGAAGCATCGGAATCTATAACTAGTGTCACAGGAATGATTCAAAGCGTAGACAGTAAGAGGTGTCTGTTTTCTTGTACTTAAGTCGGCATTGTGCCTTTTGTATTTAATTTCGATGCAATTTCAGTGTTTCATCGTCAATAAGAAGGTCGGAGGGATACAGTGAACCTGAAGTGAAGCATCGGAATATATAACTAGTGCCACAGGAACGGTTCAAAACATAGACAGTAAGAAGAGTCAGTTTTCTTGTACTTAAGTCGGCATTGTGCTTTTTGTATTTAATTCCGATGCAATTTCTGTGTTTCATTGTCAATACGAAGGTCAGAGGGATACAGTAAACCTGAAGTGAAGCATCGGAATCTATAACTAGTGTCACAGGAATGGTTCAAACATAGACAGTAAGAAGAGTCAGTTTTCTTGTACTTAAGTCGGTATTGTGCCTTTTGTATTTAGTTCCGATGCAATTTCTGTGTTTCATCGTCAATAAGTAGGTCCGAGGAATACAGTAAACCTGAAGTGAAGCATCGGAATCTATAACTAGTGTCACATGAATGGTTCAAACATAGCCAGTAAGAAGAGTCAGTTTTCTTGTACATAATTCGGCATTGTGACTTTTGTATTTAATTCCGATGCAATTTCTGTGTTTCATCGTTAATAAGAAGGTCAGAGGGATACAGTAAACGTGAAGTGAAGCATCGGAATCTATAACTAGTGTCACATGAATGGTTCAAATCATAGACATTAAGAAGACTCAGTTTTCTTGTACTTAAGTCGGCATTGTGCCTTTTGTATTTAATTCCGATGGTATTTCTGTGTTTCATCGTCAATAAGTAGGTCAGAGGGATACAGTAAACCTGAAGTGAAGCATCGGAATCTATAACTAGTGTCACAGGAATGGTTCAAAACATAGACAGTAAAAAGAGTCAGTTTTCCTGTACATAAGTCGGCATTGTGCCTTTTGTATTTAATTCCGATGCAATTTCTGTGTTTCATCGTCAATAAGAAGGTCAGAGGGATACAGTAAACCTGAAGTGAAGCGTCGGAATCTATAACTAGTGTCACAGGAATGGTTCAAAACATAGACAGTGAGAGAAGTCACATTTCTTGTACTTAAGTCGGCATTGTGCCCTTTGTATTTAATTCCGATGCAATTTCAGTGTTTCATCGTCAATAAGAAGGTCGGAGGGATACAGTGAACCTGAAGTGAAGCATCGGATTCTATAACTAGTGTCACAGGAATGGTTCAAAACATAGACAGTAAGAAGAGTCATATTTCTTGTACTTAAGTCGGCATTGTGCCTTTTGTATTTAATTCCGATGCAATATCCGTATTTCATCTTCAATAAGAAGGTCAGAGGGATACAGTAAACCTGAAGTGAAGCGTCGGAATCTATAACTAGTGTCACAGGAACGGTTCAAAACATAGACAGTAAGATGATTCTGTTTTCTAGTACTTAAGTCATCATTTTTCCTTTTCTCTTTAATTCCGATGCAATTTCTATGTTTCATCGTCAATAAGAAGGTCAGAGGGATACAGTAAACCGGAAGTGAAGCATCGGAATCTATAACTAGTGTCACAGGAATGGATCAAAACGTAGACTGTAAGAAGAGTCAGTTTTCTTGCACTTAAGTCGGCATTGAGCTTTTTGTACTTAATTCCGATGCAATATCTGTGTTTCATCGTCAACAAGAAGGTCTGAGGGATACAGTAAACCTGGAGTAAAGCATCGGAATCTATAACTAGTGTCACGTGAATGGTTCAAAACATAGACAGTAAGAAGAGTCAGTATTCTTGTACTTATGTCTGCATTGTGCCTTTTGTATTTAATTCCGATGCAATTTCTTTGTTTCATCGTCAACAAGAAGGTCAGAGGGATACAGTAAACCTGAAGTGAAGCATCGTAATCTATAACTAGTGTCACAGGAATGGTTCAAAACGTAGACTATAAGAAGTGTCAGTTTTCTTGTACTTAAGTCGGCATTGTGCTTTTTGTATTTAATTCCGATGCAATTTCTGTGTTTCATCGTCAACAAGGTCTGAGGGATACAGTAAACCTGGAGTAAAGCATCGGAATCTGTAACTAGTGTCTCGTGAATGGTTCAAAACATAGACAGTAAGGAGTGTCAGATTTCTTGTACTTAAATCGGCATTGTGCCCTTTGTATATAATTCCGACGCAATTTCTGTGTTTCAGCGTCAATAAGAAGGTCAGAGGGATACAGTAAACCTGAAGTGAAGCATCGGAATCTATAACTAGTGTCACATGAATGGTTCAAACATAGCCAGTAAGAAGAGTCAGTTTCCTTTTACATAAGTCGGCATTGTGTCTTTTGTATTTAATTCCGATGCAATTTCTGTGTTTCATCGCCAATAAGAAGGTCAGAAGGATACAGTAAACTTGAAGTGAAGCATCGTAATCTATAACTAGTGTCACAGGAATGGTTCAAAACATAGACAGTAAGAGGAGTCAGTTTTCTTGTACTTAAGTCGGCATTGTGCCTTTTGTATTTAATTCCGATGCAATTTCTGTGTTTCATCGTCAATAAGAAGGTCAGAGGGATACAGTAAACCTGAAGTGAAGCATCGGAATCTATAACTAGTGTCACAGGAATGGATCAAAACGTAGACTGTAAGAAGTGTCAGTCTTCTTGTACTTAAGTCGGCATTGTGCTTTTTGTATTTAATTCCGATGCAATTTCTGTGTTTCATCGTCAACCAGAAGGTCTGAGGGATACAGTAAACCTGGAGTAAAGCATCGGAATCTATAACTAGAGTCACGTGAATGGTTCATCACATAGGCAGTAAGGAGAGTCAGATTTCTTGTACTTACATCGGCATTGTGCCTTTTGTATATAATTCCGACGCAATTTCTGGGTTTCATCGTCAATAAGAACGTCAGAGGGATACAGTAAACCTGAAGTGAAGCATCGGAATCTATAACCAGTGTCACATGAATGGTTCAAACATAGCCAATAAGAAGAGTCAGTTTCCTTGTACATAAGTCGGCATTGTGACTTTTGTATTTAATTCCGATGCAATTTCTGTGTTTCATCCTCAATAAGAAGGTCAGAGGGATACAGTAAACCTCAATTGAAGCATCGGAATCTATAACTAGTGTCACATGAATGGTTCAAATCATAGACAGTAAAAAGACTCAGTTTTCTTGTACTTAAGTCGGCATTGTGCCTTTTGTATTTAATTCCGATGCAATTTCTGTGTTTCATCGTCAATAAGAAGGTCAGAGGGATACAGTAAACCTGAAGTGAAGCATCGGAATATATAACTAGTGTAACAGGAATGGTTCAAAACATAGACAGTAAGAAGAGTCAGTTTTCCTGTACTTAAGTCGGCATTGTGCCTTTTGTATTTAATTCCTAAGCAATTTCTGTGTTTCGTCGTCAATAAGAAGGTCAGAGGGATACAGTAAACCTGAAGTGAAGCATCGTAATCTATATCTAGTGTCACAGGAATGGTTCAAAGCATAGACAGTAAGAAGAGTCAGTTTTCTTGTACTTTAGTCGGCATTGTGCCTTTTCTATTTAATTCCGATGAAATTTCTATGTTTCATCGTCAATAAGAAGGTCAGAGGGATACAGTAAACCTGAAGTGAAGCATCGGAATCTATAACTAGTGTCACAGAAATGGATCAAAACGTAGACTGTAAGAAGAGTCAGTTTTCTTGTACTTAAGTCGGCATTGTGTTTTTGTATTTAATTCCGATGCAATTGCTGTGTTTCATCGTCAACTAGAAGGTCTGAGGGATACAGTAAACCTGGAGTAAAGCATCGAAATCTATAACTAGTGTCACGTGAATGGTTCAAAACATAGACAGTAAGAAGAGTCAGATTTCTTGTACTTAAATCGGCATTGTGCCTATTGTTTTTAATTCCGATGCAATTTCTGTGTTTCATCGTCAATAAGTAGGTCAGAGGGATACAGTAAACCTGAAGTGAAGCATCGGAATCTATAACTAGTGTCACAGGAATGGTTCAAACATAGAAAGTAAGAAGAGTCAGTTTTCTTGTACATAGGTCGGCATTGTGACTTTTGTATTTAATTCCGATGCAATTTCTGTGTTTCATCGTCAATAAGAAGGTCAGAGGGATACAGTAAACCTGAATTGAAGCATCGGAATCTATAACTAGTGTCACATGCATGGTTCAAATCATAGACAGTAAGAAGACTCAGTTTTCTTGTACTTAAGTCGGCATTGTTTCTTTTGTATTTACTTCCGATGCAATTTCTGTGTTTCATCGTCAATAAGAAGGTCAGAGGGATACAGTAAACCTGAAGTGAAGCATCGGAATATATAACTAGTGTCACAGGAATGGTTCAAAACATAGACAGTAAGAAGAGTCAGTTTTCCTGTACTCAAGTCGGCATTGTGCCTTTTGCATTTAATTCCGATGCAATTTCTCTGTTTCATCGTCAATAGGAAGGTCAGAGGGATACAGTAAACCTGAAGTGAAGCATCGTAATCTATATCTAGTGTCACAGGAATGGTTCAAACTTAGACAGTAAGAGGAGTCATTTTTCTTGTAGATAAGTCGGCATTGTGCCTTTTGTATTTAATTGCGATGCAATTTCAGTGTTTCATCGTCAATAAGAAGGTCGGAGGGATACAGTGAACCTGAAGTGAAGCATCGGATTCTATAACTAGTTTCACAGGAATGGTTCAAAACATAGACAGTAAGAAGAGTCAGTTTTCTTGTACCTAAGTCGTCATTGTGCCTTTTGTATTTAATTCCGCCGCAATATCCGTGTTTCATCTTCAATAAGAAGGTCAGAGGAATACAGTAAACCTGAGGTGAAGCGTCGGAATCTATAACTAGTGTCACAGGAATGGTTCACAACATAGACAGTAAGAAGAGTAAGTTTTCTTGTATTTAAGTCGGCGTTGTGCCTTTTTTATTTAATTCCGATGCAAGTTCTGTGTTTCATCGTCAATAAGAAGGTCAGGGGTATACAGTAAACCTGAAGTGAAGCATCGGAATCTATAACTAGTGTCACAGGAATGCTTCAAAGCATAGACAGTAAGAAGAGTCAGTTTTCTTGTAATTAAGTCGGCATTGTGCCTTTTGTATTTAATTCCGATGCAATTTCTGTGTTTCATCGTCAATAAGGAGGTCAGAGGGATACAGTAAACCTGAAATGAAGCATCGGAATCTATAACTAGTGTCACAGGAATGGTTCATTACATAGACAGTAAGAAGGGTCAGTATTCTTGTACTTAAGTCGGCATTGTGCCCTTTGTATTTAATTCCGATGCAATTTCTGTGTTTCATCGTCAATAAGAAGGTCAGAGGGATACAGTAAACCTGAAGTGAAGCATCGGAATATATAACTAGTGCCACAGGAATGGTTCAAAACATAGACAGTAAGAAGAGTCAGTTTTCCTGTACTTAACTAGGCATTGTGCCTTTTGTATTTAATTCCGATGCAATTTCTGTGTTTCATCGTCAATAAGAAGGACAGAGGGATACAGTAAACCTGAAGTGAAGCATCGTAATCTATATCTAGTGTCACAGGAATGGTTCAAAACATAGACAGTAAGAGGAGTCAGTTTTCTTGTACATAAGTCGGCATTGTGCCTTTTGTATTTAATTCCGATGCAAGTTCTGTGTTTCATCGTCAATAAGAAGGTCAGAGGTATACAGTAAACCTGAAGTGAAGCATCGGAATCTATAACTAGTGTCACAGGAATGCTCCAAAGCATAGACAGTAAGAAGAGTCAGTTTTCTTGTACTTCACTCGGCATTGTGCCTTTTGTATTTAATTCCGATGCAATTTCTGTGTTTCATAGTCAGTAAGAAGGTCAGAGGGATACAGTAAACCTGAAGTGAAGCATCGGAATCTATAACTAGTGTCACAGGAATGGTTCATAACATAGACAGTAAGAAGGGTCAGTATTCTTGTACTTAAGTGGCATTGTGCCCATTGTATTTAATTCCGATGCAATTTCTGTGTTTCTTCGTCAATAAGAAGGTCAGAGGTATACAGTAAACCTGAAGTGAAGCTTCGGAATCTATAACTAGTGCAACAGGAATGGTTCAAAACATAGACAGTAAGAAGAATCAGTTTTCTTGTACTTAAGTCGGCATTGTGCTTTTTGTATTTAATTCCGATGCAATTTCTGTGTTTCATCGTCCATACGAAGGTCAGAGGGATACAGTAAACCTGAAGGGAAGCATCGGAATCTATAACTAGTGTCACAGGAATTGTTCAAACATAGACAGTAAGAAGAGTCAGTTTTCTTGTACTTAAGTCGGCATTGTGCCTTTTGTATCTCCCTCCGATGCAATTTCTGTGTTTCATCGTCAATAAGTAGGTCAGAGGGATACAGTAAACCTGAAGTGAAGCATCGTAATCTATAACTAGTGTCACACGAATGGTTCAAAACATAGACAGCAAGAGGAGTCAGTTTTCTTGTACTTAAGTCGCCATTGTGCCTTTTGTATTAATTTCCAATGCAATTTCAGTGTTTCATCGTCAATAAGAAGGTCGGAGGGATACAGTGAACCTGAAGTGAAGCAGCGGATTCTATAACTAGTGTCACACGAATGATTCAAAACATAGACAGTAAGAAGAGTCAGTTTTCTTGTACTTAAGTCGGCATTGTGCCTTTTGTATTTTAATTCCGATGCAATATCCGTGTTTGATCTTCAATAAGAATGTCAGAGGGATACAGTAAACTTCAAGTGAAGCGTCGGAATCTATAACTAGTGTCACAGGAATGGTTAAAAACATAGGCAGTAAGATGATTCTGTTTTCTTGAACTTAAGTCGGCATTTTTCATTTTCTATTTAATTCCGATGCAATTTCTATGTTTCATCGTCAATAAGGTCAGAGGGATACAGTAAACCTGAAGTGAAGCATCGGAATCTATAACTAGTGTCACAGGAATGGATCAAAACGTAGACTGTAAGAAGAGTCAGTTTTCTTGTACTTAAGTCGGCATTGTGCTTAATGTATTTAATTCCGATGCAATTTCTGTGTTTCATCGTCAACAAGAAGGTCTGAGGGATACAGTAAACCTGGAGTAAAGCATCGGAATCTATAAATAGTGTCACGTGAATGGTACAAAACATAGACAGTAAGAAGGGTCAGATTTCTTGTACTTAATTTGGCATTGTGCATTTTGTATTTAATTCCGATGCAATTTCTGTGTTTCATCGTCAATAAGAAGGTAAGAGGGATACAGTAAACCTGAAGTGAAGCATCGGAATCTATAACTAGTATCACGTCAATGGTTCAAACATAGGCAGTAAGAAGAGTCAGTTTCCTTGTACATAAGTCGACATTGTGCCTTTTGTATTTGATTCCGATGCAATTTCAGTGTTTCATCAACAATAAAAAGGTCAGAGGGATACAGTGAACCTGAAGTGAAGCATCGGAATCTATAACTAGTGTCACAGGAATGGTTCAAAACTTAGACAGTAAGAAGACTCAGTATTCTTGTACTTAAGTCGGCATTGTGCCTTTTGTATTTAATTCCATTGCAATTTCTGTGTTTCATCGTCAATAAGAACGTCAGAGGGATACAGTAAACCTGACGTGAAGCATCGGAATCTGTATCTAGTGTCGAAGAAATGGTTAAAACATAGACAGTAAGAAGAGTCAGTTTTCTTGTACTTAAGTCGGCATTGTCCCTTTTGTATCTAATTCCGATGCAATTTCTGTGTTTCATCGTCAATAAGAAGGTCAGAGGGATACAGTAAACCTGAAGTGAAGTATCGGAATCTGTAACTAGTGTCACAGGAATGGTTCAAAACATAGACAGTAAGAAGAGTCAGTTTTCTTGTACTTAAGTCGGCATTGTGCCTTTTGTATTTAATTCCGATGCAATATCCGTGTTTCATCCTCAATTAGAAAGTCAGAGGGAAACACTAAACCTGAAGTGAAGCGTTGGAATCTATAACTAGTGTCACTGGAATGGTTCAAAACATAGACAGTAAGATGATTCTGTTTTCTTGTACTTAAGTCGGCATTTTTCCTTTTCTATTTAATTCCGATGCAATTTCTATGTTTCATCGTCACTGAGAAGGTCAGAGGGATACAGTAAACCTGAATTGAAGCATCGGAATCTATAACTAGTGTCACAGGAATGGATCAAAAAGTAGACTGTAAGAAGAGTAAGTTTTCTTGTACTTAAGTCGGCATTGTGCTTTTTGTATTTAATTCCGATGCAATTTCTGTGTTTCATCGTCAACAAGAAGGTCAGAGGGATACAGTGAACCTGAAGTGAAGCATCGGATTCTATAACTAGTGTCACAGGAATGGTACAAAACATAGACAGTAAAAAGAGTCAGTTTTCTTGTACTTAAATCGGCATTGTGCTTTTTGTATTTAATTCTGATGCAATTTCTGTGTTTCATCGTCAATACGAAGGTCAGAGGGATACAGTAAACCTGAAGTGAAGCATCGGAATCTATAACTAGTGTCACAGGAATGGTTCAAACATAGACAGTAAGAAGAGTCAGTTTTCTTGTACTTAAGTCGGCATTGTGCCTTTTGTATTTAACTCCGATGCAATTTCTGTGTTTCATCGTCAATAAGTAGGTCAGAGGGATACAGTTTACCTGAAATGAAGCATCGTAATCTATAACTAGTGTCACAGGAATGGTTCAAAACAAAGACAGCAAGAGGAGTCAGTTTCCTTGTACTTAAGTCGGCATTGTGCCTTTTGTATTAATTTCCGATGCAATTTCAGTGTTTCATCGTCAATAAGAAGGTCGGAGGGATACAGTGAACCTGAAGTGAAGCATCGGACTCTATAACTAGTGTCACAGGAATGGTTCAAAACATAGACAGTAAGAAGAGTCAGTTTTCTTGTACTTAAGTCGGCATTGTGCCGTTTGTATTTCATTTCGATGCAATATCCGTGTTTGGTTTTCAATAAGAAGGTCAGATGGATACGGTAAACCTCAAGTGAAGCGTCGGAATCTATAACTAGTGTCTCAGGAATGGTTCAAAACATAGACAGTAAGATGATTCTGTTTTCTTGTACTTAAGTCGGCATTTTTCCTTTTCTATGTAATTCCGATGCAATTTCTATGTTTCATCGTCAATAAGAAGGTCAGAGGGATACAGTAAACCTGAAGTGAAGCATCGCAATCTATAACTAGTGTCACAGGAATGGTTCAAAACGCAGACTGTAAGAAGAGTGAGTTTTCTTGTACTTAAGTCGGCATTGTGCTTTTTGTATTTAATTCCGATGCAATTTCTGTGTTTCATCGTCAACAAGAAGGTCTGAGGAATACAGTGAACCTGGAGTAAAGCATCGGAATCTATAACTAGTGTCACGTGAATGGTACAAAACATAGACAGTAAGAAGAGTGAGTTTTCTTGTACATAAGTCGACATTGTGCCTTTTGTAATTAATTCCGATGCAATTTCAGTGTTTCATCAACAACAAAAAGGTCGGAGGGATACAGTGAACCTGAAGTGAAGCATCGGAATCTATAACTAGAGTCACAGGAATGGTTCAAAACTTAGACAGTAAGAAGAGTCAGTAATCTTGTACTTAAGTCGGCATTGTGCCTTTTGTATTTAATTTCATTGCAATTTCTGTGTTTCATCGTCGATAAGAACGTCAGAGGGATACAGTAAACCTGACGTGAAGCATCGGAATCTATATCTAGTGTCGAAGGAATGGTTAAAACATAGACAGTAAGAAAAGTCAGTTTTCTTGTACTTAAGTCGGCATTGTGCCTTTTGTATTTAATTCCGATGCAATATCCGTGTTTCATCCCCAATAAGAAGGTCAGAGGGATACAGTAAACCTGAAGTGAAGCGTCGGAATCTATAACTAGTGTCACAGGAATGGTTCAAAACGTAGACTGTAAGAAGAGTGAGTTTTCTTGTACTTAAGCCGTCATTGTGCTTTTTGTATTTAATTCCGATGCAATTTCTATGTTTCATCGTCACTAAGAAGGTCAGAGGGATACAGTAAACCAGAAGCGAAGCATCGGAATCTATAACTAGTGTCACAGGAATGGATCAAAATGTAGACTGTAAGA
Source organism: Schistocerca americana (assembly GCF_021461395.2). Lineage (NCBI taxonomy): Eukaryota > Metazoa > Arthropoda > Insecta > Orthoptera > Acrididae > Schistocerca > Schistocerca americana. The sequence continues at coordinate 6,086,400 of NC_060121.1, read as the reverse complement.
AGAGTCAGTTTTCTTGTACTTAAGTCGGCATTGTGCTTTTTGTATTTAATTCCGATGCAATTTCTGTGTTTCATCGTCAACAAGAAGGTCTGAGGGATACAGTAAACCTGGAGCAAGGCATCGGAATCTATAACTAGAGTCACGTGAATGGTTTAAAACATAGACAGTAAGAAGAGACAGATTTCTTGTACTTAAATCGGCATTGGGCCTTTTGTATTTAATTCCGATGCAATTTCTGTGTTTCAGCGCCAATCAGAAGGTCAGAGGGATACAGTAAACCTGAAGTGAAGCATCGGAATCTATAACTAGTGCCACAGGAATGGTTCAAAGCATAGACAGTAAGAAGAGTCAGTTTTCTTGTACTTAAGTCGGCATTGTGCCTTTTGTATTTAATTCCGATGCAATTTCTGTGTTTCATCGTCAATAAGAAGGTCAAAGGGATACAAGAAACCTGAAGTGAAGCATCGGAATCTATAACTAGTGTCACAGGAATGGTTCATAGCATAGACAGTAAGAAGGGTCAGTACTCTTGTACTTAAGTCGGCATTGTGCCTTTTGTATTTAATTCCGATGCAATTTCTGTGTTTCATCGTCAATCAGAAGGTCAGAGGGATACAGTAAACCTGAAGTGAAGCATCGGAATCTATAACCTGTGCCACAGGAATGGTTCAAAGCATAGACAGTAAGAAGAATCAGTTTTCTTGTACTTAAGTCGGCATTGTGTCTTTTGTATTTAATTCCGATGCAATTTCTGTGTTTCATCGTCAATAAGAAGGTCAGAGGGATACAGTAAACATGTAGTGAAGCACCGGAATCTAAAACTGGTCTCACAGGAAATGTTCAAAACATAGTCAGTAAGAAGAGTCAGTCTTCTTGTACTTAAGTCAGCATTGTGCCTTTTATATTTAATTCCGATGCAATTTCTGTGTTTCATCGGCAATAAGAAGGTCAGAGGGAAACAGTAAACCTGAAGTGAAGCATCGGAATCTATAACTAGTGTCACAGGAATGGTTCAAAACATAGACAGTAAGAAGAGTCAGTCTTCTTGTACTTAAGTCGGCATTGTGCCTTTTCTATTTAATTCCGATGCAATTTCCGTGTTTCATCGGAAATAAGAAGGTCAGAGGGAAACAGTAAACCTGAAGTGAAGCATCGGAATCTATAACTAGTGTCACAGGATTGCTTCAAAACATAGACAGTGGGAAGAGTCAGTCTTCTTGTACTTAAGTAGGCATTGTGCCTTTTGTATTTATTTCCGATGCAAATTCTGTGTTTCATCATCAATAAGAAGGTCCAAGGGATACAGCAAACCTGAAGTGAAGCATCGGAATCTATAACTAGTGTCACAGGAATGGTTCATAACATAGAGAGTAAGATGATTCAGTTTTCTTGTACTTAAGTCGGCATTTTTCCTTTTCCATTTAATTCCAATGCAATTTCTATGTTTCATCGTCACTAAGAAGGTCAGAGGGATACAGAAAACCTGAAGTGAAGCATCAGAATCTATAACTAGTGTCACAGGAATGGATCAAAATGTAGACTGTAAGAAGAGTCAGTTTTCTTGTACTTAAGTCGGCATTGTGCTTTTTGTATTTAATTCCGATGCAATTTCTGTGTTTCATCGTCAACAAGAAGGTCTGAGGGATACAGTAAACCTGGAGTAAAGCATCGGAATCTATAACTAGTGTCACGTGAATGGTTTAAAACATAGACAGTAAGAAGAGTCAGATTTCTTGTACGTAAATCGGCATTGTGCCTTTTGTATTTAATTCCGATGCAATTTCTGTGTTTCAGCGTCAATCAAAAGGTCAGAGGGATACAGTAAACCTGAAGTGAAGCATCGGTGTCTATTACTAGTGTCACAGGAATGGTTCACAACATAGACAGTAAGAAGAGTCAGTTTTCTTGTACTTAAGTCGGCGTTGTGCCTTTTGTATTTAATTCACATGCAAGTTCTGTGTTTCATCGTCAATATGAAGGTCAGAGGGATACTGTGAACCTGAAGTGAAGCATCGGAATCTATAAGTAGTGTCACAGGAATGCTTCAAAACATAGACAGTAAGAAGAGTCAGTTTTCTTGTACTTAAGTCGGCATTGTGCCTTTTGTATTTAATTCCGATGCAATTTCAGTGTTTCATCGTCAATAAGAAGGTCGGAGGGATACAGTAACCTGAAGTGAAGCATCGGATTCTATAACTAGTGTCACAGGAATGGTTCAAAACATAGACAGTAAGAAGAGTCAGTTTTCTTGTACTTAAGTCGGCATTGTGCCTTTTGTATTTAATTCCGATGCAATATCCGTGTTTCATCTTCAATAAGAAGGTCAGAGGGATACAGTAAACCTGAAGTGAAGCGTCGGAATCTATAACTAGTGTCACAGGAATGGATCAAAATGTAGACTGTAAAAAGAGTCAGTTTTCTTGTACTTAAATCGGCATTGTGCCTTTTGTATTTAATTCCGATGCAATTTCTGTGTTTCAGCGTCAATAAGAAGGTCAGAGGGATACAGTAAACCTGAAGTGAAGCATCGGAGTCTATTACTAGTGTCACAGGAATGGTTCACAAGATAGACAGTAAGAAGAGTCAGTTTTCTTGTACTTAAGTTGGCGTTGTGCCTTTTGTATTTAATTCCAATGCAAGTTCCGTGTTTCATCGTCAATATGAAGGTCAGAGGGATACAGTGAACCTGAAGTGAAGCATCGGAATCTATAAGTAGAGTCACAAAAATGCTTCAAAACATAGACAGTAAGAAGAGTCAGTTTTCTTGTACTTAAGTCGGCATTGTGCCTTTTGTATTTAATTCCGATGCAATTTCTGTCTTTCATCGTCAATAAGAAGGTCAGAGGGATACAGGAAACCTGAAGTGAAGCATCGGAATCATTAACTAGTGTCACAGGAATGGTTCATAGCATAGACAGTAAGAAGGGTCAGTATTCTTGTACTTAAGTCGGCATTGTGTTTTTGTATTTAATTCCGATGCAATTTCTGTGTTTCATCGTCAATCAGAAGGTCATAGGGATACAGTAAACCTGAAGTGAAGCATCGGAATCTATAACTAGTGCCACAGGAATGGTTCAAATCATAGACAGTAAGATGACTCAGTTTCCTTGTACTTAAGTTGGCATTGTGCCTTTTGTATTTAATTCCGATGCAATTTCAGTGTTTCATCGTCAATAAGAAGGTCAGAGGGATACAGTGAACCCCACGTGAAGCATCGGACTCTATAACTAGTGTCACAGGAATGGTTCAAAACATAGACAGTAAGAAGAGTCAGTTTTCTTGTGCTTAAGTCGGCATTGTGCCTTTTGTATTTAATTCCGATGCAATTTCTGTGTTTCATCGTCAATACGAAGGTCCGAGGGATACAGTAAACCAGAAGTGAGGCATCGGAATCTATAACTAGTGTCACAGGAATGGTTCAAACATAGACGATAAGAAGAGTCAGTTTTCCTGTACTTAAGTCAGCATTGTGCCTTTTGTATTTAATTCCGATGCAATTTCTGTGTTTCATCGTCAATAAGAAGTTCAGAGGGATACAGTAAACCTGAAGTGAAGCATCGTAATCTATAACCAGAGTCACAGGAATGGTTCAAAACATAGACAGTAAGAGGAGTCAGTTTTCTTGTACTTAAGTCGGCATTGTGCCTTTTGTATTTTATTCCGATGCAATTTCAGTGTTTCATCGTCAATAAGAAGGTCGGAGGGATACAGTGAACCTGAAGTGAAGCATCGGATTCTATAACTAGTGTCACAGGAATGGTTCAAAACATAGACAGTAAGAAGAGTCAGTTTACTAGTACTTAAGTCGGCATTGTGCCTTTTGTATTTAATTCCGATGCAGTATCCGTGTTTCATCTTCAATAAGAAGGTCAGAGGGATACAGTAAACCTGAAGTGAAGCGTCGGAATCTATAACTAGTGTCACAGGAATGGTTCAAAGCATAGACAGTAAGATGAATCTGTGTTCTTGTACTTAAGTCGGCATTTTTCCTTTTCTATTTAATTCCGATGCGATTTCTATGTTTCATCGTCAATAAGAATGTCAGAGGGATACAGTAAACCTGAAGTGAAGCATCGGATTCTATAACTAGTGTCTCAGCAATGGATCAAAACGTAGACTGTAAGAAGAGTCAGTTTTCTTGTACTTAAGTCGGCATTGTGCTTTTTGTATTTATTTCCGATGCAATTTCTGTGTTTCATCGTCAACAAGAAGGTCTGAGGGAAACAGTAAACCTGGAGTAAAGCATCGGAATCTATAACTAGTGTCACGTGAATGGTTCAAAACATAGGCAGTAAGAAGAGTCAGATTTCTTGTACTTAAATCGGCATTGTGAATTTTGTATTTAATTCCGATGCAATTTCTGTGTTTCAGCGTCAATAAGAAGGTCAGAGAGATACAGTAAACCTGAAGTGAAGCTTCGGAATTTATAACTAGTGTCACAGGATCGGTTCATAACATAGACAGTAAGAAGGGTCAGTATTCTTGTACTTAAGTCGGCGTTGTGCCTTTTGTATTTAATTCCGTTGCAATTTCTGTGTTTCATCGTCAATCAGAAGGTCAGAGGGATACAGTAAACCTGAAGTGAAGCATCGGAATCTATAAGTAGTGCCACAGGAATGGTTCAAAACATAGACAGTAAGAAGAGTCAGTTTTCTTGTACTTAAGTCGGCATTGTGCTTTTTGTATTTAATTCCGATGCAATTTCTGTGTTTCATCGTCAATACGAAGGTCAGAGGGATACAGTAAACCTGAAGTGAAGCATCGGAATCTATAACTAGTGTCACAGGAATGGTTCAAACGTAGAAAGTAAGAAGAGTCAGTTTTCTTGTACCTAAGTCGGCATTGTGCCTTTTGTATTTAATTCCGATGCAATTTCTGTGTTTCATCGTCAATAAGTAGGTCAGAGGGATAAAGTAAACCTGAAGTGAAGCATCGGAATCTATAACTAGTGTCACATGAATGGTTCAAACATAGCCAGTAAGAAGAGTCAGTTTCCTTGTACATAAGTCGGCATTGTGACTTTTGTATTTAATTCCGATGCAATTTCTGTGTTTCATCGTCAATAAGAATGTCAGAGGGATACAGTAAACCTGAATTGTAGCATCGGAATCTATAACTAGTGTCACATGAATGGTTCAAATCATAGACAGTAAGAAGACTCAGTTTTCTTGTACTTAAGTCGGCATTGTGCCTTTTGTATTTAATTCCGATGGAATTTCTATGTTTCATCGTCAATAAGAAGGTCATAGGGATACAGTAAACCTGAAGTGAAGCATCGGAATCTATAACTAGTGTCACAGGAATGGTTCAAAACATAGACAGTAAGAAGAGTCAGTTTTCCTGTACTTAAGTCGGCATTGTGCCTTTTGTATTTAATTCCGATGCAATTTCTGTGTTTCATCGTCAATAAGAAGGTCACAGGGATACAGTAAACCTGACGTGAAGCATTGGAATCTATAACTAGTGTCACAGGAATGGATCAAAACGTAGACTGTAAGAAGAGTCAGTTTTCCTGTACTTAAGTCGGCATTGTGCTTTTTGTATTTAATTCCGATGCAATTTCTGTGTTTCTTCGTCAACAAGAAGGTCTGAGGGATACAGTAAACCTGGAGTAAAGCATCGGAATCTATAACTAGTGTCACATGAATGGTTCAAAACATAGACAGTAAGAAGAGTCAGTATTCTTGTACTTAAGTCGGCATTGTGCCTTTTGTATTTAATTCCATTGCAATTTTTGTGTTTCATCGTCAATAAGAACGTCAGAGGGATACAGTAAACCTCTAGTGAAGCATCGGAATCTAGAAGTAGTGTCACAGGAATGCTTCAAAACATAGACAGTAAGAAGAGTCAGTTTTCTTGTACTTAATTCGGCATTGTGCCTTTTGTATTTAATTCCGAAGCAATTTCTGTGTTTCATCGTCAATAAGAAGTTCATAGGGATACAGGAAACCTGAAGTGAAGCATCGGAATCTATAACTAGTGTCACAGGAATGGTTCATATCATAGACAGTAAGAAGGGTCAGTATTCTTGTACTTAAGTCGGCATTGTGACTTTTGTATTTGATTTCGATGCAATTTCTGTGTTTCATCGACAACAAGATGGTCAGAGCGATACAGTAAACCTGAAGTGAAGCATCGGAGCCTATAACTAGTGTCACAGGAATGGTTCAAAACATAGACAGTAAGATGACTCTGTTTTCTTGTACTTAAGTCGGCATTGTGCCTTTTGTATTTAATTCCGATGCAATTTCTGTGTTTCATCGTCAATAAGAAGGTCAAAGGGATACAAGAAACCTGAAGTGAAGCATCGGAATCTATAACTAGTGTCACAGGAATGGTTCATAGCATAGACAGTAAGAAGGGTCAGTACTCTTGTACTTAAGTCGGCATTGTGACTTTTGTATTTAATTCCGATGCAATTTCTGTGTTTCATCGTCAATCAGAAGGTCAGAGGGATACAGTAAACCTGAAGTGAAGCATCGGAATCTATAACCTGTGCCACAGGAATGGTTCAAAGCATAGACAGTAAGAAGAATCAGTTTTCTTGTACTTAAGTCGGCATTGTGCCTTTTGTATTTAATTCCGATGCAATTTCTGTGTTTCATCGTCAATAAGTAGGTCAGAGGAATACAGTAAACCTGCAATGAAGCATCGGAATCTATAACGAGTGTCACATGAATGGTTCAAACATAGCCAGTAAGAAGAGTCAGTTTCCTTGTACATAAGTCGGCATTGTGACTTTTGTATTTAATTTCGATGCAATTTCTGTGTTTCATCGTCAATAAGAAGGTCAGAGGGATACAGTAAACCTGAAGTGAAGCATCGGAATCTATAACTAGTGTCACATGAATGGTTCAAAACATAGACAGTAAGAAGACTCAGTTTTCTTGTACTTAAGTCGGCATTGTGCCTTTTGTATTTAATTCCGTTGCAATATCTGTGTTTCATCGTCAATAAGAAGGTCAGAGGGATACAGTAAACCTGAAGTGAAGCATCGGAATCTATAACTAGTGTCACAGGAATGATTCAAAACATAGACAGTAAGAAGAGTCAGTTTTCCTGTAGTTAAGTCGGCATTGTGCTTTTTGTATTTAATTCCGATGCAATATCCGTGTTTCATCCTCAATAAGAAGGTCAGAGGGATACAGTAAACCTGAAGTGAAGCGTCGGAATCTATAACTAGTGTCACAGGAATGGTTCATAACATAGAGAGTAAGATGATTCAGTTTTCTTGTACTTAAGTCGGCATTTTTCCTTTTCTATTTAATTCCAATGCAATTTCTATGTTTCATCGTCACTAAGAAGGTCAGAGGGATACAGAAAACCTGAAGTGAAGCATCAGAATCTATAACTAGTGTCACAGGAATGGATCAAAATGTAGACTGTAAGAAGAGTCAGTTTTCTTGTACTTAAGTCGGCATTGTGCTTTTTGTATTTAATTCCGATGCAATTTCTGTGTTTCATCGTCAACAAGAAGGTCTGAGGGATACAGTAAACCTGGAGTAAGGCATCGGAATCTATAACTAGTGTCACGTGAATGGTTTAAAACATAGACAGTAAGAAGAGTCAGATTTCTTGTACGTAAATCGGCATTGTGCCTTTTGTATTTAATTCCGATGCAATTTCTGTGTTTCAGCGTCAATCAAAAGGTCAGAGGGATACAGTAAACCTGAAGTGAAGCATCGGAGTCTATTACTAGTGTCACAGGAATGGTTCACAACATAGACAGTAAGAAGAGTCAGTTTTCTTGTACTTAAGTCGGCGTTGTGCCTTTTGTATTTAATTCACATGCAAGTTCTGTGTTTCATCGTCAATATGAAGGTCAGAGGGATACTGTGAACCTGAAGTGAAGCATCGGAATCTATAAGTAGTGTCACAGGAATGCTTCAAAACATAGACAGTAAGAAGAGTCAGATTTCTTGTACTTAAGTCGGCATTGTGCCTTTTGTATTTAATTCCGATGCAATTTCTGTGTTTCATCGTCAATAAGAAGGTTAGAGGGATACAGGAAACCTGAAGTGAAGCATCGTAATCTATAACTAGAGTCACAGGAATGGTTCAAAACATAGACAGTAAGAGGAGTCAGTTTTCTTGTACTTAAGTCGGCATTGTGCCTTTTGTATTTAATTCCGATGCAATTTCAGTGTTTCATCGTCAATAAGAAGGTCGGAGGGATACAGTAACCTGAAGTGAAGCATCGGATTCTATAACTAGTGTCACAGGAATGGTTCAAAACATAGACAGTAAGAAGAGTCAGTTTTCTTGTACTTAAGTCGGCATTGTGCCTTTTGTATTTAATTCCGATGCAATATCCGTGTTTCATCTTCAATAAGAAGGTCAGAGGGATACAGTAAACCTGAAGTGAAGCGTCGGAATCTATAACTAGTGTCACAGGAATGGATCAAAATGTAGACTGTAAAAAGAGTCAGTTTTCTTGTACTTAAATCGGCATTGTGCCTTTTGTATTTAATTCCGATGCAATTTCTGTGTTTCAGCGTCAATAAGAAGGTCAGAGGGATACAGTAAACCTGAAGTGAAGCATCGGAGTCTATTACTAGTGTCACAGGAATGGTTCACAAGATAGACAGTAAGAAGAGTCAGTTTTCTTGTACTTAAGTTGGCGTTGTGCCTTTTGTATTGAATTCCAATGCAAGTTCCGTGTTTCATCGTCAATATGAAGGTCAGAGGGATACAGTGAACCTGAAGTGAAGCATCGGAATCTATAAGTAGAGTCACAAAAATGCTTCAAAACATAGACAGTAAGAAGAGTCAGTTTTCTTGTACTTAAGTCGGCATTGTGCCTTTTGTATTTAATTCCGATGCAATTTCTGTCTTTCATCGTCAATAAGAAGGTCAGAGGGATACAGGAAACCTGAAGTGAAGCATCGGAATCATTAACTAGTGTCACAGGAATGGTTCATAGCATAGACAGTAAGAAGGGTCAGTATTCTTGTACTTAAGTCGGCATTGTGTTTTTGTATTTAATTCCGATGCAATTTCTGTGTTTCATCGTCAATCAGAAGGTCAGAGGGATACAGTAAACCTGAAGTGAAGCATCGGAATCTATAACTAGTGCCACAGGAATGGTTCAAATCATAGACAGTAAGATGACTCAGTTTCCTTGTACTTAAGTTGGCATTGTGCCTTTTGTATTTAATTCCGATGCAATTTCAGTGTTTCATCGTCAATAAGAAGGTCAGAGGGATACAGTGAACCCCACGTGAAGCATCGGACTCTATAACTAGTGTCACAGGAATGGTTCAAAACATAGACAGTAAGAAGAGTCAGTTTTCTTGTGCTTAAGTCGGCATTGTGCCTTTTGTATTTAATTCCGATGCAATTTCTGTGTTTCATCGTCAATACGAAGGTCAGAGGGATACAGTAAACCAGAAGTGAGGCATCGGAATCTATAACTAGTGTCACAGGAATGGTTCAAACATAGACGATAAGAAGAGTCAGTTTTCCTGTACTTAAGTCAGCATTGTGCCTTTTGTATTTAATTCCGATGCAATTTCTGTGTTTCATCGTCAATAAGAAGTTCAGAGGGATACAGTAAACCTGAAGTGAAGCATCGTAATCTATAACCAGAGTCACAGGAATGGTTCAAAACATAGACAGTAAGAGGAGTCAGTTTTCTTGTACTTAAGTCGGCATTGTGCCTTTTGTATTTTATTCCGATGCAATTTCAGTGTTTCATCGTCAATAAGAAGGTCGGAGGGATACAGTGAACCTGAAGTGAAGCATCGGATTCTATAACTAGTGTCACAGGAATGGTTCAAAACATAGACAGTAAGAAGAGTCAGTTTACTAGTACTTAAGTCGGCATTGTGCCTTTTGTATTTAATTCCGATGCAGTATCCGTGTTTCATCTTCAATAAGAAGGTCAGAGGGATACAGTAAACCTGAAGTGAAGCGTCGGAATCTATAACTAGTGTCACAGGAATGGTTCAAAGCATAGACAGTAAGATGATTCTGTGTTCTTGTACTTAAGTCGGCATTTTTCCTTTTCTATTTAATTCCGATGCGATTTCTATGTTTCATCGTCAATAAGAATGTCAGAGGGATACAGTAAACCTGAAGTGAAGCATCGGATTCTATGACTAGTGTCTCAGCAATGGATCAAAACGTAGACTGTAAGAAGAGTCAGTTTTCTTGTACTTAAGTCGGCATTGTGCTTTTTGTATTTATTTCCGATGCAATTTCTGTGTTTCATCGTCAACAAGAAGGTCTGAGGGAAACAGTAAACCTGGAGTAAAGCATCGGAATCTATAACTAGTGTCACGTGAATGGTTCAAAACATAGGCAGTAAGAAGAGTCAGATTTCTTGTACTTAAATCGGCATTGTGAATTTTGTATTTAATTCCGATGCAATTTCTGTGTTTCAGCGTCAATAAGAAGGTCAGAGGGATACAGTAAACCTGAAGTGAAGCATCGGAATCTATAACTAGTGTCACAGGATCGGTTCATAACATAGACAGTAAGAAGGGTCAGTATTCTTGTACTTAAGTCGGCGTTGTGCCTTTTGTATTTAATTCCGTTGCAATTTCTGTGTTTCATCGTCAATCAGAAGGTCAGAGGGATACAGTAAACCTGAAGTGAAGCATCGGAATCTATAAGTAGTGCCACAGGAATGGTTCAAAACATAGACAGTAAGAAGAGTCAGTTTTCTTGTACTTAAGTCGGCATTGTGCTTTTTGTATTTAATGCCGATGCAATTTCTGTGTTTCATCGTCAATACGAAGGTCAGAGGGATACAGTAAACCTGAAGTGAAGCATCGGAATCTATAACTAGTGTCACAGGAATGGTTCAAACGTAGAAAGTAAGAAGAGTCAGTTTTCTTGTACCTAAGTCGGCATTGTGCCTTTTGTATTTAATTCCGATGCAATTTCTGTGTTTCATCGTCAATAAGTAGGTCAGAGGGATAAAGTAAACCTGAAGTGAAGCATCGGAATCTATAACTAGTGTCACATGAATGGTTCAAACATAGCCAGTAAGAAGAGTCAGTTTCCTTGTACATAAGTCGGCATTGTGACTTTTGTATTTAATTCCGATGCAATTTCTGTGTTTCATCGTCAATAAGAATGTCAGAGGGATACAGTAAACCTGAATGATAGCATCGGAATCTATAACTAGTGTCACATGAATGGTTCAAATCATAGACAGTAAGAAGACTCAGTTTTCTTGTACTTAAGTCGGCATTGTGCCTTTTGTATTTAATTCCGATGGAATTTCTATGTTTCATCGTCAATAAGAAGGTCATAGGGATACAGTAAACCTGAAGTGAAGCATCGGAATCTATAACTAGTGTCACAGGAATGGTTCAAAACATAGACAGTAAGAAGAGTCAGTTTTCCTGTACTTAAGTCGGCATTGTGCCTTTTGTATTTAATTCCGATGCAATTTCTGTGTTTCATCGTCAATAAGAAGGTCACAGGGATACAGTAAACCTGACGTGAAGCATTGGAATCTATAACTAGTGTCACAGGAATGGATCAAAACGTAGACTGTAAGAAGAGTCAGTTTTCCTGTACTTAAGTCGGCATTGTGCTTTTTGTATTTAATTCCGATGCAATTTCTGTGTTTCTTCGTCAACAAGAAGGTCTGAGGGATACAGTAAACCTGGAGTAAAGCATCGGAATCTATAACTAGTGTCACATGAATGGTTCAAAACATAGACAGTAAGAAGAGTCAGTATTCTTGTACTTAAGTCGGCATTGTGCCTTTTGTATTTAATTCCATTGCAATTTTTGTGTTTCATCGTCAATAAGAACGTCAGAGGGATACAGTAAACCTCTAGTGAAGCATCGGAATCTAGAAGTAGTGTCACAGGAATGCTTCAAAACATAGACAGTAAGAAGAGTCAGTTTACTTGTATTTAATTCGGCATTGTGCCTTTTGTATTTAATTCCGAAGCAATTTCTGTGTTTCATCGTCAATAAGAAGTTCATAGGGATACAGGAAACCTGAAGTGAAGCATCGGAATCTATAACTAGTGTCACAGGAATGGTTCATATCATAGACAGTAAGAAGGGTCAGTATTCTTGTACTTAAGTCGGCATTGTGACTTTTGTATTTGATTTCGATGCAATTTCTGTGTTTCATCGACAACAAGATGGTCAGAGCGATACAGTAAACCTGAAGTGAAGCATCGGAGCCTATAACTAGTGTCACAGGAATGGTTCAAAACATAGACAGTAAGATGACTCTGTTTTCTTGTACTTAAGTCAGCATTTTTCCTTTTCTATTTAATTCCGATGCAATTTCTATGTTTCATCGTCACTAAGAAGGTCAGAGCGATACAGTAAACCTGAAGCGAAGCATCGGAATCTATAACTAGTGTCACAGGAATGGATCAAAATGTAGACTGTAAGAAGAGTCAGTTTTCTTGTACTTAAGTCGCCATTGTGCTTTTTGTATTTAATTCCGATGCAATTTCTGTGTTTCATCGTCAACGAGAAGGCCTGAGGGATACAGTAAACCTGGGGTAAAGCATCGGAATCTATAACTAGTGTCACGTGAATGGTTCAAAACATAGACAGTAAGAAGAGTCAGATTTCTTGTACTTAAGTCGGCATTGTGCCTTTTGTATTTAATTCCATTGCAATTTCTGTGTTTCATCGTCAATAAGAACGTCAGAGGGATACAGTAAACCTGACGTGAAGCATCGGAATCTATATCTAGCGTCGAAGGAATGGTTAAAAGATAGACAGTAAGAAGAGTCAGTTTTCTTGTGCTTAAGTCGGCATTGTGCCTTTTGTATTAAATTCCGATGCAATTTCTGTGTTTCATCGTCAATAAGAAGGTCAGAGGGATACACTAATTCTGAAGTGAAGCATCGGAATCTATAACTAGTGTCACATGAATGGTTCGAACATAGCCAGTAAGTAGAGTCAGTTTCCTTGTACATAAGTCGGCATTGCGAATTTTGTATTTAATTCCGATGCAATTTCTGTGTTTCATCGTCAATAAGAAGGTCAGAGGGATACAGTAAACCTAAATTAAAGCATCGGAATCTATAACTAGTGTCACATGAATGGTTCAAATCATAGACAGTAAGAAGACTCAGTTTTCTTGTACTTAAGTCGGCATTGTGCCTTTTATATTTAATTCCGATGCAATATCCGTGTTTCATCGTCAGTAAGAAGGTCAGAGGGATACAGTGAACCTGAAGTGAAGCATCGGAATCTATAACTAGTGTCACAGGAATGGTTCAAAACATAGACAGTAAGAAGAGTCAGTTTTCCTGTACTTAAGTCGGCATTGTGCCTTTTGTATTTAATTCCGATGCAATTTCTGTGTTTCATCGTCAATACGAAGGTCAGAGGGATACAGTAAACCTGAAGTTAAGCATCGGAATCTATAACTAGAGTCACAGGAATGGATCAAAACGTTGACTGTAAGAAGAGTCAGTTTTCTTGTACTTAAGTCGGCATAGTGCTTTTTGTATTTAATTCCGATTCAATTTCTGTGTTTCATCGTCAACAAGAAGGTCTGAAGGATACAGTAAACCTGGAGTAAAGCATCGGAATCAATAACTAGTGTCACGTGAATGGTTCAAAACATAGACAGTAAGAAGAGGCAGATTTCTTGTACTTAAATCGGCATTGTGCCTTTTGTATTTAATTCCGATGCAATTTCTGTGTTTCATCGTCAATAAGAAGGTAAGAGGGATACAGTAAAACTGAAGTGAAGCATCGGAATCTATAACTAGTCTCACAGGAATGGATCAAAATGTAGACTGTAAGAAGAGTCAGTTTTTTTGTACTTAAGTCGGCATTGTGCCTTTTGTATTTAATTCTGATGCAATTTCTGTGTTTCAGCGTCAATAAGAAGGTCAGAGGGATACAGTAAACCTGAAGTGAAGCATCGGAATCTATAACTAGTGTCACAGGAATGGTTCAAAACATAGACAGTTAGAAGAGTCAGTTTTCCTGTACTTAAGTCGGCATTGTGCCTTTTGTATTTAATTCCGATGCAATTTCTGTGTTTCATCGTCAATAAGAAGGTCAGAGGGATACAGTAAATCTGAAGTGAAGCATCGGAATCTATAACTAGCGTCACAGGAATGGATCAAAACGTAGACTGTAAGAAGAATCAGTTTTCTTGTACTTAAGTCGGCATTGTGCTTTTTGTATTTACTTCCGATGCAATTTCTGTGTTTCATCGTCAACAAGAAGGCCTGAGTGATACAGTAAACCTGGAGTTAAGCATCGGAATCTATAACTAGTGTCACGTGAATGGTTCAAAACATAGACAGTAAGAAGAGTCAGATTTCTTGTACTTAAATCGGTATTATGCCATTTGTATTTAATTCCGATGCAATTTCTGTGTTTCATCGTCAATAAGAAGGTAAGAGGGATACAGTAAACCTGAAGTGAAGCATCGGAATCTATAACTAGTATCACATCAATGGTTCAAACGTAGGCAGTAAGAAGAATCAGTTTTCTTGTACATAAGTCGACATTGTGCCTTTTGTATTTAATTCCGATGCAATTTCAGTGTTTCATCAACAGTAAAAAGGTCAGAGGGATACAATGAACCTGAAGTGAAGCATCGGAATCTATAACTAGTGTCACAGGAATGGTTCAAAACTAAGACAGTAAGAAGAGTCAGTATTCTTGTACTTAAGTCGGCATTGTGCCTTTTGTATTTAATTCCATTGCAATTTCTGTGTTTCACCGTCAATAAGAACGTCAGAGGGATACAGTAAACCTGACGTGAAGCATCGGAATCTATATCTAGTGTCGAAGGAATGGTTAAAACATAGACAGTAAGAAGAGTCAGTTTTCGTGTACTTAAGTCGGCATTGTGCCTTATGTATTTAATTCCGATGCAATTCCTGTGTTTCATCGTCAATAAGAAGGTCAGAGGAATACAGTAAACCTGAAGTGAAGCATCGGAATCCATAACTAGGGTCACAGGAATGGTTCAAAACATAGACAGTAAGAAGAGTCAGTTTTCTTGTACTTAAGTCGGCATTGTGCCTTTTGTATTTAATTCCGATGCAATATCCGTGTTTCATCCTCAATAAGAAGGTCAGAGGGATACAGCAAACCTGAAGTGAAGCGTCGGAATCAATAACTAGTGTCACAGGAATGGTTCAAAACATAGACAGTAAGATGATTCTGTTTTCTTGTACTTAAGTCGGCACTTTTCCTTTTCTATTTAATTCCGATGCAATTTCTATGTTTCATCGTCACTAAGAAGGTCAGAGGGATACAGTAAACCTGAAGTGAAGCATCGGAATCTATAACTAGTGTCACAGGAATGGATCAAAATGTAGACTGTAAGAAGAGTCAGTTTTCTTGTACTTATGTCGGCTTTGTGCCTTTTGTATTTAATTCCGATGCTATTTCTGTGTTTCAGCGTCAATAAGAAGGTCAGAGGGATACAGTAAACCTGAAGTGAAGCATCGGAATCTATTACTAGTGTCACAGGAATGGTTCACAACATAGACAGTAAGAAGAGTCAGTTTTCATGTACTTAAGTCGGCGTTGTGCCTTTTGTATTTAATTCCGATGCAAGTTCTATGTTTCATCGTCAATATGAAGGTCAGAGGGATACAGTGAACCTGAAGTGAAGCATCGGAATCTAGAAGTAGTGTCACAGGAATGCTTCAAAACATAGTCAGTAAGAAGAGTCAGTTTTCTTGTACTTAAGTCGGCATTGTGCCTTTTGTATTTAATTCCGAAGCAATTTCTGTGTTTCATCGTCAATAAGAAGTTCATAGGGATACAGGAAACCTGAAGTGAAGCATCGGAATCTATAACTAGTGTCACAGGAATGGTTCATAACATAGACAGTAAGAAGGGTCAGTATTCTTGTACTTAAGTCGGCATTGTGACTTTTGTATTTGATTTCGATGCAATTTCTGTGTTTCATCGACAATAAGATGGTCAGAGCGATACAGTAAACCTGAAGTGAAGCATCGGAACCTATAACTAGTGTCACATGAATGGTTCAAATCATAGACAGTAAGAAGACTCAGTTTTCTTGTACTTAAGTCGGCATTGTGCTTCTTTTATTTAATTCCGTTGCAATATCTGTGTTTCATCGTCAATAATAAAATCAGAGGGATACAGTAAACCTGACGTGAAGCATCGGAATCTATATCTAGTGTCGAAGGAATGGTTAAAACATAGACAGTAAGAAGAGTCAGTTTTCTTGTACTTAAGTCGGCATTGTGCCTTTTGTATTTAATTCCGATGCAATTCCTGTGTTTCATCGTCAATAAGTAGGTCAGAGGGATACAGTAAACCTGAAGTGAAGCATCGGAATCTATAACTAGTGTCACAGGAATGGTTCAAAACATAGACAGTAAGAAGAGTCAGTTTTCTTGTACTTAAGTCGGCATTGTGCCTTTTGTATTTAATTCCGATGCAATATCCGTGTTTCATCCTCTATAAGAAGGTCAGAGGGATACAGTAAACCTGAAGTGAAGCGTCGGAATCAATAACTAGTGTCACTGGAATGGTTCAAATCATAGACAGTAAGAAGACTCAGTTTTCTTGTACTTAAGTCGGCATTGTGCTTCTTTTATTTAATTCCGTTGCAATATCTGTGTTTCATCGTCAATAAGAAGGTCAGAGGGATGCAGTAAACCTGAAGTGAAGCATCGTAATCTATAACTAGTGTCACAGGAATGGTTCAAAGCAAAGACAGTAAGAGGAGTCAGTTTTCTTGTACTTAAGTCGGCATTGTGCCTTTTGTATTTAATTCCGATGCAATTTCTGTGTTTCATCGTCAATAAGAAGGTCAGAGGGATACAGTAAACCTGAAGTGAAGCATCGGAATCTATAACTAGTGTCACAGGAATGGATCAAAACGTAGACTGTAAGAAGAGTCAGTTTTCTTGTACTTAAGTCGGCATTGTGCTTTTTGTATTTAATTCCGATGCAATTTCTGTGTTTCATCGTCAACAAGAAGGTCTGAGGGATACAGTAAACCTGGAGTAAAGCATCGGAATCTATAACTAGTGTCACGTGAATGGTTCAAAACATAGACAGTAAGAAGAGTCAGATTTCTTGTACTTAAATCGGCATTGTGCCATTTGTATTTAATTCCGATGCAATTTCTGTGTTTCATCGTCAATAAGAAGGTAAGAGGAATACAGTAAACCTGAAGTGAAGCATCGGAATCTATAACTAGCATCACATCAATGGTTCAAACATAGTCAGTAAGAAGAGTCAGTTTTCTTGTACATAAGTCGGCATTGAGCCTTTTGTATTTAATTCAATTGCAATTTCTGTGTTTCATCGTCAATAATAACGTCAGAGGGATTCAGTAAACGTGACGTGAAGCATCGGAATCTATATCTAGTGTCGAAGGAATGGTTAAAACATAGACAGTAAGAAGAGTCAGTTTTCTTGTACTTAAGTCGGCATTGTGCCTTTTGTATTTAATTCCGATGCAATTCCTGTGTTTCATCGTCAATAAGAAGGTCAGAGGGATACAGTAAACCTGAAGTGAAGCATCGCAATCTATAACTAGTGTCACAGGAATGGTTCAAAACATAGACAGTAAGAAGAGTCAGTTTTCTTGTACTTAAGTCGGCATTGTGCCTCTTGTATTTAATTCCGATGCAATATCCGTGTTTCATCCTCAATAAGAAGGTCAGAGGGATACAGTAAACCTGAAGTGAAGCGTCGGAATCAATAACTAGTGTCACAGGAATGGTTCAAAACATAGACAGTAAGATGATTCTGTTTTCCTATACTTAAGTCGGCATTTTTCCTTTTCTATTTAATTCCGATGCAATTTCTATGTTTCATCGTCAATAAGAAGGTCAGAGGAATACAGTAAATCTGAAGTGAAGCATCGGAATCTATAACTAGTGTCACAGGAATGGATCAAAAAGTAGACTGTAAGAAGAGTCAGTTTTCTTGTACTTAAGTCGGCATTGTGCCTTTTGTATTTAATTCCGATGCAATTTCTGTGTTTCAGCGTCAATAAGAAGGTCAGAGGGATATAGTAAACCTGAAGTGAAGCATCGGAATCTATTACTAGTGTCACAGGAATGGTTCACAACATAGACAGTAAGAAGAGTCAGTTTTCATGTACTTAAGTCGGCGTTGTGCCTTTTGTATGTAATTCCGATGCAAGTTCTGTGTTTCATCGCCAATATGAAGGTCAGAGGGATACAGTGAACCTGAAAAGAAGCATCGGAATCTATAAGTAGTGTCACAGGAATGCTTCAAAACATAGACAGTAAGAAGAGTCGGTTTTCTTGTACTTAAGTCGTCATTGTGCCTTTTGTATTTAGTTCCGAAGCAATTTCTGTGTTTCATCGTCAATAAGAAGGTCAGAGGGATACAGGAAACCTGAAGTGAAGCATCGGAATCTATAACTAGTGTCACAGGAATGGTTCATAACATAGGCAGTAAGAAGGGTCAGTATTCTTGTACTTAAGTCGGCATTGTGCCTTTTGTATTTAATTCCGATGCAATTTCTGTGTTTCATCGTCAATCAGAAGGTCAGAGGGATACAGTAAACCTGTAGTGAAGCACTGGAATCTATAACTAGTGCCACAGGAATGGTTCAAAACATAGACAGTAAGAAGAATCAGTTTTCTTGTACTGAAGTCTGCATTGTGCCTTTCGTATTTAATTCCGATGCAATTTCTGTGTTTCATCGTCAATAAGTAGGTCAGAGGGATACAGTAAACCTGAAGTGAAGCATCGGAATCTATAACTAGTGTCACATGAATGGTTCAAACATAGCCAGTAAGAAGAGTCAGTTTCCTTGTACATAAGTCGGCATTGTGACTTTTGTATTTGATTTCGATGCAATTTCTGTGTTTCATCGTCAATAAGAAGGTCAGAGGGATACAGTAAACCTGAAGTGAAGCATTGGAATCTATAACTAGTGTCACAGGAATGGTTCATAACATAGACAGAAAGATGGGTCAGTATTCTTGTACTTAAGTCGGCATTGTGCCTTTTGTATTTAATTCCGATGCAATTTCTGTGTTTCATCGTCAATCAGAAGGTCAGAGGGATACAGTAAACCTGAAGTGAAGCATCGGAATCTATAACTAGTGCCACAGGAATGGTTCAAAACATAGACAGTAAGAAGAATCAGTTATCTTGTACTTAAGTCGGCATTGTGCTTTTTGTATTTAATTCCGATGCAAATTCTGTGTTTCATCGTCAATACGAAGGTCAGAGGGATACAGTAAACCTGAAGTGAAGCATCTAAACCTATAAGTAGTGTCACAGGAATGGTTCAAACATAGACAGTAAGAATAGTCAGTTTTCTTGTACTTAAGTCGGCATTGTGCCTTTTGTATTTAATTCCGATGCAATTTCTGTGTTTCGTCGTCAATAAGAAGGTCAGAGGGATACAGTAAACCTGAAGTGAAGCATCGCAATCTATAACTAGTGTCACAGGAATGGTTCAAAGCATAGACAGTAAGAAAAGTCAGTTTTCTTGTACTTAAGTCGGCATTGTGCCTTTTGTATTTAATTCCGATGCAATATCCGTGTTTCATCCTCAATAAGAAGGTCAGAGGGATACAGTAAACCTGAAGTGAAGCGTCGGAATCAATAACTAGTGTCACAGGAATGGTTCAAATCATAGACAGTAAGATGATTCTGTTTTCTTGTACTTAAGTCGGCATTTTTCCTTTTCTATTTAATTCCGATGCAATTTCTATGTTTCATCGTCACTAAGAAGGTCTGAGGGATACAGTAAACGTGAAGTGAAGCATCGGAATCTATAACTAGTGTCACAGGAATGGATCAAAATGTAGACTGTAAGAAGAGACAGTTTTCTTGTACTTAAGTCGGCATTGTGCCTTTTGTATTTAATTCCGATGCAATTTCTGTGTTTCAGCGTCAATACGAAGGCTAGAGGGATACAGTAAACCTGAAGTGAAGCATCGGAATCTATTACTAGTGTCACAGGAATGGTTCACAACATAGACAGTAAGAAGAGTCAGTTTTCATGTACTTAAGTCGGCGTTGTGCCTTTTGTTTTTAATTCCGATGCAAGTTTTGTGTTTCATCGTCAATATGAAGGTCAGAGGGATACAGTGAACCTGAAGTGAAGCATCGGAATCTATAAATAGTGTCACAGGAATGCTTCAAAACATAGACAGTAAGAAGAGTCAGTTTTCTTGTACTGAAGTCTGCATTGTGCCTTTTGTATTTAATTCCGATGCAATTTCTAAGTTTCATCGTCAATAAGTAGGTCAGAGGGATACAGTAAACCTGAAGTGAAGCATCGGAATCTATAACTAGTGTCACATGAATGGTTCAAACATAGCCAGTAAGAAGAGTCAGTTTCCTTGTACATAAGTCGGCATTGTGACTTTTGTATTTGATTTCGATGCAATTTCTGTGTTTCATCGTCAATAAGAAGGTCAGAGGGATACAGTAAACCTGAAGTGAAGCACCGGAATCTATAACTAGTGTCACAGGATTGGTTCATAACATAGACAGTAAGACGGGTCAGTTTTCTTGTACTTAAGTCGGCATTGTGCCTTTTGTATTTAATTCCGATGCAATTTCTGTGTTTCATCGTCAATCAGAAGGTCAGAGGGATACAGTAAACCTGAAGTGAAGCATCGAAACCTATACTAGTGTCACAGGAATGGTTCAAACGTAGACAGTAAGAATAGTCAGTTTTCTTGTACTTAAGTCGGCATTGTGCCTTTTGTATTTAATTCCGATGCAATTTCTGTGTTTCATCGTCAATAAGTAGGTCAGAGGGATACAGTAAACCTGAAGTGAAGCAACGGAATCTATAACTAGTGTCACATGAATGGTTCAAACATAGCCAGTAAGAAGAGTCAGTTTCCTTGTACATAAGTCGGCATTGTGACTTTTGTATTTGATTTCGATGCAATTTCTGTGTTTCATCGTCAATAAGAATGTCAGAGGGATACAGTAAACCTGAAGTGAAGCATCGGTATCTATAACTAGTGTCACAGGAATGGTTCAAGACATAGACAGTAAGAAGAGTCAGTTTTCCTGTACTTAACTCGGCATTGTGCCTTTTGTATTTAATTCCGATGCAATTTCTGTGTTTCATCGTCAATAAGAAGGTCAGAGGGATACAGTAAACCTGAAGTGAAGCATCGTAATCTATAACTAGTGTCACAGGAATGGTTCAAAACATAGACAGTAAGAGGAGTCAGTTTTCCTGTACTTAAGTCGTCATTGTGCCTTTAGTATCTAATTCCGATGCAATTTCAGTGTTTCATCGGCAATAAGAGGGTCGGAGGGATACAGTGACCCATAAGTGAAGCATCGGATTCTATAACTAGCGTCACAGGAATGGTTCAAAACATAGACAGTAAGAAGAGTCAGTTGTCTTGTACTTAAGTCGGCATTGTGCCTTTTGTATTTAATTCCGATGCAATATCCGTGTTTCATCTCCAATAAGAATGTCAGAGGGTTACAGTAAACCTGAAGTGAAGCGTCGGAATCTATAACTAGTGTAACAGGAATGGTTCAAAACATAGACAGTAAGATGATTCTCTTTTCTTGTACTTAAGACGGCATTTTTCCTTTTCTATTTAATTCCGATGCAATTCCTATGTTTCATCGTCAATAAGAAGGTCAGAGGGATACAGTAAACCTGAAGTGAAGCATCGGATTCTATAACTAGTGTCACAGGAATGGTTCAAACATAGACAGTAAGAAGAGTCAGTTGTCTTGTACTTAAGTCGGCATTGTGCCTTTTGTATTTAATTCCGATGCAATTTCTGTGTTTCATCATCAAAAAGTAGGTCAGAGGGATACAGTAAACCTGAAGTGAAGCATCGGAATCTATAACTAGTGTCACATGAATGGTTCAAACATAGCCAGTAAGAAGAGTCAGTTTCCTTGTACATAAGTCGGCATTGTGACTTTTGTATTTAATTCCGATGCAATTTCTGTGTTTCATCGTCAATAAGAAGGTCAAAGGGATACAGTAAACCTGAATTGAAGCATCGGAATCTATAACTCGTGTCACAGGAATGGTTCAAAACATAGACAGAAAGAAGAGTCAGTTTTCCTGTACTTAAGTCGGCATTGTGCCTTTTGTATTTAATTCCGATGCAATTTCTGTGTTCCATCGTCAATAAGAAGCTCAGAGGTATACAGTAAACCTGAAGTGAATCATCGTAATCTATAACTAGTGTCACAGGACTGGTTCAAAACATAGACAGTAAGAGGAGTCAGTTTTCTTGTACTTAAGTCGGCATTGTGCCTTTTGTATTTAATTCCGATGCAATTTCAGTGTTTCATCGTCAACAAGAAGGTCGGAGGGATACAGTGAACCTGAAGTAAAGCATCGGATTCTATAACTGGTGTCACAGGAATGGTTCATAACATAGACAGTAAGAAGAGTCAGTTTTCTTGTACTTATGTCGGGATTGTGCCTTTTGTATTTAATTCCGATGCAATATCCGTGTTTCATCTTCAATAAGAAGGTCAGAGGGATACATTAAACCTGAATTGAAGCGTCGGAATCTATAAGTAGTGTCACAGGAATGGTTCAAAACATAGACAGTAAGATGATTCTGTTTTCTTGTACTTAAGTCGGCATTTTTCCTTTTCTATTTAATTCCGATGCAATTTCAATGTTTCATCGTCAATAAGAAGGTCAGAGGGATACAGTAAACTTGAAGTGGAGCATCGGAAACTATAACTAGTGTCACAGAAATGGATCAAAACGTAGACAGTAAGAAGAGTCAGTTTTCTTGTACTTAAGTCGGCATTGTGCTTTATTTATTTAATTCCGATGCAATTTCTGTGTTTCGTCGTCAACAAGAAGGTCAGAGGCATACAGTAAACCTGAAGTGAAGCATCGGAATCTATAACTAGTGTCACAGGAATGGTTCAAAACATAGACTGTGTGAAGAGTCAGATATCTTGTACTTAAATCGGCATTGTGCCTTTTGTATTTAATTCCGATGCAATTTCTGTGTTTCAGCGTCAATAAGAAGGTCAGAGGGATACAGTAAACCTGAAGTGAAGCATCGGAATCTATTACTAGTGTCACAGGAATGGTTAACAACATAGACAGTAAGAAGAGTCAGTTTTCTTGTACTTAAGTCGGCGTTGTGCCTTTTGTATTTAATTCCGATGCAAGTTCTATGTTTCATCGTCAATAATAAGGTCAGAGGTATACAGTAAACCTAAAGTGAAGCATCGGAATCTATAACTAGTGTCACAGGAATGCTTCAAAGCATAGACAGTAAGAAGAGTCAGTTTTCTTGTGCGTAAGTCGGCATTGTGCCTTTTGTATTTGATTCCGATACAATTTCAGTGTTTCATCGTCAATAAGAAGGTCAGAGGGATACAGTAAACCTGAAGTGAAGCATCGGAATCTATAACTAGTGTTCTAGGAATGGTTCATAACATAGACTGTAAGAAGGGTCAGTATTCTTGTACATAAGTCGGCATTGTGCCTTTTGTATTTAATTCCGATGCAATTTCTGTGTTTCATCGTCAATAAGAAGGTCAGAGGGATACAGTAAACCTGAAGTGAAGCATCCCAATCTATAACTAGTGTCACAGGAATGGTTCATAACATAGACAGTAAGAAGGGTCAGTATTCTTGTACTTAAGTCGGCATTGTGCCTTTTGTATTTAATTCCGATGCAATTTCTGTGTTTCATCGTCAATCAGAAGGTCAGAGGGATACAGTAAACCTGAAGTGAAGCATCGGAATCTATAACTAGTGTCACAGGAATGGTTCAAACATAGACAGTAAGAAGAGTCAGTTTTCTTGTACTTAAGTCGGCATTGTGCCTTTTGTATTTAATTCCGATGCAATATCTGTGTTTCATCGTCAATAAGTAGTTCAGAGCTATACAGTAAACCTGAAGTGAAGCATCGGAATCTATAACTAGTGTCACATGAATGGTTCAAACATAGCCAGTAAGAAGAGTCAGTTTCCTTGTACATAAGTCGGCCTTGTGACTTTTGTATTTAATTCCGATGCAATTTCTGTGTTTCATCGTCAATAAGAAGGTCAAAGGGATACAGTAAACCTGAATTGAAGCATCGGAATCTATAACTAGTGTAACATGAATGGTTCAAATCATAGACAGTAAGAAGACTCAGTTTTCTTGTACTTAAGTCGGCATTGTGCCTTTTGTATTTAATTCCGATGCAATTTCTGTGTTTCATCGTCAATAAGGTCAGAGGGATACAGTAAACCTGAAGTGAAGCAACGGAATCTATAACTAGTGTCACAGGAATGGTTCAAAACATAGACAGAAAGAAGAGTCGGTTTTCCTGTACTTAAGTCGGCATTGTGCCTTTTGTATTTAATTCCGATGCAATTTCTGTGTTTCATCGTCAATAAGAAGGTCAGAGGGATACAGTAAACCTGAAGTGAAGCATCGTAATCTATAACTAGTGTCACAGGAATGGTTCAAAACATAGACAGTAAGAGGAGTCAGTTTTCTTGTACTTAAGTCGGCATTGTGCCTTTTGTATTTAATTCCGATGCAATTTCAGTGTTTCATCGTCAACAAGAAGGTCGGAGGGATACAGTGAACCTGAAGTGAAGCATCGGATTCTATAACTAGTGTCAAGGAATGGTTCATAACATAGAGAGTAAGAAGAGTCAGTTTTCTTGTACTTAAGTCGGGATTGTGCCTTTTGTATTTAACTCCGATGCAATATCCGTGTTTCATCTTCAATAAGAAGGTCAGAGGGATACATTAAACCTGAAGTGAAGCGTCGGAATCTATAACTAGTGTCACAGGAATGGTTCAAAACATAGACAGTAAGATGATTCTGTTTTCTTGTACTTAAGTCGGCATTTTTCCTTTTCTGTTTAATTCCGATGCAATTTCAATGTTTCATCGTCATTAAGAAGGTCAGAGGGATACAGTAAACCTGAAGTGAAGCATCGGAATCTATAACTAGTGCCACAGGAATGGTTCAAAACATAGACAGTAAGTAGAGTCAGTTTTCTTGTACATAAATCGCCATTGTGACTTTTTTATTTAATTCCGTTGCAATTTCTGTGTTTCATCGTCAATAAGAAGGTCAGAGGGATACAGTCAACCTGAAGTGAAGCATCTGAATCTATAACTAGTGTCACAGGAATGGTTCAAACATAGACAGTAAGCAGAGTCAGTTTTCTTGTACTTAAGTCGGCATTGTGCCTTTTGTATTTAATTCCGATGCAATATCCGTGTTTCATCTTCAATAAGAAGGTCAGAGGGATACAGTAAACCTGAAGTGAAGCGTCGGAATCTATAACTAGTGTCACAGGAATGGTTCAAAACATAGACAGTAAGATGATTCTGTTTTCTTGTACTTAAGTCGGCATTTTTCCTTTTCTATTTAATTCCGATGCAATTTCTATGTTTCATCTGTCAATAAGAAGGTCAGAGGGATACAGTAAACCTGGAGTAAAGCATCGGAATCTATAACTAGTGTGACGTGAATGGTTCAAAACATAGACAGTAAGAAGAGTCAGATTTCTTGTACTTAAATCGGCATTGTGAATTTTGTATTTAATTCCGACGCAATTTCTGTGTTTCAGCGTCAATAAGATGGTCAGAGGGATACAGTAAACCTGAAGTGAAGCATCGGAATCTATAACTAGTGTCACAGGAATGGTTCATAACATAGACAGTAAGAAGAGTCAGTCTTCTTGTACTTATTCCGGCGTGGGCCTTTTGTATTTAATTCCGATGCAATCTCTGTGTTTCATCGTCAATCAGAAGGTCAGAGGGATACAGTAAACCTGAAGTGAAGCATCGGAATCTATAACTAGTGCCACAGGAATGGTTCAAAACATAGACAGTAAGAAGAGTCAGTGTTCTTGTACTTAAGTCGGCAATGCGCGTTTTGTATTTAATTCCGATGCAATTTCTGTGTTTCATCATCAATACGAAGGTCAGAGGGATACAGTAAACCTGAAGTGAAGCATCGGAATCTATAACTAGTGTCACAGGAATGGTTCAAACATAGACAGTAAGAAGAGTCAGTTTTCTTGTACTTAAGTCGGCATTGTGCCTTTTGTATTTAATTCCGATGCAATTTCTGTGTTTCATCGTCAATAAGTAGGTCACAGGGATACAGTAAACCTGAAGTGAAGCATCGGAATCTATAACTAGTGACACAGGAATGGTTCAAAACATAGACAGTAAGAAGAGTCAGTTTTCCTGTACTTAAGTCGGCATTGTGCCTTTTGTATTTAATTCCGATGCAATTTCTGTGTTTCATCGTCAATAAGAAGGTCAGAGGAATACAGTAAACCTGAAGTGAAGCATCGGAATCTATAACTAGTGTCACAGGAATGGTTCAAAACATAGACAGTAAGAAGAGTCAGTTTTCCTGTACTTAAGTCGGCATTGTGCCTTTTGTATTTAATTCCGATGCAATTTCTGTGTTTCATCGTCAATAAGAAGGTCAGAGGGATACAGTAAACCTGAAGTGAAGCATCGTAATCTATAACTAGTGTCACAGGAATGGTTCAAAACATAGACAGTAAGAGGAGTCAGTTTTCTTGTACTTAAGTCGGCATTGTGCCTTTTGTATTTAATTCCGATGCAATATCAGTGTTTCATCGTCAATAAGAAGGTCAGAGGGATACAGTGAACCTGAAGTGAAGCATCGGATTCTATAACTAGCGTCACAGGAATGGTTCAAAACATAGACAGTAAGAAGAGTCAGTTTTCTTGTACTTAAGTCGGCATTGTGCCTTTTGTATTTAATTCCGATGCAATTTCTGTGTTTCATCGTCAATCAGAAGGTCAGAGGGATACAGTAAACCTGAAGTGAAGCGTCGGAATCTATAACTAGTGTCACAGGAATGGTTCAAAACATAGACAGTAAGATGATTCTGTTTTCTTGTACTTAAGTCGGCATTTTTCCTTTTCTATTTAATTCCGATGCAATTTCTATGTTTCATCGTCAATAAGAAGGTCAGAGGGATACAGTAAACCTGGAGTAAAGCATCGGAATCTATAACTAGTGTCACGTGAATGGTTCAAACATAGACAGTAAGCAGAGTCAGATTTCTTGTACTTAAATCGGCATTGTGCCTTTTGTATTTAATTCCGATGCAATTTCTGTGTTTCATCGTCAATCAGAAGGTCAGAGGAATACAGTAAACCTCAAGTGAAGCATCGGAATCTATAACTAGTGCCACAGGAATGGTGCAAAACATAGACAGCAAGAAGAGTCAGTTTTCTTGTACTTAAGTCGGCATTGCGCTTTTTGTATTTAATTCCGATGCAATTTCTGTGTTTCATCATCAATACGAAGGTCAGAGGGATACAGTAAACCTGAAGTGAAGCATCGGAATCTATAACTAGTGTCACAGGAATGGTTCAAACATAGACAGTTAGAAGAGTCAGTTTTCTTGTACCTAAGTCTTCATTGTGCCTTTTGTATTTACTTCCGATGCAATTTCTGTGTTTCATCGTCAATAAGTAGGTCAGAGGGATACAGTAAACCTGAAGTGAAGCATCGGAATCTGTAACTAGTGTCTCATGAATGGTTCAAACATAGCCAGTAAGAAGCGTCAGTTTCCTTGTACATAAGTCGGCATTGTGACTTTTGTATTTAATTCCGATGCAATTTCTGTGTTTCATCGTCAATAAGAAGGTCAGAGGGATACAGTAAACCTGAATTGAAGCATCGGAATCTATAACTAGTGTCACATGAATGGTTCAAATCATAGACAGTAAGAAGACTCAGTTTCCTTGTACTTAAGTCGGCATTGTGCCTTTTGTATTAAACTCCGTTGCAATTTCTGTGTTTCATCGTCAATAAGAAGGTCAGAGGGATACAGTAAACCTGAAGTGAAGCATCGGAATCTATAACTAGTGTCACAGGAATGGTTCATAACATAGACAGTAAGAAGAGTCAGTCTTCTTGTACTTATTCCGGCGTGGGCCTTTTGTATTTAATTCCGATGCAATCTCTGTGTTTCATCGTCAATCAGAAGGTCAGAGGGATACAGTAAACCTGAAGTGAAGCATCGGAATCTATAACTAGTGCCACAGGAATGGTTCAAAACATAGACAGTAAGAAGAGTCAGTGTTCTTGTACTTAAGTCGGCAATGCGCGTTTTGTATTTAATTCCGATGCAATTTCTGTGTTTCATCATCAATACGAAGGTCAGAGGGATACAGTAAACCTGAAGTGAAGCATCGGAATCTATAACTAGTGTCACAGGAATGGTTCAAACATAGACAGTAAGAAGAGTCAGTTTTCTTGTACTTAAGTCGGCATTGTGCCTTTTGTATTTAATTCCGATGCAATTTCTGTGTTTCATCGTCAATAAGTAGGTCACAGGGATACAGTAAACCTGAAGTGAAGCATCGGAATCTATAACAAGTGTCACATGAATGGTTCAAACATAGCCAGTAAGAAGAGTCAGTTTCCTTGTACATAAGTCGGCATTGTGACTTTTGTATTTAATTCCGATGCAAATTCTGTGTTTCATCGTCAATAAGAAGGTCAGAGGGATACAGTAAACCTGAATTGAGGCATCGGAATCTATAACTAGTGTCACATGAATGGTTCAAATCATAGACAGTAGGAAGACTCAGTTTCCTTGTACTTAAGTCGGCATTGTGCCTTTTGTATTTAATTCCGATGCAATTCCTGTGTTTCATCGTCAAAAAGGAGGTCATAGGGATACAGTAAACCTGAAGTGAAGCATCGGAATCTATAACTAGTGACACAGGAATGGTTCAAAACATAGACAGTAAGAAGAGTCAGTTTTCCTGTACTTAAGTCGGCATTGTGCCTTTTGTATTTAATTCCGATGCAATTTCTGTGTTTCATCGTCAATAAGAAGGTCAGAGGAATACAGTAAACCTGAAGTGAAGCATCGGAATCTATAACTAGTGTCACAGGAATGGTTCAAAACATAGACAGTAAGAAGAGTCAGTTTTCCTGTACTTAAGTCGGCATTGTGCCTTTTGTATTTAATTCCGATGCAATTTCTGTGTTTCATCGTCAATAAGAAGGTCAGAGGGATACAGTAAACCTGAAGTGAAGCATCGTAATCTATAACTAGTGTCACAGGAATGGTTCAAAACATAGACAGTAAGAGGAGTCAGTTTTCTTGTACTTAAGTCGGCATTGTGCCTTTTGTATTTAATTCCGATGCAATATCAGTGTTTCATCGTCAATAAGAAGGTCAGAGGGATACAGTGAACCTGAAGTGAAGCATCGGATTCTATAACTAGCGTCACAGGAATGGTTCAAAACATAGACAGTAAGAAGAGTCAGTTTTCTTGTACTTAAGTCGGCATTGTGCCTTTTGTATTTAATTCCGATGCAATTTCTGTGTTTCATCGTCAATCAGAAGGTCAGAGGGATACAGTAAACCTGAAGTGAAGCGTCGGAATCTATAACTAGTGTCACAGGAATGGTTCAAAACATAGACAGTAAGATGATTCTGTTTTCTTGTACTTAAGTCGGCATTTTTCCTTTTCTATTTAATTCCGATGCAATTTCTATGTTTCATCGTCAATAAGAAGGTCAGAGGGATACAGTAAACCTGGAGTAAAGCATCGGAATCTATAACTAGTGTCACGTGAATGGTTCAAAACATAGACAGTAAGAAGAGTCAGATTTCTTGTACTTAAATCGGCATTGTGCCTTTTGTATTTAATTCCGACGCAATTTCTGTGTTTCAGCGTCAATAAGAAGGTCAGAAGGATACAGTAAACCTGAAGTGAAGCATCGGAATCTATAACTAGTGTCACAGGAATGGTTCATAACATAGACAGTAAGAAGGGTCAGTATTCTTGTACTTAAGTCGGCATTGTGCATTTTGTATTTAATTCCGATGCAATTTCTGTGTTTCATCGTCAATCAGAAGGTCAGAGGAATACAGTAAACCTCAAGTGAAGCATCGGAATCTATAACTAGTGCCACAGGAATGGTTCAAAACATAGACAGCAAGAAGAGTCAGTTTTCTTGTACTTAAGTCGGCATTGCGCTTTTTGTATTTAATTCCGATGCAATTTCTGTGTTTCATCATCAATACGAAGGTCGGAGGGATACAGTAAACCTGAAGTGAAGCATCGGAATCTATAACTAGTGTCACAGGAATGGTTCAAACATAGACAGTAAGAAGAGTCAGTTTTCTTGTACCTAAGTCTTCATTGTGCCTTTTGTATTTACTTCCGATGCAATTTCTGTGTTTCATCGTCAATAAGTAGGTCAGAGGGATACAGTAAACCTGAAGTGAAGCATCGGAATCTGTAACTAGTGTCTCATGAATGGTTCAAACATAGCCAGTAAGAAGCGTCAGTTTCCTTGTACATAAGTCGGCATTGTGACGTTTGTATTTAATTCCGATGCAATTTCTGTGTTTCATCGTCAATAAGAAGGTCAGAGGGATACAGCAAACCTGAATTGAAGCATCGGAATCTATAACTAGTGTCACATGAATGGTTCAAATCATAGACAGTAAGAAGGCTCAGTTTCCTTGTACTTAAGTCGGCATTGTGCCTTTTGTATTAAACTCCGTTGCAATTTCTGTGTTTCATCGTCAATAAGAAGGTCAGAGGGATACAGTAAACCTGAAGTGAAGCATCGGAATCTATAACTAGTGTCACAGGAGTGGTTCAAAGCATAGACAGTAAGAAGAGTCAGTTTTCCTGTACTTAAGTCGGCTTGTGCCTTTTGTATTTAATTCCGATGCAATATCTGTGTTTCATCGTCAATAAGAAGGTCAGAGGGATACAGTAATCCTGAAGTGAAGCATCGTAATCTATAACTAGTGTCACAGGAATCGTTCAAAACATAGACAGTAAGAGGAGTCAGTTTTCTTGTACTTAAGTCGGCATTGTGCCTTTTGTATTTAATTCCGATGCAATTTCTGTGTTTCATTGTCAATCAGAAGGTCAGAGGGATACAGTAAACCTGAAGTGAAGCATCGGAATCTATAACTAGTGCCACAGGAATGGTTCAAAACATAGACAGTAAGAAGAGTTAGTTTTCTTGTACATAAGTCGGCATTGCGCTTTTTGTATTTAACTCCGATGCAATTTCTGTGTTTCATCATCAATACGAAGGTCAGAGGGATACAGTAAACCTGAAGTGAAGCATCGGAATCTATAACTAGTGTCACAGGAATGGTTCAAACATAGACAGTAAGAAGAGTCAGTTTTCTTGTACTTAAGTCGGCATTGTGCCTTTCGTATTTAATTCCGATGCAATATCCGTGTTTCATCTTCAATAAGAAGGTCAGAGGGATACAGTAAACCTGATGTGAATCGTCGGAATCTATAACTAGTGTCACAGGAATGGTTCAAAACATAGACAGTAAGATGATTCTGTTTTCTTGTACTTAAGTCGGCATTTTTCCTTTTCTATTTAATTCCGATGCAATTTCTATGTTTCATCGTCAATAAGAAGGTCAGAGGGATACAGTAAACCTGGAGTAAAGCATCGGAATCTATAACTAGTGTCACGTAAATGGTTCAAAACATAGACAGTATGAAGAGTCAGATTTCTTGTACTTAAATCGGCATTGTCCCTTTTGTATTTAATTCCGACGCAATTTCTGTGTTTCAGCGTCAATAAGAAGGTCAGAGGGATACAGTAAACCTGAAGTGAAGCATCGGAATCTATAACTAGTGTCACAGGAATGGGTCATAACATAGACAGTAAGAAGGGTCAGTATTCTTGTACTTAAGTCGGCATTGTGCTTTTGTATTTAATTCCGATGCAATTTCTGTGTTTCATCGTCAATCAGAAGGTCAGAGGGATACAGTAAACCTGAAGTGAAGCATCGGAATCTATAACTAGTGCCACAGGAATGGTTCAAAACATAGACATTAAGAAGAGTCAGAATTCTTGTACTTAAGTCGGCATTGCGGTTTTTGTATTTAATTCCGATGCAATTTCTGTGTTTCATCATCAATACGAAGGTCAGAGGGATACAGTAAACCTGAAGTGAAGCATCGGAATCTATAACTAGTGTCACAGGAATGGTTCAAACATAGACAGTAAGAAGAGTCAGTTTTCTTGTACTTAAGTCGGCATTGTGCCTTTTGTATTTAATTCCGATGCAATTTCTGTGTTTCATCGTCAATAAGTAGGTCAGAGGGATACAGTAAACCTGAAGTGAAGCATGGGAATCTATAACAAGTGTCACATGAATACTTCAAACATAGCCAGTAAGAAGAGTCAGTGTCCTTGTACATAAGTCGGCATTGTGACTTTTGTATTTAATTCCGATCCAATTTCTGTGTTTCATCGTCAATAAGAAGGTCAGAGGGATACAATAAACCTGAATTGAAGCATTGGAATCTATAACTAGTGTCACATGAATGTTTCAAATCATAGACAGTAAGAGGACTCAGTTTCCTTGTACTTAAGTCGGCATTGTGCCTTTTGTATTTAATTCCGATGCAATTTCTGTGTTTCATCGTCAATAAGAAGGTCAGAGGGATACAGTAAACCTGAAGTGAAGCATCGGAATCTATAACTAGTGTCACAGGAATGGTTCAAAACATAGACAGTAAGAAGAGTCAGTTTTCCTGTACTTAAGTCGTCATTATGCCTTTTGTATTTAATTCCGATGCAATTTCTGTGTTTCATCGTCAATAAGAAGGTCAGAGGGATACAGTAAACCTGAAGTGAAGCATCGTAATCTATAACTAGTGTCACAGGAATGGTTCAAAACATAGACAGTAAGAGGAGTCAGTTTTCTTGTACTTAAGTCGGCGTTGTGCCTTTTGTATTTAATTCCGATGCAATTTCTGTGTTTCATCGTCAATCAGAAGGTAAGAGGGATACAGTAAACCTGAAGTGAAGCATCGGAATCTATAACTAGTGCCACAGGAATGGTTCAAAACATAGACAATAAGAAGAGTCAGTTTTCTTGTACTGAAGTCGGCATTACGCTTTTTGTATTTAATTCCGATGCAATTTCTGTGTTTCATCATCAATACGAAGGTCAGAGGGATACAGTGAACCTGAAGTGAAGCATCGGAATCTATAACTAGTGTCACAGGAATGGTCCAAACATAGACAGTAAGAAGAGTCAGTTCTCTTGTACTTAAGTCGGCATTGTGCCTTTTGTATTTAATTCCGATGCAATATCCGTGTTTCATCTTCAATAAGAAGGTCAGAGGGATACAGTAAACCTGAAGTGAAGCGTCGGAATCTATAACTAGTGTCACAGGAATGGTTCAAAACATAGACAGTAAGATGTTTCTGTTTTCTTGTACTTAAGTCGGCATTTTTCCTTTTCTATTTAATTCCGATGCAATTTCTATGTTTCATCGTCAATAAGGAGGTCAGAGGGATACAGTAAACCTGGAGTAAAGCATCGGAATCTATAACTAGTGTCACGCGAATGGTTCAAAACATAGACAGTAAGAAGAGTCAGATTTCTTGTACTTAAATCGGCATTGTGCCTTTTGTATTTATTTCCGACGCAATTTCTGTGTTTCAGCGTCAATAAGAAGGTCAGAGGGATACAGTTAACCTGAAGTGAAGCATCGGAATCTATAACTAGTGTCACAGGAATGGTTCATAAGATAGACAGTAAGAAGGGTCAGTATTCTTGTACTTAAGTCGGCATTGTGCCTTTTGTATTTAATTCCGATGCAATTTCTGTGTTTCATCGTCAATCAGAAGGTCAGAGGGATACAGTAAACCTGAAGTGAAGCATCGGAATCTATAACTAGTGCCACAGGAATGGTTCAAAACATAGACAGTAAGAAGAGTCAGTTTTCTTGTGCTTAAGTCGGCATTGCGCTTTTTGTATTTAATTTCGATGCAATTTCTGTGTTACATCATCATTACGAAGGTCAGAGGGATGCAGTAAACCCGAAGTGAAGCATCGGAATCTATAACTAGTGTCACAGGAATGGATCAAACATAGACAGTAAGAAGAGTCAGTTTTCTTGTACTTAAGTCGGCATTGTGCCTTTTGTATTTAATTCCGATGCAATATCCGTGTTTCATCTTCAATAAGAAGGTCAGAGGGATACAGTAAACCTGAAGTGAAGCGTCGGAATCTATAACTAGTGTCACAGGAATGGTTCAAAACATAGACGGTAAGAAGATTCTGTTTTCTTGTACTTAAGTCGGCATTTTTCCTTTTCTATATAATTCCGATGCAATTTCTATGTTTCATCGTCAATAAGAAGGTCAGAGGGATACAGTAAACCTGGAGTAAAGCATCGGAATCTATAACTAGTGTCACGTGAATGGTTCAAAACATAGACAGTAGGTAGAGTCAGATTTCTTGTACTTAAATCGGCATTGTGCCTTTTGTATTTAATTCCGACGCAATTTCTGTGTTTCAGCGTCAATAAGAAGGTCAGAGGGATACAGTAAACCTGAAGTGAAGCATCGGAATCTATAACTAGTGTCACAGGAATGGTTCATAACATAGACAGTAAGAAGGGTCAGTATTCTTGTACTTAAGTCGGCATTGTGCCTTTTGTATTTAATTCCGATGAAATTTCTGTGTTTCATCGTCAATCAGAAGGTCAGAGGGATACAGTACCCCTGAAGTGAAGCATCGTAATCTATAACTAGTGCCACAGGAATGGTTCAAAACATAGACAGTAAGAAGAGTCAGTTTTCTTGTACTTAAGTCGGCATTGCGCTTTTTGTATTGAACTCCGATGCAATTTCTGTGTTTCATCATCAATACGAAGGTCAGAGGGATACAGTAAACCTGAAGTGAAGCATCGT
The DNA here is from genome assembly GCF_021461395.2 of Schistocerca americana. Taxonomy (NCBI): domain Eukaryota; kingdom Metazoa; phylum Arthropoda; class Insecta; order Orthoptera; family Acrididae; genus Schistocerca; species Schistocerca americana. The sequence goes on along the minus strand of NC_060121.1, from coordinate 6,051,753 downwards.
AATCTATAACTAGTGTCACAGGAATGGTTCAAAACATAGACAGTAAGAGGAGTCAGTTTTCTTGTACTTAAGTCGGCATTGTGCCTTTTGTATTTAATTCCGATGCAATTTCTGTGTTTCATCGTCAATCAGAAGGTCAGAGGGATACAGTAAACCTGAAGTGAAGCATCGGAATCTATAACTAGTGCCACAGGAATGGTTCAAAACATAGACAATAAGAAGAGTCAGTTTTCTTGTACTTAAGTCGGCATTACGCTTTTTGTATTTAATTCCGATGCAATTTCTGTGTTTCATCATCAATACGAAGGTCAGAGGGATACAGTGAACCTGAAGTGAAGCATCGGAATCTATAACTAGTGTCACAGGAATGGTCCAAACATAGACAGTAAGAAGAGTCAGTTCTCTTGTACTTAAGTCGGCATTGTGCCTTTTGTATTTAATTCCGATGCAATATCCGTGTTTCATCTTCAATAAGAAGGTCAGAGGGATACAGTAAACCTGAAGTGAAGCGTCGGAATCTATAACTAGTGTCACAGGAATGGTTCAAAACATAGACAGTAAGATGTTTCTGTTTTCTTGTACTTAAGTCGGCATTTTTCCTTTTCTATTTAATTCCGATGCAATTTCTATGTTTCATCGTCAATAAGGAGGTCAGAGGGATACAGTAAACCTGGAGTAAAGCATCGGAATCTATAACTAGTGTCACGTGAATGGTTCAAAACATAGACAGTAAGAAGAGTCAGATTTCTTGTACTTAAATCGGCATTGTGCCTTTTGTATTTAATTCCGACGCAATTTCTGTGTTTCAGCGTCAATAAGAAGGTCAGAGGGATACAGTTAACCTGAAGTGAAGCATCGGAATCTATAACTAGTGTCACAGGAATGGTTCATAAGATAGACAGTAAGAAGGGTCAGTATTCTTGTACTTAAGTCGGCATTGTGCCTTTTGTATTTAATTCCGATGCAATTTCTGTGTTTCATCGTCAATCAGAAGGTCAGAGGGATACAGTAAACCTGAAGTGAAGCATCGGAATCTGTAACTAGTGCCACAGGAATGGTTCAAAACATAGACAGTAAGAAGAGTCAGTTTTCTTGTGCTTAAGTCGGCATTGCGCTTTTTGTATTTAATTTCGATGCAATTTCTGTGTTACATCATCATTACGAAGGTCAGAGGGATGCAGTAAACCCGAAGTGAAGCATCGGAATCTATAACTAGTGTCACAGGAATGGATCAAACATAGACAGTAAGAAGAGTCAGTTTTCTTGTACTTAAGTCGGCATTGTGCCTTTTGTATTTAATTCCGATGCAATATCCGTGTTTCATCTTCAATAAGAAGGTCAGAGGGATGCAGTAAACCTGAAGTGAAGCGTCGGTATCTATAACTAGTGTCACAGGAATGGTTCAAAACATAGACGGTAAGATGATTCTGTTTTCTTGTACTTAAGTCGGCATTTTTCCTTTTCTATTTAATTCCGATGCAATTTCTATGTTTCATCGTCAATAAGAAGGTCAGAGGGATACAGTAAACCTGGAGTAAAGCATCGGAATCTATAACTAGTGTCACGTGAATGGTTCAAAACATAGACAGTAGGAAGAGTCAGATTTCTTGTACTTAAATCGGCATTGTGCCTTTTGTATTTAATTCCGACGCAATTTCTGTGTTTCAGCGTCAATAAGAAGGTCAGAGGGATACAGTAAACCTGAAGTGAAGCATCGGAATCTATAACTAGTGTCACAGGAATGGTTCAAAACATAGACAGTAAGAGGAGTCAGTTTTCTTGCACTTAAGTCGGCATTGTGCCTTTTGTATTTAATTCCGATGCAATTTCTGTGTTTCATCGTCAATCAGAAGGTCAGAGGGATACAGTAAACCTGAAGTGAAGCATCGGAATCTATAACTAGTGCCAAAGGAATGGTTCAAAACATAGACAATAAGAAGAGTCAGTTTTCTTGTACTTAAGTCGGCATTACGCTTTTTGTATTTAATTCCGATGCAATTTCTGTGTTTCATCATCAATACGAAGGTCAGAGGGATACAGTGAACCTGAAGTGAAGCATCGGAATCTATAACTAGTGTCACAGGAATGGTCCAAACATAGACAGTAAGAAGAGTCAGTTCTCTTGTACTTAAGTCGGCATTGTGCCTTTTGTATTTAATTCCGATGCAATATCCGTGTTTCATCTTCAATAAGAAGGTCAGAGGGATACAGTAAACCTGAAGTGAAGCGTCGGAATCTATAACTAGTGTCACAGGAATGGTTCAAAACATAGACAGTAAGATGTTTCTGTTTTCTTGTACTTAAGTCGGCATTTTTCCTTTTCTATTTAATTCCGATGCAATTTCTATGTTTCATCGTCAATAAGGACGTCGGAGGGATACAGTAAACCTGGAGTAAAGCATCGGAATCTATAACTAGTGTCACGCGAATGGTTCAAAACATAGACAGTAAGAAGAGTCAGATTTCTTGTACTTAAATCGGCATTGTGCCTTTTGTATTTATTTCCGACGCAATTTCTGTGTTTCAGCGTCAATAAGAAGGTCAGAGGGATACAGTTAACCTGAAGTGAAGCATCGGAATCTATAACTAGTGTCACAGGAATGGTTCATAAGATAGACAGTAAGAAGGGTCAGTATTCTTGTACTTAAGTCGGCATTGTGCCTTTTGTATTTAATTCCGATGCAATTTCTGTGTTTCATCGTCAATCAGAAGGTCAGAGGGATACAGTAAACCTGAAGTGAAGCATCGGAATCTATAACTAGTGCCACAGGAATGGTTCAAAACATAGACAGTAAGAAGAGTCAGTTTTCTTGTGCTTAAGTCGGCATTGCGCTTTTTGTATTTAATTTCGATGCAATTTCTGTGTTACATCATCATTACGAAGGTCAGAGGGATGCAGTAAACCCGAAGTGAAGCATCGGAATCTATAACTAGTGTCACAGGAATGGATCAAACATAGACAGTAAGAAGAGTCAGTTTTCTTGTACTTAAGTCGGCATTGTGCCTTTTGTATTTAATTCCGATGCAATATCCGTGTTTCATCTTCAATAAGAAGGTCAGAGGGATACAGTAAACCTGAAGTGAAGCGTCGGAATCTATAACTAGTGTCACAGGAATGGTTCAAAACATAGACGGTAAGAAGATTCTGTTTTCTTGTACTTAAGTCGGCATTTTTCCTTTTCTATATAATTCCGATGCAATTTCTATGTTTCATCGTCAATAAGAAGGTCAGAGGGATACAGTAAACCTGGAGTAAAGCATCGGAATCTATAACTAGTGTCACGTGAATGGTTCAAAACATAGACAGTAGGTAGAGTCAGATTTCTTGTACTTAAATCGGCATTGTGCCTTTTGTATTTAATTCCGACGCAATTTCTGTGTTTCAGCGTCAATAAGAAGGTCAGAGGGATACAGTAAACCTGAAGTGAAGCATCGGAATCTATAACTAGTGTCACAGGAATGGTTCATAACATAGACAGTAAGAAGGGTCAGTATTCTTGTACTTAAGTCGGCATTGTGCCTTTTGTATTTAATTCCGATGAAATTTCTGTGTTTCATCGTCAATCAGAAGGTCAGAGGGATACAGTACCCCTGAAGTGAAGCATCGTAATCTATAACTAGTGCCACAGGAATGGTTCAAAACATAGACAGTAAGAAGAGTCAGTTTTCTTGTACTTAAGTCGGCATTGCGCTTTTTGTATTGAACTCCGATGCAATTTCTGTGTTTCATCATCAATACGAAGGTCAGAGGGATACAGTAAACCTGAAGTGAAGCATCGTAATCTATAACTAGTGTCACAGGAATGGTTCAAAACATAGACAGTAAGAGGAGTCAGTTTTCTTGTACTTAAGTCGGCATTGTGCCTTTTGTATTTAATTCCGATGCAATTTCTGTGTTTCATCGTCAATCAGAAGGTCAGAGGGATACAGTAAACCTGAAGTGAAGCATCGGAATCTATAACTAGTGCCACAGGAATGGTTCAAAACATAGACAATAAGAAGAGTCAGTTTTCTTGTACTTAAGTCGGCATTACGCTTTTTGTATTTAATTCCGATGCAATTTCTGTGTTTCATCATCAATACGAAGGTCAGAGGGATACAGTGAACCTGAAGTGAAGCATCGGAATCTATAACTAGTGTCACAGGAATGGTCCAAACATAGACAGTAAGAAGAGTCAGTTCTCTTGTACTTAAGTCGGCATTGTGCCTTTTGTATTTAATTCCGATGCAATATCCGTGTTTCATCTTCAATAAGAAGGTCAGAGGGATACAGTAAACCTGAAGTGAAGCGTCGGAATCTATAACTAGTGTCACAGGAATGGTTCAAAACATAGACAGTAAGATGTTTCTGTTTTCTTGTACTTAAGTCGGCATTTTTCCTTTTCTATTTAATTCCGATGCAATTTCTATGTTTCATCGTCAATAAGGAGGTCAGAGGGATACAGTAAACCTGGAGTAAAGCATCGGAATCTATAACTAGTGTCACGTGAATGGTTCAAAACATAGACAGTAAGAAGAGTCAGATTTCTTGTACTTAAATCGGCATTGTGCCTTTTGTATTTAATTCCGACGCAATTTCTGTGTTTCAGCGTCAATAAGAAGGTCAGAGGGATACAGTTAACCTGAAGTGAAGCATCGGAATCTATAACTAGTGTCACAGGAATGGTTCATAAGATAGACAGTAAGAAGGGTCAGTATTCTTGTACTTAAGTCGGCATTGTGCCTTTTGTATTTAATTCCGATGCAATTTCTGTGTTTCATCGTCAATCAGAAGGTCAGAGGGATACAGTAAACCTGAAGTGAAGCATCGGAATCTATAACTAGTGCCACAGGAATGGTTCAAAACATAGACAGTAAGAAGAGTCAGTTTTCTTGTGCTTAAGTCGGCATTGCGCTTTTTGTATTTAATTTCGATGCAATTTCTGTGTTACATCATCATTACGAAGGTCAGAGGGATGCAGTAAACCCGAAGTGAAGCATCGGAATCTATAACTAGTGTCACAGGAATGGATCAAACATAGACAGTAAGAAGAGTCAGTTTTCTTGTACTTAAGTCGGCATTGTGCCTTTTGTATTTAATTCCGATGCAATATCCGTGTTTCATCTTCAATAAGAAGGTCAGAGGGATGCAGTAAACCTGAAGTGAAGCGTCGGTATCTATAACTAGTGTCACAGGAATGGTTCAAAACATAGACGGTAAGATGATTCTGTTTTCTTGTACTTAAGTCGGCATTTTTCCTTTTCTATTTAATTCCGATGCAATTTCTATGTTTCATCGTCAATAAGAAGGTCAGAGGGATACAGTAAACCTGGAGTAAAGCATCGGAATCTATAACTAGTGTCACGTGAATGGTTCAAAACATAGACAGTAGGAAGAGTCAGATTTCTTGTACTTAAATCGGCATTGTGCCTTTTGTATTTAATTCCGACGCAATTTCTGTGTTTCAGCGTCAATAAGAAGGTCAGAGGGATACAGTAAACCTGAAGTGAAGCATCGGAATCTATAACTAGTGTCACAGGAATGGTTCAAAACATAGACAGTAAGAGGAGTCAGTTTTCTTGCACTTAAGTCGGCATTGTGCCTTTTGTATTTAATTCCGATGCAATTTCTGTGTTTCATCGTCAATCAGAAGGTCAGAGGGATACAGTAAACCTGAAGTGAAGCATCGGAATCTATAACTAGTGCCAAAGGAATGGTTCAAAACATAGACAATAAGAAGAGTCAGTTTTCTTGTACTTAAGTCGGCATTACGCTTTTTGTATTTAATTCCGATGCAATTTCTGTGTTTCATCATCAATACGAAGGTCAGAGGGATACAGTGAACCTGAAGTGAAGCATCGGAATCTATAACTAGTGTCACAGGAATGGTCCAAACATAGACAGTAAGAAGAGTCAGTTCTCTTGTACTTAAGTCGGCATTGTGCCTTTTGTATTTAATTCCGATGCAATATCCGTGTTTCATCTTCAATAAGAAGGTCAGAGGGATACAGTAAACCTGAAGTGAAGCGTCGGAATCTATAACTAGTGTCACAGGAATGGTTCAAAACATAGACAGTAAGATGTTTCTGTTTTCTTGTACTTAAGTCGGCATTTTTCCTTTTCTATTTAATTCCGATGCAATTTCTATGTTTCATCGTCAATAAGGACGTCGGAGGGATACAGTAAACCTGGAGTAAAGCATCGGAATCTATAACTAGTGTCACGTGAATGGTTCAAAACATAGACAGTAAGAAGAGTCAGATTTCTTGTACTTAAATCGGCATTGTGCCTTTTGTATTTAATTCCGATGCAATTTCTGTGTTTCATCGTCAATCAGAAGGTCAGAGGGATACAGTAAACCTGAAGTGAAGCATCGGAATCTATAACTAGTGCCACAGGAATGGTTCAAAACATAGACAGTAAGAAGAGTCAGTTTTCTTGTGCTTAAGTCGGCATTGCGCTTTTTGTATTTAATTTCGATGCAATTTCTGTGTTACATCATCATTACGAAGGTCAGAGGGATGCAGTAAACCCGAAGTGAAGCATCGGAATCTATAACTAGTGTCACAGGAATGGATCAAACATAGACAGTAAGAAGAGTCAGTTTTCTTGTACTTAAGTCGGCATTGTGCCTTTTGTATTTAATTCCGATGCAATATCCGTGTTTCATCTTCAATAAGAAGGTCAGAGGGATACAGTAAACCTGAAGTGAAGCGTCGGAATCTATAACTAGTGTCACAGGAATGGTTCAAAACATAGACGGTAAGATGATTCTGTTTTCTTGTACTTAAGTCGGCATTTTTCCTTTTCTATTTAATTCCGATGCAATTTCTATGTTTCATCGTCAATAAGAAGGTCAGAGGGATACAGTAAACCTGGAGTAAAGCATCGGAATCTATAACTAGTGTCACGTGAATGGTTCAAAACATAGACAGTAGGAAGAGTCAGATTTCTTGTACTTAAATCGGCATTGTGCCTTTTGTATTTAATTCCGACGCAATTTCTGTGTTTCAGCGTCAATAAGAAGGTCAGAGGGATACAGTAAACCTGAAGTGAAGCATCGGAATCTATAACTAGTGTCACAGGAATGGTTCATAACATAGACAGTAAGAAGGGTCAGTATTCTTGTACTTAAGTCGGCATTGTGCCTTTTGTATTTAATTCCGATGAAATTTCTGTGTTTCATCGTCAATCAGAAGGTCAGAGGGATAGAGTACCCCTGAAGTGAAGCATCGTGATCTATAACTAGTGCCACAGGAATGGTTCAAAACATAGACAGTAAGAAGAGTCAGTTTTCTTGTACTTAAGTCGGCATTGCGCTTTTTGTATTGAATTCCGATGCAATTTCTGTGTTTCATCATCAATACGAAGGTCAGAGGGATACAGTAAACCTGAAGTGAAGCATCGGAATCTGTAACTAGTATCACAGGAATGGTTCAAACATAGACAGTAAGAAGAGTCATTTTTCTTGTACTTAAGTCGGCATTGTGCCTTTTGTATTTAATTCCGATGCAATTTCTGTGTTTCATCGTCAATAAGTAGGTCAGAGGGATACAGTAAACCTGAAGTGAAGCATCGGAATCTATAACTAGTGTCACATGAATGGTTCAAACATAGCCAGTAAGAAGAGTCAGTTTCCTTGTACGTAAGTCGGCATTGTGACTTTTGTATTTAATTCCGATGCAATTTCTGTGTTTCATCGTCAATAAGAATGTCAGAGGGATACAGTAAACCTGAACTGAAGCATCGGAATCTATAACTAGTGTCACATGAATGGTTCAAATCATAGACAGTAAGAAGACTCAGTTTCCTTGTACTTAAGTCGGCATTGTGCCTTTTGTATTTAATTCCGATGCAATTTCTGTGTTTCATCGTCAATAAGAAGGTCAGAGGGATACAGTAAACCTGAAGTGAAGCATCGGAATCTATAACTAGTGTCACAGGAATGGTTCAAAGTATAGACAGTAAGAAGAGTCAGTTTTCTTGTACGTAAGTCGGCATTGTGACTTTTGTATTTAATTCCGATGCAATTTCTGTGTTTCATCGTCAATAAGAAGGTCAGAGGGATACAGTAAACCTGAAGTGAAGCATCGGAATCTATAACTAGTGCCACAGGAATGGTTCAAAACATAGACAGTAAGTAGAGTCAGTTTTCTTGTACTTACGTCGGCATTGTGCTTTTTGTATTTAATTCCGATGCATTTTCTGTGTTTCATCGTCAATACGAAGGTCAGAGGGATACAGTAAACCTGAAGCGAAGCATCGGAATCTATAACTAGTGTCACAGGAATGGCTCAAACATAGACAGTAAGAAGCGTCAGTTTTCTTGTACTTAAGTCGGCATTGTGCCTTTTGTAATTGATTCCGATGCAATTTCTGTGTTTCATCGTCAATAAGTAGGTCAGAGGGATACAGTAAACCTGAAGTGAAGCATCGGAATCTATAACTAGTGTCACATGAATGGTTCAAACATAGCCAGTAAGAAGAGTCAGTTTCCTTGTACATAAGTCGGCATTGTGACTTTTTTATTTAATTCCGTTGCAATTTCTGTGTTTCATCGTCAATAAGAGGGATACAGTAAACCTGAAGTGAAGCATCGGAATCTATAACTAGTGTCACAGGAATGGTTCAAAACATAGACAGTAAGAAGAGTCAGTTTTCCTGTACTTAAGTCGGCATTGTGCCTTTTGTAATTAATTCCGATGCAATTTCTGTGTTTCATCGTCAATAAGAAGGTCAGAGGGATACAGTAAACCTGAAGTGAAGCATCGTAATCTATAACTAGTGTCACAGGAATGGTTCAAAACATAGACAGTAAGAGGAGTCAGTTTTCTTGTACTTAAGTCGGCATTGTGCCTTTTGTATTTAATTCCGATGCAATTTCAGTGTTTCATCGTCAATAAGAAGGTCGGAGGGATACAGTGAACCTGAAGTGAAACATCGGATTCTATAACTAGCGTCACAGGAATGGTTCAAAGCATAGACAGTAAGAAGAGTCAGTTTTCTTGTACTTAAGTCGGCATTGTGCCTTTTGTATTTAATTCCGATGCAATATCCGTGTCCCATCTTCAATAAGAAGGTCAGAGGGATACAGTAAACCTGAAGTGAAGCGTCGGAATCTATAACCAGTGTCACAGGAATGGTTCAAAACATAGACAGTAAGATGATTCTGTTTTCTTGTACTTAAGTCGGCATTTTTCCTTTTCTATTTAATTCCGATGCAATTTCTATGTTTCATCGTCAATAAGAAGGTCAGAGGGATACAGTAAGCCTGAAGTAAAGCATCGGAATCTATCACTAGTGTCACGTGAATGGTTCAAAACATAGACAGTAAGAAGAGTCAGATTTCTTGTACTTAAATCGGCATTGTGCCTTTTGTATTTAATTCCGACGCAATTTCTGTGTTTCAGCGTCAATAAGAAGGTCAGAGGGATACAGTAAACCTGAAGTGAAGCATCGGAATCTATAACTAGTGTCACAGGAATGGTTCATAACATGGACAGTAAGAAGGGTCAGTATTCTTGTACTTAAGTCCGCATTGTGCCTTTTGTATTTAAATCCGATGCAATTTCTGTGTTTCATCGTCAATCAGAAGGTCAGAGGGATACAGTAAACCTGAAGTGAAGCATCGGAATCTATAACTAGTGCCACAGGAATGGTTCAAAACATAGACAGTAAGAGGAGTCAGTTTTCTTGTACTTAAGTCGGCATTGTGCCTTTTGTATTTAATTCCGATGCAATTTCAGTGTTTCATCGTCAATAAGAAGGTCGGAGGGATACAGTGAACCTGAAGTGAAACATCGGATTCTATAACTAGCGTCACAGGAATGGTTCAAAGCATAGACAGTAAGAAGAGTCAGTTTTCTTGTACTTAAGTCGGCATTGTGCCTTTTGTATTTAATTCCGATGCAATATCCGTGTCCCATCTTCAATAAGAAGGTCAGAGGGATACAGTAAACCTGAAGTGAAGCGTCGGAATCTATAACCAGTGTCACAGGAATGGTTCAAAACATAGACAGTAAGATGATTCTGTTTTCTTGTACTTAAGTCGGCATTTTTCCTTTTCTATTTAATTCCGATGCAATTTCTATGTTTCATCGTCAATAAGAAGGTCAGAGGGATACAGTAAGCCTGAAGTAAAGCATCGGAATCTATCACTAGTGTCACGTGAATGGTTCAAAACATAGACAGTAAGAAGAGTCAGATTTCTTGTACTTAAATCGGCATTGTGCCTTTTGTATTTAATTCCGACGCAATTTCTGTGTTTCAGCGTCAATACGAAGGTCAGAGGGATACAGTAAACCTGAAGTGAAGCATCGGAATCTATAACTAGTGTCACAGGAATGGTTCATAACATGGACAGTAAGAAGGGTCAGTATTCTTGTACTTAAGTCCGCATTGTGCCTTTTGTATTTAAATCCGATGCAATTTCTGTGTTTCATCGTCAATCAGAAGGTCAGAGGGATACAGTAAACCTGAAGTGAAGCATCGGAATCTATAACTAGTGCCACAGGAATGGTTCAAAACATAGACAGTAAGAAGAGTCAGTTTTCTTGTACTTAAGTCGGCATTGCGCTTTTTGTATTTAATTCCGATGCAATTTCTGTGTTTCATCATCAATACGAAGGTCAGAGGGATACAGTAAACCTGAAGTGAAGCATCGGAATCTATAACTAGTGTCACAGGAATGGTTCAAACATAGACAGTAAGAAGAGTCAGTTTTCTTGTACTTAAGTCGGCATTGTGCCTTTTGTATTTAATTCCGATGCAATTTCTGTGTTTCATCGTCAATAAGTAGGTCAGAGGGATACAGTAAACCTGAAGTGAAGCATCGGAATCTATAACTAGTGTCACATGAATGGTTCAAATCATAGACAGTAAGAAGACTCAGTTTCCTTGTACTTAAGTCGGCATTGTGCCTTTTGTATTTAATTCCGATGCAATTTCTGTGTTTCATCGTCAATAAGAAGGTCAGAGGGATACAGTAAACCTGAAGTGAAGCATCGGAATCTATAACTAGTGTCACAGGAATGGTTCAAAACATAGACAGTAAGAAGAGTCAGTTTTCCTGTACTTAAGTCGGCATTGTGCCTTTTGTATTTAATTCCGATGCAATTTCTGTGTTTCATCGTCAATAAGAAGCTCAGAGGGATACAGAAAACCTGAAGTGAAGCATCGTAATCTATAACTAGTGTCACAGGAATGGTTCAAAGCATAGACAGTAAGAGGAGTCAGTTTTCTTGTACTTAAGTCGGCATTGTGCCTTTTGTATCTAGGTGCGATGCAATTTCAGTGTTTCATCGTCAACAAGAAGGTCGGAGGGATACAGTAAACCTGGAGTAAAGCATCGGAATCTATAACTAGTGTCACTTGAATTGTGCAAAACATAGACAGTAAGAAGAGTCAGATTTCAAGTACTTAAATCGGCATTGTGACTTTTGTATTTAATTCCGATGCAATTTCTGTGTTTCAGCGTCACTAAGAAGGTCAGAGGGATACAGTAAACCTGAAGTGAAGCACCAGAATCTATTACTAGTGTCACAGGAATGGTTAACAATATAGACAGTAAGAAGAGTCAGTTTTCTTGTACTTAAGTCGGCGTTGTGCCTTTTGTATTTAATTCCGATGCAAGTTCTATGTTTCATCGTCAATAAGAAGGTCAGAGGTATACAGTAAACCTGAAGTGAAGCATCGGAATCTATAACTAGTGTCACAGGAATGCTTCAAAGTATTGACAGTAAGAAGAGTTAGTTTTCTTGTACGTAAGTCGGCATCGTGCCTTTTGTATTTAATTCCGATGCAATTTCTGTGTTTCATCGTCAATAAGAAGGTCAGAGGGATACAGTAAACCTGAAGTGAAGCATCGGAATCTATAACTAGTGCCACAGGAATGGTTCAAAACATAGACAGTAAGTAGAGTCAGTTTTCTTGTACTTAGGTCGGCATTGTGCTTTTTGTATGTAATTCCGATGCATTTTCTGTGTTTCATCGTCAATACGAAGGTCAGAGGGATACAGTAAACCTGAAGTGAAGCATCGGAATCTATAACTAGTGTCACAGGAATGGTTCAAACATAGACAGTAAGAAGAGTCAGTTTTCTTGTACTTAAGTCGGCATTGTGCCTTTTGTATTTAATTCCGATGCAATTTCTGTGTTTCATCGTCAATAAGTAGGTCAGAGGGATACAGTAAACCAGAAGTGAAGCATCGGAATCTATAACTAGTGTCACATGAATGGTTCAAAAATACCCAGTAAGAAGAGTCAGTTTCCTTGTACACAAGTCGGCATTGTTACTTTTTTATTTAATTCCGTTGCAATTTCTGTGTTTCATCGTCAATAAGAAGGTCAGAGGGATACAGTAAACCTGAAGTGAAGCATCGGAATCTATAACTAGTGTCACAGGAATGGTTCAAAACATAGACAGTAAGAAGAGTCAGTTGTCCTGTACTTAAGTCGGCATTGTGCCTTTTGTATTTAATTCCGATGCAATTTCTGTGTTTCATCGTCAATAAGAAGGTCAGAGGGATACAGTAAACCTAAAGTGAAGCATCGTAATCTATAACTAGTGTCACAGGAATGGTTCAAAACATAGACAGTAAGAGGAGTCAGTTTTCTTGTACTTAAGTCGGCATTGTGCCTTTTGTATTTAATTCCGATGCAATTTCAGTATTTCATCGTCAATAAGAAGGTCGGAGGGATACAGTGAACCTAAAGTGAAGCATCGGATTCTATAACTAGCGTCACAGGAATGGTTCAAAACATAGACAGTAAGAAGAGTCAGTTTTCTTGCACTTAAGTCGGCATTGTGCCTTTTGTATTTAATTCTGATGCAATATCCGTGTTTCATCTTCAATAAGAAGGTCAGAGGGATACAGTAAACCTGAAGTGAAGCGTCGGAATCTATAACTAGTGTCACAGGAATGGTTCAAAACATAGACAGTAAGATGATTCTGTTTTCTTGTACTTAAGTCGGCTTTTTTCCTTTTCTATTTAATTCCGATGCAATTTCTATGTTTCATCGTCAATAAGAAGGTCAGAGGGATACAGTAAGCCTGGAGTAAAGCATCGGAATCTATAACTAGTGTCACGTGAATGGTTCAAATCATAGACAGTAAGAAGAGTCAGATTTCTTGTACTTAAATCGGCATTGTGCCTTTTGTATTTAATTCCGACGCAATTTCTGTGTTTCAGCGTCAATAAGAAGGTCAGAGGGATACAGTAAACCTGAAGTGAAGCATCGGAATCTATAACTAGTGTCATAGGAAAGGTTCATAACATAGACAGTAAGAAGGGTCAGTATTCTTGTACTTAAGTCCGCATTGTGCCTTTTGTATTAAAATCCGATGCAATTTCTGTGTTTCATCGTCAATCAGAAGGTCAGAGGGATACAGTAAACCTGAAGTGAAGCATCGGAATCTATAACTAGTGCCACAGGAATGGTTCAAAACATGGACAGTAAGAAGAGTCAGTTATCTTGTACTTAAGTCGGCATTGCGCTTTTTGTATTTAATTCCGATGCAATTTCTGTGTTTCATCATCAATACGAAGGTCAGAGGGATACAGTAAACCTGAAGTGAAGCATCGGAATCTATAACTAGTGTCACAGGAATGGTTCAAACATAGACAGTAAGAAGAGTCAGTTTTCTTGTACTTAAGTCGGCATTGTGCCTTTTGTATTTAATTCCGATGCAATTTCTGTGTTTCATCGTCAATAAGTAGGTCAGAGGGATACAGTAAACCTGAAGTGAAGCATCGGAATCTATAACTAGTGTCACATGAATGGTTCAAACATAGCCAGTAAGAAGAGTCAGTTACCTTGTACATAAGTCGGCATTGTGACTTATGTATTTAATTCCGATGCAATTTCTGTGTTTCATCGTCAATAAGAAGGTCAGAGGGATACAGCAAACCTGAATTGAAGCATCGGAATCTATAACTAGTGTCACATGAGTGGTTCAAATCATAGACAGTAAGAAGACTCAGTTTACTTGTACTTAAGTCGGCATTGTGCCCTTTGTATTTAATACCGATGCAATTTCTGTGTTTCATCGTCAATACGAAGGTCAGAGGGATACAGTAAACCTGAAGTGAAGCATCGGAATCTATAACTAGTGTCACAGGATTGGTTCAAAACATAGACAGTAAGAAGAGTCAGTTTTCCTGTACTTAAGTCGGCATTGTGCCTTCTTTATGTAATTCCGATGGAATTTCTGTGTTTCATCGTCAATAAGAAGGTCAGAGGGATACAGTAAACCTGAAGTGAAGCATCGTAATCTATAACTAGCGTCACAGGAATGGTTCAAAACATAGACAGTAAGAAGAGTCAGTTTTTTTGTACTTAAGTCGGCATTGTGCCTTTTGTATTTAATTCCGATGCAATATCCGTGTTTCATCTTCAATAAGAAGGTCAGAGGGATACAGTAAACCTGAAGTTAAGCGTCGGAATCTATAACTAGGGTCACAGGAATAGTTCAAAACATAGACAGTAAGATGATTCTGTTTTCTTGTACTTAAGTCGGCATTTTTCCTTTTTTATTTAATTCCGATGCAATTTCTATGTTTCATCGTCAATAAGAAGGTCAGAGGGATACAGTAAACCTGGAGTAAAGCATCGGAATCTATAAATAGTGTCACGTGAATGGTTCAAAACATAGACAGTAAGAAGAGTCAGATTTCTTGTACTTAAATCGGCATTGTGCCTTTTGTATTTAATTCCGGTGCAATTTCAGTGTTTCATCGTCAATAAGAAGGTCGGAGGGATACAGTAAACCTGAAGTGAAGCATCGGATTCTATAACTAGCGTCACAGGAATGGTTCAAAACATAGACAGTAAGAAGAGTCAGTTTTCCTGTACTTAAGTCGGCATTGTGCCTTCTGTATGTAATTCCGATGGAATTTCTGTGTTTCATCGTCAATAAGAAGGTCAGAGGGATACAGTAAACCGGAAGTGAAGCATCGTAATCTATAACTAGCGTCACAGGAATGGTTCAAAACATAGACAGTAAGAAGAGTCAGTTTTCTTGTACTTAAGTCGGCATTGTGCCCTTTGTATTTAATTCCGATGCAATATCCGTGTTTCATCTTCAATAAGAAGGTCAGAGGGATACAGTAAACCTGAAGTTAAGCGTCGGAATCTATAACTAGGGTCACAGGAATAGTTCAAAACATAGACAGTAAGATGATTCTGTTTTCTTGTACTTAAGTCGGCATTTTTCCTTTTTTATTTAATTCCGATGCAATTTCTATGTTTCATCGTCAATAAGAAGGTCAGAGGGATACAGTAAACCTGGAGTAAAGCATCGGAATCTATAAATAGTGTCACGTGAATGGTTCAAAACATAGACAGTAAGGAGAGTCAGATTTCTTGTACTTAAATCGGCATTGTGCCTTTTGTATTTAATTCCGGTGCAATTTCAGTGTTTCATCGTCAATAAGAAGGTCGGAGGGATACAGTAAACCTGAAGTGAAGCATCGGATTCTATAACTAGCGTCACAGGAATGGTTCAAAACATAGACAGTAAGAAGAGTCAGTTTTCTTGTACTTAAGTCGGCATTGTGCCTTTTGTATTTAATTCCGATGCAATATCCGTGTTTCATCTTCAATAAGAAGGTCAGAGGGATACAGTAAACCTGAAGTGAAGCGTCGGAATCTATAACTAGTGTCACAGGAATGGTTCAAAACATAGACAGTAAGATGATTCTATTTTCTTGTACTTAAGTCGGCATTTTTCCTTTTCTATTTAATTCCGATGCAATTTCTATGTTTCATCGTCAATAAGAAGGTCAGAGGGATACAGTAACCTGGAGTAAAGCATCGGAATCTATAACTAGTGTCACGTGAATGGTTCAAAACATAGACAGTAGGAAGAGTCAGATTTCTTGTACTTAAACCGGCATTGTGCCTTTTGTATTTAATTCCGACGCAATTTCTGTGTTTCAGCGTCAATAAGAAGGTCAGAGGGATACAGTAAACGTGAAGTGAGGCATCGGAATCTATAACTAGTGTCACAGGAATGGTTCAAAACATAGACAGTAAGAAGGGTCAGTATTCTTGTACTTAAGTCCGCATTGTGCCTTTTGTATTTAATTCCGATGCAATTTCTGTGTTTCATCGTCAATAAGAAGGTCAGAGGGATACAGTAAACCTGAAGTGAAGCATCGGAATCTATAACTAGTGCCACAGGAATGGTTCAAAACATAGACAGTAAGAAGAGTCAGATTTCTTGTACTTAAGTCGGCATTGCGCTTTTTGTATTTAATTCCGATGCAATTTCTGTGTTTCATCATCAATACGAAGGTCAGAGGGATACAGTAAACCTGAAGTGAAGCATCGGAATCTATAACTAGTGTCACAGGAATGGTTCAAACATAGACAGCAAGAAGAGTCAGTTTTCTTGTACTTAATTCGGCATTGTGGTTTTTGTATTTTATTCCGATGCAATTTCTGTGTTTCATCGTCAATAAGTAGGTCAGAGGTATACAGTAAACCTGAAGTGAAGCATCGGAATCTATAACTAGTGTCACATGAATGGTTCAAACATAGCCAGTAAGAAGAGTCAGTTTCCTTGTACATAAGTCGGCATTGTGACTTTTGTATTTAATTCCGATGCAATTTCTGTGTTTCATCGTCAATAAGAAGGTCAGAGGGATACAGTAAACCTGAATTGAAGCATCGGAATCTATAACTAGTGTCACATGAATGGTTCAAATCATAGACAGTAAGAAGACTCAGTTTCCTTGTACTTAAGTCGGCATTGTGCCTTTTGTTTTTAATTCCGATGCAATTTCTGTGTTTCATCGTCAATACGAAGGTCAGAGGGATACAGTAAACCTGAAGTGAAGCATCGGAATCTATAACTAGTGTCACAGGAATGGTTCAAAACATAGACAGTAAGAAGAGTCAGTTTTCTTGTATTTAAGTCGGCATTGTGCCTTTTGTATTTAATTCCGATGCAATATCCGTGTTTCATCTTCAATAAGGAGGTCAGAGGGATACAGTAAACCTGAAGTTAAGCGTCGGAATCTATAACTAGTGTCACAGGAATGGTTCAAAACATAGACAGTAAGAGGATTCTGTTTTCTTGTACTTAAGTCGGCATTTTTCCTTTTCTATTTAATTCCGATGCAATTTCTATGTTTCATCGTCAATAAGAAGGTCAGAGGGATACAGTAAACCTGAAGTGAAGCATCGGAATCTATAACTAGTGTCACAGGAATGGTTCATAACATAGACAGTAAGAAGGGTCAGTATTCTTGTACTTAAGTCGGCATTGTGCCTTTTGTATTTAATTCCGATGCAATTTCTGTGTTTCATCGTCAATCAGAAGGTCAGAGGGATACAGTAAACCTGAAGTGAAGCATCGGAATCTATAACTAGTGCCACAGGAATGGTTCAAAACATAGACAGTAAGAAGAGTCAGTTTTCTTGTACCTAAGTCGGCATTGCGCTTTTTGTATTTAATTCCGATGCAATTTCTGTGTTTCATCATCAATACGAAGGTCAGAGGGATACAGTAAACCTGAAGTGAAGCATTGGAATGTATAACTAGTGTCTGTGATGTTACAAAATAGAAGTGATGTTGCTATTCAATGGAAAGTTGGAAATTGAGATTTAACTAACCGTTTTATCAATCACAATTGGCGTAAGAATCATGGATTGACTATTGTCATAAAATATTGCATTATGAGATGTGAATAGTTTCTACTTGCAGTTTCGCGTGGCTTGAGGCAGTCTCAACTAGCGTGCTATTGATTAAGAAATTGCGTTATCGTCTTTCTAATTACTTCATGATCGTAGATACGACCATACCCGGTTGTGAAGTTATTGTTATGACAAAACAAATTCCTAAGGGACCAGAAAGTTCTTAAGGGCGCAAAAACAACTGTAACATCACATAAAAGGAAATTCAATATTGAAGCTGATGCAAGAAGACGATAAAACAGTTTTCTTTTTATCAATGTAACACGCACATTGCACTGCTGATCTTGGAGTCTGTAATATTAGCAAAATGCATAATTAAAATGAAAATAATACTGAGGAGATAATAGAAATGAGCACTGCTAAATGATTCAGTATTCCCAGAACAAATATTTATTATAACTAAAACATATATCGTACCTTAAGCTTAATACTACAATGACGGTAGATTTTTATGTCCATATCATGTCCATTTAGCGCTCTTTTATATAGCCATTGCCTTCTTTGAGACGCTCGTGCGTCGTCACGGTAAGTTATAACAGTTCTTTACACTTCACTCAACTCAGACATACACGTTTTTATACATTTAGTAAAAATTAGATCAGACTGCCACAAATCTGCGTCCTTCTTACTTCAGAAAAACAGTACAAGTCTTCTTAGCGCTCCAGGCTTCATTTGTTCTCCCTCGAACAAAATAGTGAAGGATCGTATATCTATCCGTATTTTTCTGTTTTTATTGCCGCCCAAAGACGACAAATTACATCACTAGAAAATTCCACCGTCGCTATGCGACGCCTCATTATACATTAATCATTATTTACAAACAAGTATTTGCCTTCTGGCTGAAAGTATTAACTACTCGTATTTGCTGTTTTAATGTAGTCAAAAATAGCGAATATCACATTGCCTCCCATGAGGAGAGAGGGAATGCCGAAGGATTATTTCGATCCTCATGTCCTCATCAGAGATTCGTGATTTTTGGTGTGACATTTACATAACGTTACTGGCGTACAAAGTACATAAATTGAAATTACATTTATAAACATATATCAGATATTTATCATTTTTTAAAATAAAGTTTTTCATTCTTTGTTCGTCAGTCACTTCATTCCATAATACCAAGATTAACATTTATGTGCATATTTAAGTTTGGTCCATATTTGCTTATAACATTAAGTGAACGTTCATTTCGCACTTCAGGGGATAGAATTCAGGAATTACTTTCTCTTGAGCTTAACAACTAATACATGAGTACAGTGAGTGCTTATTTTCACTAAACTAGAGTGGACAATGTTCGAGCATCTGTTGACTCCTTGTGGTTCAATTACAGTTTAATAACGTAGCACTACACTTCGTGATGCTTTCACTTTCTGTGTTAGCTGTCTACGGCGTTCATTATGCAGTACATCTGTCCTTTCCACTGTGGTGCCAGGAATTCAAGTGGCTTCCCGGGTTTTTATTTACAATATGAAACAGAAGAAGTGGAAAATTATTAGTATGACTTACAAGCTACTGGATACATTTGTTAAGGATCGGGACTGGTCTGGAGTTTAGGGTCTTCCTATAGTGCACATTCATTTTCTTTGTCCATCAAGAGACAGGATTATAATTCATTTTAGCAGTGTTCAGGAGTGCCGGTATTAATGGCTTTAAGGTCTGAGTAATCTAACAATCTACTTCTCACTCATCTTAACTTTAACTCAAGAAAATTGCATAATTTACATATGAAAATGTAGTCACACAAGTGTACAAATGTCTTTCCTCCAGTATGTACGATGGAAGTCATGGCGGTTAGCAGTTTAAAGTTTGGATTGTTTCGTCACCCACACGTCAGCCACTCACAGCGGCTGCACAGTGTTGCGTGAGCTCCAATACTCAGTATCCGTTCGCGCTAAGGCTGTAACAGAGCTGGTGGTCGTCGAGTGCTCCTTTTTTTTTTGTGAACTTCGTATCACACGAGTGCATCGATACAAACACCTCGCGCGCGTTTTCCATCGGAGGAGCCGGACACTGAAGTTGCCTCCATACTTCTCTGTCATCTGCCTCCCATGAGGCTCACAGGTAAGTGACGACGAATGTTTTAGCTGTCGCTGCACTTAGAACAACACTGAACTTTGCGTTGCACCTGTTGTCGTAGCCTTGACTTATTTTTACACTTGCAGTACAACACTACCACTAATATACAGTGAACAGTTACTTTTATTATGCACGTCGCACTTTAGTGTGCATCTTCATACAGCATTCGTGCTTAGTTCCTTCGCCGATAGAGTTCATTTACAAAACAACCAATTTTGCAGGTTTCCTCCATTGGTACAGAAAGACTTATATTCTACTATTTACAAAAGATCACTTACGAGCTAATATTTACAATTAATGGTCACTCCTTTTGTTAAGTCCAGTAAACAACTGCTTTATGAATGGACTCTCTATATCTCAAGATTTGCTTTCACTAGTGAACCTAAAAATATTCTTTCAAACTTTCTTTTAAGGGCTCATCTCCTCATTATGAGAACTACAGGCTTCGCAACACTCTTTGCATTTATTCTTTAGTGCACCCAAGATCATTTTCTACTGCCACGCAGCATATCTACTACATAACGAGTACGCATTTAACGCTGAATCTTTTTTTTTTTTTTTTGTGCTTGCCAATTTTTTTTTTTTTTTTTTTTTTTTTTTTTTTATAAATTTGAGGGCAGACTGGATAACAATAGGTCTCCCTCTTCGCTTCATGTACTCAGCAATCGTTCTCTGTTTAAAAAAAAAATAGGGTAACGCGTGTCTACTTTTTTTTTCGCATGAATGGAATTACCGACAGTTCACTGGGTTTACGCAACCGGTCCATAACAAACATTACCAAAGCTAGCGAAGTTCATCACGCTACGTGTCTCATTTCTCATAAGCACTGCTTTGCCCCGAAGCACACGTGCCTTTTACAAGTCGACCCTTGGTCTGGGTTAATGAACCAGGATCAAAAGGAACGGGCACAAGGAAAATGGATTTCTTAAGAGGAGTGTCTTAGGAGACATTTTTGCAATAAAATCTGCATGTAAATTAAATTATCATAATAAACATAGGCACATATATAAATTTCAACCTCTTTCATTACAGCATACTTTGCTACTTCTACGTCTTACTCAGGTTATAGTCAATATTAAGTTTAAATATCACTGCATTGCATGTTCTTTAGATTAGCCTTCAATTAGGGTATTGAATGGTCGCTAGATTACACTACAAATCTTCTGAAGATCTTTACTTGGACTTATTTATGATACAGGGGGCTTGCTGTGTGGTTCTTTAGTAACTTGATTCTACTGAAATCAATTCGTCAGCTAACATTCCTCATATACTCTTTACATTGGGCTCAGATCACAGGGAAATAGTTTACTTTCATAGCAATTAATGGCCTCGTGGAGTACTTACGCTACATTATTGATGCTTCATGGTTTGCCTCCATTTGTACTGTATTTCACCTTACTTAGTTTACTACAGCTTATTGTCTCCTTGCGTGAACACATGCGGGTTACCACTTGTTTTTCCATTTAACAGTACGCTTTAACTGAACTTTAAGCTATTTCTTCTACCCCTGTCCACTGTCTGGACTGTTTGAACATGTACCCTTTTTTTTAAGCAGGTAATTTGGGCTTTTACTACAGAACTTCAAGTACTTACATTACTAAAAATAAATCTATAAATATTCTTGTACCTTGAGAGAAGTGCTTATTTACGCATCCTCCTCCATTTCTCACCTTTACATATTTTATTTAGCTCCGGGCAATCGCCTCGCAAGCACTTTTTTTTTTCTTAATACTAACTTAAAATTAAATTGAAATTCTTGGTGCAACCCCTATTTCCTGCTTCAGCTTGTTGAAGAAATATCAGATCATGTCCATCACTATAAACAATTTTTCCATACATAGCATTTAATACTTAAAGATGACATGTAGTAGCCGTTACCATGTAGTCAGTGCGCTGTTCAACACAATACTTATTATTAACAGTTCACACAAGGAAATTTCCAGTACGCAAGAGGCAAGAAACTAAAACATATTCTATCTGCAGTTGAGGCTGTGTCTGTAAACTAACTCTTTGTTTCAATGGACCAGTCGCTCCCGATATGGAGCAACCCTGAGTCGGCAAAACTTTTGAAACAGAAGACACCTGTCTGAAGAGACATGGTGACATGACATTGATGTTTGCTCCTGTATCAACAACGGCTGTGAAAGGAATGTTGGCAATAAAAATCTTAATGGAAGCCTGGACCTGTTCATCATAAATGTTGTTAATGTCTTGAGCTTCTTTGTTACGTGCAAGGTCATCTCGTAAGTCCGTCTCATGGTCGTACCGTATCGCATTAACATACTCAGAATCAGAGTATTCGTTAGTACCCCCACTGGAACCGGCAGCGACCTCTAGGAGGCTGAAAGGTGCTGCCTCTAATTTTCCGCAGGATGTTTAACCTGTTTGTCATTCATGGCCTTAAGTGTTTGTTCCGTTTCATATTGGTGCCGGTTATGTGGTACAAATGCCGGTGTAGAGGGGTAAAATCCACTGGGTGCATTCACTTGTGAATAAAATACTTGAGACGGCTGCTGTCGCCCGATCTTTTGGTTGCCGGCAGAATCATTTCCTTGTGAAGGAAAGTTCGCATTTGGTACCGTTTGAAAATTGTTCCGCGGTCCTCTATTCTGTGAAAAGTTGTTCTGATGTGCTGGGTGGCCTCCGCCTTGCCCGTGCCACTTGCTATTTTTCGACCTATAACTTTGATTGTACACTGGTCCATTTGAAAAATTACCAATCGTTTGTGGAGAATTTCCATACTGCTCAGGCGCAGAATTAAAGGGTGGGTTTCCGTACTGATGTTGTTCCTGGTGGTTGTAAATTGGGTGGTATCTCTGCTGATTACTGTAATTGGTTTTCTGCTTCCATTTAAAGTTATTGCCATTTGCGTTTTCATAACGGCTGGCAGGTTGGCAACAGCGGTCGCAGTAGCTCGCTCTCTCCTTCGGCGCATTGTTGTCCGCGTGCGATGCATTCTGCTGGCAGCCAGGGGAGAATTTGCCGCTGCCAACCTTGGAGCGCACATCCTCGCTAATTAAATCTAAGGAATCCAGCACAGAAAGGAATACATCCGTGTCTTCTTCGGACACATTTACTAATTTCTCTCTAATAGACACATGGAGTTTGCTTTTGAGAATCATAATTACGTCCTTGGAAGAAATCGGAGAATCCCAGAATTTAATTTTTGCTAGATACTTCTCAAAGTATCGCCGGAGACTTCCATGCTTCTCATTGAAAATTTCCGCACCATACACCTCCTTCCTTAATCTCTGCTGTACCCCATTACTCCAAAATTTTGCCAAGAACATTTTCTCAAACTCTTCATAATTCCTACACGTGTCTACCATTTCCGTTCCCCATAATGCTGCATCACCAGAAATAAAGCCAGTGACGAACTGAATACGCTGTCTGTCTGTCCAGCTCCTGGGAAATATGCCGGAAAAATTCTTTAGGAACACGATGGGGTGTATTTCTCGCTTCTGCGGATGAAAAACAGGAAAAGTGCGATGCTTAATCACACTTTCCTCTTGCATTAAACTCACGATTGTGGGCGGATCATTTATTTTCCCTACTCGGGACTCAACAGGACTGTCGTTTTGCATGTAATCAGGCGGTGAACGATAAGGAGTTGACTGACATTCGTCACCGTCTAAAGAGTTGTTCCCTATAGTTTGCGTATGTGTGTGCGGATTTTCTACCCAGTTTCTCAGCATTCTGACTTCGTCCACTACTTGCTGCTTCCACTCGGGAAGATCCCGTGTAAGTGTCCTCCGAATCTGTCCCAATTCAGAAACTACTGTGTCTCCCGACTTACCAGGAGCAGCTAAGATTTCATAAGCTACATCCTTGACAGTCTCCCTAAGCTCCTCCCTGACCTTCTTTTCGATAAAAATATCTTTACCCTTTATCCATTCACCGTAGTGTTCCGACAATGCCTCCGCGTGTGCTTTCACGGTGCTCTTAACCTGTTCTTCAATATTGATTGAGTCTGCCTCGACAGATCCTCCACTACACCTTCAATGTCAGATACTGCATTTCTAACTGAGTTTATTTCTTTGGTAGCTGCCTGAATTTTTGTGTTTAATGTTCCAGATACTTCAGCTATTTCACTTTTCACCTGTTTCTGCATTTTCTGAATTTGATCACTGATCTTAGTTTGCACCTCACCCAAATGGGTATTTAATTCAGCCGTAATTTCTTTATGCAGATCTGTTTTGATTGTGCCTAGCTGTGTTTTTAATGATTCGCTTACAGCATCTAATCGGGCGTTAACAGTCTCATTTTGTGTTTTTATAGTCTCATTTTGTGTTTTTCCTGTTTCGCTTACAGCATCCAATCGGGCGTTAACAGTCTCATTTTGTGTTTTTATAGTCTCATTTACTGCGTCAAACTGTTGTTTCAGCATTTCCATTAACGCACCGAGGTCATTTGTAGCTGCAGCGGGAAGAATTTGGACTTTAGGGTCACTTTCCCCTGTTACAGACATGGTTAGTTCAGTTTCCACACGGGAACCTACCGTTCGCGATCGTAAAGGGTATGGAATACTATTAACGTCTTCACTCCCGTCTCCTGTTGTCACCTGTCTCTGTTTACTATCTGCCATTTTCGTCAGTAAATCAGGTGCTACGCAAGGCTTTCGTCGTTTGTCAGTGACGTGGTGAGTCCGCTAAGAGCACCACTCTCGCGTGAGCAACAAATGAAATTCTATCTTGCGAGAAGACAAGATGGAACCTAAACGTTTCAGACAAATGAATTAAGATGCTCTTCACTGCAAATTGCACACACTATCCTCCATGTTGAAAATGTAATACAGCTATACTAACAATGGAGAGAAATAATTTCTATTATCAGACTACGAATAATTTTACTTTGAAAGATAAAATAAAGCAGATTTTCTATAGCGGGAAGGAGATAGAAAGGATGTGGATCGACTTGGAAAAGCAACGTTGCTACTGAAGCACTACACTGCGTATGCAAAATTCTGACTTACTTTTAGATGGCTTGGTTACCGCTATGTTGTCTCAGCAAATTCGCGTCTCTTTTCTTTTCCTTTCTCTCGATAATTAAACTGCATTATTGACCGTTATTCTCACAGAGAGACGATGTGTACATGAAACGACAGAACATTTATTAACACAAGCACATAGAAAATTTTCCAAGAATCTGAACTAATTTTTGGTCAAGTCCCTGTTCGGGCGCCAAGTGTGATGTTACAAAATAAAAGTGATGTTGTTATTCAATGGAAAGTTGGAAATTGAGATTTAGCTTACTGTTTTATCAATCGCAATTGGCGTAAGAATCATGGATTGACCATTGTCATAAAATATTGCATTATGAGATGTGAATAGTTTCTACTTGCAGTTTCGCGTGGCTTGAGGCAGTCTCAACTAGCGTGCTATTGATTAAGAAATTGCGTTATCGTCTTTCTAATTACTTCATGATCGTAGATACGACCATACCCGGTTGTGAAGTTATTGTTATGACAAAACAATTTCCTAAGGGACCAGAAAGTTCTTAAGGGCGCAAAAACAACTGTAACATCACACAAAAGGGAAATTCGATATTAAAGCTGATGCAAGAAGACGATAAAACAGTTTTCTTTTTATCAATGTAACACGCACATTAGACTGCTGATCTTGGTGTCTGTAATATTAGCAAAATGCATAATTAAAATGAAAATAATACTGAGGAGATAATAGAAATGAGCACTGCTAAATGATTCAGTATTCCCAGAACAAATATTTATTATAACTAAAACATATATCGTACCTTAAGCTTAATACTACAATGACGGTAGATTTTTATGTCCATATCATGTCCATTGAGCGCTCTTTTATATAGCCATTGTCCTCTTGAGTCGCTCGTGCTTCGTCACGGTAAGTTACAACAGTTCTTCTTCCTACACTTCACTCAAAACTTAGACGGAACACGTTTTTATTTATTTAGTAAAAATAATTAGATCAGACCGCCACAAATCTGCGTCCGTCTTACTTCAGAAAAAAACAGTACAAGTCTTCTTAGCGCTCAAGGCTTCATTTGTTCTCCCGTGAACAAAATAGTGAAGGATCGTATATCTATCCGTATTTTTCTGTTTTTATTGCCGCCCAAAGACGACGAATTACATTATCTAGAAAATTCCACCGTCGCCATGCGACGCCTTATTATATATTAATCATTCTTTATAAACAAGTATTTGCCTTCTGGCTGAATTTGCTGTTTTAATCACACCAAAAATCACGAATATCTCATGAGGACATGAGGATCGAGGTAATCCTTCGGCATTCCCTCTCTCCTCATGGGAGGCAATGTGATATTCGCTTTGTTCTGGGAATACTGAATCATTTAGCAGTGCTCATTTCTATTATCTCCTCAGTATTATTTTCATTTTAATTATGCATTTTGCTAATATTACAGACACCAAGATCAGCAGTATAATGTGCGTGATACATTGATTAAAAGAAAACTGTTTTATCGTCTTCTTGCATCAGCTTTAATATCAAATTTCCCTTTTGTGTGATGTTACAGTTGTTTTTGCGCCCTTAAGAACTTTCTGGTCCCATAGGAAATTGTTTTGTCATAACAATAACTTCTCAACCGGGTATGATCGTGTCTACGATCATTAAGTAATTAGAAAGACGATAACGCCACTTCTTAATCAATAGCACGCTAGTTGAGACTGCCTCACGCCACGCGAAACTGCAAGTAGAAACTGTTCACATCTCACAATGCAATATTTTATGACAATGGTCAATCCATGATTCTTACGCCAATTGCGATTGATAAAACAGTAAGCTAAATCTCAATTTCCAACTTTCAATTGAATAACAACATCACTTTTATTTTGTAACATCACATGTCACAGGAATGGTTCAAACATAGACAGTAAGAAGAGTCAGTTTTCTTGTACTTAAGTCGGCATTGTGCCTCTTGTATTTAATTCCGATGCAATTTCTTTGTTTCATCGTCAATAAGAAGGTCAGAGGGATACAGTAAACCTGAAGTGAAGCATCGGAATCTATAACTAGTGTCACAGGAATGGTTCAAAACATAGACAGTAAGAAGAGTCAGTTTTCCTGTACATAAGTCGGCATTGTGCCTTTTGTATTTAATTCCGATGCAATTTCAATGTTTCATCGTCAATAAGAAGGTCAGAGGGATACAGTAAACCTGAAGTGAAGCATCGGAATCTATAACTAGTGTCACAGAAATGGATCAAAACGTAGACAGTAAGAAGAGTCAGTTTTCTTGTACTTAAGTCGGAATTGTGCTTTTTGTATTTAATTCCGATGCAATTTCTGTGTTTCATCGTCAACAAGAAGGTCTGAGGGATACAGTAAACCTGGAGTAAAGCATCGGAATCTATAACTAGTGTCACGTGAATGGTGCAAAACATAGACAGTAAGAAGAGTCAGATTTCTTGTACTTAAATCGGCATTGTGCTTTTTGTATTTAATTCCGATGCAATTTCTGTGTTTCAGCGTCAATAAGAAGTTCAGAATGATACAGTAAACCTGAAGTGAAGCATCGGAATCTATTACTAGTGTCACAGGAATGGTTCACAACATAGACAGTAAGAAGAGACAGTTTTCTTGTACTTAAGTCGGCGTTGTGCTTTTTGTATTTAATTCCGATGCAAGTTGTATGTTTGATCGTCAATTAGAAGGTCAGAGGTATACAGTAAACCTGAAGTGAAGCATCGGAATATATAACTAGTGTCACAGGAATGCTTCAAAGCATAGACAGTTAGAAGAGTCAGTTTTCTTGTACGTAAGTCGGCTTTGTGCCTTTTGTATTTAATTCCGATGCAATTTCTGTGTTTCATCGTCAATAAGAAGGTCAGAGGGATACAGTAAACCTGAAGTGAAGCATCGGAATCTATAACTAGTGCCACAGGAATGGTTCAAAACATAGACAGTAAGTAGAGTCAGTTTTCTTGTACTTAAGTCGGCATTGTGCTTTTTGTATTTAATTCCGATGCAATTTCTGTGTTTCATCGTCAATACGAAGGTCAGAGGGATACAGTAAACCTGAAGTGAAGCATCGGAATCTATAACTAGTGTCACAGGAATGGTTCAAACATAGACAGTAAGAAGAGTCAGTTATCTTGTACTTAAGTCGGCATTGTGCCTTTTGTATTTAACTCCGATGCAATTTCTGTGTTTCATCGTCAATAAGTAGGTCAGAGGGATACAGTAAACGTGAAGTGAAGCATCGGAATCCATAACTAGTGTCACATGAATGGTTCAAACATAGCCAATAAGAAGAGTCAGTTTTCTTGTACATAAGTCGGCATTGTGACTTTTGTATTTAATTCCGATGCAATTTCTGTGTTTAATCGTCAATAAGAAGGTCAGAGGGATACAGCAAACCTGAAGTGAAGCATCGGAATCTATAACTAGTGTCACAGGAATGGTTCAAAACATAGCCAGTAAGAGGAGTCAGTTTTCTTGTACTTAAGTCGGCATTGTGCCTTTTGTATTTAATTCCGATCCAATTGCAGTGTTTCATCGTCAATAAGAAGGTCGGAGGGATACAGTGAAAGTGAACTGAAGCATCGGATTCTACAACTAGTGTCACAGGAATGGTTCAAAACATAGACAGTAAGATGAGTCAGTTTTCTTGTACTTAAGTCGGCATTGTGCCTTTTCTATTTAATTCCGATGCAATATCTATGTTTCATCGTCAACAAGAAGGTCTGAGGGATACAGTAAACCTGGAGTAAAGCATCGGAATCTATTACTAGTGTCACAGGAATGGTTCACAACATAGACAGTAAGAAGAGTCAGTTTTCTTGTACTTAAGTCGGCATTGTGCCTTTTGTATTTAATTCCGATGCAATTTCTGTGTTTCATCGTCAATAAGAAGGTCAGATAGATACAGTAAACCTGAAGTGAAGCATCGGAATCTATAACTAGTGCCACAGGAATGGTTCAAACATAGACAGTAAGTAGAGTCAGTTTTCTAGTACTTAAGTCGGCATTGTGCTTTTTGTATTTAATTCCGATGCAATTTCTGTGTTTCATCGTCAATACGAAGGTCAGAGGGATACAGTAAACCTGAAGTGAAGCATCGGAATCTATAACTAGTGTCACAGGAATGGTTCAAACATAGACAGTAAGAAGAGTCAGTTTTCTTGCAATTAAGTCGGCATTGTGCCGATGCAATTTCTGTGTTTCATCGTCAATACGAAGGTCAGAGGGATACAGTAAACCTGAAGTGAAGCATCGGAATCTATAACTAGTGCCACAGGAATGGTTCAAAACATAGACAGTAAGTAGAGTCAGTTTTCTTGTACTTAAGTCGGCATTGTGCTTTTTGTATTTAATTCCGATGCAATTTCTGTGTTTCATCGTCAACAAGAAGGTCTGAGGGATACAGTAAACCTGGAGTAAAGCATCGGAATCTATAACTAGTGTCACGTGAATGGTGCAAAACATAGACAGTAAGAAGAGTCAGATTTCTTGTACTTAAATCGGCATTGTGCTTTTTGTATTTAATTCCGATGCAATTTCTGTGTTTCAGCGTCAATAAGAAGTTCAGAATGATACAGTAAACCTGAAGTGAAGCATCGGAATCTATTACTAGTGTCACAGGAATGGTTCACAACATAGACAGTAAGAAGAGACAGTTTTCTTGTACTTAAGTCGGCGTTGTGCTTTTTGTATTTAATTCCGATGCAAGTTGTATGTTTGATCGTCAATTAGAAGGTCAGAGGTATACAGTAAACCTGAAGTGAAGCATCGGAATATATAACTAGTGTCACAGGAATGCTTCAAAGCATAGACAGTTAGAAGAGTCAGTTTTCTTGTACGTAAGTCGGCTTTGTGCCTTTTGTATTTAATTCCGATGCAATTTCTGTGTTTCATCGTCAATAAGAAGGTCAGAGGGATACAGTAAACCTGAAGTGAAGCATCGGAATCTATAACTAGTGCCACAGGAATGGTTCAAAACATAGACAGTAAGTAGAGTCAGTTTTCTTGTACTTAAGTCGGCATTGTGCTTTTTGTATTTAATTCCGATGCAATTTCTGTGTTTCATCGTCAATACGAAGGTCAGAGGGATACAGTAAACCTGAAGTGAAGCATCGGAATCTATAACTAGTGTCACAGGAATGGTTCAAACATAGACAGTAAGAAGAGTCAGTTATCTTGTACTTAAGTCGGCATTGTGCCTTTTGTATTTAACTCCGATGCAATTTCTGTGTTTCATCGTCAATAAGTAGGTCAGAGGGATACAGTAAACGTGAAGTGAAGCATCGGAATCCATAACTAGTGTCACATGAATGGTTCAAACATAGCCAATAAGAAGAGTCAGTTTTCTTGTACATAAGTCGGCATTGTGACTTTTGTATTTAATTCCGATGCAATTTCTGTGTTTAATCGTCAATAAGAAGGTCAGAGGGATACAGCAAACCTGAAGTGAAGCATCGGAATCTATAACTAGTGTCACAGGAATGGTTCAAAACATAGCCAGTAAGAGGAGTCAGTTTTCTTGTACTTAAGTCGGCATTGTGCCTTTTGTATTTAATTCCGATCCAATTGCAGTGTTTCATCGTCAATAAGAAGGTCGGAGGGATACAGTGAAAGTGAACTGAAGCATCGGATTCTACAACTAGTGTCACAGGAATGGTTCAAAACATAGACAGTAAGATGAGTCAGTTTTCTTGTACTTAAGTCGGCATTGTGCCTTTTCTATTTAATTCCGATGCAATATCTATGTTTCATCGTCAACAAGAAGGTCTGAGGGATACAGTAAACCTGGAGTAAAGCATCGGAATCTATTACTAGTGTCACAGGAATGGTTCACAACATAGACAGTAAGAAGAGTCAGTTTTCTTGTACTTAAGTCGGCATTGTGCCTTTTGTATTTAATTCCGATGCAATTTCTGTGTTTCATCGTCAATAAGAAGGTCAGATAGATACAGTAAACCTGAAGTGAAGCATCGGAATCTATAACTAGTGCCACAGGAATGGTTCAAACATAGACAGTAAGTAGAGTCAGTTTTCTAGTACTTAAGTCGGCATTGTGCTTTTTGTATTTAATTCCGATGCAATTTCTGTGTTTCATCGTCAATACGAAGGTCAGAGGGATACAGTAAACCTGAAGTGAAGCATCGGAATCTATAACTAGTGTCACAGGAATGGTTCAAACATAGACAGTAAGAAGAGTCAGTTTTCTTGCAATTAAGTCGGCATTGTGCCGAAGCAATTTCTGTGTATCATCGTCAATAAGAAGGTCAGAGGGATACAGTAAACCTGAAGTGAAGCATCGGAATCTATAACCAGTGTCACAGGAGTGGTTCAAAACATTGACAGTAAGAAGAGTCAGTTTTCTAGTACTTAAGTCGGCATTGTGCCTTTTGTATTTAATTCCGATGCAATTTCTGTGTCTCAACGTCAATAAGAAGATGAGAGGGATACAGTAAGCCTGAAGTGAAGCATCGGAATCTATAACTAGTGTCACAGGAAAGGTTCAAAACATACACAGTAAGAAGAGTCAGTTTTCTTGTACTTAAGACGACATTGTGCTTTTTATTTAATTCCGATGAAATTTCTGTGTTTCATCGTCAATTAGAAGGTGAGAGGGATACAGTTAACCTGAAGTGAAGCATCCGAATCTATAACTAGTGTCACATAAATGGTTCAGAACATAGACAGTAAGAAGCGTCAGTTTTCTTGTACTTAAGTCGGCATTGTGCCATTTGTACTTAATTCCGATGCAATATCTGTGTTTCATCGTCAATAAGAAGGTCAGAGGGATACAGTAAACCCGAAGTGATGCATCGGAATCTATAACTAGTGTCACAGGATTGGTTCAAAACATAGACAGTAAGAAGAGTCAGTTATCTTGTACTTAAGTCGGCATTGTGCCTTTTATATTTATGTCCGATGCAATTTCTGTCTTTCATCGTCGATAAGAAGGTCAGAGGGATACAGTAAACCTGAAGTGAAGCATCGGAATCCATAACTAGTGTCACAGGAATTGTTCAGAACATAGACAGTTAGAAGAGTCAGTTATCTTGTACTTAAGTCGGCATTGTGCCTTTTGTATTTAAATCCGAAGCAATTTCTGTGTTTCATCGTCAATAAGAAGGTCAAAGGGATACAGAAAAACCGGAAGTAAAGCATCGGAATCTATAACGAGAATCACATGAATGATTCAAAACATAGACAGTAAGAAGAGTCAGTTTTTTTGTACTTAAGTCAGCATTGTGCCTTTTGTATTTAATTCCGAAGCAATTTCTGTGTTTCATCGTCAATAAGAAGGTCAGAGGGATACAGTAAACCTGAAGTGAAGCATCGGAATCTATAACTAGTGTCACAGGAGTGGTTCAAAACATAGACAGCAAGAAGAGTCAGTTTTCTTGTACTTGAGTCGGCATTGTGGCTTTTGTATTTAATTCCGATGCAATTTCAGTGTTTCATCGTCAATAAGAAGGTCGGAGGGATACAGTGAACCTGAATTGAAGCATCGGAATCTATAACTAGTGTCACAGGAATGGTTCAAAACATAGACAGTAAGAAGAGTCAGTTTTCTTGTACTGAAGTCGGCATTGTGCCTTTTGTATTTAATTCCGATGCAATTTCTGTGTTTCATCGTCAATAAGAAGGTCAGAGGGATACAGTAAACCCGAAGTGAAGCATCGTAATCTATAACTAGTGTCACAGCAGTGTTTCAAAACATAGACAGTAAGAAGTGTCAGTTTTCATGTACTTAAGTCGGCATTGTGCCTTTTGTAATTAATTCCGATGCAATTTCTGTGTCTCAACGTCAATAAGAAGGTCAGAGGGATACAGTAAACCTGAAATGAAGCATCGGAATCTATAACTAGTGTCACAGGAATGGTTCAAAACATAGACAGTAAGATGAGTCAGTTTTCTTGTACTTAAGACGGCATTGTGCCTTCTGTATTTAATTCCGATGCAATTTCTGTGTTTCATCGTCAATAAGAAGGTGAGAGGGATACAGTAAACCTGAAGTGAAGCATCGGAATCTATAACTAGTGTCACATAAATGGTTCAGAACATAGACTGTAAGAAGCGTCAGTTTTCTTGTACTTAAGTCATCATTGTGCCTTTTGTATTTAATTCCGATGCAATATATTTGTTTCATCGTCAATAAGAAGGTCAGAGGGATACAGTAAACCTGAAGTGATGCATCGGAATCTATAACTAGTGTCACAGGACTGGTTCAAAACATAGACAGTAAGAAGAGT
Organism: Schistocerca americana; assembly: GCF_021461395.2. Classification (NCBI taxonomy): domain Eukaryota; kingdom Metazoa; phylum Arthropoda; class Insecta; order Orthoptera; family Acrididae; genus Schistocerca; species Schistocerca americana. The sequence continues at coordinate 6,018,801 of NC_060121.1, read as the reverse complement.
CAGTTATCTTGTACTTATGTCGGCATTGTGCCTTTTGTATTTAATTCCGAAACAATTTCTGTGTTTCGTCGTCAATAAGAACGTCAGAGGGATACAGTAAGCCTGAAGTAAAGCATCGGAATCTATAACGTGGATCACATGAATGGTTCAAAACATAGACAGTAAGAAGAGTCGCCCGCATCTCGTGGTCGTGCGGTTACGTTCTCGCTTCCCACGCCCTGGTTCCCGGGTTCGATTCCCGGCGGGGTTAGGGATTTTCTCTGCCTCGTGATGGCTGGGTGTTGTGTGCTGTCCCTAGGTTAGTTAGGTTAAAGTAGTTCTAAGATCTAGGGGACTGATGACCATAGATGTTAAGTCCCATAGTGCTTAGAGCCATTTGAATTTGAAGTAAGAAGAGTCAGTTTTCTTGTACTTAAGTCGGCATGGTGCCTTTTGTATTTAATTCCTATGCAATTTCTGTGTTTCATCGTCAATAAGAAGGTGAGAGCGATACAGTAAAGATGAACTGAAGCATCGGAATCTATAACTAGTGTCACAGGAATGGTTCAAAACATAGACAGTAAGAAGGGTCACTTTTCTTGTACGTAAGTCGGCATTGTGCCTTCTGTATTTAATTCTGATGCAATATCTGTGTTTCATCGGCAATAAGATGGTCAGAGGGATACAGTAAACCTGAAGTGAAGCATCGGAATCTATAACTAGTGTCACAGGAATGGTTCAAAACAAAGACAGTAAGAAGAGTCAGTTTTCTTGTGCTTAAGTAGGCATTGTGCCTTTTGTATTTAATTCCGATGCAATTTCTGTGTTTCATTCCCAATAAGAAGGTCAGAGGCATACAGTAAACCTGAAGTGAAGCATCGGAATCTATAACTAGTGTACAGGAATGGTACAAACATAGACAGTAAGAAGAGTCAGTTTTCTTGTACTTAAGTCGGCAATGTGCCCTTTGTATTTAATTCCGATGCAATTTCAGTGTTTCATCGTCAATAAGAAGGGCAGAGGGATACAGTGAACCAGAACTGAAGCTTCGGAATCTATAACTAGTATCACAGGAATGGTTGAAAACGTAGACAGTAAGAGGAGTCAGTTTTCTTGTACTTAAGTATGCATTGTGCCTTTTTTTTTATTTAATTCCGATGCAATTTCTGATTTTCATCGTCAATAAGAAGGTCAGAGGGAGACAGTAAATTTGAAGTGAAGCATCGGAATCTATAACTAGTTTTACAGGAATGGTTTCAAACATAGACAGTAAGAAGAGTCAGTTTTCTTGTACTTAAGACGGCATTGTGACTTTTGTATTTAATTCCGATGCAATTTCTGTGTTTCATCGTCAATCAGAAGGTGAGAGGGATACAGTAAACCTGAAGTGAAGCATCGGAATCTATAACGTGTGTCACATAAATGGCTTAGAACATAGACAGTAAGAGGCGTCAGTTTTCTTGTACTTAAGTCGGCATTGTGCTTTTTGTATGTAATTCCGATGCAATATATGTGTTTCATCGTCAATAAGAAGGTCAGAGGGATACAGTAAACCTGAAATGATGCATCGGAATCTATAACTAGTGTCACAGGACTGGTTCAAAACATAGACAGTAAGAAGAGTCAGTTTTCTTGTACTTATGTCGGCATTGTGCCTTTTGTATTTAATTCCGAAGCAATTTCTGTGTTTCGTCGTCAATAAGAACTTCAGAGGGATACAGTAAATCTGAAGTAAAGCATCGGAATCTATAACGAAGATCACATGAATGGTTCAAAACATAGACAGTAGAAGAGTCAGTTTTCAAGTACTTAAGTCGGCAATGTACATTTTGTATTTAATTCCGATGCAATTTCTGTGTTTCATCGTCAATAAGAAGGTAAGAGGGATACAGTAAACCTGAAGTGAAGCATCGGAATCTATAACTAGTGTCACAGGAATGGTTCACAACATAGACAGTAAGAAGAGTCAGTTTTCTTGTACTTATGTCGGTATTGTGCCTTTTGTATTTAATTCCAATGCAATTTCTGTGTTTCTTCGTCAATAAGAATGTCAGAGGCCTACAGTAAGCCTGAAGTGAAGCATCGGAATCTATAACTAGTGTCACAGGATTGGTTCAAAACATAGACAGTAAGAAGAGTCAGTTATCTTGTACTTAAGTCGGCATTGTACATTTTGTATTTAATTCCGATGCAATTTCTGTGTTTCATCGTCAATAAGAAGGTCAGATAGATACAGTAAACCTGAAGTGAAGCATCGGAATCTATAACTAGTATCACAGGAATGAATCAAAACATAGACAGTAAGAAGAGTCAGTTTTCTTGTACTTATGTCGGCATTGTGCCTTTTGTACTTGATTCCGAAGGAATTTTTGTGTTTCATCGTCAATAAGAAGGTCAGAGGGATACAGTAAACCTGGTGTAAAGCATCGGAATCTATGACTAGTGTCACATGAATGGTTCAAAACATAGACATTAAGAAGAGTCAGTTTTCTTGTACTTAAGTCGGCATTGTGCCTTTTGTATTTAATCCGATGCATTTTGTGTGTTTCATCGTCAATAAGAGGATCAGAGGGATACAGTAAACCTGACGTGAGGCATCGGAATCTATAACTAGTGTCACAGGAATGGTTCAAACATAGACAGTAAGAAGAGTCAGTTTTCTTGTACTTAAGTCTGCATTGTGCGTTTTGAATTTAATCCGGTGCATTTTCTGTGTTTCATCGTCAATAAGAGCGTCAGAGGGGTACAGTAAACCTGAAGTGAAGCATCGGAATCTATTACTTGTGTCACAGGAATGGTTCAAAACATAGACAGTAAGAGAAGTCAGTTTTCTTGTACTTAAGTCGGCATTGTGCCTTTTGTATTTAATTCCGATGCAATTTCAGTGTTTCATCGTCAATAAGAAGGTCAGAGGGATACAGTGAACCTGAAGTGAAGCATCGGAATTGATAACTAGTGTCACTGGAATGGTTCAAAGCATAGACAGTAAGAAGTGTCAGTTTTATTGTACTTAAGTCGGCATTGTGCCTTTCGTATTTAATCCGATGCATTTTCTGTGTTTCATCGTCAATAAGAAACTCAGAGGGATACAGTAAACCTGAAGTGAAGCATCGGAATCTATTACTAGTGTCACAGGAATGGTTCAAATCATAGACAGTAAGAAGAGTCAGTTTTCTTGTACTTAAGTGGGCGTTTTGCCTTTTGTATTTAATTACGATGCAATTTCTGTGTTTCATTGTCAATAAGGAAGCCAGAGGGATACAGTAAACCTGACGTGAAGCATCGGAATCTATAACTAGTGTCACAGGAATGGTTTAAATCATAGACAGTAAGAAGAGTCAGTTTTCTTGTACTTATGTCGGCATTGTGCCTTTTGTATTTAATTCCGATGCAATATCTGTGTCTCATCCTTAATAAGAAGGTCAGAGGGGTACAGTAAACCTGAAGTGAAGCATCGGAATCTATAACTAGGGTCACAGCAATGGTTCAAAACACAGACAGTAAGAAGAGTCAGTTTTCTTGTACTTAAGGCGGAATTGGTCCTATTCTATTTAATTCCGATGCAATTTCTATGTTTCACCGTCAATAAGAAGGACCAAGGGAAACAGTACTCCTGAAGTGAAGCATCGGAATCTATAACTAGTATCACAGGAATGGATCAAAACATAGACAGTAAGAAGAGTACGTTTTCTTGTACTTAAGTCAGCATTGTGCCTTTTGTATTTGATTCCTAAGCAATTTCTGTGTTTCATCGTCAATAAGAAGGTCAGAGGGATACAGTAAACCTGGAGTAAAGCATCGGAATCTATAACTAGTGTCACATGAATTGTTCAAAACATAGACAGTAAGAAGAGTCTGTTTTCTTGTACTTAAGTCGGCATTGTGCATTTTGTATTTAATTCCGATGCAATTTCTGTGTTTCATCGTCAATCAGGAGGTCAGAGGGATACAGCAAACCTGAAGTGTAGCATCGGAATCTATAACTAGTGTCACAGGAATAGTTCAAAACATAGCCAGTAAGAAGAGTCAGTTTTCTTGTACTTAAGTGGGCGTTTTGCCTTTTGTATTTAATTACGATGCAATTTCTGTGTTTCATTGTCAATAAGGAAGCCAGAGGGATACAATAAGCCTGAAGTGAAGCATCGGAATCTATAACTAGTGTCACAGGAATGGTTTAAATCATAGACAGTACGAAGCGTCAGTTTTCTTGTACTTATGTCGGCATTGTTCCTTTTGTATTTAATTCCGATGCAATATCTGTGTCTCATCCTTAATAAGAAGGTCAGAGGGATACAGTAAACCCGAAGTGAAGCATCGGAACTATAACTAGGGTCACAGGAATGGTTCAAAACACAGACAGTAAGAAGAGTCAATTTTCTTGTATTTAAGTCGGCATTGTGCCTTTTGTGTTAATTCCGATGCAATTTCACCGTTTCATCGTCAATAAGGAGGTCAGAGGGATACAGTAAACCTGAAGTGAAGCATCGGAATCTACAACTAGTGTCACAGGAATGGTTCAAAACGTAGACAGTAAGAAGAGTCAATTTTCTTGTACTTATTTCGGCGTAGTGCCTTTTGTATTTAATTCCGATGCAATTTCTGTGTTTCTTCGTCAATATGCAGGCCAGAGGGATACAGTAAACCTAAAGTGAGGCATCGGAATCTATAACTAGTGCCACAGGAATGGTTCAAAACATAGACAGTAAGAAGAGTCCGTTGTCTTGTACTTAAGTCGGCATTGTGCCTTTTGTATCTGATTCCGATGCAATTTCAGTGTTTCATCGTCAATAAGAAGGTCAGAGGGATACAGTGAACCTGAAAAGCATCGGAATCGATAACTAGTGTCACAGGAATGGTTCAAAACATAGACAGTAAGAAGAGTCAGTTTTCTTGTACTTAAGTCGGCATTGTGCCTTTCGTATTTAATCCGATGCATTCTTTGTGTTTCATCGTCAATAAGAAATTCAGAGGGATACAGTGAACCTGAAGTGAAGCATCGGAATTTATAACTAGTGTCACAGGAATGGTTCAAAACATAGGCAGTAAGAAGAGTCAGTTTTCTTGTACTTAAGTCGGCATTGTGCCTTTGGGAATGTAATTCCATTGCAATTTCTGTGTTTCATCGTCAATAAGGAGGTCAGCGGGATACAGTAAACCTGAGGTGAAGCATCGGAATCTATAACTAGTGTCACAGGAATGGTTCAAACATAGACAGTAAGAAGAGTCAGTTTTCTTGTGCTTAAGTCGGCATTGTGCCTTTTGTATTTAATTCCGATGCAATTTCAGTGTTTCATCGTCAATGAAAAAGGTCAGAGGGATACAGTGAACCTGAAGTGAAGCATCGGAATCTATAACCAGTGTCTCAGGAATGGTACAAAACATAGACAGTAAGAAGAGTCAGTTTTCTTGTACTTAAGTGGGCATTGTGCCTTTTGTATTTAATTCCGATGCAATTTCAGTGTTTCATCGTCAATGAAAAAGGTCAGAGGGATACAGTGAACCTGAAGTGAAGCATCGGAATCTATAACTAGTGTCACAGGATTGGTTCAAACATAGACAGTAAGGAGAGTCAGTTTTCTTGTACTTAAGTCGGCATTGTGCCTTTTGTATTTAATCCGATGCATTTTGTGTGTTTCATCGTCAATAAGAGGATCAGAGGGATACAGTAAACCTGACGTGAGGCATCGGAATCTATAACTAGAGTCACAGGAATGGTTCAAACATAGACAGTAAGAAGAGTCAGTTTTCGTGTACTTAAGTCTGCATTGTGCGTTTTGAATTTAATCCGGTGCATTTTCTGTGTTTCATCGTCAATAAGAGCGTCAGAGGGGTACAGTAAACCTGAAGTGAAGCATCGGAATCTATTAGTTGTGTCACAGGAATGGTTCAAAACATAGACAGTAAGAGAAGTCAGTTTTCTTGTACTTAAGTAGGCATTGTGCCATTTGTATTAAATTCCGATGCAATATCTGTGTTTCTTCGTCAATAAGAAGGTCAGAGGGGTACAGTAAACCTGAAGTGAAGCATAGGAATCTATAACTAGTTTCACAGGAATGGTTCAAAGCATAGCCAGTAAGAGGAGTCAATTTTCTTGTACTTAAGTCGGCATTGTGCCTTTTGTATTTAATTCCGATGCAATTTCTGTAATTCAACGTGAATCAGGAGGTCAGAGGGATACAGTAAACCTGAAGTGAAGCATCGGAACATATAACTAGTGTCACAGGATTGGTTCAAACATAGACAGTAAGAAGAGTCAGTTTTCTTGTACTTAAGTCGGCATTGTGCCCTTTGTATTTAATCCGATGCATTTTGTGTGTTTCATCGTCAATAAGAGGATCAGATGGATACAGTAAACCTGACGTGAGGCATCGGAATCTATAACTAGTGTCCCAGGAATGGTTCAAAGCATAGACAGTAAGAAGAGTCAGTTTTCTTGTACTTAAGTCGGCATAGTTCCTTTTCTATTTAATTCCAATGCAATTTCTATGTTTCATCGTCAATAAGAAGGTCCAAGGGATACATTAATACTGAAGTAAAGCACGGAATCTATAACTAGTGTCACAGGAACGGTTCAAAACATAGACAGTAAGAAGAGTCAGTTTTCTTGTACTTAAGTCGGCATTGTGCCTTTTGTATTTAATTCCGATGCAATTTCAGTGTTTCATCGTCAATGAAAAAGGTCAGAGGGATACAGTGAACCTGAAGTGAAGCATCGGAATTTATAACTAGTGTCACAGGAATGGTTCAAAACATAGACAGTAAGAAGAGTCAGTTTTCTTGTACTTACATCGGCATTGTGCCTTTTGTATGTATTTCCAATGCAATTTCTGTGTTTCATCGTCAATAAGAAGGTCAGCGGAAAACAGTAAACCTCAAGTGAAGCATCGGAATCTATAACTAGTGTCACATTAATGTTACAGCACATAGACAGTAAAAAGAGTCAGTTTTCTTGTACTTAAGTCGGCATTGTGCCTTTTGTGTTTAATTCCGATGCAATTTCAGTGTTCCATCGTCAATAAAAGGGTCAGAGGGATACAGTGAACCTGAAGTGAAGCATCGGAATCTAACACTAGTGTCACAGGAATGGTTCAAACATAGACAGTAAGAAGAGTCAGTTTTCTTGTACTTAAGTCTGCATTGTGCGTTTTGAATTTAATCCGATGCATTTTCTGAGTTTCATCGTCAATAAGAGCGTCAGAGGGGTACAGTAAACCTGAAGTGAAGCATCGGAATCTATTACTTGGTTCACAGGAATGGTTCAAAACATAGACAGTAAGAGAAGTCAGTTTTCTTGTACTTAAGTAGGCATTGTGCCATTTGTATTAAATTCCGATGCAATATCTGTGTTTCTTCGTCAATAAGAAGGTCAGAGGGGTACAGTAAACCTGAAGTGAAGCATACGAATCTATAACTAGTTTCACAGGAATGGTTCAAAGCATAGACAGTAAGAGGAGTCAATTTTCTTGTACGTAAGTCGGCATTGTGCCTTTTGTATTTAATTCCGATGCAATTTCTGTGTTTCATCGTCAATCAGGAGGTCAGAGGGATACAGTAAACCTGAAGTAAAGCATCGGAAACTATAACTAGCGTCACAGGAATGGTTCAAAGCATAGACAGTAAGAGGAGTCAGTTTTCTTGTACTTATGTGTCCGTTGTGCTTTTTGTATGTAATTCCGATGCAATTTCTGTGTTTCATCGTCGGAACGACGGTCAGAGGGATACAGTTAACCTGAAGTGAAGCATCGGAATCTGTAACTTGTGTCACAGGAATGGTTCAAAACATAGACAGTAAGAAGAGTCAGTATTCTTGTACTTAAGTCGGCATTGTGCCTTTTGTGTTAATTCCGATGCAATTTCACCGTTTCATCGTCAATAAGGAGGTCAGAGGGATACAGTAAACCTGAAGTGAAGCATCGGAATCTACAACTAGTGTCACAGGAATGGTTCAAAACGTAGACAGTAAGAAGAGTCAATTTTCTTGTACTTATTTCGGCGTAGTGCCTTTTGTATTTAATTCCGATGCAATTTCTGTGTTTCTTCGTCAATATGCAGGCCAGAGGGATACAGTAAACCTAAACTGAGGCATCGGAATCTATAACTAGTGCCACAGGAATGGTTCAAAACATAGACAGTAAGAAGAGTCCGTTGTCTTGTACTTAAGTCGGCATTGTGCCTTTTGTATTTGATTCCGATGCAATTTCAGTGTTTCATCGTCAATAAGAAGGTCAGAGGGATACAGTGAACCTGAAAAGCATCGGAATCGATAACTAGTGTCACAGGAATGGTTCAAAACATAGACAGTAAGAAGAGTCAGTTTTCTTGTACTTCAGTCGGCATTGTGCCTTTCGTATTTAATCCGATGCATTCTTTGTGTTTCATCGTCAATAAGAAATTCAGAGGGATACAGTGAACCAGAAGTGAAGCATCGGAATTTATAACTAGTGTCACAGGAATGGTTCAATACATAGGCAGTAAGAAGAGTCAGTTTTCTTGTACTTAAGTCGGCATTGTGCCTTTGGGAATGTAATTCCATTGCAATTTCTGTGTTTCATCGTCAATAAGGAGGTCAGCGGGATACAGTAAACCTGAGGTGAAGCATCGGAATCTATAACTAGTGTCACAGGAATGGTTCAAACATAGACAGTAAGAAGAGTCAGTTTTCTTGTACTTAAGTCGGCATTGTGCCTTTTGTATTTAATTCCGATGCAATTTCAGTGTTTCATCGTCAATGAAAAAGGTCAGAGGGATACAGTGAACCTGAAGTGAAGCATCGGAATCTATAACCAGTGTCTCAGGAATGGTACAAAACATAGACAGTAAGAAGAGTCAGTTTTCTTGTACTTAAGTGGGCATTGTGCCTTTTGTATTTAATTCCGATGCAATTTCAGTGTTTCATCGTCAATGAAAAAGGTCAGAGGGATACAGTGAACCTGAAGTGAAGCATCGGAATCTATAACTAGTGTCACAGGATTGGTTCAAACATAGACAGTAAGAAGAGTCAGTTTTCTTGTACTTAAGTCGGCATTGTGCCTTTTGTATTTAATCCGATGCATTTTGTGTGTTTCATCGTCAATAAGAGGATCAGAGGGATACAGTAAACCTGACGTGAGGCATCGGAATCTATACCTAGAGTCACAGGAATGGTTCAAACATAGACAGTAAGAAGAGTCAGTTTTCGTGTACTTAAGTCTGCATTGTGCGTTTTGAATTTAATCCGGTGCATTTTCTGTGTTTCATCGTCAATAAGAGCGTCAGAGGGGTACAGTAAACCTGAAGTGAAGCATCGGAATCTATTAGTTGTGTCACAGGAATGGTTCAAAACATAGACAGTAAGAGAAGTCAGTTTTCTTGTACTTAAGTAGGCATTGTGCCATTTGTATTAAATTCCGATGCAATATCTGTGTTTCTTCGTCAATAGGAAGGTCAGAGGGGTACAGTAAACCTGAAGTGAAGCATAGGAATCTATAACTAGTTTCACAGGAATGGTTCAAAGCATAGACAGTAAGAGGAGTCAATTTTCTTGTACTTAAGTCGGCATTGTGCCTTTTGTATTTAATTCCGATGCAATTTCTGTAATTCAACGTGAATCAGGAGGTCAGAGGGATACAGTAAACCTGAAGTGAAGCATCGGAACATATAACTAGTGTCACAGGATTGGTTCAAACATAGACAGTAAGAAGAGTCAGTTTTCTTGTACTTAAGTCGGCATTGTGCCTTTTGTATTTAATCCGATGCATTTTGTGTGTTTCATCGTCAATAAGAGGATCAGATGGATACAGTAAACCTGACGTGAGGCATCGGAATCTATAACTAGTGTCCCAGGAATGGTTCAAAGCATAGACAGTAAGAAGAGTCAGTTTTCTTGTACTTAAGTCGGCATAGTTCCTTTTCTATTTAATTCCAATGCAATTTCTATGTTTCATCGTCAATAAGAAGGTCCAAGGGATACATTAATACTGAAGTAAAGCACGGAATCTATAACTAGTGTCACAGGAACGGTTCAAAACATAGACAGTAAGAAGAGTCAGTTTTCTTGTACTTAAGTCGGCATTGTGCCTTTTGTATTTAATTCCGATGCAATTTCAGTGTTTCATCGTCAATGAAAAGGTCAGAGGGATACAGTGAACCTGAAGTGAAGCATCGGAATTTATAACTAGTGTCACAGGAATGGTTCAAAACATAGACAGTAAGAAGAGTCAGTTTTCTTGTACTTACATCGGCATTGTGCCTTTTGTATGTATTTCCAATGCAATTTCTGTGTTTCATCGTCAATAAGAAGGTCAGCGGAAAACAGTAAACCTCAAGTGAAGCATCGGAATCTATAACTAGTGTCACATTAATGTTACAGCACATAGACAGTAAAAAGAGTCAGTTTTCTTGTACTTAAGTCGGCATTGTGCCTTTTGTGTTTAATTCCGATGCAATTTCAGTGTTCCATCGTCAATAAAAGGGTCAGAGGGATACAGTGAACCTGAAGTGAAGCATCGGAATCTAACACTAGTGTCACAGGAATGGTTCAAACATAGACAGTAAGAAGAGTCAGTTTTCTTGTACTTAAGTCTGCATTGTGCATTTTGAATTTAATCCGATGCATTTTCTGAGTTTCATCGTCAATAAGAGCGTCAGAGGGGTACAGTAAACCTGAAGTGAAGCATCGGAATCTATTACTTGGTTCACAGGAATGGTTCAAAACATAGACAGTAAGAGAAGTCAGTTTTCTTGTACTTAAGTAGGCATTGTGCCATTTGTATTAAATTCCGATGCAATATCTGTGTTTCTTCGTCAATAAGAAGGTCAGAGGGGTACAGTAAACCTGAAGTGAAGCATAGGAATCTATAACTAGTTTCACAGGAATGGTTCAAAGCATAGACAGTAAGAGGAGTCAATTTTCTTGTACGTAAGTCGGCATTGTGCCTTTTGTATTTAATTCCGATGCAATTTCTGTGTTTCATCGTCAATCAGGAGGTCAGAGGGATACAGTAAACCTGAAGTAAAGCATCGGAATCTATAACTAGCGTCACAGGAATGGTTCAAAGCATAGACAGTAAGAGGCGTCAGTTTTCTTGTACTTATGTGTCCGTTGTGCTTTTTGTATGTAATTCCGATGCAATTTCTGTGTTTCATCGTCAGAACGACGGTCAGAGGGATACAGTTAACCTGAAGTGAAGCATCGGAATCTGTAACTTGTGTCACAGGAATGGTTCAAAACATAGACAGTAAGAAGAGTCAGTATTCTTGTACTTAAGTCTGCATTGTGCGTTTTGTATATAATTCCGATGCAATATCTGTGTTTCATCGTCAATAAGATGCTCAGAGGGATACAGTAAACCTGAAGTGAAGCATCGGAACATATAACTAGTGTCACAGGAATGGTTCAAACCATAGACAGTGAGAAGAGTCAGTTTTCTTGTACTTAAGTCGGCATTGTGCCTTTCGTATTTAATTCCGATGCAATTTCTGTGTTTTTTCGTCAATAAGAAGGTCAGAGGGATACAATAAACCTGAAGTGAAGCATCGTAATCTGTAACTAGTGTCACAGGAATGGTTCAAAACATAGACAGTAAGAAGAGTCAGTTTTCTTGTACTTAAGTCGGCATTGTGCCTTTTGTATTTAAATCCGATGCAATTTCTGTGTTTCGTCGTCAATAAGAAGGTCAAAGGCATACAGTAAACCTGAAGTGTGGCATCGGAATCTATAACTAGTGTCACAGGAATGGTACAAAACATAGACAGTAAGAAGAGTCAGTTTTCTTGTACTTAAGTCGGCATTGTGCCATTTGTATTTAATTCCGATGCAATTTCAGTGTTTCATCGTCAATGAAAAAGGTCAGAGGGATACAGTGAACCTGAAGTGAAGCATCGGAATCTATAACTAGTGTCACAGGATTGGTTCAAACATAGACAGTAAGAAGAGTCAGTATTCTTGTACTTAAGTCGGCATTGTGCCTTTTGTATTTAATCCGATGAATTTTGTGTGTTTCATCGTCAATAAGAGGATCAGAGGGATACAGTAAACCTGACGTGAGGCATCGGAATCTATAACTAGTGTCACAGGAATGGTTCAAACATAGACAGTAAGAAGAGTCAGTTTTCTTGTACTTAAGTCTGCATTGTGCGTTTTGAATTTAATCCGATGCATTTTCTGTTTCATCGTCAATAAGAGCGTCAGAGGGGTACAGTAAACCTGAAGTGAAGCATCGGAATCTATTACTTGTGTCACAGGAATGGTTCAAAACATAGACAGTAAGAGAAGTCAGTTTTCTTGTACTTAAGTAGGCATTGTGCCATTTGTATTAAATTCCGATGCAATATCTGTGTTTCTTCGTCAATAAGAAGGTCAGAGGGGTACAGTAAACCTGAAGTGAAGCATAGGAATCTATAACTAGTTTCACAGGAGTGGTTCAAAGCATAGACAGTAAGAGGAGTCAATTTTCTTGTACGTAAGTCGGCATTGTGCCTTTTGTATTTAATTCCGATGCAATTTCTGTGTTTCGTCGTCAATAAGAAGGTCAAAGGCATACAGTAAACCTGAAGTGAAGCATCGGAATCTATAACTAGTGTCACAGGAATGGTACAAAACATAGACAGTAAGAAGAGTCAGTTTTCTTGTACTTAAGTCGGCATTGTGCCTTTTGTATTTAATTCCGATGCAATTTCAGTGTTTCATCGTCAATGAAAAAGGTCAGAGGGATACAGTGAACCTGAAGTGAAGCATCGGAATCTATAACTAGTGTCACAGGATTGGTTCAAACATAGACAGTAAGAAGAGTCAGTTTTCTTGTACTTAAGTCGGCATTGTGCCTTTTGTATTTAATCCGATGCATTTTGTGTGTGTCATCGTCAATAAGAGGATCAGAGGGATACAGTAAACCTGACGTGAGGCATCGGAATCTATAACTAGTGTCCCAGGAATGGTTCAGAACATAGACAGTAAGAAGAGTCAGTTTTCTTGTACTTAATTCGGCATTGTGCCTTTTGTATTTAATTCCAATGCAATTACTGTGTTTCATCGTCAATATGAAGGTCAGCGGGATACAGTAAACCTGAAGTGAAGCATCGGAATCTGTAACTAGTGTCACAGGAATGGTTCAAAACATAGACAGTAAGAAGAGTTATTTTTCTTCTACTTAAGTCGGCATTGTGCCTTTCGTATTTAATTCCGATGCAATATCTGTGTTTGGTCCTCAATAAGATGGTCAGAGGGATACAGTAAACCTGAAGTGAAGCATCGGAATCTATAACTAGTGTCACCGGAATGGTTCATAAGATAGAGAGTAAAAAGAGTCAGTTTTATTGTACTTAAGTCGGCATTGTGCCTTTTCTGTTTCATTCCGATGCAATTTCTGTGTTTCTTCGTCATTACGAAGGTCAGAGGGATACAGTAAACCTGAAGTGTAGCACCGGAATCTATAACTAGTGTCACAGGAATGGTTCAAAACATAGACAGTAAGATGAGTCAGTTTTCTTGTACTTAAGTCGGCATTGTGCCTATTCTATTAAATTCCGATGCAATTTCTGTGTTTCGTCGTCAATAAGAGGGTCAAAGGGATACAGTAAACCTGAAGTGAAGCATCGTAATCTATAACTAGTGTCACAGGAATGGTTCAAAACATACACAGTAAGAAGAGTCAATTTTCTTCTACTTAAGTCGGCAATGTGCCTTTTGTATTTAATTCCGATGCAATTTCTGTGTTTCATCGTCAATAAGAAGGTCAAAGGCATACAGTAAGCCTGAAGTGAAGCATCGGAATCTATAACTAGTGTCACAGGAATGGTACAAAACGTAGACAGTAAGAAGAGTCAGTTTTCTTCTACTTAAGTCGGCATTGTGCCTTTTGTATTTAATTCCGTGCAATTTCAGTGTCTCATCGTCAATAAGTAGGTCAGAGGGATACAGTATACCTGAAGTGAAGCATCGGAATCTATAACTAGAGTCACAGGAATGGTTTAAACATAGACAGTAAGAAGAGTAAGTTTTCTTGTACTTAAATCGGCATTGTGCCTTTTGTATTTAATCCGGTGCAATTTCTGTGTTTCATCGTCAATAAGAAGGTCAGAGGGATACAGTAAACCTGAAGTGAAGCATCGGAATCTATAACTAGTGTCACAGGAATGGTTCAAACATAGACAGTAAGATTAGTCAGTTTTCTTGTACTTAAGTCGGCAATGTGCCTTTTGTATTTAATTCCGATGCAATATCTGTGTTTCATCGTCAATGAGAAGGTCTGAGGGATACAGTAAACCTGAAGGGAAGCATCGGAATCTATAACAAGTGTCACAGGAATGGTTCAAAACATAGACAGTAAGAAGAGTCAGTTTTCTTGTACTTAAGTCGGCATTGTGTCTTTTGCATTTAATTCCGATGCAATTTCTGTGTTTCGTCGTCAATAAGAAGGTCAGAGGCATACAGTAAACCTGAAGTGAAGCATCGGAATCTATAACTAGTGTCACAGGAATGGTTCAAAACATAGACTGTGTGAAGAGTCAGTTTTCTTGTACTTAAGTCGGCATTGTGCCTTTTGTAATTAATTCCGATGCAATTTCTGTGATTCATCGTCAATAAGAAGGTCAAAGGGATACCGTATACCTGAAGTGAAGCATCGGAATCTATAACTAGTGTCACAGGAATGGTTCAAAACATAGACAGTAAGAAGAGTCAGTTTTCTTGTACTTAAGTCGGCGTTGTGTCTTTTGTATTTAATTCCGATGCAATTTCTGTGTTTCATCGTCAATAAGAAGGTCAGAGGGATACAGTAAACCTGAAGTGAAGCATCGGAATCTATAACTAGTGTCACAGGAATGGTTCAAAACATAGACAGTAAGAAGAGTCAGTTTTCTTGTACTTAAGTCGGCATTGTGCCTTTTGTATTTAATTCCGATGCAATATCTGTGTTTCATCGTCAATAAGAAGTTTAGAGGGATACAGTAAACCTGAAGTGAAGCATCTTAATCTATAACTAGTGTCACAGGAATGGTTCAAAACATAGACAGTGAGAAGAGTCATTTTTCTTGTACTTAAGTCGGCGTTGTGCCTTTTGTATTTGATTCCGATGCAATTTCTGTGTTTCATCGTCAATAAGAAGGTCAGAGGGATACAGAAAACCTGAAGTGAAGCATCGGAATCTATAACTAGTGTCACAGGAATGGTTCAAAACATAGACGGTAAGAAGAGTCAGTTTTCTTGTACTTAAGTCGGCATTGTGACTTTTGTATTTAATTCCGATGCAATTTCAGTGTTTCATCGTCAATAAGAAGGTCAGAGGGTTACAGTGAACCTGAAGTGAAGCATCGGAATCTAAAACTAGTGTCACAGGAATGGTTCAAAACACAGACAGTAAGAAGAGTCAGTTTTCTTGTACTTACGTCGGCATTGTGGCTTTTGCATTTAATTCCGATGCAATTTCTGTGTTTCATCGTCAATAAGAAGGTCAGAGGGATACAGTAAACCTGAAGTGAAGCAGCGGAATCTACAACTAGTGTCACAGGAATTGTTCACAACACAGACAGTAAGAAGAGTCAGTTTTCTTGTACTTAAGTCGCCATTGTTCCTTTTCTATTTAATTCCAATGCAATGTCTATGTTTCATCGTCAATAAGAAGGTCCAAGGGATACATTAATCCTGAAGTGAAGCACGGAATCTATAACTAGTGTCACAGGAATGGACCAAAACATAGGCAGTAAGAAGAGTCAGTTATCTTGTACTTAAGTCGGCATTGTGCATTTTGTATATAATCCCGATGCAATTTCTGTGTTTCTTCGTCAATAAGAAGGTCAGAGGGATTCAGTAAGCCTGAAGTGATGAATCGGAATCTATAACTAGTGTCACAGGAATGGTCCAAAACATCGACAGTAAGAAGAGTCAGTTTTCTTGTACTGAAGTCGGCATTATGCCTTTTGTATTTAATTCCGATGCAATTTCTGTGTTTCATCGTCTATATGAAGGTCAGAGGGTTGCAGTAAACCTGAAGTGAAGCATCAGAATCTTTAACTACTGTCACAGGAATGGTTCAAAACAAACACAGTAAGAAGAGTCAGTTTTCTTGTACTTAAGTCGGCATTGTGCCTTTTCTATATAAGTCCGATGCAATTTCTGTGTTTGATCGTCAATAGGAAGGTCAGAGGGATACAATAAACCAGAAGTAAAAGCATCGGAATCTATAACGAGAATCACATGAATGGTTCAAAACACAGACAGGTGGAAGAGTCAGTTTTCTTGTACTTAAGTCGCCATTGTACCTTTTGTACTTAATTCCGGTGCAATTTCTGTATTTCATCGTCAATAAGAAGGTCAGAGGGATACAGTAAACCTGAAGTGAAGCATCGGAATCTATAACCAGTGTCACTGGAATGGTTCAAAACATAGACAGTAAGAAGAGTCAGTTATCTTGTACTTCAGTCGGCATTGTGCCTTTTGTATTTAATTCCGAAGCAATTTCTGTGTTTCATCGTCAATAAGAAGGTCAGAGGGATACAGTAAACAAGAAGTAAAAGCATCGGAATCTATAACGAGAATCACATGAATGGTTCAAAACACAGACAGTTAGAAGAGTCAGTTTTCTTGTACATATGTCGCCATTGGACCTTTTGTACTTAATTCCGGTGCAATTTCTGTAATTCATCGTCAATAAGAAGGTCGGAGGGATACAGTAAACCTGAAGTGAAGCATCGGAATCTATAACTAGTGTCACAGGAATGGTTCAAAACATTGACAGTAAGAAGAGTCAGTTTTCTTGTACTTAAATCGGCATTGTGCCTTTTGTATTTAATTCCGATGCAATTTCTGTGTTTCGTCGTCAATAAGGAGGTCAGAGGCATACAGTAAACCTGAAGTGAAGCATCGGAATCTATAACTAGTGTCACAGGAATGGTGCAAAACAAAGACAGTAAGAAGAGTCAGTTTTCTTGTACTTAAGTCGGCATTGTGCCTTTTGTATTTAATTCCGTTCAATTTCAGTGTCTCATCGTCAATAAGAAGGTCAGCGGGATACAGTAAAGCTGAAGTGAAGAATCGGAATCTATAACTAGGGTCACAGGAGTGGTTCAAATCATAGACAGTAAGAGGAGTCAGTTTTTATGTACTTAAATCGGCATTGGGCTTTTTGTATTTAATCCGATGCAACTTCTGTGTTTCATCATCAATAAGAAGGTCAGAGGAATACAGTAAACCTGAAGTGAAGCATCGAAATCTATAACTAGTGTCACAGGAATGGTTTGAAAACATAGACAGTAAGAAGAATCAGTTTTCTTGTACTTATGCCGGCATTGCGCCTTTTGTATTTAATTCCGATGCAATTTCTGTGATTCATCGTCAATAAGAAGGTCAGAGGGATACAGTAAACCTGAAGTGAAGCATCGGAATCTATAACTAGGGTCACAGGAATGGTTCAAATCATAGACAGTAAGAGGAGTCAGTTTTATTGTACTTAAATCGGCATTGTGCCTTTTGTATTTAATCCGATGCAATTTCTGTGTTTCATCGTCAATAAGAAGGTCAGAGGGATACAGTAAACCTGAAGTGAAGCATCGGAATCTATAACTAGTGTCACAGGAATGGTTTGAAAACATAGACAGTAAGAAGAGTCAGTTTTCTTGTACTTATGCCGGCATTGTGCCTTTTGTATTTAATTCCGATGCAATTTCTGTGATTCATCGTCAATAAGAAGGTCAGAGGGATACCGTATACCTCAAGTGAAGCATCGGAATCTGTAACTAGTGTCACAGGAATGGTTCAAAACATAGACAGCAAGAAGAGTCAGTTTTCTTGTACTTAAGTCGGCGTTGTGTCTTTTGTATTCAATTTCAATGCAATCTCTGTGTTTCATCGTCAATAAGAAGGTCAGAGGGATACAGTAAACCTGAAGTGAAGCATCGGAATCTATAACTAGTGTCACAGGAATGGTTCAAACATTGACAGTAAGATTAGTCAGTTTTCTTGTACTTAAGTCGGCAATGTGCCTTTTGTATTTAATTCCGATGCAATATCTGTGTTTCATCGTCAATAAGAAGGTCTGAGGGATACAGTAAACCTGAAGTGAAGCATCGGAATCTATAACTAGTGTCACAGGAATGGTTCAAAACATAGACAGTAAGAAGAGTCAGTTTTCTTGTACTTAAGTCGGCATTGTGTCTTTTGCATTTAATTCCGATGCAATTTCTGTGTTTCGTCGTCAATAAGAAGGTCAGAGGCATACAGTAAACGTGAAGTGAAGCATCGGAATCTATAACTAGTGTCACAGGAATGGTTCAAAACATAGACTGTGTGAAGAGTCAGTTTTCTTGTACTTAAGTCGGCATTGTGCCTTTTGTATTTAATTCCGATGCAATTTCTGTATTCATCGTCAATAAGGTCAGAGGGATACAGTGAACCTGAAGTGAAGCATCGGAATCTATAACTAGTGTCACAGGAATGGTTCAAAACATAGACAGTAAGAAGAGTCAGTTTTCTTGTACTTACGTCGGCATTGTGCCTTTTGCATTTAATTCCGATGCAATTTCTGTGTTTCATCGTCAATAAGAAGGTCAGAGGGATACAGTAAACCTGAAGTGAAGCAGCGGAATCTACAACTAGTGTCACAGGAATGGTTCACAACACAGACAGTAAGAAGAGTCAGTTTTCTTGTACTTAAGTCGCCATTGTTCCTTTTCTATTTAATTCCAATGCAATTTCTATGTTTCATCGTCAATAAGAAGGTCCAAGGGATACATTAATCCTGAAGTGAAGCACGGAATCTATAACTAGTGTCACAGGAATGGACCAAAACATAGGCAGTAAGAAGAGTCAGTTATCTTGTACTTAAGTCGGCATTGTGCATTTTGTATTTAATCCCGATGCAATTTCTGTGTTTCTTCGTCAATAAGAAGATCAGAGGGATACAGTAAACCAGAAGTAAAAGCATCGGAATCTATAACGAGAATCAGATGAATGGTTCAAAACACAGACAGTTAGAAGAGTCAGTTGTCTTGTACTTAAGTTGCCATTGTACCTTTTGTACTTAATTCCGGTGCAATTGCTGTAATTCATCGTCAATAAGAAGGTCAGAGGGATACAGTAAACCTGAAGTGAAGCATCGAAATCTGTAACTAGTGTCACAGGAATGGTTCAAAACATAGGCAGTAAGAAGAGTCAGTTTTCTTGTACTTAAGTCGGCATTGTGCCTTTTGTATTTAATTCTGATGCAATATCTGTGTTTCATCGTCAATAAGAAGATCAGATTGATACAGTAAACCTGAAGTGAAGCATTGGAATCTATAACTAGTGCTACAGGAATGGTTCAAAACATAGACAGTAAGAAGAGTCAGTTTTCTTGTACTGAAGTCGGCATTGTGCCTTTTATATTTAAATCCGATGCAATTTCTTTGTTTCAACGTCAATTGCAAGGTCAGAGGGATACAGTAAACCTGAAGTGAAGCATCGGAATCTATAACTAGTGTCACAGGAATGGTTCAGAACATAGACAGTAAGAAGAGTCAGTTATCTTGTACTTAAGTCGGCATTGTGCATTTTGTATTTAATTCCGAAGGAATTTCTGTGCTTCATCGTCAATAAGATGGTCAGAGGGATACAGTAAACCTGAAGTAAAGCATCGGAATCTATAACGAGAATCACATTGATGGTTCAAAACATAGACTGTAAGAAGAGTCAGTTATCTTGTACTTAAGTCGGCATTGTGCCTTTTGTACTTAATTCCGAAGCAATATCTGTGTATCATCGTCAATAAGAAGGTCAGTGGGATACAGTAAACCTGAAGTAAAGCATCGGAATCTATAACTAGTGTCACAGGAATGGTTCAAAACATAGACAGTAAGAAGAGTCAGTTTTCTTGAACTTAAGTTGGCATTGTACCTTTTGTATTTACTTCCGATGCAATTTCTGTGTTTCATCGTCAATAAGAAGGTCAGAGGCATACAGTAAACCTGAAGTGAAGCATCGGAATCTATAACTAGTGTCACAGGAATGGTACAAACCATAGACAGTAAAAAGAGTCAGTTTTCTTGTACTTAAGTCGGCATTGTGCCTTTTGTATTTAATTGCGATGCAATTTCTGTGTTTCATCGTCAATACGAAGGTCAGAGGGATACAGTAAACCTGAAGTGAAGCATCGGAATCTATAACTAGTGTCACAGGAATGGTTCAAATCATAGTCAGTAAGAAGAGTCAGTTTTCTAGTATTTAAGTCGGCATTGTGCCTTTCGTATTTAATCCGTTGCATTTTCTGTGTTTCATCGTCAATAAGAAGGTCAGAGGGATACAGTAAACCTGAAGTGGAGCATCGGAATCTATAACTAGTGTCACAGGAATGGTTCAGAACATAGACAGTAAGAAGAGTCAGTTTTCTTGTACTTAAGTCGGCATTGTGCCTTTTGTATTTAATTCCGATGCAATTTCTGTGTTTCATCATCAATAAGAAGGTCAGAGGGATACAGTGAACCTGAAGTGAAGCATCGGAATCTATAACTAGTGTCACAGGAATGGTCCAAAACATAGACAGTAAGAAGAGTCAGTTTTCTTGTACTCAAGTCGGGATTGTGCCTTTTGTATTTAATTCCGATGCAATTTCTGTGTTTCATCGTCAATAACGAGGTCAGAGGGATACAGTAAACCTGAAGTGAAGCATCGGAATCCATAACTAGTGTCACAGGAATGGTTCAAAACATAGACAGTAAGAAGAGTCAGTTTTCTTGTACTTAAGTCAGCATTGTACGTTTTGTATTTAATTCCGATGCAATATCTGTGTTTCTTCGTCAATGAGAAGGTCAGAGGGATACAGAAAAACCTGAAGTGAAGCATCGGAATCAGTAACTAGTCTCACAGGAATGGTTCAAAACATAGTCAGTAAGAAGAGTCAGTTTTCTTGAACTTAAGTCGGCATTGTGCCTTTTGTATTTAATTCCGATGCAATTTCTGTGTTTCGTCGTCAATAAGAAGGTCAGAGGCATACAGTAAACCTGAAGTGAAGCATCGGAATCTATAACTAGTGTCACAGGAATGGTACAAAACGTAGACAGTAAGAAGAGTCAGTTTTCTTGTACTTCAGTCGGCATTGTGCCTTTTGTATTTAATTCCGACGCAATTTCCGTAATTCGTCGTCAATTAGAGGGTCAGAGGGATACAGTAAACCTGAAGTGAAGCATCGGAATCTATAACTAGTTTCACCGGAATGGTACAAAACATAGACAGTAAAAAGAGTCAGTTTTCTTGTACTTAAGTCGCATTGTAAAATTTCTATTTAATTCCGATTTAATTTCTGTGTTTCATCGTCAATAAGAAGGTCAGAGAGATACAGTAAACCTGAAGTGAAGCATCGGGATCTATAACTAGTGTCACAGGAATGGTTCAAAACATAGACAGTAAGAAGAGTCAGTTTTCTTGTACTTAAGTCAGCATTGTACGTTTTGTATTTAATTCCGATGCAATATCTGTGTTTCTTCGTCAATGAGAAGGTCAGAGGGATACAGAAAAACCTGAAGTGAAGCATCGGAATCAGTAACTAGTCTCACAGGAATGGTTCAAAACATAGTCAGTAAGAAGAGTCAGTTTTCTTGTACTTAAGTCGGCATTGTACCTTTTGTATTTTATTCCGATGCAATTTCTGTGTTTCGTCGTCAATAAGAAGGTCAGAGGCATACAGTAAACCTGAAGTGAAGCATCGGAATCTATAACTAGTGTCACAGGAATGGTACAAAACGTAGACAGTAAGAAGAGTCCGTTTTCTTGTACTTCAGTCGGCATTGTGCCTTTTGTATTTAATTGCGATGCAATTTCAGTGTTTCATCGTCAATAAGAAGGTCAGAGGGATACAGTGAACCTGAAGTGAAGCATCGGAATCTATAACTAGTGTCACAGGAATGGTTCAAAACATAGACAGTAAGAAGAGTCTGTTATCTTGTACTTAATTCGGCTTTGTTCCTTTTGTATTTAATTCCGATGCAATTCCTGTGTTTCATCGTCAATAGGGAGGTCAGAGGGATACAGTAAACCTGAAGTAAAGCATCGGAATCTATAATTAGTGTCACAGGAATGGTTCAAAGCATAGTCAGTAAGAAGAGCCAGTTTTCTTGTACTTAAGTCGGCATTGTATCTTTTGTATTTAATTCCGATGCAATTTCTGTGTTTCTTCGTCAATAAGAAGGTCAGAAGGATACAGTAAACCTGAAGTGAAGCATCGGAATCTATAACTAGTGTCACAGGAATGGTTCAAAACATAGATAGTAAGAAGGGTCAGTTTTCTTGTACTTAAGTCGGCATTGTGCCGTTTGTATTTAATTCCGATGCAATTTCTGTGTTTCATCGTCAATAAGAAGGTCAGAGGGATACAGTAAACCTGAAGTGAAGCATCGGAAACTATAACTAGTGTCACACGAAGGGATCAAAACGTAGACAGTAAAAAGAGTGAGTTTTCTTGTACTTAAGTCGGCATTGTACCTTTTCTATTTAATTCCGATGTAATTTCTGTGTTTCATCGTCAATAAGAAGGTCAGAGGGATACAGTAAACCTGAAGTGAAGCATCGGAATCTATAACTAGTGTCACAAGAATGGTTCAAAACATAGGCAGTAAGAAGAGTCAGTTTTCTTGTACTTAAGTCAGCATTGTACGTTTTGTATTTAATTCCGATGCAATTTCTGTGTTTCTTCGTCAATGAGAAGGTCAGAGGGATACAGAAAAACCTGAACTGACGCATCGGAATCAGTAACTAGTCTCACAGGAGTGGTTCAAAACATAGTCAGTAAGAAGAGTCAGTTTTCTTGTACTTACGTCGGCCTTGTGCTTTTTGTATTTAATTCCGATGCAATTCCTGTGTTTCATCGTCAATAGGAAGGTCGGAGGGATACAGTAAACCCTTAAGTAAAGCATCGGAATCTATAACTAGTGTCACAGGAATGGTTCAAAGCATAGTCAGTAAGAAGAGCCAGTTTTCTTGTACTTTAGTCGGCATTGTATCATTTGTATTTAGTTCCGATGCAATTTCGGTGTTTTATCGTCAATAAGAAGGTCAGAAGGATACAGTAAACCTGAAGTGAAACATCGGAATCTATTACTAGTGTCACAGGAATGGATCAAATCATAGACAGTAAGAAGATTCAGTTATCTTGTACTTAAGTCAGCATTGTGCCTGTTGTATTTAATTCCGATGCAATTTCTGTGTTTCATCGTCAATTAGAAGGTGAGAGGGATACAGTAAACCTGAAGTAAAAGCATCGGAATCTATAACGAGAATCACATGAATGGTTCAAAACACAGACAGTTAGAAGAGTCAGTTTTCTTGTACTTAAGTCGGCATTGTGCCTTTTGTATTTAATTCCGTGCAGTTTCAGTGTCTCATCGTCAATAAGAAGGTCAGAGGGATACAGTAAACCTGAAGTGAAGCATCGGAATCTATAACTAGAGTCACAGGAATGGTTTAAACATAGACAGTAAGAAGAGTCAGTTTTCTTGTACTTAAATCGGCATTGTGTCTTTTGTATTTAATCCGATGCAATTTCTGTGTTTCATCGTCAATAAGAAGGTCAGAGGGATACAGTAAACCTGAAGTGTAGCATCGGAATCTATAACTAGTGTCACAGGAATGGTTCAAAACATAGACAGTAAGATTAGTCAGTTATCTTGTACTTAAGTCGGCATTGTGCCTTTTGTATGAAATTCCGATGCAATATCTGTGTTTCATCGTCAATAAGAAGGTGAGAGGGATACAGTAAACCTGAAGTGAAGCAACGGAATCTATAACTAGTGTCACAGGAATGGTTCAAAACATAGACAGTAAGAAGAGTCAGTTTTCTTGTACTTAAGTCGGCATTGTGCCTTTTGCATTTAATTCCGATGCAATTTCTGTGTTTCGTCGTCAATAAGAGGGTCAGAGGCATACAGTAAACCTGAAGTGAAGCGTCGGAAACTATAACTAGTGTCACAGGAATGGTTCAAACATAGACTGTGTGAAGAGTCAGTTTTCTTGTACTTAAGTCGGCATTATGCCTTTTGTATTTAATTCCGATGCAATTTCTGTGATTCATCGTCAATAAGAAGGTCAGAGGGATACCGTATACCTGAAGTGAAGCATCGGAATCTATAACTAGTGTCACAGGAATGGTTCAAAACATAGACAGTAAGAAGAGTCAGTTTTCTTGTACTTAAGTCGGCGTTGTGTCTTTTGTATTTAATTCCGATGCAATTTCTGTGTTTCATCGTCAATAAGAAGGTCAGAGGGATACAGTAAACCTGAAGTGAAGCATCGGAATCTATAACTAGTGTCACAGGAATGGTTCAAAACATAGACAGTAAGAAGAGTCAGTTTTCTTGTACTTAAGTCGGCATTGTGCCTTTTGCATTTAATTCCGATGCAATTTCTGTGTTTCGTCGTCAATACGAAAGTCAGAGGCATACAGTAAACCTTAAGTGAAGCAGCGGAATCTATAACTAGTCTCACAGGAATGGTTCAAAACACAGACAGTAAGAAGAGTCAGTTTTCTTGTACTTAAGTCGGCATTGTTCCTTTTCTATTTAATTCCAATGCAATTTCTGTGTTTCATCGTCAATAAGAAGGTCCAAGGGATACATTAATCCTGAAGTGAAGCACGGAATCTATAACTAGTGTCACATTAATGGACCAAAACATAGACAGTAAGAAGAGTCAGTTATCTTGTACTTAAGTCGGCATTGTGCCTTTTGTATTTTATTCCGATGCAATTTCTGTGTTTCATCGTCAATAAGAAGGTCAGAGGGATACAGAAAACCTGAAGTGTAGCATCTGAATCTATAACTAGTGTCACAGGAATGGTTCAAAACATAGACAGTAAGATTAGTCAGTTTTCTTGTACTTAAGTCGGCATTGTGCCTTTTGTATTTAATTCCGATGCAATATCTGTGTTTCATCGTCAATAAGAAGGTGAGAGGGATACAGTAAACCTGAAGTGAAGCATCGGAATCTATAACTAGTGTCACAGGAATGGTTCAAAACATAGACAGTAAGAAGAGTCAGTTTTCTTGTACTTAAGTCGGCATTGTGCCTTTTGCATTTAATTCCGATGCAATTTCTGTGTTTCGTCGTCAATACGAAAGTCAGAGGCATACAGTAAACCTTAAGTGAAGCATCAGAAACTATAACTAGTGTCACAGGAATGGTTCAAAACATAGACTGGGTGAAGAGTCAGTTTTCTTGTACTTAAGTCGGCATTGTGCCTTTTGTATTTAATTCCGATGCAATTTCTGTGTTTCATCGTCAATAAGGTCAGAGGAATACAGAAAACCTGAAGTGAAGCATCGGAATCTATAACTAGTGTCACAGGAATGGTTCAAAACATAGACAGTAAGAAGAGTCAGTTTTCTTGTACTTACGTCGGCATTGTGCCTTTTGCATTTAATTCCGATGCAATTTCTGTGTTTCATCGTCAATAAGAACGTCAGAGGGATACAGTAAACCTGAAGTGAAGCAGCGGAATCTATAACTAGTGTCACAGGAATAGTTCAAAACACAGACAGTAAGAAGAGTCAGTTTTCTTGTACTTATGTCGGCATTGTTCCTTTTCTATTTAATTCCAATGCAATTTCTGTGTTTCATCGTCAATAAGAAGGTCCAGGGATACATTAATCCTGAAGTTAAGCACGGAATCTATAACTAGTGACACATTAATGGACCAAAACATAGACAGTAAGAAGAGTCAGTTATCTTGTACTTATGTCGGCATTGTGCATTTTCTATTTAATTCCGATGCGATTTCTGTGTTTCTTCGTCAATAAGAAGGACAGAGGGATTCAGTAAACCTGAAGTGAAGAATCGGAATCTATAACTAGTGTCACAGGAATGGTTCAAAACATCGACAGTAAGAAGAGTCAGTTATCTTGTACTGAAGTCGGCATTGTGCCTTTTGTATTTAATTCCGATGCAATTTTTGTGTTTCATCGTCTATATGAAGGTCAGAGGGTTACAGTAAACATGAAGTGAAGCATCGGAATCTTTAACTACTGTCACAGGAATGGTTTAAAACAAAGACAGTAGGAAGAGTCAGTTTTCTTGTACTTAAGTCGGCATTGTGCCCTTTGTATTTAATTCCAATGCAATTACTGTGTTTCATCGTCAATATGGAGGTCAGCGGAATACAGTAAACCTGAAGTGAAGTATCGGAATCTATAACTAGTGTCACCGGCATGGTTCTAAACAAAGACAGTAAAATGAGTCAGCTTTCTTGTACTTACCGGCATTGTGCCTTTTCTATTTTATTCCGAAGCAATTTCTGTGTTTCATCGTCAATACGAGGGTCAGAAGGATACAGTAAACCTGAAGTGAAGCATCGGAATCTATAACTAGTGTCACAAAAATGGATCAAATCATAGACAGTAAGAAGATTCAGTTATCTTGTACTTAAGTCAGCATTGTGCCTGTTGTATTTAATTCCGATGCAATTTCTGTGTTTCATCGTCAATTAGAAGGTGAGAGGGATACAGTAAACCTGAAGTAAAAGCATCGGAATCTATAACGAGAATCACATGAATGGTTCAAAACACAGACAGTTAGAAGAGTCAGTTTTCTTGTACTTAAGTCGGCATTGTGCCTTTTGTATTTATTTCCGTGCAGTTTCAGTGTCTCATCGTCAATAAGAAGGTCAGAGGGATACAGTAAACCTGAAGTGAAGCATCGGAATCTATAACTAGAGTCACAGGAATGGTTTAAACATAGACAGTAAGAAGAGTCAGTTTTCTTGTACTTCAATCGACATTGTGTCTTTTGTATTTAATCCGATGCAATTTCTGTGTTTCATCGTCAATAAGAAGGTCAGAGGGATACAGTAAACCTGAAGTGTAGCATCGGAATCTATAACTAGTGTCACAGGAATGGTTCAAAACATAGACAGTAAGATTAGTCAGTTATCTTGTACTTAAGTCGGCATTGTGCCTTTTGTATGAAATTCCGATGCAATATCTGTGTTTCATCGTCAATAAGAAGGTGAGAGGGATACAGTAAACCTGAAGTGAAGCAACGGAATCTATAACTAGTGTCACAGGAATGGTTCAAAACATAGACAGTAAGAAGAGTCAGTTTTCTTGTACTTAAGTCGGCATTGTGCCTTTTGCATTTAATTCCGATGCAATTTCTGTGTTTCGTCGTCAATAAGAAGGTCAGAGGCATACAGTAAACCTGAAGTGAAGCGTCGGAAACTATAACTAGTGTCACAGGAATGGTTCAAACATAGACTGTGTGAAGAGTCAGTTTTCTTGTACTTAAGTCGGCATTATGCCTTTTGTATTTAATTCCGATGCAATTTCTGTGATTCATCGTCAATAAGAAGGTCAGAGGGATACCGTATACCTGAAGTGAAGCATCGGAATCTATAACTAGTGTCACAGGAATGGTTCAAAACATAGACAGTAAGAAGAGTCAGTTTTCTTGTACTTAAGTCGGCGTTGTGTCTTTTGTATTTAATTCCGATGCAATTTCTGTGTTTCATCGTCAATAAGAAGGTCAGAGGGATACAGTAAACCTGAAGTGAAGCATCGGAATCTGTAACTAGTGTCACAGGAATGGTTCAAAACATAGACAGTAAGAAGAGTCAGATTTCTTGTACTTAAGTCGGCATTGTGCCTTTTGGATTTAATTCCGATGCAATATCTGTGTTTGATCGTCACTAAGAAGGTCAGAGGGATACAGTAAACCTGAAGTTAAGCATCGGAATCTATAACTAGTGTCACAGGAATGGTTCAAAACATAGACAGTAAGGAGAGTCAGTTTTCTTGTACTTAAGTCGGCGTTGTGCCTTTTGTATTTGATTCCGATGCAATTTCTGTGTTACATCGTCAATACGAAGGTCAGAGGGATACAGTAAACCTGAAGTGAAGCAGCGGAATCTATAACTAGTCTCACAGGAATGGTTCAAAACACAGACAGTAAGAAGAGTCAGTTTTCTTGTACTTAAGTCGGCATTGTTCCTTTTCTATTTAATTCCAATGCAATTTCTGTGTTTCATCGTCAATAAGAAGGTCCAAGGGATACATTAATCCTGAAGTGAAGCACGGAATCTATAACTAGTGTCACATTAATGGACCAAAACATAGACAGTAAGAAGAGTCAGTTATCTTGTACTTAAGTCGGCATTGTGCCTTTTGTATTTTATTCCGATGCAATTTCTGTGTTTCATCGTCAATAAGAAGGTCAGAGGGATACAGAAAACCTGAAGTGTAGCATCTGAATCTATAACTAGTGTCACAGGAATGGTTCAAAACATAGACAGTAAGATTAGTCAGTTTTCTTGTACTTAAGTCGGCATTGTGCCTTTTGTATTTAATTCCGATGCAATATCTGTGTTTCATCGTCAATAAGAAGGTGAGAGGGATACAGTAAACCTGAAGTGAAGCATCGGAATCTATAACTAGTGTCACAGGAATGGTTCAAAACATAGACAGTAAGAAGAGTCAGTTTTCTTGTACTTAAGTCGGCATTGTGCCTTTTGCATTTAATTCCGATGCAATTTCTGTGTTTCGTCGTCAATACGAAAGTCAGAGGCATACAGTAAACCTTAAGTGAAGCATCAGAAACTATAACTAGTGTCACAGGAATGGTTCAAAACATAGACTGGGTGAAGAGTCAGTTTTCTTGTACTTAAGTCGGCATTGTGCCTTTTGTATTTAATTCCGATGCAATTTCTGTGTTTCATCGTCAATAAGGTCAGAGGAATACAGAAAACCTGAAGTGAAGCATCGGAATCTATAACTAGTGTCACAGGAATGGTTCAAAACATAGACAGTAAGAAGAGTCAGTTTTCTTGTACTTACGTCGGCATTGTGCCTTTTGCATTTAATTCCGATGCAATTTCTGTGTTTCATCGTCAATAAGAACGTCAGAGGGATACAGTAAACCTGAAGTGAAGCAGCGGAATCTATAACTAGTGTCACAGGAATAGTTCAAAACACAGACAGTAAGAAGAGTCAGTTTTCTTGTACTTAAGTCGGCATTGTTCCTTTTCTATTTAATTCCAATGCAATTTCTGTGTTTCATCGTCAATAAGAAGGTCCAGGGATACATTAATCCTGAAGTTAAGCACGGAATCTATAACTAGTGACACATTAATGGACCAAAACATAGACAGTAAGAAGAGTCAGTTATCTTGTACTTATGTCGGCATTGTGCATTTTCTATTTAATTCCGATGCGATTTCTGTGTTTCTTCGTCAATAAGAAGGACAGAGGGATTCAGTAAACCTGAAGTGAAGAATCGGAATCTATAACTAGTGTCACAGGAATGGTTCAAAACATCGACAGTAAGAAGAGTCAGTTATCTTGTACTGAAGTCGGCATTGTGCCTTTTGTATTTAATTCCGATGCAATTTTTGTGTTTCATCGTCTATATGAAGGTCAGAGGGTTACAGTAAACATGAAGTGAAGCATCGGAATCTTTAACTACTGTCACAGGAATGGTTTAAAACAAAGACAGTAGGAAGAGTCAGTTTTCTTGTACTTAAGTCGGCATTGTGCCCTTTGTATTTAATTCCAATGCAATTACTGTGTTTCATCGTCAATATGGAGGTCAGCGGAATACAGTAAACCTGAAGTGAAGTATCGGAATCTATAACTAGTGTCACCGGCATGGTTCTAAACAAAGACAGTAAAATGAGTCAGCTTTCTTGTACTTACCGGCATTGTGCCTTTTCTATTTTATTCCGAAGCAATTTCTGTGTTTCATCGTCAATACGAGGGTCAGAAGGATACAGTAAACCTGAAGTGAAGCATCGGAATCTATAACTAGTGTCACAAAAATGGATCAAATCATAGACAGTAAGAAGATTCAGTTATCTTGTACTTAAGTCAGCATTGTGCCTGTTGTATTTAATTCCGATGCAATTTCTGTGTTTCATCGTCAATTAGAAGGTGAGAGGGATACAGTAAACCTGAAGTAAAAGCATCGGAATCTATAACGAGAATCACATGAATGGTTCAAAACACAGACAGTTAGAAGAGTCAGTTTTCTTGTACTTAAGTCGGCATTGTGCCTTTTGTATTTATTTCCGTGCAGTTTCAGTGTCTCATCGTCAATAAGAAGGTCAGAGGGATACAGTAAACCTGAAGTGAAGCATCGGAATCTATAACTAGAGTCACAGGAATGGTTTAAACATAGACAGTAAGAAGAGTCAGTTTTCTTGTACTTCAATCGACATTGTGTCTTTTGTATTTAATCCGATGCAATTTCTGTGTTTCATCGTCAATAAGAAGGTCAGAGGGATACAGAAAACCTGAAGTGTAGCATCGGAATCTATAACTAGTGTCACAGGAATGGTTCAAATCATAGACAGTAAGATTAGTCAGTTATCTTGTACTTAAGTCTTCATTGTGCCTTTTGTATGTAATTCCGATGCAATATCTGTGTTTCATCGTCAATAAGAAGGTGAGAGGGATACAGTAAACCTGAAGTGAAGCAACGGAATCTATAACTTGTGTCACAAGAATGGTTCAAAACATAGACAGTAAGAAGAGTCAGTTTTCTTGTACTTAAGTCGGCATTGTGACTTTTGCATTTAATTCCGATGCAATTTCTGTGTTTCATCGTCAATAAGAAGGTCAGAGGCATACAGTAAACCTGAAGTGAAGCGTCGGAAACTATAACTAGTGTCACAGGAATGGCTCAAACATAGACTGTGTGAAGAGTCAGTTTTCTTGTACTTAAGTCGGCATTATGCCTTTTGTATTTAATTCCGATGCAATTTCTGTGATTCATCGTCAATAAGAAGGTCAGAGGGATACCGTATACCTGAAGTGAAGCATCGGAATCTATAACTAGTGTCACAGGAATGGTTCAAAACATAGACAGTAAGAAGAGTCAGTTTTCTTGTACTTAAGTCGGCGTTGTGTCTTTTGTATTTAATTCCGATGCAATTTCTGTGTTTCATCGTCAATAAGAAGGTCAGAGGGATACAGTAAACCTGAAGTGAAGCATCGGAATCTGTAACTAGTGTCACAGGAATGGTTCAAAACATAGACAGTAAGAAGAGTCAGATTTCTTGTACTTAAGTCGGCATTGTGCCTTTTGGATTTAATTCCGATGCAATATCTGTGTTTCATCGTCACTAAGAAGGTCAGAGGGATACAGTAAACCTGAAGTTAAGCATCGGAATCTATAACTAGTGTCACAGGAATGGTTCAAAACATAGACAGTAAGGAGAGTCAGTTTTCTTGTACTTAAGTCGGCGTTGTGCCTTTTGTATTTGATTCCGATGCAATTTCTGTGTTACATCGTCAATACGAAGGTCAGAGGGATACAGTAAACCTGAAGTGAAGCAGCGGAATCTATAACTAGTCTCACAGGAATGGTTCAAAACACAGACAGTAAGAGGAGTCAGTTTTCTTGTACTTAAGTCGGCATTGTTCCTTTTCTATTTAATTCCAATGCAATTTCTGTGTTTCATCGTCAATAAGAAGGTCCAAGGGATACATTAATCCTGAAGTGAAGCACGGAATCTATAACTAGTGTCACATTAATGGACCAAAACATAGACAGTAAGAAGAGTCAGTTATCTTGTACTTAAGTCGGCATTGTGCCTTTTGTATTTAATTCCGATGCAATTTCTGTGTTTCATCGTCAATAAGAAGGTCAGAGGGATACAGAAAACCTGAAGTGTAGCATCTGAATCTATAACTAGTGTCACAGGAATGGTTCAAAACATAGACAGTAAGATTAGTCAGTTTTCTTGTACTTAAGTCGGCATTGTGCCTTTTGTATTTAATTCCGATGCAATATCTGTGTTTCATCGTCAATAAGAAGGCGAGAGGGATACAGTAAACCTGAAGTGAAGCATCGGAATCTATAACTAGTGTCACAGGAATGGTTCAAAACATAGACAGTAAGAAGAGTCAGTTTTCTTGTACTTAAGTCGGCATTGTGCCTTTTGCATTTAATTCCGACGCAATTTCTGTGTTTCGTCGTCAATACGAAAGTCAGAGGCATACAGTAAACCTTAAGTGAAGCATCAGAAACTATAACTAGTGTCACAGGAATGGTTCAAAACATAGACTGTGTGAAGAGTCAGTTTTCTTGTACTTAAGTCGGCATTGTGCCTTTTGTATTTAATTCCGATGCAATTTCTGTGTTTCATCGTCAATAAGGTCAGAGGAATACAGAAAACCTGAAGTGAAGCATCGGAATCTATAACTAGTGTCACAGGAATGGTTCAAAACATAGACAGTAAGAAGAGTCTGTTTTCTTGTACTTACGTCGGCATTGTGCCTTTTGCATTTAATTCCGATGCAATTTCTGTGTTTCATCGTCAATAAGAACGTCAGAGGGATACAGTAAACCTGAAGTGAAGCAGCGGAATCTATAACTAGTGTCACAGGAATGGTTCAAAACACAGACAGTAAGAAGAGTCAGTTTTCTTGTACTTAAGTCGGCATTGTTCCTTTTCTATTTAATTCCAATGCAATTTCTGTGTTTCATCGTCAATAAGAAGGTCCAGGGATACATTAATCCTGAAGTTAAGCACGGAATCTATAACTAGTGTCACATTAATGGACCAAAACATAGACAGTAAGAAGAGTCAGTTATCTTGTACTTATGTCGGCAGTGTGCATTTTCTATTTAATTCCGATGCGATTTCTGTGTTTCTTCCTCAATAAGAAGGACAGAGGGATTCAGTAAACCTGAAGTGAAGAATCGGAATCTATAACTAGTGTCACAGGAATGGTTCAAAACATCGACAGTAAGAAGAGTCAGTTATCTTGTACTGAAGTCGGCATTGTGCCTTTTGTATTTAATTCCGATGCAATTTTTGTGTTTCATCGTCTATATGAAGGTCAGAGGGTTACAGTAAACATGAAGTGAAGCATCGGAATCTTTAACTACTGTCACAGGAATGGTTTAAAACAAAGACAGTAAGAAGAGTCAGTTTTCTTGTACTTAAGTCGGCATTGTGCCCTTTGTATTTAATTCCAATGCAATTACTGTGTTTCATCGTCAATATGGAGGTCAGCGGAATACAGTAAACCTGAAGTGAAGCATCGGAATCTATAACTAGTGTCACCGGCATGGTTCTAAACAAAGACAGTAAAATGAGTCAGCTTTCTTGTACTTACCGGCATTGTGCCTTTTCTATTTTATTCCGAAGCAATTTCTGTGTTTCATCGTCAATACGAGGGTCAGAAGGATACAGTAAACCTTAAGTGAAGCATCAGAAACTATAACTAGTGTCACAGGAATGGTTCAAAACATAGACTGTGTGAAGAGTCAGTTTTCTTGTACTTAAGTCGGCATTGTGCCTTTTGTATTTAATTCCGATGCAATTTCTGTGTTTCATCGTCAATAAGGTCAGAGGAATACAGAAAACCTGAAGTGAAGCATCGGAATCTATAACTAGTGTCACAGGAATGGTTCAAAACATAGACAGTAAGATTAGTCAGTTATCTTGTACTTAAGTCGGCATTGTGCCTTTTGTATGAAATTCCGATGCAATATCTGTGTTTCATCGTCAATAAGAAGGTGAGAGGGATACAGTAAACCTGAAGTGAAGCAACGGAATCTATAACTAGTGTCACAGGAATGGTTCAAAACATAGACAGTAAGAAGAGTCAGTTTTCTTGTACTTAAGTCGGCATTGTGCCTTTTGCATTTAATTCCGATGCAATTTCTGTGTTTCGTCGTCAATAAGAAGGTCAGAGGCATACAGTAAACCTGAAGTGAAGCGTCGGAAACTATAACTAGTGTCACAGGAATGGTTCAAACATAGACTGTGTGAAGAGTCAGTTTTCTTGTACTTAAGTCGGCATTATGCCTTTTGTATTTAATTCCGATGCAATTTCTGTGATTCATCGTCAATAAGAAGGTCAGAGGGATACCGTATACCTGAAGTGAAGCATCGGAATCTATAACTAGTGTCACAGGAATGGTTCAAAACATAGACAGTAAGAAGAGTCAGTTATCTTGTACTTATGTCGGCATTGTGCATTTTCTATTTAATTCCGATGCGATTTCTGTGTTTCTTCGTCAATAAGAAGGACAGAGGGATTCAGTAAACCTGAAGTGAAGAATCGGAATCTATAACTAGTGTCACAGGAATGGTTCAAAACATCGACAGTAAGAAGAGTCAGTTATCTTGTACTGAAGTCGGCATTGTGCCTTTTGTATTTAATTCCGATGCAATTTTTGTGTTTCATCGTCTATATGAAGGTCAGAGGGTTACAGTAAACATGAAGTGAAGCATCGGAATCTTTAACTACTGTCACAGGAATGGTTTAAAACAAAGACAGTAGGAAGAGTCAGTTTTCTTGTACTTAAGTCGGCATTGTGCCCTTTGTATTTAATTCCAATGCAATTACTGTGTTTCATCGTCAATATGGAGGTCAGCGGAATACAGTAAACCTGAAGTGAAGTATCGGAATCTATAACTAGTGTCACCGGCATGGTTCTAAACAAAGACAGTAAAATGAGTCAGCTTTCTTGTACTTACCGGCATTGTGCCTTTTCTATTTTATTCCGAAGCAATTTCTGTGTTTCATCGTCAATACGAGGGTCAGAAGGATACAGTAAACCTGAAGTGAAGCATCGGAATCTATAACTAGTGTCACAGGAATGGATCAAATCATAGACAGTAAGAAGATTCAGTTATCTTGTACTTAAGTCAGCATTGTGCCTGTTGTATTTAATTCCGATGCAATTTCTGTGTTTCATCGTCAATTAGAAGGTGAGAGGGATACAGTAAACCTGAAGTAAAAGCATCGGAATCTATAACGAGAATCACATGAATGGTTCAAAACACAGACAGTTAGAAGAGTCAGTTTTCTTGTACTTAAGTCGGCATTGTGCCTTTTGTATTTATTTCCGTGCAGTTTCAGTGTCTCATCGTCAATAAGAAGGTCAGAGGGATACAGTAAACCTGAAGTGAAGCATCGGAATCTATAACTAGAGTCACAGGAATGGTTTAAACATAGACAGTAAGAAGAGTCAGTTTTCTTGTACTTCAATCGACATTGTGTCTTTTGTATTTAATCCGATGCAATTTCTGTGTTTCATCGTCAATAAGAAGGTCAGAGGGATACAGAAAACCTGAAGTGTAGCATCGGAATCTATAACTAGTGTCACAGGAATGGTTCAAAGCATAGACAGTAAGATTAGTCAGTTATCTTGTACTTAAGTCGGCATTGTGCCTTTTGTATGTAATTCCGATGCAATATCTGTGTTTCATCGTCAATAAGAAGGTGAGAGGGATACAGTAAACCTGAAGTGAAGCAACGGAATCTATAACTAGTGTCACAAGAATGGTTCAAAACATAGACAGTAAGAAGAGTCAGTTTTCTTGTACTTAAGTCGGCATTGTGCCTTTTGCATTTAATTCCGATGCAATTTCTGTGTTTCATCGTCAATAAGAAGGTCAGAGGCATACAGTAAACCTGAAGTGAAGCGTCGGAAACTATAACTAGTGTCACAGGAATGGCTCAAACATAGACTGTGTGAAGAGTCAGTTTTCTTGTACTTAAGTCGGCATTATGCCTTTTGTATTTAATTCCGATGCAATTTCTGTGATTCATCGTCAATAAGAAGGTCAGAGGGATACCGTATACCTGAAGTGAAGCATCGGAATCTATAACTAGTGTCACAGGAATGGTTCAAAACATAGACAGTAAGAAGAGTCAGTTTTCTTGTACTTAAGTCGGCGTTGTGTCTATTGTATTTAATTCCGATGCAATTTCTGTGTTTCATCGTCAATAAGAAGGTCAGAGGGATACAGTAAACCTGAAGTGAAGCATCGGAATCTGTAACTAGTGTCACAGGAATGGTTCAAAACATAGACAGTAAGAAGAGTCAGATTTCTTGTACTTAAGTCGGCATTGTGCCTTTTGGATTTAATTCCGATGCAATATCTGTGTTTCATCGTCACTAAGAAGGTCAGAGGGATACAGTAAACCTGAAGTTAAGCATCGGAATCTATAACTAGTGTCACAGGAATGGTTCAAAACATAGACAGTAAGGAGAGTCAGTTTTCTTGTACTTAAGTCGGCGTTGTGCCTTTTGTATTTGATTCCGATGCAATTTCTGTGTTACATCGTCAATACGAAGGTCAGAGGGATACAGTAAACCTGAAGTGAAGCAGCGGAATCTATAACTAGTCTCACAGGAATGGTTCAAAACACAGACAGTAAGAGGAGTCAGTTTTCTTGTACTTAAGTCGGCATTGTTCCTTTTCTATTTAATTCCAATGCAATTTCTGTGTTTCATCGTCAATAAGAAGGTCCAAGGGATACATTAATCCTGAAGTGAAGCACGGAATCTATAACTAGTGTCACATTAATGGACCAAAACATAGACAGTAAGAAGAGTCAGTTATCTTGTACTTAAGACGGCATTGTGCCTTTTGTATTTAATTCCGATGCAATTTCTGTGTTTCATCGTCAATAAGAAGGTCAGAGGGATACAGAAAACCTGAAGTGTAGCATCTGAATCTATAACTAGTGTCACAGGAATGGTTCAAAACATAGACAGTAAGATTAGTCAGTTTTCTTGTACTTAAGTCGGCATTGTGCCTTTTGTATTTAATTCCGATGCAATATCTGTGTTTCATCGTCAATAAGAAGGTGAGAGGGATACAGTAAACCTGAAGTGAAGCATCGGAATCTATAACTAGTGTCACAGGAATGGTTCAAAACATAGACAGTAAGAAGAGTCAGTTTTCTTGTACTTAAGTCGGCATTGTGCCTTTTGCATTTAATTCCGATGCAATTTCTGTGTTTCGTCGTCAATACGAAAGTCAGAGGCATACAGTAAACCTTAAGTGAAGCATCAGAAACTATAACTAGTGTCACAGGAATGGTTCAAAACATAGACTGTGTGAAGAGTCAGTTTTCTTGTACTTAAGTCGGCATTGTGCCTTTTGTATTTAATTCCGATGCAATTTCTGTGTTTCATCGTCAATAAGGTCAGAGGAATACAGAAAACCTGAAGTGAAGCATCGGAATCTATAACTAGTGTCACAGGAATGGTTCAAAACATAGACAGTAAGAAGAGTCTGTTTTCTTGTACTTACGTCGGCATTGTGCCTTTTGCATTTAATTCCGATGCAATTTCTGTGTTTCATCGTCAATAAGAACGTCAGAGGGATACAGTAAACCTGAAGTGAAGCAGCGGAATCTATAACTAGTGTCACAGGAATGGTTCAAAACACAGACAGTAAGAAGAGTCAGTTTTCTTGTACTTAAGTCGGCATTGTTCCCTTTCTATTTAATTCCAATGCAATTTCTGTGTTTCATCGTCAATAAGAAGGTCCAGGGATACATTAATCCTGAAGTTAAGCACGGAATCTATAACTAGTGTCACATTAATGGACCAAAACATAGACAGTAAGAAGAGTCGGTTATCTTGTACTTATGTCGGCAGTGTGCATTTTCTATTTAATTCCGATGCGATTTCTGTGTTTCTTCGTCAATAAGAAGGACAGAGGGATTCAATAAACCTGAAGTGAAGAATCGGAATCTATAACTAGTGTCACAGGAATGGTTCAAAACATCGACAGTAAGAAGAGTCAGTTATCTTGTACTGAAGTCGGCATTGTGCCTTTTGTATTTAATTCCGATGCAATTTTTGTGTTTCATCGTCTATATGAAGGTCAGAGGGTTACAGTAAACATGAAGTGAAGCATCGGAATCTTTAACTACTGTCACAGGAATGGTTTAAAACAAAGACAGTAAGAAGAGTCAGTTTTCTTGTACTTAAGTCGGCATTGTGCCCTTTGTATTTAATTCCAATGCAATTACTGTGTTTCATCGTCAATATGGAGGTCAGCGGAATACAGTAAACCTGAAGTGAAGCATCGGAATCTATAACTAGTGTCACCGGCATGGTTCTAAACAAAGACAGTAAAATGAGTCAGCTTTCTTGTACTTACCGGCATTGTGCCTTTTCTATTTTATTCCGAAGCAATTTCTGTGTTTCATCGTCAATACGAGGGTCAGAAGGATACAGTAAACCTGAAGTGAAGCATCGGAATCTATAACTAGTGTCACAGGAATGGATCAAATCATAGACAGTAAGAAGAGTCAGTTTTCTTGTACTTAAGTCGGCATTGTGCCTTTTGCATTTAATTCCGATGCAATTTCTGTGTTTCGTCGTCAATACGAAAGTCAGAGGCATACAGTAAACCTTAAGTGAAGCATCAGAAACTATAACTAGTGTCACAGGAATGGTTCAAAACATAGACAGTAAGATTAGTCAGTTTTCTTGTACTTAAGTCGGCATTGTGCCTTTTGTATTTAATTCCGATGCAATATCTGTGTTTCATCGTCAATAAGAAGGTGAGAGGGATACAGTAAACCTGAAGTGAAGCATCGGATTCTATAACTAGTGTCACAGGAATGGTTCAAAACATAGACAGTAAGAAGAGTCAGTTTTCTTGTACTTAAGTCGGCATTGTGCCTTTTGCATTTAATTCCGATGCAATTTCTGTGTTTCGCCGTCAATACGAAAGTCAGAGGCATACAGTAAACCTTAAGTGAAGCATCAGAAACTATAACTAGTGTCACAGGAATGGTTCAAAACATAGACTGTGTGAAGAGTCAGTTTTCTTGTACTTAAGTCGGCATTGTGCCTTTTGTATTTAATTCCGATGCAATTTCTGTGTTTCATCGTCAATAAGGTCAGAGGAATACAGAAAACCTGAAGTGAAGCATCGGAATCTATAACTAGTGTCACAGGAATGGTTCAAAACATAGACAGTAAGATTAGTCAGTTATCTTGTACTTAAGTCGGCATTGTGCCTTTTGTATGAAATTCCGATGCAATATCTGTGTTTCATCGTCAATAAGAAGGTGAGAGGGATACAGTAAACCTGAAGTGAAGCAACGGAATCTATAACTAGTGTCACAGGAATGGTTCAAAACATAGACAGTAAGAAGAGTCAGTTTTCTTGTACTTAAGTCGGCATTGTGCCTTTTGCATTTAATTCCGATGCAATTTCTGTGTTTCGTCGTCAATAAGAAGGTCAGAGGCATACAGTAAACCTGAAGTGAAGCGTCGGAAACTATAACTAGTGTCACAGGAATGGTTCAAACATAGACTGTGTGAAGAGTCAGTTTTCTTGTACTTAAGTCGGCATTATGCCTTTTGTATTTAATTCCGATGCAATTTCTGTGATTCATCGTCAATAAGAAGGTCAGAGGGATACCGTATACCTGAAGTGAAGCATCGGAATCTATAACTAGTGTCACAGGAATGGTTCAAAACATAGACAGTAAGAAGAGTCAGTTTTCTTGTACTTAAGTCGGCGTTGTGTCTTTTGTATTTAATTCCGATGCAATTTATGTGTTTCATCGTCAATAAGAAGGTCAGAGGGATACAGTAAACCTGAAGTGAAGCATCGGAATCTGTAACTAGTGTCACAGGAATGGTTCAAAACATAGACAGTAAGAAGAGTCAGATTTCTTGTACTTAAGTCGGCATTGTGCCTTTTGGATTTAATTCCGATGCAATATCTGTGTTTCATCGTCACTAAGAAGGTCAGAGGGATACAGTAAACCTGAAGTTAAGCATCAGAATCTATAACTAGTGTCACAGGAATGGTTCAAAACATAGACAGTAAGGAGAGTCAGTTTTCTTGTACTTAAGTCGGCGTTGTGCCTTTTGTATTTGATTCCGATGCAATTTCTGTGTTACATCGTCAATACGAAGGTCAGAGGGATACAGTAAACCTGAAGTGAAGCAGCGGAATCTATAACTAGTCTCACAGGAATGGTTCAAAACACAGACAGTAAGAAGAGTCAGTTTTCTTGTACTTAAGTCGGCATTGTTCCTTTTCTATTTAATTCCAATGCAATTTCTGTGTTTCATCGTCAATAAGAAGGTCCAAGGGATACATTAATCCTGAAGTGAAGCACGGAATCTATAACTAGTGTCACATTAATGGACCAAAACATAGACAGTAAGAAGAGTCAGTTATCTTGTACTTAAGTCGGCATTGTGCCTTTTGTATTTAATTCCGATGCAATTTCTGTGTTTCATCGTCAATAAGAAGGTCAGAGGGATACAGAAAACCTGAAGTGTAGCATCTGAATCTATAACTAGTGTCACAGGAATGGTTCAAAACATAGACAGTAAGATTAGTCAGTTTTCTTGTACTTAAGTCGGCATTGTGCCTTTTGTATTTAATTCCGATGCAATATCTGTGTTTCATCGTCAATAAGAAGGTGAGAGGGATACAGTAAACCTGAAGTGAAGCATCGGAATCTATAACTAGTGTCACAGGAATGGTTCAAAACATAGACAGTAAGAAGAGTCAGTTTTCTTGTACTTAAGTCGGCATTGTGCCTTTTGCATTTAATTCCGATGCAATTTCTGTGTTTCGTCGTCAATACGAAAGTCAGAGGCATACAGTAAACCTTAAGTGAAGCATCAGAAACTATAACTAGTGTCACAGGAATGGTTCAAAACATAGACTGTGTGAAGAGTCAGTTTTCTTGTACTTAAGTCTTCATTGTGCCTTTTGTATTTAATTCCGATGCAATTTCTGTGTTTCATCGTCAATAAGGTCAGAGGAATACAGAAAACCTGAAGTGAAGCATCGGAATCTATAACTAGTGTCACAGGAATGGTTCAAAACATAGACAGTAAGAAGAGTCAGTTTTCTTGTACTTACGTCGGCATTGTGCCTTTTGCATTTAATTCCGATGCAATTTCTGTGTTTCATCGTCAATAAGCACGTCAGAGGGATACAGTAAACCCGAAGTGAAGCAGCGGAATCTATAACTAGTGTCACAGGAATGGTTCAAAACACAGACAGTAAGAAGAGTCAGTTTTCTTGTACTTAAGTCGGCATTGTTCCTTTTCTATTTAATTCCAATGCAATTTCTGTGTTTCATCGTCAATAAGAAGGTCCAGGGATACATTAATCCTGAAGTTAAGCACGGAATCT
The DNA here is from genome assembly GCF_021461395.2 of Schistocerca americana. Taxonomy (NCBI): domain Eukaryota; kingdom Metazoa; phylum Arthropoda; class Insecta; order Orthoptera; family Acrididae; genus Schistocerca; species Schistocerca americana. The sequence continues at coordinate 5,977,960 of NC_060121.1, read as the reverse complement.
ATAACTAGCGTCACATTAATGGACCAAAACATAGACAGTAAGAAGAGTCAGTTATCTTGTACTTATGTCGGCATTGTGCATTTTCTATTTAATTCCGATGCGATTTCTGTGTTTCTTCGTCAATAAGAAGGACAGAGGGATTCAGTAAACCTGAAGTGAAGAATCGGAATCTATAACTAGTGTCACAGGAATGGTTCAAAACATCGACAGTAAGAAGAGTCAGTTATCTTGTACTGAAGTCGGCATTGTGCCTTTTGTATTTAATTCCGATGCAATTTTTGTGTTTCATCGTCTATATGAAGGTCAGAGGGTTACAGTAAACATGAAGTGAAGCATAGGAATCTTTAACTACTGTCACAGGAATGGTTTAAAACAAAGACAGTAAGAAGAGTCAGTTTTCTTGTACTTAAGTCGGCATTGTGCCCTTTGTATTTAATTCCAATGCAATTACTGTGTTTCATCGTCAATATGGAGGTCAGCGGAATACAGTAAACCTGAAGTGAAGCATCGGAATCTATAACTAGTGTCACCGGCATGGTTCTAAACAAAGACAGTAAAATGAGTCAGCTTTCTTGTACTTACCGGCATTGTGCCTTTTCTATTTTATTCCGAAGCAATTTCTGTGTTTCATCGTCAATACGAGGGTCAGAAGGATACAGTAAACCTGAAGTGAAGCATCGGAATCTATAACTAGTGTCACAGGAATGGATCAAATCATAGACAGTAAGAAGATTCAGTTATCTTGTACTTAAGTCAGCATTGTGCCTGTTGTATTTAATTCCGATGCAATTTCTGTGTTTCATCGTCAATTAGAAGGTGAGAGGGATACAGTAAACCTGAAGTAAAAGCATCGGAATCTATAACGAGAATCACATGAATGGTTCAAAACACAGACAGTTAGAAGAGTCAGTTTTCTTGTACTTAAGTCGGCATTGTGCCTTTTGTATTTAATTCCGTGCAGTTTCAGTGTCTCATCGTCAATAAGAAGGTCAGAGGGATACAGTAAACCTGAAGTGAAGCATCGGAATCTATAACTAGAGTCACAGGAATGGTTTAAACATAGACAGTAAGAAGAGTCAGTTTTCTTGTACTTCAATCGACATTGTGTCTTTTGTATTTAATCCGATGCAATTTCTGTGTTTCATCGTCAATAAGAAGGTCAGAGGGATACAGAAAACCTGAAGTGTAGCATCGGAATCTATAACTAGTGTCACAGGAATGGTTCAAAACATAGACAGTAAGATTAGTCAGTTATCTTGTACTTAAGTCGGCATTGTGCCTTTTGTATGTAATTCCGATGCAATATCTGTGTTTCATCGTCAATAAGAAGGTGAGAGGGATACAGTAAACCTGAAGTGAAGCAACGGAATCTATAACTAGTGTCACAGGAATGGTTCAAAACATAGACAGTAAGAAGAGTCTGTTTTCTTGTACTTAAGTCGGCATTGTGCCTATTGCATTTAATTCCGATGCAATTTCTGTGTTTCGTCGTCATAAGAAGGTCAGAGGCATACAGTAAACCTGAAGTGAAGCGTCGGAAACTATAACTAGTGTCACAGGAATGGTTCAAACATAGACTGTGTGAAGAGTCAGTTTTCTTGTACTTAAGTCGGCATTATGCCTTTTGTATTTAATTCCGATGCAATTTCTGTGATTCATCGTCAATAAGAAGGTCAGAGGGATACCGTATACCTGAAGTGAAGCATCGGAATCTAAAACTAGTGTCACAGGAATGGTTCAAAACATAGACAGTAAGAAGAGTCAGTTTTCTTGTACTTAAGTCGGCGTTGTGTCTTTTGTATTTAATTCCGATGCAATTTCTGTGTTTCATCGTCAATAAGAAGGTCAGAGGGATACAGTAAACCTGAAGTGAAGCATCGGAATCTGTAACTAGTGTCACAGGAATGGTTCAAAACATAGACAGTAAGAAGAGTCAGATTTCTTGTGCTTAAGTCGGCATTGTGCCTTTTGGATTTAATTCCGATGCAATATCTGTGTTTCATCGTCACTAAGAAGGTCAGAGGGATACAGTAAACCTGAAGTTAAGCATCGGAATCTATAACTAGTGTCACAGGAATGGTTCAAAACATAGACAGTAAGGAGAGTCAGTTTTCTTGTACTTAAGTCGGCGTTGTGCCTTTTGTATTTGATTCCGATGCAATTTCTGTGTTACATCGTCAATACGAAGGTCAGAGGGATACAGTAAACCTGAAGTGAAGCAGCGGAATCTATAACTAGTCTCACAGGAATGGTTCAAAACACAGACAGTAAGAAGAGTCAGTTTTCTTGTACTTAAGTCGGCATTGTTCCTTTTCTATTTAATTCCAATGCAATTTCTGTGTTTCATCGTCAATAAGAAGGTCCAAGGGATACATTAATCCTGAAGTGAAGCACGGAATCTATAACTAGTGTCACATTAATGGACCAAAACATAGACAGTAAGAAGAGTCAGTTATCTTGTACTTAAGTCGGCATTGTGCCTTTTGTATTTAATTCTGATGCAATTTCTGTGTTTCATCGTCAATAAGAAGGTCAGAGGGATACAGAAAACCTGAAGTGTAGCATCTGAATCTATAACTAGTGTCACAGGAATGGTTCAAAACATAGACAGTAAGATTAGTCAGTTTTCTTGTACTTAAGTCGGCATTGTGCCTTTTGTATTTAATTCCGATGCAATATCTGTGTTTCATCGTCAATAAGAAGGTGAGAGGGATACAGTAAACCTGAAGTGAAGCATCGGAATCTATAACTAGTGTCACAGGAATGGTTCAAAACATAGACAGTAAGAAGAGTCAGTTTTCTTGTACTTAAGTCGGCATTGTGCCTTTTGCATTTAATTCCGATGCAATTTCTGTGTTTCGTCGTCAATACGAAAGTCAGAGGCATACAGTAAACCTTAAGTGAAGCATCAGAAACTATAACTAGTGTCACAGGAATGGTTCAAAACATAGACTGTGTGAAGAGTCAGTTTTCTTGTACTTAAGTCGGCATTGTGCCTTTTGTATTTAATTCCGATGCAATTTCTGTGTTTCATCGTCAATAAGGTCAGAGGAATACAGAAAACCTGAAGTGAAGCATCGGAATCTATAACTAGTGTCACAGGAATGGTTCAAAACATAGACAGTAAGAAGAGTCTGTTTTCTTGTACTTACGTCGGCATTGTGCCTTTTGCATTTAATTCCGATGCAATTTCTGTGTTTCATCGTCAATAAGAACGTCAGAGGGATACAGTAAACCTGAAGTGAAGCAGCGGAATCTATAACTAGTGTCACAGGAATGGTTCAAAACACAGACAGTAAGAAGAGTCAGTTTTCTTGTACTTAAGTCGGCATTGTTCCTTTTCTATTTAATTCCAATGCAATTTCTGTGTTTCATCGTCAATAAGAAGGTCCAGGGATACATTAATCCTGAAGTGAAGCACGGAATCTATAACTAGTGTCACATTAATGGACCAAAACATAGACAGTAAGAAGAGTCAGTTATCTTGTACTTATGTCGGCATTGTGCATTTTCTATTTAATTCCGATGCGATTTCTGTGTTTCTTCGTCAATAAGAAGGACAGAGGGATTCAGTAAACCTGAAGTGAAGAATCGGAATCTATAACTAGTGTCACAGGAATGGTTCAAAACATCGACAGTAAGAAGAGTCAGTTATCTTGTACTGAAGTCGGCATTGTGTCTTTTGTAATTAATTCCGATGCAATTTTTGTGTTTCATCGTCTATATGAAGGTCAGAGGGTTACAGTAAACATGAAGTGAAGCATCGGAATCTTTAACTACTGTCACAGGAATGGTTTAAAACAAAGACAGTAAGAAGAGTCAGTTTTCTTGTACTTAAGTCGGCATTGTGCCCTTTGTATTTAATTCCAATGCAATTACTGTGTTTCATCGTCAATATGGAGGTCAGCGGAATACAGTAAACCTGAAGTGAAGCATCGGAATCTATAACTAGTGTCACCGGCATGGTTCTAAACAAAGACAGTAAAATGAGTCAGCTTTCTTGTACTTACCGGCATTGTGCCTTTTCTATTTTATTCCGAAGCAATTTCTGTGTTTCATCGTCAATACGAGGGTCAGAAGGATACAGTAAACCTGAAGTGAAGCATCGGAATCTATAACTAGTGTCACAGGAATGGATCAAATCATAGACAGTAAGAAGATTCAGTTATCTTGTACTTAAGTCAGCATTGTGCCTGTTGTATTTAATTCCGATGCAATTTCTGTGTTTCATCGTCAATTAGAAGGTGAGAGGGATACAGTAAACCTGAAGTAAAAGCATCGGAATCTATAACGAGAATCACATGAATGGTTCAAAACACAGACAGTTAGAAGAGTCAGTTTTCTTGTACTTAAGTCGGCATTGTGCCTTTTGTATTTAATTCCGTGCAGTTTCAGTGTCTCATCGTCAATAAGAAGGTCAGAGGGATACAGTAAACCTGAAGTGAAGCATCGGAATCTATAACTAGAGTCACAGGAATGGTTTAAACATAGACAGTAAGAAGAGTCAGTTTTCTTGTACTTAAATCGACATTGTGTCTTTTGTATTTAATCCGATGCAATTTCTGTGTTTCATCGTCAATAAGAAGGTCAGAGGGATACAGAAAACCTGAAGTGTAGCATCGGAATCTATAACTAGTGTCACAGGAATGGTTCAAAACATAGACAGTAAGATTAGTCAGTTATCTTGTACTTAAGTCGGCATTGTGCCTTTTGTATGTAATTCCGATGCAATATCTGTGTTTCATCGTCAATAAGAAGGTGAGAGGGATACAGTAAACCTGAAGTGAAGCAACGGAATCTATAACTAGTGTCACAGGAATGGTTCAAAACATAGACAGTAAGAAGAGTCAGTTTTCTTGTACATAAGTCGGCATTGTGCCTTTTGCATTTAATTCCGATGCAATTTCTGTGTTTCGTCGTCAATAAGTAGGTCAGAGGCATACAGTAAACCTGAAGTGAAGCGTCGGAAACTATAACTAGTGTCACAGGAATGGTTCAAACATAGACTGTGTGAAGAGTCAGTTTTCTTGTACTTAAGTCGGCATTATGCCTTTTGTATTTACTTCCGATGCAATTTCTGTGATTCATCGTCAATAAGAAGGTCAGAGGGATACCGTATACCTGAAGTGAAGCATCGGAATCTATAACTAGTGTCACAGGAATGGTTCAAAACATAGACAGTAAGAAGAGTCAGTTTTCTTGTACTTAAGTCGGCGTTGTGTCTTTGTATTTAATTCCGATGCAATTTCTGTGTTTCATCGTCAATAAGAAGGTCAGAGGGATACAGTAAACCTGAAGTGAAGCATCGGAATCTGTAACTAGTGTCACAGGAATGGTTCAAAACATAGACAGTAAGAAGAGTCAGATTTCTTGTACTTAAGTCGGCATTGTGCCTTTTGGATTTAATTCCGATGCAATATCTGTGTTTGATCGTCACTAAGAAGGTCAGAGGGATACAGTAAACCTGAAGTTAAGCATCGGAATCTATAACTAGTGTCACAGGAATGGTTCAAAACATAGACAGTAAGGAGAGTCAGTTTTCTTGTACTTAAGTCGGCGTTGTGCCTTTTGTATTTGATTCCGATGCAATTTCTGTGTTACATCGTCAATACGAAGGTCAGAGGGATACAGTAAACCTGAAGTGAAGCAGCGGAATCTATAACTAGTCTCACAGGAATGGTTCAAAACACAGACAGTAAGAAGAGTCAGTTTTCTTGTACTTAAGTCGGCATTGTTCCTTTTCTATTTAATTCCAATGCAATTTCTGTGTTTCATCGTCAATAAGAAGGTCCAAGGGATACATTAATCCTGAAGTGAAGCACGGATTCTATAACTAGTGTCACATTAATGGACCAAAACATAGACAGTAAGAAGAGTCAGTTATCTTGTACTTAAGTCGGCATTGTGCCTTTTGTATTTAATTCCGATGCAATTTCTGTGTTTCATCGTCAATAAGAAGGTCAGAGGGATACAGAAAACCTGAAGTGTAGCATCTGAATCAATAACTAGTGTCACAGGAATGGTTCAAAACATAGACAGTAAGATTAGTCAGTTTTCTTGTACTTAAGTCGGCATTGTGCCTTTTGTATTTAATTCCGATGCAATATCTGTGTTTCATCGTCAATAAGAAGGTGAGAGGGATACAGTAAACCTGAAGTGAAGCATCGGAATCTATAACTAGTGTCACAGGAATGGTTCAAAACATAGACAGTAAGAAGAGTCAGTTTTCTTGTACTTAAGTCGGCATTGTGCCTTTTGCATTTAATTCCGATGCAATTTCTGTGTTTCGTCGTCAATACGAAAGTCAGAGGCATACAGTAAACCTTAAGTGAAGCATCAGAAACTATAACTAGTGTCACAGGAATGGTTCAAAACATAGACTGTGTGAAGAGTCAGTTTTCTTGTACTTAAGTCGGCATTGTGCCTTTTGTATTTAATTCCGATGCAATTTCTGTGTTTCATCGTCAATAAGGTCAGAGGAATACAGAAAACCTGAAGTGAAGCATCGGAATCTATAACTAGTGTCACAGGAATGGTTCAAAACATAGACAGTAAGAAGAGTCAGTTTTCTTGTACTTACGTCGGCATTGTGCCTTTTGCATTTAATTCCGATGCAATTTCTGTGTTTCATCGTCAATAAGAACGTCAGAGGGATACAGTAAACCTGAAGTGAAGCAGCGGAATCTATAACTAGTGTCACAGGAATGGTTCAAAACACAGACAGTAAGAAGAGTCAGTTTTCTTGTACTTAAGTCGGCATTGTTCCTTTTCTATTTAATTCCAATGCAATTTCTGTGTTTCATCGTCAATAAGAAGGTCCAGGGATACATTAATCCTGAAGTTAAGCACGGAATCTATAACTAGTGTCACATTAATGGACCAAAACATAGACAGTAAGAAGAGTCAGTTATCTTGTACTTATGTCGGCATTGTGCATTTTCTATTTAATTCCGATGCGATTTCTGTGTTTCATCGTCAATAAGAAGGTGAGAGGGATACAGTAAACCTGAAGTGAAGCAACGGAATCTATAACTAGTGTCACAGGAATGGTTCAAAACATAGACAGTAAGAAGAGTCAGTTTTCTTGTACTTAAGTCGGCATTGTGCCTTTTGCATTTAATTCCGATGCAATTTCTGTGTTTCGTCGTCAATAAGAAGGTCAGAGGCATACAGTAAACCTGAAGTGAAGCGTCGGAAACTATAACTAGTGTCACAGGAATGGTTCAAACATAGACTGTGTGAAGAGTCAGTTTTCTTGTACTTAAGTCGGCATTATGCCTTTTGTATTTAATTCCGATGCAATTTCTGTGATTCATCGTCAATAAGAAGGTCAGAGGGATACCGTATACCTGAAGTGAAGCATCGGAATCTATAACTAGTGTCACCGGCATGGTTCTAAACAAAGACAGTAAAATGAGTCAGCTTTCTTGTACTTACCGGCATTGTGCCTTTTCTATTTTATTTCGAAGCAATTTCTGTGTTTCATCGTCAATACGAGGGTCAGAAGGATACAGTAAACCTGAAGTGAAGCATCGGAATCTATAACTAGTGTCACAGGAATGGTTCAAAACATAGACAGTAAGAAGAGTCAGTTTTCTTGTACTTAAGTCGGCATTGTGCATTTTATGTTTAATTCCGATGCAATTTCTGTGTTTCATCGTCAATTAGAAGGTCTGAGGGATACAGTAAACCTGAAGTGAAGCATCGGAAACTATAACTAGTGTCACAGGAATGGTTCAAAACAAAGACTGTAAGAAGAGTCAGTTTTCTTGTACTTAAGTCGCCATTGTACCTTTTGTACTTAATTCCGGTGCAATTTCTGTAATTCATCGTCAATAAGAAGGTCAGAGGGATACAGTAATCCTGAAGTTAAGCATCGGAATCTATAACTAGTGTCACAGGAATGGTTCAAAACATAGACAGAAAGAAGAGTCAGTTTTCTTGTACTTAAATCGGCATTGTGCCTTTTGTATTTAATTCCGATGCAATTTCTGTGAATCGTCGTCAATAGGAAGGTGAGAGGCATACAGTAAACCTGAAGTGAAGCATCGGAAACTATAACTAGTGTCACAGGAATGGTGCAAAACATAGACAGTAAGAAGAGTCAGTTTTCTTGTACTTGAGTCGGCATTGTGCCTTTTGCATTTGATTCCGATGCAATTTCTGTGTTTCGTCGTCAATAAGAAGGTCAGAGGCATACAGTAAACCTGAAGTGAAGCGTCGGAAACTATAACTAGTGTCACAGGAATGGTTCAAACATAGACTGTGTGAAGAGTCAGTTTTCTTGTACTTAAGTCGGCATTATGCCTTTTGTATTTAATTCCGATGCAATTTCTGTGATTCATCGTCAATAAGAAGGTCAGAGGGATACCGTATACCTGAAGTGAAGCATCGGAATCTATAACTAGTGTCACAGGAATGGTTCAAAACATAGACAGTAAGAAGAGTCAGTTTTCTTGTACTTAAGTCGGCGTTGTGTCTTTTGTATTTAATTCCGATGCAATTTCTGTGTTTCATCGTCAATAAGAAGGTCAGAGGGATACAGTAAACCTGAAGTGAAGCATCGGAATCTGTAACTAGTGTCACAGGAATGGTTCAAAACATAGACAGTAAGAAGAGTCAGATTTCTTGTACTTAAGTCGGCATTGTGCCTTTTGGATTTAATTCCGATGCAATATCTGTGTTTCATCGTCACTAAGAAGGTCAGAGGGATACAGTAAACCTGAAGTTAAGCATCGGAATCTATAACTAGTGTCACAGGAATGGTTCAAAACATAGACAGTAAGGAGAGTCAGTTTTCTTGTACTTAAGTCGGCGTTGTGCCTTTTGTATTTGATTCCGATGCAATTTCTGTGTTACATCGTCAATACGAAGGTCAGAAGGATACAGTAAACCTGAAGTGAAGCAGCGGAATCTATAACTAGTCTCACAGGAATGGTTCAAAACACAGACAGTAAGAAGAGTCAGTTTTCTTGTACTTAAGTCGGCATTGTTCCTTTTCTATTTAATTCCAATGCAATTTCTGTGTTTCATCGTCAATAAGAAGGTCCAAGGGATACATTAATCCTGAAGTGAAGCACGGAATCTATAACTAGTGTCACATTAATGGACCAAAACATAGACAGTAAGAAGAGTCAGTTATCTTGTACTTAAGTCGGCATTGTGCCTTTTGTATTTAATTCCGATGCAATTTCTGTGTTTCATCGTCAATAAGAAGGTCAGAGGGATACAGAAAACCTGAAGTGTAGCATCTGAATCTATAACTAGTGTCACAGGAATGGTTCAAAACATAGACAGTAAGATTAGTCAGTTTTCTTGTACTTAAGTCGGCATTGTGCCTTTTGTATTTAATTCCGATGCAATATCTGTGTTTCATCGTCAATAAGAAGGTGAGAGGGATACAGTAAACCTGAAGTGAAGCATCGGAATCTATAACTAGTGTCACAGGAATGGTTCAAAACATAGACAGTAAGAAGAGTCAGTTTTCTTGTACTTAAGTCGGCATAGTTCCTTTTGCATTTAATTCCGATGCAATTTCTGTGTTTCGTCGTCAATACGAAAGTCAGAGGCATACAGTAAACCTTAACTGAAGCATCAGAAACTATAACTAGTGTCACAGGAATGGTTCAAAACATAGACTGTGTGAAGAGTCAGTTTTCTTGTACTTAAGTCGGCATTGTGCCTTTTGTATTTAATTCCGATGCAATTTCTGTGTATCATCGTCAATAAGGACAGAGGAATACAGAAAACCTGAAGTGAAGCATCGGAATCTATAACTAGTGTCACAGGAATGGTTCAAAACATAGACAGTAAGAAGAGTCAGTTTTCTTGTACTTACGTCGGCATTGTGCCTTTTGCATTTAATTCCGATGCAATTTCTGTGTTTCATCGTCAATAAGAACGTCAGAGGGATACAGTAAACCTGAAGTGAAGCAGCGGAATCTATAACTAGTGTCACAGGAATGGTTCAAAACACAGACAGTAAGAAGAGTCAGTTTTCTTGTACTTAAGTCGGCATTGTTCCTTTTCTATTTAATTCCAATGCAATTTCTGTGTTTCATCGTCAATAAGAAGGTCCAGGGATACATTAATCCTGAACTTAAGCACGGAATCTATAACTAGTGTCACATTAATGGACCAAAACATAGACAGTAAGAAGAGTCAGTTATCTTGTACTTATGTCGGCATTGTGCATTTTCTATTTAATTCCGATGCGATTTCTGTGTTTCTTCGTCAATAAGAAGGTCAGAGGCATACAGTAAACCTGAAGTGAAGCGTCGGAAACTATAACTAGTGTCACAGGAATGGTTCAAACATAGACTGTGTGAAGAGTCAGTTTTCTTGTACTTAAGTCGGCATTATGCCTTTTGTATTTAATTCCGATGCAATTTCTGTGATTCATCGTCAATAAGAAGGTCAGAGGGATACCGTATACCTGAAGTGAAGCATCGGAATCTATAACTAGTGTCACAGGAATGGTTCAAAACATAGACAGTAAGAAGAGTCAGTTTTCTTGTACTTAAGTCGGGGTTGTGTCTTTTGTATTTAATTCCGATGCAATTTCTGTGTTTCATCGTCAATAAGAAGGTCAGAGGGATACAGTAAACCTGAAGTGAAGCATCGGAATCTGTAACTAGTGTCACAGGAATGGTTCAAAACATAGACAGTAAGAAGAGTCAGATTTCTTGTACTTAAGTCGGCATTGTGCCTTTTGGATTTAATTCCGATGCAATATCTGTGTTTGATCGTCACTAAGAAGGTCAGAGGGATACAGTAAACCTGAAGTTAAGCATCGGAATCTATAACTAGTGTCACAGGAATGGTTCAAAACATAGACAGTAAGGAGAGTCAGTTTTCTTGTACTTAAGTCGGCGTTGTGCCTTTTGTATTTGATTCCGATGCAATTTCTGTGTTACATCGTCAATACGAAGGTCAGAGGGATACAGTAAACCTGAAGTGAAGCAGCGGAATCTATAACTAGTCTCACAGGAATGGTTCAAAACACAGACAGTAAGAAGAGTCAGTTTTCTTGTACTTAAGTCGGCATTGTTCCTTTTCTATTTAATTCCAATGCAATTTCTGTGTTTCATCGTCAATAAGAAGGTCCAAGGGATACATTAATCCTGAAGTGAAGCACGGAATCTATAACTAGTGTCACATTAATGGACCAAAACATAGACAGTAAGAAGAGTCAGTTATCTTGTACTTAAGTCGGCATTGTGCCTTTTGTATTTAATTCCGATGCAATTTCTGTGTTTCATCGTCAATAAGAAGGTCAGAGGGATACAGAAAACCTGAAGTGTAGCATCTGAATCTATAACTAGTGTCACAGGAATGGTTCAAAACATAGACAGTAAGATTAGTCAGTTTTCTTGTACTTAAGTCGGCATTGTGCCTTTTGTATTTAATTCCGATGCAATATCTGTGTTTCATCGTCAATAAGAAGGTGAGAGGGATACAGTAAACCTGAAGTGAAGCATCGGAATCTATAACTAGTGTCACAGGAATGGTTCAAAACATAGACAGTAAGAAGAGTCAGTTTTCTTGTACTTAAGTCGGCATTGTGCCTTTTGCATTTAATTCCGATGCAATTTCTGTGTTTCGTCGTCAATACGAAAGTCAGAGGCATACAGTAAACCTTAAGTGAAGCATCAGAAACTATAACTAGTGTCACAGGAATGGTTCAAAACATAGACTGTGTGAAGAGTCAGTTTTCTTGTACTTAAGTCGGCATTGTGCCTTTTGTATTTAATTCCGATGCAATTTCTGTGTTTCATCGTCAATAAGGTCAGAGGAATACAGAAAACCTGAAGTGAAGCATCGGAATCTATAACTAGTGTCACAGGAATGGTTCAAAACATAGACAGTAAGAAGAGTCAGTTTTCTTGTACTTACGTCGGCATTGTGCCTTTTGCATTTAATTCCGATGCAATTTCTGTGTTTCATCGTCAATAAGAACGTCAGAGGGATACAGTAAACCTGAAGTGAAGCAGCGGAATCTATAACTAGTGTCACAGGAATGGTTCAAAACACAGACAGTAAGAAGAGTCAGTTTTCTTGTACTTAAGTCGGCATTGTTCCTTTTCTATTTAATTCCAATGCAATTTCTGTGTTTCATCGTCAATAAGAAGGTCCAGGGATACATTAATCCTGAAGTTAAGCACGGAATCTATAACTAGTGTCACATTAATGGACCAAAACATAGACAGTAAGAAGAGTCAGTTATCTTGTACTTATGTCGGCATTGTGCATTTTCTATTTAATTCCGATGCGATTTCTGTGTTTCATCGTCAATAAGAAGGTGAGAGGGATACAGTAAACCTGAAGTGAAGCAACGGAATCTATAACTAGTGTCACAGGAATGGTTCAAAACATAGACAGTAAGAAGAGTCAGTTTTCTTGTACTTAAGTCGGCATTGTGCCTTTTGCATTTAATTCCGATGCAATTTCTGTGTTTCGTCGTCAATAAGAAGGTCAGAGGCATACAGTAAACCTGAAGTGAAGCGTCGGAAACTATAACTAGTGTCACAGGAATGGTTCAAACATAGACTGTGTGAAGAGTCAGTTTTCTTGTACTTAAGTCGGCATTATGCCTTTTGTATTTAATTCCGATGCAATTTCTGTGATTCATCGTCAATAAGAAGGTCAGAGGGATACCGTATACCTGAAGTGAAGCATCGGAATCTATAACTAGTGTCACCGGCATGGTTCTAAACAAAGACAGTAAAATGAGTCAGCTTTCTTGTACTTACCGGCATTGTGCCTTTTCTATTTTATTTCGAAGCAATTTCTGTGTTTCATCGTCAATACGAGGGTCAGAAGGATACAGTAAACCTGAAGTGAAGCATCGGAATCTATAACTAGTGTCACAGGAATGGTTCAAAACATAGACAGTAAGAAGAGTCAGTTTTCTTGTACTTAAGTCGGCATTGTGCATTTTATGTTTAATTCCGATGCAATTTCTGTGTTTCATCGTCAATTAGAAGGTCTGAGGGATACAGCAAACCTGAAGTGAAGCATCGGAAACTATAACTAGTGTCACAGGAATGGTTCAAAACAAAGACTGTAAGAAGAGTCAGTTTTCTTGTACTTAAGTCGCCATTGTACCTTTTGTACTTAATTCCGGTGCAATTTCTGTAATTCATCGTCAATAAGAAGGTCAGAGGGATACAGTAATCCTGAAGTTAAGCATCGGAATCTATAACTAGTGTCACAGGAATGGTTCAAAACATAGACAGAAAGAAGAGTCAGTTTTCTTGTACTTAAATCGGCATTGTGCCTTTTGTATTTAATTCCGATGCAATTTCTGTGTATCGTCGTCAATAGGAAGGTGAGAGGCATACAGTAAACCTGAAGTGAAGCATCGGAAACTATAACTAGTGTCACAGGAATGGTGCAAAACATAGACAGTAAGAAGAGTCAGTTTTCTTGTACTTGAGTCGGCATTGTGCCTTTTGCATTTAATTCCGATGCAATTTCTGTGTTTCGTCGTCAATAAGAAGGTCAGAGGCATACAGTAAACCTGAAGTGAAGCATCGGAATCTATAACTAGTGTCACAGGAATGGTTCAAAACATAGACAGTAAGAAGAGTCAGATTTCTTGTACTTAAGTCGGCGTTGTGTCTTTTGTATTTAATTCCGATGCAATTTCTGTGTTTCATCGTCAATAAGAAGGTCAGAGGGATACAGTAAACCTGAAGTGAAGCATCGGAATCTATAACTAGTGTCACAGGAATGGTTCAAACATAGACAGTAAGGAGCGTCAGTTTTCTTGTACTTAAGTCGGCGCTGTGCCTTTTGTATTTGATTCCGATGCAATTTCTGTGTTACATCGTCAATACGAAGGTCAGAAGGATACAGTAAACCTGAAGTGAAGCAGCGGAATCTATAACTAGTCTCACAGGAATGGTTCAAAACACAGACAGTAAGAAGAGTCAGTTTTCTTGTACTTAAGTCGGCATTGTGCCTTTTGTATTTAATTCCGATGCAATTTCTGTGTATCATCGTCAATAAGGACAGAGGAATACAGAAAACCTGAAGTGAAGCATCGGAATCTATAACTAGTGTCACAGGAATGGTTCAAAACATAGACAGTAAGAAGAGTCAGTTTTCTTGTACTTACGTCGGCATTGTGCCTTTTGCATTTAATTCCGATGCAATTTCTGTGTTTCATCGTCAATAAGAACGTCAGAGGGATACAGTAAACCTGAAGTGAAGCAGCGGAATCTATAACTAGTGTCACAGGAATGGTTCAAAACACAGACAGTAAGAAGAGTCAGTTTTCTTGTACTTAAGTCGGCATTGTTCCTTTTCTATTTAATTCCAATGCAATTTCTGTGTTTCATCGTCAATAAGAAGGTCCAGGGATACATTAATCCTGAACTTAAGCACGGAATCTATAACTAGTGTCACATTAATGGACCAAAACATAGACAGTAAGAAGAGTCAGTTATCTTGTACTTATGTCGGCATTGTGCATTTTCTATTTAATTCCGATGCGATTTCTGTGTTTCTTCGTCAATAAGAAGGACAGAGGGATTCAGTAAACCTGAAGTGAAGAATCGGAATCTATAACTAGTGTCACAGGAATGGTTCAAAACATCGACAGTAAGAAGAGTCAGTTATCTTGTACTGAAGTCGGCATTGTGCCTTTTGTATTTAATTCCGATGCAATTTTTGTGTTTCATCGTCTATATGAAGGTCAGAGGGTTACAGTAAACATGAAGTGAAGCATCGGAATCTTTAACTACTGTCACAGGAATGGTTTAAAACAAAGACAGTAAGAAGAGTCAGTTTTCTTGTACTTAAGTCGGCATTGTGCCCTTTGTATTTAATTCCAATGCAATTACTGTGTTTCATCGTCAATATGGAGGTTAACGGAATACAGTAAACCTGAAGTGAAGCATCGGAATCTATAACTAGTGTCACAGGAATGGTTCAAAACATAGACAGAAAGAAGAGTCAGTTTTCTTGTACTTAAATCGGCATTGTGCCTTTTGTATTTAATTCCGATGCAATTTCTGTGTATCGTCGTCAATAGGAAGTTGAGAGGCATACAGTAAACCTGAAGTGAAGCATCGGAAACTATAACTAGTGTCACAGGAATGGTGCAAAACAAAGACAGTGAGAAGAGTCAGTTTTCTTGTACTTAAGTCGGCAATGTGCCTTTTGTATTTAATTCCGTGCAATTTCAGTGTCTCATCGTCAATAAGAAGGTCAGAGGGATACAGTAAACCTGAAGTGAAGCATCGAAATCTATAACTAGGGTCACAGGAATGGTTCAAATCATAGACAGTAAGAGGAGTCAGTTTTATTGTACTTAAATCGCCATTGTGCCTTTTGTATTTAATCCGATGCAATTTCTGTGTTTCATCGTCAATAAGAAGGTCTGAGGGATATAGTAAACATGAAGTGAAGCATCGGAATCTATAACTAGTGTCACAGGAATGGTTTGAAAACATAGACAGTAAGAAGAGTCAGTTTTCTTGTACTTATGCCGGCATTGTGCTTTTGTATTTAATTCCCATGCAATTTCTGTGATTCATCGTCAATAAGAAGGTCAGAGGGATACCGTATACCTGAAGTGAAGCATCGGAATCTATAACTAGTGTCACAGGAATGGTTCAAAACATAGAAAGTAAGAAGAGTCAGTTTTCTTGTACTTAAGTCGGCGTTGTGTCCTTTGTATTAATTTCCGATGCAATTTCTGTGTTTCATCGTCAATAAGAAGGTCAGAGGGATACAGTAAACCTGAAGTGAAGCATCGGAATCTATAACTAGTGTCACAGGAATGGTTCAAAACATAGACAGTAAGAAGAGTCAGTTTTCCTGTACTAATGTTGGCATTGTGCCTTTTGTATTCAATTCCTATGCAATATCTGTGTTACATCGTCAATAAGAAGGTCAGAGGGATACAGTAAACCTGAAGCGAAGCATCGGAATCTATAACTAGTGTCACAGGAATGGATCAAAACATAGGCAGTAAGAAGAGTCAGTTTTCTTGTACTTAAGTCGGCGTTGTGCCTTTTGTATTTGATTCCGATGCAATTTCTGTGTTTCATCGTCAATAAGAAGGTCAGAGGGATACAGTAAACCTGAAGTGAAGCATCGGAATCTATAACTAGTGTCACAGGAATGGTTCAAAACACAGACAGTAAGAAGAGTCAGTTTTCTTGTACTTAAGTCGGCATTGTGCCTCTTGTATTTAATTCCGATGCAATTTCTGTGTTTCATCGTCAATAAGACGGTCAGAGGGATACAGTGAACCGGAAGTGAAGCATCGGAATCTGTAACTAGTGTCACAGAAATGGTTCAAAACATAGGCAGTAAGAAGAGTCAGTTTTCTTGTACTTAAGTCGGCATTGTGCCTATTATATTTAAATCCGATGCAATTTCTTTGTTTCTACGTCAATGACAAGGTCAGAGGGATACAGTAAACCTGAGGTGAAGGATCGGAATCAATAACTAGTGTCACAGGAATGGTTCAAAACATAGACAGTAAGAAGAGTCAGTTTTCTTGTACTTAAATCGGCATATTGCCTTTTGTATTTAATTCCGAAGCAATTTCGGTGCTTCATCGTCAATAAGATGGTCAGAGGGATACAGTAAACCTGAAGTAAAGCATCGGAATCTATAACGAGAATCACATTGATGGTTCAAAACATAGACTGTGAGAAGAGTCAGTTATCTTGTACTAAAGTCAGCATTGTACCTTTTGTATTTAATTCCGATGCAATTTCTGTGTTTCATCGTCAATGAGAAGGTCAGAGGGATACAGTAAACCTGAAGTGAAGCATCGGAATCAGTAACTAGTGTCACAGGAATGGTTCAAAATATAGACAGTAAGACGAGTCAGTTTTCTTGTACTTAAGTCGGCATTGTGCCTTTTGTATTGAATTTCGATGCAATTTCTGTGTTTCATCGTCAATTAGAAGGTCAGAGGCATACAGTAAACCTGAAGTGAAGCATCGTAATCTATAACTAGTGTCACAGGAATGGTACAAAACATAGACAGTAAGAAGAGTCTGTTTTCTTGTACTTAAGTCGGCATTGTGCCATTTGTATTTAATTGCGGTGCAATTTCAGTGTTTCATCGTCAATAAGAAGGTCAGAGGGATACAGTGAACCTGAAGTGAAGCATCGGAAACTATAACTAGTGTCACAGGAATGGTTCAGAACATAGACAGTAAGAAGAGTCAGTTTTCTTGTACTTAAGTCGGCATTGTGCCTTTTGTATTTAATTCCGATGCAATCTCCGTGTTTCATTATCAATAAGAAGGTCAGAGGGATACAGTAAACCTGAAGTGAAGCATCGGAATCTATAACTAGTGTCACCGGAATGGTTCAAAACATAGACAGTAAAAAGAGTCAGTTTTCTTGTACTTAAGTCGGCATTGTAAATATTCTATTTAATTCCGATGTAATTTCTGTGTTTCATCATCAATAAGAAGGTCAGAGGGATACAGTAAACCTGAAGTGAAGCATCGGAATCTATAACTAGTGTCACAGGAATGGTTCAAAACATAGACAGTAAGAAGAGTCAGTTTTCTTGTACATAAGTCAGCATTGTACGTTTTGTATTTAATTCCGATGCAATTTCTGTGTTTCTTGGTCAATGAGAAAGTCAGAGGGATACAGAAAAACCTGAAGTGAAGCATCGGAATCAGTAACTAGTCTCACAGGAATGGTTCAAAACAAAGTCAGTAAGAAAAGTCAGTTTTCTTGTACTTAAGTCGGCATTGTGCCTTTTGTATTTAATTCCGATGCAATTTCTGTGTTTCGTCGTCAATAAGAAGGTCAGAGGGATACAGTAAACCTGAAGTGACGCATCGGTACCTATAACTAGTGTCACCGCAACGGTTCAAACCATAGACAGCAAAAAGAGTCAGTTTTCTTGTACTTAAGTCGGCATTGTGCCTTTTCTATTTAATTCCGATGTAATTTCTGTGTTTCATCGTCAATAAGAAGGTCAGAGGGATACAGTAAACCTGAAGTGAAGCATCGGAAACTATAACTAGTGTCACAGGATAGGTTCAAAACTTAGACAGTAAGAAGAGTCAGTTATCTTGTACTGAAGTCGGCATTGTGCCTTTTGTATTTAATTCCGATGCAATTTTTGTGTTTCATCGTCTATATGAAGGTCAGAGGGTTACAGTAAACATGAAGTGAAGCATCGGAATCTTTAACTACTGTCACAGGAATGGTTTAAAACAAAGACAGTAAGAAGAGTCAGTTTTCTTGTACTTAAGTCGGCATTGTGCCCTTTGTATTTAATTCCAATGCAATTACTGTGTTTCATCGTCAATATGGAGGTTAGCGGAATACAGTAAACCTGAAGTGAAGCATCGGAATCTATAACTAGTGTCACCGGCATGGTTCTAAACAAAGACAGTAAAATGAGTCAGCTTTCTTGTACTTAGCGGCATTGTGCCTTTTCTATTTTATTCCGAAGCAATTTCTGTGTTTCATCGTCAATACGAGGGTCAGAAGGATACAGTAAACCTGAAGTGAAGCATCGGAAACTATAACTAGTGTCACAGGAATGGTTCAAAACAAAGACTGTAAGAAGAGTCAGTTTTCTTGTACTTAAGTCGCCATTGTACCTTTTGTACTTAATTCCGGTGCAATTTCTGTAATTCATCGTCAATAAGAAGGTCAGAGGGATACAGTAAACCTGAAGTTAAGCATCGGAATCTATAACTAGTGTCACAGGAATGGTTCAAAACATAGACAGAAAGAAGAGTCAGTTTTCTTGTACTTAAATCGGCATTGTGCCTTTTGTATTTAATTCCGATGCAATTTCTGTGTATCGTCGTCAATAGGAAGGTGAGAGGCATGCAGTAAACCTGAAGTGAAGCATCGGAAACTATAACTAGTGTCACAGGAATGGTGCAAAACAAAGACAGTGAGAAGAGTCAGTTTTCTTGTACTTAAGTCGGCAATGTGCCTTTTGTATTTAATTCCGTGCAATTTCAGTGTCTCATCGTCAATAAGAAGGTCAGAGGGATACAGTAAACCTGAAGTGAAGCATCGAAATCTATAACTAGGGTCACAGGAATGGTTCAAATCATAGACAGTAAGAGGAGTCAGTTTTATTGTACTTAAATCGCCATTGTGCCTTTTGTATTTAATCCGATGCAATTTCTGTGTTTCATCGTCAATAAGAAGGTCTGAGGGATATAGTAAACATGAAGTGAAGCATCGGAATCTATAACTAGTGTCACAGGAATGGTTTGAAAACATAGACAGTAAGAAGAGTCAGTTTTCTTGTACTTATGCCGGCATTGTGCTTTTGTATTTAATTCCCATGCAATTTCTGTGATTCATCGTCAATAAGAAGGTCAGAGGGATACCGTATACCTGAAGTGAAGCATCGGAATCTATAACTAGTGTCACAGGAATGGTTCAAAACATAGAAAGTAAGAAGAGTCAGTTTTCTTGTACTTAAGTCGGCGTTGTGTCCTTTGTATTAATTTCCGATGCAATTTCTGTGTTTCATCGTCAATAAGAAGGTCAGAGGGATACAGTAAACCTGAAGTGAAGCATCGGAATCTATAACTAGTGTCACAGGAATGGTTCAAAACATAGACAGTAAGAAGAGTCAGTTTTCCTGTACTAATGTTGGCATTGTGCCTTTTGTATTTGATTCCGATGCAATTTCTGTGTTTCATCGTCAATAAGAAGGTCAGAGGGATACAGTAAACCTGAAGTGAAGCATCGGAATCTATAACTAGTGTCACAGGAATGGTTCAAAACACAGACAGTAAGAAGAGTCAGTTTTCTTGTACTTAAGTCGGCATTGTGCCTCTTGTATTTAATTCCGATGCAATTTCTGTGTTTCATCGTCAATAAGACGGTCAGAGGGATACAGTGAACCTGAAGTGAAGCATCGGAATCTGTAACTAGTGTCACAGAAATGGTTCAAAACATAGGCAGTAAGATGAGTCAGTTTTCTTGTACTTAAGTCGGCATTGTGCCTATTATATTTAAATCCGATGCAATTTCTTTGTTTCTACGTCAATGACAAGGTCAGAGGGATACAGTAAACCTGAGGTGAAGGATCGGAATCAATAACTAGTGTCACAGGAATGGTTCAAAACATAGACAGTAAGAAGAGTCAGTTTTCTTGTACTTAAATCGGCATATTGCCTTTTGTATTTAATTCCGAAGCAATTTCGGTGCTTCATCGTCAATAAGATGGTCAGAGGGATACAGTAAACCTGAAGTAAAGCATCGGAATCTCTAACGAGAATCACATTGATGGTTCAAAACATAGACTGTGAGAAGAGTCAGTTATCTTGTACTAAAGTCAGCATTGTACCTTTTGTATTTAATTCCGATGCAATTTCTGTGTTTCATCGTCAATGAGAAGGTCAGAGGGATACAGTAAACCTGAAGTGAAGCATCGGAATCAGTAACTAGTGTCACAGGAATGGTTCAAAATATAGACAGTAAGACGAGTCAGTTTTCTTGTACTTAAGTCGGCATTGTGCCTTTTGTATTGAATTCCGATGCAATTTCTGTGTTTCATCGTCAATTAGAAGGTCAGAGGCATACAGTAAACCTGAAGTGAAGCATCGTAATCTATAACTAGTGTCACAGGAATGGTACAAAACATAGACAGTAAGAAGAGTCTGTTTTCTTGTACTTAAGTCGGCATTAAGCCATTTGTATTTAATTGCGGTGCAATTTCAGTGTTTCATCGTCAATAAGAAGGTCAGAGGGATACAGTGAACCTGAAGTGAAGCATCGGAAACTATAACTAGTGTCACAGGAATGGTTCAGAACATAAACAGTAAGAAGAGACAGTTTTCTTGTACTTAAGTCGGCATTGTGCCTTTTGTATTTAATTCCGATGCAATCTCCGTGTTTCATTATCAATAAGAAGGTCAGAGGGATACAGTAAACCTGAAGTGAAGCATCGGAATCTATAACTAGTGTCACCGGAATGGTTCAAAACATAGACAGTAAAAAGAGTCAGTTTTCTTGTACTTAAGTCGGCATTGTAAATATTCTATTTAATTCCGATGTAATTTCTGTGTTTCATCATCAATAAGAAGGTCAGAGGGATACAGTAAACCTGAAGTGAAGCATCGGAATCTATAACTAGTGTCACAGGAATGGTTCAAAACATAGACAGTAAGAAGAGTCAGTTTTCTTGTACATAAGTCAGCTTTGTACGTTTTGTATTTAATTCCGATGCAATTTCTGTGTTTCTTCGTCAATGAGAAAGTCAGAGGGATACAGAAAAACCTGAAGTGAAGCATCGGAATCAGTAACTAGTCTCACAGGAATGGTTCAAAACAAAGTCAGTAAGAAAAGTCAGTTTTCTTGTACTTAAGTCGGCATTGTGCCTTTTGTATTTAATTCCGATGCAATTTCTGTGTTTCATCGTCAATAAGAAGGTCAGAGGGATACAGTAAGCCTGAAGTGACGCATCGGAACCTATAACTGGTGTCACCGCAACGGTTCAAACCATAGACAGCAAAAAGAGTCAGTTTTCTTGTACTTAAGTCGGCATTGTGCCTTTTCTATTTAATTCCGATGTAATTTCTGTGTTTCATCGTCAATAAGAAGGTCAGAGGGATACAGTAAACCTGAAGTGAAGCATCGGAAACTATAACTAGTGTCACAGGATAGGTTCAAAACTTAGACAGTAAGAAGACTCAGTTTTCTTGTACTTAAGTCGACGTTGTGCCTTTTGTATTTAATTCCGATGAAACTTCTGTGTTTCATCGTCAATAAGAAGGTCAGAGGGAAACAGAAAACTTGAAGTGAAGCATCGGAATCTATAACTAGTGTCACAGAATTGGTTCAAACATAGACAGTAAGAAGAGTCAGTTATCTTGTACTTAAGTCGGCATTGTGCCCTTTGTACTTAATTCCGAAGCAATATCTGTGTTTCATCGTCAATAAGAAGGTTTGAGGGATACAGTAAACCTGAAGTAAAGCATCGGAATCTATAACGAGAATCACATGAGTGGTTCAATACATAGACCGTAAGAAGAGTCAGTTTTCTTGTACTTAAGTCGGCATTGTGCCTTTCGTATTTAATCCGATGCATTTTATGTGTTTCATCGTCAATAGGAAGGTCAGAGGGATACAGTAAACCTGAAGTGAAGCATCGGAATCTATAACTAGTGTCACAGGAATGGTTCAAAACATAGACAGTAAGAAGAGTCAGTTTTCTTGTACTTAAGTCGGCATTGTGCCTTTTGTATTTAATTCCGATGCAATTTCTGTGTTTCATCATCAAAAAGAAGGTCAGAGTGATACAGTGAACCTGAAGTGAAGCATCGGAATCTATAACTAGTGTCAACGGAATGGTTCAAAACATAGACAGTAAGAAGAGTTAGTTTTCTTGTACTCAAGTCGGGATTGTGCCTTTTGTATTTAATTCCGATGCAATTTCTGTGTTTCATCGTCAATAAGGAGGTCAGAGGGATACAGTAAACCTGAAGTGAAGCATCGGAATCTGTAACTAGTGTCACAGGAATGGTTCAAAACATAGACAGTAAGAAGTGTCAGTTTTCTTGTACTGAAGTCGGCATTGTGCCTTTTGTATTTAATTCCGATGCAATTTATGTGTTTCATCGTCAATATGAAGGTCAGAGGGATACAGTAACCCTGAAGTTAAGCATCGGAATCTATAACTAGTGTCACCGGAATGGTTCAAAACATAGACAGTAAAAAGAGTCAGTTCGCTTGTACTTAAGTCGGCATTGTACCATTTCTATTTAATTCCGATGTAATTTCTGTGTTTCATCGTCAATAAGAAGGTCAGAGGGATAAAGTAAACCTGAAGTGAAGCATCGGAATCTATAACTAGTGTCACATTAATGGTTCAAAACATAGACAGTAAGAAGAGTCAGTTTTCTTGTAGTTAAGTCAGCATTGTACGTTTTGTATTTAATTCCGATGCAATTTCTGTGTTTCTTCGTCAATGAGAAGGTCAGAGGGATACAGAAAAACCTGAACTGAAGCATCGGAATCAGTAACTAGTCTCACAGGAATGGTTCAAAACATAGTCAGTAAGAAGAGTCAGTTTTCTTGTACTTAAGTCGGCACTGTGATTTTTGTATTTAATACTGATGCAATTTCTGTGTTTCGTCGTCAATAAGAAGGTCAGAGGCATACAGTAAACCTGAAGTGAAGCATCGGAATCTATAACTAGTGTCACAGGAATGGTTCAAATCATAGACAGTAAGAAGAGACAGATTTCTTGTACTTAAGTCGGCATTGTGATTATTCTATTTAATTCCGATGCAATTCCTATGTTTCATTCGTCAATAAGAAAGTCAGAAGGATACAGTAAACCTGAAGTGAAGCATCGGAATCTATAACTAGTGCCACAGGAATGGTTCAGAACATAGACAGTAAGAAGAGTCAGCTTTCTTGTACTTAAGTCGGCATTGTGCCTTTTATATTTAAATCCGATGCAATATCTTTGTTTCTACGTCAATGACAAGGTCAGAGGGATACAGTAAACCTGAAGTGAAGCATCGGAATCTATAACTAGTGTCACAGGAATGGTTCAGAACATAGACAGTAAGAAGAGTCAGTTATCTTGTACTTAAGTCGGCATTGTGCCTTTTGTATTTAATTCCGAAGCAATTTCTGTGCTTCATCATCAATAAGATGGTCAGAGGGATACAGTAAACCTGAAGTAAAGCATCGGAATCTATAACGAGAATCACATTGATGGTTCAAATCATAGACTGTGAGAAGAGTCAGTTATCTTGTACTAAAGTCAGCATTGTACCTTTTGTATTTAATTCCGATGCAATTTCTGTGTTACATCGTCAATGAGAAGGTCAGAGGGATACAGTAAACCTGAAGTGAAGTATCGGAATCAATAACTAGTGTCACAGGAATGGTTCAAAATATAGACAGTAAGACGAGTCAGTTTTCTTGTACTTAAGTCGGCATTGTGCCTTTTGTATTAAATTCCGATGCAATTTCTGTGTTTCATCGTCAATTAGAAGGTCAGAGGCATACAGTAAACCTGAAGTGAAGCATCGGAATCTATAACTGGTGTCACAGGAATGGTACAAAACATAGACAGTAAGAAGAGTCTGTTTTCTTGTGCTTAAGTCGGCATTGTGCCTTTTGTATTTAATTGCGATGCAATTTCAGTGTTTCATCGTCAGTAAGAAGGTCAGAGGGATACAGTAAACCTGAAGTGAAGCATCGGAATCTATAACTAGTGTCACCGGAATGGTTCAAAACATAGACAGTAAAAAGAGTCAGTTTTCTTGTACTTAAGTCGGCATTGTAAATTTTCTATTTAATTCCTATGTAATTTCTGTGTTTCATCATCAATAAGAAGGTCAGAGGGATACAGTAAACCTGAAGTGAAGCATCGGAATCTATAACTAGTGTCACAGGAATGGTTCAAAACATAGACAGTAAGAAGAGTCAGTTTTCTTGTACTTAAGTCAGCATTGTACGTTTTGTATTTAATTCCGATGCAATTTCTGTGTTTCTTCGTCAATGAGAATGTCAGAGGGATACAGAAAAACCTGAAGTGAAGCATCGGAATCAGTAACTAGTCTCACAGGAATGGTTTAAAACAAAGTCAGTAAGAAGAGTCAGTTTTCTTGTACTTAAGTCGGCATTGTGCCTTTTGTATTTAATTCCGATGCAATTTCTGTGTTTCTTCGTCAATAAGAAGGTCAGAGGCATACAGTAAACCTGAAGTGAAGCATCGGAATCTATAACTAGGTCACAGGAATGGTTCAAAACATAGACAGTAAGAAGAGTCAGTTATCTTGTACTTAATTCGGCTTTGTTCCTTTTGTATTAAATTCCGATGCAATTCCTGTGTTTCATCGTCTATAAGAAGGTCAGGGGGATACAGTAAACCTGATGTAAAGCATCGGAATCTATAACGAGAACACATGAGTGGTTCAATACATAGACCGTAAGAAGAGTCAGTTTTCTTGTACTTAAGTCGGCATTGTGCCTTTCGTATCTAATCCGATGCAATTTCTGTGTTCCATCGTCAATAAGAAGGTCAGAGGGATACAGTAAACCTGAAGTGACGCATCGGAACCTATAACTGGTGTCACCGCAACGGTTCAAACCATAGACAGCAAAAAGAGTCAGTTTTCTTGTACTTAAGTCGGCATTGTGCCTTTTCTATTTAATTCCGATGTAATTTCTGTGTTTCATCGTCAATAAGAAGGTCAGAGGGATACAGTAAACCTGAAGTGAAGCATCGGAAACTATAACTAGTGTCACAGGATAGGTTCAAAACTTAGACAGTAAGAAGAGTCAGTTTTCTTGTACTTAAGTCGACGTTGTGCCTTTTGTATTTAATTCCGATGAAACTTCTGTGTTTCATCGTCAATAAGAAGGTCAGAGGGAAACAGAAAACTTGAAGTGAAGCATCGGAATCTATAACTAGTGTCACAGAAATGGTTCAAACATAGACAGTAAGAAGAGTCAGTTATCTTGTACTTAAGTCGGCATTGTGCCCTTTGTACTTAATTCCGAAGCAATATCTGTGTTTCATCGTCAATAAGAAGGTTTGAGGGATACAGTAAACCTGAAGTAAAGCATCGGAATCTATAACGAGAATCACATGAGTGGTTCAATACATAGACCGTAAGAAGAGTCAGTTTTCTTGTACTTAAGTCGGCATTGTGCCTTTCGTATTTAATCCGATGCATTTTATGTGTTTCATCGTCAATAGGAAGGTCAGAGGGATACAGTAAACCTGAAGTGAAGCATCGGAATCTATAACTAGTGTCACAGGAATGGTTCAAAACATAGACAGTAAGAAGAGTCAGTTTTCTTGTACTTAAGTCGGCATTGTGCCTTTTGTATTTAATTCCGATGCAATTTCTGTGTTTCATCATCAAAAAGAAGGTCAGAGTGATACAGTGAACCTGAAGTGAAGCATCGGAATCTATAACTAGTGTCAACGGAATGGTTCAAAACATAGACAGTAAGAAGAGTCAGTTTTCTTGTACTCAAGTCGGGATTGTGCCTTTTGTATTTAATTCCGATGCAATTTCTGTGTTTCATCGTCAATAAGGAGGTCAGAGGGATACAGTAAACCTGAAGTGAAGCATCGGAATCTGTAACTAGTGTCACAGGAATGGTTCAAAACATAGACAGTAAGAAGTGTCAGTTTTCTTGTACTGAAGTCGGCATTGTGCCTTTTGTATTTAATTCCGATGCAATTTATGTGTTTCATCGTCAATATGAAGGTCAGAGGGATACAGTAACCCCGAAGTTAAGCATCGGAATCTATAACTAGTGTCACCGGAATGGTTCAAAACATAGACAGTAAAAAGAGTCAGTTCGCTTGTACTTAAGTCGGCATTGTACCATTTCTATTTAATTCCGATGTAATTTCTGTGTTTCATCGTCAATAAGAAGGTCAGAGGGATAAAGTAAACCTGAAGTGAAGCATCGGAATCTATAACTAGTGTCACAGGAATGGTTCAAAACATAGACAGTAAGAAGAGTCAGTTTTCTTGTAGTTAAGTCAGCATTGTACGTTTTGTATTTAATTCCGATGCAATTTCTGTGTTTCTTCGTCAATGAGAAGGTCAGAGGGATACAGAAAAACCTGAACTGAAGCATCGGAATCAGTAACTAGTCTCACAGGAATGGTTCAAAACATAGTCAGTAAGAAGAGTCAGTTTTCTTGTACTTAAGTCGGCACTGTGATTTTTGTATTTAATACTGATGCAATTTCTGTGTTTCGTCGTCAATAAGAAGGTCAGAGGCATACAGTAAACCTGAAGTGAAGCATCGGAATCTATAACTAGTGTCACAGGAATGGTTCAAATCATAGACAGTAAGAGGAGACAGATTTCTTGTACTTAAGTCGGCATTGTGATTATTCTATTTAATTCCGATGCAATTCCTATGTTTCATTCGTCAATAAGAAAGTCAGAAGGATACAGTAAACCTGAAGTGAAGCATCGGAATCTATAACTAGTGCCACAGGAATGGTTCAGAACATAGACAGTAAGAAGAGTCAGCTTTCTTGTACTTAAGTCGGCATTGTGCCTTTTATATTTAAATCCGATGCAATATCTTTGTTTCTACGTCAATGACAAGGTCAGAGGGATACAGTAAACCTGAAGTGAAGCATCGGAATCTATAACTAGTGTCACAGGAATGGTTCAGAACATAGACAGTAAGAAGAGTCAGTTATCTTGTACTTAAGTCGGCATTGTGCCTTTTGTATTTAATTCCGAAGCAATTTCTGTGCTTCATCATCAATAAGATGGTCAGAGGGATACAGTAAACCTGAAGTAAAGCATCGGAATCTATAACGAGAATCACATTGATGGTTCAAATCATAGACTGTGAGAAGAGTCAGTTATCTTGTACTAAAGTCAGCATTGTACCTTTTGTATTTAATTCCGATGCAATTTCTGTGTTACATCGTCAATGAGAAGGTCAGAGGGATACAGTAAACCTGAAGTGAAGTATCGGAATCAATAACTAGTGTCACAGGAATGGTTCAAAATATAGACAGTAAGACGAGTCAGTTTTCTTGTACTTAAGTCGGCATTGTGCCTTTTGTATTAAATTCCGATGCAATTTCTGTGTTTCATCGTCAATTAGAAGGTCAGAGGCATACAGTAAACCTGAAGTGAAGCATCGGAATCTATAACTGGTGTCACAGGAATGGTACAAAACATAGACAGTAAGAAGAGTCTGTTTTCTTGTGCTTAAGTCGGCATTGTGCCTTTTGTATTTAATTGCGATGCAATTTCAGTGTTTCATCGTCAGTAAGAAGGTCAGAGGGATACAGTAAACCTGAAGTGAAGCATCGGAATCTATAACTAGTGTCACCGGAATGGTTCAAAACATAGACAGTAAAAAGAGTCAGTTTTCTTGTACTTAAGTCGGCATTGTAAATTTTCTATTTAATTCCTATGTAATTTCTGTGTTTCATCATCAATAAGAAGGTCAGAGGGATACAGTAAACCTGAAGTGAAGCATCGGAATCTATAACTAGTGTCACAGGAATGGTTCAAAACATAGACAGTAAGAAGAGTCAGTTTTCTTGTACTTAAGTCAGCATTGTACGTTTTGTATTTAATTCCGATGCAATTTCTGTGTTTCTTCGTCAATGAGAATGTCAGAGGGATACAGAAAAACCTGAAGTGAAGCATCGGAATCAGTAACTAGTCTCACAGGAATGGTTTAAAACAAAGTCAGTAAGAAGAGTCAGTTTTCTTGTACTTAAGTCGGCATTGTGCCTTTTGTATTTAATTCCGATGCAATTTCTGTGTTTCTTCGTCAATAAGAAGGTCAGAGGCATACAGTAAACCTGAAGTGAAGCATCGGAATCTATAACTAGTGTCACAGGAATGGTTCAAAACATAGACAGTAAGAAGAGTCAGTTATCTTGTACTTAATTCGGCTTTGTTCCTTTTGTATTAAATTCCGATGCAATTCCTGTGTTTCATCGTCTATAAGAAGGTCAGGGGGATACAGTAAACCTGATGTAAAGCATCGGAATCTATAACGAGAACACATGAGTGGTTCAATACATAGACCATAAGAAGAGTCAGTTTTCTTGTACTTAAGTCGGCATTGTGCCTTTCGTATCTAATCCGATGCAATTTCTGTGTTCCATCGTCAATAAGAAGGTCAGAAGGATACAGTAAACCTGAAGTGAAGCATCGGAATCTATAACTAGTGTCACAGGAATGGTTCAAAACGTAGACAGTAAGAAGGGTCAGTTTTCTTGTACTTAAGTCGGCATTGTGCCGTTTGTATTTAATTCCGATGCAATTTCTGTGTTTCGTCGTCAATAAGAAGGTCAGAGGGATACAGTAAACCTGAAGTGAAGCATCGGAACCTATAACTAGTGTCACCGCAACGGTTCAAACCGTAGACAGCAAAAAGGGTCAGTTTTCTTGTACTTAAGTCGGCAATGTGCCTTTTCTATTTAATTCCGATGTAATTTCTGTGTTTCATCGTCAATAAGAAGGTCAGAGGGATACAGTAAACCTGAGTGAAGCATCGGAAACTATAACTAGTGTCACAGGAATGGTTCAAAACTTAGACAGTAAGAAGAGTCAGTTTTCTTGTACTTAAGTCGGCGTTGTGCCCTTTGTACTTAATTCCGAAGCAATATCTGTGTTTCATCGTCAATAAGAGGGTCGGTGGGATACAGTAAACCTGATGTAAAGCATCGGAATATATAACGAGAACACATGAGTGGTTCAATACATAGACCGTAAGAAGAGTCAGTTTTCTTGTACTTAAGTCGGCATTGTGCCTTTCGTATCTAATCCGATGCATTTTCTGTGTTTCATCGTCAATAGGAAGGTCAGAGGGATACAGTAAACCTGAAGTAAAGCATCGGAATCTATAATTAGTGTCACAGGAATGGTTCAAAGCATAGTCAGTAAGAAGAGCCAGTTTTCTTGTACTTAAGTCGGCATTGTATCTTTTGTATTTAATTCCGATGCAATTTCTGTGTTTCGTCGTCAATAAGAAGGTCAGAGGGATACAGTAAACCTGAAGTGAAGCATCGGAATCTATAACTAGTGTCACAGGAATGGTTCAAAACATAGCCAGTAAGAAGGGTCAGTTTTCTTGTACTTAAGTCGGCATTGTGCCGTTTGTATTTAATTCCGATGCATTTTCTGTGTTTCATCGTCAATAGGAATTTCAGAGGAATACAGTAAACCTGAAGTGAAGCATCGGAATCTATAACTAGTGTCACAGGAATGGTTCAAAACATAGACAGTAAGAAGAGTCAGTTTTCTTGTACTTAAGTCGGCATTGTGCCTTTTGTATTTAATTCCGATGCACTTTCTGTGTTTCATCATCAAAAAGAAGGTCAGAGTGATACAGTGAACCTGAAGTGAAGCATCGGAATCTATAACTAGTGTCAACGGAATGGTTCAAAACATAGACAGTAAGAAGAGTCAGTTTTCTTGTACTCAAGTCGGGATTGTGCCTTTTGTATTTAATTCCGATGCAATTTCTGTGTTTCATCGTCAATAAGGAGGTCAGAGGGATACAGTAAACCTGAAGTGAAGCATCGGAATCTATAACTAGTGTCACAGGAATGGTTCCAAACATAGTAAGAAGTGTCAGTTTTCTTGTACTGAAGTCGGCATTGTGCCTTTTGTATTTAATTCCGATGCAATTTATGTGTTTCATCGTCAATATGAAGGTCAGAGGGATACAGTAACCCTGAAGTTAAGCATCGGATTCTATACTTAGTGTCACCGGAATTGTTCAAAACATAGGCAGTAAAAAGAGTCAGTTCGCTTGTACTTAAGTCGGCATTGTACCGTTTCTATTTAATTCCGATGTAATTTCTGTGTTTCATCGTCAATAAGAAGGTCAGAGGGATAAAGTAAACCTGAAGTGAAGCATCGGAATCTATAACTAGTGTCACAGGAATGGTTCAAAGCATAGACAGTAAGAAGCGTCAGTTTTCTTGTAGTTAAGTCAGCATTGTAAGTTTTGTATTTAATTCCGATGCAATTTCTGTGTTTCTTCGTCAATGAGAAGGTCAGAGGGATACAGAAAAACCTGAACTGAAGCATCGGAATCACTAACTAGTCTCACAGGAATGGTTCAAAACATAGTCAGTAAGAAGAGTCAGTTTTCTTGTACTTAAGTCGGCATTGTGATTTTTGTATTTAATACTGATGCAATTTCTGTGTTTCGTCGTCAATAAGAAGGTCAGAGGCATACAGTAAACCTGAAGTGAAGCATCGGAATCTATAACTAGTGTCACAGGAATGGTTCAAAACATAGACAGTAAGAAGAGACAGTTTTCTTGTACTTAAGTCGGCATTGTGATTATTCTATTTAATTCCGATGCAATTTCTATGTTTCATTCGTCAATAAGAAAGTCAGAAGGATACAGTAAACCTGAAGTGAAGCATCGGAATCTATAACTAGTGCCACAGGAATGGTTCAGAACATAGACAGTAAGAAGAGTCAGTTGTCTTGTACTTAAGGCGGCATTGTGCCTTTTATATTTAAATCCGATGCAATTTCTTTGATTCTACGTCAATGACAAGGTCAGAGGGATACAGTAAACCTGAAGTGAAGCATCGGAATCTATAACTAGTGTCACAAGAATGGTTCAGAACATAGACAGTAAGAAGAGTCAGTTATCTTGTACTTAAGTCGGCATTGTGCCTCTTGTATTTAATTCCGAAGCAATTTCTGTGCTTCATCGTCAATAAGATGGTCAGAGGGATACAGTAAACCTGAAGTAAAGCATCGGAATCTATAACGAGAATCACATTGATGGTTCAAATCATAGACTGTGAGAAGAGTCAGTTATCTTGTACTAAAGTCAGCATTATACCTTTTGTATTTAATTCCGATGCAATTTCTGTGTTTCATCGTCAATGAGAAGGTCAGAGGGATACAGTAAACCTGAAGTGAAGCATCGGAATCAATAACTAGTGTCACAGGAATGGTTCAAAACATAGACAGTAAAAAGAGTCAGTTTTCTTGTACTTAAGTCGGCATTGTAAATTTTCTATTTAATTCCGATGCAATTTCTGTGTTTCATCATCAATAAGAAGGTCAGAGGGATACAGTAAACCTGAAGTGAAGCATCGGAATCTATAACTAGTGTCACAGGAATGGTTCAAAACATAGACAGTAAGAAGAGTCAGTTTTCTTGTACTTAAGTCAGCATTGTACGTTTTGTATTTAATTCCGATGCAATTTCTGTGTTTCTTCGTCAATGAGAAAGTCAGAGGGATACAGAAAAACCTGAAGTGAAGCATCGGAATCTATAACTAGTGTCACAGGAATGGTTCAAAACATAGACAGTAAGAAGAGTCAGTTTTCTTGTACTTAAGTCGGCATTGTGCTTTTTGTATTTAATTCCAATGCAATTCCTGTGTTTCATCGTCAATAGGAAGGTCAGAGTGATACAGTAAACCTGAAGTAAAGCATCGGAATCTATAATTAGTGTCCCAGGAATGGTTCAAAGCATAGTCAGTAAGAAGAGCCAGTTTTCTCGTACTTAAGTCGGCATTGTATCTTTTGTATTTAATTCCGATGCAATTTCTGTGTTCCATCGTCAATAAGAAGGTCAGAAGGATACAGTAAACCTGAAGTGAAGCATCGGAATCTATAACTAGTGTCACAGGAATGGTTCAAAACATAGACAGTAAGAAGGGTCAGTTTTCTTGTACTTAAGTCGGCATTGTGCCGTTTGTATTTAATTCCGATGCAATTTCTGTGTTTCGTCGTCAATAAGAAGGTCAGAGGGATACAGTAAACCTGAAGTGATGCATCGGAACCTATAACTAGTGTCACCGCAACGGTTCAAACCATAGACAGCAAAAAGAGTCAGTTTTCTTGTACTTAAGTCGGCAATGTGCCTTTTCTATTTAATTCCGATGTAATTTCTGTGTTTCATCGTCAATAAGAAGGTCAGAGGGATACAGTAAACCTGAGTGAAGCATCGGAAACTATAACTAGTGTCACAGGAATGGTTCAAAACTTAGACAGTAAGAAGAGTCAGTTTTCTTGTACTTAAGTCGACGTTGTGCCTTTTGTAAATAATTCCGATGCAACTTCTGTGTTTCATCGTCAATAAGAAGGTCAGAGGGATACAGAAAACCTGAAGTGAAGCATCGGAATCTATAACTAGTGTCACAGAAATGGTTCAAACATAGACAGTAAGAAGAGTCAGTTATCTTGTACTTAAGTCGGCATTGTGCCCTTTGTACTTAATTCCGAAGCAATATCTGTGTTTCATCGTCAATAAGAAGGTCGGAGGGATACAGTAAAACCTGATGTAAAGCATCGGAATCTACAACGAGAACACATGAGTGGTTCAATACATAGACCGTAAGAAGAGTCAGTTTTCTTGCACTTAAGTCGACGTTGTGCCTTTTGTAAATAATTCCGATGCAACTTCTGTGTTTCATCGTCAATAAGAAGGTCAGAGGGATACAGTAAACCTGAGTGAAGCATCGGAAACTATAACTAGTGTCACAGGAATGGTTCAAAACATAGACAGTAAGAAGTGTCAGTTTTCTTGTACTCAAGTCGGGATTGTGCCTTTTGTATTTAATTCCGATGCAATTTCTGTGTTTCATCGTCAATGAGGAGGTCAGAGGGATACAGTAAACCTGAAGTGAAGCATCGGAATCTATAACTAGTGTCACAGGAATGGTTCAAATCATAGACAGTAAGGAGGGTCAGTTTTCTTGTACTGAAGTCGGCATTGTGCCTTTTGTATTTAATTCCGATGCAATTTCTGTGTTTCATCGTCAATATGAAGGTCAGAGGGATACAGTAAACCTGAAGTTAAGCATTGGAATCTATAACTAGTGTCACCGGCATGGTTCAAATCATAGACAGTAAAAAGAGTCAGTTTTCTTGTACTTCAGTCGGCATATTACCTTTTCTATTTAATTCCGATGTAATTTCTGTGTTTCATCGTCAATAAGAAGGTCAGAGGGATACAGTAAACCTGAAGTGAAGCATCGGAATCTATAACTAGTGTCACGGGAATGGTTCAAAACATAGACAGTAAGAAGAGTCAGTTTTCTTGTACTTAAGTCAGCATTGTACGTTTTGTATTTAATTCCGATGCAATTTCTGTGTTTCTTCGTCAATGAGAAGGTCAGAGGGATACAGAAAAACCTGAACTGAAGCATCGGAATCAGTAACTAGTCTCACAGGAATGGTTCAAAACATAGTCAGTAAGAAGAGTCAGTTTTCTTGTACTTAAGTCGGCATTGTGATTTTTGTATTTAATACTGATGCAATTTCTGTGTTTCGTCGTCAATAAGAAGGTCAGAGGCATACAGTAAACCTGAAGTGAAGCATCGGAATCTATAACTAGTGTCACAGGAATGGTTCAAAGCATAGACAGTAAGAAGAGACAGTTTTCTTGTACTTAAGTCGGCATTGTGGTTATTCTATTTAATTCCGATGCAATTTCTGTGTTTCATTCGTCAATAAGAAAGTCAGAAGAATACAGTAAACCTGAAGTGAAGCATCGGAATCTATAACTAGTGTCACAGGAATGGTACAAAACGTAGACAGAAAGAAGAGTCAGTTTTCTTGTACTTAATTCGGCTTTGTTCCTTTTGTATTAAATTCCGATGCAATTCCTGTGTTTCATCGTCTATAAGAAGGTCAGGGGGATACAGTGAACCTGAGGTGATGCATCGTAATCTATAACTAGTGTCACAGGAATGGTTCAAAACATAGACAGTAAGAAGAGTCAGTTTTCTTGTACTTAAGTCGGCATTGTGATTTTTGTATTTAATACTTATGCAATTTCTGTGTTTCGTCGACAATAAGAAGGTCAGAGGCATACAGTAAACCTGAAGTGAAGCATCGGAATCTATAACTAGTGTCACAGGAATGGTTCAAAACATAGACAGTAAGAAGAGGCAGTTTTCTTGTACTTAAGTCGGCATTGTGATTATTCTATTTAATTCCGATGCAATTTCTATGTTTCATTCGTCAATAAGAAAGTCAGAAGGTTACAGTAAACCTGAAGTGAAGCATCGGAATCTATAACTAGTGCCACAGGAATGGTTCAGAACATAGACAGTAAGAAGAGTCAGTTTTCTTGTACTTAA
The DNA here is from genome assembly GCF_021461395.2 of Schistocerca americana. Taxonomy (NCBI): domain Eukaryota; kingdom Metazoa; phylum Arthropoda; class Insecta; order Orthoptera; family Acrididae; genus Schistocerca; species Schistocerca americana. The sequence goes on along the minus strand of NC_060121.1, from coordinate 5,943,383 downwards.
GTCGGCATTGTGCCTTTTATATTTAAATCCGATGCAATTTCTTTGTTTCTATGTCAATGACAAGGTCAGAGGGATACAGTAAACCTGAAGTGAAGCATCGGAATCTATTACTAGTGTCACAGGAATGGTTCACAACATAGACAGTAAGAGGAGTCAGTTATCTTGTACTTAAGTAGGCATTGTGCCTTTTGTATTTAATTCCGAAGCAATTTCTGTGCTTCATCGTCAATAAGATGGTCAGAGGGATACAGTAAACCTGAAGTAAAGCATCGGAATCTATAACGAGATTCACATTGATGGTTCAAACATAGATGTGAGAAGAGTCAGTTATCTTGTACTAAAGTCAGCATTGTACCTTTTGTATTTAATTCCGATGCAATTTCTGTGTTTCATCGTCAATGAGAAGGTCAGAGGGATACAGTAAACCTGAAGTGAAGCATCGGAATCAATAACTAGTGTCACAGGAATGGTTCAGAACATAGATAGTAAGAAGAGTCAGTTTTCTTGTACTTAAGTCGGCATTGTGCCTTTTGTATTTAATTCCGATGCAATTTCTGTGTTTCATCATCAATAAGAAGGTCAGAGGGATACAGTGAACCTGAAGTGAAGCATCGGAAGCTATAACCAGTGTCACAGGAATGGTCCAAAACATAGACAGTTAGAAGAGTCAGTTTTCTTGTACTTAAGTCGGGATTGTGCCTTTTGTTTTTAATTCCGATGCAATTTCTGTGTTTCATCGTCAATAAGGTGGTCAGTGGGATACAGTAAACCTGAAGTGAAGCATCGGAATCTATGACTAGTGTCACAGGAATGGTTCAAAACATAGACAGTAAGAAGTGTCAGTTTTCTTGTACTGAAGTCGGCATTCTGCCTTTTGTATTCTTTTCCGATGCAATTTCTGTGTTTCATCGTCAATATGAAGGTCAGAGGGATACAGTAAACCTGAAGTGATGCTTCGGAAACTGTAACTAGTGTCACAGGAATGGTTCAAAACATAGACAGTAAGATGAGTCAGTTTTCTTCTACTTAAGTCGGCATTGTGCCTTTTGTATTTAATTCCGATGCAATTTCTGTGTTTCGTCGTCAATAAGAAGGTCAGAGGGATACAGTAAACCTGAAGTGAAGCATCGGAACCTATAACTAGTGTCACCGCAACGGTTCAAACCATAGACAGCTAAAAGAGTCAGTTTTCTTGTACTTAAGTCGGCATTGTGCCTTTTCTATTTAATTCCGATGTAATTTCTGTGTTTCATCGTCAATAAGAAGGTCTGAGGGATACAGTAAACCTGAAGTGAAGCATCGGAAACTATAACTAGTGGCACAGGAATGGTTCAAAACATAGACAGTAAGAGGAGTCAGTTTTCTTGTACTTAAGTCGACGTTGTGCCTTTTGTATTTAATTCCGATGCAATTTCTGTGTTTCATCGTCAATAAGAAGGTCAGAAGGATACAGTAAATCTAAAGTGAAGCATCGGAATCTATAACTAGTGTCACAGGAATGGTTCAAAACATAGACAGTAAGAAGGGTCAGTTTTCTTGTACTTAAGTCGGCATTGTGCCTTTTCTATTTAATTCCGATGAAATTTCTGTGTTTCATCGTCAATAAGAAGGTCAGAGGGATACAGTAAACCTGAAGTGAAGCATCGGAAACTATAACTACTGTCACAGGAATGGTTCAAAACAAAGACAGTAAGAAGAGTCAGTTTTCTTCTACTTAAGTCGGCATTGTGCCTTTTGTATTTAGTTCCGATGCAATTTCTGTAATTCGTCGTCAATAAGAAGGTCAGAGGGATACAGTAAACCTGAAGTTAAGCATCGGAATCTATAACTAGTGTCACCGGAATGGTTCAATACATAGACAGTAAAAAGAGTCAGTTTTCTTGTACTTAAGTCGGCATTGTACCTTTTCTATTTAATTCCGATGTAATTTCTGTGTTTCATCGTCAATAAGAAGGTCAGTGGGATACAGTAAACCTGAAGTGAAGCATCGGAATCTATGACTAGTGTCACAGGAATGGTTCAAAACATAGACAGTAAGAAGAGTCAGTTTACTTGTACTTAAGTCAGCATTGTACGTTTTGTATGTAATTCCGATGCAATTCCTGTGTTTCTTCGTCAATGAGAAGGTCTGAGGGATACAGAAAAACCTGAACTGAAGCATCGGAATCAGTATCTAGTCTCACAGGAATGGTTTAAAACATAGTCAGTAAGAAGAGTCATTTTTCTTGTACTTAAGTCGGCATTGTGATTTTTGTATTTAATACTGATGCAATTTCTGTGTTTCGTCGTCAATAAGAAGGTCAGAGGCATACAGTAAACCTGAAGTGAAGCATCGGAATCTATAACTAGTGTCACAGGAATGGTACAAAACGTAGACAGTAAGAAGAGTCAGTTTTCTTGTACTTCAGTCGGCATTGTGCCTTTTGTATTTAATTGCGATGCAATTTCAGTGTTTCATCGTCAATAAGAAGGTCTGAGGGATACAGTGAACCTGAAGTGAAGCATCGGTATCTATAACTAGTGTCACAGGAATGGTTCAAATCATAGACAGTAAGAAGAGTCTGTTATCTTGTACTTAATTCGGCTTTGTTCCTTTTGTATTTAATTCCGATGCAATTCCTGTGTTTCATCGTCTATAAGAAGGTCAGAGGGATACAGTGAACCTGAAGTGATGCATCGGAATTTATAACTAGTGTCACAGGAATGGTTTAAAACATAGACAGTAAGAAGAATCAGTTTTCTTGTACTTAAGTCGGCATTGTGCTTTTTGTATTTAATTACGATGCAATTCCTGTGTTTCATTGTCAATAGCAAGGTCCGAGGGATACAGTAAACCTGAAGTAAAGCATCGGAATCTATAACTAGTGTCACAGGAATGGTTCAAAGCATAGTCAGTAAGAAGAGCCAGTTTCCTTGTACTTAAGTCGGCATTGTATCTTTTGTATTTAATTCCGATGCAATTTCTGTGTTTCATCGTCAATAAGAAGGTCAGAAGGATACAGTAAACCTGAAGTGGAGCATCGGAATCTATAACTAGTGTCACAGGAATGGTTTAAAGCATAGACAGTAAGAAGGGTCAGTTTTCTTGTACTTAAGTCGGCATTGTGCCGTTTGTATTTAATTCCGATGCAATATCTGTGTTTCATAGTCATTAAGAAGGTCAGAGGGATACAGTAAACGTGAAGTGAAACATCGGAATCTATTACTAGTGTCTCAGGAATGGATCAAATCATAGACAGTATGAAGATTCAGTTATCTTGTACTTAAGTCAGCATTGTGCCTATTGTATTTAATTCCGATGCAATTTCTGTGTTTCATCGTCAATTAGAAGGTGAGAGGGTTACAGTAAACCTAAAGTAAAGCATCGGAATCTATAACGAGAATCACATGAATGGTTCAGATCGTAGACAGTACCAAAAGTCAGTTTTCTTGTACTTAAGTCGGCATTGTACCTTTTGTATTTAATTCCGATGCAATTTCTGTGTTTCATCGTCAATTAGAAGGTCAGAGGGAAACAGTAAACCTGGAGTGAAGCATCGGAATCTATAATTAGTGTCACAGGAATGGTTCAAAACATCGACAGTAAGAAGAGTCAGTTTTCTCGTACTTAAGTCGGCATTGTGCCTTTTGTATTTAATTCCGATGCAATATCTGTGTTTCATCGTCAATACGAAGGTCAGTGGCATACAGTAAACCTGAGATGAAGCATCGGAATCTATAACTAGTGTCACAGGAATGGTACAAGCATAGACAGTAAGAAGAGTCAGTTTTCTTGTACTTAGGTCGGGATTGTGCATTTTGTATTTAATTCCGATGCAATTTCTGTGTTTCATCGTCAATAAGGAGGTCGAAGGGATACAGTAAACCTGAAGTGAAGCATCGGAATCTGTAACTAGTGTCACAGGAATGGTTCAAAACATAGACAGTAAGAAGTGTCAGTTTTCTTGTACTGAAGTCGGCATTGTGCCTTTTGTATTTCATTCCGATGCATTTTCTGTGTTTCATCGTCAATAAGAAGGTCAGAGGGATACAGTGAACCTAAAGTGAAGCATCGGAATCTATAACTAGTGTCACAGGAATGGTTCAAAACATAGACAGTAAGAAGAGTCACTTTTCTTGTACTTAAGTCGGCATTGTGCCTTTTGTATTTAATTCCGATGCAGTTTCTGTGTTTCGTCGTCAATAAGAAGGTCAGAGGGATACAGTAAACCTGAAGTGAAGCATCGGAATCTATCACTAGTGTCACCGCAACGGTTCAAACCATAGACAGTAAAAAGAGTCAGTTTTCTTGTACTTAAGTCGGCATTGTGCCTTTTCTATTTAATTCCGATGTAATTTCTGTGTTTCATCGTCAATAAGAAGGTCAGAGGGATACAGTAAACCTGAAGTGAAGCATCGGAATCTATAACTAGTGTCACAGGAATGGTTCAAAACATAGACAGTAAGAAGAGTCAGTTTTCTTGTACTTAAGTCGACGTTGTGCCTTTTGTATTTACTTCCGATGCAACTTCTGTGTTTCATCGTCAATAAGAAGGTCAGAGGGATACAGAAAACCTGAAGTGAAGCATCGGAATCTATAACCAGTGTCACAGGAATGGTTCAAAACATAGGTAGTAAGAAGGGTCAGTTTTCTTGGACTGAAGTCTGCATTGTGCCTTTTGTATTTAATTCCGATGCAATTTCTGTATTTCATCGTCAATATGAAGGTCAGACGGATACAGTGAAACTGAAGTGAAGCATCGGAATGTATAATTAGTGTCACAGGAATGGTTCAAAACATAGACAGTAAGAAGAGTCAGTTCTCTTGTACTTAAGTCGACGTTGTGCCTTTTGTATTTACTTCCGATGCAACTTCTGTGTTTCATTGTCAATATGAAGATCAGAGGGATACAGTAAACCTGAAGTGAAGCATCGGAATCTATAACTAGTGTCACAGGAATGGTTCAAAACTTAGAAAGTATAAAGAGTCAGATTTCTTTTACTTAAGTCGGCATTGTGCCTTTTGTATTTAATTCCGATGCTATTTCTATGTTTCATCGTCAATAAGAAGGTCAGAGGGATACAGTGAAACTGAAGTAATGCATCGGAATCTGTAACTAGTGTCACAGGAATGGTTCAAAACATAGGCAGTAAGAAGAGTCAGTTTCCTTGTACTTAAGTCGGCATTGTGCCTTTTGTATTTAATTCCAATGCAATTTCTAAGTTTCATCGTCAATAAGAAGGTCAGCGGGATACAGTAAACCTGAAGTGAAGCATCGGAAACTATAACTAGTGTCACAGGAATGGTTCAAAACATAGACAGTAAGAAGAGTCAGTTTTCTTCTACTTAAGTTGGCATTGTGCCTTTTGTATTTCATTCCGATGCCATTTCAGTGTTTCGTCGTCAATAAGAAGGTCAGAGGGATACAGTAAACCTGAAGTGAAGCATCGTAATCTATAACTAGTGCCACCGGAATTTTTCAAAGCACAGACAGTAAAAAGAGTCAGTTATCTTGTACTTAAGTCGGCTTTGTGCCTTTTCCATGTAATTGCGATAGTATTTCTGCGTTTCATCGTCAATAAGAAGATCAGAGGGATACACTAAAACTGACGTGAAGCATCGGAATCTATAACTAGTGTCACAAGGAATGGTTCAAAACATAGACAGCAAGAAGAGTAAGTTTTCTTGTACTTAAGTCGGCGTTGTCCCTTTTGTATTTTTTTCCAATGCAATTTCTGTGTTTCATCGTCAATAAGAAGGTCAGAGGGATACAGAAAACCTGAAGTGAAGCATCGGAATCTATAACTAGTGTCACAGGTATGGTTCAAAACATAGAAAGGAAGAAGAGTCAGTTTTCTTGTACTTAAGTCGGCGTTGTGCCTTTCGTATTTAATTCCGATGCAATTTTAGTGTTTCATCGTCAATAAGAAGGTCAGAGGGATACAGTGAAAAAGAAGTGAAGCATCGGAATCTATAACTAGTGTCACAGGAATTGTACAAAATATAGACAGTAAGAAGAGTTAGTTTTCTTGTACTTAAGTCTTCATTGTGCCTTTTGTATTTAATTCAGATGCAATTTCTGTGTTTCATCGTCAATAAGAAGGTCAGAGGGATAGAGTAAACCTGAAGTGAAGCATCGGAATCTATAACTAGTGTCACAGGAATGGTTCAAAACATAGACTGTAAGAAGAGTCAGTTTTCTTGTACTTAAGTCGGCATTGTGCCTTTTGTATTTAATTCTGATGCAATTTCTGTGTTTCATCGTCAATAAGAAGGTCAGAGGGATACAGTGAACCTGAAGTGATGCATCGGAATCTATAACTAGTGTCACAGGAATGGTTTAAAACATAGACAGTAAGAAAAGTCAGTTTTCTTGTACTTAAGTCGGCATTGTGCCTTTTGTATTTAATTCCAATGCAATTTCTAAGTTTCATCGTCAATAAGAAGGTCAGCTGGATACAGTAAACCTGAAGTGAAGCATCGGAAACTATAACTAGTGTCACAGGAATGGTTCAAAACATAGACAGTAAGAAGAGTCAGTTTTCTTCTACTTAAGTCGGCGTTGTGCCTTTTGTATTTAATTCCTATGCAATTTCTGTAATTCATCGTCAATAAGAAGGTCAGAGGGATAGAGAAAACCTGAAGTGAAGCATCGGAATCTATAACTAGTGTCACAGGAATGGTTCAAAACATAGACAGTAAGATGAGTCAGTTTTCTTGTGCTTAAGTCGGCATTGTGCCTTTTGTATTTAATTCCGATGCAATTTCAGTGTTTCATCGTCAGTAAGAAGGTCAGAGGGATACAGTGAACCAGAAGTGAAGCATCGGAATCTATAACTAGTGTCACAGGAATGGTACAAAACATAGACAGTAAGAGGAGTTAGTTTTCTTGTACTTAAGTCTTCATTGTGCCTTTTGTATTTAATTGCGATGCAATTTCTGTGTTTCATCGTCAATAAGAAGATCAGAGGGATACAGTGAACCTGAAGTGAAGCATCGGAATCTATAACTAGTGTCACAGGAATGGTTCAAAACATAGACAGTAAGAGGAGTCAGTTTTCTTGTACCTAAGTCGGCATTGTGCCTATTGTATTATATTCCGATGCAATTTCTGTGTTTCATTGTCAATATGAAGGTCAGAGGGATACAGTAAACCTGAAGTGAAGCATCGGAATCTATAACTAGTGTCACAGGAATGGTTCAAAACTTAGAAAGTATAAAGAGTCAGATTTCTTTTACTTAAGTCGGCATTGTGCCTTTTGTATTTAATTCCGATGCAATTTCTATGTTTCATCGTCAATAAAAAGGTCAGAGGGATACAGTGAACCTAAAGTGATGCATCGGAATCTGTAACTATTGTCACAGGAATGGTTCAAAACATAGACAGTAAGAAGAGTCAGTTTTCTTGTATTTAAGTCGGCATTGTGCCTTTTGTATTTAATTCCAATGCAATTTCGAAGTTTCATCGTCAATAAGAAGGTCAGCGGGATACAGTAAACCTGAAGTGAAGCATCGGAAACTATAACTAGTGTCACAGGAATGGTTCAAAAGATAGTCAGTAATAAGAGTCAGTTTTCTTCTACTTAAGTCGGCATTGTGCCTTTTGTATTTAATTCCGATGCAATTTCAGAGTTTCGTCGTCAATATGAAGGTCAGAGAGATACAGTAAACCTGAAGTGAAGCATCGGAATCTATAACTAGTGTCACCGGAATGGTTCAAAACACAGACAGTAAAAAGAGTCAGTTATCTTGTACTTAAGTCGGCATTGTGCCTTTTAAATTTAATTCCAATGGAATTTCTGTGTTTCATCGTCAATAAGAAGGTCAGCGGGATACAGTAAACCTGAAGTGAAGCATTGGAAACTATAACTAGTGTCACAGGAATTGTTCAAAACATAGACAGTAAGAAGAGTCAGTTTTCTTCTACTTAAGTCGGGATTGTGCCTTTTGTATTTAATTCAGATGCAATTTCTGTGTTTCGTCGTCAATAAGAAGGTGAGAGGGATACAGTAAACCTGAAGTGAAGCATCGGAATATATAACTAGTGTCACCGCAACGGTTCAAATCATAGACAGTAAAAAGAGTCAGTTTTCTTGTACTTAAGTCGGCATTGTGCCTTTTCTATTTAATTCCGATGTAATTTCTGTGTTTCATCGTCAATAAGAAGGTCAGAGGGATACAGTAAACCTGAAGTGAAGCATCGGAATCTATAACTAGTGTCACAGGAATGGTTCGAAACATAGACAGTATGAAGAGTCAGTTTTCTTGTACTTAAGTCGACGTTGTGCCTTTTGTATTTAATTCCGATGCAACTTCTGTGTTTCATCGTCAATGAGAAGTTCAGAGGGATACAGAAAACCTGAAGTGAAGCATCGGAATCTATAACTAGAGTCACAGGAATGGTTCAAAACATAGGCAGTAAGAAGGGTCAGTTTTCTTGTACTGAAATCAGCATTGTGCCTTTTGTATTCAATTCCGATGCATATTCTGTGTTTCATCGTCAATATGAAGGTCAGAGGGATACAGTGAACCTGAAGTGAAGCATCGGAATGTATAACTAGTATCACAGGAATGGTTCAAAACACAGGCAGTAAGAAAGGTCAGTTTTCTTGTACTGAAGTCAGCATTGTGCCTTTTGTATTTAATTCCGATGCAATTTCTGTGTTTCATAATCAATATGAAGGTCAGAGGGATACAGTAAACCTGTAGTGAAGCATCGGAATCTATAACTAGTGTCACAGGAATGGTTCAATACATAGAAAGTAAGAAGAGTCAGATTTCTATTACTTAAGTCGGCATTGTGCCTTTTGTATTTTTTCCGATGCAATTTCTGTGTTTCATTGTCAATAAGAAGGTCAGAGGGATACAGTGAACCTGAAGTGATGCATTGTTATCTATAACTAGTGTCACAGGAATGGTTCAAAACACAGACAGTAAAAAGAGTCAGTTTTCTTGTACTTAAGTCGGCATTGAGCCTTTTGTGTTTAATTCCGATGCAATATCTGTGTTTCATCGTCAATAAGAAGTTCAGAGGGATACAGTAAACCTGAAGTGAAGCATCGGAATCTATAACTAGAGTCACAGGAATGGTTCAAAACATAGACAGTAAGAAGAGTCAGTTTTCTTGTACTTAAGCCGGCATTGTGATTATTCTATTGAATTCCGATGCAATTACTATGTTTCATCGTCAATAAGAAGGTCAGAAGGATACAGTAAACCTGAAGTGAAGCATTGGAATCTATAACTGGTGCCACAGGAATGGTTCAAAACATTGACAGTAAGAAGAGTCAGTTTTCTTGTACTTAAGTCGGCATTGTGTCTTTTGTATTTAATTCCGATGCAATTTCTGTGTTTCATCGTCAATAAGAAGGTCAGAGGGATACAGTGAACCTGAAGTGAAGCATCGGAATCTATAACTAGTGTCACAGGAATGGTTCTAAACATAGACAGTAAGAAGTGTCAGTTTTCTTGTACTTAAGTCGGCATTGTGCCTTTTGTATTTAATTCCAATGCAATTTCTGTGTTTCATCGTCAATAAGAAGGTCAGCGGGATACAATAAACCTAAAGTCAAGCATTGGAAACTATAACTAGTGTCACAGGAATGGTTCAAAACATAAACAGTAAGAAGAGTCAGTTTTCTTGTACTTAAGTCGACGTTGTGCCTTTTGTTTTTAATTCCGATGCAATATCTGTGTTTCATCGTCAATAAGAAGGTCAGAGGGATACAGTAAACCTGAAGTGAAGCATCGGAATCCATAACTAGTGTCACAGGAATGGTTCAATACATAGACAGTAAGAAGTGTCAGTTTTCTTGTACTTAAGTCGGCATTGTGTCTTTTGTATTTAATTCCGATGCAATTTCTGTGTTTCATCGTCAATAACAAGGTCAGAGGGATACAGTGAACCTGAAGTGAAGCATCGGAATCTACAACTAGTGTCACAGGAATGGTTCAGAACATAGACAGTAAGAAGAGTCAGTTTTCTTGTACTTAAGTCGGCATTGTGCCTTTTGTATTTAATTCCAATGCAATTTCTGTGTTTCATCGTCAATAAGAAGGTCAGCGGGATACAGTAAACCTGAAGTCAAGCATTGGAAACTATAACTAGTGTCACAGGAATGGTTCAAAACATAGACTGTAAGAAGAGTCAGTTTTCTTGTACTTAAGTCGACGTTGTGCCTTTTGTATTTAATTACGATGCAATATCTGTGTTTCATCGTCAATAAGAAGGTCAGAGGGATACAGTAAACCTGAAGTGAAGCATCGGAATCCATAACTAGTGTCACAGGAATGGTTCAAAACATAGACAGTAAGAAGTGTCAGTTTTCTTGTACTTAAGCCGGCATTGTGATTATTCTATTTAATTAAGATGCAATTTCTATGTTTCATCGTAAATAAGGAGGTCAGAAGGATACAGTAAACCTGAAGTGAAGCATTGGAATCTATAACTAGTGCCACAGGAATGGTTCAAAACATAGACAGTAAGAAGAGTCAGTTTTCTTGTACATAAGTCGGCATGGTGTCTTTTGTAATTAATTCTGATGCAATTTCTGTGTTTCATCGTCAATACGACGGTGAGAGGGATACAGTGAACCTGAAGTGAAGCATCGGAATCTATAACTAGTGTCACCGCAACGGTTCAAACCATAGACAGTAAAAAGAGTCAGTTTTCTTGTACTTAAGTCGGCATTGTGCCTTTTCTATTTAATTCCGATGTAATTTCTGTGTTTCATCGTCAATAAGAAGGTCAGAGGGATACAGTAAACCTGAAGTGAAGCATCGGAATCTATAACTAGTGTCACAGGAATGGTTCAAAGCATAGACAGTAAGAAGAGTCAGTTTTCTTGTACTTAAGTCGACGTTGTGCCTTTTGTATTTAATTCCGATGCAATTTCTGTGTTTCATCGTCAATAAGAAGATCAGAGGGATACAGAAAACCTGAAGTGAAGCATCGGAATCTATAACCAGTGTCACAGGAATGGTTCAAAACATAGGTTATAAGAAGGGTCAGTTTTCTTGGACTGAAGTCTGCATTGTGCCTTTTGTATTTTATTCCGATGCAATTTCTTTGTTTCATCCTCAATATGAAGATCAGATTGATACAGTGAACCTGAAGTGAAGCATCATAATGTATCATTAGTATCACATGAATGGTTCAAAACATAGGCGGTAAGAAGTGTCAGTTTTCTTGTACTGAAGTCAGCATTGTGTTTTTTGTATTTAATTCCGATGCAATTTCTGTGTTTCATTGTCAAAATGAAGGTCAGAGGGATACAGTAAAACTGAAGTGAAGCATCGGAGTCTATAACTAGTGTCACAGGAATGGTTCAAAACATAGACTGTAAGAAGAGTCAGTTTTCTTGTACTTAAGTCGGCATTGTGTCTTTTGTATTTAATTCCGATGCAAATTCTGTGTTTCATCGTCAATAAGAAGGTCAGAGGGATACAGTGAACCTGACGTGATGCATCGGAATCTATAACTAGTGTCACAGGAATGGTTCAAAACATAGACAGTAAGAAGAGTCAGTTTTCTTGTACTTAAGTCGGCATTGTGTCTTTTGTATTTAATTCCGATGCATTTTCTGTGTTTCATCGTCAATAAGAAGGTCAGAGGGATACAGTTAACCTAAAGTGAAGCATCGGAATCTATAACTAGTGTCACAGGAATGGTTCAAAACATAGATAGTAAGAAGAGTCGGTTTTCTTGTACTTAAGTCGGCATTGTACCTTTTGCATTTAATTCCGATGCAATGTCTGTGTTTCATCGTCAAAATGAAGGTCAGAGGGATACAGTAAACCTAAAGTGAAGCATCGGAATCTATAACTAGTGTCACAGGAATGGTTCAAAACTTAGAAAGTATAAGGAGTCAGATTTCTTTTACTTAAGTCGGCATTGTGCCTTTTGTATTTAATTCCGATGCAAATTCTGTGTTTCATCGTCAATAAGAAGGTCAGAGGGATACGGTGAACCTGAAGTGATGCATCGGAATCTATAACTAGTGTCACAGGAATGGTTCAAAACATAGACAGTAAGAAGAATCAGTTTTCTTGTACTTAAGTCGGCATTGTGCCTTTTGTATTTTATTCCAATGCAATTTCTAAGTTTCATCGTCAATAAGAAGGTCAGCGGGATACAGTAAACCTGAAGTAAAGAATCGGAATCTATTACTAGTGTCACAGGAATGGTTCAAAACATAGACAGCAAGAAGAGTAAGTTTTCTTGTACTTAAGTCGGCGCTGTGCCTTTTGTATTTAATTCCTATGCAATTTCTGTGTTTCATCGTCAATAAGAAGGTCAGAGCGATACCGAAAACCTGAAGTGAAGCATCGGAATCTATAACTAGTGTCACAGGAATGGTTCAAAACTTAGACAGTAAGAAGAGTCAGTTTTCTTGTACTTAAGTCGGCATTGTGCCTTTTGTATTTAATTCCGATGCAATTTCAGTGTTTCATCGTCAATAAGAAGGTCAGAGGGATACAGTGAACCAGAAGTGAAGCATCGGAATCTATAACTAGTGTCACAGGAATGGTACAAAACATAGACAGTAAGAAGAGTTAGTTTTCTTGTACTTAAGTCTTCATTGTGCCTTTTGTATTTAATTCAGATGCAATTTCTGTGTTTCATCGTCAATAAGAAGGTCAGAGGGAAACAGAAAACCGGAAGTGAAGCATCGGAATCTATAACTAGTGTCACAGGAATGGTTCATAACATAGACGGTAAGAAGAGTCAGTTTTCTTCTACTTAAGTCGGCGTTGTGCCTTTTGTATTTAATTCCGATGCAATTTCTGTGTTTCGTCGTGAATAAGAAGGTCAGAGGGATACAGTAAACCTGAAGTGAAGCATTGGAATCTATAACTAGTGTCACCGCAACGGTTCAAACCATAGACAGTAGAAAGAGTCAGTTTTCTTCTACTTAAGTCGGCATTGTGCTTTTCTATTTAATTCCGATCTAATTTCTGTGTTTCATCGTCAATAAGAAGGTCAGAGGGATACAGTATACCTGAAGTGAAGCATCGGAATCTATAACTAGTGTCACAGGAATGGTTCAAAACATAGACAGTGAGAAGAGTCAGTTTTCTTGTACTTAAGTCGACGTTGTGCCTTTTGTATTTATTTCCGATGCAATTTCTGTGTTTCATCGTCAATATGAGGGTCAGAGGGATACAGAAAAACTGAAGTGAAGCATCGGAATCTGTTAATAGTGTCACCGGAATGGTTCAAAACATAGGTAGTAAGAAGGCTCAGTTTTCTTGTACTGAAGTCTGCATTGTGCATTTTGTATATAATTCCGATGTAATATCTGTGTTTCATCGTCAATTTGAAGGTCAGAGGGATACAGTGAACCTGAAGTGAAGCATCGGAATATATAACTAGTGTCACAGGAATGGTTCAAAACTTAGAAAGTAAGAAGAGTCAGATTTCTTTTACTTAAGTCGTCATTGTGCCTTTTGTATTTAATTCTGATGCAATTTCGGTGTTTCATCGTCAATAAGAAGGTCAGAGCGATACAGTGAACCTGAAGTGATGCATCGGAATCTATAACTAGTGTCACAGGAATGGTTCAAAACATAGACAGTAAGAAGAGTCAGTTTTCTTGTACTTAAGTCGGCATTGTGCCATTTGTATTTAATTCCAATGCAATTTCTAAAATTCATCGTCAATAAGAAGGTCAGCGGGATACAGTAAACCTGAAGTGAAGGATCGGAAACTATAACTAGTGTCACAGGAATCGTGCAAAACATAGACAGTAACAAGAGTCAGTTTTCTTCTACTTAAGTCGGCGTTGTGCCTTTTGTATTTAATTCCTATGCAATTTCTGTGTTTCATCGTCAATAAGAAGATCAGAGGGATACAGTGAACCTGAAGTGAGGCTTCGGAATCTATAACTAGTGTCACAGGAATGGTTCAAACCATAGACAGTAAGAGGAGTCAGTTTTCTTGTACCTAAGTCGGCATTGTGCATTTTGTAATTAATTCCAATGCAATTTCTGTGTTTCATCGTCAATAAGACGGTCAGAGGGAATCAGTAAACCTGAAGTGAAGCATCGGAATCTATAACTAGTGTCACAGGAATGGTTCAAAACATAGACAGTAAGAAGAGTCAGTTTTCTTGTACTTAAGTCGACGTTGTGAATTTTGTATTTAATTCCGATGCAACATCTGTGTTTCATCGTCAATAAGAAGGTCAAAGAGATACAGAAAACCTGAAGTGACGCATCGAAATCTATAACTAGTGTCACAGGAATGGTTCAAAACATAGGTAGTAAGAAGGGTCAGTTTTCTTGCACTGAAGTCTGCATTGTGAATTTTGTATTTAATTCCGATGCAATTTCTGTGTTTCATCGTCAATATGAAGGTCAGAGGGATACAGTGAACCTGAAGTGAAGCATCGGTATGTATAACTAGTATCAGATCAATGGTTCAAAACATAGACAGTAAGAAGAGTCAGTTTTCTTGTACTTAAGTCGGCATTGTGCCTTTTGTATTTTTTTCCAATGCAATTTCTAAGTTTCATCGTCAATAAGAAGGTCAGCGTGATACAGTAAACCTGAAGTGATGTATCAGAAACTATAACTAGTGCCACAGGAATGGTTCAAAACATAGTCAGTAAGAAGAGTCAGTTTTCTTCTACTTAAGTCGGCATTGTGCCTTTTGTATTTATCTCCGATGCAATTTCAGTGTTTCGTCGTCAATAAGAAGGTCAGAGAGATACAGTAAACCTGAAGTGAAGCATCGGAATCTATAACTAGTGTCACCGGAATGGTTCATAACACAGACAGTAAAAAGAGTCAGTTATCTTGTACTTAAGTCGGCATTGTGCCTTTTGTATTTAATTCCGATGTTATTCCTGTGTTTCATCGTCAATAAGAAGGTCAGAGGGATACACTAAACCTGACGTGAAGCATCGGAATCTATAACTAGTGTCACAGGAATGGTTCAAAACATAGAGAGTAAGAAGAGTAAGTTTTCCTGTACTTATGTCGGCGTTGTGCCTTTTGTATTTAATTAATATGCAATTTCTGTGTTTCATCGTCAGTAAGAAGGTCAGAGGGATACTGAAAACCTGAAGTGAAGCATCGGAATCTACAACTAGTGTCACAGGAATGGTTCAAACATAGACAGTAAGAAGAGTCAGTTTTCTTGTACTTAAGTCGGCATTGTGCCTTTTGTATTTAATTCCGATGCAATTTCAGTGTTTCATCGTCAATAAGAAGGTCGGAGGGATACAGTGAACCAGAAGTGAAGCATAGGAATCTATAACTAGTGTCACAGGAATGGTACAAAACATAGACAGTAAGAAGAGTTAGTTTTCTTGTACTTAAGTCTTCATTGTGCCTTTTGTATTTAATTCCGATGCAATTTCTGTGTTTCATCGTCAATAAGAACGTCAGAGGGATACAGTAAACCTGAAGTGAAGCATCGGAATCTATAACTAGTGTCACAGGAATGGTTCAAAACATAGACTGTTAGAAGAGTCAGTTTTCTTGTACTTAAGTCAGCATTGTGCCTTTGTATTTAATTCCGATGCAATTTCTGTGTTTCATCGTCAATAAGAAGATCAGAGGGATACAGTGAACCTGAAGTGAAGCATCGGAATCTATAACTAGTGTCACAGGAATGGTTCAAAACATAGACAGTAAGAGGAGTCAGTTTTCTTGTACCTAAGTCGGCATTGTGCCTTTTGTATTTATTTCCGATGCAATTTCTGTGTTTCATCGTCAATAAGAAGGTCAGAGGGATACAGTAAACCTGAAGTGAAGCATCGGAATCTATAACTAGTGTCACAGGAATTGTTCAAAACATAGACAGTTAGAAGAGTCAGTTTTCTTGTACTTAAGTCGGCATTGTGTCTTTTGTATTTCATTCCGATGCAATTTCTGTGTTTCATTGTCAATAAGAAGGTCAGAGGGATACAGTGAACCTGAAGTGAAGCATCGGAATATATAACTAGTGTTACAGGAATGGTTCAAAACATAGACAGTAAGAAGAGTAAGTTTTCTTGTACTGAAGTCGGTATTGTGCCTTTTATATTTAATTCCAAACCAATTTCTGTGTTTCATCGTCAATAAGGAGGTCAGCGGGATACAGTAAACCTGAAGTGAAGCATTGTAAACTATAACTAGTGTCACAGGAATGGTTGAAAACATAGACAGTAAGAAGAGTCAGTTTTCTTCTACTTAAGTCGGGATTGTGCCTTTTGTATTTAAATCAGATGCAATTTCTGTGTTTCGACGTCAATAAGAAGGTCAGAGGGATACAGTAAACCTGAAGTGAAGCATCGGAATATATTACTAGTGTCACCGCAACGGTTCAAATCATAGACAGTAAAAAGAGTCAGTTTTCTTGTACTTAAGTCGGCATTGTGCCTTTTCTATTTAATTCCGATGTAATTTCTGTGTTTCATCTTCAATAAGAAGGTCAGAGGGATACAGTAAACCTGAAGTGAAGCATCGGAATCTATAACTAGTGTCACAGTAATGGTTCGAAACATAGACAGTAAGAAGAGTCAGTTTTCTTGTTCTTAAGTCGACGTTGTGCCTTTTGTATTTATATCCGATGCAACTTCTGTGTTTCATCGTCAATGAGAAGGTCAGAGGGATACAGAAAACCTGAAGTGAAGCATCGGAATTCATAACTAGAGTCACAGGAATGGTTCAAAACATAGGCAGTAAGAAGGGTCAGTTTTCTTGTACTGAAGTCAGCATTGTGCCTTTTGTATTTAATTCCGATGCAATTTCTGTGTTTCATAATCAATATGAAGGTCAGAGGGATACAGTAAACCTGTAGTGAAGCATCGGAATCTATAACTAGTGTTACAGGAATGGTTCAAAACATAGAAAGTAAGAAGAGTCAGATTTCTATTACTTAAGTCGGCATTGTGCCTTCTGTATTTAATTCCGATGCAATTTCTGTGTTTCATCGTCAATAAGAAGGTCAGAGGGATACAGTGAACCTGAAGTGATGCATTGTTATCTATAACTAGTGTCACAGGAATGGTTCAAAACATGGACAGTAAGAAGAGTCAGTTTTCTTGTACTTAAGTCGGCATTGAGCCTCTTGTGTTTAATTCCGATGCAATTTCTGTGTTTCATCGTCAATAAGAAGGTCAGAGGGATACAGTAAACCTGAAGTGAAGCATCGGATTCTATAACTAGTGTCACAGGAATGGTTCAAAACATAGACAGTAAGAAGAGTCAGTTTTCTTGTACTTAAGCCGGCATTGTGATTATTCTATTTAATTCCGATGCAATTTCTATGTTTCATCGTCAATAAGAAGGTCAGAAGGATACAGTAAACCTGAAGTGAAGCATTGGAATCTATAACTAGTGCCACAGGAATGGTTCAAAACATAGACAGTAAGAAGAGTCAGTTATCT
Organism: Schistocerca americana; assembly: GCF_021461395.2. Lineage (NCBI taxonomy): Eukaryota > Metazoa > Arthropoda > Insecta > Orthoptera > Acrididae > Schistocerca > Schistocerca americana. The sequence continues at coordinate 5,926,025 of NC_060121.1, read as the reverse complement.
TGTACTTAAGTCGACGTTGTGGATTTTGTATTTAATTCCGATGCATCTTCTGTGTTTCATCGTCAATAAGAAGGTCAGAGGGATACAGAAAACCTGAAGTGAAGCATCGGAATCTATAACTAGTGTCGCAGGAATGGTTCAAAACATAGACAGTAAGAAGAGTCAGTTTTCTTGTACTGAAGTCGGCATTGTGCCTTTTGTATTTAATTCCGATGCAATTTCTGTGTTTCATCGTCAATATGAAGGTCAGAGGGATACAGTAAACCTAAAGTGAAGCATCGGAATCTATAACTAGTGTCATAGGAATGGTTCAAAACATAGACAGTAAGAAGAGTCAGTTTTCTTGTACTGAAGTCGGCATTGTGCCTTTTGTATTTAATTCCGATGCAATTTCTGTGTTTCATCGTCAATATGAAGGTCAGAGGGATACAGTAAACCTAAAGTGAAGCATCGGAATCTATAACTAGTGTCACAGGAATGGTTCAAAACATAGACTGTAAGAAGAGTCAGTTTTCTTGTACTTAAGTCGGCATTGTGCTTTTTGTAATTAATTCCGATGCAATTTCTGTGTTTCATCGTCAATAAGACGGTCAGAGGGAATCAGTAAACCTGAAGTGAAGCATCGGAATCTATAACTAGTGTCACAGGAATGGTTCAAAACATAGACAGTAAGAAGAGTCAGTTTTCTTGTACTTAAGTCGACGTTGTGAATTTTGTATTTAATTCCGATGCAACATCTGTGTTTCATCGTCAATAAGAAGGTCAAAGAGATACAGAAAACCTGAAGTGAAGCATCGAAATCTATAACTAGTGTCACAGGAATGGTTCAAAACATAGGTATTTATTTATTTATTTATTTCGAGTCAAAAACATTGCAACAATATTTACAATATATACAATATAACAAATCAGGTCAAATCATAAAAGAACAAACTAAACGGTATTAGCCCAAAATTGTGCAACGGCAGCAGCATTGTCTGAAACATCAACAAGCTCTTGTGTGGAACATGATACAGGACATCTAGGACAATTAATTAAATGTTTGGTTGTCTGTTCTTCTCCGCAGTCACACAAGGTGGAAGATTCCTTCATGAAGCCCCATTTAAACAGATTGTCCCTTTTGGAATGCTGACGTTCAGTTCAGTACTGGAGAATCTAGTCCAGTACCTATGCAGGGGCACCACGTGCAGGAGTCAGCTTCACCCCCAAAACATAGGTAGTAAGAAGGGTCAGTTTTCTTGCACTGAAGTCTGCATTGTGCCTTTTGTATTTAATTCCGATGCAATTTCTGTGTTTCATCGTCAATATGAAGGTCAGAGGGATACAGTGAACCTGAAGTGAAGCATCGGTATGTATAACTAGTATCAGATCAATGGTTCAAAACATAGACAGTAAGAAGAGTCAGTTTTCTTGTACTTAAGTCGGCATTGTGCCTTTTGTATTTTTTTCCAATGCAATTTCTAAGTTTCATCGTCAATAAGAAGGTCAGCGTGATACAGTAAACCTGAAGTGATGTATCAGAAACTATAACTAGTGCCACAGGAATGGTTCAAAACATAGTCAGTAAGAAGAGTCAGTTTTCTTCTACTTAAGTCGGCATTGTGCCTTTTGTATTTATCTCCGATGCAATTTCAGTGTTTCGTCGTCAATAAGAAGGTCAGAGAGATACAGTAAACCTGAAGTGAAGCATCGGAATCTATAACTAGTGTCACCGGAATGGTTCATAACACAGACAGTAAAAAGAGTCAGTTATCTTGTACTTAAGTCGGCATTGTGCCTTTTGTATTTAATTCCGATGTTATTCCTGTGTTTCATCGTCAATAAGAAGGTCAGAGGGATACACTAAACCTGACGTGAAGCATCGGAATCTATAACTAGTGTCACAGGAATGGTTCAAAACATAGAGAGTAAGAAGAGTAAGTTTTCCTGTACTTATGTCGGCGTTGTGCCTTTTGTATTTAATTCCTATGCAATTTCTGTGTTTCATCGTCAGTAAGAAGGTCAGAGGGATACTGAAAACCTGAAGTGAAGCATCGGAATCTACAACTAGTGTCACAGGAATGGTTCAAACATAGACAGTAAGAAGAGTCAGTTTTCTTGTACTTAAGTCGGCATTGTGCCTTTTGTATTTAATTCCGATGCAATTTCAGTGTTTCATCGTCAATAAGAAGGTCGGAGGGATACAGTGAACCAGAAGTGAAGCATAGGAATCTATAACTAGTGTCACAGGAATGGTACAAAACATAGACAGTAAGAAGAGTTAGTTTTCTTGTACTTAAGTCTTCATTGTGCCTTTTGTATTTAATTCCGATGCAATTTCTGTGTTTCATCGTCAATAAGAACGTCAGAGGGATACAGTAAACCTGAAGTGAAGCATCGGAATCTATAACTAGTGTCACAGGAATGGTTCAAAACATAGACTGTTAGAAGAGTCAGTTTTCTTGTACTTAAGTCAGCATTGTGCCTTTGTATTTAATTCCGATGCAATTTCTGTGTTTCATCGTCAATAAGAAGATCAGAGGGATACAGTGAACCTGAAGTGAAGCATCGGAATCTATAACTAGTGTCACAGGAATGGTTCAAAACATAGACAGTAAGAGGAGTCAGTTTTCTTGTACCTAAGTCGGCATTGTGCCTTTTGTATTTATTTCCGATGCAATTTCTGTGTTTCATCGTCAATAAGAAGGTCAGAGGGATACAGTAAACCTGAAGTGAAGCATCGGAATCTATAACTAGTGTCACAGGAATTGTTCAAAACATAGACAGTTAGAAGAGTCAGTTTTCTTGTACTTAAGTCGGCATTGTGTCTTTTGTATTTCATTCCGATGCAATTTCTGTGTTTCATTGTCAATAAGAAGGTCAGAGGGATACAGTGAACCTGAAGTGAAGCATCGGAATATATAACTAGTGTTACAGGAATGGTTCAAAACATAGACAGTAAGAAGAGTAAGTTTTCTTGTACTGAAGTCGGTATTGTGCCTTTTATATTTAATTCCAAACCAATTTCTCTGTTTCATCGTCAATAAGGAGGTCAGCGGGATACAGTAAACCTGAAGTGAAGCATTGTAAACTATAACTAGTGTCACAGGAATGGTTGAAAACATAGACAGTAAGAAGAGTCAGTTTTCTTCTACTTAAGTCGGGATTGTGCCTTTTGTATTTAAATCAGATGCAATTTCTGTGTTTCGACGTCAATAAGAAGGTCAGAGGGATACAGTAAACCTGAAGTGAAGCATCGGAATATATTACTAGTGTCACCGCAACGGTTCAAATCATAGACAGTAAAAAGAGTCAGTTTTCTTGTACTTAAGTCGGCATTGTGCCTTTTCTAATTAATTCCGATGTAATTTCTGTGTTTCATCTTCAATAAGAAGGTCAGAGGGATACAGTAAACCTGAAGTGAAGCATCGGAATCTATAACTAGTGTCACAGTAATGGTTCGAAACATAGACAGTAAGAAGAGTCAGTTTTCTTGTTCTTAAGTCGACGTTGTGCCTTTTGTATTTATATCCGATGCAACTTCTGTGTTTCATCGTCAATGAGAAGGTCAGAGGGATACAGAAAACCTGAAGTGAAGCATCGGAATTCATAACTAGAGTCACAGGAATGGTTCAAAACATAGGCAGTAAGAAGGGTCAGTTTTCTTGTACTGAAGTCAGCATTGTGCCTTTTGTATTTAATTCCGATGCAATTTCTGTGTTTCATAATCAATATGAAGGTCAGAGGGATACAGTAAACCTGTAGTGAAGCATCGGAATCTATAACTAGTGTTACAGGAATGGTTCAAAACATAGACAGTAAGAAGAGTCAGTTTTCTTGTACTTAAGCCGGCATTGTGATTATTCTATTTAATTCCGATGCAATTTCTATGTTTCATCGTCAATAAGAAGGTCAGAGGGATACAGTGAACCTGAAGTGATGCATTGTTATCTATAACTAGTGTCACAGGAATGGTTCAAAACATAGACAGTAAGAAGAGTCAGTTTTCTTGTACTTAAGTCGGCATTGAGCCTCTTGTGTTTAATTCCGATGCAATTTCTGTGTTTCATCGTCAATAAGAAGGTCAGAGGGATACAGTAAACCTGAAGTGAAGCATCGGATTCTATAACTAGTGTCACAGGAATGGTTCAAAACATAGACAGTAAGAAGAGTCAGTTTTCTTGTACTTAAGCCGGCATTGTGATTATTCTATTTAATTCCGATGCAATTTCTATGTTTCATCGTCAATAAGAAGGTCAGAAGGATACAGTAAACCTGAAGTGAAGCATTGGAATCTATAACTAGTGCCACAGGAATGGTTCAAAACATAGACAGTAAGAAGAGTCAGTTATCTTGTACTTAAGTCGACGTTGTGCCTTTTGTATTTAATTCCGATGCATCTTCTGTGTTTCATCGTCAATAAGAAGGTCAGAGGGATACAGAAAACCTGAAGTGAAGCATCGGAATCTATAACTAGTGTCGCAGGAATGGTTCAAAACATAGACAGTAAGAAGAGTCAGTTTTCTTGTACTGAAGTCGGCATTGTGCCTTTTGTATTTAATTCCGATGCAATTTCTGTGTTTCATCGTCAATATGAAGGTCAGAGGGATACAGTAAACCTAAAGTGAAGCATCGGAATCTATAACTAGTGTCACAGGAATGGTTCAAAACATAGACAGTAAAAAGAGTCAGATTTCTTTTACTTAAGTCGGCATTGTGCATTTTGTATTTAATTCCGATGCAATTTCTGTGTTTCATCGTCAATAAGAAGGTCAGAGGGATACAGTGAACCTGAAGTGATGCATCAGAATCTATAACTAGTGTCACAGGAATGGTTCAAAACATAGACAGTAATAAGAGTCAGTTTTCTTGTACTTAAGTCGGCATTGTGCCTTTTGTATTTAATTCCAATGCAATTTCTGTGTTTCATCGTCAATAAGAAGTTCAGCGGGATACAGTAAACCTGAAGTGAGGCATCGGACACTATAACTAGTGTCTCAGGAATGGGTCAAAACATAGACAGTAAGAAGATGCAGTTTTCTTGTACTTAAGTCGGCATTGTGCCTTTTGTATTCAATTCCGATGCAAATTTCTGTGTTTCATCGTCAATAAGAAGGTCAGAGGGATACAGTAAACCTGAAGTGAAGTATCGGAATCTATAACTAGTGTCACAGGAACGGTTCAAAACATAGACAGTAAGAAGAGTCAGTTTTCTTGTACTGAAGTCGGCATTGTGCCTTTTGTAATTATTTCCGATGCAATTTCTGTGTTTCATCGTCAATAAGGTCAGAGGGATACAGTGAACCTGAAGTGAAGCACCGGAATCTATAACAAGTGTCACAGGAATGGTTCAAAACATAGACAGTAAGAAGAGTCAGTTTTGTTGTACTTAAGTCGGCAGTGTGCTTTTGTATTTAATTCCGATGCAATTTCTGTGTTTCATCGTCAATAAGAAGGTCAGAGGGATACAGTAAACCTGAAGTGAAGCATCGGAATCTATAACTAGTGTCACAGGAATGGTTCAAAACATAGACAGTAAGAAGAGTCAGTTTTCTTTTACTTAAGTCGGCATTGTGCCTTTTGTATTTAATTGCGATGTGCTTATCTGTGTTTCATCGTCAATTAGAAGGTCAGAGGGATACAGTAAACCTAAAGTGAAGCATCGGAATCTATAACTAGTGTCACAGGAATGGTTCAAAACATAGACAGTAAGAAGAGTCAGTTTTCTTGTACTTAAGTCGGCATTGTGATTATTCTATTTAATTCCGATGCAATTTCTATGTTTTATCGTCAATACGAAGGTCAGAAGGATACAGTAAACCTGAAGTGAAGCATCAGAATATATAACTAGTGCCATAGGAATGGTTAAAAACATAGACAGTAAGAAAAGTCAGTTTTCTTTTACTTAAGTCGGCATTGTGCCTTTTATATTTAATTCCGATGCAATTTCTGTGTTTCATCGTCAATAACAAGGTCAGAGGGATACAGTAAACCTGAAGTGAAGCATCGGAATCTATGACTAGTGTTACAGGAATGGTTCAGATCATAGACAGTAAGAAGAGTCAGTTATCTTGTACTTAAGTCGGCATTGAGCCTCTTGTGTTTAATTCCGATGCAATTTCTGTGTTTCATCGTCAATAAGAAGGTCAGAGGGATAAAGTAAACCTGAAGTGAAGCATCGGATTCTATAACTAGTGTCACAGGAATGGTACAAAACATAGACAGTAAGAAGAGTCAGTTTTCTTGTACTTAAGCCGGCATTGTGATTATTCTATTTAATTCCGATGCAATTTCTATGTTTCATCGTCAATAAGAAGGTCAGAAGGATACAGTATACCTGAAGTGAAGCATTGGAATCTATAACTAGTGCCACAGGAATGGTTCAAAACATAGACAGTAAGAAGAGTCAGTTTTCTTGTACTTAAGTCGACGTTGTGAATTTTGTATTTAATTCCGATGCATCTTCTGTGTTTCGTCGTCAATAAGAAGGTCAGAGGGATACAGAAAACCTGAAGTGAAGCATCGGAATCTATAACTAGTGTCGCTGGAATGGTTCAAAACATAGACAGTAAGAAGAGTCAGTTTTCTTGTACTGAAGTCGGCATTGTGCCTTTTGTATTTAATTCCGATGCAATTTCTGTGTTTCATCGTCAATATGAAGGTCAGAGGGATACAGTAAACCTGAAGTGAGCATCGGAATCTATAACTAGTGTCACAGGAATGGTTCAAAACATAGACAGTAAAAAGAGTCAGATTTCTTTTACTTAAGTCGGCATTGTGCATTTTGTATTTAATTCCGATGCAATTTCTGTGTTTCATCGTCATTAAGAAGGTCAGAGGGATACAGTGAACCTGAAGTGATGCATCAGAATCTATAACTAGTGTCACAGGAATGGTTCAAAACATAGACAGTAAGAAGAGTCAGTTTCCTTGTACTTAAGTCGGCATTGTGCCTTTTGTATTTAATTCCAATGCAATTTCTGTGTTTCATCGTCAATAAGAAGTTCAGCGGGATACAGTAAACCTGAAGTGAGGCATCGGACACTATAACTAGTGTCTCAGGAATGGGTCAAAACATAGACACTAAGAAGATGCAGTTTTCTTGTACTTAAGTCGGCATTGTGCCTTTTGTATTCAATTCCGATGCAAATTTCTGTGTTTCATCGTCAATAAGAAGGTCAGAGGGAAACAGTAAACCTGAAGTAAAGCATCGGAATCTATAACGAGAATCACATGAATGGTTCAAAACATAGACAGTAAGAAGAGTCAGTTTTCTTGTACTTAAGTCAGCATTGTACCTTTTGTATTTAATTCCGATGCAATTTCTGTGTTTCATCGTCAATGAGAAGGTCAGAGGGATACAGTAAACCAGAAGTGAAGCATCGGAATCAATAACTAGTGTCCCAGGAATGGTTCAAAACATAGAGAGTAAGAAGAGTCAGTTTTCTTATACTTAAGTCGGCATTGTGCTTTTTGTATGTAATTCCGATGCAATTTCCGTGTTTCATCGTCAATAAGAAGGTCAGAGGCATACAGTAAACCTGAAGTGAAGCATCGGAATCTATGACTAGTGTTACAGGAATGGTTCAGAACATAGACAGTAAGAAGGGTCAGTTATCTTGTACTTAAGTCGGCATTGTGCCTTTTGTATTTAATTCCAAAGCAATTTCTGTGTTTCATCGTCAATAAGATGGTCAGAGGGATACAGTAAACCTGAAGTAAAGCATCGGAATCTATAACGAGAATCACATGAATGGTTCAAAACATAGACAGTAAGAAGAGTCAGTTTTCTTGTACTTAAGTCAGCATTGTACCTTTTGTATTTAATTCCGATGCAATTTCTGTGTTTCATCGTCAATGAGAAGGTCAGAGGGATACAGTAAACCAGAAGTGAAGCATCGGAATCAATAACTAGTGTCCCAGGAATGGTTCAAAACATAGAGAGTAAGAAGAGTCAGTTTTCTTATACTTAAGTCGGCATTGTGCCTTTTGTATGTAATTCCGATGCAATTTCCGTGTTTCATCGTCAATAAGAAGGTCAGAGGCATACAGTAAACCTGAAGTGAAGCATCGGAATCTATAACTAGTGTCACAGGAATGGTACAAAACATAGACAGTAAGAAGAGTCAGTTTTCTTGTACTTAAGTCGGCATTGTGCCTTTTGTATTTAATTGCGATGCAATTTCAGTGTTTCATCGTCAATAAGAAGGTCAGAGGGATACAGTGAACCTGCAGTGAAGCATCAGAATCTATAAGTAGCGTCGCAGGAATGGTTCAGAACATAGGCAGTAAGTAGAGGCTGTTATCTTGTACTTAAGTCGGCATTGTTCCTTTTGTATTTAATTCCGAAGCAATTTCTGTGTTACATCGTCAATAAGAAAGTCAGAGGTATACAGTAAACCTGAAGTAAAGCATCGGAGTCTATAACGAGAATCACATGCATGTTTCAAAACATAGACAGTACGAAGAGTCAGTTTTCCTGTACTATAGTCGGCATTGTGCCTTTTGTATTTAACTCCGATGCAATTTCTGTGTTTCATCGTCGATAAGAAGGTCAGAGGGATACAGTAAACGTGAAGTGAGGCATCGGAATCAATAACTAGTGTCACAGGAATGGTTCAAAACATTGTCAGTAAGAAGAGTCAGTTTTCTTGTACTTAAGTCGGCATTGTGCCTTTTGTGTTTAATTCCGATGCAATTTCGGTGTTTCATCGTCAATACGAAGGTCAGAGGGATACAGTAAACCTGAAGTGAAGCATCGGAATCTATAACTAATGTCACAGGAATGGTTCAAAACATAGACAGTAAGAAGAGTCAGTTTTCTTGTACTTAAGTCGGCATTGTGCGTTTTGTATTTAATTTCGTTGCAATATCTGTGTTTCATCGTCAATAAGGACGTCAGAGCGATACAGTAAACCTGAAGTGAAGCATCGGAATCTATAACTACAGTCACAGGAACGGTTCGAAACATAGACAGTAAGAAGAGGCAGTTATCTTGTACTTAAGTCGGCATTGTGCCTTTTGTATTTAATTCCGATGCAATATCTGTGTTTCATCGTCAATAAGAAGGTCAGAGGGATACAGTAAACCTGAAGTGAAGCATCGAAATCTATAATTAGTGTCACAGGAATGGTTCAAAACATAGTCAGTAAGAAGAGTCAGTTTTCTTGTACTTGAGTAGTCATTGTGCCTTTTGTATTTAATTCCGATGCAATTAATGTGTTTCATCGTCAACACGAAGGTCAGAGGGATACAGTAAACCTGAAGTGAAGCATCGGAATCTATAACTAGTGTCACAGGAATGGTGCAAACATAGACACTAAGAAGAGTCAGTTATCTTGTACTTAAGTCGGCATTGTGCCTTTTGTATTTAATTCCGATGAAATTTCTGTGATTCATCGTCAATAAGAAGGTCAGAGGGATACAGTAAACCTGAAGTAAAGCATCAGAGTCTATAACGGGAATCACATGCATGGTTCAAAACATAGACAGTAAGAAGAGTCAGTTTTCTTGTACTTAAGTCGGCATTGTACCATTTGTATTTAGTTCCGATGCAATTTCTGTGTTTCATCGTCAATAAGAAGGTCAGAGGTTTGCAGTAAACCTGAAGTGAAGCATCGAAATCTATAATTAGTGTCACAGGAATGGTTCAAAACATAGACAGTAAGAAGAGTCAGTTTTCTTGTACTTAAGTCGGCATTGTGCCTTTTGTATTTAATTCCGACGCAATTTCTGTGTTTCATCGTCGATAAGAAGGTCAGAGGCATACAGTAAACCTGAAGTGAAGCATCGGAATCTATAACTAGTGTCACAGGAATGGTCCAAAACATAGACAGTAAGAAGATTCAGTTTTCTTGTACTTAAGTCGGCATTGTACCTTTTGTATTTAGTTCCGATGCAATATCTGTGTTTCATCGTCAATAAGAAGGTCAGAGGAATACAGTAAACCTGAAGTGAAGCATCGAAATCTATAATTAGTGTCACAGGAATGGTACAAAACATAGACAGTAAGAAGAGTCAGTTTTCTTGTACTTAAGTCGGCATTGTGCCTTTTGTATTTAATTCCGACGCAATTTCTGTGTTTCATCTTCAATAAGAAGGTCAGAGGCATACAGTAAACCTGAAGTGAAGCATCGGAATCTATAACTAGTGTCACAGGAATGGTGCAAACATAGACACTAAGAAGAGTCAGTTTTCTTGTACTTAAGTCGGCATTGTGCCTTTCGTATTTAATCCGATGCATTTTCTGTGTTTCATCGTCAATAAGAAGGTCAGAGGGATACAGTAAACCTGAAGTGAAGCATCGGAATCTATAACTAGTGTCACAGGAATGGTTCAAACATAGACAGTAAGAAGAGTCAGTTTTCTTGTACTTAAGTCGGCATTGTGCCTTTTGTATTTAATTCCGATGCAATTTCTGTGTTTCATCATCAATAAGAAGGACAGAGGGATACAGTGAGCCTGAAGTGAAGCATCGAATCTATAACTAGTGTCACAGGAATGGTTCAAAACATAGAGAGTAAGAAGAGTCAGTTTTCTTGTACTTAAGTCGGCATTGTGCCTTTTGTATTTAATCCGATGCATTTTCTGTGTTTCATCGTCAATAAGAAGGTCAGAGGGATACAGTAAACCTGAAGTGAAGCATCGGAATCTATAACTAGTGTCACAGGAATGGTTCAAAACATAGACAGTAAGAAGAGTCAGTTTTCTTGTACTTAAGTCGGCATTGTGCCTTTTGTATTTAATTCCGATGCAATTTCTGTGTTTCATCATCAATAAGAAGGTCAGAGGGATAGTGTGAACCTGAAGTGAAGCATCGAATCTACAACTAGTGTCACAGGAATGGTTCAAAACATAGAGAGTAAGAAGAGTCAGTTTTCTTGCACTTAAGTCGGCATTTTGCCTTTTGTATTTAATTCCGATGCAATTTTCGTGTTTCATCGTCAATAAGAAGGTCAGAGGCATACAGTAAACCTGAAGTGAAGCATCGGAATCTATAACTAATGTCACAGGAATGGTACAAAACATAGACAGTAAGAAGAGTCAGTTTTCTTGTACTTAAGTCGGCATTGTGTCTTTTGTATTTAATTGCGATGCAATTTCAGTGTTTCATCGTCAATAACAAGGTCAGAGGGATACAGTGAACCTGAAGTGAAGCATCAGAATCTATAACTAGTGTCGCAGGAATGGTTCAGAACATACACAGTAAGAAGAGGCTGTTAACTTGTACTTAAGTCGGCATTGTTCCTTTTGTATTTAATTCCGATGCAATTTCTGTGTTTCATCGTCAATAAGAAGTTAAGAGGGATACAGTAAACGTGAAGTGAGGCATCGAAATCTATAACTAGTGTCACAGGAATGGTTCAAAACATAGTCAGTAAGAAGAGTCAGTTTTCTTGTACTTGAGTCGGCATTGTGCCTTTTGTATTTAATTCCGATGCAATTAATGTGTTTCATCGTCAATACGAAGGTCAGAGGGATACAGTAAACCTGAAGTGAAGCATCGGAATCTATAACTAGAGTCACAGGAATGGTTCAAAACATAGACAGTAAGAAGAGTCAGTTATCTTGTACTTAAGTCGGCATTGTGCCTTTTGTATTTAATTCCGATGAAATTTCTGTGTTTCATCGTCAATAAGAAGGTCAGAGGGATACAGTAAACCTGAAGTAAAGCATCGGAGTCTATAACGAGAATCACATGCATGGTTCAAAACATAGACAGTAAGAAGAGTCAGTTTTCTTGTACTTAAGTCGGCATTGTACCATTTGTATTTAGTTCCGATGCAATTTCTGTGTTTCATCGTCAATAAGAAGTTAAGAGGCATACAGTAAACCTGAAGTGAAGCATCGGAATCTATAACTAGTGTCACAGGAATGGTGCAAACATAGACACTAAAAAGAGACAGTTTTCTAGTACTTAAGTCGGCATTGTGCCTTTCGTATTTAATCCGATGCATTTTCTGTGTTTCATCGTCAATAAGAAGGTCAGAGGGATACAGTAAACCTGAAGTGAAGCATCGGAATCTATAACTAGTGTCACAGGAATGGTTCAAAACATAGACAGTAAGAAGAGTCAGTTTTCTTGTACTTAAGTCGGCATTGTGCCTTTTGTATTTAATTCCGATGCAATTTCTGTGTTTCATCATCAATAAGAAGGTCAGAGGGATTCAGTGAGCCTGAAGTGAAGCATCGTATCTATAACTAGTGTCACAGGAATGGTTCAAAACATAGAGAGTAAGAGGAGGCTGTTATCTTGTACTTAAGTCGGCATTGTTCCTTTTGTATTTAATTCCGATGCAATTTCTGTGTTTCATCGTCAATAAGAAGTTAAGAGGGATACAGTAAACGTGAAGTGAGGCATCGAAATCTATAACTAGTGTCACAGGAATGGTTCAAAACATAGTCAGTAAGAAGAGTCAGTTTTCTTGTACTTGAGTCGGCATTGTGCCTTTTGTATTTAATTCCGATGCAATTAATGTGTTTCATCGTCAATACGAAGGTCAGAGGGATACAGTAAACCTGAAGTGTAGCATCGGAATCTATAACTAGAGTCACAGGAATGGTTCAAAACATAGACAGTAAGAAGAGTCAGTTATCTTGTACTTAAGTCGGCATTGTGCCTTTTGTATTTAATTCCGATGAAATTTCTGTGTTTCATCGTTAATAAGAAGGTCAGAGGGATACAGTAAACCTGAAGTAAAGCATCGGAGTCTATAACGAGAATCACATGCATGGTTTAAAACATAGACAGTAAGAAGAGTCAGTTTTCTTGTACTTAAGTCGGCATTGTACCATTTGTATTTAGTTCCGATGCAATTTCTGTGTTTCATCGTCAATAAGAAGGTCAGAGGGTTGCAGTAAACCTGAAGTGAAGCATCGAAATCTATAATTAGTGTCACAGGAATGGTTCAGAACATAGACAGTAAGAAGAGTCAGTTTTCTTGTACTTAAGTCGGCATTGTGCCTTTTGTATTTAATTCCGAGGCAATTTCTGTGTTTCATCGTCGATAAGAAGGTCAGAGGCATACAGTAAACCTGAAGTGAAGCATCGGAATCTATAACTAGTGTCTCAGGAATGGTACAAACATTGACAGTAAGAAGAGTCAGTTTTCTTGTACTTTAGTCGGCATTGTTCCTTTTGTATTTAATTCCGATGCAATTTCAGTGTTTCATCGTCAATAAGAAGGTCAGAGGGATACAGTAAACCTGAAGTGATGCAAGGGAAACTATAACTAGTGTCACAAGAATGCATCAAAACATAGACAGTAAGAAGAGTCAGTTTTCTTGTACTTAAGTCGGCATTGTGCCTTTCGTATTTAATCCGATGCATTTTCTGTGTTTCATAGTCAATAAGAAGGTCAGAGGGATACAGTAAACCTCAAGTGAAGCATCGGAAACTATATTTAGTGTCACAGGAATGGTTCAAACATGGACAGCACGAAGAGTCAGTTTTCTTGTACTTAAATCGGCATTGCTCCTTTTGAATTTAATTCCGATGCAATTTCTGTGTTTCATCACCAATAAGAAGGTCAGAGGGATACAGTGAACCTGAAGTGAAGCATCGGAATCTATAACTAGTGTCACAGGAATGGTTGAAAACATAGACAGTAAGAAGAGTCAGTTTTCTTGTACCGAAGTCGGGATTGTGCTTTTGTATTTCATTCCGATGCAATTTCTGTGTTTCATCGTCAATAAGAAGGTCAGGGGGATACAGTAAACGTGAAGTGAAGCATTGGAATCTATAACTAGTGTCACAGGAATGGTTCAAAGCATAGACAGTAAGAACAGTCAGTTTTCTTGTACTTAAGTCGGCATTGTGCCTTTTGTATTTAATTCCGATGTAATATCTGTGTTTCATCTTCAATAAGACGGTCAGAGGGATACAGTAAACCTGAAGTGAAGCATCGGAATCTATAACTAGTGTCACAGGAATGGTTCAAACATAGACAGTAAGAAGAGTCAGTTTTCTTGTACTTAAGTTGGCATTGTGCCTTTTGTATTTAATTCCGATGCAATTTCTGTGTTTCATCATCAATAAGGAGGTCAGAGGGATACAGTGAACCTGAAGTGAAGCATCGGAATCTATAACTAGTGTCACAGGAATGGTTCAAAACATAGACAGTAAGAAGAGTCAGTTTTCTTGTACTGAAGTCGGGATTGTGTCTTTTGTATTTAATTCCGATGCAATTTCTGTGTTTCATCGTCAATAAGAAGGTCAGAGGGATACAGTGAACCTGAAGTGAAGCATCGGAATCTATAACCAGTATCACAGGAAAGGTTCAAAGCTTAGACAGTACGAAGAGTCTGTTATCTTGTACTTAAGTCGGCATTGATCCTTTTGTATTTAATTCCGATGCAATTTCTGTGATTCATCGTCTATAAGAAGGTCAGAGGGATACAGTGAACCTGAAGCGATGCATCGGATTCTATAACTAGTGTCACAGGAATGGTTCAAAACATAGACAGTAAGAAGAGTCAGTTTTCTTGTACTTAAGTCGGCATTTTGCCTTTCGTATTTAATTCCGATGCAATTTCTGTGTTTCAACGTCAATAAGAAGGTCAGAGGCATACAGTAAACCTGAAGTGAAGCATCGGAATCTATAACTAGTGTCACAGGAATGGTTCAAAACATAGACGGTAAGAACAGTCAGTTTTCTTGTACTGAAGTCGGGATTGTGCCTTTTGTATGTAATTCCGATGCAATATCTGTGTTTCATCGTCAATAAGGAGGTCAGCGGGATACAGTAAACGTGAAGTGAGGCATCGGAATCTATAACTAGTGTCACAGGAATGGTTCAAAACATAGACAGTAAGAAGAGTCAGTTTTCTTGTACTTAAGTCGGCATTGTTCCTTTTCTATTTTATTCGGTGCAATTTCTATGTTTCATCGTCAATAAGGAGGTCAGAGGATACAGTAAACCTGAAGTGAAGCATCGGAATCTATAACAAGTGTCACAGGAATGCTTCAAAACATAGACAGAAAGAAGAGTCAGTTTTCATGTACTTAAGTCGGCCTTGTGCCTTTTGTATTTAATTCCGATGCAATTTCAGTTTTTCATCATCAATAAGAAGGTCAGAGGGATACAGTGAACCTGAAGTGAAGCATCGGAATCTATAACTAGTGTCCCAGGAATGGTTCAAAACATAGACAGTAAGAAGAGTCAGTCTACATGTACTTAAGTCGGCATTGTGCCTTTTATATTTAATTGCGATGCAATTTCAGTGTTTCATCGTCAATAAGAAAGTCAGAGGGATACAGTGAACCTGAAGTGAAGCATCGGAATCTGTAACTAGTGTCACAGGAATGGTTCAAAACATAGACAGTAAGAAGAGTCAGTTTTCTTGTACTTAAGTCGGGAATGTGCCTTTTGTATTTAATTCCGATGCAATTTCTGTGTTTCATCGTCAATAAAAAGGTCAGCGGGATACAGTAAAAGTGAGTGAAGCATCGGAATCTATAACTAGTGTCACAGGAATGGTTCAAAGCATAGTCAGTAAGTAGAGTCAGTTTTCTTGTACTTAAGTCGGCATTGTGACTTTTGTATTTAATTCCGATGCAATATCTGTGTTTCATCTTCAATAAGAAGGTCTGAGGGATACAGTAAACCTGAAGTGAAGCATCGGAATCTATAACTAGTGTCACAGGAATGGTTCGAAACATAGACAGTAAGAAGAGTCAGTTTTCTTGTACTTAAGTCGGCATTGTTCCTTTTGTATTTAATTCCGATGCAATTTCTATGTTTGATCGTCAATAAGGAGGTCAGAGGGATACAGTATACCTGAAGTGAAGCATCGGAATCTATAACTAGTGTCACAGGAATGGTAAAAACATTGACAGTAAGAAGAGTCAGTTTTCTTGTACTTTAGTCGGCATTGTTCCTTTTGTATTTAATTCCGATGCAATTTCAGTGTTTCATCGTCAATAAGAAGGTCAGAGGGATACAGTGAACCTGAAGTGATGCAACGGAATCTATAACTAGTGTCACAAGAATGCTTCAAAACATAGACAGTAAGAAGAGTCAGTTTTCTTGTACTTAAGTCGGCATTGTGCTTTTCGTATTTAATCCGATGCATTTTCTGTGTTTCATAGTCAATAAGAAGGTCAGAGGGATACAGTAAACCTGAAGTGAAGCATCGGAAACTATATTTAGTGTCACAGGAATGGTTCAAACATGGACAGTACGAAGAGTCAGTTTTCTTGTACTTAAATCGGCATTGTGCCTTTTGAATTTAATTCCGATGGAATTTCTGTGTTTCATCATCAATAAGAAGGTCAGAGGGATACAGTGAACCTGAAGTGAAGCATCGGAATCTATAACTAGTGTCACAGGAATGGTTGAAAACATAGACAGTAAGAAGAGTCAGTTTTCTTGTACCGAAGTCGGGATTGTGCCTTTTGTATTTAATTCCGATGCAATTTCTGTGTTTCATCGTCAATAAGAAGGTCAGCGAGATACAGTAAACGAGAAGTGAAGCATTGGAATCTATAACTAGTGTCACAGGAATGGTTCAAAACATAGACAGTAAGAAGAGTCAGTTTTCTTGTACTTAAGTCGGCATTGTTCCTTTTCTATTTTATTCGGTGCAATTTCTATGTTTCATCGTCAATAAGGAGGTCTGAGGATACAGTAAACCTGAAGTGAAGCATCGGAATCTATAACAAGTGTCACAGGAATGCTTCAAAACATAGAAAGAAGAGTCAGTTTTCATGTACTTAAGTCGGCCTTGTGCCTTTTGTATTTAATTCCGATGCAATTTCAGTTTTTCATCATCAATAAGAAGGTCAGAGGGATACAGTGAACCTGAAGTGAAGCATCGGAATCTATAACTAGTGTCACAGGAAGGGTTCAAATCATTGACAGTAAGAAGACCCAGTTTTCTCGTACTTAAGTCGGCATTGTGCCTTTCGTATTTAATCCGATGCATTTTGTGTGTTTCATCGTCAATAAGAAGGTCAGAGGGATACAGTAAACCTGAAGTGAAGCATCGGAATCTATAACTAGTGTCCCAGGAATGGTTCAAAACATAGACAGTAAGAAGAGTCAGTCTACATGTACTTAAGTCGGCATTGTGCCTTTTATATTTAATTGTGATGCAATTTCAGTGTTTCATCGTCAATAAGAAAGTCAGAGGGATACAGTGAACCTGAAGTGAAGCATCGGAATCTATAACTAGTGTCACAGGAATGGTTCAAAACATAGACAGTAAGAAGAGTCAGTTTTCTTGTACTTAAGTCGGGAATGTGCCTTTTGTATTTAATTCCGATGCAATTTCTGTGTTTCATCGTCAATAAAAAGGTCAGCGGGATACAGTAAACGTGAAGTGAAGCATCGGAATCTATAACTAGTGTCACAGGAATGGTTCAAAGCATAGTCAGTAAGTAGAGTCAGTTTTCTTGTACTTAAGTCGGCATTGTGACTTTTGTATTTAATTCCGATGCAATATCTGTGTTTCATCTTCAATAAGAAGGTCTGAGGGATACAGTAAACCTGAAGTGAAGCATCGGAATCTATAACTAGTGTCACAGGAATGGTTCGAAACATAGACAGTAAGAAGAGTCAGTTTTCTTGTACTTAAGTCGGCATTGTTCCTTTTGTATTTAATTCCGATGCAATTTCTATGTTTGATCGTCAATAAGGAGGTCAGAGGGATACAGTATACCTGAAGTGAAGCATCGGAATCTATAACTAGTGTCACAGGAATGGTACAAACATTGACAGTAAGAAGAGTCAGTTTTCTTGTACTTTAGTCGGCATTGTTCCTTTTGTATTTAATTCCGATGCAATTTCAGTGTTTCATCGTCAATAAGAAGGTCAGAGGGATACAGTGAACCTGAAGTGATGCAACGGAATCTATAACTAGTGTCACAAGAATGCTTCAAAACATAGACAGTAAGAAGAGTCAGTTTTCTTGTACTTAAGTCGGCATTGTGCCTTTCGTATTTAATCCGATGCATTTTCTGTGTTTCATAGTCAATAAGAAGGTCAGAGGGATACAGTAAACCTGAAGTGAAGCATCGGAAACTATATTTAGTGTCACAGGAATGGTTCAAACATGGACAGTACGAAGAGTCAGTTTTCTTGTTCTTAAATCGGCATTGTGCCTTTTGAATTTAATTCCGATGCAATTTCTGTGTTTCATCATCAATAAGAAGGTCAGAGGGATACAGTGAACCTGAAGTGAAGCATCGGAATCTATAACTAGTGTCACAGGAATGGTTGAAAACATAGACAGTAAGAAGAGTCAGTTTTCTTGTACCGAAGTCGGGATTGTGCCTTTTGTATTTAATTCCGATGCAATTTCTGTGTTTCATCGTCAATAAGAAGGTCAGCGGGATACAGTAAACGTGAAGTGAAGCATTGGAATCTATAACTAGTGTCACAGGAATGGTTCGAAGCATAGACAGTAAGAACAGTCAGTTTTCTTGTACTTAAGTCGGCATTGTGCCTTTTGTATTTAATTCCGATGCAATATCTGTGTTTCATCTTCAATAAGACGGTCAGAGGGATACAGTAAACCTGAAGTGAAGCATCGGAATCTATAACTAGTGTCACAGGAATGGTTCAAACATAGACAGTAAGAAGAGTCAGTTTTCTTGTACTTAAGTTGGCATTGTGCCTTTTGTATTTAATTCCGATGCAATTTCTGTGTTTCATCATCAATAAGGAGGTCAGAGGGATACAGTGAACCTGAAGTGAAGCATCGGAATCTATAACTAGTGTCACAGGAATGGTTCAAAACATAGACAGTAAGAAGAGTCAGTTTTCTTGTACTGAAGTCGGGATTGTGTCTTTTGTATTTTATTCCGATGCAATTTCTGTGTTTCATCGTCAATAAGAAGGTCAGTGGGATACAGTGAACCTGAAGTGAAGCATCGGAATCTATAACTAGTGTCACAGGAATGGTTCAAAACATAGACAGTAAGAAGAGTCAGTTTTCTTGTACTTAAGTCGGGAATGTGCCTTTTGTATTTAATTCCGATGCAATTTCTGTGTTTCATCTTCAATAAGAAGGTCTGAGGGATACAGTAAACCTGAAGTGAAGCATCGGAATCTATAACTAGTGTCACAGGAATGGTTCGAAACATAGACAGTAAGAAGAGTCAGTTTTCTTGTACTTAAGTCGGATTTGTTCCTTTTGTATTTAATTCCGATGCCATTTCTATGTTTGATCGTCAATAAGGAGGTCAGAGGGATACAGTATACCTGAAGTGAAGCATCGGAATCTATAACTAGTGTCACAGGAATGGTTCAAACATAGACAGTAAGAAGAGTCAGTTTTCTTGTACTTAAGTTGGCATTGTTCCTTTTGTATTTAATTCCGATGCAATTTCAGTGTTTCATCGTCAATAAGAAGGTCAGAGGGATACAGTGAACCTGAAGTGATGCAACGGAATCTATAACTAGTGTCACAAGAATGCTTCAAAACATAGACAGTAAGAAGAGTCAGTTTTCTTGTACTTAAGTCGGCATTGTGCCTTTCGTATTTAATCCGATGCATTTTCTGTGTTTCATAGTCAATAAGAAGGTCAGAGGGATACAGTAAACCTGAAGTGAAGCATCGGAAACTATATTTAGTGTCACAGGAATGGTTCAAACATGGACAGTACGAAGAGTCAGTTTTCTTGTACTTAAATCGGCATTGTGCCTTTTGAATTTAAATTCCGATGCAATTTCTGTGTTTCATCATCAATAAGAAGGTCAGAGGGATACAGTGAACCTGAAGTGAAGCATCGGAATCTATAACTAGTGTCACAGGAATGGTTGAAAACATAGACAGTAAGAAGAGTCAGTTTTCTTGTACCGAAGTCGGGATTGTGCCTTTTGTATTTAATTCCGATGCAATTTCTGTGTTTCATCGTCAATAAGAAGGTCAGCGGGATACAGTAAACGTGAAGTGAAGCATTGGAATCTATAACTAGTGTCACAGGAATGGTTCAAAACATAGACAGTAAGAAGAGTCAGTTTTCTTGTACTTAAGTCGGCATTGTTCCTTTTCTATTTAATTCGGTGCAATTTCTATGTTTCATCGTCAATAAGGAGGTCAGAGGATACAGTAAACCTGAAGTGAAGCATCGGAATCTATAACAAGTGTCACAGGAATGCTTCAAAACATAGAAAGAAGAGTCAGTTTTCATGTACTTAAGTCGGCCTTGTGCCTTTTGTATTTAATTCCGATGCAATTTCAGTTTTTCATCATCAATAAGAAGGTCAGAGGGATACAGTGAACCTGAAGTGAAGCATCGGAAACTATAACTAGTGTCACAGGAAGGGTTCAAATCATTGACAGTAAGAAGACCCAGTTTTCTCGTACTTAAGTCGGCATTGTGCCTTTCGTATTTAATCCGATGCATTTTGTGTGTTTCATCGTCAATAAGGAGGTCAGAGGGATACAGTAAACCTGAAGTGAAGCATCGGAATCTATAACTAGTGTCCCAGGAATGGTTCAAAACATAGACAGTAAGAAGAGTCAGTCTACATGTACTTAAGTCGGCATTGTGCCTTTTATATTTAATTGCGATGCAATTTCAGTGTTTCATCGTCAATAAGAAAGTCAGAGGGATACAGTGAACCTGAAGTGAAGCATCGGAATCTATAACTAGTGTCACAGGAATGGTTCAAAACATAGACAGTAAGAAGAGTCAGTTTTCTTGTACTTAAGTCGGGAATGTGCCTTTTGTATTTAATTCCGATGCAATTTCTGTGTTTCATCGTCAATAAAAAGGTCAGCGGGATACAGTAAACGTGAAGTGAAGCATCGGAATCTATAACTAGTGTCACAGGAATGGTTCAAAGCATAGTCAGTAAGTAGAGTCAGTTTTCTTGTACTTAAGTCGGCATTGTGACTTTTGTATTTAATTCCGATGCAATATCTGTGTTTCATCTTCAATAAGAAGGTCTGAGGGATACAGTAAACCTGAAGTGAAGCATCGGAATCTATAACTAGTGTCACAGGAATGGTTCGAAACATAGACAGTAAGAAGAGTCAGTTTTCTTGTACTTAAGTCGGCATTGTTCCTTTTGTATTTAATTCCGATGCAATTTCTATGTTTGATCGTCAATAAGGAGGTCAGAGGGATACTGTATACCTGAAGTGAAGCATCGGAATCTATAACTAGTGTCACAGGAATGGTACAAACATTGACAGTAAGAAGAGTCAGTTTTCTTGTACTTTAGTCGGCATTGTTCCTTTTGTATTTAATTCCGATGCAATTTCAGTGTTTCATCGTCAATAAGAAGGTCAGAGGGATACAGTGAACCTGAAGTGATGCAACGGAATCTATAACTAGTGTCACAAGAATGCTTCAAAACATAGACAGTAAGAAGAGTCAGTTTTCTTGTACATAAGTCGGCATTGTGCCTTTCGTATTTAATCCGATGCATTTTCTGTGTTTCCTAGTCAATAAGAAGGTCAGAGGGATACAGTAAACCTGAAGTGTAGCATCGGAAACTATATTTAGTGTCACAGGAATGGTTCAAACATGGACAGTACGAAGAGTCAGTTTTCTTGTACTTAAATCGGCATTGTGCCTTTTGAATTTAATTCCGATGCAATTTCTGTGTTTCATCATCAATAAGAAGGTCAGAGGGATACAGTGAACCTGAAGTGAAGCATCGGAATCTATAACTAGTGTCACAGGAATGGTTGAAAACATAGACAGTAAGAAGAGTCAGTTTTCTTGTACCGAAGTCGGGATTGTGCCTTTTGTATTTAATTCCGATGCAATTTCTGTGTTTCATCGTCAATGAGAAGGTCAGCGGGATACAGTAAACGTGAAGTGAAGCATTGGAATCTATAACTAGTGTCACAGGAATGGTTCAAAGCATAGACAGTAAGAACAGTCAGTTTTCTTGTACTTAAGTCGGGAATGTGCCTTTTGTATTCAATTCCGATGCAATTTCTGTGTTTCATCGTCAATAAGGAGGCCAGAGGGATACAGTAAACCTGAAGTGAAGCATCGGAAACTATTACTAGTGTCACGGAAATGGTTCAAAACATAGACAGTAAGAACAGTCAGTTTTCTTGTACCTAAGTCGGCATTGTGACTATTCTATTCAATTCCGATGCAATTTCTATGTTTCATCGTCAATAAGAAGGTGAGAAGGATACAAAAAAACCTGAAGTGAAGCATCGGAATATATAACTAGTGCCACAGGAATGGTTCAAAACATAGACTGTAAGAAAAGTCTGTTTTCTTGTACTTAAGTCGGCATTGTGCCTTTTATATTTAATTCCGATGCAATTTCTGTGTTTCATCGTCAATAACAAGGTCAGAGGGATACAGTAAACCTGAAGTGAAGCATCTGAATCTAAGACTAGTGTTACAGGAATGGTTCAGAACATAGACAGTAAGAAGAGTCAGTTATCTTGCACTTAAGTCGTCATTGTGCTGTTTGTATTTATTTCCGAAGCAATTTCTGTGTATCGTCGTCAATAAGAAGGTCAGAGGGATACAGTAAACCTGAAGTAAAGCATCGGAATCCATAACGAGAATCACATGAATGGTTCAAAGCATAGACAGTAAGAAGAGTCACTTTTCTTGTACTTAAGTCAGCATTGTACCTTTTGTATTTAATTCCGTTGCAATTTCTGTGTTTCATCGTCAATAAGAATGTCAGAGGGATACAGTAAACCAGAAGTCAAGCATCGGAATCTATAACGAGAATCACATGAATGGTTCAAAACATAGACAGTAAGAAGAGTCAGTTTTCTTGTACTTAAGTCAGCATTGTACCTTTTGTATTTAATTCCGATGCAATTTCTGTGTTTCATCGTCAATAAGAAGGTCGGAGGGATACAGTAAACCAGAAGTGAAGCATCGGAGTCAATAACTAGTGTCACAGGAATGGTTCAAAACATAGACAGTAAGATGAGTCAGTTTTCTTGTACATAAGTCGGCATTGTGCCTTTTGTATTTAATTCCGATGCAATTTCCATGTTTCATCGTCAATAAGAAGGTCAGAGGCATACAGCAAAAACCGGAAGTGAATCATCGGAATCCATAACTAGTGTCACAGGAATGGTACAAAACAAAGACAGTAAGAAGAGTCAGTTTTCTTGTACTTAAGTCGGCATTGTGCCTTTTGTATTTCAATGCGATGCAATTTCAGTGTTTCATTGTCAATCAGAAGGTCAGAGGGAAACAGTGAACCTGAAGTGAAGCATCGGAATCTATAACTAGTGTCGCAGGAATGGTTCAAAACATAGACAGTAAGAAGAGTCTGTTATCATGTACTTAAGTCGGCATTGATACTTTTGTATTTAATTCCGATGCAATTTCTGTGATTCATCGTCTATAAGAAGGTCGGAGGGACACAGTGAAACTGAAGTGAAGCATCGGAATCTATAACTAGTGTCACAGGAATGGTTCAAAACATAGACAGTAAGAAGAGTCAGTTTTCTTGTACTTAAGTCGGCATTCTGATTATTCTATTTAATTCCGATGCAATTTCTATGTTTCATCATCGATAAGAAGGTCAGAAGGATACAGTAAACCTGAAGTGAAGCATCGGAATCTATAACTAATGCCACAGGAATTGTTCGAAACATAGACAGTAAGAAGAGTCAATTTTCTTGTACTTAAGTCGGCATTGTGCCTTTTATATTTAATTTCGATGCAAGTTCTGTGTTTCATCGTCAATAACAAGGTCAGAGGGATACAGTGAACCTGAAGTGAAGCATCGGAATCTATAACTAGTGTCTCAGGAATGGTTCAGAACATAGACAGTAAGAAGAGTCAGTTATCTTGTACTTAAGTCGGCATTGTGCCTTTTGTATTTAATTCCGAAGCAGTTTCTGTGATTCATCGTCAATAAGAAGGTCAGAGGGATACAGTAAATCTGAAGTAAAGCATCGGAATCTATAACGAGAATCACATGAATGGTTCAAAACATAGACAGTAAGAAGAGTCAGTTTTCTTGTACTTAAGTCGGCATTGTACCTTTTGTATTTAGTTCCGATGCAATTTCTGTGTTTCATCGTCAATAAGAAGGTCAGAGGGATACAGTGAACCTGAAGTGAAGCATGGGAATCTATAACCAGTGTCACAGGAATGGTTCAAAACATAGACAGTAAGAAGAGTCTGTTATCTTGTACTTAAGTCGGCATTGTTCGTTTTGTATTTAATTAAGATGCAATTCCTGTGTTTCATCGTCTATAAGAAGGTCAGAGGGATACAGTGAACCTGAAGTGAAGCATCGGAATCTATAACTAGTGTCACAGGAATGGTTCAAAGCATAGTCAGTAAGTAGAGTCAGTTTTCTTGTACTTAAGTCGGCATTGTGACTTTTGTATTTAATTCCGATGCAATATCTGTGTTTCAACTTCAATAAGAAGGTCTGAGGGATACAGTAAACCTGAAGTGAAGCATCGGAATCTATAACTAGTGTCACAGGAATGGTTCGAAACATAGACAGTAAGAAGAGTCAGTTTTCTTGTACTTAAGTCGGCAATGTTCCTTTTGTATTTAATTCCGATGCAATTTCTATGTTTCATCGTCAATAAGGAGGTCAGAGGGATACAGTATACCTGAAGTGAACCATCGGAATCTATAACTAGTGTCACAGGAATGGTTCAAAGCATAGACAGTAAGAAGAGTCAGTTTTCTTGTACTTATGTCGGCGTTGTGCCTTTTGTATTCAATACCGATGCAATTTCTGTGTTTCATCGTCAATAAGGAGGCCAGAGGGATACAGTAAACCTGAAGTGAAGCATCGGAATCTATTACTAGTGTCACGGAAATGGTTCAAAACATAGACAGTAAGAACAGTCAGTTTTCTTGTACCTAAGTCGGCATTGTGACTATTCTATTCAATTCCGATGCAATTTCTATGTTTCATCGTCAATAGAAGGTCAGAAGGATACAAAAAAACCTGAAGTGAAGCATCGGAATATATAACTAGTGCCACAGGAATGGTTCAAAACATAGACTTCAAGAAAAGTCTGTTTTCTTGTACTTAAGTCGGCATTGTGCCTTTTATATTTAATTCCGATGCAATTTCTGTGTTTCATCGTCAATAACAAGGTCAGAGGGATACAGTAAACCTGAAGTGAAGCATCTGAATCTAAGACTAGTGTTACAGGAATGGTTCAGAACATAGACAGTAAGAAGAGTCAGTTATCTTGCACTTAAGTCGTCATTGTGCTTTTTGTATTTATTTCCGAAGCAATTTCTGTGTATCGTCGTCAATAAGAAGGTCAGAGGGATACAGTAAACCTGAAGTAAAGCATCGGAATCCATAACGAGAATCACATGAATGGTTCAAAGCATAGACAGTAAGAAGAGTCACTTTTCTTGTACTTAAGTCAGCATTGTACCTTTTGTATTTTATTCCGTTGCAATTTCTGTGTTTCATCGTCAATAAGAATGTCAGAGGGATACAGTAAACCAGAAGTGAAGCATCGGAATCAATAACTAGTGTCACAGGAGTGGTTCAAAACATAGACAGTAAGATGAGTCAGTTTTCTTGTACTGAAGTCGGGATTGTGCCTTTTGTATTTAATTCCGATGCAATTTCTGTGTTTCATCGTCAATAAGAAGGTCAGAGGGATACAGTGAACCTGAAGTAAAACATCGGAATCTATAACGAGAATCACATGAATGGTTCAAAACATAGACAGTAAGAAGAGTCAGTTTTCTTGTACTTAAGTCAGCATTGTACCTTTTGTATTTAATTCCGATGCAATTTCTGTGTTTCTTCGTCAATGAGAAGGTCAGAGGGATACAGTAAAACTGGAGTGAAGCATCGGAATCAATAACTAGTGTCACAGGAATGGTTCAAAACATAGACAGTAAGAAGAGTCAGTTTTCTTGTACTTAAGTCGGCATTGTGGATTTTGTATTTAATTCCGATGCAATTTGTGTGTTTCATCGTCAATAAGAAGGTCAGAGGGAAACAGTAAACTATGAAGTGAAGCATCGGAATCTATAACTAGTGTCACAGGAATGCTTCAAAACATAGACAGTAAGAACAGTCAGTTTTCTTGTACCTAAGTCGGCATTGTGACTATTCTATTCAATTCCGATGCAATTTCTATGTTTCATCGTCAATAAGAAGGTCAGAAGGATACAGTTAACCTGAAGTGAAGCATCGGAATATATAACTAGTGCCACAGGAATGGTTCAAAGCATCGACAGTAAGAAAAGTCAGTTTTCTTGTACTTAAGTCGGCATTGTGCCTTTTATATTTAATTCCGATGCAATTTCTGTGTTTCATCGTCAATAACAAGGTCAGAGGGATACAGTAAACCTGAAGTGAAGCATCGGAATCTAAGACTAGTGTTACAGGAATGGTTCAGAACATAGACAGTAAGAAGAGTCAGTTATCTTGCACTTAAGTCGTCATTGTGCCTTTTGTATTTATTTCCGATGCAATTTCTGTGTATCGTCGCCAATAAGAAGGTCAGAGGGATACAGTAAACCTGAAGTAAAGCATCGGAATCCATAACGAGAATCACATGAATATTTCAAAGCATAGACAGTAAGAAGAGTCACTTTTCTTGTACTTAAGTCAGCATTGTACCTTTTGTATTTAATTCCGATGCAATTTCTGTGTTTCATCGTCAATAAGAAGGTCAGAGGGATACAGTAAACCAGAAGTGAAGCATCGGAATCAATAACTAGTGTCACAGGAATGGTTCAAAACATAGACAGTAAGATGAGTCAGTTTTCTTGTACATAAGTCGGCATTGTGCCTTTTGTATTTAATTCCGATGCAATTTCCATGTTTCATCGTCAATAAGAAGGTCAGAGGCATACAGCAAAAACCGGAAGTGAATCATCGGAATCCATAACTAGTGTCACAGGAATGGTACAAAACAAAGAAAGTAAGAAGAGTCAGTTTTCTTGTACTTAAGTCGGCATTGTGCCTTTTGTATTTCAATGCGATGCAATTTCAGTGTTTCATTGTCAATCAGAAGGTCAGAGGGAAACAGTGAACCTGAAGTGAAGCATCGGAATCTATAACTAGTGTCGCAGGAATGGTTCAAAACATAGACAGTAAGAAGAGTCAGTTATCTTGTACTTAAGTCGGCATTGTGCCTTTTGTATTTAATTCCGAAGCAGTTTCTGTGTTTCATCGTCAATAAGAAGGTCAGAGGGATACAGTAAATCTGAAGTAAAGCATCGGAATCTATAACGAGAATCACATGAATGGTTCAAAACATAGACAGTAAGAAGAGTCAGTTTTCTTGTACTTAAGTCGGCATTGTACCTTTTGTATTTAGTTCCGATGCAATTTCTGTGTTTCATCGTCAATAAGAAGGTCAGAGGGATACAGTAAACCTGAAGTGAAGCATCGGAATCTATAACTAGTGTCACAGGAATGGTTCAAAACATAGACAGTAAGAAGAGTCAGTTTTCTTGTACTGAAGTCGGGATTGTGCCTTTTGTATTTAATTCCGATGCAATTTCTGTGTTTCATCGTCAATAAGAAGGTCAGAGGGATACAGTGAACCTGAAGTGAAGCATGGGAATCTATAACCAGTGTCACAGGAATGGTTCAAAACATAGACAGTAAGAAGAGTCTGTTATCTTGAACTTAAGTCGGCATTGTTCCTTTTGTATTTAATTAAGATGCAATTCCTGTGTTTCATCGTCTATAAGAGGGTCAGAGGGATACAGTGAACCTGAAGTGAAGCATCGGAATCGATAACTAGTGTCACAGGAATGGTACAAAACGTAGACAGTGGGAAGTGTCAGTTTTCTTGTACTTAAGTCGGCATTGTGCCTTTTGCATTTAAATGCGATGCAATTTCAGTGTTTCATTGTCAATTAGAAGGTCAGAGGGAAACAGTGAACCTGATGTGAAGCATCGGAATCTATAACTAGTGTCGCAGGAATGGTCCAAAACATAGACAGTAAGAAGAGTCTGTTATCTTGTACTTAAGTCGGCATTGTTACTTTTGTATTTAATTCCGATGCAATTTCTGTGACTCGTCGTCTATAAGAAGGTCGGAGGGATACAGTGAAACTGAAGTGATGCATCGGATTCTATAATTAGTGTCACAGGAATGGTTCAAAACATAGACAGTACGAAGAGTCAGTTTTCTTGTACTTAAGTCGGCATTGTGCCTTTTGTATTTAATTCCGATGCAATTTCTGTCTTTAATCGCCAATAAGAAGGTCAGAGGGATACAGTAAACGTGAAGTGAAGCATCGGAATCTATAACTAGTGTCACAGGAATGGTTCAAAACATAGACAGTAAGAGGAGTCAGTTTTCTTGTACTTAAGTCGGCATTGTGATTATTCCATTTAATTCCGATGCAATTTCTATGTTTCATCGTCAATAAGAAAGTCAGAAGGATACAGTAAACCTGAAGTGAGGAAATCGGAATCTATAACTAGTGCCACAGGAATGGTTCAAATCATAGACAGTAAGAAGAGTCAATTTTCTTGTACTTAAGTCGGGAATGTGCCTTTTGTATTTAATTCCGATGCAATTTCTGTGTTTCATCGTCAATAAAAAGGTCAGCGGGATACAGTAAACGTGAAGTGAAGCATCGGAATCTATAACTAGTGTCACAGGAATGGTTCAAAGCATAGTCAGTAAGTAGAGTCAGTTTTCTTGTACTTAAGTCGGCATTGTGACTTTTGTATTTAATTCCGATGCAATATCTGTGTTTCATCTTCAATAAGAAGGTCTGAGGGATACAGTAAACCTGAAGTGAAGCATCGGAATCTATAACTAGTGTCACAGGAATGGTTCGAAACATAGACAATAAGAAGAGTCAGTTTTCTTGTACTTAAGTCGGCATTGTTAATTTTGTATTTAATTCCGATGCAATTTCTATGTTTCATCGTCAATAAGGAGGTCAGAGGGATACAGTATACCTGAAGTGAAGCATCGGAATCTATAACTAGTGTCACAGGAATGGCTCAAAGCATAGACAGTAAGAAGAGTCAGTTTTCTTGTACTTATGTCGGCGTTGTGCCTTTTGTATTCAATTCCGATGCAATTTCTGTGTTTCATCGTCAATAAGGAGGCCAGAGGGATACAGTAAACCTGAAGTGAAGCATCGGAATCTATTACTAGTGTCACGGAAATGGTTCAAAACATAGACAGTAAGAACAGTCATTTTTCTTGTACCTAAGTCGGCATTGTGACTATTCTATTCAATTCCGATGCAATTTCTATGTTTCATCGTCAATAGGAAGGTCAGAAGGATACAAAAAAATCTGAAGTGAAGCATCGGAATATATAACTAGTGCCACAGGAATGGTTCAAAACATAGACTGTAAGAAAAATCTGTTTTCTTGTACTTAAGTCGGCATTGTGCCTTTTATATTTAATTCCGATGCAATTTCTGTGTTTCATCGTCAATAACAAGGTCAGAGGGATACAGTAAACCTGAAGTGAAGCATCTGAATCTAAGACTAGTGTTACAGGAATGGTTCAGAACATAGACAGTAAGAAGAGTCAGTTATCTTGCACTTAAGTCTTCATTGTGCTTTTTGTATTTATTTCCGAAGCAATTTCTGTGTATCGTCATCAATAAGAAGGTCAGAGGGATACAGTAAACCTGAAGTAAAGCATCGGAATCCATAACGAGAATCACATGAATGGTTCAAAGCATAGACAGTAAGAAGAGTCACTTTTCTTGTACTTAAGTCAGCATTGTACCTTTTGTATTTAATTCCGTTGCAATTTCTGTGTTTCATCGTCAATACGAATGTCAGAGGGATACAGTAAACCAGAAGTGAAGCATCGGAATCAATAACTAGTGTCACAGGAATGGTTCAAAACATAGACAGTAAGATGAGTCAGTTTTCTTGTACTGAAGTCGGGATTGTGCCTTTTGTATTTAATTCCGATGCAATTTCTGTGTTTCATCGTCAATAAGAAGGTCAGAGGGATACAGTATACCTGAAGTAAAACATCGGAATCTATAACGAGAATCACATGAATGGTTCAAAACATAGACAGTAAGAAGAGTCAGTTTTCTTGTACTTAAGTCAGCATTGTACTTTTGTATTTAATTCCGATGCAATTTCTGTGTTTCTTCGTCAATGAGAAGGTCAGAGGGATACAGTAAAACTGGAGTGAAGCATCGGAATCAATAACTAGTGTCACAGGAATGGTTCAAAACATAGACAGTAAGAAGAGTCAGTTTTCTTGTACCTAAGTCGGCACTGTGACTATACTATTCAATTCCGATGCAATTTCTATGTTTCATCGTCAATAAGAAGGTCAGAAGGATACAAAAAAACCTGAAGTGAAGCATCGGAATATATAACTAGTGCCACAGGAATGGTTCAAAACATAGACTGTAAGAAAAGTCTGTTTTCTTGTACATAAGTCGGCATTGTGCCTTTTATATTTAATTCCGATGCAATTTCTGTGTTTCATCGTCAATAACAAGGTCAGAGGGATACAGTAAACCTGAAGTGAAGCATCTGAATCTAAGACTAGTGTTACAGGAATGGTTCAGAACATAGACAATAAGAAGAGTCAGTTATCTTGCACTTAAGTCGTCATTGTGCTTTTTGTATTTATTTCCGAAGCAATTTCTGTGTATCGTCGTCAATAAGAAGGTCAGAGGGATGCAGTAAACCTGAAGTAAAGCATCGGAATCCATAACGAGAATCACATGAATGGTTCAAAGCATAGACAGTAAGAAGAATCACTTTTCTTGTACTTAAGTCAGCATTGTACCTTTTGTATTTAATTCCGTTGCAATTTCTGTGTTTCATCGTCAATACGAATGTCAGAGGGATACAGTAAACCAGAAGTGAAGCATCGGAATCAATAACTAGTGTCACAGGAATGGTTCAAAACATAGACAGTAAGATGAGTCAGTTTTCTTGTACTGAAGTCGGGATTGTGCCTTTTGTATTTAATTCCGATGCAATTTCTGTGTTTCATCGTCAATAAGAAGGTCAGAGGGATACAGTGAACCTGAAGTAAAACATCTGAATCTATAACGAGAATCACATGAATGGTTCAAAACATAGACAGTAAGAAGAGTCAGTTTTCTTGTACTTAAGTCAGCATTGTACCTTTTGTATTTAATTCCGATGCAATTTCTGTGTTTCTTCGTCAATGAGAAGGTCAGAGGGATACAGTAAAACTGGAGTGAAGCATCGGAATCAATAACTAGTGTCACAGGAATGGTTCAAAACATAGACAGTAAGAAGAGTCAGTTATCTTGCACTTAAGTCGTCATTGTGCCTTTTGTATTTATTTCCGATGCAATTTCTGTGTATCGTCGCCAATAAGAAGGTCAGAGGGATACAGTAAACCTGAAGTAAAGCATCGGAATCCATAACGAGAATCACATGAATGGTTCAAAGCATAGACAGTAAGAAGAGTCACTTTTCTTGTACTTAAGTCAGCATTGTACCTTTTGTATTTAATTCCGATGCAATTTCTGTGTTTCATCGTCAATAAGAAGGTCAGAGGGATACAGTAAACCAGAAATGAAGCATCGGAATCAATAACTAGTGTCACAGGAATGGTTCAAAACATAGACAGTAAGATGAGTCAGTTTTCTTGTACATAAGTCGGCATTGTGCCTATGGTATTTAATTCCGATGCAATTTCCATGTTTCATCGTCAGTAAGAAGGTCAGAGGCATACAGAAAAAACCGGAAGTGAATCATCGGAATCCATAACTAGTGTCACAGGAATGGTACAAAACAAAGACAGTAAGAAGAGTCAGTTTTCTTGTACTTAAGTCGGCATTGTGCCTTTTGTATTTCAATGCGATGCAATTTCAGTGTTTCATTGTCAATCAGAATTTCACAGGGAAACAGTGAACCTGAAGTGAAGCATCGGAATCTATAACTAGTGTCGCAGGAATGGTTCAAAACATAGACAGTAAGAAGAGTCAGTTTTCTTGTACTTAAGTCGGCATTCTGATTATTCTATTTAATTCCGATGCAATTTCTATGTTTCATCGTCGATAAGAAGGTCAGAAGGATACAGTGAACCTGAAGTGAAGCCTCGGAATCTATAACTAGTGTCTCAGGAATGGTTCAGAACATAGACAGTAAGAAGAGTCAGTTATCTTGTACTTAAGTCGGCATTGTGCCTTTTGTATTTAATTCCGAAGCAGTTTCTGTGTTTCATCGTTAACAAGAAGGTCAGAGGGATACAGTAAATCTGAAGTAAAGCATCGGAATCTATAACGAGAATCACATGAATGGTTCAAAACATAGACAGTAAGAAGAGTCAGTTTTCTTGTACTTAAGTCGGCATTGTACCTTTTGTATTTAGTTGAGATGCAATTTCTGTGTTTCATCGTCAATAAGAAGGTCAGAGGGATACAGTAAACCTGAAGTGAAGCATCGGAATCTATAACTAGTGTCACAGGAATGGTTCAAAACATAGACAGTAAGAAGAGTCAGTTTTCTTGTACTGAAGTCGGGATTGTGCCTTTTGTATTTAATTCCGATGCAATTTCTGTGTTTCATCGTCAATAAGAAGGTCAGAGGGATACAGTGAACCTGAAGTGAAGCATGGGAATCTATAACCAGTGTCACAGGAATGGTTCAAAACATAGACAGTAAGAAGAGTCTGTTATCTTGTACTTAAGCCTGCATTGTTCCTTTTGTATTTAATTAAGATGCAATTCCTGTGTTTCATCGTCTATAAGAAGGTCAGAGGGATACAGTGAACCTGAAGTGAAGCATCGGAATCGATAACTAGTGTCACAGGAATGGTACAAAACGTAGACAGTAAGAAGTGTCAGTTTTCTTGTACTTAAGTCGGCATTGTCCCTTTTGTATTTAAATGCGATGCAATTTCAGTGTTTCATTGTCAATTAGAAGGTCAGAGGGAAACAGTGAACCTGAAGTGAAGCATCGGAATCTATAACTAGTGTCGCAGGAATGGTCCAAAACATAGACAGTAAGAAGAGTCTGTTATCTTGTACTTAAGTCGGCATTGTTACTTTTGTATTTAATTCCGATGCAATTTCTGTGACTCATCGTCTATAAGAAGGTCGGAGGGATACAGTGAAACTGAAGTGATCACATCGGATTCTATAATTAGTGTCACAGGAATGGTTCAAAACATAGACAGTACGAAGAGTCAGTTTTCTTGTACTTAAGTCGGCATTGTGCCTTTTGTATTTAATTCCGATGCAATTTCTGTCTTTAATCGCCAATAAGAAGGTCAGAGGGATACAGTAAACGTGAAGTGAAGCATCGGAATCTATAACTAGTGTCACAGGAATGGTTCAAAACATAGACAGTAAGAGGAGTCAGTTTTCTTGTACGTAAGTCGGCATTGTGATTATTCTATTTAATTCCGATGCAATTTCTATGTTTCATCGTCAATAAGAAAGTCAGAAGGATACAGTAAACCTGAAGTGAGGAAATCGGAATCTATAACTAGTGCCACAGGAATGGTTCAAATCATAGACAGTAAGAAGAGTCAATTTTCTTGTACTTAAGTCGGCATTGTGCCTTTTTTATATTAAATTCCGATGCAATTTCTGTGTTTCATCGTCAATAACAAGGTCAGAGGGATACTGTGAACCTGAAGTGAAGCATCGGAATCTATAACTAGTGTCACAGGAATGGTTCTGAACATAGACAGTAAGAAGAGTCAGTTATCTTGTACTGAAGTCGGCATTGTGCCTTTTGTATTTAATTCCGAAGCAATTTCTGTGTTTCATCGTCAATAATAAGGTCTGAGGGATACAGTAAACCTGAAGTAAAACATCGGAATCTATAACGAGAATCACATGAATGGTTCAAAACATAGACAGTAAGAAGAGTCAGTTTTCTTGTACTTAAGTCAGCATTGTACCTTTTGTATTTAATTCCGATGCAATTTCTGTGTTTTTTCGTCAATGAGAGGGTCGGAGGGATACAGTAAACCTGAAGTGAAGCATCGGAATCTATAACTAGTGTCCCAGGAGTGGTACAAAACATAGACAGTAAGAAGAGTCAGTTTTCTTGTACTTAAGTCGGCATTGTGCTTTTTGTATTTAATTGCGATGCAATTTCAGTGTTTCATCGTCAATACGAAGGGCAGAGGGATACAGTGAACCTGAAGTGAAGCATCGGAATCTATAACTAGTGTCACAGGAATGGTTCAAAGCATAGACAGTAAGAAGAGTCAGTTTTCTTGTACTTAAGTCGCCATTGTTCCTTTTGTATTTAATTCCGATGCACTTTCTGTGATTCATCGTCTATAAGAAGGTCAGAGGGATACAGTGAACCTGATGTGGTGCATCGGATTCTATAACTAGTGTCACAGGAATGGTCCAAAGCATTGACAGTAAGAAGAGTCAGTTTTCTTGCACTTAAGTCGGCATTGTGCCTTTTGTATTTAATTGCGATGCAATTTCTGTGTTCCATCGTCAATAAGAAGGTCAGAGGGATACAGTAAACCTGAAGTAAAGCATCGGAATCTATAACGAGAATCACATGAATGGTTCAAAACATAGACAGTAAGAAGAGTCACTTTTCTTGTACTTAAGTCGGTATTGAACCTTTTGTATTTAGTTCCGATGCAATTTCTGTGTTTCATCGTCAATAAGAATGTCAGAGAGATACATTAAACATGAAGTGAAGCATCGGAATCTATAATTAGTGTCACAGGAATGGTTCAAACATAGACAGTAAGAAGATTCAGTTTTCTTGTACTGAAGTCGGGATTGTGCCTTTTGTATTTAATTCCGATGCAATTTCTGTGTTCCATCGTCAATAAGAAGGTCAGAGGGATACAGTGAACCTGAAGTGAAGCATCGGAATCTATAACCAGTGTCACAGGAATGGTTCAAAACATAGACAGTAAGAAGAATCTGTTATCTTGTATATAAGGCGGCATTGTTCCTTTTGTATTTAATTCCAATACAATTTCTGTGATTCATCGTCTATAAGAAGGTCAGAGGGATACAGTGAACCTGAAGTGATGCATCGGATTCTATAACTAGTGTCACAGGAATGGTTCAAAACATAGACAGTAGGAAGAGTCAGTTTTCTTGTACTTAAGTCGGCATTGTGCCTTTCGTATTTAATTCCGATGCAATTTCTGTGTTTCATCGTCAATACGAAGGTCAGCGGGATACAATAAACGTGAAGTGATGCATCGGAATCTGTAACTAGTGTCACAGGAATGGTTCAAAGCATAGACAGTAAGAAGAGTCAGTTTTCTTGTACTTAAGTCGGCATTGTGCCTTTTGTATTTAATTCCGATGCAATATCTGTGCTTCATCCTCAATAAGACGGTCAGAGGGATACAGCAAACCTGAAGTGAAGCATCGGAATCTATAACTAGTGTCACAGGAATGGTTCAAAACATAGACAGTAAGAAGAGTCAGTTTTCTCGTAGTTAAGTCGGCATTGTTCCTTTTCTATTTATTTCGGTGCTATTTCTATGTGTCATCGTCAATAAGGAGGTCAGAGGGATACAGTAAACCTGAAGTGAAGGATCGGAATGTATAACTAGTGTCACAGGAATGGTTCAAAACATAGACAGTAAGAAAAGTCAGTTTTCTTGTACTTATGTCGGCGTTGTGCCTTTTGTATTTAATTCCGATGCAATTTCTGTTTTTCATCGTCAACAAGGAGGACAGAGGGATACACTAAACCTGAAGTGAAGCATCGGAATCCATAACTAGTGTCACAGGTATGCTTCAAAACATAGACAGTAAGAAGAGTTAGTTTTCATGTACTTAAGTCGGCATTGTGCCTTTTGCATTTCATTCCGAGGCTATTTCAGTGTTTCATCGTCAATAAGAAGGTCAGAGGGATACAGTGAACCTGAAGTGAAGCATCGGAATCTATAACTAGTGTCACAGGAATGGTTCAAAACATTGACAGTAAGAAGAGTCAGTTTTCTTGTACTTAAGTCGGCATTGTGCCTTTCGTATTTAATCCGATGCATTTTGTGTGTTTCATCGTCAATAAGAAGGTCAGAGGGATACAGTAAACCTGAAGTGAAGCATCGGAATCTATAATTAGTGTCACAGGAATGGTTCAAAACATAGACAGTAAGAAGATTCAGTTTTCTTGTACTGAAGTCGGGATTGTGCCTTTTGTATTTAATTCCGATGCAATTTCAGTGTTTCATCGTCAATAAGAAGGTCAGAGGGATACAGTGAACCTGAAGTGAAGCATCGGAATCTATAACCAGTGTCACAGGAATGGTTCAAAACATAGACAGTAAGAAGAATCTATTATCTTGTATATAAGTCGGCATTGTTCCATTTGTATTTAATTCCGATACAATTTCTGTGATTCATCGTCTATAAGAAGGTCGGAGGGATACAGTGAACCTGAAGTGATGCATCGGATTCTATAACTAGTGTCACAGGAATGGTTCAAAACATAGACATAAGGAAAAGTCAGTTTTCTTGTACTTAAGTCGGCATTGTGCCTTTCGTATTTAATTCCGATGCAATTTCTGTGTTTCATCGTCAATACGAAGGTCAGAGGGATACAGTGAACCTGAAGTGAAGCATCGGAATCTATAACCAGTGTCACAGGAATGGTTCAAAACATAGACAGTAAGAAGAGTCTGTTATCTTGTACTTAAGTCGGCATTGTTCCTTTTGTATTTAATTAAGATGCAATTCCTGTGTTTCATCGTCTATAAGAAGGTCAGAGGGATACAGTGAACCTGAAGTGAAGCATCGGAATCGATAACTAGTGTCACAGGAATGGTACAAAAGCGTAGACAGTAAGAAGTGTCAGTTTTCTTGTACTTAAGTCGGCATTGTGCCTTTTGTATTTAAATGCGATGCAATTTCAGTGTTTCATTGTCAATAAGAAGGTCAGAGGGAAACAGTGAACCTGAAGTGAAGCATCGGAATCTATAACTAGTGTCGCAGGAATGGTCCAAAACATAGACAGTAAGAAGAGTCTGTTATCTTGTACTTAAGTCGGCATTGTTACTTTTGTATTTAATTCCGATGCAATTTCTGTGACTCATCGTCTATAAGAAAGTCGGAGGGATACAGTGAAAATGAAGTGATGCATCGGATTCTACAATTAGTGTCACAGGAATGGTTCAAAACATAGACAGTACGAAGAGTCAGTTTTCTTGTACTTAAGTCAGCATTGTGCCTTTTGTATTTATTTCCGATGCAATTTCTGTCTTTAATCGCCAATAAGAAGGTCAGAGGGATACAGTAAACGTGAAGTGAAGCATCGGAATCTATAAATAGTGTCACAGGAATGGTTCAAAACATAGACAGTATGAGGAGTCAGTTTTCTTGTACTTAAGTCGGCATTGTGATTATTCTATTTAATTCCGATGCAATTTCTATGTTTCATCGTCAATAAGAAAGTCAGAAGGATACAGTAAACCTGAAGTGAAGCATCGGAATCTATAACTAGTGCCACAGGAATGGTTCAAATCATAGACAGTAAGAAGAGTCAATTTTCTTGTACTTAAGTCGGCATTGTGCCTTTTTTATATTAAATTCCGATGCAATTTCTGTGTTTCATCGTCAATAACAAGGTCAGAGGGATACAGCAAACCTGAAGTGAAGCATCGGAATCTATAACTAGTGTCACAGGAATGGTTCAAAACATAGACAGTAAGAAGAGTCAGTTTTCTCGTAGTTAAGTCGGCATTGTTCCTTTTCTATTTATTTCGGTGCTATTTTTATGTTTCATCGTCAATAAGGAGGTCAGAGGGATCCAGTAAACCTGATGTGAAGCATCGGAATGTATAACTAGTGTCACAGGAATGGTTCAAAACATAGACAGTAAGAAAAGTCAGTTTTCTTGTACTTATGTCGGCGTTGTGCCTTTTGTATTTAATTCCGATGCAATTTCTGTATTTCATCGTCAACAAGGAGGACAGAGGGATAGACTAAACCTGAAGTGAAGCATCGGAATCCATAACTAGTGTCACAGGTATGCTTCAAAACATAGACAGTAAGAAGAGTCAGTTTTCTTGTACTTAAGTCGGCATTGTGCCTTTTGTATTTAATTCCGATGCAATATCTGTGTTTCATCCTCAATAAGACGGTCAGAGGGATACAGCAAACGTGAAGTGAAGCATCGGAATCTATAACTAGTGTCACAGGAATGGTTCAACACATAGACAGTAAGAAGAGTCAGTTATCTCGTAGTTAAGTCGGCATTGTTCCTTTTCTATTTATTTCGGTGCTATTTCTATGTTTCATCGTCAATAAGGAGGTCAGAGGGATACAGTAAACCTGAAGTGGAGCATCGGAATGTATAACTAGCGTCACAGGAATGGTTCAAAACATAGACAGTAAGAAAAGTCAGTTTTCTTGTACTTATGTCGGCGTTGTGCCTTTTGTATTTAATTCCGATGCAATTTCTGTTTTTCATCGTCAACAAGGAGGACAGAGGGATACACTAAACCTGAAGTGAAGCATCGGAATCCATAACTAGTGTCACAGGTATGCTTCAAAACATAGACAGTAAGAAGAGTTAGTTTTCATGTACTTAAGTCGGCATTGTGCCTTTTGCATTTCATTCCGAGGCTATTTCAGTGTTTCATCGTCAATAAGAAGGTCAGAGGGATACAGTGAACCTGAAGTGAAGCATCGGAATCTATAACTAGTGTCACAGGAATGGTTCAAAACATTGACAGTAAGAAGAGTCAGTTTTCTTGTACTTAAGTCGGCATTGTGCCTTTCGTATTTAATCCGATGCATTTTGTGTGTTTCATCGTCAATAAGAAGGTCAGAGGGATACAGTAAACCTGAAGTGAAGCATCGGAATCTATAATTAGTGTCACAGGAATGGTTCAAAACATAGACAGTAAGAAGATTCAGTTTTCTTGTACTGAAGTCGGGATTGTGCCTTTTGTATTTAATTCCGATGCAATTTCAGTGATTCATCGTCCATAAGAAGGTCAGAGGGATACAGTGAACCTGAAGTGAAGCATCGGAATCTATAACCAGTGTCACAGGAATGGTTCAAAGCATAGACAGTAAGAAGAATCTATTATCTTGTATATAAGTCGGCATTGTTCCATTTGTATTTAATTCCGATACAATTTCTGTGATTCATCGTCTATAAGAAGGTCAGAGGGATACAGTGAACCTGAAGTGATGCATCGGATTCTATAACTAGTGTCACAGGAATGGTTCAAAACATAGACATTAGGAAAAGTCAGTTTTCTTGTACTTAAGTCGGCATTGTGCCTTTCGTATTTAATTCCGATGCAATTTCTGTGTTTCATCGTCAATACGAAGGTCAGCGGGATACAATAAACGTGAAGTGATGCAACGGAAACTGT
The DNA here is from genome assembly GCF_021461395.2 of Schistocerca americana. Classification (NCBI taxonomy): domain Eukaryota; kingdom Metazoa; phylum Arthropoda; class Insecta; order Orthoptera; family Acrididae; genus Schistocerca; species Schistocerca americana. The sequence goes on along the minus strand of NC_060121.1, from coordinate 5,886,866 downwards.
AACTAGTGTCACAGGAATGGTTCAAAGCATAGACAGTAAGAAGAGTCAGTTTTCTAGTACTTAAGTCGACATTGTGCCTTTTGTATTTAATTCCGATGCAATATCTGTGTTTCATCCTCAATAAGACGGACAGAGGGATACAGCAAACCTGAAGTGAAGCATCGGAATCTATAACTAGTGTCACAGGAATGGTTCAAATCATAGACAGTAAGAAGAGTCAGTTTTCTTGTAGTTAAGTCGGCATTGTTCCTTTTCTATTTATTTCGGTGCTATTTCTATGTTTCATCGTCAATAAGGAGGTCAGAGGGATACAGTAAACCTGAAGTGAAGCATCGGAATGTATAACTAGTGTCACAGGAATGGTTCAAAACATAGACAGTAAGAAAAGTCAGTTTTCTTGTACTTATGTCGGCATTGTGCCTTTTGTATTTAATTCCGATGCAATTTCTGTTTTTCATCGTCAACAAGGAGGACAGAGGGATACACTAAACCTGAAGTGAAGCATCGGAATCCATAACTTGTGTCACAGGTATGCTTCAAAACATAGACAGTAAGAAGAGTTAGTTTTCATGTACTTAAGTCGGCATTGTGCCTTTTGCATTTCATTCCGCGACAATTTCAGTGTTTCATCGTCAATAAGAAGGTCAGAGGGATACAGTGAACCTGAAGTGAAGCATCGGAATCTATAACTAGTGTCACAGGAATGGTTCAAAACATTGACAGTAAGAAGAGTCAGTTTTCTTGTACTTAAGTCGGCATTGTGCCTTTCGTATTTAATCCGATGCATTTTGTGTGTTTCATCGTCAATAAGAAGGTCAGAGGGATACAGTAAACCTGAAGTGAAGCATCGGAATCTATAACTAGTGTCACAGGAATGGTTCAAAAGCATAGACAGTAAGAAGAGTCAGTTTACATGTACTTAAGTCGGCATTGTACCTTTTGTATTTAATTCCGATGCAATTTCTGTGTTTCTTCGTCAATGAGAAGGTCAGAGGGATACAGTAAAATTGGAGTGAAGCATCGGAATCAATAACTAGTGTCACAGGAATGGTTCAAAACATAGACAGTAAGAAGAGTCAGTTTTCTTGTACTTAAGTCGGCATTGTGACTTTTGTATTTAAATGCGATGCAATTTCAGTGTTTCATTGTCAATAAGAGGGTCAGAGGGAAACAGTGAACCTGAAGTGAAGCATCGGAGTCTATAACTATTGTCGCAGGAATGGTCCAAAACATAGACAGTAAGAAGAGTCTGTTATCTTGTACTTAAGTCGGCATTGTTACTTTTGTATTTAATTCCGATGCAATTTCTGTGATTCATCGTCTATAAGAAGGTCGGAGGGATACAGTGAAACTGAAGTGATGCATCTGATTCTATAATTAGTGTCACAGGAATGGTTCAAACATAGACTGTATGAAGAGTCAGTTTTCTTGTACTATAGTCGGCATTGTGCCTTATGTATTTAATTCCGATGCAATTTCTGTTTTTAATCGTCAATAAGAAGGTCAGAGGGATACAGTAAACGTGAAGTGAAGCATCGGAATCTATAACTAGTGTCACAGGAATGATTCAAAACATAGACAGTAAGAGGAGTCAGTTTCCTTGTACATAAGTCGGCATTGTGATAATTCTATTTAATTCCGATGCAATTTCTATGTTTCATCATCAATAAAAGGTCAGAAGGATACAGTAAACCTGAAGTGAAGCACCGGAATCTATAACTAGTGCCACAGGAATGGTTCAAATCATGGACAGTAAGAAGAGTCAATTTTCTTGTGCTTAAGTCGGCATTGTGCCTTTTGTATTTAATTCCGAAGCAATTTCTGTGTTTCATCGTCAACAACAAGGTCTGAGGGATACAGTAAATCTGAAGTAAAACATCGGAATCTATAACGAGAATCACATGAATGGTTTAAAACATAGACAGTAAGAAGAGTCAGTTTTCTTGTACTTAAGTCAGCATTGTACCTTTTGTACTTAATTCCGATGCAATTTCTGTGTTTCTTCGTCAATGAGAAGCTCAGAGGGATACAGTAAAACTGGAGTGAAGCATCGGAATCAATAACTAGTGTCACAGGAATGGTTCAAAACATAGACAGTAAGAAGAGTCAGTTTTCTTGTACTTAAGTCGGCAATGTGCCTTTTGTATTTAATTCTAATGCAATTTCAGTGTTTCATCGTCAATAAGAAGGTCAGAGGCATACAATAAACCTGAAGTGAAGCATCGGAATGTATAACTAGTGTCCCAGGAGTGGTACAAAACATAGACAGTAAAAAGAGTCAGTTTTCTTGTACTTAAGTCGGCATTGTGCTTTTTGTATTTAATTGCGATGCAATTTCAGTGTTTCATCGTCAATACGAAGGTCAGAGGGATACAGTGAACCTGAAGTGAAGCATTGGAATCTATAACTAGTGTCACAGGAATGGTTCAAAACATAGACAGTAAGAAGCGTCTGTTTTCTTGTACTTAAGTCGCCATTGTTCCTTTTGCATTTAATTCCGATGCACTTCCTGTGATTCATCGTCTATAAGAAGGTCAGAGGGATACAGTGAACCTGATGTGGTGCATCGGATTCTATAACTAGTGTCACAGGAATGGTTCAAAACATAGACAGTAAGAAGAAACAGTTTTCTTGTACTTAAGTCGGCATTGTGCCTTTTGTATTTAATTCCGATGCAATTTCTGTGTTTCATCGTCAATAAGAAGGTCAGAGGGATACAGTAAACCTGAAGTGAAGCATCGGAATCTATAACTAGTGTCACAGGAATGGTTCAAAACATAGTCAGTAAGAAGAGTCAGTTTTCTTGTACTTAAGTCGGCATTGTGCCATTTGTATTTAATTCCGATGCAATTTCTGTGTTTCATCGTCAATAAGAAGGTCAGAGGGATACAGTAAACCTAAATTGAAGCATCGCAATCTATAACTAGTGTCACAGGAATGGTTCAAAACAAAGACAGTAAGAAGAGTCAGTTTTCTTGTACTTAAGTCGGCATTGTGCGTTTTGTATTTAATTTCGATGCAATATCTGTGTTTCATCGTCAATAAGGACGTCAGAGCGATACAGTAAACCTGAAGTGAAGCTTCGGAATCTATAACTAGAGTCACAGGAATGGTTCAAAACATAGACAGTAAGAAGAGTCAGTTGTCTTGTACTTAAGTCAGCATTGTGCCTTTTTTATCTAATTCCGAAGCAATTTGTGTGTTTCATCGTCAATAAGAAGGTCAGAGGGATACAGTAAACCTGAAGTAAAGCATCCGAATCTATAACGAGAATCACATGAATGGTTCAAAACATAGACAGTAAGAAGAGTCACTTTTCTTGTACTTAAGTCGGCATTGTACCTTTTGTATTTAGTTCCGATGCAATTTCTGTGTTTCATCGTCAATAAGAAGGTCAGAGAGATACAGTAAACCTGAAGTAAAGCATCGGAATCTATAATTAGTGTCACAGGAATGGTTCAAACATAGCCAGTAAGAAGATTCAGTTTTCTTGTACTGAAGTCGGGATTGTGCCTTTTGTATTTAATTCCGATGCAATTTCTGTGTTTCATCGTCAATAAGAAGGTCAGAGGGATACAGTGAACCTGAAGTGAAGCATCGGAATCTATAACCAGTGTCACAGGAATGATTCAAAGCATAGACAGTAAGAAGAATCTGTTATCTTGTATATAAGTCGGCATTGTTCCTTTTGTATTTAATTCCGATACAATTTCTGTGATTCATCGTCTATAAGAAGGTCAGAGGGATACAGTGAACCTGAAGTGATGCATCGGATTCTATAACTAGGGTCACAGGAATGGTTCAAAACATAGACAGTAGGAAGAGTCAGTTTTCTTGTACTTAAGTCGGCATTGTGACTTTCGTATTTAATTCAGATGCAATTTCTGTGTTTCATCGTCAATACGAAGGTCAGCGGGATACAATAAACGTGAAGTGATGCATCGGAATCTGTAACTAGTGTCACAGGAATGGTTCAAAGCATAGACAGTAAGAAGAGGCAGTTTTATTGTACTTAACTCGGCATTGTGCCTTTTGTATTTAATTCCGATGCAATATCTGTGTTTCATCCTCAATAAGACGGTCAGAGGGATACAGCAAACCTGAAGTGAAGCATCGGAATCTATCACTAGTGTCACAGGAATGGTTCAAAACATAGACAGTAAGAAGAGTCAGTTCTCTTGTAGTTAAGTCGGCATTGTTCCTTTTCTATTTATTTCGGTGCTATTTCTATGTTTCATTGTCAATAAGGAGGTCAGAGGGATACAGTAAACCTGAAGTGAAGCATCGGAATGTGTAACTAGTGTCACAGGAATGGTTCAAAACATAGACAGTAAGAAAAGTCAGTTTTCTTGTACTTATGTCGGCGTTGTGCCTTTTGTATTTAATTCCGATGCAATTTCTGTTTTTCATCGTCAACAAGGAGGACAGAGGGATACACTAAACCTGAAATGAAGCATCGGAATCCATAACTAGTGTCACAGGAATGCTTCAAAACATAGACAGTAAGAAGAGTTAGTTTTCATGTACTTAAGTCGGCATTGTGCCTTTTGCATTTAATTCCGAGGCAATTTCAGTGTTTCATCGTCAATAAGAAGGTCAGAGGGATACAGTGAACCTGAAGTGAAGCATCGGAATCTATAACTAGTGTCACAGGAATGGTTCAAAACATAGACAGTAAGAAGAGTCAGTTTACATGTACTTAAGTCGGCATTGTACCTTTTATATTTAATTCCGAAGCAATTTCTGTGTTTCATCGTCAATAAGAAGGTCAGAGGGATACAGTAAACCTGAAGTAAAACATCGGAATCTATAACGAGAATCACATGAATGGTTCAAAACATAGACAGTAAGAAGAGTCAGTTTTCTTGTACTTAAGTAAGCATTGTACCTTTTGTATTTAATTCCGATGCAATTTCTATGCTTCTTCGTCAATGAGAAGGTCAAAGGGATACAGTAAAACTGGAGTGAAGCATCGGAATCAATAACTAGTGTCACAGGAATGGTTCAAAACATAGACAGTAAGAAGAGTCAGTTTTCTTGTACTTAAGTCGGCATTGTGCCTTTTGTATTTAATTCCGATGCAATTTCAGTGTTTCATCGTCAATAAGAAGGACAGAGGCATACAGTAAACCTGAAGTGAAGCATCGGAATCTATAACTAGTGTCACAGGAGTGGTACAAAACATAGACAGTAAGAAGAGTCAGTTATCTTGTACTTAAGTTGGCATTGTGCTTTTTGTATTTAATTGCGATGCAATTTCAGTGTTTCATCGTCAATACGAAGGTCAGAGGGATACAGTGAACCTGAAGTGAAGCATCGGAATCTATAACTAGTGTCACAGGAATGGGTCAAAACATAGACAGTAAGAAGAGTCTGTTTTCTTGTACTTAAGTCGCCATTGTTCCTTTTGTATTTAATTCCGATGCACTATCTGTGATTCATCGTCTATAAGAAGGTCAGAGGGATACAGTGAACCTGAAGTGGTGCATCGGATTCTATAACTAGTGTCACAGGAATGGTTCAAAACATAGACAGTAAGAAGAGTCAGTTTTCTTGTACTTAAGTCGGCATTGTGCCTTTTGTATTTAATTCCGATGCAATTTCTGTGTTTCATCGTCAATAAGAAGGTCAGAGGGATACAGTAAACCTGAAGTGAAGCATCGGAATCTATAACTAGTGTCACAGGAATGGTTCAAAGCATAGACAGTAAGAAGAGTCAGTTTTCTTGTAGTTAAGTCGGCATTGTTCCTTTTCTATTTATTTCGGTGCTATTTCTATGTTTCATCGTCAATAAGGAGGTCAGAGGGATACAGTAAACCTGAAGTGAAGCATCGGAATGTATAACTAGTGTCACAGGAATGGTTCAAAACATAGACAGTAAGAAAAGTCAGTTTTCTTGTACTTATGTCGGCATTGTGCCTTTTGTATTTAATTCCGATGCAATTTCTGTTTTTCATCGTCAACAAGGAGGACAGAGGGATACACTAAACCTGAAGTGAAGCATCGGAATCCATAACTAGTGTCACAGGTATGCTTCAAAACATAGACAGTAAGAAGAGTTAGTTTTCATGTACTTAAGTCGGCATTGTGCCTTTTGCATTTCATTCCGCGACAATTTCAGTGTTTCATCGTCAATAAGAAGGTCAGAGGGATACAGTGAACCTGAAGTGAAGCATCGGAATCTATAACTAGTGTCACAGGAATGATTCAAAACATAGACAGTAAGAGGAGTCAGTTTTCTTGTACATAAGTCGGCATTGTGATAATTCTATTTAATTCCGATGCAATTTCTATGTTTCATCATCAATAAAAGGTCAGAAGGATACAGTAAACCTGAAGTGAAGCACCGGCATCTATAACTAGTGCCACAGGAATGGTTCAAATCATGGACAGTAAGAAGAGTCAATTTTCTTGTACTTAAGTCGGCATTGTGCCTTTTGTATTTAATTCCGAAGCAATTTCTGTGTTTCATCGTCAACAAGAAGGTCTGAGGGATACAGTAAATCTGAAGTAAAACATCGGAATCTATAACGAGAATCACATGAATGGTTTAAAACATAGACAGTAAGAAGAGTCAGTTTTCTTGTACTTAAGTCAGCATTGTACCTTTTGTACTTAATTCCGATGCAATTTCTGTGTTTCTTCGTCAATGAGAAGCTCAGAGGGATACAGTAAAACTGGAGTGAAGCATCGGAATCAATAACTAGTGTCACAGGAATGGTTCAAAACATAGACAGTAAGAAGAGTCAGTTTTCTTGTACTTAAGTCGGCAATGTGCCTTTTGTATTTAATTCTAATGCAATTTCAGTGTTTCATCGTCAATAAGAAGGTCAGAGGCATACAATAAACCTGAAGTGAAGCATCGGAATCTATAACTAGTGTCCCAGGAGTGGTACAAAACATAGACAGTAAAAAGAGTCAGTTTTCTTGTACTTAAGTCGGCATTGTGCTTTTTGTATTTAATTGCGATGCAATTTCAGTGTTTCATCGTCAATACGAAGGTCAGAGGGATACAGTGAACCTGAAGTGAAGCATCGGAATCTATAACTAGTGTCACAGGAATGGTTCAAAACATAGACAGTAAGAAGCGTCTGTTTTCTTGTACTTAAGTCGCCATTGTTCCTTTTGTATTTAATTCCGATGCACTTCCTGTGATTCATCGTCTATAAGAAGGTCAGAGGGATACAGTGAACCTGAAGTGGTGCATCGGATTCTATAACTAGTGTCACAGGAATGGTTCAAAACATAGACAGTAAGAAGAAACAGTTTTCTTGTACTTAAGTCGGCATTGTGCCTTTTGTATTTAATTCCGATGCAATTTCTGTGTTTCATCGTCAATAAGAAGGTCAGAGGGATACAGTAAACCTGAAGTGAAGCATCGGAATCTATAACTAGTGTCACAGGAATGGTTCAAAACATAGTCAGTAAGAAGAGTCAGTTTTCTTGTACTTAAGTCGGCATTGTGCCATTTGTATTTAATTCCGATGCAATTTCTGTGTTTCATCGTCAATAAGAAGGTCAGAGGGATACAGTAAACCTAAATTGAAGCATCGCAATCTATAACTAGTGTCACAGGAATGGTTCAAAACAAAGACAGTAAGAAGAGTCAGTTTTCTTGTACTTAAGTCGGCATTGTGCGTTTTGTATTTAATTTCGATGCAATATCTGTGTTTCATCGTCAATAAGGACGTCAGAGCGATGCAGTAAACCTGAAGTGAAGCTTCGGAATCTATAACTAGAGTCACAGGAATGGTTCAAAACATAGACAGTAAGAAGAGTCAGTTGTCTTGTACTTAAGTCAGCATTGTGCCTTTTTTATCTAATTCCGAAGCAATTTGTGTGTTTCATCGTCAATAAGAAGGTCAGAGGGATACAGTAAACCTGAAATAAAGCATCCGAATCTATAACGAGAATCACATGAATGGTTCAAAACACAGACAGTAAGAAGTGTCACTTTTCTTGTACTTAAGTCGGCATTGTACCTTTTGTATTTAGTTCCGGTGCAATTTCTGTGTTTCATCGTCAATAAGAAGGTCAGAGAGATACAGTAAACCTGAAGTAAAGCATCGGAATCTATAATTAGTGTCACAGGAGTGGTTCAAACATAGCCAGTAAGAAGATTCAGTTTTCTTGTACTGAAGTCGGGATTGTGCCTTTTGTATTTAATTCCGATGCAATTTCTGTGTTTCATCGTCAATAAGAAGGTCAGAGGGATACAGTGAACCTGAAGTGAAGCATCGGAATCTATAACCAGTGTCACAGGAATGATTCAAAGCATAGACAGTAAGAAGGATCTGTTATCTTGTATATAAGTCGGCATTGTTCCTTTTGTATTTAATTCCGATACAATTTCTGTGATTCATCGTCTATAAGAAGGTCAGAGGGATACAGTGAACCTGAAGTGATGCATCGGATTCTATAACTAGGGTCACAGGAATGGTTCAAAACATAGACAGTAGGAAGAGTCAGTTTTCTTGTACTTAAGTCGGCATTGTGACTTTCGTATTTAATTCAGATGCAATTTCTGTGTTTCATCGTCAATACGAAGGTCAGCGGGATACAATAAACGTGAAGTGATGCATCGGAATCTGTAACTAGTGTCACAGGAATGGTTCAAAGCATAGACAGTAAGAAGAGGCAGTTTTATTGTACTTAACTCGGCATTGTGCCTTTTGTATTTAATTCCGATGCAATATCTGTGTTTCATCCTCAATAAGACGGTCAGAGGGATACAGCAAACCTGAAGTGAAGCATCGGAATCTATCACTAGTGTCACAGGAATGGTTCAAAACATAGACAGTAAGAAGAGTCAGTTTTCTTGTAGTTAAGTCGGCATTGTTCCTTTTCTATTTATTTCGGTGCTATTTCTATGTTTCATTGTCAATAAGGAAATCAGAGGGATACAGTAAACCTGAAGTGAAGCATCGGAATGTGTAACTAGTGTCACAGGAATGGTTCAAAACATAGACAGTAAGAAAAGTCAGTTTTCTTGTACTTATGTCGGCGTTGTGCCTTTTGTATTTAATTCCGATGCAATTTCTGTTTTTCATCGTCAACAAGGAGGACAGAGGGATACACTAAACCTGAAATGAAGCATCGGAATCCATAACTAGTGTCACAGGAATGGTTCAAAACATAGACAGTAAGAAGAGTCAGTTTACATGTACTTAAGTCGGCATTGTACCTTTTATATTTAATTCCGAAGCAATTTCTGTGTTTCATCGTCAATAAGAAGGTCAGAGGGATACAGTAAACCTGAAGTAAAACATCGGAATCTATAACGAGAATCACATGAATGGTTCAAAACATAGACAGTAAGAAGAGTCAGTTTTCTTGTACTTAAGTAAGCATTGTACCTTTTGTATTTAATTCCGATGCAATTTCTATGCTTCTTCGTCAATGAGAAGGTCAAAGGGATACAGTAAAACTGGAGTGAAGCATCGGAATCAATAACTAGTGTCACAGGAATGGTTCAAAACATAGACAGTAAGAAGAGTCAGTTTTCTTGTACTTAAGTCGGCATTGTGCCTTTTGTATTTAATTCCGATGCAATTTCAGTGTTTCATCGTCAATAAGAAGGACAGAGGCATACAGTAAACCTGAAGTGAAGCATCGGAATCTATAACTAGTGTCACAGGAGTGGTACAAAACATAGACAGTAAGAAGAGTCAGTTATCTTGTACTTAAGTTGGCATTGTGCTTTTTGTATTTAATTGCGATGCAATTTCAGTGTTTCATCGTCAATACGAAGGTCAGAGGGATACAGTGAACCTGAAGTGAAGCATCGGAATCTATAACTAGTGTCACAGGAATGGGTCAAAACATAGACAGTAAGAAGAGTCTGTTTTCTTGTACTTAAGTCGCCATTGTTCCTTTTGTATTTAATTCCGATGCACTATCTGTGATTCATCGTCTATAAGAAGGTCAGAGGGATACAGTGAACCTGAAGTGGTGCATCGGATTCTATAACTAGTGTCACAGGAATGGTTCAAAACATAGACAGTAAGAAGAGTCAGTTTTCTTGTACTTAAGTCGGCATTGTGCCTTTTGTATTTAATTCCGATGCAATTTCTGTGTTTCATCGTCAATAAGAAGGTCAGAGGGATACAGTAAACCTGAAGTGAAGCATCGGAATCTATAACTAGTGTCACAGGAATGGTTCAAAACATAGTCAGTAAGAAGAGTCAGTTTTCTTGTACTTAAGTCGGCATTGTGCCATTTGTATTTAATTACGTTGCAATTTCTGTGTTTCATCGTCAATAAGAAGGTCAGAGGGATACAGTAAACCTAAAGTGAAGCATCGGAATCTATAACTAGTGACACAGGAATGGTTCAAAACATAGACAGTAAGAAGAGTCAGTTTTCTTGTACTTAAGTCGGCATTGTGCGTTTTGTATTTAATTTCGATGCAATATCAGTGTTTCATCGTCAATAAGGACGTCAGAGCGATACAGTAAACCTGAAGTGAAGCTTCGGAATCTATAACTAGAGTCACAGGAATGGTCCAAAACATAGACAGTAAGAAGAGTCAGTTATCTTGTAATTTAGTCGGAATTGCGCCTTTTGTATCTAATTCCGAAGCAATTTGTGTGTTTCATCGTCAATAAGAAGGTCAGAGGGATACAGTAAACCTGAAGTAAAGCATCGGAATCTATAACGAGAATCACATGAATGGTTCAAATTATAAACAGTAAGAAGAGTCACTTTTCTTGTACTTAAGTCGGCATTGTTCCTTTTCTATTTAATTCCGATGCAATTTCTATGTTACATCGTCAATAAGGAGGTCAGAGGGATACAGTATATCTGAAGTGAAGCATCGGAGTCTATAATTAGTGTCACAGGAACGGTTCAAAGCATAGACTGTAAGAAGAGTCAGTTTTCTTGTACTTATGTCGGCGTTGTGCCTTTTGTATTCAATTCCGATGCAATTTCTGTGTTTCATCGTCAATTAGGAGGCCAGAGGGATACAGTAAACCTGAAGTGAAGCATCGTAATCTATTACTAGTGTCACGGGAATGGTTCAAAACTTAGACAGTAAGAAGAGACAGTTTTAATGTACTTAAGTCGGCATTGTGCTTTTGTATTTAATTCCGGTGCAATTTCTGTGTTTCATCGTCAATAAGCAGGTCAGAGAGATACAGTGAACCTGAAGTGAAGCATCGGAATCTTTAACTAGTGTCACAGGAATGATTCAAAACATAGACAATAAGAAGAGTCAGTTTTCTTGTACTTGAGTCGGCATTGTGCCTTTCGTATTTAATCCGATGCATTTTCGGTGTTTCATTGTCAATACGACAGTCAGAATGATACAGTAAACCTCAAGTGAAGCATCGGAATCTATAAGTAGTGTCACAGGAATGGTTCAAAACATAGACAGTTAGAAGAGTCAGTTTTCTTGTACTTAAGTCGGCATTGTGCCTTTTGTATTTCATTCCGATGCAATTTCTGTGTTTCATCGTCAATATGAAGGTCAGAGGGATACAATAAACGTGAAGTGAAGCATCGGAATCTGTAACTAGTGTCACAGGAATAGTTTCAAAGCATAGACAGTAAGAAGAGTAAGATTTCCTGTACTTAAGTCGGCATTGTGCCTTTTGTATTTAATTCCGATGTAATATCTGTGTTTCATCCTCAATAAGACGGTCAGAGGGATACAGCAAACCTGAAGTGAAGCATCGTAATCTATAACTAGTGTCACAGGAATGGTTCAAAACATAGACAGTAAGAAGAGTCAGTTTTCTTGTACTTAAGTCGGCATTGTGCCTTTCGTATTTAATCCGATGCATTTTGTGTGTTTCATCGTCAATACGAAGGTCAGAGGGATACAGTAAACCTGAAGTGAAGCATCGGAATCTATAACTAGTGTCACAGGAATGGTTCAAAACATAGACAGTAAGAAGAGTCAGTTTTCTTGTACTTAAGTCGGCATTGTTCCTTTTCTATTTATTTCGGTGCTATTTCTATGTTTCATCGTCAATAAGGAGGTCAGAGGGATACAGTAAAACTGAAGTGAAGCATCGGAATCTATAACTAGTGTCACAGGAATGGTTCAAAACATAGACAGTAAGAAAAGTCAGTTTTCTTGTACTTATGTCGGCGTTGTTCCTTTTGTATTTAATTCCGATGCAATTTCTGTTTTTCATCGTCAACAAGGAGGACAGAGGGATACACTTAACCTGAAGTGAAGCATCGGAATCCATAACTAGTGTCACAGGAATGCTTCAAAACATAGACAGTAAGAAGAGTCAGTTTTCATGTACTTAAGTCGGCATTGTGCCTTTTGTATTTAATTCCGAGGCAATTTCAGAGTCTCATCGTCAATAAGAAGGTCAGAGGGATACAGTGAACCTGAAGTGGAGCATCTGAATCTATAACTAGTGTCACAGGAATGGTTCAAAACATAGACAGTAAGAAGAGTCAGTTTTCTTGTACTTAAGTCGGCATTGTGCCTTTCGTATTTAATCCGATGCATTTTGTGTGTTTCATCGTCAATAAGAAGGTCAGAGGGATACAGTAAACCTGAAGTGAAGCATCGGAATCTATAACTACTGTCACAGGAATGGGTTAAAACATAGACAGTAAGAAGAGTCAGTTTACATGTACTTAAGTCGGCATTGTACCTTTTATATTTAATTCCGATGCAATTTCAGTGTTTCATCGTCAATAAGAAGGTCAGAGGGATACAGTGAACCTGAAGTGAAGCATCGGAATCTATAACTAGTGTCACAGGAATGGTTCATAACATAGACAGTAAGAAGAGTCAGTTTTCTTGTACTTAAGTCGGGATTGTGCCTTTTGTATTTAATTCCGATGCAATTTCTGTGTTTCATCGTCAATAAGAAGGTCAGCGGGATACAGTAAACGTAAAGTGAAGCATCGGAATCTATAACTAGTGTTACAGGAATGGTTCAAAGCATAGACAGTAAGAAGAGTCAGTTTTCTTGTACTAAGGTCGGCATTGTGACTTTTGTATTTAATTCCGATGCAATATCTGTGTTTCATCTTCAATAAGAAGGTCAGAGGGATACAGTAAACCTGAAGTGAAGTATCGGAATCCATAACTAGTGTCACAGGAATGGTTCGAAACATAGACAGTAAGAAGTGTCAGCTTTCTTGTACTTAAGTCGGCATTGTTCCTTTTCTATTTAATTCCGATGCAATTTCTATGTTTCATCGTCAATAAGGAGGTCAGAGGGATACAGTATTACTGAAGTGAAGCATCGGAGTCTATAACTAGTGTCACAGGAATGGTTCAAAGCATAGACAGTAAGAAGAGTCAGTTTTCTTGTACTTATGTCGGCGTTGTGCCTTTTGTATTCAATTCCGATGCAATTTCTGTGTTTCATCGTCAATTAGGAGGCCAGAGGGATACAGTAAACCTGAAGTGAAGCATCGGAATCTATTACTAGTGTCACGGGAATGGTTCAAAACATAGACAGTAAGAAGAGACAGTTTTCATATACTTAAGTCGGCATTGCGCTTTTGTATTTAATTCCGATGCAATTTCTGTGTTTCATCGTCAATAAGCAGGTCAGAGGGATACAGTGAAAATGAAGTGAAGCATCGGAATCTATAACTAGTGTCACAGGAATGATTCAAAACATAGACAGTAAGAACAGTCAGTTTTCTTGTACTTATGTCGGCATTGTGCCTTTCGTATTTAATCCGATGCATTATCGGTGTTTCATTGTCAATACGACGGTCAGAATGATACAATAAACCTCAAGTGAAGCATCGAAAGCTATAACTAGTGTCACAGGAATGGTTCAAAACATAGACAGTTAGAAGAGTCAGTTTTCTTGTACTTAAGTCGGCATTGTGCCTTTTGTATTTAATTCCGATGCAATTTCGGTGTTTCATCGTCAATAAGAAGGTCAGAGGGATACAGTGAACCTGAAGTGAAGCATCGGAATCTATAACTAGTGACACAGGAATGGTTCAATACATAGACAGTAAGAAGAGTCAGTTTTCTTGTACTTAAGTCGGCATTGTGCGTTTTGTATTTAATTTCGATGCAATATCAGTGTTTCATCGTCAATAAGGACGTCAGAGCGATACAGTAAACCTGAAGTGAAGCTTCGGAATCTATAACTAGAGTCACAGGAATGGTCCAAAACATAGACAGTAAGAAGAGTCAGTTATCTTGTAATTAAGTCGGAATTGCGCCTTTTGTATCTAATTCCGAAGCAATTTGTGTCTTTCATCGTCAATAAGAAGGTCAGAGGGATACAGTAAACCTGAAGTAAAGCATCGGAATCTATAACGAGAATCACATGAATGGTTCAAATTATAGACAGTAAGAAGAGTCACTTTTCTTGTACTTAAGTCGGCATTGTTCCTTTTCTATTTAATTCCGATGCAATTTCTATGTTACATCGTCAATAAGGAGGTCAGAGGGATACAGTATATCTGAAGTGAAGCATCGGAGTCTATAATTAGTGTCACAGGAACGGTTCAAAGCATAGACTGTAAGAAGAGTCAGTTTTCTTGTACTTATGTCGGCGTTGTGCCTTTTGTATTCAATTCCGATGCAATTTCTGTGTTTCATCGTCAATTAGGAGGCCAGAGGGATACAGTAAACCTGAAGTGAAGCATCGTAATCTATTACTAGTGTCACGGGAATGGTTCAAAACTTAGACAGTAAGAAGAGACAGTTTTAATGTACTTAAGTCGGCATTGTGCTTTTGTATTTAATTCCGGTGCAATTTCTGTGTTTCATCGTCAATAAGCAGGTCAGAGAGATACAGTGAACCTGAAGTGAAGCATCGGAATCTATAACTAGTGTCACAGGAATGATTCAAAACATAGACAGTAAGAAGAGTCAGTTTTCTTGTACTTGAGTCGGCATTGTGCCTTTCGTATTTAATCCGATGCATTTTCGGTGTTTCATTGTCAATACGACAGTCAGAATGATACAGTAAACCTCAAGTGAAGCATCGGAATCTATAAGTAGTGTCACAGGAATGGTTCAAAACATAGACAGTTAGAGGAGTCAGTTTTCTTGTACTTAAGTCGGCATTGTGCCTTTTGTATTTCATTCCGATGCAATTTCTGTGTTTCATCGTCAATATGAAGGTCAGAGGGATACAATAAACGTGAAGTGAAGCATCGGAATCTGTAACTAGTGTCACAGGAATAGTTTCAAAGCATAGACAGTAAGAAGAGTAAGATTTCCTGTACTTAAGTCGGCATTGTGACTTTTGTATTTAATTCCGATGTAATATCTGTGTTTCATCCTCAATAAGACGGTCAGAGGGATACAGCAAACCTGAAGTGAAGCATCGTAATCTATAACTAGTGTCACAGGAATGGTTCAAAACATAGACAGTAAGAAGAGTCAGTTTTCTTGTACTTAAGTCGGCATTGTGCCTTTCGTATTTAATCCGATGCATTTTGTGTGTTTCATCGTCAATAAGAAGGTCAGAGGGATACAGTAAACCTGAAGTGAAGCATCGGAATCTATAACTAGTGTCACAGGAATGGTTCAAAACATAGACAGTATGAAGAGTCAGTTTTCTTGTACTTAAGTCGGCATTGTTCCTTTTCTATTTATTTCGGTGCTATTTCTATGTTTCATCGTCAATAAGGAGGTCAGAGGGATACAGTAAAACTGAAGTGAAGCATCGGAATCTATAACTAGTGTCACAGGAATGGTTCAAAACATAGACAGTAAGAAAAGTCAGTTTTCTTGTACTTATGTCGGCGTTGTTCCTTTTGTATTTAATTCCGATGCAATTTCTGTTTTTCATCGTCAACAAGGAGGACAGAGGGATACACTTAACCTGAAGTGAAGCATCGGAATCCATAACTAGTGTCACAGGAATGCTTCAAAACATAGACAGTAAGAAGAGTCTGTTTTTATGTACTTAAGTCGGCATTGTGCCTTTTGTATTTAATTCCGAGGCAATTTCAGAGTCTCATCGTCAATAAGAAGGTCAGAGGGATACAGTGAACCTGAAGTGGAGCATCTGAATCTATAACTAGTGTCACAGGAATGGTTCAAAACGTAGACAGTAAGAAGAGTCAGTTTTCTTGTACTTAAGTCGGCATTGTGCCTTTCGTATTTAATCCGATGCATTTTGTGTGTTTCATCGTCAATAAGAAGGTCAGAGGGATACAGTAAACCTGAAGTGAAGCATCGGAATCTATAACTAGTGTCACAGGAATGGGTTAAAACATAGACAGTAAGAAGAGTCAGTTTACATGTACTTAAGTCGGCATTGTACCTTTTATATTTAATTCCGATGCAATTTCAGTGTTTCATCGTCAATAAGAAGGTCAGAGGGATACAGTGAACCTGAAGTGAAGCATCGGAATCTATAACTAGTGTCACAGGAATGGTTCATAACATAGACAGTAAGAAGAGTCAGTTTTCTTGTACTTAAGTCGGGATTGTGCCTTTTGTATTTAATTCCGATGCAATTTCTGTGTTTCATCGTCAATAAGAAGGTCAGCGGGATACAGTAAACGTAAAGTGAAGCATCGGAATCTATAACTAGTGTTACAGGAACGGTTCAAAGCATAGACAGTAAGAAGAGTCAGTTTTCTTGTACTTAGGTCGGCATTGTGACTTTTGTATTTAATTCCGATGCAATATCTGTGTTTCATCTTCAATAAGAAGGTCAGAGGGATACAGTAAACCTGAAGTGAAGTATCGGAATCCATAACTAGTGTCACAGGAATGGTTCGAAACATAGACAGTAAGAAGTGTCAGCTTTCTTGTACTTAAGTCGGCATTGCTCCTTTTCAATTTAATTCCGATGCAATTTCTATGTTTCATCGTCAATAAGGAGGTCAGAGGGATACAGTATTACTGAAGTGAAGCATCGGAGTCTATAACTAGTGTCACAGGAATGGTTCAAAGCATAGACAGTAAGAAGAGTCAGTTTTCTTGTACTTATGTCGGCGTTGTGCCTTTTGTATTCAATTCCGATGCAATTTCTGTGTTTCATCGTCAATTAGGAGGCCAGAGGGATACAGTAAACCTGAAGTGAAGCATCGGAATCTATTACTAGTGTCACGGGAATGGTTCAAAACATAGACAGTAAGAAGAGACAGTTTTCATATACTTAAGTCGGCATTGCGCTTTTGTATTTAATTCCGATGCAATTTCTGTGTTTCATCGTCAATAAGCAGGTCAGAGGGATACAGTGAACCTGAAGTGAAGCATCGGAATCTATAACTAGTGTCACAGGAATGATTCAAAACATAGACAGTAAGAACAGTCAGTTTTCTTGTACTTATGTCGGCATTGTGCCTTTCGTATTTAATCCGATGCATTATCGGTGTTTCGTCGTCAATACGACGGTCAGAATGATACAATAAACCTCAAGTGAAGCATCGAAAGCTATAACTAGTGTCACAGGAATGGTTCAAAACATAGACAGTTAGAAGAGTCAGTTTTCTTGTACTTAAGTCGGCATTGTGCCTTTTGTATTTAATTCCGATGCAATTTCGGTGTTTCATCGTCAATAAGAAGGTCAGAGGGATACAGTGAACCTGAAGTGAAGCATCGGAATCTATAACTAGTGTCACAGGAATGGTTCAAAACATAGACAGTAAGAAGAGTCAGTTTTCTTGTACTTAAGTCGGAATTGTGCCTTTCGTACTTACTCCGATGCATTTTGTGTGTTTCATCGTCAATAAGAAGGTCAGAGGGATACAGTAAACCTGAAGTGAAGCATCGGAATCTATAACTAGTGTCACAGGAATGGTTCAAAACATAGACAGTAAGAAGAGTCAGTTTTCTTGTACTTAAGTCGGCATTGTGCCTTTTGTATTTAATTCCCATGCAATTTCTGTGTTTCTTCGTCAATAAGAAGGTCAGAGGGATACAGTAAACCTGAAGTGAAGCATCGGAATCTATAACTAGTGCCACAGGAATGGTTCAAACATAGACAGTAAGAAGAGTCATTTTTCTTGTACTTAAGTCGGCGTTGTGCCTTTTGTGTTTAATTCCGATGCAACTTCTGTGTTTCATCGTCAATAAGAAGGTCAGAGGGATACAGTAAACGTGAAGTGAAGCATCGGAATCTATGACTAGTGTCACAGGAATGGTTCAAAACATTGACAGTAGGTAGAGTCAGTTTTCTTGTACTTAAGTCGGCAGCGTGCCTTTTGTATTTAATTCCGATGCAATTTCAGTGTTTCATCGTCAACAAGAAGGTCAGAGGGATACAGTGAACCTGAAGTGAAGCATCGGAATCTACAACTGGTGTCACAGGAATGGTTCAAAACATAGACAGTAAGAGAGGTCAGTTTTCTTGTACTTAAGTCGGCATTGTGCCTTTTATATTTAATTCCGATGCAATTTCTGTGTTTCATCGTAAATAAGAATACCAGAGGGATACAGTTAACCTGAAGTGAAGCATCGGAATCTATAACTAGTGACACAGGAATGGTTCTGAACATAGACAGTAAGAAGAGTCAGTTTTCTTGTACTTAAGTCGGCATTGTACCTTTTGTATTTAATTCCGATGCAATTTCTTTGTTTCATCGTCAATAAGGAGGTCAGAGGGATACAGTGAACCTGACGTGAAGCATCGGAATCTATAACTAGTGTCACAGGATTGGTTTTGAACATAGACTGTAAGAAGAGTCAGTTATCTTGTACTTAAGTCGGCATTGTGCCTCTTGTATTTAATTCCGATGCAATATCTCTGTTTCATCGTCAACAAGAAGGGCAGAGGGATACAGTAAACCTGAAGTGAAGCATCGGAATCTATAACTAGTGTCACAGGAATGGTTCAAAACATAGACTGTAAGAAGTCAGTTTTCTTGTAAATATGTCGGCATTGTGCCTTTTGTATTTAATTCCGATGCAATTTCTGTTTCATCGTCAATAAGAAGGTCCAAGGTATACAGTAATCCTGAAGTGAAGCATCGGAATCTATAACTAGTGTCACAGGAATGGTTCAAAACATAGACAGTAAGAGGTGTCAGTTTTCTTGTGCTTAGCTCGGCATTGTGCCTTTTGTATTTAATTCCGATGCAATATCTTTGTTTCTTCTTCAATAAGAAGGTCAGAGGGATACAGTAAACCTGAAGCGAAGCATCGGAATCTATAACTAGTGTCACAGGAATGGTTCAAAACATAGACAGTAAGAAAAGTCTGTTTACTTGAACTTAAGTCAGCACTGTTCCTTTTCTATTTAATTCCGATTCAATTTCTATGTTTCATCGTAATAAGATCTTCCAAGAGATACAGCAATCCTGAAGTGAAGCACGGAATCTATAACTAGTGTCACAGGAATGGATCAAAACATAGACAGTAAGAAAAGTCAGTTTTCTTGTACTTAAGTCGACATTGTGCCTTTTGTATTTAATTTCGATCCAATTTCTGTGTTCCATCTTCAATAAGAAGGTCAGAGGGACACAGTAAACTTGAAGTGAAGCATCGGAAGCTATAACTAGTGTCAAAGGAATGGTTCATAACATAGACAGTAAGAAGAGTCCGTTTTCTTGTACTGAAGTCGGCATTGTGCCTTTTGTATTTAATTCCGATGCTATTTCTGTGTTTCATCGTCAATATGAAGGTCAGAGGGATACAGTGAACCTGAAGTGAAGCATCGGAATCTATAACTAGTGTCACAGGAATGGTTCAAAACATAGACAGTAAGAAGAGTCAGTTTTCTTGTACTCAAGTCGGAATTGTGCCTTTTGTATTCAATTCCGATGCAATTTCTGTGTTTCATCGTCAATAAGAAGGTGCAAGGGATACAGTAATCCTGAAGTGAAGCATCGGAATTTATAACTAGTGTCTTAGGAATGGTTCAAAACATAGATAGTAAGAAGAGTCCGTTTTCTTGTACTGAAGTCGGCATTGTGCCTTCTGTATTTAATTCCGATGCTATTTCTGTGTTTCATCGTCAATATGAAGGTCAGAGGGATACAGTGAACCTGAAGTGAAGCATCGGAATCTATATCTAGTATCATAGGAATGGATCAAACATAGACAGTAAGAAGAGCCAGTTTTCTTGTACTTAAGTCGGCATTGTGCCTTTTGTATGTAATTCCGATGCAATTTCTGTGTTTCATTGTCAATAAGGAGGTCAGAGGGATACAGTAAACCTGAAGTGAAGCATCGCACTCTATAACTAGTGTCACAGGAATGGATCAAAACATAGACAGTAAGAAGTGTCAGTTTTTTTGTACTTAAGTCGGCGTTGTGCCTTTGGTATTTAATTCCGATGCTATTTCTGTGTTTCATCGTCAATAAGGAGGCCAGAGGGATACAGTAAACCTGAAGTGAAGCATCGGAATCTATAACTGATGTCACGGAATGGTTCAAAACATAGACAGTAAGAAGAGTCAGTTTTCTTGTACTTAAGTCGGCGTTGTGCCTTTTGTATTTAATTCCGATGCAATTTCTGTGTTTCATCGTCAATACGGTTGTCAGAGGGATACAGTAAACCTGACGTGAAGCATCGGAATCTATAGCTAGTGTCACAGGAATTGTTTCAATACATAGACAGTAAGAAGAGTCAGTTTACTTGTACTTAAGTCAGCATTGTGCCTTTTGTATTTAATTCCGATGCAATATCTGTGTTTCATCGTCAACAAGAAGGTCAGAGGGATGCAGTAAACCTGAAGTGAGGCATCGGAATCTATAACTAGTGTCACAGGAATGGTTCAAAACATAGACTGTAAGAAGAGTCAGTTTTCTTATACTTATGTTGGCATGTGCCTTTTCTATTTAATTCCGATGCAATTTCTGTTTCATCGTCAATAAGAAGGTCCAAGGGATACAGTAATCCTGCAGTGAAGCATCGGAATCTATAACTAGTGTCACAGGAATGGTTCAAAACATAGACAGTAAGAAGAGTCAGTTTTCTTGTACTGAAGTCGGCATTGTACCTTTTGTATTTAATTCCGATGCTATTTCTTTGTTTCATTGTCAATAAGAAGGTCAGAGGGATACAGTAAACCTGAAGAGAAGCATCGGAATCTATACCTAGTGTCACAGGAATGGTTCAAAACATAGACAGTAAGAAGAGTCAGTTTTCTTGTACTTAAGTCTGCATTGTGCCTTTTGTATTTAATTCCGATACAATTTCTGTGTTTCATCGTCAATAAGAAGGTCAGAGTGATACAGTGAACCTGAAGTGAAGCATCGGAATCTATAACTAGTGTCACAGAAATGGTTCTAAACATAGACAGTGAGAAGAGTCAGTTTTCTTGTACTTAAGTCGGCATTGTGCCTTTTGTATTTAATTCCGATGCAATTTCAGTGTTTCATCGTCAATAAGAAGGTCAGAGGGATACAGTGAACCTGAAGCGAAGCATCGGAATCTATAACTAGTGTCACAGCAATGGTTCAAAACAGAGCCAGTAAGAAGAGTCAGTTTTCTTGTACTTAAGTCGGCATTGTGCCTTTTGTATTTGATTCCAATGCAATTTCTGTGTTTCATCGTGAATAAGAAGGTCAGCAGGATACCGCAAACCTGAAGTGAAGCATCGGAATCTATAACTAGTGTCACAGGAATGGTTCTAATAATAGACAGTAAGAAAGGACAGTTTTCTTCTACTTAAGTCGGCATTGTGCCTTTCGTATTTAATTCCGATGCAATTTCTGTGTTTCGTCGTCAATAAGAAGGTCAGAGGGATACAGTAAACCTGAAGTGAAGCATCGGAATCTATAACTAGTGTCACAGGAATGGTTCAAAACATAGACAGTAAGAAGTGTCAGTTATCCTGTACTTAAGTCGGCATTGTGCCTATTCTATTTAATTCCGATGCAATTTCTATGTTTCATCGTCAATAAGATGGTCAGAGGGATACAGTAAACCTGAAGTGAAGCATCGGAATCTATATCTAGTGTCACAGGAATGGTTCATAACATAGACAGTAAGAAGAGTCAGTTTTCTTGTACTTAAGTCGGCATTGTGCCTTTTATAATTAATTCCGATGCAATTTCTGTGTTTCATCGTCAATGAGAAGGTCAGAGGGATACAGTAAATCTGAAGTGAAGCATCGGAATCTATTACTAGTGTCACAGGAATGGTACAAATCATAGACTGTACGAAGAGTCCGTTTTCTTGTACTTATGTCGGCATTGTGCCTTGTGTATTTAATTCCGATGCAATATTTGTGTTTCTTCGTCAATAAGAAGGTCAGAGGGATACAGTAAACCTGAAGTGAAGCATCGGAATCTATAACTAGTGTCACAGGAATGGATTAAAACATAGACAGTAAGAAGAGACAGTTTTCTTGTACTTACGACGGCATTGTGCCTTTTGTATTTAATTCCGATGCAATTTCTGTCTTTCATCGTCAATAAGAAGGTCAGAGGGATACAGTAAACCCGAAGTGAAGCATCGGAATATAACTAGTGTCACAGGAATGGTTCAAAGCATAGACAGTAAGAAGAGTCAGTTTTCTTGTACTTAAGTCGGCATTGTGCCTTTTGTAATTATTTCCGATGAAATTCCTTTGTTTCATCTTCAATAAGATGGTCAGAGGGATACAGTAAACCTGAAGTGAAGCATCGGAATCTATAACTAGTGTCACAGGAATGGTTCAAAACATAGACAGTATGAAGAGTCAGTTATCATGTACTTCAATCGGCATTGTTCCTTTTCTATTTAATTTCGATGCAATTTCTATGTTTCATCGTCAATAAGAAGGTCCAAGGGATACAGTAATCCTGAAGTGATGCACGGAATCTATAACTAGTGTCACAGGAATGGATCAAAACATAGACAGTAAGAAGGGTCAGTTTTCTTGTACTTAAGTCGGCATTGTGCCTTCTGTATTTAATTCCGATCCAATTTCTGTGTTTCATCGTCAATTAGAAGGTCAGAGGGATACAGTAAACCTGAAGTGAAGCATCGGAATCTATAACTAGTGTCACAGGAATGGTTCAAACATAGACAGTAAGAATAGCCAGTTTTCTTGTACTGTAGTCGGCATTGTGCCTTTTGTATTTAATTCCGATGCAATTTCTGTGTTTCTTCGTCAATAAGAAGGTCAGAGGGATACAGTAAACCTGAAGTGAAGCATCGGAATCTATAACTAGTGTCACAGGAATGGATTAAAACATAGACAGTAAGAAGAGTCAGTTTTCTTGTACTTAAGTCGGCATTGTTCCTTTTCTATTTAATTTCGATGCAATTTCTATGTTTCATCGTCAATAAGAAGGTCCAAGAAATACAGTAATCCTGAAGTGATGCACGGAATCTATAACTAGTGTCACAGGAATGGATCAAAACATAGACAGTAAGAAGAGTCAGTTTTCTTGTACTTAAGTCGGCATTGTGCCTTTTGTATTTAATTCCGATCCAATTTCTGTGTTTCATCGTCAATTAGAAGGTTAGAGGGATACAGTAAACCTGAAGTGAAGCATCGGAATCTATAACTAGTGTCACAGGAATGGTTCAACATAGACAGTAAGAATAGCCAGTTTTCTTGTACTGTAGTCGGCATTGTGCCTTTTGTATTTAATTCAGATGCAATTTCTGTGTTTCATCGTCAATAAGAAGGTCAGAGGGATACAGTGAACCTGAAGTAAAGCATCGGAATCTATAACTAGTGTCACAGGAATGGTTCAAAACATAGACAGTAAGAAGAGTCAGTTTTCTTGTACTTAAGTCGGCATTGTGCCTTATGCATTTGATTCCAACGCAATTTCTGTGTTTCATCGTCAATACGAAGGTCAGCGGGATACAGTAAACCTGAAGTGATGCATCGGAATTTGTAACTAGTGTCACGGGAATGGTTCAAAACATAGACAGTAAGAAGAGTCAGTTTTCTTCTACTTAAGTCGTTATTGTGCCTTTCGTATTTAATTCGGAAGCAATTTCGGTGTTTCATCGTCAATAAGAAGGTCAGAGGGATACGGTAAACCTGAAGTAAAAGCATCGGAATCTATAACGAGAATCACATGAATGGTTCAAAACATTGACAGTAAGAAGAGTCAGTTTTCTTGTACTTAAGTGGGCATTGTACCTTTTGTATTTAATTCCGATGGAATTTCTGTGTTTCATCGTCAATGAGAAGGTCAGAGGGATACAGTTAACCTGAAGTGAAGCATCGGAATCTATAACTAGTGTCACAGGAATGGTTCAAAACACAGACAGTAAGATGAGTCAGTTTTCTTGTACTTAAGTCGGAATTGTGCGTAATCTATTTAATTCCGATGCAATATCTGTGTTTCATCGTCAATAAGAAGGTCAGAGGGATACAGTAAACGTGAAGTGAAGCATCGGAATCTATAACTAGTGTCACAGGAATGGTTCAAAACACAGACAGTAAGGAGAGTCAGTGTTCTTGTACTTAAGTCGGCATTGTGCCTTTTGTATTTAATTCCGATGCAATTTCTGTGTTTCATCGTCAATAAGAAGGTCAGAGGCATACAGTAAACCTGAAGTGAAGCATCGGAATCTATAACTAGTCCACAGGAATGGTACAAAACATAGACAGTAAGAAGAGTCAATTTTCTTGTACTTAAGTCGGCATTGTGCCTTTTGTATTTAATTCCGATGCATTTTCAGTGTCTCATCGTCAATAAGAAGGTCAGAGGGATACAGTGAACCTGAAGTGAAGCAACGGAATCTATAACTAGTGTCACAGGAATGGTTCAAAACATAGACAGTAAGAAGAGTCAGTAGTCTTGTACTTAAGTCGGCATTGTGCCTTTTGTATTTAATTCCGATGCAATATCTGTGTTTCATCGTCAATAAGAAGGTCAGAGGGATACAGTAAACCTGAAGTGAAGCATCGGAATCTATAACTAGTGTCACAGGAGTGGTTCAAAACATGGACAGTAAGAAGAGTCAGTTTTCTTGTACTTAAGTCGGCATTGTGCCTAATCTATTTAATTCCGATGCAATTTCTATGTTTCATCGTCAATAAGAAGGTCAGAGTGATACAGTAAACCTGAAGTGAAGCATCGGAATCTACAACTGGTGTCACAGGAATGGTTCAAAACATAGACAGTAAGAAGAGTCAGTTTTCCTGTACTTAAGTCGGCATTGTGCCTTTTATATTTAGTTCCGATGCAATTTCTGTGTTTCATCGTAAATAAGAATACCAGAGGGATACAGTAAACCTGAAGTGAAGCATCGGAATCTATAACTAGTGTCACAGGAATGGTTCAAAACACAGACAATAAGAAGAGTTAGTTTTCTTGTACTTATGTCGGCATTGTGCCTAATCTATTTAATTCCGATGCAATATCTGTGTT
Organism: Schistocerca americana; assembly: GCF_021461395.2. Taxonomy (NCBI): domain Eukaryota; kingdom Metazoa; phylum Arthropoda; class Insecta; order Orthoptera; family Acrididae; genus Schistocerca; species Schistocerca americana. The sequence goes on along the minus strand of NC_060121.1, from coordinate 5,861,683 downwards.
TCATCGTCAATAAGAAGGTCAGAGGGACACAGTGAACCTGAAGTGAAGCATCGGAATCTATTACTAGCGTCACAGGAATGGTTCAAAAGATAGACAGTCAGAAGAGTCAGTTTTCTTGTACTTAAGTCGGCATTGTGCCTTTCGTATTTAATTCCGATGCAATTTCTGTGTTTCATCGTCAATAAGAAGGTCAGAGGCATACAGTAAACCTGAAGTGAAGCATCGGAATCTATAACTAGTGTCACAGGAATGGTACAAAACATAGACAGTAAGAAGAGTCAGTATTCTTGTACTTAAGTCGGCATTGTGCCTTTTGTATTTAATTCCGATGCATTTTCAGTGTCTCATCGTCAATAAGACGGTCAGAGGGATACAGTGAACCTGAAGTGAAGCAACGGAATCTATAACTAGTGTCACAGGAATGGTTCAAAACATAGACAGTAAGAAGAGTCAGTATTCTTGTACTTAAGTCGGCATTGTGCCTTTTGTATTTAATTCCGATGCAATATCTGTGTTTCATCGTCAATAAGAAGGTCAGAGGGATACAGTAAATCTGAAGTGAAGCATCGGAATCTATAAATAGTGTCACAGGAATGGTTCAAAACATGGACAGTAAGAAGAGTCAGTTTTCTTGTACTTAAGTCGGCATTGTGCCTAATCTATTTAATTCCGATGCAATTTCTATGTTTCATCGTCAATAAGAACGTCAGAGTGATACAGTAAACCTGAAGTGAAACATCGGAATCTATAACTAGTGTCACAGGAATGGTTCAAAACATAGACAGTAAGAAGAGTCAGTTTTCTTGTACTTAAGTCGGCATTGTGCCTATTGTATTTAATTCCGATGCAATATCTGTGTTTCATCGTCAATAAGAGTGTCAGAGGGATACAGTAAACCTGAAGTGAAGAATCGGAATCTATTACTAGAGTCACAGGAATGGTTCAAAACATAGACAGTAAGAGGTGTCAGTTTTCTTGTACGTAAGTCGGCATTGTATCTTCTATATTTCATTCCGATGCAATTTCTGTCTTTCATCGTCAATAAGAATGTCAGAGGGATACAGTAAACCTGAAGTGCAGCATCGGAATCTATAACTAGTGGCACAGGAATGGTTCAAAACATAGACAGTAAGAAGAGTCAGTTTTCATGTACTTAAGTCGGCATTGTGCCTTTTGTATTTAATTCCGATGCAATATCTGTGTTTCATCGTCAATAAGAGGGTCAGAGGGATACAGTAAATCTTAAGTGAAGCATCGGAATCTATAACTAGTGTCAAAGGAATGGTTCAAAACATGGACAGTAGGAAGAGTCAGTTTTCTTGTACTTATGTCGGCATTGTGCCAAATCTATTTAATCCGATGCAATTTCAATGTTTCATCGTCAATAAGAAGGTCAGAGTGATACAGTAAACCTGAAGTGAAGCATCGGAATCTACAACTGGTGTCACAGGAAAGATTCAAAACATAGACAGTAAGAAGAGTCAGTTTTCTTGTACTTAAGTCGGCATTGTGCCTTTTATATTTAATTCCGATGCAATTTCTGTGTTTCATCGTAAATAAGAATACCAGAGGGATACAGTAAACCTGAAGTGAAGCATCGGAATCTATAACTAGTGTCACAGGAATGGTTCTGAACATAGACAGTTAGAAGAGTCAGTTATCTTGTACTTAAGTCGGCATTGTACCTTTTGTATTTAATTCCGATGTAATATCTGTGTTTCATCGTCAACAAGAAGGTCAGAGGGATACAGTATACCTGAAGTGAGGCATCGGAATCTATAACTAGCGGCACAGGAATGATTCAAAACATAGGCAGTAAGAAGAGTCAGTTTTCTTGAACTTAAGTCGGCATTGTGCCTTTTGTATTTAATTCCGATGCAATTTCTGTGTTTCATCGTCAATAAGAAGGTCAGAGGGATACAGTAAACCTGAAGCGAAGCATCGGAATCTATATCAAGTGTCACAGGAATGGTTGAAAACGTAGACAGTAAGAAGAGTCAGTTTTCTTGTACGTAAGTCGGCATTGTAACTTTTATATTTCATTAGGATGCAATATCTGTGTTTCATCGTCAATACGAAGGTCAGAGGGATACAGTAAACCTGAAGTAAAACATCGGAATCTGTACCTAGTGTCACAGGAATGGTTCAAAACATAGACTGTAAGAAGAGTCAGTTTCCTTCTACCGAAGTCGGCATTGTGCCTTCTGTATTTAATTCCGATGCAGCTTCTGTGTTTCATCGTCAATAAGAAGGTCAGAATGATACAGTAAACCTGAAGTGAAGCATCGGAATCTATAACTAGTGTCACAGGAATGGTTCAAACCATAGACAGTAAGAAGAGTCAGTTTTCTTGTACGTAAGTCGGCATTGTAACTTTTATATATCATTCCGATGCAATTTCTGTGTTTCATCGTCAATAAGAGTGTCAGAGGGATACAGTAAACCTGAAGTGAAGCATCGGAATCTGTAACTAGTGTCACATCAATTGTTCAAAACATAGACAGTAAGAAGAGTCAGTTTTCTTGTACTTAAGTCGGCATTGTGCCTTTTGTATTTATCTCCGATGCAATTTCTGTGTTTCATCGTCAATAAGAAGGTCAGAGGCATACAGTAAACCTGAAGTGAAGCATCGGAATCTATAACTAGTGTCACAGGAATGGTTCAAAACGTAGACAGTAAGAAGAGTCAGTTATCTTGTACTTAAGTCGGCATTGTGCCTTTTGTATATAATTCCGATGCAATTTCTGTGTTTCATCGTGAATAAGAAGATCAGAGGGATACAGTAAACCTGAAGTAAAGCATCGGAATCTATAACGAGAATCACATGAACGGTATAAAACATAGACAGTAAGAAGAGTCAGTTTTCTTGTACTTAAGTCGGCATTGTACCTGTTGCATTTAATTCCGATGCAATTTCTGTGTTTCATCGTCAATAAGAAGGTCAGAGGGATACAGTGAACCTGAAGTGAAGCATCGGAATCTATTACTAGTGTCACAGGAATGGTTCAAAACATAGACAGTAAGAAGAGTCAGTTTTCTTGTACTTAAGTCGGCATTGTGCCCTTTGTATTTAATTCGGATGCAATTTCTGTGTTTCATCGTCAATACGAAAGTCAGAGGCATACAGTAAACCTGAAGTGGAGCATCGGAATCTATAACTAGTGTCACAGGAATGGTACAAAACATAGACAGTAAGAAGTGTCAGTTTTCTTGTACTTAAGTCGACATTGTGCCTTTTGTATTTCATTCCGATGGATTTTCAGTCTCTCATCGTCAATAAGAAGGTCAGAGGTTTACAGTGATCCTGAAGTGAAGCATCGGAATCTATAACTAGTGTCACAGGAATATTTCAAATCATAGACAGTAAGAAGAGTCAGTTTGCTTGTACTTAAGTCGGCATTGTGCCTTTTGTATTTAATTCCGATGCAATATCTGTGTTTCATCGTCAATAAGAAGGTCAGAGGGATACAGTAAACCTGAATTGAAGCATCGGAATCTATAACTAGTGTCACAGGAAAGGTTCAAAACATAGACAGTAAGAAGAGTCAGTTTCCTTGTACTTAAGTCGGCATTGTGCCTTTTATATTTAATTCCGATGCAATTTCTGTGTTTCATCGTAAATAAGAAGGCCAGAGGGATACAGTAAACCTGAAGTGAAGCATCGGAATCTATAACTAGTGTCACAGGAATGGTTCTGAACATAGACAGTAAGAAGAGTCAGTTATCTTGTACTTAAGTCGCATTGTACCTTTTGTATTTAATTCCGATGAAATTTCTGTGTTTCATCGTCAATAAGAAGGTCAGAGGGATACAGTAAACCTGAAGTGGAGCATCGGAATCAATAACTAGCGCCACAGGAATGATTCAAAACATAGACAGCAAGAAGAGTCAGTTTTCTTGTACTTAAGTCGGCATTGTGCCTTTTGTATTTAATTCCGATGCAATTTCTGTGTTTCATCGTCAATAAGAAGGTCAGGGGGATACAGTAAACCTGAAGCGAAGTATCGGAATCTAAAATTAGTGTCACAGGAATGGTTAAAAACGTAGACAGTGAGAAGAGTCAGTTATCTTGTACGTATGTCGGCATTGTAACTTTTATATTTCATTCCGATGCAATTCCTGTGTTTCATCGTCAATAAGAAGGTCAGAGGGATACAGTAAACCTGAAGTGAAGCATCGGAATCTACAACTAGTGTCACAGGAATGGTTCAAAGCATAGACAGTAATAAGAGTCAGTTTTCTTGTACTTAAGTCGGCATTGTGCCTTCTATATGTAATTCCGATGCAATTTCTGTGTTTCATCGTCAATAAGAAGGTTAGAGGGGTACAGTAAACCTGAAGTGAAGCATCGGAATCTGTAACTAGTGTCCCAGGAATGGTTCAAAACATAGTCAGTAAGAAGAGTCAGTTTTCTTGTACTTAAGTCGGCATTGTGCCATTTGTATTTAATTCCGATGCAATTTCTGTGTTTCATCGTCAATATGAAGGTCAGAGGGATACAGTAAACCTGAAGTGAAGCATCGGAATCTATAACTAGTGTCACAGGAATGGTTCAAAACATAGACAGTAAGAAGAGTCAGTTTTCTTGTACTTTAGTCGGCATTGTGCCTTTTGTATTTAATTCCAAAGCAATTTCTGTGTTTCATCGTCAATAAGAAGGTCAGAGGGATACAGTGAACCTGAAGTAAAGCATCGGAATCTATAACTAGTGTCACAGGAAAGGTTCAAAACGTAGACAGTAAGAAGAGTAAGTTTTCTTGTACTTAAGTCGGCATTGTGCCTTTTGTATTTGATTCCAAAGCAATTTCTATATTTCATCGTCAATAAGAAGGTCAGCGGGATACAGTTAACCTGAAGTGAAGCATCGGAATCTATAACTAGTGTCACAGGAATGGTTCAAAACATAGACAGTAAGAAGAGTCAGTTTTCTTCTACTTAAGTCGGTATTGTGCCTTTCGTATTTAATTCCGAAGCAATATCTGTGTTTCGTCGTCGATAAGATGGTCAGAGAGATACGGTAAACCTGAAGTAAAAGCATCGGTATCTATAACGAGAATCACATGAATGGTTCAAAACATAGACAGTAAGAAGAGTCAGTTTTCTTGTACTTAAGTCGGCATTGTACCTTTTGTATTTAATTCCAATGCAATTTCTGTGTCTCATCGTCAATAAGAAGGTCAGAGGGATAGAGTAAACCTGAAGTGAAGCATCGGAATCTATAACTAGTGTCACAGGAATGGTTCAAAACACAAACAGTAAGAAGAGTCAGTTTTCTTGTACTTAAGTCGCCATTGTGCCTTTTGTATTTAATTCCGATGCAATATCTGTGTTTCATCGTCAATAAGAAGGTCTGAGGGATACAGTAGACCTGAAGTGAAACATCGGAATCTGCAACTAGTGTCACAGGAATGGTACAAAACATAGACTGTACGAAGAGTCAGTTATCTTGTACTTAAGTCGGCATTGTGCGTTTTGTATTTAATTCCGAAACAATCTTTGTGTTTCATCGTCAATAAGAAGGTCAGAGGGATACAGTAAACCTGAAGTAAAGCATCGGAATCTATAACGAGAACCACATGAATGGTATAAAACATAGACAGCAAGAAGAGTCAGTTTTCTTGTACTTAAGTCGGCATTGTACCATTTGCATTTAATTCCGATGCAATTTCTGTGTTTCATCGTCAATAAGAAGGTCAGAGGGATACAGTAAACCTAAAGTGAAGCATCGGAATCTATTACTATTGTCACAGGAATGGTTCAAAACATAGACAGTAAGAAGAGTCAGTTTTCTTGTACTTAAGTCGGCATTGTGCCTTTTGTATTTAATGCCGATGCAATTTCTGTGTTTCATCGTCAATTCGAAGGTCTGAGGCATACAGTAAACCTGAAGTGAAGCATCGGAATCTATAATTAGTGTCACAGGAATGGTACAAAGCATAGACAGTAAGAAGAGTCAGTTTTCTTGTACTTAAGTCGGCATTGTGCCTTTTGTATTTAATTCCGATGCATTTTCAGTGTCTCATCTTCAATAAGAAGGTCAGAGGGATACAGTGAACCTGAAGTGAAGCATCGGAATCTATAACTAGTGTCACAGGAATGGTTCAAAACATAGACAGTAAGAAGAGTCAGTTTTCTTGTACTTAAGTCGGCATTGTGCTTTTTGTATTTAATTCCGATGCAATATCTGTGTTACATCGTCAATAAGAAGGTCAGAGGGATACAGTAAACCTGAAGTGAAGCATCGGAATCTATAACTAGTGTCACAGGAATGGTTCAAAACGTAGACAGTAAGAAGAGTCAGTTTTTTTGTACTTGAGTCGGCATTGTGCCTAATCTATTTAATTCCGATGCAATTTCTATGTTTCATCGCCAATAAGAAGGTCAGAGGAATACAGTAAACCAGAAGTGAAGCATCGGAATCTATAACTAGTGTCACAGGAATGGTTCAAAGCATAGACAGTAAGAAGAGTCAGTTTTCTTGTACTTAAGTCGGCATTGTGCCTTTTATATTTAATTCCAATGCAATTTCTGTGTTTCATCGTAAACAAGAAGGCCAGAGGGATACAGTAAACCTGATGTGAAGCATCGGAATCTATTACTAGTGTCACAGGAATGGTTCTGAACATAGGCAGTAAGAAGAGTCAGTTATGTTGTACTTAAGTCGGCATTGTGTCTTTTGTATACAATCCGATGCAATTTCTGTGTTTCATCGTCAATTAGAACGTCAGAGGGATACTGTAAACCTGAAGTGAAGCATCGGAATCTATTACTAGTGTCACAGGAATGGTTCAAAACACAGACAGTAACAACAGTTAGTTTTCCTGTACTTAAGTCGGCATTATGCTTTTGTATTTAATTCCGATGCAATTTCTGTGTTTCATCGTCAAAAAGAAGGTCAGAGGGATACCGTAAACGTGAAGTAAAGCATCGGAATCTATAACTAGTGTCACAGGAATGGTTCAAAACATAGACAGTAAGAAGAGTCAGTTTTCTTGTACTTAAGTCGGCATTGTGCCTTTTGTATTTAATTCCGATGCAATATCTGTGTTTCATCGTCAATAAGAAGGTCAGAGGGATACAGTAAACTTGAAGTGAAGCATCGGAATCTATAACTAGTGTCAAAGGAATGCTTCAAAACATAGACAGTAAGAAGAGTCAGTTTGCTTGTACTTAAGTCGGCATTGTGCCTATTCTATTTCATTCCGATGCAATTTCTATGTTTCACCGTCAATAAGAAGGGCAGCGGGATACAGTAAACCTGAAGTGAAGCATCGGAATCTATAAGTAGTGTCACAGGAATTGTTCAACACATAGACAGTAAGAGGAGTCTGTTTTCTTGTACCTAAGTCGGCATTGTGCCTTTTGTATTATTTTCCGATGCAATTTCTGTGTTTCATCGTCAATAAGAAGGTCAGAGGCATACAGTAAACCTGAAGTGAAGCATCGGAATCTATAACTAGTGTCACAGGAATGGTTCAAAACGTAGAGAGTAAGAAGAGTCAGTTATCTTGTACTTAAGTCGGCATTGTGCCTTTTGTATTTAATTCCGAAGCAATCTTTGTGTTTCATCGTCAATAAGAAGGTCAGAGGGATACAGTAAACCTGAAGTAAAGCATCGGAATCTATAACGAGAACCACATGAATGGTATAAAACATAGACAGCAAGAAGAGTCAGTTTTCTTGTACTTAAGTCGGCATTGTACCATTTGCATTTAATTCCGATGCAATTTCTGTGTTTCATCGTCAATAAGAAGATCAGAGGGATACAGTAAACCTGAAGTAAAGCATCGGAATCTATAACGAGAATCAAATGAACGGTATAAAACATAGACAGTAAGAAGAGTCAGTTTTCTTGTACTTAAGTCGGCATTGTACCTTTTGCATTTAATTCCGATGCAATTTCTGTGTTTCATCGTCAATAAGAAGGTCAGAGGGATACAGTGAACCTGAAGTGAAGCATCGGAATCTATTACTAGTGTCACAGGAATGGTTCAAAACATAGACAGTAAGAAGAGTCAGTTTTCTTGTACTTAAGTCGGCATTGTGCCCTTTGTATTTAATTCCGATGCAATTTCTGTGTTTCATCGTCAATACGAAGGTCAGAGGCATACAGTAAACCTGAAGTGGAGCATCGGAATCTATAACTAGTGTCACAGGAATGGTACAAAACATAGACAGTAAGAAGTGTCAGTTTTCTTGTACTTAAGTCGACATTGTGCCTTTTGTATATCATTCCGATGCATTTTCAGTCTCTCATCGTCAATAAGAAGGTCAGAGGGATACAGTGATCCTGAAGTGAAGCATCGGAATCTATAACTAGTGTCACAGGAATATTTCAAATCATAGACAGTAAGAAGAGTCAGTTTGCTTGTACTTAAGTCGGCATTGTGCCTTTTGTATTTAATTCCGATGCAATATCTGTGTTTCATCGTCAATAAGAAGGTCAGAGGGATACAGTAAACCTGAATTGAAGCATCGGAATCTATAACTAGTGTCACAGGAAAGGTTCAAAACATAGACAGTAAGAAGAGTCAGTTTCCTTGTACTTAAGTCGGTATTGTGCCTTTTATATTTAATTCCGATGCAATTTCTGTGTTTCATCGTAAATAAGAAGGCCAGAGGGATACAGTAAACCTGAAGTGAAGCATCGGAATCTATAACTAGTGTCACAGGAATGGTTCTGAACATAGACAGTAAGAAGAGTCAGTTATCTTGTACTTAAGTCGCATTGTACCTTTTGTATTTAATTCCGATGAAATTTCTGTGTTTCATCGTCAATAAGAAGGTCAGAGGGATACAGTAAACCTGAAGTGGAGCATCGGAATCAATAACTAGCGCCACAGGAATGATTCAAAACATAGACAGCAAGAAGAGTCAGTTTTCTTGTACTTAAGTCGGCATTGTGCCTTTTGTATTTAATTCCGATGCAATTTCTGTGTTTCATCGTCAATAAGAAGGTCAGGGGGATACAGTAAACCTGAAGCGAAGTATCGGAATCTAAAATTAGTGTCACAGGAATGGTTAAAAACGTAGACAGTGAGAAGAGTCAGTTATCTTGTACGTATGTCGGCATTGTAACTTTTATATTTCATTCCGATGCAATTCCCGTGTTTCATCGTCAATAAGAAGGACAGAGGGATACAGTAAACCTGAAGTGAAGCATCGGAATCTACAACTAGTGTCACAGGAATGGTTCAAAGCATAGACAGTAATAAGAGTCAGTTTTCTTGTACTTAAGTCGGCATTGTGCCTTCTATATGTAATTCCGATGCAATTTCTGTGTTTCATCGTCAATAAGAAGGTTAGAGGGGTACAGTAAACCTGAAGTGAAGCATCGGAATCTGTAACTAGTGTCCCAGAAATGGTTCAAATCATCGTCAGTAAGAAGAGTTAGTTATCTTGTACTTAAGTCGGCATTGTGCCTTTTGTATTTAAATCCGAAGCAATTTCTGTGTTTCATCGTCAGTAAGAAGGTCAGAGAGATACAGTAAACCTGAAGTAAAGCATCGGAATCTATTACGAGAATCACATGAATGGTTCAAAAAATAGACAGTAAGAAGAGTCAGTTTTCTTGTACTGAAGTCGGCATGGTACCTTTTGCATTTATTTCCGATGCAATTTCTGTGTTTCATCGTCAATATGAAGGTCAGAGGGATACAGTAAACCTGAAGTGAAGCATCGGAATCTATAACTAGTGTCACAGGAATGGTTCAAAACATAGACAGTAAGAAGAGTCAGTTTTCTTGTACTTTAGTCGGCATTGTGCCTTTTGTATTTAATTCCAAAGCAATTTCTGTGTTTCATCGTCAATAAGAAGGTCAGAGGGATACAGTGAACCTGAAGTAAAGCATCGGAATCTATAACCAGTGTCACAGGAATGGTTCAAAACGTAGACAGTAAGAAGAGTAAGTTTTCTTTTACTTAAGTCGGCATTGTGCCTTTTGTATTTGATTCCAAAGCAATTTCTATGTTTCATCGTCAATAAGAAGGTCAGCGGGATACAGTTAACCTGAAGTGAAGCATCGGAATCTATAACTAGTGTCACAGGAATGGTTCAAAACATAGACAGTAAGAAGAGTCAGTTTTCTTCTACATAAGTCGGTATTGTGCCTTTCGTATTTAATTCCGAAGCAATATCTGTGTTTCATCGTCGATAAGAAGGTCAGAGGGATACGGTAAACCTGAAGTAAAAGCTTCGGTATCTATAACGAGATTCACATGAATGGTTTGAAAACATAGACAGTAAGAAGAGTCAGTTTTCTTATACTTAAGTCGGCATTGTACCTTTTGTATTTACTTCCAATGCAATTTCTGTGTCTCATCGTCAATAAGAAGGTCAGAGGGATAGAGTAAACCTGAAGTGAAGCATCGGAATCTATAACTATTGTCACAGGAATGGTTCAAAAACACAAACAGTAAGAAGAGTCAGTTTTCTTGTACTTAAGTCGCCATTGTGCCTTTTGTATTTAATTCCGATGCAATATCTGTGTTTCATCGTCAATAAGAAGGTCTGAGGGATACAGTAGACCTGAAGTGAAACATCGGAATCTGCAACTAGTGTAACAGGAATGGTACAAAACATAGACTGTACGAAGAGTCAGTTTTCTTGTACTTAAGTCGGCATTGTGCCTTTTGTATTTAATTCCGATGCAATATCTGTGTTTCATCGTCAATAAGAAGGTCAGAGGGATACAGTAAACGTGAAGTGAAGCATCGGAATCTATAACTAGTGTCACAGAAATGGTTCAAAACATTGACAGTAAGAAGAGTCAGTTTTCTTGTACTGAAGTCGGCATTGTGCCTATTGTATTTTTTCCGATGCAATTTCTTAGTTTCATCGTCAATATGAAGGTCAGAGGGATACAGTAAACCTGAAGTGAAGCATCGGAATCTATAACTAGTGTCACAGGAATTGTTCAGCACATAGACAGTAAGAGGAGTCTGTTTTCTTGTACCTAAGTCGGCATTGTACCTTTTGTATTATTTTCCGATGCAATTTCTGTGTTTCATCGTCAATAAGAAGGTCAGAGGCATACAGTAAACCTGAAGTGAAGCATCGGAATCTATAACTAGTGTCACAGGAATGGTTCAAAACGTAGAGAGTAAGAAGAGTCAGTTATCTTGTACTTAAGTCGGCATTGTGCCTGTTGTATTTAATTCCGAAACAATCTTTGTGTTTCATCGTCAATAAGAAGGTCAGAGGGATACAGTAAACCTGAAGTAAAGCATCGGAATCTATAACGAGAACCACATGAATGGTATAAAACATAGACAGCAAGAAGAGTCAGTTTTCTTGTACTTAAGTCGGCATTGTACCATTTACATTTAATTCCGATGCAATTTCTGTGTTTCATCGTCAATAAGAAGGTCAGAGGGCTACAGTAAACCTAAAGTGAAGCATCGGAATCTATTACTATTGTCACAGGAATGGTTCAAAACATAGACAGTAAGAAGAGCCAGTTTTCTTGTACTTAAGTGGGCATTGTGCCTTTTGTATTTAATGCCGATGCAATTTCTGTGTTTCATCGTCAATACGATGGTCTGAGGCATACAGTAAACCTGAAGTGAAGCATCGGAATCTATAATTAGTGTCACAGGAATGGTACAAAGCATAGACAGTAAGAAGAGTCAGTTTTCTTGTACTTAAGTCGGCATTGTGCCTAATCTATTTAATTCCGATGCAATTTCTATGTTTCATAGCCAATAAGAAGGTCAGAGGAATACAGTAAACCTGAAGTGAAGCATCGGAATCTATAACTAGTGTCACAGGAATGGTTCAAAACATAGACAGTAAGAAGAGTCAGTTTTCTTGTACTTTAGTCGGCATTGTGCCTTTTGTATTTAATTCCAAAGCAATTTCTGTGTTTCATCGTCAATAAGAAGGTCAGAGGGATACAGTGAACCTGAAGTAAAGCATCGGAATCTATAACCAGTGTCACAGGAATGGTTCAAAACGTAGACAGTAAGAAGAGTAAGTTTTCTTTTACTTAAGTCGGCATTGTGCCTTTTGTATTTGATTCCAAAGCAATTTCTATGTTTCATCGTCAATAAGAAGGTCAGCGGGATACAGTTAACCTGAAGTGAAGCATCGGAATCTATAACTAGTGTCACAGGAATGGTTCAAAACATAGACAGTAAGAAGAGTCAGTTTTCTTCTACATAAGTCGGTATTGTGCCTTTCGTATTTAATTCCGAAGCAATATCTGTGTTTCATCGTCGATAAGAAGGTCAGAGGGATACGGTAAACCTGAAGTAAAAGCTTCGGTATCTATAACGAGATTCACATGAATGGTTTGAAAACATAGACAGTAAGAAGAGTCAGTTTTCTTATACTTAAGTCGGCATTGTACCTTTTGTATTTACTTCCAATGCAATTTCTGTGTCTCATCGTCAATAAGAAGGTCAGAGGGATAGAGTAAACCTGAAGTGAAGCATCGGAATCTATAACTATTGTCACAGGAATGGTTCAAAAACACAAACAGTAAGAAGAGTCAGTTTTCTTGTACTTAAGTCGCCATTGTGCCTTTTGTATTTAATTCCGATGCAATATCTGTGTTTCATCGTCAATAAGAAGGTCTGAGGGATACAGTAGACCTGAAGTGAAACATCGGAATCTGCAACTAGTGTAACAGGAATGGTACAAAACATAGACTGTACGAAGAGTCAGTTTTCTTGTACTTAAGTCGGCATTGTGCCTTTTGTATTTAATTCCGATGCAATATCTGTGTTTCATCGTCAATAAGAAGGTCAGAGGGATACAGTAAACGTGAAGTGAAGCATCGGAATCTATAACTAGTGTCACAGAAATGGTTCAAAACATTGACAGTAAGAAGAGTCAGTTTTCTTGTACTGAAGTCGGCATTGTGCCTATTGTATTTTTTCCGATGCAATTTCTTAGTTTCATCGTCAATATGAAGGTCAGAGGGATACAGTAAACCTGAAGTGAAGCATCGGAATCTATAACTAGTGTCACAGGAATTGTTCAGCACATAGACAGTAAGAGGAGTCTGTTTTCTTGTACCTAAGTCGGCATTGTACCTTTTGTATTATTTTCCGATGCAATTTCTGTGTTTCATCGTCAATAAGAAGGTCAGAGGCATACAGTAAACCTGAAGTGAAGCATCGGAATCTATAACTAGTGTCACAGGAATGGTTCAAAACGTAGAGAGTAAGAAGAGTCAGTTATCTTGTACTTAAGTCGGCATTGTGCCTGTTGTATTTAATTCCGAAACAATCTTTGTGTTTCATCGTCAATAAGAAGGTCAGAGGGATACAGTAAACCTGAAGGAAAGCATCGGAATCTATAACGAGAACCACATGAATGGTATAAAACATAGACAGCAAGAAGAGTCAGTTTTCTTGTACTTAAGTCGGCATTGTACCATTTACATTTAATTCCGATGCAATTTCTGTGTTTCATCGTCAATAAGAAGGTCAGAGGGCTACAGTAAACCTAAAGTGAAGCATCGGAATCTATTACTATTGTCACAGGAATGGTTCAAAACATAGACAGTAAGAAGAGCCAGTTTTCTTGTACTTAAGTGGGCATTGTGCCTTTTGTATTTAATGCCGATGCAATTTCTGTGTTTCATCGTCAATACGAAGGTCTGAGGCATACAGTAAACCTGAAGTGAAGCATCGGAATCTATAATTAGTGTCACAGGAATGGTACAAAGCATAGACAGTAAGAAGAGTCAGTTTTCTTGTACTTAAGTCGGCATTGTGCCTAATCTATTTAATTCCGATGCAATTTCTATGTTTCATAGCCAATAAGAAGGTCAGAGGAATACAGTAAACCTGAAGTGAAGCATCGGAATCTATAACTAGTGTCACAGGAATGGTTCAAAACGTAGAGAGTAAGAAGAGTCAGTTATCTTGTACTTAAGTCGGCATTGTGCCTTTTGTATTTAATTCCGAAGCAATCTTTGTGTTTCATCGTCAATAAGAAGGTCAGAGGGATACAGTCAACCTGAAGTAAAGCATCGGAATCTATAACGAGAACCACATGAATGGTATAGAACATAGCCAGCAAGAAGAGTCAGTTTTCTTGTACTTAAGTCGGCATTGTGCCTTTTGTATTTAATTCCGATGCAATATCTGTGTTTCATCGTCAATAAGAAGGTCAGAGGGATACAGTAAACTTGAAGTGAAGCATCGGAATCTATAACTAATGTCAAAGGAATGCTTCAAAACATAGACAGTAAGAAGAGTCAGTTTGCTTGTACTTAAGTCGGCATTGTGCCTATTCTATTTCATTCCGATGCAATTTCTATGTTTCACCGTCAATAAGAAGGGCAGCGGGATACAGTAAACCTGAAGTGAAGCATCGGAATCTATAACTAGTGTCACAGGAATTGTTCAACACATAGACAGTAAGAGGAGTCTGTTTTCTTGTACTCAAGTCGGCATTGTGCCTAATCTATTTAATTCCGATGCAATTTCTATGTTTCATCGCCAGTAAGAAGGTCAGAGGAATACAGTAAACCTGAAGTGAAGCATCGGAATCTATAACTAGTGTCACAGGAACGGTTCAAAGCATAGACAGTAAGAAGAGTCAGTTTTCTTGTACTTAAGTCGGCATTGTGCCTTTTATATTTAATTCCAATGCAATTTCTGTGTTTCATCGTAAACAAGAAGGCCAGAGGGATACAGTAAACCTGAAGTGAAGCATCGGAATCTATTACTAGTGTCACAGGAATGGTTCTGAACATAGGCAGTAAGAAGAGTCAGTTATGTTGTACTTAAGTCGGCATTGTGCCTTTTGTATACAATCCGATGCAATTTCTGTGTTTCATCGTCAATTAGAACGTCAAAGGGATACTGTAAACCTGAAGTGAAGCATCGGAATCTGTTACTAGTGTCACAGGAATGGTTCAAAACACAGACAGTAACAACAGTTAGTTTTCCTGTACTTAAGTCGGCATTGTGCTTTTGTATTTAATTCCGATGCAATTTCTGTGTTTCATCGTCAAAAAGAAGGTCAGAGGGATACCGTAAACGTGAAGTAAAGCATCGGAATCTATAACTAGTGTCACAGGAATGGTTCAAAACATAGACAGTAAGAAGAGTCAGTTTTCTTGTACTTAAGTCGGCATTGTGCCTTTTGTATTTAATTCCGATGCAATATCTGTGTTTCATCGTCAATAAGAAGGTCAGAGGGATACAGTAAACTTGAAGTGAAGCATCGGAATCTATAACTAGTGTCAAAGGAATGCTTCAAAACATAGACAGTAAGAAGATTCAGTTTGCTTGTACTTAAGTCGGCATTGTGCCTATTCTATTTCATTCCGATGCAATTTCTATGTTTCACCGTCAATAAGAAGGGCAGCGGGATACAGTAAACCTGAAGTGAAGCATCGGAATCTATAACTAGTGTCACAGGAATTGTTCAACACATAGACAGTAAGAGGAGTCTGTTTTCTTGTACCTAAGTCGGCATTGTGCCTTTTGTATTATTTTCCGATGCAATTTCTGTGTTTCATCGTCAATAAGAAGGTCAGAGGCATACAGTAAACCTGAAGTGAAGCATCGGAATCTAGAACTAGTGTCACAGGAATGGTTCAAAACGTAGAGAGTAAGAAGAGTCAGTTATCTTGTACTTAAGTCGGCATTGTGCCTTTTGTATTTAATTCCGAAGCAATCTTTGTGTTTCATCGTCAATAAGAAGGTCAGAGGGATACAGTAAACCTGAAGTAAAGCATCGGAATCTATAACGAGAACCACATGAATGGTATAAAACATAGACAGCAAGAAGAGTCAGTTTTCTTGTACTTAAGTCGGCATTGTACCATTTGCATTTAATTCCGATGCAATTTCTGTGCTTCATCGTCAATAAGAAGGTCAGAGGGATACAGTAAACCTAAAGTGAAGCATCGGAATCTATTACTATTGTCACAGGAATGGTTCAAAACATAGACAGTAAGAAGAGTCAGTTTTCTTGTACTTAAGTCGGCATTGTGCCTTTTGTATTTAATGCCGATGCAATTTCTGTGTTTCATCGTCAATACGAATGTCTGGGGCATACAGTAAACCTGAAGTGAAGCATCGGAATCTTTAATTAGTGTCACAGGAATGGTACAAAGCATAGACAGTAAGAAGAGTCAGTTTTCTTGTACTTAAGTCGGCATTGTGCCTTTTGTATTTAATTCCGATGCATTTTCAGTGTCTCATCTTCAATAAGAAGGTCAGAGGGATACAGTGAACCTGAAGTGAAGCATCGGAATCTATAACTAGTGTCACAGAAATGGTTCAAAACATAGACAGTAAGAAGAGTCAGTTTTCTTGTACTTAAGTCGGCATTGTGCCTTTTGTATTTAATTCCGATGCAATATCTGTGTTACATCGTCAATAAGAAGGTCAGAGGGATACAGTAAACCTGTAGTGAAGCATCGGAATCTATAACTAGTGTCACAGGAATGGTTCAAAGCATAGACAGTAAGAAGAGTCAGTTTTCTTGTACTTAAGTCGGCATTGTGCCTTTTATATTTAAATCCAATGCAATTTCTGTGTTTCATCGTAAACAAGAAGGCCAGAGGGATACAGTAAACCTGAAGTGAAGCATCGGAATCTATTACTAGTGTCACAGGAATGGTTCTGAACATAGGCAGTAAGAAGAGTCAGTTATGTTGTACTTAAGTCGGCATTGTGCCTTTTGTATACAATCCGATGCAATTTCTGTGTTTCATCGTCAATTAGAACGTCAGAGGGATACTGTAAACCTGAAGTGAAGCATCGGAATCTATTACTAGTGTCACAGGAATGGTTCAAAACACAGACAGTAACAACAGTTAGTTTTCCTGTACTTAAGTCGGCATTGTGCTTTTGTATTTAATTCCGATGCAATTTTTGTGTTTCATCGTCAAAAAGAAGGTCAGAGGGATACCGTAAACGTGAAGTGAAGCATCGGAATCTATAACTAGTGTCACAGGAATGGTTCAAAACATAGACAGTAAGAAGAGTCAGTTTTCTTGTACTTAAGTCGGCATTGTGCCTTTTGTATTTAATTCCGATGCAATATCTGTGTTTCATCGTAAACAAGAAGGCCAGAGGGATACAGTAAACTTGAAGTGAAGCATCGGAATCTATAACTAATGTCAAAGGAATGCTTCAAAACATAGACAGTAAGAAGAGTCAGTTTGCTTGTACTTAAGTCGGCATTGTGCCTATTCTATTTCATTCCGATGCAATTTCTATGTTTCACCGTCAATAAGAAGGGCAGCGGGATACAGTAAACCTGAAGTGAAGCATCGGAATCTATAACTAGTGTCACAGGAATTGTTCAACACATAGACAGTAAGAGGAGTCTGTTTTCTTGTACTCAAGTCGGCATTGTGCCTAATCTATTTAATTCCGATGCAATTTCTATGTTTCATCGCCAGTAAGAAGGTCAGAGGAATACAGTAAACCTGAAGTGAAGCATCGGAATCTATAACTAGTGTCACAGGAACGGTTCAAAGCATAGACAGTAAGAAGAGTCAGTTTTCTTGTACTTAAGTCGGCATTGTGCCTTTTATATTTAATTCCAATGCAATTTCTGTGTTTCATCGTAAACAAGAAGGCCAGAGGGATACAGTAAACCTGAAGTGAAGCATCGGAATCTATTACTAGTGTCACAGGAATGGTTCTGAACATAGGCAGTAAGAAGAGTCAGTTATGTTGTACTTAAGTCGGCATTGTGCCTTTTGTATACAATCCGATGCAATTTCTGTGTTTCATCGTCAATTAGAACGTCAAAGGGATACTGTAAACCTGAAGTGAAGCATCGGAATCTGTTACTAGTGTCACAGGAATGGTTCAAAACACAGACAGTAACAACAGTTAGTTTTCCTGTACTTAAGTCGGCATTGTGCTTTTGTATTTAATTCCGATGCAATTTCTGTGTTTCATCGTCAAAAAGAAGGTCAGAGGGATACCGTAAACGTGAAGTAAAGCATCGGAATCTATAACTAGTGTCACAGGAATGGTTCAAAACATAGACAGTAAGAAGAGTCAGTTTTCTTGTACTTAAGTCGGCATTGTGCCTTTTGTATTTAATTCCGATGCAATATCTGTGTTTCATCGTCAATAAGAAGGTCAGAGGGATACAGTAAACTTGAAGTGAAGCATCGGAATCTATAACTAGTGTCAAAGGAATGCTTCAAAACATAGACAGTAAGAAGATTCAGTTTGCTTGTACTTAAGTCGGCATTGTGCCTATTCTATTTCATTCCGATGCAATTTCTATGTTTCACCGTCAATAAGAAGGGCAGCGGGATACAGTAAACCTGAAGTGAAGCATCGGAATCTATAACTAGTGTCACAGGAATTGTTCAACACATAGACAGTAAGAGGAGTCTGTTTTCTTGTACCTAAGTCGGCATTGTGCCTTTTGTATTATTTTCCGATGCAATTTCTGTGTTTCATCGTCAATAAGAAGGTCAGAGGCATACAGTAAACCTGAAGTGAAGCATCGGAATCTAGAACTAGTGTCACAGGAATGGTTCAAAACGTAGAGAGTAAGAAGAGTCAGTTATCTTGTACTTAAGTCGGCATTGTGCCTTTTGTATTTAATTCCGAAGCAATCTTTGTGTTTCATCGTCAATAAGAAGGTCAGAGGGATACAGTAAACCTGAAGTAAAGCATCGGAATCTATAACGAGAACCACATGAATGGTATAAAACATAGACAGCAAGAAGAGTCAGTTTTCTTGTACTTAAGTCGGCATTGTACCATTTGCATTTAATTCCGATGCAATTTCTGTGTTTCATCGTCAATAAGAAGGTCAGAGGGATACAGTAAACCTAAAGTGAAGCATCGGAATCTATTACTATTGTCACAGGAATGGTTCAAAACATAGACAGTAAGAAGAGTCAGTTTTCTTGTACTTAAGTCGGCATTGTGCCTTTTGTATTTAATGCCGATGCAATTTCTGTGTTTCATCGTCAATACGAATGTCTGGGGCATACAGTAAACCTGAAGTGAAGCATCGGAATCTTTAATTAGTGTCACAGGAATGGTACAAAGCATAGACAGTAAGAAGAGTCAGTTTTCTTGTACTTAAGTCGGCATTGTGCCTTTTGTATTTAATTCCGATGCATTTTCAGTGTCTCATCTTCAATAAGAAGGTCAGAGGGATACAGTGAACCTGAAGTGAAGCATCGGAATCTATAACTAGTGTCACAGGAATGGTTCAAAACATAGACAGTAAGAAGAGTCAGTTTTCTTGTACTTAAGTCGGCATTGTGCCTTTTGTATTTAATTCCGATGCAATATCTGTGTTACATCGTCAATAAGAAGGTCAGAGGGATACAGTAAACCTGTAGTGAAGCATCGGAATCTATAACTAGTGTCACAGGAATGGTTCAAAGCATAGACAGTAAGAAGAGTCAGTTTTCTTGTACTTAAGTCGGCATTGTGCCTTTTATATTTAAATCCAATGCAATTTCTGTGTTTCATCGTAAACAAGAAGGCCAGAGGGATACAGTAAACCTGAAGTGAAGCATCGGAATCTATTACTAGTGTCACAGGAATGGTTCTGAACATAGGCAGTAAGAAGAGTCAGTTATGTTGTACTTAAGTCGGCATTGTGCCTTTTGTATACAATCCGATGCAATTTCTGTGTTTCATCGTCAATTAGAACGTCAGAGGGATACTGTAAACCTGAAGTGAAGCATCGGAATCTATTACTAGTGTCACAGGAATGGTTCAAAACACAGACAGTAACAACAGTTAGTTTTCCTGTACTTAAGTCGGCATTGTGCTTTTGTATTTAATTCCGATGCAATTTTTGTGTTTCATCGTCAAAAAGAAGGTCAGAGGGATACCGTAAACGTGAAGTGAAGCATCGGAATCTATAACTAGTGTCACAGGAATGGTTCAAAACATAGACAGTAAGAAGAGTCAGTTTTCTTGTACTTAAGTCGGCATTGTGCCTTTTGTATTTAATTCCGATGCAATATCTGTGTTTCATCGTCAATAAGAAGGTCAGAGGGATACAGTAAACTTGAAGTGAAGCATCGGAATCTATAACTAGTGTCAAAGGAATGCTTCAAAACATAGACAGTAAGAAGAGTCAGTTTTCTTGTACTTAAGTCGGCATTGTGCCTATTCTATTTCATTCCGATGCAATTTCTATGTTTCACCGTCAATAAGGAGGGCAGCGGGATACAGTAAACCTGAAGTGAAGCATCGGAATCTATAACTAGTGTCACAGAAATGGTTCAAAACATAGACAGTAAGAAGAGTCAGTTTTCTTGTACTTAAGTCGGCATTGTGACTTTTATATTTAATTCCGATGCAATTTCTGTGTTTCATCGTCAATATGAAGGTCAGAGGGGTACAGTAAACCTGAAGTGAAGCATCGGAATTTATGACTAGTGTCACAGGAATGGTTCAGAACATAGACAGTAAGAAGAGTCAGTTATCTTGTACCTAAGTCGGCATTGTCCCTTTTGTATTTAATTCCGATGCAATATCTGTGATTCATCGTCAACAAGAAGGTCAGAGGGATACAGTAAAACTGAAGTGAAGCATCGGAATCTGTAACTAGTGACCCATGGAATGGTTAAAAGCATAGACATTAAGAAGAGTCAGTTTTCTTGTACTAAAGTCGGCATTGTGCCTTTTTTATCTAATTCCGATGCAATTTTTGTGTTTCATGGTCAATACGAAGGTCAGAGGGATACAGTAAACCTGAAGTGAAGAATCGGAATCAATAACTAGCGGTACAGGAATGATTCAAAACATAGACAGAAAGAAGAGTCAGTTTTCTTGTACTTAAGTCGGCATTGTGCCTTTTGTATTTAATTCCGATGCAATTTCTGTGTTTCATCGTCAACAAGAATTTCAGAGGCATACAGTAAACCTGAAGTGATGCATCGGAATCTATAACTAGTGTCACAGGAATGGTACAAAACATAGACAGTAAGAAGAGTCGGTTTTCTTGTACTTAAATCGGCATTGTGCCTTTTGTATTTAATTCCGATGCAATTTCAGTGTCTCATCGTCAATAAGAAGGTCAGAGGGATGCAGTGAACCTGAAGTGAAGCATCGGAATCTATAATTAGTGTCACAGGAATGGTTCAAATTATAGACAGTAAGAAGAGTCAGTTTTCTTGTACTTAAGTCGGCATTGTGCCTTTTGTATACAATCCGATGCAATTTCTGTATTTCATCGTCAACTAGAAGGTCAGAGGGATACTGTAAACCTGAAGTGAAGCATCGGAATCTGTAACTAGTGTCCCAGAGATGGTTCAAATCATAGTCAGTAAGAAGAGTTAGTTATCTTGTACTTAAGTCGGCATTGTGCCTTTTGTATTTAATTCCAAAGCAATTTCTGTGTTTCATCGTCAATAAGAAGGTCACAGGGGTACAGTGAACCTGAAGTAAAGCATCGGAATCTATAACTAGTGTCACAGGTATGGTTCAAAACGTAGACAGTAAGAAGAGTCAGTTTTCTTGTACTTAAGTCGGCATTGTGCCTTTTGTATTTGATTCCAAAGCAATTTCTATGTTTCATCGTCAATAAGAAGGTCAGCGGGATACAGTTAACCTAAAGTGAAGCATCGGAATCTATAACTAATGTCACAGGAATGGTTCAAAACATAGACAGTAAGAAGAGTCAGTTTTCTTCTACTTAAGTCGGTATTGTGCCTTTCGTATTTAATTCCGAAGCAATATCTGTGTTTCATCGTCGATAAGAAGGTCAGAGGGATACGGTAAACCTGAAGTAAAAGCATCGGAATCTATAACGAGAATCACATGAATGGTTCAAAACATAGACAGTAAGAAGAGTCAGTTTTCTTGTACTTAAGTCGGCATTGTACCTTTTGTATTTAATTCCAATGCAACTTCTGTGTCTCATCGTCAATAAGAAGGTCAGAGGGATAGAGTAAACCTGAAGTGAAGCATCGTAATCTAAAACTAGTGTCACAGGAATGGTTCAAAACACAAACAGTAAGAAGAGTCAGTTTTCTTGTACTTAAGTCGCCATTGTGCCTTTTGTATTTAATTCCGATGCAATATCTGTGTTTCATCGTCAATAAGAAGGTCTGAGGGATACAGTAGACCTGAAGTGAAACATCGGAATCTGCAACTAGTGTCACAGGAATGGTACAAAACATAGACTGTACGAAGAGTCAGTTTTCTTGTACTTAAGTCGGCATTGTGCCTTTTGTATTTAATTCCGATGCAATTTCTGTGTTTCATCGTCAATAAGAAGGTCAGAGGGATACAGTAAACGTGAAGTGAAGCATCGGAATCTATAACTAGTGTCACAGGAATGGTTCAAAACATAGACGGTAAGAAGAGTCAGTTTTCTTGTACTGAAGTCGGCATTGTGCCTATTGTATTTTTTCCGATGCAATTTCTTAGTTTCATCGTCAATATGAAGGTCAGAGGGATACAGTAAACCTCAAGTGAAGCATCGGAATCTATAACTAGTGTCACAGGAATTGTTCAACACATAGACAGTAAGCGGAGTCTGTTTTCTTGTACCTAAGTCGGCATTGTGCCTTTTGTATTATTTTCCGATGCTATTTCTGTGTTTCATCGTCAATAAGAAGGTCAGAGGCATACAGTAAACCTGAAGTGAAGCATCGGAATCTATAACTAGTGTCACAGGAATGGTTCAAAACGTAGAGAGTAAGAAGAGTCAGTTATCTTGTACTTAAGTCGGCATTGTGCCTTTTGTATTTTATTCCGAAGCAATCTTTGTGTTTCATCGTCAATAAGAAGGTCAGAGGGATACAGTAAACCTGAAGTAAAGCATCGGAATCTATAACGAGAACCACATGAATGGTATAAAACATAGACAGCAAGAAGAGTCAGTTTTCTTGTACTTAAGTCGGCATTGTACCATTTGCATTTAATTCCGATGCAATTTCTGTGTTTCATCGTCAATAAGAAGGTCAGAGGGATACAGTAAACCTAAGTGAAGCATCGGAATCTATTACTATTGTCACAGGAATGGTTCAAAACATAGGCAGTAAGAAGAGTCAGTTTTCTTGTACTTAAGTCGGCATTGTGCCTTTTGTATTTAATGCCGATGCAATCTCTGTGTTTCATCGTCAATACGAAGGTCTGAGGCATACAGTAAACCTGAAGTGAAGCTTCGGAATCTATAATTAGTGTCACAGGAATGGTACAAAGCATAGACAGTAAGAAGAGTCAGTTTTCTTGTACTTAAGTCGGCATTGTGCCTTTTGTATTTAATTCCGATGCATTTTCAGTGTCTCATCTTCAATAAGAAGGTCAGAGGGATACAGTGAACCTGAAGTGAAGCATCGGAATCTATAACTAGTGTCAGAGGAATGGTTCAAATCATAGACAGTAAGAAGAGTCACTTCTCTTGTACTTATGTCGGCATTGTGCCTTTTGTATTTAATTCCGATGCAATATCTGTGTTTCATCGTCAATAAGAAGGTCAGAGGGATACAGTAAACCTGAAGTGAAGCATCGGAATCTATAACTAGTGTCACAGGAATGGTTCAAAACGTAGACAGTAAGAAGAGTCAGTTTTTTTGTACTTAAGTCGGCATTGTGCCTAATCTATTTAATTCCGATGCAATTTCTATGTTTCATCGCCAATAAGAAGGTCAGAGGAATACAGTAAACCTGAAGTGAAGCATCGGAATCTATAACTAGTGTCACAGGAATGGTTCAAAGCATAGACAGTAAGAAGAGTCAGTTTTCTTGTACTTAAGTCGGCATTGTGCCTTTTATATTTAATTCCAATGCAATTTCTGTGTTTCATCGTAAACAAGAAGGCCAGAGGGATAAAGTAAACCTGAAGTGAAGCATCGGAATCTATTACTAGTGTCACAGGAATGGTTCTGAACATAGGCAGTAAGAAGAGTCAGTTATGTTGTACTTAAGTCGGCATTGTGCCTTTTGTATACAATCCGATGCAATTTCTGTGTTTCATCGTCAATTAGAACGTCAGAGGGATACTGTAAACCTGAAGTGAAGCATCGGAATCTATTACTAGTGTCACAGGAATGGTTCAAAACACAGACAGTAACAACAGTTAGTTTTCCTGTACTTAAGTCGGCATTGTGCTTTTGTATTTAATTCCGATGCAATTTCTGTGTTTCATCGTCAAAAAGAAGGTCAGAGGGATACCGTAAACGTGAAGTGAAGCATCGGAATCTATAACTAGTGACCCATGGAATGGTTAAAAGCATAGACAGTAAGAAGAGTCAGTTTTCTTGTACTAAAGTCGGCATTGTGCCTTTTTTATTTAATTCCGTAGCAATTTCTGTGTTTCATGGTCAATACGAAGGTCAGAGGGATACAGTAAACCTGAAGTGAAGAATCGGAATCAATAACTAGCGGTACAGGAATGATTCAAAACATAGACAGAAAGAAGAGTCAGTTTTCTTGTACTTAAGTCGGCATTGTGCCTTTTGTATTTAATTCCGATGCAATTTCTGTGTTTCATCGTCAACAAGAATTTCAGAGGCATACAGTAAACCTGAAGTGATGCATCGGAATCTATAACTAGTGTCACAGGAATGGTACAAAACATAGACAGTAAGAAGAGTCGGTTTTCTTGTACTTAAGTCGGCATTGTGCCTTTTGTATTTAATTCCGATGCAATTTCAGTGTCTCATCGTCAGTAAGAAGGTCAGAGGGATGCAGTGAACCTGAAGTGAAGCGTCGGAATCTATAATTAGTGTCACAGGAATGGTTCAAATTATAGACAGTAAGAAGAGTCAGTTTACTTGTACTTAAGTCGGCATTGTGCCTTTTGTATACAATCCGATGCAATTTCTGTATTTCATCGTCAATTAGAAGGTCAGAGGGATACTGTAAACCTGAAGTGAAGCATCGGAATCTATTACTAGTGTCACAGGAATGGTTCAAAACACAGACAGTAACAACAGTTAGTTTTCCTGTACTTAAGTCGGCATTGTGCCTTTTGTATTTAATTCCGATGCAATTTCTGTGTTTCATCGTCAAAAAGAAGGTCAGAGGGATACCGTAAACGTGAAGTGAAGCATCGGAATCTATAACTAGCGCCACAGGAATGGTTCAAAACATAGACAATAAGAAGAGTCAGTTTTCTTGTGCTTAAGTCGGAATTGTGCCTTTTGTATTTAATTCCGATGCAATTTCTGTGTTTCATCGTCATTAAGAAGGTCAGAGGGATACAGTAAACCTGAAGTGAGGCATCGGAATCTATAACTAGTGTCACAGGAATGGTTCAAAACATAGACAGTAAGAAGAGTCAGTTTTCTTGTACTTAAGTCGGCATTGTGCCTTTTGTATTTAATTCCGATGCAATATCTGTGTTTCATCGTCAATAAGAAGGTCAGAGGGATACAGTAAACTTGAAGTGAAGCATCGGAATCTATAACTAGTGTCAAAGGAATGCTTCAAAACATAGACAGTAAGAAGAGTCAGTTTTCTTGTACTTAAGTCGGCATTGTGCCTATTCTATTTCATTCCGATGCAATTTCTATGTTTCACCGTCAATAAGAAGTGCAGCGGGATACAGTAAACCTGAAGTGAAGCATCGGAATCTATAACTAGTGTCACAGAAATGGTTCAAAACATAGACAGTAAGAAGAGTCAGTTTTCTTGTACTTCAGTCGGCCTTGTGCCTTTTATATTTAATTCCAATGCAATTTCTGTGTTTAATCGTCAATAAGAAGGTCAGAGGGATACAGTAAACCTGAAGTGAAGCATCGGAATTTATAACTAGTGTCACAGGAATGGTTCAGAACACAGACAGTAAGAGGAGTCAGTTATCTTGTACCTAAGTCGGCATTGTCCCTTTTGTATTTAATTCCGATGCAATATCTGTCATTCATCGTCAACAAGAAGGTCAGAGGGATACAGTAAAACTGAAGTGAAGCATCGGAATCTATAACTAGTGTCCCATGGAATGGGTAAAAGCATAGACAGTAAGAAGAGTCAGTTTTCTTGTACTAAAGTCGGCATTGTGCCTTTTTTATTTAATTCCGATGCAATTTCTGTGTTTCATCGTCAATAAGAAGGTCAGAGGGATACAGTAAACCTGAAGTGAAGCATCGGAATATATAACTAGTGTCACAGGAATGGTTCAGAACATAGACAGTAAGAAGAGTCAGTTATCTTGTACTTAAGTCGGCATTGCACCTTTTGTATATAATTCCGATGCAATTTATGTGTTTCATCGTCAATCACAAGGTCAGAGGGATTCAGTAAACCTGAAGTGAAGCATCGGAATCTATAACTAGCGTCACAGGAGTGGTTCAAAGCATAGACAGTAAGGAGAGTCAGTTTTCTTGTACTTAAGTCGGCATTGTGCCTTTTGTATTTAATTCCGATGCAATTTCTGTGTTTCATCGTCAATAAGAAGGTCAGAGACATACATTAAACCTGATGTGAAGCATCGGAATCTATAACTAGTGTCACAGAAATGGTAGAAAACATAGACAGTAAGAAGAGTCAGTTATCTTGTACTTAAGTCGGCATTGTGCCTTTTGTATTTAATTCCGATGCAATTTCAGTGTTACATCGTCAATAAGAAGGTCAGAGGGATACAGTGAACCTGAAGTAAAGCATCGGAATCTATAACTTGTGTCACAGGAATGGTTCGAATCATAGACAGTAAGAAGAGTCAGTTTTCCTGTACTTAAGTCGGCATTGTGTCGTTTGTATTTAATCTGATGCAGTTTCTGTGTCTCATCGTCAATAAGAAAGTCAGAGGGATACAGTAAACCTGAAGTGAAGCATCGGAATCTATAACTAGTGTCACAGGAATTGTTCAAAACATAGACAGTAAGAAGAGTCAGTTACTTGTACTTATGTCGGCATTGTGCCTTTTGTATTTAATTCCGATGCAATTTCTGTGTTTCATCGTCAAAAAGAAGGTCAGAGGGATACCGTAAACGTGAAGTGAAGCATCGGAATCTATAACTAGCGCCACAGGAATGGTTCAAAACATAGACAGTAAGAAGAGTCAGTTTTCTTGTGCTTAAGTCGGAATTGTGCCTTTTGTATTTAATTCCGATGCAATTTCTGTGTTTCATCGTCATTAAGAAGGTCAGAGAGATACAGTAAACCTGAAGTGAGGCATTGGAATCTATAACTAGTGTCACAGGAATGGTTCAAATCGTAGACAGTAAGAAGAGTCAGTTTTCTTGTACTTAAGTCGGCATTGTGCCTTTTGTATTTAATTCCGATGCAATATCTGTGTTTCATCGTCAATAAGAAGGTCAGAGGGATACAGTAAACTTGAAGTGAAGCATCGGAATCTATAACTAGTGTCAAAGGAATGCTTCAAAACATAGACAGTAAGAAGAGTCAGTTTTCTTGTACTTAAGTCGGCATTGTGCCTATTCTATTTCATTCCGATGCAATTTCTATGTTTCACCGTCAATAAGAAGGGCAGCGAGATACAGTTAACCTGAAGTGAAGCATCGGAATCTATAACTAGTGTCACAGAAATGGTTCAAAACATAGACAGTAAGAAGAGTCAGTTTTCTTGTACTTAAGTCGGCATTGTGCATTTTATATTTAATTCCGATGGAATTTCTGTGTTTCATCGTCAATAAGAAGGTCAGAGGGATACAGTAAACCTGAAGTGAAGCATCGGAATTTATAACTAGTGTCACAGCAATGGTTCAGAACACAGACAGTAAGAAGAGTCAGTTATCTTGTACCTAAGTCGGCATTGTCCCTTTTGTATTTAATTCCGATGCAATATCTGTGATTCATCGTCAACAAGAAGGTCAGAGGGATACAGTAAAACTGAAGTGAAGCATCGGAATCTATAACTAGTGTCCCATGGAATGGTTAAAAGCATAGACAGTAAGAAGAGTCAGTTTTCTTGTACTTAAGGCGGCATTGTGCCTTTTGTATTTAATTCCGATGCAATTTCAGTGTTACATCGTCAATAAGAAGGTCTGAGGGATACAGTGAACCTGAAGTGAAGCATCGGAATCTATAACTTGTGTCACAGGAATGGTTCGAATTATAGACAGTAAGAAGAGTCAGTTTTCCTGTACTTAAGTCGGCATTGTGTCGTTTGTATTTAATCTGATGCAGTTTCTGTGTCTCATCGTCAATAAGAAAGTCTGAGGGATACAGTAAACCTGAAGTGAAGCATCGGAATCTATAACTAGTGTCACAGGAATTGTTCAAAACATAGACAGTAAGAAGAATCAGTTACTTGTACTTAAGTCGGCATTGTGCCTTTTGTATTTAATTCCGATGCAATTTTTGTGATTCATCGTCAATAAGGAGGTCAGAGGGATACAGTATACCAGCAGTGAAGTATCGGAATCTATAACTAGTGTCACAGGAATGGTTCAAAACATAGACAGTAAGAAGAGTCAGTTTTCTTCTACTTAAGTCGGCATTGTGCCTTTCGTATTTAATTCCGATGCAATTTCTGTGTTTCATCGTCAATAAGAAGGTCAGAGGGATACAGTAAACCTAAAGTGAAGCTTCGGAATCTATTACTAGTGTCACAGGAATGGTTCAAAACATAGACAGTAAGAAGAGTCAGTTTTCTTTTACTTAAGTCGGCATTGTGCCTTTTGTATTTAATGCCGATGCAATTTCTGTGTTTCATCGTCAATACGAAGGTCTGAGGCATACATTAAACCTGAAGTGAAGCATCGGAATCTATAATTAGTGTCACAGGAATGGTACAAAACATAGACAGTAATAAGAGTCAGTTTTCTTGTACTTAAGTCGGCATTGTGCCTTTTGTATTTAATTCCAATGCAATTTCTGTGTTTCATCGTAAACAAGAAGGCCAGAGGGATAAAGTAAACCTGAAGTGAAGCATCGGAATCTATTACTAGTGTCACAGGAATGGTTCTGAACATAGGCAGTAAGAAGAGTCAGTTATGTTGTACTTAATTCGGCATTGTGCCTTTTGTATACAATCCGATGCAATTTCTGTGTTTCATCGTCAATTAGAACGTCAGAGGGATACTGTAAACCTGAAGTGAAGCATCGGAATCTATTACTAGTGTCACAGGAATGGTTCAAAACACAGACAGTAACAACAGTTAGTTTTCCTGTACTTAAGTCGGCATTGTGCTTTTGTATTTAATTCCGACGCAATTTCTGTGTTTCATCGTCAAAAAGAAGGTCAGAGGGATACCGTAAACGTGAAGTGAAGCATCGGAATCTATAACTAGTGACCCATGGAATGGTTAAAAGCATAGACAGTAAGAAGAGTCAGTTTTCTTGTACTAAAGTCGGCATTGTGTCTTTTTTATTTAATTCCGATGCAATTTCTGTGTTACATGGTCAATACGAAGGTCAGAGGGATACAGTAAACCTGAAGTGAAGAATCGGAATCAATAACTAGCGGTACAGGAATGATTCAAAACATAGACAGAAAGAAGAGTCAGTTTTCTTGTACTTAAGTCGGCATTGTGCCTTTTGTATTTAATTCCGATGCAATTTCTGTGTTTCATCGTCAACAAGAATTTCAGAGGCATACAGTAAACCTGAAGTGATGCATCGGAATCTATAACTAGTGTCACAGGAATGGTACAAAACATAGACAGTAAGAAGAGTCGGTTTTCTTGTACTTAAGTCGGCATTGTGCCTTTTGTATTTAATTCCGATGCAATTTCAGTGTCTCATCGTCAATAAGAAGGTCAGAGGGATGCAGTGAACCTGAAGTGAAGCATCGGAATCTATAATTAGTGTCACAGGAATGGTTCAAATTATAGACAGTAAGAAGAGTCAGTTTACTTGTACTTAAGTCGGCATTGTGCCTTTTGTATACAATCCGATGCAATTTCTGTATTTCATCGTCAATTAGAAGGTCAGAGGGTTACTGTAATTCTGAAGTGAAGCATCGGAATCTATTACTAGTGTCACAGGAATGGTTCAAAACACAGACAGTAACAACAGTTAGTTTTCCTGTACACTAGTCGGCATTGTGCCTTTTGTATTTAATTCCGATGCAATTTCTGTGTTTCATCGTCAAAAAGAAGGTCAGAGGGATACCATAAACGTGAAGTGAAGCATCGGAATCTATAACTAGCGCCACAGGAATGGTTCAAAACATAGACAGTAAGAAGAGTCAGTTTTCTTGTGCTTAAGTCGGAATTGTGCCTTTTGTATTTAATTCCGATGCAATTTCTGTGTTTCATCGTCATTAAGAAGGTCAGAGAGATACAGTAATTCTGAAGTGAGGCATTGGAATCTATAACTAGTGTCACAGGAATGGTTCAAATCGTAGACAGTAAGAAGAGTCAGTTTTCTTGTACTTAAGTCGGCATTGTGCCTTTTGTATTTAATTCCGATGCAATATCTGTGTTTCATCGTCAATAAGAAGGTCAGAGGGATACAGTAAACTTGAAGTGAAGCATCGGAATCTATAACTAGTGTCAAAGGAATGCTTCAAAACATAGACAGTAAGAAGAGTCAGTTTTCTTGTACTTAAGTCGGCATTGTGCCTATTCTATTTCATTCCGATGCAATTTCTATGTTTCACCGTCAATAAGAAGGGCAGCGGGATACAGTTAACCTGAAGTGAAGCATCGGAATCTATAACTAGTGTCACAGAAATGGTTCAAAACATAGACAGTAAGAAGAGTCAGTTTTCTTGTACTTAAGTCGGCATTGTGCATTTTATATTTAATTCCGATGGAATTTCTGTGTTTCATCGTCAATAAGAAGGTCAGAGGGATACAGTAAACCTGAAGTGAAGCATCGGAATTTATAACTAGTGTCACAGCAATGGTTCAGAACACAGACAGTAAGAAGAGTCAGTTATCTTGTACCTAAGTCGGCATTGTCCCTTTTGTATTTAATTCCGATGCAATATCTGTGATTCATCGTCAACAAGAAGGTCAGAGGGATACAGTAAAACTGAAGTGAAGCATCGGAATCTATAACTAGTGTCCCATGGAATGGTTAAAAGCATAGACAGTAAGAAGAGTCAGTTTTCTTGTACTTAAGGCGGCATTGTGCCTTTTGTATTTAATTCCGATGCAATTTCAGTGTTACATCGTCAATAAGAAGGTCAGAGGGATACAGTGAACCTGAAGTGAAGCATCGGAATCTATAACTTGTGTCACAGGAATGGTTCGAATTATAGACAGTAAGAAGAGTCAGTTTTCCTGTACTTAAGTCGGCATTGTGTCGTTTGTATTTAATCTGATGCAGTTTCTGTGTCTCATCGTCAATAAGAAAGTCTGAGGGATACAGTAAACCTGAAGTGAAGCATCGGAATCTATAACTAGTGTCACAGGAATTGTTCAAAACATAGACAGTAAGAAGAATCAGTTACTTGTACTTAAGTCGGCATTGTGCCTTTTGTATTTAATTCCGATGCAATTTTTGTGATTCATCGTCAATAAGGAGGTCAGAGGGATACAGTATACCAGCAGTGAAGTATCGGAATCTATAACTAGTGTCACAGGAATGGTTCAAAACATAGACAGTAAGAAGAGTCAGTTTTCTTCTACTTAAGTCGGCATTGTGCCTTTCGTATTTAATTCCGATGCAATTTCTGTGTTTCATCGTCAATAAGAAGGTCAGAGGGATACAGTAAACCTAAAGTGAAGCTTCGGAATCTATTACTAGTGTCACAGGAATGGTTCAAAACATAGACAGTAAGAAGAGTCAGTTTTCTTGTACTTAAGTCGGCATTGTGCCTTTTGTATTTAATGCCGATGCAATTTCTGTGTTTCATCGTCAATACGAAGGTCTGAGGCATACATTAAACCTGAAGTGAAGCATCGGAATCTATAATTAGTGTCACAGGAATGGTACAAAACATAGACAGTAATAAGAGTCAGTTTTCTTGTACTTAAGTCGGCATTGTGCCTTTTGTATTTAATTCCAATGCAATTTCTGTGTTTCATCGTAAACAAGAAGGCCAGAGGGATAAAGTAAACCTGAAGTGAAGCATCGGAATCTATTACTAGTGTCACAGGAATGGTTCTGAACATAGGCAGTAAGAAGAGTCAGTTATGTTGTACTTAAGTCGGCATTGTGCCTTTTGTATACAATCCGATGCAATTTCTGTGTTTCATCGTCAATTAGAACGTCAGAGGGATACTGTAAACCTGAAGTGAAGCATCGGAATCTATTACTAGTGTCACAGGAATGGTTCAAAACACAGACAGTAACAACAGTTAGTTTTCCTGTACTTAAGTCGGCATTGTGCTTTTGTATTTAATTCCGACGCAATTTCTGTGTTTCATCGTCAAAAAGAAGGTCAGAGGGATACCGTAAACGTGAAGTGAAGCATCGGAATCTATAACTAGTGACCCATGGAATGGTTAAAAGCATAGACAGTAAGAAGAGTCAGTTTTCTTGTACTAAAGTCGGCATTGTGTCTTTTTTATTTAATTCCGATGCAATTTCTGTGTTACATGGTCAATACGAAGGTCAGAGGGATACAGTAAACCTGAAGTGAAGAATCGGAATCAATAACTAGCGGTACAGGAATGATTCAAAACATAGACAGAAAGAAGAGTCAGTTTTCTTGTACTTAAGTCGGCATTGTGCCTTTTGTATTTAATTCCGATGCAATTTCTGTGTTTCATCGTCAACAAGAATTTCAGAGGCATACAGTAAACCTGAAGTGATGCATCGGAATCTATAACTAGTGTCACAGGAATGGTACAAAACATAGACAGTAAGAAGAGTCGGTTTTCTTGTACTTAAGTCGGCATTGTGCCTTTTGTATTTAATTCCGATGCAATTTCAGTGTCTCATCGTCAATAAGAAGGTCAGAGGGATGCAGTGAACCTGAAGTGAAGCATCGGAATCTATAATTAGTGTCACAGGAATGGTTCAAATTATAGACAGTAAGAAGAGTCAGTTTACTTGTACTTAAGTCGGCATTGTGCCTTTTGTATACAATCCGATGCAATTTCTGTATTTCATCGTCAATTAGAAGGTCAGAGGGATACTGTAAACCTGAAGTGAAGCATCGGAATCTATTACTAGTGTCACAGGAATGGTTCAAAACACAGACAGTAACAACAGTTAGTTTTCCTGTACACTAGTCGGCATTGTGCCTTTTGTATTTAATTCCGATGCAATTTCTGTGTTTCATCGTCAAAAAGAAGGTCAGAGGGATACCATAAACGTGAAGTGAAGCATCGGAATCTATAACTAGCGCCACAGGAATGGTTCAAAACATAGACAATAAGAAGAGTCAGTTTTCTTGTGCTTAAGTCGGAATTGTGCCTTTTGTATTTAATTCCGATGCAATTTCTGTGTTTCATCGTCATTAAGAAGGTCAGAGGGATACAGTATACCTGAAGTGAGGCATCGGAATCTATAACTAGTGTCACAGGAATGGTTCAAAACATAGACAGTAAGAAGAGTCAGTTTTCTTGTACTTAAGTCGGCATTGTGCCTATTCTATTTCATCCCGATGCAATTTCTATGTTTCACCGTCAATAAGAAGGGCAGCGGGATACAGTAAACCTGAAGTGAAGCATCGGAATCTATAACTAGTGTCACAGAAATGGTTCAAAACATAGACAGTAAGAAGAGTCAGTTTTCTTGTACTTCAGTCGGCATTGTGCCTTTTATATTTAATTCCAATGCAATTTCTGTGTTTAATCGTCAATAAGAAGGTCAGAGGGATACAGTAAACCTGAAGTGAAGCATCGGAATTTATAACTAGTGTCACAGGAATGGTTCAGAACACAGACAGTAAGAGGAGTCAGTTATCTTGTACCTAAGTCGGCATTGTCCCTTTTGTATTTAATTCCGATGCAATATCTGTGATTCATCGTCAACAAGAAGGTCAGAGGGATACAGTAAAACTGAAGTGAAGCATCGGAATCTATAACTAGTGTCCCATGGAATGGGTAAAAGCATAGACAGTAAGAAGAGTCAGTTTTCTTGTACTAAAGTCGGCATTGTGCCTTTTTTATTTAATTCCGATGCAATTTCTGTGTTTCATCGTCAATAAGAAGGTCAGAGGGATACTGTAAACCTGAAGTGAAGCATCGGAATCTATAACTAGTGTCACAGGAATGGTTCAGAACATAGACAGTAAGAAGAGTCAGTTATCTTGTACTTAAGTCGGCATTGCACCTTTTGTATATAATTCCGATGCAATTTACGTGTTTCATCGTCAATCACAAGGTCAGAGGGATTCAGTAAACCTGAAGTGAAGCATCGGAATCTATAACTAGCGTCACAGGAATGGTTCAAAGCATAGACAGTAAGAAGAGTCAGTTTTCTTGTACTTAAGTCGGCATTGTGCCTTTTGTATTTAATTCCGATGCAATTTCTGTGTTTCATCGTCAATAAGAAGGTCAGAGGCATACATTAAACATGATGTGAAGCATCGGAATCTATAACTAGTGTCACAGAAATGGTAGAAAACATAGACAGTAAGAAGAGTCAGTTATCTTGTACGTAAGTCGGCATTGTGCCTTTTGTATTTATTTCCGATGCAATTTCAGTGTTACATCGTCAATAAGAAGGTCAGAGGGATACAGTGAACCTGAAGTGTAGCATCGGAATCTATAACTTGTGTCACAGGAATGGTTCGAATCATAGACAGTAAGAAGAGTCAGTTTTCCTGTACTTAAGTCGGCATTGTGTCGTTTGTATTTAATCTGATGCAGTTTCTGTGTCTCATCGTCAATAAGAAAGTCAGAGGGATACAGTAAACCTGAAGTGAAGCATCGGAATCTATAACTAGTGTCACAGGAATTGTTCAAAACATAGACAGTAAGAAGAGTCAGTTACTTGTACTTAAGTCGGCATTGTGCCTTTTGTATTTAATTCCGATGCAATTTCTGTGTTTCATCGTCAAAAAGAAGGTCAGAGGGATACCGTAAACGTGAAGTGAAGCATCGGAATCTATAACTAGCGCCACAGGAATGGTTCAAAACATAGACAGTAAGAAGAGTCAGTTTTCTTGTGCTTAAGTCGGAATTGTGCCTTTTGTATTTAATTCCGATGCAATTTCTGTGTTTCATCGTCATTAAGAAGGTCAGAGAGATACAGTAAACCTGAAGTGAGGCATCGGAATCTATAACTAGTGTCACAGGAATGGTTCAAATCGTAGACAGTAAGAAGAGTCAGTTTTCTTGTACTTAAGTCGGCATTGTGCCTTTTGTATTTAATTCCGATGCAATATCTGTGTTTCATCGTCAATAAGAAGGTCAGAGGGATACAGTAAACTTGAAGTGAAGCATCGGAATCTATAACTAGTGTCAAAGGAATGCTTCAAAACATAGACAGTAAGAAGAGTCAGTTTTCTTGTACTTAAGTCGGCATTGTGCCTATTCTATTTCATTCCGATGCAATTTCTATGTTTCACCGTCAATAAGAAGGGCAGCGGGATACAGTTAACCTGAAGTGAAGCATCGGAATCTATAACTAGTGTCACAGAAATGGTTCAAAACATAGACAGTAAGAAGAGTCAGTTTTCTTGTACTTAAGTCGGCATTGTGCATTTTATATTTAATTCCGATGCAATTTCTGTGTTTCATCGTCAATAAGAAGGTCAGAGGGATACAGTAAACCTGAAGTGAAGCATCGGAATTTATAACTAGTGTCACAGCAATGGTTCAGAACACAGACAGTAAGAAGAGTCAGTTATCTTGTACCTAAGTCGGCATTGTCCCTTTTGTATTTAATTCCGATGCAATATCTGTGATTCATCGTCAACAAGAAGGTCAGAGGGATACAGTAAAACTGAAGTGAAGCATCGGAATCTATAACTAGTGTCCCATGGAATGGTTAAAAGCATAGACAGTAAGAAGAGTCAGTTATCTTGTACTTAAGGCGGCATTGTGCCTTTTGTATTTAATTCCGATGCAATTTCAGTGTTACATCGTCAATAAGAAGGTCAGAGGGATACAGTGAACCTGAAGTGAAGCATCGGAATCTATAACTTGTGTCACAGGAATGGTTCGAATTATAGACAGTAAGAAGAGTCAGTTTTCCTGTACTTAAGTCGGCATTGTGTCGTTTGTATTTAATCTGATGCAGTTTCTGTGTCTCATCGTCAATAAGAAAGTCTGAGGGATACAGTAAACCTGAAGTGAAGCATCGGAATCTATAACTAGTGTCACAGGAATTGTTCAAAACATAGACAGTAAGAAGAATCAGTTACTTGTACTTAAGTCGGCATTGTGCCTTTTGTATTTAATTCCGATGCAATTTTTGTGATTCATCGTCAATAAGGAGGTCAGAGGGATACAGTATACCAGCAGTGAAGTATCGGAATCTATAACTAGTGTCACAGGAATGGCTCAAAACATAGACAGTAAGAAGAGTCAGTTTTCTTCTACTTAAGTCGGCATTGTGCCTTTCGTATTTAATTCCGATGTAATTTCTGTGTTTCATCGTCAATAAGAAGGTCAGAGGGATACAGTAAACCTAAAGTGAAGCTTCGGAATCTATTACTAGTGTCACAGGAATGGTTCAAAACATTGACAGTAAGAAGAGTCAGTTTCCTTGTACTTAAGTCGGCATTGTGCCTTTTGTATTTAATGCCGATGCAATTTCTGTGTTTCATCGTCAATACGAAGGTCTGAGGCATACAGTAAACCTGAAGTGAAGCATCGGAATCTATAATTAGTGTCACAGGAATGGTACAAAACATAGACAGTAATAAGAGTCAGTTTTCTTGTACTTAAGTCGGCAATTTGCCTTTTGTATTTAATTCCGATGCATTGTCATTGTCTCATCTTCAATAAGAAGGTCAGAGGGATACAGTAAACCTGAAGTGAAGCATCGGAATCTATAACTAGTGTCACAGGAATTTTTCAAAACATAGACAGTAAGAAGAGTCAGTTTTCTTCTACTTAAGTCGGCATTGTGCCTTTTGTATTTAATTCCGATGCAATATCTGTGTTTCATCGTCAATAAGAAGGTCAGAGGGATACAGTAAACCTGAAGTGAAGCATCGGAATCTATAACTAGTGTCACAGGAATGGTTCAAAACGTAGACAGTAAGATGAGTAAGTTTTCTTGTACTTAAGTCGGCATTGTGCCTAATCTATTTAATTCCGCTGCAATTTCTATGTTTCATCGCCAATAAGAAGGTCAGAGGAATACAGTAAACCTGAAGTGAAGCATCGGAATCTATAACTAGTGTCACAGGAATGGTTCAAAGCATAGACAATTAGAAGAGTAAGTTTTCTTGTACTTAAGTCGGCATTGTGCCTTTTATATTTAATTCCGATGCAATTTCTGTGTTTCATCGTAAAAAAGAAGGCCAGAGGGATACAGTAAACCTGAAGTGAAGCATCGGAATCTATAACTAGTGTCACAGGAATGGTTTTGAACATAGGCAGTAAGAAGAGTCAGTTATGTTGTACTTAAGACGGCATTGCACTTTTTGTATTTAATTCCGATGCAATTTCTGTGTTTCATGGTCAATACGAAGGTCAGAGGGATACAGTAAACCTGAAGGGAAGCATCGGAATCTATAACTAGCGGCACAGGAATGATTCAAAACATAGACAGAAAGAAGAGTCAGATTTCTTGTACGTAAGTCGGCATTGTAACTTTTATATTTCATTCCGATGCAATTTCTGTGTTTCATCGTCAATAAGAAGGTCAGAGGGATACAGTAAACCTGAAGTGAAGCATCGGAATCTATAACTAGTGTCACAGGAATGGTTCAAATCACAGACAGTAAGAAGAGTTAGTTATCTTGTACTTAAGTCGGCATTGTGCCTTTTGTATTTAATTCCGAAGCAATTTCTGTGTTTCATCGTCAGTAAGAAGGACAGAGAGATACAGTAAACCTGAAGTAAAGCATCGGAATCTATAACGAGATTCACATGTATGGTTCAAAACATAGACAGTAAGAAGCGTCTGTTCTCTTGTACTGAAGTCGGCATGTTACCTTTTGCATTTATTTCCGATGCAATTTCTGTGTTTCATTGTCAATAAGAAGGTCAGAGGGATACAGTAAACCTGAAGTGAAGCATTGGAATCTATAACTAGAGTCACAGGAATGGTTCAAAACATAGACTGTAAGAAGAGTCAGTTTTCTTGTACTTAAGTCGGCATTGTGCCTTTTGTATTTAATTCCGATGCATTTTCTGTGTTTCATCGTCAATAAGAATTTCAGAGGCATACAGTAAACCTGAAGTGATGCATCGGAATCTGTAACTAGTGTCACAGGAATGGTACAAAACATAGACAGTAAGAAGAGTCAGTTCTCTTGTACTTAAGTCGGCATTGTGCCTTTTGTATTTAATTCCGATGCAATTTCAGTGTCTCATCGTCAATAAGAAGGTCAGAGGGATGCAGTGAACCTGAAGTGAAGCATCGGAATCTATAATTAGTGTCACAGGAATTTTTCAAAACATAGACAGTAAGAAGAGTCAGTTTTCTTCTACTTAAATCGGCATTGTGCCTTTTGTATATAATCCGATGCAATTTCTGTGTTTCATCGTCAATTAGAAGGTCAGAGGGATACTGAAAACCTGAAGTGAAGCATCGGAATCTATTACTAGTGTCACAGGAATGGTTCAAAACACAGACAGTAACAACAGTTAGTTTTCCTGTACTTAAGTCGGCATTGTGCTTTTTGTATTTAATTCCGATGCAATTTCTGTGTTTCATCGTCAAATAGAAGGTCAGAGGGATACCGTAAACGTGAAGTGAAGCATCGGAATCTGTAACTAGTGTTACAGGAATGGTTCAAAACATAGACAGTAAGAAGAGTCAGTTTTCTTGTACTTAAGTCGGCATTGTGCCTTTTGTATTTAATTCCGATGCAATATCTGTGTTTCATCGTCAATAAGAAGGTCAGAGGGATACAGTAAACTTGAAGTGAAGCATCGGAATCTATAACTAGTGTCACAGGAATGCTTCAAAACATAGACAGTAAGAAGAGTCAGTTTTCTTGTACTTAAGTCGGCATTGTGCCTATTCTATTTCATTCCCATGCAATTTCTATGTTTCACCGTCAATAAGAAGGGCAGCGGGATACAGTAAACCTGAAGTGAAGCATCGGAATCTATAACTAGTGTCACAGGAATGGTTCATAACATAGACAGTAAGAAGAGTCAGTTATCTTGTACCTAAGTCGACATTGTCCCTTTTGTATTTAATTCCGATGCAATATCTGTGATTCATCGTCAACAAGAAGGTCAGAGGGATACAGTAAAACTGAAGTGAAACATCGGAATCTATAACTAGTGTCCCATGGAATGGTTAAAAGCATAGACAGTAGGAAGAGTCAGTTTTCTTGTACTAAAGACGGCATTGTGCCTTTTTTATTTAATTCCGATGCAATTTCTGTGTTTCATCGTCAATAAGAAGGTCAGAGGGATACAGTAAACCTGAAGTGAAGCATCGGAAACTATAACGAGTGTCACAGGAATTGTTCAGAACATAGACAGTAAGAAGAGTCAGTTATCTTGTACTTAAGTCGTCATTGCACGTTTTGTATTTAATTCCGATGCAATTTATGTATTTCATCGTCAATCACAAGGTCAGAGGGATTCAGTAAACCTGAAGTGAAGCATCGGAATCTATAACTAGCGTCACAGGAATGGTTCAAAACATAGACAGTAAGAGGAGTCAGTTTTCTTGTAGTTAAGTCGGCATTGTGCTTTTTGTATTTAATTCCGATGCAATATCTGTGTTTCATCGTCAATAGGAAGGTCAGAGGCATACATTAAACCTGATGTGAAGCATCGGAATCTATAACTAGTGTCACAGAATTGGTACAAAACATAGACAGTAAGGAGAGTCAGTAATCTTGCACTTAAGTCGGCATTGTGCCTTTTGTATTTAATTCCGATGCAATTTCAGTGTTTCATCGTCAATAAGAAGGTCAGAGGGATACAGTAAACCTGAAGTGAAGCATCGGAATCTATAACTAGTGTCACAGGAATTGTTCAAAACATAGACAGTAAGAAGAGTCAGTTACTTGTACATAAGTCGGAATTGTGCCATTTGTATTTAATTCCGATGCAATTTTTGTGATTCATCGTCAATAAGGAGGTCAGAGGGATACAGTATACCAGCAGTGAAGTATCGGAATCTATAACTAGTGTCACAGGAATGGTTCAAAACATAGACAGTAAGAAGAGTCAGTTTTCTTCTACTTACGTCTGCATTGTTCCTTTTGTATTTAATTCCGAAGCAATTTCTGTGTTTCATCGTCAATAAGGTCAGAGGTATACAGTAAACATGAAATGAAGCATCGGAATCTATAACTAGTGTCACAGGTATGGTTCAAAACATAGACAGTAAGTAGAGTCAGTTTTCTTGTACTTAAGTGGACATTGTGCCATTTCTATTTAATTCCGATGCAATTTCTGTGTTTCATCGTCAATAAGAAGGTCAGAGGGATACAGTAAACCTGAAGTGAAGCATCGGAGTCTATAGCTAGCGTTACAGGAATGGTTCAAAACATAGACAGTAAGAAGAGTCGGTTTTCTTGTACTTAAGTCGGCATTGTGTCCTTTGTATTTAATTCCGAGGCAATTTCAGTGTATCATCGTCAATAAGAAGGTCAGAGGGATACAGTGAACCTGAAGTGAAGCATCGGAATCTATAACTAGTGTCACAGGAATGGTTCAAAACATAGATAGCAAGAAGAGTCAGTTTTCTTGTACTTAAGTCGGCATTGTGCCGTTTGTATTTAATCTGATGCAATCTCTCTGTCTCATGGTCAATAAGATAATCGGAGGGATACAGT
Source organism: Schistocerca americana (assembly GCF_021461395.2). NCBI lineage: Eukaryota > Metazoa > Arthropoda > Insecta > Orthoptera > Acrididae > Schistocerca > Schistocerca americana. The sequence goes on along the minus strand of NC_060121.1, from coordinate 5,821,083 downwards.
AAACCGGAAGTGAAGCATCGGAATCTATAACTAGTTTCACAGGAATGGTTCAAAACATAGACAGTAAGAAGAGTCAGTTTTCTTGTACTTAAGTCGGCATTGTGCCATTGCTATTTATTTCCGATGCAATTTCAGTGTTTCTTCGTCAACAAGAAGGTCTGAGGGATACAATGAACCTGAAGTGAAGCATCGGAATCTATAACTACTGTCACAGGTATGGTTCAAACCATAGACAGTAAGAAGTGCCAGTTTTGTTGTACTTAAGTCGGCATTGAGCCTTTTATATTTAATTATGATGCAATTTCTGTGTTTCATCGTCAATAAGAAGGTCATAGGCATTCAGTAAACCTGAAGTGAAGCATCGGAATCTATAACTAGTGTCACAGGCATGGTTCAAAACATGGACCGTAAGAGGAGTCAGTTTTCTTGTACTTACGTCGGCATTGTGCCTTTTGTATTTAATTCCAATGAAATTTCTGTGTTTCATCGTCAATAAGAAGGTCGGAGGGATACAGTATAACTGAAGTGAAGCATCGGAATATATAACTAGTGTCACAGGAATTGTTCAAACATAGACAGTAAGAGGAGTCAGTTTTCTTGTACTTAAGTCGGCATTGTGCCTTTTGTATTAAATTCCGATGCAATATCAGTGTTACATCGTCAATAAGTTCAGCGGTATACAGTAAACCTGAAGTAAAGCATCGGAATCTATAACTAGTGTCACAGGTATGGTTCAAAACATAGACAGTAAGTAGAGTCAGTTTTCTTGTACTTAAGTCGGCATTGTGCCCTTTCTATTTAATTCCGATGCAATTTCTGTGTTTCATTGTCAATAAGAAGGTCAGAGGAATACAGTTAACGTGATGTGAAGCATCGGAATCTATAACTAGTGTCACAGGAATGGTTCAAAACATATACAGTAAGAAGAGTCAGTTTTCTTCTACGTAAGTCGGCATTGTGCCTTTTGTATTTCATTCCGATGCGATTTCTGTGTTCCATCGTCATAAGAAGGTCAGAGGCATACAGTAAACCAGAAGCGAAGCATCGGAATCTATAACAAGTGTCACAGGAATGGTTCGAACATAGACAGTAAGAAGAGTCAGTTTTCTTGTACTTAGGTCGGCATTATGCCTTTTCTGTTTAATTCCGATGCAATTTCTGTGTTTCATCGTCAATAAGAAGGTCAGGGGGATACAGTAAACCTAAAGTAAAGCATCGGAATCTATAACTAGTGTCACAGGAATGGTTCAAAACATAGACAGTAAGAAGAGTCAGTTTTCTTGTACTTAAGTCGGCATTGCGCCTTTACTATTTAATTCCGATGCAATTTCTGTATTTCATCGTCAATAAGAAGGTCAGAGGGATACAGTAAATCTGAAGTGAAGCATCGGAATCTATAACTAGTGTCACAGGAATGGTTCAAAACATAGACAGTAAGAAGAGTCAGTTTTCTTGTACTTAAGTCGGCATTGTGCCTTTTGTACTTAATTCCGATGCAATTTCTGTGTTTCATCGTCAATAAGAATTTCAGAGGCATACAGTAAACCTGAAGTGATGCATCGGAATCTGTAACTAGTGTCACAGGAATGGTACAAAACATAGACAGTAAGAAGAGTCAGTTTTCTTGTACTTAAGTCGGCATTGTGCCTTTTGTATTTAATTCCGATGCAAATTTAGTGTCTCATCGTCAATAAGAAGGTCAGAGGGATGCAGTGAACCTGAAGTGAAGCATCGGAATCTATAATTAGTTTCACAGGAATGGTTCAAAACATAGACAGTAAGAAGAGTCAGTTTTCTTGTACTTAAATCGGCATTGTGCCTTTTGTATATAATCCGATGCAATTTCTGTGTTTCATCGTCAATTAGAAGGTCAGAGGGATACTGTAAACCTGAAGTGAAGCATCGGATTCTATTACTAGTGTCACAGGAATGGTTCAAAACACAGACAGTAACAACAGTTAGTTTTCCTGTACTTAAGTCGGCATTGTGCTTTTTGTATTTAATTCCGATGCAATTTCTGTGTTTCATCGTCAAATAGAAGGTCAGAGGGATACCGTAAACGTGAAGTGAAGCATCGGAATCTGTAACTAGTGTTACAGGAATGGTTCAAAACATATACAGTAAGAAGAGTCAGTTTTCTTGTACTTAAGTCGGCATTGTGCCTTTTGTATTTAATTCCGATGCAATATCTGTGTTTCATCGTCAATAAGAAGGTCAGAGGGATACAGTAAACTTGAAGTGAAGCATCGGAATCTATAACTAGTGTCACAGGAATGCTTCAAAACATAGACAGTAAGAAGAGTCAGTTTCCTTGTACTTAAGTCGGCATTGTGCCTATTCTATTTCATTCCCATGCAATTTCTATGTTTCACCGTCAATAAGAAGGGCAGCGGGATACAGTAAACCTGAAGTGAAGCATCGGAAACTATAACAAGTGTCACAGGAATTGTTCAGATCATAGACAGTAAGAAGAGTCAGTTATCTTGTACTTAAGTCGTCATTGCACGTTTTGTATTTAATTCCGATGCAATTTATGTATTTCATCGTCAATCACAAGGTCAGAGGGATTCAGTAAACCTGAAGTGAAGCATCGGAATCTATAACTAGCGTCACAGGAATGGTTCAAAACATAGACAGTAAGAGGAGTCAGTTTTCTTGTAGTTAAGTCGGCATTGTGCCTTTTGTATTTAATTCCGATGCAATATCTGTGTTTCATCGTCAATAGGAAGGTCAGAGGCATACATTAAACCTGATGTGAAGCATCGGAATCTATAACTAGTGTCACTGAAATGGTACAAAACATAGACAGTAAGAAGAGTCAGTAATCTTGTACTTTAGTCGGCATTGTGCCTTTTGTATTTAATTCCGATGCAATTTCAGTGTTTCATCGTCAATAAGAAGGTCAGAGGGATACAGTGAACCTGAAGTGAAGCATCGGAATCTATAACTAGTGTCACAGGAATGGTTCGAATCATAGACAGTAAGAAGAGTCAGTTTTCCTGTACTTAAGTCGGCATTGTGTCGTTTGTATTTAATCTGATGCAGTTTCTGTGTCTCATCGTCAATAAGAAAGTCAGAGGGATACAGTAAACCTGAAGTGAAGCATCGGAATCTATAACTAGTGTCACAGGAATTGTTCAAAACATAGACAGTAAGAAGAGTCAGTTACTTGTACTTAAGTCGGCATTGTGCCATTTGTATTTAATTCCGATGCAATTTTTGTGATTCATCGTCAATAAGGAGGTCGGAGGGATACAGTATACCAGCAGTGAAGTATCGGAATCTATAACTAGTGTCACAGGAATGGTTCAAAACATAGACAGTAAGAAGAGTCAGTTTTCTTCTATTTAAGTCGGCATTGTGCCTTTCGTATTTAATTCCGATGCAATTTCTGTGTTTCATCGTCAACAAGAAGGTCAGAGGGATACAGTTAACCTGAAGTGAAGCATCGGAATCTATAACTAGTGTCACATAAATGGTTCAAATCATAGACAGTAAGAAGAGTCAGTTTTCTTGTACTTACGTCTGCATTGTTCCTTTTGTATTTAATTCCGAAGCAATTTCTGTGTTTCATCGGCAATAAGGTCAGAGGTATACAGTAAACATGAAATGAAGCATCGGAATCTATAACTAGTGTCACAGGTATGGTTCAAAACATAGACAGTAAGTAGAGTCAGTTTTCTTGTACTTAAGTCGGCATTGTGCCATTTCTATTTAATTCCGATGCAATTTCTGTGTTTCATCGTCAATAAGAAGGTCAGAGGGATACAATAAACCTGAAGTGAAGCATCGGAGTCTATAGCTAGCGTTACAGGAATGGTTCAAAACATAGACAGTAAGAAGAGTCGGTTTTCTTGTACTTAAGTCGGCATTGTGTCCTTTGTATTTAATTCCGACGCAATTTCAGTGTATCATCGTCAATAAGAAGGTCGGAGGGATACAGTGAACCTGAAGTGAAGCATCGGAATCTATAACTAGTGTCACAGGAATGGTTCAAAACATAGATAGCAAGAAGAGTCAGTTTTCTTGTACATAAGTCGGCATTGTGCCGTTTGTATTTAATCTGATGCAATCTCTGTGTCTCATGGTCAATAAGATAATCAGAGGGATACAGTAAACCAGAAGTGAAGCATCGGAATCTATAACTAGTTTCACAGGAATGGGTCAAAACATAGACAGTAAGAAGAGTCAGTTTTCTTGTACTTAAGTCGGCATTGTGCCATTGCTATTTATTTCCGATGCAATATCAGTGTTTCTTCGTCAACAAGAAGGTCTGAGGGATACAATGAACCTGAAGTGAAGCATCGGAATCTATAACTACTGTCACAGGTATGGTTCAAACCATAGACCGTAAGAAGTGCCAGTTTTGCTGTACTTAAGTCGGCATTGAGCCTTTTATATTTAATTATGATGCAATTTCTGTGTTTCATCGTCAATAAGAAGGTCATAGGCATTCAGTAAACCTGAAGTGAAGCATCGGAATCTATAACTAGTGTCACAGGCATGGTTCAAAACATAGACCGTAAGAGGAGTCAGTTTTCTTGTACTTAAGTCGGCATTGTGCATTTTCTATTTATTTCCGATGCAATTTCTGTGTTTCATTGTCAATAAGAAGGTCAGAGGAATACAGTTAACGTAAAGTGAAGCATCGGAATCTATAACTAGTGGCACAGGAATGGTTCAAAACATATACAGTAAGAAGAGTCAGTTTTCTTCTACGTAAGTCGGCATTGTGCCTTTTGTATTTCATTCCGATGCGATTTCTGTGTTCCATCGTCATAAGAAGGTCAGGGGGATACAGTAAACCTAAAGTAAAGCATCGGAATCTATAACTAGTGTCACAGGAATGGTTCAAAACATAGACAGTAAGAAGAGTCAGTTTTCTTGTACTTAAGTCGGCATTGCGCCTTTGCTATTTAATTCCGATGCAATTTCTGTATTTCATCGTCAATAAGAAGGTCAGAGGGATACAGTAAATCTGAAGTGAAGCATCGGAATCTATAACTAGTGTCACAGGAATGGTTCAAAACATAGACAGTAAGAAGAGTCAGTTTTCTTGTACTTAAGTCGGCATTGTGCCTTTTGTATTTAATTCCGATGCCATTTCTGTGTTTCATCGTCAATAAGAAGGTCAGAGGGATACAGTAAACCTGAAGTGAAGCATCGGAATTTATAACTAGTGTCACAGGAATGGTTCAAAACATAGACAGTAAGAAGAGTCAGTCTTCTTGTACTTAAGTCGGCATTGTGCCTTTTGAATATAATTCCGATGCAATTTCTGTGTTTCATCGTCAATACGAAGGTCAGAGGGATACAGTAATCCTGAAGTGAAGCATCGGAATCTATAACTAGTGTCACATGAATGGTTCAAAACATAGAGAGTAAGAAGGGTCAGTTTTCTTGTACTTAAGTCGGCATTGTGCCTTTTGTATTTAATTCCGATGCAATTTCTGTGTTTCGTCGTCAATAAGAAGGCTAGAGGGATACAGTAAACCTGAAGGGGAGCATCGGAATCTATAACTAGTGTCACAGGAATGGTTCAAAACATAGACAGTAAGAAGAGTCAGTCTTCTTGTACTCAAGTCGGCATTATGCCTTTTCTAATTATTTCCGATGCAATTTCTGTGTTTCATCGTCAATAAGAAGGTCAGAGGTATACAGTAAGCCTAAAGTGGAGCATCGGAATCTATACCTAGCGTCACAGGAATGGTTCAAAACATAGACAGTGAAAGAGTCAGTTTACTTGTACTTAAGTCGGCATTGTGATTTTTCTACTTAATTCCGATGCAATTTCTGTGTTTCATCGTCAATAAGAAGGTCAGAGGGATACAGTAAACCTAAAGTGAAGCATCGGAATCTATAAGTGGTGCCACAGGAATGGTTCAAAACTTAGACAGTGAGAAGAATCAGTTTTCTTGTACTTAAGTCGGCATTGTGCCATTGCTATTTATTTCCGATGCAATTTCAGTGTTTCTTCGTCAACAAGAAGGTCAGAGGGATACAATGGACCTGAAGTGAAGCATCGGAATCTATAACTACTGTCACAGGTATGGTTCAAAACATAGACAGTAAGAAGTGAGAGTTTTCTTGTACTTAAGTCGGCATTGAGCCTTTTATATTTAATTATGATGCAATTTCTGTGTTTCATCATCAATAAGAAGGTCATAGGCATACAGTAAACCTGAAGTGAAGCATCGGAATCTATAACTAGTGTCACAGGCATGGTTCAAAACATAGACAAAAAGAGGAGTCAGTTTTCTTGTACTTATGTCGGCATTGTGCCTTTTGTATTTAATTCCAATGAAATTTCTGTGTTTCATCGTCAATAAGAAGGTCGGAGGGATACAGTATAACTGAAGTGAAGCATCGGAATCCATAACTAGTGTCACAGGAATTATTCAAACATAGACAGTAAGAAGAGTCAGTTTTCCTGTACTTAAGTCGGCATTGTGCCTTTTGTATTTAATTCCGATGCAATTTCTGTGTTCCATCGTCAATAAGAAGGTCAGAGGGATACAGTAAACCTGAAGTGAAGCATCGGAATCTATAACTAGTGTCACAGGAATGGTTCAAAACACAGACAGTAACAACAGTTAGTTTTCCTGTACTTAAGTCGGCATTGTGCTTTTTGTATTTAATTCCGATGCAATTTCTGTGTTTCATCGTCAAATAGAAGGTCAGAGGGATACCGTAAACGTGAAGTGAAGCATCGGAATCTGTAACTAGTGTTACAGGAATGGTTCAAAACATATACAGTAAGAAGAGTCAGTTTTCTTGTACTTAAGTCGGCATTGTGCCTTTTGTATTTAATTCCGATGCAATATCTGTGTTTCATCGTCAATAAGAAGGTCAGAGGGATACAGTAAACTTGAAGTGAAGCATCGGAATCTATAACTAGTGTCACAGGAATGCTTCAAAACATAGACAGTAAGAAGAGTCAGTTTCCTTGTACTTAAGTCGGCATTGTGCCTATTCTATTTCATTCCCATGCAATTTCTATGTTTCACCGTCAATAAGAAGGGCAGCGGGATACAGTAAACCTGAAGTGAAGCATCGGAAACTATAACAAGTGTCACAGGAATTGTTCAGATCATAGACAGTAAGAAGAGTCAGTTATCTTGTACTTAAGTCGTCATTGCACGTTTTGTATTTAATTCCGATGCAATTTATGTATTTCATCGTCAATCACAAGGTCAGAGGGATTCAGTAAACCTGAAGTGAAGCATCGGAATCTATAACTAGCGTCACAGGAATGGTTCAAAACATAGACAGTAAGAGGAGTCAGTTTTCTTGTAGTTAAGTCGCCATTGTGCCTTTTGTATTTAATTCCGATGCAATATCTGTGTTTCATCGTCAATAGGAAGGTCAGAGGCATACATTAAACCTGATGTGAAGCATCGGAATCTATAACTAGTGTCACTGAAATGGTACAAAACATAGACAGTAAGAAGAGTCAGTAATCTTGTACTTTAGTCGGCATTGTGCCTTTTGTATTTAATTCCGATGCAATTTCAGTGTTTCATCGTCAATAAGAAGGTCAGAGGGATACAGTGAACCTGAAGTGAAGCATCGGAATCTATAACTAGTGTCACAGGAATGGTTCGAATCATAGACAGTAAGAAGAGTCAGTTTTCCTGTACTTAAGTCGGCATTGTGTCGTTTGTATTTAATCTGATGCAGTTTCTGTGTCTCATCGTCAATAAGAAAGTCAGAGGGATACAGTAAACCTGAAGTGAAGCATCGGAATCTATAACTAGTGTCACAGGAATTGTTCAAAACATAGACAGTAAGAAGAGTCAGTTACTTGTACTTAAGTCGGCATTGTGCCATTTGTATTTAATTCCGATGCAATTTTTGTGATTCATCGTCAATAAGGAGGTCGGAGGGATACAGTATACCAGCAGTGAAGTATCGGAATCTATAACTAGTGTCACAGGAATGGTTCAAAACATAGACAGTAAGAAGAGTCAGTTTTCTTCTATTTAAGTCGGCATTGTGCCTTTCGTATTTAATTCCGATGCAATTTCTGTGTTTCATCGTCAACAAGAAGGTCAGAGGGATACAGTTAACCTGAAGTGAAGCATCGGAATCTATAACTAGTGTCACATAAATGGTTCAAATCATAGACAGTAAGAAGAGTCAGTTTTCTTGTACTTACGTCTGCATTGTTCCTTTTGTATTTAATTCCGAAGCAATTTCTGTGTTTCATCGGCAATAAGGTCAGAGGTATACAGTAAACATGAAATGAAGCATCGGAATCTATAACTAGTGTCACAGGTATGGTTCAAAACATAGACAGTAAGTAGAGTCAGTTTTCTTGTACTTAAGTCGGCATTGTGCCATTTCTATTTAATTCCGATGCAATTTCTGTGTTTCATCGTCAATAAGAAGGTCAGAGGGATACAATAAACCTGAAGTGAAGCATCGGAGTCTATAGCTAGCGTTACAGGAATGGTTCAAAACATAGACAGTAAGAAGAGTCGGTTTTCTTGTACTTAAGTCGGCATTGTGTCCTTTGTATTTAATTCCGACACAATTTCAGTGTATCATCGTCAATAAGAAGGTCGGAGGGATACAGTGAACCTGAAGTGAAGCATCGGAATCTATAACTAGTGTCACAGGAATGGTTCAAAACATAGATAGCAAGAAGAGTCAGTTTTCTTGTACATAAGTCGGCATTGTGCCGTTTGTATTTAATCTGATGCAATCTCTGTGTCTCATGGTCAATAAGATAATCAGAGGGATACAGTAAACCAGAAGTGAAGCATCGGAATCTATAACTAGTTTCACAGGAATGGGTCAAAACATAGACAGTAAGAAGAGTCAGTTTTCTTGTACTTAAGTCGGCATTGTGCCATTGCTATTTATTTCCGATGCAATATCAGTGTTTCTTCGTCAACAAGAAGGTCTGAGGGATACAATGAACCTGAAGTGAAGCATCGGAATCTATAACTACTGTCACAGGTATGGTTCAAACCATAGACAGTAAGAAGTGCCAGTTTTGCTGTACTTAAGTCGGCATTGAGCCTTTTATATTTAATTATGATGCAATTTCTGTGTTTCATCGTCAATAAGAAGGTCATAGGCATTCAGTAAACCTGAAGTGAAGCATCGGAATCTATAACTAGTGTCACAGGCATGGTTCAAAACATAGACCGTAAGAGGAGTCAGTTTTCTTGTACTTAAGTCGGCATTGTGCATTTTCTATTTATTTCCGATGCAATTTCTGTGTTTCATTGTCAATAAGAAGGTCAGAGGAATACAGTTAACGTAAAGTGAAGCATCGGAATCTATAACTAGTGGCACAGGAATGGTTCAAAACATATACAGTAAGAAGAGTCAGTTTTCTTCTACGTAAGTCGGCATTGTGCCTTTTGTATTTCATTCCGATGCGATTTCTGTGTTCCATCGTCATAAGAAGGTCAGGGGGATACAGTAAACCTAAAGTAAAGCATCGGAATCTATAACTAGTGTCACAGGAATGGTTCAAAACATAGACAGTAAGAAGAGTCAGTTTTCTTGTACTTAAGTCGGCATTGCGCCTTTGCTATTTAATTCCGATGCAATTTCTGTATTTCATCGTCAATAAGAAGGTCAGAGGGATACAGTAAATCTGAAGTGAAGCATCGGAATCTATAACTAGTGTCACAGGAATGGTTCAAAACATAGACAGTAAGAAGAGTCAGTTTTCTTGTACTTAAGTCGGCATTGTGCCTTTTGTATTTAATTCCGATGCCATTTCTGTGTTTCATCGTCAATAAGAAGGTCAGAGGGATACAGTAAACCTGAAGTGAAGCATCGGAATTTATAACTAGTGTCACAGGAATGGTTCAAAACATAGACAGTAAGAAGAGTCAGTCTTCTTGTACTTAAGTCGGCATTGTGCCTTTTGAATATAATTCCGATGCAATTTCTGTGTTTCATCGTCAATACGAAGGTCAGAGGGATACAGTAATCCTGAAGTGAAGCATCGGAATCTATAACTAGTGTCACATGAATGGTTCAAAACATAGAGAGTAAGAAGGGTCAGTTTTCTTGTACTTAAGTCGGCATTGTGCCTTTTGTATTTAATTCCGATGCAATTTCTGTGTTTCGTCGTCAATAAGAAGGCTAGAGGGATACAGTAAACCTGAAGGGGAGCATCGGAATCTATAACTAGTGTCACAGGAATGGTTCAAAACATAGACAGTAAGAAGAGTCAGTCTTCTTGTACTCAAGTCGGCATTATGCCTTTTCTAATTATTTCCGATGCAATTTCTGTGTTTCATCGTCAATAAGAAGGTCAGAGGTATACAGTAAGCCTAAAGTGGAGCATCGGAATCTATACCTAGCGTCACAGGAATGGTTCAAAACATAGACAGTGAAAGAGTCAGTTTACTTGTACTTAAGTCGGCATTGTGATTTTTCTACTTAATTCCGATGCAATTTCTGTGTTTCATCGTCAATAAGAAGGTCAGAGGGATACAGTAAACCTAAAGTGAAGCATCGGAATCTATAAGTGGTGCCACAGGAATGGTTCAAAACTTAGACAGTGAGAAGAATCAGTTTTCTTGTACTTAAGTCGGCATTGTGCCATTGCTATTTATTTCCGATGCAATTTCAGTGTTTCTTCGTCAACAAGAAGGTCAGAGGGATACAATGGACCTGAAGTGAAGCATCGGAATCTATAACTACTGTCACAGGTATGGTTCAAAACATAGACAGTAAGAAGTGAGAGTTTTCTTGTACTTAAGTCGGCATTGAGCCTTTTATATTTAATTATGATGCAATTTCTGTGTTTCATCATCAATAAGAAGGTCATAGGCATACAGTAAACCTGAAGTGAAGCATCGGAATCTATAACTAGTGTCACAGGCATGGTTCAAAACATAGACAAAAAGAGGAGTCAGTTTTCTTGTACTTATGTCGGCATTGTGCCTTTTGTATTTAATTCCAATGAAATTTCTGTGTTTCATCGTCAATAAGAAGGTCGGAGGGATACAGTATAACTGAAGTGAAGCATCGGAATCCATAACTAGTGTCACAGGAATTATTCAAACATAGACAGTAAGAAGAGTCAGTTTTCCTGTACTTAAGTCGGCATTGTGCCTTTTGTATTTAATTCCGATGCAATTTCTGTGTTCCATCGTCAATAAGAAGGTCAGAGGGATACAGTAAACCTGAAGTGAAGCATCGGAATCTATAACTAGTGTCACAGGAATGGTTCAAAACATAGACAGTAAGAAGTGCCAGTTTTGCTGTACTTAAGTCGGCATTGAGCCTTTTATATTTAATTATGATGCAATTTCTGTGTTTCATCGTCAATAAGAAGGTCATAGGCATTCAGTAAACCTGAAGTGAAGCATCGGAATCTATAACTAGTGTCACAGGCATGGTTCAAAACATAGACCGTAAGAGGAGTCAGTTTTCTTGTACTTAAGTCGGCATTGTGCATTTTCTATTTATTTCCGATGCAATTTCTGTGTTTCATTGTCAATAAGAAAGTCAGAGGAATACAGTTAACGTAAAGTGAAGCATCGGAATCTATAACTAGTGGCACAGGAATGGTTCAAAACATATACAGTAAGAAGAGTCAGTTTTCTTCTACGTAAGTCGGCATTGTGCCTTTTGTATTTCATTCCGATGCGATTTCTGTGTTCCATCGTCATAAGAAGGTCAGGGGGATACAGTAAACCTAAAGTAAAGCATCGGAATCTATAACTAGTGTCACAGGAATGGTTCAAAACATAGACAGTAAGAAGAGTCAGTTTTCTTGTACTTAAGTCGGCATTGCGCCTTTGCTATTTAATTCCGATGCAATTTCTGTATTTCATCGTCAATAAGAAGGTCAGAGGGATACAGTAAATCTGAAGTGAAGCATCGGAATCTATAACTAGTGTCACAGGAATGGTTCAAAACATAGACAGTAAGAAGAGTCAGTTTTCTTGTACTTAAGTCGGCATTGTGCCTTTTGTATTTAATTCCGATGCCATTTCTGTGTTTCATCGTCAATAAGAAGGTCAGAGGGATACAGTAAACCTGAAGTGAAGCATCGGAATTTATAACTAGTGTCACAGGAATGGTTCAAAACATAGACAGTAAGAAGAGTCAGTCTTCTTGTACTTAAGTCGGCATTGTGCCTTTTGAATATAATTCCGATGCAATTTCTGTGTTTCATCGTCAATACGAAGGTCAGAGGGATACAGTAATCCTGAAGTGAAGCATCGGAATCTATAACTAGTGTCACATGAATGGTTCAAAACATAGAGAGTAAGAAGGGTCAGTTTTCTTGTACTTAAGTCGGCATTGTGCCTTTTGTATTTAATTCCGATGCAATTTCTGTGTTTCGTCGTCAATAAGAAGGCTAGAGGGATACAGTAAACCTGAAGGGGAGCATCGGAATCTATAACTAGTGTCACAGGAATGGTTCAAAACATAGACAGTAAGAAGAGTCAGTCTTCTTGTACTCAAGTCGGCATTATGCCTTTTCTAATTATTTCCGATGCAATTTCTGTGTTTCATCGTCAATAAGAAGGTCAGAGGTATACAGTAAGCCTAAAGTGGAGCATCGGAATCTATACCTAGCGTCACAGGAATGGTTCAAAACATAGACAGTGAAAGAGTCAGTTTACTTGTACTTAAGTCGGCATTGTGATTTTTCTACTTAATTCCGATGCAATTTCTGTGTTTCATCGTCAATAAGAAGGTCAGAGGGATACAGTAAACCTAAAGTGAAGCATCGGAATCTATAAGTGGTGCCACAGGAATGGTTCAAAACTTAGACAGTGAGAAGAATCAGTTTTCTTGTACTTAAGTCGGCATTGTGCCATTGCTATTTATTTCCGATGCAATTTCAGTGTTTCTTCGTCAACAAGAAGGTCAGAGGGATACAATGGACCTGAAGTGAAGCATCGGAATCTATAACTACTGTCACAGGTATGGTTCAAAACATAGACAGTAAGAAGTGAGAGTTTTCTTGTACTTAAGTCGGCATTGAGCCTTTTATATTTAATTATGATGCAATTTCTGTGTTTCATCATCAATAAGAAGGTCATAGGCATACAGTAAACCTGAAGTGAAGCATCGGAATCTATAACTAGTGTCACAGGCATGGTTCAAAACATAGACAAAAAGAGGAGTCAGTTTTCTTGTACTTATGTCGGCATTGTGCCTTTTGTATTTAATTCCAATGAAATTTCTGTGTTTCATCGTCAATAAGAAGGTCGGAGGGATACAGTATAACTGAAGTGAAGCATCGGAATCCATAACTAGTGTCACAGGAATTATTCAAACATAGACAGTAAGAAGAGTCAGTTTTCCTGTACTTAAGTCGGCATTGTGCCTTTTGTATTTAATTCCGATGCAATTTCTGTGTTCCATCGTCAATAAGAAGGTCAGAGGGATACAGTAAACCTGAAGTGAAGCATCGGAATCTATAACTAGTGTCACAGGAATGGTTCAAAACATAGACAGTAAGAAGAGTCAGTTTTCTTGTACTTAAGTCAGGATTGTTCCTTTTGTATTTAATTCCGCTGCAATATCTGTGTTACATCGTCAATAAGGTCAGAGGTATACAGTAAACCTGAAGTGAAGCATCGGAATCTATAACTAGTGTCTCAGGTATGGTTCAAATCATAGACAGTAAGTAGAGTCAGTTTTCATGTACTTAAGTCGGCATTGTGCCCTTTCTATTTAATTCCGATGCAATTTCTGTGTTTCATCGTCAATAAGTAGGTCAGAGGGATACAGTAAACTAAAAGTGAAGCATCGGATTCTATAACTAATGTCATAGGAATGGTTCAAAACATAGACAGTAAGAAGAGTCACTTTTCTAGTACTTAAGTCGGCATTGTGCATTTTCTATTTAATTCCGATGAAATTTCTGTGTTTCATTGTCAATAAGAAGGTCAGAGGAATACAGTTAACCTGAAGTGAAGCATCGGAATCTATAACTAGTGTCACAGGAGTGGTTCAAAACATATACAGTAAGAAGAGTCAGTTTTCTTCTACGTAAGTCGGCATTGTGCCTTTTGTATTTCATTCCGATGCAATTTCTGTGTTCCATCGTCATAAGAAGGTCAGAGGCATACAGTAAACCAGAAGCGAAGCATCGGAATCTATAACTAGTTTCACAGGAATGGTTCAAACATAGACAGTAAGAAGAGTCAGTTTTCTTGTACTTAAGTCGGCATTATGACTTTTCTATTTAATTCCGATGCAATTTCTGTGTTTCATCGTCAATAAGAAGGTCAGAGGGATACAGCAAACCTAAAGTAAAGCATCGGAATCTATAACTAGTGTCACAGGAATGGTTCAAAACATAGACAGTAAGAAGAGTCAGTTTTCTTGTACTTAATTCGGCATTGTGCCTTTTGTCTTTAATTCCGATGCAATTTCTGTGTTTCATCGTCAATAAGAAGGTGTGAGGGATACAGTAAACCTGAAGTGAAGCATCGGAATTTATAACTAGTGTCACAGGAATGGTTCAAAACATAGACAGTAAGAAGAGTCAGTTTTCTTGTACTTCAATCGGCATTGTGCCTTTTGTATTAATTTCCGATGCAATTTCTGTGTATCATCGTCAAGAAAAGGCTCAGAGGGATACAGTAAACCTGAAGTGAAGCATCGGAATCTATAACTAGTGTCACACGAATGGTTCAAAACATAGACAGTAAGAAGAGTCAGTTTTCTTGTACTTAAGTCGGCATTGTGAATTTTGAATATAATTCCGATGCAATTTCTGTGTTTCATCGTCAATACGAAGGTCAGAGGGATACAGTAATCCTGAAGTGAAGCATCGGAATCTATAACTAGTGTCACATGAATGGTTTAAAACATAGACAGTAAGAAATGTCAGTTTTCTTGTACTTAAGTCGGCATTGTGCCCTTTGTATTTAATTCCGATGCAATTTCTGTGTTTCGTCGTCAATAAGAAGGCTAGAGGGATACAGTAAACCTGAAGTGAAGCATCGGAATCTATAACTAGTGTCACAGGAATGGTTCAAAACATAGACAGTAAGAAGAGTCAGTCTTCTTGTACTTAAGTCGGCATTATGACTTTTCTATTTAATTCCGATGCAATTTCTGTGTTTCATCGTCAATAAGAAGGTCAGAGGTATTCAGTAAGCCTAAAGTGAAGCATCGGATTCTATACATAGCGTCACAGCAATGGTTCAAAACATAGACAGTAAAAAGAGTCAGTTTACTTGTACTTAAGTCGGCATTGTGATTTTTCTATTTAATTCCGATGCAATTTCTGTGTTTCATCGTCAATAAGAAGGTCAGAGGGATACAATAAACCTGAAGTAAAGCATCGGAATCTATAAGTAGTGTCACAGGAATGGATCAAAACTTAGACAGTTAGAAGAGTCAGTTTTCTTGTACTTAAGTCGGCATTGTGCCATTGCTATTTATTTCCAATGCAATTTCAGTGTTTCTTCGTCAAGAAGAAGGTCAGAGGGATACAATGAACCTGAAGTGAAGCATCGGAATCTATAACTACTGTCACAGGTATGGTTCAAAACATAGACAGTAAGAAGTTTCAGTTTTCTTGTACTTAAGTCGGCATTGAGCCTTTTATATTTAATTATGATGCAATTTCTGTGTTTCATCGTCAATAAGAAGGTCATAGGCATACAGTAAACCTGAAGTGAAGCATCGGAATCTATAACTAGTGTCACAGGCATGGTTCAAAACATAGACAGTAAGAGGAGTCAGTTTTCTTGTACTTAAGTCGGCATTGTGCATTTTGTATTTAATTCCAATGAAATTTCTGTGTTTCATCGTCAAT
The DNA here is from genome assembly GCF_021461395.2 of Schistocerca americana. NCBI lineage: Eukaryota > Metazoa > Arthropoda > Insecta > Orthoptera > Acrididae > Schistocerca > Schistocerca americana. The sequence continues at coordinate 5,805,314 of NC_060121.1, read as the reverse complement.
AAGAAGGTCGGAGGGATACAGTATAACTGAAGTGAAGCATCGCAATCTATAACTAGTGTCACAGGAATTGTTCAAACATAGACAGTAAGAGGAGTGAGTTTTCTTGTACTTAAGTCGGCATTGTGCCTTTTGTATTAAATTCCGATGCAATATCAGTGTTTCATCGTCAATAAGAAGGTCAGAGGGATACAGTGAACCTGAAGTGAAGCATCGGAATCTATAACTAGTGTCACAGGAATGGTTCAAAGCATAGACAGTAAGAAGAGTCAGTTTTCTTGTACTTAAGTCAGGATTGTTCGTATGGGAATTTAATTCCGCTGCAATTTCTGTGTTACATCGTCAATAAGGTCAGAGGTATACAGTAAACCTGAAGTGAAGCATCGGAATCTATAACTAGTGTCACAGGTATGGTTCAAAACATAGACAGTAAGTAGAGTCAGTTTTCTTGTACTTAAGTCGGCATTGTGCCCTTTCTATTTAATTCCGATGCAATTTCTGTGTTTCATCATCAATGAGTAGGTCAGAGGGATACAGTAAACTGAATGTGAAGCATCGGATTCTATAACTAATGTCACAGGAATGGTTCAAACATAGACAGTAAGAAGAGTCAGTTTTCTTGTACTTAGGTCGGCATTATGCCTTTTCTGTTTAATTCCGATGCAATTTCTGTGTTTCATCGTCAATAAGAAGGTCAGGGGGATACAGTAAACCTCAAGTAAAGCATCGGAATCTATAAATAGTGTCACAGGAATGGTTCAAAACATAGACAGTAAGAAGAGTCAGTTTTCTTTTACTTAAATCGGCATTGTGCCTTTTGTATTAATTTCCGATGCAATTTCTGTGTATCATCGTCAATAAAAGGCTCAGAGGGATACAGTAAACCTGAAGGGGAGCATCGGAATCTATAACTAGTGTCACAGGAATGGTTCAAAACATAGACAGTAAGAAGAGTCAGTTTTCTTGTACTTAGGTCGGCATTATGCCTTTTCTATTTAATTCCGATGCAATTTCTGTGTTTCATCGTCAATAAGAAGGTCAGAGGGATACAGTAAACCTAAAGTAAAGCATCGGAATCTATAACTAGTGTCACAGGAATGGTTCAAAACATAGACAGTAAGAAGAGTCAGTTCTCTTGTACCTAAGTCGGCATTGCGCCTTTTCTATTTAATTCCGATGCAATTTCTGTATTTCATCGTCAATAAGAAGGTCAGAGGGATACAGTAAACCTGTAGTGAAGCATCGGAATCTATAACTAGTGTCACAGGAATGGTTCAAAACATAGACAGTAAGAAGAGTAAGTTTTCTTGTACTTAAGTCGGCATTGTGCCTTTTGTCTTTAATTCCGATGCAATTTCTGTGTTTCATCGTCAATAAGAAGGTCTGAGGGATATAGTAAACCTGAAGTGAAGCATCGGAATTTATAACTAGTGTCACAGGAATGGTTCAAAACATAGACAGTAAGAAGAATCAGTTTTCTTGTACTTCATTCGGCATTGTGCCTTTTGTATTAATTTCCGATGCAATTTCTGTGTATCATCGTCAAGAAAAGGCTCAGAGGGATACACTAAACCTGAAGTGAAGCATCGGCATCTATAACTAGTGTCACACGAATGGTTCAAAACATAGACAGTAAGAAGAGTCAGTTTTCTTGTACTTAAGTCGGCATTGTGAATTTTGAATATAATTCCGATGCAATTTCTGTGTTTCATCGTCAATACGAAGGTCAGAGGGATACAGTAATCCTGAAGTGAAGCATCGGAATCTATAACTAGTGTCACATGAATGGTTCAAAACATAGACAGTAAGAAGGGTCAGTTTTCTTGTACTTAAGTCGGCATTGTGCCCTTTGTATTTAATTCCGATGCAATTTCTGTGTTTCGTCGTCAATAAGAAGGCTAGAGGGGTACAGTAAACCTGTAGTGAAGCATCGGAATCTATAACTAGTGTTACAGGCATGGTTCAAAACATAGACCGTAAGAGGAGTCACTTTTCTTGTACTTATGTCGACATTGTGCCTTTTGTATTTAATTCCAATGAAATTTCTGTGTTTCATCGTCAATAAGAAGGTCGGAGGGATACAGTATAACTGAAGTGAAGCATCGGAATCTATAACTTGTGTCACAGGAATTGTTCAAACATAGACAGTAAGAAGAGTCAGTTTTCCTGTACTTAAGTCGGCATTGTGCCTTTTGTATTTAATTCCGATGCAATTTCTGTGTTCCATCGTCAATAAGAAGGTCAGAGGGATACAGTAAACCAGAAGTGAAGCATCGGTATCTATAACTAGTGTCACAGGAATGGTTCAAACATAGACAGTAAGAGGAGTCAGTTTTCTTGTACTTAAGTCGGCATTGTGACTTTTGTATTTAATTCCGATGCAATTTCAGTGTTTCATCGTCAATAAGAAGGTCAGAGGGATACAGTGAACCTGAAGTAAAGCATCGGAAACTATAACTAGTGTCACAGGAATGGTTCAAAACATAGACAGTAAGTAGAGTCAGTTTTCTTGTACTTAAGTCGGCATTGTGCCCTTTCTGTTTAATTCCGATGCAATTTCTGTGTTTCATCGTCAATAAGTAGGTCAGAGGGATACAGTAAACTAAAAGTGAAGCATCGTATTCTATAACTAATGTCACAGGATTGGTTCAAAACATAGACACTAAGAAGAGTCAGTTTTCTTGTACTTAAGTCAGGATTGTTCGTTTTGTATTTAATTCCGCTGCAATTTCTGTGTTACATCGTCAATAAGGTCAGAGGTATACAGTAAACCTGAAGTGAAGCATCGGAATCTATAACCAATGTCACAGGTATGGTTCAAAACATAGACAGTAAGTAGAGTCAGTTTTCTTGTACTTAAATCGGCATTGTGCCCTTTCTATTTAATTCCGATGCAATTTCTGTGTTTCATCGTCAATAAGTAGGTCAGAGGGATACAGTAAACTAAAAGTGAAGCATCGGATTCTATAACCAATGTCACAGGAATGGTTCAAAACATAGACAGTAAGAAGAGTCAGTTTTCTTGTACTTAAGTCGGCATTGTGCATTTTCTATTTAATTCCGATGCAATTTCTGTGTTTCATTGTCAATAAGAAGGTCAGAGGAATACAGTTAACCTGAAGTGAAGCATCGGAATCTAAAACTAGTGTCACAGGAATGGTTCAAACATATACAGTAAGAAGAGTCAGTTTTCTTCTACGTAAGTCGGCATTGTGCCTTTTGTATTTCATTCCGATGCAATTTCTGTGTTCCATCATCATAAGAAGGTCAGAGGCATACAGTAAACCAGAAGCGAAGCATCGGAATCTATAACTAGTGTCACAGGAATGGTTCAAACATAGACAGTAAGAAGAGTCAGTTTTCTTGTACTTAAGTCGGCATTATGCCTTTTCTATTTAATTCCGATGCAATTTCTGTGTTTCATCGTCAATAAGAAGGTCAGAGGGATACAGTAAACCTAAAGTAAAGCATCGGAATCTATAACTAGTGTCACAGGAACGGTTCAAAACATAGACAGTAAGAAGAGTCAGTTTTCTTGTACTTAAGTCGGCATTGCGCCTTTTCTATTTAATTCCGATGCAATATCTGTATTTCATCGTCAATAAGAAGGTCAGAGGGATACAGTAAACCTGAAGTGAAGCATCGGAATCTATAACTAGTGTCACAGGAATGGTTCAAAACATAGACAGTAAGAAGAGTCAGTTTTCTTGTACTTAAGTCGGCATTGTGCCTTTTGAATATAATTCCGATGCAATTTCTGTGTTTCATCGTCAATACGAAGGTCAGAGGTATACAGTAATCCTGAAGTGAAGCATCGGAATCTATAACTAGTGTCACATGAATGGTTCAAAACATAGACAGTAAGAAAGGTCAGTTTTCTTGTACGTAAGTCGGCATTGTGCCTTTTGTATTTAATTCCGATGCAATTTCTGTGTTTCGTCGTCAATAAGAAGGCTAGAGGGATACAGTAAACCTGAAGTGAAACATCGGAATCTATAACTAGTGTCACAGGAATGGTTCAAAACATAGACAGTAAGAAGAGTCAGTCTTCTTGTACTTAAGTCGGCATTGTGCCTTTTGTATCTAATTCCGATGCAATTTCTGTGTTTCATCGTCAATAAGAAGGTCAGAGGCATACAGTAAGCCTGAAGGGATGCATCGGAACCTATAACTAGTGTCACAGGAATGGTTCAAAACATATACAGTAAGAAGAGTCAGTTTTCTTCTACGTAAGTCGGCATTGTGCCTTTTGTATTTCATTCCGATGCAATTTCTGTGTTCCATCGTCATAAGAAGGTCAGAGGCATACAGTAAACCAGAAGCGAAGCATCGGAATCTATAACTAGTGTCACAGGAATGTTTCAAACATAGACAGTAAGAAGAGTCAGTTTTCTTGTACTTAAGTCGGCATTATGCCTTTTCTATTTAATTCCGATGCAATTTCTGTGTTTCATCGTCAATAAGAAGGTCAGAGGGATACAGTAAACCTAAAGTAAAGCATCGGAATCTATAACTAGTGTCACAGGAATGGTTCAAAACATAGACAGTAAGAAGAGTCAGTTTTCTTGTACTTAAGTCGGCATTGCGCCTTTTCTATTTAATTCCGATGTAATTTCTGTATTTCATCGTCAATAAGAAGGTCAGAGGCATACAGTAAACCTGAAGAGAAGCATCGGAATCTATAACTAGTGTCACACGAATGGTTCAAAACATAGACAGTAAGAAGAGTCAGTTTTCTTGTACTTAAGTCGGCAATATGCCTTTTGTATTTAATTCCGATGCAATTTCTGTGTTTCATCGTCAATAAGAAGCTCAGAGGGATACAGTAAACCTGAAGTGAAGCATCGGAATTTATAACTAGTGTCACAGGAATGGTTCAAAACATAGACATTAAGAAGAGTCAGTTTTCTTGTACTTAAATCGGCATTGTGCCTTTTGTATTAATTTCCGATGCAATTTCTGTGTATCATCGTCAATAAAAGGCTCAGACGGATACAGTAAACCTGAAGTGAAGCATCGGCATCTATAACTAGTGTCACACGAATGGTTCAAAACATAGACAGTAAGAAGAGTCAGTTTTCTTGTACTTAAGTCGGCATTGTGCCTTTTGAATATAATTCCGATGCAATTTCTGTGTTTCATCGTCAATACGAAGGTCAGAGGGATACAGTAATCCTGAAGTGAAGCATCGGAATCTATAACTAGTGTCACATGAACGGTTCAAAGCATAGACAATATGAAGGGTCAGTTTTCTTGTACGTAAGTCGGCATTGTGCCTTTTGTATTTAATTCCGATGCAATTTCTGTGCTTCGTCGTCAATAAGAAGGCTAGAGGGATACAGTGAACCTGAAGTGAAGCATCGGAATGTATAACTACTGTCACAGGTATGGTTCAAAACATAGACAGTAAGAAGTGCCAGTTTTCTTGTACTTAAGTCGGCATTGAGCCTTTTATATTTAATTATGATGCAATTTCTGTGTTTCATCGTCAATAAGAAGGTCATAGGCATACAGTAAACCTGAAGTGAAGCATCGGAATCTATAACTTGTGTCACAGGCATGGTTCAAAACATAGACAGTAAGAGGAGTCAGTTTTCTTGTACTTAAGTCGGCATTGTGCCTTTTGTATTTAATTCCAATGAAATTTCTGTGTTTCATCGTCAATAAGAAGGTCGGAGGGATACAGTATAACTGAAGTGAAGCATCGGAATCTATAACTAGTGTCACAGGAATTGTTCAAACATAGACAGTATGAAGAGTCAGTTTTCCTGTACTTAAGCCGGCATCGTGCCTTTTGTATTTAATTCCGATGCAATTTCTGTGTTCCATCGTCAATAAGAAGGTCAGAGGGATACAGTGAAGCTGAAGTGAAGCATCGGAATCTATAACTAGTGTCACAGGAATGGTTCAAAACATAGACAGTAAGAAGAGTCAGTTTTCTTGTACTTAAGTCAGGATTGTGCCTTTTGTATTTAATTCCGCTGCAATTTCTGTGTTACATCGTCAATAAGGTCAGAGGTATACAGTAAACCTGAAGTGAAGCATTGGAATCTATAACTAGTGTCACAGGTATGGTTCAAAACATAGACAGTAAGTAGAGTCAGTTTTCTTGTACTTAAGTCGGCATTGTGCCCTTTTATATTTAAATCCGATGCAATTTCTGTGTTTCATCGTCAATAAGTAGGACAGAGGGATACAGTAAACTAAAAGTGAAGCATCGGATTCTATAACTAATGTCACAGGAATGGTTCAAAACATAGACAGTAAGAAGAGTCAGTTTTCTTGTACTTAAGTCGGCATTGTGCATTTTCTATTTAATTCCAATGCAATTTCTGTGTTTCATTGTCAATAAGAAGGTCAGAGGAATACAGTTAACCTGAAGTGAAGCATCGGAATCTATAACTAGTGTGACAGGAATGGTTCAAAACATATACAGTAAGAAGAGTCAGTTTTCTTCTACGTAAGTCGGCATTGTGCCTTTTGTATTTCATTCCGATGCAATTTCTGTGTTCCATCGTCATAAGAAGGTCAGAGGCATACAGTAAACCAGAAGCGAAGCATCGGAATCTATAACTAGTGTCACAGGAATTATTCAAACATAGACAGTAAGAAGAGTCAGTTTTCTTGTACTTAAGTCGGCATTATGCCTTTTCTATTTAATTCCGATGCAATTTCTTTGTTTCATCGTCAATAAGAAGGTCAGAGGGATACAGTAAAACTAAAGTAAAGCATCGGAATCTATAACTAGTGTCACAGGAATGTTTCAAAACATAGACAGTAAGAAGAGTCAGTTTTCTTGTACTTAAGTCGGCATTATGCCTTTTCTATTTAATTCCGATGCAATTTCTGTGTTTGATCGTCAATAAGAAGGTCAGAGGGATACAGTAAACCTAAAGTAAAGCATCGGAATCTATAACTAGTGTCACAGGAATGGTTCAAAACATAGACAGTAAGAAGAGTCAGTTTTCTTGTACTTAAGTCGGCATTGCGCCTTTTCTATTTAATTCCGATGTAATTTCTGTATTTCATCGTCAATAAGAAGGTCAGAGGGATACAGTAAACCTGAAGTGAAGCATCGGAATCTATAACTAGTGTCACAGGAATGGTTCAAAACATAGACAGTAAGAAGAGTCAGTTTTCTTGTACTTAAGTCGGCATTGTGCCTTTTGTATTTAATTCCGATGCAATTTCTGTGTTTCATCGTCAATAAGAAGCTCAGAGGGATACAGTAAACCTGAAGTGAAGCATCGGAATTTATAACTAGTGTCACACGAATGGTTCAAAACATAGACAGTGAGAAGAGTCAGTTTTCTGGTACTTAAGTCGGCATTGTGCCTTTTGGATATAATTCCGATGCAATTTCTGTGTTTCATCGTCAATTCGAAGGTCAGAGGGATACAGTAATCCTGAAGTGAAGCATCGGAATCTATAACTAGTGTCACATGAACGGTTCAAAACATAGACAGTATGAAGGGTCAGTTTTCTTGTACGTAAGTCGGTATTGTGCCTTTTGTATTTAATTCCGATGCAATTTCTGTGTTTCGTCGTCAATAAGAAGGCTAGAGGGATACAGTAAACCTGAAGTGAAGCATCGGAATGTATAACTACTGTCACAGGTATGGTTCAAAACATAGACAGTAAGAAGTGCCAGTTTTCTTGTACTTAAGTCGGCATTGAGCCTTTTATATTTAATTATGATGCAATTTCTATGTTTCATCGTCAATAAGAAGGTCATAGGCATACAGTAAACCTGAAGTGAAGCATCGGAATCTATAACTTGTGTCACAGGCATGGTTCAAAACATAGACAGTACGAGGAGTCAGTTTTCTTGTACTTAAGTCGGCATTGTGCCTTTTGTATTTAATTCCAATGAAATTTCTGTGTTTCATCGTCAATAAGAAGGTCGGAGGGATACAGTATAACTGAAGTGAAGCATCGGAATCTATAACTTGTGTCACAGGAATTGTTCAAACATAGACAGTATGAAGAGTCAGTTTTCCTGTACTTAAGCCGGCATTGTGCCTTTTGTATTTAATTCCGATGCAATTTCTGTGTTCCATCGTCAATAAGAAGGTCAGAGGGATACAGTGAACCTGAAGTGAAGCATCGGAATCTATAACTAGTATCACAGGAATGGTTCAAAACATAGACAGTAAGAAGAGTCAGTTTTCTTGTACTTAAGTCAGGATTGTGCCTTTTGTATTTAATTCCGCTGCAATTTCTGTGTTACATCGTCAATAAGGTCAGAGGTATACAGTAAACCTGAAGTGAAGCATCGGAATCTATAACTAGTGTCACAGGTACGGTTCAAAACATAGACAGTCAGTAGAGTCAGTTTTCTTGTACTTATGTCGGCATTGTGCCCTTTTATATTTAAATCCGATGCAATTTCTGTGTTTCATCGTCAATAAGTAGGTCAGAGGGATACAGTAAACTAAAAGTGAAGCATCGGATTCTATAACTAATGTCACAGGAATGGTTCAAAACATAGACAGTAAGAAGAGTCAGTTTTCTTGTACTTAAGTCGGCATTGTGCATTTTCTATTTAATTCCAATGCAATTTCTCTGTTTCATTGTCAATAAGAAGGTCAGAGGAATACAGTTAACCTGGAGTGAAGCATCGGAATGTATAACTAGTGTCACAGGAATGGTTCAAAACATTTACAGTAAGAAGAGTAAGTTTTCTTCTACGTAGGTAGGCATTGTGCCTTTTGTGTTTCATTCCGATGCAATTTCTGTGTTCCATCGTCATAAGAAGGTCAGAGGCATACAGTAAACCAGAAGCGAAGCATCGGAATCTATAACTAGTGTCACAGGAATGGTTCAAACATAGACAGTAAGAAGAGTCAGTTTTCTTGTACTTAAGTCGGCATTATGCCTTTTCTATTTCATTCCGATGCAATTTCTGTGTTTCATCGTCAATAAGAAGGTCAGAGGGATACAGTAAACCTAAAGTAAAGCATCGGAATCTATAACTAGTGTCACAGGAATGGTTCAAAACATAGACAGTAAGAAGAGTCAGTTTTCTTGTACTTAAGTCGGCATTGTGCCTTTTCTATTTAATTCCGATGCAATTTCTGTATTTCATCGTCAATAAGAAGGTCAGAGGGATACAGTAAACCTGAAGTGAAGCATCGGAATCTAAAACTAGTGTCACAGGAATGGTTCAAAACATAGACAGTAAGAAGAGTCAGTTTTCTTGTACTTAAGTCGGCATTGTGCCTTTTGTATTTAATTCCGATGCAATTTCAGTGTTTCATCGTCAATAAGAAGGTCAGAGGGATACAGTAAACCTGAAGTAAAGCATCGGAATTTATAACTAGTGTCACAGGAATTGTTCAAACATAGACAGTAAGAAGAGTCAGTTTTCCTGTACTTAAGTCGACATTGTGCCTTTTGTATTTAATTCCGATGCAATTTCTGTGTTCCATCGTCAATAAGAAGGTCAGAGGGATACAGTAAACCTGAAGTGAAGCAGCGGAATCTATAACTAGTGTCACAGGAATGGTTCAAAACATATACAGTAAGAAGAGTCAGTTTTCTTCTACGTAAGTCGGCATTGTGCCTTTTGTATTTCATTCCGATGCAATTTCTGTGTTCCATCGTCATAAGAAGGTCAGAGGCATACAGTAAACCAGAAGCGAAGCATCGGAATCTATAACTAGTGTCACAGGAATGGTTCAAACATAGACAGTAAGAAAAGTCAGTTTTCTTGTACTTAAGTCGGCATTATGCCTTTTCTATTTAATTCCGATGCAATTTCTGTGTTTCATCGTCAATAAGAAGGTCAGAGGGATACAGTAAAGCTAAAGTAAAGGATCGGAATCTATAACTAGTGTCACAGGAATGGTTCAAAACATAGGCAGTAAGAAGAGTCAGTTTTCTTGTACTTAAGTCGGCATTGCGCCTTTTCTATTTAATTTCGATGCAATTTCTGTATTTCATCGTCAATAAGAAGGTCAGAGGGATACAGTAAACCTGAAGTGAAGCATCGGAATATATAACTAGTGTCACAGGAATGGTTCAAAACATAGACAGTAAGAAGAGTCAGTTTTCTTGTACTTAAATCGGCATTGTGCCTTTTGTATTAATTTCCGATGCAATTTCTGTGTATCATCGTTAATAAAAGGCTCAGAGGGATACAGTAAACATGTAGTGAAGCATCGGAATCTATAACTAGTGTCACATGAACGGTTCAAAACATAGACAGTATGAAGGGTCAGTTTTCTTGTACGTAAGTCGGCATTGTGCCTTTTGTATTTACTTCCGATGCAATTTCTGTCTTTCGTCGTCAATAAGAAGGCTAGAGGGATACAGTAAACCTGAAGTGAAGCATCGGAATGTATAACTACTGTCACAGGTATGGTTCAAAACATAGACAGTAAGAAGTGCCAGTTTTCTTGTACTTAAGTCGGCATTAAGCCTTTTATATTTAATTATGATGCAATTTCTGTGTTTCATCGTCAATAAGAAGGTCATAGGCATACAGTAAACCTGAAGTGAAGCATCGGAATCTATAACTTGTGTCACAGGCATGGTTCAAAACATAGACAGTAAGAGGAGTCAGTTTTCTTGTACTTAAGTCGGCATTGTGCCTTTTGTATTTAATTTCAATGAAATTTCTGTGTTTCATCGTCAATAAGAATGTCGGAGGGATACAGTATAACTGAAGTGAAGCATCGGAATCTATAACTAGTGTCACAGGAAATGTTCAAACATAGACAGTATGAAGAGTCAGTTTTCCTGTACTTAAGCCGGCATTGTGCCTTTTCTATTTAATTCCGATGCAATTTCTGTATTTCATCGTCAATAAGAAGGTCAGAGGGATACAGTAAACCTGAAGTGAAGCATCGGAATCTATAACTAGTGTCACAGGAATGGTTCAAAACATAGACAGTAAGAAGAGTCAGTTTTCTTGTACTTAAGTCGGCATTGTGCCTTTTGTATTTAATTCCGATGCAATTTCAGTGTTTCATCGTCAATAAGAAGGTCAGAGGGATAAAGTAAACCTGAAGTAAAGCATCGGAATTTATAACTAGTGTCACAGGAATTGTTCAAACATAGACAGTAAGAAGAGTCAGTTTTCCTGTACTTAAGTCGGCATTGTGCCTTTTGTATTTAATTCCGATGCAATTTCTGTGTTCCATCGTCAATAAGAAGGTCAGAGGGATACAGTAAACCTGAAGTGAAGCAGCGGAATCTATAACTAGTGTCACAGGAATGGTTCAAAACATATACAGTAAGAAGAGTCAGTTTTCTTCTACGTAAGTCGGCATTGTGCCTTTTGTATTTCATTCCGATGCAATTTCTGTGTTCCATCGTCATAAGAAGGTCAGAGGCATACAGTAAACCAGAAGCGAAGCATCGGAATCTATAACTAGTGTCACAGGAATGGTTCAAACATAGACAGTAAGAAAAGTCAGTTTTCTTGTACTTAAGTCGGCATTATGCCTTTTCTATTTAATTCCGATGCAATTTCTGTGTTTCATCGTCAATAGGAAGGTCAGAGGGATACAGTAAAGCTAAAGTAAAGGATCGGAATCTATAACTAGTGTCACAGGAATGGTTCAAAACATAGACAGTAAGAAGAGTCAGTTTTCTTGTACTTAAGTCGGCATTGCGCCTTTTCTATTTAATTTCGATGCAATTTCTGTATTTCATCGTCAATAAGAAGGTCAGAGGGATACAGTAAACCTGAAGTGAAGCATCGGAATATATAACTAGTGTCACAGGAATGGTTCAAAACATAGACAGTAAGAAGAGTCAGTTTTCTTGTACTTAAGTATAAAATATTCTCGGTATTCTTGCCACGTCAGTTCTGGATAAAATCTCGAGCTTTCGACGATTACCTCCATCGTCATCGTCAGGAGCTGACTGTCTCTACTGCTGCTATGGTAGCCTCTATATAGCCCGAAGACGGCTTCTGATTGGTCGGATTCTGATTGGTCGGCGATTACGTGCTGCTGTCTCAGACGGTGTCACCGTCTGAGACAGCAGCACGTAATCGCCGACCAATCAGAATCCGACCAATCAGAAGCCGTCTTCGGGCTATATAGAGGCTACCATAGCAGCAGTAGAGACAGTCAGCTCCTGACGATGACGATGGAGGTAATCGTCGAAAGCTCGAGATTTTATCCAGAACTGACGTGGCAAGAATACCGAGAATATTTTATACATAAGTGCCGCCGCGAAAAACTTCGTTCTCATATTCTTGTACTTAAATCGGCATTGTGCCTTTTGTATTAATTTCCGATGCAATTTCTGTGTATCATCGTTAATAAAAGGCTCAGAGGGATACAGTAAACATGAAGTGAAGCATCGGCATCTATAACTAGTGTAACACGAATGGTTCAAAACATAGACAGTAAGAAGAGTCAGTTTTCTTGTACTTAAGTCGGCATTGTGCCTTTTGAATATAATTCCGATGCAATTTCTGTGTTTCATCGTCAATACGAAGGTCAGAGGGATACAGTAATCCTGAAGTGAAGCATCGGAATCTATAACTAGTGTCACATGAACGGTTCAAAACATAGACAGTATGAAGGGTCAGTTTTCTTGTACGTAAGTCGGCATTGTGCCTTTTGTATTTAATTCCGATGCAATTTCTGTGTTTCGTCGTCAATAAGAAGGCTAGAGGGATACAGTAAACCTGAAGTGAAGCATCGGAATGTATAACTACTGTCACAGGTATGGTTCAAAACATAGACAGTAAGAAGTGCCAGTTTTCTTGTACTTAAGTCGGCATTGAGCCTTTTATATTTAATTATGATGCAATTTCTGTGTTTCATCGTCAATAAGAAGGTCATAGGCATACAGTAAACCTGAAGTGAAGCATCGGAATCTATAACTTGTGCCACAGGCATGGTTCAAAACATAGACAGTAAGAGGAGTCAGTTTTCTTGTACTTAAGTCGGCATTGTGCCTTTTGTATTTAATTTCAATGAAATTTCTGTGTTTCATCGTCAATAAGAAGGTCAGAGGGATACAGTGAACCTGAAGTGAAGCATCGGTATCTATAACTAGTGTCACAGGAATGGTTCAAAACATAGACAGTAAGAAGAGTCAGTTTTCTTGTACTTAAGTCAGGATTGTGCCTTTTGTATTTAATTCCGCTGCAATTTCTGTGTTACATCGTCAATAGGGTCAGAGGTATACAGTAAACCTGAAGTGAAGCATCGGAATCTATAACTAGTGTCACAGGTATGGTTCAAAACATAGACAGTAAGTAGAGTCAGTTTTCTTGTACTTAAGTCGGCATTGTGCCCTTTTATATTTAAATCCGATCAGTTTCTGTGTTTCATCGTCAATAAGTAGGTCAGAGGGATACAGAAAACTAAAAGTGAAGCATCGGATTCTATAACTAATGTCACAGGAATGGTTCAAAACATAGACAGTAAGAAGAGTCAGTTTTCTTGTACTTAAGTCGGCATTGTGCATTTTCTATTTAATTCCAATGCATTTTCTGTGTTTCATTGTCAATAAGAAGGTCAGAGGAATACAGTTAACCTGAAGTGAAGCATCGGAATCTATAACTAGTGTCACAGGAATGGTTCAAATCATTTACAGTAAGAAGAGTCAGTTTTCTTCTACATAGGTAGGCATTGTGCCTTTTGTATTTCATTCCGATGCAATTTCTGTGTTCCATCGTCATAAGAAGGTCAGAGGCATACAGTAAACCAGAAGCGAAGCATCGGAATCTATAACTAGTGTCACAGGAATGGTTCAAACATAGACAGTAAGAAGAGTCAGTTTTCTTGTACTTAAGTCGGCATTATGCCTTTTCTATTTCATTCCGATGCAATTTCTGTGTTTCATCGCCAATAAGAAGGTCTGAGGGATACAGTAAACCTAAAGTAAAGCATCGGAATCTATAACTAGTGTCACAGGAATGGATCAAAACATAGACAGTAAGAAGAGTCAGTTTTCTTGTACTTAAGTCGGCATTGTGCCCTTTCTATTTAATTCCGATGCAATTTCTGTGTTTCATCGTCAATAAGAAGGTCAGAGGGATACAGTAAACCTGAAGTGAAGCATCGGAATTTATAACTAGTGTCACAGGAATTGTTCAAACATAGACAGTAAGAAGAGTCAGTTTTCCTGTACTTAAGTCGGCATTGTGCCTTTTGTATTTAATTCCGATGCAATTTCTGTGTTCCATCGTCAATAAGAAGGTCAGAGGGATACAGTAAACCTGAAGTGAAGCATCGGAATCTATAACTAGTGTCACAGGAATGGTTCAAAACATATACAGTAAGAGAGTCAGTTTTCTTCTACGTAAGTCGGCATTGTGCCTTTTGTATTTCATTCCGATGCAATTTCTGTGTTCCATCGTCATAAGAAGGTCAAAGGCATACAGTAAACCAGAAGCGAAGCATCGGAATCTATAACTAGTGTCACAGGAATGGTTCAAACATAGACAGTAAGAAAAGTCAGTTTTCTTGTACTTAAGTCGGCATTATGCCTTTTCTATTTAATTCCGATGCAATTTCTGTGTTTCATCGTCAATAGGAAGGTCAGAGGGATACAGTAAAGCTAAAGTAAAGGATCGGAATCTATAACTAGTGTCACAGGAATGGTTCAAATCATAGACAGTAAGAAGAGTCAGTTTTCTTGTACTTAAGTCGGCATTGCGCCTTTTCTATTTAATTTCGATGCAATTTCTGTATTTCATCGTCAATAAGAAGGTCAGAGGGATACAGTAAACCTGAAGTGAAGCATCGGAATATATAACTAGTGTCACAGGAATGGTTCAAAACATAGACAGTAAGAAGAGTCAGTTTTCTTGTACTTAAGTATAAAATATTCTCGGTATTCTTGCCACGTCAGTTCTGGATAAAATCTCGAGCTTTCGACGATTACCTCCATCGTCATCGTCAGGAGCTGACTGTCTCTACTGCTGCTATGGTAGCCTCTATATAGCCCGAAGACGGCTTCTGATTGGTCGGATTCTGATTGGTCGGCGATTACGTGCTGCTGTCTCAGACGGTGTCACCGTCTGAGACAGCAGCACGTAATCGCCGACCAATCAGAATCCGACCAATCAGAAGCCGTCTTCGGGCTATATAGAGGCTACCATAGCAGCAGTAGAGACAGTCAGCTCCTGACGATGACGATGGAGGTAATCGTCGAAAGCTCGAGATTTTATCCAGAACTGACGTGGCAAGAATACCGAGAATATTTTATACATAAGTGCCGCCGCGAAAAACTTCGTTCTCATATTCTTGTACTTAAATCGGCATTGTGCCTTTTGTATTAATTTCCGATGCAATTTCTGTGTATCATCGTTAATAAAAGGCTCAGAGGGATACAGTAAACATGAAGTGAAGCATCGGCATCTATAACTAGTGTAACACGAATGGTTCAAAACATAGACAGTAAGAAGAGTCAGTTTTCTTGTACTTAAGTCGGCATTGTGCCTTTTGAATATAATTCCGATGCAATTTCTGTGTTTCATCGTCAATACGAAGGTCAGAGGGATACAGTAAACCTGAAGTGAAGCATCGGAATCTATAACTAGTGTCACATGAATGGTTCAAAACGTAGACAGTAAGAAGGGTCAGTTTTCTTGTACTTAAGTCGGCATTGTGCCTTTTGAATATAATTCCGATGCAATTTCTGTGTTTCATCGTCAATACGAAGGTCAGAGGGATACAGTAATCCTGAAGTGAAGCATCGGAATCTATAACTAGTGTCACATGAACGGTTCAAAACATAGACAGTATGAAGGGTCAGTTTTCTTGTACGTAAGTCGGCATTGTGCCTTTTGTATTTAATTCCGATGCAATTTCTGTGTTTCGTCGTCAATAAGAAGGCTAGAGGGATACAGTAAACCTGAAGTGAAGCATCGGAATGTATAACTACTGTCACAGGTATGGTTCAAAACATAGACAGTAAGAAGTGCCAGTTTTCTTGTACTTAAGTCGGCATTGAGCCTTTTATATTTAATAATGATGCAATTTCTGTGTTTCATCGTCAATAAGAAGGTCATAGGCATACAGTAAACCTGAAGTGAAGCATCGGAATCTATAACTTGTGCCACAGGCATGGTTCAAAACATAGACAGTAAGAGGAGTCAGTTTTCTTGTACTTAAGTCGGCATTGTGCCTTTTGTATTTAATTTCAATGAAATTTCTGTGTTTCATCGTCAATAAGAAGGTCAGAGGGATACAGTGAACCTGAAGTGAAGCATCGGTATCTATAACTAGTGTCACAGGAATGGTTCAAAACATAGACAGTAAGAAGAGTCAGTTTTCTTGTACTTAAGTCAGGATTGTGCCTTTTGTATTTAATTCCGCTGCAATTTCTGTGTTACATCGTCAATAGGGTCAGAGGTATACAGTAAACCTGAAGTGAAGCATCGGAATCTATAACTAGTGTCACAGGTATGGTTCAAAACATAGACAGTAAGTAGAGTCAGTTTTCTTGTACTTAAGTCGGCATTGTGCCCTTTTATATTTAAATCCGATCAGTTTCTGTGTTTCATCGTCAATAAGTAGGTCAGAGGGGTACAGAAAACTAAAAGTGAAGCATCGGATTCTATAACTAATGTCACAGGAATGGTTCAAAACATAGACAGTAAGAAGAGTCAGTTTTCTTGTACTTAAGTCGGCATTGTGCATTTTCTATTTAATTCCAATGCATTTTCTGTGTTTCATTGTCAATAAGAAGGTCAGAGGAATACAGTTAACCTGAAGTGAAGCATCGGAATCTATAACTAGTGTCACAGGAATGGTTCAAATCATTTACAGTAAGAAGAGTCAGTTTTCTTCTACATAGGTAGGCATTGTGCCTTTTGTATTTCATTCCGATGCAATTTCTGTGTTCCATCGTCATAAGAAGGTCAGAGGCATACAGTAAACCAGAAGCGAAGCATCGGAATCTATAACTAGTGTCACAGGAATGGTTCAAACATAGACAGTAAGAAGAGTCAGTTTTCTTGTACTTAAGTCGGCATTATGCCTTTTCTATTTCATTCCGATGCAATTTCTGTGTTTCATCGCCAATAAGAAGGTCTGAGGGATACAGTAAACCTAAAGTAAAGCATCGGAATCTATAACTAGTGTCACAGGAATGGATCAAAACATAGACAGTAAGAAGAGTCAGTTTTCTTGTACTTAAGTCGGCATTGTGCCCTTTCTATTTAATTCCGATGCAATTTCTGTGTTTCATCGTCAATAAGAAGGTCAGAGGGATACAGTAAACCTGAAGTGAAGCATCGGAATTTATAACTAGTGTCACAGGAATTGTTCAAACATAGACAGTAAGAAGAGTCAGTTTTCCTGTACTTAAGTCGGCATTGTGCCTTTTGTATTTAATTCCGATGCAATTTCTGTGTTCCATCGTCAATAAGAAGGTCAGAGGGATACAGTAAACCTGAAGTGAAGCATCGGAATCTATAACTAGTGTCACAGGAATGGTTCAAAACATATACAGTAAGAGAGTCAGTTTTCTTCTACGTAAGTCGGCATTGTGCCTTTTGTATTTCATTCCGATGCAATTTCTGTGTTCCATCGTCATAAGAAGGTCAAAGGCATACAGTAAACCAGAAGCGAAGCATCGGAATCTATAACTAGTGTCACAGGAAAGGTTCAAACATAGACAGTAAGAAGAGTCAGTTTTCTTGTACTTAAGTCGGCATTATGCCTTTTCTATTTAATTCCGATGCAATTTCTGTGTTTCATCGTCAATAAGAAGGTCAGAGGGATACAGTAAAGCTAAAGTAAAGGATCGGAATCTATAACTAGTGTCACAGGAATGGTTCAAATCATAGACAGTAAGAAGAGTCAGTTTTCTTGTACTTAAGTCGGCATTGCGCCTTTTCTATTTAATTTCGATGCAATTTCTGTATTTCATCGTCAATAAGAAGGTCAGAGGGATACAGTAAACCTGAAGTGAAGC
Organism: Schistocerca americana; assembly: GCF_021461395.2. Lineage (NCBI taxonomy): Eukaryota > Metazoa > Arthropoda > Insecta > Orthoptera > Acrididae > Schistocerca > Schistocerca americana. The sequence goes on along the minus strand of NC_060121.1, from coordinate 5,787,419 downwards.
ATCGGAATATATAACTAGTGTCACAGGAATGGTTCAAAACATAGACAGTAAGAAGAGTCAGTTTTCTTGTACTTAAATCGGCATTGTGCCTTTTGTATTAATTTCCGATGCAATTTCTGTGTATCATCGTTAATAAAAGGCTCAGAGGGATACAGTAAACATGAAGTGAAGCATCGGCATCTATAACTAGTGTCACACGAATGGTTCAAAACATAGACAGTAAGAAGAGTCAGTTTTCTTGTACTTAAGTCGGCATTGTGCCTTTTGAATATAATTCCGATGCAATTTCAGTGTTTCATCGTCAATACGAAGGTCAGAGGGATACAGTAAACCTGAAGTGAAGCATCGGAATCTATAACTAGTGTCACATGAATGGTTCAAAACGTAGACAGTAAGAAGGGTCAGTTTTCTTGTACTTAAGTCGGCATTGTGCCTTTTGTATTTAATTCCGATGCAATTTCTGTGTCTCGTCGTCAATAAGAAGGCTAGAGGGATACAGTAAACCTGAAGTGAAGCATCGGAATCTATAACTTGTGTCACAGGAATGGTTCAAATCATAGACAGCAAGAAGAGTCAGTCTTCTTGTACTTAAGTCGGCATTGTGCCTTTTGTATTTAATTCCAATGAAATTTCTGTGTTTCATCGTCAATAAGAAGGTCGGAGGGATACAGTATAACTGAAGTGAAGCATCGGAATCTATAACTTGTGTCACAGGAATTGTTCAAACATAGACAGTATGAAGAGTCAGTTTTCCTGTACTTAAGCCGGCATTGTGCCTTTTGTATTTAATTCCGATGCAATTTCTGTGTTCCATCGTCAATAAGAAGGTCAGAGGGATACAGTGAACCTGAAGTGAAGCATCGGAATCTATAACTAGTGTCACAGGAATGGTTCAAAGCATAGACAGTAAGAAGAGTCAGTTTTCTTGTACTTAAGTCAGGATTGTGCCTTTTGTATTTAATTCCGCTGCAATTTCTGTGTTACATCGTCAATAAGGTCAGAGGTATACAGTAAACCTGAAGTGAAGCATCGGAATCTATAACTAGTGTCACAGGTACGGTTCAAAACATAGACAGTCAGTAGAGTCAGTTTTCTTGTAATTAAGTCGGCATTGTGCCCTTTTATATTTAAATCCGATGCAATTTCTGTGTTTCATCGTCAATAAGTAGGTCAGAGGGATACAGTAAACTAAAAGTGAAGCATCGGATCCTATAACTAATGTCACAGGAATGGTTCAAAACATAGACAGTAAGAAGAGTCAGTTTTCTTGTACTTAAGTCGGCATTGTGCATTTTCTATTTAATTACAATGCAATTTCTGTGTTTCATTGTCAATAAGAAGGTCAGAGGAATACAGTTAACCTGAAGTGAAGCATCGGAATGTATAACTAGTGTCACAGGAATGGTTCAAAACATTTACAGTAAGAAGAGTAAGTTTTCTTCTACGTAGGTAGGCATTGTGCCTTTTGTGTTTCATTCCGATGCAATTTCTGTGTTCCATCGTCATAAGAAGGTCAGAGGCATACAGTAAACCAGAAGCGAAGCATCGGAATCTATAACTAGTGTCACAGGAATGGTTCAAACATAGACAGTAAGAAGAGTCAGTTTTCTTGTACTTAAGTCGGCATTATGCCTTTTCTATTTCATTCCGATGCAATTTCTGTGTTTCATCGTCAATAAGAAGGTCAGAGGGATACAGTAAACCTAAAGTAAAGCATCGGAATCTATAACTAGTGTCACAGGAATGGTTCAAAACATAGACAGTAAGGAGAGTCAGTTTTCTTGTACTTAAGTCGGCATTGTGCCTTTTCTATTTAATTCCGATACAATTTCTGTATTTCATCGTCAATAAGAAGGTCAGAGGGATACAGTAAACCTAAAGTGAAGCATCGGAATCTATAACTAGTGTCACAGGAATGGTTCAAAACATAGACAGTAAGAAGAGTCAGTTTTCTTGTACATAAGTCGGCATTGTGCCTTTTGTATTTAATTCCGATGCAATTTCAGTGTTTCATCGTCAATAAGAAGGTCAGAGGGATACAGTACACCTGAAGTAAAGCATCGGAATTTATAACTAGTGTCACAGGAATTGTTCAAGCATAGACAGTAAGAAGAGTCAGTTTTCCTGTACTTAAGTCGGCATTGTGCCTTTTGTATTTAATTCCGATGCAATTTCTGTGTTCCATCGTCAATAAGAAGGTCAGAGGGATACAGTAAACCTGAAGTGAAGCAGCGGAATCTATAACTAGTGTCACAGGAATGGTTCAAAACATATACAGTAAGAAGAGTCAGTTTTCTTCTACGTAAGTCGGCATTGTGCCTTTTGTATTTCATTCCGATTCAATTTCTGTGTTCCATCGTCATAAGAAGGTCAGAGGCATACAGTAAACCAGAAGCGAATCATCGGAATCTATAACTAGTGTCACAGGAATGGTTCAAACATAGACAGTAAGAAAAGTCAGTTTTCTTGTACTTAAGTCGGCATTATGCCTTTTCTATTTAATTCCGATGCAATTTCTGTGTTTCATCGTCAATAAGAAGGTCAGAGGGATACAGTAAAGCTAAAGTAAAGGATCGGAATCTATAACTAGTGTCACAGGAATGGTTCAAAACATAGACAGTAAGAAGAGTCAGTTTTCTTGTACTTAAGTCGGCATTGCGCCTTTTCTATTTAATTTCGATGCAATTTCTGTATTTCATCGTCAATAAGAAGGTCAGAGGGATACAGTAAACCTGAAGTGAAGCATCGGAATATATAACTAGTGTCACAGGAATGGTTCAAAACATAGACAGTAAGAAGAGTCAGTTTTCTTGTACTTAAATCGGCATTGTGCCTTTTGTATTAATTTCCGATGCAATTTCTGTGTATCATCGTTAATAAAAGGCTCAGAGGGATACAGTAAACATGAAGTGAAGCATCGGCATCTATAACTAGTGTCACACGAATGGTTCAAAACATAGACAGTAAGAAGAGTCAGTTTTCTTGTACTTAAGTCGGCATTGTGCCTTTTGAATATAATTCCGATGCAATTTCTGTGTTTCATCGTCAATACGAAGGTCAGAGGGATACAGTAATCCTGAAGTGAAGCATCGGAATCTATAACTAGTGTCACATGAACGGTTCAAAACATAGACAGTATGAAGGGTCAGTTTTCTTGTACGTAAGTCGGCATTGTGCCTTTTGTATTTAATTCCGATGCAATTTCTGTGTTTCGTCGTCAATAAGAAGGCTAGAGGAATACAGTAAACCTGAAGTGAAGCATCGGAATGTATAACTACTGTCACAGGTATGGTTCAAAACATAGACAGTAAGAAGTGCCAGTTTTCTTGTACTTAAGTCGGCATTGAGCCTTTTATATTTAATTATGATGCAATTTCTGTGTTTCATCGTCAATAAGAAGGTCATAGGCATACAGTAAACCTGAAGTGAAGCATCGGAATCTATAACTTGTGTCACAGGCATGGTTCAAAACATAGACAGTAAGAGGAGTCAGTTTTCTTGTACTTAAGTCGGCATTGTGCCTTTTGTATTTAATTTCAATGAAATTTCTGTGTTTCATCGTCAATAAGAAGGTCGGAGGGATACAGTATAACTGAAGTGAAGCATCGGAATCCATAACTAGTGTCACAGGAATTGTTCAAACATAGACAGTATGAAGAGTCAGTTTTCCTGTACTTAAGCCGGCATTGTGCCTTTTGTATTTAATTCCGATGCAATTTCTGTGTTCCATCGTCAATAAGAAGGTCAGAGGGATACAGTGAACCTGAAGTGAAGCATCGGAATCTATAACTAGTGTCACAGGAATGGTTCAAACATAGACATTAAGGAGAGTCAGTTTTCTTGTACGTAAGTCGGCATTATGCCTTTTCTATTTCATTCCGATGCAATTTCTGTGTTTCATCGTCAATAAGAAGGTCAGAGGGATACAGTAAACCTAAAGTAAAGCATCGGAATCTATAACTAGTGTCACAGGAGTGGTTCAAAACATAGACAGTAAGAAGAGTCAGTTTTCTTGTACTTAAGTCGGCATTGTGCCTTTTCTATTTAATTCCGATGCAATTTCTGTATTTCATCGTCAATAAGAAGGTCAGAGGGATACAGTAAACCTGAAGTGAAGCATCGGAATCTATAACTAGTGTCACAGGAATGGTTCAAAACATAGACAGTAAGAAGAGTCAGTTTTCTTGTACTTAAGTCGGCATTGTGCCTTTTGTATTTAATTCCGATGCAATTTCAGTGTTTCATCGTCAATAAGAAGGTCAGAGGGATACAGTAAACCTGAAGTAAAGCATCGGAATTTATAACTAGTGTCACAGGAATTGTTCAATCATAGACAGTAAGAAGAGTCAGTTTTCCTGTACTTAAGTCGGCATTGTGCCTTTTGTATTTAATTCCGATGCAATTTCTGTGTTCCATCGTCAATAAGAAGGTCAGAGGGATACAGTAAACCTGAAGTGAAGCAGCGGAATCTATAACTAGTGTCACAGGAATGGTTCAAAACATATACAGTAAGAAGAGTCAGTTTTCTTCTACGTAAGTCGGCATTGTGCCTTTTGTATTTCATTCCGATGCAATTTCTGTGTTCCATCGTCATAAGAAGGTCAGAGGCATACAGTAAACCAGAAGCGAAGCATCGGAATCTATAACTAGTGTCACAGGAATGGTTCAAACATAGACAGTAAGAAAAGTCAGTTTTCTTGTACTTAAGTCGGCATTATGCCTTTTCTATTTAATTCCGATGCAATTTCTGTGTTTCGTCGTCAATAAGAAGGTCAGAGGGATACAGTAAAGCTTAAGTAAAGGATCGGAATCTATAACTAGTGTCACAGGAATGGTTCAAAACATAGACAGTAAGAAGAGTCAGTTTTCTTGTACTTAAGTCGGCATTGCGCCTTTTCTATATAATTTCGATGCAATTTCTGTATTTCATCGTCAATAAGAAGGTCAGAGGGATACAGTAAACCTGAAGTGAAGCATCGGAATATATAACTAGTGTCACAGGAATGGTTCAAAACATAGACAGTAAGAAGAGTCAGTTTTCTTGTACTTAAATCGGCATTGTGCCTTTTGTATTACTTTCCGATGCAATTTCTGTGTATCATCGTTAATAAAAGGCTCAGAGGGATACAGTAAACATAAAGTGAAGCATCGGCATCTATAACTAGTGTCACACGAATAGTTCAAAACATAGACAGTAAGAAGAGTCAGTTTTCTTGTACTTAAGTCGGCATTGTGCCTTTTGAATATAATTCCGATGCAATTTCTGTGTTTCATCGTCAATACGAAGGTCAGAGGGATACAGTAATCCTGAAGTGAAGCATCGGAATCTATAACTAGTGTCACATGAACGGTTCAAAACATAGACAATATGAAGGGTCAGTTTTCTTGTACGTAAGTCGGCATTGTGCATTTTGTATTTAATTCCGATGCAATTTCTGTGTTTCGTCGTCAATAAGAAGGCTAGAGGGATACAGTAAACCTGAAGTGAAGCATCGGAATGTATAACTACTGTCACAGGTATGGTTCAAAACATAGACAGTAAGAAGTGCCAGTTTTCTTGTACTTAAGTCGGCATTGAGCCTTTTATATTTAATTATGATGCAATTTCTGTGTTTCATCGTCAATAAGAAGGTCATAGGCATACAGTAAACCTGAAGTGAAGCATCGGAATCTATAACTTGTGTCACAGGCATGGTTCATAACATAGACAGTAAGAGGAGTCAGTTTTCTTGTACTTAAGTCGGCATTGTGCCTTTTGTATTTAATTTCAATGAAATTTCTGTGTTTCATCGTCAATAAGAAGGTCGGAGGGATACAGTATAACTGAAGTGAAGCATCGGAATCTATAACTAGTGTCACAGGAATTGTTCAAACATAGACAGTATGAAGAGTCAGTTTTCCTGTACTTAAGCCGGCATTGTGCCTTTTGTATTTAATTCCGATGCAATTTCTGTGTTCCATCGTCAATAAGAAGGTCAGAGGGATACAGTGAACCTGAAGTGAAGCATCGGAATCTATAACTAGTGTCACAGGAATGGTTCAAAACATAGACAGTAAGAAGAGTCAGTTTTCTTGTACTTAAGTCAGGATTGTGCCTTTTGTATTTAATTCCGCTGCAATTTCTGTGTTACATCGTCAATAAGGTCAGAGGTATACAGTAAACCTGAAGTGAAGCATCGGAATCTATAACTAGTGTCACAGGTATGGTTCAAAACATAGACAGTAAGTAGAGTCAGTTTTCTTGTACTTAAGTCGGCATTGTGCCCTTTTATATTTAAATCCGATGCAATTTCTGTGTGTCATCGTCAATAAGTAGGTCAGAGGGATACAGTAAACTAAAAGTGAAGCATCGGATTCTATAACTAATGTCACAGGAATGGTTCAAAACATAGACAGTAAGAAGAGTCAGTTTTCTTGTACTTAAGTCGGCATTGTGCATTTTCTATTTAATTCCAATGCATTTTCTGTGTTTCATTGTCAATAAGAAGGTCAGAGGAATACAGTTAACCTGAAGTGAAGCATCGGAATCTATAACTAGTGTCACAGGAATGGTTCAAATCATTTACAGTAAGAAGAGTCAGTTATCTTCTACATAGGTAGGCATTGTGCCTTTTGTATTTCATTCCGATGCAATTTCTGTGTTCCATCGTCATAAGAAGGTCAGAGGCATACAGTAAACCAGAAGCGAAGCATCGGAATCTATAACTAGTGTCACAGGAATGGTTCAAACATAGACAGTAAGAAGAGTCAGTTTTCTTGTACTTAAGTCGGCATTATGCCTTTTCTATTTCATTCCGATGCAATTTCTGTGTTTCATCGTCAATAAGAAGGTCTGAGGGATACAGTAAACCTAAAGTAAAGCATCGGAATCTATAACTAGTGTCACAGGAATGGTTCAAAACATAGACAGTAAGAAGAGTCAGTTTTCTTGTACTTAAGTCGGCATTGTGCCCTTTCTATTTAATTCCGATGCAATTTCTGTGTTTCATCGTCAATAAGAAGGTCAGAGGGATACAGTAAACCTGAAGTGAAGTATCGGAATTTATAACTAGTGTCACAGGAATTGTTCAAACATAGACAGTAAGAAGAGTCAGTTTTCCTGTACTTAAGTCGGCATTGTGCCTTTTGTATTTAATTCCGATGCAATTTCTGTGTTCCATCGTCAATAAGAAGGTCAGAGGGATACAGTAAACCTGAAGTGAAGCATCGGAATCTATAACTAGTGTCACAGGAATGGTTCAAAACATATACAGTAAGAAGAGTCAGTTTTCTTCTACGTAAGTCGGCATTGTGCCTTTTGTATTTCATTCCTATGCAATTTCTGTGTTCCATCGCCATAAGAAGGTCAGAGGCATACAGTAAACCAGAAGCGAAGCATCGGAATCTATAACTAGTGTCACAGGAATGGTTCAAACTTAGACAGTAAGAAGAGTCAGTTTTCTTGTACTTAAGTCGGCATTATGCCTTTTCTATTTAATTCCGATGCAATTTCTGTGTTTCATCGTCAATAAGAAGGTCAGAGGGATACAGTAAAGCTAAAGTAAAGGATCGGAATCTATAACTAGTGTCACAGGAATGGTTCAAAGCATAGACAGTAAGAAGAGTCAGTTTTCTTGTACTTAAGTCGGCATTGCGCCTTTTCTATTTAATTTCGATGCAATTTCTGTATTTCATCGTCAATAAGAAGGTCAGAGGGATACAGTAAACCTGAAGTGAAGCATCGGAATATATAACTAGTGTCACAGGAATGGTTCAAAACATAGACAGTAAGAAGAGTCAGTTTTCTTGTACTTAAATCGGCATTGTGCCTTTTGTATTAATTTCCGATGCAATTTCTGTGTATCATCGTTAATAAAAGGCTCAGAGGGATACAGTAAACATGAAGTGAAGCATCGGCATCTATAACTAGTGTCACACGCATGGTTCAAAACATAGACAGTAAGAAGAGTCAGTTTTCTTGTACTTAAGTCGGCATTGTGCCTTTTGAATATAATTCCGATGCAATTTCTGTGTTTCATCGTCAATACGAAGGTCAGAGGGTTACAGTAATCCTGAAGTGAAGCATCGGAATCTATAACTAGTGTCACATGAATGGTTCAAAACATAGACAGTAAGAAGGGTCAGTTTTCCTGTACTTAAGTCGGCATTGTGCCTTTTGTATTTAATTCCGATGCAATTTCTGTGTCTCGTCGTCAATAAGAAGGCTAGAGGGATACAGTTAACCAGAAGTGAAGCATCGGAATCGATAACTAGTGTCACAGGAATGGTTCAAAACATAGACAGTAAGAAGAGTCAGTTTTCCTGTACTTAAGTCGGCATTGTGCCTTTTGTATTTAATTCCGATGCAATTTCTGTGCTTCATCGTCAATAAGAAGGTCAGAGGGATACAGTAAACCTAAAGTGAAGCATCGGAATCTATAACTAGTGTCACAGGAATGGTTCAAAACATAGACAGTAAGAAGAGTCAGTTTTCTTGTACTTAAGTCAACATTGTGCCTTTTCTATTTGATTCCGATGCAATTTCTGTGTTTCATCGTCAATAAGAAGGTCAGAGGCTTACAGTAAACCTGAAGTGAAGCATCGCAATCTATAACTAGTGTCACAGGTTTGGGTCAAAACATAGACAGTAAGAAGAGTCAGTTTTCTTGTACTTAAGTCGGCATTGTGCATTTTCTATTTACTTCCGATGCAATTTCTGTGTTTCATTGTCAATAAGAATGTCAGAGGAATACATTTAACCTGAAGTGAAGCATCGGAATCTATAACTAGTGTCACAGGAATGGTTCAAAACATATACAGAAAGAAGAGTCAGATTTCTTCTACGTCAGTCGGCATTGTGCCTTTTGTATTTCATTCCGATGCAATTTCTGTGTTCCATCGTCATAAGAAGGTCAGAGGCATACAGTAAACCAGAAGCGAAGCATCGGAATCAATAACTAGTGTCACAGGAATGGTTCAAACATAGACAGTAAGAAGAGTCAGTTTTCTTGTACTTAAGTCGGCATTATGCCTTTTCTATTTAATTCCGATACAATTTCTGTGTTTCATCGTCAATAAGAAGATCAGAGGGATACAGTAAAGCTAAAGTAAAGGATCGGAATCTATAACGTGTGTCACAGGAATGGTTCAAAACATAGACAGTAAGAAGAGTCAGTTTTCTTGTACTTAAGTCGGCATTGCGCCTTTTCTATTTAATTTCGATGCAATTTCTGTATTTCATCGTCAATAAGAAGGTCAGAGGGATACAGTAAACCTGAAGTGAAGCATCGGAATATATAACTAGTGTCACAGGAATGGTTCAAAACATAGACAGTAAGAAGAGTCAGTTTTCTTGTACTTAAATCGGCATTGTGCCTTTTGTATTACTTTCCGATGCAATTTCTATCATCGTTAATAAAAGTCTCAGAGGGATACAGTAAAAATGAAAGGAAGCATCGGCATCTATGACTAGTGTCACACGAATGGTTCAAAACATAGACAGTAAGAAGAGTCAGTTTTCTTGTACTTAAGTCGGCATTGTGCCTTTTGAATATAATTCCGATGCAATTTCTGTGTTTCATCGTCAATACGAAGGTCAGAGGGATACAGTAATCCTGAAGTGAAGCATCGGAATCTATAACTAGTGTCACATGAATGGTTCAAAACATAGACAGTAAGAAGGGTCAGTTTTCTTGTACTTAAGTCGGCATTGTGCCTTTTGTATTTAATTCCGATGCAATTTCTGTGTCTCGTCGTCAATAAGAAGGCTAGAGGGATACAGTAAACCTGAAGTGAAGCATCGGAATCTATAACTAGTGTCACAGGAATGGTTCAAAACATAGACAGTAAGAAGAGCCAGTCTTCTTGTACTTAAGTCGGCATTGTGCCTTTTGTATTTAATTCCGATGCAATTTCTGTGTTTCATCGTCAATAAGAAGGTCAGAGGCTTACAGTAAACCTGAAGTGAAGCATCGCAATCTATAACTAGTGTCACAGGTATGGGTCAAAACATAGACAGTAAGAAGAGTCAGTTTTCTTGTACTTAAGTCGGCATTATGCCTTTTCTATTTAATTCCGATTCAATTTCTGTGTTTCATCGTCAATAAGAAGGTCAGAGGTATACAGTAAGCCTAAAGTGAAGCATCGGAATCTATACCTAGCGTCACAGGAATGGTTCAAAGCATAGACAGTAAAAAGAGTCAGTTTACTTGTACTTAAGACGGCATTGTGATTTTTCTATTTAATTCCGATGCAATTTCTGTGTTTCATCGTCAATAAGAAGGTCGGAGGGATACAGTATAACTGAAGTGAAGCATCGCAATCTATAACTAGTGTCACAGGCATGGTTCAAAACATAGACATAAGAGGAGTCAGTTTTCTTGTACTTAAGTCGGCATTGTGCCTTTTGTATTTAATTCCAATGAAATTTCTGTGTTTCATCGTCAATAAGAAGGTCGGAGGGATACAGTATAACTGAAGTGAAGCATCGGTATCTATAACTAGTGTCACAGGAATGGTTCAAACATAAACAGTAAGAGGAGTCAGTTTTCTTGTACCTAAGTCGGCATTGTGCCTTTTGTATTTAATTCCGATGCAATTTCAGTGTTTCATCGTCAATATGAAGGTCAGATGGATACAGTGAACCTGAAGTGAAGCATCGGAATCTATAACTAGTGTCACAGGAATGGTTCAAAACATAGTCAGTAAGAAGAGTCAGTTTTCTTGTACTTAAGTCAGGATTGTGCCATTTGTATTTAATTCCGCTGCAATTTCTGTGTTACATCGTCAATAAGGTCAGAGGTATACAGTGAACCTGAAGTGAAGCATCGGAATCTATAACTAATGTCACAGGAATGGTTCAAAACATAGACAGTAAGAAGAGTCAGTTTTCTTGTACCTAAGTCGGCATTGTGCATTTTCTATTTAATTCCAATGCAATTTCTGTGTTTCATTGTCAATAAGAAGGTCAGAGGAATACAGTTAACCTGAAGTGAAGCATCGGAATCTATAACTAGTGTCACAGGAATGGTTCAAAACATTTACAGTAAGAAGAGTCAGTTTTCTTCTACGTAAGTCGGCATTGTGAATTTTGTATTTCATTCCGATGCATTTTCTGTGTTCTATCGTCATAAGACAGTCAGAGGCATACAGTAAACCAGAAGCGAAGCATCGGAACCTATAACTAGTGTCACAGGCATGGTTCAAAACATAGACAGTAGGAGGAGTCAGTTTTCTTGTACTTAAGTCAGCATTGCGCCTTTTGTATTTAATTCCGATGCAATTTCTGTGTTTCATCGTCAATAAGAAGGTCAGAGGGATACAGTAAAACTGAAGTGAAGCATCGGAATCTGTAACTAGTGTCACAGGAATGGTTCTAAACATAGACAGTAAGATGTGTAATTTTTCTTGTACTTAAGTCGGCATTGTGCCTTTTGTATTTAATTCCGATGCAATTTCTGTGTTCCATCGTCAATAAGAAGGTCAGAGGGATACAGTAAACCAGAAGTGAAGCATCGGAATCTATAACTAGTGTCACAGGAATGGTTGAAACATAGACAGTAAGAAGAGTCAGTTTTCTTGTACTTAAGTCGGCATTGTGCCTTTTGTATTTAATTCCGATGCAATTTCAGTGTTTCATCGTCAATAAGAAGGTCAGAGGGATACAGTGAACCTGAAGTGAAGCATCGGAATCTATAACTAGTGTCACAGGAATGGTTCAAACATAGACAGTAAGAAGAGTCAGTTTTCTTCTACTTAAGTCGGCATTGTGCCTATTGTATTTAATTCCGATGCAATTTCAGTGTTTCATCGTCAATAAGAAGGTCAGAGGGATACAGTGAACCTGAAGTAAAGCATCGGAATCTATAACTAGTGTCACAGGAATGGTTCAAAACATAGACAGTAAGAAGAGTCAGTTTTCTTGTACTTAAGTCGGCATTGTGCCCTTTCTATTTAATTCCGATGCAATTTCTGTGTTTCATCGTCAATAAGAAGGTCAGAGGGATACAGTAAACCTGAAGTGAAGTATCGGAATTTATAACTAGTGTCACAGGAATTGTTCAAACATAGACAGTAAGAAGAGTCAGTTTTCCTGTACTTAAGTCGGCATTGTGCCTTTTGTATTTAATTCCGATGCAATTTCTGTGTTCCATCGTCAATAAGAAGGTCAGAGGGATACAGTAAACCTGAAGTGAAGCATCGGAATCTATAACTAGTGTCACAGGAATGGTTCAAAACATATACAGTAAGAAGAGTCAGTTTTCTTCTACGTAAGTCGGCATTGTGCCTTTTGTATTTCATTCCTATGCAATTTCTGTGTTCCATCGTCATAAGAAGGTCAGAGGCATACAGTAAACCAGAAGCGAAGCATCGGAATCTATAACTAGTGTCACAGGAATGGTTCAAATTTAGACTGTAAGAAGAGTCGGTTTTCTTGTACTTAAGTCGGCATTATGCCTTTTCTATTTAATTCCGATGCAATTTCTGTGTTTCATCGTCAATAAGAAGGTCAGAGGGATACAGTAAAGCTAAAGTAAAGGATCGGAATCTATAACTAGTGTCACAGGAATGGTTCAAAGCATAGACAGTAAGAAGAGTCAGTTTTCTTGTACTTAAGTCGGCATTGCGCCTTTTCTATTTAATTTCGATGCAATTTCTGTATTTCATCGTCAATAAGAAGGTCAGAGGGATACAGTAAACCTGAAGTGAAGCATCGGAATATATAACTAGTGTCACAGGAATGGTTCAAAACATAGACAGTAAGAAGAGTCAGTTTTCTTGTACTTAAATCGGCATTGTGCCTTTTGTATTAATTTCCGATGCAATTTCTGTGTATCATCGTTAATAAAAGGCTCAGAGGGATACAGTAAACATGAAGTGAAGCATCGGCATCTATAACTAGTGTCACACGAATGGTTCAAAACATAGACAGTAAGAAGAGTCAGTTTTCTTGTACTTAAGTCGGCATTGTGCCTTTTGAATATAATTCCGATGCAATTTCTGTGTTTCATCGTCAATACGAAGGTCAGAGGGTTACAGTAATCCTGAAGTGAAGCATCGGAATCTATAACTAGTGTCACATGAATGGTTCAAAACATAGACAGTAAGAAGGGTCAGTTTTCTTGTACTTAAGTCGGCATTGTGCCTTTTGTATTTAATTCCGATGCAATTTCTGTGTCTCGTCGTCAATAAGAAGGCTAGAGGGATACAGTTAACCAGAAGTGAAGCATCGGAATCGATAACTAGTGTCACAGGAATGGTTCAAAACATAGACAGTAAGAAGAGTCAGTTTTCCTGTACTTAAGTCGGCATTGTGCCTTTTGTATTTAATTCCGATGCAATTTCTGTGCTTCATCGTCAATAAGAAGGTCAGAGGGATACAGTAAACCTAAAGTGAAGCATCGGAATCTATAACTAGTGTCACAGGAATGGTTCAAAACATAGACAGTAAGAAGAGTCAGTTTTCTTGTACTTAAGTCAACATTGTGCCTTTTCTATTTGATTCCGATGCAATTTCTGTGTTTCATCGTCAATAAGAAGGTCAGAGGCTTACAGTAAACCTGAAGTGAAGCATCGCAATCTATAACTAGTGTCACAGGTTTGGGTCAAAACATAGACAGTAAGAAGAGTCAGTTTTCTTGTACTTAAGTCGGCATTGTGCATTTTCTATTTACTTCCGATGCAATTTCTGTGTTTCATTGTCAATAAGAAGGTCAGAGGAATACATTTAACCTGAAGTGAAGCATCGGAATCTATAACTAGTGTCACAGGAATGGTTCAAAACATATACAGAAAGAAGAGTCAGATTTCTTCTACGTCAGTCGGCATTGTGCCTTTTGTATTTCATTCCGATGCAATTTCTGTGTTCCATCGTCATAAGAAGGTCAGAGGCATACAGTAAACCAGAAGCGAAGCATCGGAATCAATAACTAGTGTCACAGGAATGGTTCAAACATAGACAGTAAGAAGAGTCAGTTTTCTTGTACTTAAGTCGGCATTATGCCTTTTCTATTTAATTCCGATACAATTTCTGTGTTTCATCGTCAATAAGAAGATCAGAGGGATACAGTAAAGCTAAAGTAAAGGATCGGAATCTATAACGTGTGTCACAGGAATGGTTCAAAACATAGACAGTAAGAAGAGTCAGTTTTCTTGTACTTAAGTCGGCATTGCGCCTTTTCTATTTAATTTCGATGCAATTTCTGTATTTCATCGTCAATAAGAAGGTCAGAGGGATACAGTAAACCTGAAGTGAAGCATCGGAATATATAACTAGTGCCACAGGAATGGTTCAAAACATAGACAGTAAGAAGAGTCAGTTTTCTTGTACTTAAATCGGCATTGTGCCTTTTGTATTACTTTCCGATGCAATTTCTATCATCGTTAATAAAAGGCTCAGAGGGATACAGTAAAAATGAAAGGAAGCATCGGCATCTATGACTAGTGTCACACGAATGGTTCAAAGCATAGACAGTAAGAAGAGTCAGTTTTCTTGTACTTAAGTCGGCATTGTGCCTTTTGAATATAATTCCGATGCAATTTCTGTGTTTCATCGTCAATACGAAGGTCAGAGGGATACAGTAATCCTGAAGTGAAGCATCGGAATCTATAACTAGTGTCACATGAATGGTTCAAAACATAGACAGTAAGAAGGGTCAGTTTTCTTGTACTTAAGTCGGCATTGTGCCTTTTGTATTTAATTCCGATGCAATTTCTGTGTCTCGTCGTCAATAAGAAGGCTAGAGGGATACAGTAAACCTGAAGTGAAGCATCGGAATCTATAACTAGTGTCACAGGAATGGTTCAAAACATAGACAGTAAGAAGAGCCAGTCTTCTTGTACTTAAGTCGGCATTGTGCCTTTTGTATTTAATTCCGATGCAATTTCTGTGTTTCATCGTCAATAAGAAGGTCAGAGGCTTACAGTAAACCTGAAGTGAAGCATCGCAATCTATAACTAGTGTCACAGGTATGGGTCAAAACATAGACAGTAAGAAGAGTCAGTTTTCTTGTACTTAAGTCGGCATTATGCCTTTTCTATTTAATTCCGATTCAATTTCTGTGTTTCATCGTCAATAAGAAGGTCAGAGGTATACAGTAAGCCTAAAGTGAAGCATCGGAATCTATACCTAGCGTCACAGGAATGGTTCAAAGCATAGACAGTAAAAAGAGTCAGTTTACTTGTACTTAAGACGGCATTGTGATTTTTCTATTTAATTCCGATGCAATTTCTGTGTTTCATCGTCAATAAGAAGGTCGGAGGGATACAGTATAACTGAAGTGAAGCATCGCAATCTATAACTAGTGTCACAGGCATGGTTCAAAACATAGACATAAGAGGAGTCAGTTTTCTTGTACTTAAGTCGGCATTGTGCCTTTTGTATTTAATTCCAATGAAATTTCTGTGTTTCATCGTCAATAAGAAGGTCGGAGGGATACAGTATAACTGAAGTGAAGCATCGGTATCTATAACTAGTGTCACAGGAATGGTTCAAACATAAACAGTAAGAGGAGTCAGTTTTCTTGTACCTAAGTCGGCATTGTGCCTTTTGTATTTAATTCCGATGCAATTTCAGTGTTTCATCGTCAATATGAAGGTCAGATGGATACAGTGAACCTGAAGTGAAGCATCGGAATCTATAACTAGTGTCACAGGAATGGTTCAAAACATAGTCAGTAAGAAGAGTCAGTTTTCTTGTACTTAAGTCAGGATTGTGCCATTTGTATTTAATTCCGCTGAAATTTCTGTGTTACATCGTCAATAAGGTCAGAGGTATACAGTAAACCTGAAGTGAAGCATCGGAATCTATAACTAGTGTCACAGGTATGGTTCAAAACATAGACAGTAAGTAGAGTCAGTTTTCTTGTACTTAAGTCGGCATTGTGCCCTTTCTATTTAATTCCGATGCAATTTCTGTGTTTCATCGTCAATACGTAGGTCAGAGGGATACAGTGAACTAAAAGTGAAGCATCGGATTCTATAACTAATGTCACAGGAATGGTTCAAAACATAGACAGTAAGAAGAGTCAGTTTTCTTGTACCTAAGTCGGCATTGTGCATTTTCTATTTAATTCCAATGCAATTTCTGTGTTTCATTGTCAATAAGAAGGTCAGAGGAATACAGTTAACCTGAAGTGAAGCATCGGAATCTATAACTAGTGTCACAGGAATGGTTCAAAACATTTACAGTAAGAAGAGTCAGTTTTCTTCTACGTAAGTCGGCATTGTGAATTTTGTATTTCATTCCGATGCATTTTCTGTGTTCCATCGTCATAAGACAGTCAGAGGCATACAGTAAACCAGAAGCGAAGCATCGGAACCTATAACTAGTGTCACAGGCATGGTTCAAAACATAGACAGTAGGAGGAGTCAGTTTTCTTGTACTTAAGTCAGCATTGCGCCTTTTGTATTTAATTCCGATGCAATTTCTGTGTTTCATCGTCAATAAGAAGGTCAGAGGGATACAGTAAAACTGAAGTGAAGCATCGGAATCTGTAACTAGTGTCACAGGAATGGTTCTAAACATAGACAGTAAGATGTGTAATTTTTCTTGTACTTAAGTCGGCATTGTGCGTTTTGTATTTAATTCCGATGCAATTTCTGTGTTCCATCGTCAATAAGAAGGTCAGAGGGATACAGTAAACCAGAAGTGAAGCATCGGAATCTATAACTAGTGTCACAGGAATGGTTGAAACATAGACAGTAAGAAGAGTCAGTTTTCTTGTACTTAAGTCGGCATTGTGCCTTTTGTATTTAATTCCGATGCAATTTCAGTGTTTCATCGTCAATAAGAAGGTCAGAGGGATACAGTGAACCTGAAGTGAAGCATCGGAATCTATAACTAGTGTCACAGGAATGGTTCAAACATAGACAGTAAGAAGAGTCAGTTTTCTTCTACTTAAGTCGGCATTGTGCCTATTGTATTTAATTCCGATGCAATTTCAGTGTTTCATCGTCAATAAGAAGGTCAGAGGGATACAGTGAACCTGAAGTGAAGCATCGGAATCTATAACTAGTGTCACAGGAATGGTTCAAAACATAGACAGTAAGAAGAGTCAGTTTTCTTGTACTTAAGTCGGCATTGTGCCTTTTGTATTTAATTCCGATGCAATTTCTGTGTTTCATCGTCAATAAGAACGTCAGAGGCATACAGTAAACCTGAAGTGAAGCATCGGAACCTATAACTAGTGTCACAGGCATGGTTCAAAACATAGACAGTAGGAGGAGTCAGTTTTCTTGTACTTAAGTCAGCATTGCGCCTTTTGTATTTAATTCCGATGCAATTTCTGTGTTTCATCGTCAATAAGAAGGTCAGAGGGATACAGTAAAACTGAAGTGAAGCATCGGAATCTGTAACTAGTGTCACAGGAATGGTTCTAAACATAGACAGTAAGATGTGTAATTTTTCTTGTACTTAAGTCGGCATTGTGCCTTTTGTATTTAATTCCGATGCAATTTCTGTGTTCCATCGTCAATAAGAAGGTCAGAGGGATACAGTAAACCAGAAGTGAAGCATCGGAATCTATAACTAGTGTCACAGGAATGGTTGAAACATAGACAGTAAGAAGAGTCAGTTTTCTTGTACTTAAGTCGGCATTGTGCCTTTTGTATTTAATTCCGATGCAATTTCAGTGTTTCATCGTCAATAAGAAGGTCAGAGGGATACAGTGAACCTGAAGTGAAGCATCGGAATCTATAACTAGTGTCACAGGAATGGTTCAAAACATAGACAGTAAGAAGAGTCAGTTTTCTTGTACTTAAGTCGGCATTGTGCCACTTTGTATTTAATTCCGATGCAATTTCTGTGTTTCATCGTCAATAAGAAGGTCAGAGGGATACAGTAAACCTAAAGTGAAGCATCACAATCTATAACTTGTGTCACATGAATGGTTCAAAACATAGACAGTAAGAAGAGTCAGTTTTCTTGTACTTAAGTCGGCATTGTGCCTTTTGTACACTCCTGGAAATGGAAAAAAGAACACATTGACACCGGTGTGTCAGACCCACCATACTTGCTCCGGACACTGCGAGAGGGCTGTACAAGCAATGATCACACGCACGGCACAGCGGACACACCAGGAACTGCGGTGTTGGCCGTCGAATGGCGCTAGCTGCGCAGCATTTGTGCACCGCCGCCGTCAGTGTCAGCCAGTTTGCCGTGGCATACGGAGCTCCGTCGCAGTCATTAACACTGGTAGCATGCCGCGACAGCGTGGACGTGAACCGTATGTGCAGTTGACGGACTTTGAGCGAGGGCGTATAGTGGGCATGCGGGAGGCCGGGTGGACGTACCGCCGAATTGCTCAACACGTGGGGCGTGAGGTCTCCACAGTACATCGATGTTGTCGCCAGTGGTCGGCGGAAGGTGCACGTGCCCGTCGACCTGGGACCGGACCGCAGCGACGCACGGATGCACGCCAAGACCGTAGGATCCTACGCAGCGCTGTAGGGGACCGCACCGCCACTTCCCAGCAATTTAGGGACACTGTTGCTCCTGGGGTATAGGCGAGGACCATTCGCAACCGTCTCCATGAAGCTGGGCTACGGTCCCGCACACCGTTAGGCCGTCTTCCGCTCACGCCCCAACATCGTGCAGCCCGCCTCCAGTGGTGTCGCTCCAGGCGTGAATGGAGGGACGAATGGAGACGTGTCGTCTTCAGCGATGAGAGTCGCTTCTGCCTTGGTGCCAATGATGGTCGTATGCGTGTTTGGCGCCGTGCAGGTGAGCGCCACAATCATTACTGCATACGACCGAGGCACACAGGGCCAACACCCGGCATCATGGTGTGGGGAGCGATCTCCTACAATGGCCGCACACCACTGGTTATCGTCGAGGGGACACTGAATAGTGCACGGTACATCCAAACCGTCATCGAACCCATCGTTCTACCATTCCCAGACCGGCAAGGGAACTTGCTGTTCCAACAGGACAATGCACGTCCGCATGTATCCCGTGCCACCCAACGTGCTCTAGAAGGTGTAAGTCAACTACCCTGGCCAGCAAGATCTCCGGATCTGTCCCCCATTGAGCATGTTTGGGACTGGATGAAGCGTCGTCACACGCGGTCTGCACGTCCAGCACGAACGCTGGTCCAACTGAAGCGCCAGGTGGAAATGGCATGGCAAGCCGTTCCACAGGACTACATCCAGAATCTCTACGATCGTCTCCATGGGAGAATAGCAGCCTGCATTGCTGCGAAAGGAGGATATACACTGTACTAGTGCCGACATTGTGCATGCTCTGTTGCCTGTGTCTATGTGCCTGTGGTTCTGTCAGTGTGATCATGTGATATATCTGACCCCAGGAATGTGTCAATAAAGTTTACCCTTCCTGGGACAATGATTTCACGGTGTTCTTATTTCAATTTCCAGGAGTGTATTTAAATCAGATGCAATTTCTGTGTTTCATCGTCAATAAGAAGGTCAGAGGGATACAGTAAACCTAAAGTGAAGCATCGGAATCTATAACTAGTGTCACAGGAATGGTTCAAAACATAGACAGTAAGAAGAGTCAGTTTTCTTGTACTTAAGTCGGCATTGTGCCTTTTGTATTTAATTCCGATGCAATTTCTGTGTTTAATCGTCAATAAGAAGGTCAGAGGCATACAGTAAACCTGAAGTGAAGCATCGGAACCTATAACTAGTGTCACAGGCATGGTTCAAAACATAGACAGTAGGAGGAGTCAGTTTTCTCGAACTTAAGCCAGCATTGCGCCTTTTGTATTTAATTCCGATGCAATTTCTGTGTTTCATCGTCAATAAGAAGGTCAGAGGGATACAGTAAAACTGAAGTGAAGCATCGGAATCTGTAACTAGTGTCACAGGAATGGTTCAAAACATAGACATTAAGAAGAGTCAGTTTTCCTGTACTTAAGTCGGCATTGTGCTTTTTGTATTTAATTCCGATGCAATTTCTGTGTTCCATCGTCAATACGAAGGTCAGAGGGATACAGTAAACCTAAAGTGAAGCATCGGAATCTATAAATAGCGTCACAGGAATGGTTCAAAACATAGACAGTAAGAAGAGTCAGTTTACTTGTACTTAAGTCGGCATTGTGCCTTTTCTATTTAATTCCGATGCAATTTCTGTGCTTCATTGTCAATAAGAAGGTCAGAGGGATACAGTAAACCTGAAGTGAAGCATCGGAATCTATAAGTAGTGTCACAGGAATGATTCAAAACTTAGACTGTAAGAAGAGTCAGTTTTCTTCTACTTAGATCGGCATTGTGCCTTCTGTATTTCATTCCGATGCAATTTCTGTGTTTCATCGTCAATAAGACGGTCAGAGGGATACAGTGAACCTGAGGTGAAGCATCGGAATCTATAACTAGTGTCACAGGAATGTTTCAAAACATAGGCAGTAAGAAGAGTCAGATTTAATGTACTTAAGTCGGCATTGTGCCTTTTGTATTTAATTCCGATGCAATTTCTGTGTTTCATCGTCAATTAGAAGGTCCGAGAGATACAGTAAACCTGAAGTGAAGCATCGGGATCTATAACTAGTGTCACAGGAATGGTTCAATCATAGACAGTAAGAAGAGTCAGTTTTTTTGTACTTTTGTCGGCATTGTGCCTTTTGTATTTAATTCCGATGCCATTTTTGTGTTTCATCGTCAATAAGAAGGTCCGAGGGATACAGCAAACCTGAAGTGAAGCATCGGGATCTATAACTAGTGTCACAGGAATGGTTCAAAACATAGACAGTAAGAAGAGTCAGTTTTCTTGTACTTGAATCGGCATTGTGCCTTTTGTATTTAATTCCGATGCAATTTCTGTGTTTCATCGTCAATAAAAAGCTCAGAGGGATACAGTAAACCTGAAGTGAAGCATCGGCATCTATAACTAGTGTCACACGAATGGTTCCAAGCATAGACAGTAAGAGGAGTCAGTTTTCTTGTACTTAAGTCGGCATTGTGCCTTTTGAATATAATTCCGATGCAATTTCTGTGTTTCATCGTCAATACGAAGGTCAGAGGGATACAGTAATCCTGAAGTGAAGCATCGGAATCTATAATTAGTGTCACAGGAATGGTTCAAAACGTAGACAGTAAGATGTGTAATTTTTCTTGTACTTAAGTCGGCATTGTGCCTTTTGTATTTAATTCCGATGCAATTTCTGTGTTCCATCGTCAATAAGAAGGTCAGAGGGATACAGTAAACCAGAAGTGAAGCATCGGAATCTATAACTACTGTCACAGGAATGGTTCAAACATAGACAGTAAGAAGAGTCAGTTTTCTTCTACTTAAGTCGGCATTGTGCCTATTGTATTTAATTCCGATGCAATTTCAGTGTTTCATCGTCAATAAGAAGGTCAGAGGGATACAGTCAACCTGAAGTGAAGCATCGGAATCTATAACTAGTGTCACAGGAATGGTTCAAAACATAGACAGTAAGAAGA
Organism: Schistocerca americana; assembly: GCF_021461395.2. NCBI lineage: Eukaryota > Metazoa > Arthropoda > Insecta > Orthoptera > Acrididae > Schistocerca > Schistocerca americana. The sequence goes on along the minus strand of NC_060121.1, from coordinate 5,766,041 downwards.
GTCAGTTTTCTTGTACTTAAGTCGGCATTGTGCCTTTTGTATTTAATTCCGATGCAATTTCTGTGTTTCATCGTCAATAAGAAGGTCAGAGGCATACAGTAAACCTGAAGTGAAGCATCGGAACCTATAACTAGTGTCACAAGCATGGTTCAAAACATAGACAGTAGGAGGAGTCAGTTTTCTTGTACATAAGTCAGCATTGCGCCTTTTGTATTTAATTCCGATGCAATTTCTGTGTTTCATCGTCAATAAGAAGGTCAGAGGGATACAGTAAAACTGAAGTGAAGCATCGGAATCTGTAACTAGTGTCACAGGAATGGTTCAAAACATAGACAGTAAGAACAGTCAGTTTTCCTGTACCTAAGTCGGCTTTGTGCCTTTTGTATTTAATTCCGATGCAATTTCTGTGTTCCATCGTCAATAAGAAGGTCAGAGGGATACAGTTAACCAGAAATGAAGCATCGGAATCTATAACTAGTGTCACAGGAATGGTTCAAAACATAGACAGTAAGAAGAGTCAGTTTTCCTGTACTTAAGTCGGCATTGTGCCTTTTGTATTTAATTCCGATGCAATTTCTGTGTTTCATCGTCAATAAGAAGGTCAGAGGGATACAGTAAACCTAAAGTGAAGCATCGGAATCTATAACTAGTGTCACAGGAATGGTTCAAAACATAGACAGTAAGAACAGTCAGATTTAATGTACTTCAGTCGGCATTGTGCCTTTTGTATTTAATTCGATGCAATTTCTGTGTTTCATCGTCAATAAGAAGGTCAGAGGGATACAGTAAACCTGAAGTGAAGCATCGGAATTTATAACTAGTGTCACAGGAAGGGTTCAAACATAGACAATAAGAAGAGTCAGTTTGTTTGTACTTTTGTCGGCATTGTGCCTTTTGTATTTAATTCCGATGCAATTTCAGTGTTTCATCGTCAATAAGAAGGTCAGAGGGATACAGTGAACCTGAAGTGAAGCATCGGAATCTATACTAGTGTCACAGGAATGGTTCTAAACATAGACAGTAAGATGTGTAATTTTTCCTGTACTTAAGTCGGCATTGTGCCTTTTGTATTTAATTCCGATGCAATTTCTGTGTTCCATCGTCAATAAGAAGGTCAGAGGGATACAGTAAACCAGAAGTGAAGCATCGGAATCTATAACTAGTGTCACAGGAATGGTTGAAACATAGACAGTAAGAAGAGTCAGTTTTCTTGTACTTAAGTCGGCATTGTGCCTTTTGTATTTAATTCCGATGCAATTTCAGTGTTTCATCGTCAATAAGAAGGTCAGAGGGATACAGTGAACCTGAAGTGAAGCATCGGAATCTATAACTAGTGTCACAGGAATGGTTCAAAACATAGACATTAAGAAGAGTCAGTTTTCTTGTACTTAAGTCGGCATTGTGCCTTTTGTATTTAATTCCGATGCAATTTCTGTGTTTCATCGTCAATAAGAAGGTCAGAGGGATACAGTAAACCTATAGTGAAGCATCGGAATCTATAACTTGTGTCACATGAATGGTTCAAAACATAGACAGTAAGAAGAGTCAGTTTTCTTGTACTTAAGTCGGCATTGTGCCTTTTGTACACTCCTGGAAATGGAAAAAAGAACACATTGACACCGGTGTGTCAGACCCACCATACTTGCTCCGGACACTGCGAGAGGGCTGTACAAGCAATGATCACACGCACGGCACAGCGGACACACCAGGAACCGCGGTGTTGGCCGTCGAATGGCGCTAGCTGCGCAGCATTTGTGCTCCGCCGCCGTCAGTGTCAGCCAGTTTGCCGTGGCATACGGAGCTCCGTCGCAGTCGTTAACACTGGTAGCATGCCGCGACAGCGTGGACGTGAACCGTATGTGCAGTTGACGGACTTTGAGCGAGGGCGTATAGTGGGCATGCGGGAGGCCGGGTGGACGTACCGCCGAATTGCTCAACACGTGGGGCGTGAGGTCTCCACAGTACATCGATGTTGTCGCCAGTGGTCGGCGGAAGGTGCACGTGCCCGTCGACCTGGGACCGGACCGCAGCGACGCACGGATGCGCGCCAAGACCGTAGGATCCTACGCAGCGCTGTAGGGGACCGCACCGCCACTTCCCAGCAATTTAGGGACACTGTTGCTCCTGGGGTATAGGCGAGGACCATTCGCAACCGTCTCCATGAAGCTGGGCTACGGTCCCGCACACCGTTAGGCCGTCTTCCGCTCACGCCCCAACATCGTGCAGCCCGCCTCCAGTGGTGTCGCTCCAGGCGTGAATGGAGGGACGAATGGAGACGTGTCGTCTTCAGCGATGAGAGTCGCTTCTGCCTTGGTGCCAATGATGGTCGTATGCGTGTTTGGCGTCGTGCAGGTGAGCGCCACAATCATTACTGCATACGACCGAGGCACACAGGGCCAACACCCGGCATCATGGTGTGGGGAGCGATCTCCTACACTGGCCGCACACCACTGGTTATCGTCGAGGGGACACTGAATAGTGCACGGTACATCCAAACCGTCATCGAACCCATCGTTCTACCATTCCCAGACCGGCAAGGGAACTTGCTGTTCCAACAGGACAATGCACGTCCGCATGTATCCCGTGCCACCCAACGTGCTCTAGAAGGTGTAAGTCAACTACCCTGGCCAGCAAGATCTCCGGATCTGTCCCCCATTGAGCATGTTTGGGACTGGATGAAGCGTCGTCTCACGCGGTCTGCACGTCCAGCACGAACGCTGGTCCAACTGAGGCGCCAGGTGGAAATGGCATGGCAAGCCGTTCCACAGGACTACATCCAGAACCCCTACGATCGTCTCCATGGGAGAATAGCAGCCTGCATTGCTGCGAAATGTGGATATACACTGTACTAGTGCCGACATTGTGCATGCTCTGTTGCCTGTGTCTATGTGCCTGTGGTTCTGTCAGTGTGATCATGTGATATATCTGACCCCAGGAATGTGTCAATAAAGTTTACCCTTCCTGGGACAATGATTTCACGGTGTTCGTATTTCAATTTCCAGGAGTGTATTTAATTCAGATGCAATTTCTGTGTTTCATCGTCAATAAGAAGGTCAGAGGGATACAGTAAACCTAAAGTGAAGCATCGGAATCTATAACTAGTGTCACAGGAATGGTTCAAAACATAGACAGTAAGAAGAGTCAGTTTTCTTGTACTTAAGTCGGCATTGTGCCTTTTGTATTTAATTCCGATGCAATTTCTGTGTTTCATCGTCAATGAGAAGGTCAGAGGGATACAGTAAACCTGAAGTGAAGCATCGGAATTTATAACTAATGTCACAGGAATGGTTGAAAACATATACAGTAAGAAGAGTCAGTTTTCTTCTACTTAAGTCGGCATTGTGCCTTTTGTATTTCATTCCGATGCAATTTCTGTGTTTCATCGTCAATAAGACGGTAAGAGGGATACAGTGAACCTGAGGTGAAGCATCGGAATCTATAACTAGTGTCACAGGAATGTTTCAAACATAGACAGTAAGAAGAGTCAGATTTAATGTACTTAAGTCGGCATTGTGCCTTTTGTATATAATTCCGATGCAATTTCTGTGTTTCATCGTCAATAAGAAGGTCAGAGGGATACAGTAAACCTGAAGTGAAGCATCGGGATCTGTAACTAGTGTCACAGGAATGTTTCAAAACATAGACAGTAAGAAGAGTCAGTTTTCTTGTAATTAAGTCGGCATTGTGCCTTTTGAAAATAATTCCGATGCAATTTCTGTGTTTCCTCGTCAATACGAAGGTCAGAGGGATACAGTAATCCTGAAGTGAAGCATCGGAATCTATAACTAGTGTCACATGAATGGTTCAAAACATAGACAGTAAGAAGGGTCAGTTTTCTTGTACTTAAGTCGGCATTGTGCATTTTGTATTTAATTCCGATGCAATTTCTGTGTTTCGTCGTCAATAAGATGGCTAGAGGGATACAGTAAACCTGAAGTGAAGCATCGGAATCTATAACTAGTGTCACAGGAACGGTTCAAAACATAGACAGTAAGAAGAGTCAGTTTTCTTGTACTTAAGTCGGCATTGTGCCTTTTGTATTTAATTCCGATGCAATTTCTGTGTTTCATCGTCAATAAGAATGTCAGAGGGATATAGTAAACCGGAAGTGAAGCATTGGAATCTATAACTAGTATCACAGGAATATTTGAAAGCATAGACAGTAAGAAGAGCCAGTCTTCTTGTACTTGAGTCGGCATTGTGCCTATGTATTTAATTCCGATGCAATTTCTGTGTTTCATCGTCAATAAGAACGTCAGAGGGATACAGTAAACCTGAAGTGAAGCATCGAAATCTATAACTAGTGTCACAGGAATGGTTCAAAACATAGACAGTAAGAAGTGTCAGTTTTCTTGTACTTAAGTCGGCATTGAGCCTTTTATATTTAATTCCGATGCACATTTTGTGTTTCATCGTCAATAAGAAGGTCAGAGGCATACAGTAAACCTGAAGTGAAGCATCGGAATCTATAACTAGTGTCACAGGCATGGTTCAAAACATAGACAGTAAGAGGAGTCAGTTTTCTTGTACTTAAGTCAGCTTTGTACCTTTTGTATTTAATTCCGATGCAATTTCTGTGTTTCATCGTCAATAAGAAGGTCAGAGGCATACAGTAAACCTGAAGTGAAGCATCGGAATCTATAACTAGTGCCACATGCATGGTTCAAAACATAGACGGTAAGAGGAGTCAGTTTTCTTGTACTTAAGGCAGCATTGTGCCTTTTGTATTTAATTCCGATGCAATTTCTGTGTTTATTGTCAATAAGAAGGTCAGAGGCATACTGTAAACCTGAAGTGAAGCATCGGAATCTATAACTAGTGTCACAGGCATGGTTCAAAACATAGATTGTAAGAGGAGTCAGTTTTCTTGTACTTAAGTCAGCATTGCGCCTTTGTATTTAATTCCGATGCTATTTCTGTGTTTCATCGTCAATAAGAAGGTCAGAGGGATACAGTAAACCTGAAGTGAAGCATCGTAATCTACAACTACCGTCACAGGAATGGTTCAAAGCATTGACAGTAAGAAGAGTCAGTTCTCTTGTACTTAAGTCGGCATTGTGCCTTTTGTATTTAATTCCGATGCCATTTCTGTGTTTCATCGTCAATGAGAAGGTCAGAGGGATACAGTAAACCTGAAGTGAAGCATCGGAATCTATAACTAATGTCACAGAAATGGTTGAAAACATATACAGTAAGAAGAGTCAGTTTTCTTCTACTTAAGTCGGCATTGTGCCTTTTGTATTTCATTCCGATGCAATTTCTGTGTTTCATCGTCAATACGACGGTCAGAGGGATACAGTGAACCTGAGGTGAAGCATTGGAACCTATAACTAATGTCACATGAATGGTTCAAGACATAGACAGTAAGAAGGGTCAGTTTTCTTGTACTTAAGTCGGCATTGTGACTTTCGTATTTAATTCCGATGCAATTTCTGTTTTTCATCGTCAATAAGAAGGCTAGAGGGATACAGTAAATTTGAAGTGAAGAATCGGAATCTATAACTAGTGTCACAGGAATGGTTCAAAACATAGACAGTAAGAAGAGTCCGTTTTCTTGTACTTAAGTCGGCATTGTGCCTTTTGTATTTAATTCCGATGCAATTTCTGTGCTTCATCGTCAATAAGAATGTCAGGGGGATATAGTAAACCGGAAGTGAAGCATCGGAATTTATAAGTAGTGTCACAGGAATGGTTCATAATATAGACATTAAGAAGAGCCAGTCTTCTTGTACTTGAGTCGGCATTGTGCCTATGTATTTAATTCCGATGCAATTTCTGTGTTTCATCATCAATAACAACGTCAGAGGGATACAGTAAACCTGAAGTCAAGCATCGGAAACTATAACTAGTGTCACAGGAATGGATCAAAACATAGACAGTAAGAAGAGCCAGTCTTCTTGTACTGGAGTCGGCATTGTGCCTTTTGTATTTAATTCCGATGCCATTTCTGTGTTTCATCATCAATAAGAAGGTCAGAGGGATACAGTAAACCTGAAGTGAAGCATCGGAATCTATAACTAGTGTCACAGGAATGGTTCAAAACATAGACAGTAAGAGGAGTCCCTTTTCTTGTACTTAAGTCGGCATTGTGCCTTTTGTATTTACATCCGATGCAATTTCTGTGTTTCATCGTCAATAAGAAGGTCAGAGGGATATAGTAAACCGTAAGTGAAGCATTGGAATCTATAACTAGTATCACAGGAATGGTCAAAAACCTAGACAGTAAAAAGAGTCAGTTTTCTTGTACTTAAGTCGGCATTGTGCCTTTTGTATTTAATTCCGATTCAATTTCTGTGTTTCATCGTCAATAAGAAGGTCAGAGGCATACAGTAAACCTGATGTAAAGCATCGGGATCTATAACTAGTGTCACAGGAATGGTACAAATCATAGACAGTAAGAAGAGTCAGTTATCTTGTACTTAAGTCACCATTGTGCTTTTTGTATTTAATTCCGATGCCATTTCTGTGCTTCATCGTCAATAAGAAGGTCAGAGGGATACAGCAAACCTGAAGTGAAGCATCGGGATTTATAACTAGTGTCACAGGAGTGGTTTAAAACATAGACAGTAAGAAGAGTCAGTTTTCTTGTACTTAAATCGGCATTGTGCCTTTTGTATTTAATTCCGATGCAATTTCTGTGTTTCATCGTCAATAAAAAGTTCAGAGGGATACAGTAAACCTGAAGCGAAGCATCGGCTTCTATAACTAGTGTCACACGAATAGTTCAAAGCATAGACAGTAAGAAGAGTCAGTTTTCATGTACTTAAGTCAGCATTGTGCCTTTTGAATATAATTCCGATGCAATTTCTGTGTTTCATCGTCAATACGAAGGTCAGAGGGATACAGTAATCCTGAAGTGAAGCATCGTAATCTATAACTAGTGTCACATGAATGGTTCAAAACATAGATAGTAAGAAGTGTCAGTTTCCTTGTACTTAAGTCGGCATTGTGCCTTTTGTATTTAATTCCGGTTCAATTTCTGTGTTTCGTCGTCAATAACAAGGCTAGAGGGATACAGTAAACCTGAAGTGAAGCATCGGAATCTATAACTAGTGTCACAGAAGTGGTTCAAAACATAGACAGTAAGAAGAGTCAGTTATCTTGTACTTAAGTCGGCATTGTGCTTTTTGTATTTAATTCCGATGCAATTTCTTTGTATCATCGTCAATAAGAATGTCAGAGGGATATAGTAAACCGGAAGTGAAGCATTGGAATCTATAACTAGTATCACAGGATTGGTTCAAAACATAGACAGTAAGAAGAGTCAGTTTTCTTGTACTTAAGTCGGCATTGTGCTTTTTGTATTTAATTCCGATGCAATTTCTGTGTTTCATCGTCAATCAGAACGTTAGAGAGATACAGTAAACCTGAAGTGAAGCATCGGAATCTATAACTAGTGTCACAGGAATGGTTCAAAACATAGACAGTAAGAAGAGACAGTCTTCTTGTACTGGAGTCGGCATTGTGCCTTTTGTATTTCATTCCGAAGCAGTTGCTGTGTTTCATCGTCAATAAGAAGGTCACAGGGATACAGTAAACCGGAAGTGAAGCATCGGAAACTATGACTAGTGTCACAGGAATGGTTCAGAACATAGACAGTAAGAAGAGTCAGTTTTATCTTACATAAGTCAGCATTGTACATTTTGTATTTAATTCCGATGCAATTTCTGTGTTTCATAGTCAATAAGAAGGTCAGATGGATACAGTAAACCTGAAGTGATGCATCGGAATCTATAACTAGGGTCACAGGAATGGTTCAAAACATAGACAGTAAGTAGAGTCAGTTTTCTTGTACTTAAGTCGGCATTGTGCCTTTTGTATTGAATTCCTATGCAATTTTTGTGTTTCATCGTCAATAAGAATGTCAGAGGCATACAGTAAACCTGAAGTGAAGCATCGGAATCTATAACTAGTGTCACCGGCATGGTTCAAAACATAGTCAGTAAGAGGAGTCAGTTTTCTAGTACTTAAGGCAGCATTGTGCCTTTTGTTTTTAATTCCGATGCTATTTCTGTGTTTCATCGTCAATAAGAAGGTCAGAGGCATACAGTAAACCTGAAGTGAAGCATCGGAATCTATAACTAGTGTCACAGGCATGGTTCAAAACATAGACAGTAAGAGGAGTCAGTTTTCTTGTACTTAAGTCAGCATTGCGCATTTTGTATTTAATTCCGATGCTATTTCTGTGTTTCATCGTCAATAAGAAGGTCAGAGGGATACAGTAAACCTGAAGTGAAGCATCGGAATCTACAACTAGTGTCACAGGAATGGTTCAAAGCATAGACAGTAAGAAGAGTCAGTTTTCTCGTACTTAAGTCGGCATTGGCCTTTTGTATTTCATTCCGATGCAATATCTGTGTTTCATCGTCAATGAGAAGGTCAGAGGGATACAGTAAACCTGAAGTGAAGCATCGGAATCTATAACTTATGTCACAGGAATTGTTGAAAACATATACAGTAAGAAGAGCCAGTTTTCTTGTACTTAAGTCGGCATTGTGCCTTTTGTATTTCATTCCGATGCAATTTCTGTTTTTCATCGTCAATAAGACGGTCAGAGGGATACAGTGAACCTGAGGTGAAGCATCGGAATCTATAACTAGAGTCACAGGAATGTTTCAAAACATAGACAGTAAGAAGGGTCAGTTTTCTTGTACTTAAGTCGGCATTGTGACTTTTGTGTTTAATTCCGATGCAATTTCTGCTTTTCATCGTCAATAAGAAGGCTAGAGGGATACAGTCAACCTGAAGTGAAGCATCGGAATCTATAACTAGTGTCACAGGAATTGTTCAAAACATAGACAGTAAGAAGAGTCCGTTTTCTTGTACTTAAGTCGGCATTGTGCCTTTTGTATTTAATTCCGTTGCAATTTCTGTGTTTCATCGTCAATAAGAATGTCAGAGGGATATAGTAAACCGGAAGTGAAGCATTGGAATCTATAACTAGTATCACAGGTATGGTGCAAAACTTAGACAGTAAGAAGAGTCAGTTTTCTTGTACATAAGTCGGCATTGTGCTTTTTGTATTTAATTCCTATACAATTTCTGTGTTTCATCGTCAATAAGAAGGTCAGAGGGATACAGTAAACCTGAAGTGAAGCATCGGAATCTATAACTAGTGTCACAGGAATGGTTCATAATATTGACAGTAAGAAGAGCCAGTCTTCTTGTACTTTAGTCGGCATTGTGCCTATGTATTTAATTCCGAAGCAATTTCTGTGTTTCATCGTCAATAAGAAGGTCAGGGGCATAATTTAAACCTGATGTGAAGCATCGGAATCTATAACTAGTGTCACAGGAATGGTACAAATCATAGACAGTAAGAAGTGTCAGTTTTCTTGTACTTAAGTCGGCATTGTGCCTTTTGTATTTAATTCCGGTGCAATTTCTGTGTTTCGTCGTCAATAACAAGGCTAGAGGGATACATTAAACCTGTAGTGAAGCATCGGAATCTATAACGAGTGTCACAGGAATGGTTCAAAACATAGACAGTAAGAAGAGTCAGTTTTCTTGTACTTAAGTCGGCATTGTGCCTTTTGTATTTAATTCCGATGCAATTTCTTTGTATCATCGTCAATAAGAATGTCAGAGGGATATACTAAACCGGAAGTGAAGCATTGGAATCTATAACTAGTATCACAGGATTGGTTCAAAACATAGACAGTAAGAAGAGTCAGTTTTATCTTACATAAGTCGGCATTGTACCTTTTGTATTCAATTCCAATGCAATTTCTGTGTTTCATCGTCAATAAGAAGGTCAGAGGGATACAGTAAACCTGAACTGAAGCATCGGAATCTATAACTAGTGTCACAGGAATGGTTCAAACCATAGACAGTAAGAAGAGTCAGTTTTCTTCTACTTAAGTCGCCACTGTGCCTTTTGTATTTAATTCCGATGCAATTTCTGTGTTTCATCGTCAATAAGAAGGTCAGAGGCATACAGTAAACCAGAAGTGAAGCATCGGAATCTATAACTAGTGTCACAGGAATGGTTCAAACATAGACAGTAAGAAGAGTCATTTTTCTTGTACTTAAGTCGGCATTGTGCCATTTCTATTTAATTCCCATGCAATGTCAGTGTTTCATCGTCAACAAGAAGGTCAGAGGGATACAGTGGACCTGAAGTGAAGCATCGGAATCTATAACTAGTGTCACAGGAATGGTTCAAAACATAGACAGTACGAAGAGTCAGTTTTCTTGTACTTAAGTCGGCATTTTGCCTTTTGTATATAATTCCGATGCAATTTCTGTGTTTCATACTCAATAAGAAGGTCAGAGGGATACAGTAAACCTGAAGTGAAGCATCGAAATCTATAACTAGTGTGACAGGAATGGTTCAAAACGTAGACAGTAAGAAGAGTCAGTTCTCTTGTACCTAAGCCTTCATTGTGCTTTTTGTATTTAATTCCGATGCAGTTTCAGTGTTTCATAGTCATTAAGCAGGTCAGAGGGATACAGTAAACATGCAGTGAAGCATCGGAATCTATAACTTGTGTCACATGAATGGTTCAAAACATAGACAGTAAGAAGAGTCAGTTTTCTTATACTTAATTCGGCATTGTGCCTTTTGTATTTTATTCCGATGCAATTTATGTGTTTCATCGTCAATAAGAAGATCAGAGGGATACAGTAAACCTGAAGAGAAGCATCGGAAACTATAACTAGTGTCACATGAATGGTTCAAATCATAGACGGTAAGCAGAGTCAGTTTTCTTTAACATAAGTCAGCATTGTGCCTCTTGTATTGAATTCCGATGCAATTTCTATGTTTCATCGTCAATAAGAAGGTCAGAGGGATACAGTAAACCTGAAGTGAAGCATCGGAATCTATAACTAGTGTCACAGGAATGGTTCAAATCATAGACAGTAAGAAGTGTCCGTTTTCTTGTACTTAAGTCGGCATTGTGGCTTCTGTATTTAATTCCGATGCAATTTCCGTGTTTCATCGTCAATAATAAGGTCAGAGGCATACAGTAACCCTGAAGTGAAGCATCGAAATCTATAACTAGTGTCACAGGAAAGGTTCAAACATAGACAGTAAGAAGAGTCAGTTTTCTTGTACTTAAGTCGGCATTGTGCATTTTGTAATTAATTCCCATGCAATTTCTGTGTTTCTTCGTCAATAAGAAGGTCAGAGGGATACAGTAAACCGGAAGTGAAGCATCGGAATCTATAACTAGTGTCACAGGAATGGTTCAAAACATAGACAGTAAAAAGAGTCAGTTTTCTTGTACTTAAGTGGGCATTGTGCCTTTTGTATTTAATTCCGATGCAATTTCTGTGTTTCATCGTCAATAAGAAGGTCAGAGGGATACAGTAAACCTGAAGTGAAGCATCGGAATCTATAACTAGTGTCACATGAATGGTTCAAAACATAGACAGTAAGAAGAGTCAGTTTTCTTGTACTTAAGTCAGCATTGTGCCTTTTCTAATCAATTCCCATGTAATTTCTGTGTTTCATCGTCAATAAGAAGGTCAGAGGGATACAGTAAACCTGAAGTGAAGCATCGGAATCTATAACTAATGTCACAGGAATGGTTCAAGACGTAGACAGTAAGAAGAGTCAGTTTTCTTCTAGTTAAGTCGGCATTGTGCCTTTTGTATTTCATTCCGACACAATTTCAGTGTTTCATCGTCAATAAGACGGACAGAGCGATACAGTGAACCTGGGGTGAAGCATCGGAATCTATAACTAGTGTCACAGGATTGCTTCATAACATAGACAGTTGGAAGAGTCAGTCTTCTTGTACTTAAGTAGGCATTGTGCCTTTTGTATTTAATTCCGATGCAATTTCTGTGTTTCATCGTCAATAAGAAAGTAAGAGGGATACAGTAAACATATAGTGAAGCATCGGAATCTAAAGCAGGTCTCACAGGAAATGTTCAAAACATAGTCAGTAAGAAGAGTCAATCTTCTTGTACTTTAGACAGCATTGTGCCTTTTCTATTTAATTCCGATTCCACTTCTGTGTTTAGTCGTCAATAAGAAGGTCAGAGGGATACAGTAAACCAAGGGTGACGCATCGCAATCTATAATTAGTGTCAAAGAATGGTTCAAAACATAGACGGTAAGAAGAGTCAATCTTCTTGTACTTAAGTCGGCATTGTGCCTTTTCTATTTAATTCCGATGCAATTTCTGTATTTCATCGGCAATAAAAAGGTCAGAGGGAGACAGTAAACCTGAAGTGAAGCATCGGTATCTATAACTAGTGTCATAGGATTGCTTCAAAATATAGACAGTAGGAAGGGTTAGCCTTCTTGTACTTAAGTAGGTATTGTGCCTTTTGTATTTAATTGCGATGCAATTTCTGTGTTTCATCGTCAATAAGATGGTCCAAGGGATACAGTAAACCTGAAGTGAAACATCGGAATCCATAACTAGTGTCACAGGAATGGTTCAAAACAAAGACAGTAAGAAGAGCCAGTCTTTTTGTACTTCAGTCTGCATTGTGCCTATGTATTTAATTCCGATGCAATTTCTCTGTTTCATCGTCAATAAGAAGGTCCAAGGGATACAGTAAACCTGAAGTGAAGCACCGGAATCTATAACTAGTGTCACAGGAATAGTTCAAAACATAGGCAGGAAGAAGAGTCAGTTTTCTTGTACTTTAGTCGGCATTGTGCCATTTGTATTTAATGCCGATGCCATATTGTGTTTCATCATCAATAAGAAGGTCAGAGGGATACAGTAAACCTGAAGTGAAGCATTGGAAACCATAACTAGTGTCACAGGAATGGTTCAAATCATAGACAGTAAGAAGAGTCAGTTTTCTTGTACTTAAGTCGGCATTGTGCCCTTTGTATTTAATTCCGATGCAATTTCTGTGTTTCATCGTCAATAAGAAGGTCAGAGGGATACAGTAAACCTGAAGTGAAGCATCGGAATCTATAACTAGTGTCACATGAATGGTTCAAAACATAGACAGTAATAAGAGTCAGTTTTCTTGTCTTTTAGTCGGCATTGTGCCTTTTAAATATAATTCCGTTGCTATTTCTGTGTTTCATCGTCAATAAGATGGTCAGAGGGATACAGTAAACCTGAAGTGAAGCATCGGAATCTATAACTAGTGTCACATGAATGGGTCAAACATAGACAGTAAGAAGGGTCAGTTTTCTTGTACTTAAGTCGGCATTGTGCCTTTTGTATTTAATTCCGATTCAATTTCTGTGTTCCATCGTCAATAAGAAGGTCAGAGGCATACAGTAAACCAGAAGTGAAGCATCGGAATCTATAACTAGTGTCACAGGAATGGTTCAAACATAGACAGTAAGAAGAGTCATTTTTCTTGTACTTAAGTCGGCATTGTGCCATTTCTATTTAATTCCCATGCAATGTCAGTGTTTCATCGTCAACAAGAAGGTCAGAGGGATACAGTGGACCTGAAGTGAAGCATCGGAATCTATAACTAGTGTCACAGGAATGGTTCAAAACATAGACAGTACGAAGAGTCAGTTTTCTTGTACTTAAGTCGGCATTTTGCCTTTTGTATATAATTCCGATGCAATTTCTGTGTTTCATACTCAATAAGAAGGTCAGAGGGAAACAGTAAACCTGAAGTGAAGCATCGAAATCTATAACTAGTGTGACAGGAATGGTTCAAAACATAGACAGTAAGAAGAGTCAGTTCTCTTGTACCTAAGCCTTCATTGTGCTTTTTGTATTTAATTCCGATGCAGTTTCAGTGTTTCATAGTCATTAAGCAGGTCAGAGGGATACAGTAAACATGCAGTGAAGCATCGGAATCTATAACTTGTGTCACATGAATGGTTCAAAACATAGACAGTAAGAAGAGTCAGTTTTCTTATACTTAATTCGGCATTGTGCCTTTTGTATTTTATTCCGATGCAATTTCTGTGTTTCATCGTCTATAAGAAGGTCAGAGGGATACAGTAGGCTTGAAGTGAAGCATCGGAAACTATAACTAGTGTCACAGGAATAGTTCAAATCATAGACAGTAAGAAGAGTCAGTTTTCTTGTACTTAAGACGGCATTGTGCCTTTTGTATTTAATTCCGATGCAATTTCTGTGTTTCATCGTCAATAAGAAGGTCAGAGGGATACAGTAAACCTGAAGAGAAGCATCGGAAACTATAACTAGTGTCACATGAATGGTTCAAATCATAGACGGTAAGCAGAGTCAGTTTTCTTTAACATAAGTCAGCATTGTGCCTCTTGTATTGAATTCCGATGCAATTTCTATGTTTCATCGTCAATAAGAAGGTCAGAGGGATACAGTAAACCTGAAGTGAAGCATCGGAATCTATAACTAGTGTCACAGGAATGGTTCAAATCATAGACAGTAAGAAGTGTCCGTTTTCTTGTACTTAAGTCGGCATTGTGGCTTCTGTATTTAATTCCGATGCAATTTCCGTGTTTCATCGTCAATAATAAGGTCAGAGGCATACAGTAACCCTGAAGTGAAGCATCGAAATCTATAACTAGTGTCACAGGAAAGGTTCAAACATAGACAGTAAGAAGAGTCAGTTTTCTTGTACTTAAGTCGGCATTGTGCATTTTGTAATTAATTCCCATGCAATTTCTGTGTTTCTTCGTCAATAAGAAGGTCAGAGGGATACAGTAAACCGGAAGTGAAGCATCGGAATCTATAACTAGTGTCACAGGAATGGTTCAAAACATAGACAGTAAAAAGAGTCAGTTTTCTTGTACTTAAGTGGGCATTGTGCCTTTTGTATTTAATTCCGATGCAATTTCTGTGTTTCATCGTCAATAAGAAGGTCAGAGGGATACAGTAAACCTGAAGTGAAGCATCGGAATCTATAACTAGTGTCACATGAATGGTTCAAAACATAGACAGTAAGAAGAGTCAGTTTTCTTGTACTTAAGTCAGCATTGTGCCTTTTCTAATCAATTCCCATGTAATTTCTGTGTTTCATCGTCAATAAGAAGGTCAGAGGGATACAGTAAACCTGAAGTGAAGCATCGGAATCTATAACTAATGTCACAGGAATGGTTCAAGACGTAGACAGTAAGAAGAGTCAGTTTTCTTCTAGTTAAGTCGGCATTGTGCCTTTTGTATTTCATTCCGACACAATTTCAGTGTTTCATCGTCAATAAGACGGACAGAGCGATACAGTGAACCTGGGGTGAAGCATCGGAATCTATAACTAGTGTCACAGGATTGCTTCATAACATAGACAGTTGGAAGAGTCAGTCTTCTTGTACTTAAGTAGGCATTGTGCCTTTTGTATTTAATTCCGATGCAATTTCTGTGTTTCATCGTCAATAAGAAAGTAAGAGGGATACAGTAAACATATAGTGAAGCATCGGAATCTAAAGCAGGTCTCACAGGAAATGTTCAAAACATAGTCAGTAAGAAGAGTCAATCTTCTTGTACTTTAGACAGCATTGTGCCTTTTCTATTTAATTCCGATTCCACTTCTGTGTTTAGTCGTCAATAAGAAGGTCAGAGGGATACAGTAAACCAAGGGTGACGCATCGCAATCTATAATTAGTGTCAAAGAATGGTTCAAAACATAGACGGTAAGAAGAGTCAATCTTCTTGTACTTAAGTCGGCATTGTGCCTTTTCTATTTAATTCCGATGCAATTTCTGTATTTCATCGGCAATAAAAAGGTCAGAGGGAGACAGTAAACCTGAAGTGAAGCATCGGTATCTATAACTAGTGTCATAGGATTGCTTCAAAATATAGACAGTAGGAAGGGTTAGCCTTCTTGTACTTAAGTAGGTATTGTGCCTTTTGTATTTAATTGCGATGCAATTTCTGTGTTTCATCGTCAATAAGATGGTCCAAGGGATACAGTAAACCTGAAGTGAAACATCGGAATCCATAACTAGTGTCACAGGAATGGTTCAAAACAAAGACAGTAAGAAGAGCCAGTCTTTTTGTACTTCAGTCTGCATTGTGCCTATGTATTTAATTCCGATGCAATTTCTCTGTTTCATCGTCAATAAGAAGGTCCAAGGGATACAGTAAACCTGAAGTGAAGCACCGGAATCTATAACTAGTGTCACAGGAATAGTTCAAAACATAGGCAGGAAGAAGAGTCAGTTTTCTTGTACTTTAGTCGGCATTGTGCCATTTGTATTTAATGCCGATGCCATATTGTGTTTCATCATCAATAAGAAGGTCAGAGGGATACAGTAAACCTGAAGTGAAGCATTGGAAACCATAACTAGTGTCACAGGAATGGTTCAAATCATAGACAGTAAGAAGAGTCAGTTTTCTTGTACTTAAGTCGGCATTGTGCCCTTTGTATTTAATTCCGATGCAATTTCTGTGTTTCATCGTCAATAAGAAGGTCAGAGGGATACAGTAAACCTGAAGTGAAGCATCGGAATCTATAACTAGTGTCACATGAATGGTTCAAAACATAGACAGTAATAAGAGTCAGTTTTCTTGTCTTTTAGTCGGCATTGTGCCTTTTAAATATAATTCCGTTGCTATTTCTGTGTTTCATCGTCAATAAGATGGTCAGAGGGATACAGTAAACCTGAAGTGAAGCATCGGAATCTATAACTAGTGTCACATGAATGGGTCAAACATAGACAGTAAGAAGGGTCAGTTTTCTTGTACTTAAGTCGGCATTGTGCCTTTTGTATTTAATTCCGATTCAATTTCTGTGTTCCATCGTCAATAAGAAGGTCAAAGGAATACAGTAAACCGGATGTGAAGCATCGGAATCTATAACTAGTGTCACTGGAATGGTTCAAAACATAGACAGTAAGAAGAGACAGTTTTCTTGTACTTAAGTCGACATTGTGCCTTATGTATTTAATTCCGATACAATTTATGTGTTTCATCGTCAATAAGAAGGTCAGAGGGATACAATAAACCTGAAGTGCAGCATCGGAATCTATAACTAGTGTCACAGGAATGGTTCAAAACATAGACAGTAAGAAGAGTCAGTTTTCTTGTACTTAAGTCGGCATTGTGCATTTTGTACTTAATTCCCATGCAATTTCTGTGTTTCATCGTCAATAAGAAGGTCAGAGGGATAGAGTAAACCGGAAGTGAAGCATCGGAATCTATAACTAGTGTCACAGGAATGGTTCAAAACATAGACTGTAAACAGAGTCAGTTTTCTTGTACTTAAGTCGGCATTGTGCGTTTTGTATTTAATTCCGATGCAATTTCTGTGTTTAATCGTTAATAAGAAGGTCAGAGGGATACAGTAAACCTGAAGTGAAGCGTCGGAATCTATAACTAGTGTCACATGAATGGTACAAAACATAGACAGTAAGAAGAGTCGGTTTTATTGTACTTAAGTCAGCATTGTGCCTTTTCTATTCAATTCCCATGTAATTTCTGTGTTTCATCGTCAATAAGAAGGTCAGAGGGATACAGTAAACTTGAAGTGAAGCATCGGAATCTACAACTAATGTCACAGGAATGGTTCAAGACGTAGACAGTAAGAAGAGACAGATTTCTTCCACTTAAGTCGGCATTGTGCCTTTTGTATTTCATTCCGACACATTTTCAGTGTTTCATCGTCAATAAGACGGTCAGAGCGATACAGTGAACCTGAGGTGAAGCATCGGAATCTATAACTAGTGTCACCGGATTGCTTTATAACATAGACAGTAGGAAGAGTCAGTCTTCTTGTGCTTAAGTAGGCATTGTGCCTTTTGTATTTAATTCCGATGCAATTTCTGTGTTTCATCGTCAATAAGAAGGTCAGAGGGATACAGTAAACATATAGTGAAGCACCGGAATCTAAATTGGTCTCACAGGAAATGTTCAAAACATAGTCAGTAAGAAGAGTAAATCTTCTTGTACTTAAGTCAGCATTGTGCCTATTCTATTTAATTCCGAAGCCATTTCTGTGTTTTGTCGTCAATAAGAAGATCCAAGGGATACAGTAAACCTGAAGTGAAGCATCTGAATCTAAAACCGGTCTCACAGGAAAGGTTTAGAACATAGACAGTATTAAGAGCTAGTATTTGTGAACTTGAGTCGGCATTGTGCCTTTTGTAATTAATTTCGATGCAATTTCTGTGTTTCATCGTCAATAAGAAGGTCAGAGGGATACAGTAAACATGAGGTGAAGCATCGCAATCTATAATTAGTGTCAAAGGAATGGTTCAAAACATAGATAGTAAGAAAAGTCAGTCTTCTTGTACTTAAGTCGGCATTTTGCCTTTTCTATTTAATTCCGATGTAATTCCTGTGTTTCATCGGCATTAGGAAGGTCAGAGGGAGACAGTAAACCTGAAGTGAAGCATCGGAATCTATAACTAGTGTCACAGGATTGCTTCAAAACATAGACAGTAGGAGGGGTTAGCCTTCTTGTACTTAAGTGGGTATTGTGCCTTTTGTATTTAATTCCGATGCAATTTCTGTGTTTCATCGTCAATAAGAGGGTCCAAGGTATACAGTAAACCTGAAGTGAAACATCGGAATCTATAACTAGTGTCACAGGAATGGTTCAAAACAAAGACAGTAAGAGGAGCCAGTCTTTTTGTACTTGAGCCTGCATTGTGCCTATGTATTTTATTCCGTTGCAATTTCTGTGTTTCATCGTCAATAAGAAGGTCAGAGGGATACAGTAAACCTGAAGTGAAGCATTGGAATCTATAACTAGTGTCAGATGAATGGTTCAGAAAATAGACAGTAAGAAGAGTCAGTTTCCTTGTACTAAAGTCAGCATTGTGCCTTTTCTATTCATTTCCCATGTAATTTCTGTGTTTCATCGTCAATAAGGAGGTCCGAGGGATACAGTAAACCTGAAGTGAAGCATCGGAATCTAAAACTAATGTCACAGGAATGGTTCAAGTCGTAGACAGTAAGAAGAATCAGTTTTCTTCTACTTAAGTCGGCATTGTGCCTTTTGTATTTCATTCCGACACAATTTAAGTGTTTCATCGTCAATAAGACGGTCAGAGCGATACAGTGAACCTGAGGTGAAGCATCGGAATCTATAACTAGTGTCACAGGATTGCTTCGTAACACAGACAGTAGGAAGAGTCAGTCTTCTTGTACTTAAGTAGGCATTGTGCCTTTTGTATTTACCTCCGATGCAATTTCTGTGTTTCATCGTTAATAAGAAGGTCCAAGGGATACAGTAAACCTGAAGTGAAACATCGGAATCTATAACTAGTGTCACAGGAATGGTTCAAAACAAAGACAGTAAGAAGGGCCAGTCTTCTTGTACTTGAACCTGCATTGTGCCTATGTATTTAATTCCGATGCAATTTCTGCGTTTCATCGTCAATAAGAAGGTCCAAGGGATGCAGTAAACCTAGAGAGAAGCATCGGAATCTATAACTAGCGTCACAGGTATGGTTCAAAACATAGACAGTAAGAAGAGTCAGTTTTCTTGTACTTAAGTCGTCATTGTGCCTTTTGTATTTAATTCCGATGCAATTTCTGTTTTTCATCGTCTATAAGAAGGTCAGAGGGATACAGCAAACCTGAAGTGAAGCATCGGAATCTATAACTAGTGTCACAGGAATGGTTCAAAACATAGGCAGTAGGAAGAGTCAGTTTTCTTGTACTTTAGTCGGCATTGTTCCATTTGTATTTAATTCTGATGCCAATTCAGTGTTTCATCATCAATAAGAAGGTCAGAGGGATACAGTAAACCTGAAGTGCAGCATCGGAAACCATAACTAGTGTCACAGGAATGGTTCAAATCATAGAAAGTAAGAAGAGTCAGTTTTCTTGTACTTAAGTCGGCATTGTGCCCTTTGTATTTCATTCCGATGCAATTTCTGTGTTTCTCGTCAATAAGAAGGTCAGAGGGATACAGTAAACATGAGGTGAAGCATCGCAATCTATAATTAGTGTCAAAGGAATGGTTCAAAACATAGATAGTAAGAAGAGTCAGTTTTCTTGTACTTAAGTCGGCATTGTGCCTTTTCTATTTAATTCCGATGTAATTCCTGTGTTTCATCGGCATTAGGAAGGTCAGAGGGAGACAGTAAACCTGAAGTGAAGCATCGGAATCTATAACTAGTGTCACAGGATTGCTTCAAAACATAGACAGTAGGAGGGGTTAGCCTTCTTGTACTTAAGTGGGTATTGTGCCTTTTGTATTTAATTCCGATGCAATTTCTGTGTTTCATCGTCAATAAGAAGGTCCAAGGTATACAGTAAACCTGAAGTGAAACATCGGAATCTATAACTAGTGTCACAGGAATGGTTCAAAACATAGACAGTAAGAAGAGCCAGTTTTCTTGTACTTAAGTCGGCATTGTGCATTTTGTAAATAATTCCCATGCAATTTCTGTGTTTCATCGTCAATAAGAAGGTCAGAGGGATACAGTAAACCGGAAGTGAAGCAACGGAATCTATAACTAGTGTCACAGGAATGGTTCAAAACATAGACAGTAAGAAGAGTCAGTTTTCTTGTACTTAAGTGGGAATTGTGCCTTTTGTATTTAATTCCGTTGCAATTTCTGTGTTTCATCGTCAATAAGAAGGTCAGAGGGATACAGTAAACCTGAAGTGAAGCATTGGAATCTATAACTAGTGTCAGATGAATGGTTCAGAAAATAGACAGTAAGAAGAGTCAGTTTCCTTGTACTAAAGTCAGCATTGTGCCTTTTCTATTCATTTCCCATGTAATTTCTGTGTTTCAGCGTCAATAAGGAGGTCAGAGGGATACAGTAAACCTGAAGTGAAGCATCGGAATCTATAACTAATGTCACAGGAATGGTTCAAGTCGTAGACAGTAAGAAGAGTCAGTTTTCTTCTACTTAAGTCGGCATTGTGCCTTTTGTATTTCATTCCGACACAATTTAAGTGTTTCATCGTCAATAAGACGGTCAGAGCGATACAGTGAACCTGAGGTGAAGCATCGGAATCTATAACTAGTGTCACAGGATTGCTTCGTAACATAGACAGTAGGAAGAGTCAGTCTTCTTGTACTTAAGTAGGCATTGTGAATTTTGTATTTACCTCCGATGCAATTTCTGTGTTTCATCGTTAATAAGAAGGTCCAAGGGATACAGTAAACCTGAAGTGAAACATCGGAATCTATAACTAGTGTCACAGGAATGGTTCAAAACAAAGACAGTAAGAAGAGCCAGTCTTCTTGTACTTGAACCTGCATTGTGCCTATGTATTTAATTCCGATGCAATTTCTGCGTTTCATCGTCAATAAGAAGGTCCAAGGGATGCAGTAAACCTAGAGAGAGGCATCGGAATCTATAACTAGCGTCACAGGTATGGTTCAAAACATAGACAGTAAGAAGAGTCAGTTTTCTTGTACTTAAGTCGGCATTGTGCCTTTTGTATTTAATTCCGATGCAATTTCTGTTTTTCATCGTCTATAAGAAGGTCAGAGGGATACAGCAAACCTGAAGTGAAGCATCGGAATCTATAACTAGTGTCACAGGAATGGTTCAAAACATAGGCAGTAGGAAGAGTCAGTTTTCTTGTACTTTAGTCGGCATTGTTCCATTTGTATTTAATTCCGATGCCAATTCAGTGTTTCATCATCAATAAGAAGGTCAGAGGGATACACGAAACCTGAAGTGCAGCATCGGAAACCATAACTAGTGTCACAGGAATGGTTCAAATCATAGAAAGTAAGAAGAGTCAGTTTTCTTGTACTTAAGTCGGCATTGTGCCCTTTGTATTTAATTCCGATGCAATTTCTGTGTTTCATCGTCAATAAGAAGGTCAGAGGGATACAGTAAACCTGAAGTGAAGCATCGGAATCTATAACTAGTGTCACATGAATGGTTCAAAACTTAGACAGTAAGAAGGGTCAGTTTTCTTGTACTTAAGTCGGCATTGTGCCTTTTGTGTTTTATTCCGATGCAATTTCTGCGTTTCATCGTCAATAAGAATGTCAGAGGGATACAGTAAACCTGAAGTGAAGCATCGGAATCTATAACTAGTGTCACAGGAATGGTTCAAAACATAGACAGTAAGAAGAGTCAGTTTTCTTGTAGTTAAGTCGGCATTGTGCCTATTGAATTTAATTCCATTGCAATTTCTGTGTTTCATCGTCAATAAGAATGTCAGAGGGATACAGTAAACCTGAAGTGAAGCATCGGAATCTATAACTAGTGTCACAGGAATGGTTCAAAACATAGACAGTAAGAAGAGTCAGTTTTCTTGTACTTAAGCCGGCATTGTGCCTTCTGTAATTAATTCCGATGCAATGTCTGTGTTCCATCGTCAATAAGAAGGTCAAAGGAATACAGTAAACCGGAAGTGAAGCATCGGAATCTATAACTAGTGCCACAGGAATGGTTCAAACACAGACAGTAAAAAGAGACAGTTTTCTTGTACTTAAGTCGACATTGTGCCTTTTGTATTTAATTCAGATACAATTTATGTGTTTCATCGTCAATACGAAGGTGAGAGGGATACAATAAACCTGAAGTGAAGCATCGGAATCTATAACTAGTGTCCTAGGAATGGTTCAAAACATAGACTGTAAGAAGAGTCAGTTTTCTTGTACTTAAGTCGGCATTGTGCCCTTTGTATTTAATTCCGATGCAATTACAGCAATTCATCGTCAATAAGAAGGTCAGAGGGATACAGTGAACCTAAAGTGAAGCATCGGAATCTATAACTAGTGTCACAGGAATGGTTCAAAACATAGACAGTAGGAAGAGTCAGTTTTCTTGTACTTAAGTCGGCATTGTGCATTTTTTAATTAATACCCATGCAATTTCTGTGTTTCATCGTCAATAAGAAGGTCAGAGGGATACAGTAAACCGGTAGTGAAACATTGGAATCTATAACTAGTGTCACATGAATGGTTCAGAACATAGACAGTAAGAAGAGTCAGTTTCCTTGTACTTAAGTCAGCATTGTGCCTTTTCTATTCAATTCCCATGTAATTTCTGTGTTTCATCGTCAATAAGAAGGTCAAAGGGATACAGTAAACCTGAAGTGAAGCATCGGAATCTATAACTAATGTCACAGGAATGGTTCAAGTCGTAGACAGTAAGAAGAGTCAGTTTTCTTCTACTTAAGTCGGCATTGTGCCTTTTGTATTTCATTCCGACACAATTTAAGTGTTTCATCGTCAATAAGACGGTCAGAGCGATACAGTGAACCTGAGGTGAAGCATCGGAATCTATAACTAGTGTCACAGGAATGGTTCAAAACATAGACAGTAAGAAGAGCCAGTTTTCTTGTACTTAAGGCGGCATTGTGCATTTTGTAATTAATTCCCATGCAATTTCTGTGTTTCATCGTCAATAAGAAGATCAGTGGGATACAGTAAACCGGAAGTGAAGCATCGGAATCTATAACTATTGTCACAGGAATGGTTCAAAACATAGACAGTAAGAAGAGTCAGTTTTCTTGTACTTAAGTCGGCATTGTGCCTTTTGTATTTAATTCCGATGCAATTTCTGTGTTTCATCGTCAATAAGAAGGTCAGAGGGATACAGTAAACCTGAAGTGAAGCATTGGAATCTATAACTAGTGTCAGATGAATGGTTCAGAAAATAGACAGTAAGAAGAGTCAGTTTCCTTGTACTAAAGTCAGCATTGTGCTTTTTCTATTCAATTCCCATGTAATTTCTGTGTTTCATCGTCAATAAGGAGGTCAGAGGGATACAGTAAACCTGAAGTGAAGCATCGGAATCTATAACTAATGTCACAGGAATGGTTCAAGTCGTAGACAGTAAGAAGAGTCGGTTTTCTTCTACTTAAGTCGGCATTGTGCCTTTTGTATTTCATTCCGACACAATTTATGTGTTTCATCGTCAATAAGACGGTCAGAGCGATACAGTGAACCTGAGGTGAAGCATCTGAATCTATAACTAGTGTCACAGGATTGCTTCGTAACATAGACAGTAGGAAGAGTCAGTCTTTTTGTACTTAAGTAGGCATTGTGCCTTTTGTATTTACCTCCGATGCAATTTCTGTGTTTCATCGTTAATAAGAAGGTCCAAGGGATACAGTAAACCTGAAATGAAACATCGGAATCTATAACTAATGTCACAGGAATGGTTCAAAACAAAGACAGTAAGAAGAGCCAGTCTTCTTTTACTTGAACCTGCATTGTGCCTATGTATTTAATTCCGATGCAATTTCTGCGTTTCATCGTCAATAAGAAGGTCCAAGGGATGCAGTAAACCTAGAGAGAAGCATCGGAATCTATAACTAGCGTCACAGGTATGGTTCAAAACATAGACAGTAAGAAGAGTCAGTTTTCTTGTACTTAAGTGGGCATTGTGCCTTTTGTATTTAATTCCGATGCAATTTCTGTTTTTCATCGTCTATAAGAAGGTCAGAGGGATACAGCAAACCTGAAGTGAAGCATCGGAATCTATAACTAGTGTCACAGGAATGGTTCAAAACATAGGCAGTAGGAAGAGTCAGTTTTCTTGTACTTTAGTCGGCATTGTTCCATTTGTATTTAATTCCGATGCCAATTCAGTGTTTCATCATCAATAAGAAGGTCAGAGGGATACAGTAAACCTGAAGTGCAGCATCGGAAACCATAACTAGTGTCACAGGAAGGGTTCAAATCATAGAATGTAAGAAGAGACAGTTTTCTTGTACTTAAGTCGGCATTGTGCCCTTTGTATTTAATTCCGATGCAATTTCTGTGTTTAATCGTCAATAAGAAGGTCAGAGGGATACAGTAAACCTGAAGTGAAGCATCGGAATCTATAACTAGTGTCACATGAATGGTTCAAAACTTAGACAGTAAGAAGAGTCAGTTTTCTTGTACTTAAGTCGGCATTGTGCCTTTTGAATATAATTCCGTTGCAATTTCTGTGTTTCACCGTCAATAAGATGGTCAGAGGGATACAGTAAACCTGAAGTGAAGCATCGGAATCTATAACTAGTGTCACATGAATGGTTCAAAACATAGACAGTAAGAAGGGTCAGTTTTCTTGTACTTAAGACGGCATTGTGCCTTTTGTATTTTATTCCGATGCAATTTCTGTGTTTCATCGTCAATAAGAATGTCAGAGGGATACAGTAAACCTGAAGTGAAGCATCGGAATCTATAACTAGTGTCACAGGAATGGTTCAAAACATAGACAGTAAGAAGAGTCAGTTTTCTTGTACTTAAGCCGGCATTGTGCCTCCTGTAATTAATTCCGATGCAATGTCTGTGTTCCATCGTCAATAAGAAGGTCAAAGGAATACAGTAAACCGGAAGTGAAGCATCGGAATCTATAACTAGTGTCACAGGAATGGTTCAAATACAGACAGTAAAAAGAGACAGTTTTCTTGTACTTAAGTCGACATTGTGCCTTTTGTATTTAATTCAGATACAATTTATGTGTTTCATCGTCAATAAGAAGGTGAGAGGGATACAATAAACCTGAAGTGAAGCATCGGAATCTATAACTAGTGTCCTAGGAATGGTTCAAAACATAGACTGTAAGAAGAGTCAGTTTTCTTGTACTTAAGTCGGCATTGTGCCCTTTGTATTTAATTCCGATGCAATTACAGTAATTCATCGTCAATAAGAAGGTCAGAGGGATACAGTGAACCTAAAGTGAAGCATCGGAATCTATAACTAGTGTCACAGGAATGGTTCAAAACATAGACAGTAGGAAGAGTCAGTTTTCTTGTACTTAAGTCGGCATTGTGCATTTTTTAATTAATACCCATGCAATTTCTGTGTTTCATCGTCAATAAGAAGGTCAGAGGGATACAGTAAACCGGAAGTGAAACATTGGAATCTATAACTAGTGTCACATGAATGGTTCAGAACATAGACAGTAAGAAGAGTCAGTTTCCTTGTACTTAAGTCAGCATTGTGCCTTTTCTATTCAATTCCCATGTAATTTCTGTGTTTCATCGTCAATAAGAAGGTCAAAGGGATACAGTAAACCTGAAGTGAAGCATCGGAATCTATAACTAATGTCACAGGAATGGTTCAAGTCGTAGACAGTAAGAAGAGTCAGTTTTCTTCTACTTAAGTCGGCATTGTGCCTTTTGTATTTCATTCCGACACAATTTAAGTGTTTCATCGTCAATAAGACGGTCAGAGCGATACAGTGAACCTGAGGTGAAGCATCGGAATCTATAACTAGTGTCACAGGAATGGTTCAAAACATAGACAGTAAGAAGAGCCAGTTTTCTTGTACTTAAGTCGGCATTGTGCATTTTCTAATTAATTCCCATGCAATTTCTGTGTTTCATCGTCAATAAGAAGATCAGTGGGATACAGTAAACCGGAAGTGAAGCATCGGAATCTATAACTATTGTCACAGGAATGGTTCAAAACATAGACAGTAAGAAGAGTCAGTTTTCTTGTACTTAAGTCGGCATTGTGCCTTTTGTATTTAATTCCGATGCAATTTCTGTGTTTCATCGTCAATAAGAAGGTCAGAGGGATACAGTAAACCTGAAGTGAAGCATTGGAATCTACAACTAGTGTCAGATGAATGGTTCAGAAAATAGACAGTAAGAAGAGTCAGTTTCCTTGTACTAAAGTCAGCATTGTGCTTTTTCTATTCAATTCCCATGTAATTTCTGTGTTTCATCGTCAATAAGGAGGTCAGAGGGATACAGTAAACCTGAAGTGAAGCATCGGAATCTATAACTAATGTCACAGGAATGGTTCAAGTCGTAGACAGTAAGAAGAGACGGTTTTCTTCTACTTAAGTCGGCATTGTGCCTTTTGTATTTCATTCCGACACAATTTATGTGTTTCATCGTCAATAAGACGGTCAGAGCGATACAGTGAACCTGAGGTGAAGCATCTGAATCT
Source organism: Schistocerca americana (assembly GCF_021461395.2). Lineage (NCBI taxonomy): Eukaryota > Metazoa > Arthropoda > Insecta > Orthoptera > Acrididae > Schistocerca > Schistocerca americana. The sequence goes on along the minus strand of NC_060121.1, from coordinate 5,739,410 downwards.
ATAACTAGTGTCACAGGATTGCTTCGTAACATAGACAGTAGGAAGAGTCAGTCTTTTTGTACTTAAGTAGGCATTGTGCCTTTTGTATTTACCTCCGATGCAATTTCTGTGTTTCATCGTTAATAAGAAGGTCCAAGGGATACAGTAAACCTGAAGTGAAACATCGGAATCTATAACTAATGTCACAGGAATGGTTCAAAACAAAGACAGTAAGAAGAGCCAGTCTTCTTTTACTTGAACCTGCATTGTGCCTATGTATTTAATTCCGATGCAATTTCTGCGTTTCATCGTCAATAAGAAGGTCCAAGGGAAGCAGTAAACCTAGAGAGAAGCATCGGAATCTATAACTAGCGTCACAGGTATGGTTCAAAACATAGACAGTAAGAAGAGTCAGTTTTCTTGTACTTAAGTCGGCATTGGGCCTTTTGTATTTAATTCCGATGCAATTTCTGTTTTTCATCGTCTATAAGAAGTACAGAGGGATACAGCAAACCTGAAGTGAAGCATCGGAATCTATAACTAGTGTCACAGGAATGGTTCAAAACATAGGCAGTAGGAAGAGTCAGTTTTCTTGTACTTTAGTCGGCATTGTGCCCTTTGTATTTAATTCCGATGCAATTTCTGTGTTTAATCGTCAATAAGAAGGTCAGAGGGATACAGTAAACCTGAAGTGAAGCATCGGAATCTATAACTAGTGTCACATGAATGGTTCAAAACTTAGACAGTAAGAAGAGTCAGTTTTTTTGTACTTAAGTCGGCATTGTGCCTTTTGAATATAATTCCGTTGCAATTTCTGTGTTTCACCGTCAATAAGATGGTCAGAGGGATACAGTAAACCTGAAGTGAAGCATCGGAATCTATAACTAGTGTCACATGAATGGTTCAAAACATAGACAGTAAGAAGGGTCAGTTTTCTTGTACTTAAGACGGCATTGTGCCTTTTGTATTTTATTCCGATGCAATTTCTGTGTTTCATCGTCAATAAGAATGTCAGAGGGATACAGTAAACCTGAAGTGAAGCATCGGAATCTATAACTAGTGTCACAGGAATGGTTCAAAACATAGACGGTAAGAAGAGTCAGTTTTCTTGTACTTAAGCCGGCATTGTGCCTTCTGTATTTAATTCCGAAGCAATGTCTGTGTTCCATCGTCAATAAGAAGGTCAAAGGAATACAGTAAACCGGAGGTGAAGCATCGGAATCTATAACTAGTGTCACAGGAATGGTTCAAACACAGACAGTAAAAAGAGACAGTTTTCTTGTACTTAAGTCGACATTGTGCCTTTTGTATTTAATTCAGATACAATTTATGTGTTTCATCGTCAATAAGAAGATGAGAGGGATACAATAAACCTGAAGTGAAGCATCGGAATCTATAACTAGTGTCACAGGAATGGTTCAAAACATAGACAGTAAGTAGAGTCAGTTTTCATATACTTAAGTCAGCATTGTGCCTTCTGTTTTTAATTCCGGTGCAATTTCTGTGTTTCATCGTCAATAAGAAGGTCAGAGGGATACAATAAACCTGAAGTGTAGCATCGGAATCTATAACTAGTACCACAGGAATGGTTCAAAACATAGACAGTAAGAAGAGTCAGTTTTCTTGTAGTTAAGTCGGCATTGTGCCTTTTGAATTTAATTCCGTTGCAATTTCTGTGTTTCATCGTCAATAAGAATGTCAGAGGGATACAGTAAACCTGAAGTGAAGCATCGGAATCTATAACTAGTGTCACAGGAATGGTTCAAAACATAGACAGTAAGAAGAGTCAGTTTTCTTGTACTTAAGCCGGCATTGTGCCTTCTGTATTTAATTCCGTTGCAATGTCTGTGTTCCATCGTCAATAAGAAGGTCAAAGGAATACAGTAAACCGGAAGTGAAGCATCGGAATCTATAACTAGTGTCACAGGAATGGTTCAAACACCGACAGTAAAAAGAGACAGTTTTCTTGTACTTAAGTCGACATTGTGCCTTTTGTATTTAATTCAGATACAATTTATGTGTTTCATCGTCAATAAGAAGGTGAGAGGGATGCAATAAACCTGAAGTAAAGCATCGGAATCTATAACTAGTGTCCTAGGAATGGTTCAAAACATAGACTCTAAGAAGAGTCAGTTTTCTTGTACTTAAGTCGGCATTGTGCCCTTTGTATTTAATTCCGATGCAATTACAGTAATTCATCGTCAATAAGAAGGTCAGAGGGATACAGTGAACCTAAAGCGAAGCATCGGAATCTATAACTAGTGTCACAGGAATGGTTCAAAACATAGACAGTAAGATGAGTCAGTTTTCTTGTACTTAAGTCGGCATTGTGCATTTTTTAATTAATACCCATGCAATTTCTGTGTTTCATCGTCAAAAAGAAGGTCAGAGGGATACAGTAAACCGGAAGTGAAGCATTGGAATCTATAACTAGTGCCACATGAATGGTTCAGAACATAGACAGTAAGAAGAGTCAGTTTCCTTGTACTTAAGTCAGCATTGTGCCTTTTCTATTCAATTCCCATGTAATTTCTGTGTTTCATCGCCAATAAGAAGGTCAGAGGGATACAGTAAACCTGAAGTGAAGCATCGGAATCTATAACTAATGTCACAGGAATGGTTCAAGTCGTAGACAGTAAGAAGAGTCAGTTTTCTTCTACTTAAGTCGGCATTGTGCCTTTTGTATTTCATTCCGACACAATTTAAGTGTTTCATCGTCAATAAGACGGTCAGAGCGATACAGTGAACCTGAGGTGAAGCATCGGAATCTATAACTAGTGTCACAGGATTGCTTCATAACATAGGCAGTAGGAAGAGTCAGTCTTCTTATACTGAAGTAGGCATTGTGCCTTTTGTATTTACCTCCGATGCAGTTTCTGTGTTTCATCGTTAATAAGAAGGTCCAAGGGATACAGTAAACCTGAAGTGAAGCATCGGAATCTATAACTAGTGTCACATGAATGGTTCAAAACTGAGACAGTAAGAAGAGTCAGTTTTCTTGTACTTAAGTCGGCATTGTGCCTTTTGAATATAATTCCGTTGCAATTTCTGTGTTTCACCGTCAATAAGATGGTCAGAGGGATACAGTAAACCTGAAGTGAAGCATCGGAATCTATAACTAGTGTCACATGAATGGTTCAAAACATAGACAGTAAGAAGGGTCAGTTTTCTTGTACTTAAGTCGGCATTGTGCCTTTTGTATTTTATTCCGATGCAATTTCTGTGTTTCATCGTCAATAAGAATGTCAGAGGGTTACAGTAAACCTGAAGTGAAGCATCGGAATCTATAACTAGTGTCACAGGAATGGTTCAAACATAGACAGTAAGAAGAGTCAGTTTTCTTGTACTTAAGCCGGCATTGTGCCTTCTGTATTTAATTCCGATGCAATGTCTGTGTTCCATCGTCAATAACAAGGTCAAAGGAATAGAGTAAACCGGAAGTGAAGCATCGGAATCTATAACTAGTGTCACAGGAATGGTTCAAACACAGACAGTAAAAAGAGACAGTTTTCTTGTACTTAAGTCGTTATTGTGCCTTTTGTATTTAATTCAGATACAATTTCGGTGTTTCATCGTCAATAAGAAGGTGAGAGGGATACAATAAACCTGAAGTGAAGCATCGGAATCTATAACTAGTGTCCTAGGAATGGTTCAAAACATAGACTGTAAGAAGAGTCAGTTTTCTTGTACTTAAGTCGGCATTGTGCCTTTTGTATTTCATTCCGACACAATTTAAGTGTTTCATCGTCAATAAGACGGTCAGAGCGATACAGTGAACCTAAGGTGAAGCATCGGAATCTATAACTAGTGTCACAGGATTGCTTCCTAACATAGGCAGTAGGAAGAGTCAGTCTTCTTGTACTTATGTAGGCATTGTGCCTTTTGTATTTACCTCCGATGCAGTTTCTGTGTTTCATCGTTAATAAGAGGGTCCAAGGGATACAGTAAACCTGAAGTGAAACATCGGAATCTATAACTAGTGTCACAGGAATGGTTCAAAACAAAGACAGTAAGAAGAGCCAGTCTTCTTGTACTTGAGTCTGCATTGTGCCTATGTATTTAATTCCGATGCAATTTCTGCGTTTCATCGCCAATAAGAAGGTCCAAGGGATGCAGTAAACCTAGAGAGAAGCATCGGAATCTATAACTAGCGTCACGGGTATGGTTCAAAACATAGACAGTAAGAAGAGTCAGTTTTCTTGTACTTAAGTCGGCATTGTGCCTTTTGTATTTAATTCCGATGCAATTTCAGTTTTTCATCGTCTATAAGAAGGTCAGAGGGATACAGTAAACCTGAAGTGAAGCATCGGAATCTATAACTAGTGTCACATGAATGGTTCAAAACTGAGACAGTAAGAAGAGTCAGTTCTCTTGTACTTAAGTCGGCATTGTGCCTTTTGAATATAATTCCGTTGCAATTTCTGTGTTTCACCGTCAATAAGATGGTCAGAGGGATACAGAAAAACCTGAAGTGAAGCATCGGAATCTATAACTAGTGTCACAGGAATGGTTCAAAACATAGACAGTAAGAAGAGTCAGTTTTCTTGTACTTAAGCCGGCATTGTGCCTTCTGTATTTAATTCCGATGCAATGTCTGTGTTCCATCGTCAATAAGAAGGTCAAAGGAATACAGTAAACCGGAAGTGAAGCATCGGAATCTATAACTAGTGTCACAGGAATGGTTCAAACACAGACAGTAAAAAGAGACAGTTTTCTTGTACTTAAGTCGACATTGTGCCTTTTGTATTTAATTCAGATACAATTTATGTGTTTCATCGTCAATAAGAAGGTGAGAGGGATACAATAAACCTGAAGTGAAGCATCGGAATCTATAACTAGTGTCCTAGGAATGGTTCAAAACACAGACTGTAAGAAGAGTCAGTTTTCTTGTACTTAAGTCGGCATCGTGCCCTTTGTATTTAATTCCGATGCAATTACAGTAATTCATCGTCAATAAGAAGGTCAGAGGGATACAGTGAACCTAAAGTGAAGCATCGGAATCTATAACTAGTGTCACAGGAATGGTTCAAAACATGGACAGTAAGAAGAGTCAGTTTTCTTGTACTTAAGTCGGCATTGTGCATTTTTTAATTAATACCCATGCAATTTCTGTGTTTCATCGTCAATAAGAAGGTCAGAGGGATACAGTAAACCGGAAGTGAAGCATTGGAATCTATAACTAGTGTCACATGAATGGTTCAGAACATAGACAGTAAGAAGAGTCAGTTTCCTTGTACTTACGTCAGCATTGTGCCTTTTCTATTTAATTCCCATGTAATTTCTGTGTTTCATCGCCAATAAGAAGGTCAGAGGGATACAGTAAACCTGAAGTGAAGCATCGGAATCTATAACTAATGTCACAGGAATGGTTCAAGTCGTAGACAGTAAGAAGAGTCAGTTTTCTTCTACTTAAGTCGGCATTGTGCCTTTTGTATTTCATTCCGACACAATTTAAGTGTTTCATCGTCAATAAGACGGTCAGAGCGATACAGTGAACCTGAGGTGAAGCATCGGAATCTATAACTAGTGTCACAGGATTGCTTCATAACATAGGCAGTAGGAAGAGTCAGTCTTCTTATACTGAAGTAGGCATTGTGCCTTTTGTATTTACCTCCGATGCAGTTTCTGTGTTTCATCGTTAATAAGAAGGTCCAAGGGATACAGTAAACCTGAAGTGAAGCATCGGAATCTATAACTAGTGTCACATGAATGGTTCAAAACTGAGACAGTAAGAAGAGTCAGTTTTCTTGTACTTAAGTCGGCATTGTGCCTTTTGAATATAATTCCGTTGCAATTTCTGTGTTTCACCGTCAATAAGATGGTCAGAGGGATACAGTAAACCTGAAGTGAAGCATCGGAATCTATAACTAGTGTCACATGAATGGTTCAAAACATAGACAGTAAGAAGGGTCAGTTTTCTTGTACTTAAGTCGGCATTGTGCCTTTTGTATTTTATTCCGATGCAATTTCTGTGTTTCATCGTCAATAAGAATGTCAGAGGGTTACAGTAAACCTGAAGTGAAGCATCGGAATCTATAACTAGTGTCACAGGAATGGTTCAAACATAGACAGTAAGAAGAGTCAGTTTTCTTGTACTTAAGCCGGCATTGTGCCTTCTGTATTTAATTCCGATGCAATGTCTGTGTTCCATCGTCAATAACAAGGTCAAAGGAATAGAGTAAACCGGAAGTGAAGCATCGGAATCTATAACTAGTGTCACAGGAATGGTTCAAACACAGACAGTAAAAAGAGACAGTTTTCTTGTACTTAAGTCGTTATTGTGCCTTTTGTATTTAATTCAGATACAATTTCGGTGTTTCATCGTCAATAAGAAGGTGAGAGGGATACAATAAACCTGAAGTGAAGCATCGGAATCTATAACTAGTGTCCTAGGAATGGTTCAAAACATAGACTGTAAGAAGAGTCAGTTTTCTTGTACTTAAGTCGGCATTGTGCCTTTTGTATTTCATTCCGACACAATTTAAGTGTTTCATCGTCAATAAGACGGTCAGAGCGATACAGTGAACCTAAGGTGAAGCATCGGAATCTATAACTAGTGTCACAGGATTGCTTCCTAACATAGGCAGTAGGAAGAGTCAGTCTTCTTGTACTTATGTAGGCATTGTGCCTTTTGTATTTACCTCCGATGCAGTTTCTGTGTTTCATCGTTAATAAGAGGGTCCAAGGGATACAGTAAACCTGAAGTGAAACATCGGAATCTATAACTAGTGTCACAGGAATGGTTCAAAACAAAGACAGTAAGAAGAGCCAGTCTTCTTGTACTTGAGTCTGCATTGTGCCTATGTATTTAATTCCGATGCAATTTCTGCGTTTCATCGCCAATAAGAAGGTCCAAGGGATGCAGTAAACCTAGAGAGAAGCATCGGAATCTATAACTAGCGTCACGGGTATGGTTCAAAACATAGACAGTAAGAAGAGTCAGTTTTCTTGTACTTAAGTCGGCATTGTGCCTTTTGTATTTAATTCCGATGCAATTTCAGTTTTTCATCGTCTATAAGAAGGTCAGAGGGATACAGTAAACCTGAAGTGAAGCATCGGAATCTATAACTAGTGTCACATGAATGGTTCAAAACTGAGACAGTAAGAAGAGTCAGTTCTCTTGTACTTAAGTCGGCATTGTGCCTTTTGAATATAATTCCGTTGCAATTTCTGTGTTTCACCGTCAATAAGATGGTCAGAGGGATACAGTAAACCTGAAGTGAAGCATCGGAATCTATAACTAGTGTCACAGGAATGGTTCAAAACATAGACAGTAAGAAGAGTCAGTTTTCTTGTACTTAAGCCGGCATTGTGCCTTCTGTATTTAATTCCGATGCAATGTCTGTGTTCCATCGTCAATAAGAAGGTCAAAGGAATACAGTAAACCGGAAGTGAAGCATCGGAATCTATAACTAGTGTCACAGGAATGGTTCAAACACAGACAGTAAAAAGAGACAGTTTTCTTGTACTTAAGTCGACATTGTGCCTTTTGTATTTAATTCAGATACAATTTATGTGTTTCATCGTCAATAAGAAGGTGAGAGGGATACAATAAACCTGAAGTGAAGCATCGGAATCTATAACTAGTGTCCTAGGAATGGTTCAAAACACAGACTGTAAGAAGAGTCAGTTTTCTTGTACTTAAGTCGGCATCGTGCCCTTTGTATTTAATTCCGATGCAATTACAGTAATTCATCGTCAATAAGAAGGTCAGAGGGATACAGTGAACCTAAAGTGAAGCATCGGAATCTATAACTAGTGTCACAGGAATGGTTCAAAACATGGACAGTAAGAAGAGTCAGTTTTCTTGTACTTAAGTCGGCATTGTGCATTTTTTAATTAATACCCATGCAATTTCTGTGTTTCATCGTCAATAAGAAGGTCAGAGGGATACAGTAAACCGGAAGTGAAGCATTGGAATCTATAACTAGTGTCACATGAATGGTTCAGAACATAGACAGTAAGAAGAGTCAGTTTCCTTGTACTTACGTCAGCATTGTGCCTTTTCTATTTAATTCCCATGTAATTTCTGTGTTTCATCGCCAATAAGAAGGTCAGAGGGATACAGTAAACCTGAAGTGAAGCATCGGAATCTATAACTAATGTCACAGGAATGGTTCAAGTCGTAGACAGTAAGAAGAGTCAGTTTTCTTCTACTTAAGTCGGCATTGTGCCTTTTGTATTTCATTCCGACACAATTTAAGTGTTTCATCGTCAATAAGACGGTCAGAGCGATACAGTGAACCTGAGGTGAAGCATCGGAATCTATAACTAGTGTCACAGGATTGCTTCATAACATAGGCAGTAGGAAGAGTCAGTCTTCTTGTACTTAAGTAGGCATTGTACCTTTTGTATTTACCTCCGATGCAGTTTCTGTGTTTCATCGTTAATAAGAAGGTCCAAGGGATACAGTAAACCTGATGTGAAACATCGGAATCTATAACTAGTGTCACAGGAATGGTTTAAAACAAAGGCAGTAAGAAGAGCCAGTCTTCTTGTACTTGAGTCTGCATTGTGCCTATGTATTTAATTCCGATGCAATTTCTGCGTTTCATCGTCAATAAGAAGGTCCAAGGGATGCAGTAAACCTGGAGAGAAGCATCGAAATCTATAACTAGTGTCACAGGTATGGTTCAAAACATAGACAGTAAGAAGAGACAGTTTTCTTGTACTTAAGTCGGCATTGTGCCTTTTGTATTTAATTCCGATGCAATTTCTGTGTTACATCGTCTATAAGAAGGTCAGAGGGATACACCAAACCTGAAGTGAAGCATCGGAATCTATAACTAGTGTCACAGGAATGGTTCAAAACATAGGCAGTAAGAAGAGCCAGTTTTCTTGTACTTTAGTCGGCATTGTGCCATTTGTATTTTATTCCGATGCCAATTCAGTGTTTCATCATCAATAAGAAGGTCAGAGGGATACAGTAAACCTGAAGTGAAGCATGGGAAACCATAACTAGTGTCACAGGAATGGTTCAAATCATAGACAGTAAGAAGAGTCAGTTTTTTGTACTTAAATCGGCATTGTGCCCTTTGTATTTAATTCCGATGCAATTTCTGTGTTTCATCGTCAATAAGAAGGTCAGAGGGATACAGTAAACCTGAAGTGAAGCATCGGAATCTATAACTAGTGTCACATGAATGGTTCAAAACTGAGACAGTAAGAAGAGTCAGTTTTCTTGTACTTAAGTCGGCATTGTGCCTTTTGAATATAATTCCGTTGCAATTTCTGTGTTTCACCGTCAATAAGATGGTCAGAGGGATACAGTAAACCTGAAGTGAAGCATCGGAATCTATAACTAGTGTCACATGAATGGTTCTAAACATAGACAGTAAGAAGGGTCAGTTTTCTTGTACTTAAGTCGGCATTGTGCCTTTTGTATTTTATTCCGATGCAATTTCTGTGTTTCATCGTCAATAAGAATGTCAGAGGGATACAGTAAACCTGAAGTGAAGCATCGGAATCTATAACTAGTGTCACAGGAATGGTTCAAACATAGACAGTAAGAAGAGTCAGTTTTCTTGTACTTAAGCCGGCATTGTGCCTTCTGTATTTAATTCCGATGCAATGTCTGTGTTCCATCGTCAATAAGAAGGTCAAAGGAATACAGTAAACCGGAAGTGAAGCATCGGAATCTATAACTAGTGTCACAGGAATGGTTCAAACACAGACAGTAAAAAGAGACAGTTTTCTTGTACTTAAGTCGACATTGTGCCTTTTGTATTTAATTCAGATACAATTTATGTGTTTCATCGTCAATAAGAAGGTGAGAGGGATACAATAAACCTGAAGTGAAGCATCGGAATCTATAACTAGTGTCCTAGGAATGGTTCAAAACATAGACTGTAAGAAGGGTCAGTTTTCTTGTACTTAAGTCGGCATTGTGCCCTTTGTATTTAATTCCGATGCAATTACAGTAATTCATCGTCAATAAGAAGGTCAGAGGGATGCAGTGAACCTAAAGTGAAGCATCGGAATCTATAACTAGTGTCACAGGAATGGTTCAAAACATAGACAGTAAGAAGAGTCAGTTTTCTTGTACTTAAGTCGGCATTGTGCATTTTTTAAATAATACCCATGCAATTTCTGTGTTTCATCGTCAATAAGAAGGTCAGAGGGATACAGTAAACCGGAAGTGAAGCATTGGAATCTATAACTAGTGTCACATGAATGGTTCAGAACATAGACAGTAAGGAGAGTCAGTTTCCTTGTACTTAAGTCAGCATTGTGCCTTTTCTATTCAATTCCCATGTAATTTCTGTGTTTCATCGCCAATAAGAAGGTCAGAGGGATACAGTAAACCTGAAGTGAAGCATCGGAATCTATAACTAATGTCACAGGAATGGTTCAAGTCGTAGACAGTAAGAAGAGTCAGTTTTCTTCTACTTAAGTCGGCATTGTGCCTTTTGTATTTCATTCCGACACAATTTAAGTGTTTCATCGTCAATAAGACGGTCAGAGCGATACAGTGAACCTGAGGTGAAGCATCGCAATCTATAACTAGTGTCACAGGATTGCTTCATAACATAGGCAGTAGGAAGAGTCAGTCTTCTTGTACTTATGTAGGCATTGTGCCTTTTGTATTTACCTCCGATGCAGTTTCTGTGTTTCATCGTTAATAAGAAGGTCCAAGGGATACAGTAAACCTGAAGTGAAACATCGGAATCTATAACTAGTGTCACAGGAATGGTTCACTACAAAGACAGTTAGAAGAGCCAGTCTTCTTGTACTTGAGTCTGCATTGTGCCTATGTATTTAATTCCGATGCAATTTCTGCGTTTCATCGTCAATAAGAAGGTCCAAGGGATGCAGTAAACCTGGAGAGAAGCATCGAAATTTATAACTAGTGTCACAGGTATGGTTCAAAACATAGACAGTAAGAAGAGACAGTTTTCTTGTACTTAAGTCGGCATTGTGCCTTTTGTCTTTAATTCCGATGCAATTTCTATGTTTCATCGTCTATAAGAAGGTCAGAGGGATACACCAAACCTGAAGTGAAGCATCGGAATCTATAACTAGTGTCACAGGAATGGTTCAAAACATAGGCAGTTAGAAGAGCCAGTTTTCTTGTACTTTAGTCGGCATTGTGCCATTTGTATTTAATTCCGATGCCAATTCAGTGTTTCATCATCAATAAGAAGGTCAGAGGGATACAGTAAACCTGAAGTGAAGCATGGAAAACCATAACTAGTGTCACAGGAATGGTTAAAATCATAGACAGTAAGAAGAGTCAGTTTTTTGTACTTAAATCGGCATTGTGCCCTTTGTATTTAATTCCGATGCAATTTCTGTGTTTCATCGTCAATAAGAAGGTCAGAGGGATACAGTAAACCTGAAGTGAAGCATCGGAATCTATAAGTAGTGTCACATGAATGGTTCAAAACTGAGACAGTAAGGAGAGTCAGTTTTCTTGTACTTAAGTCGGCATTGTGCCTGTTGTATTTTATTCCGATGCAATTTCTGTGTTTCATCGTCAATAAGAATGACAGAGGGATACAGTAAACCTGAAGTGAAGCATCGGAATCTATAACTAGTGTCACAGGAATGGTTCAAACATAGACAGTAAGAAGAGTCAGTTTTCTTGTACTTAAGCCGGCATCGTGCCTTCTGTATTTAATTCCGATGCAATGTCTGTGTTCCATCGCCAATAAGAAGGTCAAAGGAATACAGTAAACCGGAAGTGAAGCATCGGAATCTATAACTAGTGTCACGGGAATGGTTCAAAACATAGACAGTAAGAAGAGACAGTTTTCTTGTACTTAAGTCGACATTGTGCCTTTTGTATTTAATTCTGATACAATTAATGTGTTTCATCGTCAATAAGAAGGTGAGAGGGATACAATAAACCTGAAGTGATGCATCGGAATCTATAACTAGTGTCACAGGAATGGTTCAAAACATAGACAGTAAGAAGAGTCAGTTTTCTTGTACTTAAGTCAGCATTGTGCGTTTTGTTTGTAATTCCGATGCAATTTCTGTGTTTCATCGTCAATAAGAAGGTCAGAGGGATACAATTATTCTGAAGTGTAGCATCGGAATCTATAACTAGTACCACAGGAATGGTTCAAAACATACACAGTAAGAAGAGTCAGTTTTCTTGTACTTAAGTAGGCATTGTGCCTCTTGTATTTAATTCCGATGCAATTTCTGTGTTTTATGGTCAATAAGAAGGTCCAAGGGATACAGTAAACCTGAAGTGAAACATCGGAATCTATAACTAGTGTCACATGAATGGTTCAAAACTTTGACAGTAAGAAGAGTCAGTTTTCTTGTACTTAAGTTGGCATTGTGCCTTTTGAATATAATTCCGTTGCAATTTCTGTGTTTCAGCGTCAATAAGATGGTCAGATGGATACAGTAAACCTGAAGTGAAGCATCGGAATCTATAACTAGTGTCACATGAATGGTTCAAAGCATAGACAGTAAGAAGGGTGTGTTTTCTTGTACTTAAGTCGGCATTGTGCCTTTTGTATTTTATTCCGATGCAATTTCTGTGTTTCATCGTCAATAAGAAGGTCAGAGGGATACAGTAAACCTGAAGTGTAGCATCGGTATCTATAACTAGTGTCACAGGTATGGTTCCAAACATAGACAGTAAGAAGAGTCAGTTTTCTTGTACTTAAGTCGGCATTGTGCCTTTTGTATTTTATTCCAATGCAATTTCTATGCTTCATCGTCAATAAGAAGGTCAGATGGATACAGTAAACCTGAAGTGAAGCATCGGAATCTATTACTAGTGTCACATGAATGGTTCAAAGCATAGACAGTAAGAAGGGTGTTTTTTCTTGTACTTAAGTCGGCATTGTGCCTTTTCTATTTAATTCCGATGCAATTTCTGTGTTTCATCGGAGATAAGAAGGTCAGAGGGAAACAGTAAACCTGAAGTGAAGCATCGGAATCTATAACTATTGTCACAGGAATGGTTCAAAACAAATACAGTACGAAGAGCCAGTCTTTTTGTACTTGAGTCGGCATTGTGCCTATGTATTTTATTCCGATGCAATTTCTGTGTTTCATCGTCATTAAGAAGGTCAGAGGGATGCAGTAAACATATAGTAAAGCACCGGAATCTAAAACTGGTCTCACAGGAAATGTTCAAAGCATAGTGAGTAAGAAGAGTCAGTCTTCTTGTACTTAAGTCAGCATTGTGCCTTTTCTATTTAATTCCGATGCAATTTCTGTGTTTTGTCGTCAATATTAGGGTCCAAGGGGTACAGTAAACCTGAAGTGAAGCATCGGAATCTAAAACCGGTCTCACAGGAAAGGTTCAAAACATAGACAGTAAGAAGATCTAGTATTCTTGAACTTGAGTCGGCATTGTGCCTTTTGTAAATAATTCCGATGCAATTTCTGTGTTTCATCGTCAATAAGAAGGTCTGAGGGATACAGTAAACCTGAGGTGAAGCATCGCAATCGATAATTGGTGTCAAAGGAATGGTTCAAAACATAGACAGTAAGAAGAGTCAGTCCTCTTGTACTTAAGTCTGCATTGTGCCTTTTCTATTTAATTCCGATGCAATTTCCGTGTTTCATCGTCAATAAGAAGGTCAGAGGGATACAGAAAACCTGAAGTGAAGCATCGGAATCTATAACTAGTGTCTCATAAATGGTTCAAAACTTAGACAGTAAGAAGAGTCAGTTTTCTTGTACTTAAGTCGGCATTGTGCCTTTTGAATATAATTCCGTTGCAATTTCTGTGTTTCATCGTCAATAAGATGATCAGAGGGATACAGTAAACCTGCAGTGAAGCATCGGAATCTATAACTAGTGTCACATGAATGGTTCAAAACATAGACAGTAAGATGGGTCAGTTTTCTTGTACTTAAGTCGGCATTGTGCCTTTTGTATTTTATTCCGATGCAATTTCTGTGCTTCATCGTCAATAAGAAGGTCAGATGGATACAGTAAACCTGAAGTGAAGCATCGGAATCTATAACTAGTGTCACAGGAATGGTTCAAAACATAGTCAGTAAGAAGAGTCAGTTTTCTTGTACTTAAGTCGGCATTGTACCTTCTGTATTTAATTCCGTTGCAATTCCTGTGTTCCATCGTCAATAAGAAGGTCAAAGGAATACAGTAAACCGGAAGTGAAGCATCGGAATCTATGACTAGTGTCTCATAAATGGTTCAAAACTTAGACAGTAAGAAGAGTCAGTTTTCTTGTACTTAAGTCGGCATTGTGCCTTTTGAATATAATTCCGTTGCAATTTCTGTGTTTCATCGTCAATAAGATGATCAGAGGGATACAGTAAACCTGCAGTGAAGCATCGGAATCTATAACTAGTGTCACATGAATGGTTCAAAACATAGACAGTAAGAAGGTTCAGTTTTCTTGTACTTAAGTCGGCATTGTGCCTTTTGTATTTTATTCCGATGCAATTTCTGTGCTTCATCGTCAATAAGAAGGTCAGATGGATACAGTAAACCTGAAGTGAAGCATCGGAATCTATAACTAGTGTCACATGAATGGTTCAAAGCATAGACAGTAAGAAGGGTGTGTTTTCTTGTACTTAAGTCGGCATTGTGCCTTTTGTATTTTATTCCGATGCAATTTCTGTGTTTCATCGTCAATAAGAAGGTCAGAGGGATACAGTAAACCTGAAGTGTAGCATCGGTATCTATAACTAGTGTCACAGGTATGGTTCCAAACATAGACAGTAAGAAGAGTCAGTTTTCTTGTACTTAAGTCGGCATTGTGCCTTTTGTATTTTATTCCAATGCAATTTCTATGCTTCATCGTCAATAAGAAGGTCAGATGGATACAGTAAACCTGAAGTGAAGCATCGGAATCTATTACTAGTGTCACATGAATGGTTCAAAGCATAGACAGTAAGAAGGGTGTGTTTTCTTGTACTTAAGTCGGCATGGTGCCTTTTCTATTTAATTCCGATGCAATTTCTGTGTTTCATCGGAGATAAGAAGGTCAGAGGGAAACAGTAAACCTGAAGTGAAGCATCGGAATCTATAACTATTGTCACAGGAATGGTTCAAAACAAATACAGTACGAAGAGCCAGTCTTTTTGTACTTGAGTCGGCATTGTGCCTATGTATTTTATTCCGATGCAATTTCTGTGTTTCATCGTCATTAAGAAGGTCAGAGGGATGCAGTAAACATATAGTAAAGCACCGGAATCTAAAACTGGTCTCACAGGAAATGTTCAAAGCATAGTGAGTAAGAAGAGTCAGTCTTCTTGTACTTAAGTCAGCATTGTGCCTTTTCTATTTAATTCCGATGCAATTTCTGTGTTTTGTCGTCAATATTAGGGTCCAAGGGGTACAGTAAACCTGAAGTGAAGCATCGGAATCTAAAACCGGTCTCACAGGAAAGGTTCAAAACATAGACAGTAAGAAGATCTAGTATTCTTGAACTTGAGTCGGCATTGTGCCTTTTGTAAATAATTCCGATGCAATTTCTGTGTTTCATCGTCAATAAGAAGGTCTGAGGGATACAGTAAACCTGAGGTGAAGCATCGCAATCGATAATTGGTGTCAAAGGAATGGTTCAAAACATAGACAGTAAGAAGAGTCAGTCCTCTTGTACTTAAGTCTGCATTGTGCCTTTTCTATTTAATTCCGATGCAATTTCCGTGTTTCATCGTCAATAAGAAGGTCAGAGGGATACAGAAAACCTGAAGTGAAGCATCGGAATCTATAACTAGTGTCTCGTAAATGGTTCAAAACTTAGACAGTAAGAAGAGTCAGTTTTCTTGTACTTAAGTCGGCATTGTGCCTTTTGAATATAATTCCGTTGCAATTTCTGTGTTTCATCGTCAATAAGATGATCAGAGGGATACAGTAAACCTGCAGTGAAGCATCGGAATCTATAACTAGTGTCACATGAATGGTTCAAAACATAGACAGTAAGAAGGGTCAGTTTTCTTGTACTTAAGTCGGCATTGTGCCTTTTGTATTTTATTCCGATGCAATTTCTGTGCTTCATCGTCAATAAGAAGGTCAGATGGATACAGTAAACCTGAAGTGAAGCATCGGAATCTATAACTAGTGTCACAGGAATGGTTCAAAACATAGTCAGTAAGAAGAGTCAGTTTTCTTGTACTTAAGTCGGCATTGTACCTTCTGTATTTAATTCCGTTGCAATTCCTGTGTTCCATCGTCAATAAGAAGGTCAAAGGAATACAGTAAACCGGAAGTGAAGCATCGGAATCTATGACTAGTGTCTCATAAATGGTTCAAAACTTAGACAGTAAGAAGAGTCAGTTTTCTTGTACTTAAGTCGGCATTGTGCCTTTTGAATATAATTCCGTTGCAATTTCTGTGTTTCATCGTCAATAAGATGATCAGAGGGATACAGTAAACCTGCAGTGAAGCATCGGAATCTATAACTAGTGTCACATGAATGGTTCAAAACATAGACAGTAAGAAGGTTCAGTTTTCTTGTACTTAAGTCGGCATTGTGCCTTTTGTATTTTATTCCGATGCAATTTCTGTGCTTCATCGTCAATAAGAAGGTCAGATGGATACAGTAAACCTGAAGTGAAGCATCGGAATCTATAACTAGTGTCACAGGAATGGTTCAAAACATAGTCAGTAAGAAGAGTCAGTTTTCTTGTACTTAAGTCGGCATTGTACCTTCTGTATTTAATTCCGTTGCAATTCCTGTGTTCCATCGTCAATAAGAAGGTCAAAGGAATGCAGTAAACCGGAAGTGAAGCATCGGAATCTATAACTAGTGTCACAGGAATGGTTCAAAACATAGTCAGTAATAAGAGACAGTTTTCTTGTACTTAAGTCGACATTGTGCCTTTTGTATTTAATTCTGATACAATTTATGTGTTTCATCGTCAATAAGATGGTAAGAGGGATACAATAAACCTGAAGTGAAGCATCGGAATCTATAACTAGTGTCACAGGAATGGTTCAAAACATAGACAGTAAGAAGAGTCAGTTCTCTTGTACTTAAGTCAGCATTGAGCCTTTTGTTTTTAATTCCGATGCAATTTCTGTGCTTCATCGTCAATAAGAAGGTCAGATGGATACAGTAAACCTGAAGTGAAGCATCGGAATCTATAACTAGTGTCACAGGAATGGTTCAAAACAAATACAGTACGAAGAGCCAGTCTTTTTGTACTTGAGTCGGCATTGTGCCTATGTATTTAATTCCGGTGCAAATTCTGTGTTTCATCGTCAATAAAAAGGTCAGAGGGATACTGTAAACCGGAAGTGAAGCATCGAAATCTATAACTAGTATCACAGGAATTGTTCAAAACATAGACAGTAGGAAGAGTCAGTTTTCTTGTACTTAAGTCGGCATTGTGCCTTTTGTATTTATTTCCGATGCAATTTCTGTGTTTCATCGTCATTACCTTAATGACGATGAAACACAGAGGGATACAGTAAACCTGGAGTGAAGCATCGGAATCTATAACTAGTGTCGCATGAATGGTTCAAAACATCGACAGTAAGAAGAGTCAGTTTTCTTGTACTTAAGTCGGCATTGTGCCTTTTGTATTAAATTCCGATGCATTTTCGGTGTTTCATCGTCAATAAGAAGGTCAGAGGGATACAGTAAATCTGAAGTGAAGCATCGGAATCTATAACTAGTGTCACAGGAATGGTTCAAAGCATAGACAGTAAGAAGAGTCAGTTTTCTTCTACTTAAGTCGGCATTGTGCCTTTTGTATTTAATTCCGATGCAATTTCTGTGTTTCATCGTCAATAAGAAGGTCAGAGGCATACAGTAAACCAGAAGTGAAGCATCTGAATCTATAACTAGTGTCATAAGAATGGTTCAAACATAGACAGTAAGAAGAGTCAGTTTACTTGTACTTAAGTCGGCATTGTGCCATTTCTATCTAATTCCGATGCAAAATCAGTGTTTCATCGTCAATAAGAAGGTCAGAGGGATACAGTGGACCTGAAGTGATGCATCGGAATCTATAACTAGTGTCACAGGAATGGTTCAAAACATAGGCAGTACGAAGAGTCAGTTTTCTTGTACTTGAGTCGGCATTTTGCCTTTTGTATATAATTCCGATGCAATTTCTGTGTTTCATCCTCAATAAGAAGGTCAGAGGGATACAGTAAACCTGAAGTGAAGCATCGAAGTCTATAACTAGTGTGACAGGAATGGTTCAAAACATAGACTGTAAGAAGAGTCAGTTCTCTTGTACCTAAGTCGGCATTGTGCCTTTTGTATTTAATTCCGATGCAGTTTCTGTGTTTCATAGTCAATAAGCAGGTCAGAGGGATACAGTAAACCTGCAGTGAAGCATCGGAATCTATAACTTGTGTCACATGAATGGTTCAAGACATAGACAGTAAGAAGAGTAAGTTTTCTGAAACTTAAGTCGCCATTGTGCCTTTCGTATTTTATTCCGATGCAATTTCTGTGTTTCATCGTCAATAAGAAGGTCAGAGGGATACAGTAGACTTGAAATGAAGCATCGGAAACTATAACTAGTGTCACAGGAATGGTTCAAACCATAGACAGTAAGAAGAGTCAGTTTTCTTGTACTTAAGTCGGCATTGTGCCGTTTGTATTTAATTCCGATGCAATTTCTGTGTTTCATCGTCAATAAGAAGGTCACAGGGATACAGTAAACCTGAAGAGAAGCATCGGAAACTATAACTAGTGTCACATGAATGGTTCAAATCATAGACGGTAAGCAGAGTCAGCTTTCTTTAACTTAAGTCAGCATTGTGCCTTTTGTATTTAATTCCGATGCAATTTCTGTGTTTCATCGTCAATAAGAACGTCAGAGGGATACAGTAAACCTGAAGTGAAGCATCGGTATATATAACTAGTGTCACAGGAATGGTTCAAAACATAGACAGTAAGAGGAGTCAGTTTTCTTGTACTTAAGTCGGCATTGTGGCTTCTGTATTTAATTCCGATGCAATTTCCGTGTTTCATCGTCAATAAGAAGGTCAGAGGCATACAGTAACCCTGAAGTGAAGCATCGAAATCTATAACTAGTGTCACAGGAATAGTTCAAAACATAGACAGTAAAGAGAGTCAGTTTTCTTGTACTTAAGGCGGCATTGTGCATTTTGTATTTAATTCCGATGCAATTTCTGTGTTTCATCGTAAATAAAAAGGTCCGAGGGATACAGTAAACCGGAAGTGAAGCATCGGAATCTATAACTAGTGTCACAGGAATGGTTTAAATCATAGACAGTAAGAAGAGTCAGTTTTCTTGTACTTAGGTCGGCATTATGCCTTTTGTATTTAATTCCGATGTAATTTCTGTGTTTCATCGTCAATAAGAAGGTGAGAGGGATACTATTAACCTGAAGTGAAGCATCGGAATCTATAACTAGTGTCACAGGAATGGCTCAAAACATAGACAGTAAGAAGAGTCAGTTTTCTTGTACTTAAGTCAGCTTTGTGCCTTTTGTTTTTAATTCCGATGCAATTTCTGTGTTTCATCGTCAATAAGAAGGGCAGAGGTATACAATAAACCTGAAGTGTAGCATCGGAATCCATAACTAGTGCCACAGGAATGGTTCAAAACATAGACAGTAAGAAGAGTCAGTTGTCTTGTACTTAAGTCGGCATTGTGGCTTTTGTATTTAATTCCATTGCAATTTCTGTGTTTCATCGTCAATAAGAAGGTCAGAGGGATGCAGTAAACATATAGTAAAGCACCGGAATCTAAAACTGGTCTCACAGGAAATGTTCAAAACATAGTCAGTAAGAAGAGCCAGTCTTCTTGTACTGAAGTCAGCATTGTGCCTTTTCTATTTAATTCCGATGCAATTTCTGTGTTTTGTCGTCAATATGAGGGTCCAAGGGATACAGTGAACCTGAAGTGAAGCATCGGAATCTGAAACCGGTCACACAGGAAAGGTTAAAAACATAGACAGTAAGAAGAGCTAGTATTCATGAACTTGAGTCGGCATTGTGCCTTTTGTAATTAATTCCGATGCAGTTTCTGTGTTTCATCGTCAATAAAAAGGTCTGAGGGATACAGTAAACCTGAGGTGAAGAATCGCAATCGATAATTAGTGTCAAAGGAATGGTTCAAAACATAGACAGTAACAAGAGTCAGTCTTCTTGTACTTAAGTCGGCATTGTGCATTTTCCATTTAATTCCGATGCAATTTCTGTGTTTCATCGGAAACAAGTAAGTCAGAGGGAAACAGTAAACCTGAAGTGAAGCATCGGAATCTATAACTATTGTCACAGGAATGGTTCAATACAAATACAGCACGAAGAGCCAGTCTTTTTGTACTTGAGTCGGCATTGTGCCTATGTATTTAATTCCGATGCAATTTCTGTGTTTCATCGTCAATAAAAAGGTCAGAGGGATACAGTAAACCTGAAGTGAAGCATCGAAATCTATAACTAGTGTCACAGGAATTGTTCATAACATAGACAGTAGGAAGAGTCAGTTTTCTTGTACTTAAGTCGGTATTGTGCCTTTTGTATTTATTTCCGATGCAATTTCTGTGTTTCATCGTCATTACCTTAATGACGATGAAATACAGAGGGATACAGTAAACCTGGAGTGAAGCATCGGAATCTATAACTAGTGTCACATGAATGGTCCAAAACATCGACAGTAACAAGAGTCAGTTTTCTTGTACTTATGTCGGCATTGTGCCTTTTGTATTTAATTCCGATGCAATTTCTGTGTTTCATCGTCAATAAGAAGGTCAGAGGGATACAGTGCACCTGAAGTGAAGCATCGGAAACTATAACTAGTGTCACAGGAATGGTTCAAAACATAGGCAGTACGAAGAGTCAGTTTTCTTGTACTTAATTCTTCATTTTGCCTTTTGTATATAATTCCGATGCAATTTCTGTGTTTCATCCTCAATAAGGAGGTCAGAGGGATACAGTAAACCTGAAGTGAAGCATCGAAATCTATAACTAGTGTGACGGGAATGGTTCAAAACATAGACAGTAAGAAGAGTCAGTTCTCTTGTACCTAAGTCGGCATTGCGCTTTTTGTATTTAATTCCGATGCAGTTTCTGTGTTTCATAGTCAATTAGCAGGTCAGAGGGATACAGTAAACCTGCAGTGAAGCATCGGAATCTATAACTTGTGTCACATGAATGGTTCAAAACATAGACAGTAAGAAGTGTAAGTTTTCTTATACTTAAGTTGGCATTGTGCCTTTTGTATTTTATTCCGATGCAATTTCTGTGTTTCATCGTCAATAAGAAATTCAGAGGGATACAGTAGACTTGAAGTGATGCATCGGAAACTATAACTAGTGTCACAGGATTGGTTCAAATCATAGACGGTAAGCAGAGTCTGTTTTCTTTAACTTAAGTCAGCATTGTGCCTTTTGTATTTAATTCCTATGCAATTTCTGTGTTTCATCGTAAATAAGAAGGTTAGAGGGATACAGTAAACCGGAAATGAAGCATCGGAATCTATAACTGGTGTAACAGGAATGGTTCAAAACATAGACAGTAAGAAGAGTCAGTTTTCTTGTACTTAAGTCGGCATTGTGCCTTTTGTATTTAATTCCGATGTAATTTCTGTGTTTCATCGTCAATAAGAAGGTCAGAGGGATACAGTAAACCTGAAGTGAAGCATCGGAATCTATAACTAGTGTCACATGAATGGTTCAAACCATAGACAGTAAGAAGAGTCGGTTTTCTTGTACTTAAGTTGGCATTGTGCCATTCTATTTAATTCCGATGCAATTTCTGTGTTTCATCGTCAATAAGAAGGTCAGAGGGATACAGTGGACGTGAAGTGAAGCATCGGAATCTATTACTAGTGTAACAGGAATGGTTCAAAACATAGACAGTAAGAAGAGTCAGTTATCTTGTAGCAAAGTCGGCATTGTGCCTTTTGTATTTAATTCCGTTGCAATTTCTGTGTTTCATCGTCAATAAGGTGGACAGAGGGATACAGTAAACCTGAAGTGAAGCATCGGAATCTATAACTAGTGTCACATGAATGGTTCAAAACATAGACAGTAAGAAGGGTCAGTTTTCTTGTGCTTAAGTCGGCATTGTGCCTTTTGTATTTAATTCCGATGCAATTTCTGTGTTTCATCGTCAATAAGAAGGTCAGAGGGATACAGTGAACCTGAAGTGAATCATCGGAATCTGTAACTAGTGTCACAGGAATGGTTCAAAACATAGACAGTAAGAAGAGTCAGTTATCTTGTACTTAAGTCGGCATTGTGCCTTCTGTATTTAATTATGATGCAATTTCTGTGTTCCATCGTCAATAAGAAGGTCAAAGGAATACAGTAAACCGGAAGTGAAGCATCGGAATCTATAACTAGTGTCACAGGAATGGTTCAAAGCATAGACAGTAAGAAGAGACAGTTTTCTTGTACTTAAGTCGACATTGTGCCTTTTGTATTTCATTCCGATACAATTTCTGTGTTTCATCGTCAATACGAAGGTCAGAGGGATACAGTAAACCTGAAGTGAAGCATCGGAATCTCTAACCAATGTCACAGGAGTGGTTCAAGACGTATACAGTGAGATGAGTCAGTTTTCGTCTACTTAAGTCGGCATTGTGCCTTTTGTATTTCATTCCGACACAATTTCAATGTTTCATCGTCAATAAGACGGTCAGAGCGATACAGTGAACCTGGGGTGAAGCATCGGAATCTATAACTAGTGTCACAGGATTTATTCATAACATAGACAGTAGGAAGAGTCAGTCTTCTTGTACTTAAGCAGGCATTGTGCCTTTTGTATTTAATTCCGATGCAATTTCTGTGTTTCATCGTCAATAAGAAGGTCAGAGGGATACAGTAAACATATAGTGAAGCATCGAAATCTAAAACTGGTCTCACAGGAAATGTTCAAAACATAGTCAGTAAGAAGAGTCAATCTTCTTGTACTTAAGTCAGCATTGTGCCTTTTCTATTTAATTCCTATTCCACTTCTGTGTTTTGTCGTCAATAAGAAGGTACAAGGGATACAGTAAACCTGAAGTGAAGCATCGGAATCTAATACCGGTCTCACAGGAAAGGTTCAAAACATAGACAGTAAGAAGAGCTAGTATTTGTGAACTTGAGTCGGCATTGTGCCTTTTGTAATTAATTCCGATGCAATTTCAGTGTTTCATCGTCTATAAGAAGGTCAGAGGGATACAGTAAACCTGAGGTGAAGCATCGCAATCTATAAATAGTGTAAAAGGAATGGTTCAAAACATAGACAGTAAGAAGAGTCAGTCTTCTTGTACTTAAGTCGGCATTGTGCCTTCTGTATTTAATTATGATGCAATTTCTGTGTTCCATCGTCAATAAGAAGGTCAAAGGAATACAGTAAACCGGAAGTGAAGCATCGGAATCTATAACTAGTGTCACAATAATGATTCAAAACATAGACAGTAAGAAGAGACAGTTTTCTTGTACTTAAGTCGACATTGTGCCTTTTGTATTTTATTCCGATACATTTTCTGTGTTTCATCGTCAATAAGTAGGTCAGAGGGATACAGTAAACCTGAAGTGAAGCATCGGAATCTATAACTAGTGTCACAGGAATGGCTCAAAACATAGACAGTAAGAAGAGTCAGTTTTCTTGTACTTAAGTGGGAATTGTGCCTTTTGTATTTAATTCCGATGCAATTTCTGTGTTTCATCGTCAATAAGAAAGTCAGAGGGATACAGTAAACCTGAAGTGAAGCATCGGAATCTCTAACTAATGTCACAGGAATGGTCAACACGTATACAGTGAGAAGAGTCAGTTTTCGTCTACTTAAGTCGGCATTGTGCCTTTTGTATTTCATTCCGACACAATTTCAGTGTTTCATCGTCAATAAGACGGTCAGAGCGATACAGTGAACCTGGGGTGAAGCATCGGAATCTATGACTAGTGTCACAGAATTGCTTCATAACATAGACAGTTGCAAGAGTCAGTCTTCTTGTACTTAAGTAGGCATTGTGCCTTTTGTATTTAATTCCGATGCAATTTCTGTGTTTCATCGTCAATAAGAAGGTCAGAGGGATACAGTAAACATATAGTGAAGCATCGGAATCTAAAACTGGTCTCACAGGAAATGTTCAAAACATGGTCAGTAAGAAGAGTCAATCTTCTTGTACTTAAGTCAGCATTGTGCCTTTTCTATTTAATTCCTATTCCACTTCTGTGTTTTGTCGTCAATAAGAAGGTACAAGAGATACAGTAAACCTGAAGTGAAGCATCGGAATCTAATACCGGTCTCACAGGAAAGGTTCAAAACATAGACAGTAAGAAGAGCTAGTATTTGTGAACTTGAGTCGGCATTGTGCCTTTTGTAATTAATTCCGATGCAATTTCTGTGTTTCATCGTCAATAAGAAGGTCAGAGCGATACAGTAAACCTGAGGTGAAGCATCGCAATCTATAAATAGTGTAAAAGGAATGGTTCAAAACATAGACAGTAAGAAGAGTCAGTCTTCATGTACTTAAGTCGGCATTGTGCCTTTTCTATTTAATTCCGATGCAATTTCTGGATTTCATTGGCAATAAGAAGGTCAGAGCGAGACAGTAAACCTGAAGTGAAGCATTGGAATCTATAACTAGTGTCACATGAATGGTTCAAAACATAGACAGTAAGAAGAGTCAGTTTTCTTGTACTTAAGTCAGCATTGTGCCTTTTCTATTCAATTCCCATGTAATTTCTGTGTTTCATCGTCAATTAGAAGGTCAGAGGGATACAGTAAACCTGAAGTGAAGCATCGGAATCTATAACTACTGTCACAGGAATGGTTTTAGACGTAGACAGTAAGAAGAGTCAGTTTTCTTCTACTTAAGTCGGCATTGTGTTTTTTGTATTTCATTCCGACACAATGTAAGTGTTTCATCGTCAATAAGACGGTCAGAGCGATACAGTGAACCTGAGGAGAAGCATCGGAATCTATAACTAGTGTCACAGGATTGCTTCATAACATAGACAGTAGGAAGAGTCAGTCTTCTTGTACTTAAGTAGGCATTGTGCCATTTGTATTAAATTCCGATGCAATTTCTGTGTTTCATCGTCAATAAGAAGGTCCAAGGGATACAGTAAACCTGAAGTGAAACATCGGAATCTATAACTAGTGTCACAGGAATGGTTCAAAACAAAGACAGTAAGAAGAGCCAGTCTTCTTGTACTAGAGTCTGCATTGTGCCTATGTATTTAATTCCGATGCAATTTCTGCGTTTCATCGTCAATAAGAAGGTCCAAGGGATATAGTAAACCTGGAGAGAAGCATCGGAATCTATAACTAGTGTCACAGGTATGGTTCAAAACATAGACAGTAAGAAGAGTCAGTTTTCTGGTACTTAAGTCGGCATTGTGCCTTTTGAATACAATTCCGTTGCAATTTCTGTGTTTCACCGTCAATAAGATGGTCAGAGGGATATAGTAAACCTGAAGTGAAGCATCGGAATCTATAACTAGTGTCACATGAATGGTTCAAAACATAGACAGTAAGAAGGGTCAGTTTTCTTGAACTTACGTCGGCATTGTGCCCTTTGTATTTAATTCCGATGCAATTTCTGTGTTTCATCGTCTATAAGAAGGTCAGAGGGATACAGTAAACCTGAAGTGAAGCATCGGAATCTATAAGTAGTGTCACATGAATGGTTCAAAACGTAGACAGTAAGAAGAGTCAGTTTTCTTGTACTTAAGTCGGCATTGTGCCTTTTGTATTTAATTCCATTGCAATTTCTGCGTTTCATCGTCAATAAGAAGGTCAGAGGGATGCAGTAAACATATAGTAAAGCATCGGAATCTAAAACTGGTCTCACAGGAAATGTTCAAAACATAGACAGTAAGAAGAGTCAGTTTTCTTGTACTTAATTCGGCATTGTACCTTTTGTATTTAATTCCAATGCAATTTCTGTGTTTCATCGTCAATAAGAAGGTCAGAGGGATACAGTAAACTTGAAGTGAAGCATTGGAATCTATAACTAGTGTCACATGAATGGTTCAAAACATAGACAGTAAGAAGAGTCAGTTTTCTTGTACTTAAGTCAGCATTGTGCCTTTTCTATTCAATTCCCATGTAATTTCTGTGTTTCATCGTCAATTAGAAGGTCAGAGGGATACAGTAAACCTGAAGTGAAGCATCGGAATCTATAACTACTGTCACAGGAATGGTTTTAGACGTAGACAGTAAGAAGAGTCAGTTTTCTTCTACTTAAGTCGGCATTGTGTTTTTTGTATTTCATTCCGACACAATGTAAGTGTTTCATCGTCAATAAGACGGTCAGAGCGATACAGTGAACCTGAGGAGAAGCATCGGAATCTATAACTAGTGTCACAGGATTGCTTCATAACATAGACAGTAGGAAGAGTCAGTCTTCTTGTACTTAAGTAGGCATTGTGCCATTTGTATTAAATTCCGATGCAATTTCTGTGTTTCATCGTCAATAAGAAGGTCCAAGGGATACAGTAAACCTGAAGTGAAACATCGGAATCTATAACTAGTGTCACAGGAATGGTTCAAAACAAAGACAGTAAGAAGAGCCAGTCTTCTTGTACTAGAGTCTGCATTGTGCCTATGTATTTAATTCCGATGCAATTTCTGCGTTTCATCGTCAATAAGAAGGTCCAAGGGATATAGTAAACCTGGAGAGAAGCATCGGAATCTATAACTAGTGTCACAGGTATGGTTCAAAACATAGACAGTAAGAAGAGTCAGTTTTCTGGTACTTAAGTCGGCATTGTGCCTTTTGAATACAATTCCGTTGCAATTTCTGTGTTTCACCGTCAATAAGATGGTCAGAGGGATATAGTAAACCTGAAGTGAAGCATCGGAATCTATAACTAGTGTCACATGAATGGTTCAAAACATAGACAGTAAGAAGGGTCAGTTTTCTTGAACTTACGTCGGCATTGTGCCCTTTGTATTTAATTCCGATGCAATTTCTGTGTTTCATCGTCTATAAGAAGGTCAGAGGGATACAGTAAACCTGAAGTGAAGCATCGGAATCTATAAGTAGTGTCACATGAATGGTTCAAAACGTAGACAGTAAGAAGAGTCAGTTTTCTTGTACTTAAGTCGGCATTGTGCCTTTTGTATTTAATTCCATTGCAATTTCTGCGTTTCATCGTCAATAAGAAGGTCAGAGGGATGCAGTAAACATATAGTAAAGCATCGGAATCTAAAACTGGTCTCACAGGAAATGTTCAAAACATAGACAGTAAGAAGAGTCAGTTTTCTTGTACTTAATTCGGCATTGTACCTTTTGTATTTAATTCCAATGCAATTTCTGTGTTTCATCGTCAATAAGAAGGTCAGAGGGATACAGTAAACTTGAAGTGAAGCATTGGAATCTATAACTAGTGTCACAGGAATGGTTCAAATCAAAGACAGTAAGAAGAGCCAGTCTTCTTGTACATGAGTCTGCATTGTGCCTATGTATTTAATTCCGATGCAATTTCTGAGTTTCATCGTCTATCAGAAGGTCAGACGGATACAGCAAACCTGAAGTGAATCATCGGAATCTATAACTAGTGTCACAGGATTGGTTCAAAACATAGGCAGTAAGAAGAGTCAGTTTTCTTGTACTTTAGTCGGCATTGTGCCATTTGTACTTAGTTCCGATGCCATTTCAATGTTTCATCATCAATAAGAAGGTCAGAGGGATACAGTAAACCTGAAGTGAAGCATCGGAAACCGTAACTAGTGTCACAGGAATGGTTCAAATCATAGACAGTAAGAAGAGTCAGTTTTCTTGTACTTAAGTCGGCATTGTGCCTTTTGAATATAATTCCTTTGCAATTTCTGTGTTTCATCGTCAATAAGGTGGTCAGAGGGATACAGTAAACCTGAAGTGAAGCATCGGAATCTATAACTAGTGTCACATGAATGGTTCAAAACATAGACAGTAAGAAGGGTCAGTTTTCTTGTACTTAAGTCGTCATTGTGCCTTTTGTATTTAATTCCGATGCAATTTCTGTGTTTCATCGTCAATAAGTAGGTCAGAGGGATACAGTAAACCTGAAGTGAAGCATCGGAATCTATAACTAGTGTCACAGGAATGGTTCAAAACATAGACAGTAAGAAGAGTCAGTTTTCTTGTACTTAAGTGGGAATTGTGCCTTTTGTATTTAATTCCGATGCAATTTCTGTGTTTCATCGTCAATAAGAAAGTCAGAGGGATACAGTAAACCTGAAGTGAAGCATCGGAATCTCTAACTAATGTCACAGGAATGGTTCAACACGTATACAGTGAGAAGAGTCAGTTTTCGTCTACTTAAGTCGGCATTGTGCCTTTTGTATTTCATTCCGACACAATTTCAGTGTTTCATCGTCAATAAGACGGTCAGAGCGATACAGTGAACCTGGGGTGAAGCATCGGAATCTATGACTAGTGTCACAGAATTGCTTCATAACATAGACAGTTGCACGAGTCAGTCTTCTTGTACTTAAGTAGGCATTGTGCCTTTTGTATTTAATTCCGATGCAATTTCTGTGTTTCATCGTCAATAAGAAGGTCAGAGGGATACAGTAAACATATAGTGAAGCATCGGAATCTAAAACTGGTCTCACAGGAAATGTTCAAAACATGGTCAGTAAGAAGAGTCAATCTTCTTGTACTTAAGTCAGCATTGTGCCTTTTCTATTTAATTCCTATTCCACTTCTGTGTTTTGTCGTCAATAAGAAGGTACAAGAGATACAGTAAACCTGAAGTGAAGCATCGGAATCTAATACCGGTCTCACAGGAAAGGTTCAAATCATAGACAGTAAGAAGAGCTAGTATTTGTGAACTTGAGTCGGCATTGTGCCTTTTGTAATTAATTCCGATGCAATTTCTGTGTTTCATCGTCAATAAGAAGGTCAGAGCGATACAGTAAACCTGAGGTGAAGCATCGCAATCTATAAATAGTGTAAAAGGAATGGTTCAAAACATAGACAGTAAGAAGAGTCAGTCTTCATGTACTTAAGTCGGCATTGTGCCTTTTCTATTTAATTCCGATGCAATTTCTGGATTTCATTGGCAATAAGAAGGTCAGAGCGAGACAGTAAACCTGAAGTGAAGCATTGGAATCTATACCTAGTGTCACATGAATGGTTCAAAACATAGACAGTAAGAAGAGTCAGTTTTCTTGTACTTAAGTCAGCATTGTGCCTTTTCTATTCAATTCCCATGTAATTTCTGTGTTTCATCGTCAATTAGAAGGTCAGAGGGATACAGTAAACCTGAAGTGAAGCATCGGAATCTATAACTAATGTCACAGGAATGGTTTTAGACGTAGACAGTAAGAAGAGTCAGTTTTCTTCTACTTAAGTCGGCATTGTGTTTTTTGTATTTCATTCCGACACAATGTAAGTGTTTCATCGTCAATAAGACGGTCAGAGCGATGCAGTGAACCTGAGGAGAAGCATCGGAATCTATAACTAGTGTCAGAGGATTGCTTCATAACATAGACAGTAGAAAGAGTCAGTCTTCTTGTACTTAAGTAGGCATTGTGCCATTTGTATTAAATTCCGGTGCAATTTCTGTGTTTCATCGTCAATAAGAAGGTCCAAGGGATACAGTAAACCTGAAGTGAAACATCGGAATCTATAACTAGTGTCACAGGAATGGTTCAAAACAAAGACAGTAAGAAGAGCCAGTCTTCTTGTACTTGAGTCTGCATTGTGCCTATGTATTTAATTCCGATGCAATTTCTGCGTTTCATCGTCAATAAGAACGTCCAAGGGATATAGTAAACCTGGAGAGAAGCATCGGAATCTATAACTAGTGTCACAGGTATGGTTCAAAACATAGACAGTAAGAAGAGTCAGTTTTCTGGTACTTAAGTCGGCATTGTGCCTTTTGAATATAATTCCGTTGCAATTTCTGTGTTTCACCGTCAATAAGATGGTCAGAGGGATATAGTAAACCTGAAGTGAAGCATCGGAATCTATAACTAGTGTCACATGAATGGTTCAAAACATAGACAGTAAGAAGGGTCAGTTTTCTTGAACTTATGTCGGCATTGTGCCCTTTGTATTTAATTCCGATGCAATTTCTGTGTTTCATCGTCTATAAGAAGGTCAGAGGGATACAGTAAACCTGAAGTGAAGCATCGGAATCTATAAGTAGTGTCACATGAATGGTTCAAAACGTAGACAGTAAGAAGAGTCAGTTTTCTTGTACTTAAGTCGGCATTGTGCCTTTTGTATTTAATTCCATTGCAATTTCTGCGTTTCATCGTCAATAAGAAGGTCAGAGGGATGCAGTAAACATATAGTAAAGCATCGGAATCTAAAACTGGTCTCACAGGAAATGTTCAAAACATAGACAGTAAGAAGAGTCAGTTTTCTTGTACTTAATTCGGCATTGTACCTTTTGTATTTAATTCCAATGCAATTTCTGTGTTTCATCGTCAATAAGAAGGTCAGAGGGATACAGTAAACTTGAAGTGAAGCATTGGAATCTATAACTAGTGTCACATGAATGGTTCAAAACATAGACAGTAAGAAGAGTCAGTTTTCTTGTACTTAAGTCAGCATTGTGCCTTTTCTATTCAATTCCCATGTTATTTCTGTGTTTCATCGTCAATCAGAAGGTCAGAGGGATACAGTAAACCTGAAGTGAAGCATCGGAATCTATAACTAATGTCACAGGAATGGTTCAAGACGTAGACAGTAACAAGAGTCAGTTTTCTTCAACTTAAGTCGGCATTGTGCCTTTTGTATTTCATTCCGACACAATTTAAGTGTTTCATCGTCAATAAGACGGTCAGAGCGATACAGTGAACCTGAGGTGGAGCATCGGAATCTATAACTAGTGTCACAGGATTCCTGCATAACATAGACAGTAGGAAGAGTCAGTCTTCTTGTACTTAAGTAGGCATTGTGCCTTTTGTATTTAATTCCGATGCAATTTCTGTGTTTCATCGTCAATAAGAAGGTCCAAGGGATACAGTAAACCTAAAGTGAAACATCGGAATCTATAACTAGTGTCACAGGAATGGTTCAAATCAAAGACAGTAAGAAGAGCCAGTCTTCTTGTACATGAGTCTGCATTGTGCCTATGTATTTAATTCCGATGCAATTTCTGCGTTTCATCGTCAATAAGAAGGTCCAAGGGATACAGTAAACCTGGAGATAAGCATCGGAATCTATAACTAGTGTCACAGGTATGGTTCAAAACATAGACAGTAAGAAGGGTCAGTTTTCTTGTACTTAAGTCGGCATTGTGCCTTTTGTATTTAATTCCGATGCAATTTCTGTGTTTCATCGTCTATCAGAAGGTCAGACGGATACAGCAAACCTGAAGTGAATCATCGGAATCTATAACTAGTGTCACAGGATTGGTTCAAAACATAGGCAGTAAGAAGAGTCGGTTTTCTTGTACTTTAGTCGGCATTGTGCCATTTGTATTTAATTCCGATGCCATTTCAATGTTTCATCATCAATAAGAAGGTCAGAGGGATACAGTAAACCTGAAGTGAAGCATCGGAAACCGTAACTAGTGTCACAGGAATGGTTCAAATCATAGACAGTAAGAAGAGTCAGTTTTCTTGTACTTAAGTCGGCATTGTGCCTTTTGAATATAATTCCTTTGCAATTTCTGTGTTTCATCGTCAATAAGGTGGTCAGAGGGATACAGTAAACCTGAAGTGAAGCATCGGAATCTATAACTAGTGTCACATGAATGGTTCAAAACATAGACAGTAAGAAGGGTCAGTTTTCTTGTACTTAAGTCGTCATTGTGCCTTTTGTATTTAATTCCGATGCAATTTCTGTGTTTCATCGTCAATAAGAAGGTCAGAGGGATACAGTGAACCGGAAGTGAATCATTGGAATCTGTAACTAGTGTAACAGGAATGGTTCAAAACATAGACAGTAAGAAGAGTCAGTTACCTTGTACTTAAGTCGGCATTGTGCCTTCTGTATTTAATTAAGATGCAATATCTGTGTTCCATCGTCAATAAGAAGGTCAAAGGAATACAGTAAACCGGAAGTGAAGCATCGGAATCTATAACTAGTGTCACAGGAATGGTTCAAAGCATAGACAGTAGGAAGAGACAGTTTTCTTGTACTTAAGTCGACATTGTGCCTTTTGTATTTCATTCCGATACAATTTATGTGTTTCATCGTCAATAAGAAGGTGAGAGGGATACAATAAACCTGAAGTGAAGCATCGGAATCTATAACTAGTGTCACAGGAATGGCTCAAAGCATAGACAGTAAGAAGAGTCAGTTTTCTTGTACTTAAGTGGGCATTGTGCATTTTGTAATTAATTCCCATGCAATTTCTGTGTTTCATCGTCAATAAGAAGGTCAGAGGGATACAGTAAACCGGAAATGAAGCATCGGAATCCATAACTAGTGTCACAGGATTGCTTCATAACATAGACAGTAGGAAGAGTCAGTCTTCTTGTGCTTAAGTAGGCATTGTGCCTTTTGTATTTTATTCCGATGCAATATCTGTGTTTCATCGTCAATAAGAAGGTCAGAGGGATACAGTAAACCTAAAGTGAAGCATCGGAATCTATAACTAGTGTCACAGGAATGGTTCAAAACATCGACAGTAAGAAGAGTCAATCTTCTTGTAATTAAGTCAGCATTGTGCCTTTTCTATTTAATTCCGATGCCATTTCTGTGTTTTGTCGTCAATAAGAAGGTCCAAGGGATACAGTAAACCTGAAGTAAAGCATCTGAATCTAAAACCGGTCCCACAGGAAAGGTTCAAAACTTAGACAGTAAGAAGAGCTAGTATTTGTGAACTTGAGTCGGCATTGTGCCTTTTGTAATTAATTCCGATGCAATTTCTGTGTTTCATCGTTAATAAGAAGGTCAGAGGGATACAGAAAACCTGAGGTGAAGCATCGCAATCTATAATTAGTGTCAAAGGAATGGTTCAAAACATAGATAGTAAGAAGTGTCAGTCTTCTTGTACTTAAGTCGGCATTTTGCCTTTTCTATTTAATTCCGATGCAATTTCTGTGTTTCATCGGCAATAAGAAGGTCAGAGGGAGACAGTAAACCTGAAGTGAAGCATCGGAATCTCTAACTAGTGTCACAGGAATGGTTCAAAACATCGACAGTAAGAAGAGTCAATCTTCTTGTACTTAAGTCAGCATTGTGCCTTTTCTATTTAATTCCGATGCCATTTCTGTGTTTTGTCGTCAATAAGAAGGTCCAAGGGATACAGTAAACCTGAAGTGAAGCATCTAAATCTCAAACCGGTCCCACAGGAAAGGTTCAAAACATAGACAGTAAGAAGAGCTAGTATTTGTGAACTTGAGTCGGCATTGTGCCTTTTGTAATTAATTCCGATGCAATTTCTGTGTTTCACCGTCAATAAAATGGTCAGAGGGATATAGTAAACCTGAAGTGAAGCATCGGAATCTATAACTAGTGTCACATGAATGGTTCAAAACATAGACAGTAAGAAGGGTCAGTTTTCTTGTACTTAAGTCGGCATTGTGCCCTTTGTATTTAATTCCGATGCAATTTCTGTGTTTCATCGTCTATAAGAAGGTCAGAGGGATACAGTAAACCTGAAGTGAAGCATCGGAATCTATAAGTAGTGTACATGAATGGTTCAAAACGTAGACAGTAAGAAGAGTCAGTTTTCTTGTACTTAAGTCGGCATTGTGCCTTTTGTATTTCATTCCGGCACAATTTAAGTATTTCATCGTCAATAAGACGGTCAGAGCGATACAGTGAACCTGAGGTGGAGCATCGGAATCTATAACTAGTGTCACAGGATTCCTTCATAACATAGACAGTAGGAAGAGTCAGTCTTCTTGTACTTAAGTAGGCATTGTGCCTTTTGTATTTAATTCCGATGCAATTTCTGTGTTTCATCGTCAATAAGAAGGTCCAAGGGATACAGTAAACCTAAAGTGAAACATCGGAATCAATAACTAGTGTCACAGGAATGGTTCAAATCAAAGACAGTAAGAAGAGCCAGTCTTCTTGTACATGAGTCTGCATTGTGCCTATGTATTTAATTCCGATGCAATTTCTGCGTTTCATCGTCAATAAGAAGGTCCAAGGGATACAGTAAACCTGGAGATAAGCATCGGAATCTATAACTAGTGTCACAGGTATGGTTCAAAACATAGACAGTAAGAAGGGTCAGTTTTCTTGTACTTAAGTCGGCATTGTGCCTTTTGTATTTAATTCCGATGCAATTTCTGTGTTTCATCGTCTATCAGAAGGTCAGACGGTTACAGCAAACCTGAAGTGAATCATCGGAATCTATAACTAGTGTCACAGGATTGGTTTAAAACATAGGCAGTAAGAAGAGTCAGTTTTCTTGTACTTTAGACGGCATTGTGCCATTTGTATTTAATTCCGATGCCATTTCAATGTTTCATCATCAATAAGAAGGTCAGAGGGATACTGTAAACCTGAAGTGAAGCATCGGAAACCATAACTAGTGTCACAGGAATGGTTCAAATCATAGACAGTAAGAAGAGTCAGTTTTCTTGTACTTAAGTCGGCATTGTGCCTTTTGTAATATAATTCCTTTGCAATTTCTATGTTTCATCGTCAATAAGGTGGTCAGAGGGATACAGTAAACCTGAAGTGAAGCATCGGAATCTATAACTAGTGTCACATGAATGGTTCAAAACATAGACAGTAAGAAGGGTCAGTTTTCTTGTACTTAAGTCGTCATTGTCCCTTTTGTATTTAATTCCGATGCAATTTCTGTGTTTCTTCGTCAATAAGAAAGTCAGAGGGATACAGTGAACCCGAAGTGAATCATTGGAATCTGTAACTAGTGTAACAGGAATGGTTCAAAGCATAGACAGTAACAAGAGTCAGTTACCTTGTACTTAAGTCGGCATTGTGCCTTCTGTATTTAATTAAGATGCAATTTATGTGTTCCATCGTCAATAAGAATGTCAAAGGAATACAGTAAACCGGAAGTGAAGCATCTGAATCTATAACTAGTGTCACATGAATGGTTCAAAACATAGACAGTAAGAAGGGTCAGTTTTCTTGTACTTAAGTCGTCATTGTGCCTTTTCTATTTAATTCCGATGCAATTTCTGTGTTTCATCGTCAATAAGAAGGTCAGAGGGATACAGTGAACCTGAAATGAATCATTGGAATCTGCAACTAGTGTCACAGGAATGGTTCAAAACATAGAAGGTAAGAAGAGTCAGTTATCTTGTACTTAAGTCGGCATTGTGCCTTCTGTATTTAATTAAGATGCAATTTCTGTGTTCCATCGTCAATAAGAAGGTCAAAGGAATACAGTAAACCGGAAGTGAGACATCGGAATCTATAACTAGTGTCACAGGAATGGTTCAAAACATAGACAGTAAGAAGAGACAGTTTTCTTGTACTTAAGTCGACATTGTGCCTTTTGTATTTAATTCCGATACAATTTATGTGTTTCATCGTCTATCAGAAGGTCAGACGGATACAGCAAACCTGAAGTGAATCATCGGAATCTATAACTAGTGTCACAGGATTGGTTCAAAACATAGGCAGTAAGAAGAGTCAGTTTTCTTGTACTTTAGTCGGCATTGTGCCATTTGTATTTAATTCCGATGCCATTTCAATGTTTCATCATCAATAAGAAGGTCAGAGGGATACAGTAAACCTGAAGTGAAGCATCGGAAACCGTAACTAGTGTCACAGGAATGGTTCAAATCATAGACAGTAAGATGAGTCAGTTTTCTTGTACTTAAGTCGGCATTGTGCCTTTTGAATATAATTCCTTTGCAATTTCTGTGTTTCATCGTCAATAAGGTGGTCAGAGGGATACAGTAAACCTGAAGTGAAGTATCGGAATCTATAACTAGTGTCACATGAATGGTTCAAAACATAGACAGTAAGAAGGGTCAGTTTTCTTGTACTTAAGTCGTCATTGTGCCTTTTGTATTTAATTCCGATGCAATTTCTGTGTTTCATCGTCAATAAGAAGGTCAGAGGGATACAGTGAACCGGAAGTGAATCATTGGAATCTGTAACTAGTGTAACAGGAATGGTTCAAAACATAGACAGTAAGAAGAGTCAGTTACCTTGTACTTAAGTCGGCATTGTGCCTTCTGTATTTAATTAAGATGCAATTTCTGTGTTCCATCGTCAATAAGAAGGTCAAAGGAATACAGTAAACCGGAAGTGAAGCATCGGAATCTATAACTAGTGTCACAGGAATGGTTCAAAGCATAGACAGTAGGAAGAGACAGTTTTCTTGTACTTAAGTCGACATTGTGCCTTTTGTATTTCATTCCGATACAATTTATGTGTTTCATCGTCAATAAGAAGGTGAGAGGGATACAATAAACCTGAAGTGAAGCATCGGAATCTATAACTAGTGTCACAGGAATGGCTCAAAGCATAGACAGTAAGAAGAGTCAGTTTTCTTGTACATAAGTGGGCATTGTGCATTTTGTAATTATTTCCCATGCAATTTCTGTGTTTCATCGTCAATAAGAAGGTCAGAGGGATACAGTAAACCGGAAATGAAGCATCGGAATCTATAACTAGTGTCACAGGAATGGTTCAAAACATAGACAGTAAGAAGAATCAGTTTTCTTCTACTTAAGTCGGCATTGTGCCTTTTGTATTTAATTCCGATGCAATTTCTGTGTTTAATCGTCAATAAGAAGGTCAGAGGGATACAGTAAACCTGAAGTGAAGCATCGGAATCTATAACTAGTGTCACATGAATGGTACAAAACATAGACAGTAAGAAGAGTCAGTTTTCTTGTACTTAAGTCAGCATTGTGCCTTTTCTATTCAATTCCCATGTAATTTCTGTGTTTCATCGTCAATAAGAAGGGCAGAGGAATACAGTAATCCTGAAGCGAAGCATCGGAATCTTTAACTAATGTCACAGGAATGGCTCAAGACGTAGACAGTAAGAAGAGTCAGATTTCTTCTACTTAAGTCGGCATTGTGCCTTTTGTATTTCATTCCGACACAATTTCAGTGTTTCGTCGTCAATAAGACGGTCAGAGCGATACAGTGAACCTGAGGTGAAGCATCGGAATCCATAACTAGTGTCACAGGATTGCTTCATAACATAGACAGTAGGAAGAGTCAGTCTTCTTTTGCTTAAGTAGGCATTGTGCCTTTTGTATTTTATTCCGATGCAATATCTGTGTTTCATCGTCAATAAGAAGGTCAGAGGGATACAGTAAACCTAAGGTGAAGCATCGGAATCTATAACTAGTGTCACAGGAATGGTTCAAAACATCGACAGTAAGAAGAGTCAATCTTCTTGTACTTAAGTCAGCATTGTGCCTTTTCTATTTAATTCCGATGCCATTTCTGTGTTTCATCGTCAATAAGAAGGTCCAAGGGATACAGCAAACCTGAAGTAAAGCATCTGAATCTAAAACCGGTCCCACAGGAAAGGTTCAAAACTTAGACAGTAAGAAGAGCTAGTATTTGTGAACTTGAGTCGGCATTGTGCCTTTTGTAATTAATTCCGATGCAATTTCTGTGTTTCATCGTTAATAAGAAGGTCAGAGGGATACAGTAAACCTGAGGTGAAGCATCGCAATCTATAATTAGTGTCAAAGGAATGGTTCAAAACATAGATAGTAAGAAGAGTCAGTCTTCTTGTACTTAAGTCGGCATTTTGCCTTTTCTATTTAATTCCGATGCAATTTCTGTGTTTCATCTTCAATAAGAAGGTCAGAGGGAGACAGTAAACCTGAAGTGAAGCATCGGAAACCATAACTAGTGTCACAGGAATGGTTCAAATCATAGACAGTAAGAAGAGTCAGTTTTCTTGTACTTAAGTCGGCATTGTGCCTTTTGAATATAATTCCTTTGCAATTTCTGTGTTTCATCGTCAATAAGGTGGTCAGAGGGATACAGTAAACCTGAAGTGAAGCATCGGAATCTATAACTAGTGTCATATGAATGGTTCAAAACATAGACAGTAAGAAGGGTCAGTTTTCTTCTACTTAAGTCGTCATTGTGCCTTTTGTATTTAATTCCGATGCAATTTCTGTGTTTCATCGTCAATATGAAGGTCAGAGGGATACAGTGAACCCGAAGTGAATCATTGGAATCTGTAACTAGTGTAACAGGAATGGTTCAAAACATAGACAGTAAGAAGAGTCAGTTTTCTTCTACTTAAGTCGGCATTGTGCCTTTTGTATTTCATTCCGACACAATTTCAGTGTTTCGTCGTCAATAAGACGGTCAGACCGATACAGTGAACCTGAGGTGAAGCATCGGAATCTATAACTAGTGTCACAGGATTGCTTCATAACATAGACAGTAGGAAGAGTCAGTCGTCTTGTGCTTAAGTAGGCATTGTGCCTTTTGTATTTTATTCCGATGCAATATCTGTGTTTCATCGTCAATAAGAAGGTCAGACTAATACAGTAAACCGGAAGTGAAGCATCGGAATCTATAACTAGTGTCACAGGAATGGTTCAAAACATAGACAGTAAGAAGAGTCAGTTTTCTTGTACTTAAGTCAGCATTGTGCTTTTCTATTCAATTACCATGTTATTTCTGTGTTTCATCGTCAATCAGAAGGTCAGAGGGATACAGTAAACCTGAAGTGAAGCATCGGAATCTATAACTAATGTCACAGGAATGGTTCAAGACGTAGACAGTAAGAAGAGTCAGTTTTCTTCAACTTAAGTCGGCATTGTGCCTTTTGAATTTCATTCCGACACAATTTAAGTATTTCATCGTCAATAAGACGGTCAGAGCGATACAGTGAACCTGAGGTGGAGCATCGGAATCTATAACTAGTGTCACAGGATTCCTTCATAACATAGACAGTACGAAGAGTCAGTCTTCTTGTACTTAAGTAGGCATTGTGCCTTTTGTATTTAATTCCGATGCAATTTCTGTGTTTCATCGTCAATAAGAAGGTCCAAGGGGTACAGTAAACCTAAAGTGAAACATCGGAATCTATAACTAGTGTCACAGGAATGGTTCAAATCAAAGACAGTAAGAAGAGCCAGTCTTCTTGTACATGAGTCTGCATTGTGCCTATGTATTTAATTCCGATGCAATTTCTGCGTTTCATCGTCAATAAGAAGGTCCAAGGGATACAGTAAACCTGGAGATAAGCATCGGAATCTATAACTAGTGTCACAGGTATGGTTCAAAACATAGACAGTAAGAAGGGTCAGTTTTCTTGTACTTTAGTCGGCATTGTGCCATTTGTATTTAATTCCGACGCCATTTCAATGTTTCATCATCAATAAGAAGGTCAGAGGGATACAGTAAACCTGAAGTGAAGCATCGGAAACCATAACTAGTGTCACAGGAATGGTTCAAATCATAGACAGTAAGAAGAGTCAGTTTTCTTGTACTTAAGTCGGCATTGTGCCTTTTGAATATAATTCCTTTGCAATTTCTGTGTTTCATCGTCAATAAGGTGGTCAGAGGGATACAGTAAACCTGAAGTGAAGCATCGGAATCTATAACTAGTGTCATATGAATGGTTCAAAACATAGGCAGTAAGAAGGGTCAGTTTTCTTCTACTTAAGTCGTCATTGTGCCTTTTGTATTTAATTCCGATGCAATTTCTGTGTTTCATCGTCAATATGAAGGTCAGAGGGATGCAGTGAACCCGAAGTGAATCATTGGAATCTGTAACTAGTGTAACAGGAATGGTTCAAAACATAGACAGTAAGAAGAGTCAGTTTTCTTCTACTTAAGTCGGCATTGTGCCTTTTGTATTTCATTCCGACACAATTTCAGTGTTTCGTCGTCAATAAGACGGTCAGACCGATACAGTGAACCTGAGGTGAAGCATCGGAATCTATAACTAGTGTCACAGGATTGCTTCATAACATAGACAGTAGGAAGAGTCAGTCGTCTTGTGCTTAAGTAGGCATTGTGCCTTTTGTATTTTATTCCGATGCAATATCTGTGTTTCATCGTCAATAAGAAGGTCAGACTAATACAGTAAACCGGAAGTGAAGCATCGGAATCTATAACTAGTGTCACAGGAATGGTTCAAAACATAGACAGTAAGAAGAGACAGTTTTCTTGTACTTAAGTCGACATTGTACCTTTTATATTTCATTCCGATACAATTTATGAGTTTCATCGTCAATAAGAAGGTGAGAGGGATACAATAAATCTGAAGTGAAGCATCGGAATCTATAACTAGTGTCACAGGAATGGCTCAAACATAGAGAGTAAGAAGAGTCAGTTTTCTTGTACTTAAGTCGGCATTGTGCATTTTGTAATTAATTCCCATGCAATTTCTGTGTTTCATCGTCAATAAGAAGGTCAGAGGGATACAGTAAACCGGAAATGAAGCATCGGAATCTATAACTAGTGTCACAGGAATGGTTCAAAACATAGAATGTAAGAGGAGTCAGTTTTCTTGTACTTAAGTCCTCATTGTGCCTTTTGTATTTAATTCCGATGCAATTTTTGTGTTTAATCGTCAATAAGAAGGTCAGAGGGATACAGTAAACCTGAAGCGAAGCATCGGAATCTATAACTAATGTCACAGGAATGGCTCAAGACGTAGACAGTAAGAAGAGTCAGAATTCTTCTACTTAAGTCGGCATTGTGCCTTTTGTATTTCATTCCGACACAATTTCAGTGTTTCGTCGTCAATAAGACGGTCAGAGCGATACAGTGAACCTGAGGTGAAGCATCGGAATCTATAACTAGTGTCACAGGATTGCTTCATAACATAGACAGTAGGAAGAGTCAGTCTTCTTGTGCTTAAGTAGGCATTGTGCCTTTTGTATTTTATTCCGATGCAATATCTGTGTTTCATCGTCAATAAGAAGGTCAGAGGGATACAGTAAACCTAAAGTGAAGCATCGGAATCTATAACTAGTGTCACAGGAATGGTTCAAAACATCGACAGTAAGAAGAGTCAATCTTCTTGTACTTAAGTCAGCATTGTGCCTTTTCTATTTAATTCCGATGGCATTTCTGTGTTTTGTCGTCAATAAGAAGGTCCAAGGGATACAGTAAACCTGAAGTGAAGCATCTGAATCTAAAACCGGTCCCACAGGAAAGGTTCAAAACATAGACAGTAAGAAGAGCTAGTATTTGTGAACTTGAGTCGGCATTGTGCCTTTTGTAATTAATTCCGATGCAATTTCTGTGTTTCATCGTTAATAAGAAGGTCAGAGGGATACAGTAAACCTGAGGTGAAGCATCGCAATCTATAATTAGTGTCAAAGGAATGGTTCAAAACATAGATAGTAAGAAGAGTCAGTCTTCTTGTACTTAAGTCGGCATTTTGCCTTTTCTATTTAATTCCGATGCAATTTCTGTGTTTCATCTTCAATAAGAAGGTCAGAGGGAGACAGTAAACCTGAAGTGAAGCATCGGAAACCATAACTAGTGTCACAGGAATGGTTCAAATCATAGACAGTAAGAAGAGTCAGTTTTCTTGTACTTAAGTCGGCATTGTGCCTTTTGAATATAATTCCTTTGCAATTTCTGTGTTTCATCGTCAATAAGGTGGTCAGAGGGATACAGTAAACCTGAAGTGAAGCATCGGAATCTATAACTAGTGTCATATGAATGGTTCAAAACATAGACAGTAAGAAGGGTCAGTTTTCTTCTACTTAAGTCGTCATTGTGCCTTTTGTATTTAATTCCGATGCAATTTCTGTGTTTCATCGTCAATATGAAGGTCAGAGGGATACAGTGAACCCGAAGTGAATCATTGGAATCTGTAACTAGTGTAACAGGAATGGTTCAAAACATAGACAGTAAGAAGAGTCAGTTTTCTTCTACTTAAGTCGGCATTGTGCCTTTTGTATTTCATTCCGACACAATTTCAGTGTTTCGTCGTCAATAAGACGGTCAGACCGATACAGTGAACCTGAGGTGAAGCATCGGAATCTATAACTAGTGTCACAGGATTGCTTCATAACATAGACAGTAGGAAGAGTCAGTCGTCTTGTGCTTAAGTAGGCATTGTGCCTTTTGTATTTTATTCCGATGCAATATCTGTGTTTCATCGTCAATAAGAAGGTCAGACTAATACAGTAAACCGGAAGTGAAGCATCGGAATCTATAACTAGTGTCACAGGAATGGTTCAAAACATAGACAGTAAGAAGAGTCAGTTTTCTTGTACTTAAGTCAGCATTGTGCTTTTCTATTCAATTACCATGTTATTTCTGTGTTTCATCGTCAATCAGAAGGTCAGAGGGATACAGTAAACCTGAAGTGAAGCATCGGAATCTATAACTAATGTCACAGGAATGGTTCAAGACGTAGACAGTAAGAAGAGTCAGTTTTCTTCAACTTAAGTCGGCATTGTGCCTTTTGAATTTCATTCCGACACAATTTAAGTATTTCATCGTCAATAAGACGGTCAGAGCGATACAGTGAACCTGAGGTGGAGCATCGGAATCTATAACTAGTGTCACAGGATTCCTTCATAACATAGACAGTACGAAGAGTCAGTCTTCTTGTACTTAAGTAGGCATTGTGCCTTTTGTATTTAATTCCGATGCAATTTCTGTGTTTCATCGTCAATAAGAAGGTCCAAGGGGTACAGTAAACCTAAAGTGAAACATCGGAATCTATAACTAGTGTCACAGGAATGGTTCAAATCAAAGACAGTAAGAAGAGCCAGTCTTCTTGTACATGAGTCTGCATTGTGCCTATGTATTTAATTCCGATGCAATTTCTGCGTTTCATCGTCAATAAGAAGGTCCAAGGGATACAGTAAACCTGGAGATAAGCATCGGAATCTATAACTAGTGTCACAGGTATGGTTCAAAACATAGACAGTAAGAAGGGTCAGTTTTCTTGTACTTTAGTCGGCATTGTGCCATTTGTATTTAATTCCGACGCCATTTCAATGTTTCATCATCAATAAGAAGGTCAGAGGGATACAGTAAACCTGAAGTGAAGCATCGGAAACCATAACTAGTGTCACAGGAATGGTTCAAATCATAGACAGTAAGAAGAGTCAGTTTTCTTGTACTTAAGTCGGCATTGTGCCTTTTGAATATAATTCCTTTGCAATTTCTGTGTTTCATCGTCAATAAGGTGGTCAGAGGGATACAGTAAACCTGAAGTGAAGCATCGGAATCTATAACTAGTGTCATATGAATGGTTCAAAACATAGGCAGTAAGAAGGGTCAGTTTTCTTCTACTTAAGTCGTCATTGTGCCTTTTGTATTTAATTCCGATGCAATTTCTGTGTTTCATCGTCAATATGAAGGTCAGAGGGATGCAGTGAACCCGAAGTGAATCATTGGAATCTGTAACTAGTGTAACAGGAATGGTTCAAAACATAGACAGTAAGAAGAGTCAGTTTTCTTCTACTTAAGTCGGCATTGTGCCTTTTGTATTTCATTCCGACACAATTTCAGTGTTTCGTCGTCAATAAGACGGTCAGACCGATACAGTGAACCTGAGGTGAAGCATCGGAATCTATAACTAGTGTCACAGGATTGCTTCATAACATAGACAGTAGGAAGAGTCAGTCGTCTTGTGCTTAAGTAGGCATTGTGCCTTTTGTATTTTATTCCGATGCAATATCTGTGTTTCATCGTCAATAAGAAGGTCAGACTAATACAGTAAACCGGAAGTGAAGCATCGGAATCTATAACTAGTGTCACAGGAATGGTTCAAAACATAGACAGTAAGAAGAGACAGTTTTCTTGTACTTAAGTCGACATTGTACCTTTTATATTTCATTCCGATACAATTTATGAGTTTCATCGTCAATAAGAAGGTGAGAGGGATACAATAAATCTGAAGTGAAGCATCGGAATCTATAACTAGTGTCACAGGAATGGCTCAAACATAGAGAGTAAGAAGAGTCAGTTTTCTTGTACTTAAGTCGGCATTGTGCATTTTGTAATTAATTCCCATGCAATTTCTGTGTTTCATCGTCAATAAGAAGGTCAGAGGGATACAGTAAACCGGAAATGAAGCATCGGAATCTATAACTAGTGTCACAGGAATGGTTCAAAACATAGAATGTAAGAGGAGTCAGTTTTCTTGTACTTAAGTCGGCATTGTGCCTTTTGTATTTAATTCCGATGCAATTTTTGTGTTTAATCGTCAATAAGAAGGTCAGAGGGATACAGTAAACCTGAAGCGAAGCATCGGAATCTATAACTAATGTCACAGGAATGGCTCAAGACGTAGACAGTAAGAAGAGTCAGAATTCTTCTACTTAAGTCGGCATTGTGCCTTTTGTATTTCATTCCGACACAATTTCAGTGTTTCGTCGTCAATAAGACGGTCAGAGCGATACAGTGAACCTGAGGTGAAGCATCGGAATCTATAACTAGTGTCACAGGATTGCTTCATAACATAGACAGTAGGAAGAGTCAGTCTTCTTGTGCTTAAGTAGGCATTGTGCCTTTTGTATTTTATTCCGATGCAATATCTGTGTTTCATCGTCAATAAGAAGGTCAGAGGGATACAGTAAACCTAAAGTGAAGCATCGGAATCTATAACTAGTGTCACAGGAATGGTTCAAAACATCGACAGTAAGAAGAGTCAATCTTCTTGTACTTAAGTCAGCATTGTGCCTTTTCTATTTAATTCCGATGGCATTTCTGTGTTTTGTCGTCAATAAGAAGGTCCAAGGGATACAGTAAACCTGAAGTGAAGCATCTGAATCTAAAACCGGTCCCACAGGAAAGGTTCAAAACATAGACAGTAAGAAGAGCTAGTATTTGTGAACTTGAGTCGGCATTGTGCCTTTTGTAATTAATTCCGATGCAATTTCTGTGTTTCATCGTCAATAAGAAGGTCAGAGGGATACAGTAAACCTGAGGTGAAGCATCACAATCTATAATTAGTGTCAAAGGAATGGTTCAAAACATAGATAGTAAGATGAGTCAGTCTTCTTGTACTTAAGTCGGCAATTTGCCATTTCTATTTAATCCCGATGCAATTTCTGTTTTTCATCGGCAATAAGAAGGTCAGAGGGAGACAGTAAACCTGAAGTGAAGCATCGGAATCTCTAACTAGTGTCACAGGATTGCTTCAAAGCATAGACAGTAGGAAGGGTTAGCCTACTTGTACTTAAGTAGGTATTGTGCCTTTTGTATTTAATTCCGATGCAATTTCTGTGTTTCATCGTCAATAAGAAGGTCCAAGGGATACA
Organism: Schistocerca americana; assembly: GCF_021461395.2. Classification (NCBI taxonomy): domain Eukaryota; kingdom Metazoa; phylum Arthropoda; class Insecta; order Orthoptera; family Acrididae; genus Schistocerca; species Schistocerca americana. Next base: position 5,694,558 of record NC_060121.1, on the reverse strand, counting down.
GTAAACCTGAAGTGAAACATCGGAATCTATAACTAGTGTCACAGGAATGGTTCAAATCAAAGACAGTAAGAAGAGCCAGTCTTTTTGTACTTGAGTCTGCATTGTGCCTATGTATTTAATTCCGTTGCAATTTCTGTGTTCCATCGTCAATAAGAAGGTCAAAGGAATACAGTGAACCGGAAGTGAAGCATCGGAAAAATAACTGGTGTCACAGGAATGGTTCAAAACATAGACAGTAAGAAGAGACAGTTTTCTTGTACTTAAGTCGACATTGTGCCTTCTGTATTTAATTCCGATACAATTTATGTGTTTGATCGTCAATAAGAAGGTGAGAGGGATACAATAAACCTGAAGTGAAGCATCGGAATCTATAACTAGTGTCACAGGAATGGATCAAAACATAGACAGTAAGAAGAGTCAGTTTTCTTGTACTTAAGTCGGCATTGTGCCTTTTGTATTAAATTCCGATGCAATTTCAGTAATTCATCGTCAATAAGAAGGTCAGAGGGATACAGTTAACCTGAAGTGAAACATCGGAATCTATAACTAGTGTCACAGGAATGGTTCAAAACATAGACAGTAAGAAGGGTCAGTTTTCATTTACTTAAGTCGGCATTGTGCATTTTGTAATTAATTGTCATGCAATTTCTGTGTTTCATCGTCAATAAGAAGGTCAGAGGGATACAGTAAACCGGAAGTGAAGCATCGGAATCTATAACTAGTGTCACAGGAATGGTTCAAAACATAGACAGTAAGAAGTGTCAGTTTTCTTGTACTTAAGTCGGCATATTGCCTTTTGTATTTAATTCCGATGCAATTTCTGTGTTTCATCGTCAATAAGGTGGTCAGAGGGATACAGTAAACCTGAAGTGAAGCATCGGAATCTATAACTAGTGTCACATGAATGGTTCAAAACATAGACAGTAAGAAGGGTCAGTTTTCTTGTACTTAAGTCGTCATTGTGCCTTTTGTATTTAATTCCGATGCAATTTCTGTGTTTCATCGTCAATATGAAGGTCAGAGGGATACAGTGAACCCGAAGTGAATCATTGGAATCTGTAACTAGTGTAACAGGAATGGTTCAAAACATAGACAGTAAGAAGAGTCAGTTACCTTGTACTTAAGTAGGCATTGTGCCTCCTGTATTTAATTAAGATGCAATTTCTGTGTTCCATCGTCAATAAGAAGGTCAAAGGAATACAGTAAACCGGAAGTGAAGCATCGGAATCTATAACTAGTGTCACATGAATGGTTCAAAACATAGACAGTAAGAAGAGTGTGTTTTCTTGTACTTAAGTCAGCATTGTGCCTTTTCTATTCAATTCCCATTTAATTTCTGTGTTTCATCGTCAATTAGAAGCTCAGAGGGATACAGTAAACCTGAAGTGAAGCATGGGAATCTATAACTAATGTCACAGGAATGGTTCAAGACGTAGACAGTAAGAAGAGTCAGTTTTCTTCTACTTAAGTCGGCATTGTGCCTTTTGGATTTCATTCCGACACAATGTAAGTGTTTCATCGTCAATAAGACGGTCAGAGCGATACAGTGAACCTGAGGTGAAGCATCGGAATCTATAACTAGTGTCACAGGATTGCTTCATAACATAGACAGTAGGAAGAGTCAGTCTTCTTGTACTTAAGTAGGCATTGTGCCATTTGTATTAAATTCCGATGCAATTTCTGTGTTTCATCGTCAATAAGAAGGTCCAAGGGATACAGTAAACCTGAAGTGAAACATCGGAATCTATAACTAGTGTCACAGGAATGGTTCAAAACAAAGACAGTAAGAAGAGCCAGTCTTCTTGTACTTGAGTCTGCATTGTGCCTATGTATTTAATTCCGATGCAATTTCTGCGTTTCATCGTCAATAAGATGGTCTAAGGGATATAGTAAACCTGGAGAGAAGCATCGGAATCTATAACTAGTGTCACAGGTATGGTTCAAAACATAGACAGTAAGAAGAGTCAGTTTTCTTGTACTTAAGTCGGCATTGTGCCTTTTGAATATAATTCCGATGCCATTTCAGTGTTTCATCATCAATAAGAAGGTCAGAGGGATACAGTAAACCTGAAGTGAAGCATCGGAAACCATAACTAGTGTCAGAGGAATGGTTCAAATCATAGACATTAAGAAGAGTCAGTTTTCTTGTACTTAAGTCGGCATTGTGCCCTTTGTATTTAATTCCGATGCAATTTCTGTGTTTCATCGTCAATAAGAAGGTCAGAGGGATACAGTAAACCTGAAGTGAAGCATCGGAATCTATAAGTAGTGTCACATGAATGGTTCAAAACGTAGACAGTAAGAAGAGTCAGTTTTCTTGTACTTAAGTCGGCATTGTGCCTTTTGTATTTAATTCCATTGCAATTTCTGTGTTTCATCGTCAATAAGAAGGTCAGAGGGATGCAGTAAACATATAGTAAAGCACCGGAATCTAAAACTGGTCTCACAGGAAATGTTCAAACATAGTCAGTAAGAAGAGTCAGTCTTCTTGTACTTAAGTCAGCATTGTGCCTTTTCTATTTAATTCCGCTGCTTTTTCTGTGTTTTGTCGTAAATATGAGCGTCCAAGGGATACAGTTAACCTGAAGTGAAGCATCGGAATCTATAACTAGTGTCACAGGAATGGTTCAAAACATAGACAGTAAGAAGAGTCAGTTTTCTTGTACTTAAGTCGGCATTGTGCCTTCTGTATTTAATTCCGATGCAATTTCTGTGTTCCATCGTCAATAGGAAGGTCAAAGGAATACAGTAAACCGGAAGTGAAGCATCGGAATCTATAACTAGTGTCACAGGAATGGTTCAAACGTAATAAGTAATAAGAGTCAGGTTTCATAAACTTAAGTCAGCATTGTGCCTTTTGTTTTTAATTCCGATGCAATTTCTGTGTTTCATCGTCAATAAGAAGGTCTGAGGGATACAGTAAACCCGTGGTGAAGCATCGCAATCGATAATTAGTGTCAAAGGAATGGTTCAAAACACAGACAGTAAGAAGAGTCAGTCTTCTTGTACTTAAGTCGGCATTGTGCCTTTTCTATTTAATTCCGATGCAATTTCTGTGTTTCATCGGAAATAAGAAGGTCAGAGGGAAACAGTAAACCTGAAGTGAAGCATCGGAATCTATAACTATTGTCACAGGAATGGTTCAAAACAAAGACAGTAAGAAGAGCCAGTCTTTTTGTACTTGAGTCGGCATTGTGCCCATGTATTTAATTCCGATGCAATTTCTGTGTTTCTTCGTCAATAAGAAGGTCCAAGGGTTACAGTAAACGTGGAGTGAAGCATCGGAATCTATAACTAGTGTCACAGGTATGGTTCAAAACATAGACAGTAAGAAGAGACCCTTTTCTTGTACTTATGTCGACATTGCGCCTTTTGTATTTAATTCCGATACAATTTATGTGTTTCATCGTCAATAAAAAGGTGAGAGGGATACAATAAACCTGAAGTGAAGCATCGGAATCTATAACTAGTGTCACAGGAATGGTTCAAAACATAGACAGTAAGAAGAGTCAGTTTTCTTGTACTTATGTCGGCATTGTGCCTTTTGTATTTAATTCCGATGCAATTTCAGTAATTCATCGTCAATAAGAAGGTCAGAGGGATACAGTGAACCAGAAGTGAAGCATCGGAATCTATAACTAGTGTCACAGGTATGGTTCAAAACATAGACAGTAAGAAGAGTCAGTTTTCTTGTACTTAGGTCGGCATTCTGCATTTTGTAATTAATACCCATTCAATTTTTGTGTTACATCGTCAATAAGAAGGTCAGAAGGATACAGTAAACCTGAAGTGAAGCATCGGAATCTATAACTAATGTCACAGGAATGGTTCAAGACGTACACAGTAAGAAGAGTCAGTTTTCTTCAACTTAAGTCGGCATTGTGCCTTTTGTATTTCATTCCGTCACAATTTAAGTGTTTCATCGTCAATAAGACGGTCAGAGCGATACAGTGAACCTGAGGTGGAGCATCGGAATCTATAACTAGTGTCACAGGATTCCTTCATAACATAGACAGTAGGAAGAGTCAGTCTTCTTGTACTTAAGTAGGCATTGTGCCTTTTGTATTTAATTCCGATGCAACTTCTGTGTTTCATCGTCAATAAGAAGGTCCAAGGGATACAGTAAACCTAAAGTGAAACATCGGAATCTATAACTAGTGTCACAGGAATGGTTCAAATCAAAGACAGTAAGAAGAGCCAGTCTTCTTGTACATGAGTCTGCATTGTGCCTATGTATTTAATTCCGATGCAATTTCTGCGTTTCATCGTCCATAACAAGGTCCAAGGGATACAGTAAACCTGGAGATAAGCATCGGAATCTATAACTAGTGTCACAGGTATGGTTCAAAATATAGACGGTAAGAAGGGTCAGTTTTCTTGTACTTAAGTCGGCATTGTGCCTTTTGTATTTAATTCCGATGCAATTTCTGTGTTTCATCGTCTATAAGAAGGTCAGACGGATACAGCAAACCTGAAGTGAATCATCGGAATCTATAACTAGTGTCACAGGATTGGTTCAAAACATAGGCAGTAAGAAGAATCAGTTTTCTTGTACTTTAGTCGGCATTATGCCATTTGTATTTAATTCCGATGCCATTTCAATGTTTCATCATCAATAAGAAGGTCAGAGTTATACAGTAAACCTGAAGTGAAGCACCGGAAACCATAACTAGTGTCACAGGAATGGTTCAAATCATAGACAGTAAGAAGAGTCAGTTTTCTTGCACTTAAGTCGGCATTGTGCCCTTTGTATTTAATTCCGATGCAATTTCTGTGTTTCATCGTCAATAAGAATGTCAGAGAGATACAGTAAAATTGAAGTGAAGCATCGGAATCTATAACTAGTGTCACATGAATGGTTCAAAACTTAGACAGTAAGAAGAGTCAGTTTTCTTGTACTTAAGTCGGCATTGTGCCTTTTGAATATAATTCCGTTGCAATTTCTGTGTTTCATCGTCAATAAGATGGTCAGAGGTATACAGTAAACCTGAAGTGAGCATCGGAATCTATAACTAGTGTCACAGGATTGCTTCATAACATAGACAGTAGGAAGAGTCAGTCTTCTTGTACTTAAGTAGGCATTGTGCCATTTGTATTAAATTCCGATGCAATTTCTGTGTTTCATCGTCAATAAGAAGGTCCAAGGGATACAGTAAACCTGAAGCGAAACATCGGAATCTATAACTAGTGTCACAGGAATGGTTCAAAACAAAGACAGTAAGAGGAGCCAGTCTTCTTGTACTTGAGTCTGCATTGTGCCTATGTATTTAATTCCGATGCAATTTCTGCGTTTCATCGTCAATAAGATGGTCCAAGGGATATAGTAAACCTGGAGAGAAGCATCGGAATCTATAACTAGTGTCACAGGTATGGTTCAAAACATAGACAGTAAGAAGAGTCAGTTTTCTTGTACTTAAGTCGGCATTGTGCCTTTTGAATATAGTTCCGATGCCATTTCAGTGTTTCATCATCAATAAGAAGGTCAGAGGGATACAGTAAACCTGAAGTGAAGCATCGGAAACCATAACTAGTGTCAGAGGAATGGTTCAAATCATAGACATTAAGGAGAGTCAGTTTTCTTGTACTTAAGTCGGCATTGTGCCCTTTGTATTTAATTCCGATGCAATTTCTGTGTTTCATCGTCAATAAGAAGGTCAGAGGGATACAGTAAACCTGAAGTGAAGCATCGGAATCTATAAGTAGTGTCACATGAATGGTTCAAAACGTAGACAGTAAGAAGAGTCAGTTTTCTTGTACTTAAGTCGGCATTGTGATTTTTGTATTTAATTCCATTGCAATTTCTGTGTTTCATCGTCAATAAGAAGGTCAGAGGGATGCAGTAAACATATAGTAAAGCACCGGAATCTAAAACTGGTCTCACAGGAAATGTTCAAACATAGTCAGTAAGAAGAGTCAGTCTTCTTGTACTTAAGTCAGCATTGTGCCTTTTCTATTTAATACCGCTGCTTTTTCTGTGTTTTGTCGTAAATATGAGCGTCCAAGGGATACAGTAAACCTGAAGTGAAGCATCGGAATCTATAACTAGTGTCACAGGAATGGTTCAAAACATAGACAGTAAGAAGAGTCAGTTTTCTTGTACTTAAGTCGGCATTGTGCCTTCTGTATTTAATTCCGATGCAATTTCTGTGTTCCATCGTCAATAGGAAGGTCAAAGGAATACAGTAAACCGGAAGTGAAGCATCGGAATCTATAACTAGTGTCACAGGAATGGTTCAAACGTAATAAGTAATAAGAGTCAGGTTTCATAAACTTAAGTCAGCATTGTGCCTTTTGTTTTTAATTCCGATGCAATTTCTGTGTTCCATCGTCAATAAGAAGGTCTGAGGGATACAGTAAACCTGTGGTGAAGCATCGCAATCGATAACTAGTGTCAAAGGAATGGTTCAAAACACAGACAGTAAGTAGAGTCAGTCTTCTTGTACTTAAGTCGGCATTGTGCCTTTTCTATTTAATTCCGATGCAATTTCTGTGTTTCATCGGAAATAAGAAGGTCAGAGGGAAACAGTAAACCTGAAGTGAAGCATCGGAATCTATAACTATTGTCACAGGAATGGTTCAAAACAAAGACAGTAAGAAGAGCCAGTCTTTTTGTACTTGAGTCGGCATTGTGCCCATGTATTTAATTCCGATGCAATTACTGTGTTTCATCGTCAATAAGAAGGTCCAAGGGTTACAGTAAACGTGGAGTGAAGCATCGGAATCTATAACTAGTGTCACAGGTATGGTTCAAAACATAGACAGTAAGAAGAGACCCTTTTCTTGTACTTATGTCGACATTGCGCCTTTTGTATTTAATTCCGATACAATTTATGTGTTTCATCGTCAATAAAAAGGTGAGAGGGATACAATAAACCTGAAGTGAAGCATCGGAATCTATAACTAGTGTCACAGGAATGGTTCAAAACATAGACAGTAAGAAGAGTCAGTTTTCTTGTACTTATGTCGGCATTGTGCCTTTTGTATTTAATTCCGATGCAATTTCAGTAATTCATCGTCAATAAGAAGGTCAGAGGGATACAGTGAACCAGAAGTGAAGCATCGGAATCTATAACTAGTGTCACAGGTATGGTTCAAAACATAGACAGTAAGAAGAGTCAGTTTTCTTGTACTTAGGTCGGCATTCTGCATTTTGTAATTAATACCCATGCAATTTTTGTGTTTCATCGTCAATAAGAAGGTCAGAAGGATACAGTAAACCTGAAGTGAAGCATCGGAATCTATAACTAATGTCACAGGAATGGTTCAAGACGTACACAGTAAGAAGAGTCAGTTTTCTTCAACTTAAGATGGCATTGTGCCTTTTGTATTTCATTCCGACACAATTTAAGTGTTTCATCGTCAATAAGACGGTCAGAGCGATACAGTGAACCTGAGGTGGAGCATCGGAATCTATAACTAGTGTCACAGGATTCCTTCATAACATAGACAGTAGGAAGAGTCAGTCTTCTTGTACTTAAGTAGGCATTGTGCCTTTTGTATTTAATTCCGATGCAACTTCTGTGTTTCATCGTCAATAAGAAGGTCCAAGGGATACAGTAAACCTAAAGTGAAACATCGGAATCTATAACTAGTGTCACAGGAATGGTTCAAATCAAAGACAGTAAGAAGAGCCAGTCTTCTTGTACATGAGTCTGCATTGTGCCTATGTATTTAATTCCGATGCAATTTCTGCGTTTCATCGTCCATAACAAGGTCCAAGGGATACAGTAAACCTGGAGATAAGCATCGGAATCTATAACTAGTGTCACAGGTATGGTTCAAAATATAGACGGTAAGAAGGGTCAGTTTTCTTGTACTTAAGTCGGCATTGTGCCTTTTGTATTTAATTCCGATGCAATTTCTGTGTTTCATCGTCAACAAGAAGGTCAAAGGAATGCAGTAAACCGGAAGTGAAGCATCGGAATCTATAACTAGTGTCACAGGAATGGTTCAAAACATAGATAGTAAGAAGAGACAGTTTTCTTGTACTTAAGTCGGCATTGTGCTTTTTGTATTTAATTCTGATACAATTTATGTGTTTCATCGTCAATAAGAAGGTGAGAGGGATACAATAAAACTGAAGTGAAGCATCGGAATCTATAGTGTCACAGGAATGGTTCAAAACATAGACAGTAAGAAGAGTCATTTTTCTTGTACTTAAGTCAGCATTGTGCCTTTTGTTTTTCATTCCGATGCAATTTCTGTGTTTCATGGTCAATAAGAAAGGCATAGGGGTACAATAAACCTGAAGTGAGCATCGGAATCTATAACTAGTGCCACAGGAATGGTTCAAAACATAGACAGTAAGAAGAGTCAGTTTTCTTGTACTTAAGTCGGCCTTGTGCCTTTTGTATTTAATTCCCTTGCAATTTCTGTGATTCATCGTCAATAAGAAGGTCAGAGGGATGCAGTAAACATATAGTAAAGCACCGGAATCTAAAACTGGTCTCACAGGAAATGTTCAAAGCATAGTCAGTAAGAAGAGACAGTCTTCTTGTACTTAAGTCAGCATTGTGCTTTTTCTATTTAATTGCGATGCAATTTCTGTGTTTTGTCGTCAATATGAGGGTCCAAGTGATACAGTAAACCTGAAGTGAAGCATCGGAATCTAAAACCGGTCTCACAGGAAAGGTTCAAAACATAGACAGTAAGAAGAGCTAGTATTCTTGAACTTGAGTCGGCATTGTGGATTTTGTAATTAATTCCGATGCAATTTCTGAGTTTCATCGTCAATAAGAAGGTCTGAGGGATACAGTAAACCTGAGGTGAAGCATCGCAATCGATAATTACTGTCAAGGGAATGGTTCAAAACATAGACAGTAAGAAGAGTCAGTCTTCTTGTACTTTAGTCGGCATTGTGCCTTTTCTATTTAATTCCGATGCAATTTCTGTGTTTCATCGGAAATAAGAAGGTCAGAGGGAAACAGTAAACCTGAAGTGAAGCATCGGAATCTATAACTATTGTCACAGGAATGGTTCAAAACAAAGACACTATGAAGAGCCAGTCTTTTTGTACTTGAGTCGGCATTGTGCCTATGTATTTAATACCGATGCAATTTCTGTGTTTCATCGTCAATAAGAAGGTCCAAGGGTTACAGTAAACCTATAGTGAAGCATCGGAATGTATAACTAGTGTCACAGGAATGGTTCAAAACAAAGACAGTAAGAAGAGACAGTTTTCCCTTACTTATGTCGACATTGTACCCTTTGTATTTAATTCCGATACAATTTATGTGTTTCATCGTCAATAAGAAGGTGAGAGGGATACAATAAACCTAAAGTGAAGCATCTGAGTCTATAACTAGCGTCACAGGAATGGTTCAAAACATAGACAGTAAGAAGAGTCAGTTTTCTTGTACTTAAGTCAGCATTGTGCCTTTTGTTTTTAATTCCGATGCAATTTCTGTGTTTCATCGTCAATAAGAAGGTCAGAGGGATACAATAAACCTGAAGTGTAGCATCGGAATCTATAACTAGTGCCACAGGGTTGGTTCAAAACATAGACAGTAAGAAGAGTCAGTTTTCTTGTACTTAAGTCGGCATTGTGCCTTTTGTATTTAATTCCATTGCAATTTCTGTGTTTCATCGTCAATAAGATGGTCAGAGGGATGCAGTAAACATATAGTGAAGCACCGGAATCTAAAACTGGTCTCACAGGAAATGTTCAAAACATAGTCAGTAAGAAGAGTCAGTCTTCTTGTACTTAAGTCAGCATTGTGCCTTTTCTATTTAATTCCGATGCTTTTTCTGTGTTTTGTCGACAATATGAGGGTCCAAGGGATACAGTAAACCTGAAGTGAAGCATCGGAATCTAAAACCGGTCACACAGGAAATGTTCAAAGCATAGACAGAAAGAAGAGCTAGTATTCTTCAGCTTGAGTCGGCATTGTGCCTTTTGTAATTAATTCCGATGCAATTTCTGTGTTTCATCGTCAATAAGTAGGTCTGAGGGATACAGTAAACCTGAGGTGAAGCATCGCAATCGATAATTAGTGTCAAAGGAATGGTTCAAAACACAGACAGTAAGAAGAGTCAGTCTTCTTGTACTTAAGTCGGCATTGTGCCTTTTCTATTTAATTCCGATGCAATTTCTGTGTTTCATCGGAAATAAGAAGGTCAGAGGGAAACAGTAAACCGAAGTGAAGCATCGGAATCTATAACTATTGTCACAGGAATGGTTCAAAACAAAGACAGTAAGAAGAGCCAGTCTTTTTGTACTTGAGTCGGCATTGTGCCTATGTATTTAATTCCAATGCAATTTCTGTGTTTCATCGTCAATAAGAAGGTCCAAGGGTTACAGTAAACCTGGAGTGAAGCATCGGAATCTATAACTAGTGTCACAGGTATGGTTCAAAACATAGACAGTAAGAAGAGTCCCTTTTCTTGTACTTATGTCGACATTGTGCCTTTTGTATTTAATTCCGATACAATTTATGTGTTTCATCGTCAATAAAAAGGTGAGAGGGATACAATAAACCTGAAGTGAAGCATCGGAATCTATAACTAGTGTCACAGGAATGGTTCAAAACATAGACAGTAAGAAGAGTCAGTTTTCTTGTACTTATGTCGGCATTGTGCCTTTTGTATTTAATTCCGATGCAATTTCAGTAATTCATCGTCAATATGAAGGTCAGAGGCATACAGTGAACCTGAAGTGAAGCATCGGAATCTATAACTAGTGTCACAGGAATGGTTCAAAGCATAGACAGTAAGAAGAGTCAGTTTTCTTGTACTTAAGTCGGCATTGTGCATTTTGTAATTAATACCCATGCAATTTTTGTGTTTCATCGTCAATAAGAAGGCCAGAAGGATACAGTAAACCGGAAGTGTAGCATCGGAATCTATAACTAGTGTCACAGGAATGGTTCAAACATAGACGCTAAGAAGAGTCAGTTTTCTTATACTTAATTCGGCATTGTGCCTTTTGTATTTAATTCCGATGCAATTTCTGTGTTTCATCGTCAATAAGAAGGTCAGAGGGATACAGTAAACCTGAAGTGAAGCATTGGAATCTATAACTAGTGTCACATGAATGGTTCAAAACATAGACAGTAAGAAGTGTCAGTTTTCTTGTACTTAAGTCAGCATTGTGCCTTTTCTATTCAATTCTCATGTTATTTCTGTGTTTCATTGTCAATCAGGTCAGAGGGATACAGTAAACCTGAAGTGAAGCATCGGAATCTATAACTAATGTCACAGGAATGGTTCAAGACGTAGACAGTAAGAAGAGTCAGTTTTCTTCAACTTAAGTCGGCATTGTGCCTTTTGTATTTCATTCCGACACAATTTAAGTGTTTCATCGTCAATAAGAAGGTCAGAGCGATACAGTGAACCTGAGTTGGAGCATCGGAATCTATAACTAGTGACACAGGATTGCTTCATAACATAGACAGTAGGAAGAGTCAGTCTTCTTGTACTTAAGTAGGCATTGTGCCTTTTGTATTTAATTCCGATGCAGTTTCTGTGTTTCATCGTCAATAAGAAGGTCCAAGGGATACAGTAAACCTGAAGTGAAACATCGGAATCTATAACTAGTGTCACAAAAATGGTTCAAATCAAAGACAGTAAGAAGAGCCAGTCTTCTTGTACATGAGTCTGCATTGTGCCTATGTATTTAATTCCGATGCAATTTCTGCGTTTCATCGTCAATAAGAAGGTCCAAGGGATACAGTAAACCTGGAGATAAGCATCGGAATCTATAACTAGTGTCACAGGTATGGTTCAAAACATAGACAGTAAGAAGGGTCAGTTTTCATGTACTTAAGTCGGCATTGTGCCTTTTGTATTTAATTCCGATGCAATTTCTGTGTTTCATCGTCTATAAGAATGTCAGACGGATACAGCAAACCTGAAGTGAATCATCGGAATCTATAACTAGTGTCACAGGATTGGTTCAAAACATAGGCAGTAAGAAGAGTCAGTTTTCTTGTACTTTAGTCGGCATTGTGCCATTTGTATTTAATTCCGATGCCATTTCAATGTTTCATCATCAATAAGAAGGTCAGAGGGATACAGTAAACCTGAAGTGAAGCATCGGAAACCATAACTAGTGTCACAGGAATGGTTCAAATCATAGACAGTAAGAAGGGTCAGTTTTCTTGTACTTATGTCGGCATTGTGCCCTTTGTATTTAATTCCGATGTAATTTCTGTGTTTCATCGTCAATAAGAAGGTCAGAGGGATACAGTAAAATTGAAGTGAAGCATCGGAATCTATAACTAGTGTCACATGAATGGTTCAAAACTTAGACAGTAACAACAGTCAGTTTTCTTGTACTTAAGTCGGCATTGTGCCTTTTGAATATAGTTCCGTTGCAATTTCTGTGTTTCATCTTCAATAAGATGGTCAGAGGGATGCAGTAAACCTGAAGTGAAGCATCGGAATCTATAACTTGTGTCACAGGATTGCTTCAAAACATAGACAGTGAGAAGAGTCAGTCTTCTTGTACTTAAGTAGGCATTGTGCCTTTTGTATTTATTTCCGATGCAAAATCTGTGTTTCATCATCAATAAGAAGGTCCAAGGGATACAGTAAACCTGAAGTGAAGCATCGGAATCTATAACTAGTGTCACAGGAATGGTTCAAAACAAAGACAGTAAGAAGAGCCAGTCTTTTTGTACTTGAGTCGGCATTGTGCCTATGTATTTAATTCCGATGCAATTTCTGTGTTTCATCGTCAATAAGAAGGTCCAAGGGTTACAGTAAACCTGGAGTGAAGCATCGGAATCTATAACTAGTGTCACAGGTATGGTTCAAAACATAGACAGTAAGAAGAGTCAGTTTTCTTGTACTTAAGTCGGCATTGTGCCTTTTGTATTTAATTCCGATGCAATTTCTGTGTTTAATCGTCAATAAGAAGGTCAGAGGAATACAGTAAATCGGAAGTGAAGCATCGGAATCAATAACTAGTGTCACAGGAATGGTTAAAAACATAGACAGTAAGAAGAGTCAGTTTTCTTGTACTTAAGACGGCATTGTGCCTTTTGTACATAATTCCGATGCAATTTCTGTGTTTCATCGTCAATAAGAAGGTCAGAGGGATACAGTAAACCTGAAGTGAAGCATCGGAATCTATAACTAGTGTCACATGAATGGTTCAAAACATAGACAGTAGGAAGAGTCAGTCTTCTTGTACTTAAGTAGGCATTGTGTCTTTTGTATTTAATTCCGATGCAATTTCTGTGTTTCATCGTCAATAAGAAGGTCAGAGGGATACAGTAAACATGTAGTGAAGCACCGGAATCTAAAACTGGTCTCACAGGAAATGTTCAAAACATAGTCAGTAAGAAGAGTCAGTCTTCTTGTACTTAAGTCAGCATTGTGCCTTTTATATTTAATTCCGATGCAATTTCTGTGTTTCATCGGCAATAAGAAGGTCAGAGGGAAACAGTAAACCTGAAGTGAAGCATCGGAATCTATAACTAGTGTCACAGGAATGGTTCAAAACATAGACAGTAAGAAGAGTCAGTCTTCTTGTACTTAAGTCGGCATTGTGCCTTTTCTATTTAATTCCGATGCAATTTCCGTGTTTCATCGGAAATAAGAAGGTCAGAGGGAAACAGTAAACCTGAAGTGAAGCATCGGAATCTATAACTAGTGTCACAGGATTGCTTCAAAACATAGACAGTGGGAAGAGTCAGTCTTCTTGTACTTAAGTAGGCATTGTGCCTTTTGTATTTATTTCCGATGCAAATTCTGTGTTTCATCATCAATAAGAAGGTCCAAGGGATACAGCAAACCTGAAGTGAAGCATCGGAATCTATAACTAGTGTCACAGGAATGGTTCAAAACAAAGACAGTAAGAAGAGCCAGTCTTTTTGTACTTGAGTCGGCATTGTGCCTATGTATTTAATTCCGATGCAATTTCTGTGTTTCATCGTCAATAAGAAGGTCCAAGGGTTACAGTAAACCTGGAGTGAAGCATCGGAATCTATAACTAGTGTCACAGGTATGGTTCAAAACATAGACAGTAAGAAGAGTCAGTTTTCTTGTACTTAAGTCGGCATTGTGCCTTTTGTATTTAATTCCGATGCAATTTCTGTGTTTAATCGTCAATAAGAAGGTCAGAGGGTTACAGTAAACCTGAAGTGAAGCATCGGAATCAATAACTAGTGTCACAGGAATGGTTCAAATCATGGGCATTAAGAAGAGTCAGTTTTCTTGTACTTTAGTCGGCATTGTGCCTTTTGTATTTAATTCCGATGCCATTTCTGTGTTTCATCATCCATACGAAGGTCAGAGGGATACAGTAAACCTGAAGTGAAGCATCGGAATCTATGACTAGTGTCACAGGAATGGTACAAATCATAGACAGTAAGAAGAGTCAGTTTCCTTGTACTTAAGTCGGCAATGTGCCTTTTGTATTAAATTCCGATGCAATTTCTGTGTTTCATCGTCTATAAGAAGGTCAGAGGGATACAGTAAACCTGAAGTGAAGCATCGGAATCTATAACTAGTGTCACAGGAATGGTTCAAAACATAGACAGTAAGAAGAGTCAGTTTTCTTGTACTTAAGTCGGCATTGTGCATTTTGTATTTAATTCCGATGCAATTTCTGTGTTCCTTCGTCAATAAGAAGGGCAAAGGAATACAGTAAACCGGAAGTGAAGCATCGGAATCTATAACTAGTGTCACAGGAATGGTTCAAAACATAAACAGTAAGAAGGGTCAGTTTTCTTGCCGGCATTGTGCATTTTGTATTTAATTCCGATGCAATTTCTGTGTTTCATCGCCAATAAGAAGGTCAGAGGGATACAGTAAACCTGAAGTGAAGCATCGGAATCTATAACTAGTGTCACAGGAATGGTTCAAAACATAGACAGTAAGAAGAGTCAGTTTTCTTGTACTTAAGTCGGCATTGTGCATTTTGTATTTAATTCCGATGCAATTTCTGTGTTCCTTCGTCAATAAGAAGGGCAAAGGAATACAGTAAACCGGAAGTGAAGCATCGGAATCTATAACTAGTGTCACAGGAATGGTTCAAAATATAGACAGTAAGAAGAGACAGTTTTCTTGTAATTAAGTCGACATTGTGCGGTTTGTATTTAGTTCCGATACAATTTATGTGTTTCATCCTCAATAAGAAGGTGAGAGGGATACAATAAACCTGAAGTGAAGCATCGGAATCTATAACTAGTGTCACAGGAATGGTTCAAAACATAGACAGTAAGAAGAGTCAGTTTTCTTGTACTTAAGTCGGCTTTGTGCCTTTTGTATTTAATTCCATTGCAATTTCTGTGTTTCATCGTCAATAAGAAGGTCAGAGGGATACAGTAAATTTGAGGTGAAGCATCGCAATCTATAATTAGTGTCAAAGGAATGGTTCAAAACATAGACAGTAAGAAGGGTCAGTCTTCTTGTACTTAAGTCGGCAATGTGCCTTTTCTATTTAATTCCGATGCAATTTCTGTGTATCATCGGCAATAAGAAGGTCAGAGGGAAACAGTAAACCTGAAGTGAAGCATCGGAATCTATAACTAGTGTCACAGGAATGGTTCAAATCATAGACAGTAAGAAGAGTCAGTTTCCTTGTACTTAACGCGGCATGGTGCCTTTTGTATTAAATTCCGATGCAATTTCTGTGTTTCATCGTCAATAATAAGGTCAGAAGGATACAGTAAACCTGAAGTGAAGCATCGGAATCTATAACTAGTGTCACCGGAATGGTTCAAATCATAGACGGTAAGAAGAGTCAGTTTTCTTGTACTTAACTCGGCTTTGTGCCTTTTGTATTTAATTCCAATGCAATTTCCGTGTTTCATCGCCAATAAGAAAGTCAGAGGGATGCAGTAAACACATAGTGAAGCACCGGAATCTAAAACTGGTCTCACTGGAAATGTTCAAAACATAGTCAGTAAGAAGAGTCACTCTTCTTGTACTTAAGTCAGCATTGTGCCTTTTCTATTTAATTCCGTTGCAATTTCTTTGTTTTGTCGTGAATATGAGGGTCCAAGGGATACAGTAAACCTGAAGTTAAGCATCGGAATCCAAAACCAGTCTCACAGGAAAGGTTCAAAACGTAGACAGTAAGAAGAGCTAGTATTCTTGAACTTGAGTCGGCATTGTGCCTTTTGTAATTAATTCCGATGCAATTTCTGTGTTTCATCGTCAATAACAAGGTCTGATGGATACAGTAAACCTGAGGTGAAGCATCGCAATCTATAATTAGTGTCAAAGGAATGGTTCAAAACATAGACAGTAAGAAGAGTCAGTCATCTTGTACTTAAGTAGGCATTGTGCCTTTTGTATTTAAGTCCGATGCAATTTCTGTGTTTCATCGTCAATAAGAAGGTCCAAGGGATACAGTAAACCTGGAGTGAAGCATCGAAATCTATAACTAGTTTCACAGGTATGGTTCAAAACATAGACAGTAAGGAGAGTCAGTTTTCTCGTACTTAAATCGGCATTGTGCCTTTTGTATTTAATTCCGATGCAATATCTGTATTTAATCGTCAATAAGAAGGTCAGAGGGATACAGTAAACCTGAAGTGAAGCATCGGAATCAATAACTAGTGTCACAGGAATGGTTTAAAACATAGGCAGTAAGAAGAGTCAGTTTTCTTGTACTTTAGCCGGCATTGTGCCTTTTGTATTTAATTCCGATGCCTTTTCTGTGTTTCATTGTCAATAAGAAGGTCAGAGGGATACAGAAACCTGAAGTGAAGCATCGGAATCTATAACTAGTGTCACATGAATGGTTCAAAACGAAGGCAGTAAGAAGAGTCGATTATCTTGTACTTAAGTCGGCATTGTGCCTTTTGAATACAATTCCGATGCAATTTCTGTGTTTCATCGTCAATAACATGGTCAGAGGGATACAGTAAACCTGAAGTGAAGCATCGGAATGTATAACTAGTGTCACATGAATGGTTCAAAACGTAGACAGTAAGAAGGGTCAGTTTTCTTGTACTTAAGTCGGCATTGTGCCTATTGTATTTAATTCCGATGCAATTTCTGTGTTTCATCGTCAATAAAAAGGTCAGAGGGATACATTAAACCTGAAGTGAAGCATCAGAGTATATAACTAGTGTCACAGGAATGGTTCAAAACATAGACAGTAAGAAGAGTCAGTTTTCTTGTACCTAAGTCGTCATTGTGCCCTTTGTATTTAATTCCCATGCAATTTCTGTGTTCCATCGTTAATAGGAAGGTCAAAGGAATACAGTAAACTGGAAGTGAAGCATCGGAATCTATAACTAGTGTCACAGGAATGGTTCAAAACATAGACAGTAAGAAGAGACAGTTTTCTTGTACTTAAGTCGACATTGTGCTTTTGTATTTAATTCCGATACAATTTATGTGTTTCATCGTCAATAAGAAGGTGAGAGGGATACAGTAAACCTGAAGTGAAGCATCGGAATCCATAACTAGTGTCACAGGAATGGTTCAAATCATAGACAGTAAGAAGAGTCAGTTTTCTTGTACTTAAGTCAGCATTGTGCCTTTTGTATTTAATTCCGATGCAATTTCTGTGTTTCATCGTCAATAAGATGGTCAGAGGAATACAATAAACCTGAAGTGTAGCATCGCAATCTATAACTAGTGTCACAGGAATGGTTCAAAACATAGACAGTAAGAAGAGTCAGTTTTCTTGTACTTATGTCGGCATTGTGCCTTTTGTATTTAATTCCGATGTAATATCTGTGTTTCAACGTCAATAAGAAGGTCAGAGGGATACAGTAAACCTGAAGTGAAGCATCGGAATCTATAACTAGTGTCACATGAATGGTTCAAAACATAGACAGTAAGAAGCGTCAGTTTTCTTCTACTTAAGTCGGCATTGTGCCTTTTGTATTTAATTCCGATGCAATTTCTGTGTTTCATCGTCAATAAGAAGGTCCAAGGGATACAGTAAACCTGAAGTGAAGCATCGGAATCCAAAACCGGTCTCACAGGAAAGGTTCAAATCGTAGACAGTAAGAAGAGCTAGTATTCTTGAACTTGGGTCGGCATTGTGCCGTTTGTAATTAATTCCGATTCAATTTCTGTGTTTAATCGTCAATAAGCAGGTCAGAGGGATACAGTAAACCTGAAGTGAAGCACCGGAATCTATAACTAATGTCACAGGAATGGTTCAAAACATAGGCAGTAAGAAGAGTCAGTTTTCTTGTACTTTAGTCGGCATGTTACCTTTTGTATTTAATTCCGATGCAATTTCTGTGTTTCATCATCAATAAGAAGGTCAGAGGGATACAGTAAACCTGAAGTGAAGCATCGGAATCTATAACTAGTTTCACAAGAATGGTTCACATCATAGACAGTAAGAAGAGTCAGTTTCCATGTTCTTAAGTCGGTATTGTGCCTTTTGTATTAAATTCCGATGCAATTTCTGTGTTTCATCGTCAATAAGAAGGTCAGAGGGATACAGTAAACCTGAAGTGAAGCATCGAAATCTATAACTAGTGTCACAGGAATGGTTCAAAACATAGACAGTAAGAAGAGTCAGTTTTCTTGTACCTAACTCGGCTTTGTGCCTTTTGTATTTAATTCCAATGCAATTTCTGTGTTTCATCGTCAATAAGAAAGTCAGAGGGATGCAGTAAACATATAGTGAAGCACCGGAATCTAAAACTGGTCTCACAGGGACTGTTCAAAACATAGTCAGTAAGAAGAGTCAGTCTTCTTGTACTTAAGTCAGCATTGTGCCTTTTCTATTTAATTCCGATGCAATTTCTTTGTTTTGTCGTCAATATGAGGGCCCAAGGGATACAGTAAACCTGAAGTGAAGCAACGGAATCCAAAACCGGTCTCACAGGAAAGGTTCAAAACGTAGACAGTAAGAAAAGCTAGAATTCTTGAACTTGTGTCGGCATTGTGCCTTTTGTAATTAAATCCGATGCAATTTATGTGTTTCATCGTCAATAAGAAGGTCTGAGGGATACAGTAAACCTGAGGTGAAGCATCGCAATCTATAATTAGTGTCAAAGGAATGGTTCAAAACATAGACAGTAAGAAGAGTCAGTCTTCTTCTAGTTAAATCGGCATTGTGCCTTTTCCATTTAATTCCGATGCAATTTCTGTGTTTCATCGGCAATAAAGAGGTCAGAGGGAAACAGTAAACATGAAGTGAAGCATCGGAATCTATAACTAGTCTCACAGGAATGGTTAAGACATAGACAGTAAGAAGGGTCAGTTTTCTTGTACTTACGTCGGCATTGTGCCTTTTGTACTTAATTCCGATGCAATTTCTGTGTTTCATCGTCAATAAGAAGGTCAGAGGGATACAGTAAACCTGAAGTGAAGCATCGGAATCTATAACTAGTGTCACAGGAATGGTTCAAAGCATAGACAGTAAGAAGAGTCAGTTTTCTTGTACCTAAGTCTGCATTGTGCCCTTTGTATTTAATTCCGATGCAATTTCTGTGTTCCATCGTCAATAAGAAGGTCAAAGGAATACAGTAAACCGGAAGTGAAGCATCGGAATCTATAACTAGTGTCACAGGAATGGTTCAAAGCATAGACAGTAAGAAGAGAGACTTTTCTTGTACTTAAGTCGACATTGTGCTTTTGTAATTAATTCCGATACAATTTATGTGTATCATCGTCAATAAGAAGGTGAGAGGGATACAGTAAACCTGAAGTGAAGCATCGGAATCTATAACTAGTGTCACAGGAATGGTTCAAAACATAGACAGTAAGAAGAATCAGTTTTCTTGTACTTAAGTCAGCATTGTGCCCTTTGTACTTAATTCCGATGCAATTTCTGTGTTTCATCGTCAATAAGAAGGACAGAGGGATACAATAAACCTGAAGTGTAGCATCGGAATCTATAACTAGTGTCACAGGAATGGTTCAAAAAATAGACAGTAAGAAGAGTCAGTTTTCTTGTACTTAAGTCGGCATTGTGCCTTTTGTATTTAATTCCGATGCAATATCTGTGTTTCAACGTCAATAAGAAGGTCAGAGGGATACAGTAAACCTGAAGTGAAGCATCGGAATCTATTACTAGTGTCACATGAATGGTTCAAAACATAGACAGTAAGAAGAGTCAGTTGTCTTCTACTTCAGTCGGCATTGTGCCTCTTGTATTTAATTCCGATGCAATTTCTTTGTTTTGTCGTCAATATGAGGGTCCAAGGGATACAGTAAACCTGATGTGAAGCATCGGAATCCAAAACCGGTCTCACAGGAACGGTTCAAAACGTAGACAGTAAGAAGAGCTAGTATTCTTGAACTTGGGTCGGCATTGTGCCGTTTGTTATTAATTCCGATGCAATTTCGGTGTTTAATCGTCAATAAGCAGGTCAGATTGATACACTAAACCTGAAGTGAAGCATCGGAATCTATAACTAGTGTCACAGGAATGGTTCAAACATAGGCAGTAAGAAGAGTCAGTTTTCTTGTACGTTAGTCGGCATTATGCATTTTGTATTTAATTCCGATGCCATTTCTGTGTTTCATCATCAATAAGAAGGTCAGAGGGATACAGTAAACCTGAAGTGAAGCATCGGAATCTATTACTAGTGTCACAGGAATGGTTCAAATCATAGAGAGTAAGAAGAGTCAGTTTCCCTGTACATAAGTCGGTATTGTGCCTTTTGTATTAAATTCCGATGCAATATCTGTGTTTCATCGTCAATAAGAAGGTCAGAGGGATACAGTAAACCTGAAGTGAAGCATCGGAATCTATAACTAGTGTCACAGGAATGGTTCAAATCATAGACAGTAAGAAGAGTCAGTTTTCTTGTACCTAACTCGGCTTTGTGCCTTTTGTATTTAATTCCAATGCAATTTCTGTGTTTCATCGTCAATAAGAAGGTCAGAGGGATGCAGTAAACATATAGTGAAGCACCCGAATCTAAAACTGGTCTCACAGGGAATGTTCAAATCATAGTCAGTAAGAAGAGTAAGTCATCCTGTACTTAAGTCAGCATTGTGCCTTTTCTATTTAATTCCGATGCAATTTCTGTGTTTCATCGGCAATAAGAAGGTCAGAGGGAAACAGTAAACCTGAAGTGAAGCATCGGAATCCATAACTAGTGTCACAGGAATGGTTCAAAGCATAGACAGTAAGAAGAGTCAGTTTTCTTGTACTTAAGTCGGCATTGTGTCTTTTCTATTTAATTCCGATGCAATTTCCTTGTTCCATCGGAAATAAGAAGGTCAGAGGGAAACAGTAAACCTGAAGTGAAGCATCGGAATATATAACTAGTGTCACATGATTGCTTCAAAACATAGACAGTGCGAAGAGTCAGTCTTCTTGTACTTAAGTAGGCATTGTGATTTATGTATTTAATTCCGATGCAAATTCTGTGTTTCTCATCAATAAGAAGGTCCAAGGGATACAGTAAACCTGAAGTGAAGCATCGGAATCTATAACTAGTGTCACAGGAGTGGTTAAAAACAAAGACAGTAAGAAGAGCATTTCTTTTTGTACTTGAGTCGGCATTGTGCCTTTGTATTTAATTCCGATGCAATTTCTGTGTTTCATCGTCAATAAGAAGGTCCAAGAGTTACAGTAAACCTGGAGTGAAGCATCGGAATCTATAACTAGTGTCACAGGTATGGTTCAAAACATAGACAGTAAGAAGAGTGAGTTTTCTTGTACTTAAGTCGGCATTGTGCCTTTTGTATTTAATTCCGATGCAATTTATGTGTTTAATCGTCAATAAGAAGGTCAGAGGGATACAGTAAACCTGAAGTGAAGCATCGGAATCAATAACTAGTGTCACAGGAATGGTTCAAATCATGGGCATTAAGAAGAGTCAGTTTTCTTGTACTTTAGTCGGCATTGTGCCTTTTGTATTTAAAACGATGCCATTTCTGTGTTTCATCATCAATACGTAGGTCAGAGGGATACAGTACACATGAAATGAAGCATCGGAATCTATGACTAGTGTCACAGGAATGGTACAAATCATAGACAGTAAGAAGAGTCAGTTTCCATGTTCTTAAGTCGGTTTTGTGCCTTTTGTATTAAATTCCGATGCAATTTATGTGTTTCATCGTCAATAAGAAGGTCAGAGGGATACAGTAAACCGGAAGTGAAGCATCGAAATCTATAACTAGTGTCACAGGAATGGTTCAAAACATAGACAGTAAGAAGAGTCAGTTTTCTTGTACCTAACTCGGCTTTGTGCCTTTTGTATTTAATTCCAATGCAGTTTCTGTGTTTCATCGTCAATAACAAGGTCTGAGGGATGCATTAAACATATAGTGAAGCACCGGAATCTAAAACTGGTCTCACAGGGACTGTTCAAAACATAGTCAGTAAGAAGAGTCAGTCTTCTTGTACTTAAGTCAGCATTGTGCCTTTTCTATTTAATACCGATGCAATTTCTTTGTTTTGTCGTCAATATGAGGGCCCAAGGGATACAGTAAACCTGAAGTGAAGCATCGGAATCCAAAACCGGTCTCACAGGAAAGGTTCAAAACGTAGACAGTAAGAAAAGCTAGAATTCTTGAACTTGAGTCGGCATTGTGCCTTTTGTAATTAAATCCGATGCAATTTATGTGTTTCATCGTCAATAAGAAGGTCTGAGGGATACAGTAAACCTGAGGTGAAGCATCGCAATCTATAATTAGTGTCAAAGGAATGGTTCAAAACATAGACAGTAAGAAGAGTCAGTCTTCTTCTAGTTAAATCGGCATTGTGCGTTTTCTATTTAATTCCGATGCAATTTCTGTGTTTCATCGGCAATAAAGAGGTCAGAGGGAAACAGTAAACCTGAAGTGAAGCATCGGAATCTATAACTAGTCTCACAGGAGTGGTTAAAACATAGACAGTAAGAAGGGTCAGTTTTCTTGTACTTACGTCGGCATTGTGCCTTTTGTACTTAATTCCGATGCAATTTCTGTGTTTCATCGTCAATAAGAAGGTCAGAGGGATACAGTAAACCTGAAGTGAAGCATCGGAATCTATAACTAGTGTCACAGGAATGGTTCAAAACATAGACAGTAAGAAGAGTCAGTTTTCTTGTACCTATGTCGGCATTGTGCCCTTTGTATTTAATTTCGATGCAATTTCTGTGTTCCATCGTCAATAAGAAGGTCAAAGGAATACAGTAAACCGGAAGTGAAGCATCGGAATCTATAACTAGTGTCACAGGAATGGTTCAAAGCATATACAGTAAGAAGAGAGACTTTTCTTGTACTTAAGTCGACATTGTGCTTTTGTAATTAATTCCGATACAATTTATGTGTATCATCGTCAATAAGAAGGTGAGAGGGATACAGTAAACCTGAAGTGAAGCATCGGAATCTATAACTAGTGTCACAGGAATGGTTCAAAACATAGACAGTAAGAAGAATCAGTTTTCTTGTACTTAAGTCAGCATTGTGCCTTTTGTACTTAATTCCGATGCAATTTCTGTGTTTCATCGTCAATAAGAAGGACAGAGGGATACAATAAACCTGAAGTGTAGCATCGGAATCTATAACTAGTGTCGCAGGAATGGTTCAAAAAATAGACAGTAAGAAGAGTCAGTTTTCTTGTACTTAAGTCGGCATTGTGCCTTTTGTATTTAATTCCGATGCAATATCTGTGTTTCAACGTCAATAAGAAGGTCAGAGGGATACAGTAAACCTGAAGTGAAGCATGGGAATCTAATACTAGTGTCACATGAATGGTTCAAAACATAGACAGTAAGAAGAGTCAGTTTTCTTCTACTTCAGTCGGCATTGTGCCTCTTGTATTTAATTCCGATGCAATTTCTTTGTTTTGTCGTCAATATGAGGGTCCAAGGGAAACTGTAAACCTGATGTGAAGCATCGGAATCCAAAACTGGTCTCACAGGAACGGTTCAAAACGTAGACAGTAAGAAGAGCTAGTATTCTTGAACTTGGGTCGGCATTGTGCCGTTTGTTATTAATTCCGATGCAATTTCTGTGTTTCATCGTCAATAAGAAGGACTGAGGGATACAGTAAACCTGAGGTGAAGCATCGCAATCTGTAATTAGTGTCAAAGGAATGGTTCAAAACATAGACAGTAAG
Source organism: Schistocerca americana (assembly GCF_021461395.2). Classification (NCBI taxonomy): domain Eukaryota; kingdom Metazoa; phylum Arthropoda; class Insecta; order Orthoptera; family Acrididae; genus Schistocerca; species Schistocerca americana. Next base: position 5,670,626 of record NC_060121.1, on the reverse strand, counting down.
AAGAGTCAGTATTCTTGTACTTAATTCGGCATTGTGGATTTTGTATTTAATTCCGATGCAATTTCTGTGTTTCATCGTCAATAAGAAGGACCAAGGGATACAGTAAACCCGGAGTGAAGCATCGGAATCTATAACTAGTGTCACAGGTATGCTTCAAAACATAGACAGTAAGAAGAGTCAGTTTTCTTGTACTTAAGTCGGCATTGTGCCTTTTGTAATTAATTCCGATGCAATTTCTGTGTTTAATCGTCAGTAAGCAGGTCAGATTGATACAGTAAACCTGAAGTGAAGCATCGGAATCTATAACTAGTGTCACGGGAATGGTTCAAACATAGGCAGTAAGAAGAGTCAGTTTTCTTGTACTTTAGTCGGCATTATGCCTTTTGTATTTAATTCCGATGCCATTTCTGTGTTTCATCATCAATAAGAAGGTCAGAGGGATACAGTAAACCTGAAGTGAAGCATCGGAATCTATAACTAGTGTCACAGGAATGGTTCAAATCATAGAGAGTAAGGAGGGTCAGTTTCCCTGTACATAAGTCGGTATTGTGCCTTTTGTATTAAATTCCGATGCAATTTCTGTGTTTCATCGTCAATAAGAAGGTCAGAGGGATACAGTAAACCTGAAGTGAAGCATCGGAATCTATAACTAGTGTCACAGGAATGGTTCAAAACATAGACAGTAAGAAGAGTCAGTTTTCTTGTACTTAAGTCGGCATTGTGCCTTTTGTATTTAATTCCGATGCAATATCTGTGTTTCAACGTCAATAAGAAGGTCAGAGGGATACGGTAAACCTGAAGTGAAGCATCGGAATCTATTACTAGTGTCACATGAATGGTTCAAAACATAGACAGTAAGATGAGTCAGTTTTCTTCTACTTCAGTCGGCATTGTGCCTCTTGTATTTAATTCCGATGCAATTTCTTTGTTTTGTCGTCAATATGAGGGTCCAAGGGATACAGTAAACCTGATGTGAAGCATCGGAATCCAAAACCGGTCTCACAGGAACGGTTCAAAACGTAGACAGTAAGAAGAGCTAGTATTCTTGAACTTGGGTCGGCATTGTGCCGTTTGTTATTAATTCCGATGCAATTTCTGTGTTTAATCGTCAATAAGCAGGTCAGATTGATACACTATACCTGAAGTGAAGCATCGGAATCTATAACTAGTGTCACAGGAATATTTCAAACGTAGGCAGTAAGAAGAGTCAGTTTTCTTGTACTTTAGTCGGCATTATGCCTTTTGTATTTATTTCCGATGCCATTTCTGTGTTTCATCATCGATAAGAAGGTCAGAGGGATACAGTAAACCTGAAGTGAAGCATCGGAATCTATTACTAGTATCACAGGAATGGTTCAAATCATAGAGAGTAAGAAGAGTCAGTTTCCCTGTACATAAGTCGCTATTGTGCCTTTTGTATTAAATTCCGATGCAATTTCTGTGTTTCATCGTCAATAAGAAGGTCAGAGGGATACAGTAAACCTAAAGTGAAGCATCGGAATCTATAACTAGTGTCACAGGAATGGTTCAAATCATAGACAGTAAGAAAAGTCAGTTTTCTTGTACCTAACTCGGCTTTGTGCCTTTTGTATTTAATTCCAATGCAATTTCTGTGTTTCATCGTCAACAAGAAGGTCAGAGGGATGCAGTAAACATATAGTGAAGCACCCGAATCTAAAACTGGTCTCACAGGGAATGTTCAAATCATAGTCAGTAAGAAGAGTAAGTCTTCTTGTACTTAAGTCAGCATTGTGCCTTTTCTATTTAATTCTGATGCAATTTCTGTGTTTCATCGGCAATAAGAAGGTCAGAGGGAAACAGTAAACCTGAAGTGAAGCATCGGAATCCATAACTAGTGTCACAGGAATGGTTCAAAACATAGACAGTAAGAAGAGTCAGTTTTCTTCTACTTAAGTCGGCATTGTGTCTTTTCTATTTAATTCCGATGCAATTTCCTTGTTTCATCGGAAATAAGAAGGTCAGAGGGAAACAGTAAACCTGAAGTGAAGCATCGGAATCTATAACTAGTGTCACATGATTGCTTCAAAACATAGACAGTGGGAAGAGTCAGTCTTCTTGTACTTAAGTAGGCATTGTGATTTTTGTATTTAATTCCGATGCAAAATCTGTGTTTCATCATCAATAAGAAGGTCCAAGGGATACAGTAAACCTGAAGTGAAGCATCGGAATCTATAACTAGTGTCACAGGAATGGTTAAAAACAAAGACAACAAGAAGAGCAAGTCTTTTTGTACTTGAGTCTGCATTGTGCCTATGTATTTAATTCCGATGCAATTTCTGTGTTTCATCGTCAATAAGAAGGTCCAAGAGTTACAGTAAACCTGGAGTGAAGCATCGGAATCTATAACTAGTGTCACAGGTATGGTTCAAAACATAGACAGTTAGAAGAGTGAGTTTTCTTGTACTTAAGTCGGCATTGTGCCTTTTGTATTTAATTCCGATGCAATTTATGTGTTTAATCGTCAATAAGAAGGTCAGAGGGATACAGTAAACCTGAAGTGAAGCATCGGAATCAATAACTAGTGTCACAGGAATGGTTCAAATCATGGGCATTAAGAAGAGTCAGTTTTCTTGTACTTTAGTCGGCATTGTGCCTTTTGTATTTAAAACGATGCCATTTCTGTGTTTCATCATCAATACGTAGGTCAGAGGGATACAGTACACCTGAAATGAAGCATCGGAATCTATGACTAGTGTCACAGGAATGGTACAAATCATAGACAGTAAGAAGAGTCAGTTTCCTTGTACTTAAGTCGGCAATGTGCCTTTTGTATTAAATTCCGATGCAATTTCTTTGTTTCATCGTCTATAAGAAGGTCAGAGGGATACAGTAAACCTAAAGTGAAGCATCGGAATCTATAACTAGTGTCACATGAATGGTTCAAAACATAGACAGTAAGAAGAGTCAGTTTTCTTGTACTTAAGACGGCATTGTGCCTTTTGAATATAATTCCGATGCAATTTCTGTGTTTCATCGTCAATAAGATGGTCAGAGGGATACAGTAAACCTGATGTGAAGCAATGTAATCTATAACTAGTGTCACTTGAATGGTTCAAAACATAAACAGTAAGAAGGGTCAGTTTTCTTGTCGGCATTGTGCCTTTTGTATTTAATTCCGATGCAATTTCTGTGTTTCATCGTCAATAAGATGGTCAGAGGGATACAGTAAACCTGAAGTGAAGCATCGGAATCTATAACTAGTCACAGGAATGGTTCAAAACTTTGACAGTAAGAGGAGTCAGTTTTCTTGGACTTAAGTCGGCATTGTGGCTTGTGTATTTAATTCCGATGCAATTTCTGTGTTTCATCGTCAATAAGAAGGTCAGAGGCATACAGTAACCATGAAGTGAAACATCGAAATCTATAACTAGTGTCACAGGAATGGTTCAAACATAGACAGTAAGAAGAGTCAGTTTTCTTGTACTTAAGTCGGCATTGTGCCTTTCGTGTTTAATTCCGATGCAATTGCAGTGTTTCATCGTCAATAAGAAGGTCAGAGGGAAACAGTAAACCTGAAGTGAAGCATCGGAATCTAAAACTGGTCTCACAGGAAATGTTCAAAACATAGTCAGTAAGAAGAACCAGTCTTCTTGTACTTAAGTCAGCATTGTGAATTTTGTATTTAATTCCGATGCAATTTCTGTGTATCATCGTCAATAAGATGGTCAGAGGGATACAGTAAACATATAGTGAAGCACCGGAATCTAAAACTGGTCTCACAGGAAATGTTCAAAACATAGTCAGTAAGAAGAGCCAGTCTTCTTGTACTTAAGTCAGCATTGTGCCTTTTCTATTTAATTCCGATGCAATTTCTGTGTTTCATCGGCAATAAGAAGGTCAGCGGGAAACAGTAAACCTGAAGTGAAGCATCGGAATCTATAACTAGTGTCACAGGAATGGTTCAAAACATAGACAGTAAGAAGAGTCAGTGTTCTTGTACTTAAGTCGGCATTGTGAATTTTCTATTTAATTCCGATGCAATTTCCGTGTTTCATCGGAAATAGGCAGGTCAGAGGGAAACAGTAAACCTGAAGTGAAGCATCGGAATCTATAACTAGTGTCACAGGATTGCTTCAAAACATAGACAGTGGGAAGAGTCAGTCTTCTTGTACTTAAGTAGGCATTGTGCCTTTTGTATTTATTTCCGATGCAAATTCTGTGTTTCATCATCAATAAGAAGGTCCAAGGGATACAGTAATCCTGAAGTGAAGCATCGGAATCTATAACTAGTGTCACAGGAATGGTTCAAAACAAAGACAGTAAGAAGAACCAGACTTTTTGTACTTGAGTCGGCATTGTGCCTATGTATTTAATTCCGATGCAATTTCTGTGTTTCATCGTCAATAAGAAGGTCCAAGGGTTACAGTAAACCTGGAGTGAAGCATCGGAATCTATAACTAGTGTCACAGGTATGGTTCAAAACATAGACAGTAAGAAGAGTCAGTTTTCTTGTACTTAAGTCGGCATTGTGCATTTTGTATTTAATTCCGATGCAATTTCTGTGTTTAATCGTCAATAAGAAGGTCAGAGGAATACAGTAAATCGGAAGTGAAGCATCGGAATCTATAACTAGTGTCACAGGAATGGTTAAAAACATAGACAGTAAGAAGAGTCAGTTTTCTTGTACTTAAGACGGCTTTGTGCCTTTTGTACATAATTCCGATGCAATTTCTGTGGTTCATCGTCAATAAGAAGGTCAGAGGGATACAGTAAACCTGAAGTGAAGCATCGGAATCTATAACTAGTGTCACATGAATGGTTCAAAACATAGACAGTAGGAATAGTCAGTCTTCTTGTACTTAAGTAGGCATTGTGTCTTTTGTATTTAATTCCGATGCAATTTCTGTGTTTCATCGTCAATAAGAAGGTCAGAGGGATACAGTAAACATATAGTGAAGCACTGGAATCTAAAACTGGTCTCACAGGAAATGTTCAAAACATAGTCAGTAAGAAGAGTCAGTCTTCTTGTACTTAAGTCAGCATTGTGCCTTTTCTATTTAATTCCGATGCAATTTCTGTGTTTCATCGGCAATAAGAAGGTCAGAGGGAAACAGTAAACCTGAAGTGAAGCATATGAATCAATAACTAGTGTCACAGGAATGGTTCAAAACGTAGACGGTAAGAAGAGTCAGTCTTCTTGTACTTAAGTCGGCATTGTGCCTTTTCTATTTAATTCCGATGCAATTTCCGTGTTTCATCGGAAATAAGAAGGTCAGAGGGAAACAGTAAACCTGAAGTGAAGCATCGGATTCTATAACTAGTGTCACAGGATTGCCTCAAAACATAGACAGTGGGAAGAGTCAGTCTTCTTGTACTTAAGTAGGCATTGTGCCTTTTGTATTTATTTCCGATGCAAATTCTGTGTTTCATCATCAATAAGAAGGTCCAAGGGATACAGTAAACCTGAAGTGAAGCATCGGAGTCTATAACTAGTGTCACAGGAATGGTTCAAAACAAAGACAGTAAGAAGAGCCAGTCTTTTTGTACTTGAGTCGGCATTGTGAATATGTATTTAATTCCGATGCAATTTCTGTGTTTCATCGTCAATAAGAAGGTCCAAGGGTTACAGTAAACCTGGAGTGAAGCATCGGAATCTATAACTATAATCACAGGTATGGTTCAAAACATAGACAGTAAGAAGAGTCAGTTTTCTTGTACTTAAGTCGGCATTGTGCCTTTTGTATTTAATTCCGATGCAATTTCTGTGTTTAATCGTCAATAAGAAGGTCAGATGGTTACAGTAAACCTGAAGTGAAGCATCGGAATCAATAAGTAGTGTCACAGGAATGGTTCAAATCATGGGCATTAAGAAGAGTCAGTTTTCTTGTACTTTAGTCGGCATTGTGCCTTTTGTATTAATTCCGATGCCATTTCTGTGTTTCATCATCAATACGAAGGTCAGAGGGATACAGTAAACCTGAAGTGAAGCATCGGAATCTATGACTAGTGTCACAGGAATGGTACAAATCATAGACAGTAAGAAGAGTCAGTTTCCTTGTACTTAAGTCGGCAATGTGCCTTTTGTATTAAATTCCGATGCAATTTCTGTGTTTCATCGTCTATAAGAAGGTCAGAGGGATACAGTAAACCTAAAGTGAAGCATCGGAATCTATAACTAGTGTCACATGAATGGTTCAAAACATAGACAGTAAGAAGAGTCAGTTTTCTTGTACTTAAGTCGCCATTGTGCCTTTTGAATATAATTCCGATGCAATTTCTGTGTTTCATCGTCAATAAGATGGTCAGAGGGATACAGTAAACGGGAAATGAAGTATTGTAATCTATAACTAGTGTCACTTGAATGGTTCAAAACATAAACAGTAAGAAGGGTCAGTTTTCTTGTCGGCATTGTGCCTTTTGTATTTAATTCCGATGCAATTTCTGTGTTTCATCGTCAATAAGAAGGTCAGAGTGATACAGTAAACCTGAAGTGAAGCATCGGAATCTATAACTAGTGTCACAGGAATGGTTCAAAACATAGACAGTAAGAAGAGTCAGTTTTCTTGAACTTAAGTCGGCATTGTGCATTTTGTATTTAATTCCGATGCAATTTCTGTGTTCCATCGTCAATAAGAAGGGCAAAGGAATACAGTAAACCGGAAGTGAAGCATCGGAATCTATAACTAGTGTCACAGGAATGGTTCAAAATATAGACAGTAAGAAGAGACAGTTTTCTTGTAATTAAGTCGACATTGTGCGGTTTGTATTTAATTCCGATAAGATTTATGTGTTTCATCCTCAATAAGAAGGTGAGAGGGATACAATAAACCTGAAGTGAAGCATCGGAATCTATAACTAGTGTCACAGGAATGGTTCAAAACATAGACAGTAAGAAGAGTCAGTTTTCTTGTACTTAAGTCGGCTTTGTGCCTTTTGTATTTAATTCCAATGCAATTTCTGTGTTTCATCGTCAATAAGAAGGTCAGAGGGATGCAGTAAACATATAGTGAAGCACCGGAATCTAAAACTGGTCTTGCAGGATATGTTCAAAACATAGTCAGTAAGAAGAGTCAGTCTTCTAGTACTTAAGTCAGCATTGTGCCTTTTCTATTTAATTCCGATGCAATTTCTTTGTTTTGTCGTCAATATGAGGGTCCAAGGGATACAGTAAACCTGAAGTGAAGCATCGGAATCCAAAACCGGTCCCACAGGAAAGGTTCAAAACGTAGGCAGTAAGAAGAGCTAGTATTCTTGAACTTGAGTCGGCATTGCGCCTTTTGTAATTAATTCCGATGCAATTTCTGTGTTTCATCGTCAATAAGAAGGTCTGAGGGATACAGTAAACCTGAGGTGAAGCATCGCAATCTATAATTAGTGTCAAAGGAATGGTTCAAAACATAGACAGTAAGAAGGGTCAGTCTTCTTGTACTTAAGTCGGCAATGTGCCTTTTCTATTTAATTCCGATGCAATTTCTGTGTATCATCGGCAATAAGAAGGTCAGAGGGAAACAGTAAACCTGAAGTGAAGCATCGGAATCTATAACTAGTGTCACAGGAATGGTTCAAATCATAGACAGTAAGAAGAGTCAGTTTCCTTGTACTTAACGCGGCATTGTGCCTTTTGTATTAAATTCCGATGCAATTTCTGTGTTTCATCGTCAATAAGAAGGTCAGAAGGATACAGTAAACCTGAAGTGAAGCATCGGAATCTATAACTAGTGTCACAGGAATGGTTCAAATCATAGACGGTAAGAAGAGTCAGTTTTCTTGTACTTAACTCGGCTTTGTGCCTTTTGTATTTAATTCCAATGCAATTTCCGTGTTTCATCGTCAATAAGAAAGTCAGAGGGATGCAGTAAACATATAGTGAAGCACCGGAATCTAAAACTGGTCTCACAGGAAATGTTCAAAACATAGTCAGTAAGAAGAGTCACTCTTCTTGTACTTAAGTCAGCATTGTGCCTTTTCTATTTAATTCCGTTGCAATTTCTTTGTTTTGTCGTGACTATGAGGGTCCAAGGGATACAGTAAACCTGAAGTTAAGCATCGGAATCCAAAACCAGTCTCACAGGAAAGGTTCAAAACGTAGACAGTAAGAAGAGCTAGTATTCTTGAACTTGAGTCGGCATTGTGCCTTTTGTAATTAATTCCGATGCAATTTCTGTGTTTCATCGTCAATAACAAGGTCTGAGGGATACAGTAAACCTGAGGTGAAGCATCGCAATCTATAATTAGTGTCAAAGGAATGGTTCAAAACATAGACAGTAAGAAGAGTAAGTCATCTTGTACTTATGTAGGCATTGTGCCTTTTGTATTTAAGTCCGATGCAATTTCTGTGTTTCATCGTCAATATGAAGGTCCAAGGGATACAGTAAACCTGGAGTGAAGCATCGGAATCCAAAACCGGTCTCACAGGAAAGGTTCAAAACGTAGACAGTAAGAAAAGCTAGAATTCTTGAACTTGGGTCGGCATTGTGCCGTTTGTTATTAATTCCGATGCAATTTCTGTGTTTCATCGTCAATAAGAAGGTCTGAGGGATACAGTAAACCTGAGGTGAAGCATCGCAATCTGTAATTAGTGTCAAAGGAATGGTTCAAAACATAGACAGTAAGAAGAGTCAGTCTTCTTCTAGTTAAATCGGCATTGTGCCTTTTCTATTTAATTCCGATGCCATTTCTGTGTTTCATCGGCAATAAAGAGGTCAGAGGGAAACAGTAAACCTGAAGTGAAGCATCGGAATCTATAACTAGTCTCACAGGAATGGTTAAAACATAGACAGTAAGAAGGGTCAGTTTTCTTGTACTTACGTCGGCATTGTGCCTTTTGTACTTAATTCTGATGCAATTTCTGTGTTTCATCGTCAATAAGAAGGTCAGATGGATACAGTAAACTTGAAGTGAAGCATCGGAATCTATAACTAGTGTCACAGGAATGGTTCAAAACATAGACAGTAAGAAGAGTCAGTTTTCTTGTACCTAAGTCGGCATTGTGCCCTTTGTATTTAATTCCGATGCAATTTCTGTGTTCCATCGTCAATAAGAAGGTCAAAGGAATACAGTAAACCGGAAGTGAAGCATCGGAATCTATAACTAGTGTCACAGGAATGGTTCAAAGCATAGACAGTAAGAAGAGAGACTTTTCTTGTACTTAAGTCGACATTGTGCTTTTGTAATTAATTCCGATACAATTTATGTGTATCATCGTCAATAAGAAGGTGAGAGGGATACAGTAAACCTGAAGTGAAGCATCGGAATCTATAACTAGTGTCACAGGAACGGTTCAAAACATAGACAGTAAGAAGAATCAGTTTTCTTGTACTTAAGTCAGCATTGTGCCTTTTGTACTTAATTCCGATGCAATTTCTGTGTTTCATCGTCAATAAGAAGGACAGAGGGATACAGTAAACCTGAAGTGAAGCATCGGAATCTATTACTAGTGTCACATGAATGGTTCAAAATATAGACAGTAAGAAGAGTCAGTTTTCTTCTACTTCAGTCGGCATTGTGCCTCTTGTATTTAATTCCGATGCAATTTCTTTGTTTTGTCGTCAATATGAGGGTCCAAGGGATACAGTAAACCTGATGTGAAGCATCGGAATCCAAAACCGGTCTCACAGGAACGGTTCAAAACGTAGACAGTAAGAAGAGCTAGTATTCTTGAACTTGGGTCGGCATTGTGCCGTTTGTTATTAATTCCGATGCAATTTCTGTGTTTCATCGTCAATAAGAAGGTCTGAGGGATACAGTAAACCTGAGGTGAAGCATCGCAATCTGTAATTAGTGTCAAAGGAATGGTTCAAAACATAGACAGTAAGAAGAGTCAGTATTCTTGTACTTAATTCGGCATTGTGCCTTTTGTATTTAATTCCGATGCAATTTCTGTGTTTCATCGTCAATAAGAAGGTCCAAGGGATACAGTAAACCTGGAGTGAAGCATCGGAATCTATAACTAGTGTCACAGGTATGCTTCAAAACATAGACAGTAAGAAGAGTCAGTTTTCTTGTACTTAAGTCGGCATTGTGCCTTTTGTAATTAATTCCGATGCAATTTCTGTGTTTAATCGTCAATAAGCAGGTCAGATTGATACAGTAAACCTGAAGTGAAGCATCGGAATCTATAACTAGTGTCACAGGAATGGTTCAAACATAGGCAGTAAGAAGAGTCAGTTTTCTTGTACTTTAGTCGGCATTATGCCTTTTGTATTTAATTCCGATGCCATTTCTGTGTTTCATCATCAATAAGAAGGTCAGAGGGATACAGTAAACCTGAAGTGAAGCATCGGAATCTATAACTAGTGTCACAGGAATGGTTCAAAAAATAGACAGTAAGAAGAGTCAGTTTTCTTGTACTTAAGTCGGCATTGTGCCTTTTGTATTTAATTCCGATGCAATATCTGTGTTTCAACGTCAATAAGAAGGTCAGAGGGATACAGTAAACCTGAAGTGAAGCATCGGAATCTATTACTAGTGTCACATGAATGGTTCAAAATATAGACAGTAAGAAGAGTCAGTTTTCTTCTACTTCAGTCGGCATTGTGCCTCTTGTATTTAATTCCGATGCAATTTCTTTGTTTTGTCGTCAATATGAGGGTCCAAGGGATACAGTAAACCTGATGTGAAGCATCGGAATCCAAAACCGGTCTCACAGGAACGGTTCAAAACGTAGACAGTAAGAAGAGCTAGTATTCTTGAACTTGGGTCGGCATTGTGCCGTTTGTTATTAATTCCGATGCAATTTCTGTGTTTCATCGTCAATAAGAAGGTCTGAGGGATACAGTAAACCTGAGGTGAAGCATCGCAATCTGTAATTAGTGTCAAAGGAATGGTTCAAAACATAGACAGTAAGAAGAGTCAGTATTCTTGTACTTAATTCGGCATTGTGCCTTTTGTATTTAATTCCGATGCAATTTCTGTGTTTCATCGTCAATAAGAAGGTCCAAGGGATACAGTAAACCTGGAGTGAAGCATCGGAATCTATAACTAGTGTCACAGGTATGCTTCAAAACATAGACAGTAAGAAGAGTCAGTTTTCTTGTACTTAAGTCGGCATTGTGCCTTTTGTAATTAATTCCGATGCAATTTCTGTGTTTAATCGTCAATAAGCAGGTCAGATTGATACAGTAAACCTGAAGTGAAGCATCGGAATCTATAACTAGTGTCACAGGAATGGTTCAAACATAGGCAGTAAGAAGAGTCAGTTTTCTTGTACTTTAGTCGGCATTATGCCTTTTGTATTTAATTCCGATGCCATTTCTGTGTTTCATCATCAATAAGAAGGTCAGAGGGATACAGTAAACCTGAAGTGAAGCATCGGAATCTATAACTAGTGTCACAGGAATGGTTCAAAAAATAGACAGTAAGAAGAGTCAGTTTTCTTGTACTTAAGTCGGCATTGTGCCTTTTGTATTTAATTCCGATGCAATATCTGTGTTTCAACGTCAATAAGAAGGTCAGAGGGATACAGTAAACCTGAAGTGAAGCATCGGACTCTATTACTAGTGTCACATGAATGGTTCAAAATATAGACAGTAAGAAGAGTCAGTTTTCTTCTACTTCAGTCGGCATTGTGCCTCTTGTATTTAATTCCGATGCAATTTCTTTGTTTTGTCGTCAATATGAGGGTCCAAGGGATACAGTAAACCTGATGTGAAGCATCGGAATCCAAAACCGGTCTCACAGGAACGGTTCAAAACGTAGACAGTAAGAAGAGCTAGTATTCTTGAACTTGGGTCGGCATTGTGCCGTTTGTTATTAATTCCGATGCAATTTCTGTGTTTCATCGTCAATAAGAAGGTCTGAGGGATACAGTAAACCTGAGGTGAAGCATCGCAATCTGTAATTAGTGTCAAAGGAATGGTTCAAAACATAGACAGTAAGAAGAGTCAGTATTCTTGTACTTAATTCGGCATTGTGCCTTTTGTATTTAATTCCGATGCAATTTCTGTGTTTCATCGTCAATAAGAAGGTCCAAGGGATACAGTAAACCTGGAGTGAAGCATCGGAATCTATAACTAGTGTCACAGGTATGCTTCAAAACATAGACAGTAAGAAGAGTCAGTTTTCTTGTACTTAAGTCGGCATTGTGCCTTTTGTAATTAATTCCGATGCAATTTCTGTGTTTAATCGTCAATAAGCAGGTCAGATTGATACAGTAAACCTGAAGTGAAGCATCGGAATCTATAACTAGTGTCACAGGAATGGTTCAAACATAGGCAGTAAGAAGAGTCAGTTTTCTTGTACTTTAGTCGGCATTATGCCTTTTGTATTTAATTCCGATGCCATTTCTGTGTTTCATCATCAATAAGATGGTCAGAGGGATACAGTAAACCTGAAGTGAAGCATCGGAATCTATAACTAGTGTCACAGGAATGGTTCAAATCATAGAGAGTAAGAAGAGTCAGTTTCCCTGTACATAAGTCGGTATTGTGCCTTTTGTATTAAATTCCGATGCAATTTCTGTGTTTCATCGTCAATAAGAAGGTCAGAGGGATACAGTAAACCTGAAGTGAAGCATCGGAATCTATAACTAGTGTCACAGGAATGTTTCAAAACATAGACAGTAAGAAGAGTCAGTTTTCTTGTACCTAACTCGGCTTTGTGCCTTTTGTATTTAATTCCAATGCAATTTCTGTGTTCCATCGTCAATAAGAAGGTCAAAGGAATACAGTAAACCGGAAGTGAAGCATCGGAATCTATAACTAGTGTTACAGGAATGGTTCAAAGCATAGACAGTAAGAAGAGAGACTTTTCTTGTACTTAAGTCGACATTGTGCTTTTGTAATTAATTCCGATACAATTTATGTGTATCATCGTCAATAAGAAGGTGAGAGGGATACAGTAAACCTGAAGTGAAGCATCGGAATCTATAACTAGTGTCACAGGAATGGTTCAAAACATAGACAGTAAGAAGAATCAGTTTTCTTGTACTTATGTCAGCATTGTGCCTTTTGTACTTAATTCCGATGCAATTTCTGTGTTTCATCGTCAATAAGAAGGACAGAGGGATACAATAAACCTGAAGTGTAGCATCGGAATCTATAACTAGTGTCACATGAATGGTTCAAAATATAGACAGTAAGAAGAGTCAGTTTTCTTCTACTTCAGTCGGCATTGTGCCTCTTGTATTTAATTCCGATGCAATTTCTTTGTTTTGTCGTCAATATGAGGGTCCAAGGGATACAGTAAACCTGATGTGAAGCATCGGAATCCAAAACCGGTCTCACAGGAACGGTTCAAAACGTAGACAGTAAGAAGAGCTAGTATTCTTGAACTTGGGTCGGCATTGTGCCGTTTGTTATTAATTCCGATGCAATTTCTGTGTTTCATCGTCAATAAGAAGGTCTGAGGGATACAGTAAACCTGAGGTGAAGCATCGCAATCTGTAATTAGTGTCAAAGGAATGGTTCAAAACATAGACAGTAAGAAGAGTCAGTATTCTTGTACTTAATTCGGCATTGTGCCTTTTGTATTTAATTCCGATGCAATTTCTGTGTTTCATCGTCAATAAGAAGGTCCAAGGGATACAGTAAACCTGGAGTGAAGCATCGGAATCTATAACTAGTGTCACAGGTATGCTTCAAAACATAGACAGTAAGAAGAGTCAGTTTTCTTGTACTTAAGTCGGCATTGTGCCTTTTGTAATTAATTCCGATGCAATTTCTGTGTTTAATCGTCAATAAGCAGGTCAGATTGATACAGTAAACCTGAAGTGAAGCATCGGAATCTATAACTAGTGTCACAGGAATGGTTCAAACATAGGCAGTAAGAAGAGTCAGTTTTCTTGTACTTTAGTCGGCATTATGCCTTTTGTATTTAATTCCGATGCCATTTCTGTGTTTCATCATCAATAAGAAGGTCAGAGGGATACAGTAAACCTGAAGTGAAGCATCGGAATCTATAACTAGTGTCACAGGAATGGTTCAAAAAATAGACAGTAAGAAGAGTCAGTTTTCTTGTACTTAAGTCGGCATTGTGCCTTTTGTATTTAATTCCGATGCAATATCTGTGTTTCAACGTCAATAAGAAGGTCAGAGGGATACAGTAAACCTGAAGTGAAGCATCGGAATCTATTACTAGTGTCACATGAATGGTTCAAAATATAGACAGTAAGAAGAGTCAGTTTTCTTCTACTTCAGTCGGCATTGTGCCTCTTGTATTTAATTCCGATGCAATTTCTTTGTTTTGTCGTCAATATGAGGGTCCAAGGGATACAGTAAACCTGATGTGAAGCATCGGAATCCAAAACCGGTCTCACAGGAACGGTTCAAAACGTAGACAGTAAGAAGAGCTAGTATTCTTGAACTTCGGTCGGCATTGTGCCGTTTGTTATTAATTCCGATGCAATTTCTGTGTTTCATCGTCAATAAGAAGGTCTGAGGGATACAGTAAACCTGAGGTGAAGCATCGCAATCTGTAATTAGTGTCAAAGGAATGGTTCAAAACATAGACAGTAAGAAGAGTCAGTATTCTTGTACTTAATTCGGCATTGTGCCTTTTGTATTTAATTCCGATGCAATTTCTGTGTTTCATCGTCAATAAGAAGGTCCAAGGGATACAGTAAACCTGGAGTGAAGCATCGGAATCTATAACTAGTGTCACAGGTATGCTTCAAAACATAGACAGTAAGAAGAGTCAGTTTTCTTGTACTTAAGTCGGCATTGTGCCTTTTGTAATTAATTCCGATGCAATTTCTGTGTTTAATCGTCAATAAGCAGGTCAGATTGATACAGTAAACCTGAAGTGAAGCATCGGAATCTATAACTAGTGTCACAGGAATGGTTCAAACATAGGCAGTAAGAAGAGTCAGTTTTCTTGTACTTTAGTCGGCATTATGCCTTTTGTATTTAATTCCGATGCCATTTCTGTGTTTCATCATCAATAAGAAGGTCAGAGGGATACAGTAAACCTGAAGTGAAGCATCGGAATCTATAACTAGTGTCACAGGAATGGTTCAAAAAATAGACAGTAAGAAGAGTCAGTTTTCTTGTACTTAAGTCGGCATTGTGCCTTTTGTATTTAATTCCGATGCAATATCTGTGTTTCAACGTCAATAAGAAGGTCAGAGGGATACAGTAAACCTGAAGTGAAGCATCGGACTCTATTACTAGTGTCACATGAATGGTTCAAAATATAGACAGTAAGAAGAGTCAGTTTTCTTCTACTTCAGTCGGCATTGTGCCTCTTGTATTTAATTCCGATGCAATTTCTTTGTTTTGTCGTCAATATGAGGGTCCAAGGGATACAGTAAACCTGATGTGAAGCATCGGAATCCAAAACCGGTCTCACAGGAACGGTTCAAAACGTAGACAGTAAGAAGAGCTAGTATTCTTGAACTTGGGTCGGCATTGTGCCGTTTGTTATTAATTCCGATGCAATTTCTGTGTTTCATCGTCAATAAGAAGGTCTGAGGGATACAGTAAACCTGAGGTGAAGCATCGCAATCTGTAATTAGTGTCAAAGGAATGGTTCAAAACATAGACAGTAAGAAGAGTCAGTATTCTTGTACTTAATTCGGCATTGTGCCTTTTGTATTTAATTCCGATGCAATTTCTGTGTTTCATCGTCAATAAGAAGGTCCAAGGGATACAGTAAACCTGGAGTGAAGCATCGGAATCTATAACTAGTGTCACAGGTATGCTTCAAAACATAGACAGTAAGAAGAGTCAGTTTTCTTGTACTTAAGTCGGCATTGTGCCTTTTGTAATTAATTCCGATGCAATTTCTGTGTTTAATCGTCAATAAGCAGGTCAGATTGATACAGTAAACCTGAAGTGAAGCATCGGAATCTATAACTAGTGTCACAGGAATGGTTCAAACATAGGCAGTAAGAAGAGTCAGTTTTCTTGTACTTTAGTCGGCATTATGCCTTTTGTATTTAATTCCGATGCCATTTCTGTGTTTCATCATCAATAAGATGGTCAGAGGGATACAGTAAACCTGAAGTGAAGCATCGGAATCTATAACTAGTGTCACAGGAATGGTTCAAATCATAGAGAGTAAGAAGAGTCAGTTTCCCTGTACATAAGTCGGTATTGTGCCTTTTGTATTAAATTCCGATGCAATTTCTGTGTTTCATCGTCAATAAGAAGGTCAGAGGGATACAGTAAACCTGAAGTGAAGCATCGGAATCTATAACTAGTGTCACAGGAATGTTTCAAAACATAGACAGTAAGAAGAGTCAGTTTTCTTGTACCTAACTCGGCTTTGTGCCTTTTGTATTTAATTCCAATGCAATTTCTGTGTTCCATCGTCAATAAGAAGGTCAAAGGAATACAGTAAACCGGAAGTGAAGCATCGGAATCTATAACTAGTGTTACAGGAATGGTTCAAAGCATAGACAGTAAGAAGAGAGACTTTTCTTGTACTTAAGTCGACATTGTGCTTTTGTAATTAATTCCGATACAATTTATGTGTATCATCGTCAATAAGAAGGTGAGAGGGATACAGTAAACCTGAAGTGAAGCATCGGAATCTATAACTAGTGTCACAGGAATGGTTCAAAACATAGACAGTAAGAAGAATCAGTTTTCTTGTACTTATGTCAGCATTGTGCCTTTTGTACTTAATTCCGATGCAATTTCTGTGTTTCATCGTCAATAAGAAGGACAGAGGGATACAATAAACCTGAAGTGTAGCATCGGAATCTATAACTAGTGTCACAGGAATGGTTCAAAAAATAGACAGTAAGAAGAGTCAGTTTTCTTGTACTTAAGTCGGCATTGTGCCTTTTGTATTTAATTTCGATGCAATATATGTGTTTCAACGTCAATAAGAAGGTCAGAGGGATACAGTAAACCTGAAGTGAAGCATCGGAATCTATTACTAGTGTCACATGAATGGTTCAAAACATAGACAGTAAGAAGAGTCAGTTTTCTTGTACCTAACTCGGCTTTGTGCCTTTTGTATTTAATTCCAATGCAATTTCTGTGTTTCATCGTCAATAAGAAGGTCAGAGGGATGCAGTAAACATATAGTGAAGCACCCGAATCTAAAACTGGTCTCACAGGGAATGTTCAAATCATAGTCAGTAAGAAGAGTAAGTCTTCTTGTACTTAAGTCAGCATTGTGCCTTTTCTATTTAATTCCGATGCAATTTCTTTGTTTTGTCGTCAATATGAGGGCCCAAGGGATACAGTAAACCTGAAGTGAAGCATCGGAGTCCAAAACCGGTCTCACAGGAAAGGTTCAAAACGTAGACAGTAAGAAGAGCTAGAATTCTTGAACTTGAGTCGGCATTGTCCCTTTTGTAATTAAATCCGATGCAATTTATGTGTTTCATCGTCAATAAGAAGGTCTGAGGGATACAGTGAACGTGAGGTGAAGCATCGCAATCTATAATTAGTGTCAAAGGAATGGTTCAAAACATAGACAGTAAGGAGAGTCAGTCTTCTTCTACTTAAATCGGCATTGTGCCTTTTCTATTTAATTCCGATGCAATTTCTGTGTTTCATCGGCAATAAGAAGGTCAGAGGGAAACAGTAAACCTGAAGTGAAGCATCGGAATCTATAACTAGTTTCACAGGAATGGTTCAAAACATACACAGTAAGAAGGGTCAGTTTTCTTGTACTTACGTCGGCATTGTGCCTTTTGTACATAATTCCGATGCAATTTCTGTGTTACATCGTCAATACGAAGGTCAGAGAGATACAGTAAACCTGAAGTGAAGCATCGGAATCTATAACTAGTGTCACAGGAAATGTTCAAAACATAGTCAGTAAGAAGAGTCAGTCTTCTTGTACTTAGGTCAGAATTGTGCCCTTTGTACTTAATTCCGATGCAATTTCTGTGTTCCATCGTCAATAAGAAGGTCACAGGAATACAGTAAACCGGAAGTGAAGCATCGGAATCTATAACTAGTGTCACAGGAATGGTTCAAAAAATAGACAGTAAGAAGAGTCAGTTTTCTTGTACTTAACTCGGCATTGTGCCTTTTGTATTTAACTCCGATGCAATATCTGTGTTTCAACGTCAATAAGAAGGTCAGAGGGATACAGTAAACCTGAAGTGAAGCATCGGAATCTATAACTAGTGTCACATGAATGGTTCAAAACATAGACAGTAAGAAGAGTCAGATTTCTTGTACTTAAGTCGGCATTGTGCCTTTTGAATATAATTCCGTTGCAATTTCTGTGTTTCATCGTCAAAAAGATGGTCAGAGGGATACAGTAAACCTGAAGTGAAGCATCGGAATCTATAACTAGTGTCACATGAATGGTTCAAAACATAGACAGAAAGAAGGGTCAGTTTTCTTGTACTTAAGTCGGCATTGTGCTTATGTATTTAATTCCGATGCAATTTCTGTGTTTCATCGTCAATAAGAAGGTCAGAGGGATACAGTAAACCTGAAGGGAAGCATCGGAATCTATAACTAGTGTCACAGGAATGGTTCAAAACATAGACAGTAAGAAGAGTCAGTTTTCTTGTTCTTAAGTCGGCATTGTGCCTTCTGTATTTAATTCCGATGCAATTTCTGTGTTCCATCGTCACTAAGAAGGTCAAAGGAATACAGTAAACCGGAAGTGAAGCATCGGAATCTTTAACTAGTGTCACAGGAATGGTTCAAAACGTAGACAGTAAGAAGAGACAGTTTTCTTGTACTTAAGTCGACATTGTGCGTTTTGTATTTAATTCCGATACAATTTATGTGTTTCATCGTCAATAAGAAGGTGAGAGGGATGCAGTAAACGAATAGTTTAGCACCGGAATCTAAAACAGGTCCCACAGGAAATGTTCAAAACATAGTCAGTAAGAAGAGTCAGTCTTCTTGTACTTAAGTCAGCATTGTGCCTTTTCTATATAATTCCGATGCAATTTCTGTGTTTTGTCGTCAATATGAGGGTCCAAGGGATACAGTAAACCTGAAGTGAAGCATCGGAATCTAAAACCGGTCTCACAGGAAAGGTTCAAAACATAGACAGTAAGAAGAGCTAGTATTCTTGAACTTGATTCGGAATTGTGCTTTTGTAATTTATTACGATGCTATTTCTGTGTTTCATCGTCAATAAGAAGGTCTGAGGATTACAGTAAACCTGAGGTGAGGCATCGCAATCGATAATTAGTGTCAAAGGAATGGTTCAAAACATAAGGGTAAGAAGAGTCAGTCTTCTTGTACTTAAGTCGGCATTGTGCCTTTTCTATTTAATTCCGATGCAATTTCTGTGTTTCATCGGAAATAAGTAGGTCAGAGGGAAACAGTAAACCTGAAGTGAAGCATCGGAATCTATAACTATTGTCTCAGGAATGGTTCAAAACAAAGACAGTAAGAAGGGCCAGTCTTTTTGTACTTGAGTCGGCATTGTGCCTATGTATTCAATTCCGATGCAATTTCTGTGTTTCATCGTCAATAAGAAGGTCCAAGGGTTACAGTAAACCTGGAGTGAAGCATCGGAATCTGTAACTAGTGTCACAGGTATGGTTCAAAACATAGACAGTAAGAAGAGTCAGTTTTCTTGTACTTAAGTCGCATTGTGCCTTTGCATTTAATTCCGATGCAATTTGTGTTTAATCGTCAATAAGAAGGTCAGAGGGATACAGTAAACCTGAAGTGAAGCATCGGAATCTATAAGTAGTGTCACAGGAATGGTACAAAACATAGACAGTAAGAAGTGTCAGTTTTCTTGTACTTATGTCGGCATTGTGCCTTTTGTATTTAATTCCGATGCAATTTCAGTGTTTCATCGTCAATAAGACGGTCAGAGGGACACAGTGAACCTGAAGTGAAGCATTGGAATCTATAACTAGTGCCACAGGATTGCTTCAAAACATAGACAGTAGGAAGAGTCAGTCTTCTTGTACTTAAGTAGGCATTGTGCCTTTTGTATTTAATTCCGATGCAATTTCTGTGTTTCATCGTCAATAAGAAGGTCCAAGGGATACAGTAAACCTGAAGTGATGCATCGGAATCTATAACTAGTGACACAGGAATGGTTCAAAACAAAGACAGTAAGAAGAGCCAGTCTTTTTGTACTTAAGTCGGCATTGTGCTATTTGTATTTAATTCCGATGCAATTTCTGTGTTTCATCGTCAATAAGAAGGTCAGAGGCATGCAGTAAACCTGATGTGAAGCATCGGAATCTATAAGTAGTGTCACAGGAATGGTACAAAACATAGACAGTAAGAAGTGTCAGTTTTCTTGTACTTATGTCGGCATTGTGCCTTTTGTATTTAATTCCGATGCAATTTCAGTGTTTCATCGTCAATAAGAAGGTCAGAGGGACACAGTGAACCTGAAGTGAAGCATCGGAATCTATAACTAGTGTCACAAGAATGGTTCAAAACATAGATAGTAAGAAGAGTCAGTTTCCTAGTACTTACGTGGGCATTGTGCTGTTTGTATTTAATCTGATGAAATTTCTGTGTGTCATCGTCAATAAGAAGGTCAGAGGGATACAGTAAACCTGAAGTGAAGCATCGGAATCTATAACTAGTGTCACAGGAAATGTTCAAAACAAAGACAGTAAGAAGAGCCAGTCTTTTTTACTTGAGCCGGCATTGTGCCTATGTATTTAATTCCGATGCAATTTCTGTGTTTCATCGTCAATACGAAGGTGAGAGGGATACAATAAACCTAAAGTGAAGCATCTGAATCTATAACTAGTGTCACAGGAATGGTTCAAAACATAGACAGTAAGAAGAGTCAGTTTTCTTGTACTTAAGTCAGCATTGTGCCTTTTGTATTTAATTCCGATGCAATTTCTGTGTTTCATCTTCAATAAGAAGGTGAGAGGGATACAATAAACCTAAAGTGAAGCATCGGAATCTATAACTAGTGTCACAAGAATGGTTCAAAACATAGATAGTAAGAAGAGTCAGTTTCCTAGTACTTACGTGGGCATTGTGCTGTTTGTATTTAATCTGATGAAATTTCTGTGTGTCATCGTCAATAAGAAGGTCAGAGGGATACAGTAAACCTGAAGTGAAGCATTGGAATCTATAACTAGTGTCACAGGAATGGTTCAAAACATAGACAGTAAGAAGAGTCAGTTTTCTTGTACTTAAGTCGGCTATCTGCCATTTGTCTTTAATTCCGATGCAATTTCTGTGTTCCATCGTCAATAAGAAGGTCAACGGAATACAGTAAACCGGAAGTGAAGCATCGGAATCTATAACTAGTGTCACAGGAATGGTTCAAAACAAAGACAGTAAGAAGAGACAGTTTTCTTGTACTTATGTCGACATTGTGCCTTTTGTATTTAATTCCGATACAATTTACGTGTTTCATCGTCAATACGAAGGTGAGAGGGATACAATAAACCTAAAGTGAAGCATCTGAATCTATAACTAGTGTCACAGGAATGGTTCAAAACATAGACAGTAAGAAGAGTCAGTTTTCTTGTACTTAAGTCAGCATTGTGCCTTTTGTATTTAATTCCGATGCAATTTCTGTGTTTCATCTTCAATAAGAAGGTCAGAGGGATACAATAAACCTGAAGTGTAGCATCGGAATCTATAACTAGTGTCACAGGAATGGTTCAAAACATAGACAGTAAGAAGAGTCAGTTTTCTTGTACTTAAGTCGGCTTTGTGCCTTTTGTATTTAATTCCAATGCAATTTCAGTATTTCATCGTCAATAAGAAGGTCAGAGGGATGCAGTAAACATATTGTGAAGCACGGAAATCTAAAACTGGTCTCACAGGATATGTTCAAAACATAGTCAGTAAGAAGAGTCAGTCTTCTTGTACTTAAGTCAGCATTGTGCCTTTTCTATTTAATTCCGATGCAATTTCTGTGTTTTGTCGTCAATATGAGGATCCAAGGGGTACAGTTAACCTGAAGTGAAGCATCGGAATCTAAAACCGGTCACACAGGAAAGGTTCAAAACATAGAGAGTAAGAAGAGCTAGTATTCTTGAACTTGAGTCGGCATTGTGCCTTTTGTATTTAATTCCGATGCAATTTCTGTGTTTCATCGTCAATAAGAAGGTCTGAGGGATACAGTAAACCTGAGGTGAAGCATCGCAATCTATAATTAGTGTCAATGGAATGGTTCTAAACATAGACAGTAAGAAGAGTCAGTCTACTTGTACTTAAGTCGGCATTGTGCCTTTTCTATTTAATTCCGATGGATGTCTGTGTTTCATCGGCAATAAGAAGGTCAGAGGGAAACAGTAAACCTGAAGTGAAGCATCGGAATCTATAACTAGTGTCACAGGATTGCTTCAAAACATAGACAGTAGGAAGAGTCAGTCTTCTTGTACTTAAGTTGGCATTGTGCCTTTTGTATTTAATTCCGATGCAATTACTGTGTTTCATCGTCAATAAGAAGGTCCAAGGGTTACAGTAAACCTGAAGTGAAGCATCGGCATCTATAACTAGTGTCACAGGAATGGTTCAAATCAAAGACAGTAAGAAGAGCCAGTCTTTTTGTACTTAAGTCGGCATTGTGCCTTTTGTATTTAATTCCGTTGCAATTTCTGTGTTTCATCGTCAATAAGAAGGTCAGAGGCATACAGTAAACCTGATGTGAAGCATCGGAATCTATAACTAGTGTCACATGAGTGGTTCAAAACATAGACAGTAAGAAGGGTCAGCTTTCTTGTACTTAAGTCGGCATTGTGCCTTTTGTATTTAATTCCGATGCAATTTCTGTGTTTCATCGTCAATAAGAAGGGCAGAGGGATACAGTAAACCTGAAGTGAAGCACCGGAATCTATAACTAGTGTCACAGGAATGGTTCAAAACATAGACAGTAAGAAGAGTCAGTTTTCTTGTACTTAAGTCAGCATTGTGCCTTTTCTATTTATTTCCGATGCAATTTCTGTGTGTCGTCGTCAATATGAGGGTCCAAGGGATACAGTAAACCTGAAGTGAAGCATCGGAATCTAAAACAGGTCTCACAGGAAAGGTTCAAAACATAGACAGTAAGAAGAGCTAGTATTCTTGAACTTGAGTCGGCATTGTGCTTTTGGAATTAATTCCGATGCAATTTCTGTGTTTCATCGTCAATAAGAAGGTCCAAGGGATACAGTAAACCTGAAGTGATGCATCGGAATCTATAACTAGTGTCACAGGAATGGTTCAAAACATAGACAGTAAGAAGAGCCAGTCTTTTTGTACTTAAGTCGGCATTATGCCTTTTGTATTTAATTCCGATGCAATTTCTGTGTTTCATCGTCAATAAGAAGGTCAGAGGCATACAGTAAACCTGATGTGAAGCATCGGAATCTATAACTAGTGTTACAGGAATGGTACAAAACATAGACAGTAAGAAGTGTCAGTTTTCTTGTACTTATGTCGGCATTGTGCCTTTTGTATTTAATTCCGATGCAATTTCAGTGTTTCATCGTCAATAAGAAGGTCAGAGGGATACAGTGAACCTGAAGTGAAGCATCGGAATCTATAACTAGTGTCACAAGAATGGTTCAAAACATAGATAGTAAGAATAGTCAGTTTCCTAGTACTTACGTGGGCATTGTGCCGTTTGTATTTAATCTGATGAAATTTCTGTGTGTCATCGTCAATAAGAAGGTCAGAGTAATACAGTAAACCTGAAGTGAAGCATCGGAATCTATAACTAGTGTCACAGGAAATGTTCAAAACAAAGACAGTAAGAAGAGAGAGTCTTTTTTACTTTAGTCGGCATTGTGCCTATTTATTTAATTCCGATGCAATTTCTGTGTTTCATCGTCAATAAGAAGGTCAACGGAATACAGTAAACCGGAAGTGAAGCATCGGAATCTATAACTAGTGTCACAGGAATGGTTCAAAACAAAGACAGTAAGAAGAGTCAGTTTTCTTGTACTTAAGTCGGCTTTGTGCCTTTTTTATTTTTAATTCCAATGCAATTTCAGTATTTCATCGTCAATAAGAAGGTCAGAGGGATGCAGTAAACATATTGTGAAGCACGGAAATCAAAAACTGGTCTCACAGGATATGTTTATAACATAGTCAGTAAGAAGAGTCAGCCTTCTTGTACTTAAGTCAGCATTGTGCCTTTTCTATTTAATTCCGATGCAATTTCTGTGTTTTGTCGTCAATATGAGGATCCAAGGAATACAGTAAACCTGAAGTGAAGCATCGGAATCTAAAACCGGTCTCACAGGAAAGGTTCAAAACATAGGCAGTAAGAAGAGCTAGTATTCTTGAACTTGAGTCGGCATTGTGCTTTTGGAATTAATTCCGATGCAATTTCTGTGTTTCATCGTCAATAAGAAGGTCTGAGGGATACAGTAAACCTGATGTGAAGTATCGGAATCTATAACTAGTGTCACATGAGTGGTTCAAATCATAGACAGTAAGAAGGGTCAGCTTTCTTGTACTTAAGTCGGCATTGTGCCTTTTGTATTTAATTCCGATACAATTTCTGTGTTTCATCGTCAATAAGAAGGGCAGAGGGATACAGTAAACCTGAAGTGAAGCATCGGAATCTATAACTAGTGTCACAGGAATGGTTCAAAACATAGACAGTAAGAAGGGTCAGCTTTCTTGTACTTAAGTCGGCATTGTGCCTTTTGTATTTAATTCCGATGCAATTTCTGTGTTTCATCGTCAATAAGAAGGGCAGAGGGATACAGTAAACCTGAAGTGAAGCATCGGAATCTATAACTAGTGTCACAGGAATGGTTCAAAACATAGACAGTAAGAAGAGTCAGTTTTCTTGTACTTAAGTCGGCATTCTGCCATTTGTATTTAATTCCGATGCAATATCTGTGTTTCATCGTCAATAAGAAGGTCTGACGGATACAGTAAACCTGAGGTGAAGCATCGCAATCTATAATTAGTGTGAATGGAATGGTTCTAACCATAGACAGTAAGAAGAGTCAGTCCACTTGTACTTAAGTCGGCATTGTGCCTTTTCTATTTAATTCCGATGAATTTCTGTGTTTCATCGGGATTAAGAAGGTCAGAGGGAAACAGTTAACCTGAAGTGAAGCATCGGAATCTATAACTAGTGTCACAGGATTGCTTCAAAACATAGACAGTGGGAAGAGTCAGTCTTCTTGTACTTAAGTAGGCATTGTGCCTTTTGTATTTAATTCCGATGCAATTTCTGTGTTTCATCGTCAATAAGAAGGTCCAAGGGTTACAGTAAACCTGAAGTGAAGCATCGGCATCTATAACTAGTGTCACAGGAATGGTTTTAAATCAAAGACAGTAAGAAGAGCCAGTCTTTTTGTACTTAAGTAGGCATTGTGCCTTTTGTATTTAATTCCGATGCAATTTCTGTGTTTCATCGTCAATAAGAAGGTCAGAGGCATACAGTAAACATGATGTGAAGCATCGGAATCAATAACTAGTGTCACATGAATGGTTCAAAACATAGACAGTAAGAAGGGTCAGCTTTCTTGTACTTAAGTCGGCATTGTGCCTTTTGTATTTAATTCCGATGCAATTTCTGTGTTTCATCGTCAATAAGAAGGGCAGAGGGATACAGTACACCTGAAGTGAAGCATCGGAATCTATAACTAGTGTCACAGGAAATGTTCAAAACAAAGACAGTAAGAAGAGCCAGTCTTTTTGTACTTGAGTCGGCATTGTGCCTATGTATTTAATTCCGATGCAATTTCTGTGTTTCATCGTCAATAAGAAGGTCCAAGGGTTACAGTAAACCTGGAGTGAAGCATCGGAATCTATAACTAGTGTCACAGGTATCGTTCAATACATAGACAGTAAGAAGAGTCAGTTTTCTTGTACTTAAGTCAGCATTGTGCCTTTTGTATTTAATTCCGATGCAATTTCTGTGTTTCATCTTCAATAAGAAGGTCAGAGGGTTACAATAAACCTGAAGTGTAGCATCGGAATCTATAACTAGTGTCACAGGAATGGTTCAAAACATAGACAGTAAGAAGAGTCAGTTTTCTTGTACTTAAGTCAGCATTGTGCCTTTTGTATTTAATTCCGATGCAATTTCTGTATTTCATCGTCAATAAGAAGGTCAGAGGGATACAATAAACCTGGAGTGTAGCATCGGAATCTATAACTAGTGTCACAGGAATGGTTCAAATCATAGGCAGTAAGAAGACTCAGTTTTCTTGTACTTAAGTCGGCTTTGTGCCTTTGGTATTTAATTCCAATGCAATTTCTGTGTTTCATCGTCAATAAGAAGGTCAGAGAGATGCAGTAAACATGTAGTGAAGCACCGGAATCTAAAACTGGTCTCACAGGAAAGGTTCAAATCATAGACAGTAAGAAGATCTAGTATTCTTGAACTTGAGTCGGCATTGTGCTTTTGGAATTAATTCTGATGCAATTTCTGTGTTTCATCGTCAATAAGAAGGTCTGAGGGATACAGTAAACCTGAGGTGAAGCATCGCAATCTATAATTAGTGTCAAAGGAATGGTTCAAAACATAGACAGTAAGAAGAGTCAGTCTTCTTGTACTTAAGTCGGCATTGTGCCTTTTGTATTTAATTTCGATGCAATTTCTGTGTTTCATCGTCAATAAGAAGGTGAGAGGGAAACAGTAAACCTGAAGTGAAGCATCGGAATCTATAACTAGTGTCACAGGATTGCTTCAAAGCATAGACAGTAGGAAGAGTCAGTCTTCTTGTACTTATGTAGGCATTGTGCCTTTTGTATTTAATTCCGATGCAATTTCTGTGTGTCATCGTCAATAAGAAGGTCCAAGGGATACAGTAAACCTGAAGTGAAGCATCGGAATCTATAATTAGTGTCACAGGAATGGTTCAAAACAAAGACAGTAAGAAGAGCCAGTCTTTTTGTACTTAAGTCGGCATTGTGCCTTTTGTATTTAATTCCGATACAATTTCCGTGTTTCATCGACAATAAGAAGGTCAGAGGGATACAGTGAACCTGAAGTGAAACATCGGAATCTATAACTAGTGTCACAAGAATGGTTCAAAACATAGATAGTAAGAAGAGTCAGTTTCCTAGTACTTACGTGGGCATTGTGCCGTTTGTATTTAATCTGATGAAATTTCTGTGTGTCATCGGCAATAAGAAGGTCAGAGGGATACAGTAAACCTGAAGTGAAGCATCGGAATCTATAACTAGTGTCACAGGAACTGTTCAAAGCATAGACAGTAAGAAGAGTCTGTTTTCTTGTACTTCAGTCGGCTTTGTGCCTTTTGTATTTAATTCCATGTAATTTCAGTGTTTCATCGTCAATAAGAAGGTCAGAGGGATGCAGTAAACATATTGTGAAGCACGGAAATCTAAAACTGGTCTCACAGGAAATGTTCAAAACATAGTCAGTAAGAAGAGTCAGTCTTCTTGTACTTATGTCGGAATTGTGCCTTTTGTATTTAATTCCGATGCAATTTCAGTGTTTCATCGTCAACAAGAAGGTCAGAGGGATACAGTGAACCTGAAGTGAAGCATCGGAATCTATAACTAGTGTCACAGGAATGGTTCAAAACATAGACAGTAGGAAGGGTCTGTTTTCTTGTACTTCAGTCGGCTTTGTGCCTTTTGTATTTAATTCCAATGCAATTTCTGTGTTTCATCGTCAATATGAAGGTCAGAGGGATGCAGTAACATATAGTGCAGCACCGGAATCTACAACTGGTCTCACAGGAAATGTACAAAACATAGTCAGTAAGAAGAGTCAGTCTTCTTGTACTTAAGTCAGCATTGTGCCTTTTCTATTTAATTCCGATGAAATTACTGTGTTTTGTCGTCAATATGAGGGTCCAAGGGATACAGTAAACCTGAGGTCAAGCATCGGAATCTAAGACCGGTCTCACAGGAAAGGTTCAAACATAGACAGTAAGAAGAGCTAGTATTCTTGAACTTGAGTCGGCATTGTGCATTTTGTAATTTATTCCGATGCAATTTCTGTGCTTCATCGTCAATAAGAAGGTCTGAGGGATTTAGTAAACCTAAAGTGAAGCATCGGAATCTATAACTAGTCTCACAGGAATGGTTCAAAACATAGACAGCAAGAAGAGTCAGTTTTCTTCTACTTAAGTCGGCATTGTGCCTTTTGTATTTAATTCCGATGCAATTTCTGTGTTTCATCGTCAATATGAAGGTCAGAGGGATACAGTAAACCTGAAGTGAAGCATCGGAATCTATAACTAGTGTCACATGAATGGTTCAAATCATAGACAGTAAGAAGAGTCAGTTTTCTTGTACTTAAGTTAGCATTATGCCTTTTGTATATAATTCCGATGCAATTTCTGTGTTTCATCGTCAATAAGAAGGTGAGAGGGAAACAGTAAACCTGAAGTGAAGCATCGGAATCTATAACTAGTGTCACAGGATTGCTTCAAAGCATAGACAGTAGGAAGAGTCAGTCATCTTGTACTTATGTAGGCATTGTGCCTTTTGTATTTAATTCCGATGCAATTTCTGTGTGTCATCGTCAATAAGAAGGTCCAAGGGATACAGTAAACCTGAAGTGAAGCATCGGAATCTATAATTAGTGTCACAGGAATGGTTCAAAACAAAGACAGTAAGAAGAGCCAGTCTTTTTGTACTTAAGTCGGCATTGTGCCTTTTGTATTTAATTCCGATGCAATATCAGTGTCTCATAGTCAATAAGTAGGTCAGAGGGATACAGTAAACCTGCAGTGAAGCACCGGAATCTGTAACTAGTGTCACATAATTGATTCAAAACATAGACCGTAAGAAGAGTCATTTTTCTAGTACTTAAGTCGGCATTGTGCCTTTTGTATTTAATTCCGATGCAATTTCTGTGTTTCATCGGCAATAAGAAGGTCAGAGGGAAACAGTAAACCTGAAGTGAAGCATCGGAATCTATAACTAGTGTCACAGGAATGGTTCAAATCAAAGACAGTAAGAAGAGACAGTCCTTTTGTACTGTAGTCGGCATTGTACCTTTTCTATTTAATTCCGATGCAATTTCTGTGTTTTATCGTCAATAAGAAGGTCAGAGAGATACAGTGAACCTGAAGTGAAGCATCGGAATCTATAACTAGTGTCACAGGAATGGTTCGAAACATAGATAGTAAGAAGAGGCAGTTTACTAGTACTTACGTCGGCATTGTACCGTTTGTATTCAATCTGATGCAATTTCTGTGTCTCATCGTCAATAAGAAGGTCAGAGGTACACAGTAAACCTGAAGTGAAGCATCGGAACCTATAACTAGTGGCACAGGCATGGTTCAAAACATAGACATTAAGAAGAGTCAGTTTTCTTATACTTAAGTCGGCATCGCGCCTTTTGTATTTAATTCCGATGCAATTTCTGTGTTTCATCGTGAATAAGAAGGTCAGAGGGATACAGTAAACTTGAAGTGAAGCATCAGAATCTATAACTAATGCCACAGGAATGGTTCAAAACATTGACAGTAAGAAGAGTTAGTTTTCTTGTACTTAAGTCGGCATTGTGCCTTTTGTATTTAATTCCGATGCAATATCTGTGTTTCATCGTCAATAAGAAGGTCAGAGGGATTTAGTAAACCTAAAGTGAAGCATCGGAATCTATAACTAGTGTCACAGGAATGGTTCAAACATAGACAGTAAGAAGAGTCAGTTTTCTTCTACTTAAGTCGGCATTGTGCCTTTTGTATTTAATTCCGATGCAATTTCTGTGTTTCATCGTCAATAAGAAGGTCGGAGGCATACAGTAAACCAGAAGTGAAGCATCGGAATCGATAACTAGTGTCACAGGAATGGTTCAAACATAGACAGTAAGAAGAGTCAGTTTTCTTGTACTTAAGTCGGCATTGTGCCATTTCTATTTCATTCCGATGCAATATCAGTGTCTCATAGTCAATAAGTAGGTCAGAGGGATACAGTAAACCTGCAGTGAAGCACCGGAATCTGTAACTAGTGTCACATAATTGATTCAAAACATAGACCGTAAGAAGAGTCATTTTTCTAGTACTCAAGTCAGCATTGTGCCTTTTGTATTTAATTCCGATGCAATTTCTGTGTATCATCGTCATTAAGAAGGTCAGAGGGATACAGTAAACCTGAAGTGAAGCATCGGAGTTTATAACTAGTGTCACATGAATGGTTCAAATCATAGACAGTAAGAAGAGTCAGTTTTCTTGTACTTAAGTTAGCATTATGCCTTTTGTATATAATTCCGATGCAATTTCTGTGTTTCATCGTCAATAAGAAGGAGAGAGGGAAACAGTAAACCTGAAGTGAAGCATCGGAATCTATAACTAGTGTCACAGGATTGCTTCAAAGCATAGACAGTAGGAGGAGTCAGTCTTCTTGTACTTATGTAGGCATTGTGCCTTTTGTATTTAATTCCGATGCAATTTCTGTGTGTCATCGTCAACAAGAAGGTCCAAGGGATACAGTAAACCTGAAGTGAAGCATCGGAATCTATAATTAGTGTCACAGGAATGGTTCAAAACAAAGACAGTAAGAAGAGCCAGTCTTTTTGTACTTAAGTCGGCATTGTGCCTTTTGTATTTAATTCCGATGCAATTTCAGTGTTTCATCGACAATAAGAAGGTCAGGGGGATACAGCGAACCTGAAGTGAAGCATCGGAATCTATAACTAGTGTCACAAGAATGGTTCAAAACATAGATAGTAAGAAGAGTCAGTTTCCTAGTACTTACGTGGGCATTGTGCCGTTTGTATTTAATCTGAAGAAATTTCTGTGTGTTATCGGCAATAAGAAGGTCAGAGGGATACAGTAAACCTGAAGCGAAGCATCGGAATCTATAACTAGTGTCACAGGAACTGTTCAAAGCATAGACAGTAAGAAGAGTCAGTTTTCTTGTACTTAAGTCGGCTTTGTGCCTTTTGTATTTAATTCCATGTAATTTCAGTGTTTCATCGTCAATAAGAAGGTCAGAGGGATGCAGTAAACATATTGTGAAGCACGGAAATCTAAAACTGGTCTCACAGGAAATGTTCAAAACATAGTCAGTAAGAAGAGTCAGTCTTCTTGTACTTAAGTCAGCATTGTGCCTTTTCTATTTAATTCCGATGCAATTACTGTGTTTTGTCGTCAATATGAGGGTCCAAGGGATACAGTAAACCTGAGGTCAAGCATCGGAATCTAAGCCCGGTCTCACAGGAAAGGTTCAAACATAGACAGTAAGAAGAGCTAGTATTCTTGAACTTGAGTCGGCATTGTGCCTTTTGTAATTTATTCCGATGCAATTTCTGTGTTTCATCGTCAATAAGAAGGTCTGAGGGATACAGTAAACCTGAGGTGAAGCATCGCAACCTATAATTAGTGTCAATGGAATGGTTCTAAACATAGACAGTAAGAAGAGTCAGTCTACTTGTACTTAAGTCGGCATTGTGCCTTTTCTATTTAATTCCGATGAATTTCTGTGTTTCATCGGCAATAAGAAGGTCAGAGGGAAACAGTAAACCTGAAGTGAAGCATCGGTATCTATAACTAGTGTCACAGGAATGGTTCAAATCAAAGACAGTAAGAAGAGCCAGTCTTTTTGTACTTAAGTCGGCACTGTGCCTTTTGTATTTAATTCCGATGCAATTTCTGTGTTTCATCGTCAATAAGAAGGTCAGAGGCATACAGTAAACCTGATGTGAAGCATCGGAATCTATAACTAGTGTCACAGGAATGGTACAAAACATAGACAGTAAGAAGTGTCAGTTTTCTTGTACTTATGTCGGCATTGTGCCTTTTGTATTTAATTCCGATGCAATTTCAGTGTTTCATCGTCAATAAGAAGGTCAGAGGGATACAGTGAACCTGAAGTGAAGCATCGGAATCTATAACTAGTGTCACAGGAATGGTTCAAAAAATAGACAGTAAGAAGAGTCAGTTTTCTTCTACTTAGGTCGGCATTGTGCCTTTTGTATTTAATTCCGATGCAATTTCTGTGTTTCATCGTCAATAAGAAGGTCAGAGGCATACAGTAAACCAGAAGTGAAGCACCGGAATCTATAACTAGTGTCACATAATTGATTCAAAACATAGACCGTAAGAAGAGTCATTTTTCTAGTACTTAAGTCAGCATTGTGCCTTTTGTATTTAATTCCGATGCAATTTCTATGTTTCATCGTCATTAAGAAGGTCAGAGGGATACAGTAAACCTGAAGTGAAGCATCAGAATCTATAACTAGTGTCACATGAATGGTTCAAAACATAGACTGTAAGAAGAGTCAGTTTACTTGTACTTAAGTCGGCAATGTGCCTTTTGTATTTAATTCCGATGCAATTTCTGTGTTTCATCGTCAATAAGAAGGTCAGAGGCATACAGTAACCCTGAAGTGAAACATCGAAATCTATAACTAGTGTCACAGGAATTGTTCAAACATAGACAGTAAGAAGAGTCAGTTTTCTTGTACTTAAGTCGGCATTGTGCCTTTCGTATTTAATTCCGATGCAATTGCAGTGTTTAATCGTCAGTAAGAAGGTCAGAGGGATACAGTGAACGTGAAGTGAAGCATCGGAATCTATAACTAGTGTCACAGGAATGGTTCAAAACATAGACAGCAAGAAGAGTAAGTTTTCTTGTACTTAAGTCAGCATTGTGCCTCTTGTATTTAATTCCGATGCAATTTCTGTGTTTCATCGTCAATAAGATGGTCAGAGGGATACAGTAAACCTGAAGTGAAGCATCGGAATCTATAACTAGTGTCACAGGAATGGTTCAAAACATAGACAGTATGAGGAGTCAGTTTTCTTGTACTTAAGTCGGCATTGTGGCTTCTGTATTTAATTCCGATGCAATTTCTGTGTTTCATCGTCAATAAGGTCAGAGGCATACAGTAACCCTGAAGTGAAACATCGAAATCTATAACTAGTGTCACAGGAATTGTTCAAACATAGACAGCAAGAAGAGTCTGTTTTCTTGTACTTAAGTCGGCATTGTGCCTTTCGTGTATAATTCCGATGCAATTGCAGTGTTTAATCGTCAATAAGAAGGTCAGAGGGATACAGTGAACCTGAAGTGTAGCATCGGAATCTATAACTAGTGTCACAGGAATGGTTCAAAACATAGACAGTAAGAAGAGTCAGTTTTCTTGTACTTAAGTCGGCACTGTGCATTTTGTATTTAATTCCGATACAATTTCTGTGTTTCATCGTCAATAAGAAGGTCAGAGGGATACAGTAAATCGGAAGTGAAGCATCGGAATCTATAACTAGTGTCACAGGAATGGTTCAAAACATAGACAGTAAGAAGAGTCAGTTTTCTTGTACTTAAGTCAGCATTGTGCCTTTTCCATTCAATTCCCATGTAATTTCTGTGTTTCATCGTCAATAAGAAGGTCAGAGGAATACAGTAAATCGGAAGTGAAGCATCGGAATCTATAACTAGTGTCACAGGAATGGTTAAAAACATAGACAGTAAGAAGAGTCAGTTTTCATGTACTTAAGACGGCATTGTGCCTTTTGTATTTAATTCCGATGCAATTTCTGTGTTTCATCGTCAATAAGAAGGTCAGAGGGATACAGTAAACCTGAAGTGAAGCATCGGAATCTATAACTAGTGTCACATGAATGGTTCAAAACATAGACAGTAGGAAGAGTCAGTCTTCTTGTACTTAAGTAGGCATTGTGCCTTTTGTATTTAATTCCGATGCAATTTCTGTGTTTCATCGTCAATAAGAAGGTCAGAGGGATACAGTAAACATATAGTGAAGCACCGGAATCTAAAACTGGTCTCACAGGAAATGTTCAAAACATAGTCAGTAAGAAGAGTCAGTCTTCTTGTACTTAAGTCAGCATTGTGCCTTTTCTATTTAATTCCGATGCAATTTCTGTGTTTCATCGGCAATATGAAGGTCAGAGGGAAACAGTAAACCTGAAGTGAAGCATCGGAATCTATAACTAGTGTCACAGGAATGGTTAAAAACATAGACAGTAAGTAGAGTCAGTGTTCTTGTACTTAAGTCGGCATTGTGCCTTTTCTATTTAATTCCTATGCAATTTCCGTGTTTCATCGGAAACAAGAAGGTCAGAGGGAAACAGTAAACCTGAAGTGAAGCATCGGAATCTATAACTAGTGTCACAGGATTGTTTCAAAACATAGGCAGTGGGAAGAGTCAGTCTTCTTGTACTTAAGTAGGCATTGTGCCTTTTGTATTTAATTCCGATGCAAATTCTGTGTTTCATCTTCAATAAGAAGGTCCAAGGGATACAGTAAACCTGAAGTGAAGCATCGGAATCTATAACTAGTGTCAAAGGAATGGTTCAAAACAAAGACAGTAAGAAGAGTTAGTCTTTTTGTACTTGAGTCGGCATTGTGCCCATGTATTTAATTCCGATGCAATTTCTGTGTTTCATCGTCAACAAGAAGGTCCAAGGGTTACAGTAAACCTGGAGTGAAGCATCGGAATCTATAACTAGTGTCACAGGTATGGTTCGAAACATAGACAGTAAGAAGAGTCAGTTTTCTTGTACTTAAGTCGGCATTGTTCATTTTGTATTTAATTTCGATGCAATTTCTGTGTTTAATCATCAATAAGAAGGTCAGAGGGTTACAGTAAACCTGAAGTGAAGCATCAGAATCAATAACTAGTGTCACAGGAATGGTTCAAATCATGGGCATTAAGAAGAGTCAGTTTTCTTCTACTTTAGTCGGCATTGTGCCTTTTGTATTTAATTCCGATGCCATTTCTGTGTTTCATCATCAATACGAAGGTCAGAGGGATACAGTAAACCTGAAGTGAAGCATCGGAATCTATGACTAGTGTCACAGGAATGGTACAAATCATAGACAGTAAGAAGAGTCAGTTTTCTTGTACTTAAGTCGGCAATGTGCCTTTTGTATTAAATTCCGATGCAATTTCTGTGTTTCATCGTCTATAAGAAGGTCAGAGGGATACAGTAAACCTAAAGTGAAGCATCGGAATCTATAACTAGTGTCACATGAATGGTTCAAAACATAGACAGTAAGAAGAGTCAGTTTTCTTGAACTTAAGTCGGCATTGTGCCTTTTGAATATAATTCTGATGCAAATTCTGTGTTTCATCGTCAATAAGATGGTCAGAGGGATACAGTAAACGGGAAGTGAAATATTGTAATCTATAACTAGTGTCACTTGAATGGTTTAAAACATAAACAGTAAGAAGGGTCAGTTTTCTTGTCGGCATTGTGCCGTTTGTATTTAATTCCGATGCAATTTCTGTGTTTCATCGTCAATAAGAAGGTCAGAGGGATACAGAAAAACCTGAAGTGAAGCATCGGAATCTATAACTAGTGTCACAGGAATGGTTCAAAACATAAACAGTAAGAAGAGTCAGTTTTCTTGTACTTAAGTCGGCATTGTGCATTTTGTATTTAATTCCGATGCAATTTCTGTGTTCCATCGTCAATAAGAAGGGCAAAGGAATACAGTAAACCGGAAGTGAAGCATCGGAATCTATAACTAGTATCACAGGAATTGTTCAAAACATAGACAGTAAGAAGAGTCAGTTTTCTTGTACTTAAGTCGGCATTGTGCCTTTCGTATTTAATTCCGATGCAATTGCAGTGTTTAATCGTCAATAAGAAGGTCAGAGGGATACAGTGAACCTGAAGTGAAGCATCGGAATCTATAACTAGTGTCACAGGAATGGTTAAAAACATAGACAGTAAGAAGAGTCAGTTTCCTTGTACTTAAGTCTTCACAGTGCATTTTGTATTTAATTCCGATACAATTTCTGTATTTCATCGTCAATAAGAAGGTCAGAGGGATACAGTAAACCTGAAGTGAAGCATCGGAATCTACAAGTAGTGTCACATGAATGGTTCAAAACATAGACAGTAGGAAGAGTCAGTCTTCTTGTACTTAAGTAGGCATTGTGCCTTTTGTATTTAATTCCGATGCAATTTCTGTGTTTCATCGTCAATAAGAAGGTCAGAGGGATACAGTAAACATATAGTGAAGCACCGGAATCTAAAACTGGTCTCACAGGAAATGTTCAAAACATAGTCAGTAAGAAGAGTCAGTCTTCTTGTACTTAAGTCAGCATTGTGCCTTTTCTATTTAATTCCGATGCAATTTCTGTGTTTCATCGGCAATAAGAAGGTCAGAGGGAAACAGTAAACCTGAAGTGAAGCATCGGAATCTATAACTAGTGTCACAGGAATGGTTAAAAACATAGACAGTAAGAAGAGTCAGTTTCCTTGTACTTAAGTCTTCACAGTGCATTTTGTATTTAATTCCGATACAATTTCTGTGTTTCATCGTCAATAAGAAGGTCAGAGGGATACAGTAAACCTGAAGTGAAGCATCGGAATCTACAACTAGTGTCACATGAATGGTTCAAAACATAGACAGTAGGAAGAGTCAGTCTTCTTGTACTTAAGTCGGCATTGTGCCTTTTGTATTTAATTCCGATGCAAATTCTGTGTTTCATCATCAATAAGAAGGTCCAAGGGATACAGTAAACCTGAAGTGAAGCATCGGAATCTATAACTAGTGTCACAGGAATGGTTCAAAACAAAGACAGTAAGAAGAGCCAGTCTTTTTGTACTTGAGTCGGCATTGTGCCCATGTATTTAATTCCGATGCAATTTCTGTGTTTCATCGTCAATAAGAAGGTCCAAGGGTTACAGTAAACCTGGAGTGAAGCATCGGAATCTGTAACTAGTGTCACAGGTATGGTTCGAAACATAGACAGTAAGAAGAGTCAGTTTTCTTGTACTTAAGTCGGCATTGTGCCTTTTGTATTTAATTCCGATACAATTTCTGTGTTTAATCGTCAATAAGAAGGTCAGAGGGTTACAGTAAACCTGAAGTGAAGCATCGGAATCAATAACTAGTGTCACAGGAATGGTTCAAATCATGGGCAATAAGAAGAGTCAGTTTTCTTCTACTTTAGTCGGCATTGTGCCTTTTGTATTTAATTCCGATGCCATTTCTGTGTTTCATCATCAATACAAAGGTCAGAGGGATACAGTAAACCTGAAGTGAAGCATCGGAATCTATGACTAGTGTCACAGGAATGGTACAAATCATAGACAGTAAGAAGAGTCAGTTTCCTTGTACTTAAGTCGGCAATGTGCCTTTTGTATTAAATTCCGATGCAATTTCTGTGTTTCATCGTCTATAAGAAGGTCAGAGGGATACAGTAAACCTAAAGTGAAGCATCGGAACCTATAACTAGTGTCACAGGAATGGTTCAAAACATAGACAGTAAGAAGAGTCAGTTTTCTTGTACTTAAGTCGGCTTTGTGCCTTTGGTATTTAATTCCAATGCAATTTCTGTGTTTCATCGTCAATAAGAAGGTCAGAGTGATGCAGTAAACATTTAGTGAAGCACCGGAATTCTATAACTGGTCTCACAGGAAATGTTCATAACATAGTCAGTAAGAAGAGTCAATCTTCTAGTACTTAAGTCAGCATTGTGCCTCTTCTATTTAATTCCGATGCAATTTCTTTGTTTTGTCGTCAATATGAGGGTCCAAAGGATACAGTAAACCTGAAGTGAAGCATCTGAATCCAAAACCGGTCCCACAGGAAAGGTTCAAAACGTAGACAGTAAGAAGAGCTAGTATTCTTGAACTTGAGACGGCATTGTGCCTTTTGTAATTAATTCCGATGCAATTTCTGTATTTCATCGTCAATAAGATGGTCAGAGGGATACAGTAAACCTGAAGTGAAGCATCGGAATCTATAACTAGTGTCACAGGAATGGTTCAAATCATAGACTGTAAGAAGAGTCAGTTTCCTTGTACTTAAGTCGGCATTGTGCCTTTTGTATTAAATTCCGATGCCATTTCTGTGTTTCATCGTCAATACGAAGGTCAGGGGGATACAGAAACCTGAAGTGAAGCATCGGATTCTATAACTAGTGTCACATGAATGTTCCTGACATAGGCAGTAAGAAGAGTCGGTTATCTTGTACTTAAGTCGGCATTGTGCCTTTTGAATACAATTCCGATGCAATTTCTGTGTTTCATCGTCAATAAGATGGTCAGAGGGATACAGTAACCCTGAAGTGAAGCATCGGAAACTATAACTAGTGTCACATGAATGGTTCAAAACGTAGACAGTAAGAAGGGTCAGTTTTCTTGTACTTAAGTCGGCATTGTGCCTATTGTATTTAATTCCGATGGAATTTCTGTGTTTCATCGTCAATAAGAAGGTCAGAGGGATACATTAAACCTGAAGTGAAGCATCAGAGTATATAACTAGTGTCACAGGAATGGTTCAAAACATAGACAGTAAGAAGAGTCAGTTTTCTTGTACTTAAGTCGGCTTTGTGCCTTTGGTATTTAATTCCAATGCAATTTCTGTGTTTCATCGTCAATAAGAAGGTCAGAGTGATGCAGTAAACATTTAGTGAAGCACCGGAATTCTATAACTGGTCTCACAGGAAATGTTCATAACATAGTCAGTAAGAAGAGTCAATCTTCTAGTACTTAAGTCAGCATTGTGCCTCTTCTATTTAATTCCGATGCAATTTCTTTGTTTTGTCGTCAATATGAGGGTCCAAAGGATACAGTAAACCTGAAGTGAAGCATCTGAATCCAAAACCGGTCCCACAGGAAAGGTTCAAAACGTAGACAGTAAGAAGAGCTAGTATTCTTGAACTTGAGACGGCATTGTGCCTTTTGTAATTAATTCCGATGCAATTTCTGTATTTCATCGTCAATAAGATGGTCAGAGGGATACAGTAAACCTGAAGTGAAGCATCGGAATCTATAACTAGTGTCACAGGAATGGTTCAAATCATAGACTGTAAGAAGAGTCAGTTTCCTTGTACTTAAGTCGGCATTGTGCCTTTTGTATTAAATTCCGATGCCATTTCTGTGTTTCATCGTCAATACGAAGGTCAGGGGGATACAGAAACCTGAAGTGAAGCATCGGATTCTATAACTAGTGTCACATGAATGTTCCTGACATAGGCAGTAAGAAGAGTCGGTTATCTTGTACATAAGTCGGCATTGTGCCTTTTGAATACAATTCCGATGCAATTTCTGTGTTTCATCGTCAATAAGATGGTCAGAGGGATACAGTAACCCTGAAGTGAAGCATCGGAAACTATAACTAGTGTCACATGAATGGTTCAAAACGTAGACAGTAAGAAGGGTCAGTTTTCTTGTAGGCATTGTGCCTTTTGTATTTAATTCCGATGCAATTTCTGTGTTTCATCATCAATAAGAAGGTGAGAGGGATACAATAAACCTGAAGTGATGCATCGGAATCTATAACTAGTGTCACAGGAATGGTTCAAAACATAGACAGTAAGAAGAGTCAGTTTTCTTGTACTTAAGTCAGCTTTGTGCCTTTTGTATTTAATTCCGATGCAATGTCTGTGTTTCATCGTCAATAAGAAGGTCAGAGGGATACAATAAACCTGAAGTGTAGCATCGGAATCTATAACTAGTGTCACAGGAATGGTTCAAAACATAGACAGTAAGAAGAGTCAGTTTTCTTGTACTTAAGTCGGCTTTGTGCCTTTGGTATTTAATTCCAATGCAATTTCTGTGTTTCATCGTCAATAAGAAGGTCAGAGTGATGCAGTAAACATTTAGTGAAGCACCGGAATTCTATAACTGGTCTCACAGGAAATGTTCATAACATAGTCAGTAAGAAGAGTCAATCTTCTAGTACTTAAGTCAGCATTGTGCCTCTTCTATTTAATTCCGATGCAATTTCTTTGTTTTGTCGTCAATATGAGGGTCCAAAGGATACAGTAAACCTGAAGTGAAGCATCTGAATCCAAAACCGGTCCCACAGGAAAGGTTCAAAACGTAGACAGTAAGAAGAGCTAGTATTCTTGAACTTGAGACGGCATTGTGCCTTTTGTAATTAATTCCGATGCAATTTCTGTATTTCATCGTCAATAAGATGGTCAGAGGGATACAGTAAACCTGAAGTGAAGCATCGGAATCTATAACTAGTGTCACAGGAATGGTTCAAATCATAGACTGTAAGAAGAGTCAGTTTTCTTGTACTTAAGTCGGCATTGTGCCTTTTGTATTAAATTCCGATGCCATTTCTGTGTTTCATCGTCAATACGAAGGTCAGGGGGATACAGAAACCTGAAGTGAAGCATCGGATTCTATAACTAGTGTCACATGAATGTTCCTGACATAGGCAGTAAGAAGAGTCGGTTATCTTGTACTTAAGTCGGCATTGTGCCTTTTGAATACAATTCCGATGCAATTTCTGTGTTTCATCGTCAATAAGATGGTCAGAGGGATACAGTAACCCTGAAGTGAAGCATCGGAAACTATAACTAGTGTCACATGAATGGTTCAAAACGTAGACAGTAAGAAGGGTCAGTTTTCTTGTACTTAAGTCGGCATTGTGCCTATTGTATTTAATTCCGATGGAATTTCTGTGTTTCATCGTCAATAAGAAGGTCAGAGGGATACATTAAACCTGAAGTGAAGCATCAGAGTATATAACTAGTGTCACAGGAATGGTTCAAAACATAGACAGTAAGAAGAGTCAGTTTTCTTGTACCTAAGTCGGCATTGTGCCCTTTGTATTTAATTGCGATGCAATTTCTGTGTTTCATCGTCAATAAGATGGTCAGAGGGATACAGTAAACGGGAAGTGAAGCATTGTAATCTATAACTAGTGTCACTTGAATGGTTCAAAACATAAACAGTAAGAAGGGTCAGTTTTCTTGTCGGCATTGTGCCTTTTGTATTTAATTCCGATGCAATTTCTGTGTTTCATCGTTAATAAGAAGGTCAGAGGGATACAGTAAACCTGAAGTGAAGCATCGGAATCTATAAGTAGTGTCACAGGAATGGTTCAAAACATAGACAGTAAGAAGAGTCAGTTTTCTTGTACTTAAGTCGGCATTGTGCATTTTGTATTTAATTCCGATGCAATTTCTGTGTTCCATCGTCAATAAGAAGGGCAAAGGAATACAGTAAACCGGAAGTGAAGCATCGGAATCTATAACTAGTGTCACAGGAATGGTTCAAAGCCTAGACAGTAAGAAGAGACAGTTTTCTTGTAATTAAGTCGACATTGTGCCGTTTGTATTTAATTCCGATACAATTTATGTGTTTCATCCTCAATAAGAAGGTGAAACGGATACAATAAACCTGAAGTGATGCATCGGAATCTATAACTAGTGTCTCAGGAATGGTTCAAAACATAGACAGTAAGAAGAGTCAGTTTTCTTGTACTTAAGTCGGCTTTGTGCCTTTTGTATTTAATTCCAATGCAATTTCTGTGTTTCATCGTCAATAAGAAGATCAGAGGGATGCAGTCAACATTTGGTGAAGCACCAGAATCTAAAACCGGTCTCACAGGAAATGTTCAAAACATAGTCAGTAAGAAGAGTCAGTCTTCAAGTACTTAAGTCAGCATTGTGCCTTTTCTATTTAATTCCGATGCAATTTCTTTGTTTTGTCGTCAATATGAGGGTCCAAGGGATACAGTAAACCTGAAGTGAAGCATCGGAATCCAAAACCGGTCCCACAGGAAAGGTTCAAAACGTAGACAGTAAGAAGAGCTAGTATTCTTCAACTTGAGTCGGCATTGCGCCTTTTGTAATTAATTCCGATGCAATTTCTGTGTTTCATCGTCAATAAAAAGGTCTGAGGGATACAGTAAACCTGAGGTAAAGCATCGCAATCTATAATTAGTGTCAAAGGAATGGTTCAAAACATAGACAGTAAGAAGGGTCAGTCTTCTTGTACTTAGGTCGGCAATGTGCCTTTTCTATTTAATTCCGATGCAATTTCTGTGTATCATCGGCAATAAGAAGGTCAGAGGGAAACAGTAAACCTGAAGTGAAGCATCGGAATCTATAACTAGTGTCACAGGATTGCATCTAAAAATAGACAGTAGGAAGAGTCAGTCTTCTTGTACTTAGGTAGGCATTGTGCCTTTTGTATTTAATTCCGATGCAATTTCTGTGTTTAATCGTCAATAAGAAGGTCAAAGGGATACAGTAAACCTGAAGTGAAGCATCGGAATCAATAATTAGTGTCACAGGAATGGTTCAAAACATAGGCAGTAAGAAGAGTCAGTTTTCTTGTACTTTAGTCGGCAATGTGCCTTTTGTATTTAATTCCGATGAGATTTCTGTGTTTCATCATCAATAAGAAGGTCAGAGGGATACAGTAAACCTGAAGTGAAGCATCGGAATCTATAACTAGTGTCACAGGAATGGTTCAAATCATAGACAGTAAGAAGAGTCAGTTTCCTTGTACTTAACGCAGCATTGTGCCTTTTGTATTAAATTCCGATGCAATTTCTGTGTTTCATCGTCAATAAGAAGGTCAGAAGGATACAGTAAACCTGAAGTGAAGCATCGGAATCTATAACTAGTGTCACAGGAATGGTTCAAATCATAGACGGTAAGAAGAGTCAGTTTTCTTGTACTTAACTCGGCTTTGTGCCTTATGTATTTAATTCCAATGCAATTTCCGTGTTTCATCGTCAATAAGAAGGTCAGAGGGATGCAGTAAACATATAGTGAAGCACCGGAATCTAAAACTAGTCTCACAGGAAATGTTCAAAGCATAGTCAGTAAGAAGAGTCACTCTTCTTGTACTTAAGTCAGCATTGTGCCTTTTCTATTTAATTCCGATGCCTTTTCTTTGTTTTGTCGTGAATATGAGGGTCCAAGGGATACAGTAAACCTGAAGTTAAGCATCGGAATCCAAAACCGGTCTCACAGGAGAGGTTCAAAACATAGACAATAAGAAGAGTCAGTTTTCTTGTACCTAAGTCGGCATTTTGCCCTTTGTATTTAATTCCGATGCAATTTCTGTGTTCCATCGTCAATAAGAAGGTCAAAGGAATACAGTAAACCGGAAGTGAAGCATCGGAATCTATAACTAGTGTCACAGGAATGGTTCAAAGCATAGACAGTAAGAAGAGAGAGTTTTCTTGTACTTAAGTCGACATTGTGCCTTTGTATTTAATTCTGATACAATTTATGTGTATCATCGT
Organism: Schistocerca americana; assembly: GCF_021461395.2. NCBI lineage: Eukaryota > Metazoa > Arthropoda > Insecta > Orthoptera > Acrididae > Schistocerca > Schistocerca americana. The sequence goes on along the minus strand of NC_060121.1, from coordinate 5,627,991 downwards.
CAATAAGAAGGTGAGAGGGATACAGTAAACCTGAAGTGTAGCATCGGAACCTATAACTAGTGTCACAGGAATGGTTCAAAAAATAGACAGTAAGAAGAGTCAGTTTTCTTGTACTTAAGTCGGCATTGTGCCTTTTGTATTTAATTCCGATGCAATATCTGTGTTTCAACGTCAATAAGAAGGTCAGAGGGATACAGTAAACCTGAATTGAAGCATCGGAATCTATAACTAGTGTCACATGAATGGTTCAAAACATAGACAGTAAGAAGAGTCAGTTTTCTTCTGCTTAAGTCGGCATTGTGCCATTTGTATTTTATTCCGATGCAATTTCTGTGTGTCATCGTCAATACGAAGGTCAGAGGGATACAGTAAACCTGAAGTGAAGCATCGGAATCTATTACTAGTGTTACATGAAAGGTTCAAAACATAGTCAGTAAGAAGAGTCAGTTTTCTTCTACTTAAGTCGGCATTGTGCCTCTTGTATTTAATTCCGATGCAATTTCTTTGTTTTGTCGTCAATATGAGGGTCCAAGGGATACAGTAAACCTGATGTGAAGCATCGGAATCCAAAACCGGTCTCACAGGAACGGTTCAAAACGTAGACAGTAAGAAGAGCTAGTTTTCTTGAACTTGGGTCGGCATTGTGCCGTTTGTAATTAATTCCGATGCATTTTCTGTGTTTCATCGTCAATAAGAAGGTCTGAGGGATACAGTAAACCTGAGGTGAAGCATCGCAATCTATAATTAGTGTCAAAGGAATGGTTCAAAACATAGACAGTAAGAAGAGTCAGTCTTCTTGTACTTAATTCGGCATTGTGCCTTTTGTATTTAATTCCGATGCAATTTCTGTGTTTCATCGTCAATAAGAAGGTCCAAGGGATACAGTAAACCTGAAGTGAAGCATCGGAATCTATAACTAGTGTCACAGGAATGGTTCAAAACAAAGACAGTAAGAAGAGCCAGTCTTTTTGTACTTGAGTCGGCATTGTGCCTATGTATTTAATTCCGATGCAATTTCTATGTTTCATCGTCGATAAGAAGGTACAAGGTATACAGTAAACCTGAAGTGAAGCATCGGAATCTATAACTAGTGTCACAGGAATGGTTCAAAACATAGGCAGTAAGAAGGGTCAATTTTCTTCTACTTTAGTCGGCATTATGCTTTTTGTATTTAATTCCGATGCCATTTCTGTGTTTCATCATCAATAAGAAAGTCAGAGGGGTATAGTAAACCTGAAGTGAAGCATCGGAATCTATAACTAGTGTCACAGGAATGGTTCAAATCATAGACAGTAAGAAGAGTCAGTTTCCCTGTACATAAGTCGTTATGTGCCTTTTGTATTAAATTCCGATGCAATTTCTGTGTTTCATCGTCAGTAAGAAGGTCAGAGAGATACAGTAAACATATAGTGAAGAACCGGAATCTAAAACTGGTCTCACAGGGAATGTTCAAATCATAGTCAGTAAGAAGTGTCAGTCTTCTTGTACTTAAGTCAGCATTGTGCCTTTTCTATTTAATTCCGATGCAATTTCTTTGTTTTGTCGTCAATATGAGGGCCCAAGGGATACAGTAAACCTGAAGTGAAGCATCGGAATCCAAAACCGGTCTCACAGGAAAGGTTCAAAACGTAGACAGTAAGAAGTGCTAGAATTCTTGAACTTGAGTCGGCATTGTGCCTTTTGTAATTAAATCCGATGCAATTTATGTGTATCATCGTCAATAAGAAGGTCTGAGGGATACAGTAAACCTGAGGTGAAGCATCGCAATCTATAATTAGTGGCAAAGGAATGGTTCAAAACATAGACAGTAAGGAGAGTCAGTCTTCTTCTACTTAAATCGGCATTGTGCCTTTTCTATTTAATTCCGATGCAATTTGTGTGTTTCATCGGCAATAAGAAGGTCAGAGGGAAACAGTAAACCTGAAGTGAAGCATCCGAATCTATAACTAGTGTCACAGGAATGGTTCAAAACATAGACAGTAAGAAGGGTCAGTTTTCTTGTACTTAAGTCAGAATTGTACCCTTTGTATTTAATTCCGATGCAATTTCTGTGTTCCATCGTCAATAAGAAGGTCAAAGGAATACAGTAAACCGGAAGTGAAGCATCGGAATCTATAACTAGTGTCACAGGAATGGTTCAAAGCATAGACAGTAAGAAGAGAGAGTTTTCTTGTACTTAAGTCGACATTGTGCCTTTGTATTTAATTCCGATACAATTTATGTGTATCATCGTCAATAAGAAGGACAGAGGGATACAATAAACCTGAAGTGTAGCATCGGAATCTATAACTAGTGTCACAGGAATGGTTCAAAAAATAGACAGTAAGAAGAGTCAGTTTTCTTGTACTTAACTCGGCATTGTGCCTTTTGTATTTAACTCCGATGCAATATCTGTGTTTCAACGTCAATAAGAAGGTCAGAGGGATGCAGTAAACCTGAAGTGAAGCATCGGAATCTATAACTAGTGTCACATGAATGGTACAAAACATAGACAGTAAGAAGAGTCAGTTTTCTTCTACTTAAGTCGGCATTGTGCCTTTTGTATTTAATTCCGGTGCAATTTCTGCGTTTCATCGTCAATACGAAGGTCAGAGTAATACAGTAAACCTGAAGTGAAGCATCGGAATCTATTACTAGTGTCACATGAATGGTTCAAAGCATAGACAGTAAGAAGGGTCAGTTTTCTTGTACTTAAGTCGGCATTGTGCCTTTTGTATTTAATTCCGATGCAATTTCTGTGTTTCATCGTCAATAAGAAGGTCAGAGGGATACAGTAAACCTGAAGTGAAGTATCGGAATCTATAACTAGTGTCACAGGAATGGTTCAAAACATAGACAGTTAGAAGAGTCAGTTTTCTTGTACTTATGTCGGCATTGTGCCTTTTGTATTTATGTCCGATGCAATTTCTGTGTTTCATCGTCAAAAAGAAGGTCAAAGGAATACAGTAAACCAGAAGTGAAGCATCGGAATCTATATCTAGTGTCACAGGAATGGTTCAAAGCATAGAGAGTAAGAAGAGTCCGTTTTCTTGTACTTAAGTTGGCATTGTGTCTTTTCTACTTAATTCCGATGCAATTTCTGTGTTTCGTCGTCAATACGAAGGTCCAAGGGATACAGTAAAGCTGAAGTGGTACCTCGGAATCTATATCTAGTGTCACAGGAAAGGTTCAAAACAAAAACAATAAGAAGAGTCAGTCTTCTCGTACTTAAGTCGGCATTGTGCCTTTTGTATTTAATTTCGATGCAATTTCTGTGTTTCATCGTCAATAAGAAGGTCAGAGGGATACAGTAAACCTGAAGTGAAGCATCGGAATCTATAACTAGTGACACAGGAATAAATCAAAACATAGACAGTAAGAAGAGTCCGTTTTCTTGTACTTAAGTCGGCATTGTGCCTTTTCTATTTAATTCCGATGCAAATTCTGTTTTTCATCGTCAATAAGAAGGTCAGAGGGATACAGTAAACCTGAAGTGAAGCATCGGAATCTATAACTAGTGTCACATGAATGGTTCAAAACATAGACAGTAAGAAGAGTCAGTTTTCTTGTACTTAAGTCGGCATTGTGAATTTTGTATTTAATTCCGATGCAATTTCTGCGTTTCATCGTCAATACGAAGGTCAGAGTAATACAGTAAACCTTAAGTGAAGCATCGGAATCTATTACTAGTGTCACATGATTGGTTCAAAACATAGACAGTAAGAAGGGTCAGTTTTCTTGTACTTAAGTCGGCATTGTGCCTTTTGTATTTAATTCCGATGCAATTTCTGTGTTTCATCGTCAATAAGAAGGTCAGAGGGATACAGTAAACCTGAAGTGAAGTATCGGAAACTATAACTAGTGTCACAGGAATTGTTCAAAACATAGACAGTAAGAAGAGTCAGTTTTCTTGTACTTAAGTCGGCATTGTGCCTTTTGTATTTAATTCCGATGCAATTTCTGTGTTTCATCGTCAATAAGAAGGTCAAAGGAATACAGTAAACCGGAAGTGAAGCATCGGAATCTATAACTAGTTTCACAGGAATGGTTCAAAACATAGAGAGTAAGAAGAGTCAGTTTTCTTGTACTTCAGTCGGCATTGTGCCGTTTGTATTTAATTCCGATACAATTTATGTGTTTCATCGTCAATTAGAAGGTGAGAGGGATACAGTAAACCTGAAGTGAAGCATCGGAATCTATAACTAGTGTCACAGGAATGGTTCAAAATATAGACAGTAAGGAGAGTCAGTTATCTTGTACTTAAGTCAGCATTGTGCCTTTGGTATTTAATTCCGATGCATTTTCTGTGTTTCATCGTCAATAAGATGGACAGAGGGATACACTAAACCTGAAGTGTAGCCTCGGAATCTATAACTAGTGTCATGGAATGGTTCAAAACATAGACAGTTAGAAGAGTCAGTTTTCTTGTACTTAAGTCGGCATTGTGCCTTTTGTATTTAATTCCGATGCAATTTCTGTGTTTCATCGTCAATAAGAAGGTCAGAGGGATACAGTAAATCTGAAGTGAAGCATCGGAATCTATAACTAGTGTCACAGGAATGGTTCAAAACATAGACAGTAAGAAGAGTCCGTTTTCTTGTACTTAAGTCGGCGTTGTGCCTAATGTATTTAATTCCGATGAAATTTCTGTGTTTCATCGTCAATAAGAAGGCCAGAGGGATACAGTAAACCTGAAGTGAAGCATCGGAATCTATAACTAGTGGCACAGGAATGGTTCGAAACATAGACAGTTGGAAGAGTCAGTCTTCTTGTACTTAAGTCGGCATTGTGCCTTTTCTACTTAATTCCGATGCAATTTCTGTGTTTCGTCGTCAATACGAAGGTCCAAGGGATACAGTAAAGCTGAAGTGAAATCACGGAATCTATATCTGGTGTCACAGGAAAGGTTCAAAACATAAACAATAAGAAAAGTCAGTCTTCTCGTACTTAAGTCGGCATTGTGCCTTTTGTATTTAATTTCGATGCAATTTCTGTGTTTCATCGTCAATAAGAAGGTCAGAGGGATACAGTAAACCTGAAGTGAAGCATTGGAATCTACAACTAGTGACACAGGAATAAATCAAAACATAGATGGTAAGAAGAGTCCGTTTTCTTGTACTTAAGTCGGCATTGTGCCTTTTGTATTTAATTCCGATGCAAATTCTGTTTTTCATCGTCAATAAGAAGGTCAGAGGGATACAGTAAACCTGAAGTGAAGCATCGGAATCTATAACTAGTGTCACATGAATGGTTCAAAACATAGACAGTAAGAAGGGTCAGTTTTCTTGTGCTTAAGTCGGCATTGTGCTTTTTGTATTTAATTCCGATGCAATTTCTCTGTTTCATCGTCAATAAGAAGGTCAGATGGATACAGTACACCTGAAGTGAAGCATCGGAATCTATAACTAGTGTCACAGGAATGGTTCAAAATATAGACAGTAAGAAGAGTCAGTTATCTTGTACTTAAATCAGCATTGTGCCTTTTGTATTTAATTCCGATGCATTTTCTGTGTTTCATCGTCAATAAGATGGTCAGAGGGATACACTAAACCTGGAGTGTAGCCTCGGAATCTATAACTAGTGTCACAGGAATGCTTCAAAGCATAGACAGTTAGAAGAGTCAGTTTTCTTGTACTTAAGTCGGCATTGTGCCTTTTGTATTTAATTCCGATGCAATTTCTGTGTTTCATCGTCAATAAGAAGGTCAGAGGGATACAGTAAATCTGAAGTGAAGCATCGGAATCTATAACTAGTGTCACAGGAATGGTTCAAAACATAGACAGTAAGAACAGTCCGTTTTCTTGTACTTAAGTCGGCATTGTGCCTATTGTATTTAATTCCGATGAAATTTCTGTGTTTCATCGTCAATAAGAAGGCCAGAGGGATACAGTAAACCTGAAGTGAAGCATCGGAATCTATAACTAGTGGCACAGGAATGGTTCGAACCATAGACAGCTGGAAGAGTCGGTCTTCTTGTACTTAAGTTGGCATTGTGTCTTTTCTACTTTATTCCGATGCAATTTCTGTGTTTCGTCGTCAATACGAAGGTCCAAGGGATACAGTAAAGCTGAAGTGGTACCTCGGAATCTATATCTAGTGTCACAGGAAAGGTTCAAAACATAAACAATAAGAAGAGTCAGTCTTCTCGTACTTAAGTCGGCATTGTGCCTTTTGTATTTAATTTCGATGCAATTTCTGTGTTTCATCGTCAATAAGAAGGTCAGAGGGATACAGTAAACCTGAAGTGAAGCATCGTAATCTATAACTAGTGAGACAGGAATAAATCAAAACATAGACAGTAAGAAGAGTCCGTTTTCTTGTACTTAAGTCGGCATTGTGCCTTTTGTATTTAATTCCGATGCAAATTCTGTTTTTCATCGTCAACAAGAAGGTCAGAGGGATACAGTAAACCTGAAGTGAAGCATCGGAATCTATAACTAGTGTCACATGAATGGTTCAAAACATAGACAGTAAGAAGAGTCAGTTTTCTTGTACTTAAGTCGGCATTGTGAATTTTGTATTTAATTCCGATGCAATTTCTGCGTTTCATCGTCAATACGAAGGTCAGAGTAATACAGTAAACCTGAAGTGAAGCATCGGAATCTATTACTAGTGTCACATGATTGGTTCAAAATATAGACAGTAAGAAGGGTCAGTTTTCTTGTACTTAAGTCGGCATTGTGCCTTTTGTATTTAATTCCGATGCAATTTCTGTGTTTCATCGTCAATAAGAAGGTCAGAGGGATACAGTAAACCTGAAGTGAAGTATCGGAATCTATAACTAGTGTCACAGGAATTGTTCAAAACATAGACAGTAAGAAGAGTCAGTTTTCTTGTACTTAAGTCGGCATTGTGCCTTTTGTATTTAATTCCGATGCAATTTCTGTGTTTCATCGTCAATAAGAAGGTCAAAGGAATACAGTAAACCGGAAGTGAAGCATCGGAATCTATAACTAGTTTCACAGGAATGGTTCAAAACATAGAGAGTAAGAAGAGTCAGTTTTCTTGTACTTCAGTCGGCATTGTGCCGTTTGTATTTAATTCCGATACAATTAATGTGTTTCATCGTCAATTAGGTGGTGAGAGGGATACAGTAAACCTGAAGTGAAGTATCGGAATCTATAACTAGTGTCACAGGAATTGTTCAAAACATAGACAGTAAGAAGAGTCAGTTTTCTTGTACTTAAGTCGGCATTGTGCCTTTTGTATTTAATTTCGATGCAATTTCTGTGTTTCGTCGTCAATAAGAAGGTCAGAGGGATACAGTAAACCTGAAGTGAAGCATCGGATTCTATAACTAGTGACACAGGAATAAATCAAAACATAGACAGTAAGAAGAGTCCGTTTTCTTGTACTTAAGTCGGCATTGTGCCTTTTGTATTTAATTCCGATGCAAATTCTGTTTTTCATCGTCAATAAGAGGGTCGTAGGGATACAGTAAACCTGAAGTGAAGCATCGGAATCTATAACTAGTGTCACATGAATGGTTCAAAACATAGACAGTAAGAAGGGTCAGTTTTCTTGTACTTAAGTCGGCATTGTGCCTTTTGTATTTAATTCCGATGCAATTTCTCTGTTTCATCGTCAATAAGAAGGTCAGATGGATACAGTAAACGTGAAGTGCAGCTTCGGAATCTATAACTAGTGCAACAGGAATGGTTCAAAACATAGACAGTAAGAAGAGTCAGTTTTCTTGTACATAAATCGGCATTGTGCCTTTTGTATTTAATTCCGATGCAATTTCTGTGTTTCATCGTCAATAAGAAGGTCAGAGGGATACAGTAAACCTGAAGTGAAGTATCGGAATCTATAACTAGTGTCACAGGAATTGTTCAAAACATAGACGGTAAGAAGAGTCAGTTTTCTTGTACTTATGTCGGCATTGTGCCTTTTGTATTTAATTCCGATGCAATTTCTGTGTTTCATCGTCAATAAGAAGGTCAAAGGAATACAGTAAACCGGAAGTGAAGCATCGGAATCTATAACTAGTGTCACAGGAATGGTTCAAAACATAGAGAGTAAGAAGAGTCAGTTTTCTTGTACTTCAGTCGGCATTGTGCCGTTTGTATTTAATTCCGATACAATTTATGTGTTTCATCGTCAATTAGGAGGTGAGAGGGATACAGTAAACCTGAAGTGAAGCATCGGAATCTATAACTAGTGTCACAGGAATGGTTCAAAATATAGACAGTAAGAAGAGTCAGTTATCTTGTACTTAAGTCAGCATTGTGCCTTTTGTATTTAATTCCGATTCAATTTCTGTGTTTCATCGTCAATAAGAAGGTCAGAGGGATACAGTAAACCTGAAGTGAAGCATCGGAATCTGTAACTAGTGTCACAGGAATGGTTCAAAACACTGACAGTAAGATGAGTCAGTTTTCTTGTACCTAAGTCGGCATTGTGCCCTTTGTATTTAATTCCGATGCAATTTCTGTGTTCCATCGTCAATAAGAAGGTCAAAGGAATACAGTAAACCGGAAGTGAAGCATCGGAATCTATAATTAGTGTCACAGGAATGGTTCAAAGCATAGACAGTGAGAAGAGAGAGTTTTCTTGTACTTAAGTCGACATTGTGCTTTTGTATTTAATTCCGATACAATTTATGTGTATCATCGTCAATAAGAAGGTGAGAGGGATACAGTAAACCTGAAGTGAAGCATCGGAATCTATAACTAGTGTCTTAGGAATGGTTCAAAACATAGACAGTAAGAAGAGTCAGTTATCTTGTACTTAAGTCAGCACTGTGCCTTTTGTGCTAAATTCCGATGCAATTTCTGTGTTTCATCGTCAATAAGAAGGACAGAGAGATACAATAAACCTGAAGTGTAGCATCGGAATCTATAACTAGTGTCACAGGAATGGTTCAAAAAATAGACAGTAAGAAGAGTCAGTTTTCTTGTACTTAAGTCGGCATTGTGCTTTTTGTATTTAATTCCGATGCAATATCTGTGTTACAACGTCAATAAGAAGGTCAGAGGGATACAGTAAACCTGAAGTGAAGCATCGGAATCTATAACTAGTGTCACATGAATGGTTCAAAACATAGACAGTAAGAAGAGTCAGTTTTCTTGTACTTAAGTCGGCATTGTGCCTTTTGTATTTAATTCCGATGCAATTTCTGTGTTTCGTCGTCAACACGAAGGTCAGAGGGATACAGTAAACCTGAAATGAAGCATCGGAATCTATTACTAGTGTCACATGAATGGTTCAAAACATAGACAGTACGAAGGGTCAGTTTTCTTGTACTTAAGTCGGCATTGTGCCTTTTGTATTTGATTCCGATGCAATTTCTGTGTTTCATCGTCAATAAGAAGGTCAGAGGGATACAGTAAACCTGAAGTGAAGTATCGGAATCTGTAACTAGTGTCACAGGAATGGTTCAAAACATAGACAGTAAGAAGAGTCCGTTTTCTTGTACCTAAGTCGGCATTGTGCCTTTTGTATTTAATTCCGATGCAATTTCTGTGTTTCATCGTCAATAAGAAGGTCAAAGGAATACAGTAAACCGGAAGTGAAGCATCGGAATCTATAACTAGTGTCACAGGAATGGTTCAAAACATAGAGAGTAACAAGAGTCAGTTTTCTTGTACTTCAGTCGGCATTGTGCCGTTTATATTTAATTCCGATACAATTTATGTGTTTCATCGTCAATTAGAAGGTGAGAGGGTTACAGTAAACCTGAAGTGAATCATCGGAATCTATAACTAGTGTCACAGGAATGGTTCAAAATATAGACAGTAAGATGAGTCAGTTATCTTGTACTTAAGTCAGCATTGTGCCTTTTGTATTTAATTCCGATGGAATTTCTGTGTTTCATCGTCAATAAGATGGTCAGAGGGATACACTAAACATGAAGTGTAGCCTCGGAATCTATAACTAGTGTCACAGGAATGGTTCAAAACATAGATAGTTAGTAGAGTCAGTTTTCTTGTACTTAAGTCGGCATTGTGCCTTTTGTATTTAATTCCGATGCAAATTCTGTGTTTCATCGTCAATAAGAAGGTCAGAGGGATACAGTAAATCTGAAGTGAAGCATCGGAATCTATAACTAGTGGCACAGGAATGGTTCGAACCATAGACAGTTGGAAGAGTCAGTCTTCTTGTACTTAAGTCGGCATTGTGCCTTTTCTACTTAATTCCGATGCAATTTCTGTGTTTCGTCGTCAATACGAAGGTCCTAGGGATACAGTAAACCTGAAGTGAAACCTCGGAATCTATAACTAGTGTCACAGGAACGATTCAAAACATAGACAGTAAGAAGGGTCAGTTTTCTTGTACTTATGTCGGCATTGTGCCTTTTGTATTTAATTCCGATGCAATTTCTCTGTTTCATCGTCAATAAGAAGGTCAGATGGATACAGTAAACCTGAAGTGCAGCATCGGAATCTATAACTAGTGCAACAGGAATGGTTCAAAACATAGACAGTAAGAAGAGTCAGTTTTCTTGTACTTAAATCGGCATTGTGCCTTTTGTATTTAATTCCGATGCAATTTCTATGTTTCATCGTCAATAAGGTCAGAGGAATACAGTAAACCTGAAGTGAAGCATCTGAATCTATTACTAGTGTCACAGGAACGGTTCAAAACATAGACAGTAAGAAGAGTCTGTTTTCTTGTACTTAAGTCGGCATAGTGCCTTTTGTATTTAATTCCGATGCAATTTCTGTGTTTCATCGTCAATAAGAAGGTCAGAGGGATACACTAAACCTGAAGTGTAGCATCGGAATCTATAACTAGTGTCACAGGAATGGTTCAAAAGATGGACAGTAAGAAGAGCCAGTATTCTTGTACTTGAGTCGGCATTGTGCCTTTTGTATTTAATTCCGATGCAATTTCTGTGCCTCATCGTCAATAAGAAAGACAGTGGGATACAGTAAGTCAGAAGTGAAACATCGGAATCTATAACTAGTGTCACTGGAATGGTTCAAAACATAGAGAGTAAGAAGAGTCAGTTCTCTTTTACATAAGTCGGCATTGTGCTTTTTGTATTTAATTCCGATGCAATATCTGTGTTACAACGTCAATAAGAAGGTCAGAGGGATACAGTAAACCTGAAGTGAAGCATCGGAATCTATAACTAGTGTCACATGAATGGTTCAAAACATAGACAGTAAGAAGAGTCAGTTTTCTTGTACTTAAGTCAGCACTGTGCCTTTTGTGCTAAATTCCGATGCAATTTCTGTGTTTCATCGTCAATAAGAAGGACAGAGAGATACAATAAACCTGAAGTGTAGCATCGGAATCTATAACTAGTGTCACAGGAATGGTTCAAAAAATAGACAGTAAGAAGAGTCAGTTTTCTTGTACTTAAGTCGGCATTGTGCTTTTTGTATTTAATTCCGATGCAATATCTGTGTTACAACGTCAATAAGAAGGTCAGAGGGATACAGTAAACCTGAAGTGAAGCATCGGAATCTATAACTAGTGTCACATGAATGGTTCAAAACATAGACAGTAAGAAGAGTCAGTTTTCTTGTACTTAAGTCGGCATTGTGCCTTTTGTATTTAATTCCGATGCAATTTCTGTGTTTCGTCGTCAATACGAAGGTCAGAGGGATACAGTAAACCTGAAATGAAGCATCGGAATCTATTACTAGTGTCACATGAATGGTTCAAAACATAGACAGTACGAAGGGTCAGTTTTCTTGTACTTAAGTCGGCATTGTGCCTTTTGTATTTGATTCCGATGCAATTTCTGTGTTTCATCGTCAATAAGAAGGTCAGAGGGATACAGTAAACCTGAAGTGAAGTATCGGAATCTGTAACTAGTGTCACAGGAATGGTTCAAAACATAGACAGTAAGAAGAGTCCGTTTTCTTGTACCTAAGTCGGCATTGTGCCTTTTGTATTTAATTCCGATGCAATTTCTGTGTTTCATCGTCAATAAGAAGGTCAAAGGAATACAGTAAACCGGAAGTGAAGCATCGGAATCTATAACTAGTGTCACAGGAATGGTTCAAAACATAGAGAGTAACAAGAGTCAGTTTTCTTGTACTTCAGTCGGCATTGTGCCGTTTATATTTAATTCCGATACAATTTATGTGTTTCATCGTCAATTAGAAGGTGAGAGGGTTACAGTAAACCTGAAGTGAATCATCGGAATCTATAACTAGTGTCACAGGAATGGTTCAAAATATAGACAGTAAGATGAGTCAGTTATCTTGTACTTAAGTCAGCATTGTGCCTTTTGTATTTAATTCCGATGGAATTTCTGTGTTTCATCGTCAATAAGATGGTCAGAGGGATACACTAAACATGAAGTGTAGCCTCGGAATCTATAACTAGTGTCACAGGAATGGTTCAAAACATAGACAGTTAGTAGAGTCAGTTTTCTTGTACTTAAGTCGGCATTGTGCCTTTTGTATTTAATTCCGATGCAAATTCTGTGTTTCATCGTCAATAAGAAGGTCAGAGGGATACAGTAAATCTGAAGTGAAGCATCGGAATCTATAACTAGTGGCACAGGAATGGTTCGAACCATAGACAGTTGGAAGAGTCAGTCTTCTTGTACTTAAGTCGGCATTGTGCCTTTTCTACTTAATTCCGATGCAATTTCTGTGTTTCGTCGTCAATACGAAGGTCCTAGGGATACAGTAAACCTGAAGTGAAACCTCGGAATCTATAACTAGTGTCACAGGAACGATTCAAAACATAGACAGTAAGAAGGGTCAGTTTTCTTGTACTTATGTCGGCATTGTGCCTTTTGTATTTAATTCCGATGCAATTTCTCTGTTTCATCGTCAATAAGAAGGTCAGATGGATACAGTAAACCTGAAGTGCAGCATCGGAATCTATAACTAGTGCAACAGGAATGGTTCAAAACATAGACAGTAAGAAGAGTCAGTTTTCTTGTACTTAAATCGGCATTGTGCCTTTTGTATTTAATTCCGATGCAATTTCTATGTTTCATCGTCAATAAGGTCAGAGGAATACAGTAAACCTGAAGTGAAGCATCTGAATCTATTACTAGTGTCACAGGAACGGTTCAAAACATAGACAGTAAGAAGAGTCTGTTTTCTTGTACTTAAGTCGGCATAGTGCCTTTTGTATTTAATTCCGATGCAATTTCTGTGTTTCATCGTCAATAAGAAGGTCAGAGGGATACACTAAACCTGAAGTGTAGCATCGGAATCTATAACTAGTGTCACAGGAATGGTTCAAAAGATGGACAGTAAGAAGAGCCAGTATTCTTGTACTTGAGTCGGCATTGTGCCTTTTGTATTTAATTCCGATGCAATTTCTGTGCCTCATCGTCAATAAGAAAGACAGTGGGATACAGTAAGTCAGAAGTGAAACATCGGAATCTATAACTAGTGTCACTGGAATGGTTCAAAACATAGAGAGTAAGAAGAGTCAGTTCTCTTTTACATAAGTCGGCATTGTGCTTTTGTATTTAATTCCGATGCAATTTCTGTGTTTCATCGTCAATACGAATGACAGAGGGTTACAGTAAACCTGAAGTGAAGCATCGGAGTCCATAACAAATGTCACGGGAGTGGTTCAAAACATAGACAGTAAGAAGAGTCAGTTTTCTTGTATTGAGTCGGCATTGTGCCCTTTCTATTTAATTCCGATGCAATTTCTGTGTTTCATCGTCAATAAGAAGGTCAGAGGGATACAGTAAACGTGAAGTGAAGCATCGGAATCTATAACTAGTGTCACAGGAATGGTTCAAAATATAGACCGTAAGAAGAGCCAGTCTTCTTGTACTTGAGTCGGCTTTGTGCCTATGTATTTAATTCCGATGCAATTTCTGTGTTTCATCGTCAATAAAAACGTCAGAGGGATACAGTAAACCTGAAGTGAAGCATCGGAATCTATAACTAGTGTCACGAGAATGCTTCAAAACATAGACAGTTATAAAAGTCAGTTTTCTTGTACGTGAGTCGGAATTGTGCCTTTTCTATTTAATTCCGATGCAATTTCTGTGTTTCATCGTCAATAAGAAGGTCAGAGGGATACAGTAAACCTGAAGTGAAGCATCGGAATCTATAACAAGTGTCACAGGAATGGTTCAAATCATAGGCAGTATGAAGGGTCAGTTTTCTTGTACTTAAGTCACCATTGTGACTTTTGTATTTAATTCCGATGCAATTTCTGTGTTTCATCGTCAATAAGAAGGTCAGAGGGATACACTAAACCTGAAGGGTAGCATCGGAATCTATAACTAGTGTCACAGGGATGGTTCAAAACATAACAGTAAGAAGAGTCAGTTTCCTTGTACTTAAGTCGGCATAGTGCCTTTTGTATTTAATTCCGATGAAATTTCTGTGTTTCATCGTCAATAAGATTGTAAGAGGGATACAGTAAACGTGAAGTGAAGCATCGGATTCTATAACTAGTGTCTCATGAATGGTTCAAAACATAGACAGTAAGAAGAGTCAGTTTTCTTGTACTTAAGCCGGCATTGTGCCTTTTGTATTTAATTTCGATACGATTTCTGTGTTTCATCGTCAATAAGAAGGTCAGGGGGATACAGTAAACCAGAAGTGAAGCATCGGAATCTATAACTAGCGTCACATGAATGGTTCAAAACATAGTCAGTAAGAAGGGTCAGTTTTCTTGTAGTTAAGTCGGCATTGTGCCTTTTGTATTTAATTCCGATGCAATTTCTGTGTTTCATCGTCAATAAGAAGGTCGAATGGATACAGTAAACCTGAAGTGAAGCATCGGAATCTATAACTATTGTCACAGGAATGGTTCACAACATAGACAGTAAGAAGAGTCAGTTTTCTTGTACTTAAGTCGGCATTGTGCCTTTTGTACTTAATTCCAATGCAATTTCTATGTTTCACTGTCAATAAGAAGGTCAGAGGGATACATTAAACCGGAAGTGAAGCATCGGAATCTATAACTAGTGTCGCAGGAATGGTTCATAACATAGACAGTAAGAAGAGTCAGTTTCCTTGTACTTAAGTCAGCGTTGTGCCTTTTGTATTTAATTCCGATGCAATTTCTGTGTTTCATCGTCAATAAGACGTCAGAGGGATACACTAAACCTGAAGTGTAGCATCGGAATCTATAACTAGTGTCGCAGGAATGGTACATAACATAGACATTAAGAAGAGTCAGTTTTCTTGTACTTAAGTCAGCATTGTGCCTTTTGTATTTAATTCCGATGCAGTTTCTGCGTTTCATCGTCAATAAGATGGTTGGAGGGATACAGTAAACCTAAAGTGAAGCATCGGAATCTTAAACGGGTGTCACAGGAATGGTTCAAAACATTAGCAGTAAGAAGAGTCAGTTTTCTTGTACTTTAGTCGGCATTGTGCCTTTTGTATTTAATTCCGATGCCATTACTGTGTTTCATCGTCAATAAGAATGTCAGAGGGATACCGTAAACCTGAAGTGAAACATCGGAATCTATAACTAGTGTCACAGGAATGGTTCAAAACATAGACAGTAAGAAGAGTCAGTTTTCTTGTACTTAAGTCGGCATTGTGCCTTTTGTATTTAATTCCTATGCAATTTCTGTGTTTCACCGTCAATAAGAAGGTCAGAGGGATACAGTAAACCTGAAGTGAAGCATCGGAATTTATAACTAGTGTCACAGGAATGGTTCAAATCATAGACAGTAATAAGAGTCCGTTATCTCGTACTGAAGTCGGCATTGTGCCTTTTGGATTTAATTCCGATGCAATTTCTGTGTTTCATCGTCAGTAAGAAGGTCAGAGGGATACAGTAAACCTGAAGTGAAGCATCGGAATCTATAACTAATGTCACGGGAATGGTTCAAAACATAGCCAGTAAGAAGAGTCAGTTTTCTTGTACTAAGTCGGCATTGTGCCTTTTCTGTTTAATTCCGATGCAATCTCTGTAACTCATTGTCAATAAGAAGGTCAGAGGGATACAGTAAAAGTGAAGTGAAGCATCGGAATCTATAACTAGTGTCACAGGAATGGTTCAAAATATAGACAGTAAGAAGAGCCAGTCTTCTTCTACTTGAGTCGGCATTGTGCCTATGTATTTAATTCCGATGCAATTTCTGTGTTTCATCGTCAATTAGAACGTCAGAGGGATACAGTAAACCTTTAGTGAAGCTTCGGAATCTAAAACTAGTGTCACGAGAATGCTTCAAAACATAGACAATTGTATGAGTCAGTTTTCTTGTACTTAAGTCGGAATAGTGCCTTTTCTATTTAATTCCGATGCAATTTCTGTGTTTCATCGTCAATAAGAAGGTTAGAGGGATAGAGTAAACCTGAAGTGAAGCATCGGAATCTATAACTAGTGTCACAGAAATGGTTCAAAACATAGACAGTAAGAAGAGCCAGTCTTCTTGTACTTGGGTCGCCACGGTGCCTATGTACTTAATTCCGATAAAATTTCTGTGTTTCATCGTCAATAAGAAGGTCAGAGGGATACAGTATACCTGAAGTGAAGCATCGGAATCTATAACTAGTGTCACAGGAATGGTTCAAAGCATAGACAGTAAGAAGAGTCAGTTTTCTTGTACTTAAGTCGGCATTGTGCCTTTTCTATTTAATTCCGATGGAATTTCTGTGTTTCGTCGTCAATGAGAAGGTCCAAAAAATACAGTAAACATATAGTGCAGCACCGGAACGTAAAACTGGTCTCACAGGAAATGTTGAAATCATAGTCAGTAGGAAGAGTCAGTGTTCTTGTACTTAAGTCGGCATTGTGCCTTTTGTATTTAATTCTGATGCAATTTCTGTGTTTCATCGTCAATAAGAAGGTCCAAGGGATACAGTAAACATATAGTGTAGCATCGGATTCTAAAACTAAACTCACAGGGAACGTTCAAAAGATAGTCAGTAAGAAGAGTAAGTCTTCTTTTACTTAAGTCGGCAATGTGCCTTTTGTATTTAATTCCGAAACAATTTCTGTGTTTCATCGTCAATAAGAAGGACCAAGGGGTACAGTAAACATATAGTGAAGTATCAGAATGTAAATCTAGTCTCACAGGAAATGTTCAAAACATAGTCAGTAAGAAGAGTCAGTCTTCTTGCACTTAAGTCGGCATTGTGCCTTTTGTATTTAATTCCGATGCAATTTCTGTGTTTCATCGTCAAAAAGAAGGTCCAAGGGGTACAGTAAACCTGAAGTGAAGCATCGGAATCTAAAACCGGTCTCACAGGAAAGCTTCAAAGCATAGACAGTAAGAAGTGCCAGTCTCCTTGTACTTGAGTCGGCATTGTACCATTTGTATTTAATTCCAATGCAATTTCTGTGGTTCATCGCCAATATGAAGGTCAGAGGGATCAGTAAACCTGAAGTGATGCATCGGAATCTATAACTAGTGTCACAGGAATGGTTTAAAATATAGACAGTAAGAAGAGTCAGTTTTCATGTACTTAAGTCGCCATTGTGCCTTTTCTATTTAATTCCGATTCAATTTCTGTGTTTCGACGTCAATAAGGAGGTCCATGGGATACAGTAATCCTGAAGTGAAGCATCGGAATTTTAAACCGGTGTCACAGGAAAGGTTCAAAACACAGGCAGTTATAAGAGCCAGTCTTCTTGTACTCGAGTCGCCATTGTGAATTTTGTACTTAATTCCGATGCAATTTCTGTGTTTAATCGACAATAAGAAGGTCAGAGGAATACAGTAAACATATAGTGAAGCACCGGAATCTAAAACTGGTTTCACAGGAATTGTTCAAAACATAGTCAGTAGGAAGAGTAAGTCTTCTTGTACTTAAGTCAGCATTGTGCCTCTTCTATTTAATGCCGATGCAATCTCTGTGTTTTGTCGTCAATAACAAGATCCAAGCGATACAGTAAACCTGAAGTGAAGCATCGGAATCTTAAACCGGTCTCACAGGGAAGGTTCAAAATATAGACAGTAAGAAGAGTCAGTCTTCTTGAACTTGAGTCGGCATTGTGCCTTTTGTAATTAATTCCGATGCAATTTCAGTGTTTCATCGTCAATAAGAAGGTCAGAGGGATACAGTAAACCTGAGGTGAAGCATCGCAATCTATAACTAGTGTCACAGGAATGGTTCTAAACATAAACAGTAAGAAGA
The DNA here is from genome assembly GCF_021461395.2 of Schistocerca americana. Lineage (NCBI taxonomy): Eukaryota > Metazoa > Arthropoda > Insecta > Orthoptera > Acrididae > Schistocerca > Schistocerca americana. The sequence goes on along the minus strand of NC_060121.1, from coordinate 5,610,025 downwards.
GTCAGTCTTCTTGTACTTAAGTCGGCAATGTGACTTTTATATTTAATACTGATGCAATTTCCGTGTTTCATCGTCAATAAGATGGTCCAAGGGATACAGTAAACCCGAAGTGAAGCATCGGAATCTATAACTAGTGTCACTGGAATGGTTCAAAACATAGACAGTAGGAAGAGTCAGTCTTCTCGTACTTAAGTCGGCTTTGTGCCTTTTGTATTTAATTCCGATGCAATTTCTGTGTTTCGTTGTCAATAAGAAGGTCAGAGGGATACAGTAAACCCGAAGTTAAGCATCGGAATCTGTAACTAGTGTCAAAGGAATGGTTCAAAACATAGACAGTAAGAAGAGTCAGTCTTCTTGTACTTAATTCCGCATTGTGCCTTTTCCATTTAATTCCGATGCAATTTCTGTGTTTCATCCGCAATAAGAAGGTCAGAGGGATACAGTAAACCTGAAGTGAAGCATCGGAATCTATAACTAGTGTCATAGGATAGGTGCAAAACATAGACAGTAGGAAGAGTCAGTCTTCTTGTACTTAAGTAGGCATTGTACCTTTTGTATTTAATTCCGATGCAATTTCTGTGTTTCATCGTCAATATGAAGGTCCAAGGGATACAGTAAACCTGAAGTGGAGCATCGGAATCAATAACTAGTGTCACAAAATGGTTCAAAAGGAAGACAGTAAGAAGAGCCAGTCTTTTTTACTTGAGTCGGCATTGTGCCTATGTATTTACTTCCGATGCAATTTCTGTGTTTCATCGTCAATAAGAAGGTCCGAGGGATACTGTAAACCTGAAGTGAAGCATCGGAATCTATCACTAGTGTCACAGGAATGGTTCAAAACATAGACAGTAAGAAGAGTCAGTCTTCTCGTACTTAAGTCGGCATTGTGCCTTTTGTATATATTTCCGATGCAATTTCTGTGTTTCATCGTCTATAAGAAGGTCAAAGGAAAACAGTAAACCCTAAGTGAATCATCGGAATCTATGACTAGTGTCACAGGAATGGTTTAAATCATAGACAGTAAGAAGAGCCAGTCTTCCTGTACTTGAGTCGGCATTGTGCCTATCTATTTAATTCAGATGCAATTTCTGTGTTACATCGTCAATAAGAGGGTCAGAGGGATGCAGTAAACCAGAAGTGAAGCATCGGAATCTAAAACTAGTGTCACAGGAATGGTTCAAGATATAGACAGTAAGAAGAGCCAGTCTTCTTGTACTTGAGTCGGCATGGTGCCTATGTATTTAATTCCGATGCAATTTCTGTGTTTCATCGTCAATAAGAAGGTCTGAGGGAGACAGTAAACCTGAAGTGAAGCATCGGAATCTATAACTAGTGTCACAGGAATGGTTCAAATCATAGACAGCAGGAAGAGCCAGTCATCTTGTACTTTAGTCGGCATTGTGCCATTTGTATTTAATTCCGATGCAATTTCTGTGTTTGATCGTCAATAAGAAGGTCAGAGAGATACAATTTACCTGACGTGAAGCATCGGAATCTATAACTAGTGTCACAGGAATGGTTCAAAACACAGACAGTAAGAAGAGTCAGTTTTCTTGTACTTAAGTCGGCATTGTGCCTTTTCTATTTAATTCCGATGCATTTTCTGTGTTTCGTCGTCAATAAGAAGGTCCAAGGGATACAGTAACATATAGTGGAGCATCGGAATGTAAAACTGGTCGCACAGGAAACGTTGAAATCATAGTCAGCAGGAAAAATCAGTGTTCTTGTACTTAAGTCGGCATTGTGCCTTTTGTATTTAATTCTGATGCAATTTCTGTGTTTCATCGCCAATAAGAAGGTCCATGGGATACAGTAAACGTACAGTGAAGCATCGGAATCTAAAACTGGTCTCTCAACAAATGTTCAAAACACAGTCAGTAAGAAGAGTCAGTCTTCTTGTACTTAAGTCGGCATTGTGCCCTTTGTATTTGATTCCGATTCAATTTCTGTAATTCATCGTCAATAAGCAGGTCCAAGGGGTACAGTAAACATATAGTGAAGCATCGGAATCTAAAACAGGTCTCACAGGAAATGTTCAAAAGATAGTCAAAAAGAAGAGTCAGTCTTCTTGTACTTAAGTCGGCATTGTGCCTTTTGTATTTAATTCCGATGCAATTTCTGTGTTTCATCGTCAATAAGAAGGTCCAAGGGATACAGTAAAACTGAAGTGAAGCATCGGAATCTAAAACTGGTCTCACAGGAAAGGTTCAAAACATAGACAGTAAGAAGAGTTAGTTTTCTTGTAGTTAAGTCAGCATTGTGCCTTTTCTACTTAATTCTCATTCAATTTCTGTGTTTCGTCGTCAATAAGAAGGTCCAAGGGATACAGTAAACCTGAAGTGAAGCATCGGAATCTAAAACCGGTCTCACAGGAAAGCTTCAAAACATAGACAGTAAGAAGAGCCAGTCTTCTTGTACTTGAGTCACCATTGTGCCTTTTCTATTTAATTCCGATGCAATTTCTGTGTTTCGACGTCAATAAGAAGGTCGATGGGATACAGTAAACCTGAAGTGAAGCATCGGAATCTTAAACCGGTCTCACAGGAAAGGTCCAAAACACAGGCAGTAAGAAGAGCCAGTCTTCTTGTACTTGAGTCGCCATTGTGAATTTTTAATTTAATTCCGATGCAATTTCTGTTTTTAATCGTCAATAAGAAGGTCAGAGGGATACAGTAAACATATAGTGAAGCACCGGAATCTTAAACTGGTCTCACAGGAAATGTTCAAAACATAGTCAGAAAGAAGAGTTAGTCTTCTTGTACTTAAGTCACCATTGTGCCTTTTCTATTTAATTCCGATGCAATTTCTGTGTTTCGACGTCAATAAGAAGGTCGATGGGATACAGTAAACCTGAAGTGAAGCATCGGAATCCTAAACCGGTCTCACAGGAAAGGTCCAAAGCACAGGCAGTAAGAAGAGCCAGTCTTCTTGTACTTGAGTCGCCATTGTGAATTTTTTATTTAATTCCGATGCAATTTCTGTGTTTAATCGTCAATAAGAAGGTCAGAGGGATACAGTAAACATATAGTGAAGCACCGGAATCTTAAACTGGTCTCACAGGAAATGTTCAAAACATAGTCAGTAAGAAGAGTCAGTCTTCTTGTACTTAAGTAGGCATTGTGCCTTTTGTATTTATTTCCGATGCAATTTCTGTGTTTTATCGTCAATAATAGGGGTCCAAGTGATTCAGTAAACATGAAGTGAAGCATCGGAATCAATAACTAGTGTCACAGGAATGGTTCAAAACAAAGACAGTAAGAAGAGCCAGTCTTTTTTACTTGAGTCGCCATTGTGCCTATGTATTTAATTCCGATGCAATTTCTGTGTTTCATCGTCAATAAGAAGGTCCAAGGGATACAGTAAACCTGAAGTGAAGCATCGGAATCTATAACTAGTGTCACAGGAATGGTTCAAAACATAGACAGTAAGAAGAGCCAGTCTTCTTGTACTTGAGTCGGCATTGTGCCTATGTATATAATTCCGATGCAATATCTGTGTTACATCGTCAATAAGAAGGTCAGAGGGATACAGTAAACCTGAAGTGCAGCATCGGAATCTATAACTAGTGTCACAGGAATGGTTCAAAACCTAGTAAGAAGAGTAAGTCTTCTTGTACTTAAGTCGGCATTATGCCTTTTGTATTTAATTCCGATGCAATTTCTGTGTTTCATCGTCAATAAAAACGTCAGAGGGATACAGTAAACCTGAAGTGAATCATCGGAATCTATAACTAGTGTCACAGGAACGGTTCAAGACATAGACTGTAAGAAGAGCCAGTCCTCCTGTACTTGATTCGGCATTGTGCCTATGTATTTAATTCCGATGCAATTTCTGTGTTTCATCGTCAATAAGAAAGTCAGAGTGATACAGTAAACCTACAGTGAAGCATCGGAATCTATAACTAGTGTCACGGGAATGCTTCAAACATAGACAGTAAGAAGAAACAGTTTTCTAGTTCTTAAGTCGGCATTGTGCCTTTTCTATTTCATTCCGATGCAATTTCTGTGTATCATCGTCAATAAGAAGGTCAGATGGATACAGTAAACCTGAAGTGAATCATCGGAATCTATAACTAGTGTCACAGGAATGGTTCAAAACATAGACAGTAAGAAGAGCAAGTCTTCTTGTACATGAGTCGGCATTCTGCCTATGTATTTAATTCCGATGCAATTTCTGTGTTTCATCGTCAATAAGAAGGTCACAGGGTACAGTAAACCTGAAGTGAAGCATGCAAAAGTGTAACTAGTGTCACAGAAATGGTTCAAAACATAGACAGTAAGAAGATTCAGTTTTCTTGTACTTAAGTCTGCATTGTGCCATTTCTATTTAATTCCGATGCAATTTCTGTGTTTCGTCGTCAATAAGAAGGTCTAAGGGATACAGTAAACCTGAAGTGAAGCATCGGAATCTAAAACCGGTCTCACAGGAAAGTTTCAAAACACGGACAGTAAGAAGAGCCAGTCTTCTTGTACTTGAGTCGGCATTGTGCCTTTTGTATTTAATTCCGTTGCAATTTCTGTGTTTCATCGTCAATAAGAAGGTCAGAGAGATACAGTATACCTGAAGTGAAGCATGCGAAAGTGTAACTAGTGTCACAGAAATCGTTCAAAACATAGACAGTATGAAGAGTCAGATTTCTTGTACTTAAGTCGGCATTTTGCCTTTTGTATTTAATTCCGATGCAATTTCTGTGATTCATCGTCAATAAGAAGGTCACAGGGATACAGTAAACCTGAAGTGAATCATGCGAAAGTGTAACTAGTGTCACAGAAATTTTTCAAAACATAGACAAAAAGAAGAGTTAGTTTTCTTGTACTAAGTCTGCATTGTGTCATTTCTATTGAACTCCGATGCAATTTCTGTGTTTCGTCGTCAATAAGAAGGTCCAAGGGATACAGTAAACCAGAAGTGAAGCATCGGAATCTAAAACCGGTCTCAAAGGAAAGTTTCAAAACATAGACAGTAAAAACAGCCTGTCTTCTTGTACTTGAGTCGGCATTGTGCCTTTTGTATTTAATTCCGATGTAATTTCTGTGTTTCATCGTCAATAAGAAGGTCAGAGTGATACAGTATACCTGAAGTCAAGCATCATAATCTATAACTAGTGTCAGAGCAATCGATAAAAACATAGACAGTAAGAAGAGTCAGTTTTCTTGTACTTAAGTCGGCATTGTGCTTCTGTATTTAATTGCGATGCAATTTCTGTGTTTCATCGTCAATAAGAAGGTCAGAGGGGTACAGTAAACCTGAAGTGAAGCATCGGAATCTATAATTAGTGTCACAGGATTGATTCAAAACATAGACAGTAGGAAGAGTCAGTCTTCTTGTACTTAAGTCGGCAATGTGTCTTTTATACATAATACCGATGCGATTTCCGTGTTTCATCGTCAATAAGATGGTCCACGGGATACAGTAAACCCGAAGTGAAGCATCGGAATCCATAACTAGTGTCACTGGAATGGTTCAAAACATAGACAGTAAGACGATTCAGTTTTCTTGTACTTAAGTCTGCATTGTGCCATTTCTATTTAATTCCGATGCAATTTCTGTGTTTCGTCGTCAATAAGAAGGTCTAAGGGATACAGTAAACCTGAAGTGAAGCATCGGAATCTAAAACCGGTCTCACAGGAAAGTTTCAAAACACGGACAGTAAGAAGAGCCAGTCTTCTTGTACTTGAGTCGGCATTGTGCCTTTTGTATTTAATTCCTTTGCAATTTCTGTGTTTCATCGTCAATAAGAAGGTCAGAGAGATACAGTATACCTGAAGTGAAGCATGCGAAAGTGTAACTAGTGTCACAGAAATGGTTCAAAACATAGACAGTATGAAGAGTCAGATTTCTTGTACTTAAGTCGGCATTTTGCCTTTTGTATTTAATTCCGATGCAATTTCTGTGATTCATCGTCAATAAGAAGGTCACAGGGATACAGTAAACCCGAAGTGAAGCATCGGAATCCATAACTAGTGTCACTGGAATGGTTCAAAACATAGACAGTAAGAAGATTCAGTTTTCTTGTACTTAAGTCTGCATTGTGCCATTTCTATTTAATTCCGATGCAATTTCTGTGTTTCGTCGTCAATAAGAAGGTCTAAGGGATACAGTAAACCTGAAGTGAAGCATCGGAATCTAAAACCGGTCTCACAGGAAAGTTTCAAAACACGGACAGTAAGAAGAGCCAGTCTTCTTGTACTTGAGTCGGCATTGTGCCTTTTGTATTTAATTCCGTTGCAATTTCTGTGTTTCATCGTCAATAAGAAGGTCAGATAGATACAGTAAACCTGAAGTGAATCATGCGAAAGTGTAACTAGTGTCACAGAAATTTTTCAAAACATAGACAAAAAGAAGAGTTAGTTTTCTTGTACTAAGTCTGCATTGTGTCATTTCTATTGAACTCCGATGCAATTTCTGTGTTTCGTCGTCAATAAGAAGGTCCAAGGGATACAGTAAACCAGAAGTGAAGCATCGGAATCTAAAACCGGTCTCAAAGGAAAGTTTCAAAACATAGACAGTAAAAACAGCCTGTCTTCTTGTACTTGAGTCGGCATTGTGCCTTTTGTATTTAATTCCGATGCTATTTCTGTGTTTCATCGTCAATAAGAAGGTCAGAGTGATACAGTATACCTAAAGTCAAGCATCATAATCTATAACTAGTGTCACAGCAATGGATAAAAACATAGACAGTAAGAAGAGTCAGTTTTCTTGTACTTAAGTCGGCATTGTGCTTCTGTATTTAATTGCGATGCAATTTCTGTGTTTCATCGTCAATAAGAAGGTCAGAGGGGTACAGTAAACCTGAAGTGAAGCATCGGAATCTATAATTAGTGTCACAGGATTGATTCAAAACATAGACAGTAGGAAGAGTCAGTCTTCTCGTACTTAAGTCGGCTTTGTGCCTTTTGTATATATTTCCGATGCAATTTCTGTGTTTCATCGTCTATAAGAAGGTCAAAGGAAAACAGTAAACCCTAAGTGAATCATCGGAATCTATGACTAGTGTCACAGGAATGGTTTAAATCATAGACAGTAAGAAGAGCCAGTCTTCCTGTACTTGAGTCGGCATTGTGCCTATCTATTTAATTCAGATGCAATTTCTGTGTTACATCGTCAATAAGAGGGTCAGAGGGATGCAGTAAACCAGAAGTGAAGCATCGGAATCTAAAACTAGTGTCACAGGAATGGTTCAAGATATAGACAGTAAGAAGAGCCAGTCTTCTTGTACTTGAGTCGGCATGGTGCCTATGTATTTAATTCCGATGCAATTTCTGTGTTTCATCGTCAATAAGAAGGTCTGAGGGAGACAGTAAACCTGAAGTGAAGCATCGGAATCTATAACTAGTGTCACAGGAATGGTTCAAATCATAGACAGCAGGAAGAGCCAGTCATCTTGTACTTTAGTCAGCATTGTGCCATTTGTATTTAATTCCGATGCAATTTCTGTGTTTGATCGTCAATAAGAAGGTCAGAGAGATACAATTTACCTGACGTGAAGCATCGGAATCTATAACTAGTGTCACAGGAATGGTTCAAAACACAGACAGTAAGAAGAGTCAGTTTTCTTGTACTTAAGTCGGCATTGTGCCTTTTCTATTTAATTCCGATGCATTTTCTGTGTTTCGTCGTCAATAAGAAGGTCCAAGGGATACAGTAACATATAGTGGAGCATCGGAATGTAAAACTGGTCGCACAGGAAACGTTGAAATCATAGTCAGCAGGAAAAATCAGTGTTCTTGTACTTAAGTCGGCATTGTGCCTTTTGTATTTAATTCTGATGCAATTTCTGTGTTTCATCGCCAATAAGAAGGTCCATGGGATACAGTAAACGTACAGTGAAGCATCGGAATCTAAAACTGGTCTCTCAACAAATGTTCAAAACACAGTCAGTAAGAAGAGTCAGTCTTCTTGTACTTAAGTCGGCATTGTGCCTTTTGTATTTGATTCCGATTCAATTTCTGTAATTCATCGTCAATAAGCAGGTCCAAGGGTACAGTAAACATATAGTGAAGCATCGGAATCTAAAACAGGTCTCACAGGAAATGTTCAAAGGATAGTCAAAAAGAAGAGTCAGTCTTCTTGTACTTAAGTCGGCATTGTGCCTTTTGTATTTAATTCCGATGCAATTTCTGTGTTTCATCGTCAATAAGAAGGTCCAAGGGATACAGTAAAACTGAAGTGAAGCATCGGAATCTAAAACTGGTCTCACAGGAAAGGTTCAAAACATAGACAGTAAGAAGAGTTAGTTTTCTTGTAGTTAAGTCAGCATTGTGCCTTTTCTATTTAATTCTCATTCAATTTCTGTGTTTCGTCGTCAATAAGAAGGTCCAAGGGATACAGTAAACCTGAAGTGAAGCATCGGAATCTAAAACCGGTCTCACAGGAAACCTTCAAAACATAGACAGTAAGAAGAGCCAGTCTTCTTGTACTTGAGTCACCATTGTGCCTTTTCTATTTAATTCCGATGCAATTTCTGTGTTTCGACGTCAATAAGAAGGTCGATGGGATACAGTAAACCTGAAGTGAAGCATCGCAATCTTAAACCGGTCTCACAGGAAAGGTCCAAAACACAGGCAGTAAGAAGAGCCAGTCTTCTTGTACTTGAGTCGCCATTGTGAATTTTTAATTTAATTCCGATGCAATTTCTGTTTTTAATCGTCAATAAGAAGGTCAGAGGGATACAGTAAACATATAGTGAAGCACCGGAATCTTAAACTGGTCTCACAGGAAATGTTCAAAACATAGTCAGAAAGAAGAGTTAGTCTTCTTGTACTTAAGTCACCATTGTGCCTTTTCTATTTAATTCCGATGCAATTTCTGTGTTTCGACGTCAATAAGAAGGTCGATGGGATACAGTAAACCTGAAGTGAAGCATCGGAATCCTAAACCGGTCTCACAGGAAAGGTCCAAAGCACAGGCAGTAAGAAGAGCCAGTCTTCTTGTACTTGAGTCGCCATTGTGAATTTTTTATTTAATTCCGATGCAATTTCTGTGTTTAATCGTCAATAAGAAGGTCAGAGGGATACAGTAAACATATAGTGAAGCACCGGAATCTTAAACTGGTCTCACAGGAAATGTTCAAAACATAGTCAGTAAGAAGAGTCAGTCTTCTTGTACTTAAGTAGGCATTGTGCCTTTTGTATTTATTTCCGATGCAATTTCTGTGTTTTATCGTCAATAATAGGGGTCCAAGGGATTCAGTAAACATGAAGTGAAGCATCGGAATCAATAACTAGTGTCGCAGGAATGGTTCAAAACAAAGACAGTAAGAAGAGCAGGTCTTTTTTACTTGAGTCGCCATTGTGCCTATGTATTTAATTCCGATGCAATTTCTGTGTTTCATCGTCAATAAGAAGGTCCAAGGGATACAGTAAACCTGAAGTGAAGCATCGGAATCTATAACTAGTGTCACAGGAATGGTTCAAAGCATAGACAGTAAGAAGAGCCAGTCTTCTTGTACTTGAGTCGGCATTGTGCCTATGTATATAATTCCGATGCAATATCTGTGTTACATCGTCAATAAGAAGGTCAGAGGAATACAGTAAACCTGAAGTGCAGCATCGGAATCAATAACTAGTGTCACAGGAATAGTTCAAAACCTAGTAAGAAGAGTAAGTCTTCTTGTACTTAAGTCGGCATTATGCCTTTTGTATTTAATTCCGATGCAATTTCTGTGTTTCATCGTCAATAAAAACGTCAGAGGGATACAGTAAACCTGAAGTGAATCATCGGAATCTATAACTAGTGTCACAGGAACGGTTCAAGACATAGACTGTAAGAAGAACCAGTCCTCCTGTACTTGATTCGGCATTGTGCCTATCTATTTAATTCAGATGCAATTTCTGTGTTTCATCGTCAATAAGAAGGTCCAAGGGATACAGTAAAACTGAAGTGAAGCATCGGAATCTAAAACTGGTCTCACATGAAAGGTTCAAAACATATACAGTAAGAAAAGTTAGTTTTCATGTAGTTAAGTCAGCATTGTGCCTTTTCTATTTAATTCTGATTCAATTTCTGTGTTCGTCGTCAATAAGAAGGTCCAAGGGATACAGTAAACCCGAAGTGAAGCATCGGAATCTAAAATCGGTCTCACAGGAAAGTTTCAAAACATAGACAGTAAGAAGAACCAGTGTTCTTGTACTTGTGTCGGCATTGTACCATTTGTATTTAATTCCGATGCAATTTCTGTGGTTCATCGTCAATAAGAAGGTCAGAGGGATACAGTAAACCTGAAGTGATTCATCGTAATCTATAACTAGTGTCACAGGAATGGTTCAAATCATAGACAGTATGAAGAGTCAGTATTCTTGTACTTAAGTCGCCATTGTGCATTTTCTATTTAATTCCGATGCAATTACTGTGTTTGGACGTCAATAAGAAGGTCCATGGGATACAGTAAACCTGTAGTTAAGCATCGGAATCTTACACCGGTCTCACAGGAAAGGTTCAAAACACAGGCAGTAAGAAGAGCCAGTCTCCTTGTACTTGAGTCGCAATTGTGAATTTTGTATTTAATTCCGATGCAATTTCTGTGTTTCATCGTCAATAAGAAGGACAGCGGGATACAGTAAACATATAGTGTAGCACCGGAAACTTAAACTGGTCTCACAGGAAGTGTTCAAAACACAGTCAGTAAGAAGAGTCAGTCTTCTTGTACTTAAGTCAGCATTGTGCCTTTTCTATGTGATTCCGATGCAATTTCTGTGTTTTGTCGTCAATAAGAAGGTCCAAGGGATACAGTAAACCTGAAGTGAAGCGTCGGAATCAAAAACCGGTCTCAAAGGAAAGGTTCAAAACATAGACAGTAAGAAGAGCCAGTCTTCTTGTACTTGAGTCGGCATTGTACCATTTGTATTTAATTCCGATGCAATTTATGTGGTTCATCGTCAATAAGAAGGTCAGAGGGATACAGTAAACCTGAAGTGAAGCATCGTAATCTATAACTAGTGTCACAGGAATGGTTCAAAACATAGACAGTAAGAAGAGTCAATCTTCTTGTACTTTAGTCGGCAGTGTAATTTTTATATTTAATACCGATGCAATTTCCGTGTTTCATCGTCAATAAGATGGTCCAAGGGATACAGTAAACCCGAAGTGAAGCATCGGAATCCATAACTAGTGTCACTGGAATGGTTCTAAACATAGACAGTAAGAAGAGTCAGACTTCTTGTACTTAAGTCGGCATTGTGCCTTTTGTATTTAATTCCGATGCAATTTCTGTGTTTCATTGCCAATAAGAAGGTCAGAGGGATACAGTAAGCCTGAAGTAAAGCATCGGAATCTGTAACTAGTGTGAAAGGAATGGTTCAAAACATAGACGGTAATAAGAGTCAGTCTTCTTTATCTTTAGTCGGCATTGTGCCTTTTCTATTTAATTCCGATGCAATTTCTGTGTTTAATCGGCAATAAGAATTTCAGAGCGATACAGTGAACTTGAAGTGAAGCATCGGAATCTATAACTAGTGTCACAGGATTGGTTCAAAACATAGCCAGTGGAAAGAGTCAGTCTTCTTGTACTTAAGTAGGCATTGTGCCTTTTGTATTTAATTCCGATGCAATTTCTGTGTTTCATCGTCAATAAGGAGGTCCAAGGGATACAGTAAACATGAAGTGAAGCATCGGAATCAATAACTAGTGTCACAGGAATGGTTCAAAACAAAGACAGTAAGAAGAGCCAGTCTTTTTTACTTGAGTCGGCTTTGTGCCTATGTATTTAATTCCGATGCAATTTCTGTGTTTCATCGTCAATAAGAAGGTCAGTGGGTTACAGTAAACCCGAAGTGAAGCATCGGAGTCCATAACTAGTGTCACAGGAATGGTTCAAAACATAGACAGTAGGAAGAGTCAGTTCTCTCGTACTTAAGTCGGCATTGTGCTTTTGTATTTAATTCCAATGCAATTTCTGTGTTTCATCGTCAATAAGAAAGTCAGAGTGATACAGTAAACCTACAGTGAAGCATCGGAATCTATAACTAGTGTCACGGGAATGCTTCAAACATAGACAGTAAGAAGAAACAGTTTTCTAGTTCTTAAGTCGGCATTGTGCCTTTTCTATTTAATTCCGATGCAATTTCTGTGTATCATCGTCAATAAGAAGGTCAGATGGATACAGTAAACCTGAAGTGAATCATCGGAATCTATAACTAGTGTCACAGGAATGGTTCAAAACATAGACAGTAAGAAGAGCAAGTCTTCTTGTACATGAGTCGGCATTCTGCCTATGTATTTAATTCCGATGCAATTTCTGTGTTTCATCGTCAATAAGAAGGTCACAGGGTACAGTAAACCTGAAGTGAAGCATGCAAAATTGTAACTAGTGTCACAGAAATGGTTCAAAACATAGACAGTAAGAAGATTCAGTTTTCTTGTACTTAAGTCTGCATTGTGCCATTTCTATTTAATTCCGATGCAATTTCTGTGTTTCGTCGTCAATAAGAAGGTCTAAGGGATACAGTAAACCTGAAGTGAAGCATCGGAATCTAAAACCGGTCTCACAGGAAAGTTTCAAAACACGGACAGTAAGAAGAGCCAGTCTTCTTGTACTTGAGTCGGCATTGTGCCTTTTGTATTTAATTCCGTTGCAATTTCTGTGTTTCATCGTCAATAAGAAGGTCAGAGAGATACAGTATACCTGAAGTGAAGCATGCGAAAGTGTAACTAGTGTCACAGAAATGGTTCAAAACATAGACAGTATGAAGAGTCAGATTTCTTGTACTTAAGTCGGCATTTTGCCTTTTGTATTTAATTCCGATGCAATTTCTGTGATTCATCGTCAATAAGAAGGTCACAGGGATACAGTAAACCCGAAGTGAAGCATCGGAATCCATAACTAGTGTCACTGGAATGGTTCATACATAGACAGTAAGAAGATTCAGTTTTCTTGTACTTAAGTCTGCATTGTGCCATTTCTATTTAATTCCGATGCAATTTCTGTGTTTCGTCGTCAATAAGAAGGTCTAAGGGATACAGTAAACCTGAAGTGAAGCATCGGAATCTAAAACCGGTCTCACAGGAAAGTTTCAAAACACGGACAGTAAGAAGAGCCAGTCTTCTTGTACTTGAGTCGGCATTGTGCCTTTTGTATTTAATTCCGTTGCAATTTCTGTGTTTCATCGTCAATAAGAAGGTCAGAGAGATACAGTAAACCTGAAGTGAATCATGCGAAAGTGTAACTAGTGTCACAGAAATTTTTCAAAACATAGACAAAAAGAAGAGTTAGTTTTCTTGTACTAAGTCTGCATTGTGTCATTTCTATTGAACTCCGATGCAATTTCTGTGTTTCGTCGTCAATAAGAAGGTCCAAGGGATACAGTAAACCAGAAGTGAAGCATCGGAATCTAAAACCGGTCTCAAAGGAAAGTTTCAAAACATAGACAGTAAAAACAGCCTGTCTTCTTGTACTTGAGTCGGCATTGTGCCTTTTGTATTTAATTCCGATGCAATTTCTGTGTTTCATCGTCAATAAGAAGGTCAGAGTGATACAGTATACCTAAAGTCAAGCATCATAATCTATAACTAGTGTCACAGCAATGGATAAAAACATAGACAGTAAGAAGAGTCAGTTTTCTTGTACTTAAGTCGGCATTGTGCTTCTGTATTTAATTGCGATGCAATTTCTGTGTTTCATCGTCAATAAGAAGGTCAGAGGGGTACAGTAAACCTGAAGTGAAGCATCGGAATCTATAATTAGTGTCACAGGATTGATTCAAAACATAGACAGTAGGAAGAGTCAGTCTTCTTGTACTTAAGTCGGCAATGTGTCTTTTATATTTAATACCGATGCGATTTCCGTGTTTCATCGTCAATAAGATGGTCCAAGGGATACAGTAAACCCGAAGTGAAGCATCGGAATCCATAACTAGTGTCACTGGAATGGTTCAAAACATAGACAGTAAGAAGAGTCAGTCGTCTTGTACTTAAGTCGGCATTGTGCCTTTTCTATTTAATTCCCATGCAATTTCTGTGTTTCATCGGCAATAAGAAGGTCAGAGGGATACAGTAAACCTGAAGTGAAGCATCGGAATCTATAATTAGTGTCACAGGATTGATTCAAAACATAGACAGTAGGAAGAGTCAGTCTTCTTGTACTTAAGTAGGCATTGTGCCTTTTGTATTTAATTCCGATGCAATTTCTGGGTTTCATCGTCAATAAGAAGGTCCAAGGGATACAGTAAACTTGAAGTGAAGCATCCGAATCAATAACTAGTGTCACAGGAATGGTTCAAAACAAAGACAGTAAGAAGAGCCAGTCTTTTTTACTTGAGTCGGCATTGTGCCTATGTATATAATGCCGATGCAATTTCTGTCTTTCATCGTGAATAAGAAGGTCAGAGGGATACAGTAAACCTGAAGTGAAGCATCGAAATCTATAACTAGTGTCACAGGAATGGTTCAAAACATAGATGGTAAGAAGAGTCAGTTTTCTTGTACTTAATTCGGCATTGTGCCTTTGTATTTAATTCCGATGCAATTTCTGTCTTTCATCGTCAATAAGAAGGTCAGTGGGATACAGTAAACCCGAAGTGAAGCATCGGAATCTATAACAAGTGTCACAGGAATGGCTCAAAACATAGACAGTAGGAAGGGTGCGTTCTCTCGTACTTAAGTCGGCATTGTGCTTTTGTATTTAATTCCGATGCAATTTCTGTGTTTCATCGTGAATAAGAAGGTCAGAGGGATACAGTAAACCTGAAGTGAAGCATCGAAATCTATAACTAGTGTCACAGGAATGGTTCAAAGCATAGATGGTAAGAAGAGTCAGTTTTCTTGTACTTAATTCGGCATTGTGCCTTTGTATTTAATTCCGATGCAATTTCTGTGTTTCATCGTCAATAAGAAGGTCAGAGGGATACAGTAAACCGGAAGTGGAGCATCGGAATCGATAACTAGTGTCACAGGGATGGTTCAAAACATAGACAGTAAGAAGCGTCAGTCTCCTTGTACTTAGGTCGCATTGTGCCTTTTGTATTTAATTCCGATGCAACTTCTGGGTTTCATCGTCAATAAGGAGGTCAGAGGGTTACAGTAAACCTGAAGTGAAGCATCGGAATCTATAACTAGTGGCACAGGAATGGTTCAAAACATAGATGGTAAGAAGAGTAAGTTTTCTTGTACTTAATTCGGCATTGTGCCTTTGTATTTAATTCCGATGCAATTTCTGTGTTTCATCGTCAATAAGAAGGTCAGAGGGATACAGTAAACCGGAAGTGGATCATCGGAATCGATAACTAGTGTCACAGGAATGGTTCAAAACATAGACGGTAAGAAGAGTCAGATTTCTTGTACTTAAGTCGGCATTGTACCTTTTGTATATAATTTCGATGCAATTTCTGTGTTTCATCGTCAATAAGAAGGTCAGAGGGATACAGTAAACCTGAAGTGAAGCATCGAAATCTATAACTAGTGTCACAGAAATGGTTCAAAACAAAGACAGTAAGAAGAGTCAGTTTTCTTGTACTTAAGTCGGCATTTTGCTTTCTGTATTTAATTCCGACGCAATTTCTGTGATTCAACGTCAATAAGATGGTCACAGGGATACAGTAAACCTGAAGTGTAGCATGCGAAAGTGTAACTAATGTCACAGAAATGGTTCCAAACATAGACAGTAAGAAGAGTCAGTTTTCTTGTACTTAAGTCTGCATTGTGCCTTTTGTATTTAATTCCGATGCAATTTCTGTGTTTCATCGTCAATAAGAAGGTCAGAGAGATACAGTATACCTGAAGCGAAGCATCGGAATCTATAACTAGTGTCACAGGAATGGTTAAAAGCATAGACAGTAAGAAGAGTCAGTTTTCTGGTACTTAAGTCGGCATTGTGCTTTTGTATTTGATTCCGATGCAATTTCTGTGTTAACTAGTGTCACAGGAATGGTTCAAAACATAGACAGTAAGAAGAGTCAATCTTCTTGTACTTGAGTCTGAATTGTGCCCTTTGTATTTAATTCCGATGCAATGTCTGTGTTTCATTGTCAATAAGAAGGTCAGGGGGATACACTACACCTGAAGTGATGCATCGGAATCTATAACTAGTGTCACAGGAATGGTTCAAATCATACACAGTAAGAGGAGTTACTCACCTTGTCCTTAAGTCGGCATTGTGCCTTTCCTATTTAATTCCGATGCAATATCGGTGTTTCATCGTCAATAAGAAGGGCAGAGGGATACAGTAAACCTGAAGTGAAGCATCGGAATCTATAACTAGTGTCACAGGAATGGTTCAAAACTTAGGAAGTAGGAAGTGTCAGTCTTGTTGTACTTAAGTCGGCATTGTGATTATTTATTTTATTCCGATGCAATTTCATTGTTTCGTCGTCAATAGGAAGGTCCAAGGGATACAGTAAACCTGAAGTGAAGCATCGGAATCTATAACTAGTGTCACAGGAAAGGTTCAACACATAGACTGTAAGAAGAGTCAGTCTTCTTGTACATAAGTCGGCATTGTGCCTTTTGTATTTAATTGCGTTGCAATTTGTGTGTTTCATCGTCAATCAGAATGTCAGAGGGATACAGTAATCCCGAAGTGAAGCATCGGAATCTATAACTAGTGTCACAGGAATGGTTCAAAACATAGACAGTAAGAAGAGTCAGTCTTCTTGAACTTAACTCGGAATTGTGCCTTTTGTATTTAATTCTGATGCAATTTCTGTGTTTCATCGTCAATAAGAAGGTCCAAGGGATACGGTAAACCTGAAACAAAGCATCAGAATCTATAACTAGTGTCACAGGAATGGTTAAAATCATAGACAGTAGGAAGAGTCAGTCGTCTTGTACTTAAGGCGGCATTGTGCCTTTTCTGTTTAACTCCGATGCAATTTCTGTGTTTCGTCGTCGATAAGAAGGTCCAAGGGATACTGTAAACCTGAAGTGAAGCATTGGAATCTATAACTAGTGTCACAGGAATGGTCCAAAGTAAGACAGTAAGAAAAGTCAGTCTTCATGCACTTAAGTCGGCATTGTGCCTTTTGTATTTAATTCCGATGCAATTCCTGTTTTTCATCGTCAATAAGAATGTCAGAGGGATACAGTAAACCTGAAGTGAAGCATCGGAATCTATAACTAGTGTCA
Source organism: Schistocerca americana (assembly GCF_021461395.2). Lineage (NCBI taxonomy): Eukaryota > Metazoa > Arthropoda > Insecta > Orthoptera > Acrididae > Schistocerca > Schistocerca americana. The sequence goes on along the minus strand of NC_060121.1, from coordinate 5,592,970 downwards.
GAGGAACGGTTCAAAATATAGACAGTAGGAAGCGTCAGCCTTCTTGTACTTAATTCGGCATTGTGCCTTTTATATTTAATTCTGATGCAATTTGTGTGTTTCATCGTCAATAAGTAGGTCCAAGGGATACAGTACATATATGGAGAAGGATCGGAATCTAAAACTGGTCTCACAGGAAATGTTCAAAAGAGACTCAGTAAGAAGAGTCAGCCTTCTTGTACTTAAGTCGCCACTGTGCCTTTTATATTTAATTCCGATGCAATTTCTGTGTTCCATCGTCAATACGAAGGTCCAAGGGACACAGTAAACATATAGTGAAGCATCAGAATCTAAAACTGGTCTCACAGGAAATGTTCAAAACGTAGTCAGTAAGAAGAGTTAGTCTTCTTGTACTTAAGTCGGCATTGTGCCTTTTGTATTTAATTCCGATGCAGTTTCTGTGTTTCATCGTCAATAAGAAGGCCCAAGGGATACAGTAAAAATGAAGTTAAGCATCGGAATCTAAAACAGGTCTCACACGAAAAGTTCCAAACATAGACAGTAAGAAGAGTTAATTTACTTGTACTTAAGTCAACATTGTGCCTTTTATATTTAATTCTTATTCAGTTTCTGTGATTCGTCGCCAATAAGAAGGTCCAAGGGATACAGTAAACCTGAAGTGAAGCATCGGAATCTAAAACCGGTCTCAGAGGAAAGCTTCAAAACATAGACAGTAAGAAGAGCCAGTCCACTTGTACTTGAGTCGGCTTTGTGCCTTTTGTATTTAATTCCGATGCAATTTCTGTGTTTCATCGTCAATAAGAAGGTCAGAGGGATACAGTAAACCCGAAGTGAAGCATCGGAATCTATAACTAGCGTCACAGGAATGGTTCAAAACATAGACAGTAAGAAGAGTCTGTTATCATGTACTTAATTCGCCATTGTGCCTTTTCTATTTAATTCCGATGCAATTTCTGTGTTTCGACGTCAATAAGAAGGTCCGTGGGATACAGTAAACCAGAAGTGAAGCATCGGAATCTAAAACCGGCCTCACAGGAAAGGTTCAAAACACAGGCAGTAAGAAGAGCCAGTCTCCTTGTACTTGAGTCGGCATTGTGCCTTTTGTATTTAATTCCGATGCAATTTCTGTGTTTCATCGTCAATAAGAAGGTCAGAGGGATACAGTAAACATACAGTGAAGCACCGGAATCTAAAACTGGTCTCACAGGAAATGTGCAAAACATAGTCACTAAGAAGATTCAGTCTTCTTGTACTTAAGTCGGAATTGTGCCTTTTATATTTAATTCCGATGCAATTTCTGTGTTTCATCGTCAATGAGAAAGTCAGAGGGATACAGTAAACCTGAAGTGAAGCATCGGATTCTATAACTAGTGCCAAAGGAATGGTTCAAAGCATAAACAGTAAGAAGAGTCAGTCTTCTTGTACTTAAGTCGACATTGTGCATTTTCTATTAAATTCCGATGCAATTTCTGTGTTTCATCGGCAATAAGAGGGTCAGAGGTATACAGTAAACCTGAAGTGAAGCATCGGAACCTATAACTAGTGTCACAGGAATGGTTCAAAACAAAGACAGTAAGAAGAGTCAGTCTTCTTGTACTTAAGTCTGAATTGTGTCTTTCCTATTTAATTCCGGTTCAATTTCTGAGTTTCGTCGTCAATAAGAAGGTCAAAGGTTTACAGTAAACATGTAGTGAAGCATCGGAATCAAAAACTAGTCACACAGGAAATGTTTAAAACATAGTCAGTAAGAAGAGTCAGTCTTCTTGTACTTAAGTCGGCATTGTGCCTTTTCTATTTAATTCCGATGCAATTTCTGTGTTTCATCGTCAACAAGAAGGTCCAAGTGATACAGTAAACATGAAGTGAAGCAACGGAATCTATAACTAGTGTCAGAGGAATGGTTCAAACAAAGACAGTAGGAAAAGTCAGTCTTCTTGTACTTAAGTCGGGATTGTGTTTTTCTATTTAATTCCGATGCAATTTGTGTGTTTCGTCGTGAATGAGAAGGTAGGAGGGATACAGTAAACCTGAAGTGAAGCTTGGGAATCTATAACTAGTATCACAGGAATGGTTCAAAACATAGACAGTAAAAAAAGTCAGTCTTCTTGCTCTTAAGTCGGCATTGTGCCTTTTGTATTTAATTCCGATGCAATTCCTGTGTTTCATCGTCAATAAGAAGGTCAGAGGGGTACAGTAAACCTGAAGCGAAGCATCGGAATCTATAACTAGTGTCACAGGAATGGTTCAAACATAGACAGTAGGAAAAGTCAGTCTTCTTGTACTTAAGTCGGCATTGTGCCTTTTCTATTTAATTCCGATGCAATTTCTGTGTTTCATCGTCAATAAGAGTGTCAGAGGGATACAGTAAACCTGAAGTGAAGCATCGGAATCTATAACTAGTGTCAGAGGAATGGTTCAAAACATAGACAGTAGGAAGAGTCAGTCTTCTTGTACTTAAGTCGGGATTGTCTTTTTCTATTTAATTCCGATGCAATTTCTGTGTTTCGTCGTCAATAAGAAGGTCCAAGGGATATCGTAAACCTTAAGTGAAGCATCGGAACCTATAACTAGTGTCACAGGAATGGTTCAAAATATAGACAGTAAGAAGAGTCAGTCTTCTTGTACGTAACTCGGCATTGTGCCTTTTGTATATAATTCCGATGCAATTTCTGTGTTCATCGTCAATAAGAAGGTCAGGGGAATACATTACACCTGAAGTGAAGCATCGGAATCTATAACTAGTGTCACAGGAATGGTTCAAGACGTAGACAGTAAGAAGAGTCAGTCTTCTTGTACTTAAGTCGGCATTGTGATTTTTCTATTTAATTCCGATGCTATTTCCGTGTTTCGTCGTTAATGAGAAGGTAAGAGGGATGCAGTAAACCTGAAGCTAAGCATTGGAATCTATAACTTGTGACACAGGAATGGTTCAAAACATAGACAGTAAGAAGAGTCAGTCATCTTGTACTTAAGTCGGCATTGTGCCTTCTCTATTTAATTCCGATGCAATATCTGTGTTTCATCGTCAGTAAGAAGGGCTGAGGGATACAGTAAACCTGAAGTGAAGCATCGGAATCTATAACTAGTGTCACAGGAATGGTTCAAAACATAGAAACTAGGAAGAGTCAGTCTACTTGTACTTAAGTCGGCATTGTGCCTTTTTTATTTAATTCCGATGCAATTTCATTATTTTGTCGTCAATAAGAAGGTCCAAGGGATACAGTAAACCTGAAGTGTAGCATCACAATCTATAACTAGTGTCACAGGAAAGGTTCAACACATAGACAGTAAGAAGAGTCAGTCTTCTTGTACTTAAGTCGGCATTGTGCCTTTTGTATTTAATTGCGTACAATTTCTGGGATTCATCGTCAATAAGAATGTCAGAGGGATACAGTAATCCTGAAGTGAAGCATCGGAATCTATAACTAGTGTCACAGGAATGTTTAAATCATAGACGGTAGGAAGAGTCAGTCGTCTTGTACTTAAGTCGGCATGTGCCTTTTCTGTTTAACTCCGATGCAATATCTGTGTTTCGTCGTCGATAAGAAGGTCCAAGGGATAGAGTAAACCTGAAGTGAAGCATAGGAATCTATAACTAGTATCACAGGAATGGTTCAAAGCATAGACAGTAAGAAAAGGCAGTCTTCATGCACTTAATACGGCATTGCGCCTTTTGTATTTAATTCCGATGCAATTCCTGTTTCATCGTCAATAAGAAGGTCAGAGGGATACAGTAAACCAGAAGTGAAGCATCGGAATCTATAACTAGTGTCACAGGAATGGTTCAATCAGAGACAGTAAGAAGAGTCAGTCTTCTTGTACTTATGTCGGCATTGTGCCATTTCTATTTAATTCCGACGCAATGTCTGTGTTTCATCGTCAATAAGAATGTCAGAGGGATACAGTAAACCTGAAGTGAAGCATCGGAATGTATAACTAGTGTCAGAGGAATGGTTCAAGACATAGACAGTAGGAAGAGTCAGTCTTCTTGTACTTAAGTCGGCATTGTGCCTTTTCTATTTAATTCCGATGCAATTTCTGTGTTTCTTCGTCAATAAGATGGTCCAAGGGATACAGTAAACCTGAAGTGAAGCATCGGAATCAATAACGTCCCAGGAATGGTTCAAAACATAGACAGTAGGAAGAGTCTGACTTCTTGAACTTAAGTCGACATTGTGCCTCTTCTAATTAATTCCGATGCAATTTCTGTGTTTCGTCGTCAATAAGAAGATCCAAGGGATACGGTAAACATATAGTGAAGCATCTGAATCGAAAACTGGTCTCACAGGAAATGTTCAAAACATAGTCAGTAAGAAGAGTCAGTCTTCTTGTACTTAAGTTTGCATTGTGCCTTTTCTATTTAATTCCGATGCAAATTCTGTGTTTCGTCGTCAATAAGAAGGTCCAAGACATACAGTAAATCTGAAGTGAAGCATAGGAATTTATAACTAGTGTCACAGGAATGGTTAAAACCATAGACAGTAGGACGAGTCAGTCTTCTTGTACTTAAGTCGGCATTGTGCCTTTTCTGTTTAATTCCGATGTAATTTCTGTGTTTCGTCGTCAATAAGACGGTCCAAGGAATACAGTAAACCTGAAGTGAAGTATAGGAATCTATAACTAGTGTCACAGGAATGTTTCAAATCATAGATAGTAAGAAGAGTCAGTCTTCTTGTACTTAAGTCGGCATTGTGCCTTTTCTATTTAATTCCGATGCAATATCCGTTATTTCGTCGTCAATGAGAAGGTCAGAGGGGTACAGAAAACCTGAAGCGAAGCATCGGAATCTATAACTTGTGACACAGGAAAGGTACAAAACATAGACAGTAGGAAGAGTCAGTCTTCTTGTACTTAAGTCGGCATTGTGACTTTTCTATTTAATTCCGATGCAATTACTGTGTTTCATCGTCAATAAGAATGTCAGAGGGATATAGTAAACCTGAAGTGAAGCATCGGAATCTATAACTAATGTCAGAGGAATGGTTCAAAACAAAGACAGTAGGAAGAGTCTGACTTCTTGAACTTAAGTCGGCATTGTGCCTCTTCTATTTAATTCCGATGCAATTTCTGTGTTTCGTCGTCAATAAGAAGATCCAAGGGATACGGTAAACATATAGTGAAGCATCGGATTCTAAAACTGGTCCCACAGGAATTATTCAAAACATAGACAATAAGAAGAGTCAGTCTTCTTGTACTTAAGTCGGGATTGTCTTTTTCTATTTAATTCCGATGCAATTTCTGTGTTTCGTCGTCAATAAGAAGGTCCAAGGGATATCGTAAACCTTAAGTGAAGCATCGGAACCTATAACTAGTGTCACAGGAATGGTTCAAAATATAGACAGTAAGAAGAGTCAGTCTTCTTGTACGTAACTCGGCATTGTGCCTTTTGTATATAATTCCGATGCAATTTCTGTGTTCATCGTCAATAAGAAGGTCAGGGGAATACATTACACCTGAAGTGAAGCATCGGAATCTATAACTAGTGTCACAGGAATGGTTCAAGACGTAGACAGTAAGAAGAGTCAGTCTTCTTGTACTTAAGTCGGCATTGTGATTTTTCTATTTAATTCCGATGCTATTTCCGTGTTTCGTCGTTAATGAGAAGGTAAGAGGGATGCAGTAAACCTGAAGCTAAGCATTGGAATCTATAACTTGTGACACAGGAATGGTTCAAAACAGAGACAGTAAGAAGAGTCAGTCATCTTGTACTTAAGTCGGCATTGTGCCTTCTCTATTTAATTCCGATGCAATATCTGTGTTTCATCGTCAGTAAGAAGGGCTGAGGGATACAGTAAACCTGAAGTGAAGCATCGGAATCTATAACTAGTGTCACAGGAATGGTTCAAAACATAGAAACTAGGAAGAGTCAGTCTACTTGTACTTAAGTCGGCATTGTGCCTTTTTTATTTAATTCCGATGCAATTTCATTATTTTGTCGTCAATAAGAAGGTCCAAGGGATACAGTAAACCTGAAGTGTAGCATCACAATCTATAACTAGTGTCACAGGAAAGGTTCAACACATAGACAGTAAGAAGAGTCAGTCTTCTTGTACTTAAGTCGGCATTGTGCCTTTTGTATTTAATTGCGTACAATTTCTGGGATTCATCGTCAATAAGAATGTCAGAGGGATACAGTAATCCTGAAGTGAAGCATCGGAATCTATAACTAGTGTCACAGGAATGTTTAAATCATAGACGGTAGGAAGAGACAGTCGTCTTGTACTTAAGTCGGCATGTGCCTTTTCTGTTTAACTCCGATGCAATATCTGTGTTTCGTCGTCGATAAGAAGGTCCAAGGGATAGAGTAAACCTGAAGTGAAGCATAGGAATCTATAACTAGTATCACAGGAATGGTTCAAAGCATAGACAGTAAGAAAAGGCAGTCTTCATGCACTTAATACGGCATTGCGCCTTTTGTATTTAATTCCGATGCAATTCCTGTTTCATCGTCAATAAGAAGGTCAGAGGGATACAGTAAACCAGAAGTGAAGCATCGGAATCTATAACTAGTGTCACAGGAATGGTTCAATCATAGACAGTAAGAAGAGTCAGTCTTCTTGTACTTATGTCGGCATTGTGCCATTTCTATTTAATTCCGACGCAATGTCTGTGTTTCATCGTCAATAAGAATGTCAGAGGGATACAGTAAACCTGAAGTGAAGCATCGGAATGTATAACTAGTGTCAGAGGAATGGTTCAAGACATAGACAGTAGGAAGAGTCAGTCTTCTTGTACTTAAGTCGGCATTGTGCCTTTTCTATTTAATTCCGATGCAATTTCTGTGTTTCTTCGTCAATAAGAAGGTCCAAGGGATACAGTAAACCTGAAGTGAAGCATCGGAATCAATAACGTCCCAGGAATGGTTCAAAACATAGACAGTAGGAAGAGTCTGACTTCTTGAACTTAAGTCGACATTGTGCCTCTTCTAATTAATTCCGATGCAATTTCTGTGTTTCGTCGTCAATAAGAAGATCCAAGGGATACGGTAAACATATAGTGAAGCATCTGAATCGAAAACTGGTCTCACAGGAAATGTTCAAAACATAGTCAGTAAGAAGAGTCAGTCTTCTTGTACTTAAGTTTGCATTGTGCCTTTTCTATTTAATTCCGATGCAAATTCTGTGTTTCGTCGTCAACAAGAAGGTCCAAGACATACAGTAAATCTGAAGTGAAGCATAGGAATTTATAACTAGTGTCACAGGAATGGTTAAAACCATAGACAGTAGGACGAGTCAGTCTTCTTGTACTTAAGTCGGCATTGTGCCTTTTCTGTTTAATTCCGATGTAATTTCTGTGTTTCGTCGTCAATAAGACGGTCCAAGGAATACAGTAAACCTGAAGTGAAGTATAGGAATCTATAACTAGTGTCACAGGAATGTTTCAAATCATAGATAGTAAGAAGAGTCAGTCTTCTTGTACTTAAGTCGGCATTGTGCCTTTTCTATTTAATTCCGATGCAATATCCGTTATTTCGTCGTCAATGAGAAGGTCAGAGGGGTACAGAAAACCTGAAGCGAAGCATCGGAATCTATAACTTGTGACACAGGAAAGGTACAAAACATAGACAGTAGGAAGAGTCAGTCTTCTTGTACTTAAGTCGGCATTGTGACTTTTCTATTTAATTCCGATGCAATTACTGTGTTTCATCGTCAATAAGAATGTCAGAGGGATATAGTAAACCTGAAGTGAAGCATCGGAATCTATAACTAATGTCAGAGGAATGGTTCAAAACAAAGACAGTAGGAAGAGTCTGACTTCTTGAACTTAAGTCGGCATTGTGCCTCTTCTATTTAATTCCGATGCAATTTCTGTGTTTCGTCGTCAATAAGAAGATCCAAGGGATACGGTAAACATATAGTGAAGCATCGGATTCTAAAACTGGTCCCACAGGAATTATTCAAAACATAGACAATAAGAAGAGTCAGTCTTCTTGTACTTAAGTTGGCATTGTGCCTTTTCAATTTAATTCCGATGCAATTTCTGTGTTTCGTCGCCAATAAGAAGGTCCAAGGCATACAGTAAATCTGAAGTGAAGCATAGGAATCTATAACTAGTGTCACAGGAATGGTTAAAACCATAGACAGTAGGACGAGTCAGTCTTCTTGTACTTAAGTCGGCATTGTGCCTTTTCTGTTTAATTCCGATGTAATTTCTGTGTTTCGTCGTCAATAAGACGGTCCAAGGGATACAGTAATTCTGAAGTGAAGCATAGGAATCTTTAACTAATGTCACAGGAATGTTTCAAATCATAGACAGTAAAAAGAGTCAGTGTTCTTGTACTTAAGTCGGCATTGTGCCTTTTCTATTTAATTCCGATGCAATATCCGTTATTTCGTCGTCAATGAGAAGGTCAGAGGGATACAGTAAACCTGAAGCGATGCATCGGAATCTATAACTTGTGACACAGGAATGGTTCAAAACATAGACAGTAGGAAGAGTCAGTCTTCTTGTACTTAAGTCGGCATTGTGCCTTTTCTATTTAATTCCGATGCAATTACTGTGTTTCATCGTCAATAAGAATGTCAGAGGGATACAGTAAACCTGAAGTGAAGCATCGGAATCTATAACTAGGGACAGAGGAATGGTTCAAAACATAGACAGTAGGAAGAGTCAGTCTTATTGTACTTAAGTCGGGATTGTGTTTTTCTATTTAATTCCGATGCAATTTCTGTGTTTCGTCGTCAATAAGAAGGTCCAAGGGATACAGTAAACCAGAAGTGAAGCATCGGAATCTATAACTAGTGTCACAGGAAAGGTTCAGAACATAGACAGTAAGAAGAAGCAGTCTTCTTGTACTTAAGTCGGCATTGTTCCTTTTGTATTTAATTCCCATGTAATTTCTGTGTTTCATTGACAATAAGAAGGTCAGAGGGATACAGTAAACCTGAAGTGAAGCATCGCAATCTGTAACTAGTGTCACAGGAATGGTTCAAACATAGAGAGTAGGAAGAGTTACTCTTCCTGTACTTAAGTCGGCATTGTGCCTTTTCTATTTAATTCCGATGAAATTACTGTGTTTCATCGTCAATAAGAATGTCAGAAGGATACAGTAAACCTGAAGTGAAGCATCGGGATCTATAACTAGTGTCAGAGGAATGGTTCAAAACATAGACAGTAGGAAGAGTCAGTCTTCTTGTACTTAAGTCGGAATTGTGTTTTTCTATTTAATTCCGATGCAATTTCTGTGTTTCGTCGTCAATAAGAAGGTCCAACGGATACAGTAAACCTGAAGTGAAGCATCGGAATCTATAACTAGTGTCGCAGGAAAGGTTCAGAACATATACAGTAAGAAGAGTCAGTCCTCTTGTACTTATGTCGGCATTGTTCCTTTTGTATTTAATTCCCATGCAATTTCTGTGTTTCATCGTCAATAAGAAGGTCAGAGGGATACAGTAAACCTGAAGTGAAGCATCGGAATCTTAAACCGGTCTCACACGAAAGGTTCAAAACACAGGCAGTAAGAAGAGCCAGTCTTCTTGTACTTGTGTCGGCATTGTGCCTTTTGTATTAAATTCCGATGCAATTTCGGAATTTAATCGTCAATAAGAAGGTCAGAGGGGTACAGTAAACATATAGTGAAGCTCCGGAATCTAAAACTGGTCTCACAGGAAATGCTCAAAACATAGTCAGTAAGAAGAGTCAGTCTTCTTGTACTTAAGTCGGCATTGCGCCTTTTCTATTTAATTCCGATGCAATTTCAGTGTTTCGTCGTCAATAAGAACGACCAAGGGATACAGTAAACCCGAAGTGAAGCATCGGAATCTAAAACCAGTCTCACAGAAAATTTTCAAAACATAGACAGTAAGAAGAGCCAGTCTTCTTGTACTTGAGTCGGCATTGTGCCTTTTGTAATTAATTCCGATGCAATTTCTGTGATTCATCGTCAATAAGAAGGTCAGAGGGATACAGTAAACCTGAGGTGAAGCATCGCAATCTATAACTAGTGTCACAGGAATGGTTCAAAACATAGACAGTAAGAAGAGGCAGTTCTCTTGTACTTAGGTCGGCAATTTGACTTTTATATTTAATACCGATGCTATTTCCGTGTTTCATCGTCAATAAGAAAATCCAAGGGATACAGTAAACCCGAAGTGAAGCATCGGAATCTATAACTAGTGTCACAGGAATGGTTCAAAGCACAGACAGTTGGAAGAGTCAGTCTTCTTGTACTTGAGTCGGCATTGCGCCTTTTGTATTTAATTCCGATGCAATTACTGTGTTTAATCGTCAATGAGAAGGTCAGAGGGATACAGTAAACCTGAAGTGAAGCATCGGAATCTATAACTAGTGTCACAGGAATGGTTCAAAGCACAGACAGTAGGAAGAGTCAGTCTTCTTGTACTTGAGTCGGCATTGCGCCTTTTGTATTTAATTCCGATGCAATTACTGTGTTTCATCGTCAATAAGAATGTCAGTGGGATACAGTAAACCTGAAGTGAATCATCGGAATCTATAACTAGTGTCACAGGAATTTTTCAAAACATAGACAGTTGGAAGAATCAGTCTTCTTGAACTTATGTCGGCATTGTGCCTTTTCTATTTAATTTCGATGCACATTCTGTGTTTCGTCGTCAATAAGAAGGTCCAAGGGATACAGCAATCCTGAATTGAAGCATAGGAATCTATAACAAGTGTCACAGGAATGGTTCAAATCATAGACAGTAAGAAGAGTCAGTCATCTTGTACTTTAGTCGGCATTGTGCCCTTTCTATTTACTTCTGAGGCAATTTCTGTGTTTCATCGTCAATAAGATTGTCAGAGGGATACAGTAAACCTGATGTGAAGCATCGGAATCTATAACTAGTGTCACAGGAATGGTTCAACACATAGAAAGTAGGAACAGTCAGTCTTCGTGTACTTAAGTCGGCATTGTGCCTTTTTTAAATAATTCCGTTGCAATTTCATTGTTTCGTCGTTAATAAGAAGGTCCAAGGGATATAGTAAACCGGAAGTGAAGCATCGGAATCTATAACTAGTGTCACAGGAAAGGTTCAACACATAGACAGTAAGAAGAGTCAGTCTTCTTGTACTTAAGTCGGCATTGTGCCTTTTGTATTTAATTCCGATGCAAATTCTGTGTTTCATCGTCAATAAGAATGTCAGAGGGATACAGTAATCCTTAATTGAAGCATCGAAATCTATAACTAGTGTCACAGGAATGGTTCAAATCATATACAGTAAGAAGAGTCAGTCCTCTTGTACTTACCTCGGCATTGTTCCTTTTGTATTTAATTCCAATGCAATTTCTGTGTTTCATCGTCAATAAGAAGGTCAGAGGGATACAGTAAACCTGAAATAAAGAATCAGAATCTATAACTAGTGTCACTGGAATGGTTAAAATCATAGACAGTAGGAAGGGTCAGTCTTCTTGTACTTAAGTCGGCATTGTGCCTTTTCTATTTAATTCCGATGCAATTTCTGTGTTTCGTCGTCAATAAGAAGGTCCAAGGGATACAGTAAACTTATAGTGAAGCATCGGAATCTAAAACTGGTCTCACAGGAGATGTTCACAACATAGTCAGTAAGAAGAGTCAGTCTACTTGTACTTAAGTCGGCATTGTGCCTTTTCTATTTAATTCCGATGCAATTTCTGTGTTTCGTCGTCAATACGATGGTCCAGGGGAAACAGTAAACCTGACGTGAAGCATCGGAATCTATAACTAGTGTCAAAGGAATGGTTCAAAACGTAGACAGTAAGAAGAATCAGTATTTTTGTACTTAAGTCGGCATTGTGCCATTTTGATTTAATTCCGATGCAATTTCTGTGTTTCATCGTCAATAAGAATGTCAGAGGATACAGTAACCCTGAAGTGAAGCATCGGAATCAATAACTAGTGTCTCAGGAGTGGTTCAAAACATAGAAAGTAAGAAAGAAGAGTAAGTCTTCTTGTACTTAAGTCGGCATTGTGCCTTTTCTGTCTAATTCCGATGAAATTTCCGTGTTTCGTCGTCAATAAGAAGGTCCAAGGTATACAGTAAACCTGAAGTGAAGCATCGGAATCCATAACTAGTGTCACAGGAAAGGTTCAAAACATAGACAGTAAGAAGAGGCAGTCTCCTTGTACTTAAGTCGGCATTAAGCCTTTTCTATTTAATTCCGATGCAATTTCTGTGTTTCATCGTCAATAAGAAGGTCCAAGGGATACAGTAAACCTGAAGTGAAGCATCGGAATCTATAACGTCACAGGAATGGTTCAAAACATAGACAGTAGGAAGAGTCTGCCTTCTTGAACTTAAGTCGGCATTGTGCCTCTTCTATTTAATTCCGATGCAATTTCTGTGTTTCGTCGTCAATAAGAAGGTCTTAGGGATAAAGTAAATCTGAAGTGAAGGATTAGAATCTATAACTAGTGTCACAGGAATGGTTAAAAACATAGACTGTAGGAAGAGTCAGTCTTCTTGTACTTAAGTCGGCATTGTGCCTTTACTGTTTAATTCCGATGCAATTTCTGTGTTTCGTCGTCAATAAGAAGGTCCAAGGGATACAGTAAACCTGAAGAGAAGCATAGGAATCTATAACTAGTGTCACAGGAATGGTTCAAATCATAGACAGTAAGAAGAGTCAGTCTTCTTGTCCTTAAGTCGGCATTGTGCCTTTTCTATTTAATTCCGATGCAATTTCCGTGTTTCGACGTCAATGAGAATGTCAGAGGGATACAGTACACCTGAAGCGAAGCATCGGAATCTATGGCTTGTGACACAGGTATGGTTCAAAACATAGACAGTAGGAAGAGTAAGTCTTTTTGTACTTAAGTCGGCATTGTGGCTTTTCTATTTAATTCCGTTGCAATTTCTGTGTTTCATCGTCAATAAGAATGTCACAGGGATACAGTAAACCTAAAGTGAAGCATGGGAATCAATAACTAGTGTCACAGGAATGGTTCAAAACATAGACTGCAGGAAGAGTCAGTCTTCTTGTACTTAAGTCGGCATTGTGCCTTTTCTGTTTAATTCCGATGCAATTTCCGTGTTTCATCGTCAATACGAATGTCGGAGGGATACAGTAATCCTGAAGTGAAGCATCGAAATCTATAACTAGTGTCACAGGAATGGTTCAAAACATATACAGTAAGAAGAGTCAGTCCTCTTGTACTTACCTCGGCATTGTGCCATTTGTATTTAATTCCAATGCAATTTCTGTGTTTCATCGTCAATAAGAAGGTCAGAGGGATACAGTGAACCTGAAATAAAGAATCGGAACCTATAACTTGTGTCACTGGAATGGTTAAAATCATAGAGAGTATGAAGGGTCAGTCTTCTTGTACTTAAGTCGGCATTGTGCCTTTTCTGTTTCATTCCGATGCAATTTCTGTGTTTCGTCGTCAGTAAGAAGGTCCAAGGGAGACAGTAAACTTGAAGTGAAGCATCGGAATCTATAACTAGTGTCAAAGGAATGGTTCAAAACGTAGGCAGTAAGAAGAGTCAGTATTTTTGTACTTTAGTCGGCATTGTGCCTTTTTGATTTAATTCCGATGTAATTTCTGTGTTTCATCGTCAAAAAGAATGTCAGAGGATACAGTAACCCTGAAGTGAAGCATCGGAATCTATAACTAGTGTCTCAGGAGTGGTTCAAAACATAGACAGTAGGAAGAGTAAGTCTACTTGTACTTAAGTCGGCATTGTGCCTTTTCTGTCTAATTCCGATGCAATTTCTGTGTTTCGTCGTCAATAAGAAGGTCCAAGGTATACAGTAAACCTGAAGTGAAGCATCGGAATCTATAACTAGTGCCACAGGAAAGGTTCAAAACATAGACAGTAAGAAGAGGCAGTCTCCTTGTACTTAAGTCGGCATTGTGCCTTTTCCATTTAATTCCGATGCAATTTCTGTGTTTCATCGTCAATAAGAAGGTCCAAGGGATACAGTAAACCTGAAGTGAAGCATTAGAATCTATAACTAGTGTCACAGGAATGGTTAAAAACATAGACTGTAGGAAGAGTCAGTCTTCTTGTACTTAAGTCGGCATTGTGCCTTTTCTGTTTAATTCCGATGCAATTTCTGTGTTTCGTCGTCAATAAGAAGGTCCAGGGGATACAGTAAACCTGAAGTGAAGCATTAGAATCTATAACTAGTGTCACAGGAATGGTTAAAAACATAGACTGTAGGAAGAGTCAGTCTTCTTGTACTTAAGTCGGCATTGTGCCTTTTCTGTTTAATTCCGATGCAATTTCCGTGTTTCGTCGTCAATGAGAAGGTCAGAGGGATACAGTATACCTGAAGCGAAGCATCGGAATCTATGACTTGTGACACAGGAATGGTTCAAAACATAGACAGTAGGAAGAGTAAGTATTTTTGTACTTAAGTCGGCATTGTGCCTTTTCTATTTGATTCCGATGCAATTTCTGTGTTTCATCGTCAATACGAATGTCAGAGGGATACAGTAAACCTGAAGTGAAGCATCGGAATCAATAACTAGTGTCACAGGAATGGTTCAAAACATAGACTGCAGGAAGAGTCAGTCTTCTTGTACTTAAGTCGGCATTGTGCCTTTTTGATTTACTTCCGATGCAATTTCTGTGTTCCATCGTCAATAAGAATGTCAGAGGATACAGTAACCCTGAAGTGAAGCATCGGAATCTATAACTAGTGTGACAGGAATGGTTCATAACATAGACAGTAAGAAGAGTCAGTCCTCTTGTACTTAAGTCGGCATTGTGATTTTTCTATTAAATTCCAATGCAATTTCAGTGTTTCATCGGCAACAAGAAGGTCAGAGGGATACAGTAAACCTGAAGTGAAGCATCAGAATCTATAACTAGTGTCACAGGAATGGTTCAAAACAATGACAGTAGGAAGAGTGGGTCTTCTTGTACTTAAGTCGGCATTGTGCCTATGTATTTAATTCTATGCAATTTCTGTGTTTCATCGTCAATAAGAAGGTCCAAGGGATACAGTAAACCTAAAGTGAAGCATCGGAATCTATAACTAGTGTCACAGGAATGGTTCAAAACATAGACAGTTGGAAGAATCAGTCTTCTTGAACTTATGTCGGCATTGTGCCTTTTCTATTTAATTCCGATGCAATATCTGTGTTTCGTCGTCAATAAGATGGTCAAAGGGATACAGTAAACATATAGTGAAGCATCGGAATCAAAAACTGGTCACACAGGAAATGTTCAAAAGATAGCCAGTAAGAAGAGTCAGTCTTCTTGCACTTAAGTCGGCATTGTGCCTTTTCTATTTAATTCCGTTGCAACTTCTGTGTTTCGTCGTCAATAAGAAGGTCCAAGGGAAACAGCAAACCTGAAGTGAAGCATAGAAATCTATAACAAGTTTCACAGGAATGGTTCAATAATAGACAGTAAGAAGACTCAGTCATCTTGTACTTAAGTCGGCATTGTGCCTTTTCTATTTACTTCCGAGGCAATTTCTGTGTTTCATCGTCAATAAGAATGTCAGAGGGATACAGTAAACCTGAAGTGAAGCATCGGAATCTATAACTAGTGTCACAGGAATGGTTCAACACATAGAAAGTAAGAAGAGTCAGTCTTCTTGTACTTAAGTCGGCATTGTGCCTTTTTTATTTAATTCCGATGGAATTTCATTGTTTCGTCGTTAATAAGAAGGTCCAAGGGATATAGTAAACCTGAAGTAAAGCATCGGAATCTATAACTAGTGTCACAGGAAAGGTTCAACACATAGACAGTAAGAAGAGTTAGTCTTCTTGTACTTAAGTCGGCAATGTGCCTTTTGTATTTAATTCCGATGCAAATTCTGTGTTTCATCGTCAATAAGAATGTCAGAGGGATACAGTAATCCTGAAGTGAAGCATCGAAATCTATAACTAGTGTCACAGGAATGGTTCAAAACATATACAGTAAGAAGAGTCAGTCTTCTTGTACTTACCTCGGCATTGTGCCTTTTGTATTTAATTCCAATGCCATTTCTGTGTTTCATCGTCAATAAGAAGGTCAGAGGGATACAGTAAATCTGATATAAAGAATCGGAATCTATAACTAGTGTCACTGGGATGGTTAAAAACATAGACAGTAGGAAGGGTCAGTCTTCTTGTACTTAAGTCGGCATTGTGCCTTTTCTGTTTAATTCCGATGCAATTTCTGTGTTTCGTCGTCGATAAGAAGGTCCAAGGGATACAGTAAACCTGAAGTGAAGCATAGGAATCTGTAACTAGTGTCACAGGATTGGTTCAAAACATAGACAGTAAGAAGAGTCTGTCTACTTATACTTAAGTCGGCATTGTGCCTTTTCTATTTAATTCCGATGCAATTTCTGTGTTTCGTCGTCAATAAGAAGGTCCAAGGGATACAGTAAACATATAGTGAAGCATCGGAATCAAAACCTGGTCACACAGGAAATGTTCAAAACATAGCCAGTAAGAAGAGTCAGTCTTCTTGTACTTAAGTCGGCATTGTGCCTTTTCTATTTAATTCCGATGCAACTTCTGTGTTTCGTCGTCAATAAGAAGGTCCAAGGGATACAGCAAACCTGAATTGAAGCATAGGAATCTATAACAAGTGTCAAAGAATGGTTCAAAACATAGACAGTAAGAAGAGTCAGTCATCTTGTACTTAAGTCGGCGTTGTGCCTTTTCTATTTACTTCCGAGGCAATTTCTGTGTTTCATCGTCAATAAGATTGTCAGAGGGATACAGTAAACCTGATGTGAAGCATCGGAATCTATAACTAGTGTCACAGGAATGGTTCAACACATAGAAAGTATTAAGAGTCAGTCTTCGTGTACTTAAGTCGGCATTGTGCCTTTTTTATTTAATTCCGATGCAATTTCACTGTTTCGTCGTTAATAAGAAGGTTCAAGGGATATAGTAAACCTGAAGTGAAGCATCGGAATCTATAACTAGTGTCACAGGAAAGGTTCAACACATAGACAGTAAGAAGAGTCAGTCTTCTTGTACTTGAGTCGGCATTGTGCCTTTTGTATTTAATTCCGATGCAAATTCTGTGTTTCATCGTCAATAAGAATGTCAGAGGGATACAGTAACCCTGAACTGAAGCATCGAAATCTATAACTAGTGTCACAGGAATGATTCAAACCATATACAGTAAGAAGAGTCAGTCTTCTTGTACTTACCTCGGCATTGTGCCTTTTGTATTTAATTCCAATGCAATTTCTGTGTTTCATCGTCAATAAGAAGGTCAGAGGGATACAGTAAACCTGAAATAAAAATCGGAATCTATAACTAGTGTCACTGGAATGGTTAAAAACATAGACAGTAGGAGGGGTCAGTCTTCTTGTACTTAAGTCGGCATTGTGCCTTTTCTTTTTAATTCCGATGCAATTTCTGTGTTTCGTCGTCAATAAGAAGGTCCAAGGGATACAGTAAACTTATAGTGAAGCATCGGAATTTAAAACTGGTCACACAGGAAATGTTCACAACATAATCAGTAAGAAGAGTCAGTCTACTTGTACTTATGTCGGCATTGTGCCTTTTCTATTTAATTCCGATGCAATTTCTGTGTTTCGTCGTCAATAAGAAGGTCCAGGGGAAACAGTAAACCTGAAGTAAAGCATCGGAATCTATAACTAGTGTCAAAGGAATGGTTCAGAACGTAGACAGTAAGAAGAGTCAGTATTTTTGTACTTAAGTCGGCATTGTGCCTTTTTGATTTAATTCCGATGCAATTTCTGTGTTTCATCGTCAATAAGAATGTCAGAGGATACAGAAACCCTGAAGTGAAGCATCGGAATCTATAACTAGTGTCTCAGGAGTGGTTCAAAACATAGACAGTAGGAAGAGTAAGTCTTCTTGTACTTAAGTCTTCATTGTGCCTTTTCTGTCTAATTCCGATGCAATTTCCGTGTTTCGTCGTCAATAAGAAGGTCCAAGGGATAAAGTAAATCTGAAGTGAAGCATTAGAATCTATAACTAGTGTCACGGGAATAGTTAAAACATAGACTGTAGGAAGAGTCAGTCTTCTTGTACTTCAGTCGGCATTGTGCCTTTCCTGTTTAATTCCGATGCAATTTCTGTGTTTCGTCGTCAATAAGAAGGTCCAAGGGATACAGTAAACCTGGAGAGAAGCATAGGAATCTATAACTAGTGTCACAGGAATGGTTCAAATCGTAGACAGTAAGAAGAGTCAGTCTTCTTGTACTTAAGTCGGCATTGTGCCTTTTCTATTTAATTCCGATGCAATTTCCGTGTTTCGTCGTCAATGAGAAGGTCAGAGGGATACAGTATACCTGAAGCGAAGCATCGGAATCTATGACTTGTGACACAGGAATGGTTCAAAACATAGACAGTAGGAAGAGTAAGTCTTCTTGTACTTAAGTCTTCATTGTGCCTTTTCTGTCTAATTCCGATGCAATTTCCGTGTTTCGTCGTCAATAAGAAGGTCCAAGGGATAAAGTAAATCTGAAGTGAAGCATTAGAATCTATAACTAGTGTCACGGGAATGGTTAAAACATAGACTGTAGGAAGAGTCAGTCTTCTTGTACTTCAGTCGGCATTGTGCCTTTCCTGTTTAATTCCGATGCAATTTCTGTGTTTCATCGTCAGTAAGAATGTCAGAGGGATACAGTAAACCTGAAGTGAAGCATCGGAATCAATAACTAGTGTCACAGGAATGGTTCAAAACATAGACTGCAGGAAGAGTCAGTCTTCGTGTACTTAAGTTGGCATTGTGCCTTTTTTATTTAATTCCGATGCAATTTCACTGTTTCGTCGTTAATAAGAAGGTTCAAGGGATATAGTAAACCTGAAGTGAAGCATCGGAATCTATAACTAGTGTCACAGGAAAGGTTCAACACATAGACAGTAAGAAGAGTCGGTCTTCTTGTACTTGAGTCGGCATTGTGCCTTTTGTATTTAATTCCGATGCAAATTCTGTGTTTCATCGTCAATAAGAATGTCAGAGGGATACAGTAATCCTGAATTGAAGCATCGAAATCTATAACTAGTGTCACAGGAATGATTCAAAACATATACAGTAAGAAGAGTCAGTCTTCTTGTACTTCCCTCGGCATTGTGCCTTTTGTATTTAATTCCAATGCAATTTCTGTGTTTCATCGTCAATAAGAAGGTCAGAGGGATACAGTAAACCTGAAATAAAGATTCGGAATCTATAACTAGTGTCACTGGAATGGTTAAAAGCATAGACAGTAGGAGGGGTCAGTCTTCTTGTACTTAAGTCGGCATTGTGCCTTTTCTATTTAATTCCGATGCAATTTCTGTGTTTCGTCGTCAATAAGAAGGTCCAAGGGATACAGGAAACTTATAGTGAAGCATCGGAATCTGAATCTGGTCACACAGGAAATGTTCACAACATAGTCATTAAGAAGACTCAGTCTACTTGTACTTATAAGTCGGCATTGTGCCTTTTCTATTTAATTCAGATGCAACTTCTGTGTTTCGTCGTCAATAAGAAGGTCCAAGGGATACAGCAAACCTGAATTGAAGCAGAGGAATCTATAACAAGTGTCCCAGGAATGGTTCAAAACATAGACAGTAAGAAGAGTCAGTCATCTTGTACTTAAGTCGGCGTTGTGCTTTTTCTATTTACTTCCGAGGCAATTTCTGTGTTTCATCGTCAATAAGATTGTCAGAGGGATACAGTAAACCTGATGTGAAGCATCGGAATCTATAACTAGTGTCACAGGAATGGTTCAACACATAGAAAGTAGGAAGAGTCAGTCTTCGTGTACTTAAGTCGGCATTGTGCCTTTTTTATTTAATTCCGATGCAATTTCATTGTTTCGTCGTTAATAAGAAGGTTCAAGGGATATAGTAAACCTGAAGTGAAGCATCGGAATCTATAACTAGTGTCACAGGAAAGGTTCAACACATAGACAGTAAGAAGAGCCAGTCTTCTTGTACTTGAGTCGGCATTGTGCCTTTTGTATTTAATTCCGATGCAAATTCTGTGTTTCATCGTCAAAAAGAATGTCAGAGGGATACAGTATTCCTGAAGTGATGCATCGAAATCTATAACTAGTGTCACAGGAATGGTTCAAAACATATACAGTAAGAAGAGTCAGTCTTCTTGTACTTACCTCGGCATTGTGCCTTTTGTATTTATTTCCAATGCAATTTCTGTGTTTCATCGTCAATAAGAAGGTCAGAGGGATACAGTAAACCTGAAATAAAGAATCGGAATCTATAACTAGTGTCACTGGAATGGTTAAAAACATAGACAGTAGGAGGGGTCAGTCTTCTTGTACTTAAGTCGGCATTGTGCCTTTTCTATTTAATTCCGATGCAATTTCTGTGTTTCGTCGTCAATAAGAAGGTCCAAGGGATACAGTAAACTTATAGTGAAGCATCGGAATTTAAAACTGGTCACACAGGAAATGTTCACAACATAGTCAGTAAGAAGAGTCAGTCTACTTGTACTTATGTCGGCATTGTGCCTTTTCTATTTAATTCCGATGGAATTTCTGTGTTTCGTCGTCAATAAGAAGGTCCAGGGGAAACAGCAAACCTGAAGTGAAGCATCGGAAACTATAACTAGTGTCAAAGGAATGGTTCAGAACGTAGACAGTAAGAAGAGTCAGTATATTTGTACTTAAGTCGGCATTGTGCCTTTTTGATTTAATTCCGATGCAATATCTGTGTTTCATCGTCAATAAGAATGTCAGAGGATACAGTAACCCTGAAGTGAAGCATCGGAATCTATAACTAGTGTCTCAGGAGTGGTTCAAAACATAGACAGTAGGAAGAGTAAGTCTTCTTGTACTTAAGTCTTCATTGTGCCTTTTCTGTCTAATTCCGATGCAATTTCCGTATTTCGTCGTCAATAAGAAGGTCCAAGGGATAAAGTAAATCTGAAGTGAAGCATTAGAATCTATAACTAGTGTCACAGGAATGGTTAAAAACATAGACTGTAGGAAGAGTCAGTCTTCTTGTACTTAAGTCGGCATTGTGCCTTTCCTGTTTAATTCCGATGCAATTTCTGTGTTTCGTCGTCAATAAGAAGGTCCAAGGGATACACTAAACCTGGAGAGAAGCATAGGAATCTATAACTAGTGTCACAGGAATGGTTCAAATCGTAGACAGTAAGAAGAGTCAGTCTTCTTGTACTTAAGTCGGCATTGTGCCTTTTCTATTTAATTCCGATGCAACTTCTGTGTTTCGTCGTCAATAAGAAGGTCCAAGGGATACAGCAAACCTGAATTGAAGCATAGGAATCTATAACAAGTGTCAAAGGAATGGTTCAAAACATAGACAGTAAGAAGAGTCAGTCATCTTGTACTTAAGTCGGCGTTGTGCCTTTTCTATTTACTTCCGAGGCAATTTCTGTGTTTCATCGTCAATAAGATTGTCAGAGGGATACAGTAAACCTGATGTGAAGCATCGGAATCTATAACTAGTGTCACAGGAATGGTTCAACACATAGAAAGTATTAAGAGTCAGTCTTCGTGTACTTAAGTCGGCATTGTGCCTTTTTTATTTAATTCCGATGCAATTTCACTGTTTCGTCGTTAATAAGAAGGTTCAAGGGATATAGTGAACCTGAAGTGAAGCATCGGAATCTATAACTAGTGTCACAGGAAAGGTTCAACACATAGACAGTAAGAAGAGTCAGTCTTCTTGTACTTGAGTCGGCATTGTGCCTTTCGTATTTAATTCCGATGCAAATTCTGTGTTTCATCGTCAATAAGAATGTCAGAGGGATACAGTAACCCTGAACTGAAGCATCGAAATCTATAACTAGTGTCACAGGAATGATTCAAAACATATACAGTAAGAAGAGTCAGTCTTCTTGTACTTACCTCGGCATTGTGCCTTTTGTATTTAATTCCAATGCAATTTCTGTGTTTCATCGTCAATAAGAAGGTCAGAGGGATACAGTAAACCTGAAATAAAAATCGGAATCTATAACTAGTGTCACTGGAATGGTTAAAAACATAGACAGTAGGAGGGGTCAGTCTTCTTGTACTTAAGTCGGCATTGTGCCTTTTCTTTTTAATTCCGATGCAATTTCTGTGTTTCGTCGTCAATAAGAAGGTCCAAGGGATACAGTAAACTTATAGTGAAGCATCGGAATTTAAAACTGGTCACACAGGAAATGTTCACAACATAATCAGTAAGAAGAGTCAGTCTACTTGTACTTATGTCGGCATTGTGCCTTTTCTATTTAATTCCGATGCAATTTCTGTGTTTCGTCGTCAATAAGAAGGTCCAGGGGAAACAGTAAACCTGAAGTAAAGCATCGGAATCTATAACAAGTGTCAAAGGAATGGTTCAGAACGTAGACAGTAAGAAGAGTCAGTATTTTTGTACTTAAGTCGGCATTGTGCCTTTTTGATTTAATTCCGATGCAATTTCTGTGATTCATCGTCAATAAGAATGTCAGAGGATACAGAAACCCTGAAGTGAAGCATCGGAATCTATAACTAGTGTCACAGGAATGGTTCAAATCGTAGACAGTAAGAAGAGTCAGTCATCTTGTACTTAAGTCGGCATTGTGCCTTTTCTATTTAATTCCGATGCAATTTCCGTGTTTCGTCGTCAATGAGAAGGTCAGAGGGATACAGTATACCTGAAGCGAAGCATCGGAATCTATGACTTGTGACACAGGAATGGTTCAAAACATAGACAGTAGGAAGAGTAAGTCTTCTTGTACTTAAGTCTTCATTGTGCCTTTTCTGTCTAATTCCGATGCAATTTCCGTGTTTCGTCGTCAATAAGAAGGTCCAAGGGATAAAGTAAATCTGAAGTGAAGCATTAGAATCTATAACTAGTGTCACGGGAATGGTTAAAACATAGACTGTAGGAAGAGTCAGTCTTCTTGTACTTCAGTCGGCATTGTGCCTTTCCTGTTTAATTCCGATGCAATTTCTGTGTTTCATCGTCAGTAAGAATGTCAGAGGGATACAGTAAACCTGAAGTGAAGCATCGGAATCAATAACTAGTGTCACAGGAATGGTTCAAAACATAGACTGCAGGAAGAGTCAGTCTTCGTGTACTTAAGTCGGCATTGTGCCTTTTTTATTTAATTCCGATGCAATTTCACTGTTTCGTCGTTAATAAGAAGGTTCAAGGGATATAGTAAACCTGAAGTGAAGCATCGGAATCTATAACTAGTGTCACAGGAAAGGTTCAACACATAGACAGTAAGAAGAGTCGGTCTTCTTGTACTTGAGTCGGCATTGTGCCTTTTGTATTTAATTCCGATGCAAATTCTGTGTTTCATCGTCAATAAGAATGTCAGAGGGATACAGTAATCCTGAATTGAAGCATCGAAATCTACAACTAGTGTCACAGGAATGATTCAAAACATATACAGTAAGAAGAGTCAGTCTTCTTGTACTTCCCTCGGCATTGTGCCTTTTGTATTTAATTCCAATGCAATTTCTGTGTTTCATCGTCAATAAGAAGGTCAGAGGGATACAGTAAACCTGAAATAAAGATTCGGAATCTATAACTAGTGTCACTGGAATGGTTAAAAACATAGACAGTAGGAGGGGTCAGTCTTCTTGTACTTAAGTCGGCATTGTGCCTTTTCTATTTAATTCCGATGCAATTTCTGTGTTTCGTCGTCAATAAGAAGGTCCAAGGGATACAGGAAACTTATAGTGAAGCATCGGAATCTGAATCTGGTCACACAGGAAATGTTCACAACATAGTCATTAAGAAGACTCAGTCTACTTGTACTTATAAGTCGGCATTGTGCCTTTTCTATTTAATTCCGATGCAACTTCTGTGTTTCGTCGTCAATAAGAAGGTCCAAGGGATACAGCAAACCTGAATTGAAGCAGAGGAATCTATAACAAGTGTCACAGGAATGGTTCAAAACATAGACAGTAAGAAGAGTCAGTCATCTTGTACTTAAGTCGGCGTTGTGCTTTTTCTATTTACTTCCGAGGCAATTTCTGTGTTTCATCGTCAATAAGATTGTCAGAGGGATACAGTAAACCTGATGTGAAGCATCGGAATCTATAACTAGTGTCACAGGAATGGTTCAACACATAGAAAGTAGGAAGAGTCAGTCTTCGTGTACTTAAGTCGGCATTGTGCCTTTTTTATTTAATTCCGATGCAATTTCATTGTTTCGTCGTTAATAAGAAGGTTCAAGGGATATAGTAAACCTGAAGTGAAGCATCGGAATCTATAACTAGTGTCACAGGAAAGGTTCAACACATAGACAGTAAGAAGAGCCAGTCTTCTTGTACTTGAGTCGGCATTGTGCCTTTTGTATTTAATTCCGATGCAAATTCTGTGTTTCATCGTCAATAAGAATGTCAGAGGGATACAGTATTCCTGAAGTGATGCATCGAAATCTATAACTAGTGTCACAGGAATGGTTCAAAACATATACAGTAAGAAGAGTCAGTCTTCTTGTACTTACCTCGGCATTGTGCCTTTTGTATTTATTTCCAATGCAATTTCTGTGTTTCATCGTCAATAAGAAGGTCAGAGGGATACAGTAAACCTGAAATAAAGAATCGGAATCTATAACTAGTGTCACTGGAATGGCTAAAAACATAGACAGTAGGAGGGGTCAGTCTTCTTGTACTTAAGTCGGCATTGTGCCTTTTCTATTTAATTCCGATGCAATTTCTGTGTTTCGTCGTCAATAAGAAGGTCCAAGGGATACAGTAAACTTATAGTGAAGCATCGGAATTTAAAACTGGACACACAGGAAATGTTCACAACATAGTCAGTAAGAAGAGTCAGTCTACTTGTACTTATGTCGGCATTGTGCCTTTTCTATTTAATTCCGATGGAATTTCTGTGTTTCGTCGTCAATAAGATGGTCCAGGGGAAACAGTAAACCTGAAGTGAAGCATCGGAATCTATAACTAGTGTCAAAGGAATGGTTCAGAACGTAGACAGTAAGAAGAGTCAGTATTTTTGTACTTAAGTCGGCATTGTGCCTTTTTGATTTAATTCCGATGCAATATCTGGGTTTCGTCGTCAATAAGAACGTCCAAGGTATACAGTAAACCTGAAGTGAAGCATCGGAATCTATAACTAGTGTCACAGGAATGGTTCAAATCATAGACAGTAAGAAGAGTCAGTCTTCTTGAACTTAAGTCGGCATTGTGCCTCTTCTATTTAATTCCGATGCAATTTCTGTGTTTCGTCGTCAATAAGAAGGTCCAAGGGATAAAGTAAACCTGAAAAGAAGCATAGGAATCTATAACTAGTGTCACAGGAATGGTTCAAATCATAGACAGTAAGAAGAGTCAGTCTTCTTGTACTTAAGTCGGCATTGTGCCTTTTCTATTTAATTCCGATGCAATTTCCGTGTTTCGTCGTCAATGAGAAGGTCAGATGGATACAGTATACCTGTAGCGAAGCATCGGAATCTATGACTTGTGACACAGGAATGGTTCAAAACACAGACAGTAGGAAGAGTAAGTCTTTTTGTACTTAAGTCGGCATTGTGCTTTTTCTATTTAATTCCGATGCAATTTCTGTGTTTCATCGTCAATAAGAATGTCAGAGGGATACATTAAACCTGAAGTGAAGCATCGGAATCAATAACTAGTGTCACAGGAATGGTTCAAAACAAAGACTGCAGGAAGAGTCAGTCTTCTTGTACTTAAGTCGGCATTGTGCCTTTTTGATTTACTTCCGATGCAATTTCTGTGTTTCATCGTCAATGAGAATGTCAGAGGATACAGTAACCCTGAAGTGAAGCATCGGAATCTATAACTAGTGTCACAGGAATGGTTCATAACATAGACGGTAAGAAGAGTCAGTCCTCTTGTACTTAAGTCGGCAACGTGACTTTTATATTTAATACCGATGCTATTTCCGTGTTTCATCGTCAATAAGAAGGTCCAAGGGATACAGTAAACCCGAAGTGAAGCATCGGAATCTATAACTAGTGTCACAGGAATAGTTCAAAGCACAGACAGTAGGAAGAGTCAGTTTTCTTGTACTTGAGTCGGCATTGCGCCTTTTGTATTTAATTCCGATGCAATTACTGTGTTTCATCGTCAATGAGAAGGTCAGAGGGATACAGTAAACCTGTAGCATCGGAATCTATAACTAGTGCCAAAGGAATGGTTCAAAACATAGACAGTAAGAAGAGTCAGTCTTCTTGTACTTAAGTCGGCATTGTGATTTTTCTATTAAATTCCAATGCAATTTCTGTGTTTCATCGGCAACAAGAAGGTCAGAGGGATACAGTAAACCTGAAGTGAAGCGTCAGAATCTATAACTAGTGTCACAGGAATGGTTCAAAACAATGACAGTAGGAAGAGTGAGTCTTCTTGTACTTATGTCGGCATTGTGCCTTTTATATTTAATTCCGATGCAATTTCTGTGTTTCGTCGTCAATAACAAGGTCAAAGGGATACAGTAAACATATAGTGAAGCATCGGAATCAAAAACTGGTCACACAGGAAATGTTCAAAAGATAGCCAGTAAGAAGAGTCAGTCTTCTTGTACTTAAGTCGTCATTGTGCCTTTTCTATTTAATTCCGATGTAACTTCTGTGTTTCGTCGTCAATAGGAAGGTCCAAGGGAAACAGCAAACCTGAAGTGAAGCATAGAAATCTATAACAAGTGTCACAGGAATGGTTCAAAACATAGACAGTCGGAAGAGTGAGTCTTCTTGTACTTAAGTCGGCATTGTGATTTTTCTATTAAATTCCAATGCAATTTCTGTGTTTCATCGGCAACAAGAAGGTCAGAGGGATACAGTAAACCTGAAGTGAAGCATCAGAATCTATAACTAGTGTCACAGGAATGGTTCAAAACAATGACAGTAGGAAGAGTGAGTCTTCTTGTACTTAAGTCGGCATTGTGCCTATGTATTTAATTCTATGCAATTTCTGTGTTTCATCGTCAATAAGAAGGTCCAAGGGATACAGTAAACCTTAAGTGAAGCATCGGAATCTATAACTAGTGTCACAGGAGTGGTTCAAAACATAGACAGTTGGAAGAATCAGTCTTCTTGAACTTATGCGGCATTGTGCCTTTTCTATTTAATTCCGATGCAATTTCTGTGTTTCGTCGTCAATAAGAAGGTCAAAGGGATACAGTAAACATATAGTGAAGCATCGGAATCAAAAACTGGTCACACAGGAAATGTTCAAAAGATAGCCAGTAAGAAGAGTCAGTCTTCTTGTACTTAAGTCGGCATTGTGCCTTTTCTATTTAATTCCGATGCAACTTCTGTGTTTCGTCGTCAATAAGAAGGTCCAAGGGAAACAGCAAACCTGAAGTGAAGCATAGAAATCTATAACAAGTGTCACAGAAATGGTTCAAAACATAGACAGTAAGAAGGCTCAGTCATCTTGTACTTAAGCCGGCATTGTGCCTTTTCTATTTACTTCCGAGGCAATTTCTGTGTTTCATCGTCAATAAGAATGTCAGAGGGATACAGTAAACCTGAAGTGAAGCATCGGAATCTATAACTAGTGTCACAGGAATGGTTCAACACATAGAAAGTAGGAAGAGTCAGTCTTCTTGTACTTAAGTCGGCATTGTGCCTTTTTTATTTAATTCCGATGGAATTTCATTGTTTCGTCGTTAATAAGAAGGTCTAAGGGATATAGTAAACCTGAAGTGAAGCATCGGAATCTATAACTAGTGTCACAGGAAAGCTTCAACACATAGACAGTAAGAAGAGGTAGTCGCCTTGTACTTAAGTCAGCATTGTGCCTTATGTATTTAATTCCGATGCAAATTCTGTGTTTCATCGTCAATAAGAATGTCGGAGGGATACAGTAATCCTGAAGTGAAGCATCGAAATCT
The DNA here is from genome assembly GCF_021461395.2 of Schistocerca americana. NCBI lineage: Eukaryota > Metazoa > Arthropoda > Insecta > Orthoptera > Acrididae > Schistocerca > Schistocerca americana. The sequence continues at coordinate 5,565,338 of NC_060121.1, read as the reverse complement.
ACAACTAGTGTCACAGGAATGGTGCAAATCATAGACAGTAAGAAGAGTCTGTCTTCTTGTACTTATGTCGGCATTGTGCCTTTTCTATTTAATTCCGATGCAATTTCTGTGTTTCGTCGTCAATAAGAAGGTCCAAGGGATACAGTAAACTTATAGTGAAGCATCGGAATCTAAAACTGGTCTCACAGGAAATGTTCACAACATAGTCAGTAAGAAGAGTCAGTCTGCTTGTACTTAAGTCAGCATTGTGCCTTTTCTATTTAATTCCGATGCCATTTCTGTGTTTCGTCGTCAATAAGAAGGTCCAGGGGAAACAGTGAACCTGAAGAGAAGCATAGGAATCTATAACTAGTGTCACAGGAATGGTTCAAATCATAGACAGTAAGAAGAGTCACTCTTCTTGTACTTAAGTCGGCATTGTGCCTTTTCTATTTAATTCCGATGCAATTTCCGTGTTTCGTCGTCAATGAGAAGGTCAGATGGATACAGTATACCTGAAGCGAAGCATCGGAATCTATGACTTGTGACACAGGAATGGTTCAAAACATAGACAGTAAGAAGAGTAAGTCTATTTGTACTTAAGTCGGCATTGTGCTTTTTCTATTCAATTCCGATGCAATTTCTGTGTTTCATCGTCAATAAGAATGTCAGAGGGATACAGTAAACCTGAAGTGAAGCATCGGAATCAATAACTAGTGTCACAGGATTGGTACAAAAAATAGACTGCAGGAAGAGTCAGTCTTCTTGTACTTAAGTCGGCATTGTGCCTTTTTGATTTACTTCCGATGCAATTTCTGTGTTTCATCGTCAATAAGAATGTCGGAGGATACAGAAACCCTGAAGTGAAGCATCGGAATCCATAACTAGTGTCACAGGAATGGTTCATAACATAGACAGTAAGAAGAGTCAGTCTTCTTGTACTTAAGTCGGCATTGTGATTTTTCTATTAAATTCCAATGCTATTTCTGTGTTTCATCGGCAATAAGAAGGTCAGAGGGATACAGTAAACCTGAAGTGAAGCATCAGAATCTATAACTAGTGTCACAGGAATGGTTCAAAATAATGACAGTAGGAAGAGTCAGTCTTCTTGTACTTAGGTCGGCATTGTGCCTATGTATTTAATTCTATGGAATTTCTGTGTTTCATCGTCAATAAGAATGTCAGAGGGATACAGTAAACCTGAAGTGAAGCATCGGAATCTATAACTAGTGTCACAGGAATGGTTCAACACATAGAAAGTAGGAAGACTCAGTCTTCTTGTACTTAAGTCGGCATTGTGCCTTTTTTATTTAATTCCGATGGAATTTCATTGTTTCGTCGTTAATAAGAAGTTCCAAGGGATATAGTAAACCTGAAGTGAAGCATCGGAATCTATAACTAGTGCCACAGGAAAGGTTCAACACATAGACAGTAAGAAGAGGCAGTGTCCTTGTACTTAAGTCGGCATTGTGCCTTTTCTATTTAATTCCGATGCAATTTCTGTGTTTCGTCGTCAATAACAAGGTCAAAGGGATACAGTAAACATATAGTGAAGCATCGGAATCAAAAACTGGTCACACAGGAAATGTTCAAAAGATAGCCAGTAAGAAGAGTCAGTCTTCTTGTACTTAAGTCGTCATTGTGCCTTTTCTATTTAATTCCGATGCAACTTCTGTGTTTCGTCGTCAATAAGAAGGTCCAAGGGAAACAGCAAACCTGAAGTGAAGCATAGAAATCTATAACAAGTGTCACAGGAATGGTTCAAAACATAGACAGTAAGAAGACTCAGTCATCTTGTACTTAAGCCGGTATTGTGCCTTTTCTATTTACTTCCGAGGCAATTTCTGTGTTTCATCGTCAATAAGAATGTCAGAGGGATACAGTAAACCTGAAGTGAAGCATCGGAATCTATAACTAGTGTCACAGGAATGATTCAACACATAGAAAGTAGGAAGAGTCAGTCTTCTTGTACTTAAGTCGGCATTGTGCCTTTTCTGTTTAATTCCGATGCAATTTCTGTGTTTCGTCGTCGATAAGAAGGTATAAGGGATACAGTAAACCTGAAGTGAAGCATAGGAATCTATAACTAGTGTCACAGGAATGGTTCAAAACATAGACAGTAAGAAGAGTCTGTCTTCTTGTACTTAAGTCGGCATTGTGCCTTTTCTATTTAATTCCGATGCAATTTCTGTGTTACGTCGTCAATAAGAAGGTCCAAGGGATACAGTAAACATATAGTGAAGCATCGGAATCAAATCCTGGTCACACAGGAAATGTTCAAAACATAGCCAGTAAGAAGAGTCAGTCTTCTTGTACTTAAGTCGGCATTGTGCCTTTTCTATTTAATTCCGATGCAACTTCTGTGTTTCGTCGTCAATAAGAAGGTCCAAGGGATACAGCAAACCTGAATTGAAGCATAGGATTCTACAACAAGTGTCACAGGAATGGTTCAAAACATAGACAGTAAGAAGAGTCAGTCATCTTGTACTAAAGTCGGCGTTGTGCCTTTTCTATTTACTTCCGAGGCAATTTCTGTGTTTCATCGTCAATACGATTGTCAGAGGGATACAGTAAACCTGATGTGAAGCATCGGAATCCATAACTAGTGTCACAGGAATGGTTCAACACATAGAAAGTAGGAAGAGTCAGTCTTCGTGTACTTAAGTCGGCATTGTGCCTTTTTTATTTAATTCCGATGCAATTTCATTGTTTCGTCGTTAATAAGAAGGTCCAAGGGATATAGTAAACCTGAAGTGAAGCATCGGAATCTATTACTAGTGTCACAGGAAAGGTTCAACACATAAACAGTAAGAAGTGTCAGTCTTCTTGTACTTGAGTCGGCATTGTGCCTTTTGTGTTTAATTCCGATGCAAATTCTGTGTTTCATCGTCAATAAGAATGTCAGAGGGATACTGTAATCCTGAAGTGAAGCATCGAAATCTATAACTAGTGTCACAGGAATGGTTCAAAACATATACAGTAAGAAGAGTCAGTCTTCTTGTACTTACCTCGGCATTGTGCCTTTTGTATTTAATTCCATTGCAAATTCTGTGTTTCATCGTCAATAAGAAGGTCAGAGGGATACAGTAAACCTGAAATAAAGAATCGGAATCTATAACTAGTGTCACTGGAATGGTTAAAAACATAGACAGTAGGAGGGTTCAGTCTTCTTGTACTTAAGTCGGCATTGTGCCTTTTATATTTAATTCCGATGCAATTTCTGTGTTTCGTCGTCAATAAGAAGGTCCAAGGGATACAGTAAACTTATAGTGAAGCATCGGAATCTAAAACTGGTCACACAGGAAATGTTCACAACATAGTCAGTAAGAAGAGTCAGTCTACATGTACTTAAGTCGGTATTGTGCCTTTTCTATTTAATTCCGATGCAATTTCTGTGTTTCGTCGTCAATAAGATGGTCCAGGCGACCAGTAAACCTGAAGTGAAGCATCGGAATCTATAACTAGTGTCAAAGGAATGGTTCAGAACGTAGACAGTAAGAGGAGTCAGTATTTTTGTACTTAAGTCGGCATTGTGCCTTTTTGATTTATTTCCGATGCAATTTCTGTGTTTCATCGTCAATAAGAATGTCAGAGGATACAGTAACCCTGAAGTGAAGCATCGGAATCTATAACTAGTGTCTCAGGAGTGGTTCAAAACATAGACAGTAGGAAGAGTAAGTCTTCTTGTACTTAAGTCTTCATTGTGCCTTTTCTGTCTAATTCCGATCCAATTTCCGTGTTTCGTCGTCAATAAGAAGGTCCAAGGGATAAAGTAAATCTGACGTGAAGCATTAGAATCTATAACTAGTGTCACAGGAATGGTTAAAAACATAGACTGTGGGAAGAGTCTGTCTACTTGTACTTAAGTCGGCATTGTGCCTTTTCTAATTAATTCCGATGCAATTTCTGTGTTTCGTCGTCAATAGGAAGGTACAAGGGATACAGTAAACATATAGTGAAGCATCGGAATCAAAACCTGGTCACACAGGAATTGTTCAAAACATAGCCAGTAAGAAGAGTCAGTCTTCTTGTACTTAAGTCGGCATTGTGCCTTTTCTATTTAATTCCGATACAACTTCTGTGTTTCGTCGTCAATAAGAAGGTCCAAGGGATACAGCAAACCTGAATTGAAGCATAGGAATCTATAACAAGTGTCACAGGAATGGTTCAAAACATAGACAGTAAGAAGAGTCGGTCATCTTGTACTTAAGTCGGCGTTGTGCCTTTTTATTTTCTTCCGAGGCAATTTCTGTGTTTCATCGTCAATAAGATTGTCAGAGGGATACAGTAAACCTGATGTGAAGCATCGGAATCTATAACTAGTGTCACAGGAATGGTTCAACACATAGAAAGTAGGAAGAGTCAGTCTTCGTGTACTTAAGTCGGCATTGTGCCTTTTCTATTTAATTCCGATGCAATTTCTGTGTTTCGTCGTCAATAAGAAGGTCCAGGGGAAACAGTAAACCTGAAGTGAAGCATCGGAATCTATAACTAGTGTCAAAGGAATGGTTCACAACGTAGACAGTAAGAAGAGACAGTATTTTTGTACTTAAGTCGGCATTGTGCCTTTTTGATTTAATTCCGATGCAATTTCTGTGTTTCATCGTCAATAAGAATGTCAGAGGATACAGTAACCCTGAAGTGAAGCATCGGAATCTATAACTAGTGTCTCAGGAGTGGTTCAAAACATAGACAGTAGGAAGAGTAAGTCTTCTTGTACTTAAGTCTTCATTGTGCCTTTTCTGTCTAATTCCGATGCAATTTCTGTGTTTCGTCGTCAATAAGAAGGTCCAAGGGATACAGTAAACCTGGAGAGAAGCATAGGAATCTATAACTAGTGTCACAGAAATGGTTCAAATCATAGACAGTAAGAAGAGTCAGTCTTCTTGTACTTAAGTCGGCATTGTGCCTTTTCTATTTAATTCCGATACAATTTCCGTGTTTCGTCGTCAATGAGAAGGTCAGAGGGATACAGTATACCTGAAGCGAAGCATCGGAATCTATGACTTGTGACACAGGAATGGTTCAAAGCATAGACAGTGGGAAGAGTAAGTCTTTTTGTACTTAAGTCGGCATTGTGCCTTTTCTATTTAATTCCGATGCAATTTCTGTGTTTCATCGTCAATAAGAATGTCAGAGGGATACAGTAAACCTGAAGTGAAGCATCGGAATCAATAACTAGTGTCACAGGAATGGCCCAAAACATAGACTGCAGGAAGAGTCAGTCTTCTTGTACTTAAGTCGGCATTGTGCATTTTTGATTTACTTCCGATGCAATTTCTGTGTTTCATCGTCAATAAGAATGTCGGAGGATACAGTAACCCTGAAGTGAAGCATCGGAATCCATAACTAGTGTCACAGGAATGGTTCATAACATAGACAGTAAGAAGAGTCAGTCCTCTTGTACTTAAGTCGGCAATGTGATTTTTATATTTAATACCGATGCTATTTCCGTGTTTCATCGTCTCTAAGAAGGTCCAAGTTATACAGTAAACCCGAAGTGAAGCAACGGAATCTATAACTAGTGTCACAGGAATAGTTCAAAGCACAGACAGTAGGAAGAGTCAGTTTTCCTGTACTTGAGTCGGCATTGCGCCTTTTGTATTTAATTCCGATGCAATTACTGTGTTTCATCGTCAATGATAAGGTCAGAGGGATACAGTAAACCTGAAGTGAAGCATCGGAATCTATAACTAGTGCCAAAGGAATGGTTCAAAACATAGGCAGTAAGAAGAGTCAGTCTTCTTGTACTTAAGTCGGCATTGTGATTTTTCTATTAAATTCCAACGCAATTTCTGTGTTTCATCGGCAATAAGAAGGTCAGAGGGATACAGTAAACCTGAAGTGAAGCATCAGAATCTATAACTAGTGCCAAAGGAATGGTTAAAAACATAGACAGTAAGAAGAGTCAGTCTTCTTGTACTTAAGTCGGCATTGTGATTTTTCTATTAAATTCCAATGCAATTTCTGTGTTTCATCGGCAATAAGAAGGTCAGAGGGATACAGTAAACCTGAAGTGAAGCATCAGAATCTATAACTAGTGTCACAGGAATGGTTCAAAACAATGACAGTAGGAAGAGTCAGTCTTCTTGTACTTAGGTCGGCATTGTGCCTATGTATTTAATTCTATGTAATTTCTGTGTTTCATCGTCAATAAGAAGGTCCAAGGGATACAGTAAACCTGAAGTGAAGCATCGGAATCTATAACTAGTGTCACAGGAATGGTTCAACACATAGAAAGTAGGACGAGTCAGTCTTCTCGTACTTAAGTCGGCATTGTTCCTTTTTTATTTAATTCCGATGGAATTTCATTGATTCGTCGTTAATAAGAAGGTTCAAGGGAGATAGTAAACCTGAAGTGAAGCATCGGAATCTATAACTAGTGTCACAGGAAAGGTTCAACACATAGACAGTAAGAAGAGTTAGTCTTCTTGTACTTAAGTCTGCATTGTGCATTTTGTATTTAATTACGATGCAAATTCTGTGTTTCATCGTCAATAAGATTGTCAGAGGGATACAGTGAACCTGATGTGAAGCATCAGAATCTATAACTAGTGTCACAGGAATGGTTCAACACATAGAAAGTAGGAAGGGTCAGTCTTCGTGTACTTAAGTCGGCATTGTGCCTTTTTTATTTAATTCCGATGCAATTTCATTGTTTCGTCGTTAATAAGAAGGTCCAAGGGATATAGTAAACCTGAAGTGAAGCATCGGAATCTATAACTAGTGTCACAGGAAAGGTTCAACACATAGACAGTAAGAAGAGTCAGTCTTCTTGTACTTAAGTCAGCATTGTGCCTTTTGTATTTAATTCCGATGCAAATTCTGTGTTTCATCGTCAATAAGAATGTCGGAGGGATACAGTAATCCTGAAGTGAAGCATCGAAATCTCTAACTAGTGTCACAGGAATGGTGCAAATCATAGACAGTAAGAAGAGTCTGTCTTCTTGTACTTAGGTCGGCATTGTGCCTTTTCTATTTAATTCCGATGCAATTTCTGTGTTTCGTCGTCAATAAGAAGGTCCAAGGGATACAGTAAACTTATAGTGAGGCATCGGAATCTAAAACTGGTCTCACAGGAAATGTTCACAACATAGACAGTAGGAAGAGTAAGTCTTCTTGTACTTAAGTCGGCATTGTGCCTTTTCTGTCTAATTCCGATGCAATTTCTGTGTTTCGTCGTCAATAAGACCTGAAGTGAAGCATCGGAATCTATAACTAGTGTCCCAGGAAAGGTTCATAACATAGACAGTAAGAAGAGGCAGTCTCCTTGTACTTAAGTCGGCATTGTGCCTGTTCTATTTAATTCCGATGCAATTTCTGTGTTTCATCGTCTATAAGAAGGTCCAAGGGATACAGTAAACCTGAAGTGAAGCATCGGAATATATAACGTCACAGGAATAATTCAAAACATAGACAGTAGGAAGAGTCTGTCTGCTTGAACTTAAGACGGCATTGTGCCTCTTCTATTTCATTCCGATGCAATTTCTGTGTTTCGTCGTCAATAAGAAGGTCCAAGGGATAAAGTAAATCTGAAGTGAAGCATTAGAATCTATAACTAGTGTCACAGGAATGGTTAAAAACATAGACTGTAGGAAAAGTCAGTCTTCTTGTACTTAAGTCGGCATTGTGCCTTTTCTGTTTAATTCCGATGCAATTTCTGTGTTTCGTCGTCAATAAGAAGGTCCACGGGATACAGTAAACCTGAAGAGAAGCATAGGAATCTATAACTAGTGTCACAGGAATGGTTCAAATCATAGACAGTAAGAAGAGTCAGTCTTCTTGTACTTAAGTCGGCATTGTGCCTTTTCTATTTAATTCCGATGCAATTTCCGTGTTTCGTCGTCAATGAGAAGGTCAGAGGGATACAGTATACCTGAAGCGAAGCATCGGAATCTATGACTTGTGACACAGGAATGGTACAAAACATAGACAGTAGGAAGAGTAAGTCTTTTTGTACTTAAGTCGGCATTGTGCTTTTTCTATTTAATTCCGATGCAATTTCTGTGTTTCATCGTCAATAAGAATGTCAGAGGGATACAGTAAACCTGAAGTGAAGCATCGGAATCAATAACTAGTGTCACAGGAATGGTTCAAAACAAAGACTGCAGGAAGAGTCAGTGTTCTTGCACTTAAGTCGGCATTGTGCCTTTTTGATTTACTTCCGATGCAATTTCTGTGTTTCATCGTCAATAAGAATGTCAGAGGATACAGTAGCCCTGAAGTGAAGCATCGGAATCTATAACTAGTGTCACAGGAATGGTTCATAACATAGACAGTAAGAAGAGTCAGTCCTCTTGTACTTAAGTCGGCAATGTGACTTTTATATTTAATACCGATGCTATTTCCGTGTTTCATCGTCAATAAGAAGGTCCACGGGATACAGTAAACCCGAAGTGAAGCATCGGAATCTATAAATAGAGTCACAGGAATAGTTCAAAGCACAGACAGTAGGAAGAGTCAGTTTTCTTGTACTTGAGTCGGCATTGCGCCTTTTGTATTTAATTCCGATGCAATTACTGTGTTTCATCGTCAATGAGAAGGTCAGAGGGATACAGTAAACCTGAAGCATCGGAATCTATAACTAGTGCCAAAGGAATGGTTCAAAACATAGACAGTAAGAAGAGTCAGTCTTCTTGTACTTAAGTCGGCATTGTGATTTTTCTATTAAATTCCAATGCAATTTCTGTGTTTCATCGGCAACAAGAAGGTCAGAGGGATACAGTAAACCTGAAGTGAAGCATCAGAATCTATAACTAGTGTCACACGAATGGTTCAAAACAATGACAGTAGGAAGAGTGAGTCTTCTTGTACTTAAGTCGGCATTGTGCCTATGTATTTAATTCTATGCAATTTCTGTGTTTCATCGTCAATAAGAAGGTCCAAGGGATACAGTAAACCTGAAGTGAAGCATCGGAATCTATAACTAGTGTCACAGGAATGGTTCAAAACATAGACAATTGGAAGAATCAGTCTTCTTGAACTTATGTCGGCATTGTGATTTTTCTATTTAATTCCGATGCAATTTCTGTGTTTCGTCGTCAATAAGAAGGTCAAAGGAATACAGTAAACATATAGTGAAGCATCGGAATCAAAAACTGGTCACACAGGAAATGTTCAAAAGATAGCCAGTAAGAAGAGTCAGTCTTCTTGTACTTAAGTCGGCATTGTGCCTTTTCTATTTAATTCCGATGCAACTTCTGTGTTTCGTCGTCAATAAGAAGGTCCAAGGGAAACAGCAAACCTGAAGTGAAGCATAGAAATCTATAACAAGTGTCACAGGAATGGTTCAAAACATAGACAGTAAGAAGACTCAGTCATCTTGTACTTAAGTCGGCATTGTGCCTTTTCTATTTACTTCCGAGGCAATGTCTGTGTTTCATGGTCAATAACAATGTCAGAGGGATACAATAAACCTGAAGTGAAGCATCGGAATCTATAACTAGTGTCACAGGAATGGTTCAACACATAGAAAGTAGGAAGAGTCAGTCTTCTTGTACTTAAGTCGGCATTGTGCCTTTTTTATTTAATTCCGATGGAATTTCATTGTTTCGTCGTTAATAAGAAGGTCCAAGGGATATAGTAAACCTGAAGTGAAGCATCGGAATCTATAACTAGTGTCACAGGAAAGGTTCTACACATAGACAGTAAGAAGAGTTAGTCTTCTTGTACTTAAGTCGGCATTGTGCCTTTTGTATTTAATTCCGATGCAAATTCTGTGTTTCATCGTCAATAAGAATGTCAGAGGGATACAGTAATCCTGAAGTGAAGCATCGAAATCTATAACTAGTGTCACAGGAATGGTTCAAAACATATACAGTAAGAAGAGTCAGTCTTCTTGTACTTACCTGGGCATTGTGCCTTTTGTATTTAATTCCAATGCAATTTCTGTGTTTTATCGTCAATAAGAAGGTCAGAGGGATACAGTAAATCTGATATAAAGAATCGGAATCTATAACTAGTGTCACTGGAATGGTTAAAAACATAGACAGTAGGAAGGGTCAGTCTTCTTGTACTTAAGTCGGCATTGTGCCTTTTCTGTTTAATTCCGATGCAATATCTGTGTTTCGTCGTCGATAAGAAGGTATAAGGGATACAGTAAACCTGAAGTGAAGCATAGGAATCTATAACTAGTGTCACAGGAATGGTTCAAAATATAGACAGTAAGAAGAGTCTGTCTTCTTGTACTTAAGTCGGCATTGTGCCTTTTCTATTTCATTCCGATGCATTTTCTGTGTTTCGTCGTCAATAAGAAGGTCCAAGGGATACAGTAAACATATAGTGAAGCATCGGAATCAAATCCTGGTCACACAGGAAATGTTCAAAACATAGCCAGTAAGAAGAGTCAGTCTTCTTGTACTTAAGTCGGCATTGTGCCTTTTCTATTTAATTCCGATGCAACTTCTGTGTTTCGTCGTCAATAAGAAGGTCCAAGGGATACAGCAAACCTGAATTGAAGCATAGGATTCTATAACAAGTGTCACAGGAATGGTTCAAAACATAGACAGTAAGAAGAGTCAGTCATCTTGAACTTAAGTCGGCGTTGTGCCTTTTCTATTTACTTCCGTGGCAATTTCTGAGTTTCATCGTCAATAAGATTGTCAGAGGGATACAGTAAACCTGATGTGAAGCATCGGAATTTATAACTAGTGTCACAGGAATGGTTCAACACATAGAAAGTAGGAAGAGTCAGTCTTCGTGTACTTAAGTCGGCATTGTGCCTTTTTTATTTAATTCCGATGCAATTTCATTGTTTCGTCGTTAATAAGAAGGTCCAAGGGATATAGTAAACCTGAAGTGAAGCATCGGAATCTATAACTAGTGTCACAGGAAAGGTTCAACACATAGACAGTAAGAAGAGTCAGTCTTCTTGTACTTGAGTCGGCATTGTACCATTTGTATTTAATTGCGATGCAAATTCTGTGTTTCATCGTCAATAAGAATGTCAGAGGAATACAGTAATCCTGAAGTGAAGCATCGAAATCTATAACTAGTGTCACAGGAATGGTTCAAAACATATACAGTAAGAAGAGTCAGTCTTCTAGTACTTACCTCGGCATTGTGCCTTTTGTATTTAATTCCAATGCAATTTCTGTGTTTCATCGTCAATAAGAAGGTCAGAGGGATACAGTAAACCTGAAATAAAGAATCGGAATCTATAACTAGTGTCACAGGAATGGTTCAAAACATAGACAGTAGGAAGAGTAAGTCTTCTTGTACTTAAGTCGGCATTGTGCCTTTTCTGTCTAATTCCGATGCAATTTCTGTGTTTCGTCGTCAATAAGAAGGTCCAAGGTATACAGTAAACCTGAAGTGAAGCATCGGAATCTATAACTAGTGTCACAGGAAAGGTTCAAAACATAGACAGTAAGAAGAGGCAGTCTCCTTGTACTTAAGTCGGCATTGTGCCTTTTCTATTTAATTCCGATGCAATTTCTGTGTTTCATCGTCAATAAGAAGGTCCAAATGATACAGTAAACCTGAAGTGAAGCATCGGAATCTATAACGTCACAGGAAAGGTTCAAAACATAGACCGTAGGAAGAGTCGGTCTTCTTGAACTTAAGTCGGCATTGTGCCCCTTCTATTTAATTCCGATGCAATTTCTGTGTTTCGTCGTCAATAAGAAGGTCCAAGGGATAAAGTAAATCTGAAGTGAAGTATTGGAATCTATAACTAGTGTCACAGGAATGGTTAAAAACATAGACTGTAGGAAGAGTCAGTCTTCTTGTACTTAAGTCGGCATTGTGCCTTTCCTGTTTCATTCCGATGCAATTACTGTGTTTCGTCGTCAATAAGAAGGTCCATGGGATACAGTAAACCTGAAGAGAAGCATAGGAATCTATAACTAGTGTCACAGGAATGGTTCAAATCATAGACAGTAAGAAGACTCAGTCTTCTTGTACTTAAGTCGGCATTGTGCCTTTTCTATTTAATTCCGATGCAATTTCCGTGTTTCGTCGTCAATGAGAAGGTCAGAGGGATACAGTATACCTGAAGCGAAGCATCGGAATCTATGACTTGTGACACAGGAATGGTTCAAAACATAGACAGTAGGAAGAGTTAGTCTTTTTGTACTTAAGTCGGCATTGTGCCTTTTCTATTTAATTCCGATGCAATTTCTGTGTTTCATCGTCAATAAGAATGTCAGAGGGATACAGTAAACCTGAAGTGAAGCATCGGAATCAATAACTAGTGTCACAGGATTGGTACAAAAAATAGACTGCAGGAAGAGTCAGTCTTCTTGTACTTAAGTCGGCATTGTGCCTTTTTGATTTACTTCCGATGCAATTTCTGTGTTTCATCGTCAATAAGAATGTCGGAGGATACAGAAACCCTGAAGTGAAGCATCGGAATCCATAACTAGTGTCACAGGAATGGTTCATAACATAGACAGTAAGAAGAGTCAGTCTTCTTGTACTTAAGTCGGCATTGTGATTTTTCTATTAAATTCCAATGCTATTTCTGTGTTTCATCGGCAATAAGAAGGTCAGAGGGATACAGTAAACCTGAAGTGAAGCATCAGAATCTATAACTAGTGTCACAGGAATGGTTCAAAATAATGACAGTAGGAAGAGTCAGTCTTCTTGTACTTAGGTCGGCATTGTGCCTATGTATTTAATTCTATGGAATTTCTGTGTTTCATCGTCAATAAGAATGTCAGAGGGATACAGTAAACCTGAAGTGAAGCATCGGAATCTATAACTAGTGTCACAGGAATGGTTCAACACATAGAAAGTAGGAAGACTCAGTCTTCTTGTACTTAAGTCGGCATTGTGCCTTTTTTATTTAATTCCGATGGAATTTCATTGTTTCGTCGTTAATAAGAAGTTCCAAGGGATATAGTAAACCTGAAGTGAAGCATCGGAATCTATAACTAGTGCCACAGGAAAGGTTCAACACATAGACAGTAAGAAGAGGCAGTGTCCTTGTACTTAAGTCGGCATTGTGCCTTTTCTATTTAATTCCGATGCAATTTCTGTGTTTCATCGTCAATAAGAAGGTTCAAGGGATACAGTAAACCTGAAGTGAAGCATCGGAAACTATAACGTCACAGGAATGGTTCAAAACATAGACAGTAGGAAGAGTCTGTCCTCTTGAACTTAAGTCAGCATTGTGCCTCTTCTATTTAATTCCGATGCAATTTCTGTGTTTCTTCGTCAATAAGAAGGTCCAAGGAATAAAGTAAATCTGAAGTGAAGCATTAGAATCTATAACTAGTGTCACAGGAATGGTTAAAAACATAGACTGTAGGAAGAGTCAGTCTTCTTGTACTTAAGTCGGCATTGTGCCTTTTCTGTTTAATTCCGATGCAATTTCTGTGTTTCGCCGTGAATAAGAAGGTCCAAGGGATACAGTAAACCTGAAGAGAAGCATAGGAATCTATAACTAGTGTCACAGGAATGGTTCAAATCGTAGACAGTAGGAAGAGTCAGTCTTTTTGTACTTAAGTCGGCATTGTGCCTTTTCTATTTAATTCCGATGCAATTTCTGTGTATCATCGTCAATAAGAATGTCAGAGGGTTACAGTAAACCTGAAGTGAAGCATTGGAATCAATAACTAGTGTCACAGGAATAGTTCAAATCATAGACTGCAGGAAGAGTCAGTCTTCTTGTACTTAAGTCGGCATTGTGCCTTTTTTATTTAATTCCGATGCAGTTTCATTGTTTCGTCGTCAATAAGAAGGTCCAAGGGATACACTAAACCTGAAGTGAAGCATCGGAATCTATAACTAGTGTCACAGGAAAGGTTCAACACATTGACAGTAAGAAGAGTCAGTCTCCTTGTACTTCAGTCGGCATTGTGCGTTTTTTGTATAAAATTCCGATGCAATTTCTGTGTTTCATCGTCAATAAGAAGGTCAGAGGGATACAGTAAACCTGAAGTGAAGCATCGGAAGCTATAACTATTGTCACAGGAATGGTTCAAAACATAGAGAGTAGGAAGGGTTAGTCTTCGTGAACTTAAGTCGGCATTGTGCCTTTTCTATTTAATTCCGATGCAATTTCTGTGTCTCATCGTCAATAAGAAGGTCAGAGGGATACAGTAAATATGAAGTGAAGCATCGGAAACTATAACTAGTGTCACAGGAATGGTTCAAAACATAGAGAGTAGACAGAGTTACTCTTCTTGAACTTATGTCGGCATTGTGCCTTTTCTATTTAATCCTGACGCAATTTCTGTGTTTCGTCGTAAATAGGAAGGTCCAAGGGATACAGTAAACTTATAGTGAAGCATCGGAATCTAAAACTGGTCTCACAGGATATGTTCACAACATAGTCAGTAAGAAGAGTCAGTCTTCTTGTACTTAAGTCGGCATTGTGCCTTGTCTATTTAATTCCGATGTAATTTCTGTGTTTCGTCGTCCATAAGAAGGTCCAAGGGATACAGTAAACCTGAAGCGAAGCATCGGAATCTATAACTTGTGACACAGGAATGGTTCAAAACATAGAGAGTTGGAAGAGTTAGTCTTCTTGAACTTCAGTCAGCATTGTGCCTTTTCTATTTAATTCCGACGCAATTTCTGTGTTTCGTCGTCAATACGAAGGTCCAAGGGATATAATAAACTTATAGGGAAGCATCGGAATCAAAAACTGGTCACGCAGGAAATGTTCAAAACATAGTCAGTAAGAAGAGTCAGTCTTCTTGTACTTAAGTCGACATTGCGCCTTTTCTATTTCATTCCGATGCCATTTCTGTGTTTCGTCGTCATTAAGATGGTCCAGGGGAAACAGTAAACCTGAAGTGAACCATCGGAAACAATAACTAGTGTCAAAGGAATGGTTCAAAACGTAGACAGTAAGAAGTGTCAGTATTTTTGTACTTAAGTCGGAATTGTGCCTTTTTTATTTAATTCCGATGCAATTTCTGTGTTTCATCGTCAATAAGAATGTCAGAGGATACAGTAACGCTGAAGTGAAGCATCGGAATCTATAACTAGTGTCTCAGGAGTGGATTTAAAACATAGACAGTAGAAAGAGTCAGTCTTCTTGTACTTAAGTCGGCATTGTGCCTTTTCTGACTAATTCCGATGCAATTTCTGTGTTTCGTCGTCAATAAGAAGGTCCAAGGTATACAGTAAACCTGAAGTGAAGCATCAGGATCTACAACTAGTGTCACAGGAAAGGTTCAAATCATAGACAGTAAGAAGAGGCAGTCTCCTTGTACTTAAGTCGGCATTGTGCCTTTTCTATTTAATTCCGATGCAATCTCTGTGTTTCATCGTCAATAAGAAGGTCCAAGGGATACAGTAAACCTGAAGTGAAGCATCGGAATCTATAACGTCACAGGAATGGTTCAAAACATAGACAGTAGGAAGAGTCTGTCTTCTTGAACTTAAGTCGGCATTGTGCCTCTTCTGTTTAATTCCAATGCAATTTCTGTGTTTCGTCGTCAATAAGAAGGTCCAAGGGATACAGTAAACCTGAAGAGAAGCATAGGAATCTATAACTAGTGTCACAGGAATGGTTCAAATCATAGACAGTAAGAAGAGTCAGTCTTCTTGTACATAAGTCGGCATTGTGCCTTTTCTATTTAATTCCGATGCAATTTCCGTGATTGGTCGTCAATGAGAAGGTCAGAGGGATACAGTATACCTGAAGCGAAGCATCGGAATCTATAACTTGTGACACAGGAATGGTTCAAAACATAGACAGTAGGAAGAGACAGTCTTCTTGTACTTAAGTCGGCATTGTGCCTTTTCTATTTAATTCCGATGCAATTTCTGTGTTTCATCGTCAATAAGAAGGTCCAGGGGAAACAGTAAACCTGAAGTGAAGCATCGGAATCTATAACTAGTGTCAAAGGAATGGTTCAAAACGTAGACAGTAAGAAGAGTCAGTATTTTTGTACTTAAGTCGGCATTGTGACTTTTCTACTTAATTCCGATGCAATTTATGTGTTTCATCGTCAATAAGAAGGTCCAATGGATACAGTAAACCTGAAGTGAAGCATCGTAATCTATAACGTCGTAGGAATGGTTCAAAACATAGACAGTAGGTAGAGTCTGTCTTCTTGAACTTAAGTCGGCATTGTGCCTCTTCTATTTAATTCCGATGCAATTTCTGTGTTTCGTCGTCAATAAGAAGGTCAAAGGGAAACAGTAAACATATAGTGAAGCATCGGAATCAAAAACTGGTCACACAGGAAATGTTCAAAACATACTCAGTAAGAAGAGTCAGTATTCTCGTACTTAAGTCGGCATTGTGCCTTTTCTATTTAATTCCGATGCAATATCTGTGTTTCGTCGTCAATAAGAAGGTCCAAGGGAAACAGTAAACATATAGTGAAGCATCGGAATCAAAAACTGGTCACACAGGAAAAGTTCAAAACATAGTCAGTAAGAAGAGTCAGTCTTCTCGTACTTAAGTCGGCATTGTGCCTTTTCTATTTAATTCCGATGCAATTTCTGTGTTTCATCGTCAATAAGAATGTCAGAGGGATACAGTAAACCTGAAGTGAAGCATCGGAATCTATAAATAGTGTCACAGGAATGGTTCAACACATAGACAGTAAGAAGAGTCAGTCTTCTTGTACTTAAGTCTGCATTATGCCTTTTTGTATAAAATTCCGATGCAATTTATGTGTTTCATCGTCAATAAGAAGGTCAGAGTGATACAGTAAACTTGAAGTGAAGCATCGGAAACTATATCTAGTGTCACAGGAATTTTTCAAAACATAGAGAGTAGGAAGAGTTAGTCTTGTTGAACTTAAGTCGGCATTGTGCCTTTTCTATTTAATTCCGATGCAATTTCTGTGTTTCGTAGTCAATAAGAAGGTACAAGGGATACAGTAAACTTATAGTGAAGCATCGGAATCTAAAACTGGACTCACAGGAAATGTTCACAACATAGTCATTAAGAAGAGTCAGTCTTCTTGTACTTAAGTCGGCATTGTGCTTCTTCTATTTAATTCCGATGCAATTTCTGTGTTTCGTCGTCAATAAGAAGGTCCAGGGGAAACAGTAATCCTGAAGTGAAGCATCGAATTCTGTAACTAGTGTTAAGGGAATGGTTCAAAACGTAGACAGTAAGAAGAGTCAGTATTTTTGTACTTAAGTCGGCATTGTGCCTTTTCTACTTAATTCCGATGCAATTTCTGTGTATTATCGCCAATAAGAATGTCAGAGGATACAGTAACCCTGAAGTGAAGCATCGGAATCTATAACTAGTGTCACAGGAATGGTTCAAAACATAGACAGTAGGAAGAGTCAGTCTCCTTGTACTTAAGTCGGCATTGTGCCTTTTGTATATAATTCCGATGCAATTTCAGTGTTTCATCGTCAATAAGAAGGTCAGAGGGATACAGTAAACCAGAAGTAAAGCATCGGAATCTATAACTAGCGTCACAGGAATGGTTCAAAGCATAGACAGTAAGAAGAGTCAGTCTTCTTGTACTTAACTCGGCATTGTGTATTTTGTATTTAATTCCGATGCAATTTCTGTGTTTCATCGTCAATAAGAAGGTCAGAGGGATACAGTAAACCTGAAGTAAAGCATCGGAATCTATAACTAGCGTCACAGGAATGGTTAAAAACATAGACAGTAGGAAGCGTCAGTCTTCTTGTACTTAAGTCAGCATTGTGCGTTTTCTATTTAATTCCGATGCAATTTCTGTGTTTCGCCGTCTATAAGAATGTCAGAGGGATACAGTAAACCTAAATTGAAGCATAGGAATCTATGACTAGTGTCAGAGGAATGGTTCAAAACATAGACAGTAGGAAGAGTCAGTCTACTTGTACTTAAGTCGGCATTGTGTTTTTCTATTTAATTCCGATCCAATTTCTGTGTTTCGTCGTCAATAAGAAGGTCCAAGGGATACAGTACCCTGACGTGAAGCATCGGAATCTATAACTAGTGTCACAGGAATGGTTCAAAGCACAGACAGTGGGAAGAGTCAGTTTTTTTGTACTTGAGTCGGCATTGCGCCTTTTGTATTTAATTCCGATGCAATTACTGTGTTTCATCGTCAATGAGAAGGTCCGAGGGATACAGTAAACCTGAAGTGAAGCATCGGAATCTATAACTAGTGCCAAAGGAATGGTTCAATACATAGACAGTAAGAAGAGTCAGTCTTCTCGTACTTAAGTCGGCATTGTGATTTTTCTATTAAATTCCAATGCAATTTCTGTGTTTCATCGGCAATAAGAAGGTCAGAGGGATACAGTAAACCTGAGGTGAAGCATCAGAATATATAACTAGTGTCACAGGAATGGTTCAAAACAATGACAGTAGGAAGAGTCAGTCTTCTTGTACTTAAGTCGGCATTGTGCCTATGTCTTTAATTCTATGCAATTTCTGTGTTTCATCGTCAATAAGAAGGTCCAAGGGATACAGTAAACCTGAAGTGAAGCATCGAAATCTATAACTAGTGTCACAGGAATGGTTCAAAACATAGACAGTTGGAAGAATCAGTCTTCTTGAACTTATGTCGGCATTGTGCCTTTTCTATTTAATTCCGATGCAATTTCTGTGTTTCGTCGTCAATAAGAAGGTCAAAGGGATACAGTAAACATATAGTGAAGCATCGGAATCAAAAACTGGTCACACAGGAAATGTTCAAAACATAGCCAGTAAGAAGAGTCAGTCTTCTTGTACTTAAGTCGGCATTGTGCCTTTTCTATTTAATTCCGATGCAACTTCTGTGTTTCGTCGTCAATAAGAAGGTCCAAGGGATACGGCAAACCTGAAGTGAAGCATAGGAATCTATAACAAGTGTCACAGGAATGGTTCAAAACATAGACAGTAAGAAGACTCAGTCATCTTGTTCTTAAGTCGGCATTGTGCCTTTTCTATTTACTTCCGAGGCAATTTCTGTGTTTCATCGTCAATTAGAATGTCAGAGGGATACAGTAAACCTGAAGGAAAGCATCGGAATCTATAACTAGTGTCACAGGAATGGTTCAACACATAGAAAGTATGAAGAGTCAGTCTTCTTATACTTAAGTCGGCATTGTGACTTTTTTATTTAATTCCGATGGAATTTCATTGTTTCGTCGTTAATAAGAAGGTCCAAGGGATATAGTAAACATGAAGTGAAGCATCGGAATCTATAACTACTGTCACAGGAAAGGTTCAACACATTGACAGTAAGAAGAGTCAGTCTTCTTGTACTTATGTCGGCATTGTGCCTTTTGTATTTAATTCCGATGCAAATTCTGTGTTTCATCGTCAATAAGAATGTCAGAGGGATACAGTAATCCTGAAGTGAAGCATCGAAATCTATAACTAGTGTCACAGGATTGGTTCAAAACATATACAGTAAGAAGAGTCAGTCTTCTTGTACTTACCTCGGCATTGTGCCTTTTGTATTTAATTCCAATGCAATTTCTGTGTTTCATCGTCAATAAGAAGGTCAGAGGGATACAGTAAGTCAGATATAAAGAATCGGAATCTATAACTAGTGTCACTGGAATGGTTAAAAACATAGACAGTAGGAAGGGTCAGTCTTCTTGTACTTAAGTCGGCATTGTGCCTTTTCTATTTAATTCCGATGCAATTTCCGTGTTTCGTCGTCAATGACAAGGTCAGAGGGATACGGTATACCTGAAGCGAAGCATCGGAATCTATGACTTGTGACGCAGGAATGGTTCAAAACATAGACAGTAGGAAGAGTCAGTCTTGTTGTACTTAAGTCGGCATTGTGCCTTTTCTATTTAATTCCGATGCCATTTCTGTGTTTCATTGTCAATAAGAATGTCAGAAGGATACAGTAAACCTGAAGTGAAGCATCGGAATCAATAACTAGTGTCACAGGAATAGTTCAAAACATAGACTAAAGGAAGAGTCAGTCTTCTTGTACTTAAGTCGGCATTGTGCCTTTTTTATTTAATTCCGATGCAGTTTCATTGTTTCGTCGTCAATAATAATGTCCAAGGGATACACTAAACCTGAAGTGAAGCATTGGAATCTAAAACTGGTCACACAGGAAATGTTCACAACATAGTCAGTAAGAAGAGTCAGTCTCCTTCTACTTAAGTCGGCATAGTGCCTTTTCTATTAAATTCCGATGCAATTTCTGTGTTTCGTCGTCAATAAGAAGGTCCAGGGGAAACAGTAAACCTGAAGTGAAGCATCGAATTCTGTAACTAGTGTTAAGGGAATGGTTCAAAACGTAGACTGTAAGAAGCGTCAGTATTTTGGTACTTAAGTCAGCAGTGTGCCTTTTCTCTTTAATTCCGATGCAATTTATGTGTCTCATCGTCAATAAGAAGGTCCAAGGGATACAGTAAACCTGAAGTGAAGGATCGTAATCTATAACGTCACAGGAATGGTTCAAAACTTAGACAGTAGGAAGAGTCGTTCTTCTTGAACTTAAGTCGGCATTGTGCCTCTTCTATTTAATTCCGATGCAATTTCTGTGTTTCGTCGTCAATAAGAAGGTCCAAGGGAAACAGTAAACATATAGTGAAGCATCGGAATCAAAAACTGGTCACACAGGAAATGTCAAAACATAGTCAGTAAGAAGAGTCAGTCTTCTCGTACTTAAGTCGGCAATGTGCCTTTTCTATTTAATTCCGATGCAATTTCTGTGTTTCGTCGTCAATAAGAAGGTCCAAGGGATACGGTATACCTGAAGCGAAGCATCGGAATCTATGACTTGTGACGCAGGAATGGTTCAAAACATTGACAGTAGGAAAAGTCAGTCTTGTTGTACTTAAGTCGGCATTGTGCCTTTTCTATTTAATTCCGATGCAATTTCTGTGTTTCATCGTCAATAAGAATGTCCGAGGGATACAGTAAACCTGAAGTGAAGCATCGGAATCAATAACTAGTGTCACAGGAATAGTTCAAAACATAGACTGCAGGAAGAGTCAGTCTTCTTGTACTTAAGTCGGCATTGTGCCTTTTTTATTTAATTCCGATGCAGTTTCATTGTTTCGTCGTCAATAATAAGGTCCAAGGGATACACTAAACCTGAAGTGAAGCATCGGAATCTATAACTAGTGTCACAGGAAAGGTTCAACACATAGACAGTAAGAAGAGTCAGTCTTCTTGTACTTAAGTCGGCATTGTGCCTTTTTTGTATAAAATTCCGATGCAATTTCTGTGTTTCATCGTCAATAAGAAGGTCAGAGGGATACAGTAAACCTGAAGTGAAGCATCGGAAACTATAACTAGTGTCACAGGAATGGTTCAAAACATAGAGAGTAGGAAGAGTTAGTCTTCTTGAACTTAAGTCGGCATTGTGCCTTTTCTATTTAATTCCGATGCAATTTCTGTGTTTCATCGTCAATAAGAAGGTCAGAGGGATACAGAAAATATGAAGTGAAGCATCGGAAACTATAACTAGTGTCACAGGAATGGTTCAAAACATAGAGAGTAGGCAGAGTTACTCTTCTTGAACTTATGTCGGCATTGTGCCATTTCTATTTAATTCCGACGCAATTTCTGTGTTTCGTCGTCAGTAAGAAGGTCCAAGGGATACAGTAAACTTATAGTGAAGAATCGGAACCTAAAACTGGTCTCACTGGAAATGTTCACAACATATTCAGTAAGAAGAGTCAGTCTTCTTGTACTTAAGTTGGCTTAGTGCCTTTTCTATTTAATTCCGATGCAATTTCTGTGTTTCGTCGTCAATAAGAAGGTCCAGGGGAAACAGTAAACCTGAAGTGAAGCATCGAATTCTGTAACTAGTGTTAAGGGAATGGTTCAAAACGTAGACTGTAAGAAGCGTCAGTATTTTGGTACTTAAGTCAGCAGTGGGCCTTTTCTCTTTAATTCCGATGCAATTTCTGTGTATCATCGTCAATAAGAATGTCAGAGGATACAGTAACCCTGAAGTGAAGCATCGGAATCTATAACTAGTGTCACAGGAATGGGTCAAAACATAGGCAGTAGGAAGAGTCAGTCTCCTTGTACTTAAGTCGGCATTGTGCCTTTTGTATATAATTCCGTTGCAATTTCTGTGTTTCATCGTCAATAAGAAGGTCAGAGGGATACAATAAATATGAAGTGAAGCATCGGAAACCATAACTAGAGTCACAGGAATGGTTCAAAACATCGAGAGTAAGAAGAGTTAGTCTTCTTGAACTTATGTCGGCATTGTGCCTTTTCTATTTAATTCCGACGCAATTTCTGTGTTTCGTCGTCAATAAGAAGGTCCAAGGGATACAGTAAACCTATAGTGAAGCATCGGAATCTAAAACTGGTCTCACAGGAAATGTTCACAACATAGTCAGTAAGAAGAGTCAGTCTCCTTCTACTTAAGTCGGCATTGTGGCTTTTCTATTAAATTCCGATGCAATTTCTGTGTTTCGTCGTCATTAAGAAGGTCCAGGGGAAACAGTAAACCTGAAGTGAAGCATCGGAATCTATAACTAGTGTCAAAGGAATGGTTCAAAACGTAGACAGTAAGAAGAGTCAGTATTTTTGTACTTAAGTCGGCATTGTGCATTTTCTACTTAATTCCGATGCAATTTATGTGTTTCATCGTCAATAAGAAGGTTTAAGGGATACAGTAAACCTGAAGTGAAGCATCGTAATGTATAACGTCATAGGAATGGTTCAAAACATAGACAGTAGGAAGAGACTGTCTTCTTGAACTTAAGTCGGCATTGTGCCTCTTCTATTTAATTCCGATGCAATTTCTGTGTTTCATCGTCAATAAGAAGGTCCAAGGGAAACAGTAAAAATATAGTGAGGCATCGGAATCAAAAACTGGTCACACAGGAAATGTTCAAAACATAGTCAGTAAGAAGAGTCAGTCTTCTCGTACTTAAGTCGGCATTGTGCCTTTTCTATTTAATTCCGATGCAATTTCTGTGTTTCGTCGTCAATAAGAAGGTCCAAGGGATACAGTAAACCTGAAGCGAAGCAATGGAATCTATAACTTGTGACACAGGAATGGTTCAAAACATAGACAGTAGGAAGAGTCAGTCTTCTTGTACCTAAGTCGGCATTGTGCCTTTTCTATTTAATTCCGATGCAATTTCTGTGTTTCGACGTCAACAAGAAGGTCCAAGGTATACAGTAAATATATAGTGAAGCATCGGAATCAAAAACTGGTCACGCAGGAAATGTTCAAAACATAGTCAGTAGGAAGAGTCTGTCGTCTTGTACTTAAGTCGGCATTGTGCCTTTTCTGTTTAATTCCAATGCAATTTCTGTGTTTCGTCGTCAATAAGAAGGTCCAAGGGATACAGTAAACCTGAAGAGAAGCATAGGAATCTATAACTAGTGTCACAGGAATGGTTCAAATCATAGACAGTAAGAAGAGTCGGTCTTCTTGTACTTAAGTCGGCGTTGTGCCTTTTCTATTTAATTCCGATGCAATTTCCGTGTTTAGTCGTCAATGAGAAGGTCAGAGGGATACAGTATACCTGAAGCGAAGCATCGGAATCTATAACTTGTGACACAGGAATGGTTCAAAACATAGACAGTAGGAAGAGACAGTCTTCTTGTACTTAAGTCGGCATTGTGCCTTTTCTATTTAATTCCGATGCAATTTCTGTGTATCA
The DNA here is from genome assembly GCF_021461395.2 of Schistocerca americana. NCBI lineage: Eukaryota > Metazoa > Arthropoda > Insecta > Orthoptera > Acrididae > Schistocerca > Schistocerca americana. The sequence continues at coordinate 5,541,902 of NC_060121.1, read as the reverse complement.
TCGTCAATAAGAATGTCAGAGGATACAGTAACCCTGAAGTGAAGCATCGGAATCTATAACTAGTGTCACAGGAATGGTTCAAAACATAGACAGTAGGAAGAGTCAGTCTCCTTGTACTTAAGTCGGCATTGTGCCTTTTGTATATAATTCCGATGCAATTTCTGTGTTTCATCGTCAATAAGAAGGTCAGAGGGATACAGTAAATATGAAGTGAAGCATCGGAAACCATAACTAGAGTCACACTAATGGTTCAAAACATAGAGAGTAGGACGAGTTAGTCTTCTTGAACTTATGTCGGCATTGTGCCTTTTCTATTTAATTCCGACGCAATTTCTGAGTTTCGTCGTCAATAAGAAGGTCCAAGGGATACAGTAAACCTAAAGTGAAGCATCGGAATCCAAAACTGGTCTCACAGGAAATGTTCACTACATAATCAGTAAGAAGAGTCAGTCTTCTTCTACTTAAGTCGGCATTGTGCCTTTTCTATTTAATTCCGATGCAATTTCTGTGTTTCGTCGTCAATAAGAAGGTCCAGGGGAAACAGTAAACCTGAAGTGAAGCATCGGAATCTATAACTAGTGTCAAAGGAATGGTTCAAAACGTAGACAGTAAGAATAGTCAGTATTTTTGTACTTAAGTCGGCATTGTGCCTTTTCTACTTAATTCCGATGCAATTTATGTGTTTCATCGTCAATAAGAAGGTCCAAGGGATACAATAAACCTGAAGTGAAGCATCGTAATCTATAACGTCACAGGAATGGTTCAAAACATAGACAGTAGGAAGAGTCTGTCTTCTTGAACTTAAGTCGGCATTGTGCCTCTTCTATTAAATTCCGATGCAATTTCTGTGTTTCGTCGTCAATAAGAAGGTCCAAGGGAAACAGTAAACTTATAGTGAAGCATCGGAATCGAAAACTGGTCACACAGGAAATGTTCAAAACATAGTCAGTAAGAAGAGTCAGTCTTCTCGTACTTAAATCGGCATTGTGCCTTTTCTATTTAATTCCGATGCAATTTCTGTGTTTCGTCGTCAATTAGAAGATCCAAGGGATACAGTAAACCTGAAGCGAAGCATCGGAATCTATAACTTGTGACACAGGAATGGTTCAAAATGTAGACAGTAGGAAGAGTCAGTCTTCTTGTACTTAAGTCGGCTTTGTGCCTTTTCTATTTAATTCCGATGCAATTTATGTGTTTCATCGTCAATAAGAAGGTCCAAGGGATACAATAAACCTGAAGTGAAGCATCGTAATCTATAACGTCACAGGAATGGTTCAAAACATAGACAGTAGGAAGAGTCTGTCTTCTTGAACTTAAGTCGGCATTGTGCCTCTTCTATTAAATTCCGATGCAATTTCTGTGTTTCGTCGTCAATAAGAAGGTCCAAGGGAAACAGTAAACTTATAGTGAAGCATCGGAATCAAAAACTGGTCACACAGGAAATGTTCAAAACATAGTCAGTAAGAAGAGTCAGTCTTCTCGTACTTAAATCGGCATTGTGCCTTTTCTATTTAATTCCGATGCAATTTCTGTGTTTCGACGTCAATAAGAAGGTCCAAGGGATACAGTAAACATATAGTGAAGCATCGGAATCAAAAACTGGTCACGCAGGAAATGTTCAAAACATAGTCAGTAAGAAGAGTCAGTCGTCTTGTACTTAAGTCGGCATTGTGCCTCTTCTACATCATTCCGATGCAATTTCTGTGTTTCATCGTCATTAAGAATGTCAGAGGGATACAGTAAACCTGAAGTGAAGCATCGGAATCAATAACTAGTGTCACAGGAATGGTTCAATAGATAGACAGTAGGAAGAATCAGTCTTCTTGTACTTAAGTCGGCATTGTGCCCTTTTTATTTAATTCCAATGCAGTTTCATTGTTTCGTCGTCAATAAGAAGGTCCAAGGGATACAGTAAACCTGAACTGAAGCATCGGAATCTATAAGTAGAGTCACAGGAAACGTTCAACACATAGTCAGTAAGAAGAGTCAGTCTTCTTGTACTTAAGTCGGCATTGTGCCTTTTGTATATAATTCCGATGCAATTTCTGTGTTTCATCGTCAATACGAAGGTCAGAGGGATATAGTAATTCTGAAGTGAAGCATCGGAATCTATAACTAGTGTCACAGGAATGGTTCAAAACATAGACAGTAAGAGGAGTCAGTCTTCTTGTACTTAACTCGGCATTGTGTATTTTGTATCTAATTCCGATGCAATTTCTGTGTTTCATCGTCAATAAGAAGGTCAGAGGGATACAGTAAACCTGAAGTAAAGCATCGGAATCTATAACTAGCGTCACAGGAATGGTTAAAAACATAGACAGTAGGAAGGGTCAGTCATCTTGTACTTAAGTCATCATTGTGCGTTTTCTATTTAATTCCGATGCAATTTCTGTGTTTCACCGTCAATAAGAATGTCAGAGGGATATAGTAAACCTGACGTGACGCATGGGAATCTATAACTGGTGTCACAGGAATGGTTCAGAACATAGAGAGTAGGAAGAGTCGGTCTTCTTGAACATAAGTCGGCATTGTGCCTCTTGTATTTAATGCCGATGCAATTTCTGTTTTTCGTCGACAATAAGAACGTCCAAGGGATACAGTAAACATATAGTGAAGCATCGGAATGTAAAACTGGTATCACAGGAAATGTTCAAAACATAGTCAGTAAGAAGAGTCAGTTTTCTTGTACTTAAGTAGGCATTGTACCGTTTCTATTTAATTCCGATGCAATTTCTTTGTTTCATCGTCCATAAGAAGGTCAGAGGGATACAGTAATCATGAAGTGAAGCATCGGAATCTATAACTAGTGTCACAGGAACGGTACAAAACATAGACAGTAAGAAGAGTCAGCCTTCTTGTACTTAACTCGGCATTGTGCCTTTTGTATTTAATTCCGATGCAATTTCTGTGTTTCGTGGTCAATAAGAAGGTCCAAGGGATACAGTAAACCTGAAGTGAAGCATCGGAATCTATAACTAGCGTCACAGGAAAGGTTGAGAACTTAGACAGTAAGAAGAGTCAATCTTCTTGTACATAGGTCGGCATTGTTCCTTTTGTATTTAATTCCCATGCAATTTCTGTGTTTCATCGTCAATAAGAAGGCCAGAGGGATACAGTACACCTGAAGTGAAGCATCGGAATCTGTAACTAGTGTCACAGGAATTTTTGAAAACATAGAGAGTAGGAAGAGTTAGTCTTCTTGAACCTAAGTCGGCATTGTGCCTTTTCCTATTTAATTCCGATGCAATTTCTGTGTTTCATCGTCAATAAGAAGGTCAGAGGGATACAGTAAACCTGAAATGAAGCATCGGAATCTATAACTGGTGTCACAGGAATGGTTCAAAACATAGACACTAGGAAGAGTTAGTCTTCTTGAACTTAAGTCGGCATTGTGCCTTTTCTATTTAATTCCGATGCAATTTCTGTGTTTCGACGTCATTAAGAAGGTCCAAGGGGTACAGTAAACATATAGTGAAGCATCGGAATCAAAAACTGGTCACGCAGGAAATGTTCAAAACATAGTCAGTAAGAAGAGTCAGTCGTCTTGTACTTAAGTCGGCATCGTGCCTCTTCTATTTCATTCCGATGCAGTTTCTGTGTTTCATCGTCAATACGAATGTCAGAGGGATACAGTAAACCTGAAGTGAAGCATAGGAATCAATAACTAGTGTCTCACTAATGGTTCAATACATAGACAGTAGGAAGAGTCAGTCTTCTTGTACTTAAGTCGGCATTGTGAATTTTTTATTTTATTCCAATGCAGTTTCATTGTTTCGTCGTCAATAAGAAGGTCCAAGGGATACAGTAAACCTGAACTGAAGCATCGGAATCCATAACTAGAGTCACAGGAAACGTTCAACACATAGTCAGTAAGAAGAGTCAGTCTTCTTGTACTTAAGTCGGCATTGTGCCTTTTGTATATAATTCCGATGCAATTTCTGTGTTTCATCGTCAATAAGAAGGTCAGAGGGATACAGTAATTCTGAATTGAAGCATCCTAATCTATAACTAGTGTCACAGGAGTGGTTCAAAACATAGACAGTAAGAAGAGTCAGTCTTCTTGTACTTAACTCGGCATTGTGTATTTTGTAGTTAATTCCGTTGCAATTTCTGTGTTTCATTGTCAATATGAAGGTCAGAGGGATAGAGTAAACCTGAAGTAAAGCATCGGAATCTATAACTAGCGTCACAGGAATTCTTAAAAGCATAGACAGTAGGAAGGGTCAGTCTTCTTGTACTTAAGTCAGCATTGTGCGTTTTCTATTTAATTCCGATGCAATTTCTGTGTTTCACCGTCAATAAGAATGTCAGAGGGATACAGTAAACCTGAAGTGAAGCATAGGAATCTATAACTAGTGTTAGAGGAATGGTTCAAAACATAGACAGTAGGAAGAGTCAGTCTTCTTGTACTTAAGTCGGCACTGTGTTTTTCTATTTAATTCCGATGCAATTTCTGTGTTTCGTCGTCAATAAGAAGGTCCAAGGGATACAGTACCCTGAAGTGAAGCATCGGAATCTATAACTAGTGTCACAGGAAAGGTTCAGAATATAGACAGTATGAAGAGTCAGTCTTCTTGTACTTAAGACCGCATTGTTCCTTTTCTATTTAATTCCCATGCAATTTCTGTGTTTCATCGTCAATAAGAAGGTCAGAGGGATACAGTAAAACTGAAGTGAAGCGTCGGAATCTATAACTAGTGTCACAGGAATGGTTCAAAACATAGAGAGTAGGAAGTGTTAGTCTTCTTGAACTTCAGTCGGCATTGTGATTTTCTATTTAATTCCGATGCAATTTCTGTGTTTCGTCGTCAATAAGAAGGTCCAAGGGATACAATAAACTTATAGTGAAGCATCGGAATCTAAAACAGGTCTCACAGGAAATGTTCAAAACATAGTCAGTAAGAAGAGTCAGTAATCTTGTACTTAAGTCGGCATTGTGCCTCTTCTATTTAATTCCGATGCAATTTCTGTGTTTCGTCGTCAATAAGAAGGTCCAGGGGATACAGTAAACCTGAAGTGAAGCATCGGAATCTATAACTAGTGTCAAAGGAGTGGTTCAAAACGTAGACAGTAAGAAGTGTCAGTATTTTTGTACTTCAGTCGGCATTGTGCCTTTTCTATTTAATTCCGATGCAATTTCTGTGTTTCATCGTCAATAAGAATGTCAGAGGGATACAGTAAACCTGAAGTGAAGCATCGGAATCTATAACTAGTGTCACAGGAAAGGTTCAGAACATAGACAGTAAGAAGAGTCAATCTTCTTGTACATAAGTCGGCATTGTTCCTTTTGTATTTAATTCCCATGCAATTTCTGTGTTTCATCGTCAATAAGAAGGCCAGAGGGATACAGTACACCTGAAGTGAAGCATCGGAATCTATGACTAGTGACACAGGAATGGTTGAAAACATAGAGAGTAGGAAGAGTTAGTCTTCTTGAACTTAATTCGGCATTGTGCCTTTTCTATTTAATTCCGATGCATTTTCTGTGTTTCATCGTCAATAAGTAGGTCAGAGGGATACAGTAAACCTGAAATGAAGCATCGGAATCTATAACTAGTGTCACAGGGATAGTTCAGAACAAAGAGAGTAGGAAGAGTTAGTCTTCTTGAACTTAAGTCGGCATTGTGCCTTTTCTGTTTAAATCCGGTGCAATTTCTGTCTTTCGTCGTCAATACGAAGGTCCAAGGGATACAGTAAACCTGAAGTGAAGCATCGGAATCTATAACTAGTGTCACAGGAAAGGTTCAAAACATAGACAGTAAGAAGAGTCAGTCTCCTTGTACTTAAGTCGGCATTGTGCCTTTTCTTTTTAATTCCGATGCAATTTCTGTGTTTCATCGTCAATAAGAAAGGCCAAGGGATACAGTAAACCTGAAGTGAAGCATCGGAATCTATAACTAGTGTCACAGGAATGGTTCAAAACATAGACAGTAAGAAAAGTCAGTCTTCTTGTACTTAAGTCGGCATTGTGCCTTTTGTATTTAATTCCGATGCAATTCCTGTGTTTCATCGTTAATTAGGAGGTAAGGGGGATACAGTACACCTGAAGTGAAGCATCGGAATCTACAACTAGTGTCACAGGAAAGGTTCAGAACATAGACAGTAAGAAGAGTCAGTCTTCTTGTACTTCAGTCGGCATTGTACCTTTTGTATTTAGTTCCCATGCAATTTCTGTGATTCATCGTCAATAAGAAGGTCAGAGGGATACAGTAAACCTGAAGTGACGCATCGAAATCTATAACTAGTGTCACAGGAATGGTTCAAAGCATAGAGAGTAGGAAGAGTTAGTCCTCTTTGACTTAAGTCGGCATTGGGCCTTTTCTATTTAATTCCGATGCAATTTCTGTGTTTCGTCGTCAATAAGAAGGTCCAAGGGATACAGTAAACTTATAGTGAAGCATCGGAATCTAATACTGGTCTCACAGGAAATGTTCAAAACATAGTCAGTAAGAATAGTCAGTCTTCTTGTACTTAAGGCGGCATTGTGCCTTTTCTATTTAATTCCGATGCAATTTCTCTGTTTCGTCGTCAATAAGAAGGGCCAGGGGATACAGTAAACCCGAAGTGAAGCATCGGAATCTATAACTAGTTTCGAAGGAATGGTTCGAAATGTAGACAGTAAGAATAGTCAGTATTTTTGTACTTAAGACGACATTGTGCCTTTTCTATTTAATTCCGATGCAATTTCTGTGTTTCATCGTCAATAAGAATGTCAGAGGGATACAGTAAACCTGAAGTGAAGCATCTGAATCTATAACTAGTGTCAAAGGAATGAATCAAAACATAGACAGTAAGAAGAGTCAGTGTTCTTGTACTTAAATCGGCATTGTTCCTTTTCTATTTAATTCCGATGCAGTTTCTGTGTATCATCGTCAATAAGAAGGTCAGAGGGATACATTTTACCTGAAGTGAAGCATCGGAATCTATAACTAGGGTTACAGGAAATGTTCAGACCATAGACAGTATGAAGAGTCAGTATTCTTGTACTTAAGTCGGCATTGTGATTTTTGTATTTCATTCTTATGCAATTTCTGTGTTTCATCGTCAATAAGAAGGTCAGAGGGATACAGTAAACCTGAAGTGAAGAATCGGAATCTATAACTAGTGTCACAGGAATGGTTCAAACATAGAGAGTAAGAAGAGTTAATCTTCTTGAACTTAAGTCGGAATTGTGCCTTTTCTATTTATATCCGATGCAATTTCTGTGTTTCGTCGTCAATAAGAAGGTCTGAGGTATACAGTAAACCTGAAGTGAAGCATCGGAATCTAAAACTGGTCTCACAGGAAATGTTCAAATCATAGTCAGTAAGAAGAGTCGGTCTTCTTGTACTTAAGTCGGCATTGTGACTTTTCTATTTAATTGCGATGCAATTTCTGTGTATCATCGTCAATAAGAAGGGCCAAGGGATTCAGTAAACCTGAAGTGAAGCATCGGAATCTATAACTAGTGTCACAGGAATGGTTCAAAACATAGACAGTAAGAAAAGTCAGTCTTCTTGTACTTAAGTCGGCATTGTGCCTTTTGTATTTAATTCCGATGCAGTTTCTGTGTATCATCGTCAATAAGAAGGGCCAAGGGATACAGTAAACTTATAGTGAAGCATCGGAATCTAATACTGGTCTCACAGGAAATGTTCAAAACATAGGCAGTAAGAATAGTCAGTCTTCTTGTACTTAAGGCGGCATTGTGCCTTTTCTATTTAATTCCGATGCAATTTCTCCGTTTCGTCGTCAATAAGAAGGTCCAGGGTATACAGTAAACCCGAAGTGAAGCATCGGAATCTATAACTAGTTTCGAAGGAATGGTTCGAAATGTAGACAGTAAGAATAGTCAGTATTTTTGTACTTAAGACGGCATTGTGCCTTTTCTATTTAATCCGATGCAATTTCTGTGTTTCATCGTCAATAAGAATGTCAGAGGGACACAGTAAACCTGAAGTTAAGCATCTGAATCTATAACTAGTGTCAAAGGAATGAATCAAACATAGACAGTAAGAAGAGTCAGTGTTCTTGTACTTAAATCGGCATTGTTCCTTTTCTATTTAATTCCGATGCAGTTTCTGTGTATCACCGTCAATAAGAAGGTCAGAGGAATACAGTTTACAAGAAGTGAAGCATCGGAATCTATAACTAGGGTTACAGGAAAGGTTCAGACCATAGACAGTATGAAGAGTCAGTATTCTTGTACTTAAGTCGGCATTGTGATTTTTGTATTTCATACTTATGCAATTTCTGTGTTTCATCGTCAATAAGAAGGTCAGAGGGATACAGTAAACCTGAAGTGAAGCATCGGAATCTATAGCTAGTGACACAGGAGTGGTTCAAAACATAGACAATAGGAAGAGTCCGCATTCTTGTATTTAAGTCGGCATTGTGCCTTTTGTACTTAATTCCGATGCAATTTCTGTGTTTCGTCGTCAATAAGATGGTCTAAGGGATACAGTAAACCTGAAGTGAAGCATTGGAATCTATAACTAGTGTCACAGAAAAGGTTCAAAACATAGACAGTAAAAAGAGTCAGTCTTCTTGTACTTAAGTCGGCATTGTGCCTTTTGTATTTAATTCCGATGCTGTTTCTGTGTATCATCGTCAATAAGAAGGGCCAAGGGATTCAGTAAACCTGAAGTGAAGCATCGGAATCTATAACTAGTGTCACAGGAATGGTTCAAAACATAGACAATAAGAAAAGTCAGTCTTCTTGTACTTAAGTCGGCATTGTGCCTTTTGTATTTAATTCCGATGCAATTCCTGTGTTTCATCGTCAATAAGAAGGTGAGGGAGATACAGTAAACCTGAAGTGAAGCATCGGAATCTACAACTAGTGTCACAGGAAAGGTTCAGAACATAGACAGTAAGAAGAGTCAGTCTTCTTGTACTTCAGTCGGCATTGTGCCCTTTGTATTTAATTCCCATGCAATTTCTGTGATTCATCGTCAATAAGAAGGTCAGAGGGATACAGTAAACCTGAAGTAACGCATCGGAATCTGTAACTAGTGTCACAGGAATGGTTCAAAGCATAGAGAGTAGGAAGAGTTAGTCCTCTTGAACTTAAGCCGGCATTGTGCCTTTTCTATTTAATTCCGATGCAATTTCTGTGTTTCGTCGTCAATAAGAAGGTCCAAGGGATACAGTAAACTTATAGTGAAGCATCGGAATCTAATACTGGTCTCACAGGAAATGTTCAAAACATAGTCAGTAAGAATAGTCAGTCTTCTTGTACTTAAGGCGGCATTGTGCCTTTTCTATTTAATTCCGATGCAATTTCTCCGTTTCGTCGTCAATAAGAAGGTCCAGGGTATACAGTAAACCCGAAGTGAAGCATCGGAATCTATAACTAGTTTCGAAGGAATGGTTCGAAATGTAGACAGTAAGAATAGTCAGTATTTTTGTACTTAAGACGGCATTGTGCCTTTTCTATTTAATCCGGTGCAATTTCTGTGTTTCATCGTCAATAAGAATGTCAGAGGGACACAGTAAACCTGAAGTGAAGCATCTGAATCTATAACTAGTGTCAAAGGAATGAATCAAACATAGACAGTAAGAAGAGTCAGTGTTCTTGTACTTAAATCGGCATTGTTCCTTTTCTATTTAATTCCGATGCAGTTTCTGTGTATCATCGTAAATAAGAAGGTCAGAGGGATACAGTTTACCTGAAGTGAAGCATCGGAATCTATAACTAGGGTTACAGGAAAGGTTCAGACCATAGACAGTATGAAGAGTCAGTATTCTTGTACTTAAGTCGGCATTGTGATTTTTTTATTTCATTCTTATGCAATATCGGTGTTTCATCGTCAATAAGAAGGTCAGAGGGATACAGTAAACCTGAAGTGAAGAATCGGAATCTATAACTAGTGTCACAGGAATGGTTCAAACATAGAGAGTAGGAAGTGTTAGTCTTCTTGAACTTCAGTCGGCATTGTGTCTTTTCTATTTAATTCCGATGCAATATCTGTCTTTCGTCGTCAATAAGAAGGTCCAAGGGATACAGTAAACCTGAAGTGAAGCATCGGAATCTATAACTAGTGTCAAAGGAGTGGTTCAAAACGTAGACAGTAAGAAGTGTCAGTATTTTTGTACTTCAGTCGGCATTGTGCCTTTTCTATTTAATTCCGATGCAATTTCTGTGTTTCATCGTCAATAAGAATGTCAGAGTGATACAGTAAACCTGAAGTGAAGCATCGCAATCTATAACTAGTGTCACAGGAAAGGTTCAGAACATGGACAGTAAGAAGAGTCAATCTTCTTGTACATAAGTCGGCATTGTTCCTTTTGTATTTAATTCCCATGCAATTTCTGTGTTTCATCGTCAATAAGAAGGCCAGAGGGATACAGTACACCTGAAGTGAAGCATCGGAATCTATGACTAGTGACACAGGAATGGTTGAAAACATAGAGAGTAGGAAGAGTTAGTCTTCTTGAACTTAATTCGGCATTGTGCCTTTTCTATTTAATTCCGATGCATTTTCTGTGTTTCATCGTCAATAAGAAGGTCAGAGGGATACAGTAAACCTGAAATGAAGCATCGGAATCTATAACTAGTGTCACAGGGCTAGTTCAGAACAAAGAGCGTAGAAAGAGTTAGTCTTCTTGAACTTAAGTCGGCATTGTGCCTTTTCTGTTTAAATCCGATGCAATTTCTGTGTTTCGTCGTCAATACGAAGGTCCAAGGGATACAGTAAACCTGAAGTGAAGCATCGGAATCTATAACTAGTGTCACAGGAGAGGTTCAAAACATAGACAGTAAGAAGAGTCAGTCTCCTTGTACTTAAGTCGGCATTGTGCCTTTTCTATTTAATTCCGATGCAATTTCTGTGTTTCATCGTCAATAAGAAGGGCCAAGGGATACAGTAAACCTGAAGTGAAGCATCGGAATCTATAACTAGTGTCACAGGAATGGTTCAAAACATAGACAGTAAGAAATGTCAGTCTTCTTGTACTTAAGTCGGCATTGTGCCTTTTGTATTTAATTCCGATGCAATTCCTGTGTTTCATCGTCAATAAGAAGGTAAGGGGGATACAGTAAACCTGAAGTGAAGCATCGGAATCTACAACTAGTGTCACAGGAAAGGTTCAGAGCATAGACAGTAAGAAGAGTCAGTCTTCTTGTACTTCAGTCGGCATTGTACCTTTTGTATTTAATTCCCATGCAATTTATGTGATTCATCGTCAATAAGAAGGTCAGAGGGATACAGTAAACCTGAAGTGACGCATCGGAATCTATAACTAGTGTCACAGGAATGGTTCAAAGCATAGAGAGTAGGAAGAGTTAGTCCTCTTGAACTTAAGTCGGCATTGTGCCTTTCCTATTTAATTCCGATGCAATTTCTGTGTTTCGTCGTCAATAAGAAGGTCCAAGGGATACAGTAAACTTATAGTGAAGCATCGGAATCTAATACTGGTCTCACAGGAAATGTTCAAAACATAGTCAGTAAGATTAGTCAGTCTTCTTGTACTTAAGGCGGCATTGTGCCTTTTCTATTTAATTCCGATGCAATATCTCTGTTTCGTCGTCAATAAGAAGGTCCAGGGGATACAGTAAACCCGAAGTGAAGCATCGGAATCTATAACTAGTTTCGAAGGAATGGTTCGAAATGTAGACAGTAAGAATAGTCAGTATTTTTGTACTTAAGACGACATTGTGCCTTTTCTATTTAATTCCGATGCAATTTCTGTGTTTCATCGTCAATAAGAATGTCAGAGGGATACAGTAAACCTGAAGTGAAGAATCGGAATCTATAACTAGTGTCAAAGGAATGAATCAAAACATAGACAGTAAGAAGAGTCAGTGTTCTTGTACTTAAATCGGCATTGTTCCTTTTCTATTTAATTCCGATGCAGATTCTGTGTATCATCGTCAATAAGAAGGTCAGAGGGATACAGTTTACCTGAAGTGAAGCATCAGAATCTATAACTAGGGTTACAGGAAAGGTTCAGACCATAGACAGTATGAAGAGTCAGTATTCTTGTACTTAAGTCGGCATTGTGATTTTTGTATTTCATTCTTATGCAATTTCTGTGTTTCATCGTCAATAAGAAGGTCAGAGGGATACAGTAAACCTGAAGTGAAGAATCGGAATCTATAACTAGTGTCACAGGAATGGTTCAAACATAGAGAGTAAGAAGAGTTAATCTTCTTGAACTTAAGTCGGAATTGTGCTTTTTCTATTTATATCCGATGCAATTTCTGTGTTTCGTCGTCAATAAGAAGGTCAGAGGTATACAGTAAACCTGAAGTGAAGCATCGGAATCTAAAACTGGTCTCACAGGAAATGTTCAAAACATAGTCAGTAAGAAGAGTCGGTCTTCTTGTACTTAAGTCGGCATTGTGACTTTTCTATTTAATTGCGATGCAATTTCTGTGTTTCGTCGTCAATAAGAAGGTCCAAGGGATACAGTAAACATATAGTGAAGCATCGGAATCTAAAACTGGTCTCACAGGAAATGTTCAATACATAGTCAGTAAGAAGAGTCAGTCTTCTTGTACTTATGTGGGCATTGTGCCTTTTCTATTTAATTCCGATGCGATTTCTGTGTTTCCTCGTCAATAAGAAGGTACCAGGGATACAGTAAACCTGACGTTAAGCATAGGAATCTTTAACTAGTGTCACAGGAATGGTTCAAACATAGACAGTAAGAGGAGTCAGTCATCTTCTACTTAAGTCGGCATTGTGCCGTTAGTATTTAATTCTGATGCAATTTCTGTGTTTCATCGTCAATAAGAATGTCAGAGGGATACAGTTTACCTGAAGTGAAGCATCGGAATCTATAACTAGGGTTACAGGAAGGGTTCCGACCATAGACAGTATGAAGAGTCAGTATTCTTGTACTTAAGTCGGCATTGTGATTTTTGTATTTCATTCTTATGCAATTCTGTGTTTCATCGTCAATAAGAAGGTCAGAGGGATAAAGTAAACCTGAAGTGAAGAATCGGAATCTATAACTAGTGTCACAGGAATGGTTCAAACATAGAGAGTAAGAAGAGTTAATCTTCTTGAACCTAAGTCGGAATTGTGCCTTTACTATTTATATCCGATGCAATTTCTGTGTTTCGTCGTCAATAAGAAGGTCAGAGGTACACAGTAAACCTGAAGTGAAGCATCGGAATCTAAAACTGGTCTCACAGGAAATGTTCAAAACACAGTCAGTAAGAAGAGTCGGTCTTCTTGTACTTAAGTCGGCATTGTGACTTTTCTATTTAATTGCGATGCAATTTCTGTGTTTCGTCGTCAATAAGAAGGTCCAAGGGATACAGTAAACATATAGTGAAGCATCGGAATCTAAAACTGGTCTCACAGGAAATGTTCAATACATAGTCAGTAAGAAGAGTCAGTCTTCTTGTACTTATGTGGGCATTGTGCCTTTTCTATTTAATTCCGATGCGATTTCTGTGTTTCATCGTCAATAAGAAGGTACCAGGGATACAGTGAACCTGACGTTAAGCATAGGAATCTTTAACTAGTGTCACAGGAATGGTTCAAACATAGACAGTAAGAGGAGTCAGTCATCTTCTACTTAAGTCGGCATTGTGCCGTTAGTATTTAATTCTGATGCAATTTCTGTGTTTCATCGTCAATAAGAATGTCAGAGGGATACAGTAAACCTGAAGTGAAGCATCGGAATCTATAACTAGTGTCACAGGAGTGGTTCAAAACATAGACAATAGGAAGAGTCCGCATTCTTGTATTTAAGTCGGCATTGTGCCTTTTGTACTTAATTCCGATGCAATTTCTGTGTTTCGTCGTCAATAAGATGGTCTAAGGGATACAGTAAACCTGAAGTGAAGCATTGGAATCTATAACTAGTGTCACAGAAAAGGTTCAAAACATAGACAGTAAGAAGAGTCAGTCTTCTTGTACTTAAGTCGGCATTGTGCCTTTTGTATTTAATTCCGATGCAGTTTCTGTGTATCATCGTCAATAAGAAGGGCCAAGGGATACAGTAAACCTGAAGTGAAGCATCGGAATCTATAACTAGTGTCACAGGAATGGTTCAAAACATAGACAGTAAGAAAAGTCAGTCTTCTTGTACTTAAGTCGGCATTGTGCCTTTTGTATTTAATTCCGATGCAATTCCTGTGTTTCATCGTCAATAAGAAGGTAAGGGAGATACAGTAAACCTGAAGTGAAGCATCGGAATCTACAACTAGTGTCACAGGAAAGGTTCAGAACATAGACAGTAAGAAGAGTCAGTTTTCTTGTACTTCAGTCGGCATTGTGCCTTTTGTATTTAATTCCCATGCAATTTCTGTGATTCATCGTCAATAAGAAGGTCAGAGGGATACAGTAAACCTGAAGTAACGCATTGGAATCTGTAACTAGTGTCACAGGAATGGTTCAAAGCATAGAGAGTAGGAAGAGTTAGTCCTCTTGAACTTAAGTCGGCATTGTGCCTTTTCCATTTAATTCCGATGCAATTTCTGTGTTTCGTCGTCAATAAGAAGGTCCAAGGGATATAGTAAACTTATAGTGAAGCATCGGAATCTAATACTGGTCTCACAGGAAATGTTCAAAACATAGTCAGTAAGAATAGTCAGTCTTCTTGTACTTAAGGCGGCATTGTGCCTTTTCTATTTAATTCCGATGCAATTTCTCCGTTTCGTCGTCAATAAGAAGGTCCAGGGTATACAGTAAACCCGAAGTGAAGCATCGGAATCTATAACTAGTTTCGAAGGAATGGTTCGAAATGTAGACAGTAAGAATAGTCAGTATTTTTGTACTTAAGACGGCATTGTGCCTTTTCTATTTAATCCGATGCAATATCTGTGTTTCATCGTAAATAAGAATGTCAGAGGGACACAGTAAACCTGAAGTGAAGCATCTGAATCTATAACTAGTGTCAAAGGAATGAATCAAACATAGACAGTAAGAAGAGTCAGTGTTCTTGTACTTAAATCGGCATCGTTCCTTTTCTATTTAATTCCGATGCAGTTTCTGTGTATCATCGTCAATAAGAAGGTCAGAGGGATACAGTTTACCTGAAGTGAAGCATCGGAATCTATAACTAGGGTTACAGGAAAGGTTCAGACCATAGACAGTATGAAGAGTCAGTATTCTTGTACTTAAGTCGGCATTGTGATTTTTGTATTTCATTCTTATGCAATTTCTGTGTTTCATCGTCAATAAGGAGGTCAGAGGGATACAGTAAACCTGAAGTGAAGAATCGGAATCTATAACTAGTGTCACAGGAATGGTTCAAACATAGAGAGTAAGAAGAGTTAATCTTCTTGAACTTAAGTCGGAATTGTGCCTTTACTATTTATATCCGATGCAATATCTGTGTTTCGTCGTCAATAAGAAGGTCAGAGGTATACAGTAAACCTGAAGTGAAGCATCGGAATCTAAAACTGGTCTCACAGGAAATGTTCAAAACATAGTCAGTAAGAAGAGTCGGTCTTCTTGTACTTAAGTCGGCATTGTGACTTTTCTATTTAATTGCGATGCAATTTCTGTGTTTCGTCGTCAATAAGAAGGTCCAAGGGATACAGTAAACATATAGTGAAGCATCGGAATCTAAAACTGGTCTCACAGGAAATGTTCAATACATAGTCAGTAAGAAGAGTCAGTCTTCTTGTACTTATGTAGGCATTGTGCCTTTTCTATTTAATTCCGATGCAATTTCTGTGTTTCGTCGTCAATAAGAAGGTACCAGGGATACAGTAAACCTGACGTTAAGCATAGGAATCTATAACTAGTGTCACAGGAATGGTTCAAACATAGACAGTAAGAGGAGTCATTCATCCTCTACTTAAGTCGGCATTGTGCCGTTAGTATTTAATTCTGATGCAATTTCTGTGTTTCATCGTCAATAAGAAAGTCAGAGGGATACAGTAAACCTGAAGTGAAGCATCGGAATCTATAACTAGTGTCACAGGAGTGGTTCAAAACATAGACAATAGGAAGAGTCCGCATTCTTGTATTTAAGTCGGCATTGTGCCTTTTGCACTAAATTCCGATACAATTTCTGTGTTTCGTCGTCAATAAGATGGTCTAAGGGATACAGTAAACCTGAAGTGAAGCATTGGAATCTATAACTAGTGTCACAGAAAAGGTTCAAAACATAGACAGTAAGAAGAGTCAGTCTTCTTGTACTTAAGTCGGCATTGTGCCTTTTGTATTTAATTCCGATGCAGTTTCTTTGTTTCATCGTCAATACGAAGGTCAGAGGGATACAGTAAACCTGAAGTGAAGCATCGGAATCTATAACTAGTGTCACAGGAATGGTTAAAAACATAGACAGTAGGAAGAGTCAGTCTTCTTGTACTTAAGTCGGCATTGTGCCTTTTCTATTTATTTCCAATGCAATTTCTATGTTTCGTCGTCAATAAGAAGGTCCCAGGGATACAGTAAACCTGAAGTGAAGCATAGAAATCTATAACTAGTGTCACAGGAATGGATCAAACAAAGACAGTAAGACGAGTCAGTCATCTTGTACTTAAGTCGGCATTGTGCCGTTAGTATTTAATTCCGATGCAATTTCTGTGTTTCATCGTCAATAAGAAGGTCAGAGGGATACAGTTTACCTGAAGTGAAGCATCGGAATCTATGACTAGTGTCACAGTAAAGGTTCAAAACATAGACAGTAAGAAGAGTCAGTCTCCTTGTAGTTAAGTCGCCATTGTGCCCTTTCTATTTAATTCCGATGCAATTTCTGTGTTTCGTCGTCAATAAAAAGGTCCAAGGGATACCGTAAACATATAGTAAAGCATCGGAATCAGAAACTGGTCTCACAGGAAATGTTCAATACATAGTCAGTAAGAAGAGTCACTCTTCTTGTACTTATGTCGGCATTGTGCCTTTTCTATTTAATTCCGATGCAATTTCTGAGTTTTGTCGTCAATAAGAAGGTCCAAGGGATACAGTAAACCTGAAGTGAAGCATAGGAATCTATAACTAGTGTCACAGGAATAGTTCAAACATAGACAGTAAGAAGAGTCAGTCATCTTGTACTTAAGTCGGCATTGTGCCGATAGTATTTAATTCCGATGCAATTTCTGTGTTTGATCGTCAATACGAATGTCAGAGGGATACAGTAAACCTGAAGTGAAGCATCGGAATCTATAACTAGTGTCACAGAAATGGTTCAAAACATAGACAGTAGGAAGAGTCCGCATTCTTGTACTTAAGTCGGCATTGTGCCCTTTGTATTTAATTCCGATGCAATTTCTTTGTTTCGTCGTCAATAAGAAGGTCCAAGGGATACAGTAAACCTGAAGTGAAGCATTGGAATCTATAACTAGTGTCACAGGAAAGGTTCAAAACATAGACAGTAAGAAGAGTTAGTCTTCTTGTACTTAAGTCGGCATTGTGCCTTTTGTATTTAATTCCGATGCAATTTCTTTGTTTCATCGTCAACACGAAGGTCAGAGGGATACAGTAAACATGAAGTGAAGCATCGGACTCTATAACTAGTGTAACATAAATGGTTGAAAACATAGACAGTAGGAAGAGTCAGTCTTCTTGTACTTAAGTCGGCATTGTGCCTTTTCTATTTATTTCCAATGCAATTTCTGTGTTTCGTCGTCAATAAGAAGGTCCCAGTGATACAGTAAACCTGAAGTGAAGCATAGGAATCTATAACTAGTGTCACAGGAATGGTTCAAACATAGACAGTAAGAAGAGTCAGTCATCTTGTACTTAAGTCGGCATTGTGCCGTTAGTATTTAATTCCGATGCAATTTCTGTGTTTCATCGTCAATAGGAAGGTCAGAGGGATACAGTTTACCTGAAGTGAAGCATCGGAATCTATAACTAGTGTCACAGGAAAGGTTCAAAACATAGACAGTAAGAAGAGTCAGTCTCGTTGATCTTGAGTCGGCAATGTGCCTTTTCTATTTAATTCCGATGCAATTTCTGTGTTTCATCGTCAATAAGAACGTCAGAGGGATACAGTAAACCTGAAGTGAAGCATCGGAATCTATAACTAGTGTCACAGGAATGGTTCAAAACATAGACAGTAAGAAAAGTCAGTCTTCTTGTACTTAAGTCGGCATTGTGCATTTTGTTTTTAATTCCGATGCAATTTCTGTGTTTCATCGTCAATATGAAGGTCAGAGGGATACACTAAACCTGAAGTGAAGCATCGGAGTCTATAACTAGTGTCACACCAATGGTTCAAAACACAATCAGTAAGAAGAGTCAGTCTTCTTGTACTAAAGTCGGCAATGTGCCTTTTCAATTTATTTCCGATGCAATGTCTGTGTTTCGTCGTCAATAAGAAGGTCCAGGGGATACAGTAAACCTGAAGTGAAGCATCGGAATCTATAACTAGTGTCAAAGGAATGGATCAAAACATAGACAGTAAGAAGAGTCAGTCTTCTTGTACTTAAGTCAGCATTGTGCCTTTTCTATTTAATTCCGATGCAATTTCTGTGTTTCATCGTCAATAAGAACGTCAGAGGGATACAGTAAACCTGAAGTGAAGCATCGGAATCTATAACTAGTGTCACAGGAATGGTTCAAAACGTAGACAGTAAGAAAAGTCAGTCTCCTTGTACTTAAGTAGGCATTGTGCCTTTTGTATTTAATTCCGATGCAATTACTGTGTTTCATCGTCAATATGGAGGTCAGAGGGATATAGTAAACCTGAAGTGAAGCATCGGAGTCTATAACTAGTGTCACACCAATGGTTCAAAACACAATCAGTAAGAAGAGTCAGTCTTCTTGAACTTAAGTCGGCATTGTGCCTCTTCTATTTAATTCCGATGCAATTTCTGTGTTTCATCGTCAATAAGAAGGTCCAAGGGATACAGTAAACCTGAAGTGAAGCATAGGAATCTGAAACTAGTGTCACAGCAAAGGTTCAAAACATAGACAATAAGAAGAGTCAGTCTTCTTGTACGTAAGTCGCCATTGTGCCTTTTGTATTTAATTCCGATGCAATTTCTGTGTTTTATCGTCAATATGAAGGTCAGAGGGATACTGTAAACCTGACGTGAAGCATCGGAATCTATTACTAGTGTCACAGGAATGGTTCAAAACATAGACAGAAGGAAGAGTCATTCTTCTTGGACTTAGGTCTTCATTGTGCCTTTTCTATTTAATTCCGATGCAATTTCTGTGTTTCGTCGTCAATAAGAAGGTCAGAGGGATACAATAAACCTGAAGTAAGGCATCGGAATTTATAACTAGTGTCACAGGAATGGTTCAAGACATAGACAGTAAGAAGAGTCAGTCTTCTTGTACTTAAGTCAGAATTGTGCTTTTTGTATTTAATTCCGACGCAAATTCTGTGTTTCATCGTCAATAAGAAGGTCCAAGGGATACAGTAAACCTGAATTGAAGCATCGGAATCCGTAACTAGTGTCACAGGAATGGTTCAAAACATAGAAAGTTGGAAGAGTCAGTCTTCTTGTATGTAAGTCGGCATTGTGCCTTTTCTATTTAATTCCGATACAATTACTGTGTATCGTCGTCAAAAGAAAGTCAGAGGCATACAGTAAACCTGATGTGAAGCATCGGAATCTATAACTAGTGTTACAGGAATGGTTCAAAACATAGACTGTAAGAAGAGTCAGTCATCTTGTACTTAAGTCGGCATTGTGCATTTTCTATTTAATTCCGATGCAATGTCTGTGTTTCATCGTCAATAAGAATGTCAGAGGGATACAGTAAACCTGAAGTGAAGCATCGGAATCTGAAAGTGGTCTCATAGGAATGGTTCAAAACATAGACAGTGAGAAGAGTCAGTCTTCCTGTACTTAAGTCGGCATTGTGCCTTTCGTATTTAATTCCGATGCAATTTCTGTGTTTTATTGTCGATAAGAAGGTCCAAGGGATACAGTAAACCTGAAGTGAAGCATCAGAATCTATAACTAGTGTCACAGGAATTGCTCAAAACATAGACAGTAAGAAGAGTCAGTCTACTTGTACTTAAGTCGGCATTGTGCCTTTTGTATTTAATTCCGATGCAAATTCTGTGTTTTATCGTCAATAAGAAGGTCCAAGGCATACAGCAAACCTGAATTGAAGCATCCTAATCTATAACTAGTGTCACAGGAATGGTCCAAAACATAGACAGTTGGAAGAGTCAGTCTTCTTGTACCTAAGTCGGCATTGTGCCTTTTCTATTTAATTCCGATACAATTTCTGTGATTCGTCGTCAATAAGAAGGTCCAAGGGATACAGTAAACCTGAAGTGAAGCATCGGAATCTATATCTAGTGTCACAGGAAAGTTTCAAAACATAGACAATAAGAATGGTCAGTCTTCTTGTATTTAAGTCCGCATTGTTCCTTTTGTATTTAATTCCGATGCAATTTCTGTGTTTCATCGTCAATAAGAAGGTCCAAGGGATAAAGTAAACCTGAAGTGAAGCAACGATATCTATAACTAGTGTCACAGGAATGGTTCAAAACATAGACAGTAAGAAGAGTCAGACTTCTTGTACTTTAGTGGGCATTGTGCCTTTTGTATTTAATTCCGTTGCAATTTCTGCGTTTCATCATAAAATAGAGGGTCAGAGGGATACAGAAAACGTGAAGTGAAGCATCGGAATCTATAACTAGTGATACAGGAATGGTTCAAAGCATAGACTGTAAGAGGAGTCAGTCTTCTTGTACTTAAGTCAGCATTGTGCCTTATCTATTCGATTCCGATGCAATTTCTGTGTTTCATGGTCAATAACAATGTCAGAGGGATACAGTAAACCTGAAGTGATGCATCGGAAACTATAACTAGTGTCACAGGAATTTTTCAAACCATAGACAGTAGGAAGAGTCAGTCTCCTAGTACTTAAGTCGGCATTGCGCCTTTTGTATTTAATTTAGATGCAATTTCTGTGTTTCATCGTCAATAATAAGGTCCAAGGTATACAGTAAACCTGAAGTGAAGCATCGGAATCTATAACTAGTGTCACAGGAATAGTTCAAAACATAGACTGCAGGAGGAGTCAGTCTTTTGTACTTTAGTCGGCATTGTGCCTTTTGTATTTAATTCCGATTCAATTTCTGTGTTTCATCGACAATAAGAAGGTCCAAGGGATACAGTAAACATATAGTGAAGCATCGGAATCTAAAACTGGTCTCACAGGAAATGTTCAAATCATAGTCAGTAAAAAGACTCTGTCTTCTTATCCTTAAGTCGGCATTGTGCCTTTTCTATTTAATTCCGATGCAATTTCTGTGTTTCGTCGTCAATAAGAATTTCCAAGGGATACAGTAAACTTGAAGTGAAGCATCGGAATCTAAAACCGGTCTCACAGGGTAGGTTCAAAACATAAAGAGTAATAAGAGCCAGTCATCTTGTATTTGAGTCGGTATTGTGCCTTTTGTATTTAATTCCGATGCAATTTCTGTGTTTCATCGTCAATAAGAAGGACAGAGGGATACAGCAAACCTGAAGTGAAGCATCGGAATCTATAACTAGTGTCACAGGAATGGTTAAAAACATAGACAGTAGGAAGAGTCAGTCTTCTTGTACTTAAGTCGGCATTGTGCCGTTAGTATTTAATTCTGATGCAATTTCTGTGTTTCATCGTCAATAGGAATGTCAGAGGGATACAGTAAACCTGAAGTGAAGCATCGGAATCTATAACTAGTGTCACAGGAGTGGTTCAAAACATAGACAATAGGAAGAGTCCGCATTCTTGTATTTAAGTCGGCATTGTGCCTTTTGTACTTAATTCCGATGCAATTTCTGTGTTTCGTCGTCAATAAGATGGTCTAAGGGATACAGTAAACCTGATGTGAAGCATTGGAATCTATAACTAGTGTCACAGAAAAGGTTCAAAACATAGACAGTAAGAAGAGTCAGTCTTCTTGTACTTAAGTCGGCATTGTGCCTTTTGTATTTAATTCCGATGCAGTTTCTTTGTTTCATCGTCAATACGAAGGTCAGAGGGATACAGTAAACCTGAAGTGAAGCATCGGAATCTATAACTAGTGTCACAGGAATGGTTAAAAACATAGACAGTAGGAAGAGTCAGTCTTCTTGTACTTAAGTCGGCATTGTGCCTTTTCTATTTATTTCCAATGCAATTTCTATGTTTCGTCGTCAATAAGAAGGTCCCAGGGATACAGTAAACCTGAAGTGAAGCATAGAAATCTATAACTAGTGTCACAGGAATGGATCAAACAAAGACAGTAAGACGAGTCAGTCACCTTGTACTTAAGTCGGCATTGTGCCGTTAGTATTTAATTCCGATGCAATTTCTGTGTTTCATCGTCAATAAGAAGGTCAGAGGGATACAGTTTACCTGAAGTGAAGCATCGGAATCTATGACTAGTGTCACAGGAATGGTTCAAAACATAGACAGTAAGAAGAGTCAGTCTCCTTGTAGTTAAGTCGCCATTGTGCCCTTTCTATTTAATTCCGATGCAATTTCTGTGTTTCGTCGTCAATAAAAAGGTCCAAGGGATACCGTAAACATATAGTAAAGCATCGGAATCAGAAACTGGTCTCACAGGAAATGTTCAATACATAGTCAGTAAGAAGAGTCAGTCTTCTTGTACTTATGTCGGCATTGTGCCTTTTCTATTTAATTCCGATGGAATTTCTGTGTTTTGTCGTCAATAAGAAGATCCCAGGGATACAGTAAACCTGAAGTGAAGCATAGGAATCTATAACTAGTGTCACAGGAATAGTTCAAACATAGACAGTAAGAAGAGTCAGTCATCTTGTACTTAAGTCGGCATTGTGCCGTTAGTATTTAAATCCGATGCAATTTCTGTGTTTGATCGTCAATAAGAATGTCAGAGGGATACAGTAAACCTGAAGTGAAGCATCGGAATCTATAACTAGTGTCACAGAAATGGTTCAAAACATAGACAGTAGGAAGAGTCCGCATTCTTGTACTTAAGTCGGCATTGTGCCCTTTGTATTTAATTCCGATGCAATTTCTTTGTTTCGTCGTCAATAAGAAGGTCCAAGGGATACAGTAAACCTGAAGTGAAGCATTGGAATCTATAACTAGTGCCACAGGAAAGGTTCAAAACATAGACAGTAAGAAGAGTTAGTCTTCTTGTACTTAAGTCGGCATTGTGCCTTTTGTATTTAATTCCGATGCAATTTCTTTGTTTCATCGTCAACACGAAGGTCAGAGGGATACAGTAAACATGAAGTGAAGCATCGGACTCTATAACTAGTGTAACATAAATGGTTGAAAACATAGACAGTAGGAAGAGTCAGTCTTCTTGTACTTAAGTCGGCATTGTGCCTTTTCTATTTATTTCCAATGCAATTTCTGTGTTTCGTCGTCAATAAGAAGGTCCCAGTGATACAGTAAACCTGAAGTGAAGCATAGGAATCTATAACTAGTGTCACAGGAATGGTTCAAACATAGACAGTAAGAAGAGTCAGTCATCTTGTACTTAAGTCGGCATTGTGCCGTTAGTATTTAATTCCGATGCAATTTCTGTGTTTCATCGTCAATAGGAAGGTCAGAGGGATACAGTTTACCTGAAGTGAAGCATCGGAATCTATAACTAGTGTCACAGGAAAGGTTCAAAACATAGACAGTAAGAAGAGTCAGTCTCGTTGATCTTGAGTCGGCAATGTGCCTTTTCTATTTAATTCCGATGCAATTTCTGTGTTTCATCGTCAATAAGAACGTCAGAGGGATACAGTAAACCTGAAGTGAAGCATCGGAATCTATAACTAGTGTCACAGGAATGGTTCAAAACATAGACAGTAAGAAAAGTCAGTCTTCTTGTACTTAAGTCGGCATTGTGCCTTTTGTTTTTAATTCCGATGCAATTTCTGTGTTTCATCGTCAATATGAAGGTCAGAGGGATACACTAAACCTGAAGTGAAGCATCGGAGTCTATAACTAGTGTCACACCAATGGTTCAAAACACAATCAGTAAGAAGAGTCAGTCTTCTTGTACTAAAGTCGGCAATGTGCCTTTTCAATTTATTTCCGATGCAATTTCTGTGTTTCGTCGTCAATAAGAAGGTCCAGGGGATACAGTAAACCTGAAGTGAAGCATCGGAATCTATAACTAGTGTCAAAGGAATGGATCAAAACATAGACAGTAAGAAGAGTCAGTCTTCTTGTACTTAAGTCTGCATTGTGCCTTTTCTATTTAATTCCGATGCAATTTCTGTGTTTCATCGTCAATAAGAACGTCAGAGGGATACAGTAAACCTGAAGTGAAGCATCGGAATCTATAACTAGTGTCACAGGAATGGTTCAAAACGTAGACAGTAAGAAAAGTCAGTCTCCTTGTACTTAAGTAGGCATTGTGCCTTTTGTATTTAATTCCGATGCAATTTCTGTGTTTCATCGTCAATATGAAGGTCAGAGGGATATAGTAAACCTGAAGTGAAGCATCGGAGTCTATAACTAGTGTCACACCAATGGTTCAAAACACAATCAGTAAGAAGAGTCAGTCTTCTTGAACTTAAGTCGGCATTGTGCGTCTTCTATTTAATTCCGATGCAATTTCTGTGTTTCATCGTCAATAAGAAGGTCCAAGGGATACAGTAAACCTGAAGTGAAGCATAGGAATCTGAAACTAGTGTCACAGCAAAGGTTCAAAACATAGACAATAAGAAGAGTCAGTCTTCTTGTACGTAAGTCGCCATTGTGCCTTTTGTATTTAATTCCGATGCAATTTCTGTGTTTTATCGTCAATATGAAGGTCAGAGGGATACTGTAAACCTGACGTGAATCATCGGAATCTATTACTAGTGTCACAGGAATGGTTCAAAACATAGACAGAAGGAAGAGTCATTCTTCTTGGACTTAGGTCTTCATTGTGCCTTTTCTATTTATTTCCGATGCAATTTCTGTGTTTCGTCGTCAATAAGAAGGTCAGAGGGATACAATAAACCTGAAGTAAGGCATCGGAATTTATAACTAGTGTCACAGGAATGGTTCAAGACATAGACAGTAACAAGAGTCTGTCTTCTTGTACTTAAGTCAGAATTGTGCCTTTTGTATTTAATTCCGACGCAAATTCTGTGTTTCATCGTCAATAAGAAGGTCCAAGGGATACAGTAAACCTGAATTGAAGCATCGGAATCCGTAACTAGTGTCACAGGAATGGTTCAAAACATAGAAAGTTGGAAGAGTCAGTCTTCTTGTATGTAAGTCGGCATTGTGCCTTTTCTATTTAATTCCGATACAATTACTGTGTATCGTCGTCAAAAGAAAGTCAGAGGCATACAGTAAACCTGATGTGAAGCATCGGAATCTATAACTAGTGTTACAGGAATGGTTCAAAACATAGACTGTAAGAAGAGTCAGTCATCTTGTACTTAAGTCGGCATTGTGCATTTTCTATTTAATTCCGATGCAATGTTTGTGTTTCATCGTCAATAAGAATGTCAGAGGGATACAGTAAACCTGAAGTGAAGCATCGGAATCTGAAAGTGGTCTCATAAGAATGGTTCAAAACATAGACAGTAAGAAGAGTCAGTCTTCCTGTACTTAAGTCGGCATTGTGCCTTTCGTATTTAATTCCGATGCAATTTCTGTGTTTTATTGTCGATAAGAAGGTCCAAGGGATACAGTAAACCTGAAGTGAAGCATCAGAATCAATAACTAGTGTCACAGGAATTGCTCAAAACATAGACAGTAAGAAGAGTCAGTCTACTTGCACTTAAGTCGGCATTGTGCCTTTTGTATTTAATTCCGATGCAAATTCTGTGTTTCATCGTCAATAAGAAGGTCCAAGGCATACAGCAAACCTGAATTGAAGCATCCTAATCTATAACTAGTGTCACAGGAATGGTCCAAAACATAGACAGTTGGAAGAGTCAGTCTTCTTGTACCTAAGTCGGCATTGTGCCTTTTCTATTTAATTCCGATACAATTTCTGTGTTTCGTCGTCAATAGGAAGGTCCAAGGGATACAGTAAACCTGAAGTGAAGCATCAGAATCTATAACTAGTGTCACAGGAATTGCTCAAAACATAGACAGTAAGAAGAGTCAGTCTACTTGCACTTAAGTCGGCATTGTGCCTTTTGTATTTAATTCCGATGCAATTTCTGTGTTTCATCGCCAATAAGAAGGTCCAAGGGATACAGTAAACCTGAAGTGAGGCAACGATATCTATAACTAGTGTCACAGGAATGGTTCAAAACATAGACAGTAAGAAGAGTCAGACTTCTTGTACTTTAGTGGGCATTGTGCCTTTTGTATTTAATTCCGTTGCAATTTCTGTGTTTCATCATAAAATAGAGGGTCCGAGGGATACAGAAAACGTGAAGTGAAGCATCGGAAGCTATTACTAGTGATACAGGAATGGTTCAAAGCATAGACTGTAAGAGGAGTCAGTCTTCTTGTACTTAAGTCAGCATTGTGCCTTATCTATTCGATTCCGATGCAATTTCTGTGTTTCATGGTCAATAACAATTTCAGAGGGATACAGTAAACCTGGAGTGATGCATCGGAAACTATAACTAGTGTCACAGGAATTTTTCAAACCATAGACAGTAGGAAGAGTCAGTCTCCTAGTACTTAAGTCGGCATTGCGCCTTTGGATTTAATTTCGATGCAATTTCTGTGTTTCATCGTCAATAATAAGGTCCAAGGTATACAGTAAACCTGAAGTGAAGCATCGGAATCTATAACTAGTGTCACAGGAATAGTTCAAAACATAGACTGCAGGAGGAGTCAGTCTTTTGTACTTTAGTCGGCATTGTGCCTTTTGTATTTAATTCCGATTCAATTTCTGTGTTTCATCGACAATAAGAAGGTCCAAGGGATACAGTAAACATATAGTGAAGCATCGGAATCTAAAACTGGTCTCACAGGAAATGTTCAAATCATAGTCAGTAAAAAGACTCTGTCTTCTTATCCTTAAGTCGGCATTGTGCCTTTTCTATTTAATTCCGATGCAATTTCTGTGTTTCGTCGTCAATAAGAATTTCCAAGGGATACAGTAAACTTGAAGTGAAGCATCGGAATCTAAAACCGGTCTCACAGGGTAGGTTCAAAACATAAAGAGTAATAAGAGCCAGTCATCTTGTATTTGAGTCGGTATTGTGCCTTTTGTATTTAATTCCGATGCAATTTCTGTGTTTCATCGTCAATAAGAAGGACAGAGGGATACAGCAAACCGGAAGTGAAGCATCGGAATCTATAAGTAGTGTCACAGGAATGGTTAAAACATAGACAGTAGGAAGAGTCAGTGTTCTTGTACTTAAGTCGGCATTGTGCATTTTGTATTTATTTCCGATGCAATTTCTGTGTTTCATCGTCAATAAGAAGGTATAAGGGATACATTAAACATATAGTAAAGCATCGGAATGTAAAACTGGTCTCACAGGAAATGTTCACAACATAGTCAGTAAGAAGAGTCAGTCTTCTTGTACTTAAGTCGGCATTGTGCATTTTGTATTTAATTCCCATGCAATTTCTGTGTTTCATCGTCAATAAGAAGGTCCAAGGGATACAGTAAACCTGAAGTGAAGCATCGTAGTCTATAACTAGTGTCACAGGAATGGTTCAAAACATAGACTGTAAGAAGAGTCAGCCTTCTTGTACTTAAGCCGGCATTGTGCTTTTTGTATTTAATTCCGATGCAATTTCTGTGTTTCATCGTCGATAAGAAGGTCCAAGGAATACAGGAAACCTGAAGTGAAGCATCGGAATCTATAACTAGTGTCACAGGAATGGTTCAAATCATAGACAGTAAGAAGAGTCAGTCTTCTTGTACTTAAGTCGGCATTGTGCCTTTTGTATTTAATTCCGATGCAATTTCTGTGTTTCATCGTCAATAAGAATGTCAGAGGGATACAGTAAGAGTTGAAGTGAAGCATCGGAATCTATAACTAGTGTCACAGGAATGGTTCAAAGCATAGACACTAGGAAGAGTCAGTCTTCTTGTACTTAACTCGGCATTGTGCCTTTTCTATTTAATTCCAATGCAATTTCTGTGTTTCGTCGTCAATAAGAAGGTCCAGGGGATACAGTAAACCTGAAGTGAAGCATCGGAATCTAAAGCTACTGTCACAGGAAAGGTTCAAAACATAGACAGTAAGAAGAGACAGTCTTCTTGTACACTTGTCGGCATTGTGCCTTTTGTATTTAATTCCGATGCAATTTCTCTGTTTCATTGTCAATGAGAAGGTCAGAGGGATACAGTAAACTTGAAGTGAAGCGTCGGAATCTAAAAGTGGTCTCACAGGAATGATTCAAAACATAGACAGTAAGAAGATTCAGTCCTCTTGTACTTGAGTGGGCATTGTGCCTTTTGCATTTAATTCCGATGCAATATCTGTGTTTCATCAGCAATAAGAAGGTCCAAGGGATACAGTAAACCTGAAGTGATGCATCGGAAACTATAACTAGTGTCACAGGAATGGTTCATACCATAGAAAGTAGGAAGAGTCAGTCTTCTTGTACTAAAGTCGGCATTGCGCCTTTTGTATTTAATTTCGATGCAATTTCTATGTTTCATCGTCAATAACAAGGTCCAAGGTATACAGTAAACCTGAAGTGAAGCATCGGAATCTATAACTAGTGTCACAGGAATGGTTCAAAATATAGTCAGTAAGAAGAGTCAGTCTTCTTGTACACTTGTCGGCATTGTGCCTTTTGTATTTAATTCCGATGCAATTTCTGTGTTTCGTCGTCAATAAGAAGGTCCAAGGGATACAGTAAACCTGAAGTGAAGCATCGGAATCTAAAACCGGTCTCACAGGAAAGGTTCAAAACATAGAGAGTAAGAAGAGCCAGTCATCTTGTATTTGAGTCGGTATTGTGCCTTTTGTATTTAATTCCGATGCAATTTCTGTGTTTCATCGTCAATAAGGACAGAGGGGTACAGTAAACGGCAAGTGAAGCATCGGAATCTATAACTAGTGTCACAGGAATGGTTAAAACATAAACAGTAGGAAGAGTCAGTGTTCTTGTACTTAAGTCGGCATTGTGCATTTTGTATTTAATTCCGATGCAATTTCTGTGTTTCATCGTCAATAAGAAGGTCCAAGGTATACAGTAAACATACGGAGAAGCATCGGAATGTAAAACTGGTCTCACAGGAAATGTTCACAACATAGTCAGTAAGAAGAGTCAGTCTTCTTGTACTTAAGTCGGCATTGTGCATTTTGTATTTATTTCCCATGCAATTTCTGTGTTTCATCGTCAATACGAAGGTCCAAGGGATGCAGTAAACCTGAAGTGAAGCATCGTAATCTATAACTAGTGTCACAGGAATGGTTCAAAACATAAACAGTAAGAAGAGTCAGTCTTTTTGTACTTAAGTCGGCAATGTGCTTTTTTTATTTAATTCCGATGCAATTTCTGTGTTTCATCGTCGATTTAAAGGTCCAAGGAATACAGGAGACCTGAAGTGAAGCATCGGAATCTATAACTACTGTCACAGGAATTGTTCAAATCATAGACAACAAGAAGAGTCAGTCTTCTTGTACTTAAGTCGGCATTGTGCCTTTTCTATTTAATTCCGATGCAATTTCTGTGTTCCATTGTCAATAAGAATGTCAGAGGGATACAATAAACCTGAAGTGAAGCATCGGAATCTACAACTAGTATCACAGGAATGGTTCAAAACATAGACACTAAGAAGAGTCAGTCTTCTTGTACATAACTCGGCATTGTGCCTTTTGTATTTAACTCCGATGCATTTCCTCTGTATCATTGTCAATGAGAAGGTCAGAGGGATGCAGTATACCTGAAGTGAAGCATCGAAATCTATAACTAGTGACACAGGAATGGTTCAAAACATAGACAGCAGGAAGAGTCAGTCTTCTTGTACTTAAGTCGGCATTGTGCCTATTCTATATAATTCCGATGAAATTTCTGTGTTTCGTCCTCAATATGAAGGTCTGA
Organism: Schistocerca americana; assembly: GCF_021461395.2. Classification (NCBI taxonomy): domain Eukaryota; kingdom Metazoa; phylum Arthropoda; class Insecta; order Orthoptera; family Acrididae; genus Schistocerca; species Schistocerca americana. Next base: position 5,512,167 of record NC_060121.1, on the reverse strand, counting down.
GGGATACAGTAAACCTGAAGTGAAGCATCGGAATCTATAACTAGTGTCACAGGAATGGGACAAGACATACACGGCAAGAAGAGTCAGTCTTCTTGTACGTAAGTCGGCCTTGTGCATTTTGTATTTAATTCGGATGCAATTTCTGTGTTTCATCGTCAATAAGATGGTCCAACGGACACAGTAAACCTGTCGTGATGCATCGGAATCTATAACTAGTGTTACAGGAATGGTTCAAAACATAGACAGTAGTAAGAGTCAGTCTTCTTGTACTAAAGTCGGCATTGAGCATTTTGCATTTATTTCCGATGCAATTTCTGTGTTTCATCGTCAATAAGACGGTCGGAGGGATGCAGTAAACCTGAAGTGATGCAGCGGAATCTATAACTAGTGTTACAGGAATGGTTCAAAACATAGACAGTAGTAAGAGTCAGTCTTCTTGTACTAAAGTCAGCATTGTGCATTTTGCATTTAATTCCGATGCAATTTCTGTGTTTCATCGTCAATAACAAGGTCCAAGGGATACAGTAAACCTGAAGTGAAGCATTGGAACCTTCAACTAGTGTCACAGGAATGGTTAAAAACACAGACAGTAAGGAGAGTCAGTCTTCTTGTACTTATGTCGGCATTGTGCCTTTTGTATTTAATTCCGATGCATTTTCCCTGTTTCATTGTCAATAAGAAGGTCTGAGGGATACAGTAAACCTGAAGTGAAGCATCGGAATCTATAACTAGTGTCACAGGAATGATTCAAAACATAGCAGTAGGAAGAGTCAGTCTTCTTGTACTTAACTCGGCATTTTGCCTTTTGTATTTAATTCCGATGCAATTTCTGTATTTCATCGTCAATAAGCAGGTCCAAGGGATACAGTAAACATATAGTGAAGCATCGGAATCTAAAACTGGTCTCACAGGGAATATTCAAATCATAGTCAGTAAGAAGAGTCAGTCTTCTTGTACTTAAGTCGGCATTGTGGTTTTTGTATTTAATTCCGATGCAATTTCTGTGTTTCATCGTCGATAAGAAGGTCCAAGGAATACAGGAAACCAGAAGTGAAGCATCGGAATCTATAACTAGTGTCACAGGAATGGTTCAAATCATAGACAGTAAGAAGAGTCAGTCTTCATGTACTTAAGTCGGCATTGTGCCTTTCGTATTTAATTCCGATGCAATTTCTGTGTTTCATCGTCAATAAGAATGTCAGAGGGATACAGTAAACCTGAAGTGAAGCATCGGAATCTATAACTAGTGTCTCAGGAATGGTTCAAAACATAAACACTAGGAAGAGTCAGTCTTCTTGTACTTAACTCGGCATTGTGCCTTTTGTATTTAATTTCGATGCAATTTCTCTGTATCATTGTCAATGAGAAGGTCAGAGGGATACAGTATACCTGAAGTGAAGCATCGAAATCTATAACTAGTGACACAGGAATGGTTCAAAACATAGGCAGTAGGAAGAGTCAGTCTTCTTGTACTTAAGTCGGCATTGTGCATTTTGCACTTAATTCCGATGCAATTTCTGTGTTTCATCGTCAATGAGAAGGTCAGAGGGATACAGTAAACGTGAAGTGAAGCATCGGAATCTGTATCTAGTGTTACAGGAATGGTTCAAATCATAGACTGTAAGAAGAGTCAGACTTCTTGTACTTGATTCGGCATTGTGCCTTTTGTATTTAATTCCGATGCAATTTCTGTGTTTCATCGTCAATAAGAAGGTATAAGGGATAAAGTAAACCTGAAGTGATGCAGCGGAATCTATAACTAGTGTCACAGGAATGGTTCAAAACACAGACAGTAGGAAGAGTCAGTCCTCTCGTACTTAAGTCGGAATTGCGCCTTTTCTATTTAAGTCCGATGCAATTTCTGTGTTTCATCGTCAATAACAAGGTCCAAGGGATACAGTAAACCTGAAGTGAAGCATCGGAACCCATAACTAGTGTCACAGGAATGGTTCAAAACACAGACAGTAAGAAGAGTCAGTCTTCTTGCAATTAAGTCGGCATTGTGCCTTTTGCATATCATTCCGATGCAATTTCTGTGTTTCATTGTCAATAAGAAGGTCAGAGGTATACAGTAAACCTGAAGTGAAGCATCGGAATCTATAACTAGTGTCACAGGAATGGTTCAAAACATAGACACTAAGAAGAGTCAGTCTTCTTGTACTTAACTCGGCATTGTGCCTAATGTATTTAATTCCGATGCATTTTCTCTGTATTATTGTCAATGAGAAGGTCAGAGGGATACAGTATACCTGAAGTGAAGCATCGAAATCTATAACTAGTGACACAGGAATGGTTCAAAACATAGACAGCAGGAAGAGTCAGTCTTCTTGTACTTAAGTCGGCATTGTGCCTATTCTATATAATTCCGATGAAATTTCTGTGTTTCGTCCTCAATATGAAGGTCAGAGGGATACAGTAAACCTGAAGTGGAGCATCGGAATCTATAACTAGTGTCACAGGAATGGTTCAAGCCATACACGGCAAGAAGAGTCAGTCTTCTTGTACGTAAGTCGGCATTGTGCATTTTGTATTTAATTCGGATGCAATTTCTGTGTTTCATCGTCAATATGATGGTCCAACGGATACAGTAAACATGACGTGATTCATCGGAATCTATAACTAGTGTTACAGGAATGGTTCAAAACATAGACAGTAGTAAGAGTCAGTCTTCTTGTACTAAAGTCGGCATTGTGCATTTTTCATTTATTTCCGATGCAATTTCTGTGTTTCATCGTCAATAAGACGGTCGGAGGGATACAGTAAACGTGAAGTGAAGCATCGGAATCTATAACTAGTGTCACAGGAATGATTCAAAGCACAGACAGTAAGGAGAGTCAGTCTTCTTGTACTTATGTCGGCATTGTGCCTTTAGCATGTAATTCCGATGCAATTTCCCTGTTTCATTGTTATTAAGAAGGTCTGAGGGATACAGTAAACCTGAAGTGAAGCATCGGAATCTATAACTAGTGTCACAGGAATGATTCAAAACATAGACAGTAGGAAGAATCAGTCTTCTTGTACTTAAATCGGCATTTTGCCTTTTGTATTTAATTCGGATGCAATTTCTGTGTTTCATCGTCAATATGATGGTCCAACGGATACAGTAAACATGACGTGATTCATCGGAATCTATAACTAGTGTCACAGGAATGGTTCAAAACATAAACTGTAAGAAGAGTCAGTCCTCTTGTACTTAAGTCGGCATTGTGCTTTTTGTATTTAATTCCGATGCAATTTCTGTGTTTCATCGTCGATAAGAAGGTCCAAGGAATACAGGAAGCCTGAAGTGAAGCATCGGAATCTATAACTAGTGTCACAGGAATGGCTCAAATCATAGACAGTAAGAAGAGTCAGTCTTCTTGTACTTAAGTCAACATTGTGCCTTTTGTATTTAATTCCGATGCAATTTCTGTGTTCCATCGTCAATAAGAATGTCAGATGGATACAGTAAACCTGAAGTGAAGCATCGGAATCTATAACTAGTGTCACAGGAATGGTTCAAAACATAGACACTAGGAAGACTCAGTCTTCTTGTACTTAACTCGGCATTGTGCCTTTTGTATTTAATTCCGATGCAATTTCTCTGTATCATTGTCAATGAGAAGGTCAGAGGGATACAGCATACCTGAAGTGAAGCATCGAAATCTATAACTAGTGACACTGGAATGGTTCAAAACATAGACAGTAGGAAGGGTCATTCTTCTTGTACTTAAGTCGGCATTGTGCATTATGCATTTAATTCAGATGCAATTTCTGTGTTTCATCGTCAATAAGAAGGTCAGAGGGATACAGTAAACGTGAAGTGAAGTATCGGAATCTATAACTAGTGTCACAGGAATGATTCAAAACATAGACAGTAGGAAGAGTCAGTCTTCTAGAACTTAACTCGGCATTTTGCCTTTTGTATTTAATTCCGATGTAATTTCTGTGTTTCATCGTCAATAAGCAGGTCCAAGGGATACAGTAAACATATAGTGAAGCATCGGAATCTAAAACTGGTCTCACAGGGAATGTTAAAATCATAGTCAGTAAGAAGACTCAGTCTTCTTATACTTAAGTCGGCATTGTGCATTTTGTATTTAATTCCGATGCAATTTCTGTGTTTCATCGTCAATAAGAAGGTCCAAGGTATACAGTAAACATATAGTGAAGCATCGGAATGTAAAACTTGTCTCACAGGAAATGTTCACAACATAGTCAGTAAGAAGAGTCAGTCTTCTTGTACTTAAGTCGGCATTGTGCAATTTGTATTTAATTCCCATGCAATTTCTGTGTTTCATCGTCAATAAGAAGGTCCAAGGGATACAGTAAACCTGAAGTGAAGCATCGTAATTTATAACTAGTGTCACAGGAATGGTTCAAAACATAAACAGTAAGAAGAGTCAGTCTTCTTGTACTTAACTCGGAATTGTGCCTTTTGTATTTAATTCCGATGCAATTTCTCTGTATCATTGTCAATGAGAAGGTCAGAGGGACACAGTATGCCTGAAGTGAAGCATCGAAATCTATAACTAGTGACACAGGAATGGTTCAAAACATAGACAGTAGAAAGAGTCAGTCTTCTTGTACTTAAGTCGGCATTCTGCATTTTGCATTTAATTCAGATGCAATTTCTGTGTTTCATCGTCTATAAGAAGGTCAGAGGGATACAGTAAACGTGAAGTGAAGCATCGGAATCTGTAACTAGTGTTACAGGAATGGTTCAAATCATAGACTGTAAGAAGAGTCAGACTTCTTGTACTTAAGTCGGTATTGTGCCTTTTCTACCCACTTCCGAGGCAATTTCTGTGTTTCATCGTCAATAAGAATGTCAGAGGTATACAGTATACCTGAAGTGAAGCATCGGAATCTATAAGTGGTCTCACAGGAATGGTTCAAAACATAGACAGTAAGAAGAGTCAGTCTTCTTGTATTTGAGTCGGCATTGTGCCTTTTGTATTTAATTCCGATGCAATTTCTGTGTTTCATCGTCAATAAGAAGGTATAAGGGATACAGTAAACCTGAAGTGATGCAGCGGAATCTATAACTAGTGTCACAGGAATGGTTCAAATCACAGACAGTAGGAAGAGTCAGTCCTCTCGTACTTAAGTCGGAATTGCGCCTTTTGTATTTAATTCCGATGCAATTTCTGTGTTTCATCGTCAATAACAAGGTCCAAGGGATACAGTAAACCTGAAGTGAAGCATCGGAACCTATAACTAATGTCACAGGAATGGTTTTAAAACACAGACAGTAAGAAGAGTCAGTCTTCTTGTACTTATGTCGGCATTGTGCCTTTTGTATATAATTCCGATGCAATTTCCTTGTTACATTGTCAATAAGAAGGTCTGAGGGATACAGTAAACCTGAAGTGAAGCATCGGAATCTGTAACTAGTGTCACAGGAATTGTTCAAAACATAAACAATAAGAAGAGTCAGTCTTCTTGTATTGAAGTCGGCATTGTGCTTTTTGTATTTAATTCCGATGCAATTTCTGTGTTTCATCGTCGATAAGAAGGTCCAAGGAATACAGGAAACCTGAAGTGAAGCATCGGAATCTATAACTAGTGTCACAGGATTGGATTAAATCATAGACATTAAGAAGAGTCAGTCTTCCTGTACTTAAGTCGGTATTGTGCCTATTCTATTTAATTCCGATTAAATTTCTGTGTTTCGTCGTCAATATGAAGGTCACAGGGATACAGTAAACCTGAAGTGAAGCATCGGAATCTATATCTAGTTTCACAGGAATGGTTCAAGACATACACATCAAGAAGAGTCAGTCTTCTTGCACGTAAGTCGGCATTGTGCATTTTTTATTTAACTCGGATGCAATTTCTGTGTTTCATCGTCAATAAGATGGTCCAACGGATTCAGTAAACCTGACGTGATGCATCGGAATCTATAACTAGTGTTATGGGAATGGTTCAAAACATAGACAGTAGTAAGAGTCAGTCTTCTTGTACTTAAGTCGGCATTGTGCATTTTGCATTTAATTCCGATGCAATATCTGTGTTTCATCGTCAATAAGAAGGTCAGAGGGTACTGTAAACGTGAAGTGAAGCATCGGAATCTGTAACTAGTGTTACAGGAATGGTTCAAATCATAGACTGTAAGAAGAGTCAGACTTCTTGTACTTGAGTCGGCATTGTGCCTTTTCTATTCAATTCCGATGCAATTTCTGTGTTTCATCGTCAATAAGAATGTCAGAGGGATACAGTAAACCTGAAGTGAAGCATCGGAATCTATAACTAGTGACACAGGAATGGTTCAAAACATAGACAGTAGGAAGGGTCATTCTTCTTGTACTTAAGTCGGCATTGTGCATTTTGCATTTAATTCAGATGCAATATCTGTGTTTCATCGTCAATAAGAAGGTCAGAGGGATACAGTAAACGTGAAGTGAAGCATCGGAATCTGTAACTAGTGTTACAGGAATGGTTCAAATCATAGACTGTAAGAAGAGTCAGACTTCTTGTACTTAAGTCGGCATTGTGCCTTTTCTATTCCATTCCGATGCAATTTCTGTGTTTCATCGTCAACAAGAATGTCAGAGGGATACAGTAAACCTGAAGTGAGGGATCGGAATCTAAAAGTGGTCTCACAGGAATGGTTCAAAACATAGACAGTAAGAAGAGTCTGTCGTCTTGTACTTGAGTCGGCATTGTGCATTTTGTATTTAATTCCGATGCAATTTCTGTGTTTCATCGTCAATAAGAAGGTCCAAGGTATACAGTAAACATATAGTGAAGCATCGGAATGTAAAACTTGTCTCACAGGAAATGTTCACAACATAGTCAGTAAGAAGAGTCAGTCTTCTTGTACTTAAGTCGGCATTGTGCATTTTGTATTTAATTCCCATGCAATTTCTGTGTTTCATCGTCAATAAGAAGGTCCAAGAGATACAGTAAACCTGAAGTGAAGCATCGTAAGTTATAACTACTGTCACAGGAATGGTTCAAAACATAAACAGTAAGAAGAGTCAGTCTTCTTGTACTTAAGTCGGCATTGTGCTTTTTGTATTTAATTCCGATGCAATTTCTGTGTTTCATCGTCGATAAGAAGGTCCAAGGAATACAGGAAAGCTGAAGTGAAGCATTGGAATCTATAACTAGTGTCACAGGAATGGTTCAAATTATAGACAGTAAGAAGAGTCAGTCTTCTTGTACTTAAGACGGCATTGTGCCTTTTGTATTTACATCCGATGGAATTTCTGTGTTTCATCGTCAATAAGAATGTCAGAGGGATACAGTAAACCTGAAGTGAAGCATCGGAATCTATAACTAGTGTCACAGGAATGGTTCAAAACATTGACACTAGGAAGAGTCAGTCTTCTTGTACTTAACTCGGAATTGTGCCTTTTGTATTTAATTCCGATGCAATTTCTGTGTTTCATCGTCAATAAGAAGGTCAGAGGGATACAGTAAACGTGAAGTGAAGCATCGGAATCTGTAACTAGTGTTACAGGAATGGTTCAAATCATAGACTGTAAGAAGAGTCAGACTTCTTGTACTTAAGTCGGTATTGTGCCTTTTCTGCCCAATTATGAGGCAATTTCTGTGTTTCATCGTCAATAAGAATGTCAGAGGGATACAGTATACCTGAAGTGAAGCATCGGAAACTATAAGTGGTCTCACAGGAATGGTTCAAAACATAGACTGTAAGAAGAGTCAGTCTTCTTGTATTTGAGGCGGCATTGTGCCTTTTGTATTTAATTCCGATGCAATTTCTGTGTTTCATCGTCAATAAGAAGGTATAAGGGATACAGTAAACCTGAAGTGATGCAGCGGAATCTATAACCAGTGTCACAGGAATGGTTCAAATCACAGACAGTAGGAAGAGTCAGTCCTCTCGTACTTAAGTCGGAATTGCGCCTTTTGTATTTAATTCCGATGCAATTTCTGTGTTTCATCGTCAATAACAAGGTCCAAGGGATACAGTAAACCTGAAGTGAAGCATCGGAACCTATAACTAGTGTCACAGGAATGGTTCAAAACACAGACAGTAAGAAGAGTCAGTCTTCTTGTACTTATATCGGCATTGTGCCTTTTGTATATAATTCCGATGCAATTTCCCTGTTACATTGTCAATAAGAAGGTCTGAGGGATACAGTAAACCTGAAGTGAAGCATCGGAATCTGTAACTAGTGTCACAGGAATTGTTCAAAACATAGACAGTAGGAAGAGTCAGTCTTCTTGTACTTAAGTCGGCATTGTGCCTATTCTATTTAATTCCGATTAAATTTCTGTGTTTCGTCGTCAATATGAAGGTCAGAGGGATACAGTAAACCTGAAGTGAAGCATCGGAATCTATATCTAGTTTCACAGGAATGGTTCAAGACATACGCAGCAAGAAGAGTCAGTCTTCTTGCACGTAAGTCGCCATTGTGCATTTTTTATATAATTCGGATGCAATTTCTGTGTTTCATCGTCAATAAGATGGTCCAACGGATTCAGTAAACCTGACGTGATGCATCGGAATCTATAACTAGTGTTACGGGAATGGTTCAAAACATAGACAGTAGTAAGAGTCAGTCTTCTTGTACTTAAGTCGGCATTGTGCATTTCGCATTTAATTCCGATGCAATATCTGTGTTTCATCGTCAATAAGAAGGTCAGAGGGTACTGTAAACGTGAAGTGAAGCATCGGAATCTGTAACTAGTGTTACAGGAATGGTTCAAATCATAGACTGTAGGAAGAGTCAGACTTCTTGTACTTAAGTCGGCATTGTGCCTTTTCTATTCAATTCCGATGCAATTTCTGTGTTTCATCGTCAATAAGAATGTCAGAGGGATACAGTAAACCTGAAGTGAAGCATCGGAATCTAAAAGTGGTCTCAAAACATAGACAGTAGGAAGAGTCAGTCTTCCTGTACTTATCTCGGCACTTTGCCTATTTGTATTTAATTCCGATGCAATTTCTGTGTTTCATCGTCAATAAGCAGGTCCAAGGGATACAGTAAACATATAGTGAAGTATCGGAATCTAAAACTGGTCTCACAGGGAATGTTCAAATCAAAGTCAGTAAGAAGACTCAGTCTTCTTATACTTAAGTCGGCATTGTGCCTTTTCTATTTAATTCCGATGCAATTTCTGTGTTTCATCGTCAATAAGAAGGTCCAAGGGACACGGTAAACGTGAGGTGATGCTGCAGAATCTATAACTAGTGTCACACGAATGCTTCAAAACACAGACAGTAGGAAGAGTCAGTCTTCTTGTACTTAAGTCGGCATTGCGCCTTTTGTATTTAATTCCGATGCAATTTCTGTGTTTCATCGTCAATAACAAGGTCCAAGGGATACAGTAAACCTGAAGTCAAGCATCGTAATCCATAACTAGTGACACAGGAGTAGTTCAAAACATAGACAGTAAGAAGAGTCAGTCTTCTTGTACTTAAGTCGGCATTGTGCCTTTTGTATTTCATTCCGATGCAATTTCTGTGTTTCATCGTCAATAGGATGGTCCAAAGGATACAGTAAACATATAGTGAAGCATCGGAATCTAAAACTGGTCTCACAGGAAATGTTCAAGTCATAGTCAGTAAGAAGACTCAGTCTTCCTATACTTCAGTCGGCATTGTGCCTTTTCAATTTAATTCCAATGCAATTTCTGAGTTTCGTCGTCAATAAGAAGGTCCAAGGGATACAGTCAACCTGAAGTGAAGCATCGGAATCTAAAACCGGTCTCACAGGAAAGGTTCAAAACATAGAGAGTAAGAAGGGCTAGTCATCTTGTATTTGAGTCGGCATTGTGCCTTTTGTATTTAATTCCGATGCAATATATGTGTTTCATCGTCAATAAGAAGGTCAGAGGGATCCAGTATACCTGAAGTGAAGCATCGGAATCTATAACTAGTGTCACAGGAATGGTTAAGACATAGACAGTAGGAAGAGTCAGTCTTCTTGTACTTAAGCCGGCATTGTGCATTTTGTATTTAATTCCGATGCATTTTCTGTGTTTCATCGTCAATAAGAAGGTCCAAGGGAAACAGTAAACTTGCAGTGAAGCATCGGAATCTAAAACCGGTCTCACAGGAAAGATTCAAAACATAGAGAGTAGGAAGAGCTACTCATCTTGTATTTGAGTCGGCTTTGTGCCTTTTGTATTAAATTCCGATGCAATTTCTGTGTTTCATCGTCAATAAGAAGGTCAGAGGGATACAGTAAACCTGAAGTCAAGCATCGGAATCTATAACCAGTCACAGGAATGGTTAAAACATAGACAGTAGGAAGAGTCAGTCTTCTACTAGTTATGTCGGCATTGTGCATTTTGTATTTAATTCCGATGCAATTTCTGTGTTTCATCGTCTATAAGAAGGTGCAAGGGATACAGTAAACATATAGTGATGCATCGGAATCTAAAACTGGTCTCACAGGAAATGTTCACAACATAGTCAGTAAGAAGAATCAGTCTTCTTGTACTTGAGTCGGCATTGTGCCTTTTGTATTTAATTCCAATGCAATTTCTGTGTTTCATCGTCAATAAGAAGGTCCAAGGGATACAGTAAACCTGAAGTGATGCAGCGGAATCTATAACCAGTGTCACAGGAATGGTTCAAATCACAGACAGTAGGAAGAGTCAGTCCTCTCGTACTTAAGTCGGAATTGCGCCTTTTGTATTTAATTCCGATGCAATTTCTGTGTTTCATCGTCAATAACAAGGTCCAAGGGATACAGTAAACCTGAAGTGAAGCATCGGAACCTATAACTAGTGTCACAGGAATGGTTCAAAACACAGACAGTAAGAAGAGTCAGTCTTCTTGTACTTATATCGGCATTGTGCCTTTTGTATATAATTCCGATGCAATTTCCCTGTTACATTGTCAATAAGAAGGTCTGAGGGATACAGTAAACCTGAAGTGAAGCATCGGAATCTGTAACTAGTGTCACAGGAATTGTTCAAAACATAGACAGTAGGAAGAGTCAGTCTTCTTGTACTTAAGTCGGCATTGTGCATATTCTATTTAATTCCGATTAAATTTCTGTGTTTCGTCGTCAATATGAAGGTCAGAGGGATACAGTAAACCTGAAGTGAAGCATCGGAATCTATATCTAGTTTCACAGGAATGGTTCAAGACATACACAGCAAGAAGAGTCAGTCTTCTTGCACGTAAGTCGGCATTGTGCATTTTTTATATAATTCGGATGCAATTTCTGTGTTTCATCGTCAATAAGATGGTCCAACGGATTCAGTATACCTGACGTGATGCATCGGAATCTATAACTAGTGTTACGGGAATGGTTCAAAACAAAGACAGTAGTAAGAGTCAGTCTTCTTGTACTTAAGTCGGCATTGTGCATTTCGCATTTAATTCCGATGCAATATCTGTGTTTTATCGTCAATAAGAAGGTCAGAGGGTACTGTAAACGTGAAGTGAAGCATCGGAATCTGTAACTAGTGTTACAGGAATGGTTCAAATCATAGACTGTAGGAAGAGTCAGACTTCTTGTACTTAAGTCGGCATTGTGCCTTTTCTATTCAATTCCGATGCAATTTCTGTGTTTCATCGTCTATAAGAATGTCAGAAGGATACAGTAAACCTGAAGTGAAGCATCGGAATCTAAAAGTGGTCTCAAAACATAGACAGTAGGAAGAGTCAGTCTTCTTGTACTTATCTCGGCATTTTGCCTTTTGTATTTAATTCCGATGCAATTTCTGTGTTTCATCGTCAATAAGCAGGTCCAAGGGATACAGTAAACATATAGTGAAGTATCGGAATCTAAAACTGGTCTCACAGGGAATGTTCAAATCAAAGTCAGTAAGAAGACTCAGTCTTCTTATACTTAAGTCGGCATTGTGCCTTTTCTATTTAATTCCGATGCAATTTCTGTGTTTCGTCGTCAATAAGAAGGGCCAAGGGAAACAGTAAACTTGCAGTGAAGCATCGGAATCTAAAACCGGTCTCACAGGAAAGGTTCAAATCATAGAGAGTAAGAAGAGATAGTCATCTTGTATTTGAGTCGGCATTGTGCCTTTTGTATTTAATTCCTATGCAATTTCTGTGTTTCATCGTCAATAAGAAGGTCAGAGGGATACAGTAAACCTGAAGTGAAGCATCGGAATCTATAACCAGTGTCACAGGAAAGGTTAAAACATAGACAGTAGGGAGAGTCAGTCTTCTACTACTAATGTCGGCATTGTGCATTTTGTATTTAATTCCGATGCAATTTCTGTGTTTCATCGTCAGTAAGATGGTCCAAGGGATACAGTAAACCTGAAGTGAAGCACCGGAATCTATAGCTAGTGTCACAGGAATGGTTCAAAGGATAGACAGTAAGAAGATTAAGTCTTCTTGTACTTAAGTCGGCATTTTGCCTTTTGTATTTAATTCCGATGCAATTTCTGTGTTTCATCGTCAATAAGATTGTCCAAGGGATACAGTAAACCTGAAGAGAAGCATCTGAATCTATAACTAGTGTCACGGTAATGGTTCAAATCATAGACAGTAGGAAGAGTCAGTCTTCTTGTTCTCAAGTCGGCATTGTGCCTTTTGTATTTCATTCCGATGCAATTTCTGTGTGTCATCGTCAATAGGATGGTCCAAAGGATACAGTAAACATATAGTGAAGCATCGGAATCTAAAACTGGTCTCACAGGATATGTTCAAGTCATAGTCAGTAAGAAGACTCAGTCTTCCTATACTTCAGTCGGCATTGTGCCTTTTCAATTTAATTCCAATGCAATTTCTGAGTTTTGTCGTCAATAAGAAGGTCCAAGGGATACAGTCAACCTGAAGTGAAGCATCGGAATCTAAAACCGGTCTCACAGGAAAGGTTCAAAACATAGAGAGTAAGAAGGGCTAGTCATCTTGTATTTGAGTCGGCATTGTGCCTTTTGTATTTAATTCCGATGCAATATATGTGTTTCATCGTCAATAAGAAGGTCAGAGGGATCCAGTATACCTGAAGTGAAGCATCGGAATCTATAACTAGTGTCACAGGAATGGTTAAGACATAGACAGTAGGAAGAGTCAGTCTTCTTGTACTTAAGCCGGCATTGTGCATTTTGTATTTAATTCCGATGCATTTTCTGTGTTTCATCGTCAATAAGAAGGTCCAAGGGAAACAGTAAACTTGCAGTGAAGCATCGGAATCTAACACCGGTCTCACAGGAAAGGTTCAAAACATAGAGAGTAGGAAGAGCTAGTCATCTTGTATTTGAGTCGGCTTTGTGCCTTTTGTATCAAATTCCGATGCAATTTCTGTGTTTCATCGTCAATAAGAAGGTCAGAGGGATACAGTAAACCTGAAGTCAAGCATCGGAATCTATAACCAGTCGCAGGAATGGTTAAAACATAGACAGTAGGAAGAGTCAGTCTTCTACTAGTTATGTCGGCATTGTGCATTTTGTATTTAATTCCGATGCAATTTCTGTGTTTCATCGTCTATAAGAAGGTGCAAGGGATACAGTAAACATATAGTGATGCATCGGAATCTAAAACTGGTCTCACAGGAAATGTTCACAACATAGTCAGTAAGAAGAATCAGTCTTCTTGTACTTGAGTCGGCATTGTGCCTTTTGTATTTAATTCCGATGCAATTTCTGTGTTTCATCGTCAATAATAAGGTCCAAGGGATACAGTAAACCTGAAGTGAAGCATCGGAATCCATAACTAGTGTCACAGGAATGGTTCAAAGCATAGACAGTAAGAAGAGTCAGTCGTCTTGTACTTAAGTCGGCATTGTGCCTTTTGTATTTAATTCCGATGCAATCTCTGTGTTTCATCGTCAATAAGATGGTCCAAGGGATACAGTAAACATATAGTAAAGCATCGGAATCTAAAACTGGTCTCACAGGAAATGTTCAAATCATAGTCAGTAAGAAGACTCAGTCTTTATATACTTAAGTCGGCATTGTGCCTTTTCTATTTAATTCCGATGCAATTTCTGTCTTTCATCGTCAATAAGAAGGTCAGAGGGAAACAGTAAACCTGAAGTGAAGCATCGTAATCTATAACTAGTGTCACGGTAATGGTTCAAATCATAGACAGTAGGAAGAGTCCGTCTTCTTGTTCTCAAGTCGGCATTGTGCCCTTAGTATTTAATTCCGGTGCAATTTCTGTGTTTCATCGTCAATAAGAAGGTCAGAGGGATACAGTAAACGTGAAGTGAAGCATCGGGATCTATAACTAGTGTTACAGGAATGGTTCAAAACATAGACTGTAAGAAGAGTCAGACTTCTTGTACTTAAGTCGGCATCGTGATTTTTCACTTCAATTCCGATGAAATTTCTGTGTTTCTACGTCAATAAGTATGTCTGAGTGATACAGTAAACCTGAAGTGTAGCATCGGAATCTAAAAGTGGTCTCCCAGGAATGGCTCAAAACATTGACAGTAAGAAGAATCAGTCTTCTTGTACTTGAGTCGGCATTGTGCTTTTGTATTTAATTCCGATGAAATTTCTGTGTTTCTTCGTCAATAAGAAGGTCCAAGGGATACGGTAAACCTGAGGTGATGCAGCAGAATCTATAACTAGTGTCACAGGAATGCTTCAAAACACAGACAGTAGGAAGAGTCAGTCTTCTTGTACTTATGTCGGCATTGTGCCTTTTGTATTTAATTCCGATGCAATTTCTGTGTTTCATCGTCAATAAGAAGATCCAAGGGATACAGTAAACCTGATGTGAAATCGTAATCTATAACTAGTATCACAGGAAAGGATCAAAACATAGACAGTAAGAAGAGTCAGTTTTCTTGTACTTAAGTCGGCATTGTGCTTTTCGTATTTAATTCCGATGCAATATCTGTTTCTCATCGTCGATAAGAAGGTCCAAGGGATACAGGAAACCTGTGGTGAAGCATCGGAATCTATAACTAGTGTCAAAGGAATGGTTCAAAACATAGACAGTAAGAAGAGTCAGTCTTCTTTTACTTAAGTCGGCATTGTGCCTTTTCTATTTAATTCCAATGCAATTTCTGTGTTTCATCGTCAATAATAATATCAGAGGGATACAGTAAACCTGAAGTGAAGCATCGGAGTCTAAAAGTGGTCTCACAGGAATTGTTCAAAACATAGACAGTAAGAAGAATCCGTCTTCTTGTACTTGAGTCGGCTTTGTGCTTTTTGTATTTAATTACGATGCAATTTCTATGTTTCATCGTCAACAAGAAGGTCCAAGGGATACAGTAAACCTGAGGTGATGCAGCGGAATCTATAACTAGTGTCACAGGAATGGTTCAAAACACAGACAGTAGGAAGAGTCAGTCTTCTTGTACTTAAGTCGGCATTGCGCCTTTTGTAGTTAGATCCGATGCAATGTCCTTGCTTCATCGTCAATAACAAGGTCCAAGGGATACAGTAAACCTGAAGTGAAGCATCGGAATCCATAACTAGTGTCACAGGAATGGTTCAAAGCATAGACAGTAAGAAGAGTCAGTCTTCTTGTACTTAAGTCGGCATTGTGCCTTTTGTATTCAATTCCGACGCAATCTCTGTGTTTCATCGTCAATAAGATGGTCCAACGGATACAGTAAACATATAGTGAAGCATCGGAATCTAAAACTGGTCTCACAGGAAATGTTCAAATCATACTCAGTAAGAAGACTCAGTCTTCCTATACTTAAGTCGGCATTGTGCTTTTTGTATTTAATTACGATGCAATTTCTATGTTTCATCGTCAATAAGAAGGTCCAAGGGATACAGTAAACCTGAGGTGATGCAGCGGAATCTATAACTAGTGTCACAGGAATGGTTCAAAACACAGACAGTAGGAAGAGTCAGTCATCTTGTACTTAAGTCGGCATTGTGCCTTTTGTAATTAATTCCGATGCTATTTCTGTGTTTCATCGTCAATAAGAAGGTCAGAGGGATACAGTAAACGAGAAGTGAAGCATCGGAATCTATAACCAGTGTCACAGGAATGGTTCAAAACATAGACAGTAGGAAGTGTCAGTCTTCTTGTACTTATGTCGGCAATGGGCATTTTCTATTTAATTCCGATGCAATTTCTGTGTTTCGACGTCAATAAGAAGGTCAGGGGGATACCGTAAACCTGAAGTGAAGCATTTTAATCTAAAAGTGGTCTCACAGGAATGGTTCAAAACATAGACAGTAGGAAGCGTCAGTTTTCTTGGTCTTATGTCGGCATTGTGCCTTTTCTATCTAATTCCGATGCAATTTCTGTGTTTCGTCGTCAATAAGAACTTGCAAGGGATACATTTAACCTGAAGTGAAACATCGGCATCTAAATCTAGTGTGACAGGAAAGGTTCAAAACATAGACAGTAAGAAGAGTCAGTCTTCTCGTACTTAAGTCGGCATTGTGCCTTTTGTATTTACTTCCGATGCAATTTCTGTGTTTCTTCGTCAATAAGAAGGTTAGAGGGATACAGTGAACGTGAAGTGAAGTATCGGAATCTATAACTAGTGTTACAGGAATGGTTCAAAACATAGACTGTAAGAAGAGTCATACTTCTTGTACTTAAGTCGGCATTGTGTCTTTTCTATTCAATTCCGATGCAATTTCTGTGTTTCATCGTGAATACGTATGTCAGAGGGATACAGTAAACCTGAAGTGAAGCATCGGAATCTATTAGTGGTCTCACAGGAATGGTTCAAAACGTAGAGAGTAAGAAGAATCAGTCTTCTTGTACTTGAGTCGGCATTGTGCCTTTTGTATTTAATTCCGATGCTATTTCTGTGATTCATCGTCAATAAGAAGGTCCAAGGGATACAGTAAACTGAAGTGATGCAGCGGAATCTGTAACTAGTGTCACAGGAATGGTTCAAAACACAGACAGTAGGTAGAGTCAGTCTTCTTGTACTTAAGTCGGCATTGCGCCTTTTGTATTTAATTCCGATGCAATTTCTGTGTTTCGTCGTCAATAAGAAGGTCCAAGGGATACAGTAAACCTGAAGTGAAGCATCGGAATCTAAAACCGGTCTCACAGGAAAGGTTCAAAACATAGAGATTAAGAAGAGCTAGTCATCTTGTATTTGAGTCCGCATTGTGCCTTTTGTATTTAATTCCGATGCAATTGCTGTGTTTCATCGTCAATAAGAGGGTCCAAGGGATACAGTAAACCTGAAGTGAAGCATCGGAATCTATAACTAGTGTCACAGAAATGGTTAAAACATAGACAGTAAGAAGAGTCAGTCTTCTTGTACTTATGTCGGCATTGTGCATTTTGTATTTAATTCCGATGCAATTTCTGAGTTTCATCGTCAATAAGAAGGTCCAAGGGATACAGTAAACCTGAAATGAAGCACCGGAATCTATAACTAGTGTCACAGGAATGGTTCAAAACATAGACAGTAAGAGGAGTCAGTCTCCTTGTACTTAAGTCGGCATTGTGCCTTTTGTATTTAATTCCGATGCAATTTCTGTGTTTCATCGTCAATAAGAATGTCCAAGGGATACAGTAAACCTGAAATGAAGCCTCGGAATCTATAACTAGTGTCACGGGAATGGTTCAAAACATAAACAGTAGGAAGAGTCAGTCTTCTTGTTCTTAAGTCGGCATTGTGCCTTTTCTATTTAATTCCGATGCAATTTCTGTGTTTCGTCGTCAATAAGAGGTTCCAAGGGATACATTCAACCTGAAGTGAAACTTCGGAATCTATATCTAGTGTCACAGGAAAGGATCAAATCGTAGACAGTAAGAAGAGTCAGTCTTCTTGTACTTAAGTCGGCATTGTGCCATTTGTATTTATTTCCGATGCAATTTCTGTGTTTCATCGTCAATAAGAAGGTCAGAGGGATACAGTAAACCTGAAGTGAAGCATCGTAATCTATAACTAGTGTTACAGGAATGGTTCAAAACATAGACTGTAAGAAAAGTCAGACTTCTTGTACTTAAGTCGGCATTGTGCCTTTTCTATTCAATTCCGATGCAATTTCTGTGATTCATCGTCAATAAGTATGTCAGAGGGATACAGAAAACCTGAAGTGAAGCATCGGAATCTAAAAGTGGTCTCGCAGGAATGGTTCAAAACATAGACAGTAAGTAGAATCAGTCTTTTTGTACTTGATTCAGCATTGTGCCTTTTGTATTTAATTCCGATGCAATGACTGTGTTTCATCGTCGATAACAGGGTCCAAGGGATACAGTAAACCGGAAGTGAAGCATCGGAATCTAAAACTAGTGTCACAGGAATGGTTCAAAACATAGACTGTAAGAAAAGTCAGACTTCTTGTACTTAAATCGGCATTGTGCCTTTTCTATTCAATTCCGATGCAATTCCTGTGTTTCATCGTCAATAAGTATGTCAGAGGGATACAGTAAACCTGAAGTGAAGCATCGGAATCTAAAAGTGGTCTCACAGGAATGGTTCAAAACATAGACAGTATGAAGAATCAGTCTTCTTGTACTTGAGTCAGCATTGTGCCTTTTGTATTTAATTGCAATGCAATTACTGTGTTTCATCGTCAATAAGAAGGTCCAAGGAATACAGTAAACCTGAAGTGATGAAGCGGAATCTATAACTAGTGTCACAGGAATGGTTCAAAACACAGACAGTAGGAAGTGTCAGTCTTCTTGTACTTAAGTCGGCATTGCGCCTTTTGTATTTAATTCCGATGCAATTTCTGTGTTTCATCGTCAATAAGAGGGTCCAAGGGATACAGTAAACCTGAAGTGAAGCATCGGAATCTATAACTAGTGTCACAGAAATGGTTAAAACATAGACAGTAGGAAGAGTCAGTCTTCTTGTACTTATGTCGGCATTGTGCATTTTGTATTTAATTCCGATGCAATTTCTGAGTTTCATCGTCAATAAGAAGGTCCAAGGGATACAGTAAACCTGAAATGAAGCACCGGAATCTATAACTAGTGTCACAGGAATGGTTCAAAACATAGACAGTAAGATGAGTCAGTCTCCTTGTACTTAAGTCGGCATTGTGCCTTTTGTATTTAATTCCGATGCAATTTCTGTGTTTCATCGTCACTAAGAATGTCCAAGGGATACAGTAAACCAGAAATGAAGCCTCGGAATCTATAACTAGTGTCACGGGAATGGTTCAAAACATAAACAGTAGGAAGAGTCAGTCTTCTTGTTCTTAAGTCGGCATTGTGCCTTTTCTATTTAATTCCGATGCAATTTCTGTGTTTCGTCGTCAATAAGAGGTTCCAAGGGATACATTCAACCTGAAGTGAAACTTCGGAATCTATATCTAGTGTCACAGGAAAGGATCAAATCGTAGACAGTAAGAAGAGTCAGTCTTCTTGTACTTAAGTCGGCATTGTGCCTTTTGTATTTATTTCCGATGCAATTTCTGTGTTTCATCGTCAATAAGAAGGTCAGAGGGATACAGTAAACCTGAAGTGAAGCATCGTAATCTATAACTAGTGTTACAGGAATGGTTCAAAACATAGACTGTAAGAAAAGTCAGACTTCTTGTACTTAAGTCGGCATTGTGCCTTTTCTATTCAATTCCGATGCAATTTCTGTGATTCATCGTCAATAAGTATGTCAGAGGGATACAGAAAACCTGAAGTGAAGCATCGGAATCTAAAAGTGGTCTCGCAGGAATGGTTCAAAACATAGACAGTAAGTAGAATCAGTCTTTTTGTACTTGATTCAGCATTGTGCCTTTTGTATTTAATTCCGATGCAATGACTGTGTTTCATCGTCGATAACAGGGTCCAAGGGATACAGTAAACCGGAAGTGAAGCATCGGAATCTAAAACTAGTGTCACAGGAATGGTTCAAAACATAGACTGTAAGAAAAGTCAGACTTCTTGTACTTAAATCGGCATTGTGCCTTTTCTATTCAATTCCGATGCAATTCCTGTGTTTCATCGTCAATAAGTATGTCAGAGGGATACAGTAAACCTGAAGTGAAGCATCGGAATCTAAAAGTGGTCTCACAGGAATGGTTCAAAACATAGACAGTATGAAGAATCAGTCTTCTTGTACTTGAGTCAGCATTGTGCCTTTTGTATTTAATTGCGATGCAATTACTGTGTTTCATCGTCAATAAGAAGGTCCAAGGAATACAGTAAACCTGAAGTGATGAAGCGGAATCTATAACTAGTGTCACAGGAATGGTTCAGAACACAGACAGTAGGAAGTGTCAGTCTTCTTGTACTTAAGTCGGCATTGCGCCTTTTGTATTTAATTCCGATGCAATTTCTGTGTTTCATCGTCAATACCAAGGTCCAAGGGATACAGTAAACCGGAAGTGAAGCATCGGAATCTATAATTAGTGTCACTGGAATGGTTCAAAACTTAGACAGTAAGAAGAGTCAGTCTTCTTGTACTTAAGTCGGCATTGTGCCTTTTGTATTTAATTCCGATGCAATTTCTGTGTTTCATCGTCAATAAGAATGTCCAAGGGATACAGTAAACATAATGTGAAGCATTGGAATCTAAAACTGGTCTCACAGGAAATGTTCAAAACATAGTCAGTAAGAAGACTCAGTCTTCTAATACTTAAGTAGGCATTGTGCCTTTTCTGTTTCATTCCGATGCAATTTCTGTGTTTCGTCCTCAATAAGAAGGGTCCAAGGGATACAGTACACCTGAAGTGAAGCATCGGTATCTAAAACCGGTCTCACAGGCAAGGTTCAAAACATAGAGAGTAAGAAGAGCTAGTCATCTTGTATTTGAGTCGGCATTGTGCCTTTTGTATTTAATTCCGATCAATTTCTGTGTTACATCGTCAATAAGAAGGTCAGAGGGATACAGTAAACCTGAAGTGAAGCATCGAAATCTATAACTAGTGTCACAGGAATGGTTAAAACATAAACGGTAGGAAGAGTCAGTCTCCTTGTACTTAAGTCGGCATTGTGCATTTTGTATTCAATTCCGATGCAATTTCTGTGTTTCATCGTCAATAAGAAGGTCCAAGGGATACAGTAAACATATAGTAATGCATCGGAATCTAAAACTGGTCTCACAGGAAATGTTCACAACATAGTCAGTAAGAAGAGTCAGTCTTCATGTACTTAAGTCGGCATTGTGCATTATGTATTTAATTCCGATGCAATTTCTGTGTTTCATCGTCAATAAGAAGATCCAAGGTATACAGTAAACCTGAAGTGAAGCATCGTAATCTATAACTAGTGTCGCAGGAATGGTTCAAAACGTAGACAGTAAGAAGAGTCAGTCTTCTTGTACTTAAGTCGGCATTGTGCCTTTTGTATCTAATTCCGATGAAATTTCTGTGTTTCATCGTCAATAAGAATGTCAGAGGGATACAGTAAACCTGAAGTGAAGATTCGGAATCTACGAGGGTCGGTCAAAAAGTAATGCCTCCCATTTTTTTTCTACTTAAAGAAATTAAGTTAAGTGAAAAATTTGAATTTGGCGCCATTCCTCAAACCTTCTTTTGCAATCCACTGCAGTAGTAACTTTCTGTGTCAACAGGTGGCAGCACAGCAGAAGTTTGTAAGATGGCCGACATCGATGTTCGTTTGAGACAGCGCTGTGTGATTGAATTCTTGAATGCAGAAGGTGAAACGCCCATACGCATTCATGAAAGACTGAAGAAGGTGTATGGTGTTGTGGCAGTGGATGTCAGCACTGTTAGACGATGGGTTCGTCGTTGTAAGGAAGCTGAAGGGCAAGCACCGTTGACTGACGAAAAGCGGAGCGGCAGGCCGGTGAGTGCAGTGACTCCACACAATATTCAGCAAGTTGATGACATCATTCGTGGTGACTGTCGGGTGACTGCAGATGAAGTGTGTCGCATTATTTCTCTTAGTAAAGGCAGTGTGATCACGATTATTAAACAATTGGGGTACTCAAAAGTTTGTGCACGGTGGGTTCCAAGAATGTTAACCGATCAGAATAAAGAGGCAAGGAAAACAATAGCCTCCCAACACTTGCAGCGCTTCCGTTTGGAGGGAGATGAGTTTCTGAAAAAAATTGTGACCGGGGACGAAACATGGGTGCATTTTTTTGAACCCGAATCAAAGAGGCAGTCAATGGAGTGGCGTCACACAAGCTCGCCGAGGAAGAAAAAATTCAAAACTGTGCGATCGGCAGGGAAAGTTATGGCAACAGTTTTCTGGGATACAGAGGGTGTGATTCTGGTTGATTTTTTGGAGCACTGATGCACAATAAATTCTGTTCAATACGTCACAACCCTCAACAAACTTAAAGCACGTCTTCAGCGAGTTCGCCCAACAAAATCAATGGCAGATGTTCTTCTTCTGCATGACAATGCAAGACCACACACCAGTCGTCACACCTCTGACGAGATTGTCAAAATTGGATGGGAAGTTTTGCCTCATCCCCCATACAGCCTTGAACTGGCACCATCAGACTTCCATCTGTTCGGGCCACTAAAAGAAGCTCATCGTGGGATTCATTTTGAAGATGAGGAGGCCGTCAAAACATCCGTGCGTCAATGGCTTAGGAAGCAGAGCTGTGATTTTTACCGTGCTGGGATACATGCCCTTGTTCAAAGATGGACCAAAACTGTAGAGATCGGCGGAGATTACATTGAAAAATGACAAAATGATCCTCAATGTTGTGGTTTTCAACCTATGTAATTGCATTTAAATTTCCTGACAATTAAACGTAGAAAAAAAAATAGGAGGCATTACTTTTTGACTGACCCTCGTATAACTAGAGTCACAGGAATGGTTCAAAGCATAGACAGTAGGAAGAAACAGTCTTCTTGTACTTAGGTCGGCATTGTGGCTTTTCTATTTAATTCCGATGCAATATCTGTGTTTCGTCGTCAATAAGAAGGTCTGAGGGATACATTATACCTGATGTGAAGCATCGGAATCTATATCTAGTGTCACAGGAAAGGTTCAAAAAATAGACAGTAAGAAGAGTCAGTCTTCTTGTACTTAAGTCGGCATTGTGCCTTTTGTATTTCATTCCGATGCAATTACTGTGTTTCATCGTCAATAAGAAGGTCAGAGTGATACAGTAAACCTGGAGAGAAGCATCGGAATCTATAACTAGTGTTACAGGAATGTTTCAAATCATAGACTGTAAGAAGAGTCAGTCTTCTTGTACTTAAGTCGGCATTGTGCCTATTCTATTTAATTACGATGCAATTTCTGTGATTCATCGTCAATAAGAATATCAGAGGGATACAGTAAACCTGAAGTGAAGCATCGGAAACTATAACTAGTGTCACAGGAATGGTTCAAAACATAGACACTAGGAAGAGTCAGTCTTCTGGTACTTAAGTCGGCAATGGGCCTTTTCTATTTAATTCCGATGCAATTTCTGTGTTTCGTCGCCAATAAGAAGGTCAGAGGGATACAGTAAACCTGAAGTGAAGCATCGGAATCTATAACTACTGTTACAGGAATGGTTCAAAACATACACAGCAAGAAGAGTCAGTCTTCTTGTTCTTAAGTCGGCATTGTGCCTTTTGTATTTAATTCCGATGCAATTTCTCTGTTTCATTGACAATAAGAAGGTCTGAGGGATACAGTAAACCTGAAATGAAGCATCGGAATCTATAACTAGTGTCCCAGGCATGGTTCAAAACATAGACAGTAGGAAGAGTCAGTCTTCTTGTACTTAAGTCGGCAATGGGCATTTTCTATTTAATTCCGATGCAATTTCTGTGTTTCGTCGCCAATAAGAAGGTCAGAGGGATACAGTAAACCTGAAGTGAAGCATCGGAATCTATAACTACTGTTACAGGAATGGTTCAAAACATACACAGCAAGAAGAGTCAGTCTTCTTGTTCTTAAGTCGGCATTGTGCATTTTGTATTTAATTCCGATGCAATTTCTGTGTTTCATAGTCAATTAGATGGTCCACCGGATACAGTATATCTGAAGTGATGCATCAGAATCTATATCTAGTGTCACAGGAATGGTTCAAAACATAGACAATAGTAAGAGGCAGTCTTCTTGTACTTAAGCCGGTATTGTGCCTTTTGTATTTAATTCCGATGCAATTTCTGTGTTTCATCGTCAATAAGAAGGTCCAAGGGATACAGTAAACCTGAAGTGAAGCACCGGAATCTATTACTAGTATCACAGGAATGGTTCAAAACATAGACAGTAAGAAGAGTCAGTCTTCTTGTACATAAGTCTTCATTGTGCCTTTTGTATTTAATTCCGATGCTATTTCTGTGTTTCATCGTCAATAAGAATATCAGAGGGATACAGTAAACCTGAAGTGAAGCATCGGAATCTATAACTAGTGTCACGGGAATGGTTCAAAACATAGACAGTAGGAAGAGTCAGTCTTCATGTTCTCAAATCGTCGTTGTGCCTTTTCTATTTAATTCCGATGCAATTTCTGTGTTTCGTCGTCAATACGAAGGTCCAAGGGATACATTTAACCTGAAGTGAAACATCGGAATCTATATCTAGTGTCACAGGAAAGGTTCAAATCATAGACAGTAAGAAGAGTCAGTCTTCATGTACTTCAGTCTGCATTGTGACTTTTGTATTTAATTCCGATGCAATTTCTCTGTTTCATCGTCAATAAGAAGGTCCAAGGGATACAGTAAACCTGAAGTGATGCAGAGGAATCTATAACTAGTGTCACAGGAATGGTTCAAAACACAGACAGTAGGAAGAGTCAGTCTTCTTGTACTAAAGTCGGCATTGTGCCTTTTGTATTTAATTCCGACGCAATTTCTGTGTTTCATCGTCAATAAGAAGGTCCAAGGGATACAGTAAACCTGAAGTGATGCAGAGGAATCTATAACTAGTGTCACAGGAATGGTTCAAAACACAGACAGTAGGAAGAGTCAGTCTTCTTGTACTAAAGTCGGCATTGTGCCTTTTGTATTTAATTCCAATGCAATTTCTGTCTTTCATCGTCGATAAGAAGGTCCAAGGGATACAGTAAACCTGAAGTGAAGCATCGGAATCTATAGCTATCGTCACAGGAATGGTTCAAATCATAGTCTGTAAGAAGAGTCAGTCTTCTTGTACTTAAGTTGGGATTGTGCCTTTTCTATTTAATTCCGAAGCAATTTCTGTGTGTCGTCGTCAATAAGAAGGTCCAAGGGATACAGTAAACCTGAAGTGAAGCATCGGAATCTAAAACCGGTCTCACAGGGAAGGTTCAAAACATAGAGAGTAAGAAGAGCTAGTCATCTAGTATTTGAGTCGGCATTGTGAATTTTGTATTTAATTCCGATGCAATTTCTGTGCTTCATCGTCAATAAGACGGTCCAAGGGATACAGTAAACATATAGTGATGCATCGGAATCTAAAACTGGTCTCACAGGAAATGTTCACAACATAGTCAGTAAGAAGAGTCAGTCTTCTAGTACTTAAGGCGGCATTGTGCATTTTGTATTTAATTCCGATGCAATTTCTGTGTTTCATCGTCAATATGAAGATCCCAGGGATACAGTAAACCTGAACTGAAGCATTGTAATCTATAACTAGTGTCGCAGGAATGGTTGAAAACATAGACAGTACGAAGAGTCAGTTTTTTTGTAACTAAGTCGGCATTGTGCTTTTTGTATTTAATTTCGATGCAATTTCTTTGTGTCATCGTCGATAAGAAGGTCCAAGGGATACAGGAAACCTGAAGTGAAGCATCGGAATCTATAACTAGTAATAGACAGTAGGACGAGTCTGTCTTCTTGTACTTAAGTCGGCATTGTGCCTTTTCTATTTAGTTCCGATGCAATTTCTGTGTTTCATCGTGACTAAGAATATCAGAGGGATACAGTAATCCTGAAGTGAAACATCGGAATCTATAACTAGGGTCACAGGAATGGTTCAAAACATAGACACTAGGACGAGTCAGTCTTATTATACTTAAGTCGGCATTGAGACTTTTCTATTTAATTCCGATGCAATTTCTTTGTTTCGTCGTCAATAAGAAGGTCCCAGGGATACAGTAAACCTGAAGAGAAGCATTGGAATCTAAAACTACTGTCACAGGATAGGTTCAAAACATAGACAGTAAGAAGAGTCAGTCTACTTGCAATTAAGTCGGCATTGTGCCTTTTGTATATCATTCCGATGCAATTTTTGTGTTTCATTGTCAATAAGAAGGTCAGAGGTATACAGTAAACCTGAAGTGAAGAATCGGAATCTATAACTAGTGTCACAGGAATGGTTCAAAACATAGACAGTGGGACGAGTCTGTCTTCTTGTACTTAAGTCGGCGTTGTGCCTTTTCTATTTTAATTCCGATGCAATTTCTGTGTTTCGTCGTCAATAAGGTCAGAGGGATACAGTAAACCTGAAGTGAAGCATCGGAATCTATAACTAGTGTCACAGGAATGGTTCAAAACATACAATGCAAGAAGAGTCAGTCTTCTTCTACTTAAGTCGGCATTGTGCATTTTGTATTTAATTCCGATGCAATTTCTGTGTTTCATCGTCAATAAGAAGGTCCAAGGGATACAGTAAACCTGAAGTGAAGCACCGGAGTCTATAACTAGTGTCACAGGAATATTTCAAGCATTGACAGTAAGAAGAGTCAGTCTTCTTGTACTTAAGTCGGCATTGTGCCTTTTGTATTTAATTCCGATGCAATTTCTGTGTTTCATTGTCCATAAGAAGGTCCAAGGGATACAGTAAACATATAGTGAAGCATCGGAATCTATAACTAGTGTCACAGGAATGGTTCAAGCATAGACAGTAAGAAGAGTCAGTCTTCTTGTATTGAAGTCGGCATTGTGCCTTTTGTATTTAATTCCGATGCAATTTCTGTGTTTCATCGTCCATAAGAAGGTCCAAGGGACACAGTAAAAATATAGTGAAGCATCGGAATTTATAACTAGTGTCACAGGAATGGTTCAAAACATAGACAGTAGTAAGAGTCAGTCTTCTTGTACTTATGTCGGCATTGTGCCTTTTGTATTTAATTCCGATGCAATTTCTGTGTTTCATCGTCAATAAGAAGGTCCAAGGGATACAGTAAACATATAGTGAAGCATCGGAATCTAAAACCGGTCTCACAGGAAAGGTTCGAAACATAGAGAGAAAGATGAGCAAGTCAACTTGTATTTGAGTCGGCATTGTGCCTTTTGTATTTCATTCCGATGCAATTTCTGAGTTTCATCGTCAATAAGAAGGCCAGATGGATCCAGTAAACCTGAAGTGAAGCAACGGAATCTATAACTAGTGTCACAGGAATGGTATAAACATAGACAGTAGGAAGAGTCAGTCTTCTTGTACTTAAGACGGCATTGTGCCTTTTGGATTTAATTCCGTTGCAATTACTGTGTTTCATCGTCCATAAGAAGGTCCAAGGGATACAGTAAACATATAGTGAAGCATCGGAAACTAAAACTGGTCTCACATGATATGTTCACAACATAGTCAGTAAGAAGAGTCAGTCTTCTTGTACTTAAGTCGGCATTGTCTCTTTTGTATTTAATTCCAATGCAATTTCTGTGTTTGATCGTCAATGAGAAGGTCAGAAGGATACAGTAAACCTGAAGTGAAACATCGGAATCTATAACTAGTGTCACAGGAATGGTTCAAAACAAGACAGTAGGAAAAGTCAGTCTTCTTGTACTTAAGTCAGCATTGTGCCTTTTCTATTTAATTCCGATGCAATTTCTGTGTTTCGTCGTCAATAAGAAGGTCCAAGGGATACAGTAAACCTGAAGTGAAGCATCAGAATCTATAACTAGTGTCACAGGAATGGTTCAAAACAAAGACAGTTAGAAGAGACAGTCTTCTAGTACTTAAGTCGGCATTGTCTCTTTTGTATTTAATTCCTATGCAATTTCTGTGTTTCGTCGTCAATAAGAAGGTCCAAGGGATACAGTAAAACTGAAGTGAGGCATCGGAATCTATATCTAGTGTCACAGGAAAAGTTCAAAACATAGACAATAAGATGAGTCAGTCTTCTTGTACTTAAGTCCGCTTTGTGCGTTTTGTATTTAATTCCGATGCAATTACTGTGTTTCATCGTCAAACGAAAGTCAGAGGGATACAGTAAACCTGAACTGATGCATCGGAATCTATAACTAGTGTCACAGGAATGGTTCAAAACATAGACTGTGAGAAGAGTCAGTCTGCTTGTACTAAAGTCGGCATTGTGCATTTTCTATTTAATTCCGATGCAATTTATGTGTTTCATCGTCAATAAGAATGTCAGAGAGATACAGTAAACCTTAAGTGAAGCATCGGAATCTAGAAGTGGTCTGACAGGAATGGTTCAAAACAGAGACAGTAAGAAGAGTCAGTCTTCTTGTACTTGAGTCGGCATTGTGTTTTTTGTATTTAATTACGATGCAATTTCTGTGTTTCATCGTCAATAAGAAGATCCAAGGGATACAGTAAGCCTGAAGTGAAGCACCGGAATATATAACTACTGTCACAGGAATGGTTCAAAACATAGACAGTAAGAAGAGTCAGTCTTCTTGTACTTAAGTCGGCATTGTGCCTTTCGTATTTAATTCCGATGCAATTTCTGTGTTTCATCGTCAATAAGAATGTCCAAGGGATACAGTAAACCTGAAGTGTAGCATCGGAATCTATAACTAGTGTCACGGGAATGGTTCAAAAGACAGACAGTAGGAAGAGCCAGTCTTCTTGTACTTAAGTCGGCATTGTGCCTTTTCTATTTAATTACGATGCAATTTCTGTCTTTCGGCGTCAACAAGAAGGTCCAAGGGATACAGTAAACCTGAAGTGAAGCATCGCAATCAATATCTAGTGTCACAGGAAAGGTTCAAAACATAGACAGTAAGAAGAGTCAGTCTTCTTGTACTTGTGTCGCCATTGTGCCTTTTGTATTTAATTGCGATGCAATTCCTGTGTCTCATCGTCAATAAGAAGGTCCCAGGGATACAGTAAACCCAAAGAGAAGGATCGGAATCTAAAACTACTGTCACAGAAATGGTTCAAAACATAGACAGTGAGAAGAGTCAGTCTTCTTGTACTTAAGTCGGCATTGTGCTTTTGTATTTAATTCCGATGCAATTTCTGTATTTCATCGTCAATAAGAATGTCCAAGGCATACAGTAAACCTGAAGTGAAGCATCGGAATCTATATCTTGTGTCACGGGAATGATTCAAAACACAGGCAGTAGGAAGAGTCGGTCTTCTTGTACTTAAGACGGCATTGTGCCTTTTCTATTTAATTCCGATGCAATTTCTGTGTTTCGGCGTCAATAAGAAGGTCCAAGGGATACAGTAAACCTGAAGTGAAGCATCTGAATCTATATCTAGTTTCACAGGAAAGGATCAAAACATAGACAGTAAGAAGAGTCAGTCTTCTTGTACTTATGTCGTCATTGTGCCTTTTGTATTTAATTCCGATGCAATTACTGCGTCTCATCGTCAATAAGAAGGTCAGAGGGATACAGTAAACCTTAAGTGAAGCATCGGAATCAATAACTAGTGTTACCGGAAAGGTTCAAATCATATACAGTAAGAAGAGTCAGTCTTCTTGTACTTAAGTCGGCATTGTGCCTTGTCTATTTAATTCCGATGCTATTTCTGTGTTTCGTCGTCAATAAGAAGGTCCCAGGGATACAGTAAACCTGAAGAGAAGCATCGGAATCTAAAACTACTGTCACAGGATAGGTTCAAAACATAGACAGTAAGAAGAGTCAGTCTTCTTGTAATTAAGTCGGCATTGGGCCTTTTGTATTTCATTCCGATGCAATTTCTGTGTTTCATTGTCAATAAGAAGGTCAGAGGGATACAGTAAACCTGAAGTGAAGCATCGGAATCTATAACTAGTGTCACAGGAATGGTTCAAATCATAGACAGTAGGACGAGTCTGTCTTCTTGTACTTAAGTCGGCGTTGTGCCTTTTCTATTTAATTCCGATGCAATTTCTGTGTTTCGTCGTCAATAAGGTCAGAGGGATACAGTAAATCTGAAGTGAAGCATCGGAATCTATAACTAGTGTCACAGGAATGGTTCAAAACATACACTGCAAGAAGAGTCAGTCTTCTTATACTTAAGTCGGCATTGTGCATTTTGTATTTAATTCCTATGCAATATCTGTGTTTCATCGTCAATAAGCAGGTCCAAGGGATACAGTAAACCTGAAGTGAAGCACCGGAGTCTATAACTAGTGTCACAGGAATGGTTCAAGCATAGACAGTAAGAAGAGTCAGTGTTCTTGTACTTAAGTCGGCATTGTACTTTTTGTATTTAATTCCGATGCAATTTCTGTGTTTCATCGTCCATAAGAAGGTCCAAGGGATACAGTAAACATATAGTGAAGCATCGGAATCTATAACTAGTGTCACAGGAATGGTTCAAAACATAGACAGTAGTAAGAGTCAGTCTTCTTGTACTTAAGTCGTCATTGTGCCTTTTGTATTTAATTCCGATGCAATTTCTGTGCTTCATCGTCACTAAGAAGGTCCAAGGGATACAGTAAACCAGAAGTGAAGCACCGGAGTCTATAACTAGTGTCACAGGAATGGTTCAAGCATAGACAGTAAAAAGAGTCAGTCTTCTTGTACTTAAGTTGGGATTGTGCCTTTTCTATTTAATTCCGATGCAATTTCTGTGTGTCGTCGTCAATAAGAAGGTCCAAGGGATACAGTAAACCTGAAGTGAAGCATCGGAATCTAAAACCGGTCTCACAGGGAAGGTTCAAAGCATAGAGAGTAAGAAGAGCTAGTCATCTAGTATTTGAGTCGGCATTGTGAATTTTGTATTTAATTCCGATGCAATTTCTGTGCTTCATCGTCAATAAGAAGGTCCAAGGGATACAGTAAACATATAGTGATGCATCGGAATCTAAAACTGGTCTCACAGGAAATGTTCACAACATAGTCAGTAAGAAGAGTCAGTCTTCTAGTACTTAAGGCGGCATTGTGCATTTTGTATTTAATTCCGATGCAGTTTCTGTGTTTCATCGTCAATAAGGAGATCCCAGGGATACAGTAAACCTGAACTGAAGCATTGTAATCTATAACTAGTGTCGCAGGAATGGTTGAAAACATAGACAGTACGAAGAGTCAGTCTTTTTGTAACTAAGTCGGCATTGTGCTTTTTGTATTTAATTTCGATGCAATTTCTGTGTGTCATCGTCGATAAGAAGGTCCAAGGGATACAGGAAACCTGAAGTGAAGCATCGGAATCTATAACTAGTAATAGACAGTAGGACGAGTATGTCTACTTGTACTTAAGTCGGCATTGTGCCTTTTCTATTTAGTTCCGATGCAATTTCTGTGTTTCATCGTCAATAAGAATATCAGAGGGATACAGTAATCCTGAAGTGAAGCATCGGAATCTATAACTAGGGTCACAGGAATGGTTCAAAACATAGACACTAGGACGAGTCAGTCTTATTGTACTTGAGTCGGCATTGAGACTTTTCTATTTAATTCCGATGCAATTTCTGTGTTTCGTCGTCAATAAGAAGGTCCCAGGGATACAGTAAACCTGAAGAGAAGCATCGGAATCTAAAACTACTGTCACGGGATAGGTTCAAAACATAGACAGTCAGAAGAGTCAGTCTTCTTGCAATTACGTCGGCATTATGCCTTTTGTATATCATTCCGATGCAATTTTTGTGTTTCATTGTCAATAAGAAGGTCAGAGGTATACAGTAAACCTGAAGTGAAGCATCGGAATCTATAACTAGTGTCACAGGAATGGTTCAAAACATAGACTGTGAGAAGAGGCAGTCTTCTTGTACTTAAGTCGGCGTTGTGCCTTTTCTATTTAATTCCGATGCAATTTCTGTGTTTCGTCGTCAATAAGGTCAGAGGGATACAGTAAACCTGAAGTGAAGCACGGAATCTATAACTAGTGTCACAGGAATGGTTCAAAACATACAATGCAAGAAGAGTCAGTCTTCTTCTACTTAAGTCGGCATTGTGCATTTTGTATTTAATTCCGATGCAATTTCTGTGTTTCATCGTCAATAAGAAGGTCCAAGGGATACAGTAAACCTGAAGTGAAGCACCGGAGTCTATAACTAGTGTCACAGGAATATTTCAAGCATTGACAGTAAGAAGAGTCAGTCTTCTTGTACTTAAGTCGTCATTGTGCCTTTTGTATTTAATTCCGATGCAATTTCTGTGTTTCATCGTCCATAAGAAGGTCCAAGGGATACAGTAAACATATAGTGAAGCATCGGAATCTATAACTAGTGTCACAGGAATGGTTCAAGCATAGACAGTAAGAAGAGTCAGTCTTCTTGTACTTAAGTCGGCATTGTGCCTCTTGTATTTAATTCCGATGCAATTTCTGTGTTTCATCGTCCATAAGAAGGTCCAAGGGACACAGTAAACATATAGTGAAGCATCGGAATTTATAACTAGTGTCACAGGAATGGTACAAAACATAGACAGTAGTAAGAGTCAGTCTTCTTGTACTTAAGTCGGCATTGTGCCTTTTGTATTTAATTCCGATGCAATTTCTGTGTTTCATCGTCAATAAGAAGGTCCAAGGGATACAGTAAACATATAGTGAAGCATCGGAATCTAAAACCGGTCTCACAGGAAAGGTTCAAAACATAGAGAGAAAGATGAGCAAGCAACTTGTATTTGAGTCGGCATTGTGCCTTTTGTATTTCATTCCGATGCAATTTCTGTGTTTCATCGTCAATAAGAAGGCCAGAGGGATCCAGTAAACCTGAAGTGAAGCAACGGAATCTATAACTAGTGTCACAGGAATGGTATAAACATAGACAGTAGCAAGAGTCAGTCTTCTTGTACTTAAGTCGGCATTGTGCCTTTTGGATTTAATTCCGTTGCAATTTCTGTGTTTCATCGTCCATAAGAAGGTCCAAGGGATACAGTAAACATATAGTGAAGAATCGGAAACTAAAACTGGTCTCACTTGATATGTTCACAACATAGTCAGTAAGAGGAGTCAGTCTTCTTGTACATAAGTCGGCATTGTCTCTTTTGTATTTAATTCCGATGCAATTTCTGTGTTTGATCGTCAATGAGAAGGACAGAAGGATACAGTAAACCTGAAGTGAAACATCGGAATCTATAACTAGTGTCACAGGAATGGTTCAAAACAAGACAGTAGGAAAAGTCAGTCTTCTTGTACTTAAGTCGGCATTGTGCCTTTTCTATTTAATTCCGATGCAATTTCTGTGTTTCGTCGTCAATAAGAAGGTCCAAGGGATACAGTAAACCTGAAGTGAAGCATCAGAATCTATAACTAGTGTCACAGGAATGGTTCAAAACATAGACAGTTAGAAGAGTCAGTCTTCTAGTACTTAAGTCGGCATTGTCTCTTTTGTATTTAATTCCAATGCAATTTCTGTGTTTCGTCGTCAATAAGAAGGTCCAAGGGATACAGTAAAACATAAGTGAGGCATCGGAATCTATATCTAGTGTCACAGGAAAGGTTCAAAACATAGACAATAAGATGAGTCAGTCTTCTTGTACTTAAGTCCGCTTTGTGCGTTTTGTATTTAATTCCGATGCAATTACTGTGTTTCATCGTCAAAAGAAAGTCAGAGGGATACAGTAAACCTGAACTGATGCATCGGAATCTATAACTAGTGTCACAGGAATGGTTCAAAACATAGACTGTGAGAAGAGCCAGTCTGCTTGTACTAAAGTCGGCATTGTGCATTTTCTATTTAATTCCGATGCAATGTATGTGTTTCATCGTCAATAAGAATGTCAGAGAGATACAGTAAACCTTAAGTGAAGCATCGGAATCTAGAAGTGGTCTGACAGGAATGGTTCAAAACAGAGACAGTAAGAAGAATCAGTCTTCTTGTACTTGTGTCGGCATTGTGTTTTTTGTATTTAATTACGATGCAATTTCTGTGTTTCATCGTCAATAAGAAGATCCAAGGGATACAGTAAGCCTGAAGTGAAGCACCGGAATATATAACTACTGTCACAGGAATGGTTCAAAACATAGACAGTAAAAAGAGTCAGTCTTCTTGTACTTAAGTCGGCATTGTGCCTTTCGTATTTAATTCCGATGCAATTTCTGTGTTTCATCGTCAATAAGAATGTCCAAGGGATACAGTAAACCTGAAGTGAAGCATCGGAATCTATAACTAGTGTCACGGGAATGGTTCAAAACACAGACAGTAGGAAGAGCCAGTCGTCTTGTACTTATGTCGGCATTGTGCCTTTTCTATTTAATTCCGATGCAATTTCTGTGTTTCGGCGTCAATAAGAAGGTCCAAGGGATACAGTAAACCTGAAGTGAAGCATCGGAATCAATAACTAGTGTTACCGGAAAGGTTCAAATCATTTACAGTAAGAAGAGTCAGTCTTCTTGTACTTAAGTCGGCATTGTGCCTTGTCTATTTAATTCCGATGCTATTTCTGTGTTTCGTCGTCAATAAGAGGGTCCCAGGGATACAGTAAACCTGAAGAGAAGCATCGGAATCTAAAACTACTGTCACAGGATAGGTTCAAAACATAGACAGTAAGAAGAGTCAGTCTTCTTGTAATTAAGTCGGCATTGTGCCTTTTGTATTTCATTCCGATGCAATTTCTGTGTTTCATTGTCAATAAGAAGGTCAGAGGGATACAGTAAACCTGAAGTGAAACATCGGAATCTATAACTAGTGTCACAGGAATGGTTCAAAACAAGACAGTAGGAAAAGTCAGTCTTCTTGTACTTAAGTCGGCATTGTGCTTTTTGTATTTAATTCCGATGCAATTTCTGTGTTTCATCGACATAAGATGGTCCAAGGGATACAGTAAACATATAGTGAGGCATCGGAATTTATAACTAGTGTCACAGGAATGGTTCAAAACATAGACACTAGGAAGAGTCATTCTTCTTGTACTCAAGTTGGCATTGTGCCTTTTGTATTTAATTCCGATGCAATTTCTGTGTTTCATCGTCAATAAGAAGGTCCAAGGGATACAGTAAACATATAGTGAAGCATCGGAATCTAAAACTGGTCTCACAGGAAACGTTCAAATCATAGTCAGTAAGAAGAGCCAGTCATCTTGCATTTGAGTCGGCATTGTGCCTTTTGTATTTAATTCCGATGCAATTTCTGTTTTTCATCGTCAATAAGAAGGTCCAAGGGATACAGTAAACCTGAAGTGAAGCATCTGAATCTAAAATCGGTCTCACAGGAAAGGTTCAAAACGTAGAGAGTAAGAAGAGCCAGTCATCTTGCATTTGAGTCGGCATTGTGCCTTTTGTATTTAATTCCGATGCAATTTCTATGTTTCATCGTCAATAAGAAGGTCAGATGGATACAGTAAACCTGAAGTGAAGCATCGGAATCTATAACTAGTGTCACAGAAATAGTTAAAACATAGACAGTAGGAAGAGTCAGTCTTCTTGTACTTAAGTCGGCATTGTGCCTTTTGTATTTAATTCCGATGCTATTTATGTGTTTCCTCGTCAATAAGAAGGTCCAAGGGATACAGTGAACGTGAAGTGAAGCATTGGAATCTATAACTAGTGTCGCAGGAATGGTTCTAAACATAGACAGTAAGAAGAGTCAGTCTTCTTGTACTTATGTCGGCATTGTGCCTTTTGTATTTAATTCCGATGCAATTTCTGTGTTTTATCGTCGATAAGAAGGACCAAGGGATACAGTAAACCTGAAGTGAAGCATCGGAATCTGTAACTAGTGTCACAGGAATTGCTCAAAACATAGATAGTAAGTAGAGTCAGTCTTCTTGTACTTAGGTCGGCATTGTGCCTTTTGTATTTAATTCCGATGCAAATTCTGTGTTTCATCGTCAATAAGAAGGTCCAAGGGATACAGTAAACCCGAAGTGAAGCATCGGAATCTATAACTAGTGTCACAGGAATGGTTCAAATCATAGACAGTTGGAAGAGTCAGTCTTCTTGTACTTAAGTCGGCATTGTGCCTTTTCTATTTAATTCCGATGCAATTTCTGTGTTTCATCGTCAATAAGAAGGTCAGAGGGATACAGTAAACCTGAAGTGAAGCATCGGAATCTATAACTAGTGTCACAGAAATTGTTAAAACATAGACGGTAGGAAGAGTCAGTCTTCTTGTACATAAGTCGGCATTGTGCCTTTTGTTTTTAATTCCGATGCAATTTCTTTATTTCATCGTCAATATGAAGGTCCAAGGGATACAGTAAACATATAGTGAAGCATCGGAATCTAAAACTGGTCTCACAGGAAATGTTCACATCATAGTCAGTAAGAAGAGTTTGTCTTCTTGTACATAAGTCGGCATTGTGCGTTTTGTATTTAATTGCGCTGCAATATCTGTGTTTCATCGTCAATAAGAATGTCCAAGGGATACAGTAAACCTGAAGTGAAGCATCGTAATCTTTAACTAGTGTCACAGGAATGGTTAAAATCATAGACAGTAGGAGGAGTCAGTCTTCTTGTACTTAAGTCGGCATTGTGCCTTTTGTATTTAATTCCGATGCTATTTATGTGTTTCCTCGTCAATAAAAAGGTCCAAGGGATACAGTGAACGTGAAGTGAAACATCGGAATCTATAACTAGTGTCGCAGGAATGGTTCAAAACATAGACAGTAAGAAGAGTCAGTCTTCTTATACTTAAGTCGGCATTGTGCCTTTTGTATTTAATTCCGATGCAATTTCTGTGTTTTATCGTCGATAAGAAGGACCAAGGGATACAGTAAACCTGAAGTGAAGCATCGGAATCTGTAACTAGTGTCACAGGAATTGCTCAAAGCATAGACAGTAAGTAGAGTCAGTCTTCTTGTACTTAAGTCGGCATTGTGCCTTTTGTATTTAATTCCGATGCAAATTCTGTGTTTCATCGTCAATAAGAAGGTCCAAGGGATACAGTAAACCCGAAGTGAAGCATCGGAATCTATAACTAGTGTCACAGGAATGGTTCAAATCATAGACAGTTGGAAGAGTCAGTCTTCTTGTACTTAAGTCGGTATTGTGCCTTTTCTATTTAATTCCGATGCATTTTCTGTGTTTCGTCATCAATAAGAAGGTCCAAGGGATACAGTAAACCTGAAGTGAAGCATCGGAATCTATAACTAGTGTCACAGGAAAGGTTCAAACATAGACAATAAGATGAGTCACTCTTCTTGTACTTAAGTCCGCTTTGTGCCTTTTGTATTTAATTCCGATGCAATTACTGTGTTTCATCGTCAAAAGAAAGTCAGAGGGATACAATAAACCTTAACTGAAGCATCGGAATCTATAACTAGTGTTGCACGCATGGTTCAAAACATAGACTGTGAGAAGAGTCAGTCTGCTTGTACTTAAGTCGGCATTGTGCTTTTTCTATTTAATTCCGATGCCATTTCTGTGTTTCATCGTCAATAAGAGTGTCAGAGGGATACAGTAAACCTGAAGTGAAGCATCGGAATATATAACTAGTGTCACAGGAATGGTTCAAATCATAGACAATAAGAAGAGTCAGTCATCTTGTACTTCAGACGGCATTGTGCCTGTTGTATTTAATTCCGATGCAATTTCTGTGTTTCATCGTCAATAAGAAGGTCCAAGGGATACAGTAAACATATAGTGAAGCATCGGAATCTAAAACTGGTCTCACAGGACACGTTCAAAACATAGTCAGTAAGAAGAGCCAGTCATCTTGCATTTGAGTCGGCATTGAGCCTTTTGTATTTCATTCCAATGCAATTTCTGTTTTTCATCGTCAATAAGAAGGTCCAAGGGATACAGTAAACCTGAAGTGAAGCATCTGAATCTAAAACCGGTCACACAGGAAAGGTTCTAAACGTAGAGAGTGAGAAGAGCCAGTCATCTTGCATTTGAGTCGGCATTGTGCCTTTTGTATTTAATTCCGATGCAATTTCTGTGTTTCATCGTCAATTAGAAGGTCAGAGGGATACAGTAAACCTGAAGTGAAGCATCGGAATCTATAACTAGTGTCACAGAAATTGTTAAAACATAGACAGTAGGAAGAGTCAGTCTTCTTGTACATAAGTCGGCATTGTGAATTTTGTATTTAATTCCGATGCAATTTCTGTGTTTCATCGTCAATAAGAAGGTCCTAGGGATACAGTAAACCTGAAGTGAAGCACAGGAATCTATAACTAGTGTCACAGGAAAGGTTCAAAGCATAGATTATAAGAAGAGTCAGTCTTCTTGTACTCAAGTCCGCATTGTGCCTTTTTTATTTAATTCCGATGCAACTACTGTGTTTCATCGTCAAAAAGAAGGTCAGAGGGATACAGTAAACCTGAAGTCAAGCATCGGAATCTATAACTAGTGTTACAGGAATGGTTCAAAACATAGACCGTAAGAAGAGTCAGTCTTCTTGTACTTAAGTCGGCACTGTGCCTTCTGTATTTAATTCCGATGCAATGTCTGTGGTGCATCGTCAATAAGATGGTCCAACGGATACAGTAAACCTGAAGTGATGCATCGGAATCTATAACTAGTGTCACAGGAATGGTTCAAAACATAGACAGTAGGAAGAGTCAGTCTTCTTGTACTTAAGTCGGCATTGTACATTTTGTATTTAATTCCGATGCAATTTCTGTGTTTCATCGTCAATAAGAAGGTCCTAGGGATACAGTAAACCTGAAGTGAAGCACCGGAATCTATAACTAGTGTCACAGGAATGGTTCAAAACATAGACAATAAGAAGAGTCAGTCTTCTTGTACTTAAGTCGGCATTGTGCCTATTGTATTTAATTTCGATGCAATTTCTGTGTTTCAACGTCAATAAGAAGGTCCAAGGGATACAGTAAACATATAGTGAAGCATGGGAATCTAAAACTGGTCTCACAGGAAATGTTCAAACCATAGTCAGTAAGAAGAGTGAGTCTTCTTGTACTTAAGTCGGCATTATGCCCTTTGTATTTAATTCCGATGCAATTTCTATGTTTCATCGTAAATAAGAAGGTCAGAGGGATACAGTAACCTGAAGTGAAGCATCAGAATCTAAAACTACTGTCACAGGAAAAGTTCAAAGCACAGACAGTAAGAAGAGTCAGTCTTCTTGTACTTAAGTCGGCATTGTGCCTCTTGTATTTCATTCCGATGCAATTTCTGTGTTTCATTGTCAATAAGAAGGTCAGAGGGATACCGTAAACCTGAAGTGAAGCATCGGAATCTATAACTAGTGACACGGGAATGGTTCAAAACATAGGCAGTAGGAAGAGTCAGTCTTCTTGTACTTAAGTCGGCATTGTGCCTTTTGTATTTAATTCCGATGCAATTTCTATGTTTCATCGTCCATAAGAAGGTCCAAGGGATACAGTAAACATATAGTGAAGCATCGGAAACTAAAACTGGTCTCACAGGATATGTTCACATCATAGTCAGTGAGAAGAGTCAGTCTTTTTGTACTTAAGTCGGCATTGTGCCTTTTGTATTTAATTCCGATGCAATTTCTGTGTTTCATCGTCAATAAGAAGGTCAGAGGGATACAGTAAACCTGAAGTGAAACATCGGAATCTATAACTAGTGTCACAGGAATGGTTCAAAACATAGACAGTAGGAAAAGTCAGTCTTCTTGTACTTAAGTCGGCAATGTGTCTTTTCAATTTAATTTAAATGCAAATTTTGTGTTTCGTCGTCAATAAGAAGGTCCAAGGGATACAGCAAGCCTGAAGTGAAGCATCAGAATCCATAACTAGTGTCACAGGAATGGTTCAAAACATAGACAGTATGAAGGGTCAGTCTTCTTGTACTTAAGTCGGCATTGTGACTATTGTATTTAATTCCGATGCAATTTCTGTTTTTCATCGTCAATAAGAGTGTCAGAGGGATACAGTAAACCTGAAGTGAGGCATCGGAATCTATAACTAGTGTCACAGGAATGGTTCAAAGCATAGTCAGTAAGAAGAGTCAGTCTTCTAGTACTTAAGTCGGCCTTGTGCCTTTTATATTTAATTCCGATGCAATTTCTGTGTTTCGTCGTCAATAAGAAGGTCCAAGGGATACAGTAAAACTGAAGTGAAGCATCGGAATCTATATCTAGTGTCACAGGAAAGGTTCAAAACATAGACAATAACAAGAGCCAGTCTACTTGTACTTAAGTCCGCTTTGTGAATTTTGTATTTAATTCCGATGCAATTACTGTGTTTCATCGTCAAAAAGAGTGACAGAGGGATGCAGTAAACCTGAAGTGATGCATCGGAATATATAACTAGTGTCACAGGAATGGATCAAAACATAGACAGTTGGAAGAGTCAGTCTTCTTGTACTTAAGTCGGCATGGTGCCTTTTCTATTTATTTCCAATGCAATTTCGGTGTTTCGTAGTCAATAAGAAGGTCCTAGGGATACAGTAAACCTGAAGTGAAGCATCGGAATCTATAACTAGTGTCACAGGAATGGTTCAAATCGTAGACAGTAAGAAGAGTCAGTCTTCTAGTACTTAAGTCGGCATTGTGCCTTTTGTATTTAATTCCGATGCAATTTCTGTGTTTCATCGTCGATAAGAATGTCCAAGGTATACAGTAAACCTGAAGTGAAGCATCAGAATCTATAACTAGTGTCACAGGAATGGTTCAAAACATAGGCAGTAAGGAGAGTCAGTCTTCTAGTACTTAAGTCAGCCTTGTCTCTTTTGTATTTAATTCCGATGCAATTTCTGTGTTTCATCGTCGATAAGCAGGTCCAAGGGTACAGTAAACCTGAAGTGAAGCGTCGGAATCTACAACTAGTGTCACAGGATTTCCTCAAAACATAGACAGTGAGAAGAGTCAGTCTTCTTGTACTTATGTCGGCATTGTGACTTTTGTATTTAATTCCGATGCAATTTCTGTGTTTCATCGTCAAAAAGAGTGACAGAGGGATGCAGTAAACCTGAAGTGATGCATCGGAATATATAACTAGTGTCACAGGAATGGATCAAAACATAGACAGTTGGAAGAGTCAGTCTTCTTGTACTTAAGTCGGCATTGTGCCTTTTCTATTTAATTCCGATGCAATTTCTGCGTATCGTCGTCAATAAGAAGGTCCAAGGGATACAGTAAAACTGAAGTGAAGCATCGGAATCTATATCTAGTGTCACAGGAAAGGTTCAAAACATAGACAATAAGAAGAGTCAGTCTTCTTGTACTTAAGTCCGCTTTCTGCCCTTTGTATTTAATTCCGATGCAATTACTGTGTTTCATCGTCAAAAGATAGTCAGAGGGATACAGTAAACCTGAAGTGAAGCATCGGAATCTATAACTAGTGTTACAGGAATGGTTCAAAACATAGACTGTAAGAAGAGTCAGTCATCTTGTACTTAAGTCGGCATTGTGCCTTTTGTATTTAATTCCGATGCAATGTCTGTGCTTCATCGCCAATAAGAATGTCAGAGGGATACAGTAAACCTGAAGTGAAGCATCGGAATCTAAAAGTGGTCTCACGGGAATGGTTCAAAACAGAGACAGTAAGAAGACTCAGTCTTCTTGTACTTGAGTCGGCATTGTGCCTTTTGTATTTAATTCGGATGCAATTTCTGTGTTTCATCGTCAATAAGAAGGTCCAAGGGATAGAGTAAACCTGAAGTGAAGCATCGGAATCGATAACTAGTGTCACAGGAATGGTTCAAAACATAGACTATAAGACGAGTCAGTCTTCTTGTACTTAAGTCGGCATTGTGCCTTTTGTACTTAATTCCGATGCAATTTCTGTGTTTCTTCGTCAATAAGAAGGTCCATGGGAAACAGTAAACATATAGTGAAGCATCGGAATCTAAAACTGGTCTCACAGGATATGTTCAAATCATAGTCAGTAATAAGAGTCAGTCTTCATATACTTAAGTCGGCATTGTGCCTTTTCTATTTAATTCCGATGCAATTTCTGTGTTTCATCGTCAATAAGAGGGTCCAAGGGTTACTGTAAACCTGAAGTTAAGCATCGGAATCCAAAACCGGTCTCCCAGGAAAGGTTCAAAACGTAGAGAGTAAGAAGAGCCAGTCATCTTGCATTTGAGTCGGCATTGTGCCAATTGTATTTAATTCCAATGCAATTTCTGTATTTCATCGTCAATAAGAAGGTCCAAGGGATACAGTAAACACATAGTGAAGCATCGGAATCTAAAACTGGTCTCACAGGAAATGTTCACAAGATAGTCAGTAAGAAGAGTCAGTCTTCTTGTACTTAAGTCGGAATTGTGCATTTTGTATTTAATTCCGCTGCAATTTCTGTGTTTCATCGTCAATAAGAAGGACCAAGGGATACAGTAAACCTGAAGTGAAGCACCGGAATCTATGACTAGTGTCACAGGAATGGTTTCAAAACATAGACTATATGAAGAGTCAGTCTACTTGTACTTAAGTCGGCATTGTGCCTTTTGTATTTAATTCCGATGCATATTCTGTGTTTCATCGTCAATAAAAAGGTCCAAGGGATACAGTAAACATATAGTGAAGCATCGGAATCCAAAACTGGGCCACAGGAAATGTTCAAATCATAGCTAGTAAGAAGAGTCAGTCTTATTGTACTTCAGATGGCATTACGCCTTTTGTATTTAATTCCGATGCAATTTCTGTGTTTCATCGTCAATAAGAAGGTCAGAGGGATACAGTAACCTGACGTGAAGCATCGGAATCTACAACTAGTGTCACAGGAATGGTTCAAAACATAGACTGTAAGACGAGTCAGTCTTCTTCTACTTAAGTCGGCATTGTGCCTTTTGTACTTAATTCCGATGCAATTTCTGTGTTTCTTCGTCAACAAGAAGCTCCGAAGGAAACAGTAAACATATAGTGAAGCATCGGAATCTAAAACTGGTCTCACAGGAAATGTTCAAATCATAGTCAGTAAGAAGAGTCAGTCTTCATTTACCTAAGTCGGCATTGTGCCTTTTCTATTTAATTCCGATGCAATTTCTGTGTTTCATCGTCAATAGGAGGGTCCAAGGGTTACAGTAAACCTGAAGTGAAGCATCGGAATCTAAAACCGGTCTCACAGGAAAGGTTCAAAACGTAGAGAGTAAGAAGAGCCAGTCATCTTGCATTTGAGTCGGCATTGTGCCTCTTGTATTTAATTCCAATGCAATTTCTGCATTTCATCGTCAATAAGAAGGTCCAAGGGATACTTTAAACATATAGGGAAGCATCGGAATCTAAAACTGGCCTCACTGGAAATGTTCACCACATAGTCAGTAAGAAGAGTCAGTCTTCTTGTACTTAAGTCGGCATTGTGCCTTTTCTATTTAAGTCCGATGCAATATCTGGGTTTCATCGTCAATAAGAATGTCAGAGGGATACAATAAACCTGAAGTGAAGCATCAGAATCTATAACTAGTGTCACAGGAATGGTTCCAAACATAGTCAGTAAGAAGAGTCAGTCTTCATGTACTTAAGTCGGCATTGTGCATTTTGTATTTAATTCCGATGCAATTTCTGTGTTTCATCGTCAATAAGCAGGTCCAAGGGATACAGTAAACCTGAAGTGAAGCACCGGAATCTATAACTAGTGTCACAGGAATGGTTCAAAAGATAGACTGTATGAAGAGTCAGTCTTCTTGTACTTAAGTCGGCATTGTGCCTTTTGTATTTAATTCCGATGCAAATTCTGTGTTTCATCGTCAATAAGAGGGTCCAAGGGATACAGTAAACATATAGTGAAGCATCGGAAATTTAAAACTGGGCCACAGGAAGTGTTCAAATCATAGCTAGTAAGAAGAGTCAGTCTTATTGTACTTAAGATAGCATTACGCCTTTTGTGTTTAATTCCGATGCAATTTCTGTGTTTCATCGTCAATAAGAAGGTCAGAGGGATACAGTAACCTGATGTGAAGCATCGGAATCTACAACTAGTGTCACAGGAATGGTTCAAAACATAGACAGTAGGAAGAGTCAGTCTTCTTGTACTTAAGTCGGCATGGTGCCTTTTCTATTTATTTCCAATGCAATTTCGGTGTTTCGTAGTCAATAAGAAGGTCCAAGGGATACAGTAAACCTGAAGTGAAGCATCGGAATCTATAACTAGTGTCACAGGAATGGTTCAAATCGTAGACAGTAAGAAGAGTCAGTCTTCTAGTACTTAAGTCGGCATTGTGCCTTT
The DNA here is from genome assembly GCF_021461395.2 of Schistocerca americana. Classification (NCBI taxonomy): domain Eukaryota; kingdom Metazoa; phylum Arthropoda; class Insecta; order Orthoptera; family Acrididae; genus Schistocerca; species Schistocerca americana. The sequence goes on along the minus strand of NC_060121.1, from coordinate 5,468,514 downwards.
TGTATTTAATTCCGATGCAATTTCTGTGTTTCATCGTCGATAAGAAGGTCCAAGGGATACAGTAAACCTGAAGTGAAGCATCAGAATCTATAACTAGTGTCACAGGAATGGTTCAAAACATAGGCAGTAAGGAGAGTCAGTCTTCTAGTACTTAAGTCAGCCTTGTCTCTTTTGTAATTAATTCCGATGCAATTTCTGTGTTTCATCGTCGATAAGCAGGTCCAAGGGATACAGTAAACCTGAAGTGAAGCGTCGGAATCTATAACTAGTGTCACAGGATTTCCTCAAAACATAGACAGTAAGGAGAGTCAGTCTTCTTGTACTTAAGTCGGCATTGTGACTTTTGTATTTAATTCCGATGCAATTTCTGTGTTTCATCGTCAAAAAGAGTGACAGAGGGATGCAGTAAACCTGAAGTGATGCATCGGAATATATAACTAGTGTCACAGGAATGGATCAAAACATAGACAGATGGAAGAGTCAGTCTTCTTGTACTTAAGTCGGCATTGTGCCTTTTCTATTTAATTCCGATGCAATTTCTGCGTATCGTCGTCAATAAGAAGGTCCAAGGGATACAGTAAAACTGAAGTGAAGCATCGGAATCTATATCTAGTGTCACAGGAAAGGTTCAAAACATAGACAATAAGAAGAGTCAGTCTTCTTGTACTTAAGTCCGCTTTGTGCCCTTTGTATTTAATTCCGATGCAATTACTGTGTTTCATCGTCAAAAGATAGTCAGAGGGATACAGCAAACCTGAAGTGAAGCATCGGAATCTATAACTAGTGTTACAGGAATGGTTCAAACATAGAGTGTAAGAAGAGTCAGTCGTACTTAAGTCGGCATTGTGCCTTTTGTATTTAATTCCGATGCAATGTCTGTGTTTCATCGTCAATAAGAATGTCAGAGGGATACAGTAAACCTGAAGTGAAGCATCGGAATCTAAAAGTGGTCTCACAGGAATGGTTCAAAACAGAGACAGTAAGAAGAGTCAGTCTTCTTGTACTTGAGTCGGCATTGTGCCTTTTGTATTTAATTCGGATGCAATTTCTGTGTTTCATCGTCAATAAGAAGGTCCAAGGGATAGAGTAAACCTGAAGTGAAGCATCGGAATCTATAACTAGTGTTACAGGAATGGTTCAAAACATAGAGTGTAAGAAGAGTCAGTCATCTTGTACTTAAGTCGGCATTGTGCCTTTTGTATTTAATTCCGATGCAATGTCTGTGTTTCATCGTCAATAAGAATGTCAGAGGGATACAGTAAACCTGAAGTGAAGCATCGGAATCTAAAACTGGTCTCACAGGAAATGTTCACAAGATAGTCAGTAAGAAGAGTCAGTCTTCTTGTACTTAAGTCGGAATTGTGCATTTTGTATTTAATTCCGCTGCAATTTCTGTGTTTCATCGTCAATAAGAAGGACCAACGTATACAGTAAACCTGAAGTGAAGCATCGTTATCTATAAGTAGTGTCACAGGAATGGTTAAAATCATAGACAGTAGGAAGAGTCAGTCTTCTCGTACTTAAGTCGGCATTGTGCCTTTTGTATTTAATTCCGATGCTATTTCTGTGTTTCATCGACAATAAGAAGGTCCAAGGGATACAGTAAACCTGAAGTGAAACATCGGAATCTATAACTAGTGTCACAGGAATCGTTCAAAACATAGACAGTAGGAAGAGTCAGTCTTCTTGTACTTAAGTCGGCATTGTGCCTTTTCTATTTAAGTCCGATGCAATATCTGTGTTTCATCGTCAATAAGAATGTCAGAGGGATACAATAAACCTGAAGTGAAGCATCAGAATCTATAACTAGTGTCACAGGAATGGTTCCAAACATAGTCAGTAAGAAGAGTCAGTCTTCATGTACTTAAGTCGGCATTGTGCATTTTGTACTTAATTCCGATGCAATTTCTGTGTTTCATCGTCAATAAGAAGGACCAAGGGATACAGTAAACCTGAAGTGAAGCACTGGAATCTATGACTAGTGTCACAGGAGTGGTTGCAAAACATAGACTATATGAAGAGTCAGTCTTCTTGTACTTAAGTCGGCATTGTGCCTTTTGTATTTAATTCCGATGCATATTCTGTGTTTCATCGTCAATAAGAGGGTCCAAGGGATACAGTAAACATATAGTGAAGCATCGGAATCTAAAACTGGTCTCACAGGAAATGTTCAAATCATAGTCAGTAAGAAGAGTCAGTCTTCATATACTTAAGTCGGCATTGTGCCTTTTCTATTTAATTCCGATGCAATTTCTGTGTTTCATCGTCAATAAGAGGGTCCAAGGGTTACAGTAAACCTGAAGTGAAGCATCGGAATCTAAAACCGGTCTCACAGGAAAGGTTCAAAACGTAGAGAGTAAGAAGAGCCAATCATCTTGCATTTGAGTCGGCATTGTGCCTCTTGTATTTAATTCCAATGCAATTTCTGTATTTCATCATCAATAAGAAGGTCCAAGGGATGCAGTAAACATATAGTGAAACATCGGAATCTAAAACTGGTCTCACAGGAAATGTTCACAACATAGTCAGTAAGAAGAGTCAGTCTTCTTGTACTTAAGTCGGAATTGTGCATATTGTATTTAATTCCGCTGCAATTTCTGTGTTTCATCGTCAATAAGAAGGACCAATGTATACAGTAAACCTGAAGTGAAGCATCGTTATCTATATCTTGTGTCACAGGAATGCTTAAAATCATAGACAGTAGGAAGAGTCAGTCTTCTTGTACTTAAGTCGGCATTGTGCCTTTTGTATTTAATTCCGATGCTATTTCTGTGTTTCATCGTCAATAAGAAGGTCCAAGGGATACAGTAAACCTGAAGTGAAACATCGGAATCTATAACTAGTGTCACAGGAATGATTCAAAACATAGACAGTAGGAAGAGTCAGTCTTCTTGTACTTAAGTCGGCATTGTGCCTTTTCTATTTAAGTCCGATGCAATATCTGTGTTTCATCGTCAATAAGAATGTCAGAGGGATACAATAAACCTGAAGTGAAGCATCAGAATCTATAACTAGTGTCACAGGAATGGTTAACATAGTCAGTAAGAAGAGTCAGTCTTCATGTACTTAAGTCGGCATTGTGCATTTTGTATTTAATTCCGATGCAATTTCTGTGTTTCATCGTCAATAAGAAGGTCCAAGGGATACAGTAAACCTGAAGTGAAGCACCGGAATCTATAACTAGTGTCACAGGAATGGTTCAAAACATAGACTGTATGAAGAGTCAGTCTTCTTGTACTTAAGTTGGCATTGTGCCTTTTGTATTTAATTCCGATGCATATTCTGTTTCATCGTCAATAAGAGGGTCCAAGGGATACACTAAACATATAGTGAAGCATCGGAATCCAAAACTGGGCCACAGGAAAGGTTCAAATCATAGCTAGTAAGAAGAGTCAGTCTTATTGTACTTAAGATGGCATTACGCCTTTTGTATTTAATTCCGATGCAATTTCTGTGTTTCATCGTCAATAAGAAGGTCAGAGGGATACAGTAACCTGACGTGAAGCATCGGAATCTACAACTAGTGTCACAGGAATGGTTCAAAACATAGACAGTAGGAAGAGTCAGTCTTCTTGTACTTAAGTCGGCATGGTGCCTTTACTATTTATTTCCAATGCAATTTCGGTGTTTCGTCGTCAATACGGAGGTCCAAGGGATACAGTAAACCTGAAGTGAAGCACCGGAATCTATAACTAGTGTCACAGGAATGGTTCAAATCATAGACAGTAAGAAGAGTCACTCTTCTAGTACTTAGGTCGGCATTGTGCGTTTTGTATTTAATTCCGATGCAATTTCTGTGTTTCATCGTCGATAAGAAAGTCCAAGGGATACAGTAAACCTGAAGTGAAGCATCAGAATCGATAACTAGTGTCACAGGAATTGCTCAAAACATAGACAGTAAGAAGAGTCAGTCTTCTTGTACTTAAGTCGGCATTGTGCATTTTGTATTTAATTCCGAAGCAAATTCTGTGTTTCATCGTCAATAAGAATGTCCAAGGGATACAGTAAACATATAGTGGAGCATCGGAATCTAAAACCGGTCTCACAGGAAATGTTCAAATCATAGTCAGTAAGAAGTGACAGTCATCTTGCATTTGAGTCGGCATTGTGCCTTTTGTATTTCATTCCGATGCAATTTCTGTGTTTCATCGTCAATAAGAGGGTCCATGGGTTACAGTAAACCTGAAGTGAAGCATCGGAATCTAAAACCGGTCCCACAGGAAAGGTTCAAAACGTAGAGAGTAAGAAGAGGCAGTCTTCTTGTACTAAGTCGGCATTGTGCCTTTTGTATTTAATTCCGATGCAATTTCTGTGTTTCATCGTCAATAAGAAGGTAAGAGGGATACAGTAAACCTCAAGTGAAGCATCGGAATCTATAACTAGTGTCTCAGGAATGGTTAAAACATAGGCAGTAGAAAGAGTCAGTCTTCTTGTACTTAAGTCAGCATTATGCCTTTTGTATTTAATTCCGATGCAATTTCTGTGTTTCATCATCAATAAGAAGGTCAAAGGGATACAATAAACCTGAAGTGAAGCATCGGAATCTATATCTAGTGTCACAGGAAAGGTTCAAAACATAGACAATAAGAAGAGTCAGTCTTCTTGTACTTAAGTCGGCATTGTGAATTTTCTATTTCATTCCGATGCAATTTCTGTGTTTCATCGTCAACAAGAATGTCAGAGGGATACAGTAAACCTTAAGTGAAGCATCTGAATCTAAAAGTGGCCTCACAGGAATGGTTCAAAGCATAGACAATAAGAAGAGTCAGTCTTCTTGTACTAAGGCGGCATTGTGCCTTTTGTATTTAATTCCGATGCAATTTCTGTGTTTCATCGTCAATAAGAAGGTAAGAGGGATACAGTAAACCTCAAGTAAAGCATCGGAATCTATAACTAGTGTCACAGGAATGGTTAAAACATAGGCAGTAGAAAGAGTCAGACTTCTTGTACTTAAGTCGGCATTATGCCTTTTGTATTTAATTCCGATGCAATTTCTGTGTTTCATCGTCAATAAGAAAGTCCAGGGGATACAGTAAACTTATAATGAAGCATCGGAATCTAAAACTGGACTCACAGGAAATGTTCACAACATAGTCAGCAAGAAGAGTCTGTCTTCTTGTACTTAAGTCGGCATTGTGCCTTTTCTATTCAATTCCGGTGCAATATCTGTGTTTCATCGTCAATAAGAAGGTCAGAGGCATACAATAAACCTGAAGTGAAGCATCAGAATCTATAACTAGTGTCACAGGAATGGTTTGAAACATAGTCAGTAAGAAGAGTCAGTCTTCATGTACTTAAGTTGGCATTGTGCATTTTGTATTTAATTCCGATGCAATTTCTGTGTTTCATCGTCGATAAGAAGGTCCAGGGGATACAGTAAACTTGAAGTGAAGCATCGGAATCGATAACTAGTGTCACAGGAATTGCTCAAAACATAGACAGTAAGAAGAGTCAGTCCTCTTGTACTTAAGTCGGCATTGTGCAATTTGTATTTAATTCCGAAGCAAATTCTGTGTTTCATCGTCAAAAAGAAGGTCCAAGGGATACAGTAAACCTGAAGTGAAGCATCGGAATCCATAACGAGTGTCACAGGAATGGTTCAAAACATAGACAGTAAGAATAGTCAGTATTCTTGTACTTAAGTCGGCATTGTGCCTTTTGTATTTAATTCCGATGCAATTTCTGTGTTTCATCGTCAATAAGGGTGTCAGAGGGATACAGTGAACCTGAAGTGAAGCATCGTAATCGATAACTAGTGTCACAGGAATGGTTCAAAGCATAGACAGTTGGAAGAGTCAGTCTTCTTGTACTTAAGGTGGCACTGTGCCTTTCCTATTAAATTCCGATGCAATTTCTGTGTTTCGACGTCAATAAGAAGGTCCAAGGGATACAGTAAACCTGAAGTGAAGCATCGGAATCTATAACTAGTGTCAAAGGAATGGTTCAAAACGTAGACAGTAAGAAGAGTCAGTATTTTTGTACTTAAGTCGGCATTGTGCCTTTTCTACTTAATTCCGATGCAATTTATGTGTTTCATCGTCAATAAGAAGGTCCAAGGGATACAGTAAACCTGAAGTGAAGCATCGTAATCTATAACGTCACAGGAATGGTTCAAAACATAGACAGTAGGAAGAGTCTGTCTGCTTGAACTTAAGTCGGCATTATGCCTCTTCTATTTAATTCCGATGCAAATTATGTGTTTCATCGTCAAAAAGAAGGTCAAAGGGATACAGTAAAGCTTAAGTGAAGCATCGGAATCTATATCTAGTGTCACAGGAAAGGTTCAAAACATAGACAATAAGAAGAGTCAGTCTTCTTGTACTTAAGTCGGCATTGTGCCTTTTCTATTTCATTCCGATGCAATTTCTGTGTTTCATCGTCAATAAGAATGTCAGAGGGATACAGTAAACCTGAAGTGAAGCATCGGAATCTAAAAGTGGTCTCACAGGAATGGTTCAAAACATAGAGAGTAAGAAGAGTCAGTCTTCTTGTACTTAAGTCGGCATTGTGCCTTTTCTATTTAAGTCCGATGCAATATCTGTGTTTCATCGCCAATAAGAATGTCAGAGGGATACAATAAACCTGAAGTGAAGCATCAGAATCTATAACTAGTGTCACAGGAATGGTTCCAAACATAGTCAGTAAGAAGAGTCAGTCTTCTAGTACTTAAGTCGGCATTGTGCCTTTTGTATTTAATTCCGATGCAATATCTGTGTTTCATCGTCGATAAGAAAGTCCAAGGGATACAGTAAACCTGTAGTGAAGCATCGAAAACGATAACTAGTGTCACAGGAATTGCTCAAAACATAGACAGTAAGAAGAGTCAGTCTTCTTGTACTTAAGTCGGCATTGTGCATTTTGTATTTAATTCCGAAGCAAATTCTGGGTTTCATCATCAATAAGAAGGTCCAAGGGATACAGTAAACATATAGTGGAGCATCGGAATCTAAAACTGGTCTCACAGGAAATGTTCGAATCATAGTCAGTAAGAAGTGACAGTCATCTTGCATTTGAGTCGGCATTGTGACTTTTGTATTTCATTCCGATGCAATTTCTGTGTTTCATCGTCAATAAGAGGGTCCATGGGTTACAGTAAACCTGAAGTGATGCATCGGAATCTAAAACCGGTCTCACAGGAAAGGTTCAAAACGTAGAGAGTAAGAAGAGTCAGTCTTCTTGTACTAAGTCGGCATTGTGCCTTTTGTATTTAATTCCGATGCAATTTCTGTGTTTCATCGTCAATAAGAAGGTAAGAGGGATACAGTATACCTCAAGTGAAGCATCGGAATCTATAACTAGTGTCACAGGAATGGTTAAAACATATGCAGTAGAAAGAGTCAGTTTTCTTGTACTTAAGTCGGCATTATGCCTTTTGTATTTAATTCCGATGCAATTTCTGTGTTTCATCATCAATAAGAAGGTCAAAGGGATACAGTAAACCTGAAGTGAAGCATCGGAATCTATATCTAGTGTCACAGGAAAGGTTCAAAACATAGACAATAAGAAGAGTCAGTCTTCTTGTACTTAAGTCGGCATTGTGAGCTTTCTATTTCATTCTGATGCAATTTCTGTGTTTCATCGTCAATAAAAATGTCAGAGGGATACAGTAAACCTGAAGTGAAGCATCTGAATCTAAAAGTGGCCTCACAGGAATGGTTCAAAGCATAGAGAGTAAGAAGAGTCAGTCTTCTTGTACTTGAGTCGGCATTGTGCCTTTTGTATTTAATTCTGATGCAATTTCTGTGTTTCATCGTCAATAAGAAGGTAAGAGGGATACAGTAAATCTCAAGTAAAGCATCGGAATCTATAACTAGTGTCACAGGAATGGTTAAAACATAGGCAGTAGAAAGAGTCAGTTTTCTTGTACTTAAGTCGGCATTATGCCTTTTGTATTTAATTCCGATGCAATTTCTGTGTTTCATCATCAATACGAAGGTCAAAGGGATACAGTAATCCTGAAGTGATGCATCGGAATCTATAACTAGTGTCACAGGAATGGTTCAAAACATAGACAATAAGAAGAGTCAGTCTTCTTGTACTAATTCGGCATTGTGCCTTTTGTATTTAATTCCGATGCAATTTCTGTGTTTCATCGTCAATAAGAAGGTAAGAGGGATACAGTAAATCTCAAGTAAAGCATCGGAATCTATAACTCGTGTCACAGGAATGGTTAAAACATAGGCAGTAGAAAGAGTCAGACTTCTTGTACTTAAGTCGGCATTATGGCTTTTGTATTTAATTCCGATGCAATTTCTGTGTTTCATCGTCAATAAGAAAGTCCAAGGGATACAGTAAACTTATAATGAAGCATCGGAATCTAAAACTGGACTCACAGGAAATGTTCACAACATAGTCGGCAGGAAGAGTCTGTCTTCTTGTACTTAAGTCGGCATTGTACATTTTGTATTTAATTCCGATGCAATTTCTGTGTTTCATCGTCAATAAGAAGATCCAAGGGATACAGTAAACCTGAAGTGAAGCTTCGTAAACTATAACTAGTGTCACAGGAATGGTTCAAAACATAGACAGTAGGAAGAGTCAGTCTTCTTGTACTTTAGTCGGCATTGTGCCTTTTCTATTCAATTCCGGTGCAATATCTGTGTTTCATCGTCAATATGAAGGTCAGAGGGATACAATAAAACTGAAGTGAAGCATCAGAATCTATAACTAGTGTCACAGGAATAGTTTGAAACATAGTCAGTAAGAAGAGTCAGTCTTCATGTAATTAAGACGCCATTGTGCATTTTGTATTTAATTACGATGCAATCTCTGTGTTTCATCGTCAATAAGAAGGTCCAAGGGATACAGTAAACATATAGTGAAGCATCGGAATCCAAAACTGGTCACACAGGAAATGTTCAAATCATAGTCAGTAAGAAGAGTCGGTCTTCTTGTACTTAAGTCGGCATTATGCCTTTTGTATTTAATTCCGATGCAATTTCTGTGTTTCATCGTCAATAAGAAGGTCAGAGGGATACAGTTACCTGACGTGAAGCATCGGAATCTACAACTAGTGTCACAGGAATGGTTCAAAACATAGACAGTAGGAAGAGTCAGTCTTCTTGTACTTAAGTCGGCATGGTGCATTTTCTATTTAATTCCGATGCAATATCTGTGTTTCGTCGTCAATAAGATGGTCCATGGGATACAGTAAACCTGTAGTGAAGCATCGGAATCTATAACTAGTGTCACGGGAATGGTTCAAATCATAGACAATAAGAAGAGGCAGTCTTCTAGTACTTAAGTCGGCATTGTGCCTTTTGTATTTAATTCCGATGCAATTTCTGTGTTTCATCGTCGATAAGAAGGTCCAGGGGATACAGTAAACCTGAAGTGAAGCATCGGAATCGATAACTAGTGTCACAGGAATTGCTCAAACACATAGACAGTAACAAGAGTCAGTCCTCTTGTACTTAAGTCGGCATTGTGTAATTTGTATTTAATTCCGAAGCAAATTCTGTGTTTCATCGTCAATAAGAAGGTCCAAGCTATACAGTAAACCTGAAGTGAAGCATCGGAAACCATAACTAGTGTCACAGGAATGGTTCAAAACATAGACAGTAAGAATAGTCAGTATTCTTGTACTTAAGTCGGCATTGTGCCTTTTGTATTTAATTCCGATGCAATTTCTGTGTTTCATCGTCAATAAGGGTGTCAGAGGGATACAGTCAACCTGAAGTGAAGCATCGTAATCGATAACTAGTGTCATAGGAATGGTTCAAAACATAGACAGTAGGAAGAGACAGTCTTCTTGTACTTAGGTCGGCATTGTGCCTTTTCTATATAATTCCGATGCAATGTCTGTGTTTCGTCGACGATAAGAAGGTCCAAGAGATACAGTAAATCTGAAGTGAAACATCGGAATCTATAACTAGTGTCACAGCAAAGGTTCAAAACATAGACAGTAAGAAGAGTCAGTCTTCTTGTACTTAAGTCGTCATTGTACCTCTTGTATTTAATTCCGATGCAATTTCTGTGTTTCATCGTCAATAAGAAGGTCCAAGGGATACAGTAAACATATAGTGAAGCATCGAAGTCAAAAACTGGTCTCACAGGAAAGGTTCAAAACTTAGAGAGTAAGAAGAGCCAGTCATCTTGAATTTGAGTCGGCATTGTGCCTTTTGTATTTAATTCCGTTGCAATTTCTGTGTTTCATCGTCAATAAGAAGGACAGAGGGAATCAGTTAACCTGAAGTGAAGCATCGGAATCTAAAAGTGGTCTCAGGAATGGTTCAAATCATAGAGAGTAAGAAGAGTCAGTCTTCTTGTACTTAAGTCGGCATTGTGCCTTTTCTATTTCATTCCGATGCAATCTCTGTGTTTCATCGTCAATAAGAATGTCAGAGGGATACAGTAAACCTGAAGTGAAACATCGGAATCTAAAAGTGGTCTCACAGGAATGGTTCGAAACATAGAGAGTAAGAAGAGTCAGTCTTCTTGTACTTGAGTCGGCATTGTGCCTTTTGTGTTTAATTCCGATGCAATTTCTGTGTTTCATCGTCAATAAGAAGGTCGAAGGGATACAGTAAACCTGAAGTGATGCATCGGAATCTATAACTAGTGGCACAGGAATGGTTCAAAACATAGACAATAAGAAGAGTCAGTCTTCTTGTACTAAGTCGGCATTGTGCATTTTGTATTTAATTCCGATGCAATTTCTGTGTTTCATCGTCAATAAGAAGGTAAGAGGGATACAGTAAACCTCAAGTGAAGCATCGGGATCTATAACTAGTGTCACAGGAATGGTTAAAACATAGGCAGTAGAAAGAGTCAGTCTTCTTGTACTTAAGTCGGCATTATGCCTTTTGTATTTAATTCCGATGCAATTTCGGTGTTTCATCGTCAATAAGAAGGTCCAAGGGATACAGTAAACTTTTAGTGAAGCATCGGAATCTAAAACTGGACTTACAGGAAATGTTCACAACAAAGTCAGCAAGAAGAGTCAGTCTTCTTGTACTTAAGTCGGCATTGTGCATTTTGTATTTAATTCCGATGCAATTTCTGTGTTTCATCGTCAATAAGAAGGTCCAAGGGATACAGTAAACCTGAAGTGAAGCTTCGTAATCTATAACTAGTGTCACAGGAATGGTTCAAAACATAGACAGTAGGAAGAGTCAGTCTTCTTGTACTTAAGTCGGCATTGTGCCTTTTCTATTTAATTCCGGTGCAATATCTGTGTTTCATCGTCAATAAGAAGGTCAGAGGGATACAATAAACCTGAAGTGAAGCATCAGAATCTATAACTAGTGTCACAGGAATGGTTTCAAACACATTCAGTAAGAAGAATCAGTCTTCATGTACTTTAGTCGGCATTGTGCCTTTTGTCTTTAATTCCGATGCAATTTCTGTGTTTCATCGTCAATAAGAAGGTCGAGGGGATACAGTAAACCTGAAGTGATGCATCGGAATCCTTAACTAGTGTCACAGGAATGGTTCAAAACATAGACAATAAGAAGAGTCAGTCTTCTTGTACTAGGTCGGCATTGTGCCTTTTGTATTTAATTCCGATGCAATCTCTGTGTTTCATCGTCAATAAGAAGGTCCAAGGGATACAGTAAACATATAGTGAAGCATTGGAATCCAAAACTGGTCTCACAGGAAATGTTCAAATCATAGTCAGTAAAAAGAGTCGGTCATCTTGTATTTAAGTCGGCATTATGCCTTTTGTATTTAATTCCGATGCAATTTCTGTGTTTCATCGTCAATAAGAAGGTCAGAGGGATACAGTAACCTGACGTGAAGCATCGGAATCTACAACTAGTGTCACAGGAATGGTTCAAAACATAGACAGTAGGAAGAGTCAGTCTTCTTGTACTTAAGTCGGCATATTGCCTTTTCTAATTAATTCCGATGCAATTTCTGTGTTTCGTCGTCAATAAGAAGGTCCAAGGGATACAGTAAACCAGTAGTGAAGCATCGGAATCTATAACTAGTGTCACAGGAATGGTTCAAATCATAGACAGTAAGAAGAGTCAGTCTCCTAGTACTTAAGTCGGCATTGTGCCTTTTGTATTTAATTCCTATGCAATTTCTGTGTTTCATCGTCGATAAGAAGGTCCAGGGGATACAGTAAACCAGAAGTGAAGCATCCGAATCGATAACTAGTGTCACAGGAATTGCTCAAAACATAGACAGTAAGAAGAGTCAGTCTTCTTGTACTTAAGTCGGCATTGTGCAATTTGTATTTAATTCCGAAGCACATTCTGTGTTTCATCGTCAATAAGAAGGTCCAAGGGATACAGTAAACCTGAAGTGAAGCATCGGAATCCATAACTAGTGTCACAGGAAAGGTTCAAAACGTAGACAATAAGAAGAGTCAGTCTTCTTGTACTTAAGTCAGCTTTGTGCATTTTGTAATTAATTCCGATGCAATTACTGTGTTTCATCGTCAAAAAGAAGGTCAAAGGGATACAGTAAACCTGAAGTGAAGCATCGGAATCTATATTTAGTGTCACAAGAGAGGTTCAAAACATAGACAATAAGAAGAGTCAGTCTTCTTGTACTTAAGTCGGCATTGTGCCTTTTCTATTTCATTCCGATGCAATTTCTGAGTTTCATCGTCAATAAGAATGTCAGAGGTATACAGTAAACCTGAAGTGAAGCATCGGAATCTAAAAGTGGTCTTACAGGAATGGTTCAAAACATAGAGAGTAAGAAGAGTCAGTCTTCTTGTACTTGAGTCGGCATTGTGCCTTTTGTATTTAATTCCGATGCAGTTTCTGTGTTTCATCGTCAATAAGAAGGTCGAAGGGATACAGTAAACCTGAAGTGATGCATCGGAATCTATAACTAGTGTCACAGGAATGGTTCAAAACATAGACAATAAGAAGAGTCATCCTTCTTGTACTAAGTCGGCATTGTGCCTTTTGTATTTAATTCCGATGCAATTTCTGTGTTTCATCGTCAATAAGAAGGTAAGAGGGATACAGTAAACCTCAAGTGAAGCATCGGAATCTATAACTAGTGTCACAGGAATGGTTAAAACATAGGCAGTAGAAAGAGTCAGTCTTCTTGTACTTAAGTCGGCATTATGCCTTTTGTATTTGATTCGGATGCAATTTCTGTGTTTCCTCGTCAATAAGAAGGTCCAAGGGATACCGTAAACTTATAGTGAAGCATCGGAATTTAAAACTGGACTCACAGGAAATGTTCACAACATAGTCAGCAAGAAGAGTCTGTCATCTTGTACTCAAGTCGGCATTGTGCATTTTGTATTTAATTCCGATGCAATTTCTGTGTTTCATCGTCAATAAGAAGGTCCAAGGGATACAGTACACCTGAAGTGAAGCTTCGTAATCTATAACTAGTGTCACAGGAATGGTTCAAAACATAGCCAGTAAGTAGAGTCAGTCTTCTTGTACTTAAGTCGGCATTGTGCCTTTTGTATTTAATTCCGATGCAATTTCTGTGTTTCATAGTCGATAAGAAGGTCCAGGGGATACAGAAATCCTGAAGTGAAGCATCGGAAACTATAACTAGTGTCACAGGAATGGTTCAAAACATTGACAGTTGGAAGAGTCAGTCTTCTTGTACTTAAGTCGGCAATGTGCCTTTTGCATTTAATTCCGATGCGATTTCTGTGTTTCATCATCAATAAGAAAGTCAGAGGGATACAGTAAACCTGAAGTGAAGCATCGGAATCTCTAACTAGTGTCACAGGAATGGTTCAAAACTTAGAGAGTAAGAAGAGCCAGTCATCTTGAATTTGAGTCGGCATTGTGCCTTTTGTATTTAATTCCGTTGCAATTTCTGTGTTTCATCGTCAATAAGAAGGACAGAGGGAGTCAGTTAACCTGAAGTGACGCATCGGAATCTAGAACTAGTGTCACAGGAATGGTTAAAACATAGACAGTAGGAAGAGTCAGGCTTCTTGTACTTAAGTCGGCATTGTGCCTCTTGTATTTAATTCCGATGCAATTTCTGTGTTTCATCGTCAATAAGAAGGTCCATGGGATACAGTAAACATATAGTGAAGCATCGGAATCTAAAACTGGTCTCACAGTAAATGTTCAAATCATAGTCAGTAAGAAGTGACAGTCATCTTGCATTTGAGTCGGCATTGTGCCTTTTGTATTTAATTCCGATGCAATTTCTGTGTTTCATCGTCAATAGGAGGGTCCATGGGTTACAGTAAACCTGAAGTGAAGCATCGGAATCTAAAACCGGTCTCACAGGAAAGGTTCAAAACGTAGAGAGTAAGAAGAGCCAGTCATCTTGCATTTGAGTCGGCATTGTGCCTTTTGTATTTAATTCCGCTGCAATTTCTGTGTTTCATCGTCAATAAGAAGGTCCAAGGGATACAGTAAACATATAGTGAAGCATCGGAATCTAAAACTGGTCTCACAGGAAATGTTCACAACATAAGCAGTAAGAAGAGTCAGTCTTCTTGTACTTAAGTCGGCATTGTGCCTTTTGTATTTAAATCCGATGCAAACTCTGTGTTTCATCGTCAATAAGAAGGTCCAAGGGATACAGTAAACCTGAAGTGAAGCATCGGAATCTATAACTAGTGTCACAGGAATGGTTCAAAACATAGACAGTTGGAAGTGTCAGTTTTCTTGTACTTAAGTCGGCATTGTGCCTTTTCTATTTAATTCCGATGTAATTTCAGCGTTTCGTCGTCAATAAGAAGGTCCAAGGGATTCAGTAAACCTGAAGTGAAGCATCGGAATCTATATCTAGTGTCACAATAATGGTTAAAAACATAGACAATAAGAAGAGTCAGTCTTCATGTACTTAAGTCCTTATTGTGCCTTTTTTATTTAATTCCGATGCAACTACTGTGTTTCATCGTCAAAAAGATGGTCAGAGGGATACAGTAAACCTGAAGTCAAGCATCGGAATCTATAACTAGTGTTACAGGAATGGTTCAAAACATAGACTGTAAGAAGAGTCAGTCTTCTTGTACTTAAGTCGGCATTGTGCCTTTTCTATTTAATTCGGGTGCAATATCTGTGTTTCATCGTCAATATGAAGGTCAGAGGGATACAATAAACCTGAAGTGAAGCATCATAATCTATAACTAGCGTCACAGGAATGGTTTCAAACATAGTCAGTAAGAAGAGTCAGTCTTCATGTACTTAAGTCGGCATTGTGCCTTTTGTATTTAATTCCGATGCAATTTCTGTGTTTCATCGTCGATAAGAAGGTCCAGGGGATACAGTAACCTGACGTGAAGCATCGGAATCTACAACTAGTGTCACAGGAATGGTTCAAAACATAGACAGTGGGAAGAGTCAGTCTTCTTGTACTTAAGTCGGCATGGTGCCTTTTCTATTTAATTCCGATGCAATTTCTGTGTCTCATCGTCAATATGAATGTCGGAGGGAAACAGTAAACCTGAAGTGAAGCATCGGAATCTATAACTAGTGTCACAGGAATGGTTCAAACATAGACAGTTGGAAGAGACAGTCTTCTTGTACTTAAGTTGGCACTGTGCCTTTTCTATTTAATTCCGATGCAATTTCTGTGTTTCGTCGTCAATAAGATGGTCCAAGGGATACATTAGACCTGAAGTGTAGCATCGGAATCTAAATCTAGTGTCACAGGAAACGTTCAAAACATAGACAGTAAGAAGAGTCAGTTTTCTTGTACTTAAGTCGGCATTGTGCCTTTTCTATTTAATTCCGATGCAATTTCTGTGTCTCATCGTCAATAAGAATGTCGGAGGTAAACAGTAAACCTGAAGTGAAGCATCGGAATCTACAACTAGTGTCACAGGAATGGTTCAAAACATAGACACTAGGAAGAGTCAGTCTTCTTGTACTTAAGTCGGCATTGTGCCTTTTGTATTTAATTCCGATGCAATTTCTGTGTTTCATCGTCAATAAGAAGGTCCAAGGGATACAGTAAACCTGAAGTGAAGCATCGGAATCTATAACTAGTGTCACAGGAATGGTTCAAAACATACACAGCAAGAAGAGTCAGTCTTCTTGAACTTAAGTCGGCATTGTGCATTTTGTATTTAATTCCGATTCAATTTCTGTGTTTCATCGTCAATAAGAAGGTCCAAGGGATACAGTAAACATATAGTGTAGCATCGGAATCTAAAACTGGCCTCACAGGAAATGTTCACAACATAGTCAGTAAGAAGAGTCAGTATTCTTGTACTTAAGTCGGCATTGTGCATTTTGTATTTAATTCCGATGCTGTTTCTGTGTTTCATAGTCAGTAAGAAGGTCAGAGGGATACATTAAACCTGAAGTGAAGCATCGGAATCTATAACTAGTGTCACAGGAATGGTTCAAAACATAGACTGTAAGAAGATTCAGTCTTCTTGTACATAATTCGGCATTGTGCCTTTTCTATTTAATTCCGATGCAATTTCTGTGTTTCATCGTCAATAAGAATGTCAGAGGGATACAGTAAACCTGAAGTAAAGCTTCGGAATCTATAACTAGTGTCACGGGAATGGTTCAAAACATAGACAGTAGGAAGAGTCAGTCTTCTTGTACTTCAGTCGGCATTGTGCCTTTTGTATCTAATTCCGATGCAATTTCTGTGTTTCATCGTCAATAAGAAGGTCCAACGAATACAGTAAACCTGAAGTGAAGCATCGGAATCTATAACTAGTGTCACAGGAATGGTTCAAAACATACACAGCAAGAAGAGTCAGTCTTCTTGTACTTAAGTCGGCATTGTGCCTTTTTTATTTAAATCCGATGCAATTTCTGTGTTTCATCGTAAATAAGAAGGTCAAAGGGATACAATAAACATATAGTGAAGCATCGGAATCTAAAACTGGTCTCACAGGAAAGGTTCAAAACATAGAGAGTAAGAAGAGCCAGTCATCTTGTATCTGAATCGGCGTTGTTCCTATTCTATTTAATTCCGATGCAATTTCTCTGTTTCATCGTCAATACGAATGTCCTAGGGATACATTAAACCTGACGTGAAGCATCGGAATCTATAACTAGTGTCACAGGAATGGTTCAAAACATATACAGTAAGATGAAACAGTCTTCTTGTACGTAAGTCGGCATTGTGCCTTTTGTATTTATTTCCGATGCAATTTCTGTGTTTCGTCGTCAATAAGAAGGTCCAAGGGATACATTAAACCTGAAGTGAAGCATCGGAATCTATATCTAGTGTCACAGGAAAGGTTCAAAACATAGACAGTAAGTAGAGTCAGTCTTCTTGTACTTAAGTCGGCATTGTGCCTTTTGCATTTAATTCCGATGCAATTTCTGTGTTTAAACGTGAAAGAGAAGGTCAGAGGGATACAGTAAAACTGAAGTGAAGCATCGGAATCTATAACTTGTGTTACAGGAATGGTTCAAAAAAAACTGTAAGAAGAGTCAGTCTTCTTGTACTTAAGTCGGCATTGTGCCTTTTCTATTTAATTCCGATGCAATTTCTGTGTTTCATCGTCAATAAGAATGTCAGAGGGATACACTAAACCTGAAGTGAAGCATCGGAATCTATAACTAGTGTCACAGGACTGGTTCAAAACATAGAAACTAGGAAGAGTCAGTCTTCTTGTACTTAAGTCGGCATTGTGCCTTTTCTATTTAATTCCGATGCAATTTCTGTGTTTCGTCGTCAATAGGAAGGTCCAAGGGATACAGTAAATCTGAAGTGAAGCATCGGAATCTATATCTAGTGTCACAGAAAAGATTCAAAACATAGACAGTAAGAAGAGTCAGTCTTCTTGTACTTATGTCGGCATTGTGCACTTTGTATTTAATTCCGATGCAACTTCTGTGTTTCATCGTCAATAAGAAGGTCAGAGGGATCCAGTAAATCTGAAGTGATGCTTAGGAATCTATAACTAGTGTCACAGGAATGGTTCAAAGCATAGACAGTAAGATGAGTCAGTAGTCTTGTACGTAAGTCGGCATTGTGTCTTTTGTATTTATTTCCGATGCAATTTCTGTGTTTCGTCTTCAATAAGAAGGTCCAAGGGATACATTAAACCTGAAGTGAAGCATCGGAATCTATATCTAGTGTCACAGGAAAGGTTCAAAACATAGACAGTAAGTAGAGTCAGTCAACTTGTACTTAAGTCGGCATTGTGCCTTTTGCATTTAATTCCGATGCAATTTCTGTGTTAAAACGTGAATGAGAAGGTCAGAGGCATACAGTAAAACTGAAGTGAAGCATCGGAATCTATAACTTGTGTTACAGGAATGGTTCAAAAAAAACTGTAAGAAGAGTCAGTCTTCTTGTATTTAAGTCGGCATTGTGCCTTTTCTATTTAAGTCCGATGCAATTTCTGTGTTTCATCGTCAATAAGAATGTCAGAGGGATACACTAAACCTGAAGTGAAGCATCGGAATCTATAACTAGTGTCACAGGAATGGTTCAAAACATAGAAACTAGGAAGAGTCAGTCTTCTTGTACTTAAGTCGGCATTGTGCCTTTTCTATTTAATTCCGATGCAATTTCTGTGTTTCGTCGTCAATAAGAAGGTCCAAGGGATACAGTAAATCTGAGGTGAAGCATCGGAATCTATATCTAGTGTCACAGTAAAAGATTCAAAACATAGACGGTAAGAAGAGTCAGTCTTCTTGTACTTAAGTCGGCATTGTGCACTTTGTATTTAATTCCGATGCAACTTCTGTGTTTCATCGTCAATAAGAAGGTCAGAGGGTTCCAGTAAACCTGAAGTGAAGCATCGTAATCTATAACTAGTGTCACAGGAATGGTTCAAAGCATAGACAGTAAGATGAGTCAGTTCTCTTGTACGTAAGTCGGCATTGTGCCTCTTGTATTTATTTCCGATGCAATTTCTGTGTTTCGTCGTCAATAAGAAGGTCAAAGGGATACATTAAACCTGAAGTGAAGCATCGGAATCTATATCTAGTGTCAAAGGAAAGGTTCAAACATAGACAGTAATTAGAGTCAGTCTTCTTGTACTTAAGTCGGCATTGTGCCTTTTGCATTTAATTCCGATGCAATTTCTGTGTTAAAACGTGAATCAGAAGGTCAGAGGGATACAGTAAAACTGAAGTGAAGCATCGGAATCTATAACTTGTGTTACAGGAATGGTTCAAAGAAAACTGTAAGAAGAGTCAGTCTTCTTGTACTTAAGTCGGCATTGTGCCTTTTCTATTTAATTCCGATGCAATTTCTGTGTTTCATCGTCAATAAGAATGTCAGAGGGATACACTAAACCTGAAATGAAGCATCAGAATCTATAACTAGTGTCACAGGAATGGTTCAAAACATAGAAACTAGGAAGAGTCAGTCTTCTTGTACTTAAGTCGGCATTGTGCCTTTTCTATTTAATTCCGATGCAATTTCTGTGTTTCATCGTCAATAAGAATGTCAGAGGGATACACTAAACCTGAAATGAAGCATCAGAATCTATAACTAGTGTCACAGGAATGGTTCAAAGCATAGACAGTAGGAAGAGTCATGCTTCTTGTACTTAAGTAGGCATTCTGCTTTTCAATTTAATTCCGATGCAATTTCTGTGTTTCGTCGTCAATACGAAGGTCAGAGAGATACAGTAAACCTGAAGTGATGCATCGGAAACCATAACTAGAGTAACAGGAATGGTTCAAAACATACACAGCAAGAAGTGTCAGTCTTCTAGTACTTAAGTCGAATTTATGCCTTTTGTATTTAATTCCGGTGCAATTTCTGTGTTTCATCGTCAATAAGAAGGTCCAAGGGATACAATAAACATATAGTGAAGCATCGGAATCTAAGACTGGTCTCACAGGAAAGGTTCAAAACATAGAGAGTAAGAAAAGCCAGTCATCTTGTATTTGAGTCGGCATTGTTACTTTTCTATTTAATTCCGATGCAATTTCTGTGTTTCATCGTCAATACGGAGGTCCTAGGGATACAGTAAACCTGAAGTAAAGCATCGGAATCTATAACTAGTGTCACAGGAATGGTTCAAATCATACACAGCAAGAAGAGTCAGTCTTCTTGTACTTGAGTCGGCATTGTGCTTTTCAATTTAATTCCGATGCATTTTCTGTGTTTCGTCGTCAATAAGAAGGTCGAAGAGATACAGTAAACCTGAAGTGAAGCATCGGAATCCATAACTAGTGTCACAGGAACGGTTCAAAACATACACAGCAAGAAGTGTCAGTCTTCTTGTACTTAAGTCGGATTTAAGCCTTTTGTATTTAATTCCGATGCAATTTCTGCGTTTCATCGTCAATAAGAAGGTCAGAGGGAATCAGTAAACCAGAAGTGAAGGATGGGAATCTATAACTAGTGTCACAGGAATGGTTAAAACATAGATAGTAGGAAGAGTCAGTCTTCTTGTACTTAAGCCGTCATTGTGCCTCTTGTATTTAATTCCGATGCAATTTCTGTGTTTCATCGTCAATAAGTAGGTCCAAGGGATACAGTAAACATATAGTGTAGCATCGGAATCCAAAACTGGTCTCACAGGAAATGTTCACAACATAGTCAGTAAGAAGAGTCAGTCTTCTTGTACTTAAGTCGGCATTGTGCATTTTGTATTTAATTCTGATGCAATTTCTGTGTTTCATCGTCTATAAGAATGTCAGAGGGATACAGTAAACCTGAAGTGAAGCATGGGAATCTATAACTAGTGTCACAGGAATGGTTCAAAACATAGACAGTAGGAAGAGACAGTCTTCTTGTACTTAAGTCGGCATTGTGCCTTTTCTATTTAATTCAAATGCAATTTCTGTGTTTCGTCGTCAATAAGAAGGTCCAAGGGAAACAGTAAACCTGAAATGAAGCATCGGAATCTATATCTAGTGTCACAGGACAGGTTCAAAACATAGACAGTAAGAAGAGTCAGTCTTCTTGCACATATGTCAACATTGTGCCTTCTGTATTTAATTCCGATACAATTTCTGTGTTTCATCATCAATAAGAAGGTCAGAGTGATACAGTAAATCTGAAGTGAAGCATAGGAATCTATAACTAGTGTCACAGGAATGGTTCAAAGCATAGACAGTAGGAAGAGTCAGTCTTCTTGTACTTAAGTTGGCATTGTGCCTATTCTATTTAATTCCGATGCAATTTCTATGTTTCGTCGTCAATAAGAAGGTCAGAGATATACAGTAAACCTGAAGTGAAGCATCGGAATCTATAACTAGTGTCACAGGAATGGTTCAAAACATACACAGCAATAAGAGTCAGTCTTCTTGTACTTAAGTCGGAATTGTACCTTTTGTATATAACTCCGATGCAATTTCTGTGTTTTATCGTCAATAAGAAGGTCCAAGGGATACAGGAAACCTGAAGTGATGCATCGGAATCTATAACTAGTGTCACAGGAATGGTTCAAAACATAGACAGTAGGAAGAGTCAGTCATCTTGTACTTAAGTCGGCATTGTGCCTTTTGTATTTAATTCCGATGCAATTTCTGTGTTTCATCGTCAATATGAAGGTCCAAGGGATACAGTAAACCTGAAGTGAAGCATCGGAATCTATAACTCGTGTCACAAGAATGGTTCAAAACATAGACAGTAAGAAGAGTCAGTCTTCTTGTACTTAAGTCGGCATTGTGCCATTTGTATTTAATTCCGCTGCAATTTGTGTGTCTCATCGTCAATAAGAAGGTCCATGGGATACAGTAAACATATAGTGAACCATCGGAATCTATAACTAGTGTCACAGGAATGGTTCAAAACTTAGACAGTAGGAAGAGTCAATCTTGTTGTACTTAAGTCGGCATTGTGCCTTTTCTATTTAATTCCGTTGCAATTTCTGTGTTTCGTCGTCAATAAGAAGGTCCAAGGGATACAGTAAACCTGAAATGAAGCATCGGGATCTATAACTAGTGTCACAGGAACGGTTCAAAACGTAGACAGTAAGAAGAGTCAGTCTTCTTGTACTTAAGTTGGCATTGTGCCTTTTGTATTTAATTCCGATGCAATTTCTGTGTTTCATCGTCAATAAGAAGGTCCAAGGGATACAGTAAACATATAGTGAAGCATCGGAATCTAAAACTGGTCTCACAGGAAAGGTTCAAAACATAGAGAGTAAGAAGAGCCAGTCATCTTGTATTTGAGTCGGCATTGTGCCCTTTGTATTTAATTCCGTTGCAATTTCTGTGTTTCATCGTCAATGATTAGGTCAGAGGGAATCAGTAAACCTGAAGTGAAGCATCGGAAACTATAACTAGTGTCACAGGAATGGTTAAAACATAGACCGTAGGAAAAGTCAGTCTTCTTGTACTTATGTCGCCATTGTGCCTCTTGTATTTAATTCCGATGCAGTTTCTGTGTTTCATCGTCAATAAGAAGGTCCAAGGGATACAGAAAACCTGAAGTGATGCATCGGAATCTATAACTAGTGTCACAGGAATGGTTCAAAACATACACAGCAAGAAGAGTCAGTCTTCTTGTACTTAAGTCCACATTGTGCCTTTTTTATTTAATTCTGATGCAATTTCTGTGTTTCATCGTAAATAAGAAGGTCAGAGGGATACAATAAACATATAGTGAAGCATCGGAATGTAAAACTGGTCTCACAGGAAAGGTTAAAAACATAGAGAGTAAGAAGGGCCAGTCATCTTGTATTTGAGTCGGCATTGTTCCTTTTCTATTTAATTCCGATGCAATTTCTGTGTTTCATCGTCAATACGAAGGTCCTAGGGATACAGTAAACCTGAAGTGAAGCATCGGAATCTATGACTAGTGTCACAGGAATG
Source organism: Schistocerca americana (assembly GCF_021461395.2). Lineage (NCBI taxonomy): Eukaryota > Metazoa > Arthropoda > Insecta > Orthoptera > Acrididae > Schistocerca > Schistocerca americana. The sequence goes on along the minus strand of NC_060121.1, from coordinate 5,445,919 downwards.
GTTCAAAACATATACAGTAAGATGAGTCAGTCTTCTTGAACGTAAGTCGGCATTGTGCCATTTGTATTTATTTCCGATGCAATTTCTGTGTTTCGTCGTCAATACGAAGGTCCAAGGGATACATTAAACCTGAAGTGAAGCATCGGAATCTATATCTAGTGTCACAGGAAGGGTTCAAAACATAGACAGTAAGTAGAGTCAGTCTTCTTGTACTTAAGTCGGCATTGTGCCTTTTGCATTTAATTCCGATGCAATTTCTGTGTTTCATCGTGAATAAGAAGGTCAGAGGGATACAGTAAAACTAAAGTGATGCATCGGAATCTATAACTTGTGTTACAGGAATGGTTGAAAAAAAACTGTAAGAAGAGTCAGTCTTCTTGTACTTAAGTCGGCATTGTTCCTTTTCTATTTAATTCCGATGCAATTTATGTGTTACATCGTTAATAAGAATGTCAGAGGGATACACTAAACCTGAAGTGAAGCATCGGAATCTATAACTAGTGTCACAGGAATGGTTCAAAATATAGAAACTAGGAAGAGTCAGTCTTCTTGTACTTAAGTCGGCATTGTGCCTTTTCTATTTAATTCCGATGAAATTTCTGTGTTTCTACATCTACATCTACATCTATACTCCGCGAGCCACCTTACGGTGTGTGGCGGAGGGTACTTATTGTACCACTATCTGATCCCCCCTTCCCTGTTCCATTCACGAATTGTGCGTGGGAAGAACGACTGCTTGTAAGTCTCCGTATTTGCTCTAATTTCTCGGATCTGTTCGTTGTGATCATTACGCGAGATATATGTGGGCGGTAGTAATATGTTGCCCATCTCTTCCCGGAATGTGCTCTCTCGTAATTTCGATAATAAACCTCTCCGTATTGCGTAACGCCTTTCTTGAAGTGTCCGCCACTGGAGCTTGTTCAGCATCTCCGTAACGCTCTCGCGCTGACTAAATGTCCCCATGACGAATCGCGCTGCTTTTCGCTGGATCTCTTCTATTAATCCAACCTGGTAAGGGTCCCATACTGATGAGCAATACTCAAGAATCGGACGAACAAGCGTTTTGTAAGCTACTTCTTTCGTCGATGAGTCACATTTTTTAGAATTCTTCCTATGAATCTCAACCTGGCGCCTGCTTTTCCCACTATTTGTTTTATGTGATCATTCCACTTCAGATCGCTCCGGATAGTAACTCCTAAGTATATTACGGTCGTTACCGCTTCCAATGATTTACCACCTATGGCATAATCGTACTGGAATGGATTTCTGCCCCTATGTATGCGCATTATATTACATTTATCTACGTTTAGGGAAAGCTGCCAGCTGTCGCACCATGCATTAATCCTCTGCAGGTCCTCCTGGAGTACGTACGAGTCTTCTGATGTTGCTACTTTCTTGTAGACAACCGTGTCATCTGCAAATAGCCTCACGGAGCTACCGATGTTGTCAACTAAGTCATTTATGTATATTGTAAACAATAAAGGTCCTATCACGCTTCCCTGCGGTACTCACGAAATTACCTCTACATCTGCAGATTTTGAACCGTTAAGAATGACATGTTGTGTTCTTTCTTCTAGGAAATCCTGAATCTAATCACAAACCTGGTCCGATATTCCGTAAGCTCGTATTTTTTTTCACTAAACGTAAGTGCGGAACCGTATCAAATGCCTTCCTGAAGTCCAGGAATACGGCATCAATCTGCTCGCCAGTGTCTACGGCACTGTGAATTTCTTGGGCAAATAGGGCGAGCTGAGTTTCACATGATCTCTGTTTGCGGAATCCATGTTGGTTATGATGAAGGAGATTTGTATTATCTAAGAACGTCATAATACGAGAACACAAAACATGTTCCATTATTCTACAACAGATTGACGTAAGCGAAATAGGCCTATAATTATTCGCATCTGATTTATGACCCTTCTTGAAAATGGGAACGACCTGCGCTTCCTTCCAGTCGCTAGGTACTTTACGTTCTTCCAGCGATCTACGATAAATTGCTGATAGAAAGGGGGCAAGTTCTTTAGCATAATCACTGTAGAATCTTAAGGGTATCTCGTCTGGTCCGGATGCTTTTCCGCTACTAAGTGATAGCAGTTGTTTTTCAATTCCGATATCGTTTATTTCAATATTTTCCATTTTGGCGTCCGTGCGACGGCTGAAGTCAGGGACCGTGTTACGATTTTCCGCAGTGAAACAGTTTCGGAACACTGAATTCAGTATTTCTGCCTTTCTTCGGTCGTCCTCTGTTTCGGTGCCATCGTGGTCAACGAGTGACTGAATAGGGGATTTAGATCCGCTTACCGATTTTACATATGACCAAAACTTTTTAGGGTTCTTGTTTAGATTGTTTGCCAATGTTTTATGTTCGAATTCGTTGAATGCTTCTCTCATTGCTCTCTTTACGCTCTTTTTCGCTTCGTTCAGCTTTTCCTTATCAGCTATGATTCGACTACTCTTAAACCTATGATGAAGTTTTCTTTGTTTCCGTAGTACCTTTCGTACATGATTGTTATACCACGGTGGATCTTTCCCCTCGCTTTGGACCTTAGTCGGTACGAACTTATCTAAGGCGTACTGGACGATGTTTCTGAATTTTTTCCATTTTTGTTCCACATCCTCTTCCTCAGAAATGAACGTTTGATGGTGGTCACTCAGATATTCTGCGATTTGTGCCCTATCACTCTTGTTAAGCAAATATATTTTCCTTCCTTTCTTGGCATTTCTTATTACACTTGTAGTCATTGATGCAACCACTGACTTATGATCACTGATACCCTCTTCTACATTCACGGAGTCGAAAAGTTCCGGTCTATTTGTTGCTATGAGGTCTAAAACATTAGCTTCACGAGTTGGTTCTCTAACTATCTGCTCGAAATAATTCTCGGACAAGGCAGTCAGGATAATGTCACAAGAGTCTCTGTCCCTGGTTAAAGTTCTGATTGTGTGACTATCCCATTCCATACCTGGTAGATTGAAGTCTCCCCCTATTACAATAGTATGATCACGAAACTTCTTCACGACGTTCTGCAGGTTCTCTCTGAGGCGCTCAACTACTACGGTTGCTGATGCAGGTGCTCTATAGAAGCATCCGACTATCATATCTGACCCACCTTTGATACTTAACTTAACCCAGATTATTTCACATTCGCATTCGCTAATAACTTCACTGGATATTATTGAATTCTTTACTGCTATAAATACTCCTCCACCATTGGCGTTTATCCTATCCTTGCGGTATATATTCCATTCTGTGTCTAGGATTTCGTTACTGTTCACTTCCGGTTTTAACCAACTTTCCGTTCCTAATACTATATGCGCACTATTTCCTTCAATAAGAGATACTAATTCAGGAACCTTGCCCTGGATACTCCTGCAGTTTACCAATATTACGTTAACTTTTCCTGTTTTTGGTCTCTGAGGACGGACGTTCTTTATCAACGATGATAATGTCCTCTCTGGTAAGCCGTCAGGTATTTTATCGTTTCGCCCAAGGGGGGGTCCCTCTAACCTAAAAAACCCCGTGTGCACGCCACACGTACTCTGCTACCCTAGTAGCTGCTTCCGGTGTGTAGTGTACGCCTGACCTGTCTAGGGGGGCCCTACAGTTCTCCACCCAATAACGGAGGTCGATGAATTTGCAACCATTATAGTCGCAGAGTCGTCTGAGCCTCTGGTTTAGACCCTCCACACGGCTCCAAACCAGAGGACCGCGATCGACTCTGGGCACTATGCTGCTGATATTAAGCTCAGCTTGCACTCCGCGTGCGATGCTGGTTGTCTTCACCAAATCAGCCAGCCACCGGAAGGAACCAAGGATGGCCTCAGAACCCAAGCGGCAGGCGTCATTCGTTCCGACATGTGCTACTATCTGCAGCCGGTCACACCCAGTGCGTTCAATAGCTGCCGGAAGGGCCTCCTCCACATTACGGACGAGACCCCCTGGCAAGCACACCGAGTGCACACTGGCATTCTTCCCCGACCTACCCGCTATTTTCCTAAGGGGCTCCATAACCCGCCTAACGTTTCGTCGTCAATAAGAAGGTCCAAGGGATACAGTGAATCTGAAGTGAGGCATCGGAATCTATATCTAGTGTCACAGAAAAGGTTCAAAACATAGACAGTAAGAAGAGTCAGTCTTCTTGTACTTAAGTCGGCATTGTGCCTTTTGTATTTAATTCCGATGCAACTTCTGTCTTTCATCGTCAATAAGAAGGTCAGAGGGATCCAGTAAATCTCAAGTGAAGCTTTGGAATCTATAACTAGTGTCACAGGAATGGTTCAAAGCATAGACAGTAGGAAGAGTCAGTCTTCTTGTACTTAAGTCGGCATTGTGCTTTTCAATTTAATTCCGATGCAATTTCTGTGTTTCGTCGTCAATAAGAAGGTCAGAGAGATACAGTAAACCTGAAGTGAAGCATCGGAATCCATAACTGTTGTCACAGGAATGGTTCAAAACATACACAGCAAGAAGTGTCAGTCTTCTTGTACTTAAGTCGGATTTACGCCTTTTGTATTTAATTCCGATGCACTTTCTGTGTTTCATCGTCAATAAGAAGGTCCAAGGGATACAGTAAACATATAGTGAAACATCGGAATCTAAAACTGGTCTCACAGGAATGGTTCAAAACATAGTTAGTAAGAAGAGCCAGTCATCTTGTATTTGAGTCGGCATAGTGCCTTTTGTATTTAATTCCGATGCAATTTCTGTGCTTAATCGTCAATAAGAAGGTCAGAGGGAATCAGTAATCCAGAAGTGAAGGATCGGAATCTATAACTAGTGTCACAGGAATGGTTAAAACCTTGACAGTAGGAAGAGTCAGTCTTCTTGTACTTAAGCCGTCATTGTGCCTCTTGTATTTAATTCCGATGCAATTTCTGTGTTTCATCGTCAATAAGAAGGTCAAAGGGATACAGTAAAATTATAGTGTAGCATCGGAAACTAAAACTGGTCTCACAGGAAATGTTCACAACATAGTCAGTAAGAAGAGTCAGTCTTCTTGTACTTAAGTCGGCATTGTGCATTTTGTATTTAATTCCGATGCAATTTCTGTGTTTCATCGTCTATAAGAAGGTCAGAGGGATACAGTAAACCTGATGTGAAGCATCGGAAAATATAACTAGTGTCACAGGAATGGTCCAAAACAAAGACAGTAGAAAGAGACAGTCTTCTTGTACTTAAGTGGGCATTGTGCCTTTTCTATTTAATTCAAATGCAATTTCTGTGTTTCGTCGTCAAGAAGAAGGTCCAAGGGAAACAGTAAACCTGAAATGAAGCATCGGAATCTGTAACTAGTGTCACAGGAATGGTTCAAAATATATACAGTAAGAAGAGTCAGTCTTCTTGTACATAAGTCGGCATTGTGCCTTTTGTATTTAATTCCGATGCAATCTCTGTGTTTCATTGTCGATAAGACGTTCCAAGGGGTACAGTAAACCTGAAGTGAAGCATCGGAATCTATAACTAGTGTCACAGGAATGGTTCAAAACATAGACAGTAAGAAGAGTCAGTCTTCTTGTACTATAGTCGGCACTGTGCCTTTTCTATTCAATTCCGATGCAATTTCTGTGTTTCATCGTCAATAAGAAGGTCAGAGGGATACAGTAAACCTGAAGTGAAGCATAGGAATGTATAACTAGTGTCACAGGAATGGTTCAAAACATTGACAATAGCAAGGGTCAGTCTTCTTGTACTTAAGTCGGCATTGTGCCTTTCCTATTTAATTCCGATGCAATTTCTGTGTCTCGTCGTCAATAAGAAGGTCCAAGGGATACAGTAAACCTGAAGTGAAACATCGGAATCTATAACTAGTGTCACAGGAATGGTTTAAAACATAGACAGTAAGAATAGTCAGTCCTCTTGTACTTAAGTCGGCAATGTGCCTTTTGTATTTAATTCCGATCTAATTTCTGTAATTCATCGTCAATAAGAAGGTCAGAGGGATACAGTAAACCTGAAGTGAAGCATCGGAATCTATGACCAGTGTCACAGGAAAGGTTCAAAACATTGTCAGTAGGAAGAGTCAGTCGTCATGTACTTAAGACGGCATTGTGCCTTGTCTATTTAATTCCGATGCAATATCTGTGTTTCATCGTCAATACGAAGGTCCTAGGGATACAGTAAACCTGAAGTGAAGCATCGGAATCTATAACTAGTGGCACAGGAATGGTTCAAAACATAGACAGTAAGATGAGTCAGTCTTCTTGTACGTAAGTCGGCATTGTGCCTTTTGCATTTATTTCTGATGCAATTTCTGTATTTCGTCGTCAATAAGAAGGTCCAAGGGATACATTAATCCTGAAGTGAAGCATCGGAATATATATATATATATCTAGTGTCACAGGAAAGATTCAAAACATAGACAGTAAGAACAGTCAGTCTTCTTGTACTTAAGTCGGCATTGTGCCTTTTGTATGTAATTCCGATGCAATTACTGTGTTTCATCGTCAACAAGAAGGTCAGACGGATACAGTAAACCTGAGGTGAAGCATCGGAATCTATAACTAGTGTTACAGGAATGGATCAAAACATAGACTGTAAGAAAAGTCAGTCTTCTTTTACTTAAGTCGGCATTGTGCGTTTTCTATTTAATTCCGATGCAATTTCTGTGCTTCATCGTCAATAAGAATGTCAGAGGGATACAGTAAACCTGAAGTGAAACATCGGAATCTATAACTAGTACCACAGGAATGGTTCAAAACATAGACACTAGGAAGAGTCAGTCTTCTTGTACTTGAGTCAGCATTGTGCATTTTCTATTTAATTCCTATGCAATTTCTGTGTTTCGTCGTCCATAAGAAGGTCCAAGGGATACAGTAAATATGAAGTGATGCATCGGAATCTATAACTAGTCGCACAGGAATGGTTGAAAACGTAGACAGTAGGAAGAGTCAGTCATATTGTACTTAAGTCGGCATTGTGCCTTTTGTATTTAATTCCGATGCTATTTCCTTGTTTCATCGTCAATATGAAGGTCCAAGGGATACAGTAAACCTGAAGTGAAGCATCGGAATCTGTAACCAGTGTCACAAGAATGGTTCAAAACATAGACAGTAAGAAGAGTCAGTCTTCTTGTACTTAAGTCGGCATTGTGCCATTTGTATTGAATTCCGATGCAATTTGTGTGTTTCATCGTCAATAAGAAGGTCCATGGGATACAGTAAACATATGGTGAAGCATCGGAATCTAAAACTGGTCTCACAGGAAAGGTTCAAAACATAGAGAGTAAGAAGAGCCAGTCATCTTGTATTTGAGTGGGCATTGTGCCTTTTGTATTTAATTCCGATGCAATTTCTGTGTTTCATCGTCAATAAGAAGGTCAGAGGGAATCAGTAAACCTGAAGTGAAGGATCGGAATCTATAACTAGTGTCACAGGAATGGTTAAAACATAGACAGTAGGAAGAGTCAGTCTTCTTGTACTTAAGTCGCCATTGTGCCTCTTGTATTTAATTCCGATGCTATTTCTATGTTTCATCGTCAATAAGAAGGTCCAAGGGATACAGTAAACATTTAGAGTAGCATCGGAATCTAAAACTGGTCTCACAGGAAGTGTTCACAACATAGTCAGTAAGAAGAGTCAGTCTTCTTGTACTTAAGTCGGCATTGTGCATTTTGTATTTAATTCCGATGCAATTTCTGTGTTTCATCGTCATCAAGAAGGACAGAGGGATACAGTACACCTGAAGTGACGCATCGGAATCTATAACTAGTGTCACAGGAATGGTTCAAAACATAGACAGTAGGAAGAGTCAATCTTCTTGTACTTAAGTCGGCATTGTGTTCTATTTGATTCCGTTGCAATTTCTGTGTTTCGTCGTCAATAGGAAGGTCCAAGGGATACAGTATATCTGTAATGAAGCATCGGAATCTATAACTAGTGTCACAGGAATGGTTCAAAACATAGAGAGTAAGAAGAGTCAGTCTTCTTGTACTTAAGTCAGCATTGTGCCTTTTGTATTTAATTCCGATGCAATCTCAGTGTTTCATTGTCGATAAGAAGGTCCAAGGGAAACAGTAAACCTGAAGTGAAGCATCGGAATCTATAACTAGTGTCACAGGAATTGTTCAAAACATAGACAGTAAGAAGTGTCAGTCCTCTTGTACTTAAGTCGGCATTGTGCCTTTTGCATTTAATTCCGATGCAATTTCTGTGTTTCTTCGTCAATAAGAAGGTCCAAGTGATAAAGTAAACCTGAAGAGAATCATCGGAATCTATAACTAGTGACACCGGAATGGTTCAAAACATAGAAAGTAACAAGAGTCAGTCTTCTTGTACTTAAGTCGGCATTCTGCCTTTTGTATTTAATTCCGATCCAATTTCTGTGTTTCATCGTAAATAAGAAGGTCAGAGGGATACAATAAACATATAGTGAAGCAACGGAATCTAAAACTGGTCTCACAGGAAATGTTCGCAACATAGTCAGAAAGAAGAGTCAGTCTTCTTGTGCTTAAGTCGGCATGGTGCCTTTTGTATTTAATTAGGATGCAATTACTGTGTTTCATCGTCAATAAGAAGGTCATAGGGATACAGTAAACCTGAAGTGCAGCATCGGAATCTATAACTAGTGTTACAGGAATGGTTCAAGTCATAGCCTGTAAGAAGAGTCAGTCTTCTCGTACTTATGTCGGCATTGTGCCGTTTGTATTTAATTCCGATGCAATTTCTGTGTTTCATCGTCAATAAGAAGGTCAGAGGGATACAAAAAATCTGAAGTGAAGCATAGGAATCTATAACTAGTGTCACAGGAATGGTTCAAAGCATAGACAGTAGGAAGAGTCAGTCTTCATGTACTTAAGTCGGCATTGTGCCTTTTCTATTTAATTCCGATGCAATTTCTGTAATTCGTCGTCAATAAGATGGTCAGAGAGATACAGTTAAACTGAAGTGAAGCATCGGAATCTATAACTAGTGTCACAGGAATGGTTCAAAACATACACAGCAAGAAGAGTCAGTCATCTTGTATTTGAGTCGGCATTGTGCTTTTTGTATTTAATTCCGATGCAATTTCTGTGTTTCATCGTCAATAAGAAGGTCAGAGGGAATCAGTAAACCTGAAATGAAGCACCGGAATCTATAACTAGTGTCACAAGAATGGTTCAAAACATAGACAGAAGGAAGAGTCAGTCTTCTTGTACTTAAGTCGGCATTGTGCCTTTTCTATTTAATTCCGTTGCAATTTCTGTGTTTCGTCGTCAATAAGAAGGTCCAAGGGATACAGTAAACCTGAAATGAAGCATCGGAATCTATAACTACTGTCACAGGAATGGTTCAAAACATAGACAATAAGAAGAGCCAGTCTTCTGGTACTTAAGTCCGCTTTGTGCCGTTTGTATTTAATTCCAATGCAATTTCTGTGTTTCTTCGTCAATAAGAAGGTCCAAGTGAAACAGTAAACCTGAAGAGAAGCATCGGAATCTATAACTAGTGTCACCGGAATGGTTCAAAACATAGACAGTAAGAAGAGCCAGTCTTCTTGTACTGAAGTCGGCATTCTGCCTTTTGTATTTAATTCCGATGCAATTTCTGTGTTTCATCGTAAATAAGGTCAGAGGGATACAATTAACATATAGTGAAGCATCGGAATCTAAAACTGGTCTCACAGGAAATGATCACAACATAGTCAGAAAGAAGAGTCAGTCTTCTTGTACTTAAGGCGGCATTGTGCCTTTTCTATTTAATTATGATGCAATTACTGTGTTTCATCGCCAATAAGAAGGTCAGAGGGATACAGTAAACCTGAAGTGAAGCATCGGAATCTATAACTAGTGTTACAGGAATCGTTCAAAACAAAGACTGTAAGAAGAGTCAGTCTTTTTGAACTTAAGTTGGCATTGTGCCTATTCTATTTAATTCCGATGCAATTTCTGTGTTTCATCGTCTATAAGAAGGTCAGAGGGATACAGTAAACCTGAAGTGAAGCATCGGAAAATATAACTAGTGTCACAGGAATGGTCCAAAACAAAGACAGTAGAAAGAGACAGTCTTCTTGTACTTAAGTGGGCATTGTGCCTTTTCTATTTAATTCAAATGCAATTTCTGTGTTTCGTCGTCAATAAGAAGGTCCAAGGGAAACAGTAAACCTGAAATGAAGCATCGGAATCTGTAACTAGTGTCACAGGAATGGTTCAAAATATATACAGTAAGAAGAGTCAGTCTTCTTGTACATAAGTCGGCATTGTGCCTTTTGTATTTAATTCCGATGCAATCTCTGTGTTTCATTGTCGATAAGACGTTCCAAGGGGTACAGTGAACCTGAAGTGAAGCATCGGAATCTATAACTAGTGTCACAGGAATGGTTCAAAACATAGACAGTAAGAAGAGTCAGTCTTCTTGTACTATAGTCGGCACTGTGCCTTTTCTATTCAATTCCGATGCAATTTCTGTGTTTCATCGTCAATAAGAAGGTCAGAGGGATACAGTAAACCTGAAGTGAAGCATCGGAATGTATAACTAGTGTCACAGGAATGGTTCAAAACATTGACAATATCAAGGGTCAGTCTTCTTGTACTTAAGTCGGCATTGTGCCGTTTGTATTTAATTCCGATGCAATTTCTGTGTTTCATCATCATTAAGAAGGACAGAGGGATACAGAAAATCTGATGTGAAGCATAGGAAACTATAACTAGTGTCACAGGAATGGTTCAAGGCATAGACAGCAGGAAGAGTCAGTCTTCTTGTACTTAAGTCGGCATTGTGCCTTTTCTATTTAATTCCGATGCAATTTCTGTAATTCGTCGTCAATAAGAAGGTCAGAGAGATACAGTTAACCTGAAGTGAAACATCGGAATCTATAACTAGTGTCACAGGAATGGTTCAAAACATACACAGCAAGAAGAGTCAGCCTTCTTGTACTTAAGTCGGAATTGTGCCTGTTGTATTTAATTCCGATGCAATTTCTGTGTTTCATCGTCAATAAGAAGGTCAGAGGGAATCAGTGAACCTGAAGTGAAGCACCGGAATCTATAACTAGTGTCACAGGAATGGTTCAGAACATAGACAGAAGGAAGAGTCAGTCTTCTTGTACTTAAGTCGGCATTGTGCCTTTTCTATTTAATTCCGTTGCAATTTCTGTGTTTCGTCGTCAATAAGAAGGTCCAAGGGATACAGTAAACCTGAAATGAAGCATCGGAATCTATAACTACTGTCACAGGAATGGTTCAAAACATAGACAATAAGAAGAGCCAGTCTTCTTGTACTTAAGTCCGCTTTGTGCCTTTTGTATTTAATTCCAATGCAATTTCTGTGTTTCTTCGTCAATCCGAAGGTCCAAGTGAAACAGTAAACCTGAAGAGAAGCATCGGAATCTATAACTAGTGTCACCGGAATGGTTCAAAACATAGACAGTAAGAAGAGCCAGTCTTCTTGTACTGAAGTCGGCATTCTGCATTTTGTATTTAATTCCGATGCAATTTCTGTGTTTCATCGTAAAAAAGGTCAGAGGGATACAATTAACATATAGTGAAGCATCAGAATCTAAAACTGGTCTCACAGGAAATGATCACAACATAGTGAGAAAGAAGAGTCAGTCTTCTTGTACTTAAGGCGGCATTGTGCCTTTTCTATTTAATTATGATGCAATTACTGTGTTTCATCGCCAATAAGAAGGTCAGAGGGATACAGTAAACCTGAAGTGAAGCATCGGAATCTATAACTAGTGTTACAGGAATCGTTCAAAACATAGACTGTAAGAAGAGTCAGTCTTCTTGAACTTAAGTTGGCATTGTGCCTTTTCTATTTAATTCCGATGCAATTTCTGTATTTCGTCGTCAATAAGAAGGTCCAAGGGATACAGTAAATCTGAAGTGAAGCATCGGAATCTATATCTAGTGTCACAGAAAAGGTTCAAAACATAGACAGTAAGATGAGTCAGTCTTCTTGTACTTATTTCGGCATTGTGCCGTTTGTATTTAATTCCGATGCAATTTCTGTGTTTCATCATCATTAAGAAGGTCAGAGGGATACAGAAAATCTGATGTGAATCATAGGAAACTATAACTAGTGTCACAGGAATGGTTCAAGGCATAGACAGTAGGAAGAGTCAGTCTTCTTGTACTTAAGTCGGCATTGTGCCTTTTCTATTTAATTCCGATGCAATTTCTGTAATTCGTCGTCAATAAGAAGGTCAGAGAGATACAGTTAACCTGAAGTGAAACATCGGAATCTATAACTAGTGTCACAGGAATGGTTCAAAACATACACAGCAAGAAGAGTCAGCCTTCTTGTACTTAAGTCGGAATTGTGCCTGTTGTATTTAATTCCGATGCAATTTCTGTGTTTCATCGTCAATAACAAGGTCCAATGGATACAGTAAACATATATGGAGTAGCATCGGAATCTAAAACTGGTCTCACAGGAAGTGTTCACAACATAGTCAGTAAGAAGAGTCAGTCTTCTTGTACTTAAGTCGGCATTCTGCCTTTTGTATTTAATTCCGATGCAATTTCTGTGTTTCATCGTAAATAAGGTCACAGGGATACAATAAACATATAGTGAGTCATCGGAATCTAAAACTGGTCTCACAGGAAATGTTCAAAACATAGTCAGAAAAAGAGCCAGTCTTCTTGTACTTAAGTCGGCATTGTCCCTTTTCTATTTAATTCCGACGTAATTTCTGTGTTTCATCGTCAATAAGAAGGTCGGAGGGATACAGTTAACGTGAAGTGAATCATCGGAATATATAACTAGTGTCACAGGAATGGTTCAAAACATAGACAGTCGAAAGAGTCAGTCATCTTGTACTTAAGTCGGCATTGTGACCTTTGTATTTCATTCCGATGCAATTTCTGTGTTTCATCGTCATTAAGAAGGACTAAGGGATACAGTAAACCTGAAGTTAAGCATCGGAATCTATAACTAGTGTCACAGGAATGGTTCAAAAACATAGTTAGTAAGAAGAGTCAGTCTTCTTGTACTTAAGTCGGCATTGTGCCTATTCTATTTAATTGCAATGCAATTTCTGTGTTTCATCGTCAATAAGAAGGTCAGAGGGATACAGTAAACCTGAAGTGCAGCATCAGAATCTATAACTAGTGTCACAGGGATGGTTCAAAACATAGACAGTAGGAAGGGTCTGTCTTCTTGTACTTAAGTCGGTATTGTGCCTTTTGTATGTAATTCCGATGCAATTTCTGTGTTTCATCGTCAATAAGAAGGTCGCAGGGATACAGTAAAACAAAAGTGAAGCATCTGAAACTATAACTAGTGTCACAGGAATCGTTCAAAACATAGAGAGTAAGAATAGTCAGTCTACTATACTTAAATCGGCATTGTGCCTTTTCTATTTAATTCCGATGCAATTTCTGTGTATCATAGTAAATAAGAAAGGCCAAGGGATACAGTACACCTGAAGTGAAGTATCGGAATCTATAACTAGTGTCAGAGGAATGGTTCAAATCATAAACAGTATGAAGAGTCAGTCTTCTTGCACGTAAGTCGGAATTGTTCCTTTTCTATTTAATTCCGATGCAATTTCTGTGTTTCATCGTCAATAAGAAGATCATAGGGATACAGTAAACCTTAATTGAAGCATCGGAATCTATAACTAGTGTCACAGGAATGGTTCAAAACATAGACAGTAAGAAGTGTCAGTCTTCTTGTACTTAAGTAGGCATTGTGCCTTTTGTATTCAATTCCGATGCAATTTCTGTGTTTCATCGTCAATAAGAAGGTCCAAGGGAAACAGTAAACCTGATGTGAAGCATCGGAATCTATTACTTGTGTCACAGGAATTGTTCAAAACATAGACAGTAAGAAGTGTCAGTCTTCTTGTACTTAAGTCGGCATTGTGCCTTTTGTATTCAATTCCGATGCAATTTCTGTGTTTCTTCGTCAATAAGAGGGTCCAAGTGATACAGTAAACCTGAAGAGAGGCACCGGAATCTATAACTAGTGTCACCGGATTGGTTCAAAACGTAGACAGTAAGAAGAGTCAGTCTTCTTGCACTTAAGTCGGCATTCTGCCTTTTGTATTTAATTCCGATGCAATTTCTGTGTTTCATCGTAAATAAGAAGGTCAGAGGGATACAATAAACATATAGTGAAGCATCGGAATCTAAAACTGGTCTCACAGGAAATGTTCACAGCATAGTCAGAAAGAAGAGTCAGTCTTCTTGTACTTAAGTCGGCATTGTGCCTTTTCTATTTAATTATGATGCAATTACTGTGTTTCATCGTCATTAAGAAGGTCCAAGGGATACAGTAAACCTGAAGTGAAGCATCGGAGTCTATAACTAGAGTTACAGGAATGGTTCAAAACATAGACTGTAAGAAGAGTCAGTCTTCTTGTACTTAAGTCGGCATTGTGCTTTTTCTTTTTAATTCCGATGCAATTTCTGTAATTCGTCGTCAATAAGAAGGTCCAAGGGATAAAAGTAAATCTGAAGTGAAGCATCGGAATCTATATCTAGTGTCACAGAAAAGGTTCAAAACATAGACAGTAAGAAGAGTCAGTCTTCTTGTACTTATGTCTGCATTGTGCCGTTTGTATTTAATTCCGATGCAATTTCTGTGTTTCATCGTCAATAAGAAGGTCCATGGGATACAGTAAACCTGAAGTGAAGCATCGGAATCTATAACTAGTGACACAGGAATGGTTCAAAACATAGACAGTAAGAAGAGTCAGTCTTCTTGTACTTATGTCGGCATTGTGCCTTTTGTTATTAATTTCCGATGCAATATCTGTGTTTCATCGTCAATAAGAAGGTCCAAGGGATACAGTAAACATATAGTGAAGCATCGGAATCTAAAACTGGTCTCACAGGAAAGGTTCAAAACATAGAGATTAAGAAGAGCCAGACATCTTGTATTTGAGTCGGCATTGTGCCTTTTGTATTTAATTCCGATGCAATTTCTGTGTTTCATCGTCAATAAGAAGGTCAGAGGGAATCAGTAAACCTGAAGTGAAACACCGGAATCTATAACTAGTGTCACAGGAATGGTTAAAACATAGACAGTAGGAAGAGTCAGTCTTCTTGTACTTGAGTCGACATTGTGCCTCTTGTATTAAATTCCGATGCAATTTCTGTGTTTCATCGTCAATACGAAGGTCCAATGGATACAGTAAACATATATGGAGTAGCATCGGAATCTAAAACTGGTCTCACAGGAAGTGTTCACAAAATAGTCAGTAAGAAGGGTCAGTCTTCTTGTACTTAAGTCGGCATTGTGCATTTTGTATTTAATTCCGATGCAATATCTGTGTTTCATCGTCAATAAGAAGGACAGAGGGATACAGTAAACCTGAAGTGAAGCATCGGAATCTATAACTAGTGTCACAGGAATGGTTCAAAACATAGACAGTAGGAAGAGTCAGTCTTCTTGTACTTAAGTCGGCATTGTGCCTTTTCTATTTAATTCCGTTGCAATTTCTGTGTTTCGTCGTCAATAAGAAGGTCCAAGGGATACAGTAAACCTGAAATGAAGCATCGGAATCTATAACTACTGTCACAGGAATGGTTCAAAACATAGACATTAAGAAGAGTCAGTCTTCTTGTACTTAAGTCGGCATTCTGCCTTTTGTATTTAATTCCGATGCAATTTCTGTGTTTCATCGTAAATAAGAAGGTCAGAGGGATACAATAAACATATAGTGAAGCATCGGAATCTAAAACTGGTCTCACAGGAAATGTTCACATCATAGTCAGAAAGAAGAGCCAGTCTTCTTGTACTTAAGTCGGCATTGTGCCTTTTCTATTTAATTCCGACGCAATTTCTGTGTTTCATCGTCAATAAGAAGGACGGAGGGATACAGTTAACGTGAAGTGAATCATCAAAATCTATAACTAGTGTCACAGGAATGGTTCAAAACATAGACAGTCGGAAGAGTCAGTCGTCTTGTACTTAAGTCGGCATTGTGACTTATGTATTTCATTCCGATGCAATTTCTGTGTTTCATCGTCAATAAGAAGGACCAAGGGATACAGTAAACCTGAAGTTAAGCATGGGACTCTATAACTAGTGACACAGAAAAGGTTCAAAACATAGACAGTAAGAAGAGTCAGTCTTCTTGTACTTATGTCGGCATTGTGCCGTTTGTATTTAATTCCGATGCAATTTCTGTGTTTCATCATCAATACGAAGGTCAGAGGGATACAGAAAATCTGAAGTGAAGCATACGAATCTATAACTATTGTCACAGGAATGGTTCAAAGCATAGACAGTACGAAGAGTCAGTTTTCTTGTACTTAAGTCGGCATTGTGCCTTTTCTATTTAATTCCGATGCAAATTCTGTTATTCGTCGTCAATAAGAAGGTCAGAGGGATACAGTAAACCTGAACTATCGTCACAGGAATGGTTCAAAGCATAGACAGTAGGAAGAGTCAGTTTTCTTGTACTTAAGTCGGCATTGTGCCTTTTCTATTTAATTCTGATACTATTTCTGTAATTCGTCGTCAACAAGAAGGTCAGAGAGATACAGTTAACCTGAAGTGAAGCATCGGAATCTATAACTAGTGTCACAGGAATGGTTCAAAACATACACAGCAAGAAGAGCCAGTCTTCTTGTACTTAAGTCGGAATTGTGCCTTTTGTATTTAATTCCGATGCAATTTCTGTGTTTCATCGTCAATTAGAAGGTCCAAGGGATACAGTAAACATATAGTGAAGCATCGGAATCTAAAACTGGTCTCACAGGAAAGGTTCAAAACATAGAGAGTAAGAAGAGAAAGTCATCTTGTATTTGAGTCGGCATTGTGCCATTTGTATTTAATTCCGATGCAATTTCTGTGTTTCATCGTCAATAAGAAGGTCAGAATGATACAATAAACATATAGTGAAGCATCGAAATCTAAAACTGGTCTCACAGGAAATGTTCACAACATAGTCAGATAGAAGAGCCAGTCTTCTTGTACTTAAGTCGGCATTGTGCCTTTTCTATTTAATTCCGATGCAATTTCTGTGTTTCATCGTCAATAAGAAGGTCCATGGGATACAGTAAACCTGAAGTGAAGCATCGGAATCTATAACTAGTGTCACAGGAATGGTTCAAAACATAGACAGTAAGAAGAGTCAGTCTTCTTGTACTTATGTCGGCGTTGTGCCTTTTGTATTTAATTCCGATGCAATTTCTGTGTTCCATCGTCAATAAGAAGGTCCAAGGGATACAGTAAACATATAGTGAACCATCGGAATCTAAAACTGGTCTCACAGGAAAGGTTCAAAACATAGAGATTAAGAAGAGCCAGTTATCTTATATTTGAGTCGGCATTGTGCCTTTTTTATTTAATTCCGATGCAATTTCTGTGTTTCATCGTCAATAAGAAGGTCAGAGGGAATCAGTAAACCTGAAGTGAAGCACCGGAATCTATAACTAGTGTCACAGGAATGGTTAAAACATAGACAGTAGGAAGAGTCAGTCTTCTTGTACTTAAGTCGGCATTGTGCCTCTTGTATTTAATTCCGATGCAATTTCTGTGTTTTATCGTCAATACGAAGGTCCAATGGATACAGTAAACATATATGGAGTAGCATCGGAATCTAAAACTGGTCTCACAGGAAGTGTTCACAACATAGTCAGTAAGAAGAGTCAGTCTTCTTGTACTTAAGTCGGCATTGTGCATTTTGTATTTAATTCCGATGCAATTTCTGTGTTTCATCGTCAATAAGAAGGACAGAGGGATACAGTAAACCTGAAGTGAAGCATCGGAATCTATAACTAGTGTCACAGGAATGGTTCAAACATAGACAGTAAGAAGAGTCTGTCTTCTTGTACTTAAGTCGGCATTCTGCCTTTTGTATTTAATTCCGATGCAATTTCAGTGTTTCATCGTAAATAAGAAGGTCAGAGGGATACAATAAACATATAGTGAAGCATCGGAATCTAAAAGTGGTCTCACAGGAAATGTTCACAACATAGTCAGAAAGAAGAGCCAGTCTTCTTGTACTTAAGTCGGCATTGTGCCTTTTCTATTTAATTCCGACGCAATTTCTGCGTTTCATCGTCAATAAGAAGGTCGGAGGGATACAGTTAACGTGAAGTGAATCATCAAAATCTGTAACAAGTGTCACAGGAATGGTTCAAAACATAGACAGTCGGAAGAGTCGGTCGTCTTGTACTTAAGTCGACATTGTGACTTATGTATTTCATTCCGATGCAATTTCTGTGTTTCATCGTCAAAAAGAAGGACCAAGGGATACAGTAAACCTGAAGTTAAGCATGGGAATCTATAACTAGTGACACAGGAACGGTTCAAAAACATAGTTAGTAAGAAGAGTCAGTCTTCTTGTACTTAAGTCGGCATTGAGCCTATTCTATTTAATTCCAATGCAATTTCTGTGTTTCATCGTCAATAAGAAGGTCAGAGGGATACAGTAAACCTGAAGTGCAGCATCAGAATCTATAACTAGTGTCACAGGGATGGTTCAAAACATAGACAGTAGGAAGAGTCTGTCTTCTTGTACTTAAGTCGGTATTGTGCCTTTTGTATGTAATTCCGATGCAATTTCTGTGTTTCATCGTCAATAAGAAGGTCAGAGGGATACAGTAAAACTGAAGTGAAGCATCTGAATCTATAACTAGTGTCACAGGAATCGTTCAAAACATAGACTGTAAGAAGAGTCAGTCTACTATACTTGAGTCGGCATTGTGCCTTTTCTATATAATTCCGATGCAATTTCTGTGTTTCATAGTCAATATGAAGGTCCAAGGAATACAGTACACCTGAAGTGAAGCATCGGAATCTATAACTAGTGTCACCGGAATGGTTCAAAACATAGACAGTAAGAAGAGTCAGACTTCTTGTACTTAAGTCGGCATTCTGCCTTTTGTATTTAATTCCGATGCAAGTTCTGTGTTTCATCGTAAATAAGAAGGTCAGAGGGATTCAATAAACATATAGTGAAGCATCGGAATCTAAAATTGGTCTCACAGGAAATGTTCACAACATAGTCAGAAAGAAGAGTCAGTCTTCTTGTACTTAAGTCGGCATTGTGCCTTTTCTATTTAATTCCGATGCAATTTCTGTGTTTCGTCGTCAATAAGAAGGTCCAAGGGATACAGTAAGTCTGAGGTGAAGCATCGGAATCTCTATCTAGTGACACAGAATAGGTTCAAAACATAGACAGTAAGGAGAGTCAGTCTTCTTGTACTTACGTCGGCATTGTGCCGTTTGTATTTAATTCCGATGAAATTTCTGTGTTTCATCGTCAATAAGAAGGTCAGAGGGATACAGAAAATCTGAAGTGAAGCATAGGAATCTATAACTAGTGTCACAGGAATGGTTCAAAGCATAGACAGTAGGAAGAGTCAGTCTTCTTGTACTTAAGTCGGCATTGTGCCCTTTCTATTTAATTCCGATGCAATTTCTGTAATTCGTCGTCAACAAGAAGGTCAGAAAGATACAGTTAACCTGAAGTGAAGCATCGGAATCTATAACTAGTGTCACAGGAATGGTTCAAAACATACACAGCAAGAAGAGTAAGTCTTCTTGTACTTAAGTCGGAATTGTGCCTTTTGTATTTAATTCCGATGCAATTTCTGTGATTCATCGTCAATAAGAAGGTCCAAGGGATACAGTAAACATATAGTGAAGCATCGGAATCTAAAACTGGTCTCACAGGAAAGGTTCAAAACATAGAGAGTAAGAAGTGAAAGTCATCTTGTATTTGAGTCGGCATTGTGCCTTTTGTATTTAATTCCGATGCAATTTCTGTGTTTCATCGTCAATAAGAAGGTCAAAGGGAATCAGTAATTCTAAAGTGAAGCACCGGAATCTATAACTAGTGTCACAGGAATGGTTGAAACATGGGCAGTAGGAAGAGTCAGTCTTCTTGTACTTAAGTCGGCATTGTGCCTCTTGTACTTAATTCCGATGCAATTTCTGTGTTTAATCGTCAATTAGAAGGTCCAAGGGATACAGTAAACATATATGCAGTAGCATCGGAATCTAAAACTGGTCTCACAGGAAGTGTTCACAACATAGTTAGTAAGAAGAGTCAGACATCTTGTACTTAAGTCGGCATTGTGCATTTAGTATTTAATTCCGATGCAATTTCTGTGTTTCATCGTCAATAAGAAGGACAGAGGGATACAGTAAACCTGAAGTGAAGCATCGGAATCTATAACTAGTGTCACAGGAATGGTTCAAACATAGACAGTAGGAAGAGTCAGTCTTCTTGTACTTAAGTCGGCATTGTGCCTTTTCTATTTAATTCCGTTGCAATTTCTGTGTTTCGTCGTCAATAAGAAGGTCCAAGGGATACAGTAAACCTGAAATGAAGCATCGGAATCTATAACTACTGTCACAGGGATGGTTCAAAACATAGACAGTAAGAAGAGTCAGTCTTCTTGTATTAAGTCGGCATTGTGCCTTTTGTATTTAATTCCGATGCAATTTCTGTGTTTCATCGTAAATAAGAAGGTCAGAGGGATACAATAAACATATAGTGAAGCATCGGATCTAAAACTGGTCTCACAGGAAATGTTCACAACATAGTGAGTAAGACGAGCCAGTCTTCTTGTACTTAAGTCGGCATTGTGCCTTTTCTATTTAATTCCGACGCAATTTCTGTGTTTCATCGTCAATAAGAAGGTCAGAGGGATACAGTTAACGTGAAGTGAATCGTCGGAATCTGTAACTAGTGTCACAGGAATTGTTCAAACATAGACAGTAGGAAGAGTCAGTCATCTTGTACTTAAGTCGGCATTGTGACTTTTGTATTTAATTCCGATGCAATTTCTGTGTTTCATCGTAAATAAGAAGGTCAGAGGGATACAATAAACATATAGTGAAGCATCGGAATCTAAAACTGGTCTCACAGGAAATGTTCACAACATAGTCAGAAAGAAGAGCCAATCTTCTTGTACTTAAGTCGGCATTGTACCTTTTATATGTATTTCCGACGCAATTTCTGAGTTTCATCGTCAATAAGAAGGTCATAGGGTTACAGTAAAACTGAATTGAAGCATCAGAATCTATAACTAGTGTCACAGGAATCGTTCAAAGCATAGACAGTAAGAAGAGTCATTCTACTATACTTAAGCCGGCATTGTGCCTTTTCTATTTAATTCCGATGCAATTTCTGTGTTTCATAGTCAATAAGAAGGTCCAAGGGATACAGTAAACCTGAAGTTAAGCATCGGAATCTATAACTAGTGTCACAGGGATGGTTCAAATCATAGACAGTAGGAAGAGTCTGTCTTCTTGAACTTAAGTCGGTATTATGCCTTTTGTATGTAATTCCGATGTAATTTCTGTGTTTCATCGTCAATAAGAAGGTCCAAGGGAAACAGTAAACATATATGGAGTAGCATCGGAATCTAAAACTGGTCTCACAGCAAGTGTTCACAACATAGTCAGTAAGAAGAGTCAGTCTTCTTGTACTTAAGTCGGCATTGTGCATTTTGTATTTAATTCCGATGCAATTTCTGTGTTTCATCGTCAATAAGAAGGACAAAGGGATACAGTACACCTGAAGTGAAGCATCGGAATCTATAACTAGTGTCACAGGAATGGTTCAAAACATAGACAGTAATAAGAGTCAGTCTTCTTGTATTTAAGTCGGCATTGTGCGTTTTGTATTTCATTCCGATGCAATTTCTGTGTTTCATCGTAGATAAGAAGAACAGAGGGATACAATAAACATATAGTGACGCATCGGAATCTGAAACTGGTCTCACAAGAAATGTTCACAACATAGTAAGAAAGAAGAGCCAGTCTTCTTGTACTTAAGTCGGCATTGTGCCTTTTCTATTTCATTCCGACGCAATTTCTGTGTTTCATCGTCAATAAGAAGGTCAGAGGGATACAGTTAACGTGAAGTGAATCATCGGAATCTATAACTAGTGACACAGGAATGGTTCAAAACATAGACAGTAGGAAGAGTCAGTCATCTTGTACATAAGTCGGCATTGTGATTTTTGTATTTAATTCCGATGCAATTTCTGTGTTTCATCGGAAATAAGAAGGTCAGAGGGATACAATAAACTTATAGTGAAGCATCGGAATCTAAAACTGCTCTCACAGGAAACGTTCACAACATAGTCAGAAAGAAGAGCCAGTCTTCTTGTACTTAAGTCGGCATTGTGCCTTTTCTATTTAATTCCGACGCAATTTCTGTGTTTAATCGTCAATAAGAAGGTCAGAGGGATACAGTTAACGTGAAGTGAATCATCGGAATCTATAACTAGTGACACAGGAATGGTTCAAATCATAGACAGTAGGAAGAGTCAGTCATCTTGTACTTAAGTCGGCAATGTGACTTTTGTATTTAATTCCGATGCAATTTCTGTGTTTCATAGTCAATGAGGAGGACCAAGGGATACAGTAAATCTGAATTTAAGCAACGGAATCTATAACTAGTGTCACAGGAATGGTTCAAAACATAGTTAGTAAGAAGAGTCAGTCTTATTGTACTTAAGTCGGCATTGTGCCTATTCTATCAAATTCCAATGCAATTTCTGTGTTTCATCGTCAATAAGAAGGTCAGAGGGATACAGTAAAATTGAAGTGAAGCATCAGAATCTATAACTAGTGTCACAGGGATGGTTCAAAACATAGACAGTTGGAAGAGTCTGCCTTCTTGTACTTAAGTCGGTATTGTGCCTTTTGTATGTAATTCCTATGCAATTTCTGAGTTTCATCGTCAATAAGAAGGTCAGAGGGATACAGTAAAACTGAAGTGAAGCATCAGAATCTATAACTAGTGTCACAGGAATCGTTCAAATCATAGACTTTAAGAAGAGTCAGTCTACTATACTTACGTCGGCATTGTGCCTATTCTATTTAATTCCGATGCAATTTCTGTGTTTCATAGTCAATAAGAAGGTCCAAGGGATACAGTACACCAGACGTGAAGCATCGGAATCTATAATTAGTGTCACAGGAATGGTTCAAATCATAAACAGTATGAAGAGTCAGTCTTCTTGTACGTAAGTCGGTATTGTGCCTTTTCTATGTAATTCCGATGCAATTTCTGTGTTTCATCGTCAATAAGAAGATCATAGGGATACAGTAAACCTTAAGTGAAGCATCGGAATCTATAACTAGTGTCACAGGAATGGTTCAAAACATAGACAGTAGGAAGAGTCAGTCTTCAAGTTCTTGAGTCGGCATTGTGCCTTCTGTATTTAATTCCGATGCAATTTCTGTGTTTCATCGTGAATAAGAGTGTCAGAGGGATACAGTGACCTGAAGTGAAGCATTTTTAATCTATAACTAGTGTCACAGGGATGGTTCAAAACGTAGACAGTAGGAAGAGTCAGTCTTCTTGTACTTAAGTCGGCATTGTGACTTATCTATTTAATTCCGATGCAATTTCTGTGTTTCATCGTCAATAAGAAGTTCCAACGTATACAGTAAACATATAGTGAAGCATCGGAATCTAAAACTGGTCTCACAGCAAATGTTCAAAGCATAGTCAGTAAGAGGAGTTAGTCTTCTTGTACTTAAGTCGGCATGGTGCCTTTTGTATTTTATTCCGATGCAATTTCTGTGTTTCGTCGTCAATAAGAAGGTCCAAGGGATACAGTACACCTGAAGTGAGGCATCGGAATCTAAAACCGGTCTCACAGGAAAGGTTCAAAACATAGAGTAAGAAGAGCCAGTCTTCTTTTATTTGAGTCGGCATTGTGCATTTGTTTTTAATTCCGATGCAATTTCTGTGTTTTATCGTTAATAAGAAGGTCAGAGGGATACACTAAACCTGAAGTGAAGTATCAGAATCTATAACTTGTGTCACAGGAATGGTTCAAACTTAGACAGTAAGAAGAGTCAGTCTACTTGTACTTAAGTCGGCATTTTGCCTTTTGTATTTAATTCTGATGCAATTTCTGTGTTTCATCGTCAATAAGAAGGTCCAAGGGATACAGTACACCTGAAGTGAAGCATCGCAATCTATAACTAATGTCACAGGAATGGTTCAAATGATAGACAGTAAGAAGGGTCAGTCTTCTTGTACTGAAGTCGGCATTGTGATTTTTCTATTTAATTCCGATTCAATCTCTGTGTTTCATCGTCAATAAGAAGGTCAGAGGGATACAGTAAACCTGAAGTGAAGCATCGGAATCGATAACTAGTGTCACAGGAATGGTTCAAAACAAAGACAGTAAGAAGAGTCAGTCTTCTTGTACATGAGTCGGCGTTGTGCCTTTTGTATATATTTCCGATGCAATTTCTGTGCTTCATCGTCAATAAGAAGGTCAGAGGGATACAGTAAACCTAAAGTGAAGCATCAGAATCCATAACTAGTGTCCCAATAAAGGTTCAAAACATAGAAAGTAGGAAGAGTCATTCTTCTTGTACTTAAGTCGGCATTGTGCCTTTTGTATTTAATTCCGATGCATTTTCAGTGTTTCATCGTCAATAAGAGGGTCAGAGGGATACAGTTAACCTAAAGTGAAGCATCAGAATCTATAACTAGTGTGACAGGAATGGTTCAAAACAAAGACAGTAAGAAGAGTCAGTCTACTTGTACTTAAGTCGGCAATTTGCTTTTTGTATTTAATTCCGATGCAATATCTGTGTTTCATCGTCAATAAGAAGGTCCAAGGGATACAGTACACCTGAAGTGAAGCATCGCAATCTATATCTAGTGTCACAGGAATGGTATAAATCATAGACAGTAAGAAGAGTCAGTCTTCTTGTACTTAAGTCGGCATTGTGCTTTTTCTATTTAATTCCGATGGTATTTCTGTGTTTCATCGTCAATAAGAGGGTCAGAGGGATACAGTAAACCTGAAGTGAAGCATCGGAATCTATAACTAGTGTCACAGGAATGGTTCAAAACATAGACAGTAGGAAGAGTCAGTCTTCTTGTACTTGAGTCGGCTTTGTGACTTTTGTATTTAATTCCGATGCAATTTCTGTTCTTCATCGTATATAAGAAGGTCAGAGGGATACAGTAAACCTGAAGTGAAGCATCGGAATCTATAACTAGTGTCACAGGAATGGTTCAAAACATAGACAGTGGGATGAGTCATTCTTCTTGTACTTAAGTCGGCATTGAGCCTTTTCTATTTAATTCCGATGCAATTTCTATGATTCATCGTCAATAAGAAGGTCAGAGGGATACAGTAAACCTGAAGTGTAGCATCGGAATCTATAGCTAGTGTCACAGGAATGGTTCAAAGCATAGACAGTAGGAAGAGTCAGTCTTCTTGTACTTAAGTCGGCATTGTGCCTTTTGTATTTAATTCCGATGCAATTTCTCTGTTTCATCGTCAATAAGAAGGTCCAAGGGATACAGTAAACCTGAAGTGAGGCATCGGAATCTGTAACTAGTGTCACAGGAATGGTTGAAATCATAGACAGTAAGAAGAGTCAGTCTTCTTGTACTTAAGTCGGCATTGTGCCTTTTGTATACAATTCCGATGCAATTTCTGTGTTTCATCGTCAATAAGAAGGTCCAAGGGATACAGTAAACCTGAAGTGAGGCATCGGAATCTATAACTAGTGTCACAGGAATGGTTCAAATAATAGTCAAGAGAAGAGTCAGTCTTCTTGTACGTAAGTCGGCATTGTGCCTTATCTATTTAATTACGATGCTATTTCTGTGTTTCATGGTCAATAAGAAGGTCCATGGGATGCAGTACACCTGAAGTGAAGCATCGGAATCTACAACTGGTGTCACAGGAATGGTTCAAAACATAGACAGTAAGAAGAGTCAGTCTTCTTGTACTTAAGTCGGCATTGTGCCTTTTCTATTTAATTCCGATGCAATTTCTGAGTTTCATCATCAATAAGAAGGTCAGAGGGATACAGTAAACCTGAAGTGAAGCATCGGGGTCTATAACTAGTGTCCCAGGAATGGTTCAAAACATAGTCAGTAAGAAGAGTCAGTCTTCTTGTACTTGAGTCGGCATTGTGCCTTTCGTATTTAATTCCGATGCAATTTCAGTATTTCATCGTCAATAAGAAGGTCCAAGGGATAGAGTACACCTGAAGTGAAGCATCGGAATCTAAAACCGGTCTCACAGGAAAGGTTCAAAACATAGAGAGTAAGGAGAGCCAGTCTTCTTGTATTTCAGTCGGCATTGTGCATTTGCATTTAATTCCGATGCAATTTCTGTGTTTTATCGTTAATGAGAAGGTCAGAGGGATACAGTAAACCTGAAGTGAAGTATCAGAATCTATAACTTGTATCACAGGAATGGTTCAAAACATATAAAGTAAGAAGAGACAGTCTAGTTGTACTTATGTCGGCATTTTGCCTTTTGTATTTAATTCTGATGCAATTTCTGTGTTTCATCGTTAATAAGAAGGTCCAAGGGATACAGTACACCTGAAGTGAAGCATCGCAATCTATAACTAGTGTCACAGGAATGGTTCAAATGATAGACAGTAAGAAGAGTCAGTCTTCTTGTACTTAAGTCGGCATTGTGATTTTTCTATTTAATTCCGATTCAATCTCTGTGTTTGATCGTCAATAAGAAGGTAAGGGATACAGTAAACCTGAAGTGAAGCATCGGAATCGATAACTAGTGTCACAGGAATGGTTCAAAACATAGACAGTAGGAAGAGTCAGTCTTCTTGTACTTGAGTCGGCATTGTGACTTTTGTATGTAATTCCGATGCAATTTCCGTTTTTCATCGTCAATAAGAGGGTCAGAGGGATACAGTAAACCTGAAGTGAAGCATCGGAATCTATAACTAGTGTCACAGGAATGGTTCAAACATAGACAGTAGGAAGAGTCAGTCTTCTTGTACGTCAGTCGACATTGCGCCTTTTCTATTTGATTCCGATGCAATTTCTATGTTTCATCGTCAATAAGAAGGTCTGAGGGATACAGTAAACCTAAAGTGAAGCATCGAAATCTATAACTACTGTCATAGGAATGGTTCAAAACATAGACAGTAAGAAGAGTCAGTCTTCTTGTACTTAAGTCAGCATTGTGCCTTTTCTGTTTAATTCCGATGCAATTTCTGTGTTTCATCGTCAATAAGAAGGTCAGAGTGATACAGTAAACCTGAAGTGAAGCATCGGAATCTACAAATAGTGTCACAGGAATGGTTTTAAACGTAGCCACTAGGAAGAGTCAGTCCTCTTGTACTTAAGTCGGCATTGTGCAATTTGTATTTAATTCCGATGCTATTTCTGTGTTTCATCGTCAATAAGAAGGTCAGAGGGATACAGTAAACCTGAAGTGAAGCATCGAAATCGATAGCTAGTGTCACAGGAATGTTCTAAACATAGTCAGTAAGAAGAGTGAGTCTTCTTGTACTTAAATCGGCATTGTGCCTTTTCTATTTACTTCCGGTGCAATTTCTGTGTTTCATCGTCAATAAGAAGGTCGGAGGGATATAGTAAACCTGAAGTGAAGCATCGGAATGTATAACTAGTGTCACAGTAATGGTTCAAAACATAGACAGTAGGAAGAGTCAGTCGTCTTGTACTTGAGTCGGCGTTGTGCCTTTTGTATATATTTCCGATGCAATTTCTGTGCTTCATCGTCAATAAGAAGGTCAGAGGGATACATTAAACCTAAAGTGAAGCATCAGAATCCATAACTAGTGTCACAATAAAGGTTCAAAACATAGACAGTAGGAAGAGTCATTCTTCTTGTACTTAAGTCGGCATTGTGCCTTTTGTATTTAATTCCGATGCAATTTCTGTGTTTCATCGTCAATAAGAGGGTCAGAGGGATACAGTTAACCTGAAGTGAAGGATCAGAATCTATAACTAGTGTGACAGGAATGGTTCAAAACATAGACAGTAAGAAGAGTCAGTCTACTTGTACTTAAGTCAGCAATTTGCCTTTTGTATTTAATTACGATGCAATATCTGTGTTTCATCGTCAATAAGAAGGTCCAAGGGATACAGTACACCTGAAGTGAAGCATCGGAATCTATATCTAGTGTCACAGGAATGGTTCAAATCATAGACAGTAAGAAGAGTCAGTCTTCTTTTACTTAAGTCGGCATTGTGCTTTTTCTATTTAATTCCGATGCAATTTCTGTGTTTCATCGTCTATTAGAGGGTCAGAGGGATACAATAAACCTGAAGTGAAGCATCGGAATCTATAACTAGTGACACAGGAATGGTTCAAAACATTGACAGTAGGAAGAGTCATTCTTCTTGTACTTGAGTCGGCTTTGTGACTTTTGTATTTAATTCCGATGCAATTTCTGTTCTTCATCGTCAATAAGAAGGTCAGAGGTATACAGTAAACCTGAAGTGAAGCATCGGAATCTATAACTAGTGTGACAGGAATGGTTCAAAGCATAGACACTAGGAAGAGTCAGTCTTCTTGTACTTAAGTCGGCATTGTGCCTTTTGTATTTAATTCCGATGCAATTTCTGTGTTTCATCGTCAATAAGAAGGTCCAAGGGATACAGTAAACCTGATGTGAGGCATCGGAATCTATAACTAGTGTAACAGGAATGGTTCAAATCATAGACAGTAAGAAGAGTCAGTCTTCTTGTACTTAAGTCGGCATTGTGCCTTTTGTATACAATTCCGATGCAATTTCTGTGTTTCATCGTCAATAAGAAGGTCCAAGGGATACAGTAAACCTGAAGTGAGGCATCGGAATCTATAACTAGTGTCACAGGAATGGTTCAAAACATAGTCAGTAAGAAGAGACAGTCTTCATGTACTAAAGTCGGCATTGTGCCTTTTCTATTTAATTCCGATGCAATTTCTGAGTTTCATCATTAATAAGAAGGTCAGATTGATACAGTAAACCTGAAGTGAAGTGTCGGGGTCTATAACTAGTGTCACAGGAATGGTTCAAAGCGTAGTCAGTAAGAAGAGTCAGTCTTCTTGTACTTGAGTCGGCATTGTGACTTTCGTATTTAATTCTGATGCAATTTCGGTGTTTCATCGTCAATAAGAAGGTCCAAGGGATACACTAAACATATAGTGAAGAAACGGAATCTAAAACTGGTCTCACAGGAATGGTTCAAAACATAGTCACTAAGAAGAGTCAGTCTTCTTGTACTTAAGTCTTCCTTGTGCCTTTTCTATTTAATTCCGATGCAATATCTGTGTTTCATCGTCAATAAGAAGGTCAGAGGGATACAGTAAACCTGTAGTGAAGCATCGGAATCTATAACTAGTGTCACAGGAATGGTTCAAAACATAGACAGTAGGAAGAGTCAGTCTTCATGTACTTAAGTCAGCATTGTGCCTTTTCTGTTTAATTCCGATGCAATTTCTGTGTTTCATCGGCAATAAGAAGGTCAGAGGGATACAGTAAACCTGAAGTGAAGCATCGGAATCTATAAATGGTGTCACAGGAATGGTTTTAAACATAGACAGTAGGAAGTGTCAGTCATCTTGTACTTAAGTCGGCATTGTGCAATTTGTATTTAATTCCGATGCTATTTCTGTGTTTCATCGTCAATAAGAAGGTCAGAGGGATACAGTAAACCTGAAGTGAGGCATCGGAATCTATAGCTAGTGTCACAGGAATGTTCTAAACATAGTCAGTAAGAAGAGTGAGTCTTCTTGTACTTAAGGCGGCATTGTGCCTTTTGTATTTAATTCCGATGCAATTTCTGTGTTTCATCGTCAATAAGAAGGTCAGAGGGATACCGTAAACCTAAAGTGAAGCATCGGAAACTATAACTAGTGTCACAGGAATTGTTAAACGTAGACAGTAAGAAGAGTCAGTCTTCTTGTACTTAAGTCGGCATTGTGCCTTTTGTATTTAATTCCGATGCAATTTCTGTGTTTCATCGTCAATAAGAAGGTCCAAGGGATACAGTAAACCTATAGTGAAGCATCGGAATCTATAACTAGTGTCACAGGAATGTTTCAAAACATTGACAGTAGAAAGAGTCAGTCTTCTTATACCTGAGTCGGCTTTGTGACTTTTGTGTTTAATTCCGATGCAATTTCTGTTTTTCATCGTCAATAAGAAGGTCAGAGGGATACAGTAAACCTGAAGTGAAGCATCGGAATCTATAACTAGTGTCACAGGAATGGTTCAAAACATAGACAGTAGGAAGAGTCAGTCTTCCTGTACTTAAGTCGGCATTGTGCCTTTTGTATTTAATTCCGATGCAATATCTGTGTTTCAACGTCAATAAGAAGGTCCAAGGGATACAGTAAACCTGATGTGAGGCATCGGAATCTATAACTAGTGTCGCAGGAATGGTTCAAAACATAGACAGTAAGAAGAGTCAGTCTTCTTGTACTTAAGTCAGCATTGTGCCTTTTCTGTTTAATTCCGATGCAATTTCTGTGTTTCATCGTCAATAAGAAGGTCAGAGGGATACAGTAAACCTGAAGTGAAGCATCGGAATCTATAAATAGTGCCACAGGAATGGTTTTAAACATAGACAGTAGGAAGAGTCAGTCATCTTGTACTTAAGTCGGCATTGTGCAATTTGTATTTAATTCCGATGCTATTTCTGTGTTTCATCGTCAATAAGATGGTCAGAGGGATACAGTAAACCTGAAGTGAAGCATCGGAATCTATAGCTAGTGTCACAGGAATGTTCTAAACATAGTCAGTAAGAAGAGTGAGTCTTCTTGTACTTAAGTCGGCATTGTGACTTTCCAATTTACTTCCGATGCAATTTCTGTGTTTCATCGTCAATAAGAAGGTCAGAGGGATATAGTAAACCTGAAGTGAAGCATCGGAATGTATAACTAGTGTCACAGTAATGGTTCAAAACATAGACAGTAGGAAGAGTCAGTCTTCTTGTACTTGAGTCGGCGTTGTGCCTTTTGTATTTAATTCCGATGCAATTTCTGTGATTCATCGTCACTAAGAAGGTCCAAGGGATACAGTACACCTGAAGTGAAGCATCGGAATCTATATCTAGTGTCATAGGAATGGTTCAAATCATAGACAGTAAGAAGAGTCAGTCTTCTTGTACTTAAGTCGGCATTGTGCTTTTTCTATTTAATTCCGATGCAATTTCTGTGCTTCATCGTCAATAAGAGGGTCAGAGGGATACAGTAAACCTGAAGTGAAGCATCGGAATCTATAACTAGTGACACAGGAATGGTTCGAAACATTGACAGTAGGAAGAGTCAGTCTTCTTGTACTTGAGTCGGCTTTGTGACTTTTGTATTTAATTCCGATGCAATTTCTGTGATTCATCGTCACTAAGAAGGTCCAAGGGATACAGTATACCTGAAGTGAGGCATCGGTATCTATAACTAGTGTCACAGGAATGGTTCAAATCATAGACAGCAAGAAGAGTCAGTCTTCTTTTACTTAAGTCGGCATTGTGCCTTTTGTATAGAATTCCGATGCAATTTCTGTGTTTCATCGTCAATAAGAAGGTCCAAGGGATACAGTAAACCTGAAGTGAGGCATCGAAATCTATAACTAGTGTCACAGGAATGGTTCAAAACATAGTCTGTAAGAAGAGTCAGTCTTCTTGTACTTAAGTCGGCATTGTGCCTTATCTATTTAATTCCGATGCAATTTCTGTGTCTCATGGTCAATAAGAAGGCCCACGGGATGCAGTACCCTTGAAGTGAAGCATCGGAATCTACAACTGGTGTCGCAGGAATGGTTCAAAACATAGACAGTAAGAAGAGTCAGTCTTCTTGTACTTAAGTCGGCATTGTGCCTTTTCTATTTAATTCCGATGCAATTTCTGAGTTTCATCATC
The DNA here is from genome assembly GCF_021461395.2 of Schistocerca americana. Classification (NCBI taxonomy): domain Eukaryota; kingdom Metazoa; phylum Arthropoda; class Insecta; order Orthoptera; family Acrididae; genus Schistocerca; species Schistocerca americana. The sequence goes on along the minus strand of NC_060121.1, from coordinate 5,414,409 downwards.
AATAAGAAGGTCAGAGGGATACAGTAAACCTGAAGTGAAGTATCGGGGTCTATAACAAGTGTCACAGGAATGGTTCAAAATATAGTCAGTAAGAAGTGTCAGTCTTCCTGTACTTGAGTCGGCATTGTGCCTTTCGTATTTAATTCCGATGCAATTTCGGTGTTTCATCGTCAATAAGAAGGTCCAACGGATACATTAACATATAGTGAAGAAACGGAATCTAAAACTGGTCTCACAGGAATGGTTCAAAACATAGTCACTAAGAAGAGTCAGTCTTCTTGTACTTAAGAATTCATTGTGCCTTTTCTATTTAATTCCGATGCAATATCTGTGTTTCATCGTCAATAAGAAGGTCAGAGGGATACAGTAAACCAGTAGTGAAGCATCGGAATCTATAACTAGTGTCACAGGAATGGTTCAAAACATAGACAGTAGGAAGAGTCAGTCTTCATGTACTTAAGTCAGCATTGTGCCTTTTCTATTTATTTCCGATGTAATTTCTGTGTTTCATCATCAATAAGAAGGTCCAAGGGATACAGTAAACCTGAAGTGAGGCGTCGGAATCTATAACTAGTGTCACAGGAATAGTTCAAAACATAGTTAGGAAGAAGAGTCAGTCTCCTTGTACTTAAGTCGGCATTGTGCCTTTTGTATTTCATTCCGATGAAATTTCTGTGTTTCATCGTCAATAAGAAGGTCAGAGGGATCCCGTAAACCTAACGTGAAGCATCGGAAACTATAACTAGTGTCACAGGAATGGTTAAACATAGACAGTAAGAAGAGTCAGTCTTCTTGTACTTAAGTCGGCATTGTGCCTTTTGTATTTAATTCCGATGCAATTTCTGTGTTTCATCGTCAATAAGAAGGTCCAAGGGATACAGTAAACCTATAGTGAAGCATCGGAATCTATAACTAGTGTCACAGGAATGTTTCAAAACACTGACAGTAGGAAGAGTCGGTCTTCTTGTACTTGAGTTGGCTTTGTGACTTTTGTATTTAATTCCGATGCAATTTCTGTTTTTCATCGTCAATAAGAAGGTCAGAGGGATACAGTAAACCTGAAGTGAAGCATCGGAATCTATAACTAGTGTCACAGGAATGGTTCAAACATAGACAGTAGGAAGAGTCAGTCTTCTTGTACTTAAGTCGGCATTGTGCATTTTGTATTTAATTCCGATGCAATTTCTGTGTTTCACCGTCAATAAGAAGGTCCAAGGGATACAGTAAACCTGAAGTGAGGCTTCGGAATCTATAACTAGTGTCGCAGGAATGGTTCAAAACATAGACAGTAAGAAGAGTCAGTCTTCTTGTACTTAAGTCAGCATTGTGAATTTTCTCTTTAATTCCGATGCAATTTCTGTGTTTCATCGCCAATAAGAAGGTCAGAAGGATACAGTAAACCTGAAGTGAAGCATCGGAATCTATAAATAGTGACACAGGAATGGTTTTGAACATAGACAGTAGTAAGAGTCAGTCATCTTGTACTTAAGTCGGCATTGTGCACTTTGTATTTAATTCCGATGCTATTTCTGTGTTTCATCGTCAATAGGAAGGTCAGAGGGATACAGTAAACCTGAAGTGAAGCATCGGACTCTATAGCTAGTGTCACAGGAATGTTCTAAACATAGTCAGCAAGAAGAGTGAGTCTTCTTGTACTGAAGTCGGCATTGTGCCTTTTCTATTTACTTCCGATGCAATTTCTGTGTTTCATCGTCAATAAGAAGGTCAGAAGGATATAGTAAACCTGAAGTGAAGCATCGGAATGTATAACTAGTGTCACAGCAATGGTTCAAAACATAGACAGTAGGAAGAGTCAGTCTTCTTGTACTTGAGTCGGCGTTGCGCCTTTCGTATATATTTCCGATGCAATTTCTGTGCTTCATCGTCAATAAGAAGGTCAGAGGGATACAGTAAACCTAAAGTGAAGGATCAGAATCTATAACTAGTGTGACAGGAATGGTTCAAAACATAGACAGTAAGAAGAGTCAGTCTACTTGTACTTAGGTCGGCAATTTGCCTTTTGTATTTAATTCCGATGCAATTTCTGTGTTTCATCGTCAATAAGAAGGTCAGAGGGATACCGGAAACCTAAAGTGAAGCATCGGAAACTATAACTAGTGACACAGGAATGGTTAAAACATAGACAGTAAGAAGAGTCAGTCTTCTTGTACTTAAGTCAGCATTGTGCCTTTTGTATTTCATTCCGATGCAATTTCTGTGTTTCATCGTCAATAAGAAGGTCCAAGGGACACAGTAAACCTATAGTGAAGCATCGGAATCTATAACTAGTGTCACAGGAATGTTTCAAAACATTGACAGTAGGAAGAGTCAGTCTTCTTGTACTTGAGTCGGCTTTGTGACTTTTGTATTTAATTCCGATGCAATTTCTGTTTTTCATCGTCAATAAGAAGGTCAGAGGGATACAGTAAACCTGAAGTGAAGCATCGGAATCTATAACTAGTGTCACAGGAATGGTTCAAAACGTAGACAGTAGGAAGAGTCAGTCTTCTTGTACTTAAGTCGGCATTGTGCCTTTTGTATTTAATTCCGATGCAATTTCTGTGTTTCACCGTCAATAAGAAGGTCCAAGGGATACAGAAAAACCTGAAGTGAGGCATCGGAATCTTTAACTAGTGTCACAGGAATGGTTCAAAACATAGTCAGTAAGAATAGTCAGTCTTCTTGTACTTAAGTCGGCATTGTGCCTTATCTATTTAATTCCGATGCAATTTCTGTGTCTCATGGTCAATAAGAAGGTCCATGGGATGCAGTACCCTTGAAGTGAAGCATCGGAATCTACAACCTGTGTCACAGGAATGGTTCAAAACATAGACAGTAAGAAGAGTCAGTCTTCTTGTACTTAAGTCGGCATTGTGCCTTTTCTATTTAATTCCGATGCAATTTCTGAGTTTCATCATCAATAAGAAAGTCAGAGGGATACAGTAAACCTATAGTGAAGCATCGGAATCTATAACTAGTGTCACAGGAATGTTTCAAAACATTGACAGTAGGAAGAGTCAGTCTTCTTGTACTTGAGTCGGCTTTGTGACTTTTGTATTTAATTCCGATGCAATTTCTGTTTTTCATCGTCAATAAGAAGGTCAGAGGGATACAGTAAACCTGAAGTGAAGCATCGGGGTCTATAACTAGTGTCCCAGGAATGGTTCAAAACATAGTCAGTAAGAAGAGTCCGTCTTCTTGTACTTGACACGGCATTGTGCATTTCGTATTTAATTCCGATGCAATTTCGGTGTTTCATCGTCAATAATAAGGTCCAAGGGATACAGTAAACCTGAAGTGAAGCATCAGAAACTATAACTAGTGTCACAGGTTCGGTTCAAATCATAGACAGTAAGAAGAGTCAGTCATCTTGTACTTAAGTCGGCATTGTGCCCTTTCTATTTAATTCCGATGCAATTTCTGTGTTTCATCGTCAATAAGAAGGTCAGAGGGATACAGTAAACCTGTAGTGAAGCATCGGAATCTATAACTAGTGTCACAGGAATGGTTCAAAACATAGACAGTAGGAAGAGTCAGTCTTCATGTACTTAAGTCAGCATTGTGCCTTTTCTATTTATTTCCGATGCAATTTCTGTGTTTCATCATCAGTAAGGAGGTCCAAGGGACACAGTAAACCTGAAGTGAGGCATCGGAATCTATAACTAGTGTCACAGGAATGGTTCAAAACATAGTCAGGAAGAAGAGTCAGTCTTCTTGTACTTAAGTCGGCATTGTGCCTTTTGTATTTAATTCCGATGCAATTTCTGTGTTTCATCGTCAATAAGAAGGTCAGAGGGATACCGTAAACCTAAAGTGAAGCATCGGAAACTATAACTAGTGTCACAGGAATGGTTAAACATAGACAGTAAGAAGAGTCAGTCTTCTTGTACTTAAGTCGGCATTGTGCCTTTTGTATTTAATTCCGATGCAATTTCTGTGTTTCATCGTCAATAAGAAGGTCCAAGGGATACAGTAAACCTATAGTGAAGCATCGGAATCTATAACTAGTGTCACAGGAATGTTTCAAAACATTGACAGTAGAAAGAGTCAGTCTTCTTATACCTGAGTCGGCTTTGTGACTTTTGTATTTAATTCCGATGCAATTTCTGTTTTTCATCGTCATTAAGAAGGTCAGAGGGATGCAGTAAACCTGAAGTGAAGCATCGGAATCTATAACTAGTGTCACAGGAATGGTTCAAAACATAGACAGTAGGAAGAGTCAGTCTTCTTGTACTTAAGTCGGCATTGTGCCTTTTGTATTTAATTCCGATGAAATTTCTGTGTTTCACCGTCAATAAGAAGGTCCAAGGGATACAGTAAACCTGATTTGAGGCATCGGAATCTATAACTAGTGTCACAGGAATGGTTTTAAACATAGACAGTAGGAAGAGTCAGTCATCTTGTACTTAAGTCGGCATTGTGCAATTTGTATTTAATTCCGATGCTATTTCTGTGTTTCATCGTCAATAAGAAGGTCAGAGGGATACAGTAAACCTGAAGTGAAGCATCGGAATCTATAGCTAGTGTCACAGGAATGTTCTAAACATAGTCAGTAAGAAGAGTGAGTCTTCTTGTACTTAAGTCGGCATTGTGACTTTCCAATTTACTTCCGATGCAATTTCTGTGTTTCATCGTCAATAAGAAGGTCAGAGGGATACAGTAAACTTAAAGTGAAGCATCAGAATCCTTAACTAGTGTCACAATGAAGGTTCAAAACATAGACAGTAGGAAGAGTCATTCTTCTTGTACTTAAGTCGGCATTGTGCCTTTTGTATTTAATTCCGATGCAATTTCTGTGATTCATCGTCACTAAGAAGGTCCAAGGGATACAGTACACCTGAAGTGAAGCATCGGAATCTATATCTAGTGTCATAGGAATGGTTCAAATCATAGACAGTAAGAAGAGTCAGTCTTCTTGTACTTAAGTCGGCATTGTGCTTTTTCTATTTAATTCCGATGCAATTTCTGTGCTTCATCGTCAATAAGAGGGTCAGAGGGATACAGTAAACCTGAAGTGAAGCATCGGAATCTATAACTAGTGACACAGGAATGGTTCAAAACATTGACAGTAGGAAGAGTCAGTCTTCTTGTACTTAAGTCGGCATTGTGCCTTTTCCATTTAATTCCGATGCAATTTCAGAGTTTCATCATCAATAAGAAGGTCAGAGGGATACAGTAAACCTGAAGTGAAGTATCGGGGTCTATAACTAGTGTCACAGGAATAGTTCAAAATATAGTCAGTAAGAAGTGTCAGTCTTCCTGTACTTGATCGGCATTGTGCCTTTCGTATTTAATTCCGATGCAATTTCGGTGTTTCATCGTCAATAAGAAAGTCCAAGGGATACACTAAACATATAGTGAAGAAACGGAATCTAAAACTGGTCACACAGGAATGGTTCAAAACATAGTCACTAAGAAGAGTCAGTCTTCTTGTACTTAAGTCTTCATTGTGCCTTTTCTATTTAATTCCGATGCAATATCTGTGTGTCATCGTCAATAAGAAGGTCAGAGGGATACAGTAAACCTGTAGTGAAGCATCGGAATCTATAACTAGTGTCACAGGAATGGTTCAAAACATAGACAGTAGGAAGAGTCAGTCTTCATGTACTTAAGTCAGCATTGTGCCTTATCTATTTATTTCCGATGTAATTTCTGTGTTTCATCATCAATAACAAGGTCCAAGGGATACAGTTAACCTGAAGTGAGGCGTCGGAAACTATAACTAGTGTCACAGGAATAGTTCAAAACATAGTTAGGAAGAAGAGTCAGTCTTCTTGTACTTAAGTCAGCATTGTGCCTTTTGTATTTCATTCCGATGAAATTTCTGTGTTTCATCGTCAATAAGATGGTCAGAGGGATCCCGTAAACCTAACGTGAAGCATCGGAAACTATAAATAGTAACACAGGAATGGTTTTAAACATAGACAGTAGGAAGAATCAGTCATCTTGTACTTAAGTCGGCATTGTGCACTTTGTATTTAATTCCGATGCTATTTCTGTGTTTCATCGTCAATAAGAAGGTCAGAGGGATACAGTAAACCTGAAGTGAAGCATCGGAATCTATAGCTAGTGTCACAGGAATGTTCTAAACATAGTCAGTAAGAAGAGTGAGTCTTCTTGTACTGAAGTCGGCATTGTGCCTTTTCTATTTACTTCCGATGCAATTTCTGTGTTTCATCGTCAATAAGAAGGTCAGAGGGATATAGTAAACCTGAAGTGAAGCATCGGAATGTATAACTAGTGTCACAGTAATGGTTCAAAACATAGACAGTAGGAAGAGTCAGTCTTCTTGTACTTGAGTCGGCGTTGCGCCTTTTGTATATATTTCCGATGCAATTTCTGTGCTTCATCGTCAATAAGAAGGTCAGAGGTATACAGTAAACCTAAAGTGAAGCATCAGAATCCATAACTAGTGTCACAATAAAGGTTCAAATCATAGACAGTAGGAAGAGTCATTCTTCTTGTACTTAAGTCGGCATTGTGCCTTTTGTATTTAATTCCGATGCAATTTCTGTGTTTCATCGTCAATAAGAGGGTCAGAGGGATACAGTTAACCTGAAGTGAAGGATCAGAATCTATAACTAGTGTGACAGGAATGGTTCAAAACATAGACAATAAGAAGAGTCAGTCTACTTGTACTTAGGTCGGCAATTTGCCTTTTGTATTTAATTCCGATGCAATTTCTGTGTTTCATCGTCAATAAGAAGGTCAGAGGGATACCGGAAACCTAAAGTGAAGCATCGGAAACTATAACTAGTGTCACAGGAATGGTTAAAACATAGACAGTAAGAAGAGTCAGTCTTCTTGTACTTAAGTCAGCATTGTGCCTTTTGTATTTAATTCCGATGCAATTTCTGTGTTTCATCGTCAATAAGAAGGTCCAAGGGATACAGTAAACCTATAGTGAAGCATCGGAATCTATAACTAGTGTCACAGGAATGTTTCAAAACATTGACAGTAGGAAGAGTCAGTCTTCTTGTACTTGAGTCGGCTTTGTGACTTTTGTATTTAATTACGATGCAATTTCTGTTTTTCATCGTCAATAAGAAGGTCTGAGGGATACAGTAAACCTGAAGTGAAGCATCGGAATCTATAACTAGTGTCACAGGAATGGTTCAAATCATAGACAGTAGGAAGAGTCAGTCTTCTTGTACTTAAGTCGGCATTGTGCCTTTTGTATTTAATTCCGATGCAATTTCTGTGTTTCACCGTCAATAAGAAGGTCCAAGGGATACAGTAAACCTGAAGTGAGGCATCGGAATCTATAACTAGTGTCGCAGGACTGGTTCAAAACATAGACAGGAAGAAGAGTCAGTCTTCTTGTACTTAAGTCAGCATTGTGCCTTTTCTGTTTAATTCCGATGCAATTTCTGTGTTCCATCGTCAATAAGAAGGTCTGAGGGATACAGTAAACCTGAAGTGAAGCATCGGAATCTATAAATAGTGTCACAGGAATGGTTTTAAACATAGACAGTAGGAAGAGTCAGTCATCTTGTACTTAAGTCGGCGTTGTGCAATTTGTATTTAATTCCGATGCTATTTCTGTGTTTCATCGTCAATAAGAAGGTCAGAGGGATACAGTAAACCTGAAGTGAGGCATCGGAATCTATAGCTAGTGTCACAGGAATGTTCTAAACATAGTCAGTAAGAAGAGTGAGTCTTCTTGTACTTAAGTCGGCATTGTGCGTTTTCTATTTACTTCCGATGCAATTTCTGTGATTCATCGTCAATAAGAAGGTCAGAGGGATATAGTAAACCTGAAGTGAAGCATCGGAATGTATAACTAGTGTCACAGTAATGGTTCAAAACATAGACAGTAGGAACAGTCAGTCTTCTTGTACTTGAGTCGGCGTTGTGCCTTTTGTATATATTTCCGATGCAATTTCTGTGCTTCATCGTCAATAAGAAGGTCAGAGGGATACAGTAAACCTGAAGTGAAGGATCAGAATCTATAACTAGTGTGACAGGAATGGTTCAAAACATAGACAATAAGAAGAGTCAGTCTACTTGTACTTAGGTCGGCAATTTGCCTTTTGTATTTAATTCCGATGCAATTTCTGTGTTTCATCGTCAATAAGAAGGTCAGAGGGATACCGGAAACCTAAAGTGAAGCATCGGAAACTATAACTAGTGTCACAGGAATGGTTAAAACATAGACAGTAAGAAGAGTCAGTCTTCTTGTACTTAAGTCAGCATTGTGCCTTTTGTATTTAATTCCGATGCAATTTCTGTGTTTCATCGTCAATAAGAAGGTCCAAGGGATACAGTAAACCTATAGTGAAGCATCGGAATCTATAACTAGTGTCACAGGAATGTTTCAAAACATTGACAGTAGGAAGAGTCAGTCTTCTTGTACTTGAGTCGGCTTTGTGACTTTTGTATTTAATTCCGATGCAATTTCTGTTTTTCATCGTCAATAAGAAGGTCTGAGGGATACAGTAAACCTGAAGTGAAGCATCGGAATCTATAACTAGTGTCACAGGAATGGTTCAAAACATAGACAGTAGGAAGAGTCAGTCTTCTTGTACTTAAGTCGGCATTGTGCCTTTTGTATTTAATTCCGATGCAATTTCTGTGTTTCACCGTCAATAAGAAGGTCCAAGGGATACAGTAAACCTGAAGTGAGGCATCGGAATCTATAACTAGTGTCGCAGGACTGGTTCAAAACATAGACAGGAAGAAGAGTCAGTCTTCTTGTACTTAAGTCAGCATTGTGCCTTTTCTGTTTAATTCCGATGCAATTTCTGTGTTCCATCGTCAATAAGAAGGTCTGAGGGATACCGTAAACCTGAAGTGAAGCATCGGAATCTATAAATAGTGTCACAGGAATGGTTTTAAACATAGACAGTAGGAAGAGTCAGTCAACTTGTACTTAAGTCGGCGTTGTGCAATTTGTATTTAATTCCGATGCTATTTCTGTGTTTCATCGTCAATAAGAAGGTCAGAGGGATACAGTAAACCTGAAGTGAGGCATCGGAATCTATAGCTAGTGTCACAGGAATGTTCTAAACATAGTCAGTAAGAAGAGTGAGTCTTCTTGTACTTAAGTCGGCATTGTGCGTTTTCTATTTACTTCCGATGCAATTTCTGTGATTCATCGTCAATAAGAAGGTCAGAGGGATATAGTAAACCTGAAGTGAAGCATCGGAATGTATAACTAGTGTCACAGTAATGGTTCAAAACATAGACAGTAGGAACAGTCAGTCTTCTTGTACTTGAGTCGGCGTTGTGCCTTTTGTATATATTTCCGATGCAATTTCTGTGCTTCATCGTCAATAAGAAGGTCAGAGGGATACAGTAAACCTGAAGTGAAGGATCAGAATCTATAACTAGTGTGACAGGAATGGTTCAAAACATAGACAATAAGAAGAGTCAGTCTACTTGTACTTAGGTCGGCAATTTGCCTTTTGTATTTAATTCCGATGCAATTTCTGTGTTTCATCGTCAATAAGAAGGTCAGAGGGATACCGGAAACCTAAAGTGAAGCATCGGAAACTATAACTAGTGTCACAGGAATGGTTAAAACATAGACAGTAAGAAGAGTCAGTCTTCTTGTACTTAAGTCAGCATTGTGCCTTTTGTATTTAATTCCGATGCAATTTCTGTGTTTCATCGTCAATAAGAAGGTCCAAGGGATACAGTAAACCTATAGTGAAGCATCGGAATCTATAACTAGTGTCACAGGAATGTTTCAAAACATTGACAGTAGGAAGAGTCAGTCTTCTTGTACTTGAGTCGGCTTTGTGACTTTTGTATTTAATTCCGATGCAATTTCTGTTTTTCATCGTCAATAAGAAGGTCTGAGGGATACAGTAAACCTGAAGTGAAGCATCGGAATCTATAACTAGTGTCACAGGAATGGTTCAAAACATAGACAGTAGGAAGAGTCAGTCTTCTTGTACTTAAGTCGGCATTGTGCCTTTTGTATTTAATTCCGATGCAATTTCTGTGTTTCACCGTCAATAAGAAGGTCCAAGGGATACAGTAAACCTGAAGTGAGGCATCGGAATCTATAACTAGTGTCGCAGGACTGGTTCAAAACATAGACAGGAAGAAGAGTCAGTCTTCTTGTACTTAAGTCAGCATTGTGCCTTTTCTGTTTAATTCCGATGCAATTTCTGTGTTCCATCGTCAATAAGAAGGTCTGAGGGATACAGTAAACCTGAAGTGAAGCATCGGAATCTATAAATAGTGTCACAGGAATGGTTTTAAACATAGACAGTAGGAAGAGTCAGTCAACTTGTACTTAAGTCGGCGTTGTGCAATTTGTATTTAATTCCGATGCTATTTCTGTGTTTCATCGTCAATAAGAAGGTCAGAGGGATACAGTAAACCTGAAGTGAGGCATCGGAATCTATAGCTAGTGTCACAGGAATGTTCTAAACATAGTCAGTAAGAAGAGTGAGTCTTCTTGTACTTAAGTCGGCATTGTGCGTTTTCTATTTACTTCCGATGCAATTTCTGTGATTCATCGTCAATAAGAAGGTCAGAGGGATATAGTAAACCTGAAGTGAAGCATCGGAATGTATAACTAGTGTCACAGTAATGGTTCAAAACATAGACAGTAGGAACAGTCAGTCTTCTTGTACTTGAGTCGGCGTTGTGCCTTTTGTATATATTTCCGATGCAATTTCTGTGCTTCATCGTCAATAAGAAGGTCAGAGGGATACAGTAAACCTAAAGTGAAGCATCAGAATCCATAACTAGTGTCACAATAAAGGTTCAAAACATAGACAGTATTAAGAGTCATTCTTCTTGTACTTAAGTCGGCATTGTGCCTTTTGTATTTAATTCCGATGCAATTTCTGTGTTTCACCGTCAATAAGAGGGTCAGAGGGATACAGTTAACCTGAAGTGAAGGATCAGAATCCATAACTAGTGTGACAGGAATGGTTCAAAGCATAGACAGTAAGAAGAGTCAGTCTACTTGTACTTAAGACGGCAATTTGCCTTTTGTATTTAATTCCGATGCAATATCTGTGTTTCATCGTCAATAAGAAGGTCCAAGGGATACAGTACACCTGAAGTGAAGCATCGGAATCTATATCTAGTGTCACAGGAATGGTTCAAATCATAGACAGTAAGAAGAGTCAGTCTTCTTGTACTTAAGTCGGCATTGTGCTTTTTCTATTTAATTCCGATGCAATTTCTGTGCTTCATCGTCAATAAGTGGGTCAGAGGGATACAGTAAACCTGAAGTGAAGAATCGGAATCTATAACTAGTGACACAGGAATGGTTCAAAACATTGACAGTAGGAAGAGTCAGTCTTCTTGTACTTGAGTCGGCTTTGTGACTTTTGTATTTGATTCCGATGCAATTTCTGTGTTTCATCGTCAATAAGAAGGTCCAAGGGATACAGTAAACCTGAAGTGAAGGATCAGAATCTATAACTAGTGTGACAGGAATGGTTCAAAACATAGACAGTAAGAAGAGTCAGTCTACTTGTACTTAAGACGGCAATTTGCCTTTTGTATTTAATTCCGATGCAATATCTGTGTTTCATCGTCAATAAGAAGGTCCAAGGGATACAGTGCACCTGAATTGAAGCATCGGAATCTATATCTAGTGTCACAGGAATGGTTCAAATCATAGACAGTAAGAAGAGTCAGTCTTCTTGTACTTAAGTCGGCATTGTGCTTTTTCTATTTAATTCCGATGCAATTTCTGTGCTTCATCGTCAATAAGTGGGTCAGAGGGATACAGTAAACCTGAAGTGAAGCATCGGAATCTATAACTAGTGACACAGGAATGGTTCAAAACATTGACAGTAGGAAGAGTCAGTCTTCTTGTACTTGAGTCGGCTTTGTGACTTTTGTATTTAATTCCGATGCAATTTCTGTGTTTCATCGTCAATAAGAAGGTCCAAGGGATACAGTAAACCTGAAGTTTAGATTAGATTAGATTAGATTTACTTTCATTCCAATTGATCCGTAGTGAGGAGGTCCTCCTGGATGTGGAACATGTCAGAAAAACAACAATACATGACAAATATTTACAACTAAAACAAATAAAGTAATGTACCATTCCACAGGTCCCAAGTGGAATGATCGTCATTTTTAATGAACACTAAGAGTCATTTTACAAATACTAATGCACTGAATTTAAAATAAAAAACGTTTTTTTATTTATTTATAAGGTAATAAACATGTAATACAACTACTGTAATACTTATTTACAATGAACACATTACTGCACTGAAATGGTGCAGAAGTTAGATTATACTTACACACACACACACACACACACACACACACACAAATTTTCAGTGAATACATTACTGCATTGAAATTGTGCAGAAGTTATGTTGTACTTATATACAAATCAGTTGGTTTTACTAAGAAATTCATCAATGGAGTAGAAGGAGTTGGCCACCAATAAATCCTTTAGGCTTCTCTTAAACTGAATTTCATTGGTTGTTAAGCTTTTTATGGCTGCTGGCAAGTTATTGAAAATGTGTGTTCCTGAATAATGCACACATTTTTGTACAAGACTAAGTGACTTTAAATTCTTGTGAAGATTATTCTTATTTCTAGTATTGATTCCATGAATTGAGCTGTTGGTTTGAAAAAGTGATATATTTTTAATGACAAATTTCATTAAGGAATAAATATACTGGGAAGCTGTAGTTAGTATCCCTAGTTCCCTAAACAGGCTTCTGCAGGATGTTCTTGAGTTCACACCACATATAATTCTTACTGCACGTTTTTGTGCCCGGAAAACTTTAGCTTGGCTTGATGAATTACCCCAAAAAATAATCCCATATGACATTATGGAATGAAAGTAAGCATAGTATGCCAGCTTTTTCATTTTTATATCTCCTACGTCTGACAAAATTCGAATTGCAAACAGAGATTTGTTAAGACGCTTCAGCAGTTCTGTGGTGTGCTCCTCCCAATTGAATTTATTATCAAGCTGTAATCCCAAGATTTTAACACTGTCCACTTCTTCTATCTTCTTGTCATCATATGTTAGACATATACTCTTGGGACACCCCTTACAAGTTCTGAACTGCATGTAGTGTGTTTTTTCAAAGTTTAGTGACAAAGAATTGGCTAGGAACCAGTGATTAATGTCCACAAATATTTTATTGGCTGATCTTTCTAAGACTACACTTGATTTGCTATTTATTGCAATGTTTGTATCATCGGCAAACAAAACAAACTTGGCATCGGAATCTATAACTAGTGTCACAGGAATGGTTCAAATCATAGACAGTAAGAAGAGTCAGTCTTCTTGTACTTAAGTCGGCATTGTGCCTTTTGTATACAATTCCGATGCAATTTCTGTGTTTCATCGTCAATAAGAAGGTCCAAGGGATACAGTAAAACTGAAGTGAGGCATCGGAATTTATAACTAGTGTCACAGGAATGGTTCAAAACATAGTCAGAAAGAAGAGTCAGTCTTCTTGTACTTAAGTCGGCATTGTGCCTTATCTACTTAATTCCGATGCAATTTCTGTGTCTCATGGTCAATAAGAAGGTCCATGGGATGCAGTACCCTTGAAGTGAAGCATCGGAATCTACAACTGGTGTCACAGGAATGGTTCAAAACATAGACAGTAAGAAGAGTCAGTTTTCTTGTACATATGTCGGCATTGTGCCTTTTCTATTTAATTCCGATGCAATTTCTGAGTTTCTCATCAATAAGAAGGTCAGAGGGATACAGTAAACCTGAAGTGAAGTATCGGGGTCTATAACTAGTGTCACAGGAATGGTTCAAAATATAGTCAGTAAGAAGTGTCAGTCTTCTTGTACTTGAGTCGGCATTGTGCCTTTCGTATTTAATTCCGATGCAATTTCGGTGTTTCATCGTCAATAAGAAGGTCCAAGGGATACACTAAACATATAGTGAAGAAACGGAATCTTAAACTGGTCTCACAGGAATGCTTCAAAACATAGTCACTAAGAAGAGTCAGTCTTCTTGTACTTAAGTCTTCATTGTGCCTTTTCTATTTAATTCCGATGCAATATCTGTGTTTCATCGTCAATAAGAAGGACAGAGGGATACAGTAAACCTGTAGTGAAGCATCGGAATCTATAACTAGTGTCACAGGAATGGTTCAAAACATAGACAGTAGGAAGAGTCAGTCTTCTTCTACTTAAGTCGGCATTGTGCTTTTTCTATTTAATTCCGATGCAATTTCTGTGTTTCATCGTCAATAAGAGGGTCAGAGGGATACAGTAAACCTGAAGTGAAGCATCGGAATCTATAACTAGTGTCACAGGAATGCTTCAAATCATAGACAGTAAGAAGAGTCAGTCTTCTTGTACTTAAGTCGGCATTGTGCCTTTTGTATACAATTCCGATGCAATTTCTGTGTTTCATCGTCAATAAGAAGATCCAAGGGATACAGAAAACCTGAAGTGAGGCATCGGAATCTATAACTAGTGTCACATTAATGGTTCAAAACATAGTCAGTAAGAAGAGTCAGTCTTCTTGTACTTAAGTCGGCATTGTGCCTTATCTATTTAATTCCGATGCAATTTCTGTGTCTCATGGTCAATAAGAAGGTCCATGGGATGCAGTACCCTTGAAGTGAAGCATCGGAATCTACAACTGGTGTCACAGGAATGGTTCAAAACATAGACAGTAGGAAGAGTCAGTCTTCATGTACTTAAGTCAGCATTGTGCCTTTTCTATTTATTTCCGATGCAATTTCTGTGTTTCATCATGAATAAGAAGGTCCAAGGGATACAGTAAACCTGAAGTGAGGCATCGGAATCTATAACTAGTGTCACAGGAATGGTTCAAAACATAGTCAGGAAGAAGAGTCGGTCTTCTTGTACTTAAGTCGGCATTGTGCCTTTTGTATTTAATTCCGATGCAATTTCTGTGTTTCATCGTCAATAAGAAGGTCCAAGGGATACAGTAAACCTAAAGTGAAGCATCGGAATCTATAACTAGTGTCACAGGAATGTTTCAAAACATAGTCGGTAAGAAGAGTCAGTCTTCTTGTACCTAAGTCGGCATTGTGCCTTTTCTATTTAATTCCGATGCAATTTCTGTGTTTTATCGTCAATAAGATGGTCTCAGAGATACAGTAAACCTGAAGTGAAGCATCGGAATCTATAACTAGTGTCACAGGAATGGTTCAAAACATAGACTGTAGGAAGAGTCAGTCTTCTCGTACTTATGTCGGCACTGTGCCTTTTGTTTTAAATTCCGATGCAAATTCTGTTTTTCATCGTCAATAAGAAGGTCCAAGGGAGAAAGTAAACCTGAAGTGAGGCATCGGAATGTATAACTAGTGTCACAGGAATGGTTTTAAACATAGACAGTAGGAAGAGTCAGTCATCTTGTACTTAAGTCGGCATTGTGCAATTTGTATTTAATTCCGATGCTATTTCTGTATTTCATCGTCAATAAGAAGGTCAGAGGGATACAGTAAACCTGAAGTGAAGCATCGGAATCTATAACTAGTGTCACAGAAATGGTTCATAACATAGACAGTAAGAAGAGTCAGTCTTCTTGTACTTAAGTAGGCATTGTGCCTATTCTATTTAATTCCGATGCAATTTCTGAGTTTCATCATCAATAAGAAGGTCAATGGGATACAGCAAACCTGAAGTGAAGTATCGGGGTCTATAACTAGTGTCACAGGAATGGTTCAAAACATAGTCAGTAAGAAGAGTCAGTCTTCTTGTACTTGTGTCGGCATTGTGCCTTTCGTATTTAATTCCGATGCAATTTCGGTGTTTCATCGTTAATAAGAAGGTCCAAGGGATACACTAAACATATAGTGAAGAAACGGAATCTAAAACTGGTCTCACAGGAATGGTTCAAAACATAGTCACTAAGATGAGTCAGTCTTCTTGTACTTAAGTCTTCATTGTGCCTTTTCTACTTAATTCCGATGCAATATCTGTGTTTCATCGTCAATAAGAAGGTCAGAGGGATACAGTAAACCTGTAGTGAAGCATCGGAATCTGTAACTAGTGTCACAGGAATGGTTCAAAACATAGACAGTAGGAAGAGTCAGTCTTCATGTACTTAAGTCAGCATTGTGCCTTTTCTATTTATTTCCGATGCAATTTCTGTGTTTCATCGTCAATAAGAAGGTCAGAGGGATATAGGAAACCTGAAGTGAAGCATCGGAATGTATAACTAGTGTCAGAGTAATGGTTCAAAACATAGACAGTAGGAAGAGTCAGTCATCTTGTACTTAAATCGGCATTGTGCAGTTTGTATTTAATTCCGATGCTATTTCTGTGTTTTATCGTCAATACGAAGGTCAGAGGGATACAGTAAACCTGAAGTGAAGCATCGGAATCTATAGCTAGTGTCACAGGAATGTTCTAAACATAGTCAGTAAGAAGAGTGAGTCTTCTTGTACTTAAGTCGGCATTGTGCCTTTTCTATTTACTTCCGATGCAATTTCTGTGTTTCATCGTCAATAAGAAGGTCAGAGGAATATAGTAAACCTGAAGTGAAGCATCGGAATGTATAACTAGTGTCAGAGTAATGGTTCAAAACATAGACAGTAGGAAGAGTCCGTCTTCTTGTACTTGAGTCGGCGTTGTGAATTTTGTATATATTTCCGATGCAATTTCTGTGCTTCATCGTCACTAAGAAGGTCAGAGGGATACAGTAAACCTAAAGTGAAGCATCAGAATCCATAACTAGTGTCACAATAAAGGTTCAAATCATAGACAGTAGGAAGAGTCATTCTTCTTGTACTTAAGTCGGCATTGTGCCTTTTGTATTTAATTCCGATGCAATTTCGGTGTTTCATCGTCAATAAGAGGGTCAGAGGGATACAGTAAACCTGTAGTGAAGCATCGGAATCTATCACTAGTGTCACAGGAATGGTTCAAAACATAGACAGTAGGAAGAGTCAGTCTTCATGTACTTAAGTCAGCATTGTGCCTTTTCTATTTATTTCCGATGCAATTTCTGTGTTTCATCATCAATAAGAAGATCCAAGGGATACAGTAAACCTGAAGTGAGGCATCGGAATCTATAACTAGTGTCACATTAATAGTTCAAAACATAGTCAGTAAGAAGAGTCAGTCTTCTTGCACTTAAGTCGGCATTGTGCCTTATCTAATTAATTCCGATGCAATTTCTGTGTCTCATGGTCAATAAGAAGGTCCATGGGATGCAGTACCCTTGAAGTGAAGCATCGGAATCTACAACTGGTGTCACAGGAATGGTTCAAAACATAGTCAGTAAGAAGAGTCAGTCCTCTTGTACTTAAGTCGGCATTGCGCCTTTCGTATTTAATTCCGATGCAATTTCGGTGTTTCATCGTCAATAAGAAGGTCCAAGGGATACACTAAACATATAGTGAAGAAACGGAATCTAAAACTGGTCTCACAGGAATGGTTCAAAACATAGTCACTAAGAAGAGTCAGTCTTCTTGTACTTAAGTCTTCATTGTGCCTTTTCTATTTAATTCCGATGCAATAACTGTGTTTCATCGTCAATAAGAAAGTCAGAGGGATACAGTAAACCTGTAGTGAAGCATCGGAATTTATAACTAGTGTCACAGGAATGGTTCAAATCATAGACAGTAGGAAGAGTCAGTCTTCATGTACTTAAGTCAGCATTGTGCCTTTTCTATTTATTTCCGATGCAATTTCTGTGTTTCATCGTCAATAAGAAGGTCCAAGGGATACAGTAAACCTGAAGTGAGGCATCGGAATCTATAACTAGTGTCACAGGAATGGTTCAAAACATAGTCAGGAAGAAGAGTCGGTCTTCTTGTTCTTACGCCGGCATTGTGCCTTTTGTATTTAATTCCGATGCAATTTCTGTGTTTCATCGTCAATAAGAAGGTCCAAGGGATACAGTAAACCTAAAGTGAAGCATCGGAATCTATAACTAGTGTCACAGGAATGTTTCAAAACATAGTCGGTAAGAAGAGTCAGTCTTCTTGTACTTAAGTCGGCATTGTGCCTTTTCTATTTAATTCCGATGCAATTTCTGAGTTTCATCATCAATAAGAAGGTCAGTGGGATACAGTAAACCTGAAGTGAAGCATCGGAATCTATAACTAGTGTCACAGGAATGGTTCACATCATAGACTGTAGGAAGAGTCACTCTTCTCGTACTTATGTCGGCACTGTGCCTTTTGTTTTAAATTCCGATGCAAATTCTGTTTTTCATCGTCAATAAGAAGTTCCAAGGGATAAAGTAAACCTGAAGTGAGGCATCGGAATCTATAACTAGTGTCACAGGAATGGTTTTAAACATAGACAGTAGGAAGAGTCAGTCATCTTGTACTTAAGTCGGCATTGTGCAATTTGTATTTAATTCCGATGCTATTTCTGTGTTTCATCGTCAATAAGAAGGTCAGAGGGATACAGTAAACCTGAAGTGAAGCATCGGAATCTATAACTAGTGTCACAGAAATGGTTCAAAACATAGACAGTAAGAAGAGCCAGTCTTCTTGTACTTAAGTCGGCTTTGTGCCTTTTCTATTTAATTCCGATGCAATTTCTGAGTTTCATCGTCAATAAGAAGGTCAGAGGGATACAGTAAACCTGTAGTGAAGCATCGGAATCTGTAACGAGTGTCACAGGAATGGTCCAAAACATAGACAGTAGGAAGAGTCAGTCTTCATGTACTTAAGTCAGCATTGTGCCTTTTCTATTTATTTCCGATGCAATTTCTGTGTTTCATCATCAATAAGAAGGTCCAAGGGATACAGTAAACCTGAAGTGAAGCATCGGAATCTATAACTAGTGTCACAGGAATGGTTCATAACATAGACTGTAGGAAGAGTCAGTCTTCTCGTACTTATGTCGGCACTGTGCCTTTTGTTTTAAATTCCGATGCAAATTCTGTTTTTCATCGTCAATAAGAAGGTCCAAGGGATAAAGTAAACCTGAAGTGAGGCATCGGAATGTATAACTAGTGTCACAGGAATGGTTTTAAACATAGACAGTAGGAAGAGTCAGTCATCTTGTACTTAAGTCGGCATTGTGCAATTTGTATTTAATTCCGATGCTAATTCTGTGTTTCATCGTCAATAAGAAGGTCAGAGGGATACAGTAAACCTGAAGTGAAGCATCGGAATCTATAGCTAGTGTCACAGGAATGTTCTAAACATAGTCAGTAAGAAGAGTGAGTCTTCTTGTACTTAAGTCGGCATTGTGCCTTTTCTATTTACTTCCGATGCAATTTCTGTGTTTCATCGTCAATAAGAAGGTCAGAGGGATATAGTAAACCTGAAGTGAAGCATCGGAATGTATAACTAGTGTCACAGTAATGGTTCAAAACATAGACAGTAGGAAGAGTCAGTCTTCTTGTACTTGAGTCGGCGTTGTGCCTTTTGTATATATTTCCGATGCAATTTCTGTGCTTCATCGTCAATAAGAAGGTCAGAGGGATACAGTAAACCTAAAGTGAAGCATCAGAATCCATAACTAGTGTCACAATAAAGGTTCAAAACATAGACAGTAGGAAGAGTCATTCTTCTTGTACTTAAGTCGGCATTGTGCCTTTTGTATTTAATTCCGATGCAATTTCTGTGTTTCATCGTCAATAAGAGGGTCAGAGGGATACAGTCAACCTGAAGTGAAGGATCCGAATTTATAACTAGTGTGACAGGAATGGTTAAAAACATAGACAGTAAGGAGAGTCAGTCTACTTGTACTTAAGTCGGCAATTTGCCTTTTGTATTTAATTCCGATGCAATTTCTGTGTTTCATCGTCAATAAGAAGGTCCAAGGGATACAGTACACCTGAAGTGAAGCATCGGATCTATATCTAGTGTCACAGGAATGGTTCAAATCATAGACAGTTAGAAGAGTCAGTCTTCTTGTACTTAAGTCGGCATTGTGCATTTCTATTTAATTCCGATGCAATTTCTGTGCTTCATCGTCAATAATAGGGTCAGAGGGATACAGTAAACCTGAAGTGAAGCATCGGAATCTATAACTAGTGACACAGGAATGGTTCAAAACATTGACAGTAGGAAGAGTCAGTCTTCTTGTACTTGACTCGGCTTTGTGACTTTTGTATTTAATTCCGATGCAATTTCTGTTTTTCATCGCCAATAAGAAGGTCAGAGGGATACAGTAAACCTGAAGTGAAGCATTGGAATCTATAACTAGTGTCAGAGGAATGGTTCAAAGCATAGACACTAGGAAGAGTCAGTCTTCTTGTACTTAAGTCGGCATTGTGCCTTTTGTATTTAATTCCGATGCAATTTCTGTGTTTCATCGTCAATAAGAAGGTCCAAGGGATACAGTAAACCTGAAGTGAGGCATCGGAATCTATAACTAGTGTCACAGGAATGGTTCAAATCATAGACAGTAAGAAGAGTCAGTCTTCTTGTACTTAAGTCGGCATTGTGCCTTATCTATTTAATTCCGATGCAATTTCTGTGTCTCATGGTCAATAAGAAGGTCCATGGGATGCAGTACCCTTGAAGTGAAGCATCGGAATCTACAACTGGTGTCACATGAATGGTTCAAAACATAGACAGTAAGAAGAGTCAGTCTTCTTGTACTTAAGTCGGCATTGTGCCTTTTCTATTTAATTCCGATGCAATTTCTGAGTTTCATCATCAATAAGAAGGTCAGAGGGATACAGTAAACCTGAAGTGAAGTATCGGGGTCTATTACTAGTGTCACAGGAATGGTTCAAAACATAGTCAGTAAGAAGAGTCAGTCTTCTTGTACTTGAGTCGGCATTGTGCCTTTCGTATTTAATTCCCATGCAATTTCGGTGTTTCATCGTCAATAAGAAGGTCCAAGGGATACACTAAACATATTGTGAAGAAACGGGATCTAAAACTGTTCTCACAGGAATGGTTCAAAACATAGTCACTAAGAAGAGTCAGTCTTCTTGTACTTAAGTCTGCATTGTGCCTTTTCTATTTAATTCCGAAGCAATATCTGTGTTTCATCGTCTATGAGAAGGTCAGAGGGATACAGTAAACCTGAAGTGAAGCATCGGAATCTATAACTAGTGTCACAGAAATGGTTCGAAACATAGACAGTAGGAAAAGTCCGTCTTCTTGTACTTAAGTCGGCATTGTGCCTTTTGTATTTAATTCCGATGCAATTTCTGTGTTTCAACGTCAATAAGAAGGTCAGAGGGATACAGTAAACATGAAGTGAAGTATCAGAATCTATGACTAGTGTCACAGGAATGGTTCAAAACATAGACAGTAAGAAGAGTCAGTCTACTTGTACTTAAGTCGGCATTGTGCCTTTTGCATTCAATTCGGATGCAATTTCAGTGTTTCATCGTCAATAAGAAGGTCCAAGGGATACAGTACTCCTGAAGTGAAGCGTCGGAATCTATAACTAGTGTCTCAGGAGTGGTTCAAATCATAGACAATAAGATTAGTCAGTCTTCTTGTACATAAGTCGGCATTGTGCCTTTTGTATTTAATTCCGATGCAATTTCTGTGTTTCATTGTCCATACGAAGGCCAGAGTGATACAGTAAACCTGAAGTGAGGCATCGGAATCTATAACTAGTGACACAGGAATGGTTCAAATCATAGACAGTAGGAAGAGTCAGTCTTCTCGTACTTAAGTCGGCATTGTGCCTGTTGTATTTAATTCCGATGCAATTTCTGTTTTTCATCGTCAACAAGATGGTCCAAGGGATACAGTAAACCTGAAGTGAGGCATCGGAATCTATAACTAGTGTCACAGGAATGGTTCAAAACATAGACAGTAGGAAGAGTCATTGTTCTTGTACTTAAGTCGGCATTGTGCCTTTTGTATTTAATTCCGATGCAATTTCTGTGTTTCATCATCAATAAGAAGGTCCAAGGGACACATTAAACCTGAAGTGAGGCATCAGAATCTATAACTAGTGTCACAGGAATGGTTCAAAACATAGACAGTAAGAAGAGTCATTGTTCTTGTACTTAAGTCGGCATTGTGCATTTTGTATTTAATTCCCATGCAATTTCTGTGTTTCATCGTCAATAAGAATGTCCAAGGGATACACTAAACATATAGTGAAGAATCGGAATCTAAAACTGGTCTCACAGGAAATGTTCAAAACATAGTCAGCAAGTAGAGTCAGTCTTCTTGTACTTAAGTCGGCATTGTGGCTTTTCTATTTAAATCCTATGCAATTTCTGTGTTTCGGCGTCAATTAGAAGGTCCAAGGGATACAGTAAACCTAAAGTGAAGCATCGGAATCTGTAACTAGTGTCACAGGAATGGTTCAAAACATAGTCAGTAAGAAGAGTCAGTCTTCTTGTACTTAGGTCGGCACTGTGCCTTTCCTATTTACTTCCGATGCAATTTCTGTGTATTATCGTCAATAAGAAGGTCAGAGGGATACAGTAAACCAGAAGTGAAGCATTGCAGTCTATAACTAGTGTCGCAGGAATGGTTCAAAGCATAGTCAGTAGGAAGAGTCAGTCTTCATGTACTTAAGTCAGCATTGTGCCTTTACTATTTATTTCCGATGTAATTTCTGTGTTTCATCATCAATAAGAAGGTCCAAGGATACAGTAAACCTGAAGTGATTCATCGGAATCCATAACTAGTGTCACAGGAATGGTTCAAAACATAGTCAGGAAGAAGAGTCAGTCTTCTTGTACTTAAGTCGGCATTGTGCCTTTTGTATTTAATTCCGATGCAAATTCTGTTTTTCATCGTCAATAAGAAGGTCCATGGGATAAAGTAAACCTGAAGTGAGGCATCGGAATCTATAACTAGTGTCACAGGAATGTTTCGAAACATAGACAGTAGGAAGAGTCAGTCTTCTTGTACTTAAGTCGGCATTGTGACTTTTCTGTTTAATTCCGATGCAATTTCTGTGTTTCATCGTCAATAAGAAGGTCAGAGGGATACAGCAAACCTGAAGTGAAGCATCGGGGTCTATAACTAGTGTCGCAGGAATGGTTCAAAACATAGTCAGTAATAAGAGTCAGTCTTCTTGTACTTGAGTCGGCATTGTGGCTTTCGTATTTAATTCCGATGCAATTTCGGTGTTTCATCGTCAATAAGAAGGTCCAAGACATACAGTAAACCTGAAGTGAAGCATCAGAATCTATAACTAGTGTCACAGGTTCGGTTCAAATCATAGACAGTAAGAAGAGTCAGTACATAAGTCGGCATTGTGCCCTTTCTATTTAATTCCGATGCAATTTCTGTGTTTCATCATCAATAAGAAGGTTAGAGGGATACAGTAAACCTGAAGTGAAGCATCGGGCTCTATAACTAGTGTCACAGGAATGGTTCAAAACATAGTCAGTAAGAAGAGTCAGTCTTCTTGTACTTCAGTCGGCATTCTGCCTTTTCTATTTAAATCCGATGCAATATCTGTGTCTCATCGTCAATAAGAAGGTCAGAGGGATACAGTAATCCTGAAGTGAACCATCGGAATCTATAGCTAGTGTCACAGGAATGGTTCAATACATAGACAGCAAGTAGAGTCAGTCTTCTTGTACTTAAGTCGGCATTGTGCCTTTTCTATTTAAATCCGATGCAATTTCTGTGTTTCACCGTCAATAAGAAGGTCCAAGGGATACAGTAAACCTAAAGTGAAGCATCGGAATCTGTAACTAGTGTCACAGGAATGGTTCAAAACATAGTCAGTAAGAAGAGTCAGTCCTCTTGTACTTAGGTCGGCATTGTGCCTTTCCTATTTACTTCCGATGCAATTTCTGTGTATTATCGTCAATAAGAAGGTCAGAGGGATACAGTAAACCTGAAGTGAAGCATCGGAGTCTATAACTAGTGTCACAGGAATGGTTCAAAGCATAGTCAGTAAGAAGAGCCAGTCTTCTTGTACTTAAGTCGGCATTGTGCCTTTTCTATTTAATTCCGATGCAATATCTGTGTTTCATCGTCAATAAGAAGGTCAGATGGATACAGTAAACCTGTAGTGAAGCATCGGAATCTATAACTAGTGTCACAGAAATGGTTCAAAACATAGAAAGTAGGAAGAGTCAGTCTTCATGTCCCTATGACAGCATTGTGCCTTTTCTATTTATTTCCGATGCAATTTCTGTGTTTCATCTTCAATAAGAAGGTCCAAGGGATACAGTAAACCTGATGTGAGGCATCGGAATCTATAACTAGTGTCACAGGAATGGTTCAAAACAAAGTCAGGAAGAAGAGTCAGTCTTCTTGTACTTAGGTCGGCATTGTGCCTTTTCTATTTAAATCCGATGCAATTTCTGTGTTTTATCGTCAATAAGAAGGTCTGAGAGATACAGTAAACCTGAAGTAAAGCATCGGAATCTATAACTAGTGTCACAGGAATGGTTCAAAACATAGACAGTAGGAAGAGTCAGTCTTCTCGTACTTAAGTCGGCATTGTGCTTTTTGCATTTAATTCCGATGCAATTTCTGTTTTTCATCGTCAATAAGATATTCCAAGGGATAAAGTAAACCTGGAGTGAGGCATCGGAATCTATAACTAGTGTCACAGGAATGGTTCAAACATAGACAGTAAGAAGAGTCAGTCTACTTGTACTTAAGTCGGCATTGTGCCTTTTGCATTTAATTCGGATGCAATTTCTGTGTTTCATCGTCAATAAGAAGGTCCAAGGGATACAGTACACCTGCTGTGAAGCGTCGGAATCTATAACTAGTGTCACAGGAGTGGTTCAAATCATAGACAATAAGAAGAGTCAGTCTTCTTGTACTTAAGTCGGCATTGTGCCTTTTGTATTTAATTCCAATGCAATTTCTGTGTTTCATTGTCAATACGAAGGTCAGAGGGATACAGAAAACCTGAAGTGAGGCATCGGAATCTATAACTAGTGTCATAGGAATGGTTCAAATCATAGACAGTATGAAGAGTCATTCTTCTTGTACTTCAGTCGGCATTGTGCCTTTTGTATACAATTCCGATGCAATTTCTGTGTTTCATCGTCAATAAGAACGTCCAAGGGATACAGTAAACCAGAGGTGAGGCATCGGAATCTATAACTAGTGTCACAGGAATGGTTCAAAACATAGTCAGCAAGTAGAGTCAGTCTTCTTGTACTTAAGTCGGCATTGTGCCTTTTCTATTTAAATCCTATGCAATTTCTGTGTTTCGGCGTCAATTAGAAGGTCCAAGGGATACAGAAAACCTAAAGTGAAGCATCGGAATCTGTAACTAGTGTCGCAGGAATGGTTCAAAGCATGGTCAGTAAGAAGAGCCAGTCTTCTTGTACTTAAGTCGGCATTGTGCCTTTTCTATTTAATTCCGATGCAATATCTGTGTTTCATCGTCAATAAGAAGGTCAGATGGATACAGTAAACCTGTAGTGAAGCATCGGAATCTATAACTAGTGTCACAGGAATGGTTCAAAACATAGACAGTAGGAAGAGTCAGCCTTCATGTCCTTATGTCAGCATTGTGCCTTTTCTATTTATTTCCGATGCAATTTCTGTGTTTCATCATCAATAAGAAGGTCCAAGTGATACTGTAAACCTGAAGTGAGGAATCGGAATCTATAACTAGTGTCACAGGAATGGTTCAAAACAAAGTCAGGAAGAAGAGTCAGTCTTCTTGTACTTAAGTCGGCATTGTGCCTTTTCTATTTAAATCCGATGCAATTTCTGTGTATTATCGTCAATTAGAAGGTCTGAGAGATACAGTAAACCTGAAGTGAAGCATCGGAATCTATAACTAGTGTCACAGGAATGGTTCAAATCGTAGACAGTAGGAAGAGTCAGTTTTCTTGTACTTGTCGGCATTGTGCCTTTTGTATTTAATTCCGATGCAATTTCTGTGATTCATCGTGAATAAGAAGGTCAGAGGGATACCGTAAACCTAAAGTGAAGCATCGGAAACTATAACTAGTGTCACAGGAATGGTTAAAACATAGACAGTAAGAAGAGTCAGTCTTCTTGTACTTAAGTCGGCATTGTGCCTTTGTATTTAATTCCGATGCAATATCTGTGTTTCATCGTCAATAAGAAGGTCCAAGGGATACAGTAAACCTAAAGTGAACCATCGGAATCTATAACTAGTGTCACAGGAATGATTCAAAACATAGTCGGTAAGAAGAGTCAGTCTTCTTGTACCTAAGTTGGCATTGTGCCTTTTCTATTTAATTCCGATGCAATTTCAGTGTTTTATCGTCAATAAGAAGGTCTGAGAGATACAGTAAACCTGAAGTGAAGCATCGGAATCTATAACTAGTGTCACAGGAATGGTTCAAAACATAGACAGTAGAAAGAGTCAGTCTTCTCGTACTTATGTCGGCACTGTGCCTTTTGTTTTTAATTCCGATGCAATTTCTGTTTTTCATCGTCAATAAGAAGGTCCAAGGGATAAAGTAAACCTGAAGTGAGGCATCGGAATCTATAACTAGTGTCACACCAATGGTTCAAAACATAGACAGTAAGAAGAGTCATTCTTCTTGTACTTAAGTCGGCATTGTGCCTTTTCTGTTTAATTCCGATGCAATTTCTGTGTTTCATCGTCAATAAGAAGGTCAGAGGGATACAGTAAACCTGAAGGGAAGCATCGGAATTTATAACTAGTGTCACAGAAATGGTTCAAAACATAGACAGTAGGAAGAGTCCGTCTTCTTGTACTTAAGTCGGCATTGTGCCTTATCTATTTAATTCCGATGCAATTTCTGTGTCTCACGGTCAATAAGAAGGTCCATGGGATGCCGTACGCCAGAAGTGAAGCATCGGAATCTACAACTGGTGTCACAGAGATGGTTCCAAACATAGACAGTAAGAAGAGTCAGTCTTCTTGTACTTAAGTCGGCATTGTGCCTTTACTATTTAATTCCGATGCAATTTCTGTGTTTCATCATCAATAAGAAGGTCAGAGGGATACAGCAAACCTGAAGTGAAGCATCGGGGTCTATAACTAGTGTCACAGGAATGGTTCAAAACATAGTCAGTAATAAGAGTCAGTCTTCTTGTACTTGAGTCGGCATTGTGGCTTTCGTATTTAATTCCGATGCAATTTCGGTGTTTCATCGTCAATAAGAAGGTCCAAGACATACAGTAAACCTGAAGTGAAGCATCAGAATCTATAACTAGTGTCACAGGTTCGGTTCAAATCATAGACAGTAAGAAGAGTCAGTCTTCTTGTACATAAGTCGGCATTGTGCCCTTTCTATTTAATTCCGATGCAATTTCTGTGTTTCATCATCAATAAGAAGGTCAGAGGGATACAGTAAACCTGAAGTGAAGCATTGGGCTCTATAACTAGTGTCACAGGAATGGTTCAAAACATAGTCAGTAAGAAGAGTCAGTCTTCTTGTACTTCAGTCGGCATTCTGCCTTTTCTATTTAAATCCGATGCAATATCTGTGTCTCATCGTCAATAAGAAGGTCAGAGGGATACAGTAATCCTGAAGTGAACCATCGGAATCTATAACTAGTGTCACAGGAATGGTTCAACACATAGACAGCAAGTAGAGTCAGTCTTCTTGTACTTAAGTCGGCATTGTGCCTTTTCTATTTAAATCCGATGCAATTTCTGTGTTTCACCGTCAATAAGAAGGTCCAAGGGATACAGTAAACCTAAAGTGAAGCATCGGAATCTGTAACTAGTGTCACAGGAATGGTTCAAAACATAGTCAGTAAGAAGAGTCAGTCCTCTTGTACTTAGGTCGGCATTGTGCCTTTCCTATTTACTTCCGATGCAATTTCTGTGTATTATCGTCAATAAGAAGGTCAGAGGGATACAGTAAACCTGAAGTGAAGCATCGGAGTCTATAACTAGTGTCACAGGAATGGTTCAAAGCATAGTCAGTAAGAAGAGCCAGTCTTCTTGTACTTAAGTCGGCATTGTGCCTTTTCTATTTAATTCCGATGCAATATCTGTGTTTCATCGTCAATAAGAAGGACAGATGGATACAGTAAACCTGTAGTGAAGCATCGGAATCTATAACTAGTGTCACAGAAATGGTTCAAAACATAGAAAGTAGGAAGAGTCAGTCTTCATGTCCTTATGTCAGCATTGTGCCTTTTCTATTTATTTCCGATGCAATTTCTGTGTTTCATCATCAATAAGAAGGTCCAAGGGATACAGTAAACCTGATGTGAGGCATCGGAATCTATAACTAGTGTCACAGGAATGGTTCAAAACAAAGTCAGGAAGAAAAGTCAGTCTTCTTGTACTTAGGTCGGCATTGTGACTTTTCTATTTAAATCCCATGCAATTTCTGTGTTTTATCGTAAATAAGAAGGTCTGAGAGGTACAGTAAACCTGAAGTAAAGCATCGGAATCTATAACTAGTGTCACAGGAATGGTTCAAAACATAGACAGTAGGAAGAGTCAGTCTTCTCGTACTTAAGTCGGCATTGTGCTTTTTGCATTTAATTCCGATGCAATTTCTGTTTTTCATCGTCAATAAGAAATTCCAAGGGATAAAGTAAACCTGAAGTGAGGCATCGGAATCTATAACTAGTGTCACAGGAATGGTTCAAACATAGACAGTAAGAAGAGTCAGTCTACTTGTACTTAAGTCGGCATTGTGCCTTTTGCATTTAATTCGGATGCAATTTCTGTGTTTCATCGTCAATAAGAAGGTCCAAGGGATACAGTACACCTGCAGTGAAGCGTCGGAATCTATAACTAGTGTCACAGGAGTGGTTCAAATCATAGACAATAAGAAGAGTCAGTCTTCTTGTACTTAAGTCGGCATTGTGCCTTTTGTATTTAATTCCGATGGAATTTCTGTGTTTCATTGTCAATACGAAGGTCAGAGGGATACAGTAAACCTGAAGTGAGGCATCGGAATCTATAACTAGTGTCACAGGAATGGTTCAAATCATGGACAGTATGAAGAGTCATTCTTCTTGTACTTCAGTCGGCATTGTGCCTTTTGTATACAATTCCGATGCAATTTCTGTGTTTCATCGTCAATACGAAGGTCCAAGGGATACAGTAAACCAGAGGTGAGGCATCGGAATCTATAACTAGTGTCACAGGAATGGTTCAAAACATAAACAGGAGGAAGAGTCAGTGTTCTTGTACATAAGTCGGCATTGTGGCTTTTGTATTTAATTCCGATGCAATTTCTGTGTTTCATCAACAATAAGAAGGTCCAAGGGATACATTAAACCTGAAGTGAGGCATCGGAATCTATAACTAGTGTCACAGGAATGGTTCAAAGCATAGTCAGTAAGAAGAGTCAGTCTTCTTGTACTTGAGTCGGCATTGTGCCTTTCGTATTTAATTCCGATGCAATATCGGTGTTTCATCGTCAATAAGAGGGTCCAAAGGATACAGTAAACCTGAAGTGAAGCATCGGAATCTATAACTAGTGTCACAGGAATGGTTCAAAACATAGTCAGTAAGAAGATGCAGTCTTCTTGTACTTCAGTCGGCATTGTGCCTTTTCTATTTAATTCCGATGCAAATTCTGTGTTTCATCGTCATTAAGAAGGTCGGAGGGATACAGTACACCTGAAGTGAAGCATCGGAATCTATAACTAGTGTCACAGGAATGGTTCAAAACATAAACAGGAGGAAGAGTCAGTGTTCTTGTACATAAGTCGGCATTGTGGCTTTTGTATTTAATTCCGATGCAATTTCTGTGTTTCATCATCAGTAAGAAGGTCCAAGGGATACATTAAACCTGAAGTGAGGCATCGGAATCTATAACTAGTGTCACAGGAATGGTTCAAAGCATAGTCAGTAAGAAGAGTCCGTCTTCTTGTACTTAAGTCGGCATTTTGTCTTTTGTATTTAATTCCAATGCAATTTCTGTGTTTCATCGTCAATAAGAAGGTACAAGGGATACACTAAACATATAGTGAAGAATCGGAATCTAAAACTGGTCTCACAGGAAATGTTCAAAACATAGTCAGCAAGTAGAGTCAGTCTTCTTATACTTAAGTCGGCATTGTGCCTTTTCTATTTAAATCCGATGCAATTTCTGTGTTTCGTCGTCAATAAGAAGGTCCAAGGGATACAGTAAACCTGTAGTGAAGCATCGGAATCAGTAACTAGTGTCACAGGAATGGTTCAAAACATAGACAGTAGGAAGAGTCAGTCTTCATGTGCTTAAGTCAGCATTGTGCCTTTTCTATTTATTTCCGATGCAATTTCTGTGTTTCATCATCAATAAGAAGGTCCAAGGATACAGTAAACCTGAAGTGAGGCATCGGAATCTATAACTAGTGTCACTGGAGTGGTTCAAATCATAGACAATAAGATTAGTCAGTCTTCTTGTACATAAATCGGCCTTGTGCCTTTTGTATTTAATTCCGATGCAATTTCTGTGTTTCATTGTCCATACGAAGGTCAGAGTGATACAGTAAACCTGAAGTGAGGCATCGGAATCTATAACTAGTGACACAGGAATGGTTCAAATCATAGACAGTAGGAAGAGTCAGTCTTCTCGTACTTAAGTCGGCATTGTGCCTGTTGTATTTAATTCCGATGCAATTTCTGTTTTTCATCGTCAATAAGATGGTCCAAGGGATACAGTTAACCTGAAGTCAGGCATCGGAATATATAAGTAGTGTCACAGGAATAGTTCAAATCATAGACAGTAAGAACAGTAAGTCTTCTTGTACTTGAGTCGGCATTGTGACTTTCGTATTTAATTCCGATGCAATTTCGGTGTTTCATCGTCAATAAGAAGGTCCAAGGGATACAGTAAACCTGAAGTGTAGCATCGGAATCTATAACTAGTGTCACAGGTTCGGTTCAAATCATAGACAGTAAGAAGAGTCAGTCTTCTTGTACATAAGTCGGCATTGTGCCCTTTGTATTTAATTCCGATGAAATTTCTGTGTTTCATCATCAATAAGAAGGTCAGAGGGATACAGTAAACCTGAAGTGAAGCATCGGGGTCTATAACTAGTGTCACAGGAATGGTTCAAAACATAGTCAGTAAGAAGAGTCAGTCTTCTTCTACGTCAGTCGGCATTCTGCCTTTTCTATTTAAATCCGATGCAATATCTGTGTCTCATCGTCAATAAGAAGGTCAAAGGGATACAGTAAACCTGAAGTCAAGCATCGGAATCTATAACTAGTGTCACAGGAATGGTTCAAAACATAGACAGTAGGAAGAGTCAGTGTTCTTGTACTTATGTCGGCATTGTGCCTTTTGTATTTAATTCCGATGCAATTTCTGTGTTTCATCATCAATAAGAAGGTCCAAGGGGCACATTAAACCTGAAGTGAGGCATCAGAATCTATAACTAGTGTCACAGGAATGGTTCAAAACATAGTCAGTAAGAAGAGTCAGTCTTCTTGTACTTAGGTCGGCATTGTGCATTTTGTATTTAATTCCGATGCAATTTCTGTGTTTCATCGTCAATAAGAATGTCCAAGGGATGCACTAAACATATAGTGAAGAATCGGAATCTAAAACTGGTCTCACAGGAAATGTTCAAAACATAGTCAGCAAGTAGAGTCAGTCTTCTTGTACTTAAGTCGGCATTGTGCCTTTTCTATTTAAATCCTATGCAATTTCTGTGTTTCGGCGTCAATTAGAAGGTCCAAGGGATACAGTAAACCTAAAGTGAAGCATCGGAATCTGTAACTAGTGTCACAGGAATGGTTCAAAACATAGTCAGTAAGAAGAGTCAGTCTTCTTGTACTTAGGTCGGCATTGTGCCTTTCCTATTTACTTCCGATGCAATTTCTGTGTATTATCGTCAATAAGAAGGTCAGAGGGATACAGTAAACTTGAAGTGAAGCATTGCAGTCTATAACTAGTGTCGCAGGAATGGTTCAAAGCATAGTCAGTAAGAAGAGCCAGTCTTCTTGTACTTAAGTCGGCATTGTGCCTTTTCTATTTAATTCCGATGCAATTTCTGTGTTTCATCATCAATAAGAAGGTCCAAGGGATACTGTAACCTGAAGTGAGGAATCGGAATCTATAACTAGTGTCACAGGAATGGTTCAAAACAAAGTCAGGAAGAAGAGTCAGTCTTCTTGTACTTAAGTCGGCATTGTGCCTTTTGTATTTAAATCCGATGCAATTTCTGTGTTTTATCGTCAATTAGAAGGTCTGAGAGATACAGTAAACCTGAAGTGAAGCATCGGAATCTATAACTAGTGTCACAGGAATGGTTCAAAACGTAGACAGTAGGAAGAGTCAGTCTTCTTGTACTTGTCGGCATTGTGCCTTTTGTATTTAATTCCGATGCAATTTCTGTGATTCATCGTCAATAAGAAGGTCAGAGGGATACCGTAAACCTAAAGTGAAGCATCGGAAACTATAACTAGTGTCACAGCAATGGTTAAAACATAGACAGTAAGAAGAGTCAGTCTTCTTGTACTTAAGTCGGCATTGTGCTTTTTGTATTTAATTCCGATGCAATTTCTGTATTTCATCGTCAATAAGAAGGTCCAAGGGATACAGTAAACCTAAAGTGAAGCATCGGAATCTATAACTAGTGTCACAGGAATGATTCAAAACATAGTCTGTAAGAAGAGTCAGTCTTCTTGTACCTAAGTCGGCATTGTGCCTTTTCTATTTAAATCCGATGCAATTTCTGTGTTTTATCGTCAATAAGAAGGTCTGAGAGATACAGTAAACCTGAAGTGAAGCATCGGAATCTATAACTAGTGTCACAGGAATGGTTCAAAACATAGACAGTAGGAAGAGTCAGTCTTCTCGTACTTATGTCGGCACTGTGCCTTTTGTTTTTAGT
Source organism: Schistocerca americana (assembly GCF_021461395.2). NCBI lineage: Eukaryota > Metazoa > Arthropoda > Insecta > Orthoptera > Acrididae > Schistocerca > Schistocerca americana. The sequence continues at coordinate 5,381,899 of NC_060121.1, read as the reverse complement.
TCCGATGCAATTTCTGTTTTTCATCGTCAATAAGAAAGTCCAAGGGATAAAGTAAACCTGAAGTGAGGCATCGGAATCTATAACTAGTGTCACACCAATGGTTCAAAACATAGACAGTAAGAAGAGTCATTCTTCTTGTACTTAAGTCGGCTTTGTGCCTTTTCTGTTTAATTCCGATGCAATTTCTGTGTTTCATCGTCAATAAGAAGGTCAGAGGGATACAGTAAACCTCAAGTGAAGCATCGGAATCTATAACTAGTGTCACAGAAATGGTTCAAAACATAGACGGTAGGAAGAGTCCGTCTTCTTGTACTTAAGTCGGCATTGTGCCTTTTGTATTTAATTCCGATGCAATTTCTGTGTTTCAACGTCAATAAGAAGGTCAGAGGGATACAGTAAACATGAAGAGAAGTATCAGAATCTATAACTAGTGTCACTGGAATGGTTCAAAACATAGACGGTAAGAAGAGTCAGTCTACTTGTACTTAAGTCGGCATTGTGCCTTATCTATTTAATTCCGATGCAATTTCTGTGTCTCACGGTCAATAAGAAGGTCCATGGGATGCAGTACACCAGAAGCGAAGCATCGGAATCTACAACTGGTGTCACAGGGATGGTTCCAAACATAGACAGTAAGAAGAGTCAGTCTTCTTGTACTTAAGTCGGCATTGTGCTTTTACTATTTAATTCCGATGCAATTTCTGTGTTTCATCATCAATAAGAAGGTCAGAGGGATACAGCAAACCTGAAGTGAAGCATCGGGGTCTATAACTAGTGTCACAGGAATGGTTCAAAACATAGTCAGTAATAAGAGTCATCCTTCTTGTACTTGAGTCGGCATTGTGGCTTTCATATTTAATTCCGATGCAATTTCGGTATTTCATCGTCAATAAGAAGGTCCAAGACATACAGTAAACCTGAAGTGAAGCATCAGAATCTATAACTAGTGTCACAGGTTCAGTTCAAATCATAGACAGTAAGAAGAGTCAGTCTTCTTGTACATAAGTCGGCATTGTGACCTTTCTATTTAATTCCGATGCAATTTCTGTGTTTCATCATCAATAAGAAGGTCAGAGGGATACAGTAAACCTGAAGTGAAGCATCGGGCTCTATAACTAGTGTCACAGGAATGGTTCAAAACATAGTCAGTAAGAAGAGTCAGTCTTCTTGTAATTCAGTCGGCATTCTGCCTTTTCTATTTAAATCCGATGCAATATCTGTGTCTCATCGTCAATAAGAAGGTCAGAGGGATACAGTAATCCTGAAGTGAAGCATCGGAATCTATAACTAGTGTCACAGGAATGGTTCAATACATAGACAGTAGGAAGAGTCAGTCTTCTTGTACTTAAGTCGGCATTGTGCATTTTGTATTTAATTAGGATGCAATTTCTGTGTTTCATCGTCAATAAGAATGTCCAAGGGATACACTAAACATATAGAGAAGAATCGGAATCTAAAACTGGTCTCACAGGAAATGTTCAAAACATAGTCAGCAAGTAGAGTCAGTCTTCTTGTACTTAAGTCGGCATTGTGCCTTTTCTATTTAAATCCGATGCAATTTCTGTGTTTCGGCGTCAATAAGAAGGTCCAAGGGATACAGTAAACCTAAAGTGAAGCATCGGAATCTGTAACTAGTGTCACAGGAATGGTTCAAAACATAGTCAGTAAGAAAAGTCAGTCCTCTTGTACTTAGGTCGGCATTGTGCCTTTCCTATTTACTTCCGATGCAATTTCTGTGTATTATCGTCAATAAGAAGGTCAGAGGGATACAGTAAACCTGAAGTGAAGCATCGGAGTCTATAACTAGTGTCACAGGAATGGTTCAAAGCATAGTCAGTAAGAAGAGCCAGTCTTCTTGTACTTAAGCCGGCATTGTGCCTTTCCCATTTACTTCCGATGCAATTTCTGTGTATTATCGTCAATAAGAAGGTCAGAGAGATACAGTAAACCTGAAGTGAAGCATCGGAGTCTATAACTAGTGTCACAGGAATGGTTCAAAGCATAGTCAGTAAGAAGAGCCAGTCTTCTTGTACTTAAGTCGGCATTGTGCCTTTTCCATTTAAATCCGATGCAATTTCTGTGTTTTATCATCAATAAGAAGGTCTGAGAGATACAGTAAACCTGAAGTAAAGCATCGGAATCTATAACTAGTGTCACAGGAATGGTTCAAAACATAGACAGTAGGAAGAGTCAGTCTTCTCGTACTTAAGTCGGCATTGTGCTTTTTGTATTTAATTACGATGCAATTTCTGTTTTTCATCGTCAATAAGAAGTTCCAAGGGATAAAGTAAACCTGGAGTGAGGCATCGGAATCTATAACTAGTGTCACAGGAATGGTTCAAACATAGACAGTAAGAAGAGTCAGTCTACTTGTACTTAAGTCGGCATTGTGCCTTTTGCATTTAATTCGGATGCAATTTCTGTGTTTCATCGTCTGTAAGAAGGTTCAAGGGATACAGTACACCTGAAGTGAAGCGTCGGAATCTATAACTAGTGTCACAGGAGTGGTTCAAATCATAGACAATAAGAAGAGTCAGTCTTCTTGTACTTAAGTCGGCTTTGTGCCTTTTCTGTTTAATTCCGATGCAATTTCTGTGTTTCATCGTCAATAAGAAGGTCAGAGGGATACAGTAAACCTCAAGTGAAGCATCGCAATCTATAACTAGTGTCACAGAAATGGTTCAAAACATAGACGGTAGGAAGAGTCCGTCTTCTTGTACTTAAGTCGGCATTGTGCCTTTTGTATTTAATTCCGATGCAATTTCTGTGTTTCAACGTCAATAAGAAGGTCAGAGGGATACAGTAAACATGAAGAGAAGTATCAGAATCTATAACTAGTGTCACTGGAATGGTTCAAAACATAGACGGTAAGAAGAGTCAGTCTACTTGTACTTAAGTCGGCATTGTGCCTTATCTATTTAATTCCGATGCAATTTCTGTGTCTCACGGTCAATAAGAAGGTCCATGGGATGCAGTACACCAGAAGCGAAGCATCGGAATCTACAACTGGTGTCACAGGGATGGTTCCAAACATAGACAGTAAGAAGAGTCAGTCTTCTTGTACTTAAGTCGGCATTGTGCTTTTACTATTTAATTCCGATGCAATTTCTGTGTTTCATCATCAAAAAGAAGGTCAGAGGGATACAGCAAACCTGAAGTGAAGCATCGGGGTCTATAACTAGTGTCACAGGAATGGTTCAAAACATAGTCAGTAATAAGAGTCATCCTTCTTGTACTTGAGTCGGCATTGTGGCTTTCATATTTAATTCCGATGCAATTTCGGTATTTCATCGTCAATAAGAAGGTCCAAGACATACAGTAAACCTGAAGTGAAGCATCAGAATCTATAACTAGTGTCACAGGTTCAGTTCAAATCATAGACAGTAAGAAGAGTCAGTCTTCTTGTACATAAGTCGGCATTGTGACCTTTCTATTTAATTCCGATGCAATTTCTGTGTTTCATCATCAATAAGAAGGTCAGAGGGATACAGTAAACCTGAAGTGAAGCATCGGGCTCTATAACTAGTGTCACAGGAATGGTTCAAAACATAGTCTGTAAGAAGAGTCAGTCTTCTTGTAATTCAGTCGGCATTCTGCCTTTTCTATTTAAATCCGATGCAATATCTGTGTCTCATCGTCAATAAGAAGGTCAGAGGGATACAGTAATCCTGAAGTGAAGCATCGGAATCTATAACTAGTGTCACAGGAATGGTTCAATACATAGACAGTAGGAAGAGTCAGTCTTCTTGTACTTAAGTCGGCATTGTGCATTTTGTATTTAATTAGGATGCAATTTCTGTGTTTCATCGTCAATAAGAATGTCCAAGGGATACACTAAACATATAGAGAAGAATCGGAATCTAAAACTGGTCTCACAGGAAATGTTCAAAACATAGTCAGCAAGTAGAGTCAGTCTTCTTGTACTTAAGTCGGCATTGTGCCTTTTCTATTTAAATCCGATGCAATTTCTGTGTTTCGGCGTCAATAAGAAGGTCCAAGGGATACAGTAAACCTAAAGTGAAGCATCGGAATCTGTAACTAGTGTCACAGGAATGGTTCAAAACATAGTCAGTAAGAAAAGTCAGTCCTCTTGTACTTAGGTCGGCATTGTGCCTTTCCTATTTACTTCCGATGCAATTTCTGTGTATTATCGTCAATAAGAAGGTCAGAGGGATACAGTAAACCTGAAGTGAAGCATCGGAGTCTATAACTAGTGTCACAGGAATGGTTCAAAGCATAGTCAGTAAGAAGAGCCAGTCTTCTTGTACTTAAGCCGGCATTGTGCCTTTCCCATTTACTTCCGATGCAATTTCTGTGTATTATCGTCAATAAGAAGGTCAGAGAGATACAGTAAACCTGAAGTGAAGCATCGGAGTCTATAACTAGTGTCACAGGAATGGTTCAAAGCATAGTCAGTAAGAAGAGCCAGTCTTCTTGTACTTAAGTCGGCATTGTGCCTTTTCCATTTAAATCCGATGCAATTTCTGTGTTTTATCATCAATAAGAAGGTCTGAGAGATACAGTAAACCTGAAGTAAAGCATCGGAATCTATAACTAGTGTCACAGGAATGGTTCAAAACATAGACAGTAGGAAGAGTCAGTCTTCTCGTACTTAAGTCGGCATTGTGCTTTTTGTATTTAATTACGATGCAATTTCTGTTTTTCATCGTCAATAAGAAGTTCCAAGGGATAAAGTAAACCTGGAGTGAGGCATCGGAATCTATAACTAGTGTCACAGGAATGGTTCAAACATAGACAGTAAGAAGAGTCAGTCTACTTGTACTTAAGTCGGCATTGTGCCTTTTGCATTTAATTCGGATGCAATTTCTGTGTTTCATCGTCTGTAAGAAGGTTCAAGGGATACAGTACACCTGAAGTGAAGCGTCGGAATCTATAACTAGTGTCACAGGAGTGGTTCAAATCATAGACAATAAGAAGAGTCAGTCTTCTTGTACTTAAGTCGGCATTGTGCCTTTTGTATTTAATTCCGATGCAATTTCTATGTTTCATTGTCAATACGAAGGTCAGAGGGATACAGTAAACCTGAAGTGAGGCATCGGAATCTATAACTAGTGTCACAGGAATGGTTCAAATCATAGACAGTATGAAGAGTCATTCTTCTTGTACTTAAGTCGGCATTGTGCCTCTTGTATACAATTCCGATGCAATTTCTGTGTTTCATCGTCAATAAGAAGGTCCAACGGATACAGTAAACCAGAGGTGAGGCATCGGAATCTGTAACTAGTGTCACAGGAATGGTTCAAAACATAGTCAGTAAGAAGAGTCAGTCTTCTTGTACTTAAGTCGGCATTGTGCCTTATTTAATTTCTTCCGATGCAATTTCTGTGTTTCATGGTCAATAAGAAGGTCCAAGGGATGCAGTACACCTGAAGTGAAGCATCGGAATCTATACCTAGTGTCACAGGAATGGTTCAAAACATAGACAGTAAGAATAGTGAGTCTTCTTGTACTTAAGTCGGCGTTGTGCCTTTTCTATTTAATTCCGATGCAATTTCTGTGTTTCATCAACAACAAGAAGGTCAGAGGGATACAGTAAAACTGAAGTTAAGCATCGGGGTCCATAACTAGTGTCACAGGAATGGTTCAAAACATAGTCAGTAAGAAGAGTCAGTCGTCTTGTACTTGAGTCGGCATTGTGAATTTCGTATTTAATTCCGATGCAATTTCGGTGTTTCATCGTCAATAAGACGGTCCAAGGGATACAGTAAACCTGAAGTGAGGCATCGGAATCTATAACTAGTGTCACAGGAATGGTTCAAAACATAGTCAGTAAGAAGATGCAGTCTTCTTGTACTTCAGTCGGCATTGTGCCTTTTCTATTTAATTCCGATGCAAATTCTGTGTTTCATCGTCATTAAGAACGTCAGAGGGATACAGTACACCTGAAGTGAAGCATCGGAATCTATAACTAGTGTCACAGGAATGGTTCAAAACATAAACAGTAGGAAGAGTCAGTGTTCTTGTACTTAAGTCGGCATTGTGGCTTTTTGTATTTAATTCCGATGCAATTTCTGTGTTTCATCATCAATAAGAAGGTCCAAGGGATACATTAAACCTGAAGTGAGGCATCGGAATCTATAACAAGTGTCACAGGAATGGTTCAAAGCATAGTCAGTAAGAAGAGTCCGTCTTCTTGTACTTAAGTCGGCATTTTGTCTTTAGTATTTAATTCCAATGCAGTTTCTGTGTTTCGTGGACAATAAGAAGGTCCAAGGGATACAGTAAACCAAAAGTGAAGCATCGGAATCAGTAACTAGTGTCACAGGAATGGTTCAAAACATAGTCAGTAAGAAGAGTCAGTCTTCTTGTACTTAAGTCGGCATTGTGCCTTTTCTATTTACTTCCGATGCAATATCTGTGTTTTATCGTCAATAAGAAGGTCTGAGGGATACTGTAAACCTGAAGTGAAGCATCGGAGTCTATAACTAGTGTCACAGGAATGGTTCAAAACATAGTCAGTAAGAAGAGTGAGTCTTCATCTACTTAAGTCGGCATTGTGCTTTTCCCAATTAATTCCGATGCAATATCTGTGTTTCATCTTCAATAAGAAGGTAAGAGGGATACAGAAAACCTGTAGTGAAGCATCGGAATCTATAACTAGTGTCACAGGAATGGTTCAAAACATAGACAGTAGGAAGAGTCAGTCTTCATGTACTTAAGTGAGCATTGTGCTTTTTCTATTTATTTCCGATGCAATTTCTGTGTTTCATCATCAATAAGAAGGTCCAAGGGATACAGTAAACCTGAAGTGAGGCATCGGAATCTATAACTAGTGTCACAGGAATGGTTCAAAACATAGTCAGGAAGAAGAGTCAGTCATCTTGCACTTAAGTCGGCATTGTGCCTTTTGTATTTAATTCCGATGCAATTTCTGTGTTTCATCGACAATATAAAGGTCAGAGGGATACAGTGGACCTAAAGCGAAGCATCGGAAACTATAACTAGTGTCACAGGAATGGTTAAAACATAGATAGTAAGAAGAGTCAGTCTTCTTGTACTTAAGTCGGCATTGTGCCTTTTGTATTTAATTCCGATGCAATTTCTGTTTTTCATCGTCAATACGAAGGTCCAAGGGATAAAGTATACCTGAAGTGAGGCATCGGAATCTGAAACTAGTGTCACAGGAATGGTTAAAAACATTGACAGTAAGAAGAGTCAGTCTTCTTGTATTTAAGTCGGCATTGTGCCTTTTGTATTTAACTCCGATGCAATCTCTGTGTTTCATTGTCTATAAGAAAGTCCAAGGGAAACAGTAAACCTGAAGTGAAGCATCGGAATCTATAACTAGTGTCACAGGAATGGTTCAAAACATAGACAGTAGGAAGAGGCAGTGTTCTTGTACTTAAGGCGGCATTGTGCCTTTTGTATTTAATTCCGATGCAATTTCTGTGTTTCATCATCAATAAGAAGGTCCAAGGGATACATTAAACCTGAAGTGAGGCATCGGAATCTATAACTAGTGTCACAGGAATGGTTCAAAGCATAGTCAGTAAGAAGAGTCAGTCTTCTTGTACTTAAGTCGGCATTGTGCCTTTTTTATTTATTTCCGATGCAATTTCTGTGTTTCATCGTCAATAAGAAGGTCCAAGGGATACACTAAACGTATAGTGAAAAATCGGAATATAAAACTGGTCTCACAGGAAATGTTCTAAGCACAGTCAGCAAGTAGAGTCAGTCTTCTTGTACTTAAGTCGGCATTGTTCCTTTTCTATTTAAATCCGATGCAATTTCTGTGTTTCGTCGTCAATAAGAAGGTCCAAGGAATACAGTAAACCTAAAGTGAAGCATCGGAATCTGTAACTAATGTCACAGGAATGGTTCAAAGCATAGTCAGTAAGAAGAGACAGTCTTCTTGTACTTAAGTCGGCATTGTGCCTTTTCCATTTACTTCCGATGCAATTTCTGTGTTTTATCTTCAATAAGAAGGTCAGAGAGATACTGTTAAAATGAAGTGAAGCATAGGAGTCTATAACTAGTGTCACAGGAATGATTCAAAACATAGTCAGTAGGAAGAGTCAGTCTTCTTGTACTTAAGTCGGCATTGTACCTTTTCCATTTAATTCCGATCCAATATCTGTGTTTCATCGTATATAAGAAGGTCAGAGGGATACAGAAAACCTGTAGTGAAGCATCGGAATCTATAAAAAGTGTCACAGGAATGGTTCAAAACATAGACAGGAGGAAGAGTCAGTCTTCATGTACTTAAGTCAGCATTGTGCTTTTTCTATTTATTTCCGATGCAATTTCTGTGTTTCATCATCAATAAGAAGGTCCAAGGGATACAGTAAACTTGAAGTGAGGCATCGGAATCTATAACTAGTGTCACAGGAATGGTTCAAAACATAGTCAGGAAGAAGAGTCAGTCTTCTTGTACCTAAGTCGGCATTGTGCCTTTTTTATTTAATTCCGATGCAATTTCTGTGTTTTATCGTCAATACGAAGGTCTGAGAGATACAGTAAACATGAAGTGAAGCATCGGAATCTATAACGAGTGCCACAGCAATTCTTAAAAACATAGACAGTAAGAAGAGTCATTTCTCTTGTACTTAAGTCGGCATTGTGCCCATTCTGTTTAATTCCGATGCAAATCCTGTGTTTCATCGTCAATAAGAAGATCAGAGGGATACAGTAAACTCGAAGTGAAGCATCGGAATCTATAACTAGTGTCACAGGAATGGTTCAAAATATAGACAGTAGGAAGAGTCAGTCATCTTGTACTTAAGTCGGCATTGTGCCTTTTCTATTTAATTCCGATGCAATTTCTGTGTTTTGTCGTCATTAAGAAGGTCAGAGGGATACGGTAAACCTGAAGTGAAACATCGGAATCTATGACTAGTGTCACAGTAATGGATAAAACATACACAGTAAGAAGAGTCAGTCTTCTTGTACTTAAGTCGGCATTGTGCATTTTGTATTTGATTCCGATGCAATTTCTGTGTTTCATCGTCAATATGAAGGTCAAAGGGATACAGTAAACCTAAAGTGAAGCATCGTAATCTGTAAGTAGTGTCACAGGAATGGTTCACAACATAGTCAATAAGAAGAGTCCGTCTTCTTGTACTTATGTCGGCATTGTGCCTTCTCCAATTAATTCCGATGCAATTTCTGTGTTTTGTCATCAATAAGAAGGTCAGAGGGATACAGTAAACCGAAAGTGAAGCATCGGAATCTATAACTTGTGTCACAGGGATGGTTCTAAACATAGACAGTAGGAAGAGTCCGTCTTCTTGTACATAAGTCGGCATTGTGCCATTTGTATTTAATTCCGATGCAATTTCTATGTTTCATCGTCAATAAGAAGGTCATGGGGATACAGTACACATGAAGTGAAGTAACAGAATTTATGACTAGTGTCACACGAATGGCTCAAACATAGACAGTAAGAAGAGTCAGTCTACTTGTACTTAAGTCGGCATTGTGACTTTTGCATTTAATTTCGATGCAATTTCTGTGTTTCACCGTCAATAAGAAGGACCAAGGGATACAGTACACCTCAAGTGAAGCGTCGGAATCTATAACTAGTGTCACAGGAATGGTTCAAATCATAGACAGTACGAAGGGTCAGTCTTCTTGTACTTGAGTCGGCATTGTGCCTTGTCTATTTAATTCCGATGCTATTTCTGTGTTTTATCGTCAATAAGAAGGTCAGAGGGATACAGTTAACCAGAAGTGAAGCTTCGGAATCTATAACTAGTGTCACAGGGATGGTTAAAACATAGACAGTAGGAAGAGTCCGTCTTCTTGTACTTAAATCGGCAATGTTATTTTCGTATTTAATTCCTATGCAATTTCTGTGTTTCATCATCAATAAGAAGGTCCAAGGGATACATTAAACCTGAAGTGAGGCATCGGAATCTATAACTAGTGTCACAGGAATGGTTCAAAGCATAGTCAGTAAGAAGAGTCAGTCTTCTTGTACTTAAGTCGGCATTGTGCCTTTTTTATTTATTTCCGATGCAATTTCTGTGTTTCATCGTCAATAAGAAGCTCCAAGGGATACGCTAAACATATAGTGAAAAATCGGAATATAAAACTGGTCTCACAGGAAATGTTCAAAGCATAGTCAGCAAGTAGAGTCAGTCTTCTTGTACTTAAGTCGGCATTGTTCCTTTTCTATTTAAATCCGATGCAATTTCTGTGTTTCGTCGTCAATAAGAAGGTCCAACGAATACAGTAAACCTAAAGTGAAGCATCGGAATCTGTAACTAATGTCACAGGAATGGTTCAAAACATAGTCAGTAAGAAGAGTCAGTCTTCTTGTACTTAAGTCGGCATTGTGCCTTTTCTATTTACTTCCGATGCAATTTCTGTGTTTTATCTTCAATAAGAAGGTCAGAGAGATACTGTAAACCTGAAGTGAAGCTTAGGAGTCTATAACTAGTGTCACAGGAATGGTTCAAAACGTAGTCAGTAAGAAGAGTCAGTCTTCTTGTACTTAAGTCGGCATTGTGCCTTTTCCATTTAATTCCGATCCAATATCTGTGTTTCATCGATAATAAGAAGGTCAGAGGGATACAGAAAACCTGTAGTGAATCATCGGAATCTATAAAAAGTGTCACAGGAATGGTTCAAAACATAGACAGGAGGAAGAGTCAGTCTTCATGTACTTAAGTCAGCATTGTGCTTTTTCTATTTATTTCCGATGCAATTTCTGTGTTTCATCATCAATAAGAAGGTCCAAGGGGTACAGTAAACTTGAAGTGAGGCATCGGAATCTATAACTAGTGGCACAGGAATGGTTCAAAGCATAGTCAGGAAGAAGAGTCAGTCTTCTTGTACTTAAGTCGGCATTGTGCCTTTTTTATTTAATTCCGATGCAATTTCTGTGTTTTATCGTCAATACGAAGGTCTGAGAGATACAGTAAACCTGAAGTGAAGCATCGGAATCTATAACTAGTGTCACAGGAATGGTTCAAATCATAGACAGTACGAAGGGTCAGTCTTCTTGTACTTGAGTCGGCATTGTGCCTTTTGTATTTAATTCCGATGCAATTTCTGTGTTTCATCGTCAATATGAAGGTCAAAGGGATACAGTCAACCTAAAGTGAAGCATCGGAATCTGTAAGTAGTGTCACAGGAATGGTTCAAAACATTGTCAATAAGAAGAGTCCGTCTTCTTGTACTTAAGTCGGCATTGTGCCTTCTCCAATTAATTCCGATGCAATTTCTGTGTTTTGTCATCAATAAGAAGGTCAGAGGGATACAGTAAACCGAAAGTGAAGCATCGGAATCTATAACTTGTGTCACAGGGATGGTTCAAAACATAGACAGTAGGAAGAGTCCGTCTTCTTGTACATAAGTCGGCATTGTGCCTTTTGTATTTAATTCCGATGCAATTTCTGTGTTTCATCGTCAATAAGAAGGTCATGGGGATACAGTACACATGAAGTGAAGTAACAGAATTTATAACTAGTGTCACACGAATGGCTCAAACATAGACAGTAAGAAGAGTCAGTCTACTTGTACTTAAGTCGGCATTGTGACTTTTGCATTTAATATCGATGCAAAGCCTGTGTTTCACCGTCAATAAGAAGGTCCAAGGGATACAGTACACCTGAAGTGAAGCGTCGGAATCTATAACTAGTGTCACAGGAATGGTTCAAATCATAGACAGTACGAAGGGTCAGTCTTCTTGTACTTGAGTCGGCATTGTGCCTTTTGTATTTAATTCCGATGCAATTTCTGTGTTTCATCGTCAATAAGAAGGTCAGAGGGTTACAGTAAACCTGAAGAGAAGCATCGGAATCTATAACTAGTGTCACAGGAATGGTTCAAAACATAGACAGTAGGAAGAGTCAGTCTTCTTGTACTTAAGTCGGCATTGTGCCTTGTCTATTTAATTCCGATGCTATTTCTGTGTTTTATCGTCAATAAGAAGGTCAGAGGGATACAGTTAACCAGAAGTGAAGCTTCGGAATCTATAACTAGTGTCACAGGAGTGGTTAAAACATAGACAGTAAGAAGAGTCAGTCCACTTGTACCTAAGTCGGCATTGTGCATTTTGTATTTAATTCCGATGCAATTTCTGTGTTTCATCGTCAACAAGAAGGTCCAAGGGATACAGTAAACCTAACGTGAAGCATCGGAATCTGTAACTAGTGTCACAGGAATGGTTCAAATCATAGTCAATAAGAAGAGTCAGCCTTCTTGTACTTAAGTCGGTATTGTGCCTTTTCAATTTAATTCCGATGCGATTTCTGTGTTTTATCGTCAATGAGAAGGTCAGAGGGATACAGTGAACCTGAAGTGAAGCATCGGAATCTATAAGTAGTGTCACTGGGATGGTTAAAACATAGACAGTAGGAAGAGTCCGTCTTCTTGTACTTAAATCGGCAATGTTCCTTTCGTATTTAAATCCTATGCAATTTCTGTGTTTCATCGTCAATAAGAAGGTCAGAGGGATACAGTAAACATGAAGTGAAGTATCAGAATCTATAACTAGTGTCACAGGAATGGTTCAAAGCATAGACAGTAATAAGAGTCAGTCTACTTATACTTAAATCGGCATTGTGCCTTTTGCATTTAATTCCGATGCAATTTCTGTGTTTCATCATGAATAAGAAGGTCAGAGGGATACAGTAAACCTGAAGTGAAGCTTGGGAGTCCATAACTAGTGTCACAGGAATGGTTCAAATCATAGTCAGTAAGAAGAGTCAGTCTTCTTGTACTTAAGTCGGCATTGTGCCTTTTCTATTTAATTCCGATGCAATATCTGTGTTTCATCGTCAATAAGATGGTCAGAGGGATACAGTAAACCTAAAGTGAAGCACCGGAATCTGTAACTAGTGTCACAGGAATGGTTCAAAACATAGTCATTAAGAAGAGTAGTGTTCTTGTACTTAAGTCGGCATTGTGCCTTTTATATTTAATTCAGATGCAATTTCTGTGTTTTATCGTCAATAAGAAGGTCTGAGCAATACAGTAATCCTGAAGTGAAGCATCGGAATCCATAACTAGTGTCACACGAATGGTTCAAACATAGACAGTACGAAGAGTCAGTCATCTTGTACTTAAGTCGGCATTGTGCCTTTTGTATTTAATTCCGATGCTATTTCTGTGTTGCATCCTCAATAAGAAGGTCCAAGGGATAAAGTAAACCTGAAGTGAAGCATCGGAATCTATAACTAGTGTCACAGGAATGGTTCAAAGCATACACAGTAAGAAGAGTCAGTCTTCTTGTACTCCAGTTGGCATTGTGAATTTTCTGTTTAATTCCATTGCAATTTCTATGTTTCATCGTTATTAAGAAGGTAAGAGGGATACAGTAAACCTAAAGTGAAGCATCGGAACCTATAACTAGTGTCACAGGAATGGTTCAAAACATAGACAGTAGGAAGCGTCAGTCTTCTTGTACTTAAGTCGGCATTGTGCCTTTAATATATAATACCGATGCAATTTCTGTGTTTCATCGTCAATAAGAAGGTCCAAGGGATACAGTAAAACTGAAGTGAGGCATCGGAATCTATAACTAGTGTCACAGAAATGGTTCAAAACATAGTCAGTAAGAAGAGTCAGTCATCTTGTACTTAAGACGGCATTGTGCCTTTTCTACTTAATTCCGATGCAATTTCTGTGTTTCATCGTCAATAAGAAGGTCAGAGGGATACAGTAAACCTGGAGTGAAGCATCGGAATCTATAGCTAGTGTCACAGGAATGGTTAAAACGTAGACAGAAAGAAGAGTCAGTCTTCTTGTACTTAAGTCGGCATTGTGCCTTTTCTATTTAATTCCGATGCAATTTCTGTGTTTCATCGTCAACAAGAAGGTCCAAGGGATACAGTAAACCTATAGTGAAGCAACGGAATCTGTAACTAGTGTCACAGGAATGGTTCAAATCATAGTCAATAAGAAGAGTCAGTCTTCTTGTACTTAAGTCGGCATTGTGCCTTTTCAATTTAATTCAGATGCAATTTCTGTGTTTCCTCGTCAATAAGAAAGTCAGAGGGATACAGTAAACCTGACATGAAGCATCGGAATATATAACTAGTGTCACAGGGATGGTTCAAAACATAGACAGTTGGAAGAGTCAGTCTTCTTGTACTTAAGTCGGCATTGTGCCTTTTGTATTTAATTCCGATGCAATTTCTGTGTTTCATCGTCAATAATAAGGTCAGAGGGATACAGTAAACATGAAGTGAAGTATCAGAAACTATAACTAGTGTCACAAGAATGGTTCAAAACATAGACAGTAGGAAGAGTCAGTCTTCTTGTACTTAAGTCGCCATTGTGCCTTTTGTATTTAATTCCGATGCAATTTCTGTATTTCATCGACAATAAGAAGGTCAGAGGGATACAGTATACATGAAGTGAAGTATCAGAATCTTTAACTAGTGTCACAGAAATGGATCAAAACATAGACAGTAAGAAGAGACAGTCTACTTGTACTTAAGTCGGCATTGAGCCTTTTGTATTTAATTCCGATGCAATTTCTGTGTTTCATCGTCAATAAGAAGGTAAGCGGGATACAGTAAACCTGAAGTGAAGCATCGGAATCTATAACTAGTGTCACAGGAATGGTTGAAACATAGACAGTAAGAAGAGTCAGTCTTCTTGTACTTAAGTCGGCATTGTTCATTTTGTATTTAATTCCGATGCAATTTCTGTGTTTCATCGTCAATAAGAAGGTCCAAGGGATACAGGAAACCCAAAGTGAAGCATCGGAATTTTTAAGTAGTGTCACAGGAATGGTTCAAATCATAGTCAATAAGGAGAGTCAGTCTTCTTGAACTTATGTCGGCATTCTGCCTTTTCTATTTAATTCCGATGCAATTTCTGTGTTTTATCGTCAATAAGAAGGTCAGATGGATACGGTAAACCTGAAGTGAAGCATCGGAATCTATAACTAGTGTCACAGGGATGGTTCAAAACATAGACAGTTGGAAAAGTCAGTCTTTTTGTACTTAAGTCGGCATTGTACCTTTTCTATTTAATTCCGATGCAATTTCTGTGTTTCATCGTCAAGAAGAAGGTCCAAGGGATACAGTAATCATAAAGTAAAGCATCGGAATCATTAACTAGTGTCATAGGAATGGTTCAAAACATAGTCAATAAGAAGAGTCAGTCTTCTTGTACTTAAGTCGGCATTGTGCCTTTCGTATTTAATTCCGATGCAATTTCTGTGTTTCATCGTCAATAAAAAGGTCAGGGGGATACAGTAAACCTAAAGTAAAGCATCGGAATTTGTAAGTAGTGTCACAGGAATGGTTCAAATCATAGTCAATAAGAAGAGTCAGTCTTCTTGCACTTAAGTCGGCATTGTGCATTTTGTATTTAATTCCGATGCAATTTCTGTGTTTCATCGTCAATAAGAAGGTAAGCGGGATACAGTAAACCTGAAGTGAAGCATCGGAATCTATAACTAGTATCACAGGAATGTTTAAAACATAGACAGTAAGAAGAGTCAGTCTTCTTGTACTTAAGTCGGCATTGTGCATTTTGTATTTATTTCCGTTGCAATTTCTGTGTTTCATCGTCAATAAGAAGGTCCAAGGGATTCAGTAAACCTAAAGTAAAGCATCGGAATTTGTAAGTAGTGTCACAGGAATGGTTCAAATCATAGTCAATAAGAAGAGTCAGTCTTCTTGCACTTAAGTCGGCATTGTGCATTTTGTATTTATTTCCGATGCAATTTCTGTGTTTTATCGTAAATAAGAAGGTCAGAGGGATACAGTAAACCTGAAGTGAAGCATCGGAATCTATAACTAGTGTCAGACAAATGGTTCAAAACATAGACAGTTGGAAGAGTCAGTTTTCTTGTACTTAAGTCGGCTTGTGACTTTTCTATTTAATTCCGATGCAATTTCTGTGTTTCTTCGTCAATAAGAAGGTAAGAGGGAATCAGTAAACCTTAAGTAAAGCATCGGAATCTATAACTAGTGTCACAGGAATGGTTAAAACGAGGACAGTAAGAAGAGTCAGTCTTCTTGTACTTAAGTCGGCATTGTGCCTTTTGTATTTAATTCCGATGCAATTTCTGTGTTTCATCGTCAATAAGAAGGTCAGAGGGATACAGTACACCTAAAGTGAAGCATCGGAATTTGTAAGTAGTGTCAAAGGAATGGTTCAAATCATAGTCAATAAGAAGAGTCAGTCTTCTTGCACTTAAGTCGGCATTGTGATTTTTCTATTTAATTCCGATGCAATTTCTGTGTTTTATCGTCAATAAGAAGGTCAGAGGGATACAGTAAACCTGAAGTGAAGCATCGGAATCTATAAGTAGTGTCACAGGGACGGTTTAAAGCATAGACAGTAGGAAGAGTCCTTCTTCTTGTACTTAAGTCGGCATTGTGCCTTTTGTATTTAATTCCTATGCGATTTCTGTGTTTCATCGTCAATAAGAAGGTCCAAGGGATACAGTAAACCTGAAGTGAAGCATCGGAATCTATAACTAGCGTCACAGGAATGGTTCAAAATATAGTCAAGAAGAAGAGTCAGTCTTCTTGCACTTAAGTCGGCATTGTGCCTTTTCTATTTCATTCCGATGCAATTTCTGAGTTTTATCGTCAATAAGAAGGTCAGAGGGATACAGTAAACCTGAAGTGAAGCATCGGAATCTAAAACTAGTGTCACAGGAATGGTTCAAAGCATAGACAGTAAGAAGAGTCAGTCTTCTTGTACTTAAGTCGGCATTGTGCATTTTGTATTTAATTCCGATGCAATTTCTGTGTTTCATCGTCAATAAGAAGGTCCAAGGGATCCAGTAAACCTAAAGTGAAGCATCGGAATTTGTAAGTAGTGTCAAAGGAATGGTTCAAATCATAGTCAATAAGAAGAGTCAGTCTTCTTCCACTTAAGTCGGCATTGTGATTTTTTCATTTACTTCCGATGCAATATCTGTGTTTTATCGTCAATAAGAAGGTCAGAGGGATACTGTAAACCTGAAGTGAAGCATCGGAGTCTATAACTAGTGTCACAGGAATGGTTCAAAACATAGTCAGTAAGAAGAGTGAGTCATCATCTACTTAAGTCAGCATTGTGCCTTTCCCAATTAATTCCGATGCAATATCTGTGTTTCATCGTCAATAAGAAGGTAAGAGGGATACAGAAAACCTGTAGTGAAGCATCGGAATCTATAACTAGTGTCACAGGAATGGTTCAAAACATAGACAGTAGGAAGAGTCAGTCTTCATGTACTTAAGTCAGCATTGTGCTTTTTCTATTTATTTCCGATGCAATTTCTGTGTTTCATCATCAATAAGAAGGCCCAAGGGATACAGTAAACCTGAAGTGAGGCATCGGAATCTATAACTAGTGTCACAGGAATGGTTTAAAACATAGTCAGGAAGAAGAGTGAGTCATCTTGTACTTAAGTCGGCATTGTGCCTTTTGTATTTAATTCCGATGCTATTTCTGTGTTTCATCGACAATATGAAGGTCAGAGGGATACAGTGGACCTAAAGCGAAGCATCGGAAACTATAACTAGTTTCACAGGAATGGTTAAAACATAGACAGTAAGAAGAGTCAGTCTTCTTGTACTTAAGTCGGCATTGTGCCTTTTGTATTTAATTCCGATGCAATTTCTGTTTTTCATCGTCAATAAGAAGGTCCAAGGGATAAAGTATACCTGAAGTGAGGCATCGGAATCAGAAACTAGTGTCACAGGAATGGTTAAAAACATTGACAGTAAGAAGAGTCAGTCTTCTTGTATTTAAGTCGGCATTGTGCCTTTTCTATTTAATTCCGATGCAATCTCTGTGTTTCATTGTCTATAAGAAAGTCCAAGGGAAACAGTAAACCTGAAGTGAAGCATCGGAATCTATAACTAGTGTCACAGGAATGGTTCAAAACATAGACAGTAGGAAGAGTCAGTGTTCTTGTACTTAAGTCGGCATTGTGCCTTTTGTATTTAATTCCGATGCAATTTCTGTGTTTCATCATCAATAAGAAGGTCCAAGGGATACATTAAACCTGAAGTGAGGCATCGGAATCTATAACTAGTGTCACAGGAATGGTTCAAAGCATAGTCAGTAAGAAGAGTCAGTCTTCTTGTACTTAAGTCGGCATTGTGCCTTTTTTATTTATTTCCGATGCAATTTCTGTGTTTCATCGTCAATAAGAAGGTCCAAGGGATACACTAAACGTATAGTGAAAAATCGGAATATAAAACTGGTCTCACAGGAAATGTTCTAAGCATAGTCAGCAAGTAGAGTCAGTCTTCTTGTACTTAAGTCGGCATTGTTCCTTTTCTATTTAAATCCGATGCAATTTCTGTGTTTCGTCGTCAATAAGAAGGTCCAAGGAATACAGTAAACCTAAAGTGAAGCATCGGAATCTGTAACTAATGTCACAGGAATGGTTCAAAGCATAGTCAGTAAGAAGAGACAGTCTTCTTGTACTTAAGTCGGCATTGTGCCTTTTCCATTTACTTCCGATGCAATTTCTGTGTTTTATCTTCAATAAGAAGGTCAGAGAGATACTGTTAACCTGAAGTGAAGCATAGGAGTCTATAACTAGTGTCACAGGAATGGTTCAAAACATAGTCAGTAAGAAGAGTCAGTCTTCATGTACTTAAGTCGGCATTGTGCCTTTTCCAATTAATTCCGATCCAATATCTGTGTTTCATCGTATATAAGAAGGTCAGAGGGATACAGAAAACCTGTAGTGAAGCATCGGAATCTATAAAAAGTGACACAGGAATGGTTCAAAACATAGACAGGAGGAAGAGTCAGTCTTCATGTACTTAAGTCAGCATTGTGCTTTTTCTATTTATTTCCGATGCAATTTCTGTGTTTCATCATCAATAAGAAGGTCCAAGGGATACAGTAAACTTGAAGTGAGGCATCGGAATCTATAACTAGTGTCACAGGAATGGTTCAAAACATAGTCAGGAAGAAGAGTCAGTCTTCTTGTACCTAAGTCGGCATTGTGCCTTTTTTATTTAATTCCGATGCAATTTCTGTGTTTTATCGTCAATACGAAGGTCTGAGAGATACAGTAAACATGAAGTGAAGCATCGGAATCTATAACGAGTGCCACAGCAATTCTTAAAAACATAGACAGTAAGAAGAGTCATTTCTCTTGTACTTAAGTCGGCATTGTGCCCATTCTGTTTAATTCCGATGCAAATCCTGTGTTTCATCGTCAATAAGAAGGTCAGAGGGATACAGTAAACTCGAAGTGAAGCATCGGAATCTATAACTAGTGTCACAGGAATGGTTCAAAATATAGACAGTAGGAAGAGTCAGTCATCTTGTACTTAAGTCGGCATTGTGCCTTTTCTATTTAATTCCGATGCAATTTCTGTGTTTTGTCGTCATTAAGAAGGTCAGAGGGATACGGTAAACCTGAAGTGAAACATCGGAATCTATGACTAGTGTCACAGTAATGGATAAAACATACACAGTAAGAAGAGTCAGTCTTCTTGTTCTTAAGTCGGCATTGTGCATTTTGTATTTGATTCCGATGCAATTCCTGTGTTTCATCGCCAATATGAAGGTCAAAGGGATACAGTAAACCTAAAGTGAAGCATCGTAATCTGTAAGTAGTGTCACAGGAGTGGTTCAAAACATAGTCAACAAGAAGAGTCCGTCTTCTTGTACTTAAGTCGGCATTGTGCCTTCTCCAATTAATTCCGATGCAATTTCTGTGTTTTGTCATCAATAAGAAGGTCAGAGGGATACAGTAAACCGAAAGTGAAGCATCGCAATCTATAACTTGTGTCACAGGGATGGTTCTAAACATAGACAGTAGGAAGAGTCCGTCTTCTTGTACATAAGTCGGCATTGTGCCTTTTGTATTTAATTCCGATGCAATTTCTGTGTTTCATCGTCAATAAGAAGGTCATGGGGATACAGTACACATGAAGTGAAGTAACAGAATTTATAACTAGTGTCACACGAATGGCTCAAACATAGACAGTAAGAAGAGTCAGTCTACTTGTATTTAAGTCGGCATTGTGACTTTTGCATTTAATATCGATGCAATTTCTGTGTTTCACCGTCAATAAGAAGGACCAAGGGATACAGTACACCTCAAGTGAAGCGTCGGAATCTATAACTAGTGTCACAGGAATGGTTCAAATCATAGACAGTACGAAGGGTCAGTCTTCTTGTACTTGAGTCGGCATTGTGCCTTTTGTATTTAATTCCGATGCAATTTCTGTGTTTCATCGTCAATAAGAAGGTCAGAGGGTTACAGTAAACCTGAAGAGAAGCATCGGAATCTATAACTAGTGTCACAGGAATGGTTCAAAACATAGACAGTAGGAAGAGTCAGTCTTCTTGTACTTAAGTCGACATTGTGCCTTGTCTATTTAAATCCGATGCTATTTCTGTGTTTTATCGTCAATAAGAAGGTCAGAGGGATACAGTAAACTCGAAGTGAAGCATCGGAATCTATAACTAGTGTCACAGGAATGGTTCAAAATATAGACAGTAGGAAGAGTCAGTCATCTTGTACTTAAGTCGGCATTGTGCCTTTTCTATTTAATTCCGATGCAATTTCTGTGTTTCATCGTCAACAAGAAGGTCCAAGGGATACAGTAAACCTAACGTGAAGCATCGGAATCTGTAACTAGTGTCACAGGAATGGTTCAAATCATAGTCAATAAGAAGAGTCAGCCTTCTTGTACTTAAGTCGGCATTGTGTATTTTCAATTTAATTCCGATGCGATTTCTGTGTTTTATCGTCAATGAGAAGGTCAGAGGGATACAGTGAACCTGAAGTGAAGCATCGGAATCTATAACTAGTGTCACAGGGATGGTTAAAACATAGACAGTAGGAAGAGTCCGTCTTCTTGTACTTAAATCGGCAATGTTCCTTTCGTATTTAATTCCTATGCAATTTCTGTGTTTCATCATCAATAAGAAGGTCCAAGGGATACATTAAACCTGAAGTGAGGCATCGGAATCTATAACTAGTGTCACAGGAATGATTCAAAGCATAGTCAGTAAGAAGAGTCAGTCTTCTTGTACTTAAGTCGGCATTGTGCCTTTTTTATTTATTTACGATGCAATTTCTGTGTTTCATCGTCAATAAGAAGGTCCAAGGGATACACTAAACATATAGTGAAAATTCGGAATATAAAACTGGTCTCACAGGAAATGTTCAAAGCATAGTCAGCAAGTAGAGTCAGTCTTCTTGTACTTAAGTCGGCATTGTTCCTTTTCTATTTAAATCCGATGCAATTTCTGTGTTTCGTCGTCCATAAGAAGGTCCAAGGAATACAGTAAAACTAAAGTGAAGCATCGGAATCTGTAACTAATGTCACAGGAATGGTTCAAAACATAGTCAGTAAGAAGAGTCAGTCTTCTTGTACTTAAGTCGGCATGGTGCCTTTTCTATTTACTTCCGATGCAATTTCTGTGTTTTATCTTCAATAAGAAGGTCAGAGAGATACTGTAAACCTGAAGTGAAGCATAGGAGTCTATAACTAGTGTCACAGGAATGGTTCAAAACATAGTCAGTAAGAAGAGTCAGTCTTCTTGTACTTAAGTCGGCATTGTGCCTTTTGTATTTAATTCCGATGCAATTTCTGTGTTTCATCGTCAATAAGAAGGTCAGAGGGATACAGTACACCTAAAGTGAAGCATCGGAATTTGTAAGTAGTGTCAAAGGAATGGTTCAAATCATAGTCAATAAGAAGAGTCAGTCTTCTAGCACTTAAGTCGGCATTGTGATTTTTCTATTTAATTCCGATGCAATTTCTGTGTTTTATCGTCAATAAGAAGGTCAGAGGGATACAGTAAACCTGAAGTGAAGCATCGGAATCTATAACTAGTGTCACAGGGACGGTTTAAAGCATAGACAGTAGGAAGAGTCCTTCTTCTTGTACTTAAGTCGGCATTGTGCCTTTTGTATTTAATTCCTATGCGATTTCTGTGTTTCATCGTCAATAAGAAGGTCCAAGGGATACAGTAAACCTGAAGTGAAGCATCGGAATCTATAACTAGCGTCACAGGAATGGTTCAAAATATAGTCAAGAAGAAGAGTCAGTATTCTTGCACTTAAGTCGGCATTGTGCCTTTTCTATTTCATTCCGATGCAATTTCTGAGTTATATCGTCAATAAGAAGGTCAGAGGGATACAGTAAACCTGAAGTGAAGCATCGGAATCTATAACTAGTGTTACAGGGGTGGTTCAAAGCATAGACAGTAGGAAGAGTACGTCTTCTTGTACTTAAGTCGGCATTGTGCCTTTTGAATTTAATTCCGATGCAATTTCTGTGTTTCATCGTCAATAAGAAGGTCAGAGGGATACAGTATACATGAAGTGAAGTATCAGAATCTATAAGTATTGTCACAGAAATACTTCAAAACATAGACAGTAAGAAGAGTCAGCCTACTTGTACTTAAGTCGGCATTGTGCTTTTTGTATTTAATTTCCGATGCAATTTCTGTGTTTCATCGTCAATAAGAAGGTTAGCGGGATACAGTAAACCTGAAGTGAAGCATCCGAATCTAAAACTAGTGTCACAGGAATGGTTCAAAGCATAGACAGTAAGAAGAGTCAGTCTTCTTGTACTTAAGTCGGCATTGTGCATTTTGTATTTAATTCCGATGCAATTTCTGTGTTTCATCGTCAGTAAGAAGGTCCAAGGGATCCAGTAAACCTAAAGTGAAGCATCGGAATTTGTAAGTAGTGTCAAAGGAATGGTTCAAATCATAGTCAATAAGAAGAGTCAGTCTTCTTCCACTTAAGTCGGCATTGTGATTTTTCTATTTACTTCCGATGCAATATCTGTGTTTTATCGTCAATAAGAAGGTAAGAGGGATACAGAAAACCTGTAGTGAAGCATCGGAATCTATAACTAGTGTCACAGGAATGGTTCAAAACATAGACAGTAGGAAGAGTCAGTCTTCATGTACTTAAGTCAGCATTGTGCTTTTTCTATTTATTTCCGATGCAATTTCTGTGTTTCATCATCAATAAGAAGGTCCAAGGGATACAGTAAACTTGAAGTGAGGCTTCGGAATCTATAACTAGTGTCACAGGAATGGTTCAAAACATAGTCAGGAAGAAGAGTCAGTCTTCTTGTACCTAAGTCGGCATTGTGCCTTTTTTATTTAATTCCGATGCAATTTCTGTGTTTTATCGTCAATACGAAGGTCTGAGAGATACAGTAAACATGAAGTGAAGCATCGGAATCTATAACGAGTGCCACAGCAATTCTTAAAAACATAGACAGTAAGAAGAGTCATTTCTCTTGTACTTAAGTCGGCATTGTGCCCATTCTGTTTAATTCCGATGCAAATCCTGTGTTTCATCGTCAATAAGAAGGTCAGAGGGATACAGTAAACTCGAAGTGAAGCATCGGAATCTATAACTAGTGTCACAGGAATGGTTCAAAATATAGACAGTAGGAAGAGTCAGTCATCTTGTACTTAAGTCGGCATTGTGCCTTTTCTATTTAATTCCGATGCAATTTCTGTGTTTTGTCGTCATTAAGAAGGTCAGAGGGATACGGTAAACCTGAAGTGAAACATCGGAATCTATGACTAGTGTCACAGTAATGGATAAAACATACACAGTAAGAAGAGTCAGTCATCTTGTACTTAAGTCGGCATTGTGCATTTTGTATTTGATTCCGATGCAATTCCTGTGTTTAATCGTCAATATGAAGGTCAAAGGGATACAGTAAACCTAAAGTGAAGCATCGTAATCTGTAAGTAGTGTCACAGGAATGGTTCAAAACATAGTCAACAAGAAGAGTCCGTCTTCTTGTACTTAAGTCGGCATTGTGCCTTCTCCAATTAATTCCGATGCAATTTCTGTGTTTTGTCATCAATAAGAAGGTCAGAGGGATACAGTAAACCGAAAGTGAAGCATCGGAATCTATAACTTGTGTCACAGGGATGGTTCTAAACATAGACAGTAGGAAGAGTCCGTCTTCTTGTACATAAGTCGGCATTGTGCCTTTTGTATTTAATTCCGATGCAATTTCTGTGTTTCATCGTCAATAAGAAGGTCATGGGGATACAGTACACATGAAGTGAAGTAACAGAATTTATAACTAGTGTCACACGAATGGCTCAAACATAGACAGTAAGAAGAGTCAGTCTACTTGTACTTAAGTCGGCATTGTGACTTTTGCATTTAATATCGATGCAATTTCTGTGTTTCACCGTCAATAAGAAGGACCAAGGGATACAGTACACCTCAAGTGAAGCGTCGGAATCTATAACTAGTGTCACAGGAATGGTTCAAATCATAGACAGTACGAAGGGTCAGTCTTCTTGTACTTGAGTCGGCATTGTGCCTTTTGTATTTAATTCCGATGCAATTTCTGTGTTTCATCGTCAATAAGAAGGTCAGAGGGTTACAGTAAACCTGAAGAGAAGCATCGGAATCTATAACTAGTGTCACAGGAATGGTTCAAAACATAGACAGTAGGAAGAGTCAGTCTTCTTGTACTTAAGTCGACATTGTGCCTTGTCTATTTAAATCCGATGCTATTTCTGTGTTTTATCGTCAATAAGAAGGTCAGAGGGATACAGTAAACTCGAAGTGAAGCATCGGAATCTATAACTAGTGTCACAGGAATGGTTCAAAATATAGACAGTAGGAAGAGTCAGTCATCTTGTACTTAAGTCGGCATTGTGCCTTTTCTATTTAATTCCGATGCAATTTCTGTGTTTCATCGTCAACAAGAAGGTCCAAGGGATACAGTAAACCTAACGTGAAGCATCGGAATCTGTAACTAGTGTCACAGGAATGGTTCAAATCATAGTCAATAAGAAGAGTCAGCCTTCTTGTACTTAAGTCGGCATTGTGTATTTTCAATTTAATTCCGATGCGATTTCTGTGTTTTATCGTCAATGAGAAGGTCAGAGGGATACAGTGAACCTGAAGTGAAGCATCGGAATCTATAACTAGTGTCACAGGGATGGTTAAAACATAGACAGTAGGAAGAGTCCGTCTTCTTGTACTTAAATCGGCAATGTTCCTTTCGTATTTAATTCCTATGCAATTTCTGTGTTTCATCATCAATAAGAAGGTCCAAGGGATACATTAAACCTGAAGTGAGGCATCGGAATCTATAACTAGTGTCACAGGAATGATTCAAAGCATAGTCAGTAAGAAGAGTCAGTCTTCTTGTACTTAAGTCGGCATTGTGCCTTTTTTATTTATTTACGATGCAATTTCTGTGTTTCATCGTCAATAAGAAGGTCCAAGGGATACACTAAACATATAGTGAAAAATCGGAATATAAAACTGGTCTCACAGGAAATGTTCAAAGCATAGTCAGCAAGTAGAGTCAGTCTTCTTGTACTTAAGTCGGCATTGTTCCTTTTCTATTTAAATCCGATGCAATTTCTGTGTTTCGTCGTCCATAAGAAGGTCCAAGGAATACAGTAAACCTAAAGTGAAGCATCGGAATCTGTAACTAATGTCACAGGAATGATTCAAAACATAGTCAGTAAGAAGAGTCAGTCTTCTTGTACTTAAGTCGGCATTGTGCCTTTTCTATTTACTTCCGATGCAATTTCTGTGTTTTATCTTCAATAAGAAGGTCAGAGAGATACTGTAAACCTGAAGTGAAGCATAGGAGTCTATAACTAGTGTCACAGGAATGGTTCAAAACATAGTCAGTAAGAAGAGTCAGTCTTCTTGTACTTAAGTCGGCATTGTGCCTTTTCCATTTAATTCCGATCCAATATCTGTGTTTCATCGATAATAAGAAGGTCAGAGGGATACAGAAAACCTGTAGTGAATCATCGGAATCTATAAAAAGTGTCACAGGAATGGTTCAAAACATAGACAGGAGGAAGAGTCAGTCTTCATGTACTTAAGTCAGCATTGTGCTTTTTCTATTTATTTCCGATGCAATTTCTGTGTTTCATCATCAATAAGAAGGTCCAAGGGGTACAGTATACTTGAAGTGAGGCATCGGAATCTATAACTAGTGTCACAGGAATGGTTCAAAGCATAGTCAGGAAGAAGAGTCAGTCTTCTTGTACATAAGTCGGCATTGTGCCTTTTGTATTTAATTCCGATGCAATTTCTGTGTTCCATCGTCAATAAGAAGGTCATGGGGATACAGTACACATGAAGTGAAGTAACAGAATTTATAACTAGTGTCACACGAATGGCTCAAACATAGACAGTAAGAAGAGTCAGTCTACTTGTACTTAAGTCGGCATTGTGACTTTTGCATTTAATATCGGTGCAATTTCTGTGTTTCACCGTCAATAAGAAGGTCCAAGGGATACAGTACACCTGAAGTGAAGCGTCGGAATCTATAACTAGTGTCACAGGAATGGTTCAAATCATAGACAGTACGAAGGGTCAGTCTTCTTGTACTTGAGTCGGCATTGTGCCTTTTGTATTTAATTCCGATGCAATTTCTGTGTTTCATCGTCAATAAGAAGGTCAGAGGGTTACAGTAAACCTGAAGAGAAGCATCGGAATCTATAACTAGTGTCACAGGAATGGTTCAAAACATAGACAGTAGGAAGAGTCAGTCTTCTTGTACTTAAATCGGCAATGTTCCTTTCGTATTTAATTCCTATGCAATTTCTGTGTTTCATCGTCAATAAGAAGGTCAGAGGGATACAGTAAACATGAAGTGAAGTATCAGAATCTATAACTAGTGTCACAGGAATGGTTCAAAGCATAGACAGTAATAAGAGTCAGTCTACTTATACTTATATCGGCATTGTGCCTTTTGCATTTAATTCCGATGCAATTTCTGTGTTTCATCATGAATAAGAAGGTCAGAGGGATACAGTAAACCTGAAGTGAAGCTTGGGAGTCCATAACTAGTGTCACAGGAATGATTCAAATCATAGTCATTAAGAAGAGTAGTGTTCTTGTACTTAAGTCGGCATTGTGCCTTTTATATTTAATTCAGATGCAATTTCTGTGTTTTATCGTCAATAAGAAGGTCTGAGCGATACAGTAATCCTGAAGTGAAGCATCGGAATCCATAACTAGTGTCACACGAATGGTTCAAACATAGACAGTACGAAGAGTCTGTCATCTTGTACTTAAGTCGGCATTGTGCCTTTTGTATTTAATTCCGATGCTATTTCTGTGTTTCATCCTCAATAAGAAGGTCCAAGGGATAAAGTAAACCTGAAGTGAAGCATCGGAATCTATAGCTAGTGTCACAGGAATGGTTCAAAGCATACACAGTAAGAAGAGTCAGTCTTCTTGTACTCCAGTTGGCATTGTGAATTTTCTGTTTAATTCCGATGCAATTTCTGTGTTTCATCGTTATTAAGAAGGTAAGAGGGATACAGTAAACCTAAAGTGAAGCATCGGAACCTATAACTAGTGTCACAGGAATGGTTCAAAACATAGACAGTAGGAAGCGTCAGTCTTCTTGTACTTAAGTCGGCATTGTGCCTTTAATATAGAATTACGATGCAATTTCTGTGTTTCATCGTCAATAAGAAGGTCCAAGGGATACAGTAAAACTGAAGTGAGGCATCGGAATCTATAACTAGTGTCACAGAAATGGTTCAAAACATAATCAGTAAGAAGAGTCAGTCATCTTGTACTTAAGACGGCATTGTGCCTTTTCTACTTAATTCCGATGCAATTTCTGTGTTTCATCGTCAATAAGAAGGTCAGAGGGATACAGTAAACCTGGAGTGAAGCATCGGAATCTATAGCTAGTGTCACAGGAATGGTTAAAACGTAGACAGTAAGAAGAGTCAGTCTTCTTGTACTTAAGTCGGCATTGTGAATTTGCTATTTAATTCCGATGCAATTTCTGTGTTTCATCGTCAACAAGAAGGTCCAAGGGATACAGTAAACCTATAGTGAAGCAACGGAATCTGTAACTAGTGTCACAGGAATGGTTCAAATCATAGTCAATAAGAAGAGTCAGTCTTCTTGTACTTAAGTCGGCATTGTGCCTTTTCAATTTAATTCAGATGCAATTTCTGTGTTTCCTCGTCAATAAGAAAGTCTGAGGGATATAGTAAACCTGACATGAAGCATCGGAATATATAACTAGTGTCACAGGGATGGTTCAAAACATAGACAGTTGGAAGAGTGAGTCTTCTTGTACTTAAGTCGGCATTGTGCCTTTTGTATTTAATTCCGATGCAATTTCTGTGTTTCATCGTCAATAATAAGGTCAGAGGGATACAGAAAACCTGTAGTGAAGCATCGGAATCCATAACTAGTGTCACAGGAATGGTTCAAAACATAGACAGTAGGAAGAGTCAGTCTTCATGTACTTAAGTCAGCATTGTGCTTTTTCTATTTATTTCCGATGCAATTTCTGTGTTTCATCATCAATAAGAAGGTCCAAGGGATACAGTAAACCTGAAGTGAGGCATCAGAATCTATAACTAGTGTCACAGGAATGGTTCAAAACATAGTCAGGAAGAAGAGTGAGTTAACTTGTACTTAAGTCGGCATTGTGCCTTTTGTATTTAATTCCGATGCTATTTCTGTGTTTCATCGACAATATGAAGGTCAGAGGGATACAGTGGACCTAAAGCGAAGCATCGGAAACTATAACTAGTGTCACAGGAATGGTTAAAACATAGACAGTAAGAAGGGTCAGTCTTCTTGTACTTAAGTCGGCATTGTGCCTTTTGTATTTAATTCCGATGCAATTTCTGTTTTTCATCGTCAATAAGAGGGTCCAAGGGATAAAGTATACCTGAAGTGAGGCATCGGAATCTGAAACTAGTGTCACAGGAATGGTTAAAAACATTGACAGTAAGAAGAGTCAGTCTTCTTGTATTTAAGTCGGCATTGTGCCTTTTCTATTTAATTCCGATGCAATCTCTGTGTTTCATTGTCTATAAGAAAGTCCAAGGGAAACAGTAAACCTGAAGTGGAGCATCGGAATCTATAACTAGTGTCACAGGAATGGTTCAAAACATAGACAGTAGGAAGAGTCAGTGTTCTTGTACTTAAGTCGGCATTGTGCCTTTTGTATTTAATTCCGATGCAATTTCTGTGTTTCATCATCAATAAGAAGGTCCAAGGGATACATTAAACCTGAAGTGAGGCATCGGAATCTATAACTAGTGTCACAGGAATGGTTCAAAGCATAGTCAGTAAGAAGAGTCAGTCTTCTTGTACTTAAGTCGGCATTGTGCCTTTTTTATTTATTTCCGATGCAATTTCTGTGTTTCATCGTCAATAAGAAGGTCCAAGGGATACACTAAACGTATAGTGAAAAATCGGAATATAAAACTGGTCTCACAGGAAATGTTCTAAGCATAGTCAGCCAGTAGAGTCAGTCTTCTTGTACTTAAGTCGGCATTGTTCCTTTTCTATTTAAATCCGATGCAATTTCTGTGTTTCGTCGTCAATAAGAAGGTCCAAGGAATACAGTAAACCTAAAGTGAAGCATCGGAATCTGTAACTAATGTCACAGGAATGGTTCAAAGCATAGTCAGTAAGAAGAGACAGTCTTCTTGTACTTAAGTCGGCATTGTGCCTTTTCCATTTACTTCCGATGCAATTTCTGTGTTTTATCTTCAATAAGAAGGTCAGAGAGATACTGTTAACCTGAAGTGAAGCATTGGAGTCTATAACTAGTGTCACAGGAATGGTTCAAAACATAGTCAGTAAGAAGAGTCAGTCTTCTTGTACTTAAGTCGGCATTGTGCCTTTTCCATTTAATTCCGATCCAATATCTGTGTTTCATCGTATATAAGAAGGTCAAAGGGATACAGAAAACCTGTAGTGAAGCATCGGAATCTATAAAAAGTGTCACAGGAATGGTTCAAAACATAGACAGGAGGAAGAGTCAGTCTTCATGTACTTAAGTCAGCATTGTGCTTTTTCTATTTATTTCCGATGCAATTTCTGTGTTTCATCATCAATATGAAGGTCCAAGGGATACAGTAAACTTGAAGTGAGGCATCGGAATCTATAACTAGTGTCACAGGAATGGTTCAAAACATAGTCAGGAAGAAGAGTCAGTCTTCTTGTACCTAAGTCGGCATTGTGCCTTTTTTATTTAATTCCGATGCAATTTCTGTGTTTTATCGTCAATACGAAGGTCTGAGAGATACAGTAAACATGAAGTGAAGCATCGGAATCTATAACGAGTGCCACAGCAATTCTTAAAAACATAGACAGTAAGAAGAGTCATTTCTCTTGTACTTAAGTCGGCATTGTGCCCATTCTGTTTAATTCCGATGCAAATCCTGTGTTTCATCGTCAATAAGAAGGTCAGAGGGATACAGTAAACTCGAAGTGAAGCATCGGAATCTATAACTAGTGTCACAGGAATGGTTCAAAATATAGACAGTAGGAAGAGTCAGTCATCTTGTACTTAAGTCGGCATTGTGCCTTTTCTATTTAATTCCGATGCAATTTCTGTGTTTTGTCGTCATTAAGAAGGTCAGAGGGATACGGTAAACCTGAAGTGAAACATCGGAATCTATGACTAGTGTCACAGTAATGGATAAAACATACACAGTAAGAAGAGTCAGTCTTCTTGTACTTAAGTCGGCATTGTGCATTTTGTATTTGATTCCGATGCAATTCCTGTGTTTCATCGCAATATGAAGGTCAAAGGGATACAGTAAACCTAAAGTGAAGCATCGTAATCTGTAAGTAGTGTCACAGGAATGGTTCAAAACATAGTCAACAAGAAGAGTCCGTCTTCTTGTACTTAAGTCGGCATTGTGCCTTCTCCAATTAATTCCGATGCAATTTCTGTGTTTTGTCATCAATAAGAAGGTCAGAGGCATACAGTAAACCGAAAGTGAAGCATCGGAATCTATAACTTGTGTCACAGGGATGGTTCTAAACATAGACAGTAGGAAGAGTCCGTCTTCTTGTACATAAGTCGGCATTGTGCCTTTTGTATTTAATTCCGATGCAATATCTGTGTTTCATCGTCAATAAGAAGGTCATGGGGATACAGTACACATGAAGTGAAGTAACAGAATTTATAACTAGTGTCACACGAATGGCTCAAACATAGACAGTAAGAAGAGTCAGTCTACTTGTACTTAAGTCGGCATTGTGACTTTTGCATTTAATATCGATGCAATTTCTGTGTTTCACCGTCAATAAGAAGGACCAAGGGATACAGTACACCTCAAGTGAAGCGTCGGAATCTATAACTAGTGTCACAGGAATGGTTCAAATCATAGACAGTACGAAGGGTCAGTCTTCTTGTACTTGAGTCGGCATTGTGCCTTTTGTATTTAATTCCGATGCAATTTCTGTGTTTCATCGTCAATAAGAAGGTCAGAGGGTTACAGTAAACCTGAAGAGAAGCATCGGAATCTATAACTAGTGTCACAGGAATGGTTCAAAACATAGACAGTAGGAAGAGTCAGTCTTCTTGTACTAAAGTCGACATTGTGCCTTGTCTATTTAAATCCGCTGCTATTTCTGTGTTTTATCGTCAATAAGAAGGTCAGAGGGATACAGTAAACTCGAAGTGAAGCATCGGAATCTATAACTAGTGTCACAGGAATGGTGCAAAATATAGACAGTAGGAAGAGTCAGTCATCTTGTACTTAAGTCGGCATTGTGCCTTTTCTATTTAATTCCGATGCAATTTCTGTGTTTCATCGTCAACAAGAAGGTCCAAGGGATACAGTAAACCTAACGTGAAGCATCGGAATCTGTAACTAGTGTCACAGGAATGGTTCAAATCATAGTCAATAAGAAGAGTCAGCCTTCTTGTACTTAAGTCGGCATTGTGCCTTTTCTATTTAATTCCGATGCAATATCTGTGTTTCATCGTCAATAAGAAGGTCAGAGGGATACAGTAAACCTAAAGTGAAGCACCGGAATCTGTAACTAGTGTCACAGGAATGGTTCAAAACATAGTCATTAAGAAGAGTAGTGTTCTTGTACTTAAGTCGGCATTGTGCCTTTTATATTTAATTCAGATGCAATTTCTGTGTTTTATCGTCAATAAGAAGGTCTGAGCGATACAGTAATCCTGAAGTGAAGCATCGGAATCCATAACTAGTGTCACACGAATGGTTCAAACATAGACAGTACGAAGAGTCAGTCATCTTGTACTTAAGTCGGCATTGTGCCTTTTGTATTTAATTCCGATGCTATTTCTGTGTTTCATCCTCAATAGGAAGGTCCAAGGGATAAAGTAAACCTGAAGTGAAGCATCGGAATCTATAGCTAGTGTCACAGGAATGGTTCAAAGCATACACAGTAAGAAGAGTCAGTCTTCCTGTACTCCAGTTGGCATTGTGAATTTTCTGTTTAATTCCGATGCAATTTCTGTGTTTCATCGTTATTAAGAAGGTAAGAGGGATACAGTAAACCTAAAGTGAAGCATCGGAACCTATAACTAGTGTCACAGGAATGGTTCAAAACATAGACAGTAGGAAGCGTCAGTCTTCTTGTACTTAAGTCGGCATTGTGCCTTTAATATAGAATTACGATGCAATTTCTGTGTTTCATCGTCAATAAGAAGGTCCAAGGGATACAGTAAAACTGAAGTGAGGCATCGGAATCTATAACTAGTGTCACAGAAATGGTTCAAAACATAGTCAGTAAGAAGAGTCAGTCATCTTGTACTTAAGACGGCATTGTGCCTTTTCTACTTAATTCCGATGCAATTTCTGTGTTTCATCGTCAATAAGAAGGTCCAAGGGATACAGTAAACCTATAGTGAAGCAACGGAATCTGTAACTAGTGTCACAGGAATGGTTCAAATCATAGTCAATAAGAAGAGTCAGTCTTCTTGTACTTAAGTCGGCATTGTGCCTTTTCAATTTAATTCAGATGCAATTTCTGTGTTTCCTCGTCAATAAGAAAGTCAGAGGGATACAGTAAACCTGACATGAAGCATCGGAATATATAACTAGTGTCACAGGGATGGTTCAAAACATAGACAGTTGGAAGAGTGAGTCTTCTTGTACTTAAGTCGGCATTGTGCCTTTTGTATTTAATTCCGATGCAATTTCTGTGTTTCATCGTCAATAATAAGGTCAGAGGGATACAGTAAACATGAATTGAAGTATCAGAAACTATAACTAGTGTCACAAGAATGGTTCAAAACATAGACAGTAAGAAGAGTCAGTCTTCCTGTATTAAAGTCGGCATTGTGACTTTTCTATTTAATTCCGATGCAATTTCTGTGTTTCATTGTCAACAAGAAGGTCAGAGGGATACAGTAAACCTAAAGAGAGGCATCGGAATCTATAACTAGTGTCACACGGTTGGTTCAAAACATAGACAGTAGCAAGAGTCAGTCTTCTTGTACTTAAGTCGGCATTGTGCCTTTTGTATTTAATTCCGATGCAATTTCTGTATTTCATCGTCAATAAGAAGGTCAGAGGGATACAGTATACATGAAGTGAAGTATCAGAATCTTTAACTAGTGTCACAGAAATGGATCAAAACATAGACAGTAAGAAGAGACAGTCTACTTGTACTTAAGTCGGCATTGAGCATTTTGTATTTAATTCCGATGCAATTTCTGTGTTTCATCGTCAATAAGAAGGTAGGCGGGATACAGTAAACCTGAAGTGAAGCATCGGAATCTATAACTAGTGTCACAGGGATGGTTCAAAACATAGACAGTTGGAAAAGTCAGTCTCTTTGTACTTAAGTCGGCATTGTACCTTTTCTATTTAATTCCGATGCAATTTCTGTGTTTCATCGTCAAGAAGAAGGTCCAAGGGATACAGTAATCATAAAGTAAAGCATCGGAATCATTAACTAGTGTCATAGGAATGGTTCAAAACATAGTCAATAAGAAGAGTCAGTCTTCTTGTACTTAAGTCGGCATTGTGGCTTTCGTATTTAATTCCGATGCAATTTCTGTGTTTCATCGCCAATAAAAAGGTCAGAGGGATACAGTAAACCTAAAGTAAAGCATCGGAATTTGTAAGTAGTGTCACAGGAATGGTTCAAATCATAGTCAATAAGAAGAGTCAGTCTTCTTGCACTTAAGTCGGCATTGTGCATTTTGTATTTAATTCCGATGCAATTTCTGTGTTTCATCGTCAATAAGAAGGTAAGCGGGATACAGTAAACCTGAAGTGAAGCATCGGAATCTATAACTAGTATCACAGGAATGGTTAAAACATAGACAGTAAGAAGAGTCAGTCTTCTTGTACTTAAGTCGGCATTGTGCATTTTGTATTTATTTCCGTTGCAATTTCTGTGTTTCATCGTCAATAAGAAGGTCCAAGGGATACAGTAAACCTAAAGTAAAGCATCGGAATTTGTAAGTAGTGTCACAGGAATGGTTCAAATCATAGTCAATAAGAAGAGTCAGTCTTCTTGCACTTAAGTCGGCATTGTGCATTTTGTATTTAATTCCGATGCAATTTCTGTGTTTTATCGTAAATAAGAAGGTCAGAGGGATACAGTAAACCTGAAGTGAAGCATCGGAATCTATAACTAGTGTCAGACAAATGGTTCAAAACATAGACAGTTGGAAGAGTCAGTTTTCTTGTACTTAAGTCGGCTTGTGACTTTTCTATTTAATTCCGATGCAATTTCTGTGTTTCTTCGTCAATAAGAAGGTAAGAGGGAATCAGTAAACCTTAAGTAAAGCATCGGAATCTATAACTAGTGTCACAGGAATGGTTAAAACGAGGACAGTAAGAAGAGTCAGTCTTCTTGTACTTAAGTCGGCATTGTGCCTTTTGTATTTAATTCCGATGCAATTTCTGTGTTTCATCGTCAATAAGAAGGTCAGAGGGATACAGTACACCTAAAGTCAAGCATCGGAATTTGTAAGTAGTGTCAAAGGAATGGTTCAAATCATAGTCAATAAGAAGAGTCAGTCTTCTTGCACTTAAGTCGGCATTGTGATTTTTCTATTTAATTCCGATGCAATTTCTGTGTTTTATCGTCAATAAGAAGGTCAGAGGGATACAGTAAACCTGAAGTGAAGCATCGGAATCTGTAACTAGTGTCACAGGGACGGTTTAAAGCATAGACAGTAGGAAGAGTCCTTCTTCTTGTACTTAAGTCGGCATTGTGCCTTTTGTATTTAATTCCTATGCGATTTCTGTGTTTCATCGTCAATAAGAAGGTCCAAGGGATACAGTACACCTGAAGTGAAGCATCGGAATCTATAACTAGTGTCACAGGAATGGTTCAAAATATAGTCAAGAAGAAGAGTCAGTCTTCTTGCACTTAAGTCGGCATTGTGCCTTTTCTATTTCATTCCGATGCAATTTCTGAGTTTTATCGTCAATAAGAAGGTCAGAGGGATACAGTAAACCTGAAGTGAAGCATCGGAATCTATAACTAGTGTTACAGGGGTGGTTCAAAGCATAGACAGTAGGAAGAGTACGTCTTCTTGTACTTAAGTCGGCATTGTGCCTTTCGAATTTAATTCCGATGCAATTTCTGTGTTTCATCGTCAATAAGAAGGTCAGAGGGATACAGTATACATGAAGTGAAGTATCAGAATCTATAAGTATTGTCACAGAAATGCTTCAAAACACAGACAGTAAGAAGAGTCAGCCTACTTGTACTTAAGTCGGCATTGTGCTTTTTGTATTTAATTCCGATGCAATTTCTGTGTTTCATCGTCAATAAGAAGGTTAGCGGGATACAGTAAACCTGAAGTGAAGCATCCGAATCTAAAACTAGTGTCACAGGAATGGTTCAAAGCATAGACAGTAAGAAGAGTCAGTCCTCTTGTACTTAAGTCGGCATTGTGCATTTTGTATTTAATTCCGATGCAATTTCTGTGTTTCATCGTCAATAAGAAGGTCCAAGGGATCCAGTAAACCTAAAGTGAAGCATCGGAATTGGTAAGTAGTGTCAAAGGAAAGGTTCAAATCATAGTCAATAAGAAGAGTCAGTCTTCTTGCACTTATGTCGGCATTGTGATTTTTCTATTTAATTCCGATGCAATTTCTGTGTTTTATCGTCAATAAGAAGGTCAGAGGGATACAGTAAACCTGAAGTGAAGCATCGGAATCTATAACTAGTGTCACAGGGACGGTTCAAAGCATAGACAGTAGGAAGAGTCCTTCTTCTTGTATTTAAGTCGGCATTGTGCCTTTTGTATTTAATTCCTATGCAATTTCTGTGTTTCATCGTCAATAAGAAGGTCCAAGGGATACAGTACACCTGAAGTGAAGCATCGGAATCTATAACTAGTGTCACAGGAATGGTTCAAAATATAGTCAAGAACAAGAGTCAGTCTTCTTGCACTTAAGTCGGCATTGTGCCTTTTCTATTTCATTCCGATGCAATTTCTGAGTTTTATCGTCAATAAGAAGGTCTGAGGGATACAGTAAACCTGAAGTGAAGCATCGGAATCTATAACTAGTGTTACAGGGGTGGTTCAAAGCATAGACAGTAGGAAGAGTACGTCTTCTTGTACTTAAGTCGGCATTGTGCCTTCTGAATTTAATTCCGATGCAATTTCTGTGTTTCATCGTCAATAACAAGGTCAGAGGGATACATTAAACATGAAGTGAAGCATCAGAATATATAACTAGTGTCACAGGAATGGTTCAAACATAGACAGTAAGAAGAGTCAGTCTACTTGTACTTAAGTCGGCATTGTGCTTTTTGTATTTAATTCCGATGCAATTTCTGTGTTTCATCGTCAATAAGGAGGACAGAGGGATACAGTACACCTGAAGTGAATCATCCGAATCTAAAACTAGTGTCACAGGAATGGTTCAAAGCATAGACAGTAGGAAGAGTACGTCTTCTTGTACTTAAGTCGGCATTGTGACTTTTTCATTTAATTCCGATGCAATTTCTGTGTTTTATTGTCAATAAGAAGGCCAGAGGGATACAGTAAACCTGAAGTGAAGCATCGGAATCTATAACTAGTGTCACAGGGATGGTTCAAAACATAGACAGTAGGAAGAGTCAGTCTTCCTGTACTTAAGTCGGCATTGTGCCTTTTGTATGTATTTCCGATGCAATGTCTGTGTTTCATTGTCAACAAGAAGGTCCAAGGGATACAGTAAACCTGGAGTGAAGCATCGAAATCTATAACTAGTGTCACAGGAATTGTTCAAAACATAGACAGTAAGAAGAGTCAGTCTACTTGTACTTATGTCGACATTGTGCCTTTTGCATTTAATTCCGATGCAATTTCTGTGTTTCATCGTCAATAAGAAGGTCCAAGGGATACAGTACTCCTGAAGTGAAGCATCGGAATCTGTAACTAGTGTCACAGGAATGGTTCAAATCATAGACATTAAGAGGAGTCTGTCTTCTTGTACTTAAGTCGTCATTGTGCCTTTTCTATTTAATTCCGATGCAATTTCTGTGTTTCATTGTCATTAAGAAGGTCAGAGGGATACAATAAAGCTGAAGTGAAGCACCGGAATCTATGAGTAGTGTCACAGGAATGGTTCAAAACACAGACAGTAGGAAGAGTCAGTCTTCTTGTACTTGAGTCGGCATTGTGCCTCTTGTATTTAATTACGATGCAATTTCTGTGTTTCATCGTCAATACAAAGGTCAGAGGGTTACAGTAAACCTGAAGAGTAGCATCGCAATCAATAACTAGTGTCACAGGAATGGTTCAATCATAGACATTAAGAGGAGACTGTCTTCTTGTACTTATGTCGGCATTGTGCCTTTTCTATTTAATTCCGATGCAATTTCTGTGTTTTA
This sequence comes from Schistocerca americana, assembly GCF_021461395.2. Taxonomy (NCBI): domain Eukaryota; kingdom Metazoa; phylum Arthropoda; class Insecta; order Orthoptera; family Acrididae; genus Schistocerca; species Schistocerca americana. Next base: position 5,344,416 of record NC_060121.1, on the reverse strand, counting down.
TAGTCAATAAGAAGGTCAGAGGGATACTCTAAACCTGAAGTGAAGCATCGGAATCTATAACTAGTGTCACAGGGATGGTTCAAAATCATAGATATTAGGAGGAGTCAGTCTTCTTGTGCTTAAGTCGGCATTGTGCCTTTTGTATTTAATTCCGATGCAATCTCTGTGTTTCATCGTCAATAAGAAGGTCCAAGGGATACAGTACACCTGAAGTGAAGCATGGGAATCTATAACTAGTGTCACATTAACGGCTCAAATCATAGATAGTAAGGAGAGTCAGTCTTCTTGTACTTAAGTCGGCATTGTGCCTTTTCTATTTAATTCCGATGTAATTTCTGTGTTTCATTGTCAATAAGAAGGTCACAGGGTTACAGTAAACCTGAAGTGAAGCATCGGAATCTATACCTAGTGTCATTGGAATGGTTCAAGCATAGACAGTATTAAGAGTCATACTTCTTGTACTTAAGTCGGCATTGTCCCTTTTCTATTTAATTCCGATGCTATTTCTGTGTTTCATTGTCAATAAGAAGGTCAGAGGGATACAGTAAACCTGAAGTGAAGTTTCAGAATCTATAAGTAGTGTCACAGAAATGGTTCAAAACATAGACAGTAAGAAGAGTCAGCCTACTTGTACTTAAGTCGGCATTGTGCCTTTTGTATTTAATTCTGATGCAATTTCTTTGTTTCATCGTCAATAAGAATGTCAGAGGGATACAGTAAACTTAAAGTGAAGCATCGGAATCTGTAACTAGTGTCACAGGGATGGTTCAAAGCATAGACAGTAGGAAGAGTCCTTCTTCTTGTACTTAAGTCGGCATTGTGCCTTTTGTATTTAATTCCTATGCAATTTCGGTGTTTCATCGTCAATAAGAAGGTCAGAGGGATACAGTAAACATGAAGTGAAGTATCACAATCTATAACTAGTGTCACAGGAATGGTTCAAAACATAGACAGTAAGAAGAGTCAGTCTACTTGTACTTAAGTCGGCATTGTGCTTTTTGTATTTAATTCCGATGCAATTTCTGTGTTTCATCGTCAATAAGAAGGTCAGAAGGATACAGTACACCTGAAGTGAAGCATCCGAATTTGTAACTAGTGTCACAGGAATGGTTCAAATCATAGACAGTAAGAAGAGACAGTCTTCCTGTACTTAAGTCGGCATTGTGCCTTTTGTATTTAATTCCGATGCAATTTCTGTGTTTCATCGTCAATAAGAAGGTCCGAGGTATACAGTAAACCGGAAGTGAAGCATCGGAATCGATAACTAGTGTCACAGGAATGGTTCAAAACATAGACAGTTGGAAGAGTCAGTCTTCTTGTACTTGGGTCGGCATTGTGACTTTTGTATTTAATTTTGATGCAATTTCTGTGTTTCATCGACAATAAGAAGGTCAGAGGGATACAGTACACCTGAAGTGAAGCATCCGAATCTATAACTAGTGTCACAGGAATGTTTCAAATCATAGAGAGTAAGAAGAGTCGGTCTTACTGTACTTAAGTTGGCATTGTGACTTTTTTATATAATTCCGATGCAATTTCTGTGTTTCATTGTCAATAAGAAGGTCAGAGGGATACAGTAAACCTGAAGTGAAGCAACGGAATCTATAACTAGTGTCACAGGGATGGTTCAAAACATAGACAGTAGGAAGAGTCAGTCTTCTTGTACTTAAGTCGGCATTGTGCCTTTTGTATTTAATTCCGATGCAATCTCTGTGTTTCATTGTCTATAAGAAAGTCCAAGGGAAACAGTAAACCTGAAGTGAAGCATCGGAATCTATAACTAGTGTCACAGGAATGGTTCAAAACATAGACAGTAGGAAGAGTCAGTGTTCTTGTACTTAAGTCGGCATTGTGCCTTTTGTATTTAATTCCGATGCAATTTCTGTGTTTCATCATCAATAAGAAGGTCCAAGGGATACATTAAACCTGAAGTGAGGCATCGGAATCTATAACTAGTGTCACAGGAATGGTTCAAAGCATAGTCAGTAAGAAGAGTCAGTCTTCTTGTACTTAAGTCGGCATTGTGCCTTTTTTATTTATTTCCGATGCAATTTCTGTGTTTCATCGTCAATAAGAAGGTCCAAGGGATACACTAAACGTATAGTGAAAAATCGGAATATAAAACTGGTCTCACAGGAAATGTTCTAAGCATAGTCAGCCAGTAGAGTCAGTCTTCTTGTACTTAAGTCGGCATTGTTCCTTTTCTATTTAAATCCGATGCAATTTCTGTGTTTCGTCGTCAATAAGAAGGTCCAAGGAATACAGTAAACCTAAAGTGAAGCATCGGAATCTGTAACTAATGTCACAGGAATGGTTCAAAGCATAGTCAGTAAGAAGAGACAGTCTTCTTGTACTTAAGTCGGCATTGTGCCTTTTCCATTTACTTCCGATGCAATTTCTGTGTTTTATCTTCAATAAGAAGGTCAGAGAGATACTGTTAACCTGAAGTGAAGCATTGGAGTCTATAACTAGTGTCACAGGAATGGTTCAAAACATAGTCAGTAAGAAGAGTCAGTCTTCTTGTACTTAAGTCGGCATTGTGCCTTTTCCATTTAATTCCGATCCAATATCTGTGTTTCATCGTATATAAGAAGGTCAAAGGGATACAGAAAACCTGTAGTGAAGCATCGGAATCTATAAAAAGTGTCACAGGAATGGTTCAAAACATAGACAGGAGGAAGAGTCAGTCTTCATGTACTTAAGTCAGCATTGTGCTTTTTCTATTTATTTCCGATGCAATTTCTGTGTTTCATCATCAATATGAAGGTCCAAGGGATACAGTAAACTTGAAGTGAGGCATCGGAATCTATAACTAGTGTCACAGGAATGGTTCAAAACATAGTCAGGAAGAAGAGTCAGTCTTCTTGTACCTAAGTCGGCATTGTGCCTTTTTTATTTAATTCCGATGCAATTTCTGTGTTTTATCGTCAATACGAAGGTCTGAGAGATACAGTAAACATGAAGTGAAGCATCGGAATCTATAACGAGTGCCACAGCAATTCTTAAAAACATAGACAGTAAGAAGAGTCATTTCTCTTGTACTTAAGTCGGCATTGTGCCCATTCTGTTTAATTCCGATGCAAATCCTGTGTTTCATCGTCAATAAGAAGGTCAGAGGGATACAGTAAACTCGAAGTGAAGCATCGGAATCTATAACTAGTGTCACAGGAATGGTTCAAAATATAGACAGTAGGAAGAGTCAGTCATCTTGTACTTAAGTCGGCATTGTGCCTTTTCTATTTAATTCCGATGCAATTTCTGTGTTTTGTCGTCATTAAGAAGGTCAGAGGGATACGGTAAACCTGATGTGAAACATCGGAATCTATGACTAGTGTCACAGTAATGGATAAAACATACACAGTAAGAAGAGTCAGTCTTCTTGTACTTAAGTCGGCATTGTGCATTTTGTATTTGATTCCGATGCAATTCCTGTGTTTCATCGCAATATGAAGGTCAAAGGGATACAGTAAACCTAAAGTGAAGCATCGTAATCTGTAAGTAGTGTCACAGGAATGGTTCAAAACATAGTCAACAAGAAGAGTCCGTCTTCTTGTACTTAAGTCGGCATTGTGCATTCTCCAATTAATTCCGATGCAATTTCTGTGTTTTGTCATCAATAAGAAGGTCAGAGGCATACAGTAAACCGAAAGTGAAGCATCGGAATCTATAACTTGTGTCACAGGGATGGTTCTAAACATAGACAGTAGGAAGAGTCCGTCTTCTTGTACATAAGTCGGCATTGTGCCTTTTGTATTTAATTCCGATGCAATTTCTGTGTTTCATCGTCAATAAGAAGGTCATGGGGATACAGTACACATGAAGTGAAGTAACAGAATTTATAACTAGTGTCACACGAATGGCTCAAACATAGACAGTAAGAAGAGTCAGTCTACTTGTACTTAAGTCGGCATTGTGACTTTTGCATTTAATATCGATGCAATTTCTGTGTTTCACCGTCAATAAGAAGGACCAAGGGATACAGTACACCTCAAGTGAAGCGTCGGAATCTATAACTAGTGTCACAGGAATGGTTCAAATCATAGACAGTACGAAGGGTCAGTCTTCTTGTACTTGAGTCGGCATTGTGCCTTTTGTATTTAATTCCGATGCAATTTCTGTGTTTCATTGTCATTAAGAAGGTCAGAGGGATACAATAAAGCTGAAGTGAAGCACCGGAATCTATGAGTAGTGTCACAGGAATGGTTCAAAACACAGACAGTAGGAAGAGTCAGTCTTCTTGTACTTGAGTCGGCATTGTGCCTCTTGTATTTAATTACGATGCAATTTCTGTGTTTCATCGTCAATACAAAGGTCAGAGGGTTACAGTAAACCTGAAGAGTAGCATCGCAATCAATAACTAGTGTCACAGGAATGGTTCAATCATAGACATTAAGAGGAGACTGTCTTCTTGTACTTATGTCGGCATTGTGCCTTTTCTATTTAATTCCGATGCAATTTCTGTGTTTTATAGTCAATAAGAAGGTCAGAGGGATACACTAAACCTGAAGTGAAGCATCGGAATCTATAACTAGTGTCACAGGGATGGTTCAAAATCATAGATATTAGGAGGAGTCAGTCTTCTTGTGCTTAAGTCGGCATTGTGCCTTTTGTATTTAATTCCGATGCAATCTCTGTGTTTCATCGTCAATAAGAAGGTCCAAGGGATACAGTACACCTGAAGTGAAGCATGGGAATCTATAACTAGTGTCACATTAACGGCTCAAATCATAGATAGTAAGGAGAGTCAGTCTTCTTGTACTTAAGTCGGCATTGTGCCTTTTCTATTTAATTCCGATGTAATTTCTGTGTTTCATTGTCAATAAGAAGGTCACAGGGTTACAGTAAACCTGAAGTGAAGCATCGGAATCTATACCTAGTGTCATTGGAATGGTTCAAGCATAGACAGTATTAAGAGTCATACTTCTTGTACTTAAGTCGGCATTGTCCCTTTTCTATTTAATTCCGATGCTATTTCTGTGTTTCATTGTCAATAAGAAGGTCAGAGGGATACAGTAAACCTGAAGTGAAGTTTCAGAATCTATAAGTAGTGTCACAGAAATGGTTCAAAACATAGACAGTAAGAAGAGTCAGCCTACTTGTACTTAAGTCGGCATTGTGCCTTTTGTATTTAATTCTGATGCAATTTCTTTGTTTCATCGTCAATAAGAATGTCAGAGGGATACAGTAAACTTAAAGTGAAGCATCGGAATCTGTAACTAGTGTCACAGGGATGGTTCAAAGCATAGACAGTAGGAAGAGTCCTTCTTCTTGTACTTAAGTCGGCATTGTGCCTTTTGTATTTAATTCCTATGCAATTTCGGTGTTTCATCGTCAATAAGAAGGTCAGAGGGATACAGTAAACATGAAGTGAAGTATCACAATCTATAACTAGTGTCACAGGAATGGTTCAAAACATAGACAGTAAGAAGAGTCAGTCTACTTGTACTTAAGTCGGCATTGTGCTTTTTGTATTTAATTCCGATGCAATTTCTGTGTTTCATCGTCAATAAGAAGGTCAGAAGGATACAGTACACCTGAAGTGAAGCATCCGAATTTGTAACTAGTGTCACAGGAATGGTTCAAATCATAGACAGTAAGAAGAGACAGTCTTCCTGTACTTAAGTCGGCATTGTGCCTTTTGTATTTAATTCCGATGCAATTTCTGTGTTTCATCGTCAATAAGAAGGTCCGAGGTATACAGTAAACCGGAAGTGAAGCATCGGAATCGATAACTAGTGTCACAGGAATGGTTCAAAACATAGACAGTTGGAAGAGTCAGTCTTCTTGTACTTGGGTCGGCATTGTGACTTTTGTATTTAATTTTGATGCAATTTCTGTGTTTCATCGACAATAAGAAGGTCAGAGGGATACAGTACACCTGAAGTGAAGCATCCGAATCTATAACTAGTGTCACAGGAATGTTTCAAATCATAGAGAGTAAGAAGAGTCGGTCTTACTGTACTTAAGTTGGCATTGTGACTTTTTTATATAATTCCGATGCAATTTCTGTGTTTCATTGTCAATAAGAAGGTCAGAGGGATACAGTAAACCTGAAGTGAAGCAACGGAATCTATAACTAGTGTCACAGGGATGGTTCAAAACATAGACAGTAGGAAGAGTCAGTCTTCTTGTACTTAAGTCGGCATTGTGCCTTTTGTATTTAATTCCGATGCAATCTCTGTGTTTCATTGTCTATAAGAAAGTCCAAGGGAAACAGTAAACCTGAAGTGAAGCATCGGAATCTATAACTAGTGTCACAGGAATGGTTCAAAACATAGACAGTAGGAAGAGTCAGTGTTCTTGTACTTAAGTCGGCATTGTGCCTTTTGTATTTAATTCCGATGCAATTTCTGTGTTTCATCATCAATAAGAAGGTCCAAGGGATACATTAAACCTGAAGTGAGGCATCGGAATCTATAACTAGTGTCACAGGAATGGTTCAAAGCATAGTCAGTAAGAAGAGTCAGTCTTCTTGTACTTAAGTCGGCATTGTGCCTTTTTTATTTATTTCCGATGCAATTTCTGTGTTTCATCGTCAATAAGAAGGTCCAAGGGATACACTAAACGTATAGTGAAAAATCGGAATATAAAACTGGTCTCACAGGAAATGTTCTAAGCATAGTCAGCCAGTAGAGTCAGTCTTCTTGTACTTAAGTCGGCATTGTTCCTTTTCTATTTAAATCCGATGCAATTTCTGTGTTTCGTCGTCAATAAGAAGGTCCAAGGAATACAGTAAACCTAAAGTGAAGCATCGGAATCTGTAACTAATGTCACAGGAATGGTTCAAAGCATAGTCAGTAAGAAGAGACAGTCTTCTTGTACTTAAGTCGGCATTGTGCCTTTTCCATTTACTTCCGATGCAATTTCTGTGTTTTATCTTCAATAAGAAGGTCAGAGAGATACTGTTAACCTGAAGTGAAGCATTGGAGTCTATAACTAGTGTCACAGGAATGGTTCAAAACATAGTCAGTAAGAAGAGTCAGTCTTCTTGTACTTAAGTCGGCATTGTGCCTTTTCCATTTAATTCCGATCCAATATCTGTGTTTCATCGTATATAAGAAGGTCAAAGGGATACAGAAAACCTGTAGTGAAGCATCGGAATCTATAAAAAGTGTCACAGGAATGGTTCAAAACATAGACAGGAGGAAGAGTCAGTCTTCATGTACTTAAGTCAGCATTGTGCTTTTTCTATTTATTTCCGATGCAATTTCTGTGTTTCATCATCAATATGAAGGTCCAAGGGATACAGTAAACTTGAAGTGAGGCATCGGAATCTATAACTAGTGTCACAGGAATGGTTCAAAACATAGTCAGGAAGAAGAGTCAGTCTTCTTGTACCTAAGTCGGCATTGTGCCTTTTTTATTTAATTCCGATGCAATTTCTGTGTTTTATCGTCAATACGAAGGTCTGAGAGATACAGTAAACATGAAGTGAAGCATCGGAATCTATAACGAGTGCCACAGCAATTCTTAAAAACATAGACAGTAAGAAGAGTCATTTCTCTTGTACTTAAGTCGGCATTGTGCCCATTCTGTTTAATTCCGATGCAAATCCTGTGTTTCATCGTCAATAAGAAGGTCAGAGGGATACAGTAAACTCGAAGTGAAGCATCGGAATCTATAACTAGTGTCACAGGAATGGTTCAAAATATAGACAGTAGGAAGAGTCAGTCATCTTGTACTTAAGTCGGCATTGTGCCTTTTCTATTTAATTCCGATGCAATTTCTGTGTTTTGTCGTCATTAAGAAGGTCAGAGGGATACGGTAAACCTGATGTGAAACATCGGAATCTATGACTAGTGTCACAGTAATGGATAAAACATACACAGTAAGAAGAGTCAGTCTTCTTGTACTTAAGTCGGCATTGTGCATTTTGTATTTGATTCCGATGCAATTCCTGTGTTTCATCGCAATATGAAGGTCAAAGGGATACAGTAAACCTAAAGTGAAGCATCGTAATCTGTAAGTAGTGTCACAGGAATGGTTCAAAACATAGTCAACAAGAAGAGTCCGTCTTCTTGTACTTAAGTCGGCATTGTGCCTTCTCCAATTAATTCCGATGCAATTTCTGTGTTTTGTCATCAATAAGAAGGTCAGAGGCATACAGTAAACCGAAAGTGAAGCATCGGAATCTATAACTTGTGTCACAGGGATGGTTCTAAACATAGACAGTAGGAAGAGTCCGTCTTCTTGTACATAAGTCGGCATTGTGCCTTTTGTATTTAATTCCGATGCAATTTCTGTGTTTCATCGTCAATAAGAAGGTCATGGGGATACAGTACACATGAAGTGAAGTAACAGAATTTATAACTAGTGTCACACGAATGGCTCAAACATAGACAGTAAGAAGAGTCAGTCTACTTGTACTTAAGTCGGCATTGTGACTTTTGCATTTAATATCGATGCAATTTCTGTGTTTCACCGTCAATAAGAAGGACCAAGGGATACAGTACACCTCAAGTGAAGCGTCGGAATCTATAACTAGTGTCACAGGAATGGTTCAAATCATAGACAGTACGAAGGGTCAGTCTTCTTGTACTTGAGTCGGCATTGTGCCTTTTGTATTTAATTCCGATGCAATTTCTGTGTTTCATCGTCAATAAGAAGGTCAGAGGGTTACAGTAAACCTGAAGAGAAGCATCGGAATCTATAACTAGTGTCACAGGAATGGTTCAAAACATAGACAGTAGGAAGAGTCAGTCTTCTTGTACTAAAGTCGACATTGTGCCTTGTCTATTTAAATCCGCTGCTATTTCTGTGTTTTATCGTCAATAAGAAGGTCAGAGGGATACAGTAAACTCGAAGTGAAGCATCGGAATCTATAACTAGTGTCACAGGAATGGTGCAAAATATAGACAGTAGGAAGAGTCAGTCATCTTGTACTTAAGTCGGCATTGTGCCTTTTCTATTTAATTCCGATGCAATTTCTGTGTTTCATCGTCAACAAGAAGGTCCAAGGGATACAGTAAACCTAACGTGAAGCATCGGAATCTGTAACTAGTGTCACAGGAATGGTTCAAATCATAGTCAATAAGAAGAGTCAGCCTTCTTGTACTTAAGTCGGCATTGTGCCTTTTCTATTTAATTCCGATGCAATATCTGTGTTTCATCGTCAATAAGAAGGTCAGAGGGATACAGTAAACCTAAAGTGAAGCACCGGAATCTGTAACTAGTGTCACAGGAATGGTTCAAAACATAGTCATTAAGAAGAGTAGTGTTCTTGTACTTATGTCGGCATTGTGCCTTTTATATTTAATTCAGATGCAATTTCTGTGTTTTATCGTCAATAAGAAGGTCTGAGCGATACAGTAATCCTGAAGTGAAGCATCGGAATCCATAACTAGTGTCACACGAATGGTTCAAACATAGACAGTACGAAGAGTCAGTCATCTTGTACTTAAGTCGGCATTGTGCCTTTTGTATTTAATTCCGATGCTATTTCTGTGTTTCATCCTCAATAGGAAGGTCCAAGGGATAAAGTAAACCTGAAGTGAAGCATCGGAATCTATAGCTAGTGTCACAGGAATGGTTCAAAGCATACACAGTAAGAAGAGTCAGTCTTCCTGTACTCCAGTTGGCATTGTGAATTTTCTGTTTAATTCCGATGCAATTTCTGTGTTTCATCGTTATTAAGAAGGTAAGAGGGATACAGTAAACCTAAAGTGAAGCATCGGAACCTATAACTAGTGTCACAGGAATGGTTCAAAACATAGACAGTAGGAAGCGTCAGTCTTCTTGTACTTAAGTCGGCATTGTGCCTTTAATATAGAATTACGATGCAATTTCTGTGTTTCATCGTCAATAAGAAGGTCCAAGGGATACAGTAAAACTGAAGTGAGGCATCGGAATCTATAACTAGTGTCACAGAAATGGTTCAAAACATAGTCAGTAAGAAGAGTCAGTCATCTTGTACTTAAGACGGCATTGTGCCTTTTCTACTTAATTCCGATGCAATTTCTGTGTTTCATCGTCAATAAGAAGGTCAGAGGGATACAGTAAACCTGGAGTGAAGCATCGGAATCTATAGCTAGTGTCACAGGAATGGTTAAAACGTAGACAGTAAGAAGAGTCAGTCTTCTTGTACTTATGTCGGCATTGTGCCTTTTCTATTTAATTCCGATGCAATTTCTGTGTTTCATCGTCAACAAGAAGGTCCAAGGGATACAGTAAACCTATAGTGAAGCAACGGAATCTGTAACTAGTGTCACAGGAATGGTTCAAATCATAGTCAATAAGAAGAGTCAGTCTTCTTGTACTTAAGTCGGCATTGTGCCTTTTCAATTTAATTCAGATGCAATTTCTGTGTTTCCTCGTCAATAAGAAAGTCAGAGGGATACAGTAAACCTGACATGAAGCATCGGAATATATAACTAGTGTCACAGGGATGGTTCAAAACATAGACAGTTGGAAGAGTGAGTCTTCTTGTACTTAAGTCGGCATTGTGCCTTTTGTATTTAATTCCGATGCAATTTCTGTGTTTCATCGTCAATAATAAGGTCAGAGGGATACAGTAAACATGAATTGAAGTATCAGAAACTATAACTAGTGTCCCAAGAATGGTTCAAAACATAGACAGTAAGAAGAGTCAGTCTTCCTGTACTAAAGTCGGCATTGTGACTTTTCTATTTAATTCCGATGCAATTTCTATGTTTCATTGTCAACAAGAAGGTCAGAGGGATACAGTAAACCTAAAGAGAGGCATCGGAATCTATAACTAGTGTCACACGGTTGGTTCAAAACATAGACAGTAGCAAGAGTCAGTCTTCTTGTACTTAAGTCGGCATTGTGCCTTTTGTATTTAATTCCGATGCAATTTCTGTATTTCATCGTCAATAAGAAGGTCAGAGGGATACAGTATACATGAAGTGAAGTATCAGAATCTTTAACTAGTGTCACAGAAATGGATCAAAACATAGACAGTAAGAAGAGACAGTCTACTTGTACTTAAGTCGGCATTGAGCATTTTGTATTTAATTCCGATGCAATTTCTGTGTTTCATCGTCAATAAGAAGGTAGGCGGGATACAGTAAACCTGAAGTGAAGCATCGGAATCTATAACTAGTGTCACAGGAATGGTTAAAACATAGACAGTAAGAAGAGTCAGTCTTCTTGTACTTAAGTCGGCATTGTGCATTTTGTATTTAATTCCGATGCAATTTCTGTGTTTCATCGTCAATAAGAAGGTCCAAGGGATACAGGAAACCCAAAGTGAAGCATCGGAATTTTTAAGTAGTGTCACAGGAATGGTTCAAATCATAGTCAATAAGGAGAGTCAGTCTTCTTGAACTTATGTCGGCATTCTGCCTTTTCTATTTAATTCCGATGCAATTTCTGTGTTTTATCGTCAATAAGAAGGTCAGATGGATACGGTAAACCTGAAGTGAAGCATCGGAATCTATAACTAGTGTCACAGGGATGGTTCAAAACATAGACAGTTGGAAAAGTCAGTCTTTTTGTACTTAAGTCGGCATTGTACCTTTTCTATTTAATTCCGATGCAATTTCTGTGTTTCATCGTCAAGAAGAAGGTCCAAGGGATACAGTAATCATAAAGTAAAGCATCGGAATCATTAACTAGTGTCATAGGAATGGTTCAAAACATAGTCAATAAGAAGAGTCAGTCTTCTTGTACTTAAGTCGGCATTGTGGCTTTCGTATTTAATTCCGATGCAATTTCTGTGTTTCATCGCCAATAAAAAGGTCAGAGGGATACAGTAAACCTAAAGTAAAGCATCGGAATTTGTAAGTAGTGTCACAGGAATGGTTCAAATCATAGTCAATAAGAAGAGTCAGTCTTCTTGCACTTAAGTCGGCATTGTGCATTTTGTATTTAATTCCGATGCAATTTCTGTGTTTCATCGTCAATAAGAAGGTAAGCGGGATACAGTAAACCTGAAGTGAAGCATCGGAATCTATAACTAGTATCACAGGAATGGTTAAAACATAGACAGTAAGAAGAGTCAGTCTTCTTGTACTTAAGTCGGCATTGTGCATTTTGTATTTATTTCCGTTGCAATTTCTGTGTTTCATCGTCAATAAGAAGGTCCAAGGGATACAGTAAACCTAAAGTAAAGCATCGGAATTTGTAAGTAGTGTCACAGGAATGGTTCAAATCATAGTCAATAAGAAGAGTCAGTCTTCTTGCACTTAAGTCGGCATTGTGCATTTTGTATTTAATTCCGATGCAATTTCTGTGTTTTATCGTAAATAAGAAGGTCAGAGGGATACAGTAAACCTGAAGTGAAGCATCGGAATCTATAACTAGTGTCAGACAAATGGTTCAAAACATAGACAGTTGGAAGAGTCAGTTTTCTTGTACTTAAGTCGGCTTGTGACTTTTCTATTTAATTCCGATGCAATTTCTGTGTTTCTTCGTCAATAAGAAGGTAAGAGGGAATCAGTAAACCTTAAGTAAAGCATCGGAATCTATAACTAGTGTCACAGGAATGGTTAAAACGAGGACAGTAAGAAGAGTCAGTCTTCTTGTACTTAAGTCGGCATTGTGCCTTTTGTATTTAATTCCGATGCAATTTCTGTGTTTCATCGCCAATAAGAAGGTCAGAGGGATACAGTACACCTAAAGTCAAGCATCGGAATTTGTAAGTAGTGTCAAAGGAATGGTTCAAATCATAGTCAATAAGAAGAGTCAGTCTTCTTGCACTTAAGTCGGCATTGTGATTTTTCTATTTAATTCCGATGCAATTTCTGTGTTTTATCGTCAATAAGAAGGTCAGAGGGATACAGTAAACCTGAAGTGAAGCATCGGAATCTGTAACTAGTGTCACAGGGACGGTTTAAAGCATAGACAGTAGGAAGAGTCCTTCTTCTTGTACTTAAGTCGGCATTGTGCCTTTTGTATTTAATTCCTATGCGATTTCTGTGTTTCATCGTCAATAAGAAGGTCCAAGGGATACAGTACACCTGAAGTGAAGCATCGGAATCTATAACTAGTGTCACAGGAATGGTTCAAAATATAGTCAAGAAGAAGAGTCAGTCTTCTTGCACTTAAGTCGGCATTGTGCCTTTTCTATTTCATTCCGATGCAATTTCTGAGTTTTATCGTCAATAAGAAGGTCAGAGGGATACAGTAAACCTGAAGTGAAGCATCGGAATCTATAACTAGTGTTACAGGGGTGGTTCAAAGCATAGACAGTAGGAAGAGTACGTCTTCTTGTACTTAAGTCGGCATTGTGCCTTTCGAATTTAATTCCGATGCAATTTCTGTGTTTCATCGTCAATAAGAAGGTCAGAGGGATACAGTATACATGAAGTGAAGTATCAGAATCTATAAGTATTGTCACAGAAATGCTTCAAAACACAGACAGTAAGAAGAGTCAGCCTACTTGTACTTAAGTCGGCATTGTGCTTTTTGTATTTAATTCCGATGCAATTTCTGTGTTTCATCGTCAATAAGAAGGTTAGCGGGATACAGTAAACCTGAAGTGAAGCATCCGAATCTAAAACTAGTGTCACAGGAATGGTTCAAAGCATAGACAGTAAGAAGAGTCAGTCCTCTTGTACTTAAGTCGGCATTGTGCATTTTGTATTTAATTCCGATGCAATTTCTGTGTTTCATCGTCAATAAGAAGGTCCAAGGGATCCAGTAAACCTAAAGTGAAGCATCGGAATTGGTAAGTAGTGTCAAAGGAAAGGTTCAAATCATAGTCAATAAAAAGAGTCAGTCTTCTTGCACTTATGTCGGCATTGTGATTTTTCTATTTAATTCCGATGCAATTTCTGTGTTTTATCGTCAATAAGAAGGTCAGAGGGATACAGTAAACCTGAAGTGAAGCATCGGAATCTATAACTAGTGTCACAGGGACGGTTCAAAGCATAGACAGTAGGAAGAGTCCTTCTTCTTGTATTTAAGTCGGCATTGTGCCTTTTGTATTTAATTCCTATGCAATTTCTGTGTTTCATCGTCAATAAGAAGGTCCAAGGGATACAGTACACCTGAAGTGAAGCATCGGAATCTATAACTAGTGTCACAGGAATGGTTCAAAATATAGTCAAGAACAAGAGTCAGTCTTCTTGCACTTAAGTCGGCATTGTGCCTTTTCTATTTCATTCCGATGCAATTTCTGAGTTTTATCGTCAATAAGAAGGTCAGAGGGATACAGTAAACCTGAAGTGAAGCATCGGAATCTATAACTAGTGTTACAGGGGTGGTTCAAAGCATAGACAGTAGGAAGAGTACGTCTTCTTGTACTTAAGTCGGCATTGTGCCTTCTGAATTTAATTCCGATGCAATTTCTGTGTTTCATCGTCAATAACAAGGTCAGAGGGATACATTAAACATGAAGTGAAGCATCAGAATATATAACTAGTGTCACAGGAATGGTTCAAACATAGACAGTAAGAAGAGTCAGTCTACTTGTACTTAAGTCGGCATTGTGCTTTTTGTATTTAATTCCGATGCAATTTCTGTGTTTCATCGTCAATAAGGAGGACAGAGGGATACAGTACACCTGAAGTGAATCATCCGAATCTAAAACTAGTGTCACAGGAATGGTTCAAAGCATAGACAGTAGGAAGAGTACGTCTTCTTGTACTTAAGTCGGCATTGTGACTTTTTCATTTAATTCCGATGCAATTTCTGTGTTTTATTGTCAATAAGAAGGCCAGAGGGATACAGTAAACCTGAAGTGAAGCATCGGAATCTATAACTAGTGTCACAGGGATGGTTCAAAACATAGACAGTAGGAAGAGTCAGTCTTCCTGTACTTAAGTCGGCATTGTGCCTTTTGTATGTATTTCCGATGCAATGTCTGTGTTTCATTGTCAACAAGAAGGTCCAAGGGATACAGTAAACCTGGAGTGAAGCATCGAAATCTATAACTAGTGTCACAGGAATTGTTCAAAACATAGACAGTAAGAAGAGTCAGTCTACTTGTACTTATGTCGACATTGTGCCTTTTGCATTTAATTCCGATGCAATTTCTGTGTTTCATCGTCAATAAGAAGGTCCAAGGGATACAGTAATCCTGAAGTGAAGCATCGGAATCTGTAACTAGTGTCACAGGAATGGTTCAAATCATAGACATTAAGAGGAGTCTGTCTTCTTGTACTTAAGTCGTCATTGTGCCTTTTCTATTTAATTCCGATGCAATTTCTGTGTTTCATTCTCATTAAGAAGGTCAGAGGGATACAATAAAGCTGAAGTGAAGCACCGGAATCTATGAGTAGTGTCACAGGAATGGTTCAAAACACAGACAGTAGGAAGAGTCAGTCTTCTTGTACTTGAGTCGGCATTGTGCCTCTTGTATTTAATTACGATGCAATTTCTGTGTTTCATCGTCAATACAAAGGTCAGAGCGTTACAGTAAACCTGAAGAGTAGCATCGCAATCAATAACTAGTGTCACAGGAATGGTTCAATCATAGACATTAAGAGGAGTCTGTCTTCTTGTACTTATGTCGGCATTGTGCCTTTTCTATTTAATTCCGATGCAATTTCTGTGTTTTATAGTCAATAAGAAGGTCAGAGGGATACACTAAACCTGAAGTGAAGCATCGGAATCTATAACTAGTGTCACAGGGATGGTTCAAAATCATAGATATTAGGAGGAGTCAGTCTTCTTGTGCTTAAGTCGGCATTGTGCCTTTTGTATTTAATTCCGATGCAATCTCTGTGTTTCATCGTCAATAAGAAGGTCCAAGGGATACAGTACACCTGAAGTGAAGCATGGGAATCTATAACTAGTGTCACATTAACGGTTCAAATCATAGATAGTAAGGAGAGTCAGTCTTCTTGTACTTAAGTCGGCATTGTGCCTTTTCTATTTAATTCCGATGTAATTTCTGTGTTTCATTGTCAATAAGAAGGTCACAGGGTTACAGTAAACCTGAAGTGAAGCATCGGAATCTATACCTAGTGTCATTGGAATGGTTCAAGCATAGACAGTATTAAGAGTCATACTTCTTGTACTTAAGTCGGCATTGTCCCTTTTCTATTTAATTCCGATGCTATTTCTGTGTTTCATTGTCAATAAGAAGGTCAGAGGGATACAGTAAACCTGAAGTGAAGTTTCAGAATCTATAAGTAGTGTCACAGAAATGGTTCAAAACATAGACAGTAAGAAGAGTCAGCCTACTTGTACTTAAGTCGGCATTGTGCCTTTTGTATTTAATTCTGATGCAATTTCTTTGTTTCATCGTCAATAAGAATGTCAGAGGGATACAGTAAACTTAAAGTGAAGCATCGGAATCTGTAACTAGTGTCACAGGGATGGTTCAAAGCATAGACAGTAGGAAGAGTCCTTCTTCTTGTACTTAAGTCGGCATTGTGCCTTTTGTATTTAATTCCTATGCAATTTCGGTGTTTCATCGTCAATAAGAAGGTCAGAGGGATACAGTAAACATGAAGTGAAGTATCACAATCTATAACTAGTGTCACAGGAATGGTTCAAAACATAGACAGTAAGAAGAGTCAGTCTACTTGTACTTAAGTCGGCATTGTGCTTTTTGTATTTAATTCCGATGCAATTTCTGTGTTTCATCGTCAATAAGAAGGTCAGAAGGATACAGTACACCTGAAGTGAAGCATCCGAATTTGTAACTAGTGTCACAGGAATGGTTCAAATCATAGACAGTAAGAAGAGACAGTCTTCCTGTACTTAAGTCGGCATTGTGCCTTTTGTATTTAATTCCGATGCAATTTCTGTGTTTCATCGTCAATAAGAAGGTCCGAGGTATACAGTAAACCGGAAGTGAAGCATCGGAATCGATAACTAGTGTCACAGGAATGGTTCAAAACATAGACAGTTGGAAGAGTCAGTCTTCTTGTACTTGGGTCGGCATTGTGACTTTTGTATTTAATTTTGATGCAATTTCTGTGTTTCATCGACAATAAGAAGGTCAGAGGGATACAGTACACCTGAAGTGATGCATCCGAATCTATAACTAGTGTCACAGGAATGTTTCAAATCATAGAGAGTAAGAAGAGTCGGTCTTACTGTACTTAAGTTGGCATTGTGACTTTTTTATATAATTCCGATGCAATTTCTGTGTTTCATTGTCAATAAGAAGGTCAGAGGGATACAGTAAACCTGAAGTGAAGCAACGGAATCTATAACTAGTGTCACAGGGATGGTTCAAAACATAGACAGTAGGAAGAGTCAGTCTTCTTGTACTTAAGTCGGCATTGTGCCTTTTGTATTTAATTCCGATGCAATTTCTGTGTTTCATCGTCAATAAGAAGGTCCAAGGGATACAGTACACCTGAAGTGAAGCATGGGAATCTGTAACTAGTGTCACGTTAATGGTTCAAATCGTAGACAGTAAGAAGAGTCAGTCTTCTTGTACTTAAGTCGGCATTGTGCCTTTTCTATTTGATTCCGATGTAATTTCTGTGTTTCATTGTCAATAAGATGGTCAGAGGGCTACAGTAAACCTGAAGTGAAGCATCGGAATCTATAAGTAGTGTCACAGGAATGGTTCAAAGCATAGACACTATTAAGAGTGATACTTCTTGTACTTAAGTCGGCATTGTCCCTTTTCTATTTAATTCCGATGACATTTCTGTGTTTCATTGTCAATAAGAAGGTCAGAGGGATACAGTAAACCTGAAGTGAAGCATCGGAATCTATAACTAGTGTCACAGGGATGGTTCAAAACATAGACAGTAGTATGAGTCAGTTTTCTTGTACTTAAGTCGGCATTGTGCTTTTTGTATTTAATTCCGATGCAATTTCTGTGTTTCATTGTCAATAAGAAGGTCAGAGGTACACAGTAAACCGGAAGTGAATCATCGGAATCTATAACTAGTGTCACAGGAATGGTTAAAATATAGACACTAAAAAGAGTCACTCTTCTTGTATTTAAGTCGGCATAGTGCATTTTGTATTTCATTCCGATGCAATTTCTGTGTTTCATCGTCAATAAGAAGGTGCAAGGGATACAGTAAACCTAATGTGAATCATCGGAATCTGTAAGTAGTGTCACAGGAATGGTTCAAAACATAGTCAATAAGAAAAGTCAGTCTTCTTGTACTTAAGTCGGCATTGTGCCTTTTGTATTTAATTCCGATGCAATATCTGTGTTTCATCGTCAATAAGAAGATCAGAGGGATACAGTAAACATGAAGTGAAGTATCAGAATCTATAACTAGTGTCACAGGAATGGTTCAAAGCATAGACAGTAAGAAGAGTCTGTCTACTTGTACTTAAGTTGGCACTGTACCTTTTGCATTTATTTCCGATGCAATTTCTGTGTTTCATCGTCAATACGAAGGTCCAAGGGATACAGTACACCTGAAGTGAACCATCGGAATCTATAATTAGTGTCACAGGAATGGTTCGAATCAATAGACAGTAAGAACAGTCAGTCTTCTTGTACTTAAGTCGGCATCGTGCCCTTTCTATTTAATTCCGATGCAATTTCTGTGTTTCGTTGTCAATGAGAAGGTCAGAGGGATACAGTAAACCTGAAGTGAAGCAACGGATTCTATAACTATTGTCATAGGAATGGTTCAAAACATAGACGGTAGGAAGAGTCAATCTTCTTGTACTTGAGTCGGCATTGTGCCTTTGTATATAATTCCGATGCAATTTCTGTGTTTCATCGTCAATAAGAAAGTCATAGGGAAACACTAAACCTGAAGTGAAGCATCGGAATCTATAACTAGTGTCACAGGGATGGTTCAAAATCATAGATAGTAGGTGGAGTTAGCCTTCTTGTACTTAAGTCGGCATTGTGCCTATTGTATTTAATTCCGATGCAATATCTGTGTTTCATCGTCAATAAGAAGGTCAGAGGGACACAGAAAACATGAAGTGAAGTATCAAAATCTGTAACTAGTGTCAAAGGAATGGTTCAAACATAGACAGTAAGAAGAGTCAGTCTACTTGTACTTAAGTCGGCATTGTGCCTTTTGTATTTAATGCCGATGCAATTTCTGTGTTTCGTCATCAATAAGAAGGTCCAAGGGATACAGTGCACCTGAAGTGAAGCATGGGAATCTATAACTAGTGTCACATTAATGGTTCAAATCATAGACAGTAAGAAGAGTCAGTCTTCTTGTACTTAAGCCAGCATTGTGCCTTTTCTATTTAATTCCGATGTAATTTCTGTGTTTCATTGTCAATAAGAAGGTCAGAGGGATACAGTAAACCTGAAGTGAAACATCTGAATCTATAACTAGTGTCACAGGAATGGTTCAAAGCATAGACAGTATTAAGAGTCATACTTCTTGTACATAAGTAGGCGTTGTGCCTCTTCTTTTTAATTCCGATGCAATTTCTGTGTTTCATTGTCAATCAGAAGGTCAGAGGGATACAGTAAACCTGAAGTGAAGCATCGGAATCTATAACTAGTGTCACAGGGATGGTTCAAAACATAGACAGTAGGAAGAGTCCGTCATCTTGTACTTAGGTCGGCATTGTCCCTTTTGTATTTAATTTCGATGCAATTTCTGTGTTTCATCGTCAATAAGAAGGTCCAAGGGATACAGTACACCTGAAGTGAAGCATCGGAATCTATAACTAGTGTCACAGGAATGGTTCAAATCATAGACAGTAAGAAGAGTGAGTCGGCTTGTACTTAAGTCGGCATCGTGCCTTTTCTATTTAATTCCGATTCAATTTCTGTGTTTCATTGTCAAGAAGAAGTTCAGAGGGATACAGTAAACCTGAAATGAAGCATCGGAATCTATAACTAGTATCACAGGAATGGTTCAAAATACAGACAGTAGGAAGAGTCAGTCTTCTTGTACTTGAGTCGGCATTGTGCCTTTGTATTTAATTCCGATGCAATTTCTGTGTTTCATCGTCATTAAGAAGGTCCGATGGATACAGTAAACCTGAAGTGATGCATCGGAATCTATAACCTGTGTCACAGGAATGGTTAAAATATAGACGGTAAGAAGAGTCACTCTTCTTGTATTTTTGTCGGCATTGTGCATTTTGTACTTAATTCCGATGCAATTTCTGTGTTTCATCGTTAATAAGAACGTCAGAGGGAAACAGTAAACATGAAGTGAAGTATCAGAATCTATAACCAGTGTCACAGGAATGGTTCAAAACATAGACAGTAAGAAGAATCAGTCTACTTGTACTTAAGTCGTCATTGTGCCTTTTGCATTTAATTGCGATGCAATTTCTATGTTTCATCGGCAATAAGAGGGTCCAAGGGATACAGTACACCTGAAGTGAAGCATCGGAATCTATAACTAGTGTCACAGGAATGGTTCAAATCAATAGACACTAAGAAGAGTCAGTCTTCTTGTACTTAAGTCGGCATCGTGCCTTTTCTATTTAATTCCGATGTAAATTCGGTGTTTCATTATCAATAAGAAGGTCAGAGGGATACAGTAAACCTAAAGTGAAGCATCTGAATCTATAACTAATGTCACAGGAATGGTTCAAAACATAGACAGTAGGAAGAGTCAGTCTTCTTGTACTTGTGTCGGCTTTGTGCCTTTTGTATTTAATTCCGATGCAATTTCTGTGTTTTATCGTCAATAAGAAGGTCGGAGCGAAACAGTAAACCTGCAGTGAAGCATCTGAATCTATAACTAGTGTCACAGGGATGGTTCAAAACATAGACAGTAGGAAGAGTCAGTCTTCTTGATCTTAAGTCAGCATTGTGCCTTTTCTATTCAATTTCGATGCAATTTCTGTGTTTAATCGTCAATAAGAAGGTCTGAGAGATACAGTAAACCTGAAGTGAAGCATCGGAATCTATAACTAGTGTCACAACGATGGTTCAAAACATAGACAGTGGGAAGAGTCCGTCTTCTTGTACTTAGGTCGGCATTGTCCCTTTTGTATTTAAATTCGATGCAATTTCTGTGTTTCATCGTCAATAAGAAGGTCCAAGGGATACAGTACACCTGAAGTAAAGCATCGGAATCTATAACTAGTGTCACAGGAATGGTTCAAATCATAGACAGTAAGAAGAGTGAGTCGGCTAGTACTTAAGTCGCATCGTGCCTTTTCTATTTAATTCCGATTCAATTTCTGTGTTTCATTGTCAAGAAGAAGGTCAGAGGGATACAGTAAACCTGAAATGAAGCATCGGAATCTATAACTAGTATCACAGGAATGGTTCAAAATACAGACAGTAGGAAGAGTCAGTCTTCTTGTACTTGAGTCGCCATTGTGCCTTTGTATTTAATTCCGATGCAATTTCCGTGTTTCATCGTCATTAAGAAGGTCCGAGGGATACAGTAAACCTGAAGTGATGCATCGGAATCTATAACCTGTGTCACAGGAATGGTTAAAATATAGACGGTAAGAAGAGTCACTCTTCTTGTATTTAAGTCGGCATTGTGCATTTTGTACTTAATTCCGATGCAATTTCTGTGTTTCATCGTTAATAAGAAGGTCAGAGGGAAACAGTAAACATGAAGTGAAGTATCAGAATCTATAACCAGTGTCACAGGAATGGTTCAAAACATAGACAGTAAGAAGAATCAGTCTACTTGTACTTAAGTCGGCATTGCGCCTTTTGCATTTAATTGCGATGCAATTTCTGTGTTTCATCGGCAATAAGAGGGTCCAAGGGATACAGTACACCTGAAGTGAAGCATCGGAATCTATAACTAGTGTAACAGGAATGGTTCAAATCAATAGACAGTAAGAAGAGTCAGTCTTCTTGTACTTAAGTCGGCATCGTGCCTTTTCTATTTAATTCCGATGTAATTTCGGTGTTTCATTATCAATAAGAAGGTCAGAGGGATACAGTAAACCTAAAGTGAAGCATCTGAATCTATAACTAATGTCACAGGAATGGTTCAAAACATAGACAGTAGGAAGAATCAGTCTTCTTGTACTTGAGTCATCTTTGTGCCTTTTGTATTTAATTCCGATGCAATTTCTGTGTTTTATCGTCAATAAGAAGGTCGGAGCGAAACAGTAAACCTGCAGTGAAGCATCTGAATCTATAACTAGTGTCACAGGGGTGGTTCAAAACATAGACAGTAGGAAGAGTCCGTCTTCTTGTACTTAGGTCGGCATTGTCCCTTTTGTATTTAATTTCGATGCAATTTCTGCGTTTCATCGTCAATAAGAAGGTCCAAGGGATACAGTACACCTGAAGTGAAGCATCGGAATCTATAACTAGTGTCACAGGAATGGTTCAAATCATAGACAGTAAGAAGAGTGAGTCGGCTTGTACTTAAGTCGGCATCGTGCCTTTTCTATTTAATTCCGATTCAATTTCTGTGTTTCATTGTCAAGAAGAAGGTCAGAGGGATACAGTAAACCTAAAGTGAAGCATCTGAATCTATAACTAATGTCACAGGAATGGTTCAAAACATAGACAGTAGGAAGAGTCAGTCTTCTTGTACTTGAGTCGGCTTTGTGCCTTTGTGTTTAATTCCGATGCAATTTCTGTGTTTCATCGTCATTAAGAAGGTCCGAGGGATACAGTAAACCTGAAGTGATGCATCGGAATCTATATCCTGTGTCACAGGAATGGTTAAAATATAGACGGTAAGAAGAGTCACTCTTCTTGTATTTAAGTCGGCATTGTGCATTTTGTACTTAATTCCGATGCAATTTCTGTGTTTCATCGTTAATAAGAAGGTCAGAGGGAAACAGTAAACATAAAGTGAAGTATCAGAATCTATAACCAGTGTCACAGGAATGGTTCAAAACATAGACAGTAAGAAGAATCAGTCTACTTGTACTTAAGTCGGCATTGTGCCTTTTGCATTTAATTGCGATGCAATTTCTGTGTTTCATCGGCAATACGGGGGTCCAAGGGATACAGTACACCTGAAGTGAAGCATCGGAATCTATAACTAGTGTCACAGGAATGGTTCAAATCAATAGACAGTAAGAAGAGTCAGTCTTCTTGTACTTAAGTCGGCATCGTGCCTTTTCTATTTAATTCCGATGTAATTTCGGTGTTTCATTATCAATAAGAAGGTCAGAGGGATACAGTAAACCTAAAGTGAAGCATCTGAATCTATAACTAGTGTCACAGGGATGGTTCAAAACATAGACAGTAGGAAGAGTCAGTCTTCTTGAACATAAGTCAGCATTGTGCCTTTTCTATTTAATTTCGATGCAATTTCTGTGTTTAATCGTCAATAAGAAGGTCTGAGAGATACAGTAAACCTGAAGTGATGCATCGGAATCTATAACTAGTGTCTCAGGAATGGTTCAAAACATAGACAGTAGGAAGAGTCAGTCCTCTTGTACTTAAGTCGGCACTGTGCCTTTTCTATTCATTTCCGATGCAATTTCTGTGTTTCATCGTCAATAAGAAGGTCAGAGGGATACAGTAATCCTGAAGTGAAGCATCGGAGTCTATAACTAGTGTCACAGGAATGGTTCAAAACATAGTCAGTAAGTAGAGTCAGTCTTCTTGTACTTAAGTCGGCATTGTCCCTTTTCTATTTAATTCCGATGCAATATCTGTGTTTCGTCGTCAATAAGAAGGTGCAAGGGATACAGTAAACATATAGTGAAGCATCGGAATCTAAAACTGTTCTCACAGGAAAGGTTCAAAACATAGAGAGTAAGAAGAGCCAGTCATCTTGTATTTGAGTCGGCATGTACCTTTTGTATTTAATTCCGATGCAAGTTTTGTGTTTCATCGTCAATAAGAAGGTCAGAGGGATACAGTAACCCTGAAGTGAAGCATCGGAATCTATAACTAGTGTCACAGGAATGGATAAAACATAGACAGTAAGAAGAGTCAGTCTTCTTGTACTTAAGTCGGCATTGTGCATTTTGTATTTAATTCCGATGCAATTTCTGTGTTTCATCGTCAATAAGGAGGTCCAAGGGATACAGTAAACCTAAAGTGATGCATCGGAATCTGTAACTAGTGTCACAGGAATGCTTCAGATCATTGTCAATATGAAGAGTCAGTCTTCTTGTACTTAAGTCGGCATTGTGCCTTTTCTATTTAATTCCGATGCAGTTTCTGGGTTACATCGCCAATAAGAAGGTCAGAGCGATACAGTAAACATGAAGTGAAGTATCAGAATCTATAACTAGTGTCACAGAAATGGTTCAAAACATAGACAGTGAGAAGAGTCAGTCTTGTTGTGCTTAAGTCGGCATTGTGCATTTTTTATTTAATTCCGATGCAATTTCTGTGTTTCATCGTCAATAAGAAGGTGCAAGGGATACAGTACACCTTAAGTGAAGCATCGGAATCTATAACTAGTGTCACAGGAATTGTTCAAATCATAGACAGTGAGAAGAGTCAGTCTTGTTGTAATTAAGTCGGCATTGTGACTTTTCTATTTAATTCCGATGCAATTTCTGTGTTTCATTGTCAATGAGAAGGTCAGAGGGATACAGTAAAGCTAAAGTGAAGCATCGGAATCTGTTAGTAGTGTCACAGGAATGGTTCAAAACATAGTCAATAAGAAGATTCAGTCCTCTTGTACTTAAGTCGGTATTGTGCTTTTTGTATTTAATTCCGATGCAAATTCTGTGTTTTATCGTCAATAAGAAGGTCAGAGGGATACAGTAAACCTGAAGAGAAGCATCGGAATCTATAACTAGTGTCACAGGGATGGTTCAAATCATAGACAGCAAGAGGAGTCACTCTTCTTGTACTTAAGTCCGCATTGTGCCATTTCTATTTAGTTCCGATGCAATTTCTGTTTTTCATTTTCAATAAGAAGGTCAGAGGGATACAGTAAACCTGAAGTGAAGCATCGGAATCTATAACTAGCGTCACAGGAGTGGTTCAAAACATAGACATTAGGGAGAGTCAGTCTTCTTGTACTTGAGTCGGCATTGTGCCTTTTGTATTTAATTCCGATGCAATTTCTGTGTTTCATCGTCAATAAGAAGGTCAGAGTGTTACAGTAAAAATGAAGAGAAGCATCGGAATCTATAACTAGTGTCACAGGTATGGTTCAAAACGTAGACAGTAGGAAGAGTCAGTCTTCTTGTACTTAAGTCGGCATTGTGCCTTTTGTGTTTAATTCCGATGCAATTTCTGAGTTTCATCGCCAATACGAAGGTCAGAGGGATACAGCAATCATCAAGTGAAGTATCTGAATCTATAACTAGTGTCACAGGAATGGTTCAAAACATAGACAGTAAGAAGAGTCAGTCTACTTGTACTTAAGTCGGCATTGTGCCTTTTGTATTTAATTCCGATGCCATTTCTGTGTTTCATCGTCAATAAGAAGGTAAGAGGGATACAGTAAACTTGAAGTGAAGCATCGGAATCTATAACTAGTGTCACAGGAATGGGTAAAACATAGACAGTAAGATGAGTCAGTTTCTTGTACTTAAGCCGGCATTGTGCATTTTGTATTTAATTCCGATGCAATTTCTGTGTTTCTACGTCAGTAAGAAGGTCCAAGGGAAACAGTAAACCTGACTTGAAGTATCGGAATCTGTAAGTAGTGTCACAGGAATGGTTCAAATCATAGACAGTAAGAAGAGCCAGTCTTCTTGTACTTAAGTCGGCATTGTGACTTTCCTATTTAATTCCGATGCAATTTCTGTGTTTCATTGTCAATGAGAAGGTCACAGGGATACAGTAACCCTAAAGTGAAGCATCGGAATCTGTAAGTAGTGTCACAGGAAAGGTTCAAACATCGTCAATAAGAAGAGTCAGTCTTCTTGTACTTAAGTTAGCATTGAGCCTTTTATATTTAATTCCGATGCAATTTCTGTGTTTTATAGTCAATATGAAGGTCAGAGGGATACAGAAAACCTGATGTGAAGCATCGGAATCTATAACTAGTGTCACAGGGATGGTTCAAAACACAGAGAGTAGGAAGAGTGCGTCTTCTTGTACTTAAATCGGCATTGTGCCTTTTGTATTTAAATCCGATGCAGATTCTGTGTTTCATCGTCAATAAGAAGGTCAGAGGGTTACAGTAAACTTGAAGAGAAGCATCGGAATCTATAACTTGTGTCACAGGAATGGTTCAAAGCATAGACAGTAGGAGGAGTCAGTCTTCTTGTACTTAAGTCGGCATTGTGCCTTTTGTATTTTATTCCGATGCAATTTCTGTGTTTCATCGTCAATAAGAAGGTCAGAGGGATACAGTAAACATCAAGTGAAGTATCAGAATCTATAACTAGTGTCACAGGAATGGTTCAAATCATAGACAGAAAGAAGAGAAAGTCTATTTGTACTTAAGTCGGCATTGTGCCTTTTGTATTTAATTCCGTTGCAATTTCTGTGTTTCGTCGTCAGTAAGAAGGTAAAAGGGATACAGTAAACCTGAAGTGAAGCATCGGAATCTGTAAGTAGTGTCACAGGAACGGTTCAAAACATAGTGAAAAAGAAGAGTCAGTCTTCTTGTACTTAAGTCGGCATTGTGCCTTTTCTACATAATTCCGATGAAATTTCTGTGTTTTGTCGTCAATAAGAAGGTCAGAGGGATACAGTAAACCTGAAGTGAAGCATCGTAATCTAGAACTAGTGTCACAGGGATGGTTCAAACCATAGACAGTAGGAAGAGTCCGTCTTCTTGTACTTAAGTCGGCATTGTGCCTTTTGTATTTAATTCCGATGCAATTTCTGTGTTTCATCGTCAATAAGAAGGTCAGAGGGATGCAGTAAACATGAAGTGAAGTATCAGAATCTATAACTACTGTCACAGGAATGGTTCAAAACATAGACAGCAAGAAGAGTCAGTCTACATGTATTTAAGTCGGCATTTTGCTTTTAGCGTATAATTCCGATGCAATTTCTCTGTTTCATCGTCAATAAGAAGGTCCAAGGGATACAGTACACCTGAAGGGAAGCATCGGAATCTATAACTAGTGTCACAGGAATGGTTCAAATCATAGACAGTAAGAGGAGCCAGTCTTCTTGTACTTAAGTCGGCATTGTGCCTTTTCTATTTTATTCCGATGCAATTTCTGTGTTTCATTGTCAATAAGAAGGTCAGAGGGATACAGTAAACCTGAAGTGACGCATCGGAATCTATAACTAATGTCACAGGATTGGTTCAAAACATGGACAGTAGGAAGAGTCAGTCTTCTTGTACTTCAGTCGGCATTGTGCATTTTGTATTTAATTCCGATTCAATTTCTGTGTTTCATTGTCAATAAGAAGGTCAGAGGGATACAGTAAACCTGAAGTGAAGCATCGGAATCTATAACTAGTGTCACAGGAATGGTTCAAAACATAGACAGTAGGAAGAGTCAGTCTTCTTGTACTTGAGTCGGCATTGTGCCTTTTGTATTTAATTCCGATGCAATTTCTGTGTTTCGTCACAATAAGAAGGTCAGAGGGTTACAGTAAACATGAAGTGAAATATCAGAATCTATAACTAGTGTCACAGGAATGGTTCAAAACATAGACAGTAATAAGAGTCAGTCTACTTGTACTTAAGTCGGCATTGTGCCTTTTGTATTTGATTCCGATGCAATTTCTGTGTTTCATCGTCAATAAGATGGTCCAAGGCCTACAGTACACCTGAAGTGAAGCATCTGAATCTATAACTAGTGTCACAGGAATGGTTCAAATCATAGGCAGTAAGAAGAGTCAGGCTTCTTGTACTTAAGTCGGCTTTGTGCATTTTCTATTTACATCAGATGCAATTTCTGTGTTTCATTGCCAATAAGATGGTCAGACAGATACAGTTAACCTGAAGTGAAGCATCGGAATCTGTAACTAGTGTCTCAGGAATGGTTCAAAACATAGACAGTAGGAAGAGTCAGTCTTCTTGTACTTGGGTCGGCATTGTGAGTTTTGTATTTAATTCCATTGCAATTTCTGTGTATCATCGTCAATAACAAGGTCAGAGGGTTACAGTAAACCTGAAGAGAAGCATCGGAATCTATAACTAGTGTCACAGGAATGGTTGAAAACATAGACAGTAGGAAGAGTCAGTCTTCTTGTACTTGAGCCGGCATTGTGCCTTTTGTATTTAATTCCGATGCAATATCTGTGTTTCATCGTCAATAAGAAGGTAAGAGGGAAACAGTAAACCTGAAGTGTAGCATCGGAAACTATAACTAGTGTCACAGGAATGGTTAAAACATAGACAGTAAGAAGAGTCAGTCTTCTTGTACTTAGGTCGGCATTGTGCATTTTGTATTTAATTCCGATGCAATTTCTGTGTTTCATCGTCAGTAAGAAGGTCCAAGGGATACAGTAAACGTGAAGTGAAGCATCGGAATCTGTAAGTAGTGTCACAGGAACGGTTCAAAACGTAGTGAATAAGAAGAGTCAGTCTTCTTGTACTTAAGTCGGCATTGTGCCTTTTCTACTTAATTCCGATGCAATTTCTGTGTTTTGTCGTCAATAAGAAGGTCAGAGGGATACAGTAAACCTGAAGTGAAGCATCGGAATCTATAACTAGTGTCACAGGGATGGTTAAAACCATAGACAGTAGGAAGAGTCCGTCTTCTTGTACTTAAGTCGGCATTGTGCCTTTTGTATTTAATTCCGATGCAATTTCTGTGTTTCATCGTCAATAAGAAGGTCAGAGGGATGCAGTAAACATGAAGTGAAGTATCAGAATCTATAACTACTGTCACAGGACTGGTTCAAAACATAGACAGCAAGAAGAGACAGTCTACATGTATTTAAGTCGGCATTTTGCTTTTAGCGTATAATTCCGATGCAATTTCTCTGTTTCATCGTCAATAAGAAGGTCCAAGGGATACAGTACACCTGAAGTGAAGCATCGGAATCTATAACTAGTGTCACAGGAATGGTTCAAATCATAGACAGTAAGAGGAGTCAGTCTTCTTGTACTTAAGTCGACATTGTGCCTTTTCTATTTTATTCCGATGCAATTTCTGTGTTTCATTGTCAATAAGAAGGTCAGAGGGATACAGTAAACCTGAAGTGACGCATCGGAATCTATAACTAGTGTCACAGGATTGGTTCAAAACATGGACAGTAGGAAGAGTCAGTCTTCTTGTACTTGAGTCGGCATTATGCATTTTGTATTTAATTCCGATGCAATTTCTATGTTTCATTGTCAATAAGAAGGCCAGAGGGATACAGTAAACCTGAAGTGAAGCATCGGAATCTATAACTAGTGTCACAGGAATGGTTCAAAACATAGACAGTAGGAAGAGTCAGTCTTCTTGTACTTGAGTCGGCATTGTGCCTTTTGTATTTAATTCCGATGCAATTTCTACGTTTCGTCGTCAATAAGAAGGTCAGAGGGTTAGAGTAAACATGAAGTGAAACATCAGAATCTATAACTAGTGTCACAGGAATGGTTCAAAACATAGACAGTAAGAAGAGTCAGTCTACTTGTACTTAAGTCGGCATTGTGCCATTTGTATTTGATTCCGATGCAATTTCTGTGTTTCATCGTCAATAAGATGGTCCAAGGCCTACAGTACACCTGAAGTGAAGCATCTGAATCTATAACTAGTGTCACAGGAATGGTTCAAATCATAGGCAGTAAGAAGAGTCAGTCTTCTTGTACTTAAGTCGGCTTTGTGCATTTTCTATTTACTTCCGATGCAATTTCTGTGTTTCATTGTCAATAAGATGGTCAGACGGATACAGTTAACCTGAAGTGAAGCATCGGAATCTATAACTAGTGTCACAGGAATGGTTCAAAACATAGACAGTAGGAAGAGTCAGTCTTCTTGTACTTGGGTCGGCATTGTGAGTTTTGTATTTAATTCCGTTGCAATTACTGTTTTTCATCGTCAATACGAAGGTCAGAGGGTTACAGTAAACCTGAAGAGAAGCATCGGAATCTATAACTAGTGTCACAGGAATGGTTGAAAACATAGACAGTAGGAAGAGTCAGTCTTCTTGTACTTTAGCCGGCATTGTGCCTTTTGTATTTAATTCCGATGCAATATCTGTGTTTCATCGTCAATAAGAAGGTAAGAGGGAAATAGTAAACCTGAAGTGAAGCATCGGAAACTATAACTAGTGTCACAGGAATGGTTAAAACATAGACAGTAAGAAGAGTCAGTCTTCTTGTACTTAAGTCGGCATTGTGCATTTTGTATTTAATTCCGATGAAATTTCTGTGTTTCATCGTCAGTAAGAAGGTCCAAGGGATACAATTTCTGTGTTTCATCGTCAATAAGAAGGTCCAAGGGATACAGTACACCTGAAGTGAAGCATCGGAATCTATAACTAGTGTCACAGGAATGGTTCAAATCATAGACAGTAAGAGGAGTCAGTCTTCTTGTACTTATGTCGGCATTGTGCCTTTTCTATTTAATTCCGATGCAATTTCTGCGTTTTATCGTCAATAAGAAGGTCAGAGGGATACAGTAAACCTGAAGTGAAGCATCGGAATCTATAACTAGTGTCACAGGAATGGTTCACAACATAGACAGTAGGAAGAGTCAGTCTTCTTGTACTTGAGCCGGCATTGTGCCTTTTGTATTTAATTCCGATGCAATTTCCTTGTTTCATCGTCAATAAGAAGGTCCAAGGGATACAGTACACCTAAAGTGAAGCAACGGAATCTATAACTAGTGTCACAGGAATGGTTAAAAACATAGAAAGTAGGAAGAGTCTGTCTCCTTGTACTTGAGTCGGCATTGTGCCATTTATTATTGATTCCGATGCAATTTCTGTGTTTCATCGTCCATAAGAAGGTCAGAGGGTTACAGTAAACCTGATGAGAAGCATCGGAATCTACAACTAGTGTCACAGGAATGGTTCAAATATAGACAGTAGGAAGAGTCAGTCTTCTTGTACTTAAGTCGGCATTGTGCAATTTCTATTTAATTCCGATGCAATTTCTGTGTTTCATCATCAATAAGAAGGTCAGAGGGATACTGTATACCTGAAGTGAAGCATCGGAGTCTATAACTAGTGTCACATGAATGGTTCAAAACATAGTCAGTAAGAAGAATCAGTCTGCTTGTACTTAAGTCGGCATTGTGACTTTTGTATTTAATTCCGATGCAATTTCTGCGTTTCATCGTCAATAAGAAGGTCCAAGGGATACAGTACACCTAAAGTGAAGCATCGGAATCTATAATTAGTGTCACAGGAATGGTTCAAAACATAGAGAGTAGGAAGAGTCTGTCTCCTTGTACTTGAGTCGGCATTGTGCCTTTTGTATTTAATTCCGATGCAATTTCTGTGTTTCATCGTCAATAAGAAGGTCAGAGGGTTACAGTACACCTGAAGAGAAGCATCGGAATCTATAACTAGTGGCACAGGAATGGTTCAAAACATAGACAGTAAGGAGAGTCAGTCTTCTTGTAGTTAAGTCGGCATTGTGCCTTTTGTATTTAATTCCGATGCAATTTCTGTGTTTCATCGTCAATCAGAGGGTCAGAGGGATACAGTAAACATGAAGTGTAGTAACAGAATCTATAACTACTGTCACAGGAATGGTTCAAAACATATACAGTAAGAAGATTCAGTCTTCTTGTAGTTAAGTCGGCATTGTGCCTTTTTTATTTAATTCCGATGCAATATCTGTGTTTCATCGTCAATAAGAAGGTCAGAGGGATACAGTATACCTGAAGTGAAGCATCGGAGTCTATAACTAGTGTCACAGGAATGGTTAAAAGGATAGACAGTCAGAAGAGTCAGTCTTCTTGTACTGAAGTCGGCATTGTGCCTTTTGTATTTAATTCCGATGCAATTTCTGTGTTTCATCGTCAGTAAGAAGGTCCAAGGGATACAGTAAACCTGAAGTGAAGCATCGGAATCTGTAAGTAGTGTGACAGGAATGGTTCAAAACATAGTGAATAAGATGAGTCAGTCTTCTTGTACTTAAGTCGGCATTGTGCCTTATCTATTTAATTCCGATGCAATTTCTGTGTTTTATCGTCAATAAGAAGGTCAGAGGGATACAGTAAACCTGAAGTGAAACATCGGAATCTATAACTAGTGTCACAGGGATGGTTCAAACCATAGACAGTAGGAAGAGGCCGTCTTCTTGTACTTAAGTCGGCATTGTGCCTTTTGTATTTAATTCCGATGCAATTTCTGTGTTTCATCGTCAATAAGAAGGTCAGAGGGATACAGTAAACATGAAGTGAAGCATCGGAATCTATAACTAGTGTCACAGGAATGGTTCAAATCATAGACAGTAAGAGGAGTCAGTCTTCTTGTACTTAAGTCGGCATTGTGCTTTTTCTATTTAATTCCGATGCAATTTCTGTGCTTTGTCGTCAATAAGAAGGTCAGAGGGATACAGTAAACCTGAAGTGAAGCATCGGAATCTACAACTAGTGTCACAGGAATGGTTCAAAACATAGAGAGTAGGAAGAGTCTGTCTCCTTGTACTTGAGTCGTCATTGTGCCATTTATTATTAATTCCGATGCAAATTCTGTGTTTCATCGTCAATAAGAAGGTCAGAGGGTTACAGTAAACCTGATGAGAAGCATCGGAATCTATAACTAGTGTCACAGGAATGGTTCAAATATAGACAGTAGGAAGAGTCAGTCTTCTTGTACTTAAGTCGGCATTGTGCAATTTCTATTTAATTCCGATGCAATTTCTGTGTTTCATCATCAATAAGCAGGTCAGAGGGATACTGTATACCTGAAGTGAAGCATCGGAGTCTATAACTAGTGTCACATGAATGGTTCAAAACATAGTCAGTAAGAAGAATCAGTCTTCTTGTACTTAAGTCGGCATTGTGCCTTTTGTATTTAATTCCGATGCAATTTCTGTGTTTCATCGTCAATAAGAAGGTCCAAGGGATCCAGTACAACTAAAGTGAAGCATCGGAATCTATAACTCGTGTGACAGGAATGGTTCAAATCATAGACAGTAAGAAGAGTTAGTCTTCTTGTACTTAAGTCGGCTTTGTGCCTTTTCTATTTAATTCCGATGCAATTTCTGTGTTTCATTGTCAATAAGAGGGTCCAAGGGATACAGTAAACGTGAAGTGAAGCATCGGAATCTATAACTCTTGTCACAGGAATGGTTCAAATCATAGACAGTAAGAAGAGTCAGTCTTCTTGTACTTGAGCCGGCATTGTGCCTTTTGTATTTAATTCCGATGCAATATCTGTGTTTCATCGTCAATAAGAAGGTCAGAGGGTTACAGTAAACCTGAAGAGAAGCATCGGAATCTATAACTAGTGACACTGGAATGGTTCAAAACATAGACAGTAGGAGGAGTCAGTCTTCTGGTACTTAAGTCGGCATTGTGCCTTTTCTATTAAATTCCGATGCAATTTCTGTGTTTTATCGTCAATACGAAGGTCCGAGGGATACAGTAAACCTGAAGTGAAGCATCGGAATGTATAACTAGTGTCACAATGATGGTTCCAAACATAGACAGTGGGAAGAGTCAGTCTTCTTGTACTCAAGTCGGCATTGTGCCTATTGTATTTAATTCCGATGCAATTTCTGTGTTTCATCGTCAATAAGAGGGTCAGAGGGATACAGTAAACTTGAAGTGAAGTATCAGATACTATAACTAGTGTCACAGGAATGGTTCAAAACATAGACAGTAAGAAGGGTCAGTCTACTTGTGTTTTAGTCGGCATTGTGCCTTTTGTATTTAATTCCGATGCAATTTCTGTGTCTCATCGTCACAAAGAAGGTCCAAGGGATACAGTACACCTAAAGTGAAGCATCGGAATCTATAATTAGTGTCACAGGAATGGTTCAAAACATAGAGAGTAGGAAGAGTCTGTCTCCTTGTACTTGAGTCGGCATTGTGCCTTTTGTATTTAATTCCGATGCAATTTCTGTGTTTCATCGTCAATAAGAAGGTCGGAGGGTTACAGTAAACCTGAAGAGAAGCATCGGAATCTATAACTAGTGTCACAGGAATGGTTCAAAACATATACAGTAAGAAGAGTCAGTCTTCTTGTACTTAAGTCGGCATTGCGCCTTTTCTATTTAATTCCGATGCAATTTCTGTGTTTAATCATCAATATGAAGGTCAGAGGGATACAGTATTCCTGAAGTGAAGCATCGGAGTCTATAACTAGTGTCACATGAATGGTACAAAACATAGTCAGTAAGAAGAGTCAGTCTACTTGTACTTAAGTCGGCATTGTGCCTTTTGCATTTAATTCCGATGCAATTTCTGTGTTTCATCGCCAATAAGAAGGTCAGAGGGATACAGTAAACATGAAGTGAAGTATCAGAATCTATAACTACTGTCACAGGAATGGTTCAAAACATATACAGTAAGAAGAGTCAGTCTTCTTGTACTTAAGTCGGCATTGTGCCTTTTCTGTTTAATTCCGATGTAATTTCTACGTTTCATCATCAATAAGAAGGTCAGAGGGATACAGTATACCTGAAGTGAAGCATCGGAGTCTATAACTAGTGTCACATGAATGGTTCAAAACATACTCAGTAAGAAGAGTCAGTCTTCTTGTAATTAAGTCGGCATTGTGCCTTTTTTATTTAATTCCGATGCAATATCTGTGTTTCATCGTCAATAAGAAGGACAGAGGGATACAGTATACCTGATGTGAAGCATCGGAGTCTATAACTAGTGTCGCAGGAATGGTTACAAGCATAGACAGTAAGAAGAGTCAGTCATCTTGTACTTAAGTCGGCATTGTGCCCTTTGTATTTAATTCCGATGCAATTTCTGTGTTTCATCGTCAATGTGAAGGTCCAAGGGATACAGTAAACCTAAAGTGAAGCATCGGAATCTGTAAGTAGTGTCACAGGAATGGTTCAAAACATAGTCAATAAGAAGAGTCAGTCTTCTTGTACTTAAGTCGTCATTGTGCCTTTTTATTTAATTCCGATGCAATTTCTGTGTTTTATCGTCCATAAGAACGTCAGAGGGATACAGTAAACCTGAAGTGAAGCATCGGAATCTATAACTAGTGTCACAGGGATGGTTCAAATCATAGACAGTAGGAAGAGTCCGTCTTCTTGTACTTAAGTCGGCATCGTGCCTTTTGTATTTAAATCCGACGCAATTTCTGTGTTTCATCGTCAATAAGAAGGTCAGAGTGATACAGTATATATGAAGTGAAATATCAGAATCTATAACTAGTGTCACAGGAATGGTTCAACTCATAGACAGTAAGAAGAGTCAGTCTACTTCTTCTTAAGTCGGCATTGTGCCTTTTGTATTTGATTCCGATGCAATTTCTGTGTTTTATCGTCAATAAGATGGTCCAAGGCCTACAGTACACCTGAAGTGAAGCATCTGAATCTATAACTAGTGTCACAGGAATGGTTCAAATCATAGGCAGTAAGAATAGTCAGTCTTCTTGTACTTAAGTCGGCTTTGTGCATTTTCTATTTACTTCCGATGCAATTTCTGTGTTTCATTGTCAATAAGATGGTCAGACGGATACAGTTAACCTGAAGTGAAGCATCGGAATCTATAACTAGTGTCACAGGATTGGTTCAAAACATAGATAGTAGGAAGAGCCAGTCTTCTTGTACTTGGGTCGGCATTGTGATTTTTGTATTTAATTCCGTTGCAATTTCTGTGTTTCATCGTCAATAAGAAGGTCAGAGGGTTACAGTAAACCTGAAGAGAAGCATCGGAATCTATAACTAGTGTCACAGGAATGGTTCAAAACATAGACAGTAGTAAGAGTCAGTCTTCTTGTACTTAAGGCGGCATTGTGCCTTTTCTATTTAATTCCGATGCAATTTCTTTGTTTTATCGTGAATAAGAAGGTCAGAGGGATACAGTAAACCTGAAGTGAAGCATCGGAATCTATAACTAGTGTCACAGGGATGGTTCAAAACATAGTCAGTAGGAAGAGTCAGTCTTCTTGTACTTAGGTCGGCATTTTGCCTTTTGTATTTAATTCCGATGCAATTTCTGTGTTTCATCGTCAATAAGAGGGTCAGAGGTATACAATAAACCTGAAGTGAAGCATTGGAATCTATAACTAGTGTCACAGGAATGGTTCAAAAACATAGAGTGTTGGAAGAGTCAGTCTTCTTGTACTTGAGTCGGCATTGTGCCTTTTGTATTTAATTCCGATGCAATTTCTGTGTTTCATCGTCAATAAGAAGGTCCAAGGGATACAGTACAACTAAAGTGAAGCATCGGAATCTATAACTCGTGTCACAGGAATGGTTCAAATCATAGACAGTAAGAAGGGTCAGTCTTCTTGTACTTAAGTCGGCTTTGTGTCTTTTCTATTTAATTCCGATGCAATTTCTGTGTTTCATTGTCAATAAGAAGGTCCAAGGGATACAGCAAACCTGAAGTGAAGCATCGGAATCAATAACTCGTGTCACAGGAATGGTTCAAATCATAGACAGTAAGAAGAGTCAGTCATTTTGTACTTGAGCCGGCATTGTGCCTTTTGTATTTAATTCCGATGCAATGTCTGTGTTTCATCGTCAATAAGAAGGTCAGAGGGTTACAGTAAACCTGAAGAGAAGCATCGGAATCTATAACTAGTGACACTGGAATGGTTCAAAGCATAGACAGTAGGAAGAGTCAGTGTTCTGTTACTTAAGTCGGCATTGTGCCTTTTCTATTTAATTCCGATGCAATTTCTGTGTTTTATCGTCAATAAGAAGGTCAGAGGGATACAGTAAACCTGAAGTGAAACATCGGAATGTATAACTAGTGTCACAATGATGGTTCAAAACATAGACAGTGGGAAGAGTCAGTCTTCTTGTACTCAAGTCGGCATTGTGCCTATTGTATTTAATTCCGATGCAATTTCTGTGTTTCATCGTCAATAAGAGGGTCAGAGGGATACAGTAAACTTGAAGTGAAGTATCAGAATCTATAACTAGTGTCACAGGAATGGTCCAAAACATAGACAGTAAGAAGGGTCAGTCTACTTGTGTTTTAGTCGGCATTGTGCCTTTTGTATTTAATGCCGATGCAATTTCTGTGTCTCATCGTCACAAAGAAGGTCCAAGGGGTACAGTACACCTAAAGTGAAGCATCGGAATCTATAATTAGTGTCACAGGAATGGTTCAAAACATAGAGAGTAGGAAGAGTCTGTCTCCTTGTACTTGAGTCGGCATTGTGCCTTTTGTATTTAATTCCTATGCAATTTCTGTGTTTCATCGTCAATAAGAAGGTCGGAGGGTCACAGTAAACCTGAAGAGAAGCATCGGAATCTATAACTAGTGTCACAGGAATGGTTCAAAACATAGACAGTAGGAAGAGTCAGTCTTCTTGTACTCAAGTCGGCACTGCGCATTTTCTATTTAATTCCGATGCAATTTCTGTGTTTCATCATCAATATGAAGGTCAGAGGGATACAGTATACCTGAAGTGAAGCATCGGAGTCTATAACTAATGTCACATGAATGGTTCAAAACATAGTCAGTAAGAAGAGTCAGTCTACTTGTACTTAAGTCGGCATTGTGCCTTTTGCATTTAATTCCGATGCAATTTCTGTGTTTCATCGTCAATAAGAAGGTCAGAGGGATACAGTAAACATGAAGTGAAGTATCAGAATCTATAACTACTGTCACAGGAATGGTTCAAAACATATACAGTAAGAAGAGTCAGTCTTCTTGTACTTAAGTCGGCATATTGCCTTTTCTGTTTAATTCCGATGCAATTTCTACGTTTCATCATCAATAAGAAGGTCAGAGGGATAGAGTATACCTGAAGTGAAGCATCGGAGACTAGAACTAGTGTCACATGAATGGTTCAAAACATAGTCAGTAAGAAGAGTCAGTCTTCTTGTAGATAAGTCGGCATTGTGCCTTTGTTATTTAATTCCGATGCAATATCTGTGTTTCATCGTCAATAAGAAGGTCAGAGGGATACAGTATACCTGATGTGAAGCATCGGAGTCTATAACTAGTGTCACAGGAATGGTTAAAAGCATAGACACTAAGAAGTGTCAGTCTTCGTGTACTTAAGTCGGCATTGTGCCTTTTGTATTTAATTCCGATGCAATTTCTGTGTTTCATCGTCAATGTGAAGGTCCAAGGGATACAGCAAACCTAAAGTGAAGCATCGGAATCTGTAAGTAGTGTCACAGGAATGGTTCAAAACATAGTCAATAAGAAGAGTCAGTCTTCTTGTACTGAAGCCGGCATTGTGCCTTTTTATTTAATTCCGATGCAATTTCTGTGTTTTATCGTCCATAAGAACGTCAGAGGGATACAGTAAACCTGAAGTGAAGCATCTGAATCTATAACTAGTGTCACAGGGATGGTTCAAATCATAGACAGTAGGAAGAGTCCGTCTTCTTGTACTTAAGTCGGCATCGTGCCTTTTGTATTTAAATCCGACGCAATTTCTGTGATTCATCGTCAATAAGAAGGTCAGAGTGATACAGTAAACATGAAGTGAAATATCAGAATCTATAACTAGTGTCACAGGAATGGTTCAAAACATAGACAGTAAGAAGAGTCAGTCTACTTGTACTTAAGTCGGCATTGTGCCTTTTGTATTTGATTCCGATGCAATTTCTGTGTTTCATCGTCAATAAGATGGTCCAAGGCCTACAGTACACCTGAAGTGAAGCATCTGAATCTATAACTAGTGTCACAGGAATGGTTCAAATCATAGGCAGTAAGAAGAGTCAGTCCTCTTGTACTTAAGTCGGCTTTGTGCATTTTCTATTTACTTCCGATGCAATTTCTGTGTTACATTGTCACTAAGATGGTCAGACGGATACAGTTAACCTGAAGTGAAGCATCGGAATCTATAACTAGTGTCACAGGATTGGTTCAAAACATAGACAGTAGGAAGAGTCAGTCTTCTTGTACTTGGGTCGGCATTGTGAGTTTTGTATTTAATTCCGTAGCAATTTCTGTGTTTCATCGCCAATAAGAAGGTCAGAGGGTTACAGTAAACCTGAAGAGAAGCATCAGAATCTATAACTAGTGTCACAGGAATGGTTCAAAAACATAGAGTGTTGGAAGAGTCAGTCTTCTTGTACTTGACTCGGCATAGTGCCTTTTGTATTTAATTCCGATGCAATTTCTGTGTTTCATCGCTAATAAGAAGGTCAGAGGATTACAGTAAAACTGAAGAGAAGCATCGGAAGCTATAACTAGTGTCACAGGAATGGTTCAAATCGTAGACAGTAGGAAGTGTCAGTCTTCTTGTACTTAAGTCATCATTGTGCCTTTTCTATTTAATTCCGATGCAATCTCTGTGTTTCATCATCAATAAGAAGGTCAGAGGGATACAGTATACCTGAAGTGAAGCGTCGGAGTCTATAACTAGTGTCACAGGAATGGTTCAAAACATAGACAGTAGGAAGAGTGAGGCTTCTTGTACTTAAGTCGGCATTGTGAATTTTCTATTTAATTCCGAAACAATTTCTGTGTTTCATCATCAATAAGTAGGTCCAAGAGATACAGTAAACCTGAAGTGAGGTATCGGAATCTATAACTAGTCTCACAGGAATGGTTCAAAACAATGTCAGTAAGAAGAGTCAGTCTTCTTGTACTTAAGTCGGCATTGTGCCTTTTGTATTTAATTCCGACGCAATTTCTGTGTTTCATCGTCAATAAGAAGGGCAGAGGTATACAGTAAGCCTGAAGTGAAGCGTCGGAATCTATAACTAGTGTCACAGGAATGGTTCAAAACATAGACAGTAAGAAGAGTTAGTCTTCATGTACTTGAGTCGGCCATGTGCCTTGTCTATTTAATTTCGATGCAATTTCTGTGTTTTAACGTCAATAAGAAGGTCAGAGAGATACAGTACACCTGAAGTGAAGCATCGTAATCTATAACTAGTGTCACAGGTTCGGTTCAAAACTTAGACAGTAGAAAGAGTCAGTCTTCCTGTACCTAAGTCGGCATTGTGCCTTTTATATTTAATTCCGATGCAATTTCTGTGTTTCATCGTGAATAAGAAGGTCAGAGGAATACAGTACACCTGAAGTGTAGCATCGGAATCAATAACTAGTGTCACAGGAATGGTTCAAATCATAGACAATAGAAAGTGTCAGTCTTCTTGTACTTGAGTCGGCATTGTGCCTTTTGTATTTAATTCCGATGAAATTGCTGTGTTTCATCGTCAATAAGAAGGTTAGAGGGATACAGTAAACCTGAAGTGAAGCATCTGAATCTATAACTAGTGTCACAGGAATGGTTCAAAACATAGCCAGTAGGAAGAGTCAGTCTTCTTGTACATAAGTCGGCTTTGTGCATTTTGTATTTAATTCCGATGTAAGTTCTGTGTTTTATCGTCAATAAGAAGGTCAGAGGGATACAGTAAACCTGAAGTGAAGCATCGGAATCTATAACTAGTGTCACAGGTATGGTTCAAAACATAGACAGTAGGAAGAATCGGTCTTCTTGTACTTAAGTCGGCATTGTGCCTTTTGTATTTAATTCCGATGCAATTTCTGTGTTTCATCGTTAATAAGAAGGTCCAAGTGATACAGTAAACCTGAAGTGAGACATCGGAATCCATAACTAGTGTCACAGGAATGGTTCAAAACATAGACAGTAAGAAGAGTCAGTCTTCTTGTACTTAAGTCGGCATTGTTCCTTTTCTATTTAATTACAATGCAATTTCTGTGTTTCATCGTCAATAAGAGTGTCATAGGTATACAGTAAAACCGAAGTGAAGCATTGGAATCAATAAGTGGTGACACAGGAATGGTTAAAAACATAGTCAGTAAGAAGAGTCAGTCTTCTTGTACTTAAGTCGGCATTGTGCCTTTCGTATTCAATTCCGACGCAATTTCGGTGTTTCATCGTCAATAAGAAGGTCCAAGGGATACAGTAATCCTGAAGTGAAGTATCGGAATCTATAACTAATAACACAGGATCGGTTCAATACATAGACAGTAAGAAGATTCAGTCTACTTGTACTTAAGTCGCCATTGTGCCTTTTCTATTTAATTCCGATGCAATTTCTGTGTTTCATTATCAATGAGAAGGTCAGAGGGATACAGTAAACCTGAAGTGAAGCATCGGAATCTATAACTAGTGTCAAAGGAATGGTTCAAAACATAGACAGTAGGAAGAGTCAGTCTTCTTGTACTTGAGTCGGCATTGTGCCTTTTGAATTTAATTCCGATGCAATTTCTGTGTTCCATCGTCAATGAGAAGGTCCAAGGGATACAGTAAACCTAAAGTGAAGCATCGGAATCTGTAAGTGGTGTCACAGGAATGGTTTAAAACATAGTCAATAAGAAGAGTCAGTCTTCTAGTACTTAAGTCGGGATTGTGCCTTTTCTATTTAATTCCGATGCAATTTCTGTGTTTTATCGTCCATAAGAAGGTCAGAGCGAGACAGTAAACCTGAAGTGAAGCATTGGAATCTATAACTAGTGTCACAGGGATGGTTCAAATCATAGACAGTAGGAAGAGTCCGTCTTCTTGTACTTAAGTCGGCATCGTGCATTTTGTATTTAATTCCGACGCAATTTCTGTGTTTCATCGTCAATAAGACAGTCAGAGGGATACAGTAAACATGAAGTGAAATATCAGAATCTATAACTAGTTTCGCAGGAATGGTTCAAAACATAGACAGTAAGAAGAGTCAGTCTACTTGTACTTAAGTCGGCATTGTGCCTTTCGTATTTAATTCCGATGCAATTTCTGTGTTTCATCGTCATTAAGATGGTCCAACTCCTACAGTACACCTGAAGTGAAGCATCGGAATCTATAACTACTGTCACAGGAATGGTCCAAATCATAGGCAGTAAGAAGAGTCAGTCTTCTTCTACTTAAGTCGGCTTTGTGCATTTTCTATTTAATTACGATGCAATTTCTGTGTTTCATTGTCAATAAGATGGTCAGAGGGATACAGTAAACCTGAAGTGAAGCATCGGAATCTATAACTAGTGGCACAGGAATGGTTCAGAAAATAGACAGTAGTGTGAGTCAGTCTTCTTGTACTTAAGTCGGCATTTACCTTTTCTATTTAATTCCGATGCAATTTCTGTGTTTCATCGTCAATAAGAGGTTCAGAGGTACGCAGTAAACCTGAAGTGAAGCATTGGAATCTAGAACTAGTGTCACAGGAATGGTTCAAAAACATAGAGAGTTGGAAGAGTCAGTCTTCTTGTACTTGAGTCGGCATTGTGCCATTTGTATTTAATTCCGATGCAATATCTGTGTTTCATCGTCAATAAGAAGGTCAGAGGATTACAGTAAACCTGAGGAGAAGCATCGGAATCTATAACTAGTGTTACAGGAATGGTTCAAATCGTAGACAGTAGGAAGAGTCAGTCTTCTTGTACTTAAGTCGGCATTGTCCCTTTTCTATTTAATTCCGATGCAATTTCAGTGTTTCGTCATCAATAAGAACGTCATAGGGATACAGTATACCTGAAGTGAAGCATCGGAGTCAATAACTAGTGTCACATGAATGGTTCAAAGCATAGTCTGTAGGAAGAGTCTGTCTTCTTGTACTTAAGTAGGCATTGTGCCTTTTGTATTTAATTCCGTCGCAATTTCTGTGTTTTATCGTCAATAAGAAGAACAGAGGGATACAGTAAAACTGAAGTGAAGCATCGGAATCTATAACTAGTGTCACAGGGATGGTTCAAAACATAGACAGTAAAAAGAGTCGGTCTTCTTGTACTTAAGTCGGCATTGTGCTTTTTGTATTTAATTCCGATGCAATTTCTGTATTTCATCGTTATAAGAAAGTCCAAGTGATACAGTAAACCTGAAGTGAGACATCGGAATCCATAACTAGTGTCCCAGGTATGGTTCAAAACATAGACAGTAAGAAGTGTCAGTCGTCTTGTACTTAAGACGGCATTGTTCCTTTTCTATTTAATTACAATGCAATTTCTGTGTTTCTTCGTCAATAAGGGCGTCAGAGGGATACAGTAAAACCGAAGTGAAGCATCGAAATCTATAACTAGTGTCACAGGAATGGTTCAAAACATAGACTGTAGGAAGAGTCAGTCTTCTTGTACTTGAGTCGGCATTGTGCCTTTTGTATTTAATTCCGATGCAATTTCTGTGTATCATCGTCAATAAGAAGGTCAGAGGGTTACAGTAAACCTGAAGAGAGGCGTCGGAATCTATAACCAGTGTCACAGGAATGGTTCAAAACATAGACAGTAGGAAGAGTCAGTCTTCTTGTACTTAAGTCGGCATTGTGCCTTTTCTATTTAATTCCGATGCAATTTCTACATTTCATCATCAATAAGAAGGTCAGAGGGATACAGTATACCTGAAGTGAAGCTTCGGAGTCTATAACTAGTGTCACAGGAATGGTTCAAGACATAGTCAGTAAGAAGAGTCAGTCCTCCTGTACTTAGGTCGTCATTGTGCCTTTTCTATTTATTTCCTATGCAATATCTGTGTTTCATCGTCAATAAGAAGGTCAGAGGGATACCGTAAACCTGAAGTGAAGCATCGGAATCTATAACTAGTGTCACAGGTATGGTTCAAAACATAGACAGTAGGAAGAGTCAGTCTTCTTGTACTTAAGTCGGCATTGTGCCTTTTGTATTTAATTCCGATGCAATATCTGTGTTTCATCGTCAATAACAAGGTCCAAGGGATACAGTAAACCTAAAGTGAAGCATCGGAATCTGTAAGTAGTGTCACAGGAATGGTTCAAAACATAGTCAATAAGAAGAGTCAGTCTCCTTGTACTTAAGTCGGCATTGTGCCTTTTCTATTTATTTCCGATGCACTTTCTGTGTTTTATCGTCAATAAGAAAGTCAGAGGGATACAGTAAACCTGAAGTGAAGCATCGGAATCTATAACTAGTGACACAGGGATGGTTCAAATCATAGACAGTAGGAAGAGTCCGTCTT
This sequence comes from Schistocerca americana, assembly GCF_021461395.2. Classification (NCBI taxonomy): domain Eukaryota; kingdom Metazoa; phylum Arthropoda; class Insecta; order Orthoptera; family Acrididae; genus Schistocerca; species Schistocerca americana. The sequence continues at coordinate 5,300,951 of NC_060121.1, read as the reverse complement.
CTTGTACTTAAGTCAGCATCATGCCTTTTCTATTTAATTCCGATGCAATTTCTGTGATTCATCGTCAATAAGAAGGTCAGAGGGATACAGTAAACATGAAGAGAAATATCAGACTCTATAACTAGTGTCACAGGGATGGTTCAAAACATAGACAGTAAGAAGAGTCAGTCAACTTGTACTTAAATCGGCATTGTGCTTTTGTATTAATTTCCGATGCAAATTCTGTGTTTCATCGTCAATAAGAAGGTCCAAGGGATACAGTACACCTGAAGTGAAGCATCGGAATCTATAACTAGTGTCACAGGAATGGTTCAAATCATAGACAGAAAGAAGAGTCAGTCTTCTTGTACTTAAGTCGTCTTTGTGCATTTTCTATTTAATTCCGGTGCAGTTTCTGTGTTTCATTGTCAATAAGATGGTCAGAGGGATACAGTAAACCTGAAGGGAAGCATCGGAATCTATAACTAGTGTCACAGGGATGGTTCAAAACATAGACAGTAGGAAGAGTCAGTTTTCTTGTACGTAAGTCGGCATTGTGCCTTTTGTATTTAATTCCGATGCAATTTCTGTGTTCCATTGTCAATTCGAAGGTCAGAGGGTAACAGTAAACCTGAAGAGAAGCATCGGAATCTATAACTAGTGTCACAGGAATGGTTCAAAACATAAACAGTAGAAAGAATCAGTCTTCTTGTACTTAAGTCGGCATTGTGCCATTTATATTTAATTCCGATGCAATTTCTGTGTTTTATCATCAATAAGAACGTCAGAATGATACAGTAAACTTGAAGTGAAGCATCGGAATCTATAACTAGTGTCACAGGAATGGTTCAAAACATTGTCAGTAAGAAGAGTCAGTCCTCTTGTACTTAAGTCGGCATTGTGCCTTTTCTATTTAATTCCTATGCAATATCTGTGTTTCATCGTCAATAAGAAGGTCAGAGGGATACAGTAAACCTGAAGTGAAGCATCGGAATCTATAACTAGTGTCACAGGAATGGTTCAAAACATAGACAGTAGGAAGAGTCAGTCTTCTTGTACTTAAGTCGGCATTGTGCCTTTTGTACTTAATTCCGATGCAATTTCTGTGTTTAATCGTCAATAAGAAGATCCCAGGGATACAGTAAACCTAAAGTGATGCATCGGAATCTGTAAGTAGTATCACAGGAATGGTTCAAAAATATCAATAAGAAGAGTCAGTCATCTTGTACTTAAGTCGGCATTGTGCCTTTTCTATTAAATTCCGATGCAATTTCTGTGTTTTATCGTCAATAAGAAAGTCAGAGGGATACAGTAAACCTGAAGTGAAGCATCGTAATCCATAACTAGTGTCACAGGGATGGTTCAAATCATAGACAGTAGGAAGAGTCCGTCTTCTGGTACTTAAGTCAGCATCGTGCCTTTTGTATTTAATTCCGATGCAATTTCTGTGTTTCATCGTCAATAAGAAGGTTCAGAGGGATACAGTAAACATGATGAGAAATATCAGAATCTATAACAAGTGTCACAGGAATGGTTCAAATCATAGGCAGAAAGAAGAGTCAGTCTTCTTGTACTTAAGTCAGCTTTGTGCATTTTCTATTTAATTCCGATGCAGTTTCTGTGTTTCATTGTCAATAGGATGGTCAGAGGGATACAGTTAACCTGAAGGGAAGCATATGAATCTATAACTAGTGTCACAGGAATAGTTCAAAACATAGACAGTAGGAAGAGTCAGTCTTCATGTACTTAAGTCGGCATTGTGCCTTTTCTATTTCATTCCGATGCAATTTCTTTGTTTTATCGTCAATAAGAAGGTCAGAGAGATACAGTAAACCTGAAGTGAAGCTTCGGAATCTACAACTAGTGTCACAGGGATGGTTCAAAACATAGTCAGTAGGAAAAGTCAGTTTTCTTGTAGTTAAGTCGGCATTGTGCCTTTTGTATTTTATTCCGATGCAATTTCTGTGTTTCATCGTCAATAAGAGGGTCAGAGGGATACAGTAAACATGAAGTGAAGTATCAGAATCTATAACTAGTGTCACAGGAATGGTTCAAACATAGACAGTAAGAAGGGACAGTCTACTTGTACTTAAGTCGGCATTGTGCCTTTTGTATTTAATTCAGATGCAATTTCTGTGTTTCATCGTCAACAAGAAGGTCCAAGGGATACAGTACACCTGAAGTGAAGCATCGGAATCTATAACTAGTGTCACAGGAATGGTTCAAATCATAGACAATAAGAAGAGTCAGTCTTCGTGTACTTAAGTCGGCATTGTGCCTTTTCTATTTAATTCCGATGTAATGTCTGTGTTTCATTGTCAATAAGAAGGTCAGAGGGATACAGTAAACCAGATGTGAAGCATCGGAATCTATAACTAGTGTCATAAGAATGGTTCAAAACATAGAGAGTTGGAAGAGTCAGTCTTCTTGTACTTCTGTCGGCTTTGTGCCTATTGTATTTAATTCCGATGCAATTTCTGTGTTTCATCGTCAACAAGAAGGTCAGAGGATTACAGTAAACCTGAAGAGAAACATCGGAATCTATAACTAGTGTCACAGGAATGGTTCAAATCATAGACAGTAAGAAGAGTCAGTCTTTCTGTACTTAAGTCGGCATTGTGCCTTTTCTATATAATTCCGATGCAATTTCTGTGTTTAATCGTCAATAAGAAGGTCTAAGGGATACAGTAAACCTAAAGTGAAACATCGGAATCTATAACTAGTGTCACAGGAATGGTTCAAAACATAGTCAGTAAGAATCGTCAATCTTCTTGTACTTAAGTCGGCATTGTGCCTTTTCTATTTAATTCCGATGCAATTTCTGTGTTTTAACGTCAATAAGAAGTTCAGAGAGATACAGTAAACCTGAAGTGAAGCATCGTACTCTATAACTAGTGTCACAGGTTCGGTTCAAAACATAGACAGTAGGAAGAGTCAATTTTTTTGTACTTAAGTCGACATTGTGCCTTTTATATTTGATTCCGATGCAATTTCTGTTTTACATCGTCAATAAGAAGGTCCAAGGGATACAGTAAACCTTAAGTGAAGTATCGGAATCTATAACTAGTGTCACATGAATGGTTCAAACATAGACAGTAAGAAGAGTCAGTCTTCTTGTACTTAAGTCGGCATTGTGTCTTCTGTGTTTAATTCCGATGCAATTTCTGTGTTTCATCGTCAATAAGAACGTCAGAGGGATACAGTAAACCTGAAGTGAAGCATCGGAATCTATAACTAGTGTCACAGGAATGGTTCAAAACATAGACAGTAAGATGAGTCAGTCTGCAAGTACATTAGTCGGCATTGTGCCTTTTCTATGTAATTCCGATGCAATTTCTGTGATTCATCGTCAATAAGAAGATCCAAGGGATACAGTAAACCTGAAGTGAAGCATCGGAATCTATAACTAGTGTCACAGGAATGGTTGAAAACATAGACAATAGGAAGGGTCAGTCTTCTTGTACTTAAGTCGGCATTGTGCCTTTTCTATTTTATTCCGATGCAACTTCTGTGTGTCGTCGTCAATAAGAAGGTCCAAGGGATACAGTAAACCTGAAGTGAAGCATCGGAATCTATAACTTGTGTCACAGGAATGTTTCAAAACATAGACAGTAAGAAGAGTCAGTCCTCCTGTACATAAGTAGGCATTGTGCTTTTCGTATCTAATTCCGATGCAATTTCTGTGTTTCATCGTCAATAAGAAATTCAGAGGGATATAGGAAACCTGAAGTGAAGCATCGGAATCTATAACTAGTTTCACAGGAATGGTTGAAAACATAGACAATAGGAAGGGTCAGTCTTCTTGTACTTAAGTCGGCATTGTGCCATTTCTATTAAATTCCGATGCAATTTCTGTGTGTCATCGTCACTAAGAAGGTCCAAGGGATACAGTAAACCTGAAGTGAAGCATCGGAATCTAAAACTGGTCTCACAGGAAATGTTCACAACATAGATGGTAGTAAGAGTCAGTCTTGTTGTACTTAAGTCGGCATTGTGCCTTTTCTATTCAATTCCGATGCAATTTCTGTGTTACATCGTCAATAAGAAGGTCCAAGGGATACAGTAAACCTGAAGTGAAGTATCGGAATCTATAACTAGTGTCACAGGAATGGTTCAAACACAGACAGTATGAAGAGTCAGTCTTCTTGTACTTAAGTCGGCATTATGCATTTTATGTTTAATTCCGATGCAATTTCTGTGTTTCATCGTCAATAAGAACGTCAGAGGGATACAGTAAACCTGAAGTGAAGCATCGGAATATAACTAGTGTCACAGGGATGGTTCAAAACATAGACAATAGGAAGAGTCGGTCTTCTTGTACTTAAATCGGCATTGTGCCTTTCGTATTCAATTCCGACGCAATTTCGGTGTTTCATCGTCAATAAGAAGGTCCAAGGGATACAGTAATCCTGAAGTGAAGCATCGGTATCTATAACTAGTGTCACAGGATCGGTTCAAAACATAGACAGTAAGAAGAGTCAGTCTTCTTGTACTTAAGGCGGCATTGTGCCTTAAGTATTTAATTCCGATGCAATTTCTGAGATTCATCGTCAATAATAATGTCAGAGGGATACAGTAATCCTGAAGTGAAGCATCGGTATCTATTACTAGTGTCACAGGATCGGTTCAAAACATAGACAGTAAGAAGAGACAGTCTTCTTGTACTTATGTCGGCATTGTGCCTTTTGTATTTAATTCCGATGCAATTTCTGTGTTTCATCGTCAATAAGACGGTCCAAGGGATACAGTAAACATATAGTGAAGCATCGGAATCTAAAACTGGTCTCACAGGAAATGTTCACAACATAGTCAGTAAGAAGAGTCAGTCTTCTTGTACTTAAGTCTGCATTGTGCCTTTTGTTTATAATTCCGATTCAATTTCTGTGTTTTGTCGTCAATACGAAGGTCCAAGGGATACAGTAAATCTGAAGCGAATCATCGGAATCTATAACTAGTGTCGCAGGAATGGTTCATAGCATAGACAGTAAGAAGAGTCAGTCTATTTGTACTTAAGTCAGCATTGTGCCTTTTTATTTAATTCCGATGCAATTTCTGTGTCTCATCGTCAATAAGAAGGTCCAAGTGATACAGTAAACCTGAAGTGAAGTATCGGAATCTATAACTAGTGTCACAGGAATGGTTCAAACATAGACAGTAAGAAGAGTCAGTCTTCTTGTACTTAAGTCGGCATTGTGCATTTTATGTTTAATTCCGATGCAATTTCTGTGTTTCATCGTCAATAAGAACGTCAGAGGGATACAGTAAACCTGAAGTGAAGCATCGGAATCTATAACTAGTGTCACAGGAATGGTTCAAAACATAGACAGTGAGATGAGTCAGTCTACAAGTACATAAGTCGGCATTGTGCCTTTTCCATTTAATTCCGATGCAATTTCTGTGATTCATCGTCAATAAGAAGATCCAAGGGATACAGTAAACCTGACGTGAAGCATCGGAATCTATAACTAGTGTCACAGGAATGGTTGAAAACATAGACAATAGAAAGGGTCAGTCTTCTTGTACTTAAGTCGGCATTGTCTATTTTGTATTTAATTCCGATGCAATTTCTGTGTTTTAACGTCAATAAGAAGGTCAGAGAGATACAGTAAACCTGAAGTGAAGCATTGGAATATATAACAAGTGTCACAGGGATGGTTCAAAACATAGACAGTAGGAAGAGTCGGTCTCCTTGTACTTACGTCGGCATTGTGCATTTTGTATTTAATCCCGATGCAATTTCTGTGTCTCATCGTCAATAAGAAGGTCCAAGTGATACAGTAAACCTGAAGTGAGACATCGGAATCCATAACTAGTGTCACAGGAATGGTTAAAAACATAGACAGTAAGAAGAGTCGGTCTTCTTGTACTAAAGTCGGCATTGTGCCTTTTCTATTTAATTACGATGCATTTTCTGTGTTTCATCGTCAATAAGAACGTCAGAGGGATACATTAAAACCGAAGTGAACCATTGGAATCAATAAGTTGTGTCACAGGAATGGTTCAAATCATAGTCAGTAAGAAGAGTCAGTCTTCTTGTACTTAACTCGGCATTGTGCCTTTCGTATTCAATTCCGACGCAATTTCGGTGTTTCATCGTCAATAAGAAGGTCCAAGGGATACAGTAATCCTGAAGTGAAGCATCGGTATCTATAACTAGTGTCACAGGATCGGTTCAAAACATAGACAGTAAGAAGAGTCAGTCTTCTTGCACATAAGCCGGCATTGTGCCATAAGTATTTAATTCCGATGCAATTTCTGAGATTCATCGTCAATAATAATGTCAGAGGGATACAGTAAACCTGAAGTGAAGCATCGGAATTTATAACTAGTGTCACAGTAATGGTTAAAAGATAGACAGTAAGAAGAGACAGTCTTCTTGTACTTATGTCGGCATTGTGCCCTTTGTATTTAATTCCGATGCAATTTCTGTGTTTCATCGTCAATAAGACGGTCCAAGGGATACAGTAAACATATAGTGAAGCATCGGAATCTAAAACTGGTCTCACAGGAAATGTTCACAACATAGTCAGTAAGAAGAGTCAGTCTTCTTGTACTTAAGTCTGCATTGTGCCTTTTGTTTATAATTCCGATTCAATTTCTGTGTTTCGTCGTCAATACGAAGGTCCAAGGGATACAGTAAATCTGAAGTGAATCATCGGAATCTATAACTAGTGTCGCCGGAATGGTTCATAGCATAGACAGTAAGAAGAGTCAGTCTATTTGTACTTAAGTCAGCATTGTGCCTTTTTATTTAATTCCGATGCAATTTCTGTGTCTAATCGTCAATAAGAAGGTCCAAGTGATACAGTAAACCTGAAGTGAAGTATCGGAATCTATAACTAGTGTCACAGGAATGGTTCAAACATAGACAGTAAGAAGAGTCAGTCTTCTTGTACTTAAGTCGGCATTGTGCATTTTATGTTTAATTCCGATGCAATTTCTGTGTTTCATCGTCAATAAGAACGTCAGAGGGATACAGTAAACCTGAAGTGAAGCATCGGAATCTATAACTAGTGTCACAGGAATGGTTCAATACATAGACAGTGAGATGAGTCAGTCTACAAGTACATAAGTCGGCATTGTGCCTTTTCCATTTAATTCCGATGCAATTTCTGTGATTCATCGTCAATAAGAAGATCCAAGGGATACAGTAAACCTGACGTGAAGCATCGGAATCTATAACTAGTGTCACAGGAATGGTTGAAAACATAGACAATAGAAAGGGTCAGTCTTCTTGTACTTAAGTCGGCATTGTCTAATTTGTATTTAATTCCGATGCAATTTCTGTGTTTTAACGTCAATAAGAAGGTCAGAGAGATACAGTAAACCTGAAGTGAAGCATCGGAATATATAACAAGTGTCACAGGGATGGTTCAAAACATAGACAGTAGGAAGAGTCGGTCTCCTTGTACTTACGTCGGCATTGTGCATTTTGTATTTAATCCCGATGCAATTTCTGTGTCTCATCGTCAATAAGAAGGTCCAAGTGATACAGTAAACCTGAAGTGAGACATCGGAATCCATAACTAGTGTCACAGGAATGGTTAAAAACATAGACAGTAAGAAGAGTCGGTCTTCTTGTACTAAAGTCGGCATTGTGCCTTTTCTATTTAATTACGATGCATTTTCTGTGTTTCATCGTCAATAAGAACGTCAGAGGGATACATTAAAACCGAAGGGAACCATTGGAATCAATAAGTGGTGTCACAGGAATGGTTCAAATCATAGTCAGTAAGAAGAGTCAGTCTTCTTTTACTTAACTCGGCATTGTGCCTTTCGTATTCAATTCCGACGCAATTTCGGTGTTTCATCGTCAATAAGAAGGTCCAAGGGATACAGTAATCCTGAAGTGAAGCATCGGTATCTATAACTAGTGTCACAGGATCGGTTCAAAACATAGACAGTAAGAAGAGTCAGTCTTCTTGCACTTAAGTCGGCATTGTGCCATAAGTATTTAATTCCGATGCAATTTCTGAGATTCATCGTCAATAATAATGTCAGAGGGATACAGTAAACCTGAAGTGAAGCATCGGAATTTATAACTAGTGTCACAGTAATGGTTAAAAGATAGACAGTAAGAAGAGACAGTCTTCTTGTACTTATGTCGGCATTGTGCCTTTTGTATTGAATTCCGATGCAATTTCTGTGTTTCATCGTCAATAAGACGGTCCAAGGGATTCAGTAAACATATAGTGAAGCATCGGAATCTAAAACTGGTCTCACAGGAAATGTTCACAACATAGTCAGTAAGAAGAGTCAGTCTTCTTGTACTTAAGTCTGCATTGTGCCTTTTGTATATAATTCCTATTCAATTTTTGTGTTTCGTCGTCAATACGAAGGTCCAAGGGATACAGTAAATCTGAAGTGAATCATCGGAATCTATAACTAGTGTCGCAGGAATGGTTCATAGCATAGACAGTAAGAAGAGTCAGTCTATTTGTACTTAAGTCAGCATTGTGCCTTTTTATTTAATTCCGATGCAATTTCTGTGTTTCATCGTCGATAAGAAGGTCCGAGGGATACAGTATACCTGAAGTGAAGCATCGGAATCTATAACTAGTGTCACAGGAATGGTTCAAACATAGACAGTAAGAAGAGTCAGTCTTCTTGTTCTTAAGTCGGCATTGTGCCTTTTATGTTTAATTCCGATGCAATTTCTGAGTTTCATCGTCAATAAGAAGGTCAGAGGGATACAGTAAACCTGAAGTGAAGCATCGGAATCTATAACTAGTGTCACAGGAGTGGTTCAAAACATAGACAGTAAGATGAGTCAGTCTACATGTACATAAGTCGGCATTGTGCCTTTTCTATTTAATTCCGATTCAATTTCTGTGTTTCATCGTCAATATGAAGGTCCAAGGGAAACAGTAAACCTGAAGTGAAGCATCGGAATCTATAACTAGTGTCACAGGAATGGTTCAAAACATAGACAGTAATAAGAGTCAGACTTCATGTACTTAAGTCGGCATTGCGCCTTTTGTATTTAATTCCTGATGCAATTTCTGTATTTCATCGTCAATAAGAAAGTCAGAGGGATACAGTAAACCTGAGGGGAAGCATCGGAATCTATAACAAGTGTCACAGGGATGGTTCAAAACATAGACAGTAGGAAGAGTCGGTCTCCTTGTACTTACGTCGGCATTGTGCATTTTGTATTTAATCCCGATGCAATTTCTGTGTCTCATCGTCAATAAGAAGGTCCAAGTGATACAGTAAACCTGAAGTGAGACATCGGAATCCATAACTAGTGTCACAGGAATGGTTAAAAACATAGACAGTAAGAAGAGTCGGTCTTCTTGTACTAAAGTCGGCATTGTGCCTTTTCTATTTAATTACGATGCATTTTCTGTGTTTCATCGTCAATAAGAACGTCAGAGGGATACATTAAAACCGAAGTGAACCATTGGAATCAATAAGTGGTGTCACAGGAATGGTTCAAATCATAGTCAGTAAGAAGAGTCAGTCTTCTTTTACTTAACTCGGCATTGTGCCTTTCGTATTCAATTCCGACGCAATTTCGGTGTTTCATCGTCAATAAGAAGGTCCAAGGGATACAGTAATCCTGAAGTGAAGCATCGGTATCTATAACTAGTGTCACAGGATCGGTTCAAAACATAGACAGTAAGAAGAGTCAGTCTTCTTGCACTTAAGTCGGCATTGTGCCATAAGTATTTAATTCCGATGCAATTTCTGAGATTCATCGTCAATAATAATGTCAGAGGGATACAGTAAACCTGAAGAGAAGCATCGGAATCTATAACTAGTGTCACAGGAATGGTTCAAAACATAAACAGTAGAAAGAATCAGTCTTCTTGTACTTAAGTCGGCATTGTGCCATTTATATTTAATTCCGATGCAATTTCTGTGTTTTATCATCAATAAGAACGTCAGAATGATACAGTAAACTTGAAGTGAAGCATCGGAATCTATAACTAGTGTCACAGGAATGGTTCAAAACATTGTCAGTAAGAAGAGTCAGTCCTCTTGTACTTAAGTCGGCATTGTGCCTTTTCTATTTAATTCCTATGCAATATCTGTGTTTCATCGTCAATAAGAAGGTCAGAGGGATACAGTAAACCTGAAGTGAAGCATCGGAATCTATAACTAGTGTCACAGGAATGGTTCAAAACATAGACAGTAGGAAGAGTCAGTCTTCTTGTACTTAAGTCGGCATTGTGCCTTTTGTACTTAATTCCGATGCAATTTCTGTGTTTAATCGTCAATAAGAAGATCCCAGGGATACAGTAAACCTAAAGTGATGCATCGGAATCTGTAAGTAGTATCACAGGAATGGTTCAAAAATATCAATAAGAAGAGTCAGTCATCTTGTACTTAAGTCGGCATTGTGCCTTTTCTATTAAATTCCGATGCAATTTCTGTGTTTTATCGTCAATAAGAAAGTCAGAGGGATACAGTAAACCTGAAGTGAAGCATCGTAATCCATAACTAGTGTCACAGGGATGGTTCAAATCATAGACAGTAGGAAGAGTCCGTCTTCTGGTACTTAAGTCAGCATCGTGCCTTTTGTATTTAATTCCGATGCAATTTCTGTGTTTCATCGTCAATAAGAAGGTTCAGAGGGATACAGTAAACATGATGAGAAATATCAGAATCTATAACAAGTGTCACAGGAATGGTTCAAATCATAGGCAGAAAGAAGAGTCAGTCTTCTTGTACTTAAGTCAGCTTTGTGCATTTTCTATTTAATTCCGATGCAGTTTCTGTGTTTCATTGTCAATAGGATGGTCAGAGGGATACAGTTAACCTGAAGGGAAGCATATGAATCTATAACTAGTGTCACAGGAATAGTTCAAAACATAGACAGTAGGAAGAGTCAGTCTTCATGTACTTAAGTCGGCATTGTGCCTTTTCTATTTCATTCCGATGCAATTTCTTTGTTTTATCGTCAATAAGAAGGTCAGAGAGATACAGTAAACCTGAAGTGAAGCTTCGGAATCTACAACTAGTGTCACAGGGATGGTTCAAAACATAGTCAGTAGGAAAAGTCAGTTTTCTTGTAGTTAAGTCGGCATTGTGCCTTTTGTATTTTATTCCGATGCAATTTCTGTGTTTCATCGTCAATAAGAGGGTCAGAGGGATACAGTAAACATGAAGTGAAGTATCAGAATCTATAACTAGTGTCACAGGAATGGTTCAAACATAGACAGTAAGAAGGGACAGTCTACTTGTACTTAAGTCGGCATTGTGCCTTTTGTATTTAATTCAGATGCAATTTCTGTGTTTCATCGTCAACAAGAAGGTCCAAGGGATACAGTACACCTGAAGTGAAGCATCGGAATCTATAACTAGTGTCACAGGAATGGTTCAAATCATAGACAATAAGAAGAGTCAGTCTTCGTGTACTTAAGTCGGCATTGTGCCTTTTCTATTTAATTCCGATGTAATGTCTGTGTTTCATTGTCAATAAGAAGGTCAGAGGGATACAGTAAACCAGATGTGAAGCATCGGAATCTATAACTAGTGTCATAAGAATGGTTCAAAACATAGAGAGTTGGAAGAGTCAGTCTTCTTGTACTTCTGTCGGCTTTGTGCCTATTGTATTTAATTCCGATGCAATTTCTGTGTTTCATCGTCAACAAGAAGGTCAGAGGATTACAGTAAACCTGAAGAGAAACATCGGAATCTATAACTAGTGTCACAGGAATGGTTCAAATCATAGACAGTAAGAAGAGTCAGTCTTTCTGTACTTAAGTCGGCATTGTGCCTTTTCTATATAATTCCGATGCAATTTCTGTGTTTAATCGTCAATAAGAAGGTCTAAGGGATACAGTAAACCTAAAGTGAAACATCGGAATCTATAACTAGTGTCACAGGAATGGTTCAAAACATAGTCAGTAAGAATCGTCAATCTTCTTGTACTTAAGTCGGCATTGTGCCTTTTCTATTTAATTCCGATGCAATTTCTGTGTTTTAACGTCAATAAGAAGTTCAGAGAGATACAGTAAACCTGAAGTGAAGCATCGTACTCTATAACTAGTGTCACAGGTTCGGTTCAAAACATAGACAGTAGGAAGAGTCAATCTTTTTGTACTTAAGTCGACATTGTGCCTTTTATATTTGATTCCGATGCAATTTCTGTTTTACATCGTCAATAAGAAGGTCCAAGGGATACAGTAAACCTTAAGTGAAGTATCGGAATCTATAACTAGTGTCACATGAATGGTTCAAACATAGACAGTAAGAAGAGTCAGTCTTCTTGTACTTAAGTCGGCATTGTGTCTTCTGTGTTTAATTCCGATGCAATTTCTGTGTTTCATCGTCAATAAGAACGTCAGAGGGATACAGTAAACCTGAAGTGAAGCATCGGAATCTATAACTAGTGTCACAGGAATGGTTCAAAACATAGACAGTAAGATGAGTCAGTCTGCAAGTACATTAGTCGGCATTGTGCCTTTTCTATGTAATTCCGATGCAATTTCTGTGATTCATCGTCAATAAGAAGATCCAAGGGATACAGTAAACCTGAAGTGAAGCATCGGAATCTATAACTAGTGTCACAGGAATGGTTGAAAACATAGACAATAGGAAGGGTCAGTCTTCTTGTACTTAAGTCGGCATTGTGCCTTTTCTATTTTATTCCGATGCAACTTCTGTGTGTCGTCGTCAATAAGAAGGTCCAAGGGATACAGTAAACCTGAAGTGAAGCATCGGAATCTATAACTTGTGTCACAGGAATGTTTCAAAACATAGACAGTAAGAAGAGTCAGTCCTCCTGTACATAAGTAGGCATTGTGCTTTTCGTATCTAATTCCGATGCAATTTCTGTGTTTCATCGTCAATAAGAAATTCAGAGGGATATAGGAAACCTGAAGTGAAGCATCGGAATCTATAACTAGTTTCACAGGAATGGTTGAAAACATAGACAATAGGAAGGGTCAGTCTTCTTGTACTTAAGTCGGCATTGTGCCATTTCTATTAAATTCCGATGCAATTTCTGTGTGTCATCGTCACTAAGAAGGTCCAAGGGATACAGTAAACCTGAAGTGAAGCATCGGAATCTAAAACTGGTCTCACAGGAAATGTTCACAACATAGATGGTAGTAAGAGTCAGTCTTGTTGTACTTAAGTCGGCATTGTGCCTTTTCTATTCAATTCCGATGCAATTTCTGTGTTACATCGTCAATAAGAAGGTCCAAGGGATACAGTAAACCTGAAGTGAAGTATCGGAAGCTATAACTAGTGTCACAGGAATGGTTCAAACACAGACAGTATGAAGAGTCAGTCTTCTTGTACTTAAGTCGGCATTATGCATTTTATGTTTAATTCCGATGCAATTTCTGTGTTTCATCGTCAATAAGAACGTCAGAGGGATACAGTAAACCTGAAGTGAAGCATCGGAATATAACTAGTGTCACAGGGATGGTTCAAAACATAGACAATAGGAAGAGTCGGTCTTCTTGTACTTAAATCGGCATTGTGCCTTTCGTATTCAATTCCGACGCAATTTCGGTGTTTCATCGTCAATAAGAAGGTCCAAGGGATACAGTAATCCTGAAGTGAAGCATCGGTATCTATAACTAGTGTCACAGGATCGGTTCAAAACATAGACAGTAAGAAGAGTCAGTCTTCTTGTACTTAAGGCGGCATTGTGCCTTAAGTATTTAATTCCGATGCAATTTCTGAGATTCATCGTCAATAATAATGTCAGAGGGATACAGTAATCCTGAAGTGAAGCATCGGTATCTATTACTAGTGTCACAGGATCGGTTCAAAACATAGACAGTAAGAAGAGACAGTCTTCTTGTACTTATGTCGGCATTGTGCCTTTTGTATTTAATTCCGATGCAATTTCTGTGTTTCATCGTCAATAAGACGGTCCAAGGGATACAGTAAACATATAGTGAAGCATCGGAATCTAAAACTGGTCTCACAGGAAATGTTCACAACATAGTCAGTAAGAAGAGTCAGTCTTCTTGTACTTAAGTCTGCATTGTGCCTTTTGTTTATAATTCCGATTCAATTTCTGTGTTTTGTCGTCAATACGAAGGTCCAAGGGATACAGTAAATCTGAAGCGAATCATCGGAATCTATAACTAGTGTCGCAGGAATGGTTCATAGCATAGACAGTAAGAAGAGTCAGTCTATTTGTACTTAAGTCAGCATTGTGCCTTTTTATTTAATTCCGATGCAATTTCTGTGTCTCATCGTCAATAAGAAGGTCCAAGTGATACAGTAAACCTGAAGTGAAGTATCGGAATCTATAACTAGTGTCACAGGAATGGTTCAAACATAGACAGTAAGAAGAGTCAGTCTTCTTGTACTTAAGTCGGCATTGTGCATTTTATGTTTAATTCCGATGCAATTTCTGTGTTTCATCGTCAATAAGAACGTCAGAGGGATACAGTAAACCTGAAGTGAAGCATCGGAATCTATAACTAGTGTCACAGGAATGGTTCAAAACATAGACAGTGAGATGAGTCAGTCTACAAGTACATAAGTCGGCATTGTGCCTTTTCCATTTAATTCCGATGCAATTTCTGTGATTCATCGTCAATAAGAAGATCCAAGGGATACAGTAAACCTGACGTGAAGCATCGGAATCTATAACTAGTGTCACAGGAATGGTTGAAAACATAGACAATAGAAAGGGTCAGTCTTCTTGTACTTAAGTCGGCATTGTCTATTTTGTATTTAATTCCGATGCAATTTCTGTGTTTTAACGTCAATAAGAAGGTCAGAGAGATACAGTAAACCTGAAGTGAAGCATTGGAATATATAACAAGTGTCACAGGGATGGTTCAAAACATAGACAGTAGGAAGAGTCGGTCTCCTTGTACTTACGTCGGCATTGTGCATTTTGTATTTAATCCCGATGCAATTTCTGTGTCTCATCGTCAATAAGAAGGTCCAAGTGATACAGTAAACCTGAAGTGAGACATCGGAATCCATAACTAGTGTCACAGGAATGGTTAAAAACATAGACAGTAAGAAGAGTCGGTCTTCTTGTACTAAAGTCGGCATTGTGCCTTTTCTATTTAATTACGATGCATTTTCTGTGTTTCATCGTCAATAAGAACGTCAGAGGGATACATTAAAACCGAAGTGAACCATTGGAATCAATAAGTTGTGTCACAGGAATGGTTCAAATCATAGTCAGTAAGAAGAGTCAGTCTTCTTGTACTTAACTCGGCATTGTGCCTTTCGTATTCAATTCCGACGCAATTTCGGTGTTTCATCGTCAATAAGAAGGTCCAAGGGATACAGTAATCCTGAAGTGAAGCATCGGTATCTATAACTAGTGTCACAGGATCGGTTCAAAACATAGACAGTAAGAAGAGTCAGTCTTCTTGCACATAAGCCGGCATTGTGCCATAAGTATTTAATTCCGATGCAATTTCTGAGATTCATCGTCAATAATAATGTCAGAGGGATACAGTAAACCTGAAGTGAAGCATCGGAATTTATAACTAGTGTCACAGTAATGGTTAAAAGATAGACAGTAAGAAGAGACAGTCTTCTTGTACTTATGTCGGCATTGTGCCCTTTGTATTTAATTCCGATGCAATTTCTGTGTTTCATCGTCAATAAGACGGTCCAAGGGATACAGTAAACATATAGTGAAGCATCGGAATCTAAAACTGGTCTCACAGGAAATGTTCACAACATAGTCAGTAAGAAGAGTCAGTCTTCTTGTACTTAAGTCTGCATTGTGCCTTTTGTTTATAATTCCGATTCAATTTCTGTGTTTCGTCGTCAATACGAAGGTCCAAGGGATACAGTAAATCTGAAGTGAATCATCGGAATCTATAACTAGTGTCGCCGGAATGGTTCATAGCATAGACAGTAAGAAGAGTCAGTCTATTTGTACTTAAGTCAGCATTGTGCCTTTTTATTTAGTTCCGATGCAATTTCTGTGTCTAATCGTCAATAAGAAGGTCCAAGTGATACAGTAAACCTGAAGTGAAGTATCGGAATCTATAACTAGTGTCACAGGAATGGTTCAAACATAGACAGTAAGAAGAGTCAGTCTTCTTGTACTTAAGTCGGCATTGTGCATTTTATGTTTAATTCCGATGCAATTTCTGTGTTTCATCGTCAATAAGAACGTCAGAGGGATACAGTAAACCTGAAGTGAAGCATCGGAATCTATAACTAGTGTCACAGGAATGGTTCAATACATAGACAGTGAGATGAGTCAGTCTACAAGTACATAAGTCGGCATTGTGCCTTTTCCATTTAATTCCGATGCAATTTCTGTGATTCATCGTCAATAAGAAGATCCAAGGGATACAGTAAACCTGACGTGAAGCATCGGAATCTATAACTAGTGTCACAGGAATGGTTGAAAACATAGACAATAGAAAGGGTCAGTCTTCTTGTACTTAAGTCGGCATTGTCTAATTTGTATTTAATTCCGATGCAATTTCTGTGTTTTAACGTCAATAAGAAGGTCAGAGAGATACAGTAAACCTGAAGTGAAGCATCGGAATATATAACAAGTGTCACAGGGATGGTTCAAAACATAGACAGTAGGAAGAGTCGGTCTCCTTGTACTTACGTCGGCATTGTGCATTTTGTATTTAATCCCGATGCAATTTCTGTGTCTCATCGTCAATAAGAAGGTCCAAGTGATACAGTAAACCTGAAGTGAGACATCGGAATCCATAACTAGTGTCACAGGAATGGTTAAAAACATAGACAGTAAGAAGAGTCGGTCTTCTTGTACTAAAGTCGGCATTGTGCCTTTTCTATTTAATTACGATGCATTTTCTGTGTTTCATCGTCAATAAGAACGTCAGAGGGATACATTAAAACCGAAGGGAACCATTGGAATCAATAAGTGGTGTCACAGGAATGGTTCAAATCATAGTCAGTAAGAAGAGTCAGTCTTCTTTTACTTAACTCGGCATTGTGCCTTTCGTATTCAATTCCGACGCAATTTCGGTGTTTCATCGTCAATAAGAAGGTCCAAGGGATACAGTAATCCTGAAGTGAAGCATCGGTATCTATAACTAGTGTCACAGGATCGGTTCAAAACATAGACAGTAAGAAGAGTCAGTCTTCTTGCACTTAAGTCGGCATTGTGCCATAAGTATTTAATTCCGATGCAATTTCTGAGATTCATCGTCAATAATAATGTCAGAGGGATACAGTAAACCTGAAGTGAAGCATCGGAATTTATAACTAGTGTCACAGTAATGGTTAAAAGATAGACAGTAAGAAGAGACAGTCTTCTTGTACTTATGTCGGCATTGTGCCTTTTGTATTGAATTCCGATGCAATTTCTGTGTTTCATCGTCAATAAGACGGTCCAAGGGATTCAGTAAACATATAGTGAAGCATCGGAATCTAAAACTGGTCTCACAGGAAATGTTCACAACATAGTCAGTAAGAAGAGTCAGTCTTCTTGTACTTAAGTCTGCATTGTGCCTTTTGTATATAATTCCTATTCAATTTTTGTGTTTCGTCGTCAATACGAAGGTCCAAGGGATACAGTAAATCTGAAGTGAATCATCGGAATCTATAACTAGTGTCGCAGGAATGGTTCATAGCATAGACAGTAAGAAGAGTCAGTCTATTTGTACTTAAGTCAGCATTGTGCCTTTTTATTTAATTCCGATGCAATTTCTGTGTTTCATCGTCGATAAGAAGGTCCGAGGGATACAGTATACCTGAAGTGAAGCATCGGAATCTATAACTAGTGTCACAGGAATGGTTCAAACATAGACAGTAAGAAGAGTCAGTCTTCTTGTTCTTAAGTCGGCATTGTGCCTTTTATGTTTAATTCCGATGCAATTTCTGAGTTTCATCGTCAATAAGAAGGTCAGAGGGATACAGTAAACCTGAAGTGAAGCATCGGAATCTATAACTAGTGTCACAGGAGTGGTTCAAAACATAGACAGTAAGATGAGTCAGTCTACATGTACATAAGTCGGCATTGTGCCTTTTCTATTTAATTCCGATTCAATTTCTGTGTTTCATCGTCAATATGAAGGTCCAAGGGAAACAGTAAACCTGAAGTGAAGCATCGGAATCTATAACTAGTGTCACAGGAATGGTTCAAAACATAGACAGTAATAAGAGTCAGACTTCATGTACTTAAGTCGGCATTGCGCCTTTTGTATTTAATTCCTGATGCAATTTCTGTATTTCATCGTCAATAAGAAAGTCAGAGGGATACAGTAAACCTGAGGGGAAGCATCGGAATCTATAACAAGTGTCACAGGGATGGTTCAAAACATAGACAGTAGGAAGAGTCGGTCTCCTTGTACTTACGTCGGCATTGTGCATTTTGTATTTAATCCCGATGCAATTTCTGTGTCTCATCGTCAATAAGAAGGTCCAAGTGATACAGTAAACCTGAAGTGAGACATCGGAATCCATAACTAGTGTCACAGGAATGGTTAAAAACATAGACAGTAAGAAGAGTCGGTCTTCTTGTACTAAAGTCGGCATTGTGCCTTTTCTATTTAATTACGATGCATTTTCTGTGTTTCATCGTCAATAAGAACGTCAGAGGGATACATTAAAACCGAAGTGAACCATTGGAATCAATAAGTGGTGTCACAGGAATGGTTCAAATCATAGTCAGTAAGAAGAGTCAGTCTTCTTTTACTTAACTCGGCATTGTGCCTTTCGTATCCAATTCCGACGCAATTTCGGTGTTTCATCGTCAATAAGAAGGTCCAAGGGATACAGTAATCCTGAAGTGAAGCATCGGTATCTATAACTAGTGTCACAGGATCGGTTCAAAACATAGACAGTAAGAAGAGTCAGTCTTCTTGCACTTAAGTCGGCATTGTGCCATAAGTATTTAATTCCGATGCAATTTCTGAGATTCATCGTCAATAATAATGTCAGAGGGATACAGTAAACCTGAAGTGAAGCATCGGAATTTATAACTAGTGTCACAGTAATGGTTAAAAGATAGACAGTAAGAAGAGACAGTCTTCTTGTACTTATGTCGGCATTGTGCCTTTTGTATTGAATTCCGATGCAATTTCTGTGTTTCATCGTCAATAAGACGGTCCAAGGGATTCAGTAAACATATAGTGAAGCATCGGAATCTAAAACTGGTCTCACAGGAAATGTTCACAACATAGTCAGTAAGAAGAGTCAGTCTTCTTGTACTTAAGTCTGCATTGTGCCTTTTGTATATAATTCCTATTCAATTTTTGTGTTTCGTCGTCAATACGAAGGTCCAAGGGATACAGTAAACCTGAAGTGAAGCATCGGAATCTATAACTAGTGTCACAGGAGTGGTTCAAAACATAGACAGTAAGATGAGTCAGTCTACATGTACATAAGTCGGCATTGTGCCTTTTCTATTTTATTCCGATTCAATATCTGTGTTTCATCGTCAATAAGAAGGTCCAAGGGAAACAGTAAACCTGAAGTGAAGCATCGGAATCTATAACTAGTGTCACAGGAATGGTTCAAAACATAGACAGTAATAAGAGTCAGACTTCATGTACTTAAGTCGGCATTGCGCCTTTTGTATTTAATTCCTGATGCAATTTCTGTGTTTCATCGTCAATAAGAAAGTCAGAGGAATACAGTAAACCTGAAGTGAAGCATCGGAATCTATAACTAGTGTCACAGGAATGGTTCAAAACATAGTCAGTAAGAAGAGTCAGTCTTCGTGTACTTAATTCGGCATTGTGCCTTTTTATTTAATTCCGATGCAATTTCTGTGTTTCATCGTCAATAAGAAGGTCCAAGGGATACAGTAAACATGAAGTGAAGCATCGGAATCTATAACTAGTGTCACAGAAATGGTTCAAAACATAATCAGTAAGAAGAGTCGGTCTTCTTGAACTTAAGTCGGCATAGTCCCTTTTGTATTTAATTCCGATGCAATTTCTGTGTTTTATCGTCAATAAGAAGGCCAGAGGGATACAGTAAACCTGAAGTGAAGCATCGGAATCTATAACTAGTGTTACAGGGATGGTACAAAACATAGACAGTAGGAAGAGTCGGTCTTCTTGTACTTAAGTCGGCATTGTGCCTTTTGTATTTAATTCCGATGCAATTTCTGTGTTTCATCGTCAATAAGAACGTCAGAGGGATACAGTAAAACCGAAGTGAAGCATTGGAATCAATAAGTGGTGTCACAGGAATGGTTCAAATCATAGTCAGTAAGAAGAGTCAGTCTTCTTGTACTTAAGTCCGCATTGTGCCTTTCGTATTCAATTCCGACGCAATTTCGGTGTTTCATCGTCAATAAGAAGGTCCAAGGGATACAGTAATCCTGAAGTGAAGAATCGGAATCTATAACTAGTGTCACAGGATCGGTTCAAAACATAGACAGTAAGAAGAGTCAGTCTTCTTGTACTTAAGTCGGCATTGTGAATTTTCTATTTAATTCCGATGGAATTTCTGTGTTTCATCAACAATAAGAAGGTCAGAGGGATACAGTATACCTGAAGTGCAGCATCGGGGTCTATAACTAGTGTCACAGGGATGGATCAAAGCATAGTCAGTAAGAAGAGTCAGTCTTCTTCTACTTAAATCGGCATTGTGCTTTTTCTATTTAATTCCGATGCAATATCTGTGTTTCGTCGTCAGTAAGAAGGTACAAGTGATACAGTAAACCTGAAGTGAAGCATCGGAATCTAAAACCGGTCTCACAGGAAAAGTTCAAAACATAGAGAGTAAGAAGAGTCAGTCTTCTTGTACTTAAGTCGGCTTTGTGCCTTTAGTAATTAATTCCAACGCAATTTCTGTGCTTCATCGTCAATAAGAAGGCCAGAGGGATACAGTAAACCTGAAGTGAAGCATCGGAATCTATAACTAGTGTCACAGTAATGGTTAAAAAATAGACAGTATGAAGAGATAGTCTTCTTGTACTTAAGTCGGCATTGTGCCTTTTGTATTTAATTCCGATGCAATATCTGTGTTTCATCGTCAATAAGAAGGTCCAAGGGATGCAGTAAACATGTAGTGTAGCATCGGAATCTAAAACTGGTCTCACAGGAAATGTTCACAACATAGTCAGGAAGAAAAGTCAGTCTTCTTGTACTTCAGTCGGCATTGTGCCTTTTGTATATAATTCCGATGCAATTTCTGTGTTTCATCGTCAATAAGAAGGTCCAAGTGATACAGTATACCTGAAGTGAGACAGCGGAATCCATAACTGGTGTCACAGGAATGGTTCAAAACATAGACAGTAAGAAGAGTCAGTTTTCTTGTACTTAAGTCGGCATTGTGCCTTCTCTATTTAATTACGATGCAATTTCTGTGTTTCATCGTCAATAAGAACGTCAGAGGGATACATTAAAACCGAAGTGAACCATTGGAATCAATAAGTGGTGTCACAGGAATGGTTCACATCATAGTCAGTAAGAAGAGTCAGTCTTCTTGTACTTAACTCGGCATTGTGCCTTTCGTATTCAATTCCGACGCAATTTCGGTGTTTCATCGTCAATAAGAAGGTCCAAGGGATACAGTAATCCTGAAGTGAAGCATCGGTATCTATAACTAGTGTCACAGGATCGGTTCAAAACATAGACAGTAAGAAGAGTCAGTCTTCTTGCACTTAAGTCGGCATTGTGCCATATATATTTAATTCCGATGCAATTTCTGAGATTCATCGTCAATAATAATGTCAGAGGGATACAGTAAACCTGAAGTGAAGCATCGGAATTTGTAACTAGTGTCACAGTAATGGTTAAAAGATAGACAGTAAGAAGAGACAGTCTTCTTGTACTTATGTCGGCATTGTGCCTTTTGTATTTAATTCCGATGCAATTTCTGTGTTTCATCGTCAATAAGACGGTCCAAGGGATTCAGTAAACATATAGTGAAGCATCGGAATCTAAAACTGGTCTCACAGGAAATGTTCACAACATAGTCAGTAAGAAGAGTCAGTCTTCTTGTACTTAAGTCTGCATTGTGCCTTTTGTATATAATTCCTATTCAATTTCTGTGTTTCGTCGTCAATACGAAGGTCCAAGGGATACAGTAAATCTGAAGTGAATCATCGGAATCTATAACTAGTGTCGCAGGAATGGTTCATAGCATAGACAGTAAGAAGAGTCAGTCTATTTGTACTTAAGTCAGCATTGTGCCTTTCTATTTAATTCCGATGCAATTTCTGTGTTTCATCGTCGATAAGAAGGTCCGAGGGATACAGTATACCTGAAGTGAGGCATCGGAATCTATAACTAGTGTCACAGGAATGGTTCAAACATAGACAGTAAGAAGAGTCAGTCTTCTTGTTCTTAAGTCGGCATTGTGCCTTTTATGTTTAATTCCGATGCAATTTCTGAGTTTCATCGTCAATAAGAAGGTCAGAGGGATACAAAAACCTGAAGTGAAGCATCGGAATCTATAACTAGTGTCACAGGAGTGGTTCAAAACATAGACAGTAAGATGAGTCAGTCTACATGTACATAAGTCGGCATTGTGCCTTTTCTATTTAATTCCGATGCAATTTCTGTGTTTCATCGTCAATAAGAAGGTCCAAGGGAAACAGTAAACCTGAAGTGAAGCATCGGAATCTATAACTAGTGTCACAGGAATGGTTCAAAACATAGACAGTAATAAGAGTCAGACTTCATGTACTTAAGTCGGCATTACGCCTTTTGTATTTAATTCCTGATGCAATTTCTGTATTTCATCGTCAATAAGAAAGTCAGAGGGATACAGTAAACCTGAGGGGAAGCATCGGAATCTATAACTAGTGTCACAGGGATGGTTCAAAACATAGACGGTAGGAAGAGTCGGTCTTCTTGTACTTAAGTAGGCGTTGTGCCTTTTGTATTTAATTCCTATGCAATTTCTGTGTTTCATGGTCAATAAGAAGGTCCAAGTGATACAGTATACCTGAAGTGAGACATCGGAATCCATAACTAGTGTCACAGGAATGGTTCAAAACATAGACAGTAAGAAGAGTCAGTCTTCTTGTACTTAAGTCGGCATTGTGCCTTTTCAATTAAATTACAATGCAATTTCTGTGTTTCATCGTCAATAAGAACGTCAGAGGGATACAGTAAAACCGAAGTGAAACATTGGAATCAATAAGTGGTGTGACAGGAATGGTTCAAAACATAGTCAGTAAGAAGAGTCAGTCATCTTGTACTTAAGTCGGCATTGTGCCATTTGTATTCAATTCCGACGCAATTTCGGTGTTTCATCGTCAATAAGAAGGTCCAAGGGATACAGTAGTCCTGAAGTGAAGCATCGGAATCTATAATTAGTGTCACAGGAATGGTTCAAAACATCGACAGTAAGATGAGTCAGTCTTCTTGTACATAAGTCGGCATTGTGCCTTTTGTATTTAATTCCGATGCAATTTCTGTGTTTCGTCGTCAATAAGAAGGTCCAAGGTAAAAAGTAAAACTGAAGTGAGGCATCGGAATCTACAACTTGTGTCACAGGAATGGTTCAAACGTAGACAGTAATATGAGGCAGACTTCTTGTACTTAAGTCGGCATTGCGCCTTTTGTATTTAATTCCTGATGCAATTTCGGTGTTTCATCGTCAATAAGAAAGTCAGAGGAATACAGTAAACCTGAAGTGAAGCATCGGAATCTATAACTAGTGTCACAGGAATGGTTCAAAACATAGTCAGTAAGAAGAGTCAGTCTTCGTGTACTTAATTCGGCATTGTGCCTTTTTATTTAATTCCGATGCAATTTCTGTGTTTCATCGTCAATAAGAAGGTCCAAGGGATACAGTAAACATGAAGTGAAGCATCGGAATCTATAACTAGTGTCACAGAAATGGTTCAAAACATAATCAGTAAGAAGAGTCGGTCTTCTTGAACTTAAGTCGGCATAGTCCCTTTTGTATTTAATTCCGATGCAATTTCTGTGTTTTATCGTCAATAAGAAGGCCAGAGGGATACAGTAAACCTGAAGTGAAGCATCTGAATCTATAACTAGTGTTACAGGGATGGTACAAAACATAGACAGTAGGAAGAGTCGGTCTTCTTGTACTTAAGTCGGCATTGTGCCTTTTGTATTTAATTCCGATGCAATTTCTGTGTTTCATCGTCAATAAGAAGGTCCAAGTGATACAGTATACCTGAAGTGAGACATCGGAATCCATAACTGGTGTAACAGGAATGGTTCAAAACATAGACAGTAAGAAGAGTCAGTCTTCTTGTACTTAAGTCGGCATTGTGCCTTTTCTATTTAATTACGATGCAATTTCTGTGTTTCATCGTCAATAAGAACGTCAGAGGGATACAGTAAAACCGAAGTGAAGCATTGGAATCAATAAGTGGTGTCACAGGAATGGTTCAAATCATAGTCAGTAAGAAGAGTCAGTCTTCTTGTACTTAAGTCCGCATTGTGCCTTTCGTATTCAATTCCGACGCAATTTCGGTGTTTCATCGTCAATAAGAAGGTCCAAGGGATACAGTAATCCTGAAGTGAAGAATCGGAATCTATAACTAGTGTCACAGGATCGGTTCAAAACATAGACAGTAACAAGAGTCAGTCTTCTTGTACTTAAGTCGGCATTGTGAATTTTCTATTTAATTCCGATGCAATTTCTGTGTTTCATCAACAATAAGAAGGACAGAGGGATACAGTATACCTGAAGTGCAGCATCGGGGTCTATAACTAGTGTCACAGGGATGGATCAAAGCATAGTCAGTAAGAAGAGTCAGTCTTCTTCTACTTAAATCGGCATTGTGCTTTTTCTATTTAATTCCGATGCAATATCTGTGTTTCGTCGTCAGTAAGAAGGTACAAGTGATACAGTAAACCTGAAGTGAAGCATCGGAATCTAAAACCGGTCTCACAGGAAAAGTTCAAAACATAGAGAGTAAGAAGAGTCAGTCTTCTTGTACTTAAGTCGGCTTTGTGCCTTTAGTAATTAATTCCAACGCAATTTCTGTGCTTCATCGTCAATAAGAAGGCCAGAGGGATACAGTAAACCTGAAGTGAAGCATCGGAATCTATAACTAGTGTCACAGTAATGGTTAAAAAATAGACAGTATGAAGAGATAGTCTTCTTGTACTTAAGTCGGCATTGTGCCTTTTGTATTTAATTCCGATGCAATATCTGTGTTTCATCGTCAATAAGAAGGTCCAAGGGATGCAGTAAACATGTAGTGAAGCATCGGAATCTAAAACTGGTCTCACAGGAAATGTTCACAACATAGTCAGGAAGAAAAGTCAGTCTTCTTGTACTTCAGTCGGCATTGTGCCTTTTGTATATAATTCCGATGCAATTTCTGTGTTTCATCGTCAATAAGAAGGTCAGAAGGATTCAGTAAACCTGAAGTGAAGCATCGGAATCGATAACTAGTGTCACAGGAGTGGTTCAAAATACAGACAGTAAGAAGAGTCAGTCTATTTGTACTTAAGTCAGCATTGTGCCTTTTGTATTTAATTCCGATGCAATTTCGTGTTTCATCGTCGATAAGATTGTCCAAGGGATACAGTAAACCTGAAGTGAAGCATCGGAATCTATAACTAGTATCACAGGAATAGTTCTAACATAGACAGTAAGAAGAGTCAGTCGTCTTGTACTTAAGTAGGCATTGTGCTTTTTGTTTCTAGTTCCGATGCAATTTCTGTGTTTCATCGTCAATAAGAAGTTCAGAGGGATATAGTAAACCTGATGTGAAGCATCGGAATCTATAACTAGTGCCACATGAATGGTTCAAATCATGGACAGTAGGAAGAGTCAGTCTTCTTGTACTTAAGTCGGCATTGTGCCTTTTCTATTTACTTACGTTGCAATTTCTGTGTTTCATCGTCAATAAGAACGTAAGAGGGATACACTGAAACTGAAGTGAAGCATCGGAATCTAAAACTAGTGTCATAGGAATGGCTAAAAACATAGAGAGTAGGAAGAGTCAGTCTTCTTGTACTTAAGTCGTCATTGTGCCTTTTTTTTAAATTCCGATTCAAATTTCTGTGTTTCATCGTCAATAATAAGGTCAGAGGGATACAGTAAGCCTGAAGTGAAGCATCGGAATCTATAACTAGTGTCACAGGAATAATTCAAAACATAGTCAGTAAGAAGAGTCAGTCTTCTTGTACTTAAGTCGGCATTGTGAATTTTCTATTTAATTCCGATGCAATTTCTGTGTTTCATCAACAATAAGAAGGTCAGAGGGATACAGTATACCTGAAGTGAAGCATCGGAATCTATAACTAGTGTTACAGGGATGGTACAAAACATAGACAGTAGGAAGAGTCGGTCTTCTTGTACTTAAGTCGGCATTGTGCCTTTTGTATTTAATTCCGATGCAATTTCTGTGTTTCATCGTCAATAAGAAGGTCCAAGTGATACAGTATACCTGAAGTGAGACATCGGAATCCATAACTGGTGTAACAGGAATGGTTCAAAACATAGACAGTAAGAAGAGTCAGTCTTCTTGTACTTAAGTCGGCATTGTGCCTTTTCTATTTAATTACGATGCAATTTCTGTGTTTCATCGTCAATAAGAACGTCAGAGGGATACAGTAAAACCGAAGTGAAGCATTGGAATCAATAAGTGGTGTCACAGGAATGGTTCAAATCATAGTCAGTAAGAAGAGTCAGTCTTCTTGTACTTAAGTCCGCATTGTGCCTTTCGTATTCAATTCCGACGCAATTTCGGTGTTTCATCGTCAATAAGAAGGTCCAAGGGATACAGTAATCCTGAAGTGAAGAATCGGAATCTATAACTAGTGTCACAGGATCGGTTCAAAACATAGACAGTAAGAAGAGTCAGTCTTCTTGTACTTAAGTCGGCATTGTGAATTTTCTATTTAATTCCGATGCAATTTCTGTGTTTCATCAACAATAAGAAGGTCAGAGGGATACAGTATACCTGAAGTGCAGCATCGGGGTCTATAACTAGTGTCACAGGGATGGATCAAAGCATAGTCAGTAAGAAGAGTCAGTCTTCTTCTACTTAAATCGGCATTGTGCTTTTTCTATTTAATTCCGATGCAATATCTGTGTTTCGTCGTCAGTAAGATGGTACAAGTGATACAGTAAACCTGAAGTGAAGCATCGGAATCTAAAACCGGTCTCACAGGAAAAGTTCAAAACATAGAGAGTAAGAAGAGTCAGTCTTCTTGTACTTAAGTCGGCTTTGTGCCTTTAGTAATTAATTCCAACGCAATTTCTGTGCTTCATCGTCAATAAGAAGGCCAGAGGGATACAGTAAACCTGAAGTGAAGCATCGGAATCTATAACTAGTGTCACAGTAATGGTTAAAAAATAGACAGTATGAAGAGATAGTCTTCTTGTACTTAAGTCGGCATTGTGCCTTTTGTATTTAATTCCGATGCAATATCTGTGTTTCATCGTCAATAAGAAGGTCCAAGGGATGCAGTAAACATGTAGTGAAGCATCGGAATCTAAAACTGCTCTCACAGGAAATGTTTACAACATAGTCAGGAAGAAAAGTCAGTCTTCTTGTACTTCAGTCGGCATTGTGCCTTTTGTATATAATTCCGATGCAATTTCTGTGTTTCATCGTCAATAAGAAGGTCAGAAGGATTCAGTAAACCTGAAGTGAAGCATCGGAATCGATAACTAGTGTCACAGGAGTGGTTCAAAATACAGACAGTAAGAAGAGTCAGTCTATTTGTACTTAAGTCAGCATTGTGCCTTTTGTATTTAATTCCGATGCAATTTCGTGTTTCATCGTCGATAAGATTGTCCAAGGGATACAGTAAACCTGAAGTGAAGCATCGGAATCTATAACTAGTATCACAGGAATAGTTCTAACATAGACAGTAAGAAGAGTCAGTCGTCTTGTACTTAAGTAGGCATTGTGCTTTTTGTTTCTAGTTCCGATGCAATTTCTGTGTTTCATCGTCAATAAGAAGTTCAGAGGGATATGGTAAACCTGATGTGAAGCATCGGAATCTATAACTAGTGCCACATGAATGATTCAAATCATGGACAGTAGGAAGAGTCAGTCTTCTTGTACTTAAGTCGGCATTGTGCCTTTTCTATTTACTTACGATGCAATTTCTGTGTTTCATCGTCAATAAGAACGTAAGAGGGATACACTGAAACTGAAGTGAAGCATCGGAATCTAAAACTAGTGTCATAGGAATGGCTAAAAACATAGAGAGTAGGAAGAGTCAGTCTTCTTGTACTTAAGTCGTCATTGTGCCTTTTTTTTAAATTCCGATTCAAATTTCTGTGTTTCATCGTCAATAATAAGGTCAGAGGGATACAGTAAGCCTGAAGTGAAGCATCGGAATCTATAACTAGTGTCACAGGAATAATTCAAAACATAGTCAGTAAGAAGAGTCAGTCTTCGTGTACTTAATTCGGCATTGTGCCTTTTTACTTGATTCCGATGCAATTTCTGTATTTCATCGTCCATAAGAGGATCCAAGGGATACAGTAAACCTGAAGTGAAGCATCGGAATCTAAAACCGGTCTCACAGGAAAGGTTCAAAACATAGAGATTAAGTGTAGTCAGTCTTCTTGTACTTAAGTCGGCATTGTGCCTTTAGTATATAATTCCGATGCAATTTCTGTGTTCCTTCGTCAATAAGAAGGTCCAAGGGATACAGTAAACCTGAAGTTAAGCATCGGAATCTATAACTATTGTCACAGGAATGGTTCAAAACATAGACAGTAAGATGAGTCAGTCTTCTAGTACATAAGTCGGCATTGTGCCTTTTGTATTTAATTCCGATGCAATTTCTGTGTTTCATCGTCAGTAAGAAGGTGCAAGGGATACAGAAAACCTGAAGTGAAGCATCGGAATCTATAACTAGTGACACAGGAATGGTTCAAATCATAGACAGTAATAAGAGTCAGACTTCTTGTACTGAAGTCGGCATTGCGCCTTCTGTATTTAATTCCTGATGGAATTTCTGTGTTTCATCGTCAATAAGAAAGTCAGAGGGATACAGTAAACCTGAAGTGAAGCATCGGAATCTATAACTAGTGTCACAGGAATGGTTCAAAACATAGAGAGTAGGAAGAGTCAGTCTTCTTGTACTTAAGTCGTCATTGTGCCTTTTGTATTTAATTCCGATGCAATTTCTGTGTTTCATCGTCAATAAGGAGGTCAGAGGGATACAGTAAGCCTGAAGTGAAGCATCGGAATCTATAACTAGTGTCACAGGAATGGTTCAAAACATAGTCAGTAAGAAGAGTCAGTCTTCTGGTACATAATTCGGCATTGTGCCTTTTTATTTAATTCCGATGCAATTTCTGTGTTTCATTGTCAATATGAAGGTCCAAGGGATACAGTAAACCTGAAGTGAAGCATCGGAATCTATAACTAGTGTCACAGAAATGTTTCAAAACATTATCAGTAAGAAGAGTCAGTCTTCTTGTATTTAAGTCGACATTGTGCCTTTTGTATTTAATTCCGATGCAATTTCTGTGTTTCATCGTCAATAAGAAGGTCCATGGGATACAGTAACATATAGTGAAGCAAATGGAATCTAAAACTGGTCTCACAGGAAATGTTCACAACATAGTCAGTAAGAAGAGTCAGTCTTCATGTACTTAAGTCGGCATTGTGCCTTTTGTATATAATTGCGATGCAATTTCTGTGTTTCATCGTCAATAAGAAGGTCAGAAGGATACAGTAAACCTGAAGTGAAGCATCGGAATCTATAACTAGTGTCACAGCAATGGTTAAAAAATAGACAGTAAGAAGAGACAGTCTTCTTGTACTTAAGTCGGCTTTGTGCATTTTGTATTTCATTCCGATGCAATTTCTGTGTTTCATCGTCAATAAGAAGGTCCAAGGGATACAGTAAACATATAGTGAAGCATCGGAATCTAAAACTGGTCTCACAGGAAATGTTCACAACATAGTCAGTAAGAAGAGTCCGTCTTCATGTACTTAAGTCGGCATTGTGCCTTTTGTATATAATTCCGAGGCAATTTCTGTGTTTCATCGACAATAGGAAGGTCAGTAGGATACAGTAAACCTGAAGTGAAGCATCGGAATCTATAACTAGTGTCACAGGAATGGTTCAAAACATAGACAGTAGGATGAGTCAGTCTACTTGTACTTAAGTCTGCATTGTGCCTCTTCTATTTCATTCCGATGCAATTTCTGTGTTTCGACGTCAATAAGAAGGTCCAAGGGATACAGGAAACCTGAAGTGAAGCATCGGAATCTATAACTAGTGTCACAGGAAGAGTTCAATCATAGACAGTAAGAAGAGTCAGTCTTCTTGTACTTCAGCCGGAATTGTGCCTTTTGATTTAATTCCGATGCAATATCTGTGTTTCATCGTTAATAAGATGGTGCAAGGGATACAGTAAACCTGAAGTGAAGCATCGTAATCTATACCTAGTATCACAGGAATGGTTCAACTCATAGACAGTAAGAAGAGTCAGTCTTCTTGTACTTAAGTCGGCATTGTGCCTTTTGTATTTTATTCCGATGCAATTTCTGTGTTTCATCGTCAATAAGAAGGTCAGAGGGATACAGTATACCTGAAGTGAAGCATCGGAATCTATAACTAGTGTCACATGAGTGGTTTAAAACATAGACAGTAGGAAGAGTCTGTCTTCTTGTACTTGATCGGCATTGTGCCTTTTGTATTTAATTCCGATGCAATTTCTGTGTTTCATCGTCAATAAGAAGGTTAGAGGGATACAGTAAACCTGAAGTGAAGCATCGGAAACTATAACTAGTGTCACAGGAATGGCTCAAAAGATAGTCAGTAAGAAGAGTCAGTCTTCTTGTATTTAAGTCGGCATTGTGCCTTTTGTATTTAATTCCGATGAAATTTCTGTGATTCATCGTCAATAAGAAGGTCCAAGGGATTCAGCAAACCTGAAGTGAGGCATCGGAAACTATAACTAGTGTCACAGGAATGGCTCAAAAGATAGTCAGTAAGAAGAGTCAGTCTTCTTGTATTTAAGTCGGCATTGTGCCTTTTGTATTTAATTCCGATGAAATTTCTGTGTTCCATCGTCAATAAGACGTTCCAAGCGATACAGTAAGCCTGAAGTGAGGCATCGGAATCAATAACTAGTGTCAAAGGAATAGTTCAAACATAGACAGTAAGAAGAGTCAGTCTCCTTGTACTTCAATCGGCATTGTGCCTTTTGTATTTAATTCCGATGCAATTTCTGTGTTTCATCGTCAATAAGATGGTCAGACGGATACAGTAAACCTGAAGTTAAGCATCGGAATGTATAACTAGTGTCACAGGAATGGTTCAAAACATAGACAGTAGGAAGAGGTAGTCCTCTTGTACTTGAGTCGGCATTGTGCCTTTTGTATTTATATTAGATGCAATTTCTGTGTTTCGTCGTCAATAAGAAGGTCCAAGGGATACAGTAAACATATAGTGAAGCATCGGAATCATAAACTGGCCACACAGGAAATGTTCAAAACATAGTCAATAAGAAGAGTCAGTCTTCTTGTACTTAAGTCGGCATTGTGCATTTTCCATTTCATTCCGATGCAATTTCTGTGTTTCATCGTCAATAAGAAGGTCAGAGGGATACAGTAAACCTGAAGTGAAGCATCAGAATCTATTACTAGTGTCACAGGAATGGTTCAAAACATAGACAGTAAGAAGAGTAAGTCTACTTGTTCTTATGTCGGCATTGTGCCTTTTGTATTTAATTCCGATGCAGTTTCTGTGTTTCATCGTCAATAAGAAGGTCCAAGGGATTCAGTAAACCTGAAGTGAGGCATCGGAAACTTTAACTAGTGTCACAGGAATGGTTCAAAACATAGACAGCAGGAAGAGTCAGTCTTCTTGTACTTGAGCCGGCATTCTGCCTTTTGTATTTAATTCCAATGCAATTTCTGTGTTTCATCGTCAATAAGAAAGTCAGAGGGATACAGTAAACCTGAAGTGAAGCATCGGAATCTATAACTAGTGTCACAGGAATGGTTCAAAACATAGAGAGTAGGAAGAGTCAGTCTTCTTGTACTTAAGTCGTAATTGTGCCTTTTGTATTTAATTCCGATGCAATTTCTGTGTTTCATCGACAATAAGGAGGTCAGAGGGATGCAGTAAGCCTGAAGTGAAGCATCGGAATCTATAACTAGTGTCACAGGAATGGTCCGAAACATAGTCAGTAAGAAGAGTCAGTCTTCTTGTACATAATTCGGCATTGTGCCTTTTTATTTAATTCCGATGCAATTTCTGTGTTTCATTGTCAATATGAAGGTCCATGGGATACAGTAACATATAGTGAAGCATCGGAATCTAAAACTGGTCTCACAGGAAATGTTCATTACATAGTCAGTAAGAAGAGTCAGTCTTCATGTACTTAAGTCGACATTTTGCCTTTTGTATATAATTGCGATGCAATTTCTGTGTTTCATCGTCAATAAGAAGGTCAGAAGGATACAGTAAACCTGAAGTGAAGCATCGGAATCTATAACTAGTGTCACAGTAATGGTTAAAAAATAGACAGTAAGAAGAGACAGTCTTCTTGTACTTAAGTCGGCTTTGTGCATTTTGTATTTCATTCCGATGCAATTTCTGTGTTTCATCGTCAATAAGAAGGTCCAAGGGATACAGTAAACATATAGTGAAGCATCGGAATCTAAAACTGGTCTCACAGGAAATGTTCACAACATAGTCAGTAAGAAGAGTCCGTCTTCATGTACTTAAGTCGGTATTGTGCCTTTTGTATATAATTCCGAGGCAATTTCTGTGTTTCATCGTCAATAAGAAGGTCAGAAGGATACAGTAAACCTGAAGTTAAGCATCGGAATCTATAACTAGTGTCACAGGAATGGTTCAAAACATAGACAGTAGGAAGAGTCAGTCTACTTGTACTTAAGTCTGCATTGTGCCTCTTCTATTTAATTCCGATGCAATTTCTGTGTTTCGACGTCAATAAGAAGGTCCAAGGGATACAGGAAACCTGAAGTGAAGCATCGGAATGTATAACTAGTGTCACAGGAATGGTTCAAAACATAGACAGTAAGAAGAGTAAGTCTACTTGTACTTATGTCGGCATTGTGCCTTTTGTATTTAATTCCGATGCAATTTCTGTGTTTCATCGTCAATAAGAAGGTCCAAGGGATTCAGTAAACCTGAAGTGAGGCATCGGAAACTATAACTAGTGTCACAGGAATGGTTCAAAACATAGACAGCAGGAAGAGTCAGTCTTCTTGTACTTGAGCCGGCATTCTGCCTTTTGTATTTAATTCCAATGCAATTTCTGTGTTTCATCGTCAATAAGAAGATCAGAGGGATACAGTAAGCCTGAAGTGAAGCATCGGAATCTATAACTAGTGTCACAGGAATGGTTCAAAACACAGACAGTAAGAAGAGTCAGTCTTCTTGTTCTTAAGTCAGCATTGTGCATTTCTATTCAATTCCGATGTAATTTCTGTGATTCATCGTCAATAAGAAGGTCAGAGGGATACAGTAAACCTGAAGTGAAGCATCGGAATCTATAACTAGTGTCACAGGAATTGTTCAAAACATAGACAGTAGGAAGAGTCAGTCTTCTTGTACTTGAGTCGGCATTGTGCCTTTTGTATTTAATTCCGATGCAATTTCTGTGTTTCATCGTCAATAAGAAGGTCAGAGGGATACAGTAAACCTGAAGTGAGGCATCGGAATCTATAACTAGTGTCACAGGAATTGTTCAAACATAGACAGTAAGAAGAGTCAGTCTCCTTGTACTTAAATCAGCATTATGCCTTTTGTTTTTAATTCCGATGCAATTTCTGTGTTTCATCGTCAATACGAATGTCCAAGGGTTACAGTAAACCTGAAGTGAAGCATCGGAATCTATAACTAGTGTCACAGGAATGGTTCAAAACATAGACAGTAAGAAGAGTCAGTCCTCTTGTACTTAAGTCAGCATTGTGCCTTTTCTAATTAATTCCGATGTACTTTCTGTGTTTCATCGTCAAGAGGAAGGTCAGAGGGATACAGTAAACCTAAAGTGAAGCATCGGAATCTATAACTAGTGTCACAGGAATCGTTCAAAACATAGACAGTAGGAGGAGTCAGTCTTCTTGTACTTGAGTCGGCATTCTGCCTTTTGTAATTAATTCCAATGCAATTTCTGTGTTTCGTCGTCAATAAGAAGGTCAGAGGGATATAGTAAACCTGAAGTGAAGCATCGGAATGTGTAACTAGTGTCACAGGAATGGTTCAAAACATAGAGAGTAGGAAGAGTCAGTCTTCTTGTACTTAAGTCGTCATTGTGCCTTTTGTATTTAATTCCGATGCAATATCTCTGTTTCATCGTCAATAAGGAGGTCAGAGGGATACATTAAGCCTGAAGTGAAGCATCGGAATCTATAACTAGTGTCACAGGAATGGTTCAAAACATAGTCAGTAAGAAGAGTCAGTCTTCTTGTACATAATTCGGCATTGTGCCTTTTTATTTAATTCCGATGCAATTTCTGTGTTTTATTGTCAATATGAAGGTTCAAGGGATACAGTAAACCTGAAGTGAAGCATCGGAATCTATAACTAGTGTCACAGAAATGTTTCAAAACATTATCAGTAAGAAGAGTCAGTCTTCTTGTATTTAAGTCGACATAGTGCCTTTTGTATTTAATTCCGATGCAATTTCTGTGTTTCATCGTCAATAAGAAGGTCCATGGGATACAGTAACATATAGTGAAGCATCGGAATCTAAAACTGGTCTCACAGGAAATGTTCACAACATAGTCAGTAAGAAGAGTCAGTCTTCATGTACTTAAGTCGGCATTGTGCCTTTTGTGTATAATTGCGATGCAATTTCTGTGTTTCATCGTCAATAAGAAGGTCAGAAGGATACAGTAAACCTGAAGTGAAGCATCGGAATCTATAACTAGTGTCACAGTAATGGTTAAAAAATAGACAGTAACAAGAGACAGTCTTCTTGTACTTAAGTCGGCTTTGTGCATTTTGTATTTCATTCCGTTGCAATTTCTGTGTTTCATCGTCAATAAGAAGGTCCAAGGGATACAGTAAACATATAGCGAAGCATCGGAATCTAAAACTGGTGTCACAGGAAATGTTCACAACATAGTCAGTAAGAAGAGTCCGTCTTCATGTACTTAAGTCGGCATTGTGCCTTTTGTATATAATTCCGATGCAATTTCTGTGTTTCATCGTCAATAAGAAGGTCAGAAGGATACAGTAAACCTGAAGTGAAGCATCGGAATCTATAACTAGTGTTACAGGAATGGTTCAAAACATAGACAGTAGGAAGAGTCAGTCTACTTGTACTTAAGTCTGCATTGTGCCTCTTCTATTTAATTCCGATGCAATTTCTGTGTTTCGACGTCAATAAGAAGGTCCAAGGGATACAGTAAACCTGAAGTGAAGCATCGGAAGCTATAAATAGTGTCACAGGAAGAGTTGAAACATAGACAGTAAGAAGAGTCAGTCTTCTTGTACTTCAGCCGGCATTGTGCCTTTTGTATTTAATTCCAAAGCAATTTCTGTGTTTCATCGTTAATAAGAAGGTGCAAGGGATACAGTGAACCTGAAGTGAAGCATCGGAAACTATAACTAGTGTCACAGGGATGGCTCAAAACATAGTCAGTAAGAAGAGTCAGTCTTCTTGTACTTAAGTCGGCATTGTGGCTTTTGTATTTAATTCCGATGAAATTTCTGTGTTCCATCGTCAATAAGAAGTTCCAAGCGATACAGTAAGCCTGAAGGGAGGCATCGGAATCAATAACTAGTGTCACAGGAATTGTACAAACATAGACAGTAAGAAGAGTCAGTCTACTTGTACTTAAGTCTGCATTGTGCCTCTTCTATTTAATTCCGATGCAATTTCTGTGTTTCGACGTCAATAAGAAGGTCCAAGGGATACAGTAAACCTGAAGTGAAGCATCGGAATCTATCACTAGTGTCACAGGAATGGTTTAAAACATAGACAGTAGGATGAGTCTGTCTTCTTGTACTTGATCGGCATTGTGCTTTTTGTATTTAATTCCGATGCAATTTCTGTGTTTCATCGTCAATAAGAAGGTTAGAGGGACACAGTAAACCTAAAGTGAAGCATCGGAAACTATTACTAGTGGCACAGGAATGGTTCAAAACATCCCCAGTAGGAAGAGTTAGGCTTCTTGTACTTAAGTCGGTATTGTGCCTTTTGTATTTAATTCCGATGCAATTTCTGTGATTCATCGTCAATAAGAAGGTCCAAGGGATTCAGTAAACCTGAAGTGAGGCATCGGAAACTATGACTAGTGTCACAGGGATGGCTCAAAACATAGTCAGTAAGAAGAGTCAGTCTTCTTGTACTTAAGTCGGCATTGTGCCTTTTGTATTTAATTCCGATGAAATTTCTGTGTTCCATCGTCAATAAGAAGTTCCAAGCGATACAGTAAGCCTGAAGGGAGGCATCGGAATCAATAACTAGTGTCACAGGAATTGTACAAACATAGTCAGTAAGAAGAGTCAGTCTCCTTGTACTTCAATCGGCATTGTGCCTATTGTATATAATTCCGATGCAATTTCTGTGTTTCATCGTCAATAAGAAGGTCAGACGGATACAGTAAACCTGAAGTGAAGCGTCGGAATTTATAACTAGTGTCACAGGAATGGTTCAAAACATAGACAGTAGGGAGAGGTAGTCCTCTTGTACTTGAGTCGGCATTGTGCCTTTTGTATTTATATTACATGCAATATCTGTGTTTCATCGTCAATACGAATGTCCAAGGGTTACAGTAAACATATAGTGAAGCATCGGAATCTAAAACTGATCTCACAGGAAATGTTCAAAACATAGTCAATAAGAAGAGTCAGTCTTCTTGTACTTAAGTCGGCATTGTGCGTTTTCCATTTCATTCCGATGCAATTTCTGTGTTTCATCGTCAATAAGAAGGTCAGAGGGATACAGTAAACCTGAAGTGAAGCTTCAGAATCTATAACTAGTGTCACAGGAATGGTTCAAAACACAGACAGTAAGAAGAGTCAGTCTTTTTGTTCTTAAGTCAGCATTGTGCATTTCTATTCAATTCCGATGTAATTTCTGTGATTCTTCGTCAATAAGAAGGTCCAAGGGATTCAGTAAACCTGAAGTGAGGCATCGGAAACTATAACTAGTGTCACAGGAATGGTTCAAAACATAGACAGTAGGAAGAGTCAGTCTTCTTGTACTTGAGTCGGCATTCTGCCTTTTGTATTTATTTCCAATGCAATTTCTGTGTTTCATCGTCAATAAGAAGGTCAGAGGGATATAGTAAACCTGAAGTGAAGCATCGGAATCTATAACTAGTGTCACAGCAATGGTTCAAAACATAGACTGTAAGAAGAGTCAGTCTTCTTGTACTTAAGTCAGCATTGTGCCTTTCCTATTCATTTCCGATGTAATTTCTGTGATTCATCGTCAATAAGAAGGTCAGAGGGATACAGTAAACATGAAGGTAAGCATCGGAATCTATAACTAGTGTCACAGGAATTGTTCAAAACATAGACAGTAGGAAGAGTCAGTCTTCTTGTACTTGAGTCGGCATTGTGCCTTTTGTAATTAATTCCGATGCAATTTCTGTGTTTCATCGTCAATAAGAAGGTCAGAGGGATACAGTAAACGGGAAGTGAAGCATCTGAATCTTTTACTAGTGTCACAGGAATGGTTCAAAGCATAGACAGTAAGAAGTGTCAGTCTTCTTGTACTTAAGTCAGCATTGTGCCTTTTCTATTCAATTCCGATGTAATTTCTGTGTTTCATCGTCAATAAGAAGGTCAGAGGGATACAGTAAACCTGAAGAGAGGCATCGGAATCTATAACTAGTGTCACAGGAATTGTTCAACCATAGACAGTAAGAAGGGTCAGTCTTCCTGTACTTAAATCGGCATTGTGCCTTTTGTATTTAATTCCGATGCAATTTCTGTATTTCATCGTCAGTAAGAACGGCCAAGGAATACAGTAAACCTGAAGTGAAGCTTTGGAATCTATAACTAGTGTCACAGGAATGGTTCAAAACATAGACAGTTATAAGAGTCAGTCTTCTTGTAGTTAAGTCGGCATTGTGCCTCTTGTATTTAATTCCGATGCAATTTCTGTGTTCCTTCGTCAATAAGTAGGTCTAAAGGATACAGTACACCTAAAGTGAGGCATCGGAATTTGTAACTAGTGTCACAGGAATTGTTCAAACATAGACAGTAAGAAGAGTCAGTCTTCTTGTACTTAAGTCAGCATTGTGCCTTTTCTATTCAATTCCGATGTAATTTCTGTGTTTCATCGTCAATAAGAAGGTCAGAGGGATACAGTAAACCTGAAGAGAGGCATCGGAATCTATAACTAGTGTCACAGGAATGGTTCAAAACATAGACACTAGGAAGAGTCAGTCTTCTTGCACTTAACTCGGCATTGTGCCTTTTCTATTTTATTCCGATGCAATTTCTGTGTTTCATCGCCAATAAGAAAGTCAGAGGGATACAGTAAACCTGAAGTGAAGCATCGGAATCTATAAGTGGTGTCACAGGAATGGTTCAAACATAGTCAGTAAGAATAGTCAGTCTTCTAGTACTTAAGTTGAAATTGTGCCTTTCGTATTTAATTCCGATGCAATTTCGGGGTTTCATCGTCAATAAGAAGGT
This sequence comes from Schistocerca americana, assembly GCF_021461395.2. Taxonomy (NCBI): domain Eukaryota; kingdom Metazoa; phylum Arthropoda; class Insecta; order Orthoptera; family Acrididae; genus Schistocerca; species Schistocerca americana. The sequence goes on along the minus strand of NC_060121.1, from coordinate 5,262,579 downwards.
CCAAAGGATACAGTAAAGCTGAAGTGAAGCATCGGAATCTATAAGTAGTGTCACAGGATCGGTACAAAACATAGACAGTAAGAAGAGTCAGTCTTCTTGTACTTAAGTCGGCATTGTGCCTTTTGTATTTAATTCCAATGCAACTTCTTTGATTCATCGTAGATAAGAAGGTCCAAGGGATACAGTAAACCTGAAGTGAAGCATCGGATTCTATAACTAGTGTCACAGGAATTCTTCAAACATAGACAGTAAGAAGAGTCAGTCTTCTTGTTCTTAAATCGGTGTTGTGGCTTTTGTATTTAATTCGGATGCAACTTCTGTGTTTCATCGTCAATAAGAAGGTCCAACTGATACAGTAAACCTGAAGTGAAGCATCGCAATCTATAACTAGTGTCACAGGAATGGATCAAAACATAGACAGTAAGAAGAGTCAGTCTACTTGATCTTAAATCGGCTTTGTGCCTTTTGTATATAATTCCGATGCAATTTCCGTGTTTCATCATCAACAATTAGGTCAGAGGGATACAGTAAACCTGAAGTAAAGCATCTGAATCCATAACTAGTGTCACAGGAATGGTTCAAAACATAGACAGTAAGAAGAGTCACTCATCTTGTACCTAAGTCGGCTTTGTGCCTTTTCTATTTAATTCCGATGCAATTTCTGTGTTTCATCGTCAATAAGACGGTGCAAGGGTTACAGTAAACCTGAAGTGAGGCATCCGAAACTATAACTAGTGTCACAGGAACGGTGCAAAACATAGTCAGGAAGAAGAGTCAGTCTACTTGTACTTAAGTCGGCATTGTGCCTTTTGTATTTAATTCCGATGCAATTTCTGTGTTTCATCATCAATAAGAAGGTCAGAGAGATACAGTAAACCTGAAGTGAGGCATCGTAATCTATAACTAGTGTCACAGGAATTGTTCAAACATAGACAGTAAGAAGAGTCAGTCTTCTTGTACTTAAGTCGGCATTGTGCCTATTGTATTTAATTCCGATGCAATTTCTGTGTTTTATCGTCAATACGATGGTCCAAGGGATACAGTAAACCTGAAGTGAAGCATCGGAATCTGTAACTAGTGTCACAGGAATGGTTCAAAACATAGACAGTAAGAAGAGTCGGTCTTCTTGCACTTAAGTGAGCATTGTGGCTTTTCTATTTAATTCCGATGTAATTTCTGTGTTTCATCGTCAATAAGAAGGTCAGAAAAATACAGTAAACCTGAAGTGAAGCATCGGAATCTATAACTAATGTCACAGGAATGGTTCAAAACATAGACAGTAGGATTAGTCAGTCTTCTTGTAATTGAGTCGGCATTGTGCCTATTGTATTTAATTCCAACGCAATTTCTGTGTTTCATCGTCAATAAGAAGGTCAGAGGGATACAGTAAACCTGATGTGAAGAATCGGAATCTATAACTAGTATCACAGGAATGATTCAAAACATAGACAGTAGGAAGAGTCAGTCTTCTTGTACCTTAGTCGGCATTGTGCCTTTTCTATTTAATTCCGATGCAATATCTGTGTTCCATCGTCGATAAGAAGGTCCAAGGGATACAGTAAACCTGAGGTGAGGCATCGGAATCTATAACTAGTGTCACAGGAATGGTTCAAACATAGTCAGTAAGAATAGTCAGTCTTCTAGTACTTAAGTTGAAATTGTGCCTTTCGTATTTAATTCCGATGCAATTTCGGGGTTTCATCGTCAATAAGAAGGTCCAAAGGATACAGTAAAGCTGAAGTGAAGCATCGGAATCTATAAGTAGTGTCACAGGATCGGTACAAAACATAGACAGTAAGAAGAGTCAGTCTTCTTGTACTTAAGTCGGCATTGTGCCTTTTGTATTTAATTCCAATGCAACTTCTTTGATTCATCGTCGATAAGAAGGTCCAAGGGATACAGTAAACCTGAAGTGAAGCATCGGATTCTATAACTAGTGTCACAGGAATTCTTCAAACATAGACAGTAAGAAGAGTCAGTCTTCTTGTTCTTAAATCGGTGTTGTGGCTTTTGTATTTAATTCGGATGCAACTTCTGTGTTTCATCGTCAATAAGAAGGTCCAACTGATACAGTAAACCTGAAGTGAAGCATCGCAATCTATAACTAGTGTCACAGGAATGGATCAAAACATAGACAGTAAGAAGAGTCAGTCTTCTTGATCTTAAGTCGGCTTTGTGCCTTTTGTATATAATTCCGATGCAATTTCCGTGTTTCATCATCAACAATTAGGTCAGAGGGATACAGTAAACCTGAAGTAAAGCATCTGAATCCATAACTAGTGTCACAGGAATGGTTCAAAACATAGACAGTAAGATGAGTCAGTCTTCTTGTACATAAGTCGACATTGTGCCGTTTCTATTTAATTCCGATGCAATTTCAGTGATTCATCGTTTATAAGAAGGTACAAGGGATACAGTAAACCTGAAGTGAAGCATCAGAATCTATAACTAGTGTCACAGGAATGGTTCAAAACATAGACAGTAAGAAGAGTCACTCATCTTGTACCTAAGTCGGCTTTGTGCCTTTTCTATTTAATTCCGATGCAATTTCTGTGTTTCATCGTCAATAAGAATGTCAGAGAGATACAGTAAACCTGAAGTGAGGCATCGTAATCTATAACTAGTGTCACAGGAATTGTTCAAACATAGACAGTAAGAAGAGTCAGTCTTCTTGGACTTAAGTCGGCATTGTGCCTATTGTATTTAATTCCGATGCAATATCTGTGTTTTATCGTCAATACGATGGTCAGAAAAATACAGTAAACCTGAAGTGAAGCATCGGAATCTATAACTAATGTCACAGGAATGGTTCAAAACAAAGACAGTAGGATTAGTCAGTCTTCTTGTACTTGAGTCGGCATTGTGCCTATTGTATTTAATTCCAACGCAATTTCTGTGTTTCATCGTCAATAAGAAGGTCAGAGGGATACAGTAAACCTGATGTGAAGAATCGGAATCTATAACTAGTATCACAGGAATGATTCAAAACATAGACAGTAGGAAGAGTCAGTCTTCTTGTACCTTAGTCGGCATTGTGCCTTTTCTATTTAATTCCGATGCAATATCTGTGTTCCATCGTCGATAAGAAGGTCCAAGGGATACAGTAAACCTGAGGTGAGGCATCGGAATCTATAACTAGTGTCACAGGAATGGTTCAAAACGTAGTCAGTAAGAAGAGTCAGTCTTCTTGCACTGAAGTCGTCAGTGTGCTTTTTGTATTTAATTCCGATGCAATTTCTGTGTTTCATCGTCAATAAGACGGTCCAAGGGATACAGTAAACCTGAAGTGAGGCATCGGAATCCATAACTAGTGTCACAGGAATGATTCAATACATGGACAGTAGGAAGAGTCAGTATTGTTGTACTTAAGTAGGCATTGTTCCTTTTGTATTTAATTCCGATGCAATTTCTGTGTTTCATCGTCAATAAGACGGTCCAAGGGATACAGTAAACCTGAAGTGAGGCATCGGAATCCATAACTAGTGTCACAGGAATGATTCAATACATGGACAGTAGGAAGAGTCAGTATTGTTGTACTTAGGTAGGCATTGTTCCTTTTGTATTTAATTCCGATGCAATTTCTGTGTTTCATCGTGCATAAGAAAATCCAAGGGATACAGTAAACCTGAAGTGGAGCATCGGAATCAATAACTAGTGTCACAGGAATGGTTCAAAACATAGACAGTAAGAAGAGTCAGTCTTCTTGTACTTAAGTCAGCATTGTGCTCCTCCTATTTAATTCCGATGTAATATCTGTGATTCATCGTCAATAAGAAGGTCAGAGGGATACAGTTAACCTGAAGTCAGGCATCGGAATCTGTAATTAGTGTCACAGGAGTGATTCAAAGCATAGACAGTAACAAGAGTCAGTCTTCTTGTACTTAAGTCGGCATTGTGCCTTTTGTATTTAATACCGATGCTACTTCTGTGTTTCATCGTCAATAAGAAGGTCCAACGGATACAGTAAACCTGAAGTGAAGCATCGGAATCTATAACTAGTGTCACAGCAATGGTTCAAAACATAGACAGTAAGATGAGTGAGTCTTCTTGAACATAAGTCGGCATTGTGCCTTTTCTATATAATTCCGATGTAATTTCTGTGTTTCATCGTCAATAAGAGGGTCAGAGGGATACAGTAAACCTGAAGTGAAGCATCTGAATGTATAACTAGTGTCACAGGAATGATTCAAAACATATACAGTAGGAAGAATCAGTCTTCTTGTACTTTAGTCGGCATTGTGCCTTTTGTATTTAATTCCGATGCAATTTCTGTGTTTCATCGTCAATAGGAAGGTCAGAGGGATACTGTAAACCTGCAGTGAAGCATCGGAATCTATAACTAGTGTCACAGGAATGGTTCAAACATAGACAGGAGGAAGCGTCAGTCTTCTTGTACTTAAGTCGGCATTGTGCCTTTTGTATTTAATTCCGATGCAATTTCTGTGTTTCATCGTCAATAAGAAGGTCCAACGGATACAGTAAACCTGAGGTGAGGCATCGGAATCTATAACTAGTGTCACAGGAATGGTTCAAACCACAGTCAGTAAGAAGAGTCAATCTTCTTGTACTTAAGTCGGCATTGTGCCTTTTGTAATTAATTCCGTTGCAATTTCTGTGTTTCATTGTCAATAAGAAGGTCCAAGGGATACAGTAAACCTGAAGTGAAGCACCGGAATCTATTACTAGTGTCACAGGAATGATTCAAACCATAGATAGTAGGAAGAGTCAGTCTTCTTGTACTTAAGTCGACATTGAGCCTCTTCTACTTATTTCAGATGCAATTTCTGTGTTTCATCGTCAATGAGAAGGTCAGAGGGATACAGTAAACCTGAAGTGGGGCATCGGAATCTATAACTAGTGTCACAGGAATGGTTCAAAACATATACACTAGGAAGAATCAGCCTTCTTGTACTTGAGTCGGCATTGTGCCTTTTGTATTTAATTCCAATGCAATTTCTGTGTTTCATCTTCAATAAGATGGTCAGAGGGATACAGTAAACCTGAAGTGAAGCATCGGAATGTATAACTAGTGTCACAGGAATGATTCAAAACATAGGCAGTAGGAAGAACCAGTCTTCTTGTACTTTAGTCGGCATTGTGCCTTTTCTATTTAATTTCGATGCAATTTCTGTGTTTCATCGTCAATAAGAACGTCAGAGGGATACAGTAAACCTGAAGTGAAGAATCGGAATCTATAACTAGTGTCACAGGAATGGTTCAAAACATAGACACTAGGAAGAGTCAGTTTTCGTGTACTTAAGTCGGCATTGTGCCTTTTTTATTTAATTCCGATGCAATTTCTGTGTTTCTTCGTCAATAAGAAGGTCCAACTGATACAGTAAACCTGAAGTGAAGCATCGGAATCTATAAGTGGTGTCACAGGAATGGTGCAAAACATAGTCAGTAAGAAGAGTCAGTCTACTTGTACTTAAGTCGGCATTGTGACTTTGTATTTAATTCCCCTGCAATTTCTTTGTTTCATCGTCAATAAGGTCAGAGGGATACAGTAAACCTGAAGTGAAGCATCGGAATCTATAAGTAGTGTCACAGGAATGGTTCAAAACATAGTCAGTAAGAAGAGTCAGTCTTCTTGTACTTAGGTCAGCATTGTGCCTTTCGTATTTAATTCCGATGCAATTTCGGTGTTACATCGTAAAGAAGAAGGTCCAAGGGATACAGTAAACCTGAGGTGAAGCATCGGAATCTATAACTAGTGTCACAGGATCGGTTCAAAACATAGACAGTAAGAAGAGTCAGTCTTCTTGTACTTAGGTCGGCAATTCCGACGCAATTTCTGTGTTTCATCGTCGATAAGAAGGTCCAAGTGAACCACTAAACCTGAAGTGAAGCATCGGAATCTATAACTAGTGTCACAGAAATTGTTCAAACATAGACAGTAACAAGAGTCAGTCTTCTTGTACTTAAGTCAGCATTGTGCCTTTTGTATTTAATTCCGATGCAACTTCTGTGTTTCATCGTCAACAATAAGGTCAGAGGGATACAGTAAACCTGAAGTGAAGCATCGGAATCTACAACCAGTGTCACAGGAATGGTTCAAAACATAGACAGTAAGATGAGTCAGTCTTCTTGTACATAAGTCGGCATTGGGACTTTTCTATTTAATTCCGATGCAATTTCTGTGATTCATCGTCAATAAGAAGGTATAAGGGATACAGTAAACCTGAAGTGAAGCATCGGAATCAATAACTAGTGTCACAGGAATGGTTCAAAGCATAGACAGTAAGAAGAGTCAGTCTTTCATCTACTTAGGTCGGCGTTGTGCATTTTCTATTTAATTCCGATGCAATTTCTGTGTTTCATCTTCAACAAGAAGGTCAGAAGGATACAGTAAACCTGAAGTGAAGCATCGGAATCTATAACTAGTGTCACAGGAATGGTTCAAAACATAGACAGTAGGAAGAGTCAGTCTTTTTGTACTTACGACGGCATTGTGCCTTTCCTATTTAATTCCGATGCAATTTCTGTGTTTCATCGTCACTAAGACGGTCCAGGGGTTACAGTAAACCTGAAGTGAGGCTTCGGAAACTATAACTAGTGTCACAGGAATGGTGCAAAACATAGTCAGTAAGAAGAGTCAGTCTACTTGTACTTAAGTCGGCATTGTGCCTTTGTATTTAATTCCGATGCAATTTCTGTGTTTCATTGTCAATAAGAAGGTCCAAGGGATACAGTAAATCTGAAGTGAGGCATCGGAAAGTATAACTAGTGTAACAGGAATGGTTCAAAACATAGTCAGTTAGAAGAGTCAGTCTTCTTGTACCTAAGTCGGCATTGTGCCTTTCCTATTTAATTCCCATGCAATTTCTGTGTTTCATCGTCCATAAGAAGATCCAAGGGATACAGTAGACCTGAAGTGAGGCATCGGAATCTATAACTAGTGTCACAGGAATTGTTCAAACATCGACAGTGAGAAGTGTCAGTCTTCTTGTACTTAAGGCGGCATTGTGCCTTTTGTATTTAATTCCGATGCAATTTCTGTGTTTTATCGTAATCTCTGTGTTTCATCGTCAATAAGAAGGTTAAAGGGATACAGTAAACCTATAGTGAAGCGTCGGAATCAATAACTAGTGTCACAGGAAAGGTTCATAACATAGACAGTAGGAAAAGTTAGTCTTCTTGTACTTAAGACGGCATTGTGCCTTTTGTATTTTATTCCGACGCAATTTCTGTGTTTCATCGTCGATAGGAAGGTCCAAGGGATCCAGTAAACCTGAAGTGAAGCATCGGAATCTACAACTAGTGTCACAGGAGTTATTCAAACATAGACAGTAAGACGAGTCAGTCTCCTTGTACCTAAGTCGGCATTGTGCCTTTTCTATTTAATTCCGATGCAATTTCTGTGTTTCATCGTCAATAAGAAGGTCCAAGGGATGCAGTACACCTGAAGTGAAGCATCGGAATCTATAATTAGTGTCATAGGAATGGTTCGAAACATAGACGGTAAGAAGAGTCAGTCTTCCTGTACTTAAGTCGGCATTGTGCCTTTTCTATTTAATTCCGATGCAATTTCTGTGATTCATCGTCAGTAAGAAGGTCAGAGGGGTACAGTAAACCTGAAGTGAAGTATCGTAATCTATAACTATTGTCACAGGAATGGTTCAAATCATAGTCAGTAAGAAGAGTTAGTCTTCGTGTACTTAAGTCGGCATTGTGCCTTTTCTATTTAATTCCGATGCAATTTCAGAGTTTCATCGTCAATAAGAAGGTCAGAGGGATACAGTAAACCTGACGTGAAGCATCGTAATCTATAACTAGTGTCACAGGAATGGTTAAAACATAGTCAGTAAGAAGAGTTAGTCTTCGTGTACTTAAGTCGGCATTGTGCCTTTTGTATTTAATTCCGATGCCATTTCAGTGTTTCATCGTCAATAAGAAGGTCAGAGGGATACAGTAAACCTGAAGTGAAGCATCGGAATCTATAACTAGTGTCACAGGAATGGTTCAAAACATAGACAGGAGGAAGAGTCAGTCTTCTTGTACTTAAGTCGTCATTGTGCCTTTTGTATTTAATTCCGATGCAATTTCTGTGTTTCATCGACAATAAGAAGGTCAGAGGGATACAGTAAACCTGAAGTGAAGCATCGGAATCTATAACTAGTATCACAGGAATGATTCAAAACATAGACAGTAGGAAGAGTCAGTCTTCTTGTACCTCAGTCGGCATTGTGCCTTTTCTATTTAATTCCGATGCAATATCTGTGTTCCATCGTCAATAAGAAGGTCCAAGGGATACAGTAAACCTGAAGTGAGGCATCAAAATCTAAAACTAGTGTCACAGGAATGGTTCAAAACGTAGTAAGTAAGAAGAGTCAGTCTTTTTGTACTGAAGTCCTCAGTGTGCCTTTTGTATTTAATTCCGATGCAATTTCTGTGTTTCATCGTCAATAAGACGGTCCAAGGGATACAGTAAACCTGAAGTGAGGCATCGGAATCCATAACTAGTGGCACAGGAATGGTTCAAAACGTAGACAGTAGGAAGAGTCAGTCTTGTTTTACTTAAGTAGGCATTGATCCTTTTGTATTTAATTCCGATGCAATTCTGTGTTTCATCGTCAATAAGAAGGTCCAAGGGATACAGTAAACCTGAAGTGAGGCATCGGAAACTATAACTAGTGTAACAGGAATGGTTCAAAACATAGTCAGTTAGAAGAGTCAGTCTTCTTGTACTTAAGTCGGCATTGTGCCTTTTGTATTTAATTCCGAAGCAATTTCTGTGTTTCATCGTCCATAAGAAGATCCAAGGGATACAGTAGACCTGAAGTGAGGCATCGGAATCTATAACTAGTGTCACAGGAATTGTTCAAACATCGACAGTGAGAAGTGTCAGTCTTCTTGTACTTAAGGCGGCATTGTGCCTTTTGTATTTAATTCCGATGCAATTTCTGTGTTTTATCGTCAGTAAGAAGGTCCATGGGATACAGTAAACCTGAAGTGGTGCATCGGAATCAATAACTAGTGTCACAGGAATGGTTCGAAACATAGACAGTAAGAAGAGTCAGTCTTCTTGTACTTAAGTCAGCATTGTGCTTTTTCTATTTAATTCCGATGTAATATCTGTGATTCATCGTCAATAAGAAGGTCAGAGGGATACAGTAAACCTGAAGTCAAGCATCGGAATCTGTAATTAGTGTCACAGGAATGATTCAAAGCATAGACAGTAACAAGAGTCAGTCTTCTTGTACTTAAGTCGGTATTGTGCCTTTTGTATTTAATTCCGATGCTACTTCTGTGTTTCATCGTCAATACGAAGGTCCGACTGATACAGTAAACCTGAAGTGAAGCATCGGAATCTATAACTAGTGTCACAGTAATGGTTCAAAACATAGACAGTAAGAAGAGTCAGTCTTCTTGTACTTAAGTCGGCATTGTGCCTATTCTATTTAATTCCGATGCAATTTCTGTGTTTCATCGTCAATAAGAGGGTCAGAGGGATACAGTAAACTTGAAGTGAAGCATCGGAATCTATAACTAGTGTCACAGGAATGGTTCAAAACATAGACAGTAAGATGAGTCAGTCTTGTTGTACATAAGTCGGCATTGTGCCTTTTCTATTTAATTCCGATGTAATTTCTGTGTTTCATCGTCAATAAGAGGGTCAGAGGGATACAGTAAACCTTAAGTGAAGCATCGGAATCTATAATTAGTGTCACAGGAATGATTCAAAATATGGACAGTAGGAAGAGTCAGTCTTCTTGTACTTTAGTCGGCATTGTGCCTTTTGTATTTAATACCGATGCATTTTCTGTGTTTCATCGCAAATAAGAAGGTCAGAGGGATACAGTAAACCTGAAGTGAGGCATCGGAATCAATAACTAGTGTCACAGGAATGGTTCAAACCATAGTCAGTAAGAAGAGTCAGTCTTCTTGTACTTAAGTCGGCAATGTGCCTTTTATAATTTATACCGATGCAATTTCTGTATTTCATTGTCAATAAGAAGGTCTAAGGGATACAGTAAACCTAAAGTGTAGCATCGGAATCTATTACTAGTGTCACAGGAATGATTCAAACCATAGACAGTCGGAAGAGTCAGTCTTCTTGTACTTAAGTCGGCATTGAGCCTTTTCTACTTAATTCAGATGCAATTTCTGTGTTTCATCGTCAATAAGAAGGTCAGAGGGATACAGTAAACCTGAAGTGAAGCATCGGAATCTATAACTAGTGTCACAGGAAAGGTTCAAAACATATACAGTAGGAAGAATCAGCCTTCTTGTACCTGAGTCGGCATTGTGCCTTTTGTATTTAATTCCAATGCAATTTCTGTGTTTCATCTTCAATAAGAAGGTCAAAGGGATACAGTAGACCTGAAGTGAAGCATCGGAATCTATAACTAGTGTCACAGGAATGATTCAAACATAGACAGTAGGAAGAGCCAGTCTTCTTGTACTTTAGTCGGCATTGTGCCTTTTCTATTTAATTCCGATGCAATTTCTGTGTTTCATCGTCAATAAGAACGTCAGAGGGATACAGTAAACCTGAAGTGAAGAATCGGAATCTATTAGTAGTGTCACAGGAATGGTTCAAAACATAGACACTAGGAAGAGTCAGTTTTCTTCTACTTAAGTCGGCATTGCGCCTTTTCTATTTAATTCCGATGCAATTTCTGCGTTTCATCGTCAACAAGAAGATCCAGGGATGCAGTACACCTGAAGTGAAGCATCGGAATCTATAAGCAGTGTCACAGGGATGGTTCAAAACATAGACAGTAAGAAGAGTCAGTCTTCTTGTACTTAAGTCGGCATTGTGCATTTCGTATTTAATTCCGATGCAATTTCGGTGTTACATCGCCAATAAGAAGGTCCAAGGGATACAGTAAACCTGAAGTGAAGCATCGGAATCTATAACTAGTGTCACAGGATCGGTTCAAATCATAGACAGTAAGAAGAGTCAGTCTTCTTGAACTTAGGTCGGCATTGTGCCTTTTGTATTTTATTCCGACGCAATTTCTGTGTTTCATCGTCGATAAGAAGGTCCAAGGGATACAGTAAACCTGAAGTGAAGCATCGGAATCTATAACTAGTGTCACAGGAATTGTTCAAACATAGACAGTAACAAGAGTCAGTCTTCTTGTACTTAAGACGGCATTGTGATTTTTGTATTTAATTCCGATGCAACTTCTGTATTTCATCGTCAATAAGAAGGTCCAACTGATACAGTAAATCTGATGTGAAGCATCGTAATCTATAACTAGTGTCACAGGAATGGTTCAAAACGTAGCCAGTAAGAAGAGTCAGTCTTCTTGTACATAAATCGGCATTGTGCCATTTGTATATAATTCCGATGCAATTTCTGTGTTTCATCGTCAACAATAAGGTCAGAGGGATACGGTAAACCTGATGTGAAGCATCGGAATCTATAACCAGTGTCACAGGAATGGTTCAAAACATAGACAGTATGATGAGTCAATCTTCTTGTACATAAGTCGGCTTTGGGCCTTTTATATCTAATTCCGATGCAATTTCTGTGATTCATCGTCAATAAGAAGGTACAAGGGATACAGTAAACCTGAAGTGAAGCATCGGAATCTATAACTAGTGTTACAGGAATGGTTCAAATCATAGACAGTAAGAAGAGTCAGTCTTCATGTACTCAAGTCGGCGTTGTGCCTTTTCTATTTAATTCCGATGCAATTTCTGTGTTTCATCTTCAACAGGAAGGTCAGAAGGATACAGTAAACCTGAAGTGAAGCATCGGAATCTATAACTAGTGTCACAGGAATGGTTCAAAACATAGACAGTAAGAAGAGTCAGACTTTTTGTACTTACGTCGGCATTGTGCCTTTCCTATTTAATTCCGATGCAATTTCTGTGTTTCATCGTCAATAAGACGGTCCAAGGGTTACAGCAAACCTGAAGTGAGGCATCGGAAACTATAACTAGTGTCACAGGATCGGTTCAAATCATAGACAGTAAGAAGAGTCAGTCTTCTTGAACTTAGGTCGGCATTGTGCCTTTTGTATTTTATTCCGACGCAATTTCTGTGTTTCTTCGTCGATAAGAAGGTCCAATGGATACAGTAAACCTGAAGTGAAGCATCGGAATCTATAACTAGTGTCACAGGAATTATTCAAACATAGACAGTAAGACGAGTCAGTCTTCTTGTACTTAAGTCGGCATTGTGCCTTTTGTATTTAATTCCGATGCAATTTCTGTGTTTCATCGTCAATACAATGGTCCAAGGGATACAGTAAACCTGAAGTGAAGCATCGGAATCTATAACTAAAGTCACAGGAATGGTTCAAAACATAGACAGTAGGAGGAGTCAGTCTTCTTGTACTTGAGTCAGCATTGTGCCTTTTGTATTTAATTCCAATGCAATTTCTGTGTTTCATCGTCAATAAGAAGGTCAGAGGGATACAGTAAGCCTGAAGTGAAGCATCGGAATCTATAACTAGTATCACAGGAATGAATCAAAACATAGACAGTAGGAAGAGTCAGTCTTCTTGTACATTAATCGGCATTGTGCCTTTTGCTATTTAATTCCGATGCAATATCTGTGTTCCATCGTCAATAAGAAGGTCCAAGGGATACAGTAAACCTGAAGTGAGGCATCGGAATCTATAACTAGTGCCACAGGAATGGTTCAAAACGTAGTCAGTAAGAAGAGTCAGTCTTCTTGTACTTAAGTCCTCAGTGTGCCTTTTGTATTTAATTCCGGTGCAATTTCTGCGTTTCATTGTCAATAAGAAGGTCTAAGGGATACAGTAAACCTGAAGTGAAGCATCGGAATCAATTACTAGTGTCACAGGAATGATTCAAACCATAGACAGTAGGAAGAGTCAGTCTTGTTGTTCTTAAGTCGGCATTGAGCCTTTTCTACTTAATTCAGATGCAATTTTTGTGTTTCATCGTCAATAAGAAGGTCAGAGGGATACAGTAAACCTGAAGTGAAGCATCGGAATCTATAACTAGTGTCACAGGAATGGTTCAAAACATATACAGTAGGAATAAACAGCCTTCTGGTACTTGAGTCGGCATTGTGCCTTTTGTATTTAATTCCAATGCAATTTCTGTGTTTCATCTTCAATAGGAAGGTCAGAGGGATACAGTAAACCTGAAGTGAAGCATCGGAATCCATAACTAGTGCCACAGGAATGATTCAAACATAGACAGTAGGAAGAGCCAGTCTTCTTGTACTTTAGTCGGCATTGTGCCTTTTCTATTTAAATCCGATGCAATTTCTGTGTTTCATCTACAACAGGAAGGTCAGAAGGATACAGTAAACCTGAAGTGAAGCATCGGAATCTATAACTAGTGTCACAGGAATGGTTCAAAACATAGACAGTAAGAAGAGTCAGACTTTTGTACTTACGTCGGCATTGTGCCTTTCCTATTTAATTCCGATGCAATTTCTGTGTTTCATCGTCAATAAGACGGTCCGAGGGGTTACAGTACACCTGAAGTGAGGCATCAGAAACTATAACTAGTGAAACAGGAATGGTGCAAAACATAGTCAGTAAGAAGAGTCAGTCTACTTGTACTTAAGTCGGCATTGTGCCTTTTGTATTTAATTCCGATGCAATTTCTGTGTTTCATCGTCAATAAGAAGGTCCAAGGGATACAGTAAACCTGAAGTGAGCCATCGGAATCTATAACTAGTGTCACAGGAATTGTTCAAACTTAGACAGTCAGACGAGTCTGTCTTCTTGTACTTAAGTCGGCATTGTGCCTTTTGTATTTAATTCCGATTCAATTTCTGTGTTTCATCGTCAATACAGTGGTCCAAGGGATACAGTAAACCTGAAGTGAAGCATCGGAATCTATAACTAGTGTCACAGGAATGGTTAAAAACATAGACAGTAAGAAGAGTCAGTCTTCTTGTACTTAGGTGAGCATTGTGCCTTTTCTATTTAATTCCGATGTAATTTCTGTGTATCATCGTCAGTAAGAAGGTCAGAAAGATACACTAAACCTGAAGTGAAGCATCGGAATCTATACCTAAAGTCACAGAAATGGTTCAAAACATAGACAGTAGGAGGAGTCAGTCTTCTTGTACTTGAGTCGGCATTGTGCCTCTTGTATTTAATTCCGATGCAATTTCTGTGTTTCATCGTCAATAAGAAAGTCAGAGGGATACAGTGAGCCTGAAGTGAAGAATCGGAATCTATAACTAGTATCACAGGAATGATTCAAAACATAGACCGTAGGAAGAGTCAGTCTTCTTGTACCTTAATCGGCATTGTGCCTTTTGCTATTTAATTCCGATGCAATATCTGTGTTCCATCGTCAATAAGAAGGTCCAAGGGATACAGTAAACCTGAAGTGAGGCATCGGAATCTATAACTAGTGTCAAAGGAATGGTTCAAAACGTAGTCAGTAAGAAGAGTCAGTCTTCTTGTACTTAAGTCTTCAGTGTGCCTTTTGTATTTAATTCCGATGCAATTTCTGTGTTTCAGCGTCAATAAGAAGGTCCAAGGGATACAGTAAACCTGACGTGAGGCATCGGAATCTATAACTAGTGTCACAGGAATGGTTCAAAACATAGTCAGTAAGAAGAGTCCGTCTTCTTGTACTTAAGTTGGCATTGTGCCTTTTCTATTTAATTCCGATGCAATTTCTGTGTTTCATCGTCAATAAGAAGATCCAAGGGATACAGTAAACCTGAAGTGAGGCATCGGAATCTGTAACTAGTGTCACAGGAATTGTTCAAACATCGACAGTAAGAAGAGTCAGTCTTCTTGTACTTAAGTCTGCGTTGTGCCTTTTGTATTTAATTCCGATGCAATTTCTGTGTTTTATCGTCAGTAAGAAGGTCCACGGGATACATTAAACCTGAAGTGAAGCAGCGGAATCAATAACTAGGGTCACAGGAATGGTTCAAAACGTAGACAGTAAGAAGAGTCAGTCTTCTTGTACTTAAGTCAGCATTGTGCTTTTTGTATTTAATTCCGATGTAATTTCTGTGTTTCATCGTCAATAAGAAGGTCAGAGGGATACAGTAAACCTGAAGTCAAGCATCGGAATCTATAATTAGTGTCACAGGAACGATTCAAAACATAGACAGTAATAAGAGTCAGTCCTCTTATACTTTAGTCGGCATTGTGCCTTTTCTAATTCATTCCTTTGCAATTTCTGTGTTTCATCGTCAATAAGAAGGTTAGAGGGATACAGTAAACCTGAAGTGAAGTATCGGAATCTAAAACTGGTCTCACAGGAAATGTTCACAACATAGACGGTTAGAAGAGTCAGTCTTCTTGTACCTAAGCCGGCATTGTGCCTTTTCTATTTAATTTCGTTGCAATTTCTGTGTTTCATCGTCAATAAGAAGGTCCAAGGGATGCAGTACACCTGAAGTGAAGCATCGGAATCCATAACTAGTGTCACAGGAATGGTTCAAAAACATAGACAGTAAGAAGAGTCAGTCTTCTTGTACTTAAGTCCGCATTGTGCCTTTTGTATTTAATTCCGATGCATTTTCTGTGTATCATCGTCGATAAGAAGGTCCAAGAGATACAGTAAACCTGAAGTGAAGCATCGGAATCTATAACTAGTGTCACAGGAATTCTTCAAACATACACAGTAACAAGAGTCAGTCTTCTTGTACTTAAGTCGGCATTGTGCCTTTTGTATTCAATTTCGATGCAATTTCTGTGTTTCATCGTCAATAAGAAGGTCCAAGGGTACAGTAAACCTGAAGTGAAGCATCGGAATCTATAACTAGAGTCACAGGAATGGTTCAAAACAAAGACAGTAAGTGGAGTCAGTCTTCTTGTAGTTAAGTCAGCATTGTGCCTTTTCTATTTAATTCCGATGTAATTTCTGTGTTTCATCGTCAATACGAACATCAGAGGGATACAGTAAACCTGAAGTGAGGCATCGGAATCTATAACTAGTGTCACAGCAATGGTTCAAAATATAGTCAGTAAGAAGAGTCAGTCTTCTTGTACTTATGCCGGCATTGTGCCTTTTCCATTTATTTCCGATGCAATTTCTGTGTTTCATCGTCGATAAGAAGGTCCAAGGGATACAGTAAACCTGAAGTGAAGCATCGGAATCTATAGCTAGTGTCACAGGAATTGTTCAAACATAGACAGTAAGAAGAGTCAGTCTTCTTGTACTTATGTCATCATTGTGCCTTTTGTATTTAATTCCGATGCAACTTCTGTGTTTCATCGTCAATAAGAAGGTCCAACTGATACAGTAAACTTGAAGTGAAGCATCGAAATCTATAACTAGTGTCGCAGGAATGGTTCAAAACATAGACAGTAAGAAGAGTCAGTCTTCTTGTACTTATGTCGGCATTGTGCCTTTTGTATATAATTCCGATGCAATTTCTGTGTTTCATCGTCAACAATAAGGTCAGAGGGATACAGTAAACCTGAAGTGAAGCATCGGAATCTGTAACTAGTGTCACAGGAATGGTTCAAAACATAGTCAGTTAGAAGAGTCAGTCTTCTTGTACCTAAGTCGGCATTGTGCCTTTTCTATTTAATTTCGATGCAATTTCTGTGTTTCATCGTCAATAAGAAGGTCCAAGGGATGCAGTACACCTGAAGTGAAGCATCGGAATCTATAACTAGTGTCACAGGAATGGTTCAAAACATAGACGGTAAGAAGAGTCAGACTTCTTGTACTTAAGTCGGCATTGTGCCTTTTCTATTTAATTCCGATGCAATTTCTGTGATTCATCGTCAATAAGAAGGTCAAAGGGATACAGTAAACCTGAAGTGAAGTATTGTAATCTATAACTAGTGTCACAGGAATGGTTCAAATCATAGTCAGTAAGGGCGCTGCAGTCTGGAACCGCAAGACCGCTACGGTCGCAGGTTCGAATCCTGCCTCGGGCATGGATGTTTGTGATGTCCTTAGATTAGTTAGGTTTAACTAGTTCTAAGTTCTAGTTGACTAATGACCTCAGCAGTTGAGTCCCATAGTGCTCAGAGCCATTTGAACCATAGTCAGTAAGAAGAGTTAGTCTTCTTGTACTTAAGTCGGTATTGTGCCTTTTGTATTTAATTCCGATGCAATTTCAGTGTTTCGTCGTCAATAAGAAGGTCAGAGGGATACAGTAAACCTGAAGTGAAGCATCGGAATCTATAACTAGTGTCACAGGAATGGTTCAAAACGTAGACAGGAGGAAGAGTCAGTCTTCTTGTACTTAAGTCGTCATTGTGCCTTTTGTATTTAATTCCGATGAAATTTCTGTGTTTCATCGTCAATAAGAAGGTCCAAGGGATACAGTAAACATATAGTGAAGCATCGGAATCTAAAACTGGCCTCACAGGAAATGTTCACAACATAGTCAGTCAGAAGAGTCAGTCTTCTTGTACTTAAGTCGTCATTGTGCCATTTCTATTTAATTCCGATGCATTTTCTGTGTATCATCGTCGATAAGAAGGTCCAAGAGATACAGTAAACCTGAAGTGAAGCATCGGAATCTATAACTACTGTCACAGGAATGGTTCAAACATAGACAGTAAGAAGAGTCAGACTTCTTGTACTTAAGTCGGCATTGTGCCTTTTGTATTTGATTCCGATGCAACTTCTGTGTTACATCGTCAATAAGAAGGTCCAACTGATACAGTAAACCTGAAGTGAAGCATCGAAATCTATAACTAGTGTCACAGGAATGGTTCAAAACATAGACAGTAAGAAGAGTCAGTCTTCTTGTACTTAAGCCGGCATTTGCCTTTTGTATATAATTCCGATGCAATTTTTGTGTTTCATCGTCAGCAATAAGGTCAGGGGGGATACAGTAAACCTGAAGTGAAGCATCGGAATCCATAACTAGTGTCACAGGAATGGTTAAAAACATAGACAGTAAAATGAGTCAGTCTTCTTGTATTTAAGTCGGCAATGTGCCTTTTGTGTTTAATTCCGATGCAATTTCTGTGTTTCATCGTCAATACGATGGTCCAAGGGATACAGTAAACCTGAAGTGAAGCATCGGTATCTACAACTAGTTTCACAGGAATGGTTCAAAATATAGACAGTAAGAAGAGTCAGTCTTCTTGTACTTAAGTGCGCATTGTGCCTTTTCTATTTAATTCCGATGTAATTTCTGCGTTTCATCGCCAACAAGAAGGTCAGAAAGATACAGTAAACCTAAAGTGATGCATCGGAATCTATAGCTAATGTCAGAGGAATTGTTCAAATCATAGACAGTAGGAGGAGTCAGTCTTCTTGTACTTGAGTCGGCATTGTGCCTTTTGTGTTTAATTCCAATGCAATTTCTGTGTTTCATCGTCAATAAGAAGGTCAGACGGATACAGTAAACCTGAAGTGAAGCATCGGAATCTATAACTAGTATCACAGGAATGATTCAAAACATAGCCAGTAGGAAGAGTCAGTCATCTTGTACCTTAGTCGGCATTGTGCATTTTCTATTTAATTCCGATGCAATATCTGTGTTCCATCGTCAATAAGAAGGTCCAAGGCATACAGTATACCTGAAGTGAGGCATCGGAATCTATAACTAGTGTCACAGGAATGGTTCAAAACATAGTCAGTAAGAAGAGTCAGTCTTCTTGTACTGAAGTCGGCATTGTGCCTTTTGTATTTAATTCCGATGCAATTTCTGTGTTTCATCGTCAATAAGAAGGTCAGAGGGATACAGTAAACCTGCAGTGAAGCATCGGAATCTATAAATAGTGTCACAGGAATGGTTCAAAACATAGACAGTGGGTAGAGTCAGTCTTGTTGTACTTAAGTAGGCATTGTTCCTTTTGTATTTAATTCTGATCCAATATCTGTGTTTCATCGTCAATAAGAAGGTCCAAGGGATACTGTAAACCTGAAGTGAGGCGTCGGACTCTATAACTAGTGTAACAGGAATGGCTCAAAACATAGTCAGTAACAAGAGTCAGTCTTCTTGTACTTAAGTCGGCATTGTGCATTTTGTATTTAAATCCGATGCTATTTCTGTGTTTCGTCGTCAATAAGAAGGTCAGAGGGATACAGTAAACCCGAAGTGAAGCATCGGAATCTATAACTAGTGTCACAGGAATGGGTCAAAACATAGACAGTAAGAAGAGTCAGGCTTCTTGTACTTAAGTCGGCATTGTGTCTTTTATATATAATTCCGTTTCAATTTCTATGTTTCATTGTCATTAAGAAGGTCCAAGGAATACAGTAAACCTGAAGTGAAGCATCGGAATCAATAACTAGTGTCACAGGAATGATTCAAACATAGCCAGTAGGAAAAGTCAGTCTTCTTGTAATTTAGTCGACATTGTGCCTTTTCTATTTAATTCCGATGCAATATCTGTGTTTCATCGTCAATAAGAAGGTCAGAGGGATACAGTAAACCTGAAGTGAAGCATCGGAATCTATAACTAGTGTCACAGGAATGGTTCAAAACATAGACAGTAAGAAGAGTCAGTCTTCTTGTACGTAAGTGAGCATTGTGCCTTTTGTATTTAATTCCGATGTAATTTCTGTGTTTCATCGTCAATAAGAAGTCAGAAAGATACAGTAAACCTGAAGTGAAGCATCGGAATCTATAACTAATGCCACAGGATTGGTTCAAAACATAGACAGTAGGAGGAGTCAGTCTTCTTGTACTTGAGTAGCCATTGTGCCTTTTGTATTTAATTCCAGTGCAATTGGTGTGTTTCATCGTCAATAAGAAGGTCAGAGGGATACAGTAAATCTAAAGGAAAGCATCGTAATCTACAACTAGTATCACAGGAATGATTGAAAACATAGACAGTAGGAAGAGTCAGTCTTCTTGTACTTATGTCGGCTTTGTGCCTTTTGTATTTAATTACGATGCAATTTCTGTTTTTCATTGTCAATAAGAAGGTCCAAGGGATACAGTAAACCTGAAGTGAGGCATCGGAAACTATAACTAGTGTCACAGGAATTGTTGAAACATAGACAGTAAGAAGAGTCAGTTTTCTTGTACTTAAATCGGCATTGTGCCTTTTGTGTTCAATTCTGATGCAATTTCTGTGTTTCATCGTCATTAAGAAGGTTCAAGGGATACAGTAAACCTGAAGTGAAGCATCGGAATCTATAACTAGTGTCACAGGAATGGTTCAAAATATAGACAGTAAGAAGAGTCAGTCTTCTTGTACTTGAGTTGGCTTTATACCTTTTGAATTTAATTCCAATGCAATTTCTGTCTTTCATCGTCAATAAGAAGGTCAGAGGGATACAGTAAACCTGAAGCGAAGCATCGGAATCTGTAACTAGTATCACAGGAATGATTCAAACATAGACAGTGGGAAGAGTCAGTCTTCTTGTACTTTAGTCGGCATTGTGCCTTTTCTATTTAATTCCGATGCAATTTCTGTGTTTCATCGTCAATAAGAAGGTCAGAGGGATACAGTAAACCTGAAGTGAAGCATCGGAATCTATAACTAGTGTCAGAGGAATGGTTCAAAACATAGACAGTAAGAAGAGTCAGTCTTCTTGTACTTAAGTGAGCATTGTGCATTTTCTATTTAATTCCGATGTAATTTCTGTGATTCATCGTCAATACGAAGGTCAGAAAGATACAGTAAACCTGAAGTGAAGCATCGGGATCTATAACTAATGTCACAGGAATGGTTCAAAACATAGACAGTAAGATGAGTCAGTCTTCTTGTACATAAGTCGGCATTGTGCCTTTTCTATTTAATTCCGACGCAATATCTGTGATTCATCGTCAATAAGAGGGTCCAAGGGATTCAGTAAACCTGAAGTGAAGCATCGGAATCTACAACTAGTGTCACAGGAAGGGTTCAAAACATAGACAGCAAGAAGAGTCAGTCTTCTTGTACTTAAGTCGGCATTGTGCCTTTTCTATTTAATTCCGCTGCAATTTCTGTGTTTCATCTTCAGTAGGAAGGTCGGAGGGATACAGTAAACCTGAAGTGAAGCATCGGAATCTATAACTAGTGTCACAGGAATGGGTCAAAACATAGACAGTAAGAAGAGTCAGTCTTCTTGTACTTAAGTTGGCATTGTGCTTTTTGTATTTAATTCCGATGCAATTTCTGTGTTTCATCTTCAATAAGAAGGTCCAAGGAACACAGTAAACCTGAAGTGAGGCATCGGAATCTATAACTAGTGTCACAGGAATGGTTCAAAACATAGTCAGTAAGAAGAGTCAGTCTTCTTGTACTTATGTCGGCTTTGTGCCTTTTGTATTTAATTACGATGCAATTTCTGTTTTTCATTGTCAATAAGAAGGTCCAAGGGATAGGGTAAACCTGAAGTGAGGCATCGGAAACTATAACTAGTGTCACAGGAATTGTTCAAACCTAGACAGTAAGAAGAGTCAGTCTTCTTGTACTTAAGTCGGGATTGTGCCTTTTTTTTCAATTCTGATGCAATTTCTGTGTTTCATCTTCAATAGGAAGGTCAGAGGGATACAGTAAACCTGAAGCGAAGCATCGGAATCTATAACTAGTGTCACAGGAATGGTTCAAAACATAGACGTTAGGAAGAGTCAGTCTTCTTTTACTTAAGTCGGCATTGTGCCTTTTGTATTTAGTTCCGATGCAATTTCTGTGTTTCATCGTCAATAAGAAGGCCCTAGGGATACAGTGAACCTGAAGTGAAGCATCGGAATCTACAACTAGTGTCACAAGAATGATTCAAAACATAGTCAGTGAGAAGAGTCAGTCTTCTTGTACTTAAGTCGGCATTGTGCCTTTTGTATTTAATTCCGATGCAATTTCTGTGTTTCATCGTCAATAAGAACGTCCAAGGGATACAGTAAACCTGAAGTGAAGCATCGGAATCTTTAAATAGTGTCACAGGAATGGAGCAAGATATAGTCAGCAAGAAGAGTCAGTCTTCTTGTACTTAAGTCGGCATTGTGCCTTTTGTATTTAATTCCTATTTAATTTCTGTGTTTCATCGTCAAAAAGAAGGTCAGAGGGATACAGTAAAGCAGAAGTGAAGCATCGAAATCTATAACTAGTGTCACAGGAATGGTTCAAATCATAGACAGTAGGAATAGTCAGTCATCTTGTACTTAAGTTGGCATTGTGCGTTCTGTATTTAATTCCGATGCACTATCTGTGTTTCATCGTCAATAAGAAAGTCCAAGGGATACAGTAAACCTGAAATGAAGCATCGGAATCTATAACTAGTGACACAGGAATGGTTCAAACCATAGTCAGTAAGAAAAGTCAGTCTTCTTGTACTTAAGTCGTTATTGTGCCTTTTGTATTTAATTCCGATGCAATTTCTGAGTTTCATCGTCAATAAGAAGGTCCAAGGGATACAGTAAACCTGAAGTGGACCATCGGAATCTATAACTAGTGTCACAGGAATGGTTTAAAAATTAGACAGTAAGAAGAGTCAGTCTTCTTGTACATAAGTCGGCATTGTGCCTTTTGTATTAAATTCCGATCCAATTCATGTGTTTTATCGTCAATAAGAAGGTCAGAGGGATACAGTAAACCTGAAGTGAAACATCGGAATCTATAACTAGTGTCACAGGAATGGTTCAAAACAGTCAGTAAGATCGGTCAGTCTTCTTGTACTTAAGTCGCCATTGTGCCTTTTGTATTTAATTCCGATGCAATTTCTGTGTTTCATAGTCAATAAGAAGGTCAGAGGGATACAGTAAACCTGAAGTGAAGCATCGGAATCTCTAACTAGTGACACAGGAATGGTTCAACACATAGTCAGTAAGAAGAGTTAGTCTTCTTGTACTTAAGCCGCATTGTGCATTTTGTATTTAATTCCGATGCAATTTTTGTGTTTCATCGTCAATAAGAAGGTCCTAGGGATACAGTGAACCGGAAGTGAAGCATCGGAATGTGTATCTAGCGTCACAGGGATGGTTCAAAAAATTGACACTAAGAAGAGTCAGTCTGCTTGTACTTAAGACGTCATTGCGCTTTTCTATTTAATTCCGATGCAATATCTGTGTTTCATCGTCAATAAGAGGGTCCTAGGGTTCCAGTAAACCTTTGGTGAAGCATCGGAATCTATAACTAGTGTAACAGGAATGGTTCAAAACATAGTCAGTAAGAAAAGTCAGTCTTCTTGTACTTAAGTTGGCATTGTGCCTTTTGAATCTAATTCCGATGCAATTTCTGTGTTTAATCGTCACTAAGAAGGTCAGAGGGATACAGTAAACCTGAAGTGAAGCATCGGAATATATAACTAGTGTCACTGGAATGATTCAAACATAGACAGTAGGAAGAGTCAGTCTTATTGTTATTAAGTCGGCATTGTGCCTTTTCTATTTAATTCCGATGCAATTTCTGTGTTTCATCGTCAATAAGAAGGTCAGAGGGATACAGTAAACCTGCAGAGAAGCATTGGAATCTATAACTAGTGTCACAGGAATGGTTCAAAACATAGACAGTAGGAGGAGTCAGTCTTCTTTTACTTAAGTCGGCATTGTGCCTTTTCTATTTAATTCCGATGCAATTTCTGTGTTTCGTCCTCAAGAAGAAGGTCCAAAGGATACAGTAAACCTGAAGTGAAGCATCGGAATCCATAACTAATGTCACAGAAATCGTTCCAAACATAGACAGTAGGAAGAGTCTTCTTGTACTTTAGTCGGCATTGTGCCTTTTGTATTTAGTTCCGATGCAATTTCTGTGTTTCTTCGTCAATAAGAAGGCCCTAGGGATACAGTGAACCTGAAGTGAAGCATCGGAATCTACAACTAGTGTCACAGGAATGATTCAAAACATAGTCAGTGAGAAGAGTCAGTCTTCTTGTACTTAAGTCGGCATTGTGCCTCTTGTATTTAATTCCGATGCAATTTCTGTGTTTCATCGTCAATAAGAACGTCCAAGGGATACAGTAAACCTGAAGTGAAGCATCGGAATCTTTAAATAGTGTCACAGGAATGGAGCAAGATATAGTCAGCAAGAAGAGTCAGTCTTCTTGTACTTAAGTCGGCATTGTGCCTTTTGTATTTAATTCCTATTTAATTTCTGTGTTTCATCGTCAAAAAGAAGGTCAGAGGGATACAGTAAACCTGAAGTGAAGCATCGAAATCTATAACTAGTGTCACAGGAATGGTTCAAATCATAGACAGTAGGAATAGTCAGTCATCTTGTACTTAAGTTGGCATTGTGCCTTCTGTATTTAATTCCGATGCACTATCTGTGTTTCATCGTCAATAAGAAAGTCCAAGGGATACAGTAAACCTGAAATGAAGCATCGGAATCTATAACTAGTGACACAGGAATGGTTCAAAACATAGTCAGTAAGAAAAGTCAGTCTTCTTGTACTTAAGTCGTTATTGTGCCTTTTGTATTTAATTCCGATGCAATTTCTGAATTTCATCGTCAATAGGAAGGTCCAAGGGATACAGTAAACCTGAAGTGGACCATCGGAATCTATAACTAGTGTCACAGGAATGGTTCAAAAATGAGACAGTAAGAAGAGTCAGTCTTCTTGTACTTAAGTCGGCATTGTGCCTTTTCTATTTAATTCCGATGCAATTACTGTGTTTCATAGTCAATAAGAAGGTCAGAGGGATACAGTAAACCCGAAGTGAAGCATCGGAATCTCTAACTAGTGTCACAGGAATGGTTCAACACATAGTCAGTAAGAAGAGTTAGTCTTCTTGTACTTAAGCCGGCATTGTGCATTTTGTATTTAATTCCGATTCAATTTTTGTGTTTCATCGTCAATCAGAAGGTCCTAGGGATACAGTAAACCGGAAGTGAAGCATCGGAATGTGTATCTAGCGTCACAGGGATGGTTCAAAAAATAGTCACTAAGAAGAGTCAGTCTGCTTGTACTTAAGACGTAATTGTGCTTTTCTATTTAATTCCGATGCAATTTCTGTGTTTCATCGTCAATAAGATGGTCAGAGGGATACATTGAACCTGAGGTGAAGCATCGGAATCTATAACTAGTGTCACAGGAATGGTTCAAATCATAGACAGTCGGATGAGTCAGTCTTCTTGTACTTAACCGGCATTATGCCTTTTCTATTTAATTCCGATGCAATTTCTGTGTTTCGTCGCCAATAAGAAGGTCCAAAGGATGCAGTAAACCTGAAGTGAAGCATCGGAATCCATAACTAATGTCACAGGAATGGTTAGAAACATAGTCAGTAAGAAGAGTAAGTCTTCTTGTACTTAAGTTGGCATTGTGCCTTTTGCATTTAATTCCGATGCAATTTCTGTGTTTCATCGTCAATATGAAGGTCAGAGGGATACAGTAAACCTGAAACGAAGCATCGGAATCTACAAGTGTCACAGGAATGGTTCAAAGCATAGACAGTATGGACAGTCAGTCTTCTTGTACTTAAGTCGGCATTGTGCCTTTTCTATTTAATTCCGATGCAATTTCTGTGTTTCATCGTCAAAGAGATGGTCAGAGGGATACAGTAAACCTGAAGTTAAGCATCGGAATCTATAACTAGTGTCACAGGAATGGTTCAAAACATAGATAGTAGGAAGAGTCAGTCTTCTTGTACTTAAGTCGGCATTGTGCCTTTTCTATTTACTTCCGATGCAATTTCTGTGTTTCGTCGTCACTAAGAAGGTCCAAGGGATACAGTAAACTTGAAGTGAATCACCGGAATCTACAACTAGTGTCACAGGAATTGTTCAAATCATTGACAGTAAGAAGAGTCAGTCTTCTTGTACTTAAGTCGGCATTGTGCCTTTTGTATTTAATTCCGATCCAATTCATGTGTTTTATCGTCAATAAGAAGGTCAGAGGGATACAGTAAACCTGAAGTGAAACATCGGAATCTATAACTAGTGTCACAGGAATGGTTCAAAACAGTCAGTAAGAACGATCAGTCTTCTTGTACTTAAGTCGGCATTGTGCCTTTTGTATTTAATTCCGTTGCAATTTCTGTGTTTCATAGTCAATAAGAAGGTCAGAGGGATACAGTAAACCTGAAGTGAAGCATCGGAATCTCTAACTAGTGTCACAGGAATGGTTCAACACATATTCAGTAAGAAGAGTTAGTCTTCTTGTACTTAAGCCGGCATTGTGCATTTTGTATTTAATTCCGATGCAATTTTTGTGTTTCATCGTCAATAAGAAGGTCCTAGGGATACAGTGAACCGGAAGTGAAGCATCGGAATGTGTATCTAGCGTCACAGGGATGGTTCAAAAAATAGACACTAAGAAGAGCCAGTCTGCCTGTACTTAAGACGTCATTGTGCTTTTCTATTTAATTCCGATGCAATTTCTGTGTTTCATCGTCAGTAAGAAGGTCCTAGGGTTCCAGTAAACCTTTGGTGAAGCATCGGAATCTATAACTAGTGTCACAGGAATGGTTCAAAACATAGTCAGTAGGAAGAGTCAGTCTTCTTGTACTTAAGTTGGCATTGTACCTTTTGCATCTAATTCCGATGCAATTTCTGTGTTTAATCGTCAATAAGAAGGTCAGAGGGATACAGTAAACCTGAAGTGAAGCATCGGAATATATAACTAGTGTCACTGGAATGATTCAAACATAGACAGTAGGAAGAGTCAGTCTTATTGTTATTAAGTCGGCATTGTGCCTTTTCTATTTAATTCCGATGCAATTTCTGTGTTTCATCGTCAATAAGAAGGTCAGAGGGATACAGTAAACCTGAAGAGAAGCATCGGAATCTATAACTAGTGTCACAGGAATGGTTCAAAACATAGACAGTAGGAAGAGTCAGTCTTCTTTTACTTAAGTCGGCATTGTGCCTTTTCTATTTAATTCCGATGCAATTTCTGTGTTTCGTCGCCAAGAAGAAGGTCCAAAGGATACAGTAAACCTGAAGTGAAGCATCGAAATCTATAACTAGTGTCACAGGAATGGTTCATATCATAGACAGTAGGAATAGTCAGTCATCTTGTACTTAAGTTGGCATTGTGCCTTCTGTATTTAATTCCGATGCACTATCTGTGTTTCATCGTCAATAAGAAAGTCCGAGGGATACAGTAAACCTGAAATGAAGCATCGGAATCTATAACTAGTGACACAGGAATGGTTCAAAACATAGTCAGTAAGAAAAGTCAGTCTTCTTGTACTTAAGTCGTTATTGTGCCTTTTGTATTTAATTCCGATGCAATTTCTGAGTTTCATCGTCAATAAGAAGGTCCAAGGGATACAGTAAACCTGAAGTGGACCATCGGAATCTATAACTAGTGTCACAGGAATGGTTCAAAAATTAGACAGTTAGAAGAGTCAGTCTTCTTGTACTTAAGTCGGCATTGTGCCTTTTCTATTTAATTCCGATGCAATTACTGTGTTTCATAGTCGATAAGAAGGTCAGAGGGATACAGTAAACCCGAAGTGAAGCATCGGAACTCTAACTAGTGTCACAGGAATGGTTCAACACATAGTCAGTAAGAAGAGTTAGTCTTCTTGTTCTTAAGCCGGCATTGTGCATTTTCTATTTAATTCCGATGCAATTTCTGTGTTTCGTCGCCAATAAGAAGGTCCAAAGGATACAGTAAACCTGAAGTGAAGCATCGGAATCCATAACTAATATCACAGGAATGGTTCGAAACATAGTCAGTAAGAAGAGTAAGTCTTCTTGTACTTAAGTTGGCATTGTGCCTTTTGCATTTAATTCCGATGCAATTTCTGTGTTTCATCGTCAATATGAAGGTCAGAGGGATACAGTAAACCTGAAGTGAAGCATCGGAATCTACAAGTGTCACAGGAATGGTTCAAACCATAGACAGTAGGGACAGTCAGTCTTCTTGTACTTAAGTCGGCATTGTGCCTTTTGTATTTAATTCCTATTTAATTTCTGTGTTTCATCGTCAAAAAGAAGGTCAGAGGGATACAGTAAACCTGAAGTGAAGCATCGAAATCTATAACTAGTGTCACAGGAATGGTTCAAATCATAGACAGTAGGAATAGTCAGTCATCTTGTACTTAAGTTGGCATTGTGCCTTCTGTATTTAATTCCGATGCACTATCTGCGTTTCATCGTCAATAAGAAAGTCCAAGGGATACAGTAAACCTGAAATGAAGCAACGGAATCTATAACTAGTGTCACAGGAATTGTTCAAATCATTGACAGTAAGAAGAGTCAGTCTTCTTGTACTTAAGTCGGCATTGTGCCTTTTGTATTTAATTCCGATCCAATTCATGTGTTTTATCGTCATTAAGAAGGTCAGAGGGATACAGTAAATCTGAAGTGAAACATCGGAATCTATAACTAGTGTCACAGGAATGGTTCAAAACAGTCAGTAAGAACGGTCAGTCTTCATGTACTTAAGTCGGCATTGTGCCTTTTGTATTTAATTCCGATGCAATTTCTGTGTTTCATAGTCAATAAGAAGGTCAGAGGGATACAGTAAACCTGAAGTGAAGCATCGGAATCTCTAACTAGTGTCACAGGAACGGTTCAACACATAGTCAGTAAGAAGAGTTAGTCTTCTTGTACATAAGCCGGCATTGTGCATTTTGTATTTAATTCCGATGCAATTTTTGTGTTTCATCGTCAATAAGAGGGTCCAAGGGATACAGTAAACCTGAAGTGGAGCATCGGAATCTATAACTTGTGTCATAGGACTTGATCGAAACATAGAGAGTAAGAAGAGTCAGTCTTCTTGTACGTAAGTCGGCATTGTGCCTTTTCTATTATTTCCGATGCAATTTCAGTGTTTCATCGTCAATAAGAAGGTCTTCGGGTTACAGTAAACCCTTGGTGAAGCATCGGAATCAATAACTAGTGTCACAATAATGGTTCAAAACATAGTCAGTAAGAAGAGTCAGTCTTCTTGTACTTAAGTTGGCATTGTGCCTTTTGAATCTAATTCCGATGCAATTTCTGTGTTTAATCGTCAATAAGAAGGTCAGAGGGATACAGTAAATCTGAAGTGAAGCATCGGAATCTATAACTAGTGTCACAGGAATGGTTCAAACCAGTCAGTAAGAAGAGTCAGTATTCTTGTTTAAAACATAGACAGTAGGAAGAGTCAGTCTTCTTTTACTTAAGTCGGCATTGTGCCTTTTCTATTTAATTCCGATGCAATTTCTGTGTTTCGTCGCCAAGAAGAAGGTCCAAAGGATACAGTAAACCTGAAGTGAAGCATCGGAATCCATAACTAATGTCACAGGAATCGTTCCAAACATAGACAGTAGGAAGAGTCAGTCTTCTTGTACTTTAGTCGGTATTGTGCCTTTCGTATTTAGTTCCGATGCAATATCTGTCTTTCATCGTCAATAAGAAGGCCCTAGGGATACAGTGAACCTGAAGTGAAGCATCGGAATCTACAACTAGTGTCACAGGAATGATTCAAAACATAGTCAGTGAGAAGAGTCAGTCTTCTTGTACTTAAGTCTGCATTGTGCCTTTTGTATTTAATTCCGATGCAATTTCTGTGTTTCATCGTCAATACGAACGTCCAAGGGATACAGTAAACCTGAAGTGAAGCATCGGAATCTTTAAATAGTGTCACAGGAATGGAGCAAGATATAGTCAGCAAGAAGAGTCAGTCTTCTTGTACTTAAGTCGGCATTGTGCCTTTTGTATTTAATTCCTATTTAATTTCTGTGTTTCATCGTCAAAAAGAAGGTCAGAGGGATACAGTAAACCTGAAGTGAAGCATCGAAATCTACAACTAGTGTCACAGGAATGGTTCAAATCATAGACAGTAGGAATAGTCAGTCATCTTGTACTTAAGTTGGCATTGTGCCTTCTGTATTTAATTCCGATGCACTATCTGTGTTTCATCGTCAATAAGAAAGTCCGAGGGATACAGTAAACCTGAAATGAAGCATCGGAATCTATAACTAGTGACACAGGAATGGTTCAAAACATAGTCAGTAAGAAAAGTCAGTCTTCTTGTACTTAAGTCGTTATTGTGCCTTTTGTATTTAATTCCGATGCAATTTGTGAGTTTCATCGTCAATAAGAAGGTCCAAGGGATACAGTAAACCTGAAGTGGACCATCGGAATCTATAACTAGTGTCACAGGAATGGTTCAAAAATTAGACAGTAAGAAGAGTCAGTCTTCTTGTACTTAAGTCGGCATTGTGCCTTTTCTATTTAATTCCGATGCAATTACTGTGTTTCATAGTCAATAAGAAGGTCAGAGGGATACAGTAAACCCGAAGTGAAGCATCGGAGTCTCTAACTAGTGTCACAGGAATGGTTCAACACATAGTCAGTAAGAAGACTTAGTCTTCTTGTACTTAAACCGGCATTGTGCATTTTGTATTTAATTCCGATGCAATTTTTGTGTTTCATCGTCAATAAGATGGTCAGAGGGATACATTGAACCTGAGGTGAAGCATCGGAATCTATAACTAGTGTCACAGGAATGGTTCAAATCATAGACAGTAGGATGAGTCAGTCTTCTTGTACTTAACCGGCATTATGCCTTTTCTATTTAATTCCGATGCAATTTCTGTGTTTCGTCGCCAATAAGAAGGTCCAAAGGATACAGTAAACCTGAAGTGCAACATCGGAATCCATAACTAATTTCACAGGAATGGTTCGAAACATAGTCAGTAAGAAGAGTAAGTCTTCTTGTACTTAAGTTGGCATTGTGCCTTTTGCATTTAATTCCGATGCAATTTCTGTGTTTCATCGTCAATATGAACGTCAGAGGGATACAGTAAACCTGAAGTGAAGCATCGGAATCTACAAGTGTCACAGGAATGGTTCAAAGCATAGACAGTAGGGACAGTCAGTCTTCTTGTACTTAAGTCGGCATTGTGCCTTTTCTATTTACTTCCGATGCAATTTCTGTGTTTCGTCGTCACTAAGAAGGTCCAAGGGATACAGTAAACTTGAAGTGAATCACCGGAATCTACAACTAGTGTCACAGGAATTGTTCAAATCATTGACAGTAAGAAGAGTCAGTCTTCTTGTACTTAAG
The DNA here is from genome assembly GCF_021461395.2 of Schistocerca americana. Classification (NCBI taxonomy): domain Eukaryota; kingdom Metazoa; phylum Arthropoda; class Insecta; order Orthoptera; family Acrididae; genus Schistocerca; species Schistocerca americana. Next base: position 5,231,871 of record NC_060121.1, on the reverse strand, counting down.
TCGGCATTGTGCCTTTTGTATTTAATTCCGATCCAATTCATGTGTTTTATCGTCAATAAGAAGGTCAGAGGGATACAGTAAATCTGAAGTGAAACATCGGAATCTATAACTAGTGTCACAGGAATGGTTCAAAACATAGTCAGTAAGAAGAGTCAGTCTTCTTGTACTTAAGTTGGCATTGTGCCTTTTGAATCTAATTCCGATGGAATTTCTGTGTTTAATCGTCAATAAGAAGGTCAGAGGGATACAGTAAACCTGAAGTGAAGCTTCGGAATCTATAACTAGTGTCACATTAATGGTTCAAAACAGTCAGTAAGAAGAGTCAGTATTCTAGTACTTAAGTCGGCATTGTGCATTTTGTATTTAATTCCGATGCAATTTCTGTGTTTCATCGTCAATAGGAAGGTCCAAGGGATACAGTAAACCTGAAGTGAAGCATCGGAATCTATAACTAGTGTCACAGGAATGGTTCAAACATAGACAGTGAGAAGAGTCGGTCACTTGTACTTAAGTCGGCATTGTGCCTTTTGTATTTAATTCCGATGCAATTTCTATGTTTCATCGTCAATAAGAAGGTCCAAGGGATACAGTAAACGTGAAGTGAGGCATCGGAATCTATAACTAGTGTCATAGGAATGGTTCAAAACATAGACAGTAAGAAGAGTCATTCTTCCCGCACTTAAGTCGGCATTGTGCCTTTTTTTATTAATTCCGATGCAATTCCTGTGTTTCATCGTCAAAAAGAAGGTCAGAGGGATAGAGCAAACCTGAAGTGAATAATCGGAATCAATAACTAGTGTCACAGGAATGGTTCAAAACATAGACAGTAGGAAGAGTCAGTCTTCTTGTACTTAAATCGGCATTGTGCCTTTTGTATTTAATTCCGATGCACTATCTGTGTTTCATCGTCAATAAGAAGAACCAAGGGATACAGTAAACATGAAATGAAGCATCGGAATCTATAACTAGTGTCACAGGAATGGTTAAAATCATAGACGGTAGTAAGATCTAGTCTACATGTACTTCAGTCAGCATTGTGCCTTTGGTGAAGCATCGGAATCTATAACTAGTGTCACAGGAATGGTTCAAAACATAGTCAGTAAGAAGAGTCAGTCTTCTCGTACTTAAGTCGGCATTATGCCTTTTGTATTTAATTCCGATGCAATTTCTGTGTTTCATCGTCAATAAGTGGGTCCAAGGGATACAGTAAACCTGAAGTGGAGCATCGGAATCTATAAATGGTGTCACAGGAATTGATCGAAACATAGAGAGTAAGAAGAGTCAGTCTTCTTGTACTTAAGTCGGCATTGTGCATTTTCTATTTAATTCCGATGCAATTTCTGTGTTTCATCGTTAATAAGAAGGTCCTAGGGTTCCAGTAAACCTTTGGTGAAGCATTGGAATCTATAACTAGTGTCAAGGGATGGTTCAAATCATAGTCAGTAAGAAGAGTCAGTCTTCTTGTACTTAAGTTGGCATTGTGCCTTTTGAATCTAATTCCGATGCAATTTCTGTGTTTAATCGTCAATAAGAAGGTCAGAGGGATACAGTAAATCTGAAGTGAAGCATCGGAATCTATAACTAGTGTCACTGGAATGGTTCAAACCAGTCAGTAAGAAGAGTCAGTATTCTTGTTCAAAACATAGACAGTAGGAAGAGTCAGTCTTCTTTTACTTAAGTCGGCATTGTGCCTTTTCTATTTAATTCCGATGCAATTTCTGTGTTTCGTCGCCAAGAAGAAGGTCCAAAGGATACAGTAAACCTGAAGTGAAGCATCGGAATCCATAACTAATGTCACAGGAATCGTTCCAAACATAGACAGTAGGAAGAGTCAGTCTTCTTGTACTTTAGTCGGCATTGTGCCTTTTGTATTTAGTTCCGATGCAATTTCTGTCTTTCATCGTCAATAAGAAGGCCCTAGGGATACAGTGAACCTGAAGTGAAGCATCGAAATCTACAACTAGTGTCACAGGAATGATTCAAAACATAGTCAGTGAGAAGAGTCAGTCTTCTTGTACTTAAGTCGGCATTGTGCCTTTTGTATTTAATTCCGATGCAATTTCTGTGTTTCATCGTCAATAAGAACGTCCAAGGGATACAGTAAACCTGAAGTGAAGCATCGGAATCTTTAAATAGTGTCACAGGAATGGAGCAAGATATAGTCAGCAAGAAGAGTCAGTCTTCTTGTACTTAAGTCGGCATTGTGCCTTTTGTATTTAATTCCTATTTAATTTCTGTGTTTCATCGTCAAAAAGAAGGTCAGAGGGATACAGTAAACCTGAAGTGAAGCATCGAAATCTATAACTAGTGTCACAGGAATGGTTCAAATCATAGACAGTAGGAATAGTCAGTCATCTTGTACTTAAGTTGGCATTGTGCCTTCTGTATTTAATTCCGATGCACTATCTGTGTTTCATCGTCAATAAGAAAGTCCGAGGGATACAGTAAACCTGAAATGAAGCATCGGAATCTATAACTAGTGACACAGGAATGGTTCAAAACATAGTCAGTAAGAAAAGTCAGTCTTCTTGTACTTAGGTCGTTATTGTGCCTTTTGTATTTAATTCCGATGCAATTTCTGAGTTTCATCGTCAATAAGAAGGTCCAAGGGATACAGTAAACCTGAAGTGGACCATCGGAATCTATAACTAGTGTCACAGGAATGGTTCAAAAATTAGACAGTAAGAAGAGTCAGTCTTCTTGTACTTAGGTCGGCATTGTGCCTTTTCTATTTAATTCCGATGCAACTACTGTGTTTCATAGTCAATAAGAAGGTCAGAGGGATACAGTAAACCCGAAGTGAAGCATCGGAGTCTCTAACTAGTGTCACAGGAATGGTTCAACACATAGTCAGTAAGAAGAGTTAGTCTTCTTGTACTTAAACCGGCATTGTGCATTTTGTATTTAATTCCGATGCAATTTTTGTGTTTCATCGTCAATCAGAAGGTCCTAGGGATACAGTAAACCGGAAGTGAAGCATCGGAATGTGTATCTAGCGTCACAGGGATGGTTCAAAAAATAGACACTAAGAAGAGTCAGTCTGCTTCTACTTAAGACGTAATTGTGGTTTTCTAATTAATTCCGATGCAATTTCTGTGTTTCATCGTCAATAAGATGGTCAGAGGGATACATTGAACCTGAGGTGAAGCATCGGAATCTATAACTAGTGTCACAGGAATGGTTCAAATCATAGAATGTAGGATGAGTCAGTCTTCTTGTACTTAACCGGCATTATGCCTTTTCTATTTAATACCGATGCAATTTCTGTGTTTCGTCGCCAATATGAAGGTCCAAAGGATACAGTATACCTGAAGTGAAGCATCGGAATCCATAACTAATGTCACAGGAATGGTTCGAAACATAGTCAGTAAGAAGAGTAAGTCTTCTTGTACTTAAGTTGGCATTGTGCCTTTTGCATTTAATTCCGATGCAATTTCTGTGTTTCATCGTCAATATGAAGGTCAGAGGGATACAGTAAACCTGAAGTGAAGCATCGGAATCTACAAGTGTCACAGGAATGGTTCAAAGCATAGACAGTAGGGACAGTCAGTCTTCTTGTACTTAAGTCGGCATTGTGCCTTTTCTATTTACTTCCGATGCAATTTCTGTGTATCGTCGTCACTAAGAAGGTCCAAGGGATACAGTAAACTTGAAGTGAATCACCGGAATCTACAACTAGTGTCACAGGAATTGTTCAAATCATTGACAGTAAGAAGAGTCAGTCTTCTTGTACTTAAGTCGGCATTGTGGCTTTTGTATTTAATTCCGATCCAATTCAAGTGTTTTATCGTCAATACGAAGGTCAGAGGGATACAGTAAACCTGAAGTGAAGCTTCGGAATCTATAACTAGTGTCACATTAATGGTTCAAAACAGTCAGTAAGAAGAGTCAGTATTCTAGTACTTAAGTCGGCATTGTGCATTTTGTATTTAATTCCGATGCAATTTCTGTGTTTCATCGTCAATAGGAAGGTCCAAGGGATACAGTAAACCTGAAGTGAAGCATCGGAATCTATAACTAGTGTCACAGGAATGGTTCAAACATAGACAGTAAGAAGAGTCGGTCACTTGTACTTAAGTCGGCATTGTGCCTTTTGTATTTAATTCCGATGCAATTTCTATGTTACATCGTCAATAAGAAGGTCCAAGGGATACAGTAAACGTGAAGTGAGGCATCGGAATCTATAACTAGTGTCACAGGAATGGTTCAAAACATAGACAGTAAGAAGAGTCATTCTTCTTGCACTTAAGTCGGCATTGTGCCTTTTTTATTTAATTCCGATGCAATTCCTGTGTTTCATCGTCGAAAAGAAGGTCAGAGGGATAGAGCAAACCTGAAGTGAATAATCGGAATCTATAACTAGTGTCACAGGAATGGTTCAAAACATAGACAGTAGGAAGAGTCAGTCTTCTTGTACTTAAATCGGCATTGTGCCTTTTGTATTTAATTCCGATGCACTATCTGTGTTTCATCGTCAATAAGAAGAACCAAGGGATACAGTAAACATGAAATGAAGCATCGGAATCTATAACTAGTGTCACAGGAATGGTTAAAATCATAGACGGTAGTAAGATCTAGTCTACATGTACTTCAGTCAGCATTGTGCCTTTGGTGAAGCATCGGAATCTATAACTAGTGTCACAGGAATGGTTCAAAACATAGTCAGTAAGAAGAGTCAGTCTTCTTGTACTTAAGTTGGCATTGTGCCTTTTGAATCTAATTCCGATGCAATATCTGTGTTTCATCGTCAATAAGAAGGTCAGAGGGATGCAGTAAACCCGAAGTGAAGCATCGGAATCTATAACTAGTGTCACAGGAATAGTTCAAAACATAGTCAGTAAGAAGAGTCAGTCTTCTTGTACTTAAGTCGGCATTGTGCCTTTTGTATTTAATTCCGATGCAATTTCTGTGTTTCATCGTCAATAAGTGGGTCCAAGGGATACAGTAAACCTGAAGTGGAGCATCGGAATCTATAAATGGTGTCACAGGAATTGATCGAAACATAGAGAGTAAGAAGAGTCAGTCTTCTTGTGCTTAAGTCGGCATTGTGCCTTTTCTATTTAATTCCGATGCAATTTCTGTGTTTCATCGTTAATAAGAAGGTCCTAGGGTTCCAGTAAACCTTTGGTGAAGCATTGGAATCTATAACTAGTGTCAAGGGATGGTTCAAATCATAGTCAGTAAGAAGAGTCAGTCTTCTTGTACTTAAGTTGGCATTGTGAATTTTGAATCTAATTCCGATGCAATTTCTGTATTTAATCGTCAATAAGAAGGTCAGAGGGATACAGTAAATCTGAAGTGAAGCATCGGAATCTATAACTAGTGTCACAGGAATGGTTCAAACCAGTCAGTAAGAGGAGTCAGTATTCTTGTTCAAAACATAGACAGTAGGAAGAGTCAGTCTTCTTTTACTTAAGTCGGCATTGTGCCTTTTCTATTTAATTCCGATGCAATTTCCGTGTTTCGTCGCCAAGAAGAAGGTCCAAAGGATACAGTAAACCTGAAGTAAAGCATCGGAATCCATAACTAATGTCACAGGAATCGTTCCAAACATAGACAGTAGGAAGAGTCAGTCTTCTTGTACTTTAGTCGGCATTGTGCCTTTTGTATTTAGTTCCGATGCAATTTCTGTCTTTCATCGTCAATAAGAAGGCCCTAGGGATACAGTGAACCTGAAGTGAAGCATCGAAATCTACAACTAGTGTCACAGGAATGATTCAAAAGATAGTCAGTGAGAAGTGTCAGTCTTCTTGTACTTAAGTCGGCATTGTGCCTTTTGTATTTAATTCCGATGCAATTTCTGTGTTTCATCGTCAATAAGAACGTCCAAGGGATACAGTAAACATGAAGTGAAGCATCGGAATCTTTAAATAGTGTCACAGGAATGGAGCAAGATATAGTCAGCAAGAAGAGTCAGTCTTCTTGTACTTAAGTCGGCATTGTGCCTTTTGTATTTAATTCCTATTTAATTTCTGTGTTTCATCGTCAAAAAGAAGGTCAGAGGGATACAGTAAACCTGAAGTGAAGCATCGAAATCTATAACTAGTGTCACAGGAATGGTTCAAATCATAGACAGTAGGAATAGTCAGTCATCTTGTACTTAAGTTGGCATTGTGCCTTCTGTATTTAATTTCGATGCACTATCTGTGTTTCATCGTCAATAAGAAAGTCCGAGGGATACAGTAAACCTGAAATGAAGCATCGGAATCTATAACTAGTGACACAGGAATGGTTCAAAACATAGTCAGTAAGAAAAGTCAGTCTTCTTGTACTTAAGTCGTTATTGTGCCTTTTGTATTTAATTCCGATGCAATTTCTGAGTTTCATCGTCAATAAGAAGGTCCAATGGATACAGTAAACCTGAAGTGGACCATCGGAATCTATAACTAGTGTCACAGGAATGGTTCAAAAATTAGACAGTAAGATGAGTCAGTCTTCTTGTACTTAAGTCGGCATTGTGCCTTTTCTATTTAATTCCGATGCAACTACTGTGTTTCATAGTCAATAAGAAGGTCAGAGGGATACAGTAAACCCGAAGTGAAGCATCGGAGTCTCTAACTAGTGTCACAGGAATGGTTCAACACATAGTCAGTAGGAAGAGTTAGTCTTCTTGTACTTAAACCGGCATTGTGCATTTTGTATTTAATTCCGATGCAATTTTTGTCTTTCATCGTCAATCAGAAGGTCCTAGGGATACAGTAAACCGGAAGTGAAGCATCGGAATGTCTATCTAGCGTCACAGGGATGGTTCAAAAAATAGACACTAAGAAGAGTCAGTCTGCTTCTACTTAAGACGTAATTGTGGTTTTCTATTTAATTCCGATGCAATTTCTGTGTTTCATCGTCAATAAGATGGTCAGAGGGATACATTGAACCTGAGGTGAAGCATCGGAATCTATAACTAGTGTCACAGGAATGGTTCAAATCATAGACAGTAGGATGAGTCAGTCTTCTTGTACTTAACCGGCAATATGCATTTTCTATTTAATACCGATGCAATTTCTGTGTTTCGTCGCCAATGTGAAGGTCCAAAGGATACAGTATACCTGAAGTGAAGCATCGGAATCCATAACTAATGTCACAGGAATGGTTCGAAACATAGTCAGTAAGAAGAGTAAGTCTTCTTGTACTTAAGTTGGCATTGTGCCTTTTGCATTTAATTCCGATGCAATTTCTGTGTTTCATCGTCAATATGAAGGTCAGAGGGATACAGTAAACCTGAAGTGAAGCATCGGAATCTACAAGTGTCACATGAATGGTTCAAAGCATAGACAGTAGGGACAGTCAGTCTTCTTGTACTTAAGTCGGCATTGTGCCTTTTCTATTTACTTCCGATGCAATTTTTGTGTGTATCGTCGTCACTAAGAAGGTCCAAGGGATACAGTAAACTTGAAGTGGATCACCGGAATCTATAACTAGTGTCACAGGAATTGTTCAAATCATTGACAGTAAGAAGAGTCAGTCTTCTTGTACTTAAGTCGGCATTGTGGCTTTTGTATTTAATTCCGATCCAATTCAAGTGTTTTATCGTCAATACGAAGGTCAGAGGGATACAGTAAACCTGAAGTGAAGCTTCGGAATCTATAACTAGTGTCACATTAATGGTTCAAAACAGTCAGTAAGAAGAGTCAGTATTCTAGTACTTAAGTCGGCATTGTGCATTTTGTATTTAATTCCGATGCAATTTCTGTGTTTCATCGTCAATAGGAAGGTCCAAGGGATACAGTAAACCTGAAGTGAAGCATCGGAATCTATAACTAGTGTCACAGGAATGGTTCAAACATAGACAGTAAGAAGAGTCGGTCACTTGTACTTAAGTCGGCATTGTGCCTTTTGTATTTAATTCCGATGCAATTTCTATGTTACATCGTCAATAAGAAGGTCCAAGGGATACAGTAAACGTGAAGTGAGGCATCGGAATCTATAACTAGTGTCACAGGAATGGTTCAAAACATAGACAGTAAGAAGAGTCATTCTTCTTGCACTTAAGTCGGCATTGTGCCTTTTTTATTTAATTCCGATGCAATTCCTGTGTTTCATCGTCGAAAAGAAGGTCAGAGGGATAGAGCAAACCTGAAGTGAATAATCGGAATCTATAACTAGTGTCACAGGAATGGTTCAAAACATAGACAGTAGGAAGAGTCAGTCTTCTTGTACTTAAATCGGCATTGTGCCTTTTGTATTTAATTCCGATGCACTATCTGTGTTTCATCGTCAATAAGAAGAACCAAGGGATACAGTAAACATGAAATGAAGCATCGGAATCTATAACTAGTGTCACAGGAATGGTTAAAATCATAGACGGTAGTAAGATCTAGTCTACATGTACTTCAGTCAGCATTGTGCCTTTGGTGAAGCATCGGAATCTATAACTAGTGTCACAGGAATGGTTCAAAACATAGTCAGTAAGAAGAGTCAGTCTTCTTGTACTTAAGTTGGCATTGTGCCTTTTGAATCTAATTCCGATGCAATATCTGTGTTTCATCGTCAATAAGAAGGTCAGAGGGATGCAGTAAACCCGAAGTGAAGCATCGGAATCTATAACTAGTGTCACAGGAATAGTTCAAAACATAGTCAGTAAGAAGAGTCAGTCTTCTTGTACTTAAGTCGGCATTGTGCCTTTTGTATTTAATTCCGATGCAATTTCTGTGTTTCATCGTCAATAAGTGGGTCCAAGGGATACAGTAAACCTGAAGTGGAGCATCGGAATCTATAAATGGTGTCACAGGAATTGATCGAAACATAGAGAGTAAGAAGAGTCAGTCTTCTTGTGCTTAAGTCGGCATTGTGCCTTTTCTATTTAATTCCGATGCAATTTCTGTGTTTCATCGTTAATAAGAAGGTCCTAGGGTTCCAGTAAACCTTTGGTGAAGCATTGGAATCTATAACTAGTGTCAAGGGATGGTTCAAATCATAGTCAGTAAGAAGAGTCAGTCTTCTTGTACTTAAGTTGGCATTGTGAATTTTGAATCTAATTCCGATGCAATTTCTGTATTTAATCGTCAATAAGAAGGTCAGAGGGATACAGTAAATCTGAAGTGAAGCATCGGAATCTATAACTAGTGTCACAGGAATGGTTCAAACCAGTCAGTAAGAGGAGTCAGTATTCTTGTTCAAAACATAGACAGTAGGAAGAGTCAGTCTTCTTTTACTTAAGTCGGCATTGTGCCTTTTCTATTTAATTCCGATGCAATTTCCGTGTTTCGTCGCCAAGAAGAAGGTCCAAAGGATACAGTAAACCTGAAGTAAAGCATCGGAATCCATAACTAATGTCACAGGAATCGTTCCAAACATAGACAGTAGGAAGAGTCAGTCTTCTTGTACTTTAGTCGGCATTGTGCCTTTTGTATTTAGTTCCGATGCAATTTCTGTCTTTCATCGTCAATAAGAAGGCCCTAGGGATACAGTGAACCTGAAGTGAAGCATCGAAATCTACAACTAGTGTCACAGGAATGATTCAAAAGATAGTCAGTGAGAAGTGTCAGTCTTCTTGTACTTAAGTCGGCATTGTGCCTTTTGTATTTAATTCCGATGCAATTTCTGTGTTTCATCGTCAATAAGAACGTCCAAGGGATACAGTAAACATGAAGTGAAGCATCGGAATCTTTAAATAGTGTCACAGGAATGGAGCAAGATATAGTCAGCAAGAAGAGTCAGTCTTCTTGTACTTAAGTCGGCATTGTGCCTTTTGTATTTAATTCCTATTTAATTTCTGTGTTTCATCGTCAAAAAGAAGGTCAGAGGGATACAGTAAACCTGAAGTGAAGCATCGAAATCTATAACTAGTGTCACAGGAATGGTTCAAATCATAGACAGTAGGAATAGTCAGTCATCTTGTACTTAAGTTGGCATTGTGCCTTCTGTATTTAATTTCGATGCACTATCTGTGTTTCATCGTCAATAAGAAAGTCCGAGGGATACAGTAAACCTGAAATGAAGCATCGGAATCTATAACTAGTGACACAGGAATGGTTCAAAACATAGTCAGTAAGAAAAGTCAGTCTTCTTGTACTTAAGTCGTTATTGTGCCTTTTGTATTTAATTCCGATGCAATTTCTGAGTTTCATCGTCAATAAGAAGGTCCAATGGATACAGTAAACCTGAAGTGGACCATCGGAATCTATAACTAGTGTCACAGGAATGGTTCAAAAATTAGACAGTAAGATGAGTCAGTCTTCTTGTACTTAAGTCGGCATTGTGCCTTTTCTATTTAATTCCGATGCAACTACTGTGTTTCATAGTCAATAAGAAGGTCAGAGGGATACAGTAAACCCGAAGTGAAGCATCGGAGTCTCTAACTAGTGTCACAGGAATGGTTCAACACATAGTCAGTAGGAAGAGTTAGTCTTCTTGTACTTAAACCGGCATTGTGCATTTTGTATTTAATTCCGATGCAATTTTTGTCTTTCATCGTCAATCAGAAGGTCCTAGGGATACAGTAAACCGGAAGTGAAGCATCGGAATGTCTATCTAGCGTCACAGGGATGGTTCAAAAAATAGACACTAAGAAGAGTCAGTCTGCTTCTACTTAAGACGTAATTGTGGTTTTCTATTTAATTCCGATGCAATTTCTGTGTTTCATCGTCAATAAGATGGTCAGAGGGATACATTGAACCTGAGGTGAAGCATCGGAATCTATAACTAGTGTCACAGGAATGGTTCAAATCATAGACAGTAGGATGAGTCAGTCTTCTTGTACTTAACCGGCAATATGCATTTTCTATTTAATACCGATGCAATTTCTGTGTTTCGTCGCCAATGTGAAGGTCCAAAGGATACAGTATACCTGAAGTGAAGCATCGGAATCCATAACTAATGTCACAGGAATGGTTCGAAACATAGTCAGTAAGAAGAGTAAGTCTTCTTGTACTTAAGTTGGCATTGTGCCTTTTGCATTTAATTCCGATGCAATTTCTGTGTTTCATCGTCAATATGAAGGTCAGAGGGATACAGTAAACCTGAAGTGAAGCATCGGAATCTACAAGTGTCACATGAATGGTTCAAAGCATAGACAGTAGGGACAGTCAGTCTTCTTGTACTTAAGTCGGCATTGTGCCTTTTCTATTTACTTCCGATGCAATTTTTGTGTGTATCGTCGTCACTAAGAAGGTCCAAGGGATACAGTAAACTTGAAGTGGATCACCGGAATCTATAACTAGTGTCACAGGAATTGTTCAAATCATTGACAGTAAGAAGAGTCAGTCTTCTTGTACTTAAGTCGGCATTGTGCCTTTTGTATTTAATTCCGATCCAATTCAAGTGTTTTATCGTCAATACGAAGGTCAGAGGGATACAGTAAACCTGAAGTGAAACATCGGAATCTATAACTAGTGTCACAGGAATGGTTCAAAACAGTCAGTAAGAACGGTCAGTCTTCTTGTACTTAAGTCGGCATTGTGCCTTTTGTATTTAATTCCGATGCAATTTCTGTGTTTCATAGTCAATAAGAAGGTCAGAGGGATACAGTAAACCTGAAGTGAAGCATCGGAATCTCTAACTAGTGTCACAGGAATGGTTCAACACATAGTCAGTAACAAGAGTTAGTCTTCTTGTACTTAAGCCGGCATTGTGCATTTTGTATTTAATTCCGATGCAATTTCTGTGTTTCATCGTCAATAAGAGGGTCCAAGGGATACAGTAAACCTGAAGTGGAGCATCGGAATCTATAACTTGTGTCATAGGACTTGATCGAAACATAGAGAGTAAAAAGAGTCAGTCTTCTTGTACGTAAGTCGGCATTGTGCCTTTTCTATTATTTCCGATGCAATTTCTGTGTTTCATCGTCAATAAGAAGGTCCTAGGGTTACAATAAACCTGAGGTGAAGAAACGGAATCAATAACTAGTGTCACAGGAATGGTTCAAAACATAGTCAGTAAGAAGAGTCAGTCTTCTTGCACTTAAGTTGGCATTGTGCCTTTTGAATTTAATTCCGATGCAATTTCTGTGTTTAATCGTCAATAAGAAGGTCGGAGGGATACAGTAAACCTGAAGTCAAGCATCGGAATTTATAACTAGTGTCACAGGAATGTTTCAAAACAGTCAGTAAGAAGAGTCAGTATTCTTGCACTTAAGTCGGCATTGTGCATTTTGTATTTAATTCCGATGCAATTTCTGTGTTTCATCGTCAATAGGAAGGTCCAAGGGATACAGTAAACCTGAAGTGAAGCATCGGAATCTATAACTAGTGTCACAGGAATGGTTCAAACATAGACAGTAAGGAGAGTCAGTCATCTTGTACTTAAGTCGGCATTGTGCCTTTGGAATTTAATTCCGATGCAATTTCTGTGTTTCATCGTCAAAAAGAAGGTCAGAGTGATACAGTTAACATGAAGTGAAGCATCGGAATCTATAACTAGTGTCACAGGAATGGTTAATACATGGACAGTAGGAAGAGTCAGTCTTCTTGTACTTAAGTCGGCATTGTGCCTTTTTTATTTAGTTCTGATGCAATTTCTGTGTTTCATCGTCAATAACAAGGTCCTAGGGATAGAGTAAACCAGAAGTGAAGCATCGGAATCTATAACTAGTGTCACAGGAATGGTTCAAAACATAGTCAGTAAGAAGAGTCAGTCTTCTTGTACATAAGTCGGCATTGTGCCTTTTGTATTTAACTCCGAAGCAATTTCTGTGTTTCATCGTCAATACGATGGTCCAAGGGATACAGTAAATGTGAAGCGAAGCATCGGAATCTATAACTATTGTCACAGGAATGGTTCGAAACATAGTCACTAAGAAGAGTCAGTCTTCTAGTACTTAAGTTGGCATTCTGCCTTTTGTATTTAATTCCGAAGCAATTTCTGTGTTTAATCGTCAATAAGAAGGTCAGAGGGATACAGTAAACCTGAAGTGAAGCATCGGACTCTACAACTAGTGTCACAGGAATGGTTCAAACATAGACAGTAAGAGGAGTCAGTCTTTTCGTACTTAAGTCGCCATTGTGCCTTTTGTTTTTAATTCCGATGCAATTTCTGTGTTTCATTGTCAATAAGAGGGTCCAAGAGATACAGTAAACCTGAAGTGAAGCATCGGAATCTATAACTAGTGTCACAGGAATGGTTCAAACATAGACAGTAAGAGGAGTCAGTCTTTTCGTACTTAGGTCGACATTGTGCCTTTTGTATTTGATTCCGATGCAATTTCTGTGTTTCATCGTCAAAAAGAAGGTCAGAGGGATACAGTTAACCTGAAGTGAAGCATCGGAATCTATAACTAGTGTCACAGGAATGTTTCTAATCATAGACAGTATGAACAGTCAGTCTTCTTGTACTTAAGTCGGCATTGTGTCTTTTCTACTTAATTCCGATGCAATTTCTGTGTTTCGTCGCCAATAACAAGATCCAAAGGCTACAGTAATCCTGAAGTGAAGCATCGGAATCCATAACTAATGTCACAGGAATCGTTTATAGCATAGACAGTAGGAAGAGTCAGTAATCTTTTACTTAAGTCGGCATTGTGCCGTTTGTATTTAGTTCCGATGCAATTTCAGTGATTCATTGTCAAAACGAAGGTCCAAGGGATACAGTAAACCTGAAGTGAAGCATCGGAATCTATAACTAGTGTCACAGGAATGGTTCAAACATAGACAGTAAGAGGAGTCAGTCTGCTTGTACTTAAGACGGCATTGTGCCTTTTGCATTTCATTCCGATGCAAATTCTGTGTTTCATCGTCAAAAAGAAGGTCAGAGGGATACAGTAAACCTGAAGTGAAGCATCGGAATCTATAACTAGTGTCACACGAATGATTCAAACATAGAGAGTAGGAACAGTCAGTCTTCTTGTACTTAAGTCGGCATTGTGCCTTTTCTATTTAATTCCGATGCAATTTCTGTGTTTCATCGTCAAAAAGAAGGTCAGAGGGATACAGTAAACCTGAAGTGATGCGTCGGAATCTATAACTAGTGTCACAGGAATGGTTCAAATCATAGACAGTAGGAAGAGTCAGTCTTCTTGTACTTCAGTCGGCATTGTGCCTTACCTATTTAATTCCGATGCAATTAGTGCGTTTCATCGTCAATAAGAAGGTCAGAGGGATACAGTAAACCTGAAGTGAAGCATTGGAATCTCTAACTAGTGTCACAGGAATGGTTCAAACATAGAGAGTAAGAGGAGTCAGTCTTCTTGTACTTAAGTCGCCATTGTGCCTTTTGTATTTACTTCCGATGCAATATCTGTGTTTCATCGTCAATAAGAAGGCCCCTGGGGATACAGTAAACCTGAAGTGAAGCATCGGAATCTACAACTATTGTCACAGGAATGGTTCTAAACATAGTCAGTAAGAAGAGTGAGCCTTCTTGTACTTAAGTCGGCATTGTGCCTTTTGTATTTAATTCCGCCGCAATTTCTGTGTTTCATCGTCAAAAAGAAGGTCAGAGATATACAGTAAACCTGAAGTGAAGCATCGCAATCTATAACTAGTGTCACAGGAATGGTTAAAACATAGACAGTAGGAAGAGTCAGTCTTCTAGTACTTAAGTCGGCATTGTGCCTTTTCTATTAAATTCCGATGCAATTTCTGTGTTTCATCGTCATTAAGAAGGTCGGAGGGATACAGAAAATTTGAAGCATCGGAATCTATAACTAGTATCACAGGAATGGTTCAAAACATAGACAGTAAGAAGTGTCAGCATTCTTGTACTTAAGTCGGCAATGTGCCTTTTCCATTTAATTCTGATGCAATTTCTGTATTTCGTCGCCAATAAGACGGTCCAAGGGATACAGTAAACCTGAAGTGAAGCATCGGAATCTATAACTAGTGTCACAGGAATGGTTCAAACATAGACAGTAAGAAGAGTCAGTCATCTTGTACTTAAGTCGGCATTGTGCCTTTTGCATTTAATTCCGATGCAATTGCTGTGTTTCGTCGTCAATAAGAAGGTCCTAGGGTTACAGTAAACTTGAGGTGAGGCATCGGAATCTATAACTGGTGTCACAGGAATGGTTCAAAACATAGTCAGTAAGAAGAGTCAGTCTTCTTGTACTTAAGTTAGCATTGTGCCTTTTGAATTTAATTCCGATGCAATTTCTGTGTTTAATCGTCAATAAGAAGGTCAGAGGGATACAGTAAACCTGAAGTGAAGCATCGGAATCTATAACTAGTGTCACAGGAATGGTTCAAAACAGTCAGTAAGAAGAGTCAGTATTCTTGTACTTAAGTCGGCATTGTGCATTTTGTATTTAATTCCGATGCAATTTCTGTGTTTCATCGTCAATAGGAAGGTCCAAGGGATACAGTAAACCTGAAGTGATGCATCGGAATCTATAACTAGTGTCACAGGAATGGTTCAAACATAGACAGTAAGAAGAGTCAGTCATCTTGTACTTAAGTCGGCATTGTGCCTTTTGAATTTAATTCCGATGCAATTTTTGTGTTTCATCGTCATAAAGAAGGTCAGACTGATACAGTAAACCTGAAGTGAAGCATCGGAATCTATAACTAGTGTCACAGGAATGGTTAATACATAGACAGTAGGAAGAGTCAGTCTTCTTGTACTTAAGTCGGCATTGTGCCTTTGCTATTTAATTCCGATGCAATTTCTGTGTTTCATCGTCAAAAAGAAGGTCAGCGGGATACAGTAAACCTGAAGTGATGCATCGGAATCTATAACTAGTGTCACAGAAATGGTTCAAATCATAGACAGTATGAAGAGTCAGTCTTTTTGTACTTCAGTCGGCATTGTGCCTTTTCTATTTAATTCCGACGCAATTTCTGTGGTTCGTCGCCAATAACAAGATCCAAAGGCTACAGTAATCCTGAAGTGTAGCATCGGAATCCATAACTAATGTCACAGGAATCGTTTAAAACATAGACAGTAGGAAGAGTCAGTAATCTTTTACTTAAGTCGGCGTTGTGCCGTTTGTATTTAGTTCCGATGCATTTTCAGTGGTTCATCGTCAATACGAAGGTCCAAGGGATACAGTAAACCTGAAGTGAAGCTTCGGAATCTATAACTAGTGTCACAGGAATGGTTAAAACATAGACAGTACGAAGAGTCAGTCTTCTAGTACTTAAGTCGGCATTGTGCCTTTTCTATTAAATTCCGATGCAATTTCTGTGTTTCATCGTCATTAAGAAGGTCGGAGGGATGGAGAAAATTTGAAGCATCGGAATCTATAACTAGTATCACAGGAATGGTTCAAAACATAGACAGTAAGAAGTGTCAGTATTCTTGTACTTAAGTCGGCATTGTGCCTTTTCTATTTAATTCCGATGCAATTTCTGTGTATCGTCGTCAATAAGAAGGTCCTAGGGTTACAGTAAACCTGAGGTGAGGCATCGGAATCTATAACTAGTGTCACAGGAATGGTTCAAAACATGGTCAGTAAGAAGAGTAAGTCTTCTTGTACTTAAGTTGGCATTGTGCCTTTTGAATTTAACTCCGAAGCAATTTCTGTGTTTCATCGTCAATACGAAGGTCCAAGGGATACAGTAAACCTGCAGCGAAGCATCGGAATCTACAACTAGTGTCACAGGAATGTTTCAAACATAGACAGTAAGAAGATTCAGTCTCCTTGTACTTAAGTTGGCATTGTGCCTTTTGTATTTAATTCCGATGCAATTTATGTGTTTCATCGTCAATAAGATGGTCAGAGGGATACAGTAATCCTGAAGTGAAGCATCGGAATCTATAACTAGTGTCACAGGAGTGGTACAAATCAGTCAGAAAGAAGAGTCAGTCTTCTTGTACTTAAGTCGGCATTGTGCCTTGGTATTTAATCCCAATGCAATTTCTGTGTTTCATCGTCAAAAAGAAAGTCCGAGGGATACAGTAAACCTGAAGTGAAGCATCGGAATCTATAACTAGTGTCACAGGAATAGTTCAAAACATAGACAGTAAGAAGAGTCATTCTTCTTGTACATAAGTCGGCATTGTGCCTTTCTATTTAATTCCGATGCAATTTCTGTATTTCGTCGCCAATAAGAAGGTCCAAAGGATACAGTAAACCTGAAGTGAAGCATCGGAATCTATAACTAATGTCACAGGAAGCGTTCAAAACATAGACAGTAGGAAAAGTCAGTCTTCTTGCACTTAAGTCGACATTGGGCATTTTGTATTTAGTTCCGATGCAATTTCTGTGTTTCATCGTCAATAACAAGGTCCTGGGGATAGAGTAAACCTGAAGTGAAGCATCGGATTCTATGACTAGTGTCACAGGAATGGTTCAAAGCATAGTCAGTAAGAAGAGTCAGTCTTCTTGTACTAAAGTCGGCATTGTGCGTTTTGTATTTAACTCCGAAGCAATTTCTGTGTTTCATCGTCAATACGAAGGTCCAAGGGATACAGTAAACCTGAAGCAAAGCATCGGAATTTATTACTAGTGTCAAAGGAATGGTTCAAAACACAGTCACTAAGAAGAGTCAGTCTTTTTGTACTTAAGTTGGCATTCTGCCTTTTGTATTTAATTCCGATGCAATTTCTGTGTTTCATCGTCAATAAGAAGGTCATAGGGATACAGTAAACCTGAAGTGAAGCATCGGAATCTATAACTAGTGTCACAGGAATGGTTCAAAACAGTCAGTAAGAAAAGTCAGTCTTCTTGTACTTAAGTCGGCATGGTGCATTTTGTATTTAATTCCGATGCAATTTCTGTGTTTCATCGTCAATAAGAAGGTCCAAGGGATACAGTAAACCTGAAGTGAAGCATCGGAATCTATAACTAGTGTCACAGGAATGGTTCAAAACATAGTCATTAAGAAGAGTCAGTCATCTTGTACTTATGTCGGCATTGTGCCTTTTGTATTTAATTCCGATGCAATTTCTGTGTTTCATCGTCAATAAGAAGGTCCAAGGGATACAGTAAACCGAAGTGAAGCATTGGAATCTGTAACTAGCGTCACAGGAAAGGTTCAAAACATAACCACTATGAAGAGTCAGTCTGCTTGAACTTAAGACAGCATTGTGCCTTTTATATTTAATTCCGATGCAATTTCTGTGTTTCATCGTCAATAAGAAGGTCAGAAGGATACAGTGAACCTGAGGTGATGCATCGGAATCTATAACTAGTGTCACAGGAATGGTTCAAAACATAGACAGTAGGAAAAGTCAGTCTTCTTTTACTTAAGTCGGCATTGTGCCTTTTCTATTTAATTCCGATGCAATTTCTGTGTTTCGTCGCCAATAACAAGATCCAAAGGATACAGTAATCCTGAAGTGAAGCATCGGAGTCCATAACTAATGTCACAGGAATCGTTCAAATCATAGACAGTAGGAAGGGTCAGTATTCTTTTACTTAAGTCGGCATTGTGCCGTCTTTATTTAGTTCCGATGCAATTTCTGTGTTTTATCGTCAATAACAAGATCCTAGCGATAGAGTAAACCTGAACTGAAGCAACGGAATCTATAACTAGTGTCACAGGAATGGCTCAAAACATAGTCAGTAAGAAGAGTCAGCCTTCTTGTACTTAAGTTGGCATTGTGCCTTTTGAATCTAATTCCGATGCAATTTCTGTGTTTAATCGTCAATAAGAAGGTCAGAGGGATACAGTAAGCCTGAAGTGAAGCATCGGAATATATAACTAGTGTCACTGGAATGATTCAAACATAGACAGTAGGAAGAGTCAGTCTTATTGTTATTAAGTCGGCATTGTGCCTTTTCTATTTAATTCCGATGCAATTTCTGTGTTTCATCGTAAATAAGAAGGTCAGTGGGATACAGTAAACCTGAAGAGAAGCATCGGAATCTATAACTAGTTTCACAGGAATGGTTCAAAACATAGACAGTAGGAAGAGTCAGTCTTCTTTTACTTAAGACGGCATTGTGCCTTTTCTATTTAATTCCGATGCAATTTCTGTGTTTCGTCGCCAAGAAGAAGGTCCAAAGGATACAGTAAACCTGAAGTGAAGCATCGGAATCCATAACTAATGTCACAGGAATCGTTCCAAACATAGACAGTAGGAAGAGTCAGTCTTCTTGTACTTTAGTCGGCATTGTGAATTTTGTATTTAGTTCCGATGCAATTTCTGTGTTTCATCGTCAATAAGAAGGCCCTAGGGATACAGTGAACCTGAAGTGAAGCATCGGAATCTACAACTAGTGTCACAGGAATGATTCAAAACATAGTCAGTGAGAAGAGTCAGTCTTCTTGTACTTAAGTCGGCATTGTGCTTTTTGTATTTGATTCCGAATCAATTTCTGTGTTTCATCGTCAATAAGTACGTCCAAGGGATACAGTAAACCTGAAGTGAAGCATCGGAATCTTTAAATAGTGTCACAGGAATGGAGCAAGATGTAGTCAGCAAGAAGAGTCAGTCTTCTTGTACTTAAGTCGGCATTGTGCCTTTTGTATTTAATTCCTATTTAATTTCTGTGTTTCATCGTCAAAAAGAAGGTCAGAGGGTTACAGTAAACCTGAAGTGAAGCATCGAAATTTATAACTAGTGTCACAGGAATGGTTCAAATCATAGACAGTAGGAATAGTCAGTCATCTTGTACTTAAGTTGGCATTGTGCCTTCTGTATTTAATTCCGATGCACTATCTGTGTTTCATCGACAATAAGAAAGTCCAAGGGATACAGTAAAAGTGAAATGAAGCATCGGAATCTATAACTAGAGACACAGGAATGGTTCAAAACATAGTCAGTAAGAAAAGTCAGTCTTCTTGTACTTAAGTCGTTGTTGTGCCTTTTGTATTTAATTCCGATGCAATTTCTGAGTTTCATCGTCAATGAGAAGGTCCAAGGGATACAGTAAACCTGAAGTGGACCATCGGAATCTATAACTAGTGTCACAGGAATGGTTCAAAAATTAGACAGTAAGAAGAGGCAGTCTTCTTGTACTTAAGTCGGCATTGTGCCTTTTCTATTTAATTCCGATGCAATTACTGTGTTTCATAGTCAATAAGAAGGTCAGAGGGATACAGTAAACCCGAAGTGAAGCATCGGAATCTCTAACTAGTGTCACAGGAATGGTTCAACACATAGTCAGTAAGAAGAGTTAGTCTTCTTGTACTTAAGCCGGCATTGTGCATTTTGAATTTATTTCCGATGCAATTTTTGTGTTTCATCGTCAATAAGAAGGTCCTAGGTATACAGTAAACCGGAAGTGAAGCATCGGAATGTGTATCTAGCGGCACAGGGATGGTTCAAAAAATAGACACTAAGAAGAGTCAGTCTGCTTGTACTTAAGACGTAATTGTGCTTTTCTATTTAATTCCGATGCAATTTCTGTGTTTCATCGTCAATAAGATGGTCAGAGGGATACATTGAACCTGAGGTGAAGCATCGGAATCTATAACTAGTGTCACAGGAATGGTTCAAATCATAGACAGTAGGATGAGTCAGTCTTCTTGTACTTAACCGGCATTATGCCTTTTCTATTTAATTCCGATGCAATTTCTGTGTTTCGTCGCCAATAAGAAGGTCCAAAGGATACAGTAAACCTGAAGTGAACCATCGGAATCCATAACTAATGTCACAGGAATGGTTCGAAACATAGTCAGTAAGAAGAGTAAGTCTTCTTGTACTTAAGTTGGCATCGTGCCTTTTGCATTTAATTCCGATGCAATTTCTGTGTTTCATCGTCAATATGAAGGTCAGAGGGATACAGTAAACCTGAAGTGAAGCATCGGAATCTACAAGTGTCACAGGAATGGTTTAAAGCATAGACAGTAGGGACAGTCAGTCTTCTTGTACTTAAGTCGGCATTGTGCCTTTTCTATTTAATTCCGATGCAATTTCTGTGTTTCATCGTCAAAGAGAAGGTCAGAGGGATACAGTTAACCTGAAGTGAAGCATCGGAATCTATAACTAGTGTCACAGGAATGGTTCAAAACATAGACAGTAGGAACAGTCAGTCTTCGTGTACTTAAGTCGGCATTGTGCCTTTTCTATTTACCTCCGATGCAATTTCTGTGTTTCGTCGTCACTAAGAAGGTCCAAGGGATACAGTAAACTTGAAGTGAATCACCGGAATCTACAACTAGTGTCACAGGAATTGTTTAAATCATTGACAGTAAGAAGAGTCAGTCTTCTTGTACTTAAGTCGGCATTGTGCCTTTTGTATTTAATTCCGATCCAATTCATGTGTTTTATTGTCAATAAGAAGGTCAGAGGGATACAGTAAATCTGAAGTGAAACATCGGAATCTATAACTAGTGTCACAGGAATGGTTAAAAGCAGTCAGTAAGAACGGTCAGTCTTCTTGTACTTAAGTCGCCATTGTGATTTTTGTATTTAATTCCGATGCAATTTCTGTGTTTCATAGTCAATAAGAAGGTCAGAGGGATACAGTAAACCTGAAGTGAAGCATCGGAATCTCTAACTAGTGTCACAGGAATGGTTCAACACATAGTCAGTAAGAAGAGTTAGTCTTCTTGTACTTAAGCCGGCATTGTGCATTTTGTATTTAATTCCGATGCAATTTTTGTGTTTCATCGTCAATAAGAAGGTCCTAGGGATACAGTGAACCGGAAGTGAAGCATCGGAATGTGTAACTAACGTCACAGGGATGGTTCAAAAAATAGACACTAAGAAGAGTCAGTCTGCTTGTACTTAAGACGTCATTGTGCTTTTCTATTTAATTCCGATGCAATTTCTGTGTTTCATCGTCAATAAGAAGGTCCTAGGGTTCCAGTAAACCTTTGGTGAAGCATCGGAATCTATAACTAGTGTCACAGGAATGGTTCAAAACATAGTCAGTAAGAAGAGTCAGTCTTCTTGTACTTAAGTTGGCATTGTGCCTTTTGAATCTAATTCCGATGCAATTTCTGTGTTTAATCGTCAATAAGAAGGTCAGAGGGATACAGTAAACCTGAAATGAAGCATCGGAATCTATAACTAGTGTCACAGGAATGGTTCAAAACAGCCAGTAAGAAGAGTCAGTATTCTAGTACTTAAGTCGGCATTGTGCATTTTGTATTTAATTCCGATGCAATTTCTGTGTTTCATCGTCAATAGGAAGGTCCAAGGGATACAGTAAACCTGAAGTGAAGCATCGGAATCTATAACTAGTGCCACAGGAATGGTTCAAACATAGACAGTAAGAAGAGTCGGTCATCTTGTACTTAAGTTGGCATTGTGCCTTTTGTATTTAATTCCGATGCAATTTGTATGTTACATCGTCAATAAGAGGGTCCAAGGGATACAGTAAACGTGAAGTGAGGCATCGGAATCATAACTAGTGTCACAGGAATGGTTCAAAACATAGACAGTAAGAAGAGTCATTCTTATTGCACTTAAGTCGGCATTGTGCCTTTTTTATTTAATTCCGATGCAATTCCTGTGTTTCATCGTCAGAAAGAAGGTCAGAGGGATAGAGTAAACCTGAAGTGAATAATCGGAATCTATAACTAGTGTCACAGGAATGGTTCAAAACATAGACAGTAGGAAGAGTCAGTCTTCTTGTACTTAAATCGGCATTGTGCCTTTTGTATTTAATTCCGATGCACTATCTGTGTTTCATCGTCAATAAGAAGAACCAAGGGATACAGTAAACATGAAATGAAGCATCGGAATCTATAACTAGTGTCACAGGAATGGTTAAAATCATAGACGGTAGTAAGATCTAGTCTACATGTACTTCAGTCAGCGTTGTGCCTTTTGTATTTATTTCCGATGCAATATCTGTGTTTCATCGTCAATAAGAAGGTCAGAGGGATGCAGTAAACCCGAAGTGAAGCATCGGAATCTATAACTAGTGCCACAGGAATAGTTCAAAACATAGTCAGTAAGAAGAGTCAGTCTTATTGTACTGAAGTCGGCATTGTGCCTTTTGTATTTAATTCCGATGCAATTTCCGTGTTTCATCGTCAATAAGTGGGTCCAAGGGATACAGTAAAAATGAAGTGGAGCATCGGAATCTATAACTTGTGTCACAGGAATTGATCGAAACATAGAGAGTAAGAAAAGTCAGTCTTCTTGTACTTAACTCGGCATTGTGCCTTTTCTATTTAATTCCTATGCAATTTCTGTGTTTCATCGTCAATAAGAAGGTCCTAGGGTTCCAGTAAACCTTTGGTGAAGCATTGGAATCTATAACTAGTGACAAGGGATGGTTCAAAACATAGTCAGTAAGAAGAGTCAGTCTTCTTGTACTTAGTTTGGCATTGTGCCTTTTGAATCTAATTCCGATGCAATTTCTGTGTTTAATCGTCAATAAGAAAGTCAGAGGGATACAGTAAATGTGAAGTGAAGCATCGGAATCTATAACTAGTGTCACAGGAATGGTTCAAAACAGTCAGTAAGAAGAGTCAGTATTCTTGTACTTAAGTCGGCATTGTGCATTTTGTATTTAATTCCAATGCAATTTCTGTGTTTCATCGTCAATAAGAAGGTCCAAGGGATACAGTAAACCTGAAGTGAAGCATCGGAATCTATAACTAGTGTCACAGGAATTGTTCAAATCATAGACAGTAAGAAGAGTCAGTCTTCTTGTACTTAAGTCGGCATTGTGCCTTTTGTATTTACTTCCGATCCAATTCATGTGTTTTATCGTCAATAAGAAGGTCAGAGGGATACAGTAAACTTGGAGTGAAACATCGGAATCTATAACTAGCGTCACAGGAATGGTTCAAAACAGTCATTAAGAACGGTCAGTCTTCTTGTACTTAAGTCGGTATTGTGCCTTTTGTATTTAATTCCGATGCAATTTCTGTGTTACAACGTCAATAAGAAGGTCCAAGGTATACAGTAAACGTGAAGTGAGGCATCGTAATCTATAACTAGGGTCACAGGAATGGTTCAAAACATAGACAGTAAGAAGAGTCAGTCTTCTTGCACTTAAGTCGGCATTGTGCGTTTTCTATTTAATTCCGATGCAATTTCTGTGTTTCATCGTCAAAAAGAAGGTCGGAAGGATAGAGTAAACCTTAAGTGAATAATCGGAATCTATAACTAGTGTCACAGGAATGGTTCAAAACATAGACAGTAGGAAGAGTCCGTCTTCTTGTACTTAAGTCGGCATTGTGCTTTTGGATTTAATTCCGGTGCACTGTCTGTGTTTCATCGTCAATAAGAAGATCCAAGGGATACAGTAAACATGAAATAAAGCATCGGAATCTATAACTAGTGACACAGGAATGGTTAAAATCATAGACAGTAGAAAGATTTAGTCTACATGTACTTCAGTCGGCATTGTGAATTTTGAATTTAATTCCGATGCACTATCTGTGCTTCATCGCCAATAAGAAGATCCAAGGGACACAGTAAACATGAAATTAATCATCGGAATCTATAACTAGTGTCACAGGAATGGTTAAAATCATAGTCAGTAGAAAGATTTAGTCTACATGTACTTCAGTCGGCATTGTGCCTTTTGAATTTAATTCCGATGCAATTTCTGTGTTTAATCGTCAATAAGAAGGTCAGAGGGATACAGTAAACCTGAAGTCAAGTATCGGAATCTATAACTAGTGTCACAGGAATGGTTCAAAACAGTCAGTAAGAAGAGTCAGTATTCTTGTACTTAAGTCGGCATTGTGCATTTTGTATTTAATTCCGATGCAATTTTTGTGTTTCATCGTCAATAGGAAGGTCCAAGGGATACAGTAAACCTGAAGTGAAGCATCGGAATCTATAACTAGTGTCACAGGAATGGTTCAAACGTAGACAGTAAGAAGAGTCAGTCATCTTGCACTTAAGTCGGCATTGTGCCTTTTGAATTTAATTCCGATGCAATTTCTGTGTTTCATCGTCAAAAAGAAGGTCAGAGTGATACAGTTAACCTGAAGTGAAGCATCGGAATCTATAACTAGTGTCACAGGAATGGTTAATACATGGACAGTAGGAAGAGTCAGTCTTCTTGTACTTAAGTCGGCATTGTGCCTTTGCTATTTAATTCCGATGCAATTTCTGTGTTTCATCGTCAAAAAGAAGGTCCGAGGGATACAGTAAACCTGAAGTGAAGCATCGGAATCTATAACTAGTGTCACAGGAATAGTTCAAAACATAGACAGTAAGAAGAGTCAGTCTTCTTGTACATAAGTCGGCATTGTGCCTTTCTATTTAATTCCGATGCAATTTCTGTATTTCGTCGCCAATACGAAGGTCCAAAGGATACAGTAAACCTGAAGTGTAGCATCGGAATCTATAACTAATGAAACAGGAATCGTTCAAAACATAGACAGTAGGAAAAGTAAGTCTTCTTGTACTTACGTCGGCATTGTGCCTTTTGTATTTAGTTCCGATGCAATTTCTGTGTTTCATCGTCAATAACAAGGTCCTAGGGATAGAGTAAACCAGAAGTGAAGCATCGGAATCTATAACTAGTGTCACAGGAATGGTTCAAAACATAGTCAGTAAGAAGAGTCAGTCTTCTTGTACATAAGTCGGCATTGTGCCTTTTGTATTTAACTCCGAAGCAATTTCTGTGTTTCATCGTCAATACGGAGGTCCAAGGGATACAGTAAATCTGAAGCGAAGCGTCGGAATCTATAACTATTGTCACAGGAATGGTTCGAAACATAGTCACTAAGAAGAGTCAGTCTTCTAGTACTTAAGTTGGCATTCTGCCTTTTGTATTTAATTCCGAAGCAATTTCTGTGTTTCATCGTCAATAAGAAGGTCAGAGGGATACAGTAAACCTGAAGTGAGGCATCGGTCTCTATAACTAGTGTCACAGGAATGGTTCAAACATAGACAGTAAGAGGAGTCAGTCTTTTCGTACTTAAGTCGACATTGTGCCTTTTGTATCTAATTCCGATGCAAATTCTGTGTTTCATTGTCAATAAGAGGGTCCAAGGGATACAGTAAACCTGAAGTGAAGCATCGGAATCTATAAATAGTGTCGCAGGAATGGTTCAAACATAGACAGTAAGAGGAGTCAGTCTTTTCGTACTTAAGTCGACATTGTGCCTTTTGTATTTAATTCCGATGCAATTTCTGTGTTTCATCGTCAAAAAGAAGGTCAGAGGGATACAGTTAACCTGAAGTGAAGCATCGGAATCTATAACTAGTGTCACAGGAATGTTTCTAATCATAGACAGTATGAAGAGTCAGTCTTCTTGTACTTCAGTCGGCATTGTGTCTTTTCTATTTAATTCCGATGCAATTTCTGTGTTTCGTCGCCAATAACAAGATCCAAAGGCTACAGTAATCCTGAAGTGAAGCATCGGAATCCATAACTAATGTCACAGGAATCGTTTAAAGCATAGAAAGTAGGAAGAGTCAGTAATCTTTTACTTAAGTCGGCAAGGTGCCGTTTGTATTTAGTTCCGATGCAATTTCAGTGTTTCATCGTCAATACGAAGGTCCAAGGGATACAGTAAACCTGAAGTGAAGCATCGGAATCTATAACTAGTGTCACAGGAATGGTTCAAACATAGACAGTAAGAGGAGTCAGTCTTCTTGTACTTAAGACGGCATTGTGCCTTTTGTATTTAATTCCGATGCAATTTCTGTGTTTCATCGTCAAAAAGAAGGTCAGAGGGATACAGTAAACCTGAACTGAAGCATCGGAATCTATAACTAGTGTCACAGGAATGATTCAAAACATAGAGAGTAGGAACAGTTACTCTTCTTGTACTTAAGTCGGCATTGTGCCTTTTCTATTTAATTCCGATGCAATTTCTGTGTTTCATCGGCAAAAAGAAGGTCAGAGGGATACAGTAAACCTGAAGTGATGCGTCGGAATCTATAACTAGTGTCACAGGAATGGTTCAAATCATAGACAGTAGGAAGAGTCAGTCTTCTTGTACTTCAGTCGGCATTGTGCCTTATCTATTTAAATCCGATGCAATTAGTGCGTCTCATCGTCAATAAGAAGGTCAGAGGGATACAGTAAACCTGAAGTGAAGCATCGGAATCTCTAACTAGTGTCACAGGAATGGTTCAAACATAGACAGTAAGAGGAGTCAGTCTTCTTGTACTTAAGTCGCCATTGTGCCTTTTGTATTTACTTCCGATGCAATTTCTGTGTTTCATCGTCAATAAGAAGGCCCTAGGGATACAGTAAACCTGAAGTGAAGCATCGGAATCTACAACTATTGTCACAGGAATGGTTCTAAACATAGTCAGTAAGAAGAGTGACCCTTCTTGTACTTAAGTCGGCATTGTGCCTTTTGTATTTAATTCCGCCGCAATTTCTGTGTTTCCTCGTCAAGAAGAAGGTCAGAGATATACAGTAAACCTGAAGTGAAGCATCGGAATCTATAACTAGTGTCACAGGAATGGTTAAAACATAGACAGTAGAAAGAGTCAGTCTTCTAGTACTTAAGTCGGCATTGTGCCTTTTCTATTAAATTCCGATGCAATTTCTGTGTTTCATCGTCATTAAGAAGGTCGGAGGGATACAGGAAATTTGAAGCATCGGAATCTATAACTAGTATCACAGGATTGGTTCAAAACATAGACAGTAAGAAGTGTCAGCATTCGTGTACTTAAGTCGGCATTGTGCCTTTTCCATTTAATTCCGATGCAATTTCTGTATTTCGTCGCCAATAAGAGGGTCCAAAGGATACAGTAAACCTGAAGTGAAGCATCGGAATCTATAACTAATGTCACAGGAACCGTTCAAAGCATAGACTGTTGGAAGAGTCAGTCTTCTTGTACTTAAGTCGGCATTGAGAATTTTGTATTTAATTCCGATGCAATTTCTGTGTTTCATCGTCAATAAGAAGGTCCAAGGGATACAGTAAACCTGAAGTGGAGCATCGGAATCTATAACTAGTGTCACAGGAATGGTTCAAACATAGACAGTAAGAAGAGTCAGTCATCTTGTACTTAAGTCGGCATTGTGCCTTTTGAATTTAATTCCGATGCAATTTCTGTGTTTCATCGTCAAAAAGAAGGTCAGACTGATACAGTAAACCTGAAGTGAAGCATCGGAATCTATAACTAGTGTCACAGGAATGGTTAATACATAGACAGTAGATAGAGTCAGTCTTCTTGTACTTCAGTCGGCATTGTGCCTTTGCTATTTAATTCCGATGCAATTTCTGTGTTTCATCGTCAATAAGAAGGTCCTAGGGTTACAGTAAACATGAGGTGAGGCATCGGAATCTATAACTAGTGTCACAGGAATGGTTCAAAACATAGTCAGTAAGAAGAGTCAGTCTTCTTGTACTTAAGTTGGCATTGTGCCTTTTGAATTTAATTCCGACGCAATTTCTGTGTTTAATCGTCAATAAGAAGGTCAGAGGGATACAGTAAACCTGAAGTGAAGCATCGGAATCTATAACTAGTGTCACAGGAATGGTTCAAAACAGTCAGTGAGAAGAGTCAGTATTCTTGTACTTAAGTCGGCATTGTGCATTTTGTATTTAATTCCGATGCAATTTCTGTGTTTCATCGTCAATAGATAGGTCTAAGGGATACAGTAAACCTGAAGTGAAGCATCGGAATCTATAACTAGTGTCACAGGAATGGTTCAAACATAGACAGTAAGAAGAGTCAGTCATCTTGTACTTAAGTCGGCATTGTGCCTTTTGAATTTAATTCCGATGCAATTTCTGTGTTTCATCGTCAAAAAGAAGGTCAGACTGATACAGTAAACCTGAAGTGAAGCATCGGAATCTATAACTAGTGTCACAGGAATGGTTAATACATAGACAGTAGGAAGAGTCAGTCTTCTTGTACTTAAGTCGGCATTGTGCCTTTGCTATTTAATTCCGATGCAATTTCTGTGTTTCATCGTCAAATAGATGGTCCGAGGGATACAGTAAACCTGAAGTGTAGCATCGGAATCTATAACTAGTGTCACAGGAATGGTTCAAACATAGACAGTAAGAAGAGTCAGTCATCTTATACTTAAGTCGGCATTGTGCCTTTTGTATTTAGTTCCGATGCAATTTCTGTGTTTCATCGTCAATAACAAGGTCCTAGGGATAGAGTAAACCTGAAGTGAAGCATCGGAATCTATGACTGGTGTCACAAGAATGGTTCAAAGCATACTCAGTAAGAAGAGTCAGTCTTCTTGTACTAAAGTCGGCATTGTGCGTTTTGTATTTAATTCCGATGCAATTTCTGTGTATCGTCGTCAATAAGAAGGTCCTAGGGTTACAGTAAACCTGAGGTGAGGCATCGGAATCTATAACTAGTGTCACAGAAATGGTTCAAAACATAGTCAGTAAGAAGAGTCATTCTTCTTGTACTTAAGTTGGCATTGTGCCTTTTGAATTTAACTCCGAAGCAATTTCTGTGTTTCATCGTCAATACGAAGGTCCAAGGGATACAGTAAACCTGAAGCGAAGCATCGGAATCTACAACTAGTGTCACAGGAATGGTTCAAACATAGTCAGTAAGAAGAGTCAGTCTCCTTGTACTTAAGTTAGCATTGTGCCTTTTGTATTTAATTCCGATGCAATTTCTGTGTTTCATCGTCAATAAGATGGTCAGAGGGATACAGTAATCCTGAAGTGAAGCATCGGAATCTATAACTAGTGTCACAGGAATGGTACAAATCAGCCAGTAAGAAGAGACAGTCTTCTTGTACTTAAGTCGGCATTGTGCCTTGGTATTTAATCCCGATGCAATTTCTGTGTTTCATCGTCAAAAAGAAGGTCCGAGGGATACAGTAAACCTGAAGTGAAACATCGGAATCTATAACTAGTGTCACAGGAATAGTTCAAAACATAGACAGTAAGAAGAGTCAGTCTTCTTGTACATAAGTCGGCATTGTGCCTTTCTATTTAATTCCGATGCAATTTCTGTATTTCGTCGCCAATAAGAAGGTCCAAAGGATACAGTAAACCTGAACTGAAGCATCGGAATCTATAACTAATGTCACAGGAACCGTTCAAAACATAGACAGTAGGAAAAGTCAGTCTTCTTGTACTTAAGTCGGCATTGTGCCTTTTGTATTTAGTTCCGATGCAACTTCTGTGTTTCATCGTCAATAACAAGGTCCTAGGGATAGAGTAAACCTGAAGTGAAGCATCGGAATCTATGACTAGTGTCACAAGAATGGTTCAAAGCATACTCAGTAAGAAGAGTCAGTCTTCTTGTACTAAAGTCGGCATTGTGCGTTTTGTATTTAACTCCGAAGCAATTTCTGTCTTTCATCGTCAATACGAAGGTCCAAGGGATACAGTAAACCTGAAGCAAAGCATCGGAATCTATAACTAGTGTCACAGGAATGGTTCAAAACAGTCAGTAAGGAAAGTCAGTCTTCTTGTACTTAAGTTGGCATTCTGCCTTTTGTATTTAATTCCGATGCAATTTCTGTGTTTCATCGTCAAAAAAAAAGGTCAGAGGGACACAGTAAACCTGAAGTGAAGCATCGGAATCTTTAACTAGTGTCACAGGAATGGTTCAAATAATAGACAGTAGGAAGCGTCAGTCTTCTTTTACTTAAGTCGGCATTGTGCCTTTTCTATTTAATTCCGATGCAATTTCTGTGTTTCGTCGCCAATTACAGGATCCAAAGGATACAGTAATCCTGAAGTGAAGCATCGGAATACATAACTAATGTCACAGGAATCGTTCAAAACATAGACAGTAGGAAGAGTCAGTATTCTTTTACTTAAGTCGCCATTGTGCCTTTTGTATATAGTTCCGATGCAATTTCTGTCTTTCATCGTCAATAAGAAGGCCCTAGGGATACAGTAAACCTGAAGTGAAGCATCGGAATCTACAACTATTGTCACTGGAATGGTTCTAAACATAGTCAGTAAGAAGAGTGAGCCTTCTTGTACTTAAGTCGGCATTGTGCCTTTTGTATTTAATTCCGACGCAATTTCTGTATTTCATCGTCAAAAAGAATGTAAGAGATATACAGTAAACCTGAAGTGAAGCATCGGAATCTATAACTAGTGTCACAGGAATGGTTAAAACATAGACAGTAGGAAGAGTCAGTTTTCTTGTACTTAAGTCGGCATAGTGCATTTTCTATTTAATTCCGACGCAATTTCTGTATTTCATCGTCAAAAAGAATGTAAGAGATATACAGTAAACTTGAAGTGAAGTATCGGAATCTATAACTAGTGTCACAGGAATAGTTCAAAACATAGACAGTAAGAAGAGTCAGTCTTCTTGTACTTAAGTCGGCATTGTGCCTTTTGTTTTTAATTCCGATGCAATTTCTGTGTTTCATCGTCAATAAGAAGGTCAGAGGGATACAGTAAACCTGAAGTGAAGCATCGGAATCTATAACTAGTGTCACAGGAATGGTTCAAATCAATCAGTAAGAAGAGTCAGTCTTCTTGTACTTAAGTCGGCATTGAGCATTTTGTTTTTAATTCCGATGCAATTTCTGTGTTTCATCGTTAATAAGAAGGTCCAAGGGGTACAGTAAACCTGAAGTGAAGCATCGGAATCCATAACAAGTGTCACAGGAATGGTTCAAATTATAGACAGTAGGAAGAGTCAGTCTTCTTGTACATAAGTCGGCATTGTGCATTTTGTATTTAATTCCTATGCAGTTTCTGTGATTCATCGTCAAAAAGAAGTTCAGAGGGATACAGTAAACCTGAAGTGAAGCATCGGAACCTACAACTAGTGTCACAGGAATGGTTCTAAACATAGACAGTAAGGAGGGTAAGTCTTCTTGTACTTAAGTCGGCATTGTGCCTTTTGTATTTAATTCCGATGCAATTTCTGTGTTTCATCGTCAATTAGAAGGTCCAAGGGATACAGTAAACCTGAAGTGAAGCATCAGAATCTATAACTAGTGTCACAGGAATGGTTGAAAGCATAGACAATAAGAAGAGTCAGTCTTCTTGTACTTAAGTCGGCATTGTGCCTTTTGTATTTAATTCCGATGCAATTTCTGTGTTTCATCGTTAATAAGATGGTCCTAGGGATAGAGTAGACCTGAAGTGAAGCATCGGAATCTATAACTAGTGTCACAGGAATGGTTCAAACATAGTCAGAAAGAAGAGTCAGTTTTCTTGTACCTAACTCGGCATTGTGCCTTTTGTATTTAGTTCCGATGCAATTTCTGTGTTTCATCGTCAATAAGAAGGTCCTAGGAATAGAGTAAACCAGAAGTGAAGCATCGGAATCTATAACTAGTGTCACAGGAATGGTTCAAAACATAGTCAGAAAGAAGAGTCAGTCTTCTTGTACTTAAGTCGGCATTGTGCCTTTTGTATTTAACTCCGAAGCAATTTCTGTGTTTCATCGTCAATACGAAGGTCCAAGGGATACAGTAAATCTGAAGCGAAGCATCGGAATCTACAACTAGTGTCACAGGAATGGTTCAAACATAGACAGTAAGAAGAGTCAGTCTCCTTGTACTTAAGTTGGCATTGTGCCTTTTGTATTTAATTCCGATGCAATTTCTGTGTTTCATCGTCAATAAGATGGTCATAGGGATACAGTAATCCTGAAGTGAAGCATCGGAATCTATAACTATGTCACAGGAATGGTACAAATCAGTCAGTAAGAAGAGTCAGTCTTCTTGTACTTAAGACGGCATTGTGCATTTCGTATTTAATTCCGATGCAATTTATGTGTTGCATCGTCAATAAGAAGGTCCAAGGGATACAGTAAACCTGAAGTGAAGCATCGGAATCTATAACAAGTGTCACAGGGATGGTTCAAAACATAGACCGTAGGAACAGTCAGTCTTCTTGTACATAAGTCGGCATTGTGCCATTTCTATTTACTTCCGATGCAATTCCTGTGTTTCGTCGCCAATAAGAAGATCCAAGGGATACAGTAAACCTGAAGTGAAGCATCGGAATCTATAACTAGTGCCACAGGAATGGTTCAAAACATAGACAGTAAGAAGAGTCAGTCTTTTTGTACATAAGTCGGCATTGTGCCATTTTCATTTTAATTCCGATGCAATTAGTGTGTTTCATCGTATATAAGAAGGTCAGAGGGATACAGTAAACCTGAAGTGAAGCATTGGAATCTCTAACTAGTGTCACAGGAATGGTTCAAAAGATAGACACTAAGAAGAGTCAGTCTGCTTGTACTTAAGACGGCATTGTGCCTTTTGTATTTAATTCCGATGCAATTTCTGTGTTTCGTCGCCAAGAAGAAGGTCCAAAGGATACAGTAAACCTGAAGTGAAGCATCGGAATCCATAACTAATGTCACAGGAATCGTTCCAAACATAGACAGTAGGAAGAGTCAGTCTTCTTGTACTTTAGTCGGCATTGTGAATTTTGTATTTAGTTCCGATGCAATTTCTGTGTTTCATCGTCAATAAGAAGGCCCTAGGGATACAGTGAACCTGAAGTGAAGCATCGGAATCTACAACTAGTGTCACAGGAATGGTTGAAAGCATAGACAATAAGAAGAGTCAGTCTTCTTGTACATAAGTCGGCATTGTGCCATTTCTATTTACTTCCGATGCAATTCCTGTGTTTCGTCGCCAATAAGAAGATCCAAGGGATACAGTAAACCTGAAGTGAAGCATCGGAATCTATAACTAGTGCCACAGGAATGGTTCAAAACATAGACAGTAAGAAGAGTCAGTCTTTTTGTACATAAGTCGGCATTGTGCCATTTTCATTTTAATTCCGATGCAATTAGTGTGTTTCATCGTATATAAGAAGGTCAGAGGGATACAGTAAACCTGAAGTGAAGCATTGGAATCTCTAACTAGTGTCACAGGAATGGTTCAAAAGATAGACACTAAGAAGAGTCAGTCTGCTTGTACTTAAGACGGCATTGTGCCTTTTGTATTTAATTCCGATGCAATTTCTGTGTTTCATCTTCTATAAGAAGATCAGAGGGATACAGTGAACCTGAGGTGAAGCATCGGAATCTATAACTAGTGTCACAGGAATGGTTCAAATCATAGACAGTAGGAAGAGTCAGTCTTCTTTTACTTATGTCGGCATTGTGCATTTTCTATTTAGTTCCGATGCAATTTCTGTGTTTCATCGTCAATAAGAAGGTCCTAGGGAGACAGTAAACCCGAAGTGAAGCATCGGAATCTACAACTAGTGTCACAGCAATGGTTCAAAGCATAGTCAGTAAGAAGAGTCAGTATCCTTGTACTTAAGTCGGCATTGTGCCTTTTGTATTAAATTCCAATGCAATTTCTGTGCTTCATCGTCAATTAGAAGGTCCAAGGGATACAGCAAACCTGAAGTGAAGCATCGGAATCTATAACTAGTGTCACAGGAATGCTTCAGAACATAGTCAGTAACAAGAGTCAGTCGTCTTGTACTTAAGTCGGCATTGTGCCTTTTGTAATTAATTCCGATGCAATTTCTGTGTTTCATCGTCAATAAGAGGGTCGAAGGGATACAGTAAACCTGAAGTGAAGCATCGGAATGTGTAACTAGCGTCACAGGAATGGAACAAACATAGACACTAAGAAAACTCAGACTGCTTGTACTTAGGACAGCATTGTGCATTATCTATTTAATTCCGATGCAATTTCTGTGTTTCATCGTCAATAAGAAGGTCAGATGGATACAGTGAACCTGAGGTGAAGCATCGGAATCTGTAACTAGTGTCACAGGAATAGTTCAAAACATTGACAGTAGGAAGAGTCAGTCTTCTTGTACGTAAGTCGGCATTGTGCCTTTTCTATTTAATTCCGATGCAATTTCTGTGTTTCGTCGCCAATAAGAAGGTCCAAAGGATACAGCAAACCTGAAGTGAAGCATCGGAATCCATAACTAATGTCACAGGAATTGTTCAAAATATAGTCAGTAACAAGAGTCAGCCTCCTTGTACTTAAGACAGCATTGTGCCTTTTGTATTGAATTCCGATGCAATTTCTGTGTTTCATCGTCAATAAGAAGGTCCATGGGATCCAGTAAACCTGAAGCGGAGGATAGGAATCTATAACTAGTGTCACAGGAATATTTCACAACATAGACAGTAAGAAGAGTCAGTCTTCCTGTACTTAAGTCGGCATTGTCCCCTTTTCAATTTAATTCCGATGCAATTACTGTGTTTCATCGTCAATAAGAAGGTCAGAGGGATACAGTAAACCTGAAGTGAAGCATCGGAATCTCTAACTAGCGTCACAGGAATGGTTCAAAAGCATAGACACTAAGAAGTGTCAGTCTTCTTGTACTTAAGACGCAATGTGCCTTTTCTATTTAATTCCGATGCAATTTCTCTGTTTCATCGTCAATAAGAAGGTCAGAGGGATATAGTGAACCTGAGGTGAAGCATCGGAATCTAATACTAGTCACACAGGAATGGTTCAAATCATAGTCAGTAAGAAGAGTTAGTGTTCTTGTACTTAAGTCCGCATTGTGCCTTTTCTATATAATTCCGATGCAATTTCTGTGTTTCATATTCAAAGAGAAGGTCAGAATTTACAGTAAACCTGAAGTTAAGCATCGGAATCTATAACTAGTGTCACAGGAATGGTTCAAAGCATAGACAGTAGGAAGAGTCAGTTTTCTTGTACTTAAGTCGGCATTGTGTTTTTTGTATTTAATTTCGATGCAGTTTCTGTGTCTCATCGTCAATAAGAATGTCCAAGGGATACAGTAAACCTGAAATGAAGCATCGGAATCTGTACCTAGTGTCACACCAATGGTTCAAAACATAGACAGTAGCAAGATTCAGTCTAAACGTACTTAAGTCGGCATTGTGCCTTTTGTATTTATTTCCGATGCAGTTTCTGTTTCTCATCGTCAATACGAAGGTCAGAGGGATACTGTAAACCTGAAGTGAAGCATCGGAATCTCTAACTAGTGTCACAGGAATGGTTCAACACATAGTCAGTAAGAAGAGTCAGTCTTCTTGTACTTAAGTCAGCATTGTGCCTTTTGTATGTAATTCCGATGCAATTACTGTGTTTCGTCGTCAATAAGAAGGTCCAAGGGATACAGTAAACCTGAAGTGAAGCATCGGAATCTGTAACTAGCGTCACAGGAATGGTTCAAAACATAGACACTAAGAAGAGTCAGTCTGCTTGTACTTAAGACGGCAATGTTCCTTTTCTATTTAATGCGGATGCAATTTCTGTGTTTCATCGTCAATAAGAAGGTCCGAAGGATACAGTGAACCTGTGGTGAACCATCGGAATCTATAACTAGTGTCTCAGGAATGGTTCAAAATATAGACAGTAAGAAGAATCAGTCTTCCTGTACTTAAGTCGGCATTGTGCCATTTTCATTTTAATTCCGATGCAATTAGTGTGTTTCATCGTATATAAGAAGGTCAGAGGGATACAGTAAACCTGAAGTGAAGCATTGGAATCTCTAACTAGTGTCACAGGAATGTTTCAAAACATAGTCAGTAAGAAGAGTCAGTCTTCTTGTACTTAAGTCGTAATTGTGCCTTTTCTATTTAATGCCGATGCAATTTCTGTGTTTCATCGTCAATAAGAAGGTCCAAGGGATACAGTAAACCTGAAGTGAAGCATCGGAATCTGTAACTAGCGTCACAGGAATGGTTCAAAAGATAGACACTAAGAAGAGTCAGTCTGCTTGTACTTAAGACGGCATTGTGCCTTTTCTATTTAATTCCGATGCAATTTCTGTGTTTCATCTTTTATAAGAAGATCAGAGGGATACAGTGAAACTGAGGTGAAGCATCGGAATCTATAACTAGTGTCACAGGAATGGTTCAAATCATAGACAGTAGGAAGAGTCAGTCTTCTTTTACATATGTCGGCATTGTGCCTTTTCTATTTAGTTCCGATGCAATTTCTGTGTTTCATCGTCAATAAGAAGGTCCTAGGGATACAGTAAACCTGAAGTGAAGCATCGGAATCTACAACTAGTGTCACAGGAATGGTTCAAAGCATAGTCAGTAAGAAGAGTCAGTCTTCGTGTACTTCAGTCGGCATTGTGCCTTTTGTATTAAATTCCAATGCAATTTCTGTGCTTCATCGTCAATAAGAAGGTCCAAGGGATACAGTAAACCTGAAGTGAAGCAATGGAATCTATAACTAGTGTCACAGGAATGCTTCAGAACATAGTCAGTAACAAGAGTCAGTCTATTTGTACTTAAGTCGGCATTGTGCCTTTTGTAATTAATTCCCATGCAATTTCTGTGTCTCATCGTCAATAAGAGGGTCGAAGGGATATAGTAAACCTGAAATGAAGCATCGGAATGTGTAACTAGCGTCACAGGAATGGTACAAACATAGACACTAAGAAGAGTCAGACTGCTTGTACATAAGACAGCATTGTGCCTTATCTATTTAATTCCGATGCAATTTCTGTGTTTCATCGTCAATAAGAAGGTCAGAGGGATACAGTGAAACTGAGGTGAAGCATCGGAATCTGTAACTAGTGTCACAGGAATAATTCAAAACATAGACAGTTGGAAGAGTCAGTCTTCTTGTACTTAAGTAGGCATTGTGCCTTTTCTATTTAATTCCGATGCAATTTCTGTGTTTCGACGCCAATAAGAAGGTCCAAAGGATACAGCAAACCTGAAGCGAAGCATCGTAATCCATAACTAATGTCACAGGAATTGTTCAAAACATAGTCAGTAACAAGAGTCAGCCTCCTTGTACTTAAGACGGCATTGTGCCTTTTGTATTTAATTCCGATGCAATATCTGTGTTTCATCGTCAATAAGAAGGTCCATGGGATCCAGTAAACCTGAAGCGGAGCATCGGAATCTATAACTAGTGTCACAGGAATGGTTCAAAACATAGACAGTAAGAAGAGTCAGTCTTCCTGTACTTAAGTCGGCATTGTCCCCTTTTCAATTTAATTCCGATGCAATTACTGTGTTTCATCGTCAATAAGAAGGTCAGAGGGATACAGTAAACCTGAAGTGAAGCATCGGAATCTCTAACTAGCGTCACAGGAATGGTTCAAAACATAGACACTAAGAAGAGTCAGTCTTCTTGTACTTAAGACGCAATGTGCCTTTTCTATTTAATTCCGATGCAATTTCTGTGTTTCATCGTCAATAAGAAGGTCAGAGGGATATAGTGAACCTGAGGTGAAGCATCGGAATCTAATACTAGTCACACAGGAATGGTTCAAATCATAGTCAGTAAGAAGAGTTAGTGTTCTTGTACTTAAGTCGGAATTGTGCCTTTTGTATTTAATTCCGACGCAATTTCTGTGTTTCATCATTAATAAGATGGTCCTAGGGATAGAGTGGACCTGAAGTGAAGCATCGGAATCTATAACTAGTGTCACAGGAATGGTTCAAACATAGTCAGAAAGAAGAGTCAGTCTTCTTGTACCTAACTCGGCATTGTGCATTTTGTATTTAGTTCCGATGCAATTTCTGTGTTTCATCGTCAATAAGAAGGTCCTAGGAATAGAGTAAACCAGAAGTGAAGCATCGGAATCTATAACTAGTGTCACAGGAATGGTTCAAAACATAGTCAGAAAGAAGAGTCAGTCTTCTTGTACTTAAGTCGGCATTGTGCCTTTTGTATTTAACTCCGAAGCAATTTCTGTGTTTCATCGTCAATACGAAGGTCCAAGGGATACAGTAAATCTGAAGCGAAGCATCGGAATCTACAACTAGTGTCACAGGAATGGTTCAAACATAGACAGTAAGAAGAGTCAGTCTCCTTGTACTTAAGTTGGCATTGTGCCTTTTGTATTTAATTCCGATGCAATTTCTATGTTTCATCGTCAATAAGATGGTCAGAGGGATACAGTAATCCTGAAGCGAAGCATCGGAATCTATAACTATGTCACAGGAATGGTACAAATCAGTCAGTAACAAGAGTCAGTCTTCTTGTACTTAAGACGGCATTGTGCATTTTGTATTTAATTCCGATGCAATTTATGTGTTTCATCGTCAATAAGAAGGTCCAAGGGATACAGTAAACCTGAAGTGAAGCATCGGAATCTATAACAAGTGTCACAGGGATGGTTCAAAACATAGACCGTAGGAACAGTCAGTCTTCTTGTACATAAGTCGGCATTGTGCCATTTCTATTTACTTCCGATGCAATTCCTGTGTTTCGTCGCCAATAAGAAGATCCAAGGGATACAGTAAACCTGAAGTGAAGCATCGGAATCTATAACTAGTGTCACAGGAATGGTTCAAAACATAGACAGTAAGAAGAGTCAGTCTTTTTGTACATAAGTCGGCATTGTGCCATTTTCATTTTAATTCCGATGCAATTAGTGTGTTTCATTGTATATAAGAAGGTCAGAGGGATACAGTAAACCTGAAGTGAAGCATTGGAATCTCTAACTAGTGTCACAGGAATGGTTCAAAAGATAGACACTAAGAAGAGTCAGTCTGCTTGTACT
Organism: Schistocerca americana; assembly: GCF_021461395.2. Taxonomy (NCBI): domain Eukaryota; kingdom Metazoa; phylum Arthropoda; class Insecta; order Orthoptera; family Acrididae; genus Schistocerca; species Schistocerca americana. Next base: position 5,192,887 of record NC_060121.1, on the reverse strand, counting down.
TAAGACAGCATTGTGCCTTTTGTATTTAATTCCGATGCAATTTCTGTGTTTCATCTTCTATAGGAAGATCAGAGGGATACAGTGAACCTGAGGTGAAGCATCGGAATCTATAACTAGTGTCACAGGAATGGTTCAAATCATAGACAGTAAGAGGAGTCAGTCATCTTGCACTTAAGTCGGCATTGTGCCTTTCTATTTAATTCCGATGCAATTTCTGTATTTCGTCGCCAATACGAAGGTCCCAAGGATACAGTAAACCGGAAGTGTAGCATCGGAATCTATAACTAATGTCACAGGAATCGTTCAAAACATAGACAGTAGGAAAAGTAAGTCTTCTTGTACTTACGTCGGCATTGTGCCTTTTGTATTTAGTTCCGATGCAATTTCTGTGTTTCATCGTCAATAACAAGGTCCTAGGGATAGAGTAAACCAGAAGTGAAGCATCGGAATCTATAACTAGTGTCACAGGAATGGTTCAAAACATAGTCAGTAAGAAGAGTCAGTCTTCTTGTACTTAAGTCGGCATTGTGCATTTTGTATTTAATTCCGATGCAATTTTTGTGTTTCATCGTCAATAGGAAGGTCAGAGGGATACAGTAAACCTGAAGTCAAGTATCGGAATCTATAACTAGTGTCACAGGAATGGTTCAAAACAGTCAGTAAGAAGAGTCAGTATTCTTGTACTTAAGTCGGCATTGTGCATTTTGTATTTAATTCCGATGCAATTTTTGTGTTTCATCGTCAATAGGAAGGTCCAAGGAATACAGTAAACCTGAAGTGAAGCATCGGAATCTATAACTAGTGTCACAGGAATGGTTCAATAATAGACAGTAAGAAGAGTCAGTCATCTTGCACTTAAGTCGGCATTGTGCCTTTTGAATTTAATTCCGATGCAATTTCTGTGTTTCATCGTTAAAAAGAAGGTCAGAGTGATACAGTTAACCTGAAGTGAAGCATCGGAATCTATAACTAGTGTCACAGGAATGGTTAATACATGGACAGTAGGAAGAGTCAGTCTTCTTGTACTTAAGTCGGCATTGTGCCTTTGCTATTTAATTCCGATGCAATTTCTGTGTTTCTTCGTCAAAAAGAAGGTCCGAGGGATACAGTAAACCTGAAGTGAAGCATCGGAATCTATAACTAGTTTCACAGGAATAGTTCAAAACATAGACAGTAAGAAGAGTCAGTCTTCTTGTACATAAGTCGGCATTGTGCCTTTCTATTTAATTCCGATGCAATTTCTGTATTTCGTCGCCAATACGAAGGTCCAAAGGATACAGTAAACCTGAAGTGTAGCATCGGAATCTATAACTAATGTCACAGGAATCGTTCAAAACATAGACAGTAGGAAAAGTAAGTCTTCTTGTACTTACGTCGGCATTGTGCCTTTTGTATTTAGTTCCGATGCAATTTCTGTGTTTCATCGTCAATAACAAGGTCCTAGGGATAGAGTAAACTAGAAGTGAAGCATCGGAATCTATAACTAGTGTCACAGGAATGGTTCAAAACATAGTCAGTAAGAAGAGTCAGTCTTCTTGTACATAAGTCGGCATTGTGCCTTTTGTATTTAACTCCGAAGCAATTTCTGTGTTTCATCGTCAATACGAAGGTCCAAGGGATACAGTAAATCTGAAGCGAAGCATCGGAATCTATAACTATTGTCACAGGAATGGTTCGAAACATAGTCACTAAGAAGAGTCAGTCTTCTAGTACTTAAGTTGGCGTTCTGCCTTTTGTATTTAATTCCGAAGCAATTTCTGTGGTTCATCGTCAATAAGAAGGTCAGAGGGATACAGTAAACCTGAAGTGAGGCATCGGTCTCTATAACTAGTGTCACAGGAATGGTTCAAACATAGACAGTAAGAGGAGTCAGTCTTTTCGTACTTAAGTCGACATTGTGCCTTTTGTATCTAATTCCGATGCAAATTCTGTGTTTCATTGTCAATAAGAGGGTCCAAGGGATACAGTAAACCTGAAGTGAAGCATCGGAATCTATAAATAGTGTCGCAGGAATGGTTCAAACATAGACAGTAAGAGGAGTCAGTCTTTTCGTACTTAAGTCGACATTGTGCCTTTTGTATTTAATTCCGATGCAATTTCTGTGTTTCATCGTCAAAAAGAAGGTCAGAGGGATACAGTTAACCTGAAGTGAAGCATCGGAATCTATAACTAGTGTCACAGGAATGTTTCTAATCATAGACAGTATGAAGAGTCAGTCTTCTTGTACTTCAGTCGGCATTGTGTCTTTTCTATTTAATTCCGATGCAATTTCTGTGTTTCGTCGCCAATAACAAGATCCAAAGGCTACAGTTATCCTGAAGTGAAGCATCGGAATCCATAACTAATGTCACAGGAATCGTTTAAAGCATAGACAGTAGGAAGAGTCAGTAATCTTTTACTTAAGTCGGCATTGTGCCGTTTGTATTTAGTTCCGATGCAATTTCAATGTTTCATCGTCAATACGAAGGTCCAAGGGATACAGTAAACCTGAAGTGAAGCATCGGAATCTATAACTAGTGTCACAGGAATGGTTCAAACATAGACAGTAAGAGGAGTCAGTCTTCTTGTACTTAAGACGGCATTGTGCCTTTTGTATTTAATTCCGATGCAATTTCTGTGTTTCATCGTCAAAAAGAAGGTCAGAGGGATACAGTAAACCTGAACTGAAGCATCGGAATCTATAACTAGTGTCACAGGAATGATTCAAAACATAGAGAGTAGGAACAGTCACTCTTCTTGTACTTAAGTCGGCATTGTGCCTTTTCTATTTAATTCCGATGCAATTTCTGTGTTTCATCGGCAAAAAGAAGGTCAGAGGGATACAGTAAACCTGAAGTGATGCGTCGGAATCTATAACTAGTGTCACAGGAATGGTTCAAATCATAGACAGTAGGAAGAGTCAGTCTTCTTGTACTTCAGTCGGCATTGTGCCTTATCTATTTAATTCCGATGCAATTAGTGCGTCTCATCGTCAATAAGAAGGTCAGAGGGATACAGTAAACCTGAAGTGAAGCATCGGAATCTCTAACTAGTGTCACAGGAATGGTTCAAACATAGACAGTAAGAGGAGTCAGTCTTCTTGTACTTAAGTCGCCATTGTGCCTTTTGTATTTACTTCCGATGCAATTTCTGTGTTTCATCGTCAATAAGAAGGCCCTAGGGATACAGTAAACCTGAAGTGAAGCATCGGAATCTACAACTATTGTCACAGGAATGGTTCTAAACATAGTCAGCAAGAAGAGTGACCCTTCTTGTACTTAAGTCGGCATTGTGCCTTTTGTATTTAATTCCGCCGCAATTTCTGGGTTTCCTCGTCAAGAAGAAGGTCAGAGATATACAGCAAACCTGAAGTGAAGCATCGGAATCTATAACTAGTGTCACAGGAATGGTTAAAACATAGACAGTAGGAAGAGTCAGTCTTCTAGTACTTAAGTCGGCATTGTGCCTTTTCTATTAAATTCCGATGCAATTTCTGTGTTTCATCGTCATTAAGAAGGTCGGAGGGATACAGGAAATTTGAAGCATCGGAATCTATAACTAGTATCACAGGATTGGTTCAAAACATAGACAATAAGAAGTGTCAGCATTCGTGTACTTAAGTCGGCATTGTGCCTTTTCCATTTAATTCCGATGCAATTTCTGTATTTCGCCGCCAATAAGAGGGTCCAAAGGATACAGTAAACCTGAAGTGAAGCATCGGAATCTATAACTAATGTCACAGGAACCGTTCAAAGCATAGACTGTTGGAAGAGTCAGTCTTCTTGTACTTAAGTCGGCATTGAGAATTTTGTATTTAATTCCGATGCAATTTCTGTGTTTCATCGTCAAAAAGAAGGTCAGACTGACACAGTAAACCTGAAGTGAAGCATCGGAATCTATAACTAGTGTCACAGGAATGGTTAATACATAGACAGTAGGAAGAGTCAGTCTTCTTGTACTTAAGTCGGCATTGTGCCTTTGCTATTTAATTCCGATGCAATTTCTGTGTTTCATCGTCAATAAGAAGGTCCTAGGGTTACAGTAAACATGAGGTGAGGCATCGGAATCTATAACTAGTGTCACAGGAATGGTTCAAACATAGTCAGTAAGAAGAGTCAGTCTTCTTGTACTTAAGTTGGCATTGTGCCTTTTGAATTTAATTCCGATGCAATTTCTGTGTTTAATCGTCAATAAGAAGGTCAGAGGGATACAGTAAACCTGAAGTGAAGCATCGGAATCTATAACTAGTGTCACAGGAATGGTTCAAAACAGTCAGTAAGAAGAGTCAGTATTCTTGTACTTAAGTCGGCATTGTGCATTTTGTATTTAATTCCGATGCAATTTCTGTGTTTCATCGTCAATAGATAGGTCCAAGGGATACAGTAAACCTGAAGTGAAGCATCGGAATCTATAACTAGTGTCACAGGAATGGTTCAAACATAGACAGTAAGAAGAGTCAGTCATCTTGTACTTAAGTCGGCATTGTGCCTTTTGAATTTAATTCCGATGCAATTTCTGTGTTTCATCGTCAAAAAGAAGGTCAGACAGATACAGTAAACCTGAAGTGAAGCATCGGAATCTATAACTAGTGTCACAGGAATGGTCAATACATAGACAGTAGGAAGAGTCAGTCTTCTTGTACTTAAGTCGGCATTGTGCCTTTGCTATTTAATTCCGATGCAATTTCTGTGTTTCATCGTCAAAAAGATGGTCCGATGGATACAGTAAACCTGAAGTGTAGCATCGGAATCTATAACTAGTGTCACAGGAATGGTTCAAACATAGACAGTAAGAAGAGTCAGTCATCTTATACTTAAGTCGGCATTGTGCCTTTTGTATTTAGTTCCGATGCAATTTCTGTGTTTCATCGTCAATAACAAGGTCCTAGGGATAGAGTAAACCTGAAGTGAAGCATCGGACTCTATAACTAGTGTCACAGGAATGGTTCAAAACATAGAGTGTAGGAACAGTCACTCTTCTTGTACTTAAGTCGGCATTGTGCCTTTTCTATTTAATTCCGATGCAATTTCTGTGTTTCATCGTCAAAAAGAAGGTCAGAGTTATACAGTAAACCTGAAGTGATGCATCGGAATCTATAACTAGTGTCACAGAAATGGTTCAAATCATAGACAGTATGAAGAGTCAGTCTTCTTGTACCTCAGTCGGCATTGTGTCTTTTCTATTTAATTCCGACTCAATGTCTGTGTTTCGTCCCCAATAACAAGATCCAAAGGCTACAGTAATCCTGAAGTGTAGCATCGGAATAAATAACTAATGTCACAGGAATCGTTTAAAACATAGACAGTAGGAAGAGTCAGTAATCTTTTACTTAAGTCGGCATTGTGCCGTTTGTATTTAGTTCCGATGCAATTTCAGTGTTTCATCGTCAATACGAAGGTCCAAGGGATACAGTAAACCTGAAGTGAAGCTTCGAAATCTATAACTAGTGTCACAGGAATGGTTAAAACATAGACAGTACGAAGAGTCAGTCTTCTAGTACTTAAGTCGGCATTGTGCCTTTTCTATTAAATTCCGATGCAATTTCTGTGTTTCATCGTCATTAAGAATGTCGGAGGGATGCAGAAAATTTGAAGCATCGGAATCTATAACTAGTATCACAGGAATGGTTCAAAACATAGACAGTAAGAAGTGTCAGTATTCTTGTACTTAAGTCGGCATTGTGCCTTTTCCATTTAATTCCGATGCAATTACTGTATTTCGTCGCCAATAAGAAGGTCCAAAGGATACAGTAAACCTGAAGTGAAGCATCGGAATCTATAACTAATGTCACAGGAACCGTTCAAGACATAGACTGTTGGAAGAGTCAGTCTTCTTGTACTTAAGTAGGCATTGTGCCTTTTGTATTTACTTCCGATGCAATTTCTGTGTTTCATCGTCAATAAGAAGGTCCAAGGGATACAGTAAACCTGAAGTGGAGCATCGGAATCTATAACTTGTGTCACAGGAATTGATCGAAACATAGAGAGTAAGAAGAGTCAGTCTTCTTGTACTTAAGTCGGCATTGTGCCTTTTCTATTTAATTCCGATGCAATTTCTGTGTATCGTCGTCAATAAGAAGGTCCTAGGGTTACAGTAAACCTGAGGTGAGGCATCGGAATCTATAACTAGTGTCACAGAAATGGTTCAAAACATAGTCAGTAAGAAGAGTCAGTCTTCTTGTACTTAAGTTGGCATTGTGCCTTTTGAATTTAACTCCGAAGCAATTTCTGTGTTTCATCGTCAATACGAAGGTCCAAGGGATACAGTAAACCTGAAGCGAAGCATCGGAATCTACAACTAGTGTCACAGGAATGGTTCAAACATAGTCAGTAAGAAGAGTCAGTCTCCTTGTACTTAAGTTAGCATTGTGCCTTTTGTATTTAATTCCGATGCAATTTCTGTGTTTCATCGTCAATAAGATGGTCAGAGGGATACAGTAATCCTGAAGTGAAGCATCGGAATCTATAACTAGTGTCACAGGAATGGTACAAATCAGTCAGTAAGAAGAGTCAGTCTTCTTGTACTTAAGTCAGCATTGTGCCTTGGTATTTAATCCCGATGCAATTTCTGTGTTTCATCGTCAAAAAGAAGGTCCGAGGGATACAGTAAACCTGAAGTGAAACATCGGAATCTATAACTAGTGTCACAGGAATAGTTCAAAACATAGACAGTAAGAAGAGTCAGTCTTCTTGTACATAAGTCGGCATTGTGCCTTTCTATTTAATTGCGATGCAATTTCTGTATTTCGTCGCCAATAAGAAGGTCCAAAGGATACAGTAAACCTGAACTGAAGCATCGGAATCTATAACTAATGTCACAGGAACCGTTCAAAACATAGACAGTAGGAAAAGTCAGTCTTCTTGTACTTAAGTCGGCATTGTGCCTTTTGTATTTAGTTCCGATGCAATTTCTGTGTTTCATCGTCAATAACAAGGTCCTAGGGATAGAGTAAACCTGAAGTGAAGCATCGGAATCTAAGACTAGTGTCACAAGAATGGTTCAAAGCATACTCAGTAAGAAGAGTCAGTCTTCTTGTACTAAAGTCGGCATTGTGCGTTTTGTATTTAACTCCGAAGCAATTTCTGTGTTTCATCGTCAATACGAAGGTCCAAGGGATACAGTAAACCTGAAGCAAAGCATCGGAATCTATAACTAGTGTCACAGGAATGGTTCAAAACAGTCAGTAAGAAAAGTCAGTCTTCTTGTACTTAAGTTGGCATTCTGCCTTTTGTATTTAATTCCGATGCAATTTCTGTGTTTCATCGTCAATAAGAAGGTCAGAGGGATACAGTGAACCTGCGGTGATGCATCGGAATCTATAACTAGTGTCACAGGAATGGTTCAAAACAGTCAGTAAGAAAAGTCAGTCTTCTTGTACTTAAGTTGGCATTCTGCCTTTTGTATTTAATTCCGATGCAATTTCTGTATTTCATCGTCAATAAGAAGGTCAGAGGGATACAGTGAACCTGCGGTGATGCATCGGAATCTATAACTAGTGTCACAGGAATGGTTCAAAACATAGACAGTTGGAAGAGTCAGTCTTCTTTTACTTAAGTCGGCATTGTGCCTTTTCTATTTAATTCCGATGCAATATCTGTGTTTCTTCGCCAATAACAAGATCCAAAGGATACAGTAATCCTGAAGTGAAGCATCGGAGTCCATAACTAATGTCACAGGAATCGTTCAAAGCATAGACAGTAGGAAGAGTCAGCATTCTTTTACTTAAGTCGGCATTGTGCCGTCTGTATTTAGTTCCGATGCAATTTCTGTCTTTTATCGTCAATAACAAGGTCCTAGCGATAGAGTAAACCTGAACTGAAGCGACGGAATCTATAACTAGTGTCGCAGGAATGGTTCAAAACATAGTCAGTAGGAGGAGTCAGTCTTCTTGTACTTAAGTCGGCATTGTGCCTTTTGTATTTAACTCCGAAGCAATTTCTGTGTTTCATCGTCAATACGTAGGTCCAAGGGATACAGTAAGCCTGAAGCGAAGCATCGGAATCTATAACTAGTGTCACAGGAATGGTTCAAATCATAGTCACTAAGAAGAGTCAGTCTTCTTGTACTTAAGTTAGCATTATGCCTTTTGTACTTAATTCCAACGCAATTTCTGTGTTTCATCGTCAATAACAAGGTCAGAGGGATACAGTAAACCTGAAGTGAAGCATCGGTATCTATAACTAGTGTCACAGGAATGGTTCAAAACAGTCAGTAAGAAGAGTCTGTCTTCTTGTACTTAAGTCGGCATTGTGCATTTTGTATTTAATTCCGATGCAATTTCTGTGTTTCATCGTCAATAAGAAGGTCCAAGGGATACAGTAAACCTGAAGTGAAGCATCGGAATCTATAACTAGTGTCACAGGAATGGTTCACACATAGACAGTAAGAGGAGTCAGTCTTCTTGTACTTAAGTCGACATTGTGCCTTTTCTATTTAATTCCGATGCAATTTCTGTGTTTCATCGTCAAAAAGAAGGTCAGAGGGACACAGTAAACCTGAAGTGAAGCATCGGAATCTATAACTAGTGTCACAGGAATGGTTCAAATAATAGACAGTAGGAAGAGTCAGTCTTCTTTTACTTAAGTCGGCATTGTGCCTTTTCTATTTAATTCCGATGCAATTTCTGTGTTTCGTCGCCAATTACAGGATCCAAAGGATACAGTAATCCTGAAGTGAAGCATCGGAATACATAACTAATGTCACAGGAATCGTTCAAAACATAGACAGTAGGAAGAGTCAGTATTCTTTTACTTAAGTCGCCATTGTGCCTTTTGTATATAGTTCCGATGCAATTTCTGTCTTTCATCGTCAATAAGAAGGCCCTAGGGATACAGTAAACCTGAAGTGAAGCATCGGAATCTATAACTAGTGTCACAGGAATGGTTCAAAACATAGTCAGAAAGAAGAGTCAGTCTTCTTGTACTTAAGTTGGCATTGTGCCTTTTGAATTTAACTCCGAAGCAATTTCTGTGTTTCACCGTCAATACGAAGGTCCAAGGGATACAGTAAACCTGAAGCGAAGCATCGGAATCTACAACTAGTGTCACAGGAATGGTTCAAACATAGTCAGTAAAAAGAGTCAGTCTCCTTGTACTTAAGTTGGCATTGTGCCTTTTGTATTTAATTCCGATGCAATTTCTGTGTTTCATCGTCAATAAGATGGTCAGAGGGATACAGTAATCCTGAAGTGAAGCATCGGAATCTATAACTAGTGTCACAGGAATGGTACAAATCAGTCAGTAAGAAGAGTCAGTCTTCTTGTACTTAAGTCGGCATTTTGCCTTGGTATTTAATCCCGATGCAATTTCTGTGTTCCATCGTCAAAAAGAAGGTCCGAGGGATACAGTAAACCTGAAGTGAAGCATCGGAATCTATAACTAGTGTCACAGGAATAGTTCAAAACATAGACAGCAAGAAGAGTCAGTCTTCTTGTACTTAAGTCGGCATTGTGCCCTTTCTATTTAATTCCGATGCAATTTCTGTGTATCGTCGTCAATAAGAAGGTCCTAGGGTTACAGTAAACCTGAGGTGAGGCATCGGAATCTATAACTAGTGTCACAGAAATGGTTCAAAACGTAGTCAGTAAGAAGAGTCAGTCTTCTTGTACTTAAGTTGGCATTGTGCCTTTTGAATTTAACTCCGAAGCAATTTCTGTGTTTCATCGTCAATACGAAGGTCCAAGGGATACAGTAAACCTGAAGCGAAGCATCGGAATCTACAACTAGTGTCACAGGAATGGTTCAAACATAGTCAGTAAGAAGAGTCAGTCTCCTTGTACTTAAGTTAGCATTGTGCCTTTTGTATTTAATTCCGATGCAATTTCTGTGTTTCATCGTCAATAAGATGGTCAGAGGGATACAGTAATCCTGAAGTGAAGCATCGGAATCTATAACTAGTGTCACAGGAATGGTACAAATCAGTCAGTAAGAAGAGTCAGTCTTCTTGTACTTAAGTCAGCATTGTGCCTTGGTATTTAATCCCGATGCAATTTCTGTGTTTCATCGTCAAAAAGAAGGTCCGAGGGATACAGTAAACCTGAAGTGAAACATCGGAATCTATAACTAGTGTCACAGGAATAGTTCAAAACATAGACAGTAAGAAGAGTCAGTCTTCTTGTATATAAGTCGGCATTGTGCCTTTCTATTTAATTGCGATGCAATTTCTGTATTTCGTCGCCAATAAGAAGGTCCAAAGGATACAGTAAACCTGAACTGAAGCATCGGAATCTATAACTAATGTCACAGGAACCGTTCAAAACATAGACAGTAGGAAAAGTCAGTCTTCTTGCACTTAAGTCGGCATTGTGCCTTTTGTATTTAGTTCCGATGCAATTTCTGTGTTTCATCGTCAATAACAAGGTCCTAGGGATAGAGTAAACCTGAAGTGAAGCATCGGAATCTAAGACTAGTGTCACAAGAATGGTTCAAAGCATACTCAGTAAGAAGAGTCAGTCTTCTTGTACTAAAGTCGGCATTGTGCGTTTTGTATTTAACTCCGAAGCAATTTCTGTGTTTCATCGTCAATACGTAGGTCCAAGGGATACAGTAAGCCTGAAGCGAAGCATCGGAATCTATAACTAGTGTCACAGGAATGGTTCAAATCATAGTCACTAAGAAGAGTCAGTCTTCTTGTACTTAAGTTAGCATTATGCCTTTTGTATTTAATTCCAATGCAATTTCTGTGTTTCATCGTCAATAACAAGGTCAGAGGGATACAGTAAACCTGAAGTGAAGCATCGGTTTCTATAACTAGTGTCACAGGAATGGTTCAAAACAGTCAGTAAGAAGAGTCTGTCTTCTTGTACTTAAGTCGGCATTGTGCATTTTGTATTTAATTCCGATGCAATTTCTGTGTTTCATCGTCAATAAGAAGGTCCAAGGGATACAGTAAACCTGAAGTGAAGCATCGGAATCTATAACTAGTGTCACAGGAATGGTTCACACATAGACAGTAAGAGGAGTCAGTCTTCTTGTACTTAAGTCGACATTGTGCCTTTTCTATTTAATTCCGATGCAATTTCTGTGTTTCATCGTCAAAAAGAAGGTCAGAGGGACACAGTAAACCTGAAGTGAAGCATCGGAATCTATAACTAGTGTCACAGGAATGGTTCAAATAATAGACAGTAGGAAGAGTCAGTCTTCTTTTACTTAAGTCGGCATTGTGCCTTTTCTATTTAATTCCGATGCAATTTCTGTGTTTCGTCGCCAATTACAGGATCCAAAGGATACAGTAATCCTGAAGTGAAGCATCGGAATACATAACTAATGTCACAGGAATCGTTCAAAACATAGACAGTAGGAAGAGTCAGTATTCTTTTACTTAAGTCGCCATTGTGCCTTTTGTATATAGTTCCGATGCAATTTCTGTCTTTCATCGTCAATAAGAAGGCCCTAGGGATACAGTAAACCTGAAGTGAAGCATCGGAATCTATAACTAGTGTCACAGGAATGGTTCAAAACATAGTCAGAAAGAAGAGTCAGTCTTCTTGTACTTAAGTTGGCATTGTGCTTTTTGAATTTAACTCCGAAGCAATTTCTGTGTTTCATCGTCAATACGAAGGTCCAAGGGATACAGTAAACCTGAAGCGAAGCATCGGAATCTACAACTAGTGTCACAGGAATGGTTCAAACATAGTCAGTAAAAAGAGTCACTCTCCTTGTACTTAAGTTGGCATTGTGCCTTTTGTATTTAATTCCGATGCAATTTCTGTGTTTCATCGTCAATAAGATGGTCAGAGGGATACAGTAATCCTGAAGTGAAGCATCGGAATCTATAACTAGTGTCACAGGAATGGTACAAATCAGTCAGTAAGAAGAGTCAGTCTTCTTGTACTTAAGTCGGCATTTTGCCTTGGTATTTAATCCCGATGCAATTTCTGTGTTCCATCGTCAAAAAGAAGGTCCGAGGGATACAGTAAACCTGAAGTGAAGCATCGGAATCTATAACTAGTGTCACAGGAATAGTTCAAAACATAGACAGCAAGAAGAGTCAGTCTTCTTGTACTTAAGTCGGCATTGTGCCTTTTCTATTTAATTCCGATGCAATTTCTGTGTATCGTCGTCAATAAGAAGGTCCTAGGGTTACAGTAAACCTGAGGTGAGGCATCGGAATCTATAACTAGTGTCACAGAAATGGTTCAAAACGTAGTCAGTAAGAAGAGTCAGTCTTCTTGTACTTAAGTTGGCATTGTGCCATTTGAATTTAACTCCGAAGCAATTTCTGTGTTTCATCGTCAATACGAAGGTCCAAGGGATACAGTAAACCTGAAGCGAAGCATCGGAATCTACAACTAGTGTCACAGGAATGGTTCAAACATAGTCAGTAAGAAGAGTCAGTCTCCTTGTACTTAAGTTAGCATTGTGCCTTTTGTATTTAATTCCGATGCAATTTCTGTGTTTCATCGTCAATAAGATGGTCAGAGGGATACAGTAACCCTGAAGTGAAGCATCGGAATCTATAACTAGTGTCACAGGAATGGTACAAATCAGTCAGTAAGAAGAGTCAGTCTTCTTGTACTTAAGTCAGCATTGTGCCTTGGTATTTAATCCCGATGCAATTTCTGTGTTTCATCGTCAAAAAGAAGGTCCGAGGGATACAGTAAACCTGAAGTGAAACATCGGAATCTATAACTAGTGTCACAGGAATAGTTCAAAACATAGACAGTAAGAAGAGTCAGTCTTCTTGTATATAAGTCGGCATTGTGCCTTTCTATTTAATTGCGATGCAATTTCTGTATTTCGTCGCCAATAAGAAGGTCCAAAGGATACAGTAAACCTGAACTGAAGCATCGGATTCTATAACTAATGTCACAGGAACCGTTCAAAACATAGACAGTAGGAAAAGTCAGTCTTCTTGTACTTAAGTCGGCATTGTGCCTTTTGTATTTAGTTCCGATGCAATTTCTGTGTTTCATCGTTAACAAGGTCCTAGGGATAGAGTAAACCTGAAGTGAAGCATCGGAATCTAAGACTAGTGTCACAAGAATGGTTCAAAGCATACTCAGTAAGAAGAGTCAGTCTTCTTGTACTAAAGTCGGCATTGTGCGTTTTGTATTTAACTCCGAAGCAATTTCTGTGTTTCATCGTCAATACGAAGGTCCAAGGGATACAGTAAACCTGAAGCAAAGCATCGGAATCTATAACTAGTGTCACAGGAATGGTTCAAAACAGTCAGTAAGAAAAGTCAGTCTTCTTGTACTTAAGTTGGCATTCTGCCTTTTGTATTTAATTCCGATGCAATTTCTGTGTTTCATCGTCAATAAGAAGGTCAGAGGGATACAGTGAACCTGCGGTGATGCATCGGAATCTATAACTAGTGTCACAGGAATGGTTCAAAACAGTCAGTAAGAAAAGTCAGTCTTCTTGTACTTAAGTTGGCATTCTGCCTTTTGTATTTAATTCCGATGCAATTTCTGTATTTCATCGTCAATAAGAAGGTCAGAGGGATACAGTGAACCTGCGGTGATGCATCGGAATCTATAACTAGTGTCACAGGAATGGTTCAAAACATAGACAGTTGGAAGAGTCAGTCTTCTTTTACTTAAGTCGGCATTGTGCCTTTTCTATTTAATTCCGATGCAATATCTGTGTTTCGTCGCCAATAACAAGATCCAAAGGATACAGTAATCCTGAAGTGAAGCATCGGAGTCCATAACTAATGTCACAGGAATCGTTCAAAGCATAGACAGTAGGAAGAGTCAGTATTCTTTTACTTAAGTCGGCATTGTGCCGTCTGTATTTAGTTCCGATGCAATTTCTGTCTTTTATCGTCAATAACAAGGTCCTAGCGATAGAGTAAACCTGAACTGAAGCAACGGAATCTATAACTAGTGTCACAGGAATGGTTCAAAACATAGTCAGTAGGAGGAGTCAGTCTTCTTGTACTTAAGTCGGCATTGTGCCTTTTGTATTTAACTCCGAAGCAATTTCTGTGTTTCATCGTCAATACGTAGGTCCAAGGGATACAGTAAGCCTGAAGCGAAGCATCGGAATCTATAACTAGTGTCACAGGAATGGTTCAAATCATAGTCACTAAGAAGAGTCAGTCTTCTTGTACTTAAGTTAGCATTATGCCTTTTGTATTTAATTCCAATGCAATTTCTGTGTTTCATCGTCAATAACAAGGTCAGAGGGATACAGTAAACCTGAAGTGAAGCATCGGTATCTATAACTAGTGTCACAGGAATGGTTCAAAACAGTCAGTAAGAAGAGTCTGTCTTCTTGTACTTAAGTCGGCATTGTGCATTTTGTATTTAATTCCGATGCAATTTCTGTGTTTCATCGTCAATAAGAAGGTCCAAGGGATACAGTAAACCTGAAGTGAAGCATCGGAATCTATAACTAGTGTCACAGGAATGGTTCACACATAGACAGTAAGAGGAGTCAGTCTTCTTGTACTTAAGTCGACATTGTGCCTTTTCTATTTAATTCCGATGCAATTTCTGTGTTTCATCGTCAAAAAGAAGGTCAGAGGGACACAGTAAACATGAAGTGAAGCATCGGAATCTATAACTAGTGTCACAGGAATGGTTCAAATAATAGACAGTAGGAAGAGTCAGTCTTCTTTTACTTAAGTCGGCATTGTGCCTTTTCTATTTAATTCCGATGCAATTTCTGTGTTTCGTCGCCAATTACAGGATCCAAAGGATACAGTAATCCTGAAGTGAAGCATCGGAATACATAACTAATGTCACAGAAATCGTTCAAAACATAGACAGTAGGAAGAGTCAGTATTCTTTTACTTAAGTCGCCATTGTGCCTTTTGTATATAGTTCCGATGCAATTTCTGTCTTTCATCGTCAATAAGAAGGCCCTAGGGATACAGTAAACCTGAAGTGAAGCATCGGAATCTACAACTATTGTCACTGGAATGGTTCTAAACATAGTCAGTAAGAAGAGTGAGCCTTCTTGTACTTAAGTCGGCATTGTGCCTTTTGTATTTAATTCCGACGCAATTTCTGTATTTCATCGTCAAAAAGAATGTAAGAGATATACAGTAAACCTGAAGTGAAGCATCGGAATCTATAACTAGTGTCACAGGAATGGTTAAAACATAGACAGTAGGAAGAGTCAGTTTTCTTGTACTTAAGTCGGCATAGTGCCTTTTCTATTAAATTCCGATGCAATTTCTGTGTTTCATCGTCATTAAGAAGGTCGGAGGGATACAGTAAACTTGAAGTGAAGTATCGGAATCTATAACTAGTGTCACAGGAATGGTTCAAAACATAGACAGAGAGAAGTGTCAGTCTTCTTGTACTTAAGTCGGCATTGTGCCTTTTCCATTTAATTCCGATGATATTTCTGTATTTCGTCGCCAATAAAGAAGGTCCAAAGGAAACAGTAAACCTGAAGTGAAGCATCCGAATCTATAACTAATGTCACAGGAACCGTTCAAAACATAGACTGTTGGAAGAGTCAGTCTTCTTGTACTTAAGTCGGCATTGTGCCTTTTGTTTTTAATTCCGATGCAATTTCTGTGTTTCATCGTCAATAAGAAGGTCAGAGGGATACAGTAAACCTGAAGTGAAGCATCGGAATCTATAACTAGTGTCACAGGAATGGTTCAAATCAATCAGTAAGAAGAGTCAGTCTTCTTGTACTTAAGTCGGCATTGAGCATTTTGTTTTTAATTCCGATGCAATTTCTGTGTTTCATCGTTAATAAGAAGGTCCAAGGGATACAGTAAACCTGAAGTGAAACATCGGAATCCATAACAAGTGTCACAGGAATGGTTCAAATTATAGACAGTAGGAAGAGTCAGTCTTCTTGTACATAAGTCGGCATTGTGCATTTTGTATTTAATTCCTATGCAGTTTCTGTGATTCATCGTCAAAAAGAAGTTCAGAGGGATACAGTAAACCTGAAGTGAAGCATCGGAACCTACAACTAGTGTCACAGGAATGGTTCTAAACATAGACAGTAAGGAGGGTAAGTCTTCTTGTACTTAAGTCGGCATTGTGCCTTTTGTATTTAATTCCAATGCAATTTCTGTGTTTCATCGTTAATAAGATGGTCCTAGGGATAGAGTAAACCAGAAGTGAAGCATCGGAATCTATAACTAGTGTCACAGGAATGGTTCAAAATATAGTCAGAAAGAAGAGTCAGTCTTCTTGTACTTAAGTCGGCATTGTGCCTTTCGTATTTAACTCCGAAGCAATTTCTGTGTTTCATCGTCAATACGAAGGTCCAAGGGATACAGTAAATCTGAAGCGAAGCATCGGAATCTACAACTAGTGTCACAGGAATGGTTCAAACATAGACAGTAAGAAGAGTCAGTCTCCTTGAACTTAAGTTGGCATTGTGCCTTTTGTATTTAATTCCGATGCAATTTCTGTGTTTCATCGTCAATAAGATGGTCAGAGGGATACAGTAATCCTGAAGTGAAGCATCGGAATCTATAACTATGTCACAGGAATGGTACAAATCAGTCAGTAAGAAGAGTCAGTCTTCTTGTACTTAAGACGGCATTGTGCATTTTGTATTGAATTCCGATGCAGTTTATGTGTTTCATCGTCAATAAGAAGGTCCAAGGGATACAGTAAACCTGAAGTGAAGCATCGGAATCTATAACAAGTGTCACAGGGATGGTTCAAAACATAGACCGTAGGAACAGTCAGTCTTCTTGTACATAAGTCGGCATTGTGCCATTTCTATTTACTTCCGATGCAATTCCTGTGTTTCGTCGCCAATAAGAAGATCCAAGGGATACAGTAAACCTGAAGTGAAGCATCGGAATCTATAACTAGTGTCACAGGAATGGTTCAAAACATAGACAGTAAGAAGAGTCAGTCTTTTTGTACATAAGTCGGCATTGTGCCATTTTCATTTTAATTCCGATGCAATTAGTGTGTTTCATCGTATATAAGAAGGTCAGAGGGATACAGTAAACCTGAAGTGAAGCATTGGAATCTCTAACTAGTGTCACAGGAATGGTTCAAAAGATAGACACTAAGAAGAGTCAGTCTGCTTGTACTTAAGACGGCATTGTGCCTTTTGTATTTAATTCCGATGCAATTTCTGTGTTTCATCTTCTATAAGAAGATCAGAGGGATACAGTGAACCTGAGGTGAAGCATCGGAATCTATAACTAGTGTCACAGGAATGGTTCAAATCATAGACAGTAGGAAGAGTCAGTCTTCTTTTACTTATGTCGGCATTGTGCATTTTCTATTTAGTTCCGATGCAATTTCTGTGTTTCATCGTCAATAAGAAGGTCCTAGGGAGACAGTAAACCCGAAGTGAAGCATCGGAATCTACAACTAGTGTCACAGCAATGGTTCAAAGCATAGTCAGTAAGAAGAGTCAGTATTCTTGTACTTAAGTCGGCATTGTGCCTTTTGTATTAAATTCCAATGCAATTTCTGTACTTCATCGTCAATTAGAAGGTCCAAGGGATACAGTAAACCTGAAGTGAAGCATCGGAATCTATAACTAGTGTCACAGGAATGCTTCAGAACATAGTCAGTAACAAGAGTCAGTCGTCTTGTACTTAAGTCGGCATTGTGCCTTTTGTAATTAATTCCGATGCAATTTCTGTGTTTCATCGTCAATAAGAGGGTCGAAGGGATACAGTAAACCTGAAGTGAAGCATCGGAATGTGTAACTAGCGTCACAGGAATGGTACAAACATAGACACTAAGAAGACTCAGACTGCTTGTACTTAGGACAGCTTTGTGCATTATCTATTTAATTCCGATGCAATTTCTGTGTTTCATCGTCAATAAGAAGGTCAGTTGGATACAGTGAACCTGAGGTGAAGCATCGGAATCTGTAACTAGTGTCACAGGAATAGTTCAAAACATTGACAGTAGGAAGAGTCAGTCTTTTTGTACTTAAGTCGGCATTGTGCCTTTTCTATTTAATTCCGATGCAATTTCTGTGTATCGTCGCCAATAAGAAGGTCCAAAGGATACAGCAAACCTGAAGTGAAGCATCGGAATCCATAACTAATGTCACAGGAATTGTTCAAAACATAGTCAGTAACAAGAGTCAGCCTCCTTGTACTTAAGACAGCATTGTGCCTTTTGTATTGAATTCCGATGCAATTTCTGTGTTTCATCGTCAATAAGAAGGTCCATGGGATCCAGTAAACCTGAAGCGGAGCATCGGAATCTCTAATTAGCGTCACAGGAATGGTTCAAAACATAGACACTAAGAAGAGTCAGTCTTCTTGTACTTAAGACGCAATGTGCCATTTCTATTTAATTCCGATGCAATTTCTGTGTTTCATCGTCAATAAGAAGGTCAGAGGGAAATAGTGAACCTGAGGTGAAGCATCGGAATCTAATACTAGTCACACAGGAATGGTTCAAATCATAGTCAGTAAGAAGAGTTAGTGTTCTTGTACTTAAGTCCGCATTGTGCCTTTTCTATTTAATTCCGATGCAATTTATGTGTTTCATATTCAAAGAGAAGGTCAGAATTTACAGTACACCTGAAGTTAAGCATCGGAATCTATAACTAGTGTCACAGGAATGGTTCAAAGCATAGACAGTAGGAAGAGTCAGTTTTCTTGTACTTAAGTCGGCATTGTGTTTTTTGTATTTAATTTCGATGCAGTTTCTGTGTCTCATCGTCAATAAGAATGTCCAAGGGATACAGTAAACCTGAAATGAAGCATCGGAATCTGTACCTAGTGTCACACCAATGGTTCAAAACATAGACAGTAGCAAGATTCAGTCTACACGTACTTAAGTCGGCATTGTGCCTTTTGTATTTATTTCCGATGCAGTTTCTGTTTCTCATCGTCAATACGAAGGTCAGAGGGATACTGTAAACCTGAAGTGAAGCATCGGAATCTCTAACTAGTGTCACAGGAATGGTTCAACACATAGTCAGTAAGAAGAGTCAGTCTTCTTGTACTTAAGTCAGTATTGTGCCTTTTGTATTTAATTCCGATGCAATTACTGTGTTTTGTCGTCAATAAGAAGGTCCAAGGGATACAGTAAACCTGAAGTGAAGCATCGGAATCTGTAACTAGCGTCACAGGAATGGTTCAAAACATAGACACTAAGAAGAGTCAGTCTGCTTGTACTTAAGACGGCAATGTTCCTTTTCTATTTAATGCCGATGCAATTTCTGTGTTTCATCGTCAATAAGAAGGTCCGAAGGATACAGTGAACCTGAGGTGAACCATCGGAATCTGTAACTAGTGTCTCAGGAATGGTTCCAAATATAGACAGTAAGAAGAATCAGTCTTCCTGTACTTAAGTCGGCATTGTGCCATTTTCATTTTAATTCCGATGCAATTAGTGTGTTTCATCGTATATAAGAAGGTCAGAGGGATACAGTAAACCTGAAGTGAAGCATTGGAATCTCTAACTAGTGTCACAGGAATGTTTCAAAACATAGTCAGTAAGAAGAGTCAGTCTTCTTGTACTTAAGTCGTAATTGTGCCTTTTCTATTTAATGCCGATGCAATTTCTGTGTTTCATCGTCAATAAGAAGGTCCAAGGGATACAGTAAACCTGAAGTGAAGCATCGGAATCTGTAACTAGCGTCACAGGAATGGTTCAAAAGATAGACACTAAGAAGAGTCAGTCTGCTTGTACTTAAGACGGCATTGTGCCTTTTCTATTTAATTCCGATGCAATTTCTGTGTTTCATCTTCTATAAGAAGATCAGAGGGATACAGTGAAAGTGAGGTGAAGCATCGGAATCTATAACTAGTGTCACAGGAATGGTTCAAATCATAGACAGTAGGAAGAGTCAGTCTTCTTTTACTTATGTCGGCATTGTGCCTTTTCTATTTAGTTCCGATGCAATTTCTGTGTTTCATCGTCAATAAGAAGGTCCTAGGGATACAGTAAACCTGAAGTGAAGCATCGGAATCTACAACTAGTGTCACAGGAATGGTTCAAAGCATAGTCAGTAAGAAGAGTCAGTCTTCGTGTACTTCAGTCGGCATTGTGCCTTTTGTATTAAATTCCAATGCAATTTATGTGCTTCATCGTCAATAAGAAGGTCCAAGGGATACAGTAAACCTGAAGTGAAGCAATGGAATCTATAACTAGTGTCACAGGAATGCTTCAGAACATAGTCAGTAACAAGAGTCAGTCTATTTGTACTTAAGTCGGCATTGTGCCTTTTGTAATTAATTCCCATGCAATTTCTGTGTCTCATCGTCAATAAGAGGGTCGAAGGGATATAGTAAACCTGAAGTGAAGCATCGGAATGTGTAACTAGCGTCACAGGAATGGTACAAACATAGACACTAAGAAGAGTCAGACTGCTTGTACTTAAGACAGCATTGTGCCTTATCTATTTAATTCCGATGCAATTTCTGTGTTTCATCGTCAATAAGAAGGTCAGAGGGATACAGTGAAACTGAGGTGAAGCATCGGAATCTGTAACTAGTGTCACAGGAATAGTTCAAAACATAGACAGTACGAAGAGTCAGTCTTCTTGTACTTAAGTAGGCATTGTGCCTTTTCTATTTAATTCCGATGCAATTTCTGTGTTTCGTCGCCAATAAGAAGGTCCAAAGGATACAGCAAACCTGAAGCGAAGCATCGGAATCCATAACTAATGTCACAGGAATTGTTCAAAACATAGTCAGTAACAAGAGTCAGCCTCCTTGTACTTAAGACGGCATTGTGCCTTTTGTATTGAATTCCGATGCAATTTCTGTGTTTCATCGTCAATAAGAAGGTCCATGGGATCCAGTAAACCTGAAGCGGTTCATCGGAATCTATAACTAGTGTCACAGGAATGGTTCAAAACATAGACAGTAAGAAGAGTCATTCTTCCTGTACTTAAGTCGGCATTGTCCCCTTTTCAATTTAATTCCGATGCAATTACTGTGTTTCATCGTCAATAAGAAGGTCAGAGGGATACAGTAAACCTGAAGTGAAGCATCGGAATCTCTAACTAGCGTCACAGGAATGGTTCAAAACATAGACACTAAGAAGAGTCAGTCTTCTTGTACTTAAGACGCAATGTGCCTTTTCTATTTAATTCCGATGCAATTTCTGTGTTTCATCGTCAATAAGAAGGTCAGAGGGATATAGTGAACCTGAAGTGAAGCATCGGAATCTAATACTAGTCACACAGGAATGGTTCAAATCATAGTCAGTAAGAAGAGTTAGTGTTCTTGTACTTAAGTCGGAATTGTGCCTTTTGTATTTAATTCCGATGCAATTTCTGCGTTTCATCGTTAATACGAAGGTCCGAGGGATACAGTAAACCAGATGTGAAGCATCTGAATCTATAACTTGTGTCACAGGAATGGTTCAAAACATAGTCAGTAAGAAGAGTCAGTCCTCTTGTACTTAAGTCGGCATTGTGCCTTTTGTATTTAATTCCGATGAAATATCTGTGTTTCATCGTTAATAAGAAGGTCAGAGGGATACTGTAAACCTGAAGTGAAGCATCGGAATCTACAAATAGTCACACAGGAATGGTTCAAATCAAAGTCAGTAAGAAGAGTCAGTCTTCTTGTACTTAAGTCGGCATTGTGCCATTTCTATTTAATTCCGATGCTATTACCGTGTTTCATCGTCAATAAGAAGGTCCAAGGGATACAGTAAACCCGAAGTGAAGCATCGGAATCTATAACTAGTGTCACAGGAATGGATCAAGATACAGTCAGTAAGAAGAGTCAGTCTTCTTGTACTTAAGTCGGCATTGTGCCTTGTGTATTTAATTCCGATGCAATGTCTGTGTTTCATCGTCAATAAGAATGTCCAAGGGATACAGTAAACCTGAAGTGAAGCATCGGAATCTATAACTAGTGTCACAGGAATGGATCAAGATAGAGTCAGTAAGAAGAGTCAGTCTTCTTGTACATAAGTCGGCATTGTGCATTTTGTATTTAATTCCGATGCAATTTCTGTGTTTCATCGTCAATAAGAAGGTCCAAGGGATACAGTAAACCTGAAGTGAAGCATCGGAATGTGTAACTAGCGTCACAGGAATGGTTCAAACATAGACACTAAGAAGAGTGTGACTGCTTGTACTTAAGACGGCATTGTGCCTTTTCTATTTAATTCCGATGCAATTTCTGTGTTTCATCGTCAATAAGAAGGTCAGAGGGATACAGTGTACCTGAGGTGTAGCATCGGAATCTGTAACCAGTGTCACAGGAGTAGTTCAAAACAAAGGCAGTAGGAAGAGTCAGTCTTCTTGTACTTATGTCGGCATTGTGCCTTTTGTATTTAGTTCCGATGCAATTTCTGTGTTTCATCGTCAATAAGAAGGTTCTAGGGTTACAGTAAAGCTGAAGTGAAGCACCGGAATCTACAACTAGTGTCATAGGAATGAATCAAAAGTATAGTCAGTAAGAAGAGTCAGTCTTCTTGTACTTAAGTCGGCATTGTGCTTTTTGTATTTAATTCTGATGCAATTTCTGTGTTTCATCGACAATAAGAAGGTCCAAGGGATACAGTAAACCTGAAGTGAAGCATCGGAATCTGTAACTAGCGCCACACAGGAATGGTTCAAAAGATAGACACTAAGAAGAGTCAGTCTGCTTGTACTTAAGACGGCATTGTGCCTTTTCTATTTAATTCCGATGCAGTTTCTGTGTTTCATCTTCTATAAGAAGATCAGAGGGATACAGTGTAACTGAGGTGTAGCATCGGAATCTATAACTAGTATCACAGGAATGGTTCAAATCATAGACAGTAGGAAGAGTCAGTCTTCTTGTACTTAAGTCGGCATTGTGCCTTTTCTATTTAGTTCCGATGCAATTTCTGTGTTTCATCGTCAATAAGAAGGTCCTAGGGATACAGTAAACCTGAAGTGAAGCATCGGAATCTACAACTAGTGTCACAGGAATGGTTCAAAGCATAGTCAGTAAGAAGAGTCAGTCTTTGTGTACTTCAGTCGGCATTGTGCCTTTTGTATTAAATTCCAATGCAATTTCTGTGCTTCATCGTCAATAAGAAGGTCCAAGGGATACAGTAAACCTGAAGTGAAGCATCGGAATCTATAACTAGTGTCACAGGAATGCTTCAGAACATAGTCAGTAACAAGAGTCGGTCTACTTGTACTTAAGTCGGCATTGTGCCTTTTGTAATTAATTCCCATGCAATTTCTGTGTCTCATCGTCAATAAGAGGGTCGAAGGGATACAGTAAACCTGAAGTGAAGCATCGGAATGTGTAACTAGCGTCACAGGAATGGTTCAAAAGATAGACACTAAGAAGAGTCAGTCTGCTTGTACTTAAGACGGCATTGTGCCTTTTCTATTTAATTCCGATGCAGTTTCTGTGTTTCATCTTCTATAAGAAGATCAGAGGGATACAGTGAAACTGAGGTGAAGCATCGGAATCTATAACTAGTATCACAGGAATGGTTCAAATCATAGACAGTAGGAAGAGTCAGTCTTCTTTTACTTATGTCGGCATTGTGCCTTTTCTATTTGTTCCGATGCAATTTCTGTGTTTCATCGTCAATAAGAAGGTCCTAGGGATACAGTAAACCTGAAGTGAAGCATCGGAATCTACAACTAGTGTCACAGGAATGGTTCAAAGCATAGTCAGTAAGAAGAGTCAGTCTTTGTGTACTTCAGTCGGCATTGTGCCTTTTGTATTAAATTCCAATGCAATTTCTGTGCTTCATCGTCAATAAGAAGGTCCAAGGGATACAGTAAACCTGAAGTGAAGCATCGGAATCTATAACTAGTGTCACAGGAATGCTTCAGAACATAGTCAGTAACAAGAGTCGGTCTACTTGTACTTAAGTCGGCATTGTGCCTTTTGTAATTAATTCCCATGCAATTTCTGTGTCTCATCGTCAATAAGAGGGTCGAAGGGATACAGTAAACCTGAAGTGAAGCATCGGAATGTGTAACTAGCGTCACAGGAATGGTACAAACATAGACACTAAGAAGAGTCAGACTGCTTGTACTGAAGACAGCATTGTGCCTTATCTATTTAATTCCGATGCAATTTCTGTGTTTCATCGTCAATAAGAAGGTCAGAGGGATACAGTGAACCAGAGGTGAAACATCGGAATCTATAACTAGTCACACAGGAATGGTTCAAATCATAGTCAGTAAGAAGAGTCAGTGTTCTTGTACTTAAGTCGGAATTGTGCCTTTTGTATTTAATTCCGATGCAATTTCTGTGTTTCATCGTCAATAAGAAGGTCAGAGGGATACAGTGTACCTGAGGTGTTATATCGGAATCTGTAACTAGTGTCACAGGAGTAGTTCAAAACATAGGCAGTAGGAAGAGTCAGTCTTCTTGTACTTAAGTCGGCATTGTGCCTT
This sequence comes from Schistocerca americana, assembly GCF_021461395.2. Taxonomy (NCBI): domain Eukaryota; kingdom Metazoa; phylum Arthropoda; class Insecta; order Orthoptera; family Acrididae; genus Schistocerca; species Schistocerca americana. Next base: position 5,168,696 of record NC_060121.1, on the reverse strand, counting down.
TTCTATTTAATTCCGATGCAATTTTTGTGTTTCATCGCCAATAAGAAGGTCCAAAGGATACAGCAAACCTGAAGTGAAGCATCGGAATCCATAACTAATGTCACAGGTATCGTTCAAAACATAGACAGTAGGAAGAGTCAGTCTTCTTGTACTTAAGTCGGCATTGTGCCTTTTGTATTTAATTCTGATGCAAATTCTGTGTTTCATCGTCAATAAGAAGGTCCAAGGGATACAGTAAACCTGATGTGAAGCATCCGAATCTATAACTAGTGTCACAGGATTGGATCAAGATATAGTCAGTGAGAAGAATCAGTCTTCTTGTACTTAAGTCCGCATTGTGCCTTTTCTATTTAATTCCGATGCAATTTCTGTGTTTCATCGTCAAAGAGAAGGTCAGAATTTACAGTAAACCTGAAGTTAAGCATCGGAATCTATAACTAGTGTCACAGGAATGGTTCAAAGCATAGACAGTAGGAAGAGTCAGTTTTCTTGTACTTAAGTCGGCATTGTGCCTTTTGTATTTATTTCCGATGCAGTTTCTGTGTCTCATCGTCAATACGAAGGTCAGAGGGATACAGTAAACCTGAAGTGAAGCATCGGAATCTCTAACTAGTGTCACAGGAATGGTTCAACACATAGTCAGTAAGAAGAGTCAGTCTTCTTGTACTTAAGTCGGCATTGTGCCTTTTGTATTTAATTCCGATGCAATTACTGTGTTTCGTCGTCAATAAGAAGGTCCAAGGGATACAGTAAACCTGAAGTGAAGCACCGGAATCTGTAACTAGCGTCACAGGAATGGTTCAAAACATAGACACTAAGAAGAGTCAGTCTGCTTGTACTTAAGACGGCAATGTTCCTTTTCTATTTAATTCCGATGCAATTTCTGTGTTTCATCGTCAATAAGAAGGTCCGAGGGATACAGTGAACCTGAGGTGAAGCATCGGAATCTATAACTAGTGTCTCAGGAATGGTTCAAAATATAGACAGTAGGAAGAGTCAGTTTTCTTGTACTTATGTCGGCATTGGGCCTTTTCTATATAATTCCAATGCAATTTCGGTTCAAAGCATAGGCAGTAAGAAGTGTCAGTCTTCTTGTCCTTAAGTCTTCATTGTGCCTTTTGTATTTAATTCCGATGCAATTTCTGTGTTTCATCGTCAATAAGAAGGTCCAAGGGATACAGTAAACCTGGAGTGAAGCATCATAATCTATATGTAGTGTCACAGGAATGGTTCAAATTATAGTCAGTAAGAAGAGTCAGTCTTCATGTACTTAAGTGGGCATTGTGCCTTTTGTTTTTAATTCCGATGCAATTTCATTATATCATCGTCAATATGAAGTTAAAGGGAAACAGTAAACCTGAAGTGAAGCATCGGAATCTGTAACTAGTGTCACAGGAGTAGTTCAAAACATAGGCAGTAGGAAGAGTCAGTCTTCTTGTACTTAAGTCGGCATTGTGCCTTTTCCATTTAATTCCGATGCAATTTTTGTGTTTCATCGCCAATAAGAAGGTCCAAAGGATACAGCAAACCTGAAGTGAAGCATCGGAATCCATAACTAATGTCACAGGTATCGTTCAAAACGTAGACAGTAGGAAGAGTCAGTCTTCTTGTACTTATGTCGGCATTGTGCCTTTTGTTTTTAGTTCCGATGCAATTTCTGTGTTTCATCGTCAATAAGAATGTCCTAGGGTTACAGTAAAGCTGAAGTGAAGCATCGGAATCTACAACTAGTGTCATAGGAATGGTTCAAAACATAGACAGTAGGAAAAGTCAGTCTTCTTGTACTTAAGTCGGCATTGTGCCTTTTGTATTTAATTCCGATGCAATTTCTGTGATTCATCGTCAATAAGCAGGTCAGAGGGATACAGTAAACCTGAAGTGAAGCATCGGAATCTAAAACTAGTGTCACAGGAATGGTTCAAAACATAGACAGCAAGAAGAGTCAGTCTTCTTGCACTTAAGTCTGCATTGTGCCTTTTCTATTTAATTCCGATGCAATTTCTGTGTTTCATCGTCAATAAGAAGGTCAGAGGGATACAGTAAACCTGAAGTGAAGCTTCGGAATCTATAACTAGTGTCACAGGAATGGTTCAAAACATAGACACTAAGAAGAGTCGGTCTTCTGGTCCTTATATCGGCATTGTGCCTTTTGTACTTAATTCCGATACAATTTCTGTGTTTAATCGTCAATAAGAAGGTCCAAGGGATACAGTAAACCTGGTGTGAAGCATCGGAATCTATAACTAGTGTCACAGGAATGGTTCACAGCATAGACAGTAAGAAGAATCAGTCTTCTTGTACTTAAGTCGGCATTGCGCCTTTTGTATTTAATTCCGATGTAATTTCTGTGTTTCATCGTCAATAACAAGGTCCAAGGGATTCAGTAAACCTGAAGTGAAGCATCGGAATCTATAACTAGTGTCACAGGAATGGTTCAAAACATACACAGTAGGAAGAGTCAGTCTTCTTGTACTTAAGTCGGCATTGTGCCTTTTGTATTTAATTCCGATGCAATTTCTGTGTTTCATCGTCAATAAGAAGGTCAGAGGGATACAGTAAACCTGAAGTGAAGCATCGGAATCTAAAACTAGTTTAACAGGAATGGTTCAAAACATAGACAGCAAGAAGAGTCAGTCTTCTTGCACTTAAGTCAGCATTGTGCCTTTTCTATTTAATTCCGATGCATTTTCTGTGTTTCATCGTCAATAAGAAGGTCAGAGGGATACAGTAAAACTGAAGTGAAGCTTCGGAATCTATAACTAGTGTCACAGGAATGGTTCAAACATAGGCAGTAGGAAGAGTCGGTCTTCTGGTCCTTAAGTCGGCATTGTGCCTTTTGTTTTTAATTCCGATGCAATTTCTGTGTTTAATCGCCAATAAGAAGGTCCAAGGGATACAGTAAACCTGGAGTGAAGCATCATAATCTATAACTAGTGTCACAGAAATGGTTCAAAGCATAGACAGTAGGAAGAGTCAGTCTTCTTGTACTTAAGTCGGCATTGTGCCTTTTCTATTTAATTCCGATGCAATTTCTGTGTTTCATCGTCAATAAGAAGGTCCAAGGGATACAGTAAACCTGAAGTGAAACATCGGAATCTATAACTAGTGTCACAGGAATAGTTCAAAACATAGGCAGTAAGAAGAGTCAGTCTTCTTGTCCTTAAGTCGGCATTGCGCCATTTCTGTTTAATTCCGATGCAATTTCGGTGTTTCATCGTCAATAAGAAGGTCCAAGGAAAACAGTAAACCTGGAGTGAAGCATCTTAATCTATAACTACTGGCACAGGAATGGTTCAAAACATAGACAGTAAGAAAAGTCAGCCCTCTTGTACTTCAGTCGGCATTGTGCCTTTTGTATTTAATTCCGATGCAATTTCTGTGTTTCATCGTCAATAATAAGGTCCAAGGGATACAGTAAACCTGAAAAGAAGCATCGGAATCTATAACTAGTGTCAATGTAATGGTTCGAACATAAAAAAGTAGGAAGTGTCAGTCTTCTTGTAATTAAGTCGGCATTGTGCCTTTTGTTTTTATTTCCGATGCATTTTCTGTGTTTCATCGTCAATAAGAAGGTCCAAGGGATACAGTAAACCTGGAGTGAAGCATCTTAATCTATAACTACTGGCACAGGAATGGTTCAAAACAAAGACAGTAAGAAGAGTCAGTCAACTTGTAATTAAGACGGCATTGTGCATTTTGTATTCAATTCCGATGCAATTTCGGTTTTTCATCTTCAATAAGAAGGTCCAAGGGATACATTAAACCTGAAGTGAAGCACCGGAATCCATAACTAGTGTCACAGGAATGGTTCAAAACATAGTCAGTAAGAAGAGTCAGTCTTCTAGTACTTAAGTCGGCTTGGTGCCTTTTCTATTTAATTCCGATGCAATTTCTGTTTTTCATCGTCAATTAGAAGATCCAAGGGATACACTAAACCTGGAGTGAAGCATTGGAATCTATAACTAGTGTCACAGGAATGGTTCAAACATAGACAGTAAGAAGAGTCAGTCTTCTTGTACTTAAGTCGGCATTGTGCATTTTCTATTTAATTCCGATGCAATGTCTGTATTTCATCGTCAATAAGAAGGTCAGAGGGGTACAGTAAACATGATGTGAAGCATCGGAATCTATAACTAGTGTCACAGGAATGGTTCAAACATAGTCAGTAAGAAGAGTCAGTCTTCTTGTACTTAAGTCGGCATTGTGCCTTTTCTATTTAATTCCTATGCAATTTCAGTTTTTCATCGTCAATAAGAAGGTTCAAGGGATACTGTAAACTTGGAGAGAAGCATCGGAAGCTATAACTAGTGGCACAGGAATGGTTCAAATCATTGACAGTAAGAAGAGTCAGTCTTCTTGTACTTAAGTCGCTATTGTGCCTTTTCTATTTAATTCCGATGCAATTTCTGTCTTTCATCGTCAATAAGGTCAGAGGGATACAGTAAACCTGAAGTAAAGCATCGGAATCTATAACTAGTGTCACAGGAGTGGTTCGAAACATAGTCAGTAAGAAGAGTCAGTCTTCTTGTACTTAAGCCGGCATTGTGCCTTTTCTATTTAATTCCGATGCAATTTCAGTGTTTCATCGTCAATAAGAAGGTCCAAGGCATACAGTAAACCTGGAGTGAAGCATCGGAATCTATAACTAGTGTCAATGGAATGGTTCAAATCATAGACAGTATGAAGAGTCAGTATTCTTGTACTTAAGTCGGCATTGTGCCTCTTGTATTTATTTCCGGTGCAATTTCTGTGTTTCATCGTCAATAAGAAGGTCAGAGGGATACAGTAAACCTGAAGTGAAGCATCGGAATCTATAACTAGTGTCACAGGAATGGTTCAAAACATAGTCAGTGAGAAGAGTCAGTCTTCTTGTCCTTAAGTCGGCATTGTGCATTTTGTGTATAATTCCGGTGCAATTTCTGTGTTTCATCGTCAATAAGATGATCCAAGGGATACAGTAAACCTGAAGTGAAGCATCGGAATCTATAACTAGTGTCACAGGAATGGTTCAATACATAGTCAGTAAGAAGAGTTAGTCTCCTTGTCCTTAAGTCGGCATTGAGCCTTTTGTATTTAGTTCCGATGCAATTTTTGTGTTTCATCGTCAATAAGAAAGTCCAAGGTATACAGTAAACCTGGAGTGAAGCATCCGAATCTATAACTAGTGACACAGGAATGGTTCACAACATAGACAGTAAGAGGATACAGTCTTCTTGTACTTATGTCGGCATTGTGCCTTTTGTATTTAATTCCGATGCAATTTCTGTGTTTCATCGTCAATACGAAGGTCCAAGGGATACAGTAAACCTGGAGTGTAGCATCGGAATCTGTAACTAGTGTCAATGGAATGGTTCAAAACGTAAACAGAAAGAAGAGTCAGTCTTCTTGTACTTAAATCGGCATTGTGCCTTTTGTTTAAATTCCGGTGCTATTTCTGTGTTTCATCGTCAACAAGGAGGTCAGAGGGATACAATAAACCTGAAGTGAAGCATCGGAATCTATAACTAGTGTCACAGGAATGGTTCAAAACATAGTCAGTAAGAAGAGTCAGTCTTCTTGTCCTTAAGTCGGCATTGTGCCTTTTGTATTTAATTCCGATGCAATTTCTGTGTTTCATCGTCAATAAGAAGGTCCAAGTGATACAGTAAACCTGGAGTGAAGCATCGGAATCTACAACTAGTGTCACAGGAATGGTTCAAAACATAGACAGTACTTAAGTCGGCATTGTGCCTATTGTATTTAATACCGAATCAATTTCTGTGTTTCATCGTCAATAAGAAGGTCCAAGGGATACAGTAAACCTAAAGTGAAGCATCGGAATCTATAACTAGTGTCACAGGAATGGTTCAAAACATAGTCAGTTCATTCTGCTGTGAGTCCAGATATTCGAATCCGACGCCAAACGGACTGCTTATTGTAACGATCAGAGCCTAATAATGATGATGGAACACTCAAATTGCGACGAGATTCAATACATCGTCCTCCAGCCGACTTGTCTCCAAGGGGGTATTGCTGCCTCGGGCACCATATAGTCCTTCTCCTGTGAGTCTAGAGCTTTGAATCCGACGCTTAAATGATAGTTAATTGTAACGTTCAGGATCTCCTAATGACGATGGAACACTCAAATTGCGTCGAGATTCAACACATCGTCCTTCAGCCGACTTGTCTCCAAGAGTCCATTGCTCTCTCGGGCACCTTATGGTCGTTCCCCAGTGAGTCTAGATTTTAGAATCCGACGCATAACTGATAGTTAATTGTAATGTTCAGGGCCTCCTAATGACGATGGAACACTCAAATTGCGTCAAGATTCAATACATCGGCCTCCAGCCGACTTGTCTCCAAGGGTCTTTTCCTGCCTCGGGCACCTTATCGTCGTTCTCCTGTGAGTCCAGATATTCGAATCCGTCGCAAAACGGACTGCTTATTGTAACGATCAGAGCCTCCTAATGATGATGGAACACTCAAATTGCGTCGAGATTCAATACATCGTCCTCCAGCCGACTTGTCTCCAAGAGGATATTGCTGCCTCGGGCACCATATAGTCCTACTTCTGTGAGTCTAGAGCTTTGAATCCGACGCATAAATGATAGTTAATTGTAACGTTCAGGGCCTCCTAATGACGATGGAACACTCAAATTGCGTCGAGGTTCAATACTTCGTCCTCCAGCCGACTTGTCTCCAAAGGGTATTGCTGCCTCAGGCACCATATGGTCCGCCTCTTGTGAGTCTAGATTTTCGATTCCGACGAAAAAATCATAGTTAATTGTAACGTTCAGGGCCTCCTAATGACGATGGAACACTCAAATTGCGTCGAGATTCAATACATCGTCCTTCAGCCGATTTGTCTCCAAAGGTCTATTGCTGCTTCGCCCACCTTATGGTATTTCTCCTAAGATTCTAGATTTTGGAATCCGACGCAAAACTGATAATTGTAACGTTCAGGGCCTCCAAATGACGATGGAACACTCAAATTGCGTCGAGATTCAATACATCGGCCTCCAGCCGACTTGTCTCCAATTGGACATTGCTGCCTCGTTCACCATATGGTACGTCACCTGTTGGTCTAGATTTTCGAATCCGACGCATTACTGATAGTTAATTGTTACGCTCAGCGCCTCCTAATGACGATGGAACACTCAAATTGCGTCGAGATTCAATACATCGGCCTCCAGCCGACTTGTCTCCGAATGTCTATTGCTGCCTTGGGCACCTTGTGGGCGTTCTCCTGTGAGTCCAGATATTCGAATCCGACGCAAAACGGACTGCATATTGTAACGATCAGAGACTCCTAATGATGATGGAACACTCAAATTGCGTCGAGATTCAATACATCGTCCTTCAGCCGACTTGTCTCCAAGAGTCCATTGCTCTCTCGGGCACCTTATGGTCGTTCCCCTGTGAGTCTAGATTTTAGAATCCGACGCATAACTGATAGTTAATTGTAATGTTCAGGGCCTCCTAATGACGATGGAACACTCAAATTGCGTCGAGATTCAATACTTCGGCCTCCAGCCGACTTGTCTCCAAGGGTATATTGCTGCCTCGGGCACCTTATGGTCGTTCTCCTGTGAGTCTAGATTGTCGAATCCGACGCAAAACTGATACTTAATTGCAACGTTCAGCGACCCCTAACGACGATGGAACAATCAAATTGGGTAGAGATTCAATACATCATCCATCGGCCGACTTGTATCCAAGAGTCTATTGCTGACTCGGACACCTTATGGTCGGTCTCCTGTGAGTCTCGATTTTCGAATCCGACGCAAAACTGATAGTTAATTGCAACGTTCAGGGCCTCTTAATGACGATGGAACACTCAAATTGCGTCGAGATTCAATACATCGTCCTTCAGCCGACTTGTCTCCAAGAGTCCATTGCTCTCTCGGGCACCTTATGGTCGTTCCCCTGTGAGTCTAGATTTTAGAATCCGACGCTAAACTGATAGTTAATTGTAATGTTCAGGGCCTCCTAATGACGATGGAACACTCAAATTGCGTCGAGATTCAATACATCGTCCTCCAGCCGACTTGTCTCCAAGGGGTATTGCTGCCTCGGGCACCATATGATCCGTCTCTTGTGAGTCTAGATTTTCGCATCCGACGCAAAAATGATAGTTAATTGTAACGTTGAGCGACTCCTAATGACGATGGAAGACTCAAATTGCGTCGAGATTCAATACATCGGCCTCCAGCCGACTTGTCTCCAAGGATCTATTGCTGCCTCGGGCACCTTACGGTCGTTCTCCTGTGAGTCTAGATTTTCGAATCCGACGCGAAACTGATAGTTAATTGTAACGTACAGGGCCTCCTAACAACGATGGGACACTGAAATTGCATCGAGATTCAATACATCGTCCTCCAGCCGACTTGTCTCCAAGGGGATATCGCTGCCTTTCGCACCACTTGGTCCAACTCCGGTGATTCTACATTTTCGAATCCGACGCAAAACTGATAGTTAATTGTAACGTTCAGGGCCTCCTAATGACGATGGAACACTCAAATTGCGTCGAGATTCAATACATCGGCCTCCAGCCGACTTGTCTCCAAGAGTCTGTTCCTGCCTCGGGCACCTTATCCTCGATCTCCTGTGAGTCCAGATATTCGAATCCGACGCAAAACGGACTGCTAAATGTAACGTTCAGAGCCTCCTAGTGATGATGGAACACTCAAATTGCGTCGAGAATCAATAGATCGTCCACCAGCTGACTTGTCTCCAAGGGGATATTGCTGCCTCGGGCACCATATAGTCCTTCTCCTGTGAGTCTAGAGTTTCGAATCCGACGCAAAACTGATAGTTAATTGTAACGTTCAGGACCTCCTAATGACGATGGAACACTCAAATTGCGTCGAGATTCAATACATTGTCCTTCAGACGAATTGTCTCCAAGCGTCCATTGCTCCCTCGGGCATTTTATGGTCATTCTCCTGCGAGTTTACATTTTCGATTCCGACACATAACTAATAGTTAATTGTAACGTTCAGGGCCTCCTAATGACGATGGAATACTCAAATTGCGTCGAGATTCAATACATCGTTATCCAGCCGACTTGTCTCCAAGGGGATATCGCTGCCTTGCGCACCACATGGTCAATCTCCGGTGATTCTACATTTTCGAATCCGACGCAAAACTGATAGTTAGTTTTAACGTTCAGGGCCTCCTAATGACGATGGTGCACTCAAATTGCGTCGCGATTCAATACATCGTCCTCCAGCGGACTGTCTCCAAGGGGATAATGCTGCCTCGGGCACCTTATGGTCCGTCTCCAGTGAGTCTAGATTTTCGAATCCGACGAAAAACTGATAGTTAATTCAAACATTCAGGGCCGCCTAATGACGATGGAACACTCAAATTGCGTCGCGATCCAATACATCGTCCTCTAGCCGAATTGTCTCCAAGGGTCTATTGCTGCCTCGGGCACCTTATGATCGTTCTCCTGTGAGTTTAGATTTTCGAATCCGACGCATAACTGATAGTTATTTGCAACGTTCAGCGCATCCTAATGACAATGGAACACTCAAATTGCGTCGAGATTCAATACATTGGCCTCCAGCCGACTTGTCTCCAAATGTGTATTGCTGCCTGGGGCACCTTGTCGTCGTTCTCCAGTGAGTCTAGATTTTCGAATCCGACGCCAAACTGATAGTTAATTGTAACATTCATGGCCTCCTAATGACGATGGAACACTCAAATTGCGTCGAGATTCAATACATCGTTCTTCAGCCGACTTGTCTCCAAGAGTCTATTGCTGCCTCGGACACCTTATGGTCGTTAACCGGTGTGTCTAGATTTTCGAATCCGACGCAAACCTGATACTTGTAACGTTCAGGGCCTCCTAATGACGATGGAACACTCAAATTGCGTCGAGATTTAATACATCGTCCTCCAGCGGACTGGTCTCCAAGGGGATACTGCTGCCTCGGGCACCTTATGGCCCGTCTCCAGTGAGTCTAGATTTTCGAATCCGACGAAACACTGATAGTTAATTGTAACATTCAGGGCCTCCTAATGACGATGGAACACACAAATTGCGTCTCGATCCAATACATCGTCCTCCAGCCGACTTGTCTCCAAGGGTCTGTTGCTGCCTCGGACGCCTTATGATCGTTCTCCTCTGAGTCTAGATTTTCGAACCCGACGCAAAACTGATAGTTAATTGTAACGTTCAGGGCCTCCTAATGACGATAAAATACTCAGATTGCGTCGTGATTTAATTCATCGTATTCCAGCAGACTTCCTCCATGGGGATATTGCTGCCTCGGGCACCTTATGGTCCGTCTCCTGTGAGTCTAGATTTTCGAATCCGACGCAAAAATGATAGTTAATTGTAACGTTCAGGGAATCCTAGTGACGATGGAACACTCAAACTGCGTCGATAGTCATTACATCGTCCTCCAGCCGACTTGTCTACAAGGCGATATTGCTGCCTCTGGCTCCATGTGGTCCGCGGTCCTGTGAGTCTAGATTTTCGAATCCGACGCAAAACTTATAGTTAATTGTAACGTTCAGGGCCTCATAATGACGATGGAACACTCAAATTTCGTCGAGATTCAATACATCGGCCTCCAGTCGACTTGTCTCCAAGGGTCTATTGCTGCCTCGGGCACCTTATGGTCGTTCTCCTGTGAGTCTAGATTTTCGAATCTGACGCATAACTGATAGTTAATTGCAACGTTCAAAGCCTCCTAATGACGATGGATCACTCAAATTGCGTCGAGATTCAATATATCGTCCTTCAGCCGACTTGTCTCCAAGAGTCTATTGCTGCCTCTGACATATTATGGTCGTCCTCATGTGAGTCTAGATTTTCGAATCCGACGCAAATCTGATAATTGTAACGTTCAGGGCCTCCTAATGACGATGGAACACTCAGATTCTGTCGAGATTCAATACATCGGCCTCGAGCCGACTTGTCTCCAAGGGGACATTGCTGCCTCGGGCACCATATGGTCCGTCTCCTGTGAGTCTAGATTTTCGAATCCGACGCATTATTGATAGTTAATTATTACGCTCAGCGCATCCTAATGATGATGGAACGCTCAAATTGCGTCGAGATTCAGTACATCGTCCTCCAGCCGACTTGTCTCCAAGGAGATATCGCTGCCAAGGGCACCACATGCTCCATCTCCGGTGATTCTACATTTTCGAATCCGACGCAAAACTGATAGTAAATTGTAACGTCCAGGGCCTCCTAATGACGATGGAACACTCAAATTGCGTCGAGATTCAATACGTCGTCCTTCTGCCGACTTGTCTCCAAGGTTCTATTGCTGCCTCAGGCAACTTATCGTCGTTCTCCTGTGAGTCTAGATTTTCGAATCTGACGCATAACTGATAGTTAATTGCAACGATCAGCGCCTCCTAATGACGATGGAACACTCAAATTGCGTCGAGATTCAATACATCGGCCTCCAGCCGACTTGTCTCCAAATGTCTATTGCTGCCTCGGGCACCTTGTGGTCGTTCTCCTGTGAGTCTAGATTTTCGAATACGACGCATGACTGGTTGTTAATTGTAAAGTTCAGGGCCTCCTAATGACGGAGGAACACTCGAATTGCGTCGAGATTCAATACATCGTCCCGCAGCCGACTTGTCTCCAAGGGTGTATTGCTGCCTCGGGCACCTTATCGTCGTTCTCCTGTGAGTCCAGATATTCGAATCCGACGCAAAACGGACTGCTAATTGTAACGTTCAGAGCCTCCTAATGATGATGGAACACTCAAATTGCGTCGAGATTCAATACATCGTCCTCCAGCCGACTTGTCTCCAAGGGGATATTGCTGCCTCGGGCACCATATATTCCTTCTCCTGTGAGTCTAGAGTTTCGAATCCGACGCAAAACTGATAGTTAATTGTAACGTTCAGGACCTCCTAATGACGATGGAGCACTCAAATTGCGTCGAGATTCAATACTTCTTCTTCAGCCGAACTGTCTCCAAGCGTCCATTGCTCCCTCGGGCACCTTATGGTCATACTCCTGTGAGTCAACATTTTCGATTCCGACACATAACTGATAGTTAATTGTACGTTCAGAGCCTCCTAATGACGATGGAACACTCAAATCGCGTCGCGATCCAATACATCGTCCTCCAGCCGACTTTTCTCCATGGGTCTATTGCTGCCTCGGCACCTTATGGTCGTTCTCCTGTGAGTCTCGATTTTCGAATCCGACGCAAAACTGATAGTTAATTGCAATTTTCAGGGCCTCCTAATGACGATGGAACTCTCAAATTGCGTCGCGGTTCAATACATCGTCCTCCAGCCGACTTGTCTCTAAGGGGTATTGCTGAGTCGGGGTCCATGTGGTCCGTCTCCTGTGAGTCTAGATTTTCGAATCCCACGCATAACTGATAGTTAAATGTAACGCTCATCGCCTCCTAATGACGATGGAACACTCAAATTGCGTCGAGATACAATACAACGTCCTTCAGCCGACTTGTCTCCAAGTGTCCATTGCTCCCTCGGGCACCTTATGGTCATTCTCCTGTGAGTCTACATTTTCGATTCCGACACATAACCTCATAGTAAATTGTAACGTTCAGGGCCTCCTAATGACGATGGAACACTCAAATTGTTTCGAGATTCAATACCTCGTTATCCAGCCGACTTGCCTCCAAGGGGATATCGCTGCCTTGGGCACCACATGGTCAATCTCCGGTGATTCTACATTCTCGAATCCGACGCAATACTGATAGTTAATTGTAACGTACAGGGCCTCCTAATTACGATGGGGCACTCAAATTTCGTCGCGATTCAATACATCGTCCTCCAGCGGACTGGTCTCCAAGGGGATATTGCTGCCTCGGGCACCTTATGGTCCGTCTCCAGTGAGTCTAGATTTTCGAATCCGAAGCAATATTGATAGTTAATTGTTACGCTCAGCGCCTCCCAATGATGATGGAACACTCAAATTGCGTCGAGATTCCATTCATCGTCCTCCAGCCGACTTGTCTCCAAGGGGATATTGCTGCCTCGGGCACCAAATTGTCCGTCTCCTGTGAGTCTAGATTTTCGAATCCGACGCGAAACTGATAGTTAATTGTAACGTTCAGGGCCTCCTAACGACGATGGAATACTCAAATTGCTTCGAGATTCAATACATCGGCCTCGAGCCGACTTGTCTCCAATGGGACATTGCTGCCTCGGGCACCATATGGTCCGTCTCCTGTGAGTCTAGATTTTCGATACCGATGCGAAACTGATAGTTAATTGTAACGTTCAGGGCCTCCTAATGACGATGGAACACTCAAATTGCGTCGAGATTCAATACATCGTCCTTCTGCCGACTTGTCTCCAAGGTTCTATTGCTGCCTCGGGCACCTAATGGTGGTTCTCCTGTGAGCCTAGATTTTAAAATCCGACGCATAACTGATAGTTAATTGCAACGATCAGTGCCTCCTAATGACGATGGAACACTCAAATTGCGTCGAGATACAATACATTGGCCTCCAGCCGACTTGTCTCCAAATGTCTATTGATGCCTCAGGCACCTTGTGGTCGTTCTCCTGTGAGTCTAGATATTCGAATACGACGCATAACTGATAGTTACTTGTTACGTTCAGCGCCTCCTAATGACAATGGAACACTCAAATTGCGTCGAGAGTCAATACATCGTCCACCAGCCGACTTGTCTCCAAGGGTCTATTGCAGCCTCGGGCACCTTATGGTCGTTCTCCTGTGAGTCTAGATTTTCGAATCCGACGCGAAACTGATAGTTAATTGCAACGTTCAGTGCCTCCTAATGACGATGGAACACTCAAATTGCGTCGAGATTCAATACATCGGCCTACAGCCGACTTGTCCCGAAGGGTCTATTCCTGCCTCGGGCACCTTATCGTCGTTCTCCTGTGAGTCCAGATATTCGAATCCGACACATAACGGACTGCTAATTGGAACATTCAGAGCCTCCTAATGATGATGAAACACTCAAATTGCGTCGAGATTCAATACATCGACCTCCAGCCGACTTATCTCCAAGGGGATATTGCTGCCTCGGGCACCATGTAGTCCTTCTCCTGTGAGTCTAGAGATTCGAATCCGACGCAAAACTGATAGTTAGTTGTTACGTTCAGGACCTCCTATTGACGATGGAACACTCAAATTGCGTCGAGATTCAATACATCGTCCTTCAGCCGACTTGTCTCCAAGCGTCCATTGCTCCCTCGGGCACCTTATGGTCATGCTCCTGTGAGTCTACATTTTCGATTCCGACGCATGACTGATAGTAAAATGTTACGTTCAGGGCCTCCTAATGACGATGGGACACTCAAATTGCTTCGCGATCCAATACATCGTCCTCCAGCCGACTTTCCTCCAAGGGTCTATTGCTGCCTCGGGCACCTTATGGTCGTTCTCCTGTGGGTCTCGATTTTCGAATCAGACGCAAAACTGATAGTTAATTGTAACGTTCAGCGCCTCCTATTGACGATGGAACACTCAAATTGCGTCGAGAGTCAATACATCGACCTCCAGCCGACTTGTCTACAAGGGGATATTGCTGCCTCGGGCTCCGTGTGGTCCGTATCCTGTGAGTCTAGATTTTCGAATCCGAAGCGAAACTTATAGTTAATTGTTACGTTAAGGGGCCTCCTAATGACGATGGATCACTCAAATTGCGTCGAGATTCAATACATCGGCCTCCAGCCGACTTCTCTCCAAATGTCTATTGCTGCCTCGGGCACCTTGTGGTCGTTCTCCTGTGAGTCTACATTTTCGATTCCGACACATAACTGATAGTAAATTGTAACGTTCAGGGCCTCCTAATGACGATGGAACACTCAAATTGTGTCAAGATTCAATACCTCGTTATGCAGCCGACTTGCCTCCTGGGGGATATCGCTGCCTTGAGCACCACATGGTCAATCTCCGGTGATTCTACATTCTCGAATCCGACGCAAAACTGATAGTTTATTGTAACGTACAGGGCCTCCTAATTACGATAAGGCACTCAAATTTCGTCGCGATTCAATACATCGTCCTCCAGCGGACTGGTCTCCAAGGGGATATTGCTGCCTCGGGCACCTTATGGTCCGTCTCCAGTGAGTCTAGATTTTCGAATCCGACGAAAAACTAATAGTTAATTGTGACATTCAGGGCCTCCTAATGACGATGGAACACTCAAACTGCGTCGCGATCCAATACATCGTCCTCCAGCCGACTTGTCTCCAAGGGTCTATTGCTGCCTCGGGCACCTTATGATCGTTCTCCTGTGAGTCTAGATTTTCGAACCCGACGCAAAACTGATAGTTAATTGTAACGTTCAGGGCCTCCTAATGTCGATAGAATACTCAGATTGCGTCGTGGTTCAATTCATCGTATTCCAGCAGACTTCCTCCATGGGTATATAGCTGCCTCGGGCACCTTATGGTCGTTCTCCTGTGAGTCAAGATTTTCGAATCCGACGCGAAACTGATAGTTAATTGTAACGTTCAGGGCCTCCTAATGACGATGGAATACTCAAAATGCGTCGAGGTTAATACATCGTCCACCAGCCGACTTGTCTCCAAGGGGTATTGCTGCCTCGGGCACCATATGGTCCGTCTCCTGTGAGTCTAGATTTTCGAATCCGACGCAAAAATGATAGTTAATTGTAACGTTCAGGGCCTCATAATGACGATGGAACACTCAAATTGCGTCGAGATTCAATACATCGGCCTCCGGCCGACTTGTCTCTAAGGGTCTATTCCTGCCTCGGGCACCTTATCGTCGTTCTCCTGTGAGTCCTGATATTCGAATCCGACGCATAACGGACTGCTAATTGGAACATTCAGAGCCTCCTAATGATGATGAAACACTCAAATTGCGTCGAGATTCAATACATCGACCTCCAGCCGACTTATCTCCAAGGGGATATTGCTGCCTCGGACACCATATAGTCCTTCTCCTGTGTGTCTAGAGATTCGAATCCGACGCAAAACTGATAGTTAATTGTAACGTTCAGGACCTCCTATTGAGGATGGAACACTCAAATTGCGTCGAGATTCAATACATCGTCCTTCAGCCGACTTGTCTCCAAGCGTCCATTGCTCCCTCGGGCACCTTATGGTCATGCTCCTGTGAGTCTACATTTTCGATTCCGACGCATGACTGATAGTTAAATGTTACGTTCAGGGCCTCCTAATGACGATGGAACACTCAAATTGCTTCGCGATCCAATACATCGTCCTCCAGCCGACTTTTCTCCAAGGGTCTATTGCTGCCTCGGGCACCTTATGGTCGTTCTCCTGTGGGTCTCGATTTTCGAATCCGACGCAAAACTGATAGTTAATTGTAACGTTCAGCGCCTCCTATTGACGATGGAACACTCAAATTGCGTCGAGAGTCAATACATCGTCCTCCAGCCGACTTGTCTACAAGGGGATATTGCTGCCTCGGGCTCCATGTGGTCCGTCTCCTGTGAGTCTAGATTTTCGAATCCGAAGCGAAACTTATAGTTAATTGTAACGTTAAGGGGCCTCCTAATGACGATGGATCACTCAAATTGCGTCGAGATTCAATACATCGGCCTCCAGCCGACTTCTCTCCAAATGTCTATTGCTGCCTCGGGCACCTTTTGGTCGTTCTCCTGTGAGTCTACATTTTCGATTCCGACACATAACTGATAGTAAATTGTAACGTTTAGGGCCTCCTAATGACGATGGAACACTCAAATTGTGTCGAGATTCAATACCTCGTTATCCAGCCGACTTGCCTCCTAGGGGATATCGCTGCCTTGAGCACCACATGGTCAATCTCCGGTGATTCTACATTCTCGAATCCGACGCAAAACTGATAGTTAATTGTAACGTACAGGGCCTCCTAATTACGATGGGGCACTCAAATTTCGTCGCGATTCAATACATCGTCCTCCAGCGGACTGGTCTCCAAGGGGATATTGCTGCCTCGGGCACCTTATGGTCCGTCTCCAGTGAGTCTAGATTTTCGAATCCGACGAAAAACTAATAGTTAATAGTTACATTCATGGCCTCCTAATGACGATGGAACACTCAAACTGCGTCGCGATCCAATACATCGTCCTCCAGCCGACTTGTCTCCAAGGGTCTATTTCTGCCTCGGGCACCTTATGATCGTTCTCCTGTGAGTCTAGATTCTCGAACCCGACGCAAAACTGATAGTTAATTGTAACGTTCAGGGCCCCCTAATGTCGATAGAATACTCAGATTGCGTCGTGATTCAATTCATCGTATTCCAGCAGACTTCCTCCATGGGGATATAGCTGCCTCGGGCACCTTATGGTCGTTCTCCTGTGAGTCAATATTTTTCGAATCCGACGCGAAACTGATAGTAATTGTAACGTTCAGGGCCTCCTAATGACGATGGAATACTCAAATTGCGTCGAGGTTAATACATCGTCCACCAGCCGACTTGTCTCCAAGGGGTATTGCTGCCTCGGGCACCATATGGTCCGTCTCCTGTGAGTCTAGATTTTCGAATCCGACGCAAAAATGATAGTTAATTGTAACGTTCAGGGCCTCATAATGACGATAGAACACTAAAATTGCGTCGAGATTCAATACATCGGCCTCCGGCCGACTTGTCTCTAAGGGTCTATTGCTGCCTCGGGCACCTTATGGTCGTACTCCTGTGAGTCTAGATTTTCGAATCTGACGCATAACTGATAGTTAATTGCAGCGTTCAGGGCCTCCTAATGACGATGGAATACTCAAATTGCGTCGAGGTTAATACATCGTCCTTCAGCCGACTTGTCTCCAAGAGTCTCTTGCTGCCTCGGACACCTTATGGTCGTTCTCCTGTGAGTCCACATTTTCGAATAAGACGCAAAACTGATAATTGTAACGTACAGGGCCTCCTAATTACGATGGAACACTCAGATTGCGTCGAGATTCAATACATGGGCTACGAGCCGACTTGTCTCCAAGGGGACACTGCTGCTTCGGGCATCATATGGTCCGTCACCTGTGAGTCTAGATTTTCGAATCCGACGCATTATTGATAGTTAATTGTTACGCTCAGCGCCTCCCAATGATGATGGAACACTCAATTTGCGTCGAGTTTCAATACATCGTCCTCCAGCCGACTTGTCTCCAAGGGGATATTGCTGCCTCGGGCACCAAATTGTCCGTCTCCTGTGAGTCTAGATTTTCGAATCCGACGCGAAACTGATAGTTAATTGTAACATTCAGGGCCTCCAAATGACGATGAAACACTCAAATTGCGGCAAGATTCAATACATCGGCCTCCAGCCGACTTGTCTCCAAGGGTCTTTTCCTGCCTCGGGCACCTTATCGTCGTTCTCCTGTGAGTCCAGATATTCGAATCCGACGCAAAACGGACTGCTTATTGTAACGATCAAAGCCTCCTAATGATGATGGAACACTCAAATTGCGTCGAGATTCAATACATCGTCCTCCAGCCGACTTGTCTCCAAGGGTCTATTGCTGCCTCGGACGCCTTATGATCGTTCTCCTGTGAGTCTAGATTTTCGAACCCGACGAAAAACTGATAGTTAATTATAACGTTCAGAGCCTCCTAATGACGATAGAATACTCAGATTGCGTCGTGATTCAATTCATCGTATTCCAGCAGACTTCCTCCATGGGGATATTGCTGCCTCGGGCACCTTATGGTCGTTCTCCTGTGAGTCAAGATTTTCGTATCCGACGCGAAACTGATAGTTAATTGTAACGTTCAGGGCCTCCTAATGACGATGGAATACTCAAATTGCGTCGAGGTTCAATACATCGTCCTCCGGCCGACTTGTCTCCTAGGGGTATAGTTGCCTCGGGGACCATATGGTCCGTCTCCTGTGAGTCTAGATTTTCGAATCCGACGCAAAAATGATAGTTAATTGTAACGTTCAGGGAATCCTAGTGACGATGGAACACTCAAACTGCGTCGAGAGTCATTACGTCGTCCTCCAGCCGACTTGTCTACAAGGCGATATTGCTGCCTCGGGCTCCATGTGGTCCGCGGTCCTGTTAGTCTAGATTTTCGAATCCGACGCGAAACTTATAGTTAATTGTAACGTTCAGGGCCTCATAATGACGATGGAACACTCAAATTTCGTCGAGATTCAGTACATCGTGCTCCAGCCGACTTGTCTCCAAGGGGATATCGCTGCCAAGGGCACCACATGCTCCATCTCCGGTGATTCTACATTTTCGAATCCGACGCAAAACTGATAGTAAATTGTAACGTTCAGGGCCTCCTAATGACGATGGAACATAGAAATTGCATCGAGATTCAATACATCGGCTACGAGCCGACTTGTCTCCAAGGGGACACTGCTGCTTCGGGCACCATATGGTCCGTCACCTGTGAGTCTAGATTTTCCAATCCGACGCAATATTGATAGTTAATTGTTACGCTCAGCGCCTCCCAATGATGATGGAACACTCAAATTGCGTCGAGATTCCATACATCGTCCTCCAGCCGACTTCTCTCCAAGGGGATATTGCTGCCTCGGGCACCAAATGGTCCGTCTCCTGTGAGTCTAGATTTTCGAATCCGACGCGAAACTGATAGTTAATTGCAACGTTCAGGGCCTCCAAATGACGATGGAACACTCAAATTGCGTCGAGATTCAATACATCGTCCTCCAGACGACTTGTCTCCAAGGGGATATCGCTGCCTAGGGCACCACATGGTCCATCTCCGGTGATTCTACATTTTCGAATCCGACGCAAAACTGATAGTAAATTGTAACGTTCAGGGCCTCCTAATGACGATGGAATACTCAAATTGCTTCGAGATTCAATACATCGGCCTCGAGCCGACTTGTCTCCAATGGGACATTGCTGCCTCGGGCACCATATGGTCCGTCTCCTGTGAGTCTAGATTTTCGATTCCGATGCGAAACTGATAGTTAATTGTAACGTTCAGGGCCTCCTAATGACGATGGAACACTCAAATTGCGTCGAGATTCAATACATCGTCCTTCTGCCGACTTGTCTCCAAGGTTCTATTGCTGCCTCGGGCACCTTATGGTGGTTCTCCTGTGAGTCTAGATTTTCGAATCCGACGCATAACTGATAGTTAATTGCAACGATCAGTGCCTCCTAATGACGATGGAATACTCAAATTGCGTCGAGATACAATACATCGGCCTCCAGCCGACTTGTCTCCAAATGTCTAATGCTGCCTCGGGCAACTTGTGGTCGTTCTCCTGTGAGTCTAGATTTTCGAATACGACGCATAACTGATAGTTACTTCTAACGTTCAGCGCCTCCTAATGACGATGGAACACTCAAATTGCGTCGAGATTCAATACATCGTCCTCCAGCCGACTTGTCTCCAAGAGTCTATTGCAGCCTCGGGCACCTTATGGTCGTTCTCCTGTGAGTCTAGATTTTCGAATCCGACACGAAACTGATAGTTAATTGCAACGTTCAGTGCCTCCTAATGACGATGGAACACTCAAATTGCGTCGAGATTCAATACATTGGCCTCCAGCCGACTTGTCTCCAAGGGTCTATTCCTGCCTCGGGCACCTTATCGTCGTTCTCCTGTGAGTCCAGATATTCGAATCCGACGCATAACGGACTGCTAATTGGAACGTTCAGAGCCTCCTAATGATGATGAAACACTCAAATTGCGTCGAGATTCAATACATCGTCCTCCAGCCGACTTATCTCCAAGGGGATATTGCTGCCTCGGGCACCATATAGTCCTTCTCCTGTGAGTATAGAGATTCGAATCCGACGCAAAACTGATAGTTAATTGTAACGTTCAAGACCTCCTATTGACGATGGAATACTCAAATTGCGTCGAGATTCAATACATCGTCCTTCAGGCGACTTGTCTCCAAGCGTCCATTGCTCCCACGGGCACCTTATGGTCATTCTCCTGTGAGTCTACATTTTCGATTCCGACACATAACTGATAGTTAAATGTTACGTTCAGGGCCTCCTAATGACGATGGAACACTCAAATTGCTTCGCGATCCAATACATCGTCCTCCAGCCGACTTTTCTCCAAGGGTCTATTGCTGCCTCGGGCACCTTATGGTCGTTCTCCTGTGAGTCTCGATTTTCGAATCCGACGCAAAACTGATAGTTAATTGCAATTTTCAGGGCCTCATAATGACGATGGAACACTCAAATTGCGTCGAGATTCAATACATCGGCCTCCAGCCGACTTGTCTCCAAGGGTCTATTCCTGCCTCGGGCACCTTATCGTCGTTCTCCTGTGAGTCCAGATATTCGAATTCGACGCAAAACGGACTGCTAATTGTAACGCTCTTAACCTCCTAATGACGATGGAACACCCAAATTGCGTCGAGATTCAAAACAACGTCCTTCAGCCGACTTGTCTCCAAGCGTCCAATGCTCCCTCGGGCACCTTATGGTCATTCTCCTGTGAGTCTATATTTTCGATTCTGACGCATAACTGATAGTTAATTGTAACGTTCAGGGCCTCCTAATGACGATGGAACACTCAAATTGCCTCGAGAATCAATACATCGGCCTCCAGCCAACTTGTCTCCAAGGTTCTATTGCTGCCGCGGGCACCTTATGGTCGTTCTCCTGTGACTCTAGAATTTCGAATCCGACTCAAAAATGATAGTTAATTGTAACGTTCAGCGCCTCCTAGTGACGATGGAACACTCAAATTGCGTCAAGAGTCAATACATCGTCCTCCAGCCGACTTGTCTACAAGGGGATATTGCTGCCTCGGGCTCCATGTGGTCCGTCTCCTGTGAGTCTAGATTTTCGAATCCGAAGCGAAACTTATAGTTAATTGTGACGTTCAGGGCCTCCTAATGACGATGGATCACTAGAAATTGCGTCGAGATTCAATACATCGGCCTCCAGCCGACTTGTCTCCAAATGTCTATTGCTGCCTCGGGCACCTTGTGGTCGTTCTCCTGTGAGTCTAGATTTTCGAATACGACGAATAACTGATAGTTACTTGTAACGTTCAGCGCCTCCTAATGACGATGGAACACTCAAATTGCGTCGAGATTCAATACATCGGCCTCCAGCCGACTTGTCTCCAAGGGTCTATTGCTGCCTCGGGCACCTTATGGTCGTTCTCCTGTGAGTCTCGATTTTCGAATCTGACGCAAAACTGATAGTTAATTGCAATTTTCAGGGCCTCCTAAAGACGATGGAACACTCAAATTGCGTCGAGATTCAATACATCGGCCTCCAGCCGACTTGTCTCCAAGGGTCTATTGATGCCACGGGCACCTTATCGTCGTTCTCCTGTGAGTCCAGATATTCGAATCCGACGCAAAACGGACTGCTAATTGTAACGCTCTTAACCTCCTAATGACGATGGAACACCCAAATTTCGTCGAGATTCAATACAACGTCCTTCAGCCGACTTGTCTCCAAGGGGTACTGCTGCCTCGGGCACCATATGGTCCGTCTAATGTGAGTCTAGATTTCCGAATCCGACGCAAAAATGATAGTTAATTGTAACGTTCAGCGCGTCCTAGTGACGATGGAACACTCAAATTGCGTCGAGAGTCAATACATCGTCCTCCAGCCGACTTGTCTCCAAATGTCTATTGCTGCCTCGGGCACCTTGTGGTCGTTCTCCTGTGAGTCTAGATTTTCGAATCCGACGCATAACTGATAGTTAATTGTAAAGTTCAGGGCCTCATAATGACGTTGGAACACTCAAATTGCGTCGAGATTCAATACATCATCCTCCAGCCGACTTGTCTCCAAGGAGATATCGCTGCCTCGGGCACCACATGGACCGTCTCCGGTGATTCTACATTTTCGAACCCGACGCAAAACTGATAGTTAATTGTAACGTTCAGGGCCTCCTAATGACGATGGAATACTCAAATTGCGTCGAGATTCAATACATCGACCTCCAGCCGACTTCTCTCCATGGGGATATTGCTGCCTCGGGCACCTTGTGGTCGTTCTCTTGTGAGTCTAGATTTTCGAATCCGACGCGAAAGTGAATATTAATTGTAACGGTCAGGGCTTCCTAATGACGATGGAACACTCAAATTGCGTCGAGATTCAATAAATCGGCCTCCAGCCGAATTGTCTCCAAGGGGACATTGTTGCCTCGGGCACCATAAGGTCCGTCTCCTGTGAGTCTAGATTTTCGATTCCGACGCGAAACTTATAGTTAATTGTAACGTTCAGGGCCTCCTATTGACGATGGAACACTCAAATTGCGTCGAGGTTCAATACATCGTCCTCCAGCCGACTTGTCTCCAAGGGGTACCGCTGCCTCGGGCACCATATGGTCCGTCTAATGTGAGTCTAGATTTTCGAATCCGACGTAAAAATGATAGTTAATTGTAAAGTTCAGCGCCTACTAGTGACGATTGAACACTCAAATTGCGTCGAGATTCAATACATCGTCCTCCAGCCGACTTTCTCCAAGGGGATATCGCTGCCTCGGGCACCACATGGTCCGTCTCCGGTGATTCTACATTTTCGGACCCTACGCAAAACTGATAGTTAATTGTGAAGTTCAGGGCCTCCTAATGACGATTGAACACTCAAATTGCGTCGAGATTCAATACATCGTCCTCCAGCCGATTTGTCCCCAAGGGGATATCGCTGCCTCGCGCACCACATGGTCCATCTCCGGTGATTCTACATTTTCGAACCCGACGCATAACTGACAGTTAATTGTAAAGTTCAGGGCCTCCTAATGACGATTGAACACTCAAATTGCGTCGAGATTCAATACATCGTCCTCCAGCCGACTTGTCTCCAAGGGGATATTGCTGCCTCGGGCACCAAATGGTCCGTCTCCTGTGAGTCTAGATTTTCGAATCCGACGCGAAACTGATAGTTAATTGTAACGTTCAGGGCCTCCTAATGACGATGGAACACTCAAATTGCGTCGAGATTCAATACATCGTCCTCCAGCCGACTTGTCTCCAAGGGGATATCGCTGCCTAGGGCACCACATGGTCCATCTCCGGTGATTCTACATTTTCGAATCCGACGCAAAACTGATAGTAAATTGTAACGTTCAGGGCCTCCTAATGACGATGGAATACTCAAATTGCTTCGAGATTCAATACATCGGCCTCGAGCCGACTTGTCTCCAATGGGACATTGCTGCCTCGGGCACCATATGGTCCGTCTCCTGTGAGTCTAAATTTTCGATACCGATGCGAAACTGATAGTTAATTGTAACGTTCAGGGCCTCCTAATGACGATGGAGCACTCAAATTGCGTCGAGATTCAATACATCGTCCTTCTGCCGACTTGTCTCCAAGGTTCTATTGCTGCCTCGGGCACCTTATGGTGGTTCTCCTGTGAGTCTAGATTTTCGAATCCGACGCATAGCTGATAGTTAATTGCAACGATCAGTGCCTCCTAATGACGATGGAACACTCAAATTGCGTCGAGATTCAATACATCGGCCTCCAGCCGACTTGTCTCCAAATGTCTATTGCTGCCTCGGGCACCTTGTGGTCGTTCTCCTGTGAGTCTAGATTTTCGAATACGACACAAAACTGATAGTTACTTGTAACGTTCAGCGCCTCCTAATGACGATGGAACACTCAAATTGCGTCGAGATTCAATACATGGTCCTCCAGCCGACTTGTCTCCAAGCGTCTATTGCTGCCTCGGCCACCTTATGGTCGTTCTCCTGTGAGTCTAGATTTTCGAATCCGACGCGAAACTGATAGTTAATTGTAACGTTCAGTGCCTCCTAATGACGATGGAACACTCAAATTGAGTCGAGATTCAATACATCGGCCTCCAGCCGACTTGTCTCCAAGTGTCTATTCCTGCCTCGGGCACCTTAGTGTCGTTCTCCTGTGAGGCCAGATATTCGAATCCGACGCAAAACGGCCTGCTAATTGTAACGCTCTTAACCTCCTAATGACGATGGAACACCCAAATTGAGTCGAGATTCAATACAACGTCCTTCAGCCGACTTGTCTCCAAGCGTCCAATGCTCCCTCGGGCACCTTATGGTCATTCTCCTGTGAGTCTACATTTTTGATTCCGACACATAACTGATAGTTAATTGTGACGTTCAACGCCTCCTAATGACGATGGAACACTCAAATTGCGTCGAGATTCAATACATCGGCCTCCAGCATACTTGTCTCCAAATGTCTATTTCTGCCTCGGGCACCTTGTGGTCGTTCTCCTGTGAGTCTAGATTTTCGAATACGACGCATAACTGATAGTTATTTGTAACGTTCAGCGCCTCCTAATGACGATGGAACACTCAAATTGCGTCGAGATTCAATACATGGTCCTCCAGCCGACTTGTCTCCAAGGGTCTATTGCTGCCTCGGCCACCTTATGGTCGTTCTCCTGTGAGTCTAGATTTTCGAATCCGACGCATAACTGATAGTTAATTGTAAAGTTCAGGGCCTCATAATGACGATGGAACACTCAAATTGCGTCGAGATTCAATACATCATCCTCCAGCAGACTTGTCTCCAAGGAGATATCGCTGCCTCGGGCACCACATGGACCGTCTCCGGTGATTCTACATTTTCGAACCCGACGCAAAACTGATAGTTAATTGTAACGTTCAGGGCCTCCTAATGACGATGGAATACTCAAATTGCGTCGAGATTCAATACATCGACCTCCAGCCGACTTCTCTCCATGGGGATATTGCTGCCTCGGGCACCTTGTGGTCGTTCTCTTGTGAGTCTAGATTTTCGAATCCGACGCGAAAGTGAATATTAATTGTAACGGTCAGGGCTTCCTAATGACGATGGAACACTCAAAATGCGTCGAGATTCAATAAATCGGCCTCCAGCCGAATTGTCTCCAAGGGGACATTGTTGCCTCGGGCACCATAAGGTCCGTCTCCTGTGAGTCTAGATTTTCGATTCCGACGCGAAACTTATAGTTAATTGTAACGTTCAGGGCCTCCTATTGACGATGGAACACTCAAATTGCGTCGAGGTTCAATACATCGTCCTCCAGCCGACTTGTCTCCAAGGGGTACCGCTGCCTCGGGCACCATATGGTCCGTCTAATGTGAGTCTAGATTTTCGAATCCGACGTAAAAATGATAGTTAATTGTAAAGTTCAGCGCCTACTAGTGACGATTGAACACTCAAATTGCGTCGAGATTCAATACATCGTCCTCCAGCCGACTTTCTCCAAGGGGATATCGCTGCCTCGGGCACCACATGGTCCGTCTCCGGTGATTCTACATTTTCGGACCCTACGCAAAACTGATAGTTAATTGTGAAGTTCAGGGCCTCCTAATGACGATTGAACACTCAAATTGCGTCGAGATTCAATACATCGTCCTCCAGCCGATTTGTCCCCAAGGGGATATCGCTGCCTCGGGCACCACATGGTCCATCTCCGGTGATTCTACATTTTCGAACCCGACGCATAACTGACAGTTAATTGTAAAGTTCAGGGCCTCCTAATGACGATTGAACACTCAAATTGCGTCGAGATTCAATACATCGTCCTCCAGCCGACTTGTCTCCAAGGGGATATTGCTGCCTCGGGCACCAAATGGTCCGTCTCCTGTGAGTCTAGATTTTCGAATCCGACGCGAAACTGATAGTTAATTGTAACGTTCAGGGCCTCCTAATGACGATGGAACACTCAAATTGCGTCGAGATTCAATACATCGTCCTCCAGCCGACTTGTCTCCAAGGGGATATCGCTGCCTAGGGCACCACATGGTCCATCTCCGGTGATTCTACATTTTCGAATCCGACGCAAAACTGATAGTAAATTGTAACGTTCAGGGCCTCCTAATGACGATGGAATACTCAAATTGCTTCGAGATTCAATACATCGGCCTCGAGCCGACTTGTCTCCAATGGGACATTGCTGCCTCGGGCACCATATGGTCCGTCTCCTGTGAGTCTAAATTTTCGATACCGATGCGAAACTGATAGTTAATTGTAACGTTCAGGGCCTCCTAATGACGATGGAGCACTCAAATTGCGTCGAGATTCAATACATCGTCCTTCTGCCGACTTGTCTCCAAGGTTCTATTGCTGCCTCGGGCACCTTATGGTGGTTCTCCTGTGAGTCTAGATTTTCGAATCCGACGCATAGCTGATAGTTAATTGCAACGATCAGTGCCTCCTAATGACGATGGAACACTCAAATTGCGTCGAGATTCAATACATCGGCCTCCAGCCGACTTGTCTCTAAATGTCTATTGCTGCCTCGGGCACCTTGTGGTCGTTCTCCTGTGAGTCTAGATTTTCGAATACGACACAAAACTGATAGTTACTTGTAACGTTCAGCGCCTCCTAATGACGATGGAACACTCAAATTGCGTCGAGATTCAATACATGGTCCTCCAGCCGACTTGTCTCCAAGCGTCTATTGCTGCCTCGGCCACCTTATGGTCGTTCTCCTGTGAGTCTAGATTTTCGAATCCGACGCGAAACTGATAGTTAATTGTAACGTTCAGTGCCTCCTAATGACGATGGAACACTCAAATTGAGTCGAGATTCAATACATCGGCCTCCAGCCGACTTGTCTCCAAGTGTCTATTCCTGCCTCGGGCACCTTAGTGTCGTTCTCCTGTGAGGCCAGATATTCGAATCCGACGCAAAACGGCCTGCTAATTGTAACGCTCTTAACCTCCTAATGACGATGGAACACCCAAATTGAGTCGAGATTCAATACAACGTCCTTCAGCCGACTTGTCTCCAAGCGTCCAATGCTCCCTCGGGCACCTTATGGTCATTCTCCTGTGAGTCTACATTTTTGATTCCGACACATAACTGATAGTTAATTGTGACGTTCAACGCCTCCTAATGACGATGGAACACTCAAATTGCGTCGAGATTCAATACATCGGCCTCCAGCATACTTGTCTCCAAATGTCTATTTCTGCCTCGGGCACCTTGTGGTCGTTCTCCTGTGAGTCTAGATTTTCGAATACGACGCATAACTGATAGTTATTTGTAACGTTCAGCGCCTCCTAATG
Organism: Schistocerca americana; assembly: GCF_021461395.2. Lineage (NCBI taxonomy): Eukaryota > Metazoa > Arthropoda > Insecta > Orthoptera > Acrididae > Schistocerca > Schistocerca americana. The sequence continues at coordinate 5,140,859 of NC_060121.1, read as the reverse complement.
ACGATGGAACACTCAAATTGCGTCGAGATTCAATACATGGTCCTCCAGCCGACTTGTCTCCAAGGGTCTATTGCTGCCTCGGCCACCTTATGGTCGTTCTCCTGTGAGTCTAGATTTTCGAATCCGACGCATAACTGATAGTTAATTGTAAAGTTCAGGGCCTCCTAATGACGATGGAACACTCAAATTGCGTCAAGATTCAATACATCATCCTCCAGCCGACTTGTCTCCAAGGGGATATCGCTGCCTCGGGCACCACATGGTCCGTCTCCGGTGATTCTACATTTTCGAACCCGACGCGAAACTGATAGTTAATTGTAACGTTCAGGGCCTCCTAATGACGATGGAATACTCAAATTGCGTCGAGATTCAATACATCGACCTCCAGCCGACTTCTCTCCATGGGGATATTGCTGCCTCGGGCACCTTATGGTCCGTCTCCTGTGAGTCTAGATTTTCGATTCCGACGCGAATCTTATAGTTAATTGTAACGTTCAGGGCCTCCTAATGACGATGGAACACTCAAATTGCGTCGAGATTCAATAAATCGGCCTCCAGCCGAATTGTCTCCAAGGGGACATTGTTGCCTCGGGCACCATATGGTCCGTCTCCTGTGAGTCTAGATTTTCGATTCCGACGCGAATCTTATAGTTAATTGTAACGTTCAGCGCCTCCTAGTGACGATTGAACACTCAAATTGCGTCGAGATTCAATACATCGTCCTCCAGCCGACTTTCTCCAAGGGGATATCGCTGCCTCGGGCACCACATGGTCCGTCTCCGGTGATTCTACATTTTCGAACCCGACGCAAAACTGATAGTTAATTGTAAAGTTCAATGCCTCCTAATGACGATTGAACACTCAAATTGCGTCGAGATTCAATACATCGTCCTCCAGCCGATTTGTCCCCAAGGGGATATCGCTGCCTCGGACACCACATGGTCCGTCTCCGGTGATTCTACATTTTCGAACCCGACGCGAAACTGATAGTTAATTGTAACGTTCAGGGCCTCCTAATGACGATGGAATACTCAAATTGCGTCGAGATTCAATACATCGTCCTCCAGGTGACTTCTCTCCGTGGGGATATTGCTGCCTCGGGCACCTTATGGTCGTTCTCCTATGAGTCTAGATTTTCGAATCCGACGCGGAACTGATTGTTATGTGTAACGTTCTGGGCTTCCTAATGACGATGGAACACTCAAATTGCGTCGAGATTCAATACATCGTCATTCAGCCGATTTGTCTCCAAGGGTCTATTGCTGCCTCGGGCACCTTATGGTCGTTCCCCTGTGAGTCTAGATTTTAGAATCCGACGCATAACTGATAGCTAATTGTAATGTTCAGGGCTTCTTAAATACGATGGAACACTCAAATTGCGTCGAGAATCAATACATCGGCCTCGAGCCGACTTGTCTCCAAGGGTACATTGCTGCCTCGGCACCATATGGTCCGTCTCCTGTGAGTCATGATTTTCGAATCCAAAGCAAAACTGATTGTTAATTGTCACATTCAGGGCCTCCTAATGACGATGGAACACTCAAATTGCGTCGAGATTCAATACATCGTCCTCCAGCCGACTTCTCTCCATGAGGATATTGCTGCCTCGGGCACCTTGTGGTCGTTCTCCTGTGAGTCTAGATTTTCGAATCCGACGCGAAACTGATTGTTAATTGTAACGTTCAGGGCTTCCTAATGACGATGGAACACTCAAAATGCGTCGAGATTCAATACATCGTCATTCAGCCGATTTGTCTCCAAGGGTCTATTGGTGCCTCGGGCACCTTGTGGTCGTTCTCCTGTGAGTCTAGATTTTCGAATACGACGCGAAACTGATTGTTAATTGTAACGGTCAGGGCTTCCTAATGACGATGGAACACTCAAAATGCGTCGAGATTCAATACATCGTCATTCAGCCGATTTGTCTCCAAGGGTCTATTGCTGCCTCGGCCACCTTATGGTCGTTCCCCTGTGAGTCTCGATTTTCGAATCCGACGCAAAACTGATAGTTAATTGCAATTTTCAGGGCCTCCTAATGACGATGGAACACTCACATTGCGTCGAGATTCAATACATCGGCCTCCAGCCGACTTGTCTCCAAGGGTCTATTCCTACCTCAGCACCTTATCGTCGTTCTCCTGTGAGTCCAGATATTCGAAACCGACGCAAAACGGACTGCTAATTGTAACGCTCTTAACCTCCTAATTACGATGGAACACCCAAATTGCGTCGAGATTCAATACAATGTCCTTCAGCCGACTTGTCTCCAAGCGTCCAATTCTCCCTCGGGCACCTTATGGTCATTCTCCTGGGAGTCTACATTTTCGATTCCGACACATAACTGATAGTTAATTGTAACGTTCAGGGCCTCCTAATGACGATGGAACACTCAAATTGCCTCGAGAATCAATACATCGGCCTCCAGGAAACTTGTCTAGAAGTTTCTATTGCTGCCTCGGGCACCTTATGGTCGTTCTCCTGTGACTCTAGATTTTCGAATCCGACGCATAACTGATAGTTAATTGCAACGTTCAGCGCCTCCTAATGACGATGGATCACTGAAATTGCATTGAGATTCAATACATCGTCCTCCAGCCGACTTGTCTCCAAGGGGATATCACTGCCTCATGCACCACATGGTCCGTCTCCGTTGATTCTACATTTTCGTACCCGACGCAAAACTGATAGTTAATTGTAACGTTCATGGCCTCCTAATAACGATGGAATACTCAAATTGCGTCGAGATTCAATACATCGTCCTCCAGCCGACTTCTCTCCATGGGGATATTGCTGCCTCGGGCACCTTGTGGTCGTTCACCTCTGAATCTAGATTTTCGAATCCTACGCGAAACTGATTGTTAATTGTAACGTTCAGGGCTTCCTAATGACCATGGAACACTCAAAATGCGTCGAGATTCAATACATCGTCATTCAGCCGATTTGTCTCCAAGGGTCTATTGCTGCCTCGGGCACCTTATGGTCTTTCGCCTGTGAGTCTAGATTTTAGAATCCGACGCATAACTGATGGTTAATTGCAATGTTCAGGGCCTCTTAATTACGATGGAACACTCAAATTGCGTCGAGATTCAATAAATCTTCCTCCAGCCGAATTGTCTCCAAGGGGACATTGTTGCCTCGGGCACCATATGGTCCGTCTCCTGTAAGTCTAAATTTTCGATTCCGACTCGAAACTTATAGTTAATTGTAACGTTCAGGGCCTCCTAATGACGATGGAACACTCAAATTGCGTCGAGGTTCAATACATCGTCCTACAGCCGACTTGTCTTCAAGGGGTACTGCTGCCTCGGGCACCATATGGTGCGTCTCCTGTGAGTCTAGATTTTCGAATCCGACGCAAAAATGATAGTTAATTGTAACGTTCAGCGCCTCCTAGTGACAATGGAACACTCAAATTGCGTCGAGAGTCAATACATCGTCCTCCAGCCGACTTGTCTACAAGGGGATATTGCTGCCTCGGGCTCCATGTGGTCCGCCTCCTGTGAGTCTAGATTTTCGAATCCGAAGCGAAACTTATAGTTAATAGTAACGTTCAGCGCCTCCTAGTGACAATGGAACACTCAAATTGCGTCGAGATTCAATACATCGTCCTTCTGCCGACTTGTCTCCAAGGTTCTATTGCTGCCTCGGGCACCTTATGGTGGTTCTCCTGTGAGTCTAGATTTTCGAATCCGACGCATAGCTGATAGTTAATTGCAACGATCAGTGCCTCCTAATGACGATGGAACACTCAAATTGCGTCGAGATTCAATACATCGGCCTCCAGCCGACTTGTCTCCAAATGTTTATTGCTGCCTCGTGCACCTTGTGGTCGTTCTCCTGTGAGTCTAGATTTTCGAATACGACGCATAACTGATAGTTACTTGTAACGTTCAGGGCCTCCTAATGACGATGGAACTCTCAAATTGCGTCGAGATTCAATACATGGTCCTCCAGCCGACTTGTCTCCAAGGGTCTATTGCTGCCTCGGCCACCTTATGGTCGTTCTCCTGCGAGTCTAGATTTACGAATCCGACGCTAAACTGATAGTTAATTGTAACGTTCAGTGCCTCCTAATGACGATGGAACACTCAAATTGAGTCGAGATTCAATACATCGGCCTCCAGGCGACTTGTCTCCAAGCGTCTATTAGTGCCTCGGGCACCTTATCGTCGTTCTCCTGTGAGTCCAGATATTCGAATCCGACGCAAAACGGACTGCTAATTGTAACGCTCTTAACCTCCTAATGACGATGGAACACCCAAATTGCGTCGAGATTCAATACAACGTCCTTCAGCCGGTTTGTCTCCAAGCGTCCAATGCTCCCTCGGGCACCTTATGGGCATTCTCCTGTGAGTCTACATTTTCGATTCCGACACATAACTGATAGTTAATTGTAACGTTCAGCGCCTCCTAGTGACGATGAAACACTCAAATTGCGTCGAGAGTCAATACATCGTCCTCCAGCCGACTTGTCTACAAGGGGATATTCCTGCCTCCCGCTCCATGTGGTCCGTCTCCTGTGAGTCTAGATTTTCGAATCCGAAGCGAAACTTATAGTTAATTGTAACGTTCAGGGCCTCCTAATGACGATGGATCACTCAATTTGCGTCGAGATTCAATACATCGGCCTCCAGCCGACTTGTCTCCAAATGTCTATTTCTGCCTCGGGCACCTTGTTGTCGTTCTCCTGTGAGTCTAGATTTTCGAATCCGACGCATAACTGATAGTTAATTGTAAAGTTCAGGGCCTCCTAATGACGATGGAACACTCAAATTGCGTCAAGATTCAATACATCATCCTCCAGCCGACTTGTCTCCAAGGGGATATCGCTGCCTCGGGCACCACATGGTCCGTCTCCGGTAATTCTACATTTTCGAACCCGACGCGAAACTGATAGTTAATTGTAACGTTCAGGGCCTCCTAATGACGATGGAATACTCAAATTGCGTCGAGATTCAATACATCGACCTCCAGCCGACTTCTCTGCATGGGGATATTGCTGCCTCGGGCACCTTGTTGTCGTTCTCCTGTGAGTCTAGATTTTCGAATCCGACGCGAAACTGATTGTTAATTGTAACGTTCAGGGCTTCCTAATGACGATGGAACACTCAAAATGCGTCGAGATTCAATACATCGTCATTCAGCCGATTTGTCTCCAAGGGTCTATTGCTGCCTCGGGCACCTTATGATCTTTCCCCTGTGAGTCTAGATTTTAGAATCAGACGCATAACTGATAGTTAATTGTAATGTTCAGGGCCTCCTAATACGATGGAACACTCAAATTGCGTCGAGATTCAATAAATCGGCCTCCAGCCGAATTGTCTCCAAGGGGACATTGTTGCCTCGGGCACCATATGGTCCGTCTCCTGTGAGTCCAGATTTTCGATTCCGACCCGAATCTTATAGTTAATTGTAACGTTCAGGGCCTCCTAATGACGATGGAACACTCAAATTGCGTCGAGATTCAATAGATCGGCCTCCAGCCGAGTTGTCTCCCAGGGGACATTGTTGCCTCGGGCACCATATGGTCCGTCTCCTGTGAGTCTAGATTTTCGATTCCGACGCGAATCTTATAGTTAATTGTAACGTTCAGCGCCTCCTAGTGACGATTGAACACTCAAATTGCGTCGAGAATCAATACATCGGCCTCGAGCCGACTTGTCTCCAAGGGTACATTGCTGCCTCGGCACCATATGGTCCGTCTCCTGTGAGTCATGATTTTCGAATCCGAAGCAAAACTGATTGTTAATTGTCACATTCAGGGCCTCCTAATGACGATGGGACACTCAAATTGCGTCGAGATTCAATACATCGTCCTCCAGCCGACTTCTCTCCATGGGGATATTGCTGCCTCGGGCACCTTGTGGTCGTTCTCCTGTGAGTCTAGATTTTCGAATCCGACGCGAAACTGATTGTTAATTGTAACGTTCAGGGCTTCCTAATGACGATGGAACACTCAAAATGCGTCGAGATTCAATACATCGTCATTCAGCCGATTTGTCTCCAAGGGTCTATTGCTGCCTCGGGCACCTTGTGGTCGTTCTCCTGTGAGTCTAGATTTTCGAATCCGACGCGAAACTGATTGTTAATTGTAACGGTCAGGGCTTCCTAATGACGATGGAACACTCAAAATGCGTCGAGATTCAATACATCGTCATTCAGCCAATTTGTCTCCAAGGGTCTATTGCTGCCTCGGGCACCTTATGGTCGTTCCCCTGTGAGTCTCGATTTTCGAATCCGACGCAAAACTGATAGTTAATTGCAATTTTCAGGGCCTCCTAATGACGATGGAACACTCAAATTGCGTCGAGATTCAATACATCGGCCTCCAGCCGACTTGTCTCCAAGGGTCTATTCCTCCATCAGCACCTTATCGTCGTTCTCCTGTGAGTCCAGATATTCGAAACCGACGCAAAACGGACTGCTAATTGTAACGTTCTTAACCTCCTAATGACGATGGAACACTCAATTTGCGTCGAGGTTCAATACATCGTCCTACAGCCGACTTGTCTTCAAGGGGTACTGCTGCCCCGGGCACCATATGGTCCGTCTCCTGTGAGTCTAGATTTTCGAATCCGACGCAAAAATGATAGTTAATTGTAACGTTCAGCGCCTCCTAGTGACAATGGAACACTCAAATTGCGTCGAGAGTCAATACATCGTCCTCCAGCCGACTTGCCTACAAGGGGATATTGCTGCCCCGGGCTCCATGTGGTCCGTCTCCTGTGAGTCTAGATTTTCGAATCCGAAGCGAAACTTATAGTTAATTGTAACGTTCAGGGCCTCCTAATGACGATGGATCACTCAAATTCTGTCGAGATTCAATACATCGGCCTCAAGCCGACTTTTCTCCAAATGTCTATTGCTGCCACGGGCACATTGTGGTCGTTCTCCTGTGAGTCTAGATTTTCGATTCCGACGCATAACTGATAGTTAATTGCAAAGTTCAGGGCCTCCTAATGACGATGGAACACTCAAATTGCGTCGAGATTCAATAAATCGGCCTCCAGTCGAATTGTCTCCAAGGGGACATTGTTGCCTCGGGCACCATATGGTCCGTCTCCTCTGAGTCTAGATTTTCGATTCCGACGCGAAACTTATAGTTAATTGTAACGTTCAGGGCCTCGTAATGACTAAGGAATACTCAAATTGCGTCGAGATTCAATACATCGTCCTCCAGCCGACTTCTCTCCATGGGGATATTGCTGCCTCGGGCACCTTATGGTCGTTCTCCTATGAGTCTAGATTTTCGAATCCGACGCGGAACTGATTGGTAATTGTAACGTTCAGGGCTTCCTAATGACGATGGAACACTCAAATTGCGTCGAGATTCAATACATCGTCATTCAGCCGATTTGTCTCCAAGGGTCTATTGCTGCCTCGGGCACCTTATGGTCGTTCACCTGTGAGTCTAGATTTTAGAATCTGACGCATAACTTATAGTTAATTGTAATGTTCAGGGCTTCATAATTACGATGGAACACTCAAATTGCGTCGAGATTCAACACATCGGCCTCGAGCCGACTTGTCTCCAATGGTACATTGCTGCCTCGGGCACCATATGGACCGTCTCCTGTGAGTCTAGATTTTCGAATCCGACGCGAAACTGATAGTTAATTGTAACGTTCAGGGCCTCCTAATGACGATGGAACACTGAAATTGCGTCGAGATTCAATGCATCGTCCTCCAGCCGACTTGTCTCCAAGGGGTACTGCTGCCTCGGGCACCATTTGGTCCGTCTCCTGTGAGTCCAGATTTTCGAATCCGACGCAAAAATGATAGTTAATTGTAACTTTCAGCGCCTCCTAGTGACGATGGAACACTCAAATTGCGTCGAGAGTCAATACATCGTCCTCCAGCCGACTTGTCTACAAGGGGATATTGGTGCCTCGGGCTCCATGTGGTCCGTCTCCTGTGAGTCTGGATTTTCGAATCCGACGCGAAACTTATAGTTAATTGTAACGATCAGGGCCTCCTAATGACGATGGAACACTCAAATTGCGTCGAGATTCAATACATCGGCCTCCAGCCGACTTGTCTCCAAATGTCTGTTGCTGCATCGGGCACCTTGTGGTCGTTCTCCTGTGAGTCTAGATTTTCGAATCGGACGCATAACTGATAGTTATTTGTAAAGTTCAGGGCCTCCTAATGACGACTGAACACTAAAATTGCGTCGCGATTCAATACATCATCCGCCAGCCGACTTCTCTCCATGGGGATATTGCTGCCTCGGGCACCTTATGGTCGTTCTCCTGTGAGTCTAGATTTTCGAATCCGACGCAGAACTGATTGTTAATTGTAACGTTCAGGGCTTCCTAATGACGATGGAACACTCAAATTGCGTCGAGATCCAATACATCGTCATTCAGCCGATTTGTATCCAAGGGTCTATTGCTGCCTCGGGCACCTTATGGTCGTTCCCCTGTGAGTCTAGATTTTAGAATCTGACGCATAACTGATAGTTAATTGTAATGTTCAGGGCTTCATAATTACGATGGAACACTCAAATTGCGTCGAGATTCAACACATCGGCCTCGAGCCGACTTGTCTCCAATGGTACATTGCTGCCTCGGGCACCATATGGACCGTCTCCTGTGAGTCTAGATTTTCGAATCCGACGCGAAACTGATAGTTAATTGTAACGTTCAGGGCCTCCTAATGACGATGGAACACTGAAATTGCGTCGAGGTTCAACACATCGTCCTCCAGCCGACTTGTCTCCAAGGGCTATATGGTCGTTCTCCTGTGAGTCTAGATTTTCGAATCCGACGCATAACTGATAGTTAATTGCAACGTTCAGCGCCTCCTGATGACGATGGAACACTCAAATTGCGTCGAGATTCAATACATCGTCCACCAGCCGACTTCTCTCCATGGGGATATTGCTGCCTCGGACACCATATAGTCCTTCTCCTGTGAGTCTAGAGTTTCGAATCCAACGCAAAAATGATAGTTAATTGTAACGTTCAGGACCTCCTAATGACGATGGAACACTCAAATTGCGTCGAGATTCAATACATCGTCCTCCAGCCGACTTGTCTCCAAGGGGATATTACTGCCTCGGGCACCATATAGTCCTTCTCCTGTGAGTCTAGAATTTCGAATACAACGCAAAACTGATAGTTAATTGTAACGTTCAGGACCTCCTAATGACGAAGGAACACTCAAGTTGCGTCGAGATTCAATACATCGTCCTCCAGCCGACTTGTCTCCAAATGTCTATTGCTCCCTCGGGCATCTTGTGGTCGTTCTCCTGTGAGTCTAGATTTTCGAATACGACGCAGAACTGATTGTTAATTGTAACGTTCAGGACCTCCTAATGACGATGGAACACTCAAATTGCGTCGAGATTCAATACATCGTCCTCCAGCCGACTAGTCTCCAAGTGTCTATTGCTGCCTCGGGCACCTTGTGGTCGTTCTCCTGTGAGTCTAGATTTTCGAATCCGACGCATATCTGATAGGTAATTGTAAAGTTCAGGGCCTCCTAATGACGATTGAACAATCAAATTGCGTCGAGATTCAATAGGTCGTCCTCCAGCCGACTTGTCTCCAAGGGGATATCGCTGCCTCGGGCACCACATGGTCCGTCTCCGGTGATTCTACATTTTCGAACCCGACGCAAAACTGATAGTTATATTTTACGTTCAGGGCCTCCTAATGACGATGGAATATTCAAATTGCCTCGAGATTCAATACATCGTCCACCAGCCGACTTCTCTCCATGGGGATATTGCTGCCTCGGACACCATATAGCCCTTCTCCTGTGAGTCTAGAGTTTCGAATCCAACGCAAAAATGATAGTTAATTGTAACGTTCAGGACCTCCTAATGACGATGGAACACTCAAATTGCGTCGAGATTCAATCCATCGTCCTCCAGCCGACTTGTCTCCAAGGGGATATTACTGCCTCGGGCACCATATAGTCCTTCTCCTGTGAGTCTAGAGTTTCGAATACAACGCAAAACTGATAGTTAATTGTAACGTTCAGGACCTCCTAATGACGAAGGAACACTCAAGTTGCGTCGAGATTCAATACATCGTCCTCCAGCCGACAGGTCTCCAAATGTCTATTGCTCCCTCGGGCATCTCGTGGTCGTTCTCCTGTGAGTCTAGATTTTCGAATACGACGCATAACTGATAGTTAATTGTAAAGTTCAGGGCCTCCTAATGACGATGGAACACTCAAATTGCGTCGAGATTCAATACATCGTCCTCCAGCCGATTTGTTTCCAAGGGTCTATTGCTGCCTCGGGCTCCTTATGGTCGTTCTCCTGTGAGTCTACATTTTCGAATCCAACGCAAAACTGATAGTTAATTGCAACGTTCAGGGCATCCTAATGACGATGGACACTCAAATTGCGTCGAGATTCAATACATCGGCCTCCAGCTGACTTGCCTCCAAGGGTCTATTGCTGCATCGGGCATCTTAAGCTCTATCTCCTGTGAGTCTAGATTTTCGAACCCGACGCAAAACTGATAGTTAATTGTAACGTTCAGCGCCTCCTAATGACGATGGAATACTCAATCTGCGTCGAGATTCAATACATCGTCCTCCAGCCGACTTCTCTCCAAAAGGATATTGCTGCCTCGGGCACCATATAGTCCTTCTCCTGTGAGTCTAGAGTTTTGAATCCGACGCATAAATGATAGTTAATTGTAACGTTCAGGGCCTCCTAATGACGATGGAACACTCAAATTGCGTCGCGATCCAATACGTCGTCCTCCAGCCGACTTGACTCCTAGGGTCTATTGCTGCATCGGGCATCTTAAGCTCTATCTCCTGTGAGTCTAGACTTTCGAACCCGACGCAAAACTGATAGTTAATTGTAACGTTCAGCGCCTCCTAATGACGATGGAATACTCAAACTGCGTCGAGATTCAATACATCGTCCTCCAGCCGACTATTCTCCATGGGGATATTGCTGCCTCGGGCACCTTATGGTCGTTGTCCTGTGAGTCAAGATTTTCGAATCCGACGCGAAACTGATTGTTAATTGTAACGTTCAGGGCTTGCTATTGACGATGGAACACTGAAATAGCGTCGAGATTCAATACATCGTTATTTGGCCGACTTGTCTCCAAGGGTCCATTGCTGCCTCGGCAACCTTATGGTCGTTCTCCTGTGAGTCTTGATTTTAGAATACGACGCAAAACTGATAGTTAATTGTAACGTTCAGGGCCTCCTAATGACGATGTAACACTCAAATTGCGTCGAGATTCAATACATCGGCCTGCAGCCGAATTGTCTCCAAGGGGACATTGCTGATTCGGGCATCATATGGTCCTTCTCCTGTGAGTCTAGATTTTCGTTTCCGATGCTAAACTAATAGTTAATTGTAACTTTCAGGGCCTCCTAATGACGATGGAACAATCAAATTGCGTCGAGGTCCAATACATCGTCATCCAGCCGACTTGCCTCCAAGGGGATATTGATGCCTCGGGATCCATACGGTCCGTCTCCTGTGAGTCTAAATTTTCCAATCCGACGCAAAAATGATAGTGAATTGTAACGTTCAGTACCTCCTAATGCCAATGGAACACTCAAATTGCGTCGAGATTCAATACATCGACCTCCAGCCGACTTGTCTCCAAGGGTCTATTGCTGCCTCGGGCACCTTATGGTCGTTCTCCTGTGAGTCTAGACATTAGAATCCAACGCAAAACTGATAGTTAATTGCAACGTTCATGGCATCCTAATGACGATGGACACTCAAATTGCGTCGAGATTCAATACATCGGCCTCCAGCTGACTTGCCTCCAAGGTGTATTGCTGTCTCGGGCACCTTATGGCCCGTCTCCAGTGAGTCTAGATTCTCGAACCCGACGCAAAACTGATAGTTAACTGTAACGTTCAGGGCCTCCTAATGACGATAGAATACTCAGATTGCGTCGAGATTCAATTCATCGTATTCCAGCAGTCTTCCTCCATGGGGATATTGCTGCCTCAGGCTCCTTATGGTCGTTCTCCTGTGAGTCTAGATTTTCGAATCCGATGCGAAACTGATAGTTAATTGTAACGTTCAGGGCCTACTAATGACGATGGAACACTCAAATTGCGTCGAGATTCAATACATCGTCCTCCAGCCGACTTGTCTGGAAGGGTCTATTGCTGCCTCGGGCACCTTATGGTCGTTCTCCTGTGAGTCTAGATTTTCGATTCCAATGCGAAACTGATAGATAATATTAGCTTTCAGGGCCTCCTAATGACGATGGAACACTCAAATTGCGTCGCGATCCGATACATCGTCCTCCAGCCGACTTTTCTCCAAGGGTCTATTGCTGCCTCGGGCACCTTATGATCGTTCTCCGGTGATTCTACATTGTCGAATCCGACGCAAAACTGATAAGTAATTGTAACTTTCAGGGCCTCGAAATCACGATGGGGCGCTCAAATTGCGTCGCGATTCAATACATCGTCTTCCAGGGGACAGGTCTCCAAGGGGATATTGCTGCCTCGGGCACCTTATGGTCCGTCTACAGTGTGTCTAGATTTTCGAATCCGATGAAAAACTGATAGTTAATTGTAACATTCAGGGCCTCCTAATGACGATGGAACACTCAAATTGCGTCGCGATCCAATACATCGTCCTCCAGCCGACTTGACTCCAATAGTCTATTGCTGCCTCGGGCATCTTATGCTCTCTCTCCTGTGAGTCTAGATTTTCCAACCAGACGCAAAACTGATAATTAATTGTAACTTTCAGGGCCTCCTAATGACGATGGAATACTCAAACTGCGTCGAGATTCAATACATCGTCCTCCAGCCGACTTGACTCCAAGGGTCTATTGCTGCATCGGGCATCTTAAGCTCTATCTCCTGTGAGTCTAGATTTTCGAACCCGACGCAAAACTGATAGTTAATTGTAACGTTCAGCGCCTCCTAATGACGATGGAATACTCAATCTGCGTCGAGATTCAATACATCGTCCTCCAGCCGACTTCTCTCCAAAAGGATATTGCTGCCTCTGGCACCATATAGTCCTTCTCCTGTGAGTCTAGAGTTTTGAATCCGACGCATAAATGATAGTTAATTGTAACGTTCAGGGCCTCCTAATGACGATGGAACACTCAAATTGCGTCGCGATCCAATACGTCGTCCTCCAGCCGACTTGACTCCTAGGGTCTATTGCTGCATCGGGCATCTTAAGCTCTATCTCCTGTGAGTCTAGATTTTCGAACCCGACGCAAAACTGATAGTTAATTGTAACGTTCAGCGCCTCCTAATGAGGATGGAATACTCAAACTGCGTCGAGATTCAATACATCGTCCTCCAGCCGACTATTCTCCATGGGGATATTGCTGCCTCGGGCACCTTATGGTCGTTGTCCTGTGAGTCAAGATTTTCGAATCCTACGCGAAACTGATTGTTAATTGTAACGTTCAGGGCTTGCTATTGACGATGGAACACTGAAATAGCGTCGAGATTCAATACATCGTTATTTGGCCGACTTGTCTCCAAGGGTCCATTGCTGCCTCGGGAACCTTATGGTCGTTCTCCTGTGAGTCTTGATTTTAGAATACGACGCAAAACTGATAGTTAATTGTAACGTTCAGGGCCTCCTAATGACGATGTAACACTCAAATTGCGTCGAGATTCAATACATCGGCCTGCAGCCGAATTGTCTCCAAGGGGACATTGCTGATTCGGGCACCATATGGTCCTTCTCCTGTGAGTCTAGATTTTCGTTTCCGATGCTAAATTAATAGTTAATTGTAACTTTCAGGGCCTCCTAATGACGACGGAACAATCAAATTGCGTCGAGGTCCAATACATCGTCATCCAGCCGACTTGCCTCCATGGGATATTGATGCCTCGGGATCCATATGGTCCGTCTCCTGTGAGTCTAAATTTTCCAATCCGACGCAAACATGATAGTGATTTGTAACGTTCAGTACCTCCTAATGCCAATGGAACACTCAAATTGCGACGAGATTCAATACATCGACCTCCAGCCGACTTGTCTCCAAGGGCTTATTGCTGCCTCGGGCACCTTATGGTCGTTCTCCTGTGAGTCTAGACTTTAGAATCCAACGCAAAACTGATAGTTAATTGCAACGTTCATGGCATCGTAATGACGATGGACACTCAAATTGGGTCGAGATGCAATACATCGGCCTCCAGCTGACTTGCCTCCAAGGTGTATTGCTGTCTCGGGCACCTGATGGCCCGTCTCCAGTGAGTCTAGATTCTCGAACCCGACGCAAAACTGATAGTTAACTGTAACGTTCAGGGCCTCCTAATGACGATAGAATACTCAGATTGCGTCGAGATTCAATTCATCGTATTCCAGCAGACTACCTCCATGGGGATATTGCTGCCTCAGGCTCCTTATGGTCGTTCTCCTGTGAGTCTAGATTTTCGAATCCGATGCGAAACTGATAGTTAATTGTAACGTCCAGGGCCTACTAATGACGATGGAACACTCAAATTGCGTCGTGATTCAATACATCGTCCTCCAGCCGACATGTCTGGAAGCGTCTATTGCTGCCTCGGGCACCTTATGGTCGTTCTCCTGTGAGTCTAGATTTTCGATTCCAATGCGAAACTGATAGATAATATTAGCTTTCAGGGCCTCCTAATGACGATGGAACACTCAAATTGCGTCGCGATCCGATACATCGTCCTCTAGCCGACTTGTCTCCAAGGGTCTATTGCTGCCTCGGGCACCTTATGATCGTTCCCTGGTGATTCTACATTGTCGAATGCGACGCAAAACTAATAAGTAATTGTCACTTTCAGGGCCTCGAAATCACGATGGGGCGCTCAAATTGCGTCGCGATTCAATACATAGTCTTCCAGCGGACAGGTCTCCAAGGGGATATTGCTGCCTCGGGCACCTTATGGTCCGTCTACAGTGTGTCTAGATTTTCGAATCCGATGAAAAACTGATAGTTAATTGTAACATTCAGGGCCTCCTAATGACGATGGAACACTCAAATTGCGTCGCGATCCAATATATCGTCCTCCAGCCGACTTGACACCAATAGTCTATTGCTGCCTCGGGCATCTTATGCTCGCTCTCCTGTGAGTCTAGATTTTCGAACCCGACGCAAAACTGATAATTAATTGTAACGTTCTGGGCCTCCTAATGACGATGGAATACTCAATCTGCGTCGAGATTCAATACATCGTCCTCCAGCCGACTTCTCTCCATTGGAATATTGCTGCCTCGGGCACCTTATGGTCGTTCTCCTGTGAGTCTAGATTTTCGAATCCGACGCGAAAGTGATTGTTAATTGTAACGTTCAGGGCCTCCTAATGTCGATGGAACACTCAAATTGTGTCGAGATTCAATACACCGGTTAACAGCCGAATTGTCTCCAAGGGGACATTGCTCCCTCGGGCACCATATGGTCCTTCTCCTGTGAGTCTAGATTTTCGATTCCGATGTTAAACTGGTAGTTAATTGTAACTTTCAGGGCCTCCTAATGACGATGGAACACTCAAATTGCGTCGAGATTCAATACATCGTCCTTCAGCCGACTTCTCTCCAAGGTTCTATTGCTGCCTCTGGCACGTTATGGTCGTTCTCCTGTGAGTCTAGATTTTCGAATCCGACGCGAAACTGATAGGTAATTGTAACGTTCAGGGCCTACTATTGACGATGGACCACTCAAATTGCATCGAGATTCAATACATCGTCCTCCAGCCGACTTGTCTCCAAGGGTCTATTGCTGCCTCGGACACCTTATGATCGTTCTCCGGTGATTCTACATTGTCGAATCCGACGCAAAACTGATAAGTAATTGTAACTTTCAGGGCCTCCTAATCACGATGGGGCGTTCAAATTGCGTCGCGATTCAATACATCGCCTTCCAGCGGACAGGTCTCCAAGGGGATATTGCTGCCTCGGGCACCTTATGCTCTGTCTACAGTGTGTCTATATTTTCGAATCCGATGAAAAACTGATAGTTAATTGTAACGTTCAGGGCCTCCTAGTGACGATGGAACACTCAAATTGCCTCGAGGTCCAATACATCGTCCTCCCACTGACTTGTCTCCAACGGGATATTGCTGCCTCGGAAACCATGAGGCCATTCTCCTGTGAGTCTAGATTTTCTAATCCGACGGAAAAATGATAGTTAATTGTAACCGTCAGGGCCTCCTAAAACGATGGAACACTCAAATTGCGTCGCGATTCAAAACATCGTCCTCCACCCGACTTGTCTCCAAGCTTATATTGCTGCCTGGGGCACCGCATGGTCGTTCTCATATGAGTCTAGATTTTCGAATCCGACGCATTACCGACAGTTAATTGTAACGTTCATGGCCTCCTAATGACGATGGAACACTGAAATAGCGTCGAGATTCAATACATCGTCCTTCAGCCGACTTGTCTCCATGCGTCCATTGCTGCCTCGGGCACCTTATGGTCGTTCTCCTGTGAGTCTACATTTTCGATTCCGACACAAAACTGATAAGTAATTGTAACTTTCAGGGCCTCCTAATGACGATGGAACACTCAAATTGCGTCGAGATTCAATTCGTCGTCCTCCAGCCGACTTGTCTCAAAGGGGATATGGCTGCCTCGGGCACCATATAGTCCTTCTCCTGTGAGTCTAGAGTTTCGAATCCGACGCAAAACTGGTAGTTGATTGTTACGGTCAGGGCCTCCTAATGACCATGGAACACTCAAATTGCGTCGAGATTCAATACATCGTCCTGCAGCCGACTTGTCTCCAAGGAGATATCGCTGCCTTGGGCACCACATGGTCCATTTCCGGTGATTCTACATTTTAGAATCCGACGCAAAACTGATAGTTAATTGTAACGTTCAGGGCCTCCTAATGACGATGGGGCACTCAAATTGCGTCGCGATTCAATACATCGTCCTCCAGCGGACTGGTCTGCAAGGGGATATTGCTGCCTCGGGCACCTTATTGTCCGTCTCCAGTGAGTCTAGATTTTCGAATCCGACGAAAAACTGAAAGTTAATTGTAACATTCAGGGCCTCCTAATGACGATGGAACACTCAAATTGCGTCGCGATCCGATACATCGTCCTCCAGCCGACTTGTCTCCAAGGGTCTATTGCTACCTCGGGCACTTTATGATCGTTCTATTGAGAGTCTAGATTTTCGAACCCGACGCAAAACTGATAGTTAATTGTAACTTTCAGGGCCTCCTAATGACGATGGAACAGTCAAATTGCGTCGAGATTCAATTCATCGTATTCCAGCAGACTTCCTCCATGGGGATATTGCTGCCTGAGGCTCCATATGGTCGTTCTCCTGTGAGTCTAGATTTTCGAATCCGACGCGAAACTGATAGTTAATTTTAACGTTCAGGGCCTCCTAATGACGATGGAACACTCAAATTGCGTCGAGATTCAATACATCGTCCTCCATCCGACTTGTCTCGAAAGGTCTATTGCTGCCTGGGGCACCTTCAGGTCGTTCTCCTGTGAGTCTAGATTTTCGAATACGATGCGAAACTGATAGTTAATTGTAACTTTCAGGGCCTCCTAATGACGATGGAACACTCAAATTGCGTCGAGATTCAATACATCGTCCTTCAGCCGACTTGTCTCCAAGGTTCTATTGCTGCCTCTGGCACGTTATGGTCGTTCTCCTGTGAGTCTCGATTTTCGAATCCGACGCAAAACTGATAGTTAATTGCAACGTTCAGGGCCTCCTAGTGACGATGGAACACTCAAATTGCGTCGAGGTCCAATACATCGTCATCCAGCCGACTTTCCTCCAAGGGGATATTGCTGCCTCGGGCACCATTTGGTCCGTCTCCTGGAGTCTAAATTTTCGAATCCGACGCAAAAATAATAGTGAATTTAACGTTCAGCGCCTCCTAATGACGATGGAACACTCAAATTGCGTCGCGATTCAATACATCGTCCTCCAGCCGACTTGTCTCCAACGGGATATCGCTGCCTCGGGAACCATGTGGCCATTTTCCTGTGAGTCTAAATTTTCGAATCCGACGGAAAAATGATAGTTAATTGTAACGGTCAGGGCCTCCCAATGTCGATGGAACACTCAAATTGCGTCGAGATTTAATACATCGGCCTCCAGCCGACTTGTCTCCAAGGTGATACTGTTGCCTCGGACACCTTATGGTCGTTCTCCTGTGAGTCTTGAATTTAGAATCCGACGCAAAACTGATAGTTAATTGTAACGTTCAGGGCGTCCTAATGACGATGGAACACTCAAATTGCGTCGAGATTTAATACATCGGCGTCCAGCCGACTTGTCTCCAAGGTGATATTGCTGCTCGGACACCTTATGGTCGTTCTCCTGTGAGTCTAGATTTTTAGAATCCGACGCAAAACTGATAGTTAATTGTAACGTTCAGGGCGTCCTAATGACGATGGAACACTCAAATTGCGTCGAGATTTAATACATCGGCGTCCAGCCGACTTGTCTCCAAGGTGATATTGCTGCTCGGACACCTTATGGTCGTTCTCCTGTGAGTCTAGATTTTTAGAATCCGACGCATAACTGATAGTTAATTGTAACGTTCAGGGCCGCCTAATGACGATGGAACACTCAAATTGCGTCGAGATTCAATACATCGTCCTCCATCCGACTTGTCTCGAAAGGTCTATTGCTGCCTGGGGCACCTTCTGGTCGTTCTCCTGTGAGTCTAGATTTTCGAATACGATGCGAAACTGATAGTTAATTGTAACTTTCAGGGCCTCCTAATGACGATGGAACACTCAAATTGCGTCGAGATTCAATACATCGTCCTTCAGCCGACTTGTCTCCAAGGTTCTATTGCTGCCTCTGGCACGTTATGGTCGTTCTCCTGTGAGTCTCGATTTTCGAATCCGACGCAAAACTGATAGTTAATTGCAACGTTCAGGGCCTCCTAGTGACGATGGAACACTCAAATTGCGTCGAGGTCCAATACATCGTCATCCAGCCGACTTTCCTCCAAGGGGATATTGCTGCCTCGGGCACCATTTGGTCCGTCTCCTGGAGTCTAAATTTTCGAATCCGACGCAAAAATAATAGTGAATTTAACGTTCAGCGCCTCCTAATGACGATGGAACACTCAAATTGCGTCGCGATTCAATACATCGTCCTCCAGCCGACTTGTCTCCAACGGGATATCGCTGCCTCGGGAACCATGTGGCCATTTTCCTGTGAGTCTAAATTTTCGAATCCGACGGAAAAATGATAGTTAATTGTAACGGTCAGGGCCTCCCAATGTCGATGGAACACTCAAATTGCGTCGAGATTTAATACATCGGCCTCCAGCCGACTTGTCTCCAAGGTGATACTGTTGCCTCGGACACCTTATGGTCGTTCTCCTGTGAGTCTTGAATTTAGAATCCGACGCAAAACTGATAGTTAATTGTAACGTTCAGGGCGTCCTAATGACGATGGAACACTCAAATTGCGTCGAGATTTAATACATCGGCGTCCAGCCGACTTGTCTCCAAGGTGATATTGCTGCTCGGACACCTTATGGTCGTTCTCCTGTGAGTCTAGATTTTTAGAATCCGACGCATAACTGATAGTTAATTGTAACGTTCAGGGCCGCCTAATGACGACGGAACACTCAAATTGCGTCGAGATTCAATACATCGTCCTCCAGCCGACTTGTCTCCATGGTTATATTGCTGCCTGGGGCACCGCATGGTCGTTCTCATATGAGTCTAGATTTTCGAATCCGTCGCATAACCGACAGTTAATTGTAACGTTCATGGCCTCCTAATGACGATGGAACACTGAAATAGCGTCGAGATTCAATACATCGTCCTTCAGCCGACTTGTCTCCATGCGTCCATTGCTGCCTCGGGCATCTTATGGTCGTTCTCCTGTGAGTCTACATTTTCGATTCCGACACATAACTGATAGTTAATTGTAACGTTCAGGGCCTCCTAATGACGATGGAACACTCAAATTGCGTCGAGATTGAATACATCGTCCTCCAGCCGACTTGTCTCCATCGGTCTATTGCTGCTTCGGTCACCTTATCGTTGTTCTCCTGTGAGTCCAGATATTCGAATCCGACGCAAAACTGATAGTTGATTGTAACGGTCAGAGCCTCCTAATGACGATGGAACACTCAAATTGCGTCGAGATTCAATACATCGTCCTGCAGCCGACTTGTCTCCAAGGAGATATCGCTGCCTTGGGCACCACATGGTCCATTTCCGGTGATTCTACATTTTCGAATCCGACGCAAAACTGATAATTAATTGTAACGTTCAGGGCCTCCTACTGACGATGGAACACTCAAATTGCGTCGCGATCCGATACATCGTCCTCCAGCCGACTTGTCTCCAAGGGTCTATTGCTGCCTCGGGCACCTTATGATCGTTCTCCTGTGAGTCTAGATTTTCGAACCCGACGCAAAACTGATAGTTAATTGTAACGTTCAGGGCCTCCTAATGACGATGGAACAGTCAAATTGCGTCGAGATTCAATTCATAGTATTCCAGCAGACTTCCTCCATGGGGATATTGCTGCCTCAGGCTCCTTATGGTCGTTTTCCAGTGAGTCTAGATTTTCGAATCCGACGAAAAACTGATAGTTAATTGTAACATTCAGGGCCTCCTAATGACGATGGAACACTCAAATTACGTCGCGATCCGATACATCGTCCTCCAGCCGACTTGTCTCCAAGGTTCTATTGCTGCCTCGGGCACGTTATGGTCGTTCTCCTGAGAGTCTCGGTTTTCGAATACGACGCAAGACTGATAGTTAATTGCAACGTTCAGGGCCTCCTAGTGACGATGGAACACTCAAATTGCGTCGAGGTTCAATACATCGTCATCCAGCCGACTTGCCTCCAAGGGGATATTGCTACCTCGGGCACCATATGGTCCGTCTCCTGTGAGTCTAAATTTTCGAATCCCGACGCAAAAATGATAGTGAATTGTAACGCTCAGCGCCTCCTAATGACGATGGAACACTCAAATTGCGTCGCGATTCAATACATCGTCCTCCAGCCGACTTGCTTCCGAGGGTCTATTGCTGCCTCTGGCACCTAATGTTCTTGCTCCTGTGAGTCTAGATATTCGAATCCGACGCAAAACTGATATTTAATTGTAACGTTAACGGCCTCAGGATGACGATGGAACACTCAATTTGCGTCGAGATTCAATACATCGTCCTCCCGCTGACTTGTCTCCAACGGGATATTGCTGCCTCGGGAGCCATATGGCCCTTGTCCTGTGAGTCTAGATTTTCGAATCCGACGGAAAAATGATAGTTATTTGTAACGGTCAGGGCCTCCTAATGACGATGGAGCACTCAAATTGCGTCGCGATTCAATACATCGTAATGTAGCCGACCCGCCTCCGAGTGACTATTCCTCCCTCGGGCACCTTATGGTCGTTCTCCTGTGAGTCTAGATTATCGAATCCGACGAATAGTTGATAGTTAATTGAAACGTTCAGCGCCTCCTAATGACGATGAAACACTCAAATTGCGTCGAGATTTAATACATCGGCCTCCAGCGGACCTGTTACCAAGGTGATATTGCTGCCTCGGACACCTTATGGTCGTTCTCCTGTGAGTCTAGATTTTTAGAATCCGACGCATAACTGATATTTAATTGTAACCATCAGGGCCTCCTAATAACGATGGAACACTCAAATTGCATCGAGATTCAATACATCGTCCTCCAGCCGACTTGTCTTCAAGGGGATATCGCTGCCTTGGGCACCACATGGTCCATCTCCGGTGATTCTACATTTTCGAATCCGACGCAAAACTGATAAGTAATTGTAACGTTCAGGGCCTCCTAATGACGATGGAACACTCAAATTGCGTCGAGATTCAATTCATCGTCCTCCAGCCGACTTGGGCAAAGGGGATATTGCTGCCTCGGGCACCATATAGTCCTTCTCCTGTGAGTCTAGAGTTTCGAATCCCACGCAAAACTGATAGTTAATTGTAACGTTCAGGGCCACCTAATGACGATGGAACACTCAAATTGCGTCGAGATTCAATACATCGTCCTCCAGCCGACTTGTCTCCAAGGGGATATCGCTGCCTTGGGCACAACATGGTCCATTTCCGGTGATTCTACATTTTCCAATCCGACGCAAAACTGATAGTTAATTGTAACGTTTAGGGCCTCCTAATGACGATGGGGCACTGAAATTGCGTCGCGATTCAATACATCGTCCTCCAGCGGACTGGTCTCCAAGGGGATATTGCTGCCTCGGCCACCTTATGGTCCGTCTCCAGTGCGTCTAGATTTTCGAATCCGACGAAAAACTGATAGTTAATTGTAACATTCAGGGCCTCCTAATGACGATGGAACACTCAAATTGCGTCGAGATTCAATTCATCGTCCTCCAGCCGACTTGGGCAAAGGGGATATTGCTGCCTCGGGCACCATATAGTCCTTCTCCTGTGAGTCTAGAGTTTCGAATCCGACGCAAAACTGATAGTTAATTGTAACGTTCAGGGCCACCTAATGACGATGGAACACTCAAATTGCGTCGAGATTCAATACATCGTCCTCCAGCCGACTTGTCTCCAAGGGGATATCGCTGCCTTGGGCACCACATGGTCCATCTCCGGTAATTCTACATTTTCGAATCCGACGCAAAACTGATAAGTAATTGTAACGTTCAGGGCCTCTTACTGACGATGGAACACTCAAATTGCGTCGAGATTCAATACATCGTCCTCCAGCCGAATTGTCTCCAACTGGATATCGCTGCCTCGGGCACCACATGGTCCGTTTCCGGTTGTAACACCACAGCTCTTATGCTGTATGGATTCATTTTGCTTTATTTAATGTTACATTGTTGATCGCCTGTGAATGTGTTCAAATCGATAGCATAAAATTGTGTATTCTTTTCATTGTCAAACCTTTGATGTCGTGATTTGATTCTATGCAAAGTAGTGTATCTGCAATTTGTATTCTTTGTCCCATTTGGAGGGAACAGAACTTATTGTATGTAATTGTAATTTTGTGTGAATAATTTTTTGTAGAAGTGTCAATATGTGAAAATGTTCTGTTTTATTTAATGTATTTGTTTGCTGTTATGTAAATTGCTGATCCTCACTTAGGGTTCTTAGTTAGTTTGTATGAAAATGGTGTAGTGGTTCCCCTCTGGAACGGAAATGCGTAGTGCGCGCAAATTGTGGTTGGCATAGGTGGAAAAGGTGGAACTGATAGTCAGTCGGGGACGAGCAGTCAGTCGGAGACGAGCCACCAGTCGGAAAGGAGCTACCAGTCTGTGCACTGTCAATGTAAAGGTGCATATCATGCTGATTCAGAGAGAGGCTTTTACTGCTTCTTTCCAATGCCTCGGATGGGTGGATAAATAGCTGGATCTATTCTGGAATTTGTATGAATCGTCGCCATGAAGATACGATAAAGTCCGGCAATTCTACCTGTAATTCCACCTACCAACATGCAGTTGCCACCACATTGCGCAATCACTGTAACGTAATACTATATTGATGTACAGTGAAGGATCAGCCTAATGGATGTGTTAGTGTGCTGAAATATAAGGTAATTCATATCGGAATTTATTTACCTACCTTGATTTTACTCCTCATCATAACACCTCTCAGGGTCCTCTCCGTTTGAAGTAAAGTGATTACCGAGTGTCCTTACTCAAAATACGTTGAAGCCTAGAGCTTTGTTAAATAATGCCTCTTGAACTTATTTGAAAGATAGTTAAAGCTAATGTGGTAACAGAGTGAGTTAAAGCAAATGTTATTTGTCCAATAACAATTTTCCTATTGAAACTGTTATTTAAAGTGCTGTTACCAACTTCAAACTTTAGGCTGAGTCTTATAAAGTAAAGGATCACGTTGTTGTCTGTAGTAAATTCTAAAAAGGAGAGTCAGTTCCTTGCAATTTTGTCAACATTGTGTTTCGTTGTAGTTAAAGTGAGAAAGCTGCAGTTGTGAAACGTTACATTCTCATGTATGCCAAGTGTTTGTCTCTCTTGTGTGCATATTAACAGTATTAAGACCACTTAGTTTGTGTAAACCCTGAAAGTGATAGTGTTTTTCTGTACCTGTTATAATTTTGAAAATAGTTCCTGCTGCTCTAACTGTTAGCTTCAATCTTAAAACATATGTGTGCTAGAGTACATTGCACTCGCGTGTTGCTAAGTCTAGGTTGTGTCTGTTGTGTTGTCCATTATAGTTACTTATACCTACTTTCATAAACGAGAATGTTAATCTTTCTCTTGCCTAATTAGGCTGGCGACCGTTTCCCTTATTCTATAAACAGTATAGCTAGGCAAAATTTTGTTTGTCACTATTCCAATATTAACGTAATTCTGACTTTCATTTCCGATAAGCCACTTCCATTAGGAACAATACGGTCAACTTAACATAATTCCTCTCAGAGGGTAACACTGCTCTGTTGCTTTGTGCCATAGTTGCTTTTACAAAATTGTTTTATGTTACAACCTGCTTCTGGCATTGAGGTTATGGTACAGTAGTTAGCAGACGGCGAGTGTTATACGTGGCGCCGCGTGACAGGACGTTGTTCAGTTTGCACCTACAGACGGAAAAAATTATAAGTAGTTAGCATTTTACAAACATTGAGTGAACATAAAACGTCCAGCGGCACGAACCTGTACATTACTTGACAGAACTAGTAGTGAAAGTTCAGTTTAAATTAAAAATAAAAGGTATCAGTACTTAATAATAGCTAAAATGGACAGGAAATTAGAAATAAATTTAGACGCGCGAGAGCAGAATGCAACCGAGAGCAGTTCAGGCAGCACACCAACAGATGGCATGACGCGCGAGTTAAATTACGTACGTTATCACGCAGACATTAATAAACAGATCGAAGCTATGTGTGTAGCGCGTACTAAGCAAGACAATGTAGGCGATGTTGTCGAAGACAGTGGCTATGCTGATGAATCGAGGGATATGTTTGAATCACCAAAACCAGAAAGGGGTGTAGGATCTGAACACGAAAAGGCAGTAGAATCTAAAAGTGAAAAGACACTAGATCTGACTGATTTGCTTAGAATACTGTCTGCGCAAAATGACAATATTAAGGTACAAATCGCAGCACTAGGGCAACAAAATGTAGAACAAAGACAGCTAATTGCAGCACAGGGTAGTGATATTAGTAAACAGATTGAGAAAGTTGATGTAAAAGTAGACATTGTGAGTAATGAAATTAAAAACCTCAAAAGCGAAATTACTGTCATCAATGGCAATATTGCCAACATACAAAGACAAATTGATGACATTAACGAAAGATTTGACTCTGAAGTAATTAAAATTCAAGATCAAATTGAACCCTTAGTCTGTACTAAGGTTGACGAAAAGGTATTCGGTATTAAATCCGAAATACAAACAGAGTGTAACGCGGAATTTGCACAGATCAAACAGTCTGTAACAGAAACAAGCAGAGCTCTAACCAAACAGATTATTACTTGCGAAAAGAAGTATGAGCATAACACTTCACAAATCCAAGGCAAAGTGTATGACTTGGAAAGGAAAATACAAACTGGACCTACACATTTTACTGAAAGAATGCCTCTCAGTAAAATATTAGAGGGCGAAGAGAAATTCGACCATGCAAAGAGGCATAACGGATGGCACCCCCTAGACTTTGTAAAGAATTGCGAAAGAAATTTTCCTGAATATTTGTCTGATCAGGAAAAAATTAATGTCATAATTAGTGCATTAACAGGAGAAGCAAAAAGGTGGGGGTTGAATCTTCATACTAACCAGATGTCTTTTGAAACTTTCAAACAAAAATTTATTGACGAATACTGGTCAGAACAAAAACAAGACCAATTGTGGCGTGAATTTCTAATGGCCAGGTTGTATGACATCAGAGGTAGGCAAACCATGAAAGAATTCTGCGAATCATGGTACAGAAAACTGATACATTTGAAGGCTAGAAGAACTGAAGCTGAGATCGTTTGGGTTCTTTGGCAGAAACTGCCTGAGGATTCGAAACGATATGTTGGGAGTACACACAGTAGTTTTTCTGCGTTCTTGGAAAGGGTAGAAGATGAAGATCATTGGCGAAGAAATCGCGAGGACCGTCCCCATAATAGCAATAATTATTCGCGAGAAAGTAATGACCAAGCTGAACGACAGGAAAACGGTAGATTTCGTGTAAACACGATTCAAAGAGGTCGTGCGAGAGGTAGAGGAAATTACACTACGCGCGGTAGAGGATACATGACGCGGAATTTCCAAAATAGAGAAGAAATGGAAAACTGAAAACCGCGTGTGTTACGGGCCGGATTCACGCGGAAACCGGTTTTGGGCCCAAAGAAAAGATGTCAAATATTAGATTCGAGAAGGAAAAATGTAAACTACGGGGCAGAAAGGTTAAGGACGCACCTATAGCAGACGGGCGCGGAGTGATACATAGTGGCGTTTCCAGTGCTAAGTCACGTGACCGTTCGTGCTCGGGCCAGCCGTTGCCGAAGCAGCGTACATTGCACTTGGCAGCAGACACAAATGGCAGACGTCGGAACAAGATGGCTGCCGTAGAGAGATACAGAAGAGGCGGGATCGGACACTTCCGATGGCCGGTTTCAGTAGTAGATGAATGTAGAGATGAAAATAAAGTTAATATGTCATATGATAATGATAACTCGGTATCGGAATCGTGTGAAAAGACTTTTTTAAAGAATGAAAGGGAGCCAGGAAAGGCGAGTGGAAAGGAGAACATTTGTACTGTTAATGATGTGTATGAAGTAAAAGACGTAAATGTGGGGGAGGTTGTGATGAATAAAGAGGAAAGGGAGGTAGAATATGCCACGCAAAAGACATGTGCACAATTAATAATAGGCAAAAATGAGGTAGAGGAGGACGTTAGTAATCATGACATTATGAACAGTGCAGATGAAATTGTTGTTGATGGAAAAGTGTTTTATGATTCTAATGCAGAAGGGTCTAGTAAGTATTTCGCACCATTACCTGAGAATCATAACAAAGGGGAAAATGGAATGAAAGTTATCGAAGTACATGACGATTATACTAAATATGAAGTTAAGGCTGAAATCGTTCAAAGTGATATAACTGAAGTGCCTGCGTGTCCAAACGATGTGTATTATGTAGAAAAGGAGTCGGAAAACGAAGTGGCTGAGACATCTAGTGATAATCTGCTCCACTGTCTAAAAGTTGCTTTCCTGCTCGAATCTGATGACGAAAATGAAATCAGTGATAGTTCAGATGATGAAGGGTATATGAATACAGATAAGAATGAATATACCAACTTTCCCTATTGTTCAAAAGTCGAGTACTTAAGTAATTCTGATGGTGAGGAAAAGAGTAGTGATGACTCCAGTAAAGATGAATTCTCAGGTGTAAATGAAAGTGAATATACTTTTATTGAAAGAGGGTATGAGAAAATTAGTGACATTTTTCCAAAGCAAGATACAGGAAGTAGAACTTGGCCAAAACCGAATGAATTATTTAGTAATGTAACACAGGGGCATAATTTGCAGGAATCCCCAGATGATATTATACTGGGGCAAGCCTTAACAAATGTTTTGAAAGAGTGTGAATCACAGGAACAAAAAGAACCTCATGATAACACTATATTGGGACAAGCTTTAACTAATGTTTTGAGTAAGTGTGAGGCACAGGAACAAAAAGAACCACCTGATAAAATAATAGCAGAGCAGGAGATGTTGTACCTTGCTAAAGACTTTGAAATTCCAAAACCTAAAAAGCCACCTGATGAAACAAAACGTTGGCAAGATCTGAATAGGTTAGTGAAAGATGTAGAAAGTAGGAGGCCCAAAAAGCCACCAGACTTAGTAACTGTTTTATGAACCATAAAAGACTGCCTTGTTAATAAAGAGACTGGAGGCAGGGTGCTGTATTTGTATATATGTTGTTAATATAATGCATGACTTTATTGTTATTATTATTATATCTGAGTGTTACCTGAAAGTGGATTGTTGTTTTGTTGATCTTGAGGCCTGTTGGAGGTTGTTGCTTATTTATTATAGTGTACTGTTTAACTTTGCTTAGGAAATGTTTATTTTCAATTGAACACTTACTGTTGCCAGTCTAATTATGATGAGAGGGTCATGTAGTGTGAGAAACATGAAAACTTTATGAATAAATATGCTTATGGTAACTTAATGAAAGTGCAAAGAACTCTTCAAGATAATAATTAATTTCTAATATACTTAAAATTCAGAAAGGGCTTATGTTTGCAGTATGTGATTTACTTAAAGATACATGTCCTCAGAAGAGGGTTATTAACCCTCAGGGGGCAATGCACTCTTTGCATTGTCAGGTGCCTGACGAGCACCAAGGACCCGAGTCGTTGCTAGCACTACTTCCATTTCTTTTTGTGCTGCCAACCTTCCTCTTCATCATTCAGAACTTTTACTATCTTCTTTCCTTCTTCTCTATCAGACTGTATTGAATAGTGTGGCAATGATGTAAGATATTGTGTATTGTTTGTGGACAAGTAAATATAAAAATAATATGGGTACACTAGAAAATGGCAAAGAATAATGAAAATATAGTGGGTACTGTAAAGGAAAAATGAAATTAAAAAGAAATTGGAAAGAGAAATATGGATGAGAAAAGGTAAGAATATTGAAAAGAAAAGGTAAATGAATGCCATAATATAATTAAATGTAAATGTTTTTGAAAAAGAAAGGGGCAAATATGGTGTTGAAAAACTGTATATGTGTTTAAAACTGAGGAGATGAACCTGGCTAAGGTATGTGTAAAGTAGATGTGAGGTATGTGTCTAGTGCCAGCAAAAGAGTTGGCAGAAATCACTTGCAATAGGATATGAAATTATTGTCCTGATCTTGATGTATGTAATGACCTAACTGTGTGTGGAAAAGCAATGATAAAGGAGTAGTAAGAAATACTTTATCCTAACTTGATCCTGAATATGACATTTAATTCTTTCTCGATTAATGTATATGTTACCTGATTGTGTCATTTGAAAAGAACTGGTTTTGTTACCAGTGTCTAATTGCTGTTTCAAAGTTACAGGTTTCATGTTTTATACCACCAATGCAAATTTTACCAAAAGTGTGTCAGAATGATAAAAAACCTGGAAATGATGACAATAAACTGCTCAAAAATATGTTGATGGGCAGTAAAACAAGACAAAATAATAAAAATGCTATGGTCCTGATGCTAAGGACTACAAAATATACGATGTGAGCAGTAACCAAAGGACTTGCCATTGTGGGGCAAGGAGCTGATAAGTGGTCATGAACTGCCAAACCTAGAGGGTGGGGCAGTGTGTCAATTTAAAAATGTGTTTTTTGTGTATTCTTAATCTAAGTTGTGTTTTTGTGTCTAAATGTGTATGTAAAAAGACTGCTAAACCAATAATGGGTAGAATGTGTAACATGGACTGCTAGTGCTGAGCAAGCAGTGAATTAAGTTAGGTTTTTTTGAGCAATATGTTATAAACTGACTATTCTTATTGAAGTCAGTGAAAAGTTATTATAAAATGTATAAGGAATCTTATTTAAATGGATGTAGATGTCTTTGATACTAGGTTTTTTGAAATAACGTAAAGTTTTGGACTGCCTTGTTTTGAAACACAGCAGTGATGATTAAAGATAGGCTCTGAATATGTTAGTGTGTTTATGTGTAACAAATATTTTGGACTGCTATTAATGAAGAGCAGCTTTAAAGTTAATTATTTTGAAACAACCTTGCAAAGTTACTTTGGTATTTAAGGAGTCAGTTGGAAAAGGTTTCTCATAGTTGTTTGTATAAATAATTGTGCATATCCGGATGCAAACTGAAATTTTCAATATTTCATTAATTGCTGAACCTTGTAAAATATACTATGATCATTAATATGCTTGTGTGTCTGTGAAATTTTACATTCCTCTATAATTATTGAGAGACAAAATTCTGTTTTGCTAACTTAGAATGTCCTGTGTTATTGTATATGTGTTTAAATTTTTTTTCATATTATTTAAAGGCTTTTCCTATTCTACTTATATGTAGATGAGTTTGTGTACTGATTGCCTATTAATTGAACTGTGTGTGTATGAAAAGAACATGCTTAAAGATATCTTGTGTAATGGTGCAAAATTAGATTCCTTAAACCAGTGTGAAATTGAAAATTGCTTTAGATATTTTACTTTGAAAATATTTTGGAAGAAATACATGCAATTTCTTAGTCTATATACTGTATATTTGTAATGTGTGTGTGTTTTTTTTTTTCTCCCAACTGAAGTTGGATGGAATAAATTTTTTTTTTGCAGCCAGCACCACTTAGGTGTTATGGATGTTTCCTTGAAGTATCCCTGATGGGAAACTTCAACGAAACATGGGGCATGTGTAACACCACAGCTCTTATGCTGTATGGATTCATTTTGCTTTATTTAATGTTACATTGTTGATCGCCTGTGAATGTGTTCAAATCGATAGCATAAAATTGTGTATTCTTTTCATTGTCAAACCTTTGATGTCGTGATTTGATTCTATGCAAAGTAGTGTATCTGCAATTTGTATTCTTTGTCCCATTTGGAGGGAACAGAACTTATTGTATGTAATTGTAATTTTGTGTGAATAATTTTTTGTAGAAGTGTCAATATGTGAAAATGTTCTGTTTTATTTAATGTATTTGTTTGCTGTTATGTAAATTGCTGATCCTCACTTAGGGTTCTTAGTTAGTTTGTATGAAAATGGTGTAGTGGTTCCCTCTGGAACGGAAATGCGTAGTGCGCGCAAATTGTGGTTGGCATAGGTGGAAAAGGTGGAACTGATAGTCAGTCGGGGACGAGCAGTCAGTCGGAGACGAGCCACCAGTCGGAAAGGAGCTACCAGTCTGTGCACTGTCAATGTAAAGGTGCATATCATGCTGATTCAGAGAGAGGCTTTTACTGCTTCTTTCCAATGCCTCGGATGGGTGGATAAATGGCTGGATCTATTCTGGAATTTGTATGAATCGTCGCCATGAAGATACGATAAAGTCCGGCAATTCTACCTGTAATTCCACCTACCAACATGCAGTTGCCACCACATTGCGCAATCACTGTAACGTAATACTATATTGATGTACAGTGAAGGATCAGCCTAATGGATGTGTTAGTGTGCTGAAATATAGGGTAATTCATATCGGAATTTATTTACCTACCTTGATTTTACTCCTCATCATAACACCTCTCAGGGTCCTCTCCGTTTGAAGTAAAGTGATTACCGAGTGTCCTTACTCAAAATACGTTGAAGCCTAGAGCTTTGTTAAATAATGCCTCTTGAACTTATTTGAAAGATAGTTAAAGCTAATGTGGTAACAGAGTGAGTTAAAGCAAATGTTATTTGTCCAATAATAATTTTCCTATTGAAACTGTTATTTAAAGTGCTGTTACCAACTTCAAACTTTAGGCTGAGTCTTATAAAGTAAATGATCACGTTGTTGTCTGTAGTAAATTCTAAAAAGGAGAGTCAGTTCCTTGCAATTTTGTCAACATTGTGTTTCGTTGTAGTTAAAGTGAGAAAGCTGCAGTTGTGAAACGTTACATTCTCATGTATGCCAAGTGTTTGTCTCTCTTGTGTGCATATTAACAGTATTAAGACCACTCAGTTTGTGTAAACCCTGAAAGTGATAGTGTTTTTCTGTACCTGTTATAATTTTGAAAATAGTTCCTGCTGCTCTAACTGTTAGCTTCAATCTTAAAACATATGTATGCTAGAGTACATTGCACTCGCGTGTTGCTAAGTCTAGGTTGTGTCTGTTGTGTTGTCCATTATAGTTACTTATACCTACTTTCATAAACGAGAATGTTAATCTTTCTCTTGCCTAATTAGGCTGGCGACCGTTTCCCTTATTCTATAAACAGTATAGCTAGGCAAAATTTTATTTGTCACTATTCCAATATTAACGTAATTCTGACTTTCATTTCCGATAAGCCACTTCCATTAGGAACAATACGGTCAACTTCACAAAATTCCTCTCAGAGGGTAACACTGCTCTGTTGCTTTGTGCCATAGTTACTTTTACAAAATTGTTTTATGTTACAACCTGCTTCTGGCATTGAGGTTATGGTACAGTAGTTAGCAGACGGGGAGTGTTATACGGTGATTCTACATTTTCGAATCCGACGCAAAACTGATAGTTAATTGTAACGTTCAGGGCCTCCTAATGTCGATGGGGCACTCAAATTGCGTCGCGATTCAATACATCGTCCTCCAGCGGACTGGTCTCCAAGGGGATATTGCTGCCTCGGGCACCTTATGGTCCGTCTCCAGTGTGTCTAGATTTTCGAATCCGACGAAAAACTGATAGTTAATTGTAACATTCAGGGCCTCCTAATGACGATGGAACACTCAAATTGCGTCGTGATCCAATACATCGTCCTCCATCCGACTTGACTCCAAGGGTCTATTGCTGCTTCGGGCACCTTATGCTCGTTCTCCTGTGAGTCTAGATTTTCGTATCCGTAGCGAAACTGATTGCTAATTGTAACGTTCAGGGCTTCCTATTGACGATGGAACACTGAAATAGCGTCGAGATTCAATACAAAGTCATTTGGCCGACTTGTCTCCAAGAGCCTATTGCTGCCTCGGGCACCTTATGGTCGTTCTCCTGTGAGTCTCGATTTTCGAATCCGACGCAAAACTGATAGTTAATTGCATCGTTCAGGGCCTCCTAGTGACGATGGAACACTCAAATTGCGTCGAGATTCAATACATCGTCCACCGGCGCCTTGTCTCCAACGGGATATTGCTGCCTCGGGCACCTTATGCTCCGTCTATTGTGAGTCTATATTTGCGAAACCGACGCAAAACTGATGGTTAATTGTAACGTTAAGGGCCTCCTAATGACGATGGAACACTCAAATTGCGTCGAGATTCAATACATCGTCCTCCAGCCGACTGGTCTCCACAGGATATTGCTGCCTCGGGCACCTTTGCGTCGTTCTTCTGTGAGTCTAGATATTCGAATCCGACGCAAAACTAATTAATAATTGTGACGTTCAGGGCCTCCTAATGACGATAGAACACTCAAATTGTGTCGAGATTCAATACGTCGTCCTTCAGCCGACTTGTCTCCAATAGGATATTGCTGCCTCGGGCACCATATGGTCCGTCTCCTGTGAGTCTATATTTTCGAATCCGACGCACAATTTGTAGTTAATTGTAACGTTCAGGGCCTCCTAATGACGATGGAACACTCAAATTGCGCGGCGATTCAATACATCGTCCTCCAGCCGACTTGTCTCCATGGATCTATTGCTACCTCACTCACCTTATGGTCGTTCTCCTGCGAGTGCAGATATTCGAATCCGACGCAAAACGGACTGCCAATTGTAACGTTCAGAACCTCCTAACGACGATGGAGCATTCAAATTGCATCGATATTCAATACATCGTTCTCCAGCCGACTTGCCTCCAAGTGTCTATTGCTGCCTCGGGCACCCAATGGTCCGTCTCCTGTGAGTCTAGATTTTCAAATCCGACGCCAACATGATAGTTAATTGTAACGTTCAGGGACTCCAAATAACGGTGGAACACTCAAATTGCGTCGAGATTTAATACATCGGCTCCCAGCCGACTTGCCTTCAAGGTGATATTGCTTCCTCGGACACCTTATGGTCGTTCTCCTGTGAGTCTAGATTTTAGAATCAGACGCATAACTGATAGTTAATTGTAACGTTCAGGGCCTCTTAATGACGATGGAACACTCAAATTGCGTCGATTTTCAATACATCCTTCTCGAGCCGACTTGTATACAAGGGGATATTGCTGCCTCGGGCAACTTATGGTACGTCTCCTGTGAGTCTAGATTTTCGAATCCGACGCAAACCTGATGGTTAATTGTATCGTTCGGACCCTCCTAATGACGATTGAACACTCAAATTGCGTCGAGATTCAATACATCTTCCTCCTGCCGACTTGTCTACAAGGGGATATTGCTGCCGCGGGCACCTTATGGTCGTTCACCTGTGAGTCTCGATTTTCGAATCCGACGCAAAACTGATAGTTAATTGTCACGTTCATGGCCTCCTAATGACGATGGAACACTCAAATTGCGTCGAGATTAAGTACATCTTCCTCCGGCCGACTTGTCTCCAAGGTGATATTGCTGCATCGGGCACCATATGGTCCTTCTCCTGTGAGTCTAGTTTTTCGAATCCGACGCGAAACTGATAGTTAATTGTAACATTCAGCGCCTCCTAACGACGATGGAACACTCATATTGCGTCGTGCTTCAACATAGTCGCCTCCAGCCGACTTGTCTCCAAGTTTCTATTGCTGCCTGGGGCACCGCATGGTCGTTCTCCTGTGAGTCTAGATTTTCGAATCCAACGCATAACTGTTAGTTAATTGTAACGTTCAGGGCCTCCTAATGACGATGGAACACTGAAATTGCGTCGAGATTCAATACATCGTCCTTCAGCCGACTTGTCTCCAAGCGTCCATTGCTGCATCGGGCACCTTATGGTCGTTCTCCTGTGAGTCTACATTTTCAATTCCGACACATAAGTGATAGTTAATTGTAACCTTCAGGCCTCCTAAAGACGATGGAACACTCAAATTGCGTCGAGATTCAATACATCGTCCTCCAGCCGACTTCTCTCCAAGGGTCATATGCTGCCTCTGGCACATAATGGTCTTGCTCCTGTGAGTCTAGAAACTCGAATCCGACGCAAAACTGATGGTTAATTGTAACGTTCATGGCCTCCTAATGACGATGGAACACTCAAATTGCGTCGAGATACAATACATCGTCCTACAGCAGACTTGTCTCCAAGGGGTTATTGCTGCCTCGGGCACCTTATCGTCGTTCTTCTGTGAGTCTAGAGTTTCTAATCCGACGCAAAACTAATAGTTAATAGTAACGTTCAGGGCCTCCTAATGACGATAGAACACTGAAATTGCGTCGAGGTTCAATATGTCGTCCTCCAGCCGACTTGTCTCCAAGGGGATATTGCTGAGTCGGGCACCATCTGGTCCGTCTCCTGTGAGTCTAGATTTTCGAATCCGACGCAAAGTTGTATTAATTTTAACGTTCAGGGCCTCCTAATGACGATGGAACACTCAAATTACATCGTAATTCAATACATCGTCCACCCGCCGCCTTGTCTCCGACGGGATATTGCTGCCTCGGGCACCTTATGCTCCGTCTCCTGTGAGTCTAGATTTGCAAATGCGAAGCAAAACTGATGATTAATTGTAACGTTAAGGGCCTCCTAATGACGACGTAACACTCAAATTGCGTCGAGATTCAATACATCGTCATCCAGCCGACTTGTCTCCAAGGGGATATTGCTTCCTCGGGCACCATATGGTCCATCCCCTGTGAGTCTAGATTTTCGAATCAGACGCAAAACTTGTAGTTAAAAGTAACGTTCAGGGCCTCCTAATGACGATGGAACACTCAAATTTCGTCGAGATTCAATACATCGTCCTCGCGCCTACTTGTCTCCAACGGGATATTGCTGCCATGGGCACCATATGGTCCGTCTCCTGTGAGTCTAGATTTTCGAATCCGACGAAAAACTAATAGTTAATTGTAACGTTCAAGGCCTCCTAATGACGATAGAACACTCAAATTGCGTCGATATTCAATACGTCGTCCTCTAGCCGACTTGTCTCCAAGGGTCTATTACTGCATCGGGCATCTTATCGTCGTTCTCCTGTGAGTCTAGATTTTCGGTTCCGACGCACTACTGATAGGTAATTGTAACGTTCAGCGCCTCCTAATGACGATAGAACACTCAAATAACATCGAGATTCAATACATTGTTCTCCAGCCGACTTGTCTACAAGGGGATATTGCTGCATCGGGCATCTTATCGTCGTTCTTCTGTGAGTTTAGATTTTCATATCCGACGGAAAATTGATAGTTAATTGTAACGGTCAGGGCCTCCTAATGACGATGCAACACTGAAATTGCGTCGAGATTCAATACATCGTCCTTCAGCCGACTTGTCTCCAAGCGTCGATTGCTGCCTCGGGCACCTTATGGTCGTTCTCCTGTGAGTCTACATTGTCGATTCCGACACATAACTGATAGTTAATTGTAACGTTCAGTGCCTCCTAATGATGATGGAACACTCAAATTGCGTCGAGATTCAATACAACATCCTCCAGCCAACTTGTTTCCATGGCTTTACTGCTACCTCGGTCATTTTATGGTCGTTCTCCTGTGAGTCCAGATATTCAAATCCAACGCTAAACGGACTGCTAATTGTAACGTTCACAGCCTCCTAATGATGATGGAACACTCAAATTGCGTCGAGATTCAATACATCGTCCTCCAGCCGACTTGTCTCCAAGGGGATATTGCTGCCTCGGGCACCATATACTCCTTCTCCTGTGAGTCTAGAATTTCGAATCCGATGCAAAACTGATAGTTAATTGTAACGTTCAGGACCTCCTAATGACGATGGAACACTCAAATTGCGTCGAGAATCAATACATCGTCCTCCAGCCGACTTGTCTCCAAAGGGATATTGCTGTCTCGGGCACCTTATGCTCCGTCTCCTGTGAGTCCAGATTTTCGAATCCGACGCAAAAATGATGGTTAATTGTAACGGTCAGGGCCTCATAATGACGATGGAACACCAAAATTGCATCGCGATTCAATACATCGTCCTCCAGCCGATTTGTCTCCAAGGGTCTATTGGTGCCTGTGGCACCTTATGCTCCGTCTCCTATTAGTCTAGATTTTCGAATCCGAATCAAAACTGATGGTTAATTGTAACGGTCAGGGCCTCCAAATGACGATGGAACACTCAAATTGCGTCGCGATTCAATACATCGTCCTCAAGCCGACTTGTCTCCAAGGGTCATTTGCTGCCACGGGTACCTTATGGTCGTTCTTCTGTGAGTCTAGATTTTCGGATCCGACGCTTAACTGATAGTTAATTGTAACGTTCAGCGCCTCCTAATGACGATGGAACACTCAAATTGCGTCGAGATTCAAAACATCGTCCGCCCGCCGCCTTGTCTCCAACGGGATATTGCTGCCTCGGGCACCATATGGTCCGTCTCCTGTGACTCTAGATTCTCGAATCCGACGCAAAACTGATAGTTAATTGTAACGTTGAGGACCTCCTAATGACGATGGAAAACTCAAATTGCGTCGAGATTTAATACATCGTCCTCCAGCCGACTTGTCTCCAACGGTCTATTGCTGCATCGGGCACCTTATGGTCGTTCTCCTGTGAGTCTCAATTTTCAAATCCGACGAAAAACTGATGGTTAATTGTAACGTTAAGGGCCTCGTAATGAGCATGGAACACTCAAATTGTGTCGAGATTCAATACATCGTCTTCCAGACGACTTGTCTCCAAGGGGATATTGCTGCCTCGGGCACCATGTGGTCCGTCTCCTGTGGGTCTAGATTTTTGAAACCGACGCAAAAATTATAGTTAATGGTAACGTTCAGGGACTGCTAATGACGAAGGAACACTCAAATTGCGTCGAGATTAAATACATCGTCCTCCAGCCGACTTGTCACCAACGGTCTATTGCTGCATCGGGCACCTTATGGTCGTTCACCTGTGAGTCTCGATTTTCAGATCCGACCAATAACTGATAGTCAATTGTAGCGTTCAGCGTTTCATAATGACGATAGAGCACTCAAATTGCGTTGAGATTCAATACATCGACCTCCAGCCGACTTGTCTCCAAGGGGATATTGCTGCCTCGGGCATCTTATCCTCGTTCATCTGTGAGTCTAGATTTTCGAATCCGACGCAAAACTAATAGTGAATTGTAACGTTCAGGGCCTCCTAATGACAATAGAACACTCAAACTGCTTCGAGATTCAATACGTCGTCCTCCAGCCGACTTGTCTCCAAGGGTCTATTGCTGCTTCGGATACCTTGTGGTCGTTCTCCTGTGAGTCTAGATTTTCGGATCCGACGCATAACTGATAGTTAATTGTAACGTTCAGCGCCTCCTAATGACGATTGAACATTCAAATTGCTTCGAGATTCAATACATCGTCCATCCGCCGCCTTGTCTCCAACGGGATATTGCTGCCTCGGGCAACATGTGGTCCGTCTCCTGTTGGTCTAGATTTTCGAATCCGACGCAAAAATGATAGTTAATGCTAACGTTCTGGGACTCCTAATGACGAAGGAACACTCAAATTGCGTCGAGATTCAGTACATCGTCCTCCAGCCGACTTGTCTCCAAGGGTCTATTGCTGCCTCGGGCACCTTATGGTCATACTCCTGTGAGTCTAGATTTTCGAATGCGACGCAAACCTGATGGTTAATTGTAACGTTCATGGCCTCCTAATGACCATGGAACACTCAAATTGCGTCGAGATTCAATGCATCGTCCTCGCGCCGACTTGTCTCCAACGGGATATTGCTGCCTCGGGCACCATGTGGTCCGTCTCCTGTGAGTCTAGATTTTCGAATCCGACGCAAAACTGAAATTTAACTGTAACGTTCAGGGACTCCTAATGACGAAGGAACATTCAAATAGCGTCGGGATTCAATACATCGTCCTCCAGCCGACTTGTCTCCAATGGTCTATTGCTGCCTCGGGCACCTTTTTGTCATTCTCCTGTGAGTCTAGATTTTCGGATCCGACGCATAACTGATAAATAATTGTAACGTTCAGCGCCTCCTAATGACGATAGAACACTCAAATTGCGCCGAGATTCAATACATCGTCCTCCAGCCGACTTGTCTGCAAAGGGACATTGGTGCCTCGGGCACCTTAAGTTCGTTCTTCTGTGACCCTAGATTCTCGAAACCGACGCAAAAACTATAGTTAATGGTAACGTTGAGGGACTCCTATTGACGCAGGAACACTCAAATTGCGTCGAGATTCAATACATCGTCCTCCAGCCGAATTGTCTCCAATGGGATATTGCTGTCTCGGGCACCTTATGCTCCGTCTCCTGTGAGTCTAGATTTTCGAATCCGACGCAAAACTTGTAGTTAATTGTAACGTTCAGAGCCTCCTAATAACGATGGAACACTCAAATTGCGTCGAGATTCAATATATCGTCCTCGCGCCGACTTGTCTCCAACGCGATATTGCTGCCTCGGGCACCATGTGGTCCGTCTCCTGTGAGTCTAGATTTTCGAATCCGACGCAAAAATGATAGTTAATGGTAACGTTCACGGACTCCTAATGACGAAGGAACACTCTAATAGCGTCGGGATTCAATACATCGTCCTCCAGCCGACTTCTCTCCAAGGGTCTATTGCTGCCTCGGGCACCTTTTTGTCATTCTCCTGTGAGTCTAGATTTTCGGATCCGACGCATAACTGATAAATAATTGTAACGTTCAGCGCCTCCTAATGACGATAGAACACTCAAATTGCGTCGAGATTCAATACATCGTCCTCCAGCCGACTTGTCTACAAGGGGATATTGCTGCCTCGTGCACCTTATGGTCCGCCTCCTGTGAGTCTACATTTAGGAATCCGACGCAAAACTGGTGGTTAATTGTAACGTTCATGGCCTCCTAATGACGATGGAACACTGAAATTGCGTCTAGATTCAATACATAGTCCTCCAGCCGACTTGTCTCCAAGGGGATATTGGTGCCTCGGGCACCTTATCGTCGTTCTTCTGTGAGCCTACATTTTCGAATCCGACACAAAACTAATAGTTAATTGTAACGTTCAGGGCCTCCTAATGACTATAGAGCACTCAAACTGCCTCGAGATTAAATACGTCGTCCTCCAGCCGACTTCCCTCTAAGGGTCTATTGCCACTTCGGGTACCTTATGGTCGTTCTCCTGTGAGTCTAGATATTCGGATCCGACGCTTAACTGATAGTTATTTGTAACGGTCAGCGCCTCCTAATGACGATAGAACACTCAAATTGCTTCGAGATTCAATACATCGTCCACCCGCCGCCTTGTCTCCAAAGGGATATTGCTGCCTCGGGCACCATGTGGTCCGTCTCCTGAGAGTCTAGATTTTCGAATCCGACGC
The DNA here is from genome assembly GCF_021461395.2 of Schistocerca americana. Taxonomy (NCBI): domain Eukaryota; kingdom Metazoa; phylum Arthropoda; class Insecta; order Orthoptera; family Acrididae; genus Schistocerca; species Schistocerca americana. Next base: position 5,101,060 of record NC_060121.1, on the reverse strand, counting down.
AAATTTGATAGTTAATTGTAACGTTCACGACCTCCTAATGACGTTGGAACACTCAAATTGCGTCGAGATTCAATACATCGTCATCCAGCCGACTTGCCTCCAAAGGGATATTGCTGCCTCGGGCACCTTTTTGTCATTCTCCTGTGAGTCTAGATTTTCGGATCCGACGCATAACTGATAGTTAATTGTAACGTTCAGCGCCTCCTAATGACGATAGAACACTCAAATTGCGTCGAGATTCAATACATCGTCCTCCAGCCGACTTGTCTACAAGGGGATATTGCTGCCTCGTGCACCTTATGGTCCGGCTCCTGTGAGTCTACATTTTCGAATCCGACGCAAAACTGGTGGTTAATTGTAACGTTCATGGCCTCCTAATGACCATGGAACACTCAAATTGCGTCTAGATTCAATACATAGTCCTCCAGCCGACTTGTCTCCAAGGGGATATTGGTGCCTCGGGCACCTTATCGTCGTTCTTCTGTGAGTCTAGATTTTCGAATCCGACGCAAAACTAATAGTTAATTGTAACGTTCAGGGCCTCCTAATGTCGACCGAACACTCAAATTGCGTCGAGATTCAATACGTCGTCCTCCAGCCGCCTTGTCTCCAAGGGGATATTGCTGCCTCGGGCACCATATGGTCCGTCTCCTGTGAGTCTAGATTTTCGAATCCGACGCAAAAGTTGTAGTTAATTGTAATGTTCAGGGCCTCCTAATGACAATGGAACACTCAAATTACGTCGAGATTCAATACATTGTCCACCAGCCGCCTTGTCTCCAACCGGATATTGCTGCCTCGGGCACCATGTGGTCCGTCTCCTGTGACTCTAGATTCTCGAATCCGACGCAAAACTGATAGTTAATTGTAACGTTGAGGACCTCCTAATGACGATGGAAAACTCAAATTGCGTCGAGATTTAATACATCGTCCTCCAGCCGACTTGCCTCCAAAGGGATATTGCTGTCTCGGGCACCCTGTGCTCCGTCTCCTGTGAGTCAAGACCTTCGAATCCGACCAAAAACTGATGGTTAAGTGTAACGTTAAGGGCCTCCTAATGACGATGGAACACTCTAATTGCGTCGAGATTCAATACATCGTCCACCCGCCGCCTTGTCTCCAACGGGATATTGCTGCCTCGGGCACCATTTGGTCCGTCTCCTGAGAGTCTAGATTTTCGAATCCGACGCAAAACTGATAGTTAATTGCTACGTTCAGGTCCTCCGAATGACGATGGAACACTCAAATTGTGTCGAGATTCAATACATCGTCCTCCAGCCGATTTGCCTCCAATGGGATATTGCTGTCTCGGGCACCTTATGCTCCGTCTCCTGTGAGTCTACATTTTCGAATCCGACGCAAAACTTGTACTTAATTGTAACGTTCACAGCCTCCTAATAACGATGGAACACTCAAATTGCGTCTAGATTCAATACATCGTCCTCCAGCCGACTTGTCTCCAAAGGGAAATTGGTGCCTCGGGCACCTTAAGGTCGTTCTTCTGTGAGCCTAGATTTTCGAAACCGACGCAAAAATTATAGTTAATGCTAACGTTCAGGGACTCCTAATGACGAAGGAACACTCAAATTGCGTCGAGATTCAATACATCGTCCTCCAGCCGACTTGTCTCCAAGGGTCTATTGCTGCCTCGGGCACCTTATGGTCGTTCTCCTGTGAGTCTAGATTTTCGTATGCGACCCAAAACTGATGGTTAATTGTAACGTTCATGGCCTCCTAATGACCATGGAACACTCAAATTGCGTCGAGATTCAATACATCTTCCTCCAGCCGACTTGTCTCCAAGGGGATATTGCTGCCTCGGGCACCATATGCACCGTCTCCTGTGAGTCTAGATTTTAGAATCCGACGCAAAACTGATATTTAACTGTAACGTTAAGGGCCTCCTAATGACGATGGAACACTCAAATTGCGTTAGATTCAATACATTGTCCACCCGCCGCCTTGTCTCCAACGGGATATTGCTGCCTCGGGCACCATGTGGTCCGTCCCCTGTGAGTCTATATTTTCGAATCCGACGCAAAACTGATGGTTAATTGTAACGTTCATGGCCTCCTAATGACTATGGAACATTCAAATTGCGTCGAGATTCTATACATCGTCCTCCAGCCGACTTGTCTCCGAGGGGATATTGCTGCCACGGGCACCTTATCGTCGTTCTTCTGTTAGTCTAGATTTTCGAATCCGACGCAAACTAATAGTTAATTGTAACGTTCAGCGCCTCCTAATGACGATTGAACATTCAAATTGCTTCGAGATTCAATACATCGTCCATCCGCCGCCTTGTCTCCAACGGGATATTGCTGCCTCGGGCAACATGTGGTCCGTCTCCTGTGACTCTAGATTTTCGAATCCGACGCAAAACTTGTACTTAATTGTAACGTTCAGAGCCTCCTAATAACGATGGAACACTCAAATTCCGTCTAGATTCCATACATCGTCCTCCAGCCGACTTGTCTCCAAAGGGAAATTGGTGCCTCGGGCACCTTAAGGTCGTTCTTCTGTGAGCCTAGATTCTCGAAACCGACGCAAAAATTATAGTTAATGGTAACGTTGAGGGACTCCTATTGTCGCAGGAACACTCAAATTGCGACGAGATTCAATACATCGTCCTCCAGCCGACTTGTCTCCAACGGTCTGTTGCTGCATCGGGCACCTTATGGTCGTTCTCCTGTGAGTCTCGATTTTCAAATCCGACGAAAAACTGATGGTTAATTGTAACGTTAAGGGCATCCTAATGACCATGGAACACTCAAATTGTGTCGAGATTCAATACATCGTCTTCCAGACGACTTGTCTCCAAGGGGATATTGCTGCCTCGGGCACCATGTGGTCCGTCTCCTGTGGGTCTAGATTTTCGAAACCGACGCAAAAATTATAGTTAATGGTAACGTTCAGGGACTCCTAATGACGAAGGAACACTCAAATTGCGTCGAGATTAAATACATCGTCCTCCAGCCGACTTGTCTCCAACGGTCTATTGCTGCATCGGGCACCTTATGGTCGTTCACCTGTGAGTCTCGATTTTAAGATCCGACAAATAACTGATAGTCAATTGTAACGTTCAGCGCTACATAATGACGATAGAGCACTCAAATTGCGTTGAGATTCAATACATCGTCCTCCAGCCGACTTGCCTCCAAGGGGATATTGCTGCCTCGGGCATCTTATCCTCGTTCATCTGTGAGTCTAGATTTTCGAATCCGACGCAAAACTAATAGAGAATTGTAACGCTCAGGGCCTCCTAATGACAATAGAACACTCAAACTGCTTCGAGATTCAATACGTCGTCCTCCAGCCGACTTGTCTCCAAGGGTCTATTGCTGCTTCGGATACCTTATGGTCGTTCTCCTGTGAGTCTAGATTTTCTGATCCGACGCATATCTGATAGTTAATTGTAACGTTCAGCGCCTCCTAATGACGATTGAACATTCAAATTGCTTCGAGATTCAATACATCGTCCATCCGCCGCCTTGTCTCCAACGGGATATTGCTGCCTCGGGCAACATGTGGTCCGTCTCCAGTTGGTCTAGATTTTCGAATCCGACGCAAAAATGATAGTAAATGCTAACGTTCTGGGACTCCTAACGACGAAGGAACACTCAAATTGCGTCGAGATTCAGTACATCGTCCTCCAGCCGACTTGTCTCCAAGGGTCTATTGCTGCCTCGGGCACCTTATGGTCATACTCCTGTGAGTCTAGATTTTCGAATGCGACGCAAACCTGATGGTTAATTGTAACGTTCATGGCCTCCTAATGACCATGGAACACTCAAATTGCGTCGAGATTCAATGCATCGTCCTCGCGCCGACTTGTCTCCAACGGGATATTGCTGCCTCGGGCACCATGTGGTCCGTCTCCTGTGAGTCTAGATTTTCGAATCCGACGCAAAACTGAAATTTAACTGTAACGTTCAGGGACTCCTAATGACGAAGGAACACTCAAATAGCGTCGGGATTCAATACATCGTCCTCCAGCCGACTTGTCTCCAATGGTCTATTGCTGCCTCGGGCACCTTTTTGTCATTCTCCTGTGAGTCTAGATTTTCGGATCCGACGCATAACTGATAAATAATTGTAACGTTCAGCGCCTCCTAATGACGATAGAACACTCAAATTGCGTCGAGATTCAATACATCGTCCTCCAGCCGACTTGTCTCCAAAGGGAAATTGGTGCCTCGGGCACCTTAAGTTCGTTCTTCTGTGAGCCTAGATTCTCGAAACCGACGCACAAAACTATAGTTAATGGTAACGTTGAGGGACTCCTATTGACGCAGGAACACTCAAATTGCGTCGAGATTCAATACATCGTCCTCCAGCCGAATTGTCTCCAATGGGATATTGCTGTCTCGGGCACCTTATGCTCCGTCTCCTGTGAGTCTAGATTTTCGAATCCGACGCAAAACTTGTAGTTAATTGTAACGTTCAGAGCCTCCTAATAACGATGGAACACTCAAATTGCGTCGAGATTCAATATATCGTCCTCGCGCCGACTTGTCTCCAACGCGATATTGCTGCCTCGGACACCATGTGGTCCGTCTCCTGTGAGTCTAGATTTTCGAATCCGACGCAAAAATGATAGTTAATGTTAACGTTCACGGACTCCTAATGACGAAGGAACACTCAAATAGCGTCGGGATTCAATACATCGTCCTCCAGCCGACTTGTCTCCAAGGGTCTATTGCTGCCTCGGGCACCTTTTTGTCATTCTCCTGTGAGTCTAGATTTTCGGATCCGACGCATAACTGATAAATATTTGTAACATTCAACGCCTCCTAATGACGATAGAACACTCAAATTGCGTCGAGATTCAATACATCGTCCTCCAGCCGACTTGTCTACAAGGGGATATTGCTGCCTCGTGCACCTTATGGTCCGCCTCCTGTGAGTCTACATTTTGGAATCCGACGCAAAACTGGTGGTTAATTGTAACGTTCATGGCCTCCTAATGACGATGGAACACTCAAATTGCGTCTAGATTCAATACATAGTCCTCCAGCCGACTTGTCTCCAAGGGGATATTGGTGCCTCGGGCACCTTATCGTCGTTCTTCTGTGAGCCTACATTTTCGAATCCGACACAAAACTAATAGTTAATTGTAACGTTCAGGGCCTCCTAATGACTATAGAGCACTCAAACTGCCTCGAGATTAAATACGTCGTCCTCCAGCCGACTTCCCTCTAAGGGTCTATTGCCACTTCGGGTACCTTATGGTCGTTCTCCTGTGAGTCTAGATATTCGGATCCGACGCTTAACTGATAGTTAATTGTAACGGTCAGCGCCTCCTAATGACGATAGAACACTCCAATTGCTTCGAGATTCAATCCATCGTCCACCCGCCGCCTTGTCTCCAAAGGGATATTGCTGCCTCGGGCACCATGTGGTCCGTCTCCTGAGAGTCTAGATTTTCGAATCCGACGCAAATTTGATAGTTAATTGTAACGTTCACGACCTCCTAATGACGTTGGAACACTCAAATTGCGTCGAGATTCAATACATCGTCATCCAGCCGACTTGCCTCCAAAGGGATATTGCTGCCTCGGGCACCTTTTTGTCATTCTCCTGTGAGTCTAGATTTTCGGATCCGACGCATAACTTATAGTTAATTGTAACGTTCAGCGCCTCCTAATGACGATAGAACACACAAATTGCGTCGAGATTCAATACATCGTCCTCCAGCCGACTTGTCTACAAGGGGATATTGCTGCCTCGTGCACCTTATGGTCCGGCTCCTGTGAGTCTACATTTTCGAATCCGACGCAAAACTGGTGGTTAATTCTAACGTTCATGGCCTCCTAATGACGATGGAACACTCAAATTGCGTCTAGATTCAATACATAGTCCTCCAGCCGACTTGTCTCCAAGGGGATATTGGTGCCTCGGGCACCTTATCGTCGTTCTTCTGTGAGTCTAGATTTTCGAATCCGACGCAAAACTAATAGTTAATTGTAACGTTCAGGGCCTCCTAATGTCGACCGAACACTCAAATTGCGTCGAGATTCAATACGTCGTCCTCCAGCCGCCTTGTCTCCAAGGGGATATTGCTGCCTCGGGCACCATATGGCCCGTCTCCTGTGAGTCTAGATTTTCGAATCCGACGCAAAAGTTGTAGTTAATTGTAATGTTCAGGGCCTCCTAATGACAATGGAACACTCAAATTACGTCGAGATTCAATACATTGTCCACCAGCCGCCTTGTCTCCAACGGGATATTGCTGCCTCGGGCACCATGTGGTCCGTCTCCTGTGACTCTAGATTCTCGAATCCGACGCAAAACTGATAGTTAATTGTAACGTTGAGGACCTCCTAATGACGATGGAAAACTCAAATTGCGTCGAGATTTAATACATCGTCCTCCAGCCGACTTGTCTCCAAAGGGATATTGCTGTCTCGGGCACCCTGTGCTCCGTCTCCTGTGAGTCAAGACCTTCGAATCCGACCAAAAACTGATGGTTAAGTGTAACGTTAAGGGCCTCCTAATGACGATGGAACACTCTAATTGCGTCGAGATTCAATACATCGTCCTCCAGCCGACTTGTCTCCAAAGGGAAATTGGTGCCTCGGGCACCTTAAGGTCGTTCTTCTGTGAGCCTAGATTTTCGAAACCGACGCAAAAATTATAGTTAATGCTAACGTTCAGGGACTCCTAATGACGAAGGAACACTCAAATTGCGTCGAGATTCAATACATCGTCCTCCAGCCGACTTGTCTCCAAGGGTCTATTGCTGCCTCGGGCACCTTATGGTCGTTCTCCTGTGAGTCTAGATTTTCGTAGGCGACCCAAAACTGATGGTTAATTGTAACGTTCATGGCCTCCTACTGACCATGGAACACTCAAATTGCGTCGAGATTCAATACATCTCCCTCCAGCCGACTTGTCTCCAAGGGGATATTGCTGCCTCGGGCACCAAATGCACCGTCTCCTGTGAGTCTAGATTTCAGAATCCGACGCAAAACTGATATTTAACTGTAACGTTAAGGGCCTCCTAATGACGATGGAACACTCAAATTGCGTTAGATTCAATACATTGTCCACCCGCCGCCTTGTCTCCAACGGGATATTGCTGCCTCGGGCACCATGTGGTCCGTCCCCTGTGAGTCTATATTTTCGAATCCGACGCAAAACTGATGGTTAATTGTAACGTTCATGGCCTCCTAATGACTATGGAACATTCAAATTGCGTCGAGATTCTATACTTCGTCCTCCAGCCGACTTGTCTCCAAGGGGATATTGCTGCCACGGGCACCTTATCGTCGTTCTTCTGTTAGTCTAGATTTTCGAATCCGACGCAAACTAATAGTTAATTGTAACGTTCAGGGCCTCCTAATGTCGACAGAACACTCAAATTGCGTCGAGATTCAATACGTCGTGCTCCAGCCGACTTGTCTCCAAGGGCATATTGCTGCCTCGGGCACCTTATGCTCCGTCTCCTGTGAGTCTAGATTTTCGAATCCGACGCAAAAATTGTAGTTAATTGTAACGTACAGGGCCTCCTAATGACAATGAAACACTCAAATTACGTCTAGATTCAATACATCGTCCACCAGCCGCCTTGTCTCCAACGGGATATTGCTGCCTCGGGCACCATGTGGTCCGTCTACTGAGAGTCTAGATTTTCCAATCCGACGCAAAACTGATAGTTAATTGTTACGTTCACGTCCTCCGAATGATGATGGAACACTCAAATTTCGTCGAGATTCAATACATCGTCCTGCAGCCGATTTGTCTCCAATGGGATATTGCTGTCTGGGGCACATTATGCTCCGTCTCCTGTGAGTCTAGATTTTCGAATCCGACGCAAAACTTGTACTTAATTGTAACGTTCAGAGCCTCCCAATAACGATGGAACACTCAAATTGCGTCTAGATTCAATACATCGTCCTCCAGCCGACTTGTCTCCAAAGGGAAATTGGTGCCTCGGGCACCTTAAGGTCGTTTTTCTGTGAGCCTAGATTTTCGAAACCGACGCAAAAATTATAGTTAATGGTAACGTTGAGGGACTCCTATTGACGCAGGAACACTCAAATTGCGTCGAGATTCAATACATCGTCCTCCAGCCGACTTGTCTCCAACGGTCTATTGCTGCATCGGGCACCTTATGGTCGTTCACCTGTGACTCTCGATTTTCAAATCCTACGAAAAACTGATGGTTAATTGTAACGTTAAGGGCTTCCTAATGACCATGGAACACTCAAATTGTGTCGAGATTCAATTCATCGTCTTCCAGCCGACTTGTCTCCAACGGGATATTGCTGCCTTGGGCACCATATGTTCCGTCTCCTGTGAGTCTAGATTTTCGAATCCGACGCAAAACTTGTAGTTAATTGTAACGATCAGGGCCTCCTAATGACGATGGAACACTGAAATTGCGTCGAGATTCAATACATCGGTTCGCGCCGACTTGTCTCCAAGGGGATATTGCTGCCACGGGCACCTTATCGTCGTTCTTCTGTGAGTCTAGATTTTCGAATCCGACGCAAAACTAATAGTTAATTGTAACGTTCAGGGCCTCCTAATGTCGACAGAACACTCAAATTGCGTCGAGATTCAATACGTCGTGCTCCAGCCGACTTGTCTCCAAGGGCATATTGCTGCCTTGGGCACCTTATGCTCCGTCTCCTGTGAGTCTAGATTTTCGAATCCGACGCAAACGTTGTAGTTAATTGTAACGTTCAGGGCCTCTTAATGACAATGGAACACTCAAAGTACGTCGAGATTCAATACATCGTCCACCAGCCGCCTTGTCTCCAACGGGATATTGCTGCCTCGGGCACCATGTGGTCCGTCTACTGAGAGTCTAGATTTTCCAATCCGAGGCAACACTGATAGTTAATTGTTACGTTCAGGTCCTCCGAATGACGATGGAACACTCAAATTGCGTCGAGATTCAATACATCGTCCTCCAGCCGATTTGTCACCAATGGGATATTGTTGCCTCGGGCACATTATGCTCCGTCTCCTGTGAGTCTAGATTTTCGAATCCGACGCAAAACTTGTACTTAATTGTAACGTTCAGAGCCTCCTAATAACGATGGAACACTCAAATTGCGTCGAGATTTAATACATCGTCCTCCAGCCGACTTGTCTCCAAAGGGATATTGCTGTCTCGGCCACCCTGTGCTCCGTCTCCTGTGAGTCTCGATCTTCGAATCCGACCAAAAACTGATGGTTAAGAGTAACGTTAAGGGCCTCCTAATGACGATGGAACACTCAAATTGCGTCGAGATTCAATACATCGTCCACCCGCAGCCTTGTCTCCAACGGGATATTGCTGCCTCGGGCACCATTTGGTCCGTCTCCTGAGGTTCTAGATTTTCGAATCCGACGCAAAACTGATAGTTAATTGTTACGTTCAGGTCCTCCGAATGACGATGGAACACTCAAATGGTGTCGAGATTCAATACATCGTCCTCCAGCCGATTTGTCTCCAATGGGATATTGCTGTCTCGGGCACCTTATGCTCCGTCTCCTGTGGGTCTACATTTTCGAATCCGACGCAAAACTTGTACTTAATTGTAACGTTCAGAGCCACCTAATAACGATGGAACACTCAAATTGCGTCTAGATTCAATACATCGTCCTCCAGCCGACTTGTCTAAAAAAGGGAAATTGGTGCCTCGGGCACCTTAAGGTCGTTCTTCTGTGAGCCTAGATTTTCGAAACCGACGCAAAAATTATAGTTAATGGTAACGTTGAGGGACTCCTATTGACGCAGGAACACTCAAATTGCGTCGAGATTCAATACATCGTCCGCCAGCCGACTTGTCTCCAACGGTCTATTGCTGCATCGGGCACCTTATGGTCGTTCTCCTGCGAGTCTCGATTTTCAAATCCGACGAAAAACTGATGGTTAATTGTAACGTTAAGGGCCTCCTAATGACGATAGAACACTCAAACTGCTTCGAGATTCAATACGTCGTCCTCCAGCCGACTTGTCTCCAAGGGTCTCTTGCTGCTTCGGATACCTTATGGTCGTTCTCCTGTGAGTCTAGATTTTCGGATCCGACGCATAACTGATAGTTAATTGTAACGTTCAGCGCCTCCTAATGACGATTGAACATTTAAATTGCTTCGAGATTCAATACATCGTCCGTCCGCCGCCTTGTCTCCAACGGGATATTGCTGCCTCGGGCAACATGTGGTCCGTCTCCTGTTGTAGATTTTCGAATCCGACGCAAAAATGATAGTTAATGCTAACGTTCAGGGACTCCTAATGATGAAGGAACACTCAAATTGCGTCGAGATTCAAAACATCGTCCTCCAGCCGACTTGTCTCCAAGGGTCTATTGCTGCCTCGGGCAATTTATGGTCATTCTCCTGTGAGTCTAGATTTTCGAATGCGACCCAAAACTGATGGTTAATTGTAACGTTCATGGCCTCCTAATGACCAGGGAGCACTCAAATTGCGTCGAGATTCAATACATCTTCCTCCAGCCGACTTGTCTCCAAGGGGATATTGCTGCCTCGGGCACCATATGCACCGTCTCCTGCGAGTCTAGATTTTAGAATCCGACGCAAAACTGATATTTAACTGTAACGTTAAGGGCCTCCTAATGACGATGGAACACTCAAATTGCGTTAGATTCAATACATTGTCCACCCGCCGCCTTGTCTCCAACGGGATATTGCTGCCTCGGGCACCATGTGGTCCGTCCCCGGTGAGTCTATAATTTCGAATCCGACGCAAAACTGATGGTTAATTGTAACGTTCATGGCCTCCTAATGACGATGGAACGTTGAAATTGCGTCGAGATTCAATACATCGTCCTCCAGCCGACTTGTCTCCAAGGGGATATTGCTGCCACGGGCACCTTATCGTCGTTCTTCTGTGAGTCTAGATTTTCGAATCCGACGCAAAACTAATAGTTAATTGTAACGTTCAGGGCCTCCTAATGTCGACAGAACACTCAAATTGCGTCGAGATTCAATACGTCGTGCTCCAGCCGACTTGTCTCCAAGGGCATATTGCTGCCTCGAGCACCTTATGCTCCGTCCCTGTGAGTCTAGATTTTCGAATCCGACGCAAAAGTTGTAGTTAATTGTAACGTTCAGGGCCTCCTAATGACAATGGAACACTCAAATTACGTCGAGATTCAATACATCGTCCACCAGCCGCCTTGTCTCCAACGGGATATTGCTGCCTCGGGCACCATGTGGTCCGTCTACTGAGAGTCTAGATTTTCCAATCCGACGCAAAACTGATAGTTAATTGTTACGTTCAGGTCCTCCTAATAACGATGGAACACTCAAATTGCGTCTAGATTCAATACATCGTCCTCCAGCCGACTTGTCTCCAAAGGGAAATTGGTGCCTCGGGCACCTTAAGGTCGTTCTTCTGTGAGCCTAGATTTTCGAAACCGACGCAAAAATTATAGTTAATGGTAACGTTGAGGGACTCCTATTGACGCAGGAACACTCAAATTGCGTCGAGATTCAATACATCGTCCTCCAGCCGACTTGTCTCCAACGGTCTATTGCTGCATCGGGCACCTTATGGTCGTTCGCCTGTGAGTCTCGATTTTCAAATCCTACGAAAAACTGATGGTTAATTGTAACGTTAAGGGCCTCCTAATGACCATGGAACACTCAAATTGTGTCGAGATTCAATACATCGTCTTCCAGCCGACTTGTCTCCAACGGGATATTGCTGCCTTGGGCACCATATGTTCCGTCTCCTGTGAGTCTAGATTTTCGAATCCGACGCAAAACTAATAGTTAATTGTAACGTTCAGGGCCTCCTAATGTCGACAGAACACTCAAATTGCGTCGAGAATCAATACGTCGTGCTCCAGCCGACTTGTCTCCAAGGGCATATTGCTGCCTCGGGCACCTTATGCTCCGTCTCCTGTGAGTCTAGATTTTCGAATCCGACGCAAAAGTTGTAGTTAACTGTAACGTTCAGGGCCTCCTAATGACAACGGAACACTCAAATTACGTCGAGATTCAATACATCGTCCACCAGCCGCCTTGTCTCCAACGGGATATTGCTGCCTCGGGCACCATGTGGTCCGTCTACTGAGAGTCTAGATTTTCCAATCCGACGCAAAACTGATAGTTAATTGTTACGTTCAGGTCCTCCGAATGACTATGGAACACTCAAATTGCGTCGAGATTCAATACATCGTCCTCCAGCCGATTTGTCTCCAATGGGATATTGTTGTCTCGGGCACATTATGCTCCGTCTCCTGTGAGTCTAGATTTTCGAATCCGACGCAAAACTTGTACTTAATTGTAACGTTCAGAGCCTCCTAATAACGATGGAACACTCAAATTGCGTCTAGATTCAATACATCGTCCTCCAGCCGACTTGTCTCCAACGGGATATTGCTGCCTCGGGCACCATGTGGTCCGTCTCCTGTGGGTCTAGATTTTCGAAACCGACGCAAAAATTATAGTTAGTGGTAACGTTCAGGGACTCCTAATGACGAAGGAACACTCAAATTGCGTCGAGATTAAATACATCGTCCTCCAGCTGACTTGTCTCCAACGGTCTATTGCTGCATCGGGCACGTTATGGTCGTTCACCTGTGAGTCTAGATTTTCAGATCCGACCAATAACTGATAGTTAATTGTAACTTTCAGTGCTTCCTAATGACGACAGAGCACTCAAATTGCGTTGAGATTCAATACATCGTCCTCCAGCCGACTTGTCTCCAAGGGGATATTGCTGCCTCGGGCATCTTTCCCTCGTTCATCTGTGAGTCTAGATTTTCGAATCCGACGCAAAACTAATAGTGAATTGTAACGTTCAGGGCCTCCTAATGACAATAGAACACTCAAACTGCTTCGAGATTCAATACGTCGTCCTCCAGCCGACTTGTCTCCAAGGGTCTATTGCTGCTTCGGATACCTTATGGTCGTTCTCCTGTGAGTCTAGATTTTCGAATCCGACGCATAACTGATGGTTAATTGTAACGTTCATGACCTCCTAATGACGATGGAACACTCAAATTGCGTCGAGATTCAATACATCTTCCTCCAGCCGACTTGTCTCCAAGGGGATATTGCTGCCTCGGGGACCATATCGTCGTTCTTCTGTGAGTCTAGATTTTCGAATCCGACGCAAAACTGATAGTTAATTGTAACGTTCAGCGCCTCCTAATGACGATAGAACTCTCAAATTGCTTCGAGATTCAATACATCGTAAACCCGCCGCCTTGTCTCCAACGTGATATTGCTGCCTCGGGCACCTTATCGTCGTTCTTCTGTGAGTCTAGATTTTCGAATCCGACGCAAATCTAATAGTTAATTGTAACGTTCAGGGCTTCCTAATGACGATAGAACACTCAAATTGCGTCGAGATTCAATACGTCGTCCTCCAGCCGACTTGTTTCCAAGGGGATATTGCTGCCTAGGGCACCATATGGTCCGTCTCCTGTGAGTCTAGATTTTCGAATCCGACGTAAATGTTGTAGTTAATTGAAACGTTCAGGGCCTCCTAATGACGATGGAACACTCAAATTACGTCGAGATTCAATACATCGTCCACCCGCCGCCTTGTCTCCAACGGGATATTGCTGCCTCGGGCACCATGTGGTCCGTCTCCTGTGACTCTAGATTTTCGAATCCGACGCAAAACTTGTTGTTAATTGTAACGATCAGGGCCTCCTAATGACGATGGAACACTCAAATTGCGTCGAGATTCAATACATCGTCCTCCAGCCGACTTGTCTCCAACGATCTATTGCTGCATCGGGCACCTTATGGTCGTTCTCCTGTGAGTCTAGATTTTCGGATCCGAGGCATAACTGATAGTTAATTGTAACGTTCAGCGCCTCCTAATGACGATTGAACACTCAAATTGCTTCGAAATTCAATACATCGTTCATCTGCCGCCTTGTCTCCAACGGGATATTGCTGCCTTGGGCAACATGTGGTCCGTCTCCTGTGAGTCTAGATTATCGAATCCGACGCAAAAATGATAGTTAATGCTAACTTTCAGGGACTCCTAGTGACGAAGGAACACTCAAATTGCGTCGAGATTCAATACATCGTCCTCCAGCCGACTTGTCTCCAAGGGTCTATTGCTGCCTCGGGTACCTTATGGTCATTCTCCTGTGAGTCTAGATTTTCGAATCCGACGCAAAACTGATGGTTAATTGTAACGTTCATGGCCTCCTAATGACGATGGAACACTCAAATTGCGTCGAGATTCAATACATCGTCCTCCAGCCGACTTGTCTCGAAGGGGATAGTGCTGCCTCGGGCACTATATCGTCGTTCTTCTGTGAGTCTAGATTTTCGAATCCGACGCAAAACTAATAGTTAATTGTAACGTTCAGGGCCTCCTAATGACTATAGAACACTCAAATTGCTTCGAGATTCAATACGTCGTCCTCCAGCCGACTTGTCTCCAAGGGTCTATTGCTGCTTCGGATACCTTATGGTCGTTCTCCTGTGAGTCTAGATTTTCGAATCCGACGCAAAACTAATAGTTAATTGTAACGTTCAGGGCCTCCTAATGACTATAGAACACTCAAATTGCTTCGAGATTCAATACATCGTCCACCCGCCGCCTTGTCTCCAACGGGATATTGCTGCCTCGGGCAACATGTGGTCTGTATCCTGTGAGTCTAGATTTTCGAGTCCGACGCAAAAATGATAGTTAATGCTAACGTTCAGGGACTCCTAATGAGGAAGGAACACCCAAATTGCGTCGAGATTCAATACATCGTCCTCCAGCCGACTTGTCTCCAAGGGTCTATTGCTGCCTCGGGCACCTTATGGTCATTCTCCTGTGAGTCTAGATTTTTGAATCCGACGCAAAGTGATGGCTAATTGTAACGTTCATGGCCTCCTAATGACGATGGAATACTCAAATTGCGTCGAGATTCAATACTTCGTCCTCCAGCCGACTTGTCTCCAAAGGGATATTGCTGCCTCGGGCACCATATCGTCGTTCTTCTGTGAGTCTAGATTTTCGAATCCGACGCAAAAATAATAGTTAATTGTGACGTTCAGGGCCTCCTAATGACGATGGAGCACTCAAATTGCGTCGTGATTCAATACATCGATCTAAAGCCGACTTGTCTAGAAGGGTCAATTGCTGCTTTTGGCACCTAATTGACTTGCTGCTGTGAGTCTAGATTTTCGAATCCGACGCAAAACTGATATTTAATTGTAACGTTAAGGGCCTCCTAATGACGATTGAACACTCAAATTGCGTCGAGATTCAATACATCGTCCACCCGCCGCCTTGTCTCCAACGGGATATTGCTGCCTCGGGCACCATGTGGACCGTCTCCTGTGAGTCTAGATTTTCGAATCCAACGCAAAACTGATGGTTAATTGTAACGTTCATGCCCTCCTAATGACGATGGAACACTCAAATTGCGTCGAGATTCAATACATCGTAATGCAGCCGACTTGTCTCCAAGGGGATATTGCTGCCTCGGGCACCTAATCGTTGTTCTTCTGTGAGTCTAGATTTTCGAATCCGACGCAAAACTAATAGTTAATTGTAACTTTCAGGGCCTCCTAATGACGATAGAACACTCAATTTACGTCGAGATTCAATACGTCGTTCACCCGCCGCCTTGTCTCCAACGGGATATTGCTGCCTCGGGCACCATGAGGTCCGTCTCCTGTGAGTCTTGATTTTCGAATCCGACACAAAACTGATAGTAAATTGTAACGATCAGGACCTCCTAATGACGATGGAACACTGAAATTGCTTCGAGATTCAATACATCGTCCTCCAGCCGACTTGCCTCTAAGCGGATATTGCTTCCTCGGGCACCTTATGGTCGTTCTCCTGTGAGTGTAGATTATCGAATCAGACGCATATCTGATAGTTAATTGTAACGTTCATGCCCTCCTAATGACGATGGAACACTCAAATTGCGTCGAGATTCAATACATCGTAATGCAGCCGACTTGTCTCCAAGGGGATATTGCTGCCTCGGGCACCTAATCGTTGTTCTTCTGTGAGTCTAGATTTTCGAATCCGACGCAAAACTAATAGTTAATTGTAACGTTCAGGACCTTCTAATGACGATGGAACAGTCAAATTGCGTCGCGTTTCAATACATCGTCTTCCAGCCGACTTGTCTCCAAAGGGATATTGCTGTCTGTGGCACCTAATGGTCTTGTTCCTGTGAGTCTACATTTACGAATCCGACGCAAAACTGATATTTAATTGTAACGTTAAGGGCCTCCTAATGACGATGGAACACTGAAATTGCTTCGAGATTCAATACATCGTCCTCCAGCCGACTTGTCTCTAAGGGGATATTGCTGCCTCGGGCACCTTATGGTCGTTCTCCTGTGAGTCTAGATTATCGAATCAGACGCATATCTGATAGTTAATTGTAACGTTCAGGGCCTCCTAATGACGATGGAAGACTCAAATTGCGTAGCGATTCAATACATCGTCCTCCAGCCGACTTGTCTCCAAGGGGATAATGCTGCCTCGGGCACCATATAGTCCTTCGCCTGTGAGTCTAGAATTTCGAATCGGACGCGAAACTGATAGTTAATTGTAACGTTCAGGACCTTCTAATGACGATGGAACAGTCAAATTGCGTCGCGTTTCAATACATCGTCTTCCAGCCGACTTGTCTCCAAAGGGATATTGCTGTCTGTGGCACCTAATGGTCTTGCTCCTGTGAGTCTACATTTACGAATCCGACGCTAAACTGATTGTTAATTGTAACGTTCAGGGCCTCCTAATGACGAAGGATCACTCAAATTGCGTCGAGATTCAATACATCGTCCTCCAGCCGACTTGTCTCCAAAGGGATATTGCTGTCTGGGGCACCTTATTCTCCGTCTCCTGTGAGTCTAGATTTTCGAATCCGACGCGAAACTGATGGTCATTTGCAACGGTCATGGCCTCCTAATGACGATGGTACACTCGAATTGCGTCGAGAGTCAATACATCGTCCTCCAGGCGACTTGTCTCCAAGGGTCTATTGCTGCCTCGGGCACTATATGATCCGTCTCCTGTGAGTCTAGATTTTCGGATCCGACGCATAACTGATAGCTAATTGTAACGTTCAGCGCCTCCTAATAACGATAGAACACTCAAAAATGCGTCGAGATTCTATACATTGTCCTCCAGCCGACTTGTCTACAAGGGGATATTGCTGCCTCGGGCAACATATAGTCCTTCTTCTGTGATTCTAGAATTTCGAATCCGACGCAAAACTGATGGTTAATTGTAAAGTTCATGGCCTCCTAATGACGAAGGATCACTCAAATTGCGTCGAGATTCAATACATCGTCCACCCGCCGCCTTGTCTCCAACGGGATATTGCTGCCTCGGGCACCATGTGGTCCGTCTCCTGTGAGTCTAGATTTTCGAATCCAACGCAAAACTGATGGTTAATTGTAACGTTCATGCCCTCCTAATGACGATGGAACACTCAAATTGCGTCGAGATTCAATACATCGTATTGCTGCCGACTTGTCACCAAGGGGATATTGCTGCCTCGGGCACCTAATCGTCGTTCTTCTGTGAGTCTAGATTTTCGAATCCGACGCAAAACTAATAGTTAATTGTAACTTTCAGGGCCTCCTAATGACGATAGAACACTCAAATTGCGTCGAGATTTAATACGTCGTTCTCCAGCCGACTTGTCTCCAAGGGGATACTACTGCCTCGGGCACCATAGGTTCGTCTCCTGTGAGTCTAGATTTTCGAATTCGACGCAAATCTGATAGTCAATTGTAACTTTCAGGACCTCGTAATGACGATGGAACACTCAAATTGCGTCGAGATTCAATACGTCTTCCTCCGGCCAACTTGTCTCCAAAGAGATATTGCTGTCTCGGGTACCAAATGCTCCGTCTCCTGTGGGTCTAGGTTTTCGAAACCGACCCAAAACTGATGGTTAATTGTAACGGTCAAGGCCTCCTAATGACGATGGAACACTAAAATTGCGTCGCGATTCAATACATCGTCCTCCAGCCGATTTGTCTCCAAGGGTCTATTGGTGCCTGTGGCATCTTATGCTCCGTCTCCTGTGAGTCTAGATTTTCGAATCCGACGCAAAACTGATGGTTAATTGTAACTGTCAGGGCCTCCTAATGACGATGGTACACTCATATTGCGTCGCGATTCAATACATCGTCCTTATGCCGACATGTCTCCAAGGGTCAATTGCGGCCTCTGGCAAATAATGTTCTTGCTCCTGTGAGTCTAGCTTTTCGAATCCGACGCAAAACTGATATTTAATTGTAACGTTAAGGGCCTCCTAATGACGATGGAACACTCAAATTGCGTCGCGATTCAATACATCGTCTTCCAGCCGACTTGTCTCCAAAGGGATATTGCTGTCTGTGGCACCTAATGGTCTTGCTCCTGTGAGTCTACATTTACGAATCCGACGCAAAACTGATTGTTAATTGTAACGTTCAGGACCTCCTAATGACGAAGAATCACTCAAAAAGCGTCGAGATTCTATACATCGTCCTCCAGCCGTTTTGTCTCCAAAGGGATATTGCTGTCTGGGGCACCTTATTCTCCGTCTCCTGTGAGTCCAGATTTTCGAATCCGACGCAAAACAGATGGTTAATTGCAACGGTCATGGCCTCCTAATGACGATGGTACACTCGAATTGCGTCGAGAGTCAATACATCGTCCTCCAGGCGACTTGTCTCCAAAGGTCTATTGCTGCCTCGGGCACCATATGATCCGTCTCCTCTGAGTCTAGATTTTCGAACCCGACGCAAAACTTGTAGTTAAGTGAAACGTTCAGTGCCTCCTAATGACGATGGAACACTCAAATTGCGTCGAGACTCAATACATCATCTTCCAGCCCACTTGTCTCCAAGGGTCTTTTGCTGCCTCGGGTACCTTATGGTCGTTCTCCTGTGAGTCTAGATTTTCGGATCCGACGCATAACTGTTAGTTATTTGTAACGTTCAGCGCCTCCTAATGACGATAGAACACTCAAATTGCGTCGAGATTCAATACATTGTCCCCCAGCCGACTTGTCTCCAAGGGGATATTGCTGCCTCGGGCACCATATAGTCCTTCTTCTGTGAGTCTAGAATTTCGAATCCGACGCAAAACTGATGGTTAATTGTAAAGTTCATGGCCTCCTAATGACGATGGAACTTTCAAATTGCGTCGAGAATCAATACATCGTCCTCCAGCTGACTTGTCTCCAAGGGTCCATTGCTACCTCGGGCACTTTATAGTCGTTCTCCAGTGAGTCTAGATTTTCGAATCCGACGCAAAACTGATAGTTAATTCTAACGTTCAGGACCTCCTAATGACGAAGGAACACTCAAATTGCGTCGAGATTCAATACATCGTCCTCCAACCGACTTGTCTCCAAAAGGGATATAGCTGTCTCGGGCACCTTATGCTCCGTCTCCTGTGAGTCTAGATTTTCGAACCCGACGCAAAACTTGTAGTTAATTGTAACGTTCAGTGTCTCCTAATGACGATGGAACACTCGAATTGCGTCGAGAGTCAATACATCGTCCTCCAGGCAACTTGTCTCCAAGGGTCTATTGCTACCTCGGGCACCTTTGGTCGTTCTCTAGTGAGTCTAGATTTTCGAATCCAACGCAAAACTGATAGTTAATTGTAGCGTTCAGGACCTCCTAATGACGAAGGAACACTCAAATTGCGTCGAGA
Source organism: Schistocerca americana (assembly GCF_021461395.2). Classification (NCBI taxonomy): domain Eukaryota; kingdom Metazoa; phylum Arthropoda; class Insecta; order Orthoptera; family Acrididae; genus Schistocerca; species Schistocerca americana. The sequence goes on along the minus strand of NC_060121.1, from coordinate 5,081,451 downwards.
TTCAATACATCGTCCTCCAGGCTACTTGTCTCCAAGGGGATATTGCTGCCTAGGGCACCTTATCGTCGTTTTTGTGTGAATCTAGATTTTCGAACCCGACGCAAAACAAATAGTTATTTGTAACGTTCAGGGCCTCCTAATTACGATAGAACACTCAAATTGCGTCGAGATTCAGCACGTAGTCCTCCAGCCGACTTGCCTCCATGGGGATATTGCTGCCTCGGGCACCATATGGTCCGTCTCCTGTGAGTAAGGATTTTCAAATCCGACATAAAAACTGATATTTAATTGTAACGTTAAGGGCCTCCTATCGACGATGGAACACGCAAATTGCGTCGAGATTCAATACATCGTCCTCCAGCCGTCTTGCCTCCAAGGGGATATTGCTGCCTCGGGCACCATATGGTTCGCCCCTGTGAGTCTAGATTAACGACTCCGACGCATAACTTGTAATTAATTGTAACGTTCAGGGCCTCCTAATGACGATGGAGCACTCAAATTGCGTCGAGATTCAATACATCGTCCTCCCGCCGACATGTCTCCAACGGGATATTGCTGCCTCGGGCATCTTATCGTCGTTCTCCTGGGAGACTAGATTTTCGAATCCAACACAAAACTGATGGTTAATTGTAACGGTCAGGGCCTCCTAATGACGATGGGACACTCAAATTGCGTAGCGATTCAATACATCGTCCTCCAGGCGACGTGTCTCCAAGGGTCTATTGCTGCCTCGGGCGCCATATGGTACGTCTCCTGTGAGTCTAGATTTTCGAACCCGACGCAAAACTAGTAGTTAATTGCAAAGTTCAGGGCCTCCTAATGACGATTGAACACTCAAATTTCGTCGAGATTCAATACCTTGTCCTCCAGCCGACTTGTCTACAAGGGGATATTGCTGCCTCGGGCACCTTATGGTCCGCCTATTGTGAGTCTAGAATTTCGAATCCGACGCAAAACTGATGGTTAATTGTAACGTTCAGGACCTCCTAATGATGATGGAACACTCAAATTGCGTCGAGAATCAATACGTCGTCCACCAGGCGACTTGTCTCCAAGGGGATATTGCTGCCTCGGGCACCATATGGTCCGTCTCCTGTGAGTCTAGATTTTCGAATCCGACAAAAAACTGATATTTCGTTCTAATGTTTAGGGCCCCCTAATGACGATGGATCACTCAAATTGCGTCGAGATTCAATACATCGTTCTCCAGCCTACTTGTCTCCAAGTGGATATTGCCGCCTCGGGCACCTTATCGTCGTTCTTCTGTGAATCTAGATATTCGAATCCGACGCAAAACTAATAGTTAATTGTAACATTCATGGCCTCCTAATGACTATGGAACACTCAAATTGCGTCGAGATTCAATACATCGTCCTCCAGCCTACTTGTCTCCAAGGGGATAATGCTGCCTCGGGCACCTTATCGTCGTTTTTCTGTGAGTCTAGATTTTCGAACCCGACGCAAAACTAATAGTTAATTGTATCGTTCAGGTCCTCCTAATTACGATAGAACACTCAAATTGCGTCGAGATTCAGTATGTAGTCCTCCAGCCGACTTGTCTCCAAGGGGATATTGCTGCCTCGGGCACCATATGATCCGTCTCCTGTGAGTCAGGATTTTCAAATCCGACACATAACTGATATTTAATTGTAACGTTAAGGGCCTCCTAATGACGATGGAACACTCAAATTTCGTCGAGATTCAATACATCGTCCTCCAGCCGACTTGCCTCCAAGGGGATATTGCTGCCTCGGGCACTATATGGATCTTCCCTGTGAGTCTAGATTTTCGAACCCGACGCAAAACTTGTAGTTATGTGTAACGTTCAGGGCCTCCTAATGACGATGGAACACTAAAATTGCGTCGAGATTCAATACATCGTCCTCCAGCCGACTTGTCTCTAAGGGGATATTGCTGCCTCGGGCATCTTGCCGTTGTTCTTCTGTGTGTCTAGATTTTTATATCCGACGCAAAACTAATAGTTAATCTTAACGTTCAGGGCCTCCTAATGACGATAGAACACTCAAATTGCGTCGAGATTCAATACGTCGTCCTCCAGCCGACTTGTCTCCAAGGTGATAATGCTGCCACAGGCACCTTATGGTCGTTTTCCTGTGAGTCTAGATTTTCGAATCCGACGCATAACTTGTAGTAATTTGTAACGTTCAGGGCTTCCTAATGACGATGGAGCACTCAAATTGCGTCGAGGTCCAATAAATCGTCCTCCCGCCGACTTGTCTCCAACGGGATATTGCTGCCTCGGGCACCTTATCATCGTACTTCTGTGAGTCTAGATTTTCGAATCCGACGCAAAGCTAATAGTTAGTTGTAGCGTTCATGGCCTCCTAATGACGATGGAACACTCAAATTGCGTCGATGTTCAATACATCGTCCTCCAGCCGACGTGTCTCCTAGGGTCTATTCCTGCCTCGGGCACCTTATGGTCGTTCTCCTGGGAGTCTAGATTTTCGAATCCGACACAAAACTGATAGTTAATTGTTACGTTCAGGGCCTCCTAATGACGATGGAACACTCGTATTGCGTCGAGAGTCAACACATCGTCCTCCAGGCAACTTGTCTCCAAGGGTCTATTGCTACCTCGGGCACCTTTGGTCGTTCTCCAGTGAGTCTAGATTATCGAATCCGACGCAAAACTGATAGATAATTGTAACTTTCATGGCCTCCTAATGACGATGCAACACTCGACTTGCGTCGAGAGTCAATACATCGTCCTCCAGGCGACTTTTCTCCAGGGGTCTATTGCTGCCTCGGGCACCATATGGTCCGTCACCTGTGAGTCTAGATTTTCGAACCCGACGCAAAACTAGTAGTTAATTGTAAAGTTCATTGCCTCCTAATGACGATGGAACACTCAAATTGCGTCGCGATTCAATACATCGTCCTCCAGCCGACTTGTCTCCAAGGGTCTATTGCTGCCTATGGCACCTAATGATCTTGCTCCTGTGAGTCTAGATTTTCGTATCCGAAACAAAACTGATATTTCATTCTAACGTTTAGGGCCTCCTAATGACGATGGAACAATCAAATTGCGTCGAGATTCAATACATCGTTTTCCAGGCGACTAGCCTCCAAGGGGATATTGCTGCATCGGGCACCATATGGTCGTCTCCTGTGAGTCTAGATTTTCGAATCCGACACAAAACTGATATTTCATTCTAACGTTTAGGGCCTCCTAATGACGATGGACCACTCAAATTACGTCGAGATTCAATACATCGTTTTCCAGGCGACTTGTCTCCAAGGGGATATTGCTGCCTCGGGCATCTTGTCGTCGTTCTTCTGTGAGTCTAGATTTTCATATACGACGCAAACTAATAGTTAATCTTAACGTTCAGGGCCGCCTAATGACGATAGAACACTCAAATTGCGTCGAGATTCAATACAACGTCCTAAAGCCGACTTGTCTCCAAGGGTCTATTGCTGCCTATGGCACCTAATGGTCTTGCTCCTGTGAGTCTAGATTTTCGATTCCGACCCAAAACTGATAGTTAATTGTAACGTCCAGGACCTCCTAATGACGAAGGAACACTCAAATTGCGTCGAGATTCAATACATCGTCCTCCAGCCTACTTGTCTCCAAAGGGATATTGCTGCCTCGGGCACCTTATGGTCGTTCTCCTGTGAGTCTAGATTATGGAATCCGACGCAAATCTGATAGTCAATTGTAACGTTCAGGGCCTCCTAATGACGATGGAACACTCAAATTGCGTAGCGATTCAATACATCGTGCTCCAGCCAACTTGTCTCCAAGGGGTATTGCTGCCTCGGGCACCAAATAGTCCTTCTCCTGTGAGTCTAGAATTTCGAATCCGACGCAAAACTGATAGATAATTGTAACGTTCAGGACCTCCTAATGACGATGGAACACACATATTGCGTCGAGATTCAATACATCGTCCTCCAGCCGACTTGTCTCCAAAGGGATATTGCTGTCTCGGGCACTTTATGCTCCGTCTCCTGTGAGTCTAGATTTTCGAATCCGACGCAAAACTGATAGTTAATTGTAACGTTCAGGGCCTCCTAAGGACGATAGAACGCTCAAATTGCGTCGAGATTCAATACGTCGTCCACCAGGCGACTTGTCTCCAAGGGGATATTGCTGCCTCGGGCACCATATGGTCCGTCTCCTGTGAGTCTAGATTTTCGAACGCGGCGCAAAACTTGTAGTTATGTGTAACGTTCAGGGCCTCCTAATGACGATGGAACACTCAAATTGCGTCGAGATTCAATACATCGTCCTCCAGCCCACATGTCACCAAAGGTCTATTGCTGCCTCGGGCACCTTATGGTCGTTCTCCTGTGAGTCTAGATTTTCGGATCCGACGCATATCTGATAGTTAATTGTAACGTTCAGCGCCTCCTAATGACGATAGAACACTCAAATTGCGTCGAGATTCAATACATTGTCCTCCAGCCGACTTGTCTACAAGGGGATATTGCTGCCGTGGGCACCTTATGGTCAGGCTCCTGTGAGTCTAGATTTTCTCATGCGACTCAAAACTGATGGTTAATTGTAACGTTCATGGCCTCCTAATGACGATGGAACACACAAATTGCGTCGAGATTCAATACATCGTTCTCCAGCCTACTTGTCTCCAAGGGTCTACTGCTACCTCGGGCACCTTTGGTCGTTCTCCAGTGAGTCTAGATTTTCGGATCCGACGCAAAACTGATAGTTAATTGTAACTTTCATGGCCTCCTAATGACGATGCAACACTCAAATTGCGTCGAGATTCAATACATCGTCCTCCAGCCGACTTGTCTCCTAGGGTCTATTCCTGCCTCGGGCACCTTACGGTCGTTCTCCTGTGAGTCTAGATTTTCGGATCCGACGCATATCTGATAGTTAATTGTAACGTTCAGCGCCTCCTAATGGCGATAGAACACTCAAATTGCGTCGAGATTCAATACATAGTCCTCCAGCCGACTTGTCTACAAGGGGATATTGCTGCCGCGGGCACCTTATGGTCCGTCTCCTGTGAGTCTAGATTTTCGAAACCGACACAAAACTGATATTTAATTGTAACGTTAAGGGCCTCCTAATGACGATGAAACACTCAAATTGCGTCGAGATTCAATACATCGTCCTTCTGCCGACTTGCCTCCAAGGGGATATTGCTGCCTCGGGCACCATATGGTTCGTCCCCTGTGAGTCTAGATTAACGAATCCGACGCATAACTTGTAGTTCTGTGTAACGTTCAGGGCCTCCTAATGACGATGGAACACTCAAATTGCGTCGAAATTCAATACATCGTCCTCCAGCCCACATGTCACCAAAGGTCTATTGCTGCCTCGGGCACCTTATGGTCGTTCTCCTGTGAGTCTAGATTTTCGGATCCGACGCATATCTGATAGTTAATTGTAACGTTCAGCGCCTCCTAATGACGATAGAACACTCAAATTGCGTCGAGATTCAATACATTGTCCTCCAGCCGACTTGTCTACAAGGGGATATTGCTGCCGAGGGCACCTTATGGTCAGCGTCCTGTGAGTCTAGATTTTCTCATCCGACTCAAAACTGATGGTTAATTGTAACGTTCATGGCCTCCTAATGACGATGGAACACACAAATTGCGTCGAGATTCAATACATCGTTCTCCAGCCTACTTGTCTCCAAGTGGATATTGCTGCCTCGGGCACCTTATCGTCGTTCTTCTGTGAATCTAGATTTTCGAATCCGACGCAAAAATAATAGTTAATTGTATCGTTCAGTTCATCCTAATTACGATAGAACACTCAAATTGCGTCGAGATTCTGTACGTAGTCCTCCAGCCGACTTGTCTCCAAGGGGATATTGCTGCCTCGGGCACCACATGGTACGCCCCTGTGAGTCTAGGTTAAAGAATCCGACGCATAACTTGTAGTTAATTTTAACTTTCATGGCCTCCTAATGACGATGCAACACTCGACTTGCGTCGAGAGGCAATACATCGTCCTCCAGGCAACTTGTCTCCAAGGGTCTATTGCTGCCTCGGGCACCATATGGTACGTCTCCTGTGAGTCTAGATTTTCGAACCCGACGCAAAACTAGTAGTTAATTGCAAAGTTCATTGCCTCCTAATGACGATGGAACACTCAAATTGCGTCGCGATTCAATACATCGTCCTCCAGCCGACTTGTCTCCAAGGGTCTATTGCTGCCTATGGCACCTAATGGTATTGCTCCTGTGAGTCTAGATTTTCGTATCCGAAGCAAAACTGATATTTAATTCTAACGTTTAGGGCCTTCTAATGACGATGGAACAATCAAATTGCGTCGAGATTCAATACATCGTTTTCCAGGCAACTTGTCTCCAAGGGTCTACTGCTACCTCGGGCATCTTTGGTCGTTCTCCAGTGAGTCTAGATTTTCGGACCCGACGCAAAACTTGTAGTTAATTGTAACGTTCAGGGCCTCCTAATGACGATGGAACACTCAAATTGCGTCGAGATTCAATACATCGTCCTCCAGCCCACATGTCTCCAAGGGTCTATTGCTGCCTCGGGCACCTTATGGTCCGTATGCTGTGGGTCTAGATTTTCGAATCCGACACAAAACTGATAGTTAATTGTTACGTTCAGGGCCTCCTAATGACGATGGAACACTCGTATTGCGTCGAGAGTCTATACATCGTCCTCCAGGCAACTTGTCTCCAAGGGTCTACTGCTACCTCGGGCACCTTTGGTCGTTCTCCAGTGAGTCTAGATTTTCGGATCCGACCCAAAACTGATAGTTAATTGTAACTTTCATGGCCTCCTAATGACGATGCAACACTCAAATTGCGTCGAGATTCAATACATCGTCCTCCAGCCGACTTGTCTCCTAGGGTCTATTCCTGCCTCGGGCACCTTATGGTCGTTCTCCTGTGAGTCTAGATTTTCGGATCCGACGCATATCTGATAGTTAATTGTAACGTTCAGCGCCTCCTAATGACGATAGAACACTCAAATTGCGTCGAGATTCAATACATTGTCCTCCAGCCGACTTGTCTACAAGGGGATATTGCTGCCGCGGGCACCTTATGGTCCGTCTCCTGTTAGTCTAGATTTTCGAAACCGACACAAAACTGATATTTAATTGTAACGTTAAGGGCCTCCTAATGACGATGAAACACTCAAATTGCGTCGAGATTCAATACATCGTCCTTCTGCCGACTTGCTTCCAAGGGGATATTGCTGCCTCGGGCACCATATGGTTCGTCCCCTGTGAGTCTAGATTAACGAATCCGACGCATAACTTGTAGTTAATTGTAACGTTCAGGGCCTCCTAATGATGATGGAGCACTCAAATTGCGTCGAGATTCAATACATCGTCCTCCCGCCGACTTGTCTCCAACGGGATATTGCTGCCTCGGGCACCTTATCGTTGTTCTTCTGTGAGTCTAGATTTTCGAATCCGACGCAAAACTAATAATTAATTGTAACGTTCATGGCCCCCTAATGACGATGGAACACTCAAATTGCGTCGAGATTCAATACATCGTCCTCCAGCCGACTTGTTTCCAAGGGTCTATTCCTGCCTCAGGCACCTTATGGTCGTTCTCCTGTGAGTCTAGATTTTCGAATCCGACGAATACCTGATAGTTAATTGTAACGTTCAGCGCCTCCTAATGACGATGGAACACTCAAATTGCGTCGCGATTCAATACATCGTCCTAAAGCCGACTTGTCACCAAGGCTCTATTGCTGCCTATGGCACCTAATGGTCTTGCTCCTGTGAGTCTAGATTTTCGAATCCGACGCAAAACTGATATTTCATTCTGACGTTTAGGGCCTTCTAATGACGATGGAACACTCAAATTGCGTTGAGACACAATACATCGTCCTCCATTCGACTTGTCTCCAAGGGTCTATTGCTGTCTCGGGCACCTTATGGTCGTTCTCCAGCGAGTCTAGATTTTCGAATCCGACGCAAAACTGATAGTTAATTGTAACGTTCATGGCCTCCTAGTGACGATGGAACACTCAAATTGCGTTGCGATCCAATATATCGTCCTCCAGCCGACTTGTCTCCAAGGGTCTATTGCTGTCTCTGGCACCTAATGGTCTTGCTCCTGTGAGTCTAGATTTTCGAATCCGACGCAAAACTGATAGTTAATTGTAACGTTCAGGACCTCTTAATGACGATAGAACACTCAAATTGCATCGAGATTCAATACATTGTCCTCCAGCCGACTTGTCTGCAAGGGGATATTGCTGCCTCGGGCGCCTTATGGTCCGCCTCCTGTGAGTATAGATTTATGAATACGACGCAAAACTGATGGTTAATTGTAACGTTCATGGCCTCCTAATGACGATGGAACACTCAAATTGCGTCGAGATTCAATACATCGTCCTCCAGCCTACTTGTCTCCAAGGGGATATTGCTGCCTCGTGCACATTATCGTCGTTCTTCTGTGAACTAGATTCTCGAAACCGACGCAAATCTAATAGTTAATTGTAACGTTGAGGGCCTCCTAATGACGATAGAACAGTCAAATTGCGTCGAGATACAATACGTCGTCCTCCAGCCGACTTGTCTCCAAGGGTCTATTGCTGCTTCGGGCACCTTATGGTCTTTCTCCTGTGAGTATAAATTTTCGGATCCGACGCATAACTGATAGGTAACTATAGCGCTAAGCGCCTACTAATGGCGATAGAACACTCAAATTGCGTCGAGAATCAATACATCGTTCTCCAGCACACTTGTCTACAAGGGGCACTCCCTTGGGCACCTTATGGTCCGACAATGTGAGTCTAGATTTTGGAATCCGACGCAAAACTGATGGTTAATTGTAACGTTCATGTCCTTCTAATGACGATGGAACACTCAAATTGCGTCGAGATTCAATACATCGTCCTCCAGCCGATTAGTCTCTAAGGGGATATAGCTGCCTCGGGCATCTTATCGTCGTCCTTCTGTGAGTCTAGTTTTTCGAATCCGACGCAAAACTAATGGTTAATGGTAACGTTCAGGTCCTCGTAATGACGTTATAACACTCAAATTGCGTTGTGATTAAATACGTCGTCCTCCAGCCCACATGTCTCCTAGGGGATATTGCTGCCTCGGGCGCCATATGTTTCGTCCCCTGTGAGTCTAGATTAACGAATCCGACGCATAACTTGTAGTTAATTGTAACGTTCAGGGCCTCCTAATGACGATGGAACACTCAAATTGCGTCGAGATTCAATACATCGTCCTCCAGCCGACTTGTCTCCTAGGGTCTATTCCTGCCTCGGGCACCTTATGGTCGTTCTCCTGTGAGTCTAGATTTTCGTATCCGACGCATATCTGATAGTTAATTGTAACGTTCAGCGCCTCCTAATAACGATAGAACACTCAAATTGCGTCGAGATTCAATACATTGTCCTCCAGCCGACTTGTCTACAAGGGGATATTGCTGCCGCGGGCACCATATGGTTCGTCCCCTGTGAGTCTAGATTAACGAATCCGACGCATAACTTGTAGTTAATTGTAACGTTCAGGGCCTCCTAATGACGATGGAGCACTCAATTTGCGTCGAGATTCAATACATCGTCCTCCCGCCGACTTGTCTCCAACGGGATATTGCTGCCTCGGGCACCTTATCGTTGTTCTTCTGTGAGTCTAGATTTTCGAATCCGACGCAAAACTAATAGTTAATTGTAACGTTCATGGCCCCCTAATGACGATGGAACACTCAAATTGGGTCGAGATTCAATACATCGTCCTCCAGCCGACTTGTCTCCAAGGGTCTATTCCTGCCTCAGGCACCTTATGGTCGTTCTCCTGTGAGTCTAGATTTTCGAATCCGACGAATAACTGATAGTTAATTGTAACGTTCAGCGCCTCCTAATGACGATGGAACACTCAAATTGCGTCGCGATTCAATACATCGTCCTAAAGCCGACTTGTCACCAAGGGTCTATTGCTGCCTGAGGCACCTAATGATCTTGCTCCTGTGAGTCTAGATTTTCGAATCCGACGCAAAACTGATATTTCATTCTGACGTTTAGGGCCTTCTAATGACGATGGAACACTCAAATTGTGTTGAGATTCAATACATCGTTTTCCAGGCGACGCGCCTCCGAAGGGAGATATTGCTGCATCGGTCACCATATGGTCCGCCTCCTGTGAGTCTAGATTTTCGAATCCGACGCAAACGTTGTAGTTAATTGTAACGTTCAGGGCCTCCTAATGACGATGGAACACTCGAATTGCGTCGAGAGACAATACATCGTCCTCCAGGCGACTTGTCTCCAAGGGTCTATTGCTGTCTCGGGCACCTTATGGTCGTTCTCCAGCGAGTCTAGATTTTCGAATCCGACGCAAAACTGATAGTTAATTGTAACGTTCATGGCCTCCTAGTGACGATGGAACACTCAAATTGCGTCGCGATTCAATATATCGTCCTCCAGCCGACTTGTCTCCAAGGGTCTATTGCTGTCTCTGGCACCTAATGGTCTTGCTCCTGTGAGTCTAGATTTTCGAATCCGACGCAAAACTGATAGTTAATTGTAACGTTCAGGACCTCTTAATGACGATAGAACACTCAAATTGCGTCGAGATTCAATACATCGTTCTCCAGCCGACTTGTCTACAAGGGGCACTGCCTTGGGCACCTTATGGTCCGCCTCCTGTGAGTCTAGATTTTGGAATCCGACGCAAAACTGATGGTTAATTGTAACGTTCATGGCCTTCTAATGACGATGGAACACTCAAATTGCGTCGAGATTCAATGCATCGTCCTCCAGAAGATTAGTCTCTAAGGGGATATAGCTGCCTCGGGCATCTTATCGTCGTTCTTCTGTGAGTCTAGATTTTCGAATCCGACGCAAAACTAATGGTTAATGGTAACGTTCAGGTCCTCGTAATGACGATATAACACTCAAATTGCGTTGTGATTAAATACGTCGTCCTCCAGCCCACATGTCTCCAAGGGGATGTTGCTGCCACGGGCGCCATATGTTTCGTCCCCTGTGAGTCTAGATTAACGAATCCGACGCATAATTTGTAGTTAATTGTAACGTTCAGGGCCTCCTAATGACGATGGAACACTCAAATTGCGTCGAGATTCAATACATCGTCCTCCAGCCCACATGTATCCAAGGGTCTATTGCTGCCTCGGGCACCTTATGTTCGTTCTCCTGTGAGTCTAGATTTTCGGATCCGACGCATAACTGATAGTTAATTAGAATGTTCAGCGCCTCCTAATGACGATAGAACACTTAAATAGCGTCGAGATTCAATACATCGTCCTCCAGCCTACTTGTCTCCAAGGGGATATTGCTGCCTCGCGCACCTTATTGTCGTTCTTCTGTGAGTCTAGATTTTCGAATCCGACACAAAACTGATATTTAATTGTAACGTTAAGGGCCTCCTAATGACGATGGAACACTCAAATTGCGTAGAGATTCAATACATCGTCCTCCAGCCGACTTGTCTCCAAGGGGATATTGCTGCCTCGGGTAACATATGGTTCGTCTCCTGTCAGTCTAGATTAACGAATCCGACGCATAACTTGTAGTTAATTCTAAGGTTCAGGGCCTCCTAATGACGATGGAGCACTCAAATTGCGTCTAGATTCAATACATCGTCCTCCCGCCGACTTGTCTCCAACGGGATTTTGCTGCCTCGGGCACCTTATCGTAGTTCTTCTGTGAGTCTAGATTTTCGAATCCGACGCAAAACTAATAGTTAATTGTAACGTTAAGGGCCTCCTAATGACGATGGAACACTCAAATTGCGTCGAGATTCAATACGTCGTCCACCAGCCGACTTGTCTCCAAGGGTCTATTCCTGCCTCGGGCACCTTATGATCCGCCTCCAGTGAGTCTACATTTTCGAATCCGACGCAAAACTGATGGTTAATTGCAACGTTCATGGCCTCCTAATGACGATGAAACACTCAAATTACGTCGCGATTCAATACATCGGCCTCCGGCCGACTTGTCTCCAAGGGTCTATTGCTGTTTATGGCACCTAATGGTCTTGCTCCTTTGAGTCTAGATTTTCGAATCCGACACAAAACTGATAGTTAATTGTAACGTTCAGGACCTACTAATGACGAAGGAACACTAAAATTGCGCCGAGATTAATTACATCGTCCTCCAGCCGACTTGTCTCCAAAGGGATATAGCTGTCTCGGGCACCTTATGTTCCGTCTCCTGTGTGTCTAGATTTTCGTATCCGACGCAAAACTAATGGTTAATTGTAACGGTCAGGGCCTCCTACTGACGATGGAACACTCAAATTGCGTCGCGATTGAATACATCGTCCTCCAGCCGATTTGTCTCCAAGGGTCTATTGCTGCCTGTGGCACCTTATTGTCGTTCTCCTGTGAGTCTAGATTTTCGAATCCGACGCAAATCTGATACTTAATTGTAACGTTCAGAGCCTCCTAATGACGATGGAACACTCGAATTGCGTCGATATTCAATACATCGTCCTCCAGCCGACTTGTCTACAAGGGGATATTGCTGCCGCGGGCACCTTATGGTTCGCCTCCTGTGAGTCTAGATTTTCGAATCCGACGCAAAACTAATAGTTAATTGTAACGTTCATGGCCTCCTAATGACTATGGAATACTCAATTTGCGTCAACATTCAATACATCGTCCACCAGCCTACTTGTCTCCAAGGGGATATTGCTGCATCGGGCACCTTATCGTCATTCTTCTGTGAGTCTAGATTTTCGAACCCGACGCAAAACTGATATTTAATTGTAACGTTAAGGGCCTCCTAATGACGATGGAACACTCAAATTGCGTCGAGATCCAATACATCGTCCTCAAGCCCACTTGCCTCCAAGGGGATATTGCTGCCTCTGGCACCATATGGTTCGTCCCCTGTCAGTCCAGATTAACGAATCCGACGCATAACTTGTAGTTAATTGCAAGTTTCAGGACCTCCTAATGACGATGGAGCACTCAAATTGCGTCTACATTCAATACATCGTCCTCCCGCCGACTTGTCTCCAACGGGATATTGCTGCCTCGGGCACCTTATCGCAGTTCTTCTGTGAGTCTAGATTTCCGAATCCGACGCAAAACTAATAGTTAATTGTAACGTTCATGGCCTGCTAATGACGATGGAACACTCAAATTGCGTTGTGATTCATTACATCGTGCACCAGCCTACTTGTCTCCAAGGGTCTATTCCTGCCTCGGGCACCTTATGGTCGTTCTCCTGTGAGTCTAGATTTTCGAATCCGACGAATAACTGATAGTTAATTGTAACGTTCAGCACCACCTAATGACGATGGAACATTCAAATTGCGTCGAGATTCAATACAACGTCCTCCAGCCGACTTGTCTACAAGGGGATATTGCTGCCTCGGGCACCTTATGGTCCGCCTCCTGTGAGTCCAGATTTTCGAATCCGACGCAAAACTGATGGTTAATTGTAACGTTCATGGCCACCTAATGACGATGGAGCACTCAAATTGCGTCGAGATTCAATACATCGTCCTCCAGCCGATTTGTCTCTATGGGGATATAGCTGCATCGGGCATCTTATCGTCGTTCTTCTGTGAGTCTAGATTTTCGAATCCGACGCAAAACCAATGGTAAATGGTAACGTTCAGGGCCTCCTAATGACGATAGAACACTCAAATTGCGTTGAGATTCAATACGTCGTCCTTCAGCCGACTTGTCTCCAAGGGGATATTGCTGCCTCGGGCACCATATGTTCCGTGTCGTGTGAGTCTAGATTTTCTAATCCGACACAAAACTGATATTTAATTGAAACGTTATGGGCCTCCTAATGACGATGGAACACTCAAATTGCGACGAGATTCAATACATCGTCCTCCTGCCGACTTGTCTACAAGGGGATATTGCTGCCTCGGGCACCTTATGGTCCGCGTCCTGTGAGTCTAGATTTTCGAATCCGACGCAAAACTGATGGTTAATTGTAACATTCATGGCCTCCTAATGACGATGGAACACTCACATTGCGTCGCGAGTCAATACATCGTCCTCCAGCCTACTTGTCTCCAAGGGGATATTGCTCCCTCGGGCACCTTATGGTCCACCTCCTGTGAGTCTAGATTTTCGAATCCGACGCAAAACTGATGGTTAATTGTAACGTTCATGGCCTCCTAATGACGATGGAACACTCAAATTGCGTCGAGATTCAATACATCGTCCTCCAGCCTACTTGCCTCCAAGGGGATATTGCTGCCTCGGGCACCATGTGGTTCGTCCTCTGTCAGTCTAGATTAACAAATCCGACGCATAACTTGTAGTTAATTGTAAGGTTCAGGGCCTCCTAATTACGATGGAGTACTCAAATTGGGTCTAGATTCAATACATCGTCCTCCCGCCGAATTGTCACTAACGGGATATTGCTGCCTCTGGCACCTTATCGTAGTTCTTCTGTGAGTCTAGATTTTCGAATCAGACGCAAAACTAATAGTTAATTGTAACGTTCATGGCCTCCTAATGACGATAGAACACTCAAATTGCGTCGAGATTCAATACATCGTCTACCAGCCGACATGTCTCCAAGGGTCTATTCCTGCCTCGGGCACCTTATCGTCGTTCTCCTGCGAGTCTAGATTTTCGAATCCGACGAATAACTGATAGTTAATTGTAACTTTCAGCGCCTCCCAATGACGATGTAACATTCAAATTTCTTCGAGATTCAATACATCGTCCTCCAGCCGACTTGTCTACAAGGGGATATTGCTACCTCGGGCACCTTATGGTCCGCCTCCTGTGAGTCTAGATTTTCGAATCCGACGCAAAACTGATGGTTAATTGTAACGGTCAGGGCCTCCTACTGACGATGGAACACTCAAATTCCGTCGCGATTGAATACATCGTCGTGCAGCCGATTTGTCTCCAAGGGTCTATTGCTGCCTGTGGCACCTTATTGTCGTTCTACTGTGAGTCTAGAATTTCGAATCCGACGCAAATCTGATACTTAATTGTAACGTTCAGAGCCTTATAATGACGATGGAACACTCGAATTGCGTCGCGATTCAATACATCGTCCTAAAGCCGACTTGTCTCCAAGGGTCTGTTGCTGCCTATGGCTTCTAATGGTCTTGCTCCTGTGAGTCTAGATTTTCGAATCCGACGCAAAACTGAAATTTCATTCTAACGTTTGGGGCCTCCTAATGACGATGGAACACTCAAAATGCGTCGAGATTCAATACATCGTTTTCCAGGCGACTTGTCTCCAAGGGGATATTGCTGCCTCGGGCACCGTATGGTCCGTCTCCTGTGAGTCTAGATTTCCGAACCCGACGCAAAACTGGTAGTTACTTGTAACGTTCATGGCCTCCTAATGACGATGGAACACTCAAATGGCGTCGAGATTCAATACATCGTCGTCCAGCCGACTTGTCTCTAAGGGGATATTTCTGCCTCGGGCATCTTATCGTCGTTCTTCTGTGAGTCTAGATTTTCGAATCCGACGCAAATCTGATAGTAATTTCTAACGTTCAGGGCCTGCTAATGACGATCGAACACTCAAATTGCGTCGAGATTCAATACGTCGTCCATCAGCCGACTTGTCTCCACGGGGATATTGCTGCCTCGGGCACCGTATGGTCCGTCTCCTGTGAGTCTACATTTTCAAATCCGACACAAAACTGATATTTCAGTCTAACGTTTAGGGCCTCCTAATGACGATGGAAAACTCAAATTGCGTCGAGATTTGATACATCGTTTTCCAGGCGACTTGTCTCCAAGGGGATATTGCTGCCTCGGGCACCGTATGGTCCGTCTCCTGTGAGTCTAGATTTCCGAACCCGACGCAAAACTGGTAGTTAATTGTAACGGTCAGGGCCTACTAATGACGATGGAACACTCAAATTGCGTCGCGATTCAATACATCGTCCTCCAGCCGATTTGTCTCCAAGGGTCTATTGCTGCCTGTGGCACTTTATTGTCGTTCTCCTTTGAGTCTAGATTTTCGAATCCGACGCAAATCTGATACTTAATTGTAACGTTCAGAGCCTCCTAATGACGATGGAACACTCGAATAGCGTCGCGATTGAATACATCGTCCTAAAGCCTACTTGTCTCCAAGGGTCTATTCCTGCCTATGGCACCTAATGGTCTTGCTCCTGTGAGTCTAGATTTTCGAATCCGACGCAAAACTGATATTTCATTCTAACGTTTAGGGCCTCCTAATGACGATGGAACACTCAATTTGCGTCGAGATACAATACGTCGTTTTCCAGGCGACTTGTCTCCAAGGCGATATTGCTGCCTCGGGCACCATATGGTCCGTCTCCTGTGAGTCTAGATTTTCGAATCCGACGCAAACGTTTTAGTTAATTATAACGTTCAGGGCCTCCTAATGACGATGGAACACTCCAATTGCGTCGAGAGTCAATACATCGTCCTCCAGCCGACTTGTCTCCAAAGGGATATTGCTGTCTCGGGCACCCTATGCTCCGTCTCCTGTAAGTCTAGGTTTTCGAATCCGACGCAAAACTGATGGTTAATTGTAACGGTCTGGGCCTACTAATGACGATGGAACACTCAAATTGCGTCGCGATTCAATACATCGTCCTCCAGCCGATTTGTCTCCAAGGGTCTATTGTTGCCTGTGGCACCTAATTGTCTTTCTCCTGGGAGTCTAGATTTTCGAATCCGACGCAAATCTGATAGTTACTTGTAACGTTAAGGGCCTACTAATGACGATGGAACATTTGAATTGCGTCGAGATTCAATACATCGTCCCCCAGCCGACTTGTCTCTAAGGGGATATTGCTGCCTCGGGCATCTTATCGTCGTTCTTCTGTGAGTCTAGATTTTCGGATCCGACGCAAAACTGATTGTTAATTGTAACGGTCAGGGCCTACTAATGACGATGGAACACTCAAATTGCGTCGCGATTCAATACATCGTCCTCCAGCCGACTTGCCTCCAAGGGGATATTGCCGCCTCGGGCACCTTATGGTCCACCTCCTGAGAGTCTAGATTTTCGAATCCGACGCAAAACTGATGGTTAATTGTAACGTTCATGGCCTCCTAATGACGATGGAACACTCAAATTGGGTCGAGATTCAATACATCGTCCTCCAGCCTACTTGTCTCCAAGGGTATATTGCTGCCTCGGGCACCTTATCGTCGTTCTTCTGTGAGTCTAGATTTTCGAAACCGACGCAAATCTAATAGTTAATTGTAACGTTCAGGGATTCCTAATGACGATGGAACACTTAAATTGCGTCGAGATCCAATACGTCGTCCTCCAGCCGACTTGTCTCCAAGGGTCTATTGCTGCTTCAGGCACCTTATGGCCTTTCTCCTGTGAGTCTAGATTTTCGAATCCGACGCAAAACTGATGGTTAATTGTAACGTTCATGGCCTCCTAATGACGATGGAACACTCAAATTGGGTCGAGATTCAATACATCGTCCTCCAGCCGATTTGTCTCAAAGGGGATATAGCTGCCTCGGGCATCTTATCGTCGTTCTTCAGTGAGGCTAGATTTTCGAATCCGACGCAAAACTAATGGTTAATGGTAACGTTCAGGGCCTCCTAATGACCATAGAACACTCAAATTGCATTGAGATTCAATACGTCGTCCTTCAGCCGACTTGTCTCCAAGGGGATTTTGCTGCCTCGGGCACCATATGTTCCGTCTCGTGTGAGTCTAGATTTTCTAATCCGACACAAAACTGATATTTAATTGAAATGTTAAGGGCCTCCTAATGACGAAGGAACACTCAAATTGCGTCGAGATTCAATACATCGTCCTCCATTCGACTTGTCTCCAAGGGGATATTGCTGCCTCGGGCACCATATGTTTCGTCCCTGTGAGTCTAGATTTACGAATCCGACGCATAACTTGTAGTTAGTTGTAACGTTCAGGGCCTCCTAATGACGATGGAACACTCAAATTGCGTCGAGATTAAATACATCGTTTTCCAGGTGACTTGTCTCCAAGGGGATATTGCTGCCTCGGGCACCATATGGTCCGTCTCCTGTGATTCTAGATTTTCGAACACGACGCAAAACTTGTAGTTAATTGTAACGTTCAGGGCCTCCTAATGACGATGGAACACTCAAATTGCGTCGAGATTCAATACATCGTCCTCCAGCCCACATGTCTGCAAGGGGATATTGCTGCCTCGGGCACCATATGGTCTGCCTCCTGTGAATCTAGATATTCGAGTCCGACGCAAAACTGATGGTTAATTGTAACGTTCATGGCCTCCTAATGACGATGGAACACTGAAATTGCGTCGCGATTCAATACATCGTCCTCCAGCCGACTTGTCTCCAAGGGTCTATTGCTGTCTCTGGCACCTAATGGTCTTGCTCCTGTGAGTCTAGATTTTCGAATCCGACGCAAAACTGATAGTTAATTGTAACGTTCAGGACCTACTAATGACTAAGGAACACTCAAATTGCGTCGAGATTAAATACATCGTCCTCCAGCCGACTTGTCTCCAAAGGGATATTGCTGTCTCGGGCACCTTCTGCTCCGTCTCCTGTGTGTCTAGATTTTCGAATCCGACGCAAAACTAATGGTTAATTGTAACGGTCAGGGCCTCCAACTGACGATGGAACACTCAAATTGCGTCGCGATTGAATACATCGTCCTCCAGCCGATTTGTTTCCAAGGGTCTATTGCTGCCTGTGGCACTTTATTGTCGTTCTCCTGTGAGTCTAGATTTTCGAATCCGACGCAAATCTGATACTTAATTGTAACGTTCAGAGCCTCCTAATGATGATGGAACACTCGAATAGCGTCGCGATTGAATACATCGTCCTAAAGCCGACTTGTCTCCATGGGTCTATTCCTGCCTATGACACCTAATGGTCTTGCTCCTGTGAGTCTAGATTTTCGAATCCGACGCAAAACTGATATTTCATTCTAACGTTTAGGGCCTCCTAATGACGATGGAACACTCAATTTGCGTCGAGATTCAATACGTCGTTTTCCAGGCGACTTGTCTCCAAGGCGATATTGCTGCCTCGGGCACCATATGGTCCGTCTCCTGTGAGTCTAGATTTTCGAATCCGACGCAAACGTTGTAGTTAATTGTAACGTTCAGGGCCTCCTAATGACGATGGAACACTCCAATTGTGTCGAGAGTCAATACATCGTCCTCCAGCCGACTTGTCTCCAAAGGGATATTGCTGTCTCGGGCACCATATGCTCCGTCTCCTGTGAGTCTAGATTTTCGAATCCGACGCAAAACGGATGGTTAATTGTAACGGTCAGGGCCTACTAATGACGATGGAACACTCAAATTGCGTCGCGACTCAATACATCGTCCTCCAGCCGATTTGTCTCCAAGGGTCTATTGTTGCCTGTGGCACCTAATTGTCTTTCTCCTGGGAGTCTAGATTTTCGAATCCGACGCAAATCTGATAGTTACTTGTAACGTTAAGGGCCTACTAATGACGATTAAACAATCAAATTGCGTCGAGATTCAATTCATCGTCCACCAGCCGACTAGTCTCCAAGGGGCTATTCCTGCCTCGGGCACCTTGTGGTCGTTCTCCTGTGAGTCCAAATTTTCGAATCCGACGTAAAACTAATGGTTAATTGTAACGGTCAGGGCCTCCTACTGACGATGGAACACTCAAATTGCGTCGCGATTGAATACATCGTCCTCCAGCCGATTTGTCTCCAAGGGTCTATTGCTGCCTGTGGCACTTTATTGTCGTTCTCCTGTGAGTCTAGATTTTCGAATCCGACGCAAATCTGATACATAATTGTAACGTTCAGAGCCTCCTAATGACGATGGAACACTCGAATTGCGTCGCGATTCAATACATCGTCCTAAAGCCAACTTGTCTCCAAGGGTCTATTGCTGACTATGGCACCTAATGGTCTTACTCCTGTGAGTCTACATTTTCGAATCCGATACAAAACTGGTATATCATTCTAACGTTTAGGGCCTCCTAATGACGATGGAACACTCAATTTGCGTCGAGATTCAATACATCGATTTCCAGGCGACTTGTCTCCAAGGGGATATTGCTGCATCGGGCACCATATGGTCCGTCTCCTGTGAGTATAGTTTTTCGAATCAGACGCGAACGTTGTAGTTAATTGTAACGTTCAGGGCCTCCTAATGACGATGGAACACTCTAATTGCGACGAGATTCAATACATCGTCTTCCAGCCGACTTGCCTCCAAGGGTATATTGCTGCCTCAGGCACCATATGGTTCGTCCCCTGTCAGTCTAGATTAACGAATCCGACGCATACCTTGTAGTTAATTGTGAGGTTCAGGGCCTCCTAATGACGATGGAGCACTCAAATTGCGTCTAGATTCAATACATCGTACTCCCGCCGAATTGTCTCCAACGGGATATTGCTGCCTCGGGCACCTTATCGTAGTTCTTCTGTGAGTCTAGATTTTCGAATCCGACGCAAAACTAATAGTTAATTGTAACGTTAGTGGCCTCCTAATGACGATTGAACAATCAAATTGCGTCGAGATTCAATTCGTCGTCCACCAGCCGACTTGTCTCCAAGGGGCTATTCCTGCCTCGGGCACCTTATGGTCGTTCTCCTGTGAGTCTAGTTCTTCGAATCCGACGAATAACTGATAGTTAATTGTAACGTTCAGCGCCTCCTAATGACGATGGAACATTCAAATTGCGTCGAGATGCAATACATCGTCCTCCAGCCGACTTGTCCACAAGGGGATATTGCTGCCGCGGGCACCTTATGTTTCGCCTCCTGTGAGTCTAGATTTTCGAATCCGACGCAAAACCGATGGTTAATTGTAACGTTCATGGCCTCCTAATGACGATGGAACACTCAAATTGCGTCGAGATTAAATACATCGTTCTCCAGCCTACTTGTCTCCAAGGGGAAATTGCTGCCTCGGGCACCTTATCGACGTTCTTCTGTGAGTCTAGATTTTCGAATCCGACGCAAAACTAATAGTTAATTGTAACGTTCATTGCCTCCTAATGACTATGGAACACTCAAATTGCGTCGAGATTCAATACATCGTCCTCCAGCCTACTTGTCTCCAAGGGGATATTGCTGCCTCGGGCACCTTATCGTCATTCTTCTGTGAGTCTAGATTTTCGAACCCGACGCAAAACTAATAGTTAATTGTAACGTTCTGGGCCTCCTAATGACGATAGAACACTCAAATTGCGTCGAGATCCAATACGTCGTCCTCCAGCCGACTTGTCTCCAAGGGGATATTGCTGCCTCGGGCACCATATGGTCCGTCTCTTGTGCGTCTAGATTTTCGAATCCGACACAAAACTGATATTTAATTGTAACGTTAAGGACCTCCTAATGACGATGGAACACTCAAATTGCGTCGAGATTCAATACATCGTCCTCCAGCCGACTTGCCTCCAAGGGGATATTGCTGCCCCGGGCACCATATGGTTCGTCCCCTGTCAGTCTACATTAACGAATCCTACGCATAACTTGTAGTTAATTGTAAGGTTCAGGGCCTCCTAATGACGATGGAGCACTCACATTGCGTCTAGATTCAATACATCGTCCTCCCGCCGACTTGTCTCCAACGGGATATTGCTGCCTCGCTCACCTTATCGTAGTTCTTCTGTGAGTCTAGATTTTTGAATCCGACGCAAAACTAATAGTTAATTGTAACGTTCATGGCCTTCTAATGACGATGGAACACTCAAATTGCGTCGAGATTCAATACATCGACCACCAGCCGACTTGTCTCCGAGGGTCTATTCCTGCCTCGGGCACCTTATGGTCGTTCTCCTGTGAGTCTAGATTTTCGAATCCGACGAATAACTGATAGTTAATTGTAACGTTCAGCGCCTCCTAATGACGATGGAACATTCAAATTGCCTCGAGATTCAATACATCGTCCTCCAGCCGACTTGTCTACAAGGGGATATTGCTGCCTCGGGCACCTTATGGTCCGTCTCCTGTGAGTCTAGATTTTCGAATCCGACGCAAAACTGATGGTTAATTGTAACGTTCGTGGCCTCCCAATGACGATGGAACACTCAAATTGCGTCGCGAATCAATACATCGTCCTCCAGCCGACTTGTCTCCAAGGGGATATTGCTGCCTCGGGCACCTTATGGTCCACCTCCTGTGAGTCTAGATTTTCGAATCCGACGCAAAACTGATGGTTAATTGTAACGTTCATGGCCTCCTAATGACGATGGAACACTCAAATTGGGTCGAGATTCAATACATCGTCCTCCAGCCTACTTGTCTTTAAGGGTATATTGCTGCCTCGGGCACCTTATCGTCGTTCTTCTGTGAGTCTAGATTTTCGAAACCGACGCAAATCTAATAGTTAATTGTAACGTTCAGGGATTCCTAATGACGATGGAACACTTAAATTGCGTCGAGATCCAATACGTCGTCCTCCAGCCGACTTGTCTCCAAGGGTCTACTGCTGCTTCAGGCACCTTATGGTCTTTCTGCTGTCAGTCTAGATTTTCGGATCCGACGCATAACTGATAGTTAATTATAGCGTTCAACGCCTCCTAATGACGATAGAACACTCAAATTGCGTCGAGATTCAATACATCGTTCTCCAGACGACTTGTCTACAAGGGGCACTGCCTTGGGCACCTTTTGGTCCGCCGCCTGTGAGTCTAGATTTTGGAATCCGATGCAAAACTGATTTGCGTCGAGATTCAATACATCGTCCTCCAGCCGATTTTACTCAAAGGGGATATAGCTGCCTCGGGCATCTTATCGTCGTTCTTCTGTGAGGCTAGATTTTCGAATCCGACGCAAAACTAATGGTTAATGGTAACGTTCAGGGCCTCCTAATGACCATAGAACACTCAAATTGCATTGAGATTCAATACGTCGTCCTTCAGCCGACTTGTCTCCAAGGGGATATTGCTGCCTCGGGCACCATATGTTCCGTCTCGTGTGAGTCTAGATTTTCTAATCCGACACAAAACTGATATTTAATTGAAACGTTAAGGGCCTCCTAATGACGAAGGAACACTCAAATTGCGTCGAGATTCAATACATCGTCCTCCAGTCGACTTGTCTCCAAGGGGATATTGCTGCCTCGGGCACCATATGTTTCGTCCCTTTCAGTCTAGATTAACGAATCCGACGCATAACTTGTAGTTAGTTGTAACGTTCAGGGCCTCCTAATGTCGATGGAACACTCAAATTGCGTCGAGATTAAATACATCGTTTTCCAGGCGACTTGTCTCCAAGGGGATATTGCTGCCTCGGGCACCATATGGTCCGCCTCCTGTGAATCTAGATTTTCGAGTCCGACGCAAAACTGATGGTTAATTGTAACGTTCATGGCCTCCTAATGACGATGGAACACTGAAATTGCGTCCCGATTCAATACATCGTCCTCCAGCCGACTTGTCTCCAAGGGTCTATTGCTGTCTCTGGCACCTAATGGTCTTGCTCCTGTGAGTCTAGATTTTCGAATCCGACGCAAAACTGATAGTTAATTGTAACGTTCAGGACCTACTAATGACTAAGGAACACTCAAATTGCGTCGAGATTAAATACATCGTCCTCCAGCCGACTTGTCTCCTAAGGGATATTGCTGTCTCGGGCACCTTCTGCTCCGTCTCCTGTGTGTCTAGATTTTCGAATCCGACGCAAAACTAATGGTTAATTGTAACGGTCAGGGCCTCCAACTGACGATGGAACACTCAAATTGCGTCGCGATAGAATACATCGTCCTCCAGCCGATTTGTCTCCAAGGGTCTATTGCTGCCTGTGGCACTTTATTGTCGTTCTCCTGTGAGTCTAGATTTTCGAATCCGACGCAAATCTGACACTTAATTGTAACGTTCAGAGCCTCCTAATGATGATGGAACACTCGAATAGCGTCGCGATTGAATACATCGTCCTAAAGCCGACTTGTCTCCATGGGTCTATTCCTGCCTATGGCACCTAATGGTCTTGCTCCTGTGAGTCTAGATTTTCGAATCCGACGCAAAACTGATATTTCATTCTAACGTTTAGGGCCTCCTAATGACGATGGAACACTCAATTTGCGTCGAGATTCAATACGTCGTTTTCCAGGCGACTTGTCTCCAAGGCGATATTGCTGCCTCGGGCACCATATGGTCCGTCTCCTGTGAGTCTAGATTTTCGAATCCGACGCAAACGTTGTAGTTAATTGTAACGTTAAGGGCCTACTAATGACGATGGAACACTCTAATTGCGTCGAGAGGCAATACATCGTCCTCCAGGCGACTTGTCTCAAAGGGTCTATTGCTGCCTCGGCTATCTAATGGTCGTTCTCCTGTGAGTCTAGATTTTCGAATCCGACGGAAAACTGATATTCATTCTAACGTTTAGGGCCTCCTAGTGACGATGGAACACTCAAATTGCGTCTAGATTCAATACATCGTTTTCCAGGCGACTTGTCGCCAACGGGATATTGCTGCCTCGGGCACCATGTGGTCCTTCACCTGTGAGTCTAGATTTTCGAATCCGACGCAAAACTGATGGTTAAGTGTAACGTTCATGGCCTCCTAATGACGATGGAACACTCAAATTGCGTCGAGATTCAATACATCGTCCTCCAGCCGACTTGTCTCTGAGGGGATATTGCTGCCTCGGGCATCTTATCGTCGTTCTTCTGTGAGTCTAGATTTTCGAATCCGACGCAAATCTGATAGTTAATTGTAACGTTCAGTTCCTGCTAATGACGATAAAACACTCAAATTGCGTCGAGATTCAATACGTCGTCCACCAGCCGACTTCTCTCCAAGGGGATATTGCTGCCTCGGGCACCATATGGTCCGTGTCCTGTGAGTCTAGATTTTCGAACCCGACGCAAAACTGGTAGTTAATTGTAACGTTCAGGGCCTCCTAATGACGATGGAACACTGAAAGTGCGTCGAGATTCAATACATTGTCCTCCAGCCGACTTGTCTGCAAGGGGATATTGCTGCCGCGGGCACCTAATGGTCCGCCTCCTGTGAGTCTAGATTTTCGAATCCGACGCGGAACTGATGGTTAATTGTAACGTTCATGGCCTCCTAATGACGATGGAACAGTCAAATTTCGTCGCAATTCAATCCATCGTCCTCCAGCCGACTTGTCTCCAAAGGGATGTTGCTGTCTCGGGCACCTTATGCTCCGTCTCCTGTGAATCTAGATTTCCGAATACGACGCAAAACTGATGGTTAATTGTAACGGGCAGGGCCTACTAATAACGATGGAACACTCAAATTGCGTCGCGATTGAATACATCGTCCTCCAGCCGATTTGTCTCCAAGGGTCTATTGCTACCTGTGACACCTTATTGTCGTTCTCCTGTGAGTCTAGATTTTCGAATCCGACGCAAATCTGATACTTAATTGTAACGTTCAGAGACCCTTAATGACGATGGAACACTCGAATTGCGTCACGATTCAATACATCGTCCTAAAGCCGACTTGTCTACAAGGGGATATTGCTGCATCGGGCACCATATGGTCCGTCTCCTGTGAGTCTAGATTTTCGAATCCGACGCAAAGGTTGTAGTTAATTGTAACGTTCAGGGCCTACTAATGACGATGGAACACTCGAATTGCGTCGAGAGGCAATACATCGTCCTCCAGGCGACTTGTCTCCAAGGGGATATTGCTGCCTCGGGCACCATTTGGTCCGTCTCCTGTGAGTCTAGATTCTCGAACCGGACGCAAAACTTGTAGTTAATTGTAAGGTTCAGCGCCTCCTAATGACGATAGAACACTCAAATTGCGTCGAGATCTAATACATTGTCCTCCAGCCGACTTGTCTACAAATGGATATTGCTGCCGCGGGCACCTTATGGTCCGCCTCCTGTGAGTCTAGATTTTCGAATCCGACGCAAAACTGATGGTTAATTGAAACGTTCATGGCCTCCTAATGGCGATGGAACACTCAAATTGCGTCGAGATTCAATACATCGTCCTCCAGCCTACTTGTCTCCAAGGGGATATTGCTGCCTCGGGCACCTTAATATCGTTCTTCTGTGAGTCTAGATTTTCGAATCCGACGCAAAACTAATAGTTAATTAAAACGTTCAGGGCCTCCTAATGACGCTAGAACACTCAAATTGCGTCGAGATTCAATACGTCGTCCTCCAGCCGACTTGTCTCCAAGGGGATATTGCTGCCTCGGGCACCTAATGGTCTTTCTCCTGTGAGTCTAGATTTTCGAATCCGACGCAAAACTGATATTTCATTCTAACGTTTAGGGCCTCCTAATGACAATGGAACACTCAAATTGCGTCGAGACTCAATACATCGTTTTCCAGGCGACTTGTCTCCAAGGGGATATTGCTGCCTCGGGCACCATATGGTCCGACTCCTGTGAGTCTAGATTTTCGAATCCGACGCAAAAGTTGTAGTTAATTGTAACGTTCAGGGCCTCCTAATGACGATAGAACACTCAAATTGCGTCCAGATTCAATACCTCTTCCTCCCGCCGACTTGTCACCAACGGGATATTGCTGCCTCGGGCACCTTATCGTAGTTCTTCTGTGAGTCTAGATTTTCGAATCCGACGCAAAACTAATACTTAATTGTAACGTTCATGGCCTCCTAATGACGATGGAACACTCAAATTGCGTCGCGATTCAATACATCGTCCTAAAGCCGACTTGTCTCCAAGGGTCTATTGCTGCCTATGGCACCTAATGGTCTTGATCCTGTGAGTCTAGATTTTCGAATCCGACCCAAAACTGATGGTTAATTGTAACGGTCAGGGCCTACTAATGACGATGGAACATTCAAATTGCGTCGCGATTCTATACATTGTCCTCCAGCCGATTTGTCTCCAAGGGTCTATTGCTGCCTGTGGCACCTAATTGTCGTTTTCCTAGGCGTTTTGGTTTTCGAATCCTACGCAAATCTGATAGTTAATTGTAACGTTCAGGGCCTCCTAATGACGCTGGAACACTCATATTGCGTCAGGATCCAATACGTCTTCCTCCAGCCGACTTGTCTCCAAAGGTCTATTGCTGCTTCAGGCACCTTACGGTCTTTCTCCAGTGAGTCTAGATTTTCGGATCCGACGCATAACTGATAGTTAATTATAGCGTTCAGCGCCTACTAATGACGATAGAACACTAAAATTGCGTCGAGATTCAATACATCGTTCCCCAGCCGACTTGTCTAGAAGGGGCACTGCCTTGGGCACCTTATGGTCCGCTCCTGTAAGTCTAGATTTTGGAATCCGACGCAAAACTTATGGTTAATTGTAACGTTCATGGCCTCCTAATGACGATGGAATACTCAAATTGCGTCGAGACTCAATACATCGTCCTCCAGCCGACTTGTCTCTAAGGGGATATTGCTGCCTCGGGCATCATATCGTCGTTCTTCTGTGAGTCTAGATTTTCGAATCCGACGCAAAACTAATAGTTAATGGTAACGTTCAGGGCCTCCAAATGACGATAGAACAGTCAAATTGCGTTCAGATTCAATACGTCGTCCTCCAGCCGACTTGTCTCCAAGGGGAAATTGCTGCCTCGGGCACCATATGTTTCGTCCCCTGTGAGTCTAGATTAACGAATCCGACGCATAACTTGTAGTTAATTGTAACGTTAAGGGCCTTTTAATGACGATGGAACACTAAAATTGCGTCGAGATTCAATACATCGTCCTCCAGCCGACTTGTCTCCAAGGGTCTATTCCTGCCTCGGGCACCTTATGGTCGTTCACCTGTGAGTAGATTTTCGAATCCGACGAATAACTGATAGTTAATTGCATCGTTCAGCGCCTCCTAATGACGATGGAACACTCAAATTGCGTCGAGATTCAATACATCGTCCTCCAGCCGACTTGTGTACAAGGGGATTGGTTGGTTGTTTTGGGGAAGGAGACCAGACAGCGTGGTCATCGGTCTCATCGGATTAGGGAAGGATGGGGAAGGAAGTCGGCCGTGCCCTTTCAGAGGAACCATCCCGGCATTTGCCTGGAGTGATTTAGGGAAATCACGGAAAACCTAAATCAGGATGGCCGGACGCCGGATTGAACCGTCGTCCTCCCGAATGCGAGTCCAGTGTCTAACCACTGCGCCACCTCGCTCGGTGTACAAGGGGATATTGCTGCCTCAGGCACCTTATGTTCGCTCTCCAGTGAGTCTAGATTTTCGAATCCGACGCAAAACTGATAGTTAATTGTAACGAACATGGCCTCCTAATGACGATGGAACACTTGTCTCCAAAGGTCTATTGCTGTCTCTGGCAACTAATGGTCTTGCTCCTGTAAGTCCAGATTTTCGAATCCGACGCATAACTGATAGTTAATTGTATCGTTCAGGACCTCCTAGTGACGAAGAACAGTAAAATAGCGCGGAGATTCAATACATCGTCCTCCAGCCGACTTATCTCCAAAGGGATATTGCTGTCTCGGGCACCTTATGCTCCGTCTCCAGTGAGTCTAGACTTTCGAATCCGACATAAAACTGATGGTTAATTGTAACGGTCAGGGCCTCCTAATGACGATGGAACACTCAAATTGCGTCGCGATTCAATACATCGTCCTAAAGCCGACTTGTCTCCAAGGGTCTATTGCTGCCTATGGCACCTAATGGTCTTGCTCCTGTGAGTCTAGATTTTCGAATCCGACGCAAAACTGATGGTTAATTGTAACGGTCATGGCCTCCTAATGACGATGGACCACTCAAATTGCGTCGAGATTCAATACATTGTCCTCCAGCCGACTTGTCTCCAAAATGATATTGCTGTCTCGGGCACCTTATGCTCCGTCTCCTGTGAGTCTAGACTTTCGAATCCGACGCAATACTGATAGTTAATTGTAACGTTCAGGGCCTACTAATGACAATGGAACACTCGAATTGCGTCGACAGTCAATACATTGTCTTTCAGACGACTTGTCTCAAAGGGTCTATTGCTGCCTCGGGCACCTTATGGTCGTTCTCCAGTGAGTCTAGATTTTCGAATCCGACGCAAAACTGATAGTTAATTGTAACGTTCATGGCCTCCTAATGACGATGGAACACTTGTCTCCAAGGGTCTATTGCTGTCTCTGGCAACTAATGGTCTTGCTCCTGTAAGTCCAGATTTTCGAATCCGACGCATAACTGATAGTTAATTGTATCGTTCAGGACCTCCTAGTGACGAAGAACACAAAACTTGCGTCGAGATTCAATACATCGTCCTCCAGCCGACATGTCTCCAAAGGGATATTGCTTTCTCGGGCACCTTATGCTCCGTCTCCTGTGAGTCTAGACTTTCGATTGCGACATAAAACTGATGGTTAATTGTAGCGGTCAGGGCCTCCTAATGACGATGGAACACTCGAAATGCGCCGAGAGTCAATACATCGTCCTCCAGGCCACTTGTCTCCAAGGGGATACTGCTGCCTCGGGCACCATTTGGTCCGTCTCCTGTGAGTCTAGATTTTCGAACCCGACGCAAAACTTGTAGTTAATTGTAACGTTCAGCGCCTCCTAATGACGATAGTACACTCAAATTGCGTCGAGATTCAATACATTGTCCTCCAGCCGACTTGTCTACAAGGGGATATTGCTGCCGCGGGCACCTTATGGTCCGCCTCCTGTGAGTCTAGACTTTCGAATCCGACGCAAAACTGATGGTTAATTGAAACGTTCATGGCCTCCTAATGACGATGGAACACTCAAATTTCGTCGAGATTCAATACATCGTCTTCCAGCCTACTTGTCTCCAAGGGGATATTGCTGCCTCGGGCACCTTAATATCGTTCTTCTGTGAGTCTAGATTTTCGAATCCGACGCAAAACTAATGGTTAATGGTAACGTTCAGGGCCTCCTAATGACGATAGAACACTCAAATTGCGTTCAGATTCAATACGTCGTCCGCCAGCCGACTAGTCTCCAAAGGGATATTGCTGCCTCGGGCACCATATGGTCCGTCTCCTGTGAGTCTAAATTTTCGAATTCGACGAATAACTGATAGTTAATTGTAACGTTCAGCGCCTCCTAATGACGATGGAACATTCAAATTGCGTCGAGATTCAATACATCGTTTTCCAGGCGACTTGTCTCCAAGGGGATATTGCTGCCTCGGGCAATTAATGGTCCGCCTCCTGTGAGTCTAGATTTTCGAATCCGGCGTAAAACCGATGGTTAATTGTAACGTTCAATGCCTCCTAATGACGATGGAACACTCAAATTGCGTCGCGATTCAATACATCGTCCTAAAGCCGACTTGTCTCCAAGGGTCTATTGCTGCCTATGGCACCTATGGTCTTGCTCCTGTGTGTCTAGGTTTTCGAATCCGACGCAAAACTGATGGTTAATTGTAACGTTCATGGCCTCCTAATGACGATGGAACACTCAAATTGCGACGAGATTCAATAAATCGTCCTCCAGCCTACTTGTCTCCAAGGGGATATGGCTGCCTCGGGCACCTTATCGTCGTTCTTCTGTGAGTCTAGATTTTCGCATCCGACGCAAAACAAATAGTTAATTGTAACGTTCAGGGCCTCCTAATGACGATAGAACACTAAAATTGCGTCGAGATTCAATAAGTCGTACTCCAGCCGACTTGTCTCCAAGGGGATATTGCTGCCTCGGGCACCATTTGGTCCGTATCCCGTGAGTCTAGATTTTCGAATCCGACACAAGACTGATATTTAATTGTAACGTTCATGGCCTCCTAATGACGATGGAGCACTCTAATTGCGTCGAGATTCAATACATCGTCCTCCAGCCGACTTGTCTCCAAGGGGATATTGCTGCCTCGGGCACCATATGTTTCGTCCCCTGTGAGTCTAGATTAACGAATCCGACGCATAATTTGTAGTTAATTGTAACGTTCAGGGCCTCCTAATGACCATGGAACACTCAAAATGCGTCGAGATTCAATACATCGTCCTCCCACCGACTTGTCTCCAACGGGACAATGCTGCCTCGGGCACCACGTGGTCCTTACCCTGTGAGTCTAGATTTTCGAATCCGACGCCAAATTGATAGTTAATTGTAACATTCAGGGCCTCCTAATGACGAAGGAACACTCAAATTGCGTCGAGATTCAATACATCGTCCTCCAGACGACTTGTCTCCAAGGGTCTATTCCTGCCTCGGGCACCTTATGGTCGTTCTCCTGTGAGTAGTTGTTCGAATCCGACGAAAAACTGACAGTTAATTGCAACGTTCAGGACCTACTAATGTCGAAGGAACACTCAACTTGCGTCGAGATTCAATACATCGTCCTCCAGCCGAATGGTCTCCAAAGGGATATTGCTGTCTCGGGCACCTTATGCTCCGTCTCCTGTGAGTCTAGATTTTCGAATCCGACGCAAAACTGATGGTTAATTGTAACGGTCAGGGCCTACTAATGACGATGGAACACTCAAATTGCGTCGCGAATCAATACATCGTCCTCCAGCCGATTTGTTTCCAAGGGTCTATTGCTGCCTGAGGCACCGAATTGTCGTTCTCCTGGGAGTCTAGATTTTCGAGTCCGACGCAAATCTGATAGTTAATTGCAACGTTCAGCGCCTCCTTATGACGATGGAACACTCAAATTGCGACGAGATTCAATACATCGTCCTCCAGCCGACTTGTCTCCAAGGGTCTATTTCTGCCTCGGCACCTTATGGTCGTTCTCCAGTGAGTCTAGATTTTCGAATCCGACGCAAAACTGATAGTTAATTGCAACATTAAGGGCCTCCTAATGACGATGGAACACTCAAATTGCGTCGCGATTCAATACATCGACCTAAAGCCGACTTGTCTCCAAGGGTCTATTGCTGCCTATGGCACCTAATGGCCTTGCTCCTGTGAGTCTAGATTTTCGAATCCGACGCAAAACTGATGGTTAATTGTAACGTTCATGGCCTCCTAATAACGATGGAACACTCAAATTGCGACGACATTCAATAAATCGTCCTCCAGCCTACTTGACTCCAAGGGGATATGGCTGCCTCGGGCGCCTTATCCTCGTTCCTCTGTGAGTCTAGATTTTCGAATCCGACGCAAAACTAACAGTTAATTGTAACGTTCAGGGCCTCCTAATGACGATAGAACACTAAAATTGCGTCGAGATTCAATAAGTCGTACTCCAGCTGACTTGTCTCCAAGGGGATATTGCTGCCTCGGGCACCATATGGTCCGTTTCCTGTGAGTCTAGATTTTCGAATCCGACACAAGACTGATATTTAATTGTAACGTTCATGGCCTCCCAATGACGATGGAGCACTCTAATTGCGTCGAGATTCAATACATCGTCCTCCAGCCGACTTGTCTCCAAGGGGATATTGCTGCCTTGGGCACCATATGTTTCGTCCCCTGTGAGTCTAGATTAACGAATCCGACGCATAATTCGTAGTTAATTGTAACGTTCAGGGCCTCCGAATGACCATGGAACACTCAAAATGCGTCGAGATTCAATACATCGTCCTCCCAACGACTTGTCTCCAACGGGACAATGCTGCTTCGGGCACCATGTTGTCCTTCCCCTGTGAGTCTAGATTTTCGAATCCGACGCCAAATTGATAGTTAATTGTAACGTTCAGGGCCTCCTAATGACGAAGGAACACTCAAATTGCGTCGAGATTCAATAGATCGTCCTCCAGCCGATTTGTCTCCAAGGGTCTATTCCTGCCTCGGGCACCTTATGGTCGTTCTCCTGTAAGTAGATGTTCGAATCCGACGAATAACTGACAGTTAATTGCAACGTTCAAGACCTACTAATGTCGAAGGAACACTCAACTTGCGTCGAGATTCAATACATCGTCCTCCAGCCGAATGGTCTCCAAAGGGATATTGGCGTCTCGGGCACCTTATGCTCCGTCTCCTGTGAGTCTAGATTTTCGAATCCGACGCAAAACTGATGGTTAATTGTAACGGTCAGGGCCTACTAATGACGATGGAACACTCAAATTGCGTCGCGAATCAATACATCGTCCTCCAGCCGATTTGTTTCCAAGGGTCTATTGCTGCCTGAGGCACCGAATTGTCGTTCTCCTGGGAGTCTAGATTTTCGAGTCCGACGCAAATCTGATAGTTAATTGCAACGTTCAGCGCCTCCTTATGACGATGGAACACTCAAATTGCGACGAGATTCAATACATCGTCCTCCAGGCGACTTGTCTACAAGGGGATATTGCTGCCTCGGGCAATTAATGGTCCGCCTCCTGTGAGTCTAGATTTTAGAATCCGGCGTAAAACTGATTGTTAATTGTAACGTTCAATGCCTCCTAATGACGATGGAACACTCAAATTGCGTCGCGATTCAATACATCGTTCTCCAGCCGATTTGTCTCCAAGGGTCTATTGCTGCCTGTGGTACCTAATTGTCGTTCTCCTGGGAGTCTAGATTTTCGAATCCGACGCAAATCTGATAGTTAATTGTAACGTTCAGGGCCTCCTAATGACGATGGAACACTCGAATTACGTCGAGAGGCAATACATCGTCCTCCAGGCGACTTGTCTCCAAGGGTCTATTGCTGCCTCGGGCACCTTATGGTCGTCCTCCAGTGAGTCTAGATTTTCGAATCCGACGCAAAACAGATAGTTAATTGTAACGTTAAGGGCCTCCTAGTGACGATGGAACACTCAAATTGCGTCGCGATTCAATACATCGTCCTAAAGCCGACTTGTCTCCAAGGGTCTATTGCTGCCTATGGCACCTAATGGTCTTGCTCCTGTGAGTCTAGATTTTCGAATCCGGCGCTAAATTGATATTTCATTCTAACGTTTAGGGCCTCCTAATGACTATGGAACACTCAAATTGCGTCGAGATTCAATACATCGTCCTCCAGCCGACTTGCCTCCAAGGGGATATTGCTGCCTCGGGCACCATATGGTTCGTCCCCTGTCAGTCTAGATTAACGAATCCGACGCATAACTTGTAGTTAATTGTAACGTTCAGCGCCTCCTAATGACGATGGATCATTCAAATTGCGTCGAGATTCAATACTTCGACCTCCAGCAGACTTGTCTATAAGGGGATATTGCTGCCTCGGGCACCATATGGTCCGCCTCCTGTGAGTCTAGATTTTCGAATCCGTCGCAAAACTTATGGTTAATTGTAACGTTCATGGACTCCAAATGACAATGGAACACTCAAATTGCGTCGCGATTCAAAACATCGTCCTCCAGCCGACTTGTCTCCAAGGGTCTATTTCTGCCTCGGCACCTTATGGTCGTTCTCCAGTGAGTCTAGATTTTCGAATCCGACGCAAAACTGATAGTTAATTGCAACGTTAAGGGCCTCCTAATGACGATGGAACACTCAAATTGGGTCGCGATTCAATACATCGACCTAAAGCCGACTTGTCTCCAAGGGTCTATTGCTGCCTATGGCACCTAATGGTCTTGCTCCTGTGAGTCTAGATTTTCGAATCCTACGCAAAACTGATGGTTAATTGTAACGTTCATGGCCTCCTAATGACGATGGAACACTCAAATTGCGACGAGATTCAATAAATCGTCCTCCAGCCTACTTGTCTCCAAGGGGATATGGCTGCCTCGGGCACCTTATCGTCGTTCTTCTGTGAGTCTAGATTTTCGAATCCGACGCAAAACTAATAGTTAATTGTAACGTTCAGGGCCTCCTAATGACGATAGAACACTAAAATTGCGTCGAGATTCAATAAGTCGTACTCCAGCGGACTTGTCTCCAAGGGGATATTGCTGCCTCGGGCACCATATGGTCCGTATCCTGTGAGTCTAGATTTTCGAATCCGACACAAGACTGATATTTAAGTGTAACGTTCATGGCCTCCTAATGACGATGGAGCACTCTAATTGCGTCGAGATTCAATACATCGTCCTCCAGCCGACTTGTCTCCAAGGGGATATTGCTGCCTCGGGCACCATATGTTTCGTCCCCTGTGAGTCTAGATTAACGAATCCGACGCATAATTTGTAGTTAATTGTAACGTTCAGGGCCTCCTAATGACCATGGAACACTCAAATTGCGTCGAGATTCAATACATCGTCCTCCCACCGACTTGTCTCCAACGGGACAATGCTGCCTCGGGCACCATGTGGTCCTTCCCCTGTGAGTCTAGATTTTCGAATCCGACGCCAAATTGATAGTTAATTGTAACGTTCAGGGCCTCCTAATGACGAAGGAACACTCAAATTGCGTCGAGATTCAATACATCGTCCTCCAGCCGACTTGTCTCCAAGGGTCGATTCCTGCCTCGGGCACCTTATGGTCGTTCTCCTGTGAGTAGATGTTGGAATCCGACGAATAACTGACAGTTAATTGCAACGTTCAGGACCTACTAATGTCGAAGGAACACTCAACTTGCGTCGAGATTCAATACATCGTCCTCCAGGCGAATGGTCTCCAAAGGGATATTGCTGCCTCGGCACCTTGTGGTCGTTCTCCTGTGAGTCTAGATTTTCGAATCCGACGCAAAACTGATTAGTCATTCTAACGTTTAGGGCCTCCTAATGACGATGGAACACATTTAAATTGCGTCTAGATTCAATACATCGTTTTCCAGGCGACTTGTCTCCAAGTGGATATTGCTGCCTCTGGCACCATATGGTCCGTCTCCTGTGAGTCTAGATTTTCGAAACCGACGCAAAACTTGTAGTTAATTGTAACGTTCAGGGCCTCCTAATGACGATGGAACACTCAAATTGCGTCGAGATTCAATACATCGTCCTCCAGCCCACTTGTCTCCAAGGGTGTATTGCTGCCTCGGGCAGCTTATGGTCGTTCTCCTGTGAGTCTAGACTTTCGGATCCAACACATAACTGATAGTTAATTGTAACGTTCAGCGCCTCCTAATTACGATAGAACACTCTAATTGCGTTCAGATTCAATACGTCTCCCTCCAGCCGACTTGTCTCCAAGGGGATATTGCTGCCTCGGGCACCATATGTTCCGTCTCCTGTGAGTCTAGATTTTCTAATCCGACACAAAACTGATATTTAGTTGTAACGTTAAGGGCCTCCTAATGACGGTGAAACACTAAAATAGCGTCGAGATTCAATACATCGTCCTCCAGCCGACTTGCCTCCAAGGGGATATTATTGCCTCGGGCACCGTATGTTTCGTCTCCTGTGAGTCTAGATTAACGAATCCGACGCATAACTTGTAGTTAATTGTAACGTTCAGGGCCTCCAAATGATATTGGAACACTCAAATTGCGTCGAGATTCAATACATCAACCTCCAGCCGATTTGTCTCCAAGGGTCCATTGCTGCCTGTGGCACCTAATTGCCGTTCTCCTGGGAGTCTAGATTTTCGAATCCGACGCAAATCTGATAGTTAATTGTAACGTTCAGGGCCTACTAATGACGATGGAACACTCGAATTGCGTTCAGATTCAATACGTCGTCCTCCAGCCGACTTGCCTCCATGGGGATATTGCTACTTCGGGCACCATATGTTCCGTCTCCTGTGAGTCTAGATTTTCTAATCCGACACAAAACTGATATTTAATTGTAACGTTAAGGGCCTCCTAATGACGGTGGAACACTCAAATTGCGTCGAGATTCATTACATCGTCCTCCAACCGACTTGTCTCCAACGGGATATTGCTGCCTCAGGCTCCATGTGGTCCTTCTCCTGTGAGTCTAGAGTTTCGAATCCGACGCAAAAATGATAGCTAATTGTAACGTTCAGGGCCTCCTAATGACGAAGGAACACTCAAATTGCGTCGTGATTCAATACATCGTCCTCCAGCCGACTTGTCTCCAAGGGTCTATTCCTGCCTCGGGCACCTTATGGCCGTTCTCCTGTGAGTAGTTTTTCGAATCCGACGAATAATTCATAGTTAATTGCAACGTTCAGCGCCTCCTAATGACGATGGAACACTCAAATTGCGTCAAAATTCAATACATCGTCCTCCAGCCGACTTGTCTATAAGGGGATATTGCTGCCTCGGGCACCTTATGGTCTTGCTCCTGTGAGTCTAGATTTTCGAATCCGACGCAAAACTGATAGTTAATTGTAACGTTAAGGGCCTCCTAATGACGATGGAACACTCACATTGCGTCGCGATTCAACACATCGCCCTAAAGCCGACTTGTCTCCAAGGGTTTATTGCTGCCTGTGGCACCTAATGGTCTTGCTCCTGTGAGTCTAGATTTTCGAATCCGACGCAAGAATGATAGTTAATTGTATCGTTCAGGACCTACTAATGACGAAGGAACACTCAAATTGCGTCGAATTTCAATACATCGTCCTCCAGCCGACTTGTCTCCAAAGGGATATTGCTGTCTCGGGCACCTTATGCTCCGTGTCCTGTGAGTCTAGATTTTCGAATCCTACGCGAAACTGATGGTTAATTGTAACGGTCAGGGACTACTAATGACGATGGAGCACTCAAATTGCGTCGCGATTCAATACATCGTCCTTCAGCCGATTTGTCTCCAAGGGTCTATTGCTGCCTGTGGCACCTAATTGCCGTTCTCCTGGGAGTCTAGATTTTCGAATCCGACGCAAATCTGATAGTTAATTGTAACGTTCAGTGCCTACTAAAGACGATGGAACACTCGAATTGCGTCGAGAGTCAATACATCGTTCTCCACCCGACTTGTCTACAAGGGGCACTGCCTTGGGCACCTTATGGTCCGCATCCTGTGAGTCTAGATTTTGGAATCCGACGCAAAACTGATGGTTAATTTAAACGTTCATGGCCTCCTAATTGCGATGGAACACTCAAATTGCAACGAGATTCAATACATCGTCCTCCAGCCGACTTGTCTCTAAGGGGATATTGCTGCCTCGGGCATCTTATCGTCGTTCTCCTGTGAGTCTAGATTTTCGAATCCGACGCAAAACTGATGGTTAATGGTAACGTTCATGGCCTTCTAATGACGATGGAACACTCAAATTGCGTCGAGATTCAATACATCGTCCTCCAGCCGACTTGTCTCTAAGGGGATATTGCTGCCTCGGGCATCTTATCGTCGTTCTCCTGTGAGTCTAGATTTTCGAATCCGACGCGAAACTGATGGTTAATTGTAACGGTCAGGGCCTACTAATGACGATGGAGCACTCAAATTGCGTCGCGATTCAATACATCGTCCTTCAGCCGATTTGTCTCCAAAGGGTCCATTGCTGCCTGTGGCGCCTAATTGCCGTTCTCCTGGGAGTCTAGATTTTCGAATCCGACGCAAATCTGATAGTTAATTGTAACGTTCAGGACCTACTAATGACGATGGAACACTCGAATTGCGTCGAGAGTCAATACATCAACCTCCAGCCCACTTGTCTCCAAGGGTCTATTGCTGCCTGTGGCACCTAGTTGTCGTTCTCCTGTGAGTCTAGATTTTCGGATCCGATGCATAACTGATAGTTAATTGTAGCGTTCATCGCCTACAAATGACGATAGAACACTCAAATTGCGTTCAGATTCAATGCGTCGTCCTCCAGCCGACTTGTCTCCATGGGGATATTGCTGCTTCGGGCACCATATG
The DNA here is from genome assembly GCF_021461395.2 of Schistocerca americana. Lineage (NCBI taxonomy): Eukaryota > Metazoa > Arthropoda > Insecta > Orthoptera > Acrididae > Schistocerca > Schistocerca americana. Next base: position 5,043,237 of record NC_060121.1, on the reverse strand, counting down.
TTCCGTCTCCTGTGAGTCTAGATTTTCTAATCCGACACAAAACTGATATTTAATTGTAACGTTAAGGGCCTCCTAATGACGGTGGAACACTCAAATTGCGTCGTGATTCAATACATCGTCCTCCAGCCGACTGTCTCCAAGGGTCTATTCCTGCCTCGGGCACCTTATGGCCGTTCTCCTGTGAGTAGCTTTTCGAATCCGACGAATAATTCATAGTTAATTGCAACGTTCAGCGCCTTCTAATGACGATGGAACACTCAAATTGCGTCGAGATTCAATACATCGTCCTCCAGCCGACTTGTCTACAAGGGGATATTGCTGCCTCGGGCACCTTATGGTCTTGCTCCTGTGAGTCTAGATTTTCGAATCCGACGCAAAACTGATAGTTAATTGTAACGTTAAGGGCCTCCTAATGACGATGGAACACTCACATTGCGTCGCGATTCAACACATCGCCCTAAAGCCGACTTGTCTCCAAGGGTTTATTGCTGCCTGTGGCACCTAATGGTCTTGCTCCTGTGAGTCTAGATTTTCGAATCCGACGCAAGAATGATAGTTAATTGTATCGTTCAGGACCTACTAATAACGAAGGAACACTCAAATTGCGTCGAATTTCAATACATCGTCCTCCAGCCGACTTGTCTCAAAAGGGATATTGCTGTCTCGGGCACCTTATGCTCCGTGTCCTGTGAGTCTAGATTTTCGAATCCGTCGCGAAACTGATGGTTAATTGTAACGGTCAGGGACTACTAATGACGATGGAGCACTCAAATTGCGTCGCGATTCAATACATCGTCCTTCAGCCGATTTGTCTCCAAGGGTCTATTGCTGCCTGTGGCACCTAATTGCCGTTCTCCTGGGAGTCTAGATTTTCGAATCCGACGCAAATCTGATAGTTAATTGTAACGTTCAGTGCCTACTAATGACGATGGAACACTCGAATTGCGTCGAGAGTCAATACATCGTTCTCCACCCGACTTGTCTACAAGGGGCACTGCCTTGGGCACCTTATGGTCCGCATCCTGTGAGTCTAGATTTTGGAATCCGACGCAAAACTGATGGTTAATTTTAACGTTCATGGCCTCCTAATGGCGATGGAACACTCAAATTGCGTCGAGATTCAATACATCGTCCTCCAGCCGACTTGTCTCTAAGGGGATATTGCTGCCTCGGGCATCTTATCGTCGTTCTCCTGTGAGTCTAGATTTTCGAATCCGACGCAAAACTGATGGTTAATGGTAACGTTCATGGCCTTCTAATGACGATGGAACACTCAAATTGCGTTGAGATTCAATACATCGTCCTCCAGCCGACTTGTCTCTAAGGGGATATTGCTGCCTCGGGCATCTTATCGTCGTTCTCCTGTGAGTCTAGATTTTCGAATCCGACGCGAAACTGATGGTTAATTGTAACGGTCAGGGCCTACTAATGACGATGGAGCACTCAAATTGCGTCGCGATTCAATACATCGTCCTTCAGCCGATTTGTCTCCAAGGGTCCATTGCTGCCTGTGGCACCTAATTGCCGTTCTCCTGGGAGTCTAGATTTTCGAATCCGACGCAAATCTGATAGTTAATTGTAACGTTCAGGGCCTACTAATGACGATGGAACACTCGAATTGCGTCGAGAGTCAATACATCAACCTCCAGCCCACTTGTCTCCAAGGGTATATTGCTGCCTCGGGCACCTTATCGCCGTTCTTCTGTGAGTCTAGATTTTCGGATCCGACGCATAACTGATAGTTAATTATAGCGTTCAGCGCCCACTAATGACGATAGAACACTCAAATAGCGTCGAGATTCAATACATCGGCCTCCACCCGACTTGTCTACAAGGGGCACTGCCTTGGGCACCTTATGGTCCGCCTCCTGTGAGTCTAGATTTTGGAATCCGACGCAAAACTGATGGTTAATTTTAACGTTCATGGCCTCCTAATGACGATGGAACACTCAAATTGCGTCTAGATTCAATACATCGTCCTTCAGCCGATTTGTCTCCAAGGGTCTATTGCTGCATGTGGCACCTAATTGCCGTTCTCCTGGGTGTCTAGATTTTCGAATCCGACGCGAAACTGATGGTTAATTGTAACGTTCAGGGCCTACTAATGACGATGGAACACTCGAATTGCGTCGAGATTCAATACATCGTCCTCCCACCGACTTGTCTCCAACGTTATATTGCTGCCGCGGGCACCATGTGGTCGTTCTCCTGTGAGTAGATTTACGAATCCGACGAATAATTGATAGTTAATTGCAACGTTCAGCGCCTCCTAATGACGATGGAACACTCAAATTGCGTCGAGATTCAATACATCGTCCTCCAGCCGACTAGTCTCTAAGGGGATATTGCTGCCTCGGGCACCTTATGGTCTTGCTCCTGTGAGTCTAGATTTTCGAATCCGACGCAAAACTGATAGTTATTTGTAACGTTAAGGGCCTCCTAATGACGATGGAACACTCACATTACGTCGCGATTCAACACATAGCCCTAAAGCCGACTTGTCTCCAAGGGTTTATTGCTGCCTGAGGCACCTAATGGTCTTGCTCCTGTGAGTCTAGATTTTCGAATCCGACGCAAAACTGATAGTTAATTGTAACGTTCAGGACCTACTAATGACGAAGGAACACTCAAATTGCGTCGAGATTCAATACATCGTCCTCCAGCCGACTTGTCTCCAAAGGAATATTGCTGTCTCGGGCACCTTGTGCTCCGTCTCCTGTGAGTCTAGATTTTCGAATCCGACGCAAAACTGATGGTTAATTGAAACGGTCATTGCCTACTAATGACGATGGAACACTCGAATTGCGTCGAGAGTCAATACATCGTCCTGCAGCCCACTTGTCTCCAAGGGTATATTGCTGCCTCGGGCACCTTATCGTCGTTCTTCCATGAGTCTAGATTTTCGGATCCGACGCATAACCGATAGTTAATTATGGCGTTCAGCGCCCACTAATGACGATAGAACACTCAAATTGCGTCTTGATTCAATACATCGTTCTCCACCCGACTTGTCTACAAGGGGCACTGCCTTGTGCACCTTATGGTCCGCCTCCTGTGAGTCTAGGTTTTGGAATCCGACGCAAAACAGATAGTTAATTGTAACGTTCATGGCCACCTAATGACGATGGAACACTCAAATTGCGTCGATATTCAATACATCGCCCTCCAGCCGACTTGTCTCTATGGGGATATTGCTGCCTTGGGCATCTTATCGTTGTTCTTCTGTGAGTCTAGATTTTCGAATCCGACGCAAAACTAATGGTTAATGGTAACGTTCAGGGTCTCCTAATGACGATAGAACACTCAAATTGCGTTCAGATTCAATACGTCGTCCTCCAGCCGACTAGTCTACAAGGGGATATTGCTGCCTCGGGCACCTTATGGTCTTGCTCCTGTGAGTCTAGATTTTCGAATCCGACGCTAAACTGATAGTTAATTGTAGCGTTAAGGGCCTCCTAATGACGATGGAACACTCACATTGCGTCGCGATTCAACACATCCCCCTAAAGCCCACTTGTCTCCAAGGGGATATTGCTGCCCAGGGCACCGTTATGTTCCGTCTACCGTGAGTCTAGATTTTCTAATCCGACACAAAACTGATATTTAACTGAACCGTTAAGGGCCTCCTAATGACGGTGGTACACTCAAATTGCGTCGAGATTCAATACATCGTCCTCCCACCGACTTGTCTCCAACGGAATATTGCTGCCTCTGGCACCATGTGGTCCTTCTCCTGTGAGTCGAAATTTTCGAATCCGACGCAAAAATGATAGTTAATTGTAACGTTCAGGGCCTCCTAATGACGAAAGAACACTCAAATTGCGTCGAGATTCAATACATCGTGTTCCAGCCCACTTGTCTCCAAGGGTCTATTGCTGCCTCGTTCTCCTGTGAGTCTAGATTTTCGGATCCGACGCATAACTGATAGTTAATTATTGCGTTCAGCGCCTACTAATGACGATAGAACACTCAAATTGCGTCGAGATTCAATATATCGTTCTCCACCCGACTTGTCTCCAAGGGCATATTGCTGCCTCGGGCACCATTTGGTCCGTCTCCTGTGAGTCTATATTTTCGAACCCGACGCAAAACTTGTAGTTAATTGTAAAGTTCAGCGCCTCCTAATGACGAATGAACACTCAAATTGCGTCGAGATTCAATACATCGTTCTTCAGCTGATTTGTGTCCAAGGGTCTATTGCTGCCTGTGGCACCTAATTGTCGTTCTCCTGTGAGTCTAGATTTTCGAATCCGACGCAATACTGATGGTTAATTGTAACGTTCATGGCCTCCTAATGACCATGGAACACTCAAATTGCGTCGAGATTCAATACATCGTCCTCCAGCCGACTTGTCTCCAAGGGTCTATTGCTGTCTCTGGCACCTAATGGTCTTGCTCCTTTAAGTCCAGATTTTCGAATCCGACGCAAATCTGATAGTTAATTGTAACGTTCAGGGCCTCCTAATGACGAAAGAACACTCAAATTGCGTCGAGATTCAATACATCGTGTTCCAGCCCACTTGTCTCCAAGGGTCTATTGCTGCCTCGTTCTCCTGTGAGTCTAGATTTTCGGATCCGACGCATAACTGATAGTTAATTATTGCGTTCAGCGCCTACTAATGACGATAGAACACTCAAATTGCGTCGAGATTCAATATATCGTTCTCCACCCGACTTGTCTCCAAGGGGATATTGCTGCCTCGGTCACCTTATCGTCGTTCTTCTGTGAGTCTAGATTTTCGAATCCGACGCAAAACTAATAGATAATTGTAACGTTCAGGCCCTCCTAATGACGATAGAACACTCAAATTGCGTCGAGATTCAATACATCGTTCTCCAGCTGACTTGTCTACAAGGGGATATTGCCGCCGAGGGCACCTTATGGTCCACCTCCTGTTAGTCTAGATTTTCGAATCCGACGCAAAACTGATGGTTAAGTGTAACGTTCATGGCCTCCTAATGACGATGGAACACTCAAATTGCGTCGCGATTCAATACATCGTTCTCCAGCCGATTTGTCTCCAAGGGTCTATTGCTGCCTGTGGCACCTAATTGTCGTTCTCCTGGGAGTCTAGATTTTCGAATCCGACGCAAATCTGATAGTTAATTGTAACGTTCAGGGCCTCCAAATGACGATGGAATACTCGAATTGCGTTAAGAGTCAATACATCGTCCCCCAGGCGACTTGTCTCCAAGGGACTATTGCTGCCTCGGGCACCTTATGGTCTTGCTCCTGTGAGTCTAGATTTTCGAATCCGACGCAAAACTGATAGTTAATTGTAACGTTTAGGGCCTCCTAATGACGATGGAACACTCAAATTGCGTCGCGATTCAATACATCGTCCTAAAGCCGACTTGTCTCCAAGGGTCTATTGCTGCCTATGGCACCTAATGGTCTTGCTCCTGTGAGTCTAGATTTTCGAATCCGACGCAAAACTGAGAGTAATTGTAACGTTCAGGACCTCCTAATGACGAAGGAACACTCAAATTGCGTCGAGATTCAATACATCGTCCTCCAGCCGTTTTGTCTCCAAGGGTCTATTGCTGCCTGTGGCACCTAATTGTCGTTCTCCTGGGAGTCTAGATTTTCGAATCCGACGCAAATCGGATAGTTAATTGTAACGTTCAGGGCCTCCTAATGACGATGGAACACTCGAATTGCGTCGAGAGTCAATACATCGTCCTCCAGGCGACTTGTCTCCAAGGGTCTATTGCTGCCTCGGGCACCTTATTGTCATTCTCGTGAGAGTCTAGATTTTCGAATCCGACGCAAAACTGATTTTTCATTCTAACGTTTAGGGCCTCCTAATGACGATGGAAAACTCAAATTGCGTCTAGATTCAATACATCGATTTCCAGGCGACTTGTCTCCAAGAGGATATTGCTGTCTCTGGCACCATATGGTCCGTCTCCTGTGAGTCTAGATTGTCGAACCCGACGCAAAACTTGTAGTTAATTGTAACGTTCAGGGCCTCCTAATGACGATGGAACACTCAAATTGCGTCGAGATTCAATACATCGTCCTCCAGCCCACTTCTCTCCAAGGGTCTATTGCTGCCTCGGGCAGCTTATGGTCGTTCTCCTGTGAGTCTAGACTTTCGGATCCATCGCATAACCGATAGGTAATTTTAACGTTCAGCGCCTCCTAATGACGATGGAACACTCGAATTGCGTCGAGATTCAATACATCGTCCTCCAGCCGACTTGCCTCCAAGGGGATATTGCTGCCTCGGGCACAATATGGTTAGTCCCCTGTCAGTCTAGATTAACGAATCCGACGCATAACTTGTAGTTAATTGTAACGTTCAGCGCCTGCTAATGACGGTGCAACATTCAAATTGCGTCGAGATTCAATACATCGTCCTCCAGCCGACTTGTCTCCAAGGGTCTATTGCTGTCTCTGGCACCTAATGGTCTTGCTACTGTGAGTCTAGATTTTCGAATCCGACGCAAAACTGATAGTTAATTGTAACGTTCAGGACCTACTAATGTCGAAGGAACACTCAAATTGGGTCGAGATTAAATACATCGTCCTCCAGCCGACTTGTCTCCAAAGGGATATTGCTGTCTCGGGCACCTTATGCTCCGTCTCCGGTGTGTCTAGATTTTCGAATCCGACGCAAAACTAATCGTTAATTGTAACGGTCAGGGCCTCCTACTGACGATGGAACACTCAAATTGCGTCGCGATTGAATACATCGTCCTCCAGCCGATTTGTCTCCAAGGGTCTATTGCTGCCTGTGGCACGTTATTGTCGTTCTCCTGTGAGTCTAGATTTTCGAATCCGACGCAAATCTGATACTTAATTGTAACGTTCAGAGCCTCCTAATGACGATGGAACACTCAAATTGCGTCGAGATTCAATACATCGTTCTCCAGCTGACTTGTCTACAAGGGGATATTGCCGCCGAGGGCACCTTATGGTCCACCTCCTGTTAGTCTAGATTTTCGAATCCGACGCAAAACTGATGGTTAATTGTAACGTTCATGGCCTCCTAATGACGATGGAACACTCAAATTGCGTCGCGATTCAATACATCGTTCTCCAGCCGATTTGTCTCCAAGGGTCTATTGCTGCCTGTGGCACCTAATTGTCGTTCTCCTGGGAGTCTAGATTTTCGAATCCGACGCAAATCTGATAGTTAATTGTAACGTTCAGGGCCTCCAAATGACGATGGAATACTCGAATTGCGTTGAGAGTCAATACATCGTCCCCCAGGCGACTTGTCTCCAAGGGACTATTGCTGCCTCGGGCACCTTATGGTCTTGCTCCTGTGAGTCTAGATTTTCGAATCCGACGCAAAACTGATAGTTAATTGTAACGTTTAGGGCCTCCTAATGACGATGGAACACTCAAATTGCGTCGCGATTCAATACATCGTCCTAAAGCCGACTTGTCTCCAAGGGTCTATTGCTGCCTATGGCACCTAATGGTCTTGCTCCTGTGAGTCTAGATTTTCGAATCCGACGCAAAACTGAGAGTAATTGTAACGTTCAGGACCTCCTAATGACGAAGGAACACTCAAATTGCGTCGAGATTCAATACATCTTCCTCCAGCCGTTTTGTCTCCAAGGGTCTATTGCTGCCTGTGGCACCTAATGGTCTTGCTCCTGTGAGTCTAGATTTTCGAATCCGACGCAAAACTGAGAGTAATTGTAACGTTCAGGACCTCCTAATGACGAAGGAACACTCAAATTGCGTCGAGATTCAATACATCTTCCTCCAGCCGTTTTGTCTCCAAGGGTCTATTGCTGCCTGTGGCACCTAATTGTCGTTCTCCTGGGAGTCTAGATTTTCGAATCCGACGCAAATCGGATAGTTAATTGTAACGTTCAGGGCCTCCTAATGACGATGGAACACTCGAATTGCGTCGAGAGTCAATACATCGTCCTCCAGGCGACTTGTCTCCAAGGGTCTATTGCTGCCTCGGGCACCTTATGGTCATTCTCGTGAGAGTCTAGATTTTCGAATCCGACGCAAAACTGATATTTCATTCTAACGTTTAGGGCCTCCTAATGACGATGGAAAACTCAAATTGCGTCTAGATTCAATACATCGATTTCCAGGCGACTTGTCTCCAAGAGGATATTGCTGTCTCTGGCACCATATGGTCCGTCTCCTGTGAGTCTAGATTGTCGAACCCGACGCAAAACTTGTAGTTCATTGTAACGTTCAGGGCCTCCTAATGACGATGGAACACTCAAATTGCGTCGAGATTCAATACATCGTCCTCCAGCCCACTTCTCTCCAAGGGTCTATTGCTGCCTCGGGCAGCTTTTGGTCGTTCTCCTGTGAGTCTAGACTTTCGGATCCAACGCATAACCGATAGGTAATTGTAACGTTCAGCGCCTCCTAATGACGATGGAACACTCGAATTGCGTCGAGATTCAATACATCGTCCTCCAGCCGACTTGCCTCCAAGGGGATATTGCTGCCTCGGGCACAATATGGTTAGTCCCCTGTCAGTCTAGATTAACGAATCCGACGCATAACTTGTAGTTAATTGTAACGTTCAGCGCCTGCTAATGACGGTGCAACATTCAAATTGCGTCGAGATTCAATACATCGTCCTCCAGCCGACTTGTCTCCAAGGGTCTATTGCTGTCTCTGGCACCTAATGGTCTTGCTACTGTGAGTCTAGATTTTCGAATCCGACGCAAAACTGATAGTTAATTGTAACGTTCAGGACCTACTAATGTCGAAGGAACACTCAAATTGGGTCGAGATTAAATACATCGTCCTCCAGCCGACTTGTCTCCAAAGGGATATTGCTGTCTCGGGCACCTTATGCTCCGTCTCCGGTGTGTCTAGATTTTCGAATCCGACGCAAAACTAATCGTTAATTGTAACGGTCAGGGCCTCCTACTGACGATGGAACACTCAAATTGCGTCGCGATTGAATACATCGTCCTCCAGCCGATTTGTCTCCAAGGGTCTATTGCTGCCTGTGGCACGTTATTGTCGTTCTCCTGTGAGTCTAGATTTTCGAATCCGACGCAAATCTGATACTTAATTGTAACGTTCAGAGCCTCCTAATGACGATGGAACACTCGAATTGCGTCGAGAGTCAATACATCGTCCTCCAGGCGACTTGTCTCCAAGGGTCTATTGCTGCCTCGGGCACCTTATGGTCGTTCTCCGGTGAGTCTAGATTTTCGGATCCGACGCATAACTGATTGTTAATTATAGCGTTCACCGCCTACAAATGACGATAGAACACTCAAATTGCGTCGAGATTCAATACATCGTTCTCCAGCCGACTTTTCTACAAGGGGCACTGCCTTGGGCACCTTATGGTCCGCCACCTGTGAGTCTCGATTTTGAATCCGACTCAAAACTGATGGTTAATTGTAACGTTTATGGCTTCCTAATGACGATGGAACACTCAAATTTAGTCGAGATTCAATACATCGTCCTCCAGCCGACTTGTTTCTAAGGGGATATTGCTGCCTCAGGCATCTTATTGTCGTTCTTCAGTGAGTCTAGATTTTCGAATCTGACGCAAAACTAATGGTTAATGGTAACGTTCAGGGCCTCCTAATGACTATGGAACACTCAAATTGCGTCGAGATTCAATACATCGTCCTCCAGACGAGTTGTCTCCAAGGGACTATTGCTGCCTGTGGCACCTAATTGTCGTTTTCCTGGGAGTCTAGATTTTCGAATCCGACGCAAATCTGATAGTTAATTGTAACGTTCAGTGCCTACTAATGACAATGGAACACTCGATTTGCGTCGAGAGTCAATACATCGTCCTCCAGGCAACTTGTCTCCAAGGGTCTATTGCTGCCTCGGGCACCTTATGGTCGTTCTCCTGTGAGTCTAGTTTTTCGAATCCGACGCAAAACTGATATTTCATTCTGACGTTTAGGGCCTCCTAACGACGATGGAACACTCAAATTGCGTCTAGATTCAATACATCGTTTTCCAGGCGACTTGTCTCCAAGGGGATATTGCTGCCTCGGGCACCATATGATCCTTCTCCAGTGAGTCTAGATTTTCGGATCCGACGCATAACTGATTGTTAATTATAGCGTTCAGCGCCTACTAATGACGATAGAACACTCAAATTGCGTCGAGATTCAATACATCGTTCTCCAGTCGACATGTCTACAAGGGGCACTGCCTTGGTCATCTTGTGGTCCGCCACCTGTGAGTCTAGATTTTGGAATCCGACGCAAAACTGATGGTTAATTGTAATGTTCATGGCCTCCTAATGACGATGGAACACTCAAATTGCGTCGAGATTCAATACATCGTCCTCCAGCCGACTTGTCTCTAAGGGGATATTGCTGCATCAGGCATCTTATTGTCGTTCTTCTGTGAGTCTTGATTTTCGAATCCGACGCAAAACTAATGGTTAATGGTAACGTTCAGGGCCTCCTAATGACGATAGAACACTCAAATTGCGTTCAGATTCAATACGTCGTCCTCCAGCCGACTTGTCTCCAAGGGGATATTGCTGCCTCGGGCACTATATGTTCCGCCTCCCGTGAGTCTAGATTTTCTAATCCGACTCAGAACTGATATTTAAATTTAACGTTAAGGGCCTCCTAATGACGATGGAACACTCAAATTGCGTCGAGATTCAATACATCGTCCTCCAGCCGACTTGTCTCCAAGGGGATATTGCTGCCTCGGGCACCATAAGTTTCGTCCCCTGTGAGTCTAGATTAACGAATCCATCGCATAACTTGTAGTTAATTGTAACGTTCAGGGCCTCCTAATGACTATGGAACACTCAAATTGCGTCGAGATTCAATACATCGTCCTCCAGACGATTTGTCTACAAGCGGATATTGCTGTCTCGGGCACCTTATGGTCGTTCTCCTGTGAGTCTAGATTTTCGAACCCGACGCAAAACTTGTAGTTAATTGTAACGTTCAGCGCCTCCTAATGACGATAGAACACTCAAATTGCGTCGAGATTCAATACATTGTCCTCCAGCCGACTTGGCTACAAGGGGGTATTGCTGCCGCGGGCACCTTATGGACCGCCTCCTGAGAGTCTAGATTTTCAAATCCGACGCAAAACTGATGGTTAATTGTAACGTTCGTGGCTTCCCAATGACGATGGAACACTCAAATTGCGTCGAGATTCCATACATTGTTCTCCAGCCTATTTGTCTCCGAGGGTCTATTGCTGCCTGTGGCACCTAATTGTCGTTCTCCTGGGAGTCTAGATTTTCGAATCCGACGCAAATCTGATTGTTAATTGTAACGTTCAGGGCCTCCTAATGACGATGGATCACTCGAATTGCGTCGAGAGTCAATACACTGTCGTCCAGGCGACTTGTCTCCAAGGGTCTATTGCTGCCTCGGGCACCTTATGGTCGCTCTCCTGTGAGTCTAGATTTTCGAATCCGACGCAAAACTGATATTTTATTCTAACGTTTAGGGTCTCCTAATGACGATGGAAATCTCAAATTGCGCCTTGATTCAATACATCGTTTTCCAGGCGACTTGTCTCCAAGGGTCTATTGCTGCCTCGGGCACCTTATCGCCGTTCTTCTGTGAGTCTAGATTTTCGAATCTGACGCAAAACTAATAGATAATTGTAACGTTCAGGGCCTCCTAATGACGATAGAACACTCAAATTGCGTCGAGATTCAATATATTGTTCTCCAGCTGACTTGTCTACAAGGGGATATTGCCGCCGCGGGCACCTTATGGTCCACCTCCTGTTAGTCTAGATTTTCGAATCCGACGCAAAACTGATGGTTAATTGTAACGTTCATGGCCTCCTAATGACGATGGAACACTGAAATTGCGTCGCGATTCAATACATCGTTCTCCAGCCGATTTGTCTCCAAGGGTCTATTGCTGCCTGTGGCACCTAATTGTCGTTCTCCTGGGAGTCTAGAATTTCGAATCCGACGCAAATCTGATAGTTAATTGTAACGTTCAGGGCCTCCAAATGACGATGGAATACTCGAATTGCGTTGAGAGTCAATACATCGTCCTCCAGGCGACTTGTCTCCAAGGGATTATTGCTGCCTCGGGCACCTTATGGTCGTCCTCCAGTGAGTCTAGATTTTCGAATCCGACGCAAAACTGATAGTTAATTGTAACGTTAAGGGCCTCCTAATGACGATGGAACACTCAAATTGCGTCGCGATTCAATACATCGTCCTAAAGCCCACTTGTCTCCAAGGGTCTATTGCTCCCTATGGCACCTAATGGTCTTGCTCCTGTGAGTCTAGATTTTCGAATCCGACGCAAAACTGAGAGTAATTGTAACGTTCAGGACCTCCTAATGACGAAGGAACACTCAAATTGCGTCGAGATTTAATACATCGTCCTCCAGCCGACTTGTCTCCAAAGGGATATTGCCGTCTTGGGCACCTTACGCTCCGTCTCCTGTGAGTTTAGATTTTCGAATCCGACGCAATACTGATGGTTAATTGTAACGGTCAGGGCCTACTAATGACGATGGAACACTCAAATTGCGTCGCGATTCAATACATCGTCCTCCAGCCGTTTTGTCTCCAAGGGTCTATTGCTGCCTGTGGCACCTAATTGTCGTTCTCCTGGGAGTCTAGATTTTCGAATCCGACGCAAATCGAATAGTTAATTGTAACGTTCAGGGCCTCCTAATGACGATGGAACACTCGAATTGCGTCGAGAGTCAATACATCGTCCTCCAGGCGACTTGTCTCCAAGGGTCTATTGCTGCCTCGGGCACCTTATGGTCATTCTTGTGAGAGTCTAGGTTTTCGAATGATATTTCATTCTAACGTTTAGGGCCTCCTAATGACGATGGAAAACTCAAATTGCGTCTAGATTCAATACATCGTTTTCCAGGCGACTTGTCTCCAAGGGGATATTGCTGCCTCTGGCACCATATGGTCCGTCTCCTGTGAGTCTAGATTGTCGAACCCGACGCAAAACTTGTAGTTAATTGTGACGTTCAGGGCCTCCTAATGACGATGGAACACTCAAATTGCGTCGAGATTCAATACATCGTCCTCCAGCCGACTTGTCTCCAAGGGTTTATTCCTGCTTCGGGCACCTTATGCTCGTTCTCCTGTGAGTAGATTTTCGAATCCGACGAATAACTGACAGTTAATTGCAATGTTCAGCGCCTCCTAATGACGATGGAACACTCGAATTGCGTCGAGATTCAATACATCGTCCTCCAGCCGACTTGTCTACAAGGGGATATTGCTGCTTCGTGCACCTTATGCTCCGTCTCCTTGAGTCTAGATTTTCGAATCCGACGCGAAACTGATGGTTAATTGTAACGTTCAGCGCCTCCTAATGACGATAGAAAAATTGCGTCGAGATTCAATAGATCGTCCTCCAGCCGACTTGCCTCCAAGGGGATATTGCTGCCTCGGGCACAATATGGTTAGTCCCCTGTCAGTCTAGATTAACGAATCCGACGCATAACTTGTAGTTAATTGTCACGTTCAGCGCCTCCTAATGACTATGCAACATTCAAATTGCGTCGAGATTCAATACATCGTCCTCCAGCCGACTTGTCTCCAAGGGTCTATTGCTGCCTCTGGCACCTAATGGTCTTGCTCCTGTGAGTCTAGATTTTCGAATCCGACGCAAAACTGATAGTTAATTGTAACGTTCAGGACCGACTAATGTCGAAGTAACACTCAAATTGCGTCGAGATTAAATACATCGTCCTCCAGCCGACTTGTCTCCAAAGAGATATTGCTGTCTCGGGCACCTTATGCTCCGTCTCCGGTGTGTCTAGATTTTCGAATCCGACGCAAAACTAATCGTTAATTGTAACGGTCAGGGCCTCCTACTGACGAAGGAACACTCAAATTGCGTCGCGATTGAGTACATCGTCCTCCAGCCGATTTGTCTCCAAGGGTCTATTGCTGCCTGTGGCACGTTATTGTCGTTCTCCTGTGAGTCTAGATTTTCGAATCCGACGCAAATCTGATACTTAATTGTAACGTTCAGAGCCTCCTAATGACGATGGAACACTCGAATTGCGGCGAGAGTCAATACATCGTCCTCCAGGCGACTTGTCTCCAAGGGTCTATTGCTGCCGCGGGCACCTTATGGTCGTTCTCCGGTGAGTCTAGATTTTCGGATCCGACGCATAACTGATTGTTAATTATAGCGTTCAGCGCCTACAAATGGCGATAGAACACTCAAATTGCGTCGAGATTCAATACATCGTTCTCCAGCCGACTTGTCTACAAGGGGCACTGCCTTGGGCACCTTATGGTCCGCCACCTGTGAGTCTAGATTTTGAATCCGACGCAAAACTGATGGTTAATTGTAACGTTCATGGCCTCCTAATGACGATGGAACACTCAAATAGCGTCGAGATTCAATACATCGTCCTCCAGCCGACTTGTCTCTAAGGGGATATTGCTGCCTCAATCATCTTATTGTCGTTCTTCTGTGAGTCTAGATTTTCGAATCCGACGCAAAACTAATATTTAATGGTAACGTTCAGGGCCTCCTAATGACGATAGAACACTCAAATTGCGTTCAGATTGAATACGTCGTCCTCCAGCCGACTTGTCTCCAAGGGGATATTGCTGCATCGGGCACCATATGTTCCGTCTCCTGTGAGTCTAGATTTTGTAATCCGACACAAAACTGATATTTAAATGTAACGTTAAGGGCCTCCTAATGACGATGGAACACTCAAATTGCGACGAGATTCAATACATCGTCCTCCAGCCGACTTGTCGCCAAGGGGATATTGCTGCCTCGGTCCCCATATGTTTCGTCCCCTGTGAGTCTAGATTAACGAATCCGACGCATAATTTGTAGTTAATTGTAACGTTCAGGGCCTCCTAATGACGAAGGAACACTCAAATTGCGTCGAGATTCAATACATCGTCCTCAAGCCGACTTGTCTCCAAGGGTCTATTTCTGCCTCGGGCAACTTATGGTCGTTCTCCTGTGAGTAGATTTTCGAATCCGACGAATAACTAATAGTTAATTGCAACGTTCAGCGCCTCCTAATGACGATGGAACACTCAAATTGCGTCGAGATTCAATACATCGTCCTCCAGCCGAATTGTCTACAAGGGGATATTGCTGCCTCGATCACCTTATGGTCGTTCTCCAGTGAGTCTAGATTTTCGAATCCTACGCAAAACTGATAGTTAATTGTAACGTTAAGGGCCTCCTAATGACGATGGAACACTCAAATTGCGTCGCGATTCAATACATCGTCCTAAAGCCGACCTGTCTCCAAGGGTCTATTGCTGCCTATGGCACCTAATGGTCTTGCTCCTGTGAGTCTAGATTTTCGAATCCGACGCAAAACTGAGAGTAATTGTAACGTTCACGACCTCCTAATGACGAAGGAACACTCAAATTGCGTCGAGATTCAATACATCGTCCTCCAGCCGACTTGTCTCCAAAGGGATATTGCTGTCTCGGGCACCTTATGCTCCGTCTCCTGTGAGTTTAGATTTTCGAATCCGACGCAATACTGATGGTTAATTGTAACGGTCAGGGCCTACTAATGACGATGGAACACTCAAATTGCGTCGCGATTCAATACATCGTCCTCCAGCCGTTTTGTCTCCAAGGGTCTATTGCTGCCTGTGGCACCTAATTGTCGTTCTCCTGGGAGTCTAGATTTTCGAATCCGACGCAAATCGGATAGTTAATTGTAACGTTCACGACCTCCTAATGACGAAGGAACACTCAAATTGCGTCGAGAGTCAATACATCGTCCTCCAGGCGACTTGTCTCCAAGGGTCTATTGCTGCCTCGGGCACCTTATGGTCATTCTTGTGAGAGTCTAGATTTTCGAATCCGACGCAAAACTGATATTTCATTCTAACATTTAGGGCCTCCTAATGACGATGGAAAACTCAAATTGCGTCTAGATTCAATACATCGTTTTCCAGGCGACTTGTCTCCAAGGGGATATTGCTGCCTCTGGCACCATATGATCCGTCTCCTGTGAGTCTAGATTGTCGAACCCGACGCAAAACTTGTAGTTAATTGTAGCGTTCAGGGCCTCCTAATGACGATGGAACACTCAAATTGCGTCGAGATTCAATACATCGTCCTCCAGCCGACTTGTCTCCAAGGGTTTATTTCTGCTTCGGGCACCTTATGGTCGTTCTCCTGTGAGTAGATTTTCGAATCCGACGAATAACTGATAATTAATTGCAATGTTCAGCGCCTCCTAATGACGATGGAACACTCGAATTGCGTCGATATTCAATACATCGTCCTCCAGCCGACTTGCCTCCAAGGGGATATTGCTGCCTCGGGCACAATATGGTTAGTCCCCCGTCAGTCTAGATTAACGAATCCGACGCATAACTTGTAGTTAATTGTAACGTTCAGCGCCTCCTAATGACGATGCAACATTCAAATTGCGTCGAGATTCAATACATCGTCCTCCAGCCGACTTGTCTCCAAGGGTCTATTGCTGTCTCTGGCACCTAATGGTCTTGCTCCTGTGAGTCTAGATTTTCGAATCCGACGCAAAACTGATAGGTAATTGTAACGTTCAGGACCTACTAATGTGGAAAGGAACACTCAAATTGCGTCGAGATTAAATACATCGTCCTCCAGCCGACTTGTCTCCAAAGGGATATTGCTGTCTCGGGCACCTTATGCTCCGTCTCCGGTGTGTCTAGATTTTCGAATCCGACGCAAAACTAATCGTTAATTGTAACGGTCAGGGCCTCCTACTGACGATGGAACACTCAAATTGCGTCGCGATTGAATACATCGTCCTCCAGCCGATTTGTCTCCAAGGGTCTATTGCTGCCTGTGGCACGTTATTGTCGTTCTCCTGTGAGTCTAGATTTTCGAATCCGACGCAAATCTGATACTTAATTGCAACGTTCAGAGCCTCCTAATGACGATGGAACACTCGAATTGCGTCGAGAGTCAATACATCGTCCTCCAGGCGACTTGTCTCCAAGGGTCTATTGCTGCCTCGGACACCTTATGGTCGTTCTCCGGTGAGTCTAGGTTTTCGGATCCGACGCATAACTGATTGTTAATTATAGCGTTCAGCGCCTACAAATGACGATAGAACACTCAAATTGCGTCGAGTTTCAATACATCGTTCTCCAGCCGACTTGTCTACAAGGGGCACTGCCTTGGGCACCTTATGGTCCGCCACCTGTGAGTCTAGATTTTGAATCCGACGCAAAACTGATGGTTAATTGTAACGTTTATGGCCTCCTAATGACGATGGAACACTCAAATTGCGTCGAGATTCAATACATCGTCCTCCAGCCGACTTGTCTCTAAGGGGATATTGCTGCCTCAGCCATCTTATTGTCGTTATTCTGTGAGTCTAGATTTTAGAATCCGACGCAAAACTAATGGTTAATGGTAACGTTCAGGGCCTCCTAATGACGATAGAACACTCAAATTGCGTTCAGATTCAGTACGTCGTCCTCCAGCCGACTTGTCTCCAAGGGGATATTGCTGCATCGGGCACCATATGTTCCGTCTCCTATGAGTCTAGATTTTCTAATCCGACACAAAACTGATATTTAAATGTAACGTTAAGGGCCTCCTAATGACGATGGAACACTCAAATTGCGTCGAGATTCAATACATCGTCCTCCAGCCGACTTGTCTCCAAAAGGATATTTCTGCCTCGGGCCCCATATGTTTCGTCCCCTGTGAGTCTAGATTAACGAATCCGACGCATAATTTGTAGTTAATTGTAACTTTCAGGGCCTCCTAATGACTATGGAACACTCAAATAGCGTCGAGATTCAATACATCGTCCTCCAGACGATTTGTCTCCAAGGGTCTATTGCTGCCTGTGGCACGTTATTGTCGTTCTCCTGTGAGTCTAGATTTTCGAATCCGACGCAAATCTGATACTTAATTGTAACGTTCAGAGCCTCCTAATGACGATGGAACACTCGAATTGCGTCGAGAGTCAATACATCGTCCTCCAGCCGACTTGTCTCAAAAGGGGTATTGCTGTCTCGGGCACCTTATGCTCCGTCTCCTGTGAGTCTATTTTTTCGAATCAGACGCAAAACTGATGGTTAATTGTAACGGTCAGGGCCTACTAATGACGATGTAACACTCAAATTGCGTCGCGATTGAATACATCGTCCTCCAGCCGATTTGTCTCCAAGGGTCTATTGCTGCCTGTGGCACGTTATTGTCGTTCCCCTGTGAGTCTAGATTTTCGAATCCGACGCAAATCTGATACTTAATTGTAACGTTCAGAGCCTACTAATGACGATGGAACACTCGAATTGCGTCGAGAGTCAATACATCGTCCTCCAGGCGACTTGTCTCTAAGGGTCTATTGCTGCCTCGGGCACCTTATGGTCGTTCTCCTGTGAGTCTAGATTTTCGAATCCGACGCAAAACTGATATTTCATTCTGACGTTTAGGGCCTCCTAATGACGATGGAACACTCAAATTGCGTCGAGAGTCAATACATTGTCGTCCAGGCGACTTGTCTCCAAGGGTCTATTGCTGCCTCGGGCTCCTTATGGTCGTTCTCCTGTGAGTCTAGATTTTCGAATCCGACGCAAAACTGATATTTCATTCTAACGTTTAGGGTCTCATAATGACGATGGAAATCTCAAATTGCGTCTAGATTCAATACATCGTTTTCCAGGCGACTTGTCTCCAAGGGGATATTGCTGCCTCGGGCACCATATGGTCCGTCTTCTGTGAGTCTAGATTCTCGATCCAGACGCAAAACTTGTAGTTAATTGTAACGTTCAGGGCCTCCTAATGACGATGGAACACTCAAATTGCGTCGAGATTCAATACATCGTCCTCAAACAGACTTGTCTCCAACGGGATATTGCTGCCTCGGGCACCATGTGGTCCTTCTCCTGTGAGTCTAGATTTTCGAATCCGACGAAAAATGATAGTTAATTGGAACGTTCAGGGCCTCCTAATGACGAAGGAACACTCAAATTGCGTCGAGATTCAACACATCGTCCTCCAGCCGACTTGTCTCCAAGGGTCTCTTTCTGCCTCGGGCAACTTATGGTCGTTCTCCTGTGAGTAGATTTTCGAATCCGACGAATAACTAATAGTTAATTACAACGTTCAGCGCCTCCTAATGACGATGGAACACTCAAATTGCGTCGAGATTCAATACATCGTCCTCCAGCCGAATTGTCTACAAGGTGATATTGCTGCCACGATCACCTTATGGTCATTCTCCAGTGAGACTAGATTTTCGAATCCGACGCAAAACTGATAGTTAATTGTAACGTTCATGGCCTCCTAATGACGAAAGAACACTCAAATTGCGTCGAGATTCAATACATCATCCTCCAGGCGATTTGTCTCCAAGGGGATATTGCTGCATCGGGCATCATTTGCTCCGTCTCCCGTGAGTCTAGATTTTCGGACCCGACGCAAAACTTGTAGTTAATTGTAACGTTCAGCGCCTCCTAATGACGATAAAACACTCAAATTGCGTCGAGTTTCAATACATTGTCCTACAGCCGAGTTGTCTACAAGGGGATATTGCTGCCGCGGGGACCTTATGGTCCGCCTCATGTGAGTCTACATTTTCGAATCCGACCCAAAAATTACAGTTAATTGTAACGTTCAGGGCCTCCTAATGACGAAGGAACACTCAAATTGCGTCGAGATTCAATACACCGTTCTCCAGCCGACTTGTCTGCAAGGGGATATTGCAGCCTCGTTCAATTTATGGTCGTTCTCCAGTGAGTCTAGATTTTCGAATCCGACGCAAAACTTACAGTTAATTGCAACGTTAGGGGCCTCCTAATGACGATGGAACACTCAAATTGCGTCGCGATTCAATACATCGTCCTAAAGCCGACTTGTCTCCAAGGGTCTATTGCTGCCTATGGCGCCTAATGGTCTTGCTCCTGTGAGTCTAGATTTTCGAATCCGACGCAAAACTGATATTTCATTCTAACGTTTAGGGCCTCCTAATGACGATGGAACACTCAAATTGCGTCGAGATTCAATACATCGTTTTCCAGGCGACTCGTCTCCAAGGGGATATTGCTGCATCAGGCACCATATGGTCCGTCTCCTGTGAGTCTAGATTTTCGAATCCGACGCAAACGTTGTAGTTCATTGTAACGTTCAGGGCCTCGTAATGACGATGGAACACTCGAATTGCGTCGAGAGTCAATACATCGTCCTCCAGGCGACTTGTCTCCAAGGGTCTATTGCTGCCTCGGGAACCTTATGGCCGCTCTTCAGTGAGTCTAGATTTTCGAATCCGACGCAAAACTGATAGTTAATTGTAACATTCACGGCCTCCTAATGACGAAGGAACACTCAAATTGCGTCGCGATTCAATGCATCGTCCTCCAGCGGACTTTCCCCCAAGGGTCTATTGCTGTCTCTGGCACCATATGGTCCGTCTCCTGTGAGTCTAGATTTTCGAATTCGATGCAAAAGTTGTAGTTAATTGTAACTTTCAGGACCTCCTAATGACGAAGGAACACCCAAAATGCGTCGAGATTCAATACATCGTTTTCCAGGCGACTCGTCTCCAAGGGGATATTGCTGACTCGGGCACCTTATGGTCGTTCTCCAGTGAGTCTAGATTTTACAAACCGACGCAAATCTAATAGTTAATTGTAACGTTCAGGGCCTCCTAATGACGATGGAACACTCAAATTGCGTGAAGATCCAATACGTCGTCCTCCAGCCGACCTGCATCCAAGGGTCTATTCCTGCTTCAGTCACCTTATGGTCTTTCTCCTGAGAGTCTAGATTTTCGAATCCGACGCATAACTGATAGTTAATTATAGCGTTCAGCGCCTCTTAATGACGATAGAACACTCAAATTGCGTCGAGATTCAATACATCGTTCTCCAGCCGACTTGTCTACAAGGGGCACTGCCTTGGGCACCTTATGGTCCGCTTCCTGTGAGACTAGATTTTGGAATCCGACGCAAAACTGATGGTTAATTGTAACATTCAAGGCCTCCTAATGACGATGGAACACTCAAATTGCGTCGAGATTCAATACATCGTCCTCCAGCCGACTTGTATCTAAGGGGATATTGCTGCCGTGGGCATCTTATCGTCGTTCTTCTGTGAGTCTAGATTTTCGAATCCGACGCAAAACTAATGGTTAATGGTAACGTTCAAGGCCTCCTAATGACGATAGAACACTCAAATTGCGTTCAGATTCAATACGTGGACCTCAAGCCGACTTGTCTCCAAGGGGATATTGCTGCCTCGGGCACCATGTTTTCCGTCTCCTGTGAGTCTAGATTTTCTAATCCGACACAAAGCTGATATTTAATTGTAACGTTAAGGGCCTCCTAATGACGATGGAACACTCAAATTGCGTCGAGGTTCAATACATCGTCCTCCAGCCGACTTGTCTCCAAGGGGATATTGCTGCCTCGGGCACCATATGTTTCGCCCCTGTGAATCTAGATTAACGAATACGACGCATAACTTGTAGTTCGTTGTAACGTTCAGGGCCTCCTATTGACGATGGAACAATCAAATTGCGTCGAGAATCAATAGATCGTCCTCCCACCGACTTGTCTCCAACGGGATATTGCTGCCTCGGGCACTATGTGGTCCTTCTCCTGTGAGTCTAGACTTTCGAATCCGACGCAAAAATGATAGTTAATTGTAACGTTCAGGGCCTCCTAATGACGAAGGAACACTCAAATTGCGTTGAGATTCATTACATCGTCCTCCAGCCGACTTGTCTCCAAGGGTCTATTCCTGCCTCGGGCACCTTGTGGTCGTTCTCTTGTGAGTATATTTTCGAATCCGACGAATAACTGATAGTTAATTGCAACGTTCAGCGCCTCCTAATGACGATGGTTCACTCTAATTGCATCGAGATTCAATACATCGTCCTCCAGCTGACTTGTCTACAAGGGGATATTGCTGCCTCGGGCTCTTTATCGTCGTTCTTCTGTGAGTCTAGATTTTCGAATCCGACGCAAAACCAATAGTTAATTGTAACATTCAGGGCCTCCTACTGACGATAGAACACTCAAATTGCGTCGAGATTCAATACGTTGTCCTCCAGCCGACTTGTCTCCTAGGGGATATTGCTGCCTCGGGCACCATATGGTCCGTCTCCTGTGAGTCTAGATTTTCGAATCCGACGCAAAACTGATGGTTAATTGTAACGGTAATGGCCTCCTAATGACGATGGAACACTCAAATTGCGTCGCGATTCAATACATCGTTCTCCAGCCGATTTGTCACCAAGGGTCTATTGCTTCCTGTGGCTCGTAATTGTCGTTCACCTGGGAGTCTAGACTTTCGAATCCGACGCAATTCTAATAGTTAATTGTAACGTTCAGGGCCTCCTATTGACGATGGAACACTCGAATTGCGTCGAAAGTCAATACATCGTCCTCCAGCCGACTTGTTTCCAAAGGGATATTGCTGTCCCGGGCACCTTATGTTCCGTCTCCAATGTGTCTAGATTTTCGAATCCGACGCAAAACTAATGGTTAATTGTAACGGTCAGGGCCTCCTAATGACGGTGGAACTTTCAAAATTGCGTCGAGATTCAATACATCGTCCTCCAGCCGATTTGTCTCCAAGGGTCTATTGCTGCATGTGGCACCTAATTGTCGTTCTCCTGGGAGTCTAGATTTTCGAATCCGACTAAATTCTGATAGTTAATTGTAACGTTCATGGAGTCCTAATGACGATGGAACACTCCAATTGCGTCGAGATTCAATGCATCGTCCTTTAGCCGACTTGTCTACAAGGGGATATTGCTGCCTCGGGCACCTTATGGTCCGCCTCCTTCGAGTCTAGATTTTCGAATCCGACGCAAAACTGATGGTTAATTGTAACGTTCATGGCCTCCTAATGACGATGGAACACTTAAATTGCATCGAGATTCTATACATCGTCCTCCAGCCTACTTGTCTCCAAGGGGATATAGCTGCCTCGGGCACCTTATCGTCGTTCTTCTGTGAGTGTAGATTTTCGAATCCGACGCAAAACCGATGGTTAATTGTAACGTTCTTGGCCTCCTAATGACGATGGATCACTCAAATTGCGTCGAGATACAATACATCGTCGTCCAGCCGACTTGTCTCTAAGGGGATAATGCTGCCTCGGGCATCTTATCGTCGTTCTTCTGTGAGTCCAGGATTTCGAATCCGACGCAAAACTAATGGTTAATGGTAACGTTGAGGGCCTCCTAATGACGATAGAACCTTCAAATTGCGTCGAGATTCAATACGTTGTCCTCCAATCGACTTGTCTCCAATGGGATATTGCTGCCTCGGGCATTGTATGCTCCGTCTCCTGTGAGTCTAGATTTACGAATCCGACACAAAACAGATATTTAATTGTAACGTTAAGGGCCTCCTAATGACGATGGAACACTCCAATTGCGTCGAGATTCAATAGATCGTCCTCCAGCCGACTTGTCTCCAAGGGGATATTGCTGCTTCGTGCACCATATGGTTCGTCCCCTGTGAGTCTAGATTAACGAATGCGACGCATAACTTGTAGTTAATTGTAACGTTCAGGGCGTCCTAATGACGATGGAACACTCGAATTGCGTTGAGAGTCAATACATCGTCCTCCAAGCGACTTGTCTCCAAGGGTCTATTGCTGCCTCGGGCACCTTATGGTCGTTCTCCAGTGAGTATGGATTTTCGCATCCGACGCAAAACTGATAGTTAATTGTAACGTTAAGGGCCTACTAATGACGATGGAACACTCAAATTGCATCGAGATTCTATACATCGTCCTCCAGCCGACTTGTCTCCAAGATGATATTGCTGCCTCGGGCACCTTATGGTCCGTCTCCTATGAGTCTAGATTTTCGAATCCGACGCAAAACTGATTGTTAATTGTAACGGTCAGGGCCTCCTAATGACGATGGAACACTCAAATTGCGTCGAGATTTTATACATCGTCCTCGCGCCGACTTGCCTCCAACGGGATATTTCTGCCTCCTGCATCATGTGGTCCGTCTCCTGTGTGTCTAGATTTTCGAATGCGACGCAAAAATGATAGTTAATTGCAACGTTCAGGGACTCCTAATGACGAAGGAACACTCAAATTGCGTAGCGATTCAATA
The DNA here is from genome assembly GCF_021461395.2 of Schistocerca americana. Classification (NCBI taxonomy): domain Eukaryota; kingdom Metazoa; phylum Arthropoda; class Insecta; order Orthoptera; family Acrididae; genus Schistocerca; species Schistocerca americana. The sequence goes on along the minus strand of NC_060121.1, from coordinate 5,019,257 downwards.
AATCGTCCTCCAGCCGACTTGTCTCCAAGGGTCTATTGCTGCCTCGGGCTCCTTATGGTCGATATCCTGTGAGTCTAGATTTTCGGATCCGACGCATAACTGATAGTTAATTGTAACGTTCAGCGCCTCCTAATGACGATAGAACACTCAAATTGCGTAGATATTCAATACATCGTCCTCCAGCCGACTTGTCTCCAAGGAGATATTGCAGCCTCGGGCACCATAGGGTCCGTCTCCTGTAAGTCTAGATTTTCGAACCTGACGCCAAACTGATAGTTAATTGTAACGTTCATGGCCTCCTAATGATGATGGAACACACAAATTGCTTCGAGATTCAATACATCGTCCTCCACACGACTTGTCCCCAAGGGCATATTGCTTCCACGGGCACCATATGGTCCGTCTCCTGTGCGTCTAGATTTTCGAATCCGCCGCGAAACTGATAGTTAATTGTAACGTTCATGGCCTCCTAATGACGATGGAACACTCAAATTGCGTCGAGATTCAATACCTCGTCCTCCACGCGACTTGTCTACAAGGGGATATTGCTGCCTCGGGCACTACCTGGTCCTTCCCTATGAGTCTAGATTTTCGAATCAGACGCGAAACTGATAGTTGATTGTAACGTTCAGGGCCTCCTAATGACGATGGAACACTCAAATTGAGTCGAGATTCAATACATCGTCATTCAGCCGACTTGTCTCCAAGGCGCTATTGCTGCTTCAGGCACCATATGGTACGTCCCCTGTGAGTCTAGATTAACGAATCCGATGCATAACTTGTAGTTAATTGTAACGTTCAGGGCCTCCTAATGACGATGGAACACTCAAATTGCGTCGAGATTCAATACATCGTCCTCCCGCCGTTTTGTCTCCAACGGGATATTGCTGCCTCGGGCACCATGTGGTCGTTCTCCTGTGAGTCTAGATTATCTAATCCGACGCAAATCTGATAGTTAATTGTAACATTCAGGGCCTCCTAATGACGATGGAACTCTCAAATTGCGTTGCGATTCAATACATCGTCCTCCACCTAACTTGTCTCCATGGGACTATTGCTACCTCGCTCACCTTATGGTGGTTCTCCTGTGAGTGCAGATATTCGAATCCGACGCAAAACGGACTGCCAATTGTAACGTTCAGATCCTCCTAAAGACGATGGAACACTCAAATTGCATCGAGAATCTATACATCGTCCTCCAGCCGACATCTCTCCAAGGGGATATTGCTGCCTCGGGCACCTTATGGTCCGTCTCCTGTGAGTCTAGATTTTCGAATCCGACGCAAAACTTATGGTTAATTGTAACGGTCAGGGCCTCCTAATGACGATGGAACACTCGAATTGCGTCGAGAGTCAAGACATCGTCCTCCAGGCGACTTGTCTCCAAGGGTCACTTGCTGCCTCTGACACCTAATGCTCTTGCTCCTGTGAGTCTAGATTTTCGAATCCGACGCAAAACTAATATTTAATTCTAACGTTAAGGGCGTCCTAAAGACGAAGGAACACTCAAATTGCGCCGAGATTCAATACATCGTCTTCCAGCCGACTTTTCTCCAAGGGGATATTGCTGCCTCGGGCACCATATGGTCCGACTCCTCTGAGTCTAGATTTTCGAATCCGACGCAAAATTTGTAGTTAATTGTAACGTTCAGGGCCTCCTAATGACGATGGAACACTCAAATTGCGTCGATATTCGCTACATCGTCTTCGCGCCGACTTGTCTCCAACGGGATATTGCTGCCTCCTGCACCATGTGGTCCGTCTCCTGTGAGTCTATATTTTCGAATCCGACGCAAAAATGATAGTTAATAGTAACGTTCAAGGACTCCTAATGACGAAGGAACACTCAAATTGCGTAGCGGTTCAATACATCGTCCTCCAGCCGACTTGTCTCCAAGCGTCTACTGCTGCCTCGCGCACCTTAAGGTCGTTCTCCTGTGAGTCTAGATTTTCGGTTCCGACGCATAACTGATAGTTAATTGTAACGTTCAGCGCCTCCTAATGACGATAGAACACTCACATTGCGTCGAGATTCAATACATCCTCCTCCAGCCGACTTGACTCCAAGGGCATATTGCTTCCACGGGCACCATATGGTCCGTCTCCTGTGAGTCTACATTTTCGAATCCGACGGGAAACTGATAGTTAATTGTAACGTTCAGGGTCTCCTAATGACGAACATTCAAATTGCGTCGAGATTCAATACATCGTCCTCCAGCCGACTTGTCTCCAAGGGTTTTTGCTGCCTCGGGCACCTTATGTCGTTCTCGAGTGAGTCAAGATTATCGAATCCGACGCAAAACTCATAGTTAATTGTAACGATCAGGGCCTCCTAATGACGATGGAACACTCAAATTGCGTCGAGATTCAATACATCGTCCTCCAGCCGACTTGTCTCCAAGGGGATATTGCTGCCTCGGGCACTATATGGTCCTTCCCTGTGAGTCTAGATATTCGAATCAGACGCGAATCTGATAGTTAATTGTAAAGTTCAGGGCCTTCTAATGACGATGGAACACTCAAATTGAGTCGAGATTCAATACATCGCCATTCAGCCGACTTGTCTCCAAGGGTCTATTCCTGCCTCGGGCACCATATGGTCGTTCTCCTTTGAGTCTAGATTTTCGAATCCGACGCAAAACTGATAGTTAATTGTAACTTTCAGGGCCCCCTAATGACGATGGAACACTCAAATTGAGTCATTCAGCCGACTTGTCTCCAAGGGTCTATCGCTGCCTCGGGCACCTTATGGTCGTTCTCCTGTGAGTCTATATTATCAATTCCGACGCTAATCTGATAGTTAATTGCAACGTTCAGGACCTCCTAATGACGATGGAACACTCACACTGCGTCGAGATCCAATACATCCTCCTCCAGCCGACTTGACTCCAAGGGCATATTGCTTCCACGGGCACAATATGGTCCATCTCCTGTGAGTCTAGATTTTCGAATCCGACGCTAAACTGATAGTTAATTGTAACGATCAGGGGCTCCTAATGACGATGGAACACTCAAATTGCGTCGAGATTCAATACATCGTCCTCGAGCCGACTTGTCTCCATGGGGATATTGCTGCCTCGGGCACCATAGGGTCCGTCTCCTGTGGGTCTAGATTTTCGAATCCGACGCGAAACTGATAAATAATTGTAACGTTCAGGGCCTCGTAATGTCGATGGAACACTCAAATTGCGTCGAGATTCAATACATCCTCCTCCAGGCGACTTGTCTACAAGGGGCTATTGCTGCCTCGGGCACCTAATGGTCGTTCTCCTGTGAGTCTAGATTTTTGAATCCGACGCATAACTTATAGTTAATTGTAACGTTTAGCGCCTCCTAATGACGATGGAACACTCAAATTGCGTCGAGATTCAATACATCCTCCTCCAGGCGACTTGTCTACAAGGGGCTATTGCTGCCTCGGGAACTATATGGTCCTTTCCTGTGAGTCTAGATATTCGAATCAGACGCGAAACTGATAGTTAATTGCAAAGTTCAGGGCCTCCAAATGACGATGGAACACTCAAATTGTGTCGAGATTCAATACATCGTCATTCAGCCGACTTGTCGCCAAGGGTCTATCGCTGCCTCGGGTACCTTATGATCGTTTTCCTGTGAGTCTAGATTTTCGAATCCGACGCGAGACTGATAGTTAATTGTAACGTTCAGGGCCTCCTAATGACGATGGAACACTCAAATTGCGTCGATAATCAATACATCGTCCTTCAGCCGACTTGTGTCCAAGGGTCTATTGCTGCCTCGGGCACCTTATGGTCGTTCTCCTGTGAGTCTAGATTTTCGAATCCGACGCGAGACTGATAGATAATTGTAACGTTCAGGGCCTCCTAATGACGATGGAACACTCAAATTGCGTCGAGATTCAATACATCGGCCACCAGCCTACTTGTCTCCAAGGGTCTATTGCTGCCTCGGGCACCTTATGGTCGTTTTCCTGTAAGTCTAGCTTTTTAATCCGACGCGAAACTGATAGTTAATTGTAACTTTTAGCGCCTCCTAATGACGATGGAACACTCAAATTGAGTCGAGATTCAATACATCGGCATTCAGCCGACTTGTCTCCAAGGGTCTATCGCTGCCTCGGGCACCTTATGGTCGTTCTCCTGTGAGTCTCAATTTTCAAATCCGACTCAAATCTGATAGTTAATTGTAACATTCAGGGCCTCGTAATGTCGATGGAACACTCAAATTGCGTCGAGATTCAATACATCGTCCTCCAGCCGACTTGTCTCCAAGGGTTTTTGCTGCCTCGGGCACCTTATGGTCGTTCTCCTGTGAGTCTAGATTTTCGAATCCGACGCGAGACTGATAGATAATTGTAACGTTCAGGGCCTCCTAATGACGATGGAACACTCAAATTGCGTCGAGATTCAATACATCGGCCACCAGCCTACTTGTCTCCAAGGGTCTATTGCTGCCTCGGGCACCTTATGGTCGTTTTCCTGTAAGTCTAGCTTTTTAATCCGACGCGAAACTGATAGTTAATTGTAACTTTTAGCGCCTCCTAATGACGATGGAACACTCAAATTGAGTCGAGATTCAATACATCGCCATTCAGCCGACTTGTCTCCAAGGGTCTATCGCTGCCTCGGGCACCTTATGGTCGTTCTCCTGTGAGTCTCAATTTTCAAATCCGACTCAAATCTGATAGTTATTTGTAACATTCAGGGCCCCCTAATGACGATGGAACTCTTAAATTGCGTCGAGATTCAATACATCGTCCTTCAGCCGACTTGTCTCCAAGGGTCTATTGCTGCCTCGGGCACCTAATGGTCGTTCTCCTGTGAGTCTAGATTTTCGAATCCGACGCATAACTTATAGTTAATTGTAACGTTTAGCGCCTCCTAATGACGATGGAACACTCAAATTGCGTCGAGATTCAATACATCCTTCTCCAGGCGACTTGTCTACAAGGGGATATTGCTGCCTCGGGGACTATATGGTCCCTCCCTGTGACTCTAGATATTCGAATCAGACGCGAAACTGATAGTTAAATGTAAAGTTCAGGGCCTCCTAATGACGATGGAACACTCAAATTGTGTCGAGATTCAATACATCGTCATTCAGCCGACTTGTCGCCAAGGGTCTATCGCTGCCTCGGGCACCTTATGGTCGTTCTCCTGTGAGTCTAGTTTTTCGAATCCGACGCAAACCTGATAGTTAATTGTAATTTTCAGGGCCTCCTAATGACGATGGAACACTCAAACTGAGTCATTCAGCCGACTTGTCTCCAAGGGTCTATCGATGCCTCGGGCACCTTATGGTCGTTTTCCTGTGAGTCTATATTACCAAATCCGACGCAAATCTGATAGTTAATTGCAACGTTCAGGGCCTCCTAATGACGATGGATCACTCACATTGCGTCGAGATTCAATACATCCTCCTCCAGCCGACTTGACTCCAAGGGCATATTGCTTCCACGGGCACTATATGGTCCGTCTCCTGTGAGTCTAGATTTTCGAATCCGACGCGAAACTGATAGTTAATTGTAACGATCAGGGCCTCCTAATGACGATGGAACACTCAAATTGCGTCGAGATTCAATACATCGACCTCCAGCCGACTTGTCTCCAAGGGAATATTGCTGCCTCGGGCACCATAGGGTCGGTCTCCTGTGGGTCTAGATTTTCGAATCCGACGCGAAACTGATAGTTATTAGCAACGTTCAGGGCCTCCTAATGACGATGGAACACTTAAATTGCGTCGAGATTCAATACATCGCCCTTCAGCCGACTTGTCTCCAAGGGTCTATTGCTGCCTCGGGCACCTAATGGTCGTTCTCCTGTGAGTCTAGATTTTCGAATCCGACGCATAACTTATAGTTAATTGTAACGTTTAGCGCCTCCTAATGACGATGGAACACTCAAATTGCGTCGAGATTCAATACATCGTCCTCCAGCCGACTTGTGTCCAAGGGCATATTGCTTCCACGGGCACCATATGGTCCGTCTCCTGTGAGTCTATATTTTCGAATCCGACGCAAAAATGATAGTTAATAGTAACGTTCAAGGACTCCTAATGACGAAGGAACACTCAAATTGCGTAGCGGTTCAATACATCGTCCTCCAGCCGACTTGTCTCCAAGCGTCTACTGCTGCCTCGCGCACCTTAAGGTCGTTCTCCTGTGAGTCTAGATTTTCGGTTCCGACGCATAACTGATAGTTAATTGTAACGTTCAGCGCCTCCTAATGACGATAGAACACTCACATTGCGTCGAGATTCAATACATCCTCCTCCAGCCGACTTGACTCCAAGGGCATATTGCTTCCACGGGCACCATATGGTCCGTCTCCTGTGAGTCTACATTTTCGAATCCGACGGGAAACTGATAGTTAATTGTAACGTTCAGGGTCTCCTAATGACGAACATTCAAATTGCGTCGAGATTCAATACATCGTCCTCCAGCCGACTTGTCTCCAAGGGTTTTTGCTGCCTCGGGCACCTTATGTCGTTCTCGAGTGAGTCAAGATTATCGAATCCGACGCAAAACTCATAGTTAATTGTAACGATCAGGGCCTCCTAATGACGATGGAACACTCAAATTGCGTCGAGATTCAATACATCGTCCTCCAGCCGACTTGTCTCCAAGGGGATATTGCTGCCTCGGGCACTATATGGTCCTTCCCTGTGAGTCTAGATATTCGAATCAGACGCGAATCTGATAGTTAATTGTAAAGTTCAGGGCCTTCTAATGACGATGGAACACTCAAATTGAGTCGAGATTCAATACATCGCCATTCAGCCGACTTGTCTCCAAGGGTCTATTCCTGCCTCGGGCACCATATGGTCGTTCTCCTTTGAGTCTAGATTTTCGAATCCGACGCAAAACTGATAGTTAATTGTAACTTTCAGGGCCCCCTAATGACGATGGAACACTCAAATTGAGTCATTCAGCCGACTTGTCTCCAAGGGTCTATCGCTGCCTCGGGCACCTTATGGTCGTTCTCCTGTGAGTCTATATTATCAATTCCGACGCTAATCTGATAGTTAATTGCAACGTTCAGGACCTCCTAATGACGATGGAACACTCACACTGCGTCGAGATCCAATACATCCTCCTCCAGCCGACTTGACTCCAAGGGCATATTGCTTCCACGGGCACAATATGGTCCATCTCCTGTGAGTCTAGATTTTCGAATCCGACGCTAAACTGATAGTTAATTGTAACGATCAGGGGCTCCTAATGACGATGGAACACTCAAATTGCGTCGAGATTCAATACATCGTCCTCGAGCCGACTTGTCTCCATGGGGATATTGCTGCCTCGGGCACCATAGGGTCCGTCTCCTGTGGGTCTAGATTTTCGAATCCGACGCGAAACTGATAAATAATTGTAACGTTCAGGGCCTCGTAATGTCGATGGAACACTCAAATTGCGTCGAGATTCAATACATCCTCCTCCAGGCGACTTGTCTACAAGGGGCTATTGCTGCCTCGGGCACCTAATGGTCGTTCTCCTGTGAGTCTAGATTTTTGAATCCGACGCATAACTTATAGTTAATTGTAACGTTTAGCGCCTCCTAATGACGATGGAACACTCAAATTGCGTCGAGATTCAATACATCCTCCTCCAGGCGACTTGTCTACAAGGGGCTATTGCTGCCTCGGGAACTATATGGTCCTTTCCTGTGAGTCTAGATATTCGAATCAGACGCGAAACTGATAGTTAATTGCAAAGTTCAGGGCCTCCAAATGACGATGGAACACTCAAATTGTGTCGAGATTCAATACATCGTCATTCAGCCGACTTGTCGCCAAGGGTCTATCGCTGCCTCGGGTACCTTATGATCGTTTTCCTGTGAGTCTAGATTTTCGAATCCGACGCGAGACTGATAGTTAATTGTAACGTTCAGGGCCTCCTAATGACGATGGAACACTCAAATTGCGTCGATAATCAATACATCGTCCTTCAGCCGACTTGTGTCCAAGGGTCTATTGCTGCCTCGGGCACCTTATGGTCGTTCTCCTGTGAGTCTAGATTTTCGAATCCGACGCGAGACTGATAGATAATTGTAACGTTCAGGGCCTCCTAATGACGATGGAACACTCAAATTGCGTCGAGATTCAATACATCGGCCACCAGCCTACTTGTCTCCAAGGGTCTATTGCTGCCTCGGGCACCTTATGGTCGTTTTCCTGTAAGTCTAGCTTTTTAATCCGACGCGAAACTGATAGTTAATTGTAACTTTTAGCGCCTCCTAATGACGATGGAACACTCAAATTGAGTCGAGATTCAATACATCGGCATTCAGCCGACTTGTCTCCAAGGGTCTATCGCTGCCTCGGGCACCTTATGGTCGTTCTCCTGTGAGTCTCAATTTTCAAATCCGACTCAAATCTGATAGTTAATTGTAACATTCAGGGCCTCGTAATGTCGATGGAACACTCAAATTGCGTCGAGATTCAATACATCGTCCTCCAGCCGACTTGTCTCCAAGGGTTTTTGCTGCCTCGGGCACCTTATGGTCGTTCTCCTGTGAGTCTAGATTTTCGAATCCGACGCGAGACTGATAGATAATTGTAACGTTCAGGGCCTCCTAATGACGATGGAACACTCAAATTGCGTCGAGATTCAATACATCGGCCACCAGCCTACTTGTCTCCAAGGGTCTATTGCTGCCTCGGGCACCTTATGGTCGTTTTCCTGTAAGTCTAGCTTTTTAATCCGACGCGAAACTGATAGTTAATTGTAACTTTTAGCGCCTCCTAATGACGATGGAACACTCAAATTGAGTCGAGATTCAATACATCGCCATTCAGCCGACTTGTCTCCAAGGGTCTATCGCTGCCTCGGGCACCTTATGGTCGTTCTCCTGTGAGTCTCAATTTTCAAATCCGACTCAAATCTGATAGTTATTTGTAACATTCAGGGCCCCCTAATGACGATGGAACTCTTAAATTGCGTCGAGATTCAATACATCGTCCTTCAGCCGACTTGTCTCCAAGGGTCTATTGCTGCCTCGGGCACCTAATGGTCGTTCTCCTGTGAGTCTTGATTTTCGAATCCGACGCATAACTTATAGTTAATTGTAACGTTTAGCGCCTCCTAATGACGATGGAACACTCAAATTGCGTCGAGATTCAATACATCCTTCTCCAGGCGACTTGTCTACAAGGGGATATTGCTGCCTCGGGGACTATATGGTCCCTCCCTGTGACTCTAGATATTCGAATCAGACGCGAAACTGATAGTTAAATGTAAAGTTCAGGGCCTCCTAATGACGATGGAACACTCAAATTGTGTCGAGATTCAATACATCGTCATTCAGCCGACTTGTCGCCAAGGGTCTATCGCTGCCTCGGGCACCTTATGGTCGTTCTCCTGTGAGTCTAGTTTTTCGAATCCGACGCAAACCTGATAGTTAATTGTAATTTTCAGGGCCTCCTAATGACGATGGAACACTCAAACTGAGTCATTCAGCCGACTTGTCTCCAAGGGTCTATCGATGCCTCGGGCACCTTATGGTCGTTTTCCTGTGAGTCTATATTACCAAATCCGACGCAAATCTGATAGTTAATTGCAACGTTCAGGGCCTCCTAATGACGATGGATCACTCACATTGCGTCGAGATTCAATACATCCTCCTCCAGCCGACTTGACTCCAAGGGCATATTGCTTCCACGGGCACTATATGGTCCGTCTCCTGTGAGTCTAGATTTTCGAATCCGACGCGAAACTGATAGTTAATTGTAACGATCAGGGCCTCCTAATGACGATGGAACACTCAAATTGCGTCGAGATTCAATACATCGACCTCCAGCCGACTTGTCTCCAAGGGAATATTGCTGCCTCGGGCACCATAGGGTCGGTCTCCTGTGGGTCTAGATTTTCGAATCCGACGCGAAACTGATAGTTATTAGCAACGTTCAGGGCCTCCTAATGACGATGGAACACTTAAATTGCGTCGAGATTCAATACATCGCCCTTCAGCCGACTTGTCTCCAAGGGTCTATTGCTGCCTCGGGCACCTAATGGTCGTTCTCCTGTGAGTCTAGATTTTCGAATCCGACGCATAACTTATAGTTAATTGTAACGTTTAGCGCCTCCTAATGACGATGGAACACTCAAATTGCGTCGAGATTCAATACATCGTCCTCCAGCCGACTTGTGTCCAAGGGCATATTGCTTCCACGGGCACCATATGGTCCGTCTCCTGTTAGTCTACATTTTCGAATCCGACGCGAGACTGATAGTTAATTGTAACGTTCAGGGCCTCCTAATGACGATGGAACACTCAAATTGCGTCGATATTCAATACATCGTCCTTCAGCCGACTTGTCTCCAAGGGTCTACTGCTGCCTCGGGCACCTAATGGTCGTTCTCCTGTAAGTCTAGATTTTCTAATCCGACGCAAAACTGATAGTTAATAGTAACTTTCAGGGCCTCCTAATGACGATGGAACACTCAAATAGCGTCGAGATTCAATACATCGCCCTCCAGTAGACTTTTATCCAAGGGGATATTGCTGTCTCGGGCACCATATGGTCCTTCTCCTGTGAGTAGCAAAACTGATGGTTAATTAAAATGTTCAGGGTCTCCTAATGACGATGGAACACTGAAATTGTGTCGAGATGCAATACATTGTCATTCAGCCGACTTGTCTCCAAAGGTCTATTGCTGCCTCGGGCACTTTATGGTCGTCTTCCTGTGAGAATAGTTTTTTGAATTCGACGCAAAACTGATAGTTAATTGTAACGTTCAGGGCCTCCTAATGACGATGGAACACTCAAATTGCGTCGAGATTCAATACATCGTCCTCCAGCCGACGTTTGTACCAAGGGGATATTGCTGCCTCGGGAACCATATGGTCCGTCTCCTGTGAGTCTAAATTTTCGAATCCGACGCGAGACTGATAGTTAATTATAACGTTCAGGGCCTCCTAATGACGATGGAACACTCAAATTGCATCGAGATTCAATACATCGACATTCAGCCGACTTGTCGCCAAGGGTCTATCGCTTCCTCGGTCACCTTATGGTCGTTCTCCTGTGAATCTAGATTTTCAAATCCGACGCAAATCTGATATTTAATTGTAACGTTCAGGGCCTCCCTAATGACGATGGAACACTCACATTGCGTCGAGGTTAAATACATCGTCCTCCAGCCGACTTGTCTCAAAGGGCATATTGCTTCCACGGGCACCATATGATCCGTCTCGTGTGAGTTTAGATTTTCGAATCCGACGCGAAACTCATAGTTAATTGTAACGATCAGGGCCTCCGAATGACGATGTAACGCTCAAATTGGATCGATATTCAATACATCGCCCACCAGCCGAATTGTCTCCAAGGGTCTATTGCTGCCTCGGGCACCTTATGGTCTTTCTCCTGTAAGTCTAGATTGTCGAATCCGACGCAAAACTGATAGTTAATTGTAACGTTCAGGGCCTCCTAATGACGATGGAACACTCAAATTGCGTTGAGATTCAATACATCGGCCACCAGCCGACTTGTTTCCAAGGGTCTATCGCTGCCTCGGGCACCTTATGGTCGTTCTCCTGTGAGTCTAGTTTTTCGAATCCGACGCAAAACTGATGGTTAATTGTAATTTTCAGGGCCTCCTAATGACGATGGAACACTCAAACTGAGTCATTCAGCCGACTTCTCTCCAAGGGTCTATCGATGCCTCGGGCACCTTATGGTCGTTCTCCTGTGAGTCTATATTACCAAATCCGACGCAAATCTGATAGTTAATTGCAACGTTCAGGGCCTCCTAATGACGATGGATCACTCACATTGCGTCGAGATTCAATACATCCTCTTCCAGCCGACTTGACTCCAAGGGGATATTGCTGCCTCGGGAACCATAGGGTCCGTCTCCTGTGAGTCTAGATTTTCGAATCCGACGCGAAACTGATAGTTAATCGTAACGTTCAGGGTCTCATAATGACGAACATTCAAATTGCGTCGAGATTCAATACATCGTCATCCAGCCGACTTGTCTCCAAGGGTTTTTGCTGCCTCAGGCACCTTATGGTCGTTGTTCTGTGAGTCTCTATTATCGAATTCGAAGCAAAACTGATAGTTGATTGCAACGATCGGGGCCTCCTAATGACTATGGAATACTCAAATTGCGACGAGATTCAATACATCGTCCTACAGCCGACTTGTCTCCAAGGGGATTTTGCTACCTCGTGAACCATATGGTCCGTCTCCTGTGAGTCTAGATTTTCGAATCCGACGCGAGACTGATAGTTAATTGTACCGTTCAGGGTCTCCTAATGACGACGGAACACTCAAATTGCGTCGATATGCAATACATCGTCCATCAGCCGACTTGTCTCCAAGTGTCTATTGGGGCCTAGGGCACTTTATCGTCGTTCTCCTGTTAGTCTAGATTGTCGAATCCGACGCAAAACTGATAGTTACTTGTAACTTTCAGGGCCTCCTAAAGACGATGGAACACTCCAATTGAGTCGAGATTCAATACTTCGTCATTCAGCCGATTTGTCTCCAAGGGTCTATCGCTGCCTCGGGCACCTTAAGGTCGTTCTCCTGTGAGTCTAGATTTTCAAATCCGACGCAAATCTGACAGTTAATTGTAACGTTCAGGGCTTCCTAATGACGATGGAACACTCAAATTGCGTCGAGATTCAATACATCGTCCTCCAGCCGACTTGTCTCCAAGGGCTTATTGCTTCCACGGGCACCATATGGTTCGTCTCCTATGAGTCTGGATTTTCGAATCCGACGCGAAACTGATAGTTAATTGTAACGTTCAGGGTCTCCTAATGACGATGGAACACTTAAATTGCATGGAGACTCAATACATCGTCCTCCAACCGACTTGTGTCCAAGGGGATATTGCTGCCTGGGGCACCATAGGGTCCTTCTCCTGTGAGTCTTGATTTTCGAATCTGACGCGAAACTGATAGTTAATTGTAACGTTCAGGGCCTCCAAATGACGATGAAACACTCAAATTGCGTCGAGATTCAATACATCGGCTACCTGCCAACTTGTCTCCAAGGGTCTATTGCTGCCTCGGGCACCTTATGGTCGTTCCCCTGTGAGTCTAGATTTTCGAATCCGACGCATAACTGATAGTTAATTGTAACGTTTGGCGCCTCCTAATGACGATGGAACACTCAAATTGCGTCGAAATTCAATACATCGTCCTCCAGGCGTTTTGTCTACAAGGGGGTACTGCTGCCTCGGGCACTATATGGTTCTTCCCTGTGAGTCTAGATTTTCGAAACAGACGCGAAACTGATAGTTAATTGTAAAGTTCAGGGCCTCCTAATGACGATGGAACACTCAAATTGAGTCGAGATTCAATACATCGTCCTTCAGCCGACTGGTCTCCAAGGGTCTATCGCTGCCTCGGGCACCTTATGGTCGTTCTCCTGTGAGTCTAGATTTTCAAATCCGACGCAAATCTGATAGTTAATTGTAACGTTCTGGGCCTCCTAATGACGAAGGAAAACTCAAATTGCGTCTAGATTCAATACATCGTCCTCCAGCCGACTTGTCTCCAAGGGTCTATTGGTGCCTCGGGCACTTTATGATCGTTCTCCTGTAAGTCTAGATGGTCGAATTCGACGCAAAACTGATAGTTACTTGTAACGTTCAGGGCCTCCTAATGACGATGGAACACTACAATTGCGTCGAGATTCAATACATCGTCATTCAGCCGACTTGTCTCCAAGGGTCAATCGCTGCCCCGGGCACCTTATGGTCGTTCTCCTGTGATTCTAGATTTTCAAATCCGCCGCAAATCTGACAGTTAATTGTAACGTTCAGGGCTTCCTAATGACGATGGAACACTCAAATTGCGTTGAGATTCAATACATCGTCCTCCAGCCGAATTTTCTCCAAGGGCATATTGCTTCCACAGGCACCATATGGTTCGTCTCCTGTGAGTCTAGATTTTCGAATCCGACACGAAACTGATAGTAAATTGTAACGTTCAGGGTCTCCTAATGACGAACATTCAAAATGCGTCGAGATTCAGTACATCGTCCTCCAGCCGACTTGTCTCCACGGGTTTTTGCTGCCTCGGGCACCTTATGGTCGTTCTCCTGTGAGTCTCGATTATCGAATCCGAAGCAAAACTGATAGTTAATGATAACGATCAGGGCCTCCTAATGACTATGGAATACTCAAATTGCGTCGAGATTCAATACATCGTCCTCCAGCCGACTTGTCTACAAGGGGATATTGCTACCTCGGGAACCATAAGCTCCGTCTCCGGTGAGTCTAGATTTTCGAATCCGACGAGAAACTGATAGTTAATTGTAACGTTCAGGGCCTCCTAATAACGATGGAACACTCAAATTGCGTCGAGATTCAATACATCGTCCTCCAGCCGACTTGTCTCCAAGGGAATATTGCTACCTCGGGAACCATAAGGTCCGTCTCCTGTGAGTCTAGATTTTCGAATCCGACGCGAAACTGATAGTTAATTGTAACGTTCAGGGCCTCCTAATAACGATGGAACACTCAAATTGCGTCGATATTCAATACATCGTCCTTCACCCGACTTGTCTCCAAGGGTCTATTGCTTCCTGGGGCACCTTATGGACGTTCTCCTGTGAGTCTAGATTTTCGAATCCGACGCATAACTTATACTTAATTGTAACGTTTAGCGCCTCCTATTGGCGATGGAACACTCAAATTGCGTCGAGATTCAATACATCGTCCTTCAGCCGACTTGACTCCAAGGGTCTATTGCTGCCTCGGGCAACTTATGGTCGTTCTACTGTAAATCTAGATTTTCGAATCGGACGCGAAACTGATAGTTAATTGTAACGTTTAGCGCCTCCCAAGGACGAAGGAACACTCAAATTTCGTCGAGATCCAATACATCGTAATCCAGGCGACTTGTCTACAAGGGGATATTGCTGCCTCGGGCACTATATGGTCCTTCCCAATGAGTCTAGATTTTCGAATCAGACGCTAAACTGATAGTTAATGGTAAAGTTCAGGGCCTCCTAATGACGATGGAACGCTCAAATTGAGTCGAGATTCAATACATCGTCATTAAGCCGACATGCTTCAAGGGCATATTGCTTCCACGGGCACCATATGGTCCATCTCCTGTGAGTATAGATTTTCGAATCCGACGCGAAACTGAGAGTTTATTGTAACGTTCAGGGTCTCCTAATGACGAACATTCAAATTGCGTCGAGATTCAATACATCGTCCTCCAGCCGACTTGTCTCCAAGGGTTTTTGCTGCCTCGGGCACCTTATGGTCGTTCTCCAGTGAGTCTAGATTATCGAATCAGACGCAAAACTCATAGTTAATTGTAACGATCAGGGCCTCCTAATGACGATGGAACACTCAAATTGCGTCGAGATTCAATACATCGTCCTCCAGCCGACTTGTCTCCAAGGGGATATTGCTGCCTCGGGCACCATTGGGTCCGTCTCCTGTGGGTCTAGATTTTCGAATCCGACGCGAAACTGATAGTAATTTGTAACGTTCAGGGCCTTCCAATGACGATGGAACACTTAAATTGCGTCGAGATTCAATACATCGTACCTCAGCCGACTTGTCTCCAAGGGTCTATTGCTGCCTCGGGCACCTAATGGTCGTTGTCCTGTGAGACTAGATTTTCGAATCCGACGCATAACTTATAGTTAATTGTAACGTTTAGCGCCTCCTAATGACGATGGAACACTCAAATTGCGTCGAGATTCAATACATCCTCCTCCAGGCGACTTTTCTACAAGGGGCTATTGCTGCCTCGGGGACTATATGGTCCTTCCCTGTGAGTCTAGATTTTCGAGTCAGACGCGAAACTGATAGTTAATTGTAAAGTTCAGGGCCTCCAAATGACGATGGAACACTCAAATTGTGTCGAGATTCAATACATCGTCATTCAGCCGACTTGTCGCCAAGGGTCTATCGCTGCCTCGGGCACCTTATGGTCGTTCTCCTGTGAGTCTAGATTTTCGAATCCGACGCAAAACTGATAGTTAATTGTAACTTTCAGGGACTCCTAATGACGATGGAACACTCAAATTGAGTCATTCAGCCGACTTGTCTCCAAGGGGCTATCGCTGCCTCGGGCACCTTATGGTCGTTCTCCTGTGAGTCTATATTACCAAATCCAACGCAAATCTGATAGTTAATTGCAATGTTAAGGGCCTCCTAATGACGATGGAACACTCACATTGCGTCGAGATTCAAGACATCCTCCTCCAGCCGACTTGACTCCAAAGGCATATTGCTTCCACGGGCACCATATGGTCCGTCTCCTGTGAGGCTAGATTTTCGAATCCGACGCGAAACTGATAGTTAATTGTAACGTTCAGGGTCTCCTAATGACGAACATTCAAATTGCGTCGAGATTCAATACATCGTCCTCCTGCCGACTTGTCTCCAAGGGTTTTTGCTGCCTCGGGCACCTTATGGTCGTTCTCCTGTGAGTCTAGATTATCGCATCCGACGCAAAACTCATAGTTAATTGTAACGATCAGGGCCTCCTAATGACGATGGAACACTCAAATTGCGTCGAGATTCAATACATCGTCCTCCAGATGACTTGTCGCCAAGGGGATATTGCTGCCTCGGGCACCATAGGGTCCGTCTCCTGTGGGTCTAGATTTTCGAATCCGACGCGAAACTGATATTTGTAACGTTCAGGGCCGACTAATGACGATGGAACACTTAAATTGAGTCGAGATTCAATACATCGTCCTTCAGCCGACTTGTCTCCAAGGGTCCATTGCTGCCTCGGGCACCTAATGGTCGTTCTCCTGTGAGTCTAGGTTTTCGAATCCACGCATAACATATAGTTAATTGTAACGTTTAGCGCCTCCTAATGACGATGGAACACTCAAATTGCGTCGAGATTCAATACATCCTCCTCCAGGCGACTTGTCTACAAGGGGCTATTGCTGCCTCGAGGACTATATGGTCCTTCCCTGTGAGTCTAGATATTCGAGTCAGACGCGAAACTGATAGTTAATTGTAACTTTCAGGGCCTCCTAATGACGATGGAACACTCAAATTGAGTCATTCAGCCGACTTGTCTCCAAGGGTCCATTGCTGCCTCGGGCACCTTATGGTCGTTCTCCTGTGAGTCTAGATTTTCGAATCCGACGCGAGACTGATAGATAATTGTAACGTTCAGGGCCTCCTATTGGCAATGGAACACTCAAATTGCGTCGAGATTCAATACATCGTCCTCCAGCCGACTTGTCTCCAAGGGTTTTTGCTGCCTCGGGCACCTTATGGTCGTTCTCCTGTGAGTCTAGATTATCGAATCCGAAGCAAAACTGATAGTTAATTGTTACGATCAGGGCGTCCCAATGACGATGGAACACTCAAATTGCGTCGAGATTCAATACATCGTCCTCCAGCCGACTTTTCACCAAGGGGATATTGCTTCCTCGGGAAACATATGGTCCGTCTCCTGTGAGTCTAGATATTCGAATCCGACGCGTGACTGATAGTTAATTACAACGTTTAGGGCCTCCTAATGACGATGGAACACTCAAATTGCGTCGAGATTCAATACATCGGCCACCAGCCGACTTGTCTCCAAGGGTCTATCGCTGCCTGGGGCACCTTATGGTCGTTCTCCTGTAAGTCTAGATTTTCGAATCCGACGCGAAACTGATAGTTAATTGTAACCTTTAGCGCCTCCTAATGACGATGGAACACTCAAATTGCGTCGAGATTCAACACATCGTCCTCTAGCCGACTTGTCTCCAAGGGTCTATTGGTGCCTCGGGCACTTTATGATCGTTCTCCTGTGAGTCTAGATGGTCGAATTCGACGCAAAACTGATAGGCACTTGTAACGTTCAGGGCCTCCTAATGACGATGGAACACTTAAATTGCGTCGAGATACAATACATCGTCATTCAGCCGACTTGTCTCCAAGGGTCAATCGCTGCCCCGGGCACCTTATGGTCGTTCTCCTGTGATTCTAGATTTTAAAATCCGCCGCAAATCTGACAGTTAACTGTAACGTTCAGGGCTGCCTAATGACGATGGAACACTCAAATTGCGTCGAGATTCAATACATCGTCCTCCAGCCGAATTGTTTCCAAGGGCATATTGCTTCCACGGGCACCATATGGTTCGTCTCCTGTGAGTCTAGATTTTCGAATCCGACACGAAACTGATAGTAAATTGTAACGTTCAGGGTCTCCTAATGACGAACATTCAAAATGCGTCGAGATTCAGTACATCGTCCTCCAGCCGACTTGTCTCCACGGGTTTTTGCTGCCTCGGGCACCTTATGGTCGTTCTCCTGTGAGTCTCGATTATCGAATCCGAAGCAAAACTGATAGTTAATGATAACGATCAGGGCCTCCTAATGACTATGGAATACTCAAATTGCGTCGAGATTCAATACATCGTCCTCCAGCCGACTTGTCTACAAGGGGATATTGCTACCTCGGGAACCATAAGCTCCGTCTCCTGTGAGTCTAGATTTTCGAATCCGACGCGAAACTGATAGTTAATTGTAACTTTCAGGGCCTGCTAATAACGATGGAACACTCAAATTGCGTCGAGATTCAATACATCGTCCTCCAGCCGACTTGTCTCCAAGGGGATATTGCTACCTCGGGAACCATAAGGTCCGTCTCCTGTGAGTCTAGATTTTCGAATCCGACGCGAAACTGATAGTTAATTGTAACGTTCAGGGCCTCCTAATAACGATGGAACACTCAAATTGCGTCGATATTCAATACATAGACCATCAGCCGACTTGTCTCCAAGGGTCTATTGCTTCCTGGGGCACCTTATGGACGTTCTCCTGTGAGTCTAGATTTTCGAATCAGACGCGACACTGATAGTTATTTGTAAAGTTCAGGGCCTCCTAATGACGATGGAACACTCAAATTGAGTCGAGATTCGATACATCGTCATTCAGCCGACTTGTCTCGAAGGGTCTATCGCTGCCTCTGGCACCTAATGGTCGTTCTCCTGTGAGTCTAGATTTTCAAATCCGACTCAAATCTGATAGTTAATTGTAACGTTCAGGGCCTCTTAATGACGATGGAATACTCAAATTGCGTCGAGATTCAATACATCGTCCATCAGGCGGCTTGTCTACAAGGAAATATTGCTGCCTAGGCCACTATATGATCCTTCCCTGTGAGTCTAGATATTCGAATCAGACGCGAAACTGATAGTTAATTGTGAAGTTCAGGGCCACCTAATGACGATGGAACACTCAAATTGAGTCGAGATTCAATACATCGTCATTCAGCCGATTTGTCTCCAAGGGTCTATCTCTGCCTCGGGCACCTTATGGTCGTTCTTCTGTGAGTCTAGATTCTCAAATCCGACGCAAATCTGACAGCTAATTGTAACGTTCAGCGCTTCCTAATGACGATGGAACACTCAAATTGCGTCGAGATTCAATACATCGTCCTCCAGCTGACTTGTCTTCAAGGGCATATTGCTTCCACGGGTTCGCCTCCTGTGAGTCTAGATTTTCGAATCCGACGCGAAACTGATAGTTAATTGTAACGTTCAGGGTCTCCTAATGACGAACATTCAAATTGCGTCGAGATTCAAAACATCGTCCACCAGCCGACTTGTCTCCAAGCGTTTTTGCTGCCTCGGGCACCTTATGGTCGTTCTCCTGTGAGTCTAGATTATCGAATACGACGCAAAACAGATAGTTAATTGTAACGATTAGGGCCTTCTAATGACGATGGAACACTCAAATTGCGTGGAGAATTAATACATCGTCCTCCAGCCGACTTGTCTTCAAGGGGATATTGCTGCCTCGGGCACCATAGGGTCCGTCTCCTGTGAGTCTAGATTTTCGAATCCGACGCGAAAATGATAGTTAATAGTAACGATTAGCGCCTCCTAATGACGATGGAACACTCAAATTGCGTCGAGATTCAATACATCGGCTACCAGCCGACTTGTCCCCAAGGGTCTATTGCTGCCTCGGGCACCTTATGGTCGTTCTCCTGTGAGTCTAGATTATCGAATCCGACGCTTAAATGAAGTTAATTGTAACGTTTGGCGCCTCCTAATGACGATGGAACACTCAAATTGCGTCGAGATTCAATACATCGTCCTCCAGGCGACTTGTCTACAAGGGGTTATTGCTGCCTCGGCGCTATATGGTCCTTCCCTATGAGTCTAGATTTTCGAATCAGACGCATAACTGATAGTTAATTGTAACGTTTGGCGCCTCCTAATTACGATGGAACACTCAAATTGCGTCGAGATTCAATACATCGTCCATCAGGCGGCTTGTCTACAAGGGGATATTGCTGCCTCGGGCACTATATGGTCGTGCCTGTGAGTCTAGATATTCGAATCCGACGCGAAACTGATAGTTAATTGTTACGTTCAGGGTCTCCTAATGACGATGGAACACTTAAATTGCATGGAGATTCAATACATCGTCCTCCAGCCGACTTGTCTCCAAGGGCTTATTGCTTCCACGGGCACCATATGGTTCGTCTGCTATGAGTCTAGATTTTCAAATCCGACGCGAAACTGATAGTTGATTGTAACGTTCAGGGCCTCCTAATGACGATGGAACACTCAAATTGCGTCAAAATTCAATACATCTTCCTCGAGCCGACTTGTCTGCAAGGGTCTATTGGTGCCTCGGGCAGTTTATGATCGTTCTCCTGTAAGTCTAGATGGTCGAATCCGACGCAACACTGACAGTTACTTGTTACGTTCAGGGCCTCCTAATGACGATGGAACACTCAACTTGCGTTGAGATTCAATACATCGTCCTCCAGCCGACTTGTCTCCATGGGGATATTGCTGCCTCGGGCACCTTATGGTCGTTCTCCTGTGAGATTAGATTTTGAATCCGACGCATAACTGATAGTTAATTGTAACGTTCAGGGCCTCCTAATGACGATGGAACACTGAAATTGCGTCTAGATTCAATACATCGTCCTCGTGCCGACTTGTCTGCAAGGGTCTATTGGTGCCTCGGGCAGTTTATGATCGTTCTCCTGTAAGACTAGATGGTCGAATCCCACGCAAAACTGATAGTTACATGTAACGTTCAGGGCCTCCTAATGACGATGGAACACTCAACTTGTGTCGAGATTCAATACATCGTCCTCCAGCCGACTTGTCTCCATGGGGATATTGCTACCTCGGGCACCTTATGGTCGTTCTCCTGTGAGATTAGATTTTCGAATCCGACGCATAACTGATAGTTAATTGTAACGTTCAGTGTCTCCTAATGACGAACATTCAAATTGCGTCGAGATTCAATACATCGTCCTCCAGCCGACTTCTCTCCAGGGTTTTTGCTGCCTCGGGCACCTTATGGTCCGTCTCCTGTGACTAGATTCTCGAATCCGACGCGAAACTGATCGTTAATTGTAACGATTAGGACCGCCTAATGACCATGGAACACTCAAATAACGTCGAGATGCAATACATCGTCCTCCAGGCGACTTGTCTACAAGGGGATATTGCTGCCTCGGGCACTATATGGTCCTTCCCTATGAGTCTAGATTTTCGAATCAGACGCATAACTGATAGTTAATTGTAACGTTTGGCGCCTCCTAATGACGATGGAACACTTAATTGCGTCGAGATTCAATACATCGTCCTCCAGGCGACTTGTCTACAAGGGGATATTGCTGCCTCGGGCACTATATGGTTCTTTCCTGTGAGTGTAGAAAATTCGAAACAGTTGTGAAAGTGATAGTTAATTGTAACGTTTAGCGCCTCCTAATGACGATGGAACACTTAATTGCGACGAGATTCAATACATCGTCAATCAGACGACTTGTCTCCAGGGGCATATTGCTTCCACCTGCACCATATGGTACGTCTCCTGTGAGTCTAGATTTTCAAATCCGACGCGAAACTGATAGTTAATTGTAACGTTCAGGGTCTCCTAATGACGAACATTCAAATTGCGTCGAGATTCAATACATCGTCCTCCGGCCGACTTGTCTCCAAGGGTTTTTGCTGCCTCGGGCACCTTATGGTCGTTCTCCTGTGGGTCTAGATTATCGAATCCGACGCAAAACTGATAGTTAATTGTAACGATGAGGGCCTCCTCATGACGATGGTGCACTCAAATTGCGTCGGGATTCGATACATCGTCCTCCAGCCGACTTGTCTCCAAGGGGATATTGCTGCCGCGGGCACCATAGGGTCCGTCTCCTATGAGTCTAGATTTTCGAATCCGACGCATAACTGATAGATAATTCTAAAGTTTATCGCCTCCTAATGACGATGGAACACTTAATTGTGTCGAAATTCAATACATCGTCCTCCAGGCGACTTGTCTACAAGGGGATATTGCTGCCTCGGGCACTATATGGTTCTTCCCTGTGAGTCTAGAAATTTCGAATCAGACGCGAAACTGATAGTTAATTGTAACGTTTAGCCCCTTCTAATGACGATGGAAGACTTAATTGCGTCGAGATTCAATACATCGCCATTCAGCCGACTTGTCTCCAGAGGCATATTGCTTCCACCTGCACCATATGGTTCGTCTCCTGTGAGCCTAGATTTTCGAATCCGACGCGAAACTGATAGTTAATTGTAACGTTCAGGGTCTCCTAATGACGAACATTCAAATTGCGTCGATATTCAATACATCGTGCTCCAGCCGACTTGTCTCCAATGGTATTTGCTGCCTCGGGCACCTTATGGTCGTTCTCCTGTGAGTCTAGATTATCGAATACGACGCAAAACTGATAGTTAATTGTAACGTTCAGGGCCTCCTAATGACGATTGATTACTCAACTTGCGTTGAGATTCAATACATCGTCCTCCAGTCGACTTGTCTCTATGGGGATATTGCTGCCTCGGGCACCTTATGGTCGTTCTCCTGTGAGATTAGATTTTCGAATCCGACGCATAACTGATAGTTAATTGTAACGTTCAGGGTCTCCTAATGACGATGGAACACTTAAATTGCATGGAGATTCAATACATCGTCCTCCAGCCGACTTGTCTCCAAGGAGATATTGCTGCCTCGGGCACCATAGAGTCCTTTTCGTGTGAGTCTAGATTTTCGAATTCGACGCGAAACCGATAGTTAATTGTAACGTTCAGGGCCTCCTAATGACGATGGAACACTAAAATTGCGTCGATATTCAATACATCGTCCTTCAGCCGACTTGTCTCGAAGGGTCTATTGCTGCCTAGGGCAACTTATGGTCGTTCTCCTGTGAGTCTAAATTTTCGAATCCGACGCATAAATGATAGTTAATTGTAACGTTTGGCGCCTCCTAACGACGATGGAACACTCAAATTGCGTCGAGATTCAATATATCGTCCTGCAGGCAACTTGTCTACAAGGGGACATTGCTGCCTCGGGCACAATTTGGTCTTTCCCTGTGAGTCTAGATTTTCGAATCAGACGCGAAACTGAAAATTAATTGTAAAGTTCAGGGCCTCCTAATGTCGATGGAATACTCAAATTGAGTCGAGATTCAATACATCGTCCTTCAGCCGAATTGTCTCCAAGGGTCTATCGCTGCCTCGGGCACCTTATGGTCGTTCTCCTGTGACATTAGATTTTCGAATCCGACGCATAACTGATAGTTAATTGTAACGTTTAGCGCCTCCTAATGACGATGGAACACTCAAACTGCGTCGAGATTCAATACTTCGTCCATCAGGCGACTTGTCTACAAGGGGATATTGCTGCCTCGGGCACTATATGGTCCTTCCCTGTGAGTCTAGATATTCGAATCAGACGCGTAACTGATAGTTAATTGTAACGTTCAGGGTCTCCTAATGACGAACATTCAAATTGCGTCGAGATTCAATACATCGTCCTCCAGCCGACTTGACTCCAAGGGTTTTTGCTGCCTCGGGCACATTATGGCCCGTCTCCTGTGACTAGATTCTCGAATCCGACGCGAAACTGATCGTTAATTGTAACGTTCAGGACCTCCTAATGACGATGGAACACTAAAATTGCGTCGAGATGCAATACATCGCCCTTCAGCCGACTTGTCTCCAAAAGTCTATTGCTGCCTCGGGCACCTTATGGTCCGTCTCCTGTGAGTCTAGATTTTCGAATCCAACGCATAACTGATAGTTAATTGTAACGTTTAGCGCCTCCTAATGACGACGGAACACTTAATTGCGTCGAGATTCAATACATCGTCCTCCAGGCGACTTGTCTACAAGGGGATATTGCTGCCTCGGGCACTATATGGTTCTTTCCTGTGAGTCTAGAAAATTCGAAACAGTTGCGAAAGTGATAGTTAATTGTAACGTTTAGTGCCTCCTAATGACGATGGAACACTTAATTGCGTCGAGATTCAATAGATCGTCCTCCAGGCGACTTGTCTACAAGGGGATATTGCTGCCTCGGGCACTATATGGTTCTTCCCTGTGAGTATAGATAATTCGAATCAGACGCGAAACTGATAGTTAATTGTAACGTTTAGTGCCTCCTAATGACGATGGAACACTTAATTGCGTCGAGATTCAATAGATCGTCAATCAGCCGACTTGTCTCCAGAGGCATATTGCTTCCACCTGCACCATATGGTTCGTCTCCTGTGAGCCTAGATTTTCGAATCCGACGCGAAACTGATAGTTAATTGTAACGTTCAGGGTCTCCTAATGACGAACATTCAAATTGCGTCGAGATTCAATACATCGTCCTCCAGCCGACTTGTCTCCAAGGGTTTTTGCTGCCTCGGGCACCTTATGGTCGTTCTCCTGTGAGTCTAGATTATCGAATCCGACGCAAAACTGATAGTTAATTGTAACGATCAGGGCCTCCTAATGACGAAGGAACACTCAAATTGCGTCAGGATTCGATACATCGTCCTCCAGCCGACTTGTCTTCAAGGGGATATTGCTGCCCCGGGAACCATATGGTCCGTCTCCTGTGAGTCTAGATTTTCGAATCCGACGCGAGACTGATAGTTAATTGTAACGTTCAGGGCCTCCTAATGACGATGGAACACTCAAATTGCGTCGAGATTCAATACATCGTCCTTCAGCCGACTTGTCTCCAAGTGTCTATTGCTGCCTTGGCAACTTATGGTCGTTCTCCTGTGAGTCTAGATTCTCGAATCCGACGCAAAAGTGATAGTTAGTTGTAACGTTCAGGGCCTCCTAATGACGATGGAACATTCAAATTGCGTGGAGATTCAATACATCGTCCTCCAGCCGACTTGTCTCCAAGGGGATATTGCTGCCGCGGGCACCATAGGGTCCGTCTCCTGTGAGTCTAGATTTTCGAATCCGACGCATAACTGATAGATAATTCTAAAGTTAGCGCCTCCTAATGAAGATGGAACACTTAATTGTGTCGAGATTCAATACATCGTCCTCCAGGCGACTTGTCTACAAGGGGATATTGCTGCCTCGGGCACTATATGGTTCTTCCCTGTGAGTATAGATAATTCGAATCAGACGCGAAACTGATAGTTAATTGTAAGGTTTAGCGCCTCCTAATGACGATGGAACACTTAATTGCGTCGAGATTCAATACATCGCCATTCAGCCGACTTGTCTCCAGAGGCATATTGCTTCCACCTGCACCATATGGTTCGTCTACTGTGAGTCTAGATTTTCGAATCCGACGCGAAACTGATAGTTAATTGTAACGTTCAGGGTCTCCTAATGACGAACATTCAAATTGCGTCGAGATTCAATACATCGTCCTCCAGCCGACTTGTCTCCAAGGATTTTTGCTGCCTCGGGCACCTTATGGTCCGTCTCCTGCGACTAGATTTTCGAATCCGACGCGAAACTGATCGTTAATTGTAACGTTCAGGGACTCCTAATGACGATGGAACACTCAAATTGCGTCGAGATGCAATACATCGTCATTCAGCCGACTTGTCTCTAAGGGTCTATTGCTGCCTTGGCAACTTATGGTCGTTCTCCTGTGAGTCTAGATTGTATCGTTTGGCGCCTCCTAATGACGATGGAACACTTAATTGCGTCGAGAATCAATACATCGTCCTCCAGGCGACTTGTCTACTAGGGGATATTGCTGCCTCGTTCACTATATGGTTCTTCCCTGTGAGTCTAGAAAATTCGAATCAGACGCGAAACTGATAGTTAATTGTAACGTTTAGCGCCTCCTAATGACGATGGAACACTTAATTGCGTCGAGATTCAATACATCGCCACTCAGCCGACTTGTCTCCAGGGGAATATTGCTTCCACCTGCACCATATGGTTCGTCTCCGGTGAGTCTAGATTTTCGAATTCGACGCGAAACTGATAGTTAATTGTAACGTTCAGGGCCTCCTAATGACGATGGAACACTCAAATTGCGTGGAGATTCAATACATCGTCTTCCAGCCGACTTGTCTCCAAGGGGATATTGCTGCCTCGGGCACCATAGGGTCCGTCTCCTGTGAGTCTAGATTTTCGAATCCGACGCGAAACTGATAGTTAATTGTAACGATCAGGGCCTCCTAATGACGATGGAACACTTAAATTGCGTCGAGATTCAATACATCGTCCTTCAGCCGACTTGTCTCCAAGGGTCTATTGCTGCCTCGGGCACCTTATGGTCATTCCACTGTGAGTCTAGATTTTCGAATCCGACGCATAACTGATAGTTAATTGTAACGTTTGGCGCCTCCTAATGACGATGGAACACTCAAATTGCGTCGAGATTCAATATATCGTAATGCAGGCAACTTGTCTACAAGGGGATATTGCTGCCTCGGGCACTATATGGTCCATCCCTGTGAGTCTAGATTTTCGAATCAGACGCGAAACTGATAGTTAATTGTAAAGTTCAGGGCCTCCTAATGACGATGGAATACTCAAATTGAGTCGAGATTCAATACATCGTCCTTCAGCCGACTTGTCTCCAAGGGTCTATCGCTGCCTCGGGCACCTTATGGTCGTTCTCCTGTGAGTCTAGATTTTCAAATCCGACGCAAATCTGATAGTTAATTGCAACGTTCAGGGCCTCCTAATGACGATGGAACACTCAAATTGCGTCGAGATTCAATACATCTTCCTCGAGCCGACTTGTCTGCAAGGGTCTATTGGTGCCTCGGGCAGTTTATGATCGTTCTCCTGTAAGTCTAGATGGTCGAATCCGACGCAAAACTGATAGTTACTTGTAACGTTCAGGGCCTCCTAAGGACGATGGAACACTCAAATTGCGTCGAGATTCAATACATCGTCCTCCAGCCGACTTGTCTCCATGGGGATATTGCTGCCTCGGGCACCCTATGGTCGTTCTACTGTGAGTCTAGATTTTTGAATCCGACGCATAACTGATAGTTAATTGTAACGTTCAGCGCCTCCTAATGACGATGGAACACTCAAACTGCGTCGAGATTCAATACATCGTCCTCCAGGCGACTTGTCTACAAGGGGATATTGCTGCCTCGGGCACTATGTGATCCTTCCCTGTGAGTCTAGATTTTCGAATCAGACGCGAAACTGATAGTTAATTGTAAAGTTCAGGGCCTCCTAATGACGATGGAATACTCAAATTGAGTCGAGATTCAATACATCGTCCATCAGCCGACTTTTCTCCAAGGGTCAATCGCTGCCTCGGGCACCTTATGGCCGTTCTACTGTGAGTCTAGATTTTCAAATCCGACGCAAATCTGATAGCTAATTGTAACGTTCAGGGCCTCCTAATGACGATGGAACACTCAAACTGCGTCGAGATTCAATACATCGTCCATCAGGCGACTTGTCTACAAGGGGATATTGCTGCCTCGGGCACTATATGGTCCTTCCCTGTGAGTCTAGATATTTGCATCAGTCGCGTAACTGATAGTTAATTGTAACGTTCAGGGTCTCCTAATGACGAACATTGAAATTGCGTCGAGATTCAATACATCGTGCTCCAGCCGACATGTCTCCAAGGGTTTTTGCTGCCTCGGGCACCTTATGGTCCGTCTCCTGTGACTAGATTTTCTAATCCGACGCGAAACTGATAGTTAATTGTAACGTTCAGGGCCTCCTAATGACGATGGAACACTCAAACTGCGTCTAGATTCAATACATCTTCCTCGAGCCGACTTGTCTGCAAGGGTCTATTGGTGCCTCGGGCAGTTTATGATCGTTCTCCTGTAAGTCTAGATGGTCGAATCTGACGCAAAACTGATAGTTACTTGTAACGTTCAGGGCCTCCTAATGACGATGGAACACTCAACTTGCGTCGAGATTTAATACATCGTCCTCCAGCCGACTTGTCTCCATGGGGATATTGCTGCCTAGGGCACCTTATGGTCCGTCTCCTGTGAGTCTAGATTTTCGAATCCGACGCATAACTGATAGTTAATTGTAATGTTTAGCGCCTCCTAATAACGATGGAACACTTAAATTGCGTCGAGATTCAATACATCGTCCTTCAGCCGACTTGTCTCCAAGGGTCTATTGCTGCCTCGGGCACCTTATGGTCATTCCACTGTGAGTCTAGATTTTCGAATCCGACGCATAACTGATAGTTAATTGTAACGTTTGGCGCCTCCTAATGACGATGGAACACTCAAATTGCGTCGAGATTCAATACATCGTCCTCCAGGCGACTTGTCTACAAGGGGATATTGCTGCCTCGGGCGCTATATGGTCCTTCCCTGTGAGTCTAGATTTTCGAATCAGACGCGAAACTGATAGTTAATTGTAAAGTTCAGGGCCTCCTAAGGACGATGGAACACTCAAATTGCGTCGAGATTCAATCCATCGTCCTTAAGCCGACTTGTCTCCATGGGGATATTGCTGCCTCGGGCAACTTTTGTTCGTTCTACTGTGAGTCTAGATTTTCGAATCCGACGCATAACTGATAGTTAATTGTAACGTTTAGCGCTTCCTAATGACGATGGAACACTCAAACTGCGTCGAGATTCAATACATCGTCCTCCAGGCGACTTGTCTACAAGGGGATATTGCTATCTCGGGCACTATATGGTCCTTCCCTGTGAGTCTAGATTTTCGAATCAGACGCGAAACTGATAGTTAATTGTTGAGTTCAGGGCCTCCTAATGACGATGGAACACTCAAATTGCGTCGAGATTCAATACATCGGCTACCAGCCGACTTGTCTCCAAGGGTCTATTGCTGCCTTTTGCTCCTTATGGTCGTTCTAATGTGAGTCTAGATTTTCGAATCCGACCCATAAATGATAGTTAATTGTAACGTTTGGCGCCTCCTAATGACGATGGAACACTCAAATTGCGTCGAGATTCAATATATCGTCCTGCAGGCAACTTGTCTACAAGGGGATATTGCTGCCTCGGGCACTACATGGTCCTTCCCTGTGAGTCTAGATTTTCAAATCAGACGCGAAACTGATAGTTAATTGTAAAGTTCAGGGCCTCCTAATGACGATGGAATACTAAAATTGAGTCGAGATTCAATACTTCGTCCTTCAGCCGACTTGTCTCCAAGGGTCTATCGCAGCCTCGGGCACCTTATGGTCGTTCTCCTGTGAGATTAGATTTTCGAATCCCACGTATAACTGATACTTAATTGTAACGTTCAGGGCCTCCTAATGACGATGGAATACTAAAATTGAGTCGAGATTCAATACATCGTCCTTCAGCCGACTTGTCTCCAAGGGTCTATCGCTGCCTCGGGCACCTTATGGTCGTTCTCCTGCGAGTCTAGATTTTCAAATCCGACGCAAATCTGATAGTTAGCTGTAACGTTCAGGGCCTCCTAATGACGAAGGAACACTCAAATTGCGTCTAGATTCAATACATCTTCCTCGAGCCGACTTGTCTGCAAGGGTCTATTGGTGCCTCGGGCAGTTTATGATCGTTCTCCTGTAAGTCTAGATGGTCGAATCCGACGCAAAAATGATAGTTACTTGTAACGTTCAGGGCCTCCTAATGACGATGGAACACTCAAACTGCGTCGAGATTCAATATATCGTCCTGCAGGCAACTTGTCTACAAGGGGATATTGCTGCCTCGGGCACTATATGGTCCTTCCCTGTGAGTCTAGATATTCGAATCAGACGCGTAACTGATAGTTAATTGTAACGTTCAGGGTCTCCTAATAACGAACATTCAAATTGCGTCGAGATTCAATACATCGTCCTCCAGCCGACTTGTCTCCAAGGGTTTTTGCTGCCTCGGGCACCCTATGGTCCGTCTCCTGTGACTAGGTTTTCTAATCCGACGCGAAACTGATCGTTAATTGTAAAGTTCAGGGCCTCCTAATGACGATGGAACACTCAAATTGCGTCGAGATGCAATACATCGCCCTTCAGCCGACTTGTCTCCAAAGGTCTATTGTAGCCTCGGGCACCTAATGGTCCGTCTCCTGTGAGTCTAGATTTTCGAATTCGACGCATAACTGATAGTTAATTGTAACGTTTAGCGCCTCCTATTAACGATGGAACACTTAATTGCGTCGATATTCAATACATCGTCCTTCAGCCGACTTGTCTCCAAGGGTCTATTGCTGCCTAGGGCAACTTATGGTCGTTCTCCTGTGAGTCTAGATTGTCGAATCCGACGCAAAACTGATAGTTAATTGTAACGATCAGGGCCTCCTAATGACGATGGAACACTCAAATTGCGTGGAGAATCAATACATCGTCTTCCAGCCGACTTGTCTCCAAGGGGATATTGCTGCCTCGGGCTCCATAGGGTCCGTCTCCTGTGAGTCTATATTTTCGAATCCGACGCGAAACTGAAAGTTAATGGTAACGTTCAGGGCCTCCTAATGACGATGGAACACTTAAATTGCGTCGAGATTCAATACATCGTCCTTCAGCCGACTTGTCTCCAAGGGTTTATTGCTGCCTCCTTCCCTGTGAGTCTAGATTTTCGAATCAGACGCGAAACTGATAGTTAATTGTAAAGTTCAGGGCCTCCTAATGACGATGGAATACTCAAATTGAGTCGAGATTCAATACATAGTCCTTCAGCCGACTTGTCTCCAAGGGTCTATCGCTGCCCCGGGCACCTTATGGTCGTTCTCCTGTGAGTCTAGATTTTCAAATCCGACGCAAATCTGATAGTTAATTGTAACGTTCAGGGCCTCCTAATGACGATGGAACACTCAAATTGCGTCTAGATTCAATACATCTTCCTCGAGCCGACTTGTCTGCAAGGGTCTATTGGTGCCTCGGGCAGTTTATGATCGTTCTCCTGTAAGTCTAGGTGGTCGAATCCGACGCAAAACTGATAGTTACTTCTAACGTTCAGGGCCTCCTAAGGACGATGGAACACTCAAATTGTGTCGAGATTCAATACATCGGCTACCAGCCGACTTGTCTCCAAGGGTCTATTGCTGCCTCTTGCTCCTTATGGTCGTTCTACTGTGAGTGTAGATTTTCGAATCCGACGCATAAATGATAGTTAATTGTAACGTTTAGCGCCTCCTAATGACGATGGAACACTCAAACTGCGTCGAGATTCAATACATCGACCTGCAGGCAACTTGTCTACAAGGGGATATTGCTGCCTCGGGCACTATATGGTCCTTCCCTGTGAGTCTAGATTTTCGAATCAGACGCGAAACTGATAGTTAATTGTAAAGTTCAGGGCCTCCTAATGACGATGGAATACTAAAATTGAGTCGAGTTTCAATACATCGTCCTTCAGCCGACTTGTCTCCAAGGGTCTATCGCTGCCTCGGACACCTTATCGTCGTTCTCCTGTGAGTCTAGATTTTCAAATCCGACGCAAATCTGATTGTTAACTGTAACGTTCAGGGCCTCCTAATGACGATGGAACACTCAAATTGCGTCTAGATTCAATACATCTTCCTCGAGCCGACTTGTCTGCAAGGGTCTATTGGTGCCTCGGGCAGTTTACGATCGATCTCCTGTAAGTCTAGATGGTCGAATCCGACGCAAAACTGATAGTTACTTGTAACGTTCAGGGCCTCCTAATGACGATGGAACACTCAAATTGTGTCGAGATTCAATACATCGTCCTCCAGCCGACTTGTCTCCATGGGGAATTTGCTGCCTCGGGCACCTTATAGTCATTCCCCTGTGAGATTAGATTTTCGAATCCCACGCATAACTGATAGTTAATTGTAACGTTTAGCGCCTCCTAATGACGATGGAACATTCAAACTGCGTCGAGATTCAATACATCGTCCATCAGGCGACTTGTCTACAAGGGGATATTGCTGCCTCGGGCACTATATGGTCCTTACCTGTAAATCTAGATATTCGAATCAGACGCGTAACTGATAGTTAATTGCAACGTTCAGGGTCTCCTAATGACGAACATTCAAATTGCGTCGAGATTCAATACATCGTCCTCCAGCCGACTTGTCTCTAAGGGGATATTGCTGCCTCGGGCTCCATAGGGTCCGTCTGCTGTGAGTCTATATTTTTGAATCCGACGCGAAACTGAAAGTTAATTGTAACGTTCAGGGCCTCCTAATGACGATGGAACACTTAAATTGCGTCGAGATTCAATACATCGTCCTTCAGCCGACTTGTCTCCAAGGGTCTATTGCTGCCTCGGGCACCTTATGGTCATTCCACTGTGAGTCTAGATTTTCGAATCCGACGCATAACTGATAGTTAATTGTAACGTTTGGCGCCTCCTAATGACGATAGAACACTCAAATTGCGTCGAGATTCAATACATCGTCCTCCAGGCGACTTGGCTACAAGGGGATATTGCTGCCTCGGGCACTATAAGGTCCTTCCCTGTGAGTCTAGATTTTCGAATCAGACGCGAAACTGATAGTAAATTGTAAAGTTCAGGGCCTCCTAATGACGATGGAACACTCAAATTGCGTCGAGATTCAATACAACGGCTACCAGCCGACTTGTCTCCAAGGGTCTATTGCTGCCTCGGGCACCTTATGGTCGTTCTCCTGTGAGCCTAAATTTTCGAATCCGACCCATAAATGATAGTTAATTGTAACGTTTGGTGCCTCCTAATGACGATGGAACACTCAAATTGCGTCGAGATTCAATATATCGTCCTGCAGGCAACTTGCCTACAAGGGGATATTGCTGCCTCGGGCACTATATGGTCCTTCCCTGTGAGTCTAGATTTTCGAATCAGACTCGAAACTGATAGTTAATTGTAAAGTTCAGGGCCTCCTAATGACGATGGAATACTCAAATTGATTCGAGATTCAATTCATAGTCCTTCAGCCGACTTGTCTCCAAGGGTCTATCGGTGCCCCGGGCACCTTATGGTCGTTCTCCTGTGAGTCTAGATTTTCAAATCCGACGCAAATCTGACAGTTAATTGTAACGTTCAGGGCCACCTAATGACAATGGAACACTGAAATTGCGTCTAGATTCAATACATCTTCCTCGAGCCAACTTGTCTGCAAGGGTCTATTGGTGCCTCGGGCAGTTTATGATCGTTCTCCTGTAAGTCTAGATGGTCGAATCCGACGCAAAACTGATAGTTACTTGTAACGTTCAGGGCCTCCTAAGGACGATGGAACACTCAAATTGCGTCGAGATTCAATACATCGTCCTCCAGCCGACTTGTCTCCAAGAGTCTATTGCTGCCTCGGGCAACTTTTGGTCGTTCTACTGTGAGTCTAGATTTTCAAATCCGACGCATAACTGATAGTTAATTGTAACGTTTAGCGCCTCCTAATGACGATGGAACACTCAAACTGCGTCGAGATTCAATACATCGTCCTCCAGGCGACTTGTCTACAAGGGGATATTGCTGCCTCGGGCACTATATGGTCCTTCCCTGTGAGTCTAGATTTTCGAATCAGACGCGAAACTGATAGTTAATTGTTAAGATCAGGGCCTCCTAATGACGATGGAACACTCAAATTGCGTCGAGATTCAATACATCGGCTACCAGCCGACTTGTCTAAAAGGGTCTATTGCTGCCTCTTGCTCCTTATGGTCGTTCTACTGTGAGTCTAGATTTTCGAATCCGACGCATAAATGATAGTTAATTGTAACGTTTGGCGCCTCCTAATGACGATGTAACACTCAAATTGCGTCGAGATTCAATATATCGTCCTGCAGGCAACTTGTCTACAAGGGGATATTGCTGCCTCGGGCACTATATGGTCCTTCCCTGTGAGTCTAGATTTTCGAATCAGACGCGAAACTGATAGTTAATTGTAAAGTTCAGGGCCTCCTAATGACGATGGAATACCAAAATTGAGTCGAGATTCAATACATCGTTCTTCAGCCGACTTGTCTCCAAGGGTCTATCGCTGCCTCGGGCACCTTATGGTCGTTCTCCTGTGAGTCTAGATTCTCAAATCCGACGCAAATCTGATAGTTAACTGTAACGTTCAGGTCCTCCTAATGACGATGGAACATTAAAATTGCGTCTAGATTCAATACATCTTCCTCGAGCCGACTTGTCTGCAAGGGTCTATTGGTGTCTCGGGCAGTTTATGATCGTTCTCCTGTAAGTCTAGATGGTCGAATCCGACGCAAAACTGATAGTTACTTTTAACGTTCAGGGCCTCCTAATGACGATGGAACACTCAAATTGCGTCGAGATTCAATACATCGTCCTCCAGCCGACTTGTCTCCATGGGGATATTGCTGCCTCGGGCACCTTATGGTCGTTCTCCTGTGAGATTAGATTTTCGAATCCCACGCATAACTGATAGTTAATTGTAACGTTCAGGGCCTCCTAATGACGATGGAATACTAAAATTGAGTCGAGATTCAATACATCGTATTTCAGCCGACTTGTCTCCAAGGGTCTATCGCTGCCTCGGGCACCTTATGGGCGTTCTCCTGTGAGTCTAGATTTTCAAATCCGACGCAAATCTGATAGTTAACTGTAACGTTCAGGGCCTCCTAATGACGATGGAACACACAAATTGCGTCTAGATTCAATACATCTTCCTCGAACCGACTTGTCTGCAAGGGTCTATTGGTGCCTCGGGCAGTTTATGATCGTTCTCCTGTAAGTCTAGATGGTCGAATCCGACGCAAAACTGATAGTTACTTGTAACGTTCAGGGCCTCCTAATGACGATGGAACACTCAAACTGCGTCGAGATTCAATACATCGTCCATCAGGCGACTTGTCTACAAGGGGATATTGCTGCCTCGGGCACTATATGGTCCTTCCCTGTGAGTCTAGATATTCGAATCAGACGCGTAACTGATAGTTAATTGTAACGTTCAGGGTCTCCTAATGACGAACATTCAAATTGCGTCGAGATTCAATACATCGTCCTCCAGCCGACTTGTCTCCAAGGGTTTTTGCTGCCTCGGGCACCCTATGGTCCGTCCCCTGTGACTAGATTTTCTAATCCGACGCGAAACTGATCGTTAATTGTAACGTTCAGGGCCTCCTAATGACGATGGAACACTCAAATTGCTTCGAGATTCAATACATCTGCTACCAGCCGACTTGTCTCCAAGGGTCTATTGCTGCCTCTTGCTCCTTATGGTCGTTCTACTGTGAGTCTAGATTTTCGAATCCGACGCATAAATGATAGTTAATTGTAACGTTTGGCGCCTCCTAATGACGATGTAACACTCAAATTGCGTCGAGATTCAATATATCGTCCTGCAGGCAACTTGTCTACAAGGAGATATTGCTGATTCGGGCACTATATGGTCCTTCCCTGTGAGTCTAGATTTTCGAATCAGACGCGAAACTGATAGTTAATTGTAAAGTTCAGGGCCTCCTAATGACGATGGAACACTAAAATTGAGTCGAGATTCAATACATCGTCCTCCAGCCGACTTGTCTCCAAGGGTCTATCGCTGCCTCGGGCACCTTATGGTCGTTCTCCTGTGAGTCTAGATTTTCAAATCCGACGCAAATCTGATAGTTAACTGTAACGTTCAGGGCCTCCTAATGAAGATGGAACACTCAAATTGCGTCTAGATTCAATACATCTTCCTCGAGCCGACTTGTCGGCAAGGGTCTATTGGTGCCTCGGGCAGTTTATGATCGTTCTCCTGTAAGTCTAGATGGTCGAATCCGACGCAAAACAGATAGTTACTTGTAACGTTCAGGGCCTCCTAATGACGATGGAACACTCAAATTGCGTCGAGATTCAATACATCGTCCTCCAGCCGACTTGTCTCAATGGGGATATTGCTGCCTCGGGCACCTTATGGTCGTTCTCCAGTGAGATTAGATTTTCGAATCCCACGCATAACTGATAGTTAATTGTAACGTTCAGGGCCTCCTAATGACGATGGAATACTAAAATTGAGTCGAGATTCAATACATCGTATTTCAGCCGACTTGTCTCCAAGGGTCTATCGCTGCCTCGCGCACCTTATGGTCGTTCTCCTGTGAGTCTAGATTTTCAAATCCGACGCAAATCTGATAGTTAACTGTAACGTTCAGGGCCTCCAAATGACGATGGAACACTCAAATTGCGTCTAGATTCAATACATCTTCCTCGAACCGACTTGTCTGCAAGGGTGTATTGGTGCCTCGGGCAGTTTATGATCGTTCTCCTGTAAGTCTAGATGGTCGAATCCGACGCAAAACTGATAGTTAATTGTAACGTTTAGGGCCTCCTAATGACGATGGAACACTCAAACTGCGTCGAGATTCAATACATCGTCCATCAGGCGACTTGTCTACAAGGGGATATTGCTGCCTAGGGCACTATATGCTCCTACCCTGTGAGTCTAGATATTCGAATCAGACGCGTAACTGATAGTTAATTGTAACGTTCAGGGTCTCCTAATGGCGAACATTCAAATTGCGTCGAGATTCAATACATCGTCCTAGAGCCGACTTGTCTCCAAGGGTTTTTGCTGCCTCGGGCACCCTATGGTCCGTCTCCTGTGACTAGATTTTCTAATCCGACGCGAAACTGATCGTTAATTGTAACGTTCAGGGCCTCCTAATGACGATGGAACACTCAAATTGCTTCGAGATTCAATACATCTGCTACCAGCCGACTTGTCTCCAAGGGTCTATTGCTGCCTCTTGCTCCTTATGGTCGTTCTACTGTGAGTCTAGATTTTCGAATCCGACGCATAAATGATAGTTAATTGTAACGTTTGGCGCCTCCTAATGACGATGTAACACTCAAATTGCGTCGAGATTCAATATATCGTCCTGCAGGCAACTTGTCTACAAGGAGATATTGCTGCCTCGGGCACTATATGGTCCTTCCCTGTGAGTCTAGATTTTCGAATCAGACGCGAAACTGATAGTTAATTGTAAAGTTCAGGGCCTCCTAATGACGATGGAACACTAAAATTGAGTCGAGATTCAATACATCGTCCTTCAGCCGACTTGTCTCCAAGGGTCTATCGCTGCCTCGGGCACCTTATGGTCGTTCTCCTGTGAGTCTAGATTTTCAAATGCGACGCAAATCTGATAGTTAACTGTAACGTTCAGGGCCTCCTAATGAAGATGGAACACTCAAATTGCGTCTAGATTCAATACATCTTCCTCGAGCCGACTTGTCGGCAAGGGTCTATTGGTGCCTCGGGCAGTTTATGATCGTTCTCCTGTAAGTCTAGATGGTCGAATCCGACGCAAAACAGATAGTTACTTGTAACGTTCAGGGCCTCCTAATGACGATGGAACACTCAAATTGCGTCGAGATTCAATACATCGTCCTCCAGCCGACTTGTCTCAATGGGGATATTGCTGCCTCGGGCACCTTATGGTCGTTCTCCAGTGAGATTAGATTTTCGAATCCCACGCATAACTGATAGTTAATTGTAACGTTCAGGGCCTCCTAATGACGATGGAATACTAAAATTGAGTCGAGATTCAATACATCGTATTTCAGCCGACTTGTCTCCAAGGGTCTATCGCTGCCTCGCGCACCTTATGGTCGTTCTCCTGTGAGTCTAGATTTTCAAATCCGACGCAAATCTGATAGTTAACTGTAACGTTCAGGGCCTCCAAATGACGATGGAACACTCAAATTGCGTCTAGATTCAATACATCTTCCTCGAACCGACTTGTCTGCAAGGGTGTATTGGTGCCTCGGGCAGTTTATGATCGTTCTCCTGTAAGTCTAGATGGTCGAATCCGACGCAAAACTGATAGTTAATTGTAACGTTTAGGGCCTCCTAATGACGATGGAACACTCAAACTGCGTCGAGATTCAATACATCGTCCATCAGGCGACTTGTCTACAAGGGGATATTGCTGCCTAGGGCACTATATGCTCCTACCCTGTGAGTCTAGATATTCGAATCAGACGCGTAACTGATAGTTAATTGTAACGTTCAGGGTCTCCTAATGGCGAACATTCAAATTGCGTCGAGATTCAATACATCGTCCTAGAGCCGACTTGTCTCCAAGGGTTTTTGCTGCCTCGGGCACCCTATGGTCCGTCTCCTGTGACTAGATTTTCTAATCCGACGCGAAACTGATCGTTAATTGTAACGTTTAGGGTCTCCTAATGACGATGGAACACTCAAAGTGCGTCGAGATTCAATACATCGGCTGACAGACGACTTGTCTCCAAGGGTCTATTGCTGCCTCTTGCTCCTTATGGTCGTTCTACTGTGAGTCTAGATTTTCGAATCCGACGCATAAATGATAGTTAATTGTAACGTTCAGGGCCTCCTAATGACGATGTAACACTCAAATTGCGTCGAGATTCAATATATCGTCATGCAGGCAGCTTGTCTACAAGGGGATATTGCTGCCTCGGGCACAATATGGTCCTTCCCTGTGAGTCTAGATTTTCGAATCAGACGCGAAACTGATAGTTAATTGTAAAGTTCAGGGCCTCCTAATGACGATGGAATACTAAAATTGAGTCGAGATTCAATACATCGTCCTTCAGCCGACTTGTCTCCAAGGGTCTATCGCTGCCTCGGGCACCTTATGGTCGTTCTCCTGTGAGTCTAGATTTTCAAATCCGACACAAATATGATAGTTAACTGTAACGTTCAGGGCCTCCTAATGACGATGGAACACTCAAATTGCGTCTAGATTCAATACATCTTCCTCGAGCCGACCTGTCTGCAAGGGTCTATTGGTGCCTCGGGCAGTTTATGATCGTTCTCCTGTAAGTCTAGATGGTCGAATCCGACGCAAAACTGATAGTTACTTGTAACGTTCAGGGCCTCCTAATGACGATGCAACACTTAAATGCGTCGATATTCAATACATCGTCCTTCAGCCGACTTGTCTCCAAGGGTCTATTGCAGCCTAGGGCAACTTATTGTCGTTCTCCTGTGAGTCTAGATTGTCGAATCCGACGCAAAACTGATAGTTAATTGTAACGTTCAGGGCCTCCTAATGACGATGGAACACCCAAATTGCGTGGAGATTCAATACATCGTCCTCCAGCCGACTTGTCTCCAAGGAGATATTGCTGCCTCGGGCACCATAGGGTCCGTCTCCTGTGAGTCTATATTTTCGAATCCGACGCGAAACTGAAAGTTAATTGTAATGTTCAGGGCCTCCTAATGACGATGGAACACTTAAATTGCGTCGAAATTCATACATCGTCCTTCAGCCGACTTGTCTCCAAGGGTCTATTGCTGCCTCGGGCACCTTATGGTCATTCCACTGTAAGTCTAGATTTTCGAATCCGACGCATAACTGATAGTTAATTGTAACGTTTGGCGCCTCCTAATGACGATAGAACACTCAAATTGCGTCGAGATTCAATACATCGGCCTCCAGGCGACTTGTCTACAAGGGGATATTGCTGCCTCGGGCACTATAAGGTCCTTCCCTGTGAGTCTAGATTTTCGAATCAGACGCGAAACTGATAGTTAATTGTAAAGTTCAGGGCCTCCTAATGACGATGGAACACTCAAATTGCGTCGAGATTCAATACAACGGCTACCAGCCGACTTGTCTCCAAGGGTCTATTGCTGCCTCGGGCACCTTATGGTCGTTCTCCTGTGAGTCTAGATTTTCAAATCCGACACAAATCTGATAGTTAACTGTAACGTTCAGGGCCTCCTAATGACGATGGAACACTGAAATTGCGTCTATATTCAATACATCTTCCTCGAGCGAACTTGTCTGCAAGGGTCTATTGGTGCCTCGGGCAGTTTATGATCGTTCTCCTGTAAGTCTAGATGGTCGAATCCGACGCAAAACTGATAGTTACTTGTAACGTTCAGGGCCTCCTAAGGACGATGGAACACTCAAATTGCGTCGAGATTCAATACATCGTCCTCCAGCCGACTTGTCTCCAAGAGTCTATTGCTGCCTCGGGCAACTTTTGGTCGTTCTACTGTGAGTCTAGATTTTCGAATCCGACGCATAACTGATAGTTAATTGTAACGTTTAGCGCCTCCTAATGACGATGGAACACTCAAACTGCGTCGAGATTCAATACATCGTCCTCCAGGCGACTTGTCTACAAGGGGATATTGCTGCCTCGGGCACTATATGGTCCTTCCCTGTGAGTCTAGATTTTCGAATCAGACGCGAAACTGATAGTTAATTGTTAAGATCAGGGCCTCCTAAAGACGATGGAACACTCAAATTGCGTCGAGATTCAATACATCGGCTACCAGCCGACTTGTCTAAAAGGGTCTATTGCTGCCTCTTGCTCCTTATGGTCGTTCTACTGTGAGTCTAGATTTTCGAATCCGACGCATAAATGATAGTTAATTGTAACGTTTGGCGCCTCCTAATGACGATGTAACACTCAAATTGCGTCGAGATTCAACATATCGTCCTGCAGGCAACTTGTCTACAAGGGGATATTGCTGCCTCGGGCACTGTATGGTCCTTCCCTGCGAGTCTAGATTTTCGAATCAGACGCGAAACTGATAGTTAATTGTAAAGTTCAGGGCCTCCTAATGACGATGGAATACCAAAATTGAGTCGAGATTCAATACATCGTTCTTCAGCCGACTTGTCTCCAAGGGTCTATCGCTGCCTCGGGCACCTTATGGTCGTTCTCCTGTGAGTCTAGATTCTCAAATCCGACGCAAATCTGATAGTTAACTGTAACGTTCAGGGCCTCCTAATGACGATGGAACATTAAAATTGCGTCTAGATTCAATACATCTTCCTCGAGCCGACTTGTCTGCAAGGGTCTATTGGTGTCTCGGGCAGTTTATGATCGTTCTCCTGTAAGTCTAGATGGTCGAATCCGGCGCAAAACTGATAGTTACTTTTAACGTTCAGGGCCTCCTAATGACGATGGAACACTCAAATTGCGTCGAGATTCAATACATCGTCCTCCAGCCGACTTGTCTCCATGGGGATATTGCTGCCTCGGGCACCTTATGGTCGTTCTCCTGTGAGATTAGATTTTCGAATCCCACGCATAACTGATAGTTAATTGTAACGTTCAGGGCCTGCTAATGACGATGGAATACTAAAATTGAGTCGAGATTCAATACATCGTATTTCAGCCGACTTGTCTCCAAGGGTCTATCGCTGCCTCGGGCACCTTATGGGCGTTCTCCTGTGAGTCTAGATTTTCAAATCCGACGCAAATCTGATAGTTAACTGTAACGTTCAGGGCCTCCTAATGACGATGGAACACACAAATTGCGTCTAGATTCAATACATCTTCCTCGAACCGACTTGTCTGCAAGGGTCTATTGGTGCCTCGGGCAGTTTATGATCGTTCTCCTGTAAGTCTAGATGGTCGAATCCGACGCAAAACTGATAGTTACTTGTAACGTTCAGGGCCTCCTAATGACGATGGATTACTCAAACTGCGTCGAGATTCAATACATCGTCCATCAGGCGACTTGTCTACAAGGGGATATTGCTGCCTCGGGCACTATATGGTCCTTCCCTGTGAGTCTAGATATTCGAATCAGACGCGTAACTGATAGTTAATTGTAACGTTCAGGGTCTCCTAATGACGAACATTCAAATTGCGTCGAGATTCAATACATCGTCCTCCAGCCGACTTGTCTCCAAGGGTTTTTGCTGCCTCGGGCACCCTATGGTCCGTCTCCTGTGACTAGATTTTCTAATCCGACGCGAAACTGATCGTTAATTGTAACGTTCAGGGCCTCCTAATGACGATGGAAAACTCAAATTGCTTCGAGATTCAATACATCGGCTACCAGCCGACTTGTCTCCAAGGGTCTATTGCTGCCTCTTGCTCCTTATGGTCGTTCTACTGTGAGTCTAGATTTTCGAATCCGACGCATAAATGATAGTTAATTGTAACGTTTGGCGCCTCCTAATGACGATGTAACACTCAAATTGCGTCGAGATTCAATATATCGTCCTGCAGGCAACTTGTCTACAAGGAGATATTGCTACCTCGGGCACTATATGGTCCTTCCCTGTGAGTCTAGATTTTCGAATCAGACGCGAAACTGATAGTTAATTGTAACGTTCAGGGCCTCCTAATGACGATGGAACACTAAAATTGAGTCGAGATTCAATACATCGTCCTTTAGCCGACTTGTCTCCAAGGGTCTATCGCTGCCTCGGGCACCTTATGGTCGTTCTCCTGTGAGTCTAGATTTTCAAATCCGACGCAAATCTGATAGTTAACTGTAACGTTCAGGGCCTCCTAATGAAGATGGAACACTCAAATTGCGTCTAGATTCAATACATCTTCCTTGAGCCGACTTGTCGGCAAGGGTCTATTGGTGCCTCGGGCAGTTTATGATCGTTCTCCTGTAAGTCTAGATGGTCGAATCCGACGCAAAACTGATAGTTACTTGTAACGTTCAGGGCCTCCTAATGACGATGGAACACTCAAATTGCGTCGAGATTCAATACATCGTCCTCCAGCCGACTTGTCTCAATGGGGATATTGCTGCCTCGGGCACCTTATGGTCGTTCTCCAGTGAGATTAGATTTTCGAATCCCACGCATAACTGATAGTTACTTGTAACGTTCAGGGCCTCCTAATGACGATGGAACACTTAAATGCGTCGATATTCAACACATCGTCCTTCAGCCGACTTGTCTCCAAGGGTCTATTGCAGCCTAGGGCAACTTATGGTCGTTCTCCTGTTAGTCTAGATTGTCGAATCCGACGCAAAACTGATAGTTAATTGTAACGTTCAGGGCCTCCTAATGACGATGGAACACCCAAATTGCGTGGAGATTCAATACATCGTCCTCCAGCCGACTTGTCTCCAAGGAGATATTGCTGCCTCGGGCACCATAGGGTCCGTCTCCTGTGAGTCTATATTTTCGAATCCGACGCGAAACTGAAAGTTAATTGTAATGTTCAGGGCCTCCTAATGACGATGGAACACTTAAATTGCGTCGAGATTCAATACATCGTCCTTCAGCCGACTTGTCTCCAAGGGTCTATTGCTGCCTCGGGCACCTTATGGTCATTCCACTGTGAGTCTAGATTTTCGAATCCGACGCATAACTGATAGTTAATTGTAACGTTTGGCGCCTCCTAATGACGATGGAACA